>NC_072403.2:9245000-11645000 GCF_028858775.2 Pan troglodytes | reverse complement strand
TCTCTATAAAACTGCTATTTTGAGCAAAGGCTTGGAACCAACCCAAATGTCCATCAGTGATAGACTGGAAAAAGAAAATGTGGCACATATACACCATGGAATACTATGCAGCTATAAAAAAGAATGAGTTCATGTCCAGGAACATGGATGAAGCTGGAAGCCATCATTCTCAGCAAACTAACACAAGAACAGAAAACCAAACACCACATGTTCTCACTCATAAGTGGGAGCTGAACAATGAGAACACATGGACACAGGGAGGGCAACATCACATACCGGGGCCTGTCGAGAGGTAGGGGGCAAGGGGAGGGAGAGCATTAGGACAAATATCTAATGCCTCCGGGGCTTAAAACCTAGATGACGGGTTGATAGGTGCAGCAAACCACCATGGCACATGTATACCTACGTAAATAACTTGCAGTTCTGCACATGAATCCCAGAACTTAAAGTAAAGGAAAAAAAAAAAAAGAAAAAAACAAAAACAAAAAAACACTGCTCTTTTGTAGCAGAGGTGGACCAGACTCACGTTTCCCAGCTCCCAGGCTGGTGGTCTCTCCTGTATCCCTAGAAATCCTTTTCCTGCCCTGAAGAGATAGCCATGGAATTCTGGGAGTGAGGAGCAGCTCCCAGACTAACTTAGCACACTGGAATCAAAGCTAGGCAAATGTTCACCCAGGAATAATAAAACCTATTCCTTCTTCCTCCCAGAAAATGACATCACTATTCACCTGCTCACTTAGTCCCAAACCCAGGATGTGTCCTTGTCTCCTGGCTTTTCCTCACACCCTACAGAGCATGCCCTGTGCATTCTGCCTTCAGAGTGACCCTGACTCTCTCCATTCCTGTGCCCGCCCTCCCAGTCCAGGCCACCTGGACGGCTGAAAGCCTCTAACAGCCCTCTGCTACCCTCTTCTCTGACAGTCCATTCTCTCAATAAGTCAGATCACATGCTAAATGAGTAAATCTGTCCCACCCCTTAAAACCCTCCATCTCACTTAGACCCCAGGCTGAGGCCCACACAGCCCTACATGTCCCAGCCCCTGCTTCCCTCTCCGAACACGTTTCTTCCCACAGCCATGTCAAACTCGGTTCTGCCTCAGTGCCTTTGCACGTGCTATTCCTGCTGCGTCCCCAGCCTTTCCATGGTCCTTTACTTCCCTGCTTTCTCAGGAGTCTTCCCTGACTCTCCTTAAAATGAGTTACTGCTTTTCACTTCACTCTCTGCCCCACACACTCCTTTACTTTTCTTCACTGCGGGTGTCACTACTTGAAATCACACTGCAGATGAACTTGTTCACTTATTTAGTTTAGTGTCTGTCTTACGCAATGCCTGGAAGCTCCATGAGGGCAGAGCCTTGTCATCCTGGTCCCTATGTATCAGCTGCAGCTGAACAGGACCTGGCTGACAGCAGGGCTCCGTACCTATTGAGTGCATGGATAAAAGAATGACATGCAAGGCAAGGGGGAAAAGCCCCATCTGCTCACTAAGGACTGAACAGACCAACTGGAGTCCAGCACAGGACGTTTTACATAAATTCAGTGTGGAAAAGAATGATACATTCAGTGTTCCCTTCGGATAGAGCCAGGCTGCCCATAATAACATCTTTGCAAATGAATTCCACCACCCCTACTTTATACTTCTTTACAACTTAACATATTATTAAACTACCTTAAAAAAATACAACGGTCTTGCATAGCGTCTGGCATATGATGAAAGTTCAATATTTATTGCCGAATTTAAAAAAATTCTCATCTGCCATTAAATTTTCTTTTTCCCTGCTTCCTCTATTTCCTTCCAATACAAATGTATATTTTTACATTGTTGTAACTATATATAGATATTAATTTGTTTCCTGTTTTTCTTTGGTAATACTTTTGATGGTGCAACCTAGTTATTGTCATTTTTAACAGCTAGGTAATATTCCATCAAGGTGATGTACTATAATTTGCTTTTTGTAGTCTCCTCCTTTGGGCATTCAGTTACTAAAAGTTCACTGAGAGTAGAAATGCTAAACAAATGGAGGTAGAGTCGGAAGTGTCCTTTTAGCAGAACCAAAACCACATGCTGACCAGGGTAGAGTAAAATGGCACGCTGGTCTGTCACCCAGCAGCCTGAATTCCGACTCTTTACCACGTTAGTTTATTAGAGCAAACTGTAGGTTGCTGTTAGAAAGCTCTAAATCACTTTACAAATTATTGATGAAAGAATGACTTCAAGCACCGAACAAATGTAGCCACCAGCCTCAGGAAAAGCACCAAAAGAGGGAGGCAGCCAGAGAAGGAAGGGAGGGGGAGAAGCAACAGCTTCTAAGGAAGCTGAGAAGACTTCAACAAAGGCCCTTGCTAGAGCCTGTTTTATTTCTTCGATCTCTTGAGAATACAGTCAGCAGTTTGTCAGCAGATGGATCAGCCAAAGTCAGAAGGGGAAGAAAGGGCTTGTCTATCTTGGGGATTTTCCCACCTTTCGTTGTTAAAATGCTTCATAAGCTGCTGCAAAGGAGTGATTTTCTTCTTTTTCCATTTTTTAAGTAACTTTTTCCCCCTGTACACAAATGAAATACTCATTGAAAATACTTTGGGAACTACGGGAAGGCATAAAGAAAGTAAAAATCACCTGTAGTCCTGTGAGCCACGGATAACCATTGTGAAAACTGGATCTGCTGTCCCGCTCTCCCTCATGGACATAACATGAATATTTATAAAATGTGAACTAGGTCACATATTCTTCCCTTTACCCTTTAAGCCCATTGTTATATTGTGAACTTTTTTTTTCAAAGGTGCACAACTATTCTTTAAAATGTTTTAAATACCTGCAAAATAGTTCCTTGTCCAGATGAATAAACTATAATGTATTTGTTTCTCAATAGGTAACATTCAGGTTGCTTCCAAATTTTCAGTCTAATAAAGAATAATGCAGACATCTTTGAACCTTTCTCAGATAAATCTCTTAGCACAGATTGTTAAAAAGCAGAATTACCAGATCAAGGGTATGGGCACTTCCAGGCTGATTCGTGTTGACAAAACACAAACTTGGAGATTTACACTCAACGCAGCTTTCTATGAGAGTGATTATGTCACTACTTCCTCATTGGAAGCAGATATTATTGTTTTTATATTTTTAACTGTAGATGAAAAATGGAATCATTATTTTAAATTACATTTCTTTGATTACTGGTGAGGTAAAACTTTTACATTTTGTTTTCTGGCTGTAAGTGTAGATAAACTGTTTAGTGAACTGTTTTTATTGAGCTGCTGCTCATTTTTCTATTAGAACAAATTTTGTTTTCACTGGTTGTTGGAGCTACTATAACAGTACTTTGTAGAAGCAAAAAAAAAAAAGACAACGTCTGTACTTTTTGCAGAACAAACAAGAGGTGCATGAAAACAAAATTAGAAGGAAATACACCAAAATGTTGACCAGGGGTTATGGATTAGGTGGTAGGACTGTGGGTACTTGCTGAATTTTCTAGAAGCAGCCTAATAAAAAGGTAACAATAAACCATCTTCCATATACGCCTCATGTGGTGCTGATGGCAGGACAGATGGGGCAGCTGTATGGGAAATACAGGGAGGACTGATTTTCCTTTTATTTCTAGTTGATCATAATTCTCATTTAGCGTTTTCCCTATGTTCACCTGTGTTGTTGATAGAGATGCCTACCAGATCCTTTTCTAGCTGGCCCTGTGGATAAACAATGGCAGGTGACAGCTGCCCAAGCTGGTGGTGTGGATGCTTATGCGTAACCCATGGCTACTCATGCCTAACCCGTGGCTACTCTGACCATCAGCTGCAGCCTTGTTTTCCTGGTTATGTGTCTCAGTGTTGGTTGGGCACCTTCACTGAAGTACAACTTTGCTCACATTCACACAACATCCAAGCACACACAAGTGCTCTGAGCATAAGCATTGTTTCTAATGCCTTCATCAAGACCCTAACAGCATCAGAGCTACGCTACATTCTGTAGAAAATCAAATAATCATTAAAATAACTGTGATTATGTAGCAAGAAGGAAAGATTGCTGTGGACATATACCTGGCTATAGCTGTTTCCATATTGGGTTGGAGGATGAAATTCAACTTTAGAGGGAGAACAACTCTTTAGGAAAACACTTTGATGAATTTTCTTATTATGAAAAGTAACGCCCTCAGGAACTAGGAAGTAAAACGGTAAGTAAAAGGATCTCACTCTAGGGTGTTGTTATGAAGGAAATGTGTGCGTTGGGGGGTGGGGGTGGGGGAAGTGAGGGTTCCTCTGAGTCAGGACAAAAAAGATAGGAGTTTTGGGAGGACCAGGCACTCAGGAAAAATCAGGAAAGGATAGAAGCTTTTCTAAAGAGACAGCTGCTTCCAGGTGTGAATCTATTCACAGGGCAAGGATGGAGAGTAAGAGATTATGGTGATGAATCACTGATAAACTGTCAAAACTGCAACGTGGAAATTCAATTTTAACAGTTTCCTCTCCATTATTTCTTTTGAAAGGCATTGTACTGTTTAGGAGACCCTGGGAAAAGAGGGAGGTAAGGCGATCAGTATTGTGGACATGTTAACAACCCAGGGAGTGTTGACAGAGGGGTGATGCAGGAGGGTCTTGAAGCCAGAATTTAGAGCTGGAGGAGGCAGGAGGACATAAATACCCCCAGGCAATCTGCAAAAGCACTCAACAGGGCAGGCCAGTGCAGTAGGGCTTAATGTTTTTATTTGGATTTTAGAGGGAACGGTAGAAGGAGGCTGGTGACCCCAGGACACATTTTGGTCGCAATTATGTTCCAGAGGCTGGTATCACTCATTTTGAGGACCAAGTTTTAATGTCTTGTGCAGCTAAGGTCTCTCAGGATATAGAGGGTATCACCCCTAGAAAGCATAGCCTGAAGGAAGCATTAGAAACTGAGAGGTTTGCTTTGTCACCTCGCTTTTCTGGCCTTCAACAGGTCAATTGCAGCATGTCATCTCTTCACCAGCAAAAAAATTTGTGAGACTATTTCCTAAGGACAAGCCTCTGGCAGGATGTTCCTAGAGCTTAGCTTACTATTCCAGCCACAAATCAATGTGTTTCAGACATTCCTTCTGATCCAAGGGGCACCACTTCTGGATCAAGACAAGACTGCAGCCTAATTCACCAGGTCATAAAACAGACAGTGGGGAAAATCTCCAGGAAGCACACAGCAGGTATTTCCGCATTCGGTCAGCTGGTAGAACTTTCAGAGAAGTTCTTGAGGAATTTACAGAGCTCATTCCAAAACTTTGGAGAAAGAGGGGCTTAAAATAGAAAATGAATTATTTATCATATTCCCTCTGTAACTCACAGACTTTAAAGAGCACGTACCAGGGTGTTTCCCTCCTAGCTTCCATACCACTTAGCCAGGTAGGTCCCTCTTTGGCACTTCTGAAGGATGTGGGAATGAGACATGTTTGAAGCTCCAGAGGCCAATGAGAGTGCAAGCAGCCCTCGTATTACAAAGGATGGCTATGTGTGAAATGAGGTGAATCTCTTCCCTGAGAGACTATTTACTTAGAAAGTAAGAGGCTATCTGCAGTAGTGGTTGAGGGCGCAGCACTGACAATGCAGACTATAAAAGTATGTCCTCTCTGATGTAAACTTAGTGCCTCTGAAAGAAGCCATGGCCTGAGGGGCTAATCCCAGCTGACAAGTACCCTCTTCCAGGAGGCCAAAGCGTCTCCTCAAGGCACCAGCTCAGATTTCCTATCCCCCTCCCATCCACCTTTCCTCCCAAGTCTACAAAGGAGGGCAACCTTCAAGCATTGATGGAAATGTCCCTTAAAACATGGACATCTGCTAAGTCTACAAAATAGTCTTGTCTGCTTATCAGACCTCCAAGAACTTGGGTGAGGTGTGGTAAGGGGAGGGGACGAGAGAGGCTAGAAACACAGGCACCTTCTAGAGGATGCTTCTTTGAGAAAGAGATTGTGACAAACTGTTTATGTGTTGGCTTCCCTTATGAGGTTTCTGAGTTCCCCCTTTCTACGACTGCCTCCCAGGCTCTTCGTTTTGCTCAGCTCAAAGCCTCGGAGGCTTTGATGCCTTGATCTCTCTTGCTTTTCTCTTAGTTTTCTCTCTCAGTTTTCCACATCCATCCATTTCTTGCAATTTTCAAAGATGCCATTCGAATCCATACTTTCATTGTTGCCATCTGCATTAACAGACTGCCTGACAGACTGATTCATTCACTCATTCATTCCTCACCCATTTACTGCACTCCTCCTTGGTGCTGGGCGTGAGACCTAATTCCTACCCTCAGGAATTTCACAATCAAGTCAGCAAACAGACATGTGAACACTTCAAGTAGCTGCGAGATAAAACTATATGTGTGAGAAATGAACACACACTCTGTTATACAAGCTCACAGGGAAGAACAATGACTCTTGCCTTTGACTTTTTGACTACAGCCCCTTGCTTGGCTTTGCATGGGCTGGGTAGCCACTCCTCTCTGTCCTACCCATTGAAGCCAGGATAATTTCCCAAAGCATCACTGCAAGGCCACTGTCACTAACAGGGACTTACCTGTGGCACTGGCTCCCACACAGGTGTCTTGGTTCTGATTGTTGGAAAGTATTTGGAGCAGAACACTTAAATGCTCTACTGCCAGAGCAGTCTAGCCAGAGGAATTTGATTATGCTGGTTCATTGCCAAGTTCTTTAACCAATATTACAGTGTGAAGGGGCGAGGCAGAGGCAGGAGCATTTGTACCTTGCCAGAGAGGAAAGCCGGAAGAAATAACTTGAATGGGAGCTAGGAGGAGATAGAAGAAAGCAGAACACAAACCTTACCTACTTTACGGTTCCTCTTCAGACCAGGCCTTTTTAATTATGGTTGCTTTGATTCTCAGTATTTATACCATGCCAATATAAAAAGAAAGCAAGACACACGGTTTGCTCAAGAATTTGTTATGATTCACAAATTTATATGAAAGTTAATCATCTTTGGTTATATAAAAATTAATCATCTTTGGTTTGTTTTAAATTTAAAAATAACATTTCATGAAATTAATTGAGAACAGTTTTAGATGTGTGGGCACTTTAAATATACATATGGCTCTGAATTGAGATTGATTTTTAAAAATAATTGTTTCCAATGATAATAACCATCTCCTGGTTGTTCCAGGAATGACTATACTCTGTGGTTTTCTCAAATGGAATTTTCTTTGTACTAGGTAAATATTGAGACAACATTTAAGTTGGCTCAAGTCTGTCTATATTGACTGCAGAAAGCAGCAAATATCATGGGACAATACCAGAATGAGAGAGGGAATCTCGCAGTCATAAGATGGGGCATACACTTGAGATTGACTACCAAGATTTTCTCTAACATAGAATAAAAGCACACACTAAGTCCTAGTAAGTTTGGGAGCATTTAATAGATAATTAAACAAAATGAAAGTCTCACATTCAGAAATACGACTTCAAATAGAATTCTTTTAACTGCTGTGAGCACTTTCTATAAAAATCCTATTTGCAATCATTGAATATATGATTATAAGGCATGTGGCATACAGTCCACCTTCATGTGACATTATAAATGTCCTTATTGCTAGCTCTGCTCTTTGCAATGGTTTTATTTGAATGTTATTGAGAATTAAAGCAGATCCCAGACTCGGACACCACAGGCATGTGCAATAAAATATATCGGTAGTCTCATAATTTTAAAATAGAAGATTATATAAATCTGAATTTGCAAATGTGTATCCAGTCTAATATGTGTACTGTTTGTATTTAACGAATACAAAATCCAATTGAAGGCCATGCCTAATCTGAGAATGTAGGAGGAAAGAGAAGAATCAAATAAATGAAATCATCTATAAAAGACAAGAGCAGAATCCCTTCATTCATCTCACGCTCAGTTCAAGTGTGTTTCCTTTAGGACTGGAGCTGACATCTTTGAGTGTCCTTAAGAAAAGCTTCTTGCGTACATAAATGGGCTGTGCTAAATTAAGCCTTTCTGTCACCAACTTGAGTCAGGTTGTTTTGACTGCCATTTTACTATTTTTTTTATATGAGCCTAACCAAATTTAATAGTAGTTATCTTTATTTTAATTTATACTTTAAGTGCTTCCTTCATTCAGTAAAAAAAGTGAAATTTCCCTCAGGTGAGAAAAAAAAGAATGATTTTCACCTTGGGTTCAATGCAGCATATGCCATGATTATGACCGAGACGTTGTTCAATATGTAGGAAAGGTGATTAGGAAAACAAATTCTGTGCTATGCAAAAGACAGTGAAATTTAACTTCCTACCGGATATGTTAGCCAATGGAAAACAATGAAAACAATGTGTCTTTTGTAGGTTATTATGAATTGTCCAGGTTTATTTTATTCATCTCTGAAATTTTTACTGAATTTGGTAAAGATCAGCTCTCCCAGGCACTTATGTGGAATTTCTCTTTATGTTTTCTAAGTTACTCTTTCAAAATGAAATATTCAGAAACTTGGAGACACAAATCTCAAAGACATACTGTATAATTACTTGGTGATGTTCTTACTATACTTGTTCTGTGATTTATCCTAGCTGAACAGGACTCTTTTTAACACTGTATTGGGTACATGTGGAATGGCAAGTAACATATTTCATGACTAAACAAAGAGTTACTGCAGACAATACTACACTGATACCAAAATACACAGAGATGTGTATGGCTTTCTCACTTCAACAATTCTGATAAGTTTCCATTGAAAAGAAGTCTATTTTCTCTGTCTCCTAAAATTCTCTGTTACTCCTCCCCAGAGCTTCTTCCTTTGAACAGAGCCACATAGACTGGGATACATGACAATCAAGTCCCTGTATTAACTGACAGCACACATGTGCTTACCAGCTACTACATAGCACTGTGTGTGTGTGTGTGTGTCTATCTGCAAATATAACGCATTTTTATTGACTCAAGAGGTAAATATATGCAACTTTATCAAACACCTTCTTCACCAAATATTTATTGACCACCTATGTTGTGACAAACTCTGTATTTTTATCTTTCCCCCAAAAAATGCAGATTAAAAAATATTTTTTATTAATTCCCCATAGTAATTGGGAAATATTGGTAGAAAGCAGAGAGTATGACCAGTAGTAAAAAGGAAACTACAGTCTGGCCTCAGCCTGGCCACTGACCACTTCTTGTGACTCTGAGAACTTCCCTTTGCCTGTGTCGGTCTCAATGGTTTCATTTGTATAATGAAGGAACTAGACCAGGCAATTTCTTTAAAAAATCCCTCCAAGTACAAAATGCCACAGTTCCAAATATGGAAGTATTTTATAATGTTGGTAACTGGCAAAAATAGTACTGCTCCCAGAACGAAATGATATTGATCTCATTTAGGTTATAGGCATTCCTATGTGAGAAGAAGGCAAATATCACACCTCCATCCACCCCCTCAAGAATCTGAGAGCCTAGGCAAAGAGAAATCAGGCATTCACAGAAGTACTGTGAAAAAAAACAAATTTGAATGACCACAAACATTTTGCAAATGTAATATGATATAAAATACAAATAGCAAATCATTGCTCCTTGTCTACAGTTGCCGGGAAATAAGAATTCCCAACTTCCAAACTATTACCTCTGCATGGGTCTGCCAAGGGTCCGATTCCCAGTGGCCTTTACAGTGTGGCCAACTGGAACCAACATCTGACCAACAAGTCTTTCTCTTAATATCCCTGTCAAAAACATCCTCGACAGGAAGTTAACTTTATAAGAACGTCAATAAATGAAGAAAGTTGGCAGTTTGGGCTGTTGCCAGTATTAGGCTTACAGGCAAAGAAAATAAATGGTGTGAATCTATCAAGATGTGGCAATTTCTCTGATATGTGACATCTGCTTTACTGTTTCTTTTTCTTTCCTTTTTTTTTTTTTTAAATGAGAATGCATTAACTGAAAAGAATCCTTTTTAAACTGACAAAATAAAGGACACATCCTCAGGGCAAACGGTTTCTAAGACAGTGTTTGAATAAAACATATACATAAACCTTTGGCTGGATCACCGAACACTGATACCTTCCACTTCAATATTTTGGCTAGTGTTTGGTTGGGCTGAAAGAATTCTTCCACACACACAATAAATTGTTACAGATTCAGAAGTTTAAATAAGCAAATAAGTAAAATGATTAAAGGATTCCATAAACCTACCATCCAGAGAGGAACACATTTAACACCTTGTTTGTCTAGTCCCTAAGATGTACAGATACATTATATATATTTATATGTATATTCATATGTTAAGTCCATCTCATACTCCAGACATACCAAGGTGTGCCAAGAGCTGCAGAGATCATTATGCTGGCACCCCTGTGTGCAAATCTGTGAACTACGGCACCCTGTTTGGGAAGCTCTACTCTACACTTCCATACGTTTGAGTTTCTCAGAAACAAGCATCATCGACATGGCAGCAAAGAAGCTTCATTTCTTGGAAAGTTCCCATGTTTCTTGTATCTGTCCCTCACTTCCACAGAGCTGGCATGAGTTCAACTAGCATACGTTTAGCTGAAGTCTGCATAAATGACGGGGAGCATAGAATTTCCTCACCACCCAAGTCCCATTAAAAAAATAAAACCATTGTAATCGTATCCTTGCTAACCCGGATCTCTTCTTGCTTCCTCAGATACTTGCACCAGGATGGACAGGCCCAAATTTGTGGCCTTATTAACTGTGGTGCCCTAGGAAGGGAATGAAGGAATGTTTTCCCGAACGAGTCTTTCTGATGGCAGAAGTGGGGAAGCAGGTGCTGGAGGCAGGACCCATTCACTTCAGCTCCAGGAACACAGGTGCCATGCACAGCAAAACCAGCTGTGGCTTCTGCCCTCCAGGCGCAAACTGGCGTGGAAACTGACACATACATGACTATAATCAACGTGGGAAGTAGAAAATGCTTCTCTAATTGGTTTGTGCTTCCCCAAATTCCTTCAGGGTAGGGACCGCATATTCTATCATTTGCCTTTCCTCAATGGGAAGCACAGTTTGGGGCCCAGAAAAGGTGTTGGGGGGCTCTTGGTTGGTAGACTGACTTGATGCTAAACTGCAAAGGCAGAGGAGATAAATTCCCTTCACAGCCCCAAAGGTCTTTGGTTATGTTAATTACTCCTACCTTCCCCTAACAAATGGCTAGGGTGTCACAGAAAGAGGGCCCAGAGGGCTCTTTAATTGCAGTGGCCCATCTCATCCCATTACTCTCACTACTCAAAGGTGTTTCTAATCCAAAGGCAAAATACAGTGTCTCCAAACTCCAGGGAAAGAACAGAGAGGAACACATGTTGTCAGTGGCAACCAAACTTAGCTTCATCATGAATCACTGTGGCCTCATTCTGACAGGTCCAGTTGCAGCCTAGCCCTAGATCACACCAAGCAGTGACTCAGCTACAATGAAACTTCAGATGCTATTTTTAAGGGGGGCTCGCAAGGGGAAGGAGGGAGGTGTAGAAATGCTTTATTATTTTTTCCTGAATTTTTATAGCCTCAACTAAATCTTTACTTTGAGACCAGAATTCTGGAAAAGTTAACCTGCCCCTGAAGTTATGTAACCCATGGTTTACTTTTTATATCACAGCTTGCCCGTTAAAGTCACAAACCATTTCCATGGCCAAAATTTGTTTGAGTAAAATTGAAAAGGGGAGTTTTCAGAAGAGTCTGGACCCAACGGAAGCAACTGTGGTACAGTGGGAGGAACACTGGCTTAAGAGGCAGACGGTTCTGTAGCTTGTAAGCTGCGTCACGGTGGGACTGAACGGCCAGGACGTGGCCAGGGGATAGTGAGGCTGAGGTGGCTGTCCTGGATAGAGTCTTAGGGCGGGCCACCACAGGCACGGGTGGGTGTGCCTACCCTGCTAGCTCTGCACTTTGAGTCGGTGAGGAAACCCCACCAAAGCCGCTTTAGATTCCACAGACTTCAGTGCTGTCTTCTCTTTACTCTTGCCTTCCCACTGAAGGGGCTTTGCTGTTCCCACGGCTACCGACTGATTCCTGTGTTCATCTACTCATCCTTCTCTGGACTTTTTCCAACTGCTACCTTCTCTTGAGCAATTAGCACAGTGCACATATTTCCAGAATGGAGACATGGTATTTTTGTGGAAAAGTAGGACAATGTCTTCCTCAAATGCACGTTCCTCACGATGATCGGAATTGTGTTTCCTCTCCTGGCAAGGTCCCTGTCTTCTGGGGAACAGTCCCCCTACAGTGATTTTTGGCTTATGTTCTTAGACACAAGCGATGGCTCAGAAGCCTCACCTCCCTGCGTTGATGCGATTTCTCCTGCGGGTGTCCCTGTAACATCTTTGGTAGAGCAAGCCATCCAGCTCAGAAGAGCGCTCATGAGGCAAAATCTAATCTAAAAACTCTTCAGTGGCAACATCTTTAAAGGTTAAACCATCCTCTGTAAACATGTGCTTGGTTCTTGGAGTAAGTCCTTTCCTATTTTTTCCAGAGCTAAGTCTTCCAGGCTGGAAGGCTTAGGAAGAAATAACGCCCAGACTGGCCAGACAGTGTTGAGTGGAAATGGGGCACGAGAAGGGGGAGCCTCACCATCTGCTGATAAATCCATTCATACAACAGAGACCTTGAACACCATAGTTCTTTCTGTAACACCAGGAAGTTCCGGCAGAAACAGAGGAGAGAACTGAGCAGAGCCCCAGCTCAACGCTGAGACTTCCTCTTGCTACACCACATTAATCCTATGCCTGAAGAGCTCATTAGCCAATCACTTTCATGAACAAACCCATCCAGCTCTGGGGACAGGAAGAGCAGAGACAGAGTGGGAGTAACTCTTACGTCATGCTCTGAAAGCTCGGCCATGAAGCCTCATTTTTCTGAGGTACTCATGGACACTGCAACTTCCTCCTCCTCAGCTTCTGGCCAGCAACAGGCCCTAAATTAGTTAAATTTAACTATAATAAACATGCTGCAAATGAATTATATTTAACTCCAACAGCCACCTCAGGGTTTGTCTGGAGATGAAATAATTTTAGCTTATGCTACCATAAGTCCCCCAACTAAGGCAGAAAGTAATTACCTAAGGATTTACTGTAATGAGTTCACTGACACTCATTATTCATTATAGTGTGTGAACATTCCAGTCTTTTATACAGTCAGGCATAGACTGCACACTGCTGAATATATAGTCTTGAGTGAGCACAAAAAGGACACTAAAAATAAAAAGCCACCTGATTTCAGTCTTAAGAATTAGTAATAATTATGAAGAGCCCCGGTTGAAACTTTACACCATCAGTAGAACTGGGCCTGCTAAGAAAATGAACAATGTGATAAGCTTTTGGAGCGACGACACTGCATGGCAACACTTAAAAAGTGTGCTTATTTAAAAAAAAAAATGTAACTGGGCTTCAGTGCTGTGCATACTAATGAGAACTCATGTTTTTCTATCCATTAAAGCAGGATCCTACTCAGAAGCATTTGGTTAGAGGAAGAGACTGTTTCTAAAAGTACGTACAAGTAATAACTTGCCCAAAATGCCATTCCTTATAAAATATTATGATATTCTACATTTCATTTACTCTGAATCATCTTGCCATTAAAAAATTCTCATTTATCTAGTCACCCCTCGTGATCCATTGTGCATCAGTCGTGGGCCAAGTACTATAAGCATAAAGAACAACAGGACATGGTTTCTACTCCCTAGAAGCTAAAAGTTTAGTAGGGGACACAAAAGTTTAGTAAGTAAATGTTTAGTAAGTAAAAATGTTTAGTAAGTAAATGATTTCCTGAATTGTGATATCCACAATGATCAGGGGGTGTACTGCCTGTTGAATACGTATTATCTAGTCAGTATTGATGTAACTTATTTGGGTGGAGAAATGTAAACAGGACTTGATCAAGGACCAAAGCAACTCTAGCCAACTTTGGCCACTGAATGTCCTCTGTATACTTGTGCACTCTGGGCATAAGCGCCTATGCTTGCCTGCATATATCATTAATACACTGCTGTTAACTTCTATATAAGTGTTTACATCTTGCCTCATTCTACGAGAATTTTAAGGAGGCCTACGAAAGAAAATATACAACAAAATAATGTTTGAATATGAACAGAAATCAAGAATCAACACAAGAAATGGGATGTTATTGACACTTTTCTCATGTCAGACTCCATTCTGCCTACTTCTTCCCCACTCCCGTTCATAGGTCATGAGCTGTGCAAGCAGCTAAAGGGATCTGAAGGTGTGGGGTTAGAGGGAGGCAGAAGGGGTGCTTAAGCCAACTCAGCCTCTTCTCCTTCACCAGCTCCTCCAATAAGCCCAACTCCGGACAAGACTCTGGGTGCTCCTGCAGGTGAGAAGGTGGTGCCGGCAGCCACTCCGCTTCACTCTCCGAATCTCAGGACCTCTGGTTTGACATCAGGAGGCCAAATGACTAGCAGGGCAGGATTTGGGAGCTCTTGACTTGGGCCTATAATACCACAGAACAGCATCAGAGCCCTCTCCTAATACACTGCAATATGATGAGCGAAAATATTAGCAAGTACAGGACTACTGAGATCAGGGAAAAGAGCAACACAACAGCAAGCCCTGGGGGCTGACGTATACAGTGGCTCTCCCCAGCCACAGTGAAGGAAAAATGGTCACTTACAAACCCTTAAGGTCAAATTGACCCTTATCTTGAGGCACACTAACTCTTGGTGCTTAATTTTTAAAACATTTCCCACAAAAGGTTTTATAGGCAGCGGGGGGGTTGGGGGGGTGGGCTGAGTGATAGGAATGGACAACACTCAACAAGCTTACTATGGGACCTGCATGAGCAATTTTCTCTGTTTCTCAGGATCTGTTGATGGAATCCGAGGGCACAATGTTCAAGTACTGACCACAGAAGGCAATGGCATAGGAGGCCAGGATAACACGTCTGCTCTGTGTCAAGGAATGGCTCCTATTTTCCCATTCCACGACTACTTTCTTAGGAGAAAGGGAATTAACATCTGTTTGTTTTTTTCAGGGACTGCACTAGGTACCTTATATTGATTATTAAAATATAACCTTGAAAGCACTGTGCACTATTATCATCATTACAAGTGGTTAAAACCCTTGAGGCCTAGAGAAGTTAAGAAACTTGCTCAATGTGGGCTGGGTGCGGTGGCTCATGCCTGTAATCCCAGCACTTTGGGAGGCCGAGGCGGGTCGATCACCTGAGGTCAGGAGTTCGAGACCAGCCTGGCCAACATGGTGAAACCCCATCTCTATAAAAATACAAAAGAATTAGCAGGGCGTGATGGTGGGTGCCTGTGATCTCAGCTCCTTGGGAAGCTGAGGCAGGAAAATCACTTGAACACAGAAGGCGAAGGTTGCAGTGAGTCGAGATCACGTCATTGCACTCCAGCCTGAGCAACAAGAGACAAACTCCATCTCAAACAAACAAAAAAAAAACCCCAAACACACAAAAAAGAAACTTGCTCAAGGTAACATAGCAATGAAGAGGTAAAACCTGGATTCAAACTTGGATATTCCTTCTAAGCCATCCATTTTTGCCTCAGCTGTTTCTACATAAAGAATAACAAATGTTTCGCCTGAATTAAACAGTAAAAAACATCTAAACCTCAATTCATTTAATTGAATGAAGTTCAGGAATTCACTTTCCCTCTGGTTTCTCTGGCTATTTGACCAGGGGACCAGCCATTTCAGTATCACATGGACACACGCAGATAACCCTGACAGTGTGCTGGGTGTCCAACAGTCATTCCCGAGCTTGAATTGGTACAGTATCATTCACATGAGCTGCTGCTGTCCAACAGTACAAGAGTGACAATAAATTAAATATTTGCTCATGTGGCTGCTTATAAGATACATATAAAACAGAAAATAAACCTCACATTATAAGCAAGTCATCACCATTTATAAGTAAAATTCAACATAGCTGAAGCTACTAAACCCCACATCATCCCTGGAGGGAAGAAAGCCTCTCATCTGTTTTCAAATTTAAAAACCTCTCATCTGTTTTCAGACCTACCATTTATTGTCAGTGTACACAGACTTCTGAAGGAGCTGAGCAGAGGAATGGTAAAGAGAACCTCTCTGACGGTGGGTATTAAAGGAAAGTGGGCTACGAAGTAATAGAGCAGGAGACTGTGGAAAAGCTCGGCAGCTCAGGAAACCCACACACCACACACAAAATCCCACATCAATGTTAGAAAGTGTTTCTCTTGCTCTAAGAGTCGATCACCAGCAGCCAAAATATTTTTTGAGGAAATAGCACCTGTCTTTTTCAACCCACTAAAGTTAAGATGTATTTACCCACTGTAAATGCAGCCAGAAAGAAATGTAAACTAACTGTTGCTAATACCTTTGCATGGCTGGGTCTCTACTTCCCCCTCTGCAAAATAACAGATTTGGACAGATTGTTCTAAGGGCTTATCCAGCTCTGATGTTCTAGAATTCTATGGGTTTGGCTGGATGGCTCCATGTTTGGTACTGATAGTGATTTTCTTAAGGGGTTATCTTTAATGCCAAATGATATTTTACTTTTCCCCCAAATTTTCATTTTGTTTATATTCACTTTGTTATATTCAACAAAGAATATAATCTTTTTTTTTTTTCTTGAGACGGTGTCTTGCTGTGTTGCCCAGGCTGGAGTGCAGTGGCGTGATCTCGGCTCATTGCAGCCTCCACCTCCTGGGTTCAAGCGATTCTCCTGCCTCAGCCTCCTGAGCAGCTGGGACTTTAGGCATGCACCACCACACCTGGCTAATTTTCGTATTTTTAGTAGCGATGGGGTTTCTCCATATTGGCCAGGCTGGTCTCGAACTCCTGACCTCATGATCTGCCCACCTTGGCCCCCCAAAGTGCTGGGATTACAGGCGTGAGCCACTGTGCCCAGCCAAATTTAATCTTTATTTTTATTTTTTAATTTTTATTCTAAGTTCAGGGGTACATATGCAAGTTTGTCATATAGGGAAACTTGTGTCATGGGGGTTTGGTATTCAGATTATATTGTCACCCAGGTATTAAGCCTAGTACCCATTAGTTATTTTTCCTGATCTTCTCCCTCTTCCCACCCTCCACCCTCCGATAGGCCCCAGTATGTGTCCCTGTGTTTGCAACATTTAGCTCCCACTTGTACGTGAGAACATTCAATATTCGGTTTTCTCTTCCTGTGTTAGTTTGCTAAGGATAATGTCCTCCAGCTCTATCCATGTTTCTGCAAAGGACATGATCGCATTCTTTTGTATGGTTGCATAGTATTCCATGGTGCATATGTACCACATTTTCTTTATCTCGTCTACCATTGATGATCCTTTAGGTTGATTCCATGTCTTTGCTATTTTGAATAGCAATGAATACACATGTGCATGTGTCTTTATAATAGAACAATTTATATTCCTTTGGGTGTATACCCAGTAATGGGATTGCTGCGTCAAATGTTAGTTCTGTTTTTAGGTCTTTGAGGAACTGCCACACTGTTTTCCACAGTGGTGGACCTAATTTACATTTGGATATGATCTTAACCACATTTTAATTATTTTGTCTGTTTGTCTGTCTTTGCCTTCAGTGTCTAGCACTGTGTAGGCCTGGTATACAGCAAAACTATCATGTACTATTTATTAAAATAGCACTGCTCTCTCTCCTTGCAACTGGAAGGTTTCCTGGAACTTTAGGCACTGTGTAGTTCTTCTATAGTCAGGCTGGCTGCTCTCCTGACTTGAACTCCTGGCAGTGGAGGGGCAGGTTGGTGGCATTTCTTTCAACTCAATGCAAATTCAGGGACCTGCAGTGGCCATTAACCAGCAAGTGTTTACTGAGCATATTTCTGTGCCTGACACTACATAAAAAGCAAAACAAACAATATTGTTGACTCTTAGTTATGTTTCTTTTAGTTAGGAAATAAATACTCTAAGTTAGTTGAGGGAGTTTACTGGATTCTTCCTTACACAGCCCATCATTCCTGGCACTAAGCACTGCACACATGAGGTACCCAGTATTTTGGGTTTAGTTGAGTTCAATGAACCAATAAATACCATAGTCTTTTCAAGTGCGGTACCCTAGACCTGTTATGCTATGAATCTTCCCTTCCTCCCTCCAGATCCTGCCATGGAGCCAGAGGTACTTCCCTTCCCTGGGTCTCTTCAATGCCAGTGCCTGTGCGATTACAGCCACCTCCTCTCCAAACCCTCATGACATTCAGCCACCTCACCAACTCCTCCCACTCAAGGAAGGGTGGAATTGTCCTAAAAAGGAAGCAGAAAGCTCTCACCTCCTGCCAAGAAGCTGCCCAGTAGTTGGTAGTAACTGGCTTCTCACTTACCAATTTGAGTCCTTCCAGGGTCTGTTTTGTGAAAGGATGAAAAAGGCAATACTATACAGTTAAACCACAAAGGAATTAGTTGAAAGAAATTTCCATTATCTTTTCAAATGGCTAAATGCATCTCAGCCCCTTATGTTTCCAGACATTGTTTAGAACGTCCTTCTCTCTATCCCAGATCACTAACATGCCTGCTCTGGGATATGTGGTTCTGGCTCAGACAACCTGATCTGAGGCGGGAAATAAATATGATAGAAACATAAAGCTTACTACCTTATTATCAACCAGTTAGAAATCACCTCATCCACACACACCCAGGCCTCTGTGTCTCTCTGACAGTCTCCTCTCAAATCTCTCTTGAGTCTGTGAGACTACAGCTCCGAGAAATGCTTCCTGTTTTGAAGATGGAGCTGCATCGTGACCTCCGCACACCTGCCTAGTCAGCATACCCCAGCATTCTTGCAGCTGTGACCCATGTGCTTGACAGCACTGTGGAGTGCCAGCCTCAGCCACCCCTGGAGAGAGCCCGCAGAACCATGGCCCCTATTCACCTGCCAGCGGACCATGCTGCTTGTCAGCGGAGGCTCCAGATGTCAACTCTCCAGGGTGAGCCATCAGTCAACATCCTGGCCATCGGGGTTTTTGGGTGAGCTTCCTCAGGACAATGGTCTCATGTGACCGCCCAGCTCTACTTAAACACAGTTAGTCCCTTCACAAACAGCCTGTCCTTAGAAAGCTCTTCGTGAGGAGCTGAAATCAACCTTTGATAACTTTCTTCCCACTGGTCTTTGTTTTGCCCTGAAGCAACAAGTATACTCCCTTTTCTCTTTAAAACAACAAATCAAACAAACAAACGAAAAAATGCCTCAGCATCACTGTATATGGAAGGATACAGGAAACCAGATGAAGAGAACTGGCAGGACCAAAATAATAAAAATAAAGTATCTTTGTGAACAAGTTAAGGAGCAGGAACAAGACTTCTAATCTCTTCTCTGTCCAGCTGCCCTAGAGCTACTGAATGATAGACCCATAGGAATCTTCAGAGATCAAAGTTATATGCCTACGCTGAGGAAGCGTCCATGTGGGTGCTCTTAAGGACTAGGACCAGGATGAGATCCATCCTCAACATCTCATGTCCTACTAAGAGAGACAGACCAGTCTAGAAGTAAGCATAACACAATGTCCACTTCTTATTCAAAGAACTTATAGTCATAGATTATAGGATACTTTGTGCTCTTGAGATGATGCTTTTAATGGATTAATTATTCATTTAAAACAGAAGTGGAGGAAACCAAGGGAAGTCAGCTTACTACCTTATTATCAAGCATGAGGTCTGGATATAACCTGCGAAATCATTGGTGCAAGACCAAGCAGACTCTGGGCGAGGGATCCACGCCCAAGGCCTGGAAGCCAGATCCCAGGGTGACAGGCAAAGGCCTCGGCTCCCCTGGCAGGACCCTCGGTGTAACACTGGCTGCCTTGAAAGCATTTTCTAAGTGGAAATGAGTCAAGGGGGTCCACTTGATTCTCAGCCACTTGGATAGTCTTTGACTTCCCAGCCCTTTCTCTCCTCTCCAGCACAGGGGAGTTCCTATTTTCAGCGTAAAATTAGCATAGAGATGAAACCATTTCAGGGAGCATAGAATGAACTGACACAGGAGACATTAAGCTTTCTGTTTCTAAAATGAAAAAGTTTTCCTTTTTCTTTAAAACCCCAAAGCTGCCACTTAATTTGTGTTCAGATTGCACTTTCACTGCAGAGCTGCTAACAGTGGGATACTGTTCAGAGGGGCTGAGGAGGCCAGGGGGGCCACAGATCTGAGCTGTGAACACAGCCATCTACTGTGGGGCCATTTAAGCACCTGCAGTCCATGGCCCTGGCCAGCGTGCATCCATCCTTTCTGCCTGCAGTAAAGACACCAGTGCAGCCCAGGAGCGCACAGTAGTGCTGAGTACATCTTCCCTGGAGATCTAAGGAGCAAGACCTGGTCCTGCTCACCTCCATGTCTGTCTCTGGCTCCCCTCATATCATTTCAAAGACATCTTCCTTGTTCTTTTGGACAGGATTTCTCTTCATCTCTCTTCCCACTGGAAAAATGATTCTAAATAGCTGGACTGGGACGAATGACAAATCTGCCATGGAGCCCGCGCCACCCCTTCTTCCACACCAACTTTTGTCTTTTTTTAGGTTTTCTCACATCTCTCCTCTCCGCTCTTTTAAGCTCTCAAGTCCTCTCCACTTTTTCTTTAGTGGATTGCTTCTGATCTCATCAAAACACATTCTCTGAGTCATTAACAATACGAGGCACTGAAGAAAGCTGTCTGCTGGTGGCCCCAAAGGCAAGCCCCGTCCAATGTCAATGTCAGGGCTTTTCAATTAAGGGAGCACAGAGCAGCTTTGAATAATGCCGCATCTTTACGGCAAATGATTCTATCCAAACAGATTTTGGGAAGAATTTTTTTGAAAGTTCAATCATCTGATCTGACTGCTAAATGTTTAAAACAGCTGAAAAGGAAAGAGGTTTTATTCGTGCCAAGCTGGCTAAGATACTCCATACATCGAAGAGCCATTCAGTAGCCAGGGGGGCTTGTTTTTAATGCAAAGGGAGTGGCTACTGATTATTATATATCTGGGAAATGAGAATGTAAACATTCACCTGCTATAAAATCTTATTACTGTGAACCATATTATTTTAGACATTGTGAAAAACTGGACATAGAATCACCTCCTTTTAGAGTTGTATGTGACTAAAACAATAAGTGTTTCCCAAATGAAACTGCAACACGTGGAGGCAGCAGAAGATAACAGGCTTCCGAAGCACCATCACTGCATCCAAGATGCTATCACAGAATTTATTAAGTACTTACTATGCATCAGGCATTGTTCCAAGAGCTTTTTGCAAACTAATTTAATCCTTACAATGATCACATGAGCTTGGGAGTATTATGTCTGCTTTATAGTGAAGTAAACTGGGGCACAAAGAAATTGTAACCTGCCATGGTCACACACGGCCAGCAAGTAGCAGGACCAGCGTTCAAACCTGGGGATCTGATCTGAGAATCTTACCTCTTGACCACCGCACACACCAATTCTACTTTGCTAGCTTCTCGATGAAGGGCCTAAAAATTGACTAATTTGCATAACTTTCTAAGATAATTATAGTTTTGATAATTAACTGAAAGTAGAAGTTCATCTCTTTATACACATTTGGATGGATCTAGAGACACCCGTCCCTGAGTTAGTTCAAACGGTGAAGCCAGCAAGAGGAGTGGCCTGGGTAGGTAATGCCTCCCTCCAGGGCCTCATCCAGAGAAGGATCAGGGGAGGCTCCTTCCAAATGCAAGCGGCAACGTGACTGATGCTCTGGAAGCCAGCAGTGTGGGTGACTATTTCCACATTGCTGTTTTAGTGAGTTTAACATATAGCACAGAGGTGCCTTGAGAATGATGGTCGGATTTCATAAATTACATTCTGCTATTCATGGGGAAGTCCCTGCAAAACTAAAGTAATAACATGCATGTAGAACTGTAATAATAATATTGTCTGCAATGCACTGCAAGGATGGGAAAATATAACAAATGTATAGAATAGTTTGTAATAAAAGAGCTGACAAAGAAAAAAAGAATGAAAATACCCCAACTTTCTGAATTTAAAAATACGTTAGGTGGAAAACCCATGGTAAAAAGTCCATGAAAATTACAGTGGCCTAGTTCCATGTCAAATATAAGCCCAAGATGAAATCTAAGCAAAACAAGAGAAAATATTTTTCCTTTTCTTTTTCATTCAATGTAAAATACCCTTTTGTCCAGGCTAAGGTCAACCCTGCTCACCCTCTTCCAAGTGTGGGGTCCCATGATGTCTTACCTTCTGAGGAACACTGTAACATCTCTCCTCTGTCTCTCTCTCTTATATAGTTACCTCTCCTACTCTACTGGATCCTTCTCCTGACTTTTACACACTCTGAAGTTTATTATACTTTTACAAAACTTCTCTTACTGCACACAACCTTTCCAAGCACGGCCTTGTCTCTCTTCTTTTCTTCAGTTGTCTACTTACTGTCTCCATTTCTTCTCCTCCCACTTCATTTTCAACCCACTCTAATCTTGCTTCTGGCCCCCTGAGTGATCATTTCTCCCCACAGTCACCAGTGACCCCTATTGCTAAATGCAATGGCTTTTTGTTGATCATGTCATTGGCTCTTCAGTGATGTTGGCTACTTCCGCCATCTTGAAACCTACTACCCTGGCTTCCAGCACTCACACACCCTGGCTCTTCCTCACTCCTGGCTCCCCCACGTTCCAGGCAGATTTGCTCTCCTCTATCTGGCCACTAAGGGCCCTAGTTCCATAAGATTCATGCAAAGCCCCTTGCTCTTCCCACTCCATGCTTCCTAGTCCACCTTCTCCATACTTCAGTTTCAAATACATTCTCAATGAAGATCACTCACACATTTATATGCCAGTTTCTGTGTTTCCTGTAAGCTCCAGACTGTTTCAAACTATCTGTGCAACACGTTTACTTCAGTGCCTCCAGTAAACCTCAAGGCAAACGTGTTCAAACCTAAATCTCAACCAGTTGTGTCCTTAACAACAATGGCAGCATCATCCATCTGGTTCCATAATCAGCATCATCCCTCTTCCCTCGTGTTCAACCAAGTATCAAGTTGTAGAAATTTTGGGTTTTATTTATTTTGGGATCTGCTGACTTATCTCTATCCCCTCGCCACAACCTCAGTTGGAACAACTTGTTGCTTGTGTAGCTGTGCTGTAGCCTCCCGCTGGTTCTGCAGCCACACTCTTCCCTTTCAGTCCCCCTCCACAAAGCAGCCAGAGTCATGTTTTTGAAAACCAAATCTGATCGTGTGACATTCCTTGCTTAAAACATTCCAGGGGCTTCCTATTGCTCTTGGTAAAGTGAGAGATCCCTACATGGTCAAAGAGGCCCAGTGTGGTCTGGCCTCTGCCCCGTTTCAGCCTCAAAACCATGTCCCCCACGTTTCCAGCCACACTGGCCTTCTTTCCAGAGCTCTGATCCATAGATTTCTTTTCCTGCCAGGGAGCTTTGCTTAGGCAACTCCTTGGCTTTGAATAATGCTCTTCTCTCCCTGGCCTCACACTCAACCTTGACTCCACTGCTCACTGTTACTTTTTTTTTTTTTTTTTTTTTCTGAGACAGGGTCTCACTCTGTTGTCTGGGCCAGAGTGCAGTGGTGTGATTATGCCTCACTGCAGTCCTTGACCTCCTGGGCTCAGGGGATCCTCCCAACCTCAGCCTCCCAAGTAGCTGGGACTAAAGGCATGCACCAATCATGCCCAGCCAACTTTTTAATTTTTTGTAGAGATGGGGGTCTCACTATATTGCCCAGGCTGGTCTCAAATTCCTGGGCCCAAGCTATCCTCCAATCTCAGTCTCCCAAAGTATTGGAATTACGGGCCTGTGAGCCATGGCGCCCAGCCTGCTCACTGCTCTTAAAGCATCAAGTTGCAGATGCTTATTTCAGCTGTCACTCACATCTACATGTGTGATTATTCCATGAAAGTTAATTTCCCCTCTAGTCTAGACTATTGCTCTTTGAGAACATCAGCCATGTCTGCCTTTGCTTTCCACAGTGACTACTGGCTTAGTAAACAGTGGACATTCATATGAATAAACAAATGCATGAATGAAAGAAAGAACTAATCAACAAAGGGGACAAGCAGATTGTGAGCCAGAGAGTGCAAGATTGGTGGATGGCATTCTCTTTGAACTCCATCATGGAGCACAAGGCTAGGCCCACCTCCTCTAAGCAATAACACAGGTGGGACACAGTCTCGAACTTAAGAAAGAAAGTAAAAGAGGGAAGGGAGAGGAAAGTAGTAAAGCGGGTTTCCCAACCTACTTTAAAATGTAAATGCCCCAAAGAAGGAGGTGCATTGTAAAGTTCCTTCGAATAACTAACACGTGAAATACCTGTGAACAACTCAGGAGGATTTAGGCAGGATGAAATTGTGTCTGCCATGTACCTTGTCATGTTTATATTACAGTTCCTTTAACACATGTTTGTACCTTGTTCTTTATATGCTTGTATCCTTCAACTAGACTATAAATTACTGGAAGGCAAGAACCATGATTTTTCTCCACTGGTATGTAGCATTTAAGTGACTCTGGTGTGCAGCATAGCTCAGGCATTCCTAAGTGGTTTTTGACGAATGACTTATAGATAGAAAAATAAATGAATGGATACATGGAGAGACAGGCATCAAAAACAAAAGCTCCCCACTTTACAACCATGTGGATGGATAAGAAGCTGAAACAGTATATACCAAAGGCATACCAGTACAGGGGAGCAAGCAATGGGCTAAGAATTAAAGATAATTATCTGCTCACTGGACTGTCACCTCGCTGTACTGTGAGTTCCTCAAGGGATGGCAGGGCCTTTTTTATTTGTCCTTGTGCAGAGTGAACGTGAGCTCTCTTCTCATCCCCCTTAATGTAGTTACAGAACGAATCAAAGTCTAGACTAAGCCCTTGCACTAACGACTGGGGTTAGACTTGGCTGGAAAAGCGTTGTTTCTCTGGACTGAAAATGAGACAATAGCACTAGATGATCTCCAAGATATTTTTCCCAGCTCTAACATTTGATGAATCCATAATTCACCATGTGAACAAGCAGAGAAAAGATGGGGACAGCCAGGGCTTAAGCAGTTGCACTAATCCCAGTGGGACACATATGACTTTGAAAAGCCTTCCATACCGCAAGTCATATGAGGTACTGCTAAGAATGGTAAAGGAACAACTGTAGTCCAATGCGGGCACTGGGCATCAAAGTCTCCCAATACATAACAAAGCACTATCAGGAACAATTGTAAAACGCAGGGGCCAACATTCGTGTTGGGGCGCCTGGCAGCTAAGGAGGCAGTAATTCAAATAAAATATAAGCAGAACTTGAAATTGGATATGAGCATATATCAAATGTTTGTATTTTCAGGGTCTGTGGAAAGGATATTAAGCTATTTGACACAAATTTAAAATTATCCAATAACTTGTGTTATTGGGGTGGGGGGAAGATGCTTAATTTCTCCTAGAATTCAACTCCTTGAAAATTTCTATGACAGAAATCCAGTCATACATTTTGCTAACCATCTATCTAATTCTAGAAAAGATTAGTTCTTTGATGAAAAATTCTTATAACTTCCCTCCAGTTTATAAAACATAAATGCCATCATGGCTATGACAATAAAATGCTGTGCCATATACATTTCTTAAAGAGGCAATGTATGAGTAGACATGTAATGTAGTTTATGTAGTTAGGGTATACTTGTGTATATTAGAGTGCACACTGGTGTACTCTTGGGAATAGAAGGGTACATTTGAATAGCTCAGTGGTCACCCCCTTGAAGTACCCATATGTTTTTGGAGTTTAGTTACTGGAGATAAAAAGTATTTGAAAGATTATGTGTTAATGCTTCCAATCTCTGCTAAGCAATAACAATAACTTAATAATACTAACAACCACCAATGTATATTGAGCAATTATTTTGTGCCAGGCACTGTTCTAAGTTCTCTTTTTTTTTTTTTCTTTTTTTTTTGAGACAGAGTTTCACTCTTGTTGCTCAGGCTGGAGTGCAATGGCACAATCTCGGCTCACCGCAAACTCCGCCTTCTGGGTTCAAGCGATTCTCCTGCCTCAGCCTCCTGAGTAGCTGGGATTACAGACATGCACCACCACGCCCAGCTAACTTTGTACTTTTAGTAGAGAAGGGGTTCCTCCATGTTCGTCAGACTGGTCTTGAATTCCCCACCTCAGGTGATCCGCCCACCTCGGCCTCCCAATCTAAGTGCTTTTAATATGTTATCTTATTTCTAATCTTCACAACAATTATGAGGAAGGCATTTTTATGACTATTCCCCATGTCACAGAAGAGGAAATTGAAGTTGAGTAACCTTCTAACCAACATGGCTGGTGAGGGGTAGAACCAAAATTTGAATCTAGGCAATCTGCCTGCGAGCCTCCACTCTTAACAATGACTCAGAACTGCTCCTTTATAAACTACTGACCATAACGGAAATTTTTACGGAAACTGAGAGTTATAAAATTGAACATCAATTTTTGAAAATGCCTCTGTCCTCCCTTTCATATTCTCTGCTTTTAAGAACCGTTAATGCAGCCCAGGTTTCGTGTAGCTAAATGCATATACATCTCCCTGGAGCACTTATAAACCAAGACCCCTCTGAAGCCAGAACCTCATTTAGCCAGGGCAAAGGATGCCAGAACAACAGACTTCCAGGACCAGTTTCATAGTCACTGCCTTCCCGCATCTTCAGAGGGGAAACCTCTGGGTCTCATAATAAGTGGACTTCAGTGATCCTGTAACAGGAGGGCAAATATTTCAATGATTTCCCGCATCTGATCTTCCATGCCATTTCCTATTCTAAGCTTGATCGGTCAATCTAATCAGTGCAGCACAGTGGAAGAGATGCCTTCATTTCAACAAGCAATCTTTCATCTGGGTTTGTCCAGAGAAATTTAAACTCACAGGCCCTCGTTTACATAAAGGCTTCCAGCTTGAAAGATACAAGGATCAGTCTTCTGAACTGTGAGGGGGGTGGAAGCTGAACAATAATAAAGGGTACTTTCTATTATTATTTTTTCTAAATACACATCCCACAAAAAGGGGATAAAGAGATAATAGTTGAAAAGAATTCACAAGGCCTTTATATATATTTTCACATATTGTGATACATATGTATATATACACAATGTATATACATATATGCATTACATAAGGATATGTAAAATATATAATATTTTAGTATCTGTAAAATATCTGTATAACATTATTAAAGTATCTGTCAAATACAGATCAAAAGCCACTCATGTGATACTCACTGGACCACTAAGACATATATGGTATGGTTAGCCACCCACACAATTTTCATTCTCATTAGGACACACCACATGTATGCTTAAAACACCTGTGTCAAAGAACAAGGTTGGCCGGACACAGTGGCTCACACCCGTAATCCCAGCACTTTGGGAGGCCGAGGAGGGTGGATCACTTGAGGTCAGGAGTTCAAGACCAGCCTGGCCAACATGGTGAAACCCTGTCTCTACTAAAAACAAAAATTAGCTGGGTGTGGTAGTATGCGCCTGTACTCCCAGCTACTCAGGAGGCTGAGGCAGGGGAACCTCTTGAACCCGGGAGGCGGAGGTTGCAGTGAGCTGAGATTGTACCATAGCACTCCAGCTTGGGCGACAGAGCGAGACTCCGTCTCCAAAAATAAATAAATACATACATACTGACCAAAAACAAAGAACAAGGTTAAGGAGAAACATGGTTGAGAGTCAAGAGTTTGTTTAATGTCACTGCTCTGGTGCTCTGGGGGGTGGCAAGAATCAGAAGGTAAGTAAAAGTGAAGTGGACCCTGGAGCTCAAGCACATTACTCACTCAGCTTATTTCCTCTCCTCTACAAACACTTCCAATTCTAGGTTACCTGGTTACACTTCCAGTTCTTGGTTACCTTCCAATTCTAGGTTACGTGTGACAGATGAGATATTGGAGCCAGCTACAGCTGATGTGTGTGACAGGAGGTCAAGGCTTCCACAGCAAAGCCAGTGACAGGTTGGCACAGATAGGAATTCTGGAGTTGGGGATAAAGAAGGCAAGAATCCACAACAACAAAGATGATGGCAACAGCAACAACACAGGGACCATCCTCTTCCTTGTCTTCCATTGTACTTGGAGATGAAAGGAGAGTTTCCAAGAAAAATGGCGATACTGGTTTTTCTAGAGTGTTAGTGGTTCCCTAGGATGATACCCAACACACCTGGAGTTCAAGTCCAGTTTTCAGAGTAATAAGCCACAATCACTGCAAAGACAATTTAATCATTTTCCAACTGTTTTAAAGAACTGAGAGAAATTTTCTAACATTTATTACTTTATAACAGGGAAGTGAGTTATGTGTTTTGAAAACCTGGTCCATAAATACTCAGAGACAGAGACGGGGAAAGGAAACAACCAGCTGAGTTTTAAAAATGTTTAGTTAGCACCTGTGGTAGGTGAAAGAATGATCCTCCAAAGACACCTACCTCCAATTCCCTGGAACCTGAGAAAATATTGCCTTACGTGGCAAAAAGGACTGTGCAACGATGCCTAAGTTAAGAATCACGAAATGGGGAGATGTGTATTGTCTGGGTGGACACAACATAATCACAGGAATTCTCATAAGAGGGAGGCAGGAGGGCCAGAGTCAGAGGAGGAGATGTGAGGAAGGGGCCACAAGCCAAAGGATGCAAGGACCACTAGATGCAGGAAACGGCAAGTCCATGGATTTTCCCCTAGAGCCTCCAGAAGGTGCCAGCCCTGCCAACAAGTCCGTTTCAGCCCAGTGAAACTGATTTCAGGCATCTGTTCTGCAGCTGTAAAATGATCAGTGTGTGTTGTTTTAAGCCACTATGTTTGTGGTAATTTGTTAGGGCAGTGATAGGAAACTTGTACAGCTACTCAGTGCAGTGAAAGGTGGGATCCTGGACACAAAAAGGAATGAAAAAAAATCAATCAAGCTAAAAAGGATTACTGCTCAAACACCAAGGAAAGAGAGGTTTCTCAGACCACAGGCTGGAAGCTCAAGCTCTATAGAGTTTAAGGAAGACAAAATTTGGCTAGAAATTTTTTCTCAAGGAGAGAAAAGCATATACGGTGGACCCTCGAACAGCATGGGAGATGGGGACACCAACCCCTCACCCAGTCAAAAATTCACATGTAACCTTTGACTCCCCTGAAACTTAACTACTCATAGCCTACTTTTGACCAGGAGCTTTGCCAACAGCACAAATGGTTAACACATATTTTGTATGTCGTATGTATTATATACTATACTGCTACAATCAAGTAAGCTAGAGAAAAGAAAATGTTACTAAGAAAATCAGAAAATACACATTTACTATTAACTAAGTGGAAATGGATGATCATAAAGGTCTTCATCCTTGTCATCTTCACATTGAGTAAGCTGAGAAGGAGGAGGAGGAGGAAGAGGAGAGGCTGGTCTTGCTGTCTTAGGGGTGGCAGAGGCGGAAGAAAATCCACGTCTAAGTGGGCCGGTGAAGTTCAAACTTCTTCAAGGGTCAACTGCAATTAAAAGAGAACCACTTCCTGACAGGATAGATACTGAAACCACCCACCGAGGGGTCTCAGGTGCAGTGGTGTATGGGGCTCCCGACATACACAGGTAGTATGTAAATACCCCTAACACAGTCTTCGCAAGGCCTGGAATCCACCCTTGAAGAGTAGCAGGTCTTCGAGTCTTAATGCTTTTCGGTGTTACACTCATCCTTGTTGAACATTCAGTTAAACCTAAGGGAGAGGGCAGTATCCTAACCCCAGAGGCAATTAATGCAGTCCAAGTTATTATCCACAAAGGATGTATCAGGCTGAGAACATCTTTTTTTTTTTTGGAATAAATATTTTAAACATCAACTGCAGGAAAACATTTGTAAGTTCTGATTTAATCCCTCTAAGATGGTTATCAGTGAATACTGTAACAGAGATAATTGGAGAAGAGGCATCCGACCCCACAGTCTGCCAGGAGGAAACCCATGGATGTGGCAAGTAGGGTGGTCCAGAAAGGATGTTATGTCCCATTAAAGCAGACCACACTGACCTATGACCTGGCTGGGATGGGGCAGCCGTGGTTTCCACAGAAGGTCTCTGCTCCTGCTGCTCCTCTGTGGACGTAGGGCCCTAATGTGACTGGGATTCCACGGTCAAAGGGTCAGGGCAGAAGCTTCTGAGAAACACTGCTGACTCTACTAGTGATGTCCTGATGCTGTCAGAGAACCCAGGGTGCCACTGATACTATACTTACACACAGCACCCATGCCAGCCAAACTCCAAGACTGCCAAGGACTGCCCAGCATTACGTAGGAAACTTCTGAGTGTTCACAGAAACCAGGGTAGAGTCAGAGCAGGGAAATGCAGCCTGCCCTTCTCCACTATCCTCTTCCCTGCACTCCACGAAGATGCAGCCTGCCCTTCTCCACTATTCTCTTCCCTGCACTCCATGAAGGTGAGCTTTGCTTTGGTGCAGCCCCAGGGTCCAGAGGAGCATCCGACACGTAACAGGCACTCACAATTGTTGAATGGGTAAATGAATCAATGAATGAAGGTTGGGGATGTGTTATTTTATAATTCCAATAGTGCAAATCCCTCAACTCATGTCTATCTCTTCCTGATCCCTGAAATGAGATGTCTTCCCCTCCGATCCCCCAGGAGGGGCCTGCTTGTTCCTCTCACACACCAGTCTTGTCAGACTTGTATTGTGGTCAGTTAGTTCTTAGGATTTTCCTTTTCAGAATAAAATGCAAAAAGCTAAGGGCTGAGCCTGCTTTACTCATCATTATACCCACTGCAGCTGGTCCAACGCCTTCCATGTAGTAGGTGCACAATAAATACTTGTGGGTCTGAATTGGTAAAACATTTTTTCTTCAATTCTTTTTGGAGCAATAGGGTTTGCATAGACAAGCTCACTTGTATTACTGAGCAGATTATAGCAGATCAGTGTACTTTTTTGTTAAAATCAGGTTCATAATTACCCTGTAGTAGGAAGAACTGCTATAAAATAATAAGAGGATACTTCAGTAAGAGAATTCGGGTTCATTAATGTCTAAGGTTCTGCCAGAAATGAAAAGCGTTCTTAAATCAATTTATCAATATATAAACACTTGAGATTAATGTAGATATATATGCATATATTTATGATTAGATTTACTAATTAATAGGCTTTCCCTATCTTTGAAGTAAGAAGAGATAAAAATAAAGTGGCATATTGCACTGAACAAACGGCGTATGGCATGCTTTATAAATACACACACTTTGTCTCTCTCTCCTGCATACACACAAGCCCCAAACTCTGCCTTTCAAGATACTGGCCTCTTGCCCTAGTTGGAGGTGGCTAAAAGGAAACTCTTAGGATCCTGGACGCGATCACTGCCTTACAGACTGTCTGGGGCAGCTCCCCCATTACCTGCAGCCAGGAGGGCACCTTTGCTAGCGCCTCGGGAGCAGTCAGACACTGTCACTGTCCCTTCCCACAGCCGCGGGAGGTGCTCTACCCACATTAGCTATGCCCCACATCTGGCCATTTGCTGGGCCTCCATCCAGGCACCCCACAAGGCCACGGACGGTAACAAGCGCTCATCAAAGGTCTCTGTCAACAGAATCCCCTGCTTTTCTGTCCTTCCCTGGAAGTTGGCAAGCGAGAAATGAAGGCCTGAAGGGCAGCCGGGCCATTCTGAGAGAGGTGAGCCATCAGCGGCCGCGCCGCGCCGGGCTTTCATTTCTGCCTGGGACGGGAACTTGTCCTTTGAAAGAAAAAGGAAAGAGGAAAACTAACATTTACCGAGTTCCTAGGAAGATAAAACAGATTTATTTCATGACAGTACTACCAGGTATTTATTCCCTTCTAAAGTTTAGCTTTTATTTTTATCAAAGTTCTACTTGCACAGATTCAAAGGGTCAAATAATTCTCAGGACTTTTCCTGAAAGACAGCAGCCCCCATCCCCTATCCTGCCACAGTCTGCCCAGACGGCCTACAGGAGACCTGTTTTCAACTCTTCTAGTTGGTTCCTTTGGTGGGTCTCTCTGTAGCTTTAAACAAGCTATTTTTCTTGCTACTTCTGGTTTGTTATTTGTTTTAGGCATTGCCTCTGTATCACCGAAGAGAAGCACTTAGCTCCTTCATGCCTCACACCTCCTGCCCATGCCTGTGCCCCTCCCGGATCTTCCTGATGTGGGCATGCGGAGACTCCTGTCAGATCCCCTTTCACACTGTTACCTGTTCAGGTCACTACTGAGCTCCACAGTAAACTAAGATGACTTCTTTTCTGTGCAACGTCCTGTTTCCCCCAGCTTTCCCAGCTGTGTTAACTTGTCATCACCTTGGTTTCTCCTGTTGTCAAGGGGGTGAGGCGTGGTATGCTGGCTATGAGTGTGGACAGCCTGGGTTCAAATCTCAGTTTTGCCACTAACCAGCTATGCCATTTTAGACTAATGATTAAGCACTGAGTGCCTCAATTCCCTCACTGATAAAAGGAGGATAATGACTACCATCTAATAGGGCTACTATCAGGATTTAATCGTTAATACACACATGCTTAGAACTGTGTCTGACACACAATGAACAGTCAATAAATAGAAGAGGCAATGGTTGTTATTAGGTTTGCAATTACTTAATCCTCTTGAAGTGTCCCTGAAGCCTTCAGCTCTGCTCCAGTCTGAACAGATCCCCCTCTGATGATGACCGTGCAGCTGAGGCTTTGGGATGGTTCTTGCCTTGCTTTTTTTGTTGCAACTCTTACTTCGTGGATCTTGTCTTAGCTTACTTCTCGTTTTGGTGGAAACACCTTGCTTTTATCATCTCCAGAGAATAAATCTCCAGACTTCTACCAAGATGAAGGCCTGTTGGTGATTGGCAGAGTGGTCCTTTTGCTACACGTCAGTGAGGAGAAAATCGAGGGTTCTGCTCCTCAAACACATTTTCAATCGACAGTCCTGTGTTAGCCCTACTTCAAGAGGAAGCTTGTACTACTAACTCCTGAATCTTTTGGGGGCTTTGTAGTTCAAGCTGGATTGCTTCTTGATTGTCCCCCTGCCAACTTGGATTTCAGCTTTCTTGGGTCTACTGAAACCTAACTGCTCCACTTCTCCATCTGCTTTTCAGCTTCCAAAATTATGTTGCTGATGTCTCCTCTCCCCGTCACTTAGTCTCTAATTACTTTATACCTGAGAGGGAAAAAACCAAACCCTTTACTATAGCTGTATTGAGAGGCAACTGAGGTTAAAGCTTATGTTCAATCTGCCATCTTTAATCAAAAGTCTATTAACCCTACATCTTACTGGTACAGTAGCTGAGGTACCACGAGAGGGTGAATAATTGGTGGAAGCTCGCAAAACCAGTCAGAATCAGAAAGTGAACTCAGGATCAGGTCAGCCTGATCCTAAAGTCCAACCCTTCCCATTGGAGCACACTCCCTCTCCAGGGAAACGTGGGGCCTCTTCCAGTAGGAATTGTTTATTGGAAATGTGTCCCACTTTGGCCAGGCAGGGTGGCTCATGCCTGTAATCCCAGCACTTTGGGAGGCTGAGGCAGGTGGATCATGAGGTCAGGAGATCGAGACCATCCTGGCTAACACGGTGAAACCCCATCTACTAAAAATACAAAAATTGGCCGGGCGTGGTGGCGGGTGCCTGTAGTCCCAGCTACTTGGGAGGCTGAGGCAGGAGAATGGCGTGAATCCGGGAGGGGGAGCTTGCAGTGAGCTGAGATCGCACCACTGCACTCCAGACAGAGTTACTACAAAATGTCTTTTCAAAGTCACCAAAGCACACCATGCCGCAATTTGTTAGAGGGTTAATTTTTAAAATTATAATGGTGCTTGGTAAATCTCCTTGAATTAATGAGTCTTGCAGAATTATGGCTGATGTGAAAAGGTATATAGTTAGCATCTGTTTGTTCTGTGCATATATCTCTCTTCCATGCTGTATATATATTTTAAGGAACATTTCTTTGGGTGCTTTTGAGACTCTGTCTCAAAAAAAAAAAAAAAGAAATGTGGCCCACTTTGACATCGGTACCAGGATAACTACCATTAGACCTTGAAGATTCAGGTGACATCTCTCGGCCTACTGCTGGTACCGTGCCACATTCCATGTCCCCCTCCTGAATGCCCCTGCACTTTTGCTCCGTGAATTCTTTTAAAACCCCAGGCTTGGTCCTCTGACCTTAGTTAGAAAGGTTTCCTAACAGGAAAGAAAATGGGTCCGGCAGTGGGGCCCTTTCCCTTGCTTGCCCTATAATACGATTGTCACCTGAACCTTTCCCAATGATCAAAGTACCTGTAGGAAATCTAAGAAGCCCCTTCTCAGAAAAAGTCTGGGGTCTTTTTATCAAAAAGGCAATGAGAAGGATATTTTTAGGCCTCACTCACCAACAATTACTGCTCTCAACTCATGAGCAACCCTAGACCACATCTGCCAAACTTGGCCTGTGGGTCCCCATCAGTCTATCCTACACAGCCTAGCGGATAAGAGTACAGGCTCTAGAATCACATGGACTGGGGGTTCAATCCCAGCTTTGCCACTTACCTACTTGTGTGGACTGAGGACAAGTTACTCAGTTCTCTAAGCCTTGGTATTCTCATCTATAAAATGGTAATAGCTGCAGTATTCACTTTATTGAGTTGCCATCAGTTTAAATGAGATATCGTATATTAAGCATTAAGTACAATATCTGGTCTGGTGCCAGGTAGGGCGAACACCACAGTATCCTTCACGGTGTTCCTGGGAATGAAGCCCCCAGCAGCCTGCACCCTCAGCTCCTGGCCCTGCATGTAAACCTCGAGGGTCACCAGAAGCTGGCCTCAGGGTTCCAGGGTTGCCCCCAACCACTCAAATCTTCCAAACAATGTGTACTGGGGACAGAAACTTTGGTTATGTAAAAGTTTAAAAGAGTGAAGTCACGCAAGCTACTTTAAGGATACCGGAGATAAATGATCTATTTATATTTTTATGGTGAAGACATAAATAGAAAAAAACACAGCACCCAAAGAAATGTTCCTTAAAATATATGTACAGCATGGAAGAGAGATATATGCACAGAACAAACAGATGCTAACTATATACCTTTTCACATCAGCCATAATTCTGCAAGACTCATTAATTCAAGGAGATTTACCAAGCGCCATTATAATTTTAAAAATTAACCCTCTAACAAATTGCAGCATGGTGAGCTTTGGTGACTTTGAAAAGACATTTTGTAGTAAGTCTGTCAAAACAGAATAATGAGGAGCTCCTAAATCCCAACCTTAACTATTGACCCACAGACATTATAAATTACAGGACAATGTTGTTTTATACTGTATTTATTCATTCAACAACTATTTACTGAGCGCCTACTAAGTGCCAGGCATTGTCTGGGCCCTGGGGATGGAGCATGCACAATGGAGACAAAATCCTTCTTCCCACAAAAGGTGTTTGCCAGTGAGGGGAGAGGGGCACCAAATGTGCTAATACGTAATATTTTTATATAATTAAAAATTACTATAAAAATAGTAGTGGAATTGAATTAAATACTTCAAATAAAGACAGTTGGGTAACCCAAAAATCTAGCCTTTGGATTTGAATCCTATGAAGGGTAGATGGAAAGAGAGAAAGAAAAAAGGAGAGAATAAAGGGGAAAAAAAAGAAAGCATCAGAAAGGAAGTGAAGGAGCTCTGAGGCTCATGAAATAGGAACCCAGGAAGGACCCTCACCTAGAGACCCTGAGTCCAAACACCCTGGTTTCCTCCCTTCACCCTACAGGGAATGGATCCCCAGTGCAGGGAGAGGGAGGCCCCCTTTGGGTCCCACTCAGGATGCGGAGAACCCTGACATGCAGCACCCCAGGTAGGGAGAGAAACAAGCTGACCAAGGGGAATTGATGGGGTCACAGACGACATGGAGATCTGGGGGTCCCTGTATTCTTGCCAGTAAGTGACAGCAGAGACTGAGGGCTCCACGTAAGACGCCAGCCCTGTTTCTGAAGTTTGAAAAGGTGCTGATGTTGGCAAATGGGCAAAGGAGGCCGGCTGGCTGCTAAAGGACATGAGGCTACTGTGTTTAACTTGAGGAATGTACTCCCGTTTGGAGTAGGTGACTTCACTGAAGGGAAATTCTCTGGAATTATCTTAGGTCTTGTGGACTATGTACAAACCAAACAAAAGTATATTTATTTACAGTGAGAAACTTAACTGTCATTGAGTCCAGAAGGCAGTGTGCCTGGCACTTCATGTATATTAATTTATTTAATTCTCAAAAGAACCTGAATGCAGTAGAAAATATTATTACGTCCATTCTACAGATCAGGAAAGTGAAGGACAGAGAAATGAAAATAATGGTGAGTGAATACAGAGCTGTGATTCAAACCACGGTGATGTGGCTCCAGATTCCATACCCTTAACCATTGGGTTACGTGCTAATTACAGGAGATGAAAAAAGGAGGAGGATTTAGAAAGCGGTTTGGGTCACTGGGTGTGTGGTATCATGCACTGATGATTCTGTGCAAGTTAAAGCATGTGTTTGCATTTAACCTGTCTTTGTTAGTCCTTTCCCCATCACCACGTTTTATTTTGAACCTGTTTTGCTCTGTTGATTTCAAGGTGTGGTGCTTGACATATAAAACACAAGCTTCTCTTACCTCTGAATGAAGAAGGCAGTGATTTGGGTGAGTTTGACAGAATAAGTCATCTATCTTCCATTTTGATACAGAAATCATAAGTGATCAATCAGTTGCCAAAACTTTTTAGATAACTCTAATCAATATTTAGGCAGGAAATGTGCCTTCCAGGCCCAGGTTGGTAAAAGTGAACATGCTCTACCTTTCCTAGCTCATGTTAGTTTCCATTTTATTTTGAGGACATGGCTGATCATGTTAAATTCTAGTTTTAGTTCCATGTCTTCCTTCTCACCTTCTCAGCCCTAATCTTTGGACCAATGCAGTCAACAAATATATTCTAATTATCTGGTATGTGCCAAACTACACTAAGGGGACAGAGATGAAGGAGACATTGGTTCCCCCAGGAAGAGAGGCGGGAAGGTGGAAGGAAGCAGGTAAAGGCAGATAGGCCTAGAATCAGACTCACTACTTGAGATGGGATGAAGGTGAAGACCCTCCCTGACAAACGAGTAGTAAGCAATAGCAGACAATTAATTCTACCTTTACCGTTGGTGAGGAACACAACAAAAAACAAAACCAAAAATACATTTGGGCCATTGTTTTCATTCTCCTGCTCCTATGCCTTCAACTAGGAGCTTGTCACAGCTGATAATAAGCAAAGGGGACATGGAGGGGGTTCATCTCACCTTACTAGATATTCTCTGATGAACATCTTTACAAGGAGCTAGGAAAAACAAAATATAGTTGGTCCTCCATATCCATGGGTTCCATATCCATGGATTCAACCAACTGTGGATCAAAAATATTTGAAAAAAGAAAAAGATGGTTTGGTCCATACTAAACATGTACAGACTTTTTTCCTGACATTATTCCCTAAACAATACAGCATAATAACTATTTACACAGAATTTACATTGTATTAGGTATTATAAATAATCCCGAGATGATTTAAAGTATACAGGAGGATTTGTGTAGGTTATATGCAAATACTATGCCATTTTATATCAGGGACTTGAGCATCCCTGGATTTTGGTATCTGCTGGGGGTCCTGAAACCAATCCCCTATGGATACCAAAGTCCAACTGTAGTTATAGTGAACAGATTCATAATCCACACCCTACTAGGCATTCTTTTAAAAACCCCTCCTCTTTTCAAGAGTAGAGGAGCCGTGAAATCCAAGGCCGTGACGCATAGACCACAGACCGGCAATGCTGGAGTGGACCATGAGACTGTGTGAGCCCACTGCCCTCACTGCACACAGGTGGGAAGCAGGTTCACAGAGGCTGAGTGACCTGTCGAAGGTCACACCACAGCTGGTTCGTCAGAACCACTACAGCCTGCATATAATCTCTCTAATCTAATTCTCACTGCAATATTATAGCCTGGATATTAGGGCAGCATTAGATATACTCGGAAAACAGTGAGAGGCCATGGGAGTAACAATGTCATTAAAGTCTTAATTAAGGACACACGGTGACCTCAAGCAAATCTCACCATTTTTACCCTGTATCTCCCTGCTGCTCCCTCTCTTATCTCCCTGCTGCTCCCTCTCTGTCATGTCAGTTCTAGCTTCTTATTCTAAGAAAACTCATGCTTATCTCACTCCACCAAACCATACGAGACTTACGCAGAAAAATGCCCCTTCAGTCCTAAAAACAGGATGGCTTCCTGGCATCATTCTAGTCCCTACCCCCGTTAAACTAAGTAAAAAACATGTAAAAATGCCTCACTCTTTGAAGGGAGTGTGAGACAACCAATTGCCACATGGCACTAAAAATGGTAACGCTGAAAAGGTTCTTTGTTGAAACGCATGGCTTATTTATCCTATAGCCTCTGGAAACATATGAGGCCCGTGCAATTAATTTTAATATTTCACCCATGCCAATCTGTCAAAGCACCACGTCAACTGAATGCAGCCGGCTGTGCCAGACAATACATTTGCCAAGACAAAAGCAGGATTTGACTGGACCCAAGCCCCCCCAGTTCTCAGGGCAGGCCACCTTCTTAAATCTGACAGCCTCCACATGCACCAGCTTCATTTCTGCAGCAGTTCATGCACACAGAGGAAGTTTCAGAGGATGGAGAAGCGGGAAAATGGCTACGTGGCCCTGAACAAAAGGCACATCTGCTCTTCTGCATGCATTTTCGTCATTCCTAAATGAATCTGTGAAACCTGGCCCGACTGTGTGTGGGGACAGAGGAGGAGCTTGGCACTCGTCCCTCATCCCTTAGGGTTTGTTAATCTCTTTACACTCTCTTCCAAGGTAATATTCAAATCAACCACACAGCTCAATTTACTTTGCTTGTGACTCTAATTGAATAAATCTAAAATAACAACAGACGCACTGGCCCAGAGCCTTGGCCAAATTTTTCCTTAGACACTTAAAGCACATTCTGGCTGTTTTAATTCTGCCTGCAAGCAGGTAAATGCACTCTTGTCCAGTGCCTAATTTTACACCAGAGGGAGAATGACTGTCATTCTGTGTACTGTTTCCAAGGTGGCTAATATTTACTGATGGGTAGAAGCTTTGCAGAAGTAACCCAATAAAAACTTAAGCACCCTTGAAGGTGGGGAGAATAATCTCATCCAAGTTGGTTAGCTGGCCTTTCACACAAAGATGTTTAATAAGGTACTATTCTGTGCCTGCATGTCACTTCTTCAGAATCATAAGTGCTGAGTCGGCTCTGAGAGTTTGTTCAGTCTCTTTTCTAGGTTATGTTTAGGTGAGTCTTCAATGATCCTGAGTGTGCAGCTATTCCCATTTGTAAACATATCCAGAGAACAACTGCTCTAATAAGCCTGCCACTCATTCTAGTTTCTCTCAATCCTTTTGTAGAGGGTAAGAATTTTAAAAACTGGATCATTACCTACTAGGGGTAGGAATGCAGGCTGAGCCTTAGGAACATGGCACAATAAGTAAGCAGCCAATGATAGTTTAGAACAGGTAGGTCAAACTTCAGAATGTCCAAGCTTTCCTCTGGGGCACATCACCTAACAAGAATGTTTTCGAGGTGACTCACGCCTGTAATCCAGCACTTTGGGTGGCCAAGGTGGGCTAAAGATGCTGAGTATGTTTTTAAGGTCATGCGAGTAGATCTGCTGGCATTCTTGCAGCTGTCTGAAAACAAGGGTTAAAAGGAAACAACAGGCCGGGCACGGTGGCTCACTCTTGTAATCCCAGCACTTTGGAAGGCCAAGGTGGGCAGATTGCTTGAGCTCAGTTCAAGACCAGTCTGAGCAACATGGTGAAACTCCATTACTACAAAATTCAAAAGAAAAAATAGGCAGGCGTGGTGGTGCGCACCTGTAGTCTCAGCTGCTTGGGAGGCTGACATGGGAGGATGACTTGAGCCCAGGGAGCTTGAGCTGCAGTGAGCTGTGACTGCAGCACCCAGCCTGGGTGACAGAGTGAGACCCTGTCTCAAAAAAAGAAAAAAAAAGCAAAAGAAAAAAGAAACAACAAACATGACTGGCACCTCTCCAAGAAGGGAAGGAAACTGCCAAGGGTGGCTGTGCTATGGCTAGGTGGTGATGGTGCTGTGGCAGTATCTGCTGTCTTAATGACAAATGAAGACACCCCCACAGGCACAGGGCCATCACAACAAGCATGTCTGTTTCTCAGTGGGCAAGAGTGTTCATTACACCTGCATCCAACATTCATCAGAGTTTGGAAACTCTTTCTCGTGGGTACAGTAAATGCCCCAGCAAGCACTGTCAGGCCAAAAGCCTCTTCTAGCTTCTCTACAGAGACCAGATGGCCTTCACCTTCTCAATAAGTCTGCCACACACTTGACCCTAGTCCCCCCTCGAGTTTTTCTTCTAGGTAGAATTATTCCAAGTCTTTCTTTCCCTTTTCCAGGCCCTAGTGTCTCATGAAGCCCAGGTACAATGAATGCTCAGGCTGGTAGACTGTGGACCAAGCAGTTTACCCTTGGAAATTGGCTCCAAACCACTGGGAAGTCTGGTCAGAAGGTGTAGTCTTAGCAACCCAAACCCACCTCCAGTACAGAGCACCTCTGAAGTCAACCTCATACTTCAGTGAGAGCCAGCCAGTTGCCCTATCTTTGTATATAAGGGTAGCATGTGATAAGTTACCTTAACATGGCTGCTAATACCACCAATGATGCCCAACACAGTGAGGAAATGTTTACCGAGTGAATGAACGAATGTCGGCATCACTCCCTGGAGCAGACCTCCATGCTTATTCAGTATCTCACAGCCTGCACATTTTGGCTCCTATCTGAGGTTTTTCTCCTTATATTGGTCGTCTGCCCTTCTGAGCCCACATCTTGTTTCTAATCACAGCTCAGAGTGAAGCACGTGTAAGGTAATTACTCCTCAGCGTGCTGTGGCAGCGCTCATTGATTAGAAATCGTTTTCACAGGGAACACTATAACAAGGAGTTTTGATCAAAGGTGGATTATTTCAGTTCTTTGCCTCACCCACGTACATTTGCTCCCTCCTGCTGAAAGAAAATTTGTGTGTGTGAAGACAGATCCTAAGGGAGACAGGAGTTTTTTAGAATGAAGCCATTTATTTCTTTAAGTAATCTTAAGTAAATATTTCTTTAAAATAAATTACTAATCAAGCTTTTTCCTGAAACTCATGCTCTGAATCCATAATGTCGTTCTCTTCAAGCTCATCTCTCTGGGAAGAGGCTGTGTTCACGTCCAGATGTCCTGCATTGCAGGGCCAGACCCAACCACAGCCAGTGTGAACACGCTTCAAGGCTGCAGGGGGCTGGGGTATCAGGATCCAGTGGGCTCTTCGAAGACATCAAATGGTCTGTGGAGATTTGATGAATCCAGCGAGTTTACTTACAGGTCCTGTCTTTCTGTGCCTGCCCTAAGAGTGGACTGAACTCAAAATAACGAGCAACTACAGCACACAAGGCATTTCAAGTGTGTCCTTCTTTGAAGTTGTTTACAGCTGTATACATCATTCTCTTATCGAATACTGGAAAGCAGGCATCTAAGGTCTGCAGCAGAAGCTGACGTGAAAAGCACAGGAGGAAGTTCAATTTTTTTTTTTTTTGACATTTAAAAAAATCATCTTCCATTCTTCTTCCTGAGATGCTGGGTTAGATTCCATATGCAAGGGGGAAGACAGGGCATGCTCTGATGTCAAGTCTCAATGACTGCTTTAGATGGAGAAAGAATAACTCAAGACATTCCAAAAGGTTTTAAAATTACAATTTTTTTTTTAGTAACATTTTTACCTTGGCATAAGGTATCATTAGTCCTTAATCCAAGCAATCAGAAAGCTTAAACAACAGACAAGAAACTTAACAAAACAGTCCTATTGGGGATTTACAGTGCTCAGAAGAGCACTTCCCATGGATTGTCCTGGATCAATGTAGCTCAAGCTTAAGTCTATCACTCTACCTTTATAGTGCCCTAGAGAAATAAACCTATTCCTCCCAAAATGATAAGCTACATGCATCTAAAATATGTATTGTGTATGCAGATACATATACACATATGCATGTGTTATAATACACACATACAGACATATACACACACATACAGACACACACAAATATACACATACATATATGTATGTATGCACCTATGTAGTATTAGTGTGAGTCCTTGGCTAAGGAGATCTTATTCATTCAGTGAATATTCTAATTGTGCAAGCATTATGGTAAGTACCAAGGATAACATCAACAGATTTCCTACCCTCAAGGAGTTAACAGTCTAGTGAGAGGGACATAAAGTCAGTAAGTGTCAAACAGCAGCTTTCCGATGGACCTACATGTAGGTACGGTGACCACCAAGGATGACGACCTTGGAGAACAGGGGCATCATGAAAGCTTTTCTAAAGAAGTAGCCTTGAGAAGCATCTTAGAGGTGTTTGCCCAGAGGCCTCGGTGTATGAGATCTTTGATACATGGTTATCTTTGATATCCTGCTCTTGGTATGTATGGTAACTTATCAATAACCATTTGGGGTATGCAAACGTCTTCTATATTAGCTCAAAGGGCTGACATCAATCCTGAGTTTCATTACCTGCCCTTGGCATCCAGTGAATGCAGCCTAGGTGCTTTCCTTAGAACTGTGGACATGTGAGGCTGGGCACAATGGCTGACGCCTGTAATCCTAGCACTTTGTGAAGGCGAGGTGGGCAGATCCCCTGAGGTCAGGGGTTTGAGACCAGCCTGGCCAACATGGCAAAACCCTGTCTCTACTAAAAATACAAACATTAGCTGGGCGTGGTGGTGGGCACCTGTAATCCCAGCTACATGGGAGGCTGAGGCAGAAGAATCACTTGAACCCAGGAGGTGGAGGTTGCAGTGAGCCAAGATCATGCCACTGCACTCCAGCCTCAGTGAAAGAGTAAGACTATGTCTCAAAAAAATAAAATAAAATAAAATAAAATAAAATAAAATAAAATAAAATAAAATAAAAATAAAATAAAATAAACTGGGGACACGTGAAACGGATAGTGCAGTTTACAGAGTGCAGGTTCACCAGAAATGCCTGGTGAACTGGATCAGTTGGTGCCCTTGCCTCTCAGTGGCCCTGTGATGGCATACCACTGTGAGCAAGAAACACACCCAGGGAAGTGAAGGGTGTTCTGAAAATAAAGACAATGTTGCAGAACAACTGTCTGCTATTCTCACAGTACTCCTCTTCCCCAGAGGATGACAAGCTGGCCTCCTCTCCAGCCTGCACTGGGAGCAGGGCATGGGGAGGCTTTGTCAGGAAAGCTTTGCCATTAGCATAGCCATGTCAACCTAAAGGGAGAAACTGAGGCAAAATCAATAAGAGGGGAGTTGATTAGGGCCAAGATAAGAAGAGCTTCTTAGAAGACTCAGACCCAAGTAACCTTGGATATGAATTCCATTTGACCTTTGTTACAAGCAGGATTTAAAAGCCAAGAAAAGGGACAAGGAGTGGGGTGTCAGAAAGGTGTTTGTCAGGAATTCTCATTAGTTTACAGAAATAGCATTGATTAGTGATTGGCTATATGCAGTTGAACTACGTGGTATGGGTCAGGTGTCAGGTGTGCAGTATTGTTAGGTTAATTTGTGGCTACTTGTGACAAGTCGGCCTAGAGGCCGCATAGCAGGCAGCTTCGAGAGATGATTAATTAGCTCAAAAGGGCAGTGGGATGTGGCCGCTGCCTCATTCCCATGCCTCTCTGGGCCTGATAATTTAGAGGTGGCTCACGTTCCTCAGATAAAATGTTTCTTTTTCTTCCTCAGTAACTATGTGAGCAAACCAGGCCTCCAGTCTGTTATAGGGACCTAGAAGGAGTAACATTTAGATGCTCCAACTCGGGGGAAGCTCGGGCTGGGAGTGGCCAACTCGCAGATTTAGCTTCCGTGTTTGCCGTGATATGAAGCCAATTCAGATCTGCTGCATCTCCTTTAATCCTGCCATGACTGCTTAATGGCCGTGAGACCTTAAACCTGTAAGTCAGACGCTCTGAGCCTTGGTCCTCCCACAGCACCAGTACATAATACGGGACCTCATACAGAATGGGCACTCAATGGCATGTGCAAGTACGTGTGTACACGTGTGCATCTAGGCATGTGTGCGCATTTTCTCAGGTACACACACACACACACACACACCCCTGACAAAAGTTCCCTCAAATGATTAAAGAAAAAAGGGACTTGAAACACACACACTCCCCCAAAAGTTAAACATTATCTTGGGAATACAACTTTTACAAGCTCAGTGCAATAACGGAACAGATATGGCAAAATGGATCCCGATGTTAAAAAAACGTTTTTCCGAAACCCACCAGATGAGCTGAGAATTTACTAAAGAGACCACTGAGGAAAAGCAGGGGACCCACTTGGGGCACTAATGCTCTGAAGTGAGTGGAATAAAGCAGGTCACTCTTCAAAGACCTCTGGGTTCCAGCCAATGCCCAGGATGTGACAGGCAGCAACGGGGACCCCAGCACAGAGGCACTGACCCCATCTTCAGTGGTAAGCAGCCACTGGTCATCAATGAAGTGTTGTAAGTACAATAGGACACTTTTCAAGCGCTTACACTCAAGAGCCTCGCTTGGCACTGTTCTTAGCTGACTCATTTGCAAATAAAGAACAAATGTGGATAGAAGAAGAGAGGAAGGTAGGTCTGATTCCCCAGTTTACAACAGAATATGGCCTTTCCCAGGTACCAGAGTTTCCCACAGGGCATTTATGCAAAGGGCCCCATGGAAACACACCCCTCTACTTAAGCAAGAGAAATCTACTTCTCATTCTTGAAAATCCCCAAAGGTATCCTGAAGATATCTGTCATGATTCCCAGATGAGTGCCTATCTTTAGGAGTTCTTTTAAGTACAGGGTGTAAACATGGTAACATTTCATATGCAAATTTCAAATAATCACTGAGAACAATATGGCTTCTGGTTAAGTGGTAACTCCCATGATGGGACTTGAAATGCAAAGGCAGAGAGACTGGGCCCTGGCACTGGGAATATGCTGGCCACCGAAAGGCTGAAGAAACACATGTCAAAATGAAAAATCCAGTACCTTGCTTTGAAATATGTGGATGTACATTTAAGCACTTCAACTCATTTTAGACTTATAATACTGCTTTTAAGGTAGGGTTATTACATCAGTGGCTCAGAGAGGCTAAGTAACTTGTCCAGATGAGAGAGAAGCTGTGGTTAGAACACAGGTCTCTTTCTACTACATCAATCAATTTCACTGTACATGCATTTTAGAGAACTATCTTTAAGACAGAGATTTCATCTTGTAGTTGACAGGCTATACAAGTTGCTAGTCAGTTATGAGTGCTGCTATGAGCAGCTTTAGAGTGCCTGCCACCTCCAAGGCCCCTGTACAAGTCTGTGCTTGGACCTCATCACCAGGGCTGGGTGCCAGGCATTCAGCTGTGAGTGGCCTGAGCTCTGCCCAGTGGAGGCCCCTATCCTGGTGGTGGCTCTATGGACCAATCAGGTTCTCTCTCACGAGGAAACCGGACATGCCACAGACAGTCGTCGGGAGCAGCAGGCTCAACTGAGGGAGGCCTGTCAAGTGCCCAGACCCCACAGCGGTTGAGCCAGAGCCGGGGGGATGGGAACAGGCTTCCTGGAATGCCAGCAAGGCAGCCTCTCCTGAGAGTCCTCAGTTTTCAGTGAGGCCTGCTCTGAGAAGACTGGGATGGTTTTTGTTTTTTCTTTTTTGTTTTTTGAGACAGAGTCTCGCTCTGTCAGGCAGGCTGGAGTGCAGTGGCACGATCTTGGCTCACTGCAGCCTCTGCCTCCCGGGTTCAAGCGATTCTCCTGCCTCAGCTTCCCAAGTAGCTGGGACTACAGGCACGTGCCACCACATCCAGCTAATTTTTGTATTTTTGGTAGAGATGGGGTTTCACCATGGTGGCCACGTTGGTTCTAGAACTCCTGACCTCAGGTGATCCTCCCGCCTCGGCCTCCCAAAGTGCTGGGATGACAGGCGTGAGCCACTGCGCCCGGCCCGGGATGGTTTTAAGTCTCCCCTAACAGCTTGTATATTCTCTCTGCAAGCCTCCAGTACCTGTAGTAGCTCTTTTCATTGTAACTTAGCAGAGCCAAGCATATCATTGTTTAAAAGTACTGTATTAGAATATAGGATCAGAGAGTGACTGGACAGCACCATCTTGCAGTATAAGGCACAGCATCCCCAGGCAGAAGTCGCTGTTCCAAAAGGGCTCTCCTGGCTTTCATCACCCACCTTGGACATCAGATGGACTGAAATTTATGGCTATCCATAAAAATCCCTGGAGGCATCTGTTATGGGTTGAACTGTGTCCTCTCAAAATTCGTATGTTGTAGTCCTAACTGCCAGTATCTCGAATGTGGCTGTATTGAGAGACAGATAGGGTCTCTAAAGAGATAAGAGGTCATTAGGGTGGCCTAATCCAATCTGATTGGTGTCCTGATAAGAAGTGGAGGACACAGACACATACGGAGCGGGGATCACGTGAGGATACAGGAAGAAGACACCATCTACCAGCCAACAAGAGAGGCCTCAGGAGAAATTAACTCTGCCCACACCTTGATCTTGGACTTCCAGCCTCCAGGACTGTAAGGAAATAAATTTCTGCTGTTTAAGTCAGTCTGTGGTGTTTATTATGCAGCCCTAGCAAATTCATACATAAGTCTTCAAGTTGGGTTTTTATGAAAAGAAGAGGCTCACAAGTGATTACATCAATACGCTGGAAGCAACATAGAAATTTGGTAAGAATATGGTCCTGGATTTTGACTGCTGAGGGCGATGCTGTCTCTGTCACTTACAGGCTGTGGCTCCCTGGGCGAGCTGCTTTACCTGTGGCCTCATAAAGGAAAGGCAGCCAGGAACACTGCATGGGTCATGGGTGTGGTGAAGGCGTAGTGATGCCCAGGCGTGCAAAAGCCTTGGCATGGTGCTAGAGCCTGTGATCCCTGTCCTCAAGAAAGATTTGCTTTTATTTTTACCCAGTTAATCCAGATGCCATCAGATACAACTACCTAGTTGTGATATGTGGAAGATGAAGCTCTTGGTATCTAAGGCCTCCTCACCAGGAATGGTTGGAGAGCCTCGTCTGACTTGGCAATTGAAACACCCCCTGTCAGCTCTGGGTTCTCTTCTCTGCAAGTCTGCCACGCTGGCAGGAGCCTCTCACGCCACTGAGGCCGGGAGGACTCTGTGCATCTATTTGGCTCTGGATCCTGGTCTCTTCCTATGCTCTTGCCTAAAGCCCCCTTCAACTGAGAGTGTTTACGGAAAACAAAGAGCTTTGCTTCTTCTCGGAATGTTCTATGGACTTCTTGCCATCTGGTGCCTGCAGTGGCGTTTCTCCCTGTGAGGCCCTGGGGCACGCTGTGCTCACTACCTGAGGTCCCTTTGCCGCACCAGCTGCTTCTGTCAACGTAGTGGCTCAGGGAGAGTAACTCAATGATCGAGGTGGACACTTAGGCTAATGAAGAGGCTCTCAGGGGACAGAAACAGGACACCTCTGTGCTCCCAGGGTGCCTCTGCTGAACTCCTGGGGGCAAGTAGTGGAAAGCTACTCCTGGTGGCTTGACCAGGTGGGGAACTTGTTTCAGAAGCCAGCAGACGAAGGCGAGGCACAGAAATGGGGACCTGAATGTCCTCTGGACTCTCTCATCTCCCTTCTCTGCTTCCCTCTGAAGGGAAACTTGCTTCTGCTCTCTGCAGACTGCCATTCTTTGCCTTGCTGCTGCTCAAGGCAAACAGACAATGTGGAAAGTGACTGTGGAATGAAAGACTACCTCTATCATTGCCAATTGTAAATTCCTTCGTGGGTCAAGCATCTCTCCGGGTCCAATCAGCACAGACTCCAGGGTAAAAGGATGCCTCACTGCACAAAATGGCTGCCAGGGCCCACAGTTCTGGATTGGGAGGGAGAAGCAGTTGCTAGCAAAGGGGGAATCACCGGGAGCTGGGTGGACACCCCAGACAGCGACCGTACACTGTCAGGCCTTCGCTGCAGAAGCTCAGGTTCTGTAATCAAATTTTCTCAACCCTGCTATCACATAGAGGGCACTTCACAGCGATTTTTCCTTTTAGTCTTCCTTATAAGAGTTGCTCATTTTGTTAGCAATAACCAGTGTTATAATTTCATTTAGGACTTTAAATGTGGGGATGCTCATTAAACATCTCCAAAGAGAAATGCTGATTAAAAAAAAAACAAAACCCTATTACACTTCTTTAAAGCGCCACTCCCACAAGAAACACAACTGCTGTTTGTGAATGAGTATAGCGGTGCTATTTTAAAACAGATGTCTAGTAGCTTATGTGTTTTGGAAATTTTTTTTACCATAACATTTTTTTTGAAATACCAATAGATAATGCAAAATAGTGTCATATCCTAGAAATATGGCTGACATCTCTTATTTCATGAACACTGACAGTGACTGCTTGGTATTTGCTTCCATCATCAAATCAGCAGCTCACTGAATTCCAAATGCAAATACAAAATGCCACATGCCTTCTGCAGGCTCCCTTTGCCATGTAGACTCCATGGGGTGGGCTTCGGGCCTAAATCAAAACCTGGGGAAACAACGACATGAGGCCTGGCCAGGCTGCACGTCTCATCCAACGCCGCCCTGCACACAGAGGGGCTGGGTGCGTGTTCCGATTCTGCCATTTTCTACATGGGGTGTCCTTCTCATTTCCTCTACCTCACTTCCCCACCAGCACATGTGTCACCTGCATCCTATAACACTTACTGTGCATAAAAAAAGAAACAAAAGTATATTGCAACTTTTTTCCTTAAGGTGTTAAAAAAATTTCTTTTTCAGATCTTAAAAACCCACCAAACTTTTATTCCCAGCTTGTGACATCTTCAACCTGCTTTATTCTTTTTTTCCTCTTTTTTCTATCGAAAACAATTAGACCTTAAGAAAGTAATTTTATTGTTTGGAGTAAATTATCATCAGCAACTAGGTGCCTATTTTGAGCATGGGCTTAACTAGAGTAAACATAAAACACAAAGTTTGCTTATTAGAAACTTGGCTGTTCTTTGTTTGTATTTAATGCTTGTACTTAATTACAATTAGTTTTTCCCAGAGGAAACTCACCATTAGGATGTAACGAGCACCATCAACAATAACACTTTCTGGACACTTGTTATGCACCAGGCAGTGCAAAATAACCTTCTAAGGTCGGTTCACAGTTAAACCCAAAGATAAGAAATTGACGCTTAGAGAGGTGAGTAACTTGCTCGAATGGTTCCACGGCCAACAAGTGGCAAAGCCAGGACTTGCACTCAGGGCGGCCTCTAAAGCCAGTGCTGTAGCCACTACTCTACAAAGACTTCACATTCCATTCCTTCCAGGACACATTAAGAAATAAGAGGGAATATGACAAAAACTACATTGTATAGCAACTGTAGGACAACTGAACTCCAGAAATCATGATGAAAGCTCAGGAAATTGATCAATCTGCCCATGGAATGATTTAGCTGGGTCAAAGGGCACACAGAGGGTTTGCATTCCAGTTACTTATGGCTACACTGTGGCCTCCAAAAAAGGGACTAGGGGATTGCCACGTGGGCTACTCTGGTCTGAAATGAGAGTAAGGCTATCTTTTGGTAAGAATAGGAGCACAAGCAAAACAAACCACAAATGAATTGCTTCATATACAGCTGGTAGCTAAAGCACTATTTTAAAAATTGAGCAAGGCCTGGCATTGTGGCTCATGCCTTTGGGAGGTGAAGGTGGGAGGATAGCTTGAGCCCAGGAGTTCGAGCCCAGCCTGGGATCTCAAGCCTGGGCAACACAGCAAGACCTCATCTCTACAAAAAAAACAAAAAACAAAAATTAGCTGGGCATGATGGTATACACCTGTGGTCCCAGCTATTCAGGAGGTTGAGACAGGAGGCTTGCTTGAGCCTGGAAGGTCAAGGCTGCAGTGAACTGTGATCATACCACTGCCCTCCAGCCTGGGTGACAGAGCGAGACTCTGTCTCAAAAATAAAAATAAAAAAATTGAGCAAAATAATTGGTTTTGTATCTTTTGTAAAAGATTCACTTATTGTAAATTATCTGTCCTATAAATGGTATCAGGAAAGCTGGTTAACTGTTTAGAAAAATAAAAGTTTGATTCTCTCATCTCACAATATCTTAATAACAATTCCAGATGGAACTAGAAAAAAATGTTTAATAATAAACAACTTAAGAGAAAATGTAAGTAAATATTTATATAATCTTTTGATGGATAAGAACTTCTTGCATGTAAAAGCAATGGACAAAAATTAATGAAAAAAATGTTGGATATGACAAAACAAAAAATATAAAATAAATTTATGCCCCACATATGATGAAGGATAATAAAAGGCAGATAACAACTTGAAAAATTTGTAACAAATATGAGATAAAATGGACTAGTATTTTGGGTATATAATTAGCTAATCATTGACAAGCGATTTTTACTGTTTATAAAATGCCAACAGAAAAAGTGGGCAAAAAAAGACTTGAACAATTAAGAGAGGAATACAAATGATTAACAAATATAGGAAAATATTTTGTTTCACCAGTCATAACAAATGCTCTGATAAATAGATGCAAATAGCTATAATTTTGCCATGTAAAAAAGGGTTAAAATATTAAAATAGTATATGACAATGGCAGAATTTTCTTAGTATATACGTATGCAAGTTTATCCTATACATTTTTTAAAAAGACTAGAAAAAGGATATAAAACTTATCTCTGGTAAGCCAGGTGCCGGGCATGGTGGCTCACGCCTGTAATCCCAGCACTTTGGGATGCTGAAGTGGGTGCATCACTTGAGTTCAAGACCAGCCTGGCCCACGTGGTGAAACCCCATCTCTACTAAAAATACAAAAATTAGCTGGGTGTGGTGGCGCATGTTTGTAATCCCAGCTACTTGGGAGGCTGAGGCACGAGAATCACTTGAACCCAGGAGGCGGAGGTTGCAGTGAGCTGAGATCGCACCACTGCACTCCAGCCTGGGCAACAGAGCGAGACTCTGTCACAAAAAAAAAAAAAAAAAAGCCAGGGATGGTGGCATGTACCTGTAGTCCCTGTTACTCAGGAGGTTGAGGTAGGAGAATCCCTTGAGTTCAGGAGTTCAAGTTCAGCCTGGGCAACATAGTGAGATCTTGTCTCTAAAACAAAACGAACTCTCTGGGTGGTAGGATGATGGGGAATTTAAATTTTCCTCCTTATATCTTTCTTTGCTAAAATAAAAACCCATTACTTCTAATAACAAAATCCAATACTCTCAGTGTGTAAGAAGCAAAGAAAGGAAAGAAAAAAGAAGAAAAGATGGAAGGAAGGAAAAAATGAGGGAGGGAAGGAAGTGTGGAGGGAAGGAAAGAATTCTTCACTTTCGAGAGGTTAGGAGGCAATGAAAAGTTTACAGTGATAAGGATCTAGTGTTCAGAATGTATTAAGAACTCTTACAGCTGAACAAAAAAGAGAGAACTCAATTGAAAAGTGGGCAAAGGACTTAAACAGATGTTTCTCCAAAGGAGTACATAAATGGCCAAAAAGCACATTAAAAGATGTTCAACATCATTTAGGCATCAGGGAAATGCAAATTGAAACCACGATGAGACACCACTTCACACTCATTAGGATGGTAAGAAAGGGGAAGAAGGAAGGAAGGAAGGAGGGAGGGGGAAGGGGGAAGGGGGAAGAGGGAAGGGGAAAGGGGGAAGGGAAAGGAAGAAGGGAAGGAAGGAAGAGTGGGTGGGCTAAATGGGTATGCGGCTTCTTCTGGGTAATGGAAATATTTTATAACTAGATAGCGGTGGTCGTTACATTAAGTACCACTGAATTGCCCGCTTCAAAATGGCTAACTTTATGTCATGTGAATTTCATCTCATTTAAAAAAAAAGAAAAAAGAACACTCTTCCCATCTCACCAAAAAAGTTTGGAATGGCCCTTCTAGAGTGTCAGCAACTGAATGGAGAACAACTTAAAAGAGATTTGTAGCATATCCTTGAATCTGAGACCTCGGATTCAGAGTTGAAACGCCTGTAGAGCACGTCTCGCCTGTGAAGAGATTCTCCTCCTATAATCTGCTATGAATTTTTTGGATCTATTTTTCCACAGAATACACCTACGGGACATTTTAACAGATACAGTTTCTGAATTTTTATTGGGGCATAGGGTGAAAAAGTGAGTTTTAAAACATAATTCAAAAGCCCAACTGATAAACAAATACAAAGTTTGAAATTATGGCTCGTTTTATCTAACTTTAATTTTCATATTTACCGACGAAAAAGAACTAAATCATCATCTAACAAAATTATTAGCCACTCAAGGAAGCACACCAACAGACCATAATAGCTATTTTTCACAGTTGCTTAAAAATGTGTCAGAACAGTTGAGTGTAATTTTAATTAAACAAATTTGCAACTATGAGTATAATAACTGCCCTGACATTTTTACATTATAGCTTGAGAAGGAAAAAAAATTCTCCTTTTATTGCAAGAAGCATGAGACTTAAGTAAAAATATTATTTAAAATAGTCAAGCAGTATAATTACAGTATGTAAAATGCATAAAGCGGGTCACATGGTACAGGGTTCAATTTCCGACCTCCACTTGGTCCAGCCACTGGCTGAGTGAAGCTGCCTGTGGGGCAGAGTGGTATCCAAGATCTCAGACAATTCCAGTCATGGAAGAAGGACTCCACACAGACAGGATGCAGGAGCACACCTGCCTTAGAGGGCCCTGACTACATTCTCTAAGAGACATTTGTTTCTTGAGAAACACTTGAAACAGCTCGGCTTTGAAGGTTAGAGGGACCTTGAATTTTGTTTTTCTATTAACTATTAGGATTTTTCAATCTTGAATATCTCTATTGATCTCCTTTACTTAAACTATGCTAAGAATAGCTTCCATTCAGACTAGTTGTCTTGAGAATTTGATCTGTTTAATATTGCCAGATTTATTCCTATATCAGACATGATATAAATTTATTTGGGATTCATATTTAAATAGATTCTCCTGCAGTAGGAATCCCAAAACTAAGACGTTCAATGCATAGGTATTCATTGATTCAATCTGGGTTGAAAAAAATTCTAAATATAATCAACTCTTATCTGTTTTCCCAGCAATATGTTCCTCACACCTTCCTTTCCCAGCTTTCTTTCTCTTATTTTGGGGAGGCTGTTTTTAGTTTGCGAGGTGAGTGGAGGTCAGGTCTAATTTCAAATTGTGCATACTTTGTATTGTATTGCACTTTGCTTCCCAAGGAGTGGGTTTCTCCTTTGGAGGCGGCAATTCTAGGTAGCAGGTGAACAGATTCCCCTGCCATACAAAACTGAGGGGAAGTAAATGCAACTTTAAGAAGTTTTCTCCCCCATGTGCCATATTAAGAAATGCTGATCAAACCATCGCTCAGACTCCATTCATATTTTCAGGTCTTAATTTGCATGCCATATTCTTTCTTAAGTTAGACACACTGGCTTTACTTGATGAAGTGAATTTAATGAGGCTTGTCTTAAGTGGGCCACCCCAGTGCTGGGGAACTCTGATAGCCAATCATCACATCTGTGTAATTCTCCCTTCTCAGAGAGGGCTGACAGGAGCGCTTTCAGCCATCTTATCCCACCCTTCAAGTGAGCTATACGAGGAAGGAAAATCAGAACGGGTAAATGACAGCAACGTGAAACTTCCCTGCAGTATTATTCCAAATGCCTATTACCAGACACATAAGTATGAAGAGGCAGGTCTGGTTTCCAGAGTCAGGACGTTTTGCTTGCTCCATGAGACACCAACCCTTTGCATAAATCCATTAAATCAAGTATTCTCTAGTTATGAACATTTGTGGAATAAATACAAGTAAAGACACAACGGGTGGGATATTTAAAGAAACATGATCATCCAAAGTATTTTTCTACCATTGAACTGACTACTAGAAGACTACTCATTGTCAAATCCATGTGGTCTGCGCTTGTTTTCTGATGACACTACGGTCTCACTCCTGCAAGAGACTGTACCTTCCAATGGCTTTCATTCCCAGCCTCTGCTCTTTGACTTCCACCTCTTGGGTCTCCCTTCTTAGTTCCTCACTCACTGTCTCCACCATCCTTTAAACCTTGGTGTTCCCTCGGGTCCTTTCCTCGCCTTGCTCTTCGCCTGTTCTAGACATTCACCGGGCATTTGGGTCATGTCTGGAGCTCCAGTGGTCAAGAGAAGTACACGTTCCAATCCTGGCCTCTCTCTGCTGAGCTCTTAGGGTAACATTCCCCTGTGTCCTGCCTCCAACTCAGGAGGTCCAAAAGTCACTAAATCATCTTCTCCACCAAAGCACTGCTGACCCTACTTAATCCTCATCTCCATTCCAACCACCAAACTCTTGGCCGCACAGGTCAGGACTCTGAGAGTTATGTGGTTTCTTCATCCCCACGATCTCTCCTTTGAACTAGCCCCGTTTCCTATAGATTTGAGCTCCTGTCTTTTTTTTTTTTATATATATTGTCAGCTTCTCCCCACAAGGCCCCTGGCACTAACTCAGCCCAGACTCTCATCTCCTCTCACTCAGACTATTTATTAAATTTTTCCTTGACCTGTTTTCCAACCACCAACCTTACCCTTGGCCAACATAGTTAAGATAGGTAATCATTTAAAAACTGCACATAGTAGAATTATGTAATGACTCTCCACACTTTCTACCAGGAAAGCCCACATTTTTATAAGGGAATACAGGCTTTAGGATCTAGCCCCTCATCTCCTCAGCCTCGTTTTCCCACCTCTCCCATCCTCCCTATTATGCTGCTCACACTAAATCACTCTTACATTTCTGTCTGTATACGTGGGCAACATGTACAAAGACAGAAGTATACATTCTACCTGAAATTTCTAGGCCCCTTCCATATCAAATTCCTATTTGTTTTTCAAGATTCAGCTGCACCACAATCTGCAAACATTTCTTGAGTATATAAGGCAAAGTAAGGTGCTATCCCTGTTTGAAATCATGGTGACATGTTTCTAATTTAAGACATTTTTTCACAATGAATCACATATATCTATGTGATACCTCCTATCAGACTGTGAGCTTCTTGAGGACAAGCACTCATTTTTTAAAAGTTATTTTTATATCTCAGACCATAAATATCACAGATGGCAAACTGCCTCACCCATGGTTAAGTGTTTAACCCATTTATGGGACATCCTGTGATCCCTGGAACGATGTGTTACAACCTGACATGGTGCTGATTTTCAGCTGTTCTAGCTATAAGGAAAAAAGCCATTTTCAGTTCATACTGAAATGGTCACCTCAGCCTCAACCCTGTGGTGCTCCAGAGTTCTCTCAGAGGGAAGTTGATCACTTCAACCTCTTACCTCTTCCTTCTTGTCCTCTTCCAGTGCCTGAAGTCTGCAATTGCATGTGTTTTAGAACTCATTTGATCTCAGGTGATGGCAGTGCACATCAAACCAGCTTAAACAACAGGAGAATTACCACCAGCTTAGGGAATCTGAGGAAGGACTGGATAACCAAGCTGTGGGAAGGGCAGCATGCGGCTGGGCGCCAGGACACCAGTGAACCAGGGACTCAGGCACACCAGCACTTTCCCTCCATCTCTCATCTCTGTTCACCACATTCTCCCCTTGATGGGAAACGTGGCCAGGGATGGTTCCTAGGTACCCACAGCTTCAGCCGCTGGAGGAGTAACCCAAGCGCCCTTTGGTTTTCTGTCCAAACATTACAGAGAAGAGGCCTCGCCTGCCCAGCTTTGCTGGGTGCCTATCTTCAGATCTGTCCACGGGGCCAAAGCGTGGAGTCCCACTCTGCCAACGTGGAGGCTCCCTTACTGACCATGCCTTTGTGGGAAGAAGCTGCTTCTAGAAAGGGGTTCTGACAGCCTGGGTCAGAGGTCCACTATTGCTGTCACTCCAAATAGGATGGTCTAGGGACAGAGTGGTTTGGAAATTACACCTTCAAGAGACCTGAAGTTTTTCTGCCTTCCCTGTACAGACAAGCTTTTTTCTTCCTTTCATGTTACCTTCCTTCAGAAATTTTCCCTGCTCCTCATCTGTGGCAAACAAACAAGCAAACTTACACACAAACACATTATAATTTGACTGCTTGAATTTCCATCCAACCCTGTGATCTCCCCCGTTCCTGTCAGAAAGGGTTTCCCAGGTAACCGTGAATAATTTACATACTTCCTACAGTTTTCTGCTCCTGGAAGCTAGAGTTTAAAACTATATTTTGTAGAGGATATGACCAACCTTGTTGAAATCACTTCTCTTTTTTTTTTTCCTTTTTTCCTTTTCCCTATCTGAATATTTGGCCTGCACCAAATAATTTTTAAATCAGCAACTTACTTAGGACCCAACTTACTGTATACCCAACTTCTGTTTCTAAGGAGTATTCTCCACCCCAGTCAGTTTCTCCCTTTCAAGAAATCATCATAATGGATAGTAAAGAGTTCTGGTCACCTAGCTGGAAAACACTGCCAACTGAGGTTAAGTTGTGGCCTATATATCAAGTTAGGTTAGTTACCTCTGGAGAAAAAACAATATAACATACGTTGTTGATGGAATTTCTTTCTCTTTATCATTAATTCATCAAAAATATGTATTGAGTACTTACTCTGTTCTATATCCCAAATATAGTAGAAAGCTAAAGACCCAGTAATTGATAGTAACTCAGTGCAGTGATGAAAAGACATATAAACACCATGCAATGTGGCAATTGCTATAACAGAGAAATGGGTTAGAAATGCTTATTCCATCATCACTGCAGAATTTCAAAAATTGTATGCCATGTGCATTGCCGGACAGGCAATCTGCTAGGAGAAATTAGCATATTGAATGAATTCTGAGATAAGCAATTACTCTAGTAAAATTCTGTGTAAATGTCTAGACCACAGCTGTCATGCCTTATATAAATATTTCACCTGCTTAATTTTCACTACTAGTTTTCCTCTTTCTTCATCTTACTACTGTTATTTCCTTTAGGGGAAAGTGAAAGCAAAGAAAAGCAGCCACATCTGTCAAACACAGAATCCAAAACCTACTGCGGGGTACGCCTTCATTCCCGAGAAGTATAACACAAATTAGGCTCATCTTATAAAATACAGTCATGCACTGCACAACGGCATTTCAGTCAAAGAAAGACTGCATATGCAATGATGGTCCCATAGGATTTTAGTGGAGCTGAAACCTACCTATCACCCAGTGACATTATCGTCAATGTAAAGTCACAGAGCAACACATTACTCATGCATTTGTGGTGATGCGGTGTGAACAAACCTACTACGCTGCCACTTTTATGAAGTGTCTTTAGATATGTTCAGATACTGTACTTAACATTGTGTTACAACTGCCTACAGTATTCAATACAGTAACATGCTGTGCAGGTTTGTGGCCTAGAAGCAATAGGCTACACTGTACCCCATACAGCCTATGCGTGCAGTAGGCTGCACCTTCTAGGTTTGTGTAAGTACACTCCATAATACTTCCATAACAAAATCTAATGACGAATTTCTCAGAATGTATCCCCGTCGTTAAGTGATGCATGACTATAGTTATGTTCACAAAAGATTATTAGGTAACTGGAATTTTGTTGATTTTGTCCTCATCTCTGAACTGTGCTCCCATGGAAAAGAAATTAGTCAAACCTGAGATCTAATCAGGTCTGAGGTGAAATATCCAAACCTTTATTTGCATGGGTTTACCTAGAGGGAAAGCCTAAGGAGGATGTGGGAGAGGGGCTTTGCAAGGCTGGTAGAAAGGCGGGGCTCAAAGCTGAGTTGCTTAAGTCCCAGGTGACAAGTTGACAGTGGGGAAACGTACAGCTCTGAAATACCACTGGACACCATAATGGCCCCAAAGCCTCAATGGTGGTGTCCCCTGGGGGCCCAATGGGAGTCACTGTCATGTCCAGTGGAAGTTAGCTTGCTGTGGACACCCCCTTGGACCTGCAGAAATACTTTTGGGGGGCTCTGCGGGATACTGGGATCCATGACAGCAGGTAGGTGGCGATGCACTTGGGATATCTGAGTATGAACATTATTACGTACCCTCAACTGGACCCGCAGGCTGGGGATGTCTGAGTCTTAGAACTCATTTCCTACGTGTCTGATGAGTGCCTTTTCCTTGAGGTAGTTCCCACTAGAAAACAGGGATTCCCTCATTCGTACCAGGCCTCCTTCAGGCATTATCTTCTTCCTGTAAATGTCATGGAACATTCTACCTTGCTTTTTCCTTACTAGACACCCAATTAAATTCCAATCATGATAACACCTTCCCTGGCTCTAAACCATACATGAATATGTAGATCACTATGAAGCTGTACACTATTAAACAAAACAGAAACAAAGCAAAAAACCAGCTGAAGCCTCTGTAAAGACCTGCTGGATGCCTGGATGTTCTAACTTAACCATCCCCACCACCTGCGCATCTGAGATTCAGCCTTGTGATTCCAAGCCCAGTCCCACCTCTCCGGAGAGACCATCTGGAGCCTGGCCAGTGGCTCACCATCAGGGCAGGCGGGCAGCCTTGCTGATGATTCTGCTGTAACAGCAGAGTCCCGCATCCCAGGCAGTGGTCTCCACATTCCTCTGTAACTGTGCCTTACCTAGGAATCCACTCTGCCAATGACTGGATCGCTGTCCCCCTAAGCCTTATTTCTCTGTGACCACTCATCTGCCCCACCACACATGTCCAGTGTCCACTGGCCACTTGTCTCTCTACCAAACATCCCTCCTAAGACAGACACCCAGGATCTTGGGTGCCATTAGGACCACTGGCAGACATCTGTGCATGTCATCAGTCCCTCCCCCCGGGGCTGACCTCATCCCTGTCTATGCTGGCCCCTTGCCTTCTTTGGTTCACCCTCCTGGCTGCTACTCGAGCCTCAGTTATGAGCAAATTAAAGAAAAGAATTAGCACAAGAGACATGGGAGCTGCCTCAGCCTGCACCCCTGTGTCAGTCGTGGCCCTGCTTGTGTGATCCTGGAGCCCAGCTTGTTTCTTGCTCTGGAGAAGACCAGCAACGTGAGGCCCAAGACTGCCAGACCCGTCTGTGCTGCTCAGAAATGTGAATTGGTGAAGCGTGACTCCAGTAGGTGTTACCTGCATACCCTTGAGACTTTCTCACAAGTCACAGGCCTGTCTTTAGAGACCTAACTCCAAGATCTACAGTCAAGATAATGGTCCCTCTGAAGGGGCCAGGATGTATCCAAATTCATAAATCTCTTCGTTTTCAAGACAGTATCATTAATTGTGGGAGCTATGGTACATTCAAGGCTGAGCCACGTGTGGGATGGGAAGAACTCAGGAGACACAGGTGGATGGACGGTGAGTTAGGCGGGGATGAGGGGCAGACTCCCATGCTGACTCTGGACATCGAATTTGGGTGGTAGCCAGAAAGAAGTGATCTTGTGAACGGAGGGCACAAGTTTAAAAACCTCGAACAATTCAGAGTCTCACTCATAACTGCCCAAAATGAGGGGGCGGGGCCGCCCCACCCTACCCCATTTCTGCCAGCAATTCTGTGACTTATATCATGTCACAGGTTGCTCTTGGTGTGTGTTTAACTTGCTTGAATCTAATCATGAGGGGGTGGGGCAGGGAACATCAAAGGATGTGGGTTACTCTCACCCCTCATCTTGGAAAGACAGCGTCCCATCGCCACACTACAAAAAGGTGCCCAGGATGCCAAGGGAAGACAATAGCCAAAGACTCGCTGAAAACTGCTAAGTGAAAGTTAAAAAGGATTTCACGAAGGTGTGCGTTACAACAGCAGATCATTGAAGATACAGCTCCTTCAGCGCCCGGCTTCTCTCCCTGCCTAGCTGCTGTTGAGCAAGCAGTCTCTCTGCCTCTGCCCTTCTCTCGGCAGAGACACTACTCCTGGGTCCCTGCCAGGACAGCACTGAAGGGAATCCCGAAGAATCTTTAGGCAAATGGTGATGTGCAGGGCAACAAGGAGGAACAAGGTGTTTGGGGACTGAGCAAACTGTGATTTAATTCGTCTAATGCTGGTGTCAAACAGGGCTGCTATGTGATGGGAATGAGATGCACCCATCGTAAGCTGTTAAAAGAAAGCTTGGGGGAGGAGGAAAGGGAAAGGAAGAAGGGGAAAACAGATATCCAGGCTGAAAATAGTTTGTGAGAATTGCTTTTTCGGCTGTCTGAACCACCACAACAAAAGTTCTTATACCCACATCACCAGCATTACAATAAAAATGGAAAAGAAAAGGAAGCAGCCAGGAGAGTTTTAAAGAGGCCTGGCAGTGTCTGGCCATCCCCTTGGTACTGCATGCTGCCAACTTCAAGGAGACACAACTTCTGACAAGCTCCCTGTACCCATGGCTCTCTCAAGATTAGCTGTCACTGGCTTTTCAGCGCTAGGCTATCTTTAAGTTCAGATAACTGCACTTATTTGGCTCTGTCCAGAGGAATAAGACCAGGATGTGATTTGCAAACCAGAAATGTCATCTCATCTGCCACTGTCCACAGCATTTTCCCAACACAGGACCCAGAGAACACCCAGACTGGCTATATAACTCTGCTGACCAGCATCGATGCCACTTTACAAAGTCTTTTTTTTTTTTTTTTTTTTTTTTTTTGAGACACAGTCTCGCTCTGTCACCCAGGCTGGAGTGTAGTGGCATGATCTAAGCTCACTGCGACCTCCGCCTCCTGGCTTCAAGTAATTCTCCTGCCTCAGCCTCCTGAGTAGCTGGGATTACAGGTGCGTGCCACCACGTCTGGCTAATTTTTGTATTTTTAGTAGAGACGGGGTTTCACCACATTGGTCAGGCTGGTCTCGAAATCCTGACCTCGTGATCCGCCTGCCCTGGCCTCCAAAAGTGCTGGGATTACACACATGAGCCACCGTGCCCGGCCTACAAAGTATTTTTTTAATTAAAAATTTCCTCCTTAAATTGCAGGAATAACATGCATCATTTCCAAATGACAGTTTTATACAAAGTCTCATTCTGTTTCCCTTCATTATCCCAACTTCCCAGTTATATGCATTTGGCTGCCAAGTCCAAGGCTCCCAGTTGTACTGAGGTTATTCTTTATTTTAAAGTACAAGTTAGATTGACTATGACACTGGCTTTTTATTCTAATAGCTAACTCGTTTTTTGGAAACTGTCTGTAATTTTCAAAGCATTTCACATATATAGTGTCATCTAGTTTTCCTAGCTACCATTTATGGATCATCTTACTCCTGGTGGTAGATGAGGAAACTAAGCCTCCAAAAGTCCCAACATCACACATCTAAGGTGTGAAAGTCAGGACTCACCCATGCCTTCCAATTCTAAATTCTGAGCTCTTCCACTAAACTACATGGACTCTACTTCTCATAAACTATTTCCAGTCATTGAATAACAGTTCCTCTAAGGAAGGAAGAAGCACTAGTTAACCATCCAGCAAGCATTATGTAGTAAGTCTCCCTCCAATGATATAAACATTGCAGGAAGATGAAAATGAGCTGTTGTCTTAATCTGTTCCTGCCACTATACAAAGTAGCTTAGATTGAGTAATTAATACACAATAGAAACGCATTTCTCACGGTTCTGGAGGCTGGGAAGTCCAAGACCAAGGTGCCAGCAGATTTGGTGTCTGGTGAAGGCGGTCTCTCTCCACTTCATAGATGGCTCCTCTTATTCATCCTCACATGGCGGAGGGACAAAGGACAAAAGGGACGAACACTGTGTCCTCCCCAAGGTGGAAGAGATGGAAGGAGCAGGCAGCTCTCTGAAGCCTCTTCTATAAGGGCACGAATCCCATTCATGAGGGCAGAGCCCTCATGACTTAATCATTTCCCAAAGGCCTCGTTTCTTAATACCAACACAATAGAGATTCCTGTTTGACATGAATTTTGGAGGAACACAAACATTCAAACCATAGCAGTTACTATGCCACAGGCCTCTAAGGAGTTTCCATCATGTGGAATAGCCTAGAAAAGTTTAAATGCAAATAGAGAATAAAAGCTAAGAATGAGCCAACAATAAGCTGCAGTTACACAGAGTTCTACACATGGAGCTGACTGGTGGCAGGTCGGAGAAAGAGGAAGGCGGTGTAAAAAATCTGATGAGCCCTCCAGGTTGAAATTGCTCTGCCACGGGCTTCCTGCTCTGGCGAGTAGGGCTGGGCTGTTTTATAAGTGGCCCCTAGTGAGATTGACAATGGATTCTTAACCCAACGGTGGTCCATGTGCAGGTGGCCCAGCACCCCAGGAGGCAGCCTGACGCAAGGGGATCTGCCTGAAAGGCATGATGGTGTTTAGCTCAGTCAGTCAGGCTATTTCCCTCCAGAATTTGCACTGGATAATGAAGCAGACTGGCTAGAAAAGACTGCAGGTAATGTAGAAAGAGGAGAGATGTTAATGTGTGTATGGTGGGGAAGTAGAGGATACAGACTGGCCAGCAGAGGGAAGGACAGAAACAGAGCCAGAGGCACCCAGAGGCTGAGGGTCTCTGGCCCTTAGACCTTCCCTCAGTTCTGAAGAGCTTTCCAGTTTTGATTCAGGTGTATCCTGAGATAAATTCCCTTTGTCTTAAAGTACCCACCATGAGTGGGTCTATCCTGGCAACAGTTTTTGGAAGCTGAGTTTCTATGACAGGTAGTTCACACACATTAACTAGAGTTGGGACTGTGTACATCCCATTCATAAGGGATTAGAAGGGAGACAGACATACACAGCTTGCTATTCTGTTTCCCTGGTAAACTTTCCCAGACTGTAGGCCTCTTTCCTCTGAATCTACAGCCCTGGATGATGGGTACCTTCCATTTCGAGTCAATCAAAGTTTCCTGAGTGTTAATTACATGCAAGAAACTGGGAAGGCCATTCATTAGGCTTAACCAGCCTTGTTACATCATACTTTTTATTGCTATTTCACTTTTTGCATGTTATTTAGCTCCATAAAAACCGGGATCTTGGCCAGGTGTAGTGGTTCACACCTGTAATCCCAACATTTTAGGAGGCCAAGGAGGGATGATCGCTTGAGGCCAGGAGTTCAAGACCGGCCTGGGCAACAAAGCAAGACCTACATCTATTAAAAAAAAAAAAAAAGAGTTAGCCAAGTATGGTGGCCTATGCCTGTAGTCCTAGCTACTTGGGAGACTGAGGTAGGAAGATCACTTGAGCCTAGGAGTTGCACTCCAGCCTGGGCAACAGAACAAAGCCCTGTCTCAAAACACAAAAACAAACAAACAAACACCCCAGAATCTTGCCGCCATACCCTTATAACCCCACAGCAATTAGCCCAATGTTTTCCACAGCACAGGAACTCAAGAATCAATTGGCAAATGTATTTATGGCACATCTCTTTGCATGAAGTTTAAGGAAGGCTAGAAGTGGTGGTGCCTAAATCAGAAGCTACATAGTTCAGGTGAAAGAGAAAATAAAGAAGGATGTGTAAGAACAGTAAACCTACTGACATATAGGAGAAGGCCGGAGGCCTGTCCATCTGACCCACGTGGCTAACTAGACCCTGGGCAGCATCTGACTCAAGTGGAGCCCATCCACCAGCTGCCTCTGATCTGGCAGGAAAAGTTGAGTTGGGCTAATCCGGTCTCTTTGTTGAGACCATCAGAATAACGCAAGGGACTTGAAGTTGGTGCTGATTGCTGGACAGTGAAGGTCATGTGGACTCGGGGCCCGGGTGGGGTATTCTCAACTCTGTATAAGACAAAAAAGAGCAGAAACGACATGGTGGGAAGGTGGGGAGAGACAGAATAAGTGTGAGAAAATGAAATGGAATAGGGAAGTGGTGACACCATGGAAAGAGTGAAGCTCAGACCCTTCAACTGCCTCAGTTCCTGCTCTTTCCAAAGCCTGGTTAATTTGTCCAGCTTGTCCTACATTTGAACAAGTGGGTCTCTCTGTTCCTTGGGACAAGAGCCCCCACTAGAACACCTCCTCCTGTGATGTGTTCTATCCCTTCTCCCCACTGCTCATAACATAAAATGAAGTACAATTTTATGAAACTTTTTTTATAAGAAGCATAAGACATTCTCCATTAAAGAAAATCCCAGTGGTTCTCAAACTGGGGGCAATTTTGCCTACCAAGGGGGCACTGGAGACATTTTTAGTTGTCATGTGTGTGCGTGTGTGTGTGTGTGTCTGTGCGCGTGCACGGTAGGAAGGTTGTTACTGCTATCTAGTGAGTAGAGGCCAGGGGTTCTGCTAAACATCTTATAATGCACAGGACAAAGAGTTACCAGGCCCAAAATATCAGTAGTGCAGAGGTTAAAAAACCCTCCCCAAGACCAAGGGATGACAATGCAAAGCATATACCAACTTCTCTATGTAAGGGCCGAAAACCCATCTGCTGCACACATATGGAAAACAGTCATGATTGGGAAAATGTAAAAGTGTAAGAGCTGTTGTGTTCGGGTGTTGAGATGATGGGTGAATCTCATCTTTTCTATTTTCAAATTTTTATGCATTGGCATTTTTATTGGGTGTAATTTGACAAAGTGAAAATGAATGAACACATGGAAAAAAGAATGAAGAGAGGGAGACTGGAAGGAGAATGCACTGCTCCAGTACTGCAGGAGGAAGAGCTTTGACCAGGTCAACATCCATGACTCATGCACACTGGGAAGCCAGGCCAGCCACACCGAGAAGGTGCTTCTCATGGTGAAGACCCTCTTGAGAATTCTGTCAGACATGGTCACAAGTGTTCTAGTCTACCCACTTAAGCCAAATTATAAAAAATGGCAAGTGATAGATCACAAAAGGGAATATAACCATGAGGAAGTTCAAGTAGGGATGAAGAGAACTGAGAGGCCCCTTTAGTGACCTGGGGTTGAGGGAGGAGCTCACCTCTAGCATCTCAGCTCTGACTGACAGTGCACAGACTCAGGAAGCCCCATCTGCGACTGTGAGCAGAAAGTGGCAGGCCAGCAGTCCCAGGAACAAGGAGTGAGTCTATGAGCAGAATCGGGTTAGGGGCATCAGTGAATCCACCCTTTCAAACCTGCCCTTGCTGCAGATACCTGGGGCATTTTTCACCACCAAACCCCTCCTTGCAATCAAAGGAAAGGGATGGTAGTAAAAAAAAAATTTTACTCCCCAATTCCCACTCTCAAAAAGGTCTGTCTTAAACCCAGACCAAATCTGACCTATTAAGGTCTACTTTATCTTACAGTCCATCTCCACAGTTCATAAATAATCAGCTGGCATCTCCAAATGAAGTGTTGGCAGCTAAAGGCAATGGCTAAGTTCCCCTGGGATACTCTTCACTCTTCCTCATACCCCATTTTGCTAAGAAATATTCTGAGCAACTGGTGTTACAGAATAAAACAAAAAACAACACCATAATTCCTTAAGGTGCATGAACTTGGAGACTGAAGATGATCAATGTATTCATATTACAAATGTGATGGAGGGGATATCAAGTTCATATACTGACATACATGATTGCCTTCTCAAGTCTCCCATTTAGTCAATGCGTCATATAGTACCATATTCCAAAGACGTAAAAGGACATGGCAACCTGGTCCCCTTCCCTACAGGTAATCACCATTCTATTTTTTGTTACATTAAGTTTAGAACTACAAGAACTCTTCTGCACGTTAAGTGGCCCATAGATTAAGTAGCAAAGATCCTCTGGGAGAAGGTTCTAAATGACTGGCTGGAACAAAACGCCATTTTCTTCTAACCTGAACATCTATCCTCCTTCAGGGCACAAGCTGTTATTTGTAATCAAGAAAAAATTTCTCCATTTGTCTAATATTATGAAATTAGGCTCTTCGTCGGCAGTTTATGTCTCCCTGAAACATCTTGGGATCTGTTTTTGTTCAGAAAATAACATGCAACGTGTTCAACGACTTTGTCTTTCACTCAGTCCTATCATGTCTCACACTTAAGCATGCTTTGATGTTAGGCAAAGAAAGGGTCGGCGCTCTTTTGCACTATCAGGCTAGATTTCATTTATATGTTTATGGAATAAAATAAATCTTGAGGTCAAGGTTCAAGGTCAGGAGACCATTCACTTCCTATCACCTAAGTAGTCAGGGACTTGTGGGCACAGGGTGCTCAAGGAAGGATGATCTCCTAGTAGAGGGTTTTGGAATTTGGGAGTCAGAGTCTTCAAAAAAAACTTCATGTATCCCCCTCCCCCAAATCAAGGGTTAGCAACCTACAGCCCATGGGCCAAATTCACATTCCACTGTCTGATATTGTAGTCAAAGCTTCATTGGAACACAACTAGGCTCGTTTGTTTATATTTTATCTGTGACTGCTTTTGCACTTGCAGACTTGAGTAGTTACGAGAGAAATCTTATGACCCACAACGTCAAAAATATTCACAATCTGGTCAGCCCTTGCCCTAGATACTTACTGAGGATCACTGCACAGTAAGCCATCATTACTAAATAATGTGTCCTTTTCCTCAGGTATATTTCCCAGTACTGTAATAGCTAGGTTTTGCTTTGGCTGTCAATAATGAGATCTAAAAAATAAGTGGCCTAAACAAGGTATTTCTCTCTCCGCTAAAAGTCCAGGGCTGAAGTGACACAGATTCAAGCCCCAGGCTATTTCTTCTATGTTGTTGTTCCACTCCCTACAGTCTCCATTGCCAAGTCCGCACCATGGCCCAAAATGGCTGCCAGAATACTAGCCATCACATTCACAATGAAGTAGCAGGAAGAAAAAAGAATACCCTCAATTCAACTTTTAAAGAAACTTCTGGAAATACCACTAAACACATCTACTTACAAATCATTGGCCAATTTAGAAGTATAGACTTCTAGTTGAATGGAAAATTGCTGAGCTAAAAAATCAGGTTTTTGTTATTACAAAAATGGCACCAGGCGGAAGGACGGGGGCAGGGGGAATTGGATACTGAGAGATAATTAGCAATCTCTGCCACAGGAACCTTACTCCAATCACCAAGCCCCTTATTTCTTAAAAAGGGACACATGCCCTTGGCAGCCATGCCCTTTGGCATAGCTCCAAAAAAATAGTCTGTAAATATCTGTACAATATGTATTTAAGATATTGTAAGATCAGTGCCAATGAAGAATGTTTTCAAATTTCTAATCAAAAGTACTGTCTCCTTCAGAAGGAACTGAATAAGTTCACCTTTTAGCAGGTCAGTATGGGGTTGTGTGTGTATACCTGCATTAAGAGTATTTCTAATACTCTATTTTTTTAAGAAAAATATTTATTTTTTTTCAGTGATTTTTTTAATGGGGTGTCTGCCTGCCTGATCTGTCCCTGGGTCCACAGGACCCCGACACTACCCTACTCCCACTGCAGTCTTTCCAGTTAGCATGCCCATTCAGCATTCCCCTTGAACACTACCAAATTATCAAAAAGATTCAACGTTTACCCCCTCCTCAAGTGACATCTACCCCCAACATCCAGCACAACAGAAATTTCTCTCAGCTTCCTAGGTTTTCAGCATCTCTCTGTAACCTAGTAGGTTCTGAAAATCTCCAGTGCGAAAGGGTTACTCATCCCACTTTTGATGCTGGCAAGGGTGAAGCTACGGCCGTATCAGAAAGTAAGGGACTGTGACCTCAAAAATTAAGAATGAATTCCAAATCCCTGATTCCAGAGTTTTCTGTAGGTTGAGCATCTCTAATCTAAAGATCCAAAATCCAAACTGCTCCAAAATCTGAAGCTTTCTGATTATTCAATATACATAAACTTTATTTTATGCACAAAATTATTGAAAATATTGTATAAAATTACCTTCAGGATACATGTATAAGGTATATATGAAAGAAATTTTGTGTTTAGACTTGGGTCCCATCCCCAAGATATCTCATTACATATATGCAAATATTCCAACATCTGAGAAGATCCAAACTCTGAAACACTTCTGGCCCCAAGCATTTTTTGGATAAGGGATACTCAACTTGTACTAAAAAAGAATGGGAAAAAATTACAAGTCACATGCCTTTGGCATATCAATTAGTACTTAGCAATCAGTTTTGTTCCAATATTTTTCCTTCTCTTCAAATGTAAATAACTAGACTTCTAGTATCAACATGGAAACTCCTGGAAATTTCTTTCTCACATAAAAGTCCAGGGCTGAATTGGCACTCCACAGCATCAGGGATCCAGACTACCCCATACATTCTATTTTCTGTAAAGTTAGGAGACAGATATCATCTGCAAGCTCCAAAATATATTTAAAGGCTGCCAACAGCAGCTGAAATCAAGTAGAAGCCAAATGAGAGGAAGTGAAGAGAAGAAACACACAGAGTGGCACATCTCAGAAAACTCCAGCAAAAACATGGTTTTTTTGTTTGTTTGTTTCGTTTTTTTTTTTTTTTTTTTTTTTTAAGAGCTATGGGTTACAATCCGAAGTGTAAAGTCTCTATCTCCAAGTGTTGATAATGGGGTAAGCAAAGGTAATTATTCTGTTTCTAACAAGTGTAGATTTGGGGTGGAAGGAAGACCTATACAAAAAAATCGAAGAGATGAGTCATGTTTAAAGAAAGTTGGTTTCTTGGCGTTCTAGAAAAATAAAGCCGTAAGAGCATGAAAACAAGCTAGGTTGAATGTCTATCCCAGCCCCTGCCTGCTATGCCAACCCTCAACCTCCCCCCAGTCTTGTGCAAATAGCTGGTCCAGGAAACCCAATGCATTCAAATATGAGCGGCAAAAAAGCGATCATATGCACGCCATTGACAGATCAATTAAAAAAGAATTGAGGGAAAAAAGAGGACAATGGCAGAGAAACAGAAAAGTCACAGAAACATGTTGCCATTGGAGCATACGAAATTTCTGGCTAAATATTTTACAATCAATTTTTAAAATGTAGTGAAGCAATTTCTCTATGAAGGAAGACCAGAAAGCAGAAATAACTCAGAGAAGAGATGGCAAGAAAGCAGGGGGAGCTGAAATGTGAGCTTGCAGAACCCAGAACGGGGAGAAAAGCAAAGTAACTACAGATGGAAGGCACACAAGGGAGAAAAGACAGAAGAAAACACAGTAAGGGACAGAGAAGATAACAATGAGGAAAGCATACCAAATGAAGCGGAAATGAGAATTTTAAAACATTAGAGAGAAAATAATAGGTACAGAAGTCAGACAAAGGAGAGCCTACTTATGCATAACTGGATCCCTGAAGAATGAAACAGAACAGAACAATGGATCAGAACAAATCCCTAAAGATATAATTCAAGAAAATTTTCCTAAAATAAATAAGAGTCCAATCCAATTTGTGAAACACAATGATATATACTAGGGAGAAAAGATCAATACTGAGGTGGAGCCTGATAAAGATATTAAACTTGAAAGATAAAGAAGGAATCCTTTAAAACAAAAAGCAAAAAGATCAAGTATGGCATCAGATTTCTTTATATGAAATTAAACTTGAGAGGACAATCGAGCAGCACTTACAAGATCCTCCCAAAAAGAAAGACCAAGCCAAGATTTTACTTCCAACCAAACTGTTATTCAAGTATAAACAGATAAACAGTTTTGAACATGCGAGAGCTCAGGGACTATTGTTTCCACAAGTTGTTGAGCAAAATTCTAGATGATGAACTTCAGTCATTTAGATAATTGGGGAAAGGGAGGCAAAACAATTGGCAGTGAACACTGAACATCTTTATCTAGAGAATGAATGCTTTTAAAGACAAAGAAGGCAGCCCAGCGCGATGGCTCACGCCTGTAATCACAGCACTTTGGGAGGCCCAGGCGGGTGGATCATGAGGTCAGGAGATGGAGACCACAGTGAAACCCTGTCTCTACTAAAAAATACAAAAAAATTAGCCGGGCGCCGTAGCAGGCGCCTGTAGTCCCAGCTACTCAGGAGGCTGAGGCAGGAGAATGGCGTGAACCTGGGAGGCGGAGCTTGCAGTGAGCCAAGATCCCATCACTGCACTCCAGCCTGGGCGACAGAGTGAGACTCCGTCTCAAAAAAAAAAAAAAAAAAAAAAAAAAGACAAAGAAGGAAACAGGTGGGAGTCTGAATGACAGGATATAACATGGGAGCCGGGAGCCAGGAGCCCTGACAACTTAGATATGACACACCTGGAACAATCAGGCGGGGAAGGGAAAATGGAGGTGTGAATTAGACAGGATTTGGTGACTGTTTCTTCTCTAACAGCTAGGAGCCAAAGGGGACCATTTAAAGGTGACCAGTCAGAAAGGCAAATCAAATCACGTCACTTACCTCTCTGCTCCTATCCTTCTATAGCTTCCCACTACAATTAGAGTAAAATTCCAAGTCTGAGACCTTGCAGGTTCCAGGCCCACCTGGCCCTGGAAACACATCACTACCCAACAATCATCACTTTACACAGCCTCCCCCTTGGTCCTTGAGCTGCCGTGTTCTTGGCTGCCTTCTGCATCTCATGTGCCCTTTTCCCCCCAGGACTCCCATGTGCTATCTGCGATGCTCCTTCTTCTTTCTTCACTGCCCATCATCCTTATGTTCTCAGCTTCCATGTCTCAAAGTGGCCTGCCCTGACTCCCCACATGAAATTAGTTTTTTGATGACACCCAATGCATGTTTCCCTCATAATAGCATGCTTTCATAATTATGTATTTAACGTCTGCCTCTCTCACAAGACTATAAGTTCCAAGAAGGCAGAGCTAAGTCTGTTTGGAACACATTTAATTCCTAGGACGTAATATAGATCTTGGCGTGTGGTATGTGCTTAATAAATATTTGCTGAGAGACTATCAAAACAGCTTCTACTCCACAAACTGCTCTTTCTGCCCATTTCCTCTGCACCTGGAACATGCTAAGGTAAGAAGTCACTTCCAAAAACAATACTGAAAAGCTGCAGGACTTTTAAAAGATTCTGTTTCATATATTTTCTTTACTAAGGCAGGAAAGATGGAAAATGCATCTTGGAAAGATTTTCAGAGACGACTGATATCAAAGAGTTTTCTGATAAGCTATACATTCACTACAAATTCAGAAGACATTTTGTCTCAGATACCCTGGGTTTCAGCAAATTTTATGATATGCTTCCACATGACATTTATCACACAGAGATAGTCAAGGGTAAAATCAGAAAGCTTTTCACTTACTTTGGATGTACAAACTTGTCTATGAGATCAACCTTTTCCACCAGGTCTCCTCCAATTGTTCGGACTAAGTCATAGAAATCATTTTCTGCGTAATTCTCAGAGGGCAACCAGAATGAAATATCATTGATCACAGCCGGATATTTGCTAAGAGGCTAACAAAACAAGAGGAGAAAAGATACATGAACTTGTTAGTTGAATGAGAATATTTAAATTTTTCATAAAAAGTTGCACTTGACTAATTAGGAAATGCTAGTAAAACATCATTTCAGCATCTAAATTTGCAGAACAAAATGAACTTAAAAGACAAATCAATATTCAAAATTAGCAAATTCCATTATGAATATTACAGATTCTTATCACATTCATGTGTAACATTACCATATATTATATTTATATTGCCATTAACGTTCAACTTAGTACAAAGAAATTTGAATGTATTATATTTCAGTTTTTCCCATTTGAATACTAGAGGAGAAAAGTTCAAATGTAATTAACATGCAATTCATTAACTTCTTGTGATACTTTCAGAAAGCCATTTTAGTAGAGGAATAAGAGCTTATCAAAATTGATATTTCAATTAGTAATGTCATTATTTGTTAGTATTTCTAATTACTAAAATAAAGGATTGGGTTGATAAGTAGTTCCTTGGGGAATTATTTTTCAAATTATGCCTTTAAGGATGTGATAAACATAAATGTAGCCATTTCCCCCACTTTATTCCATTTTTTCCAGCTTACTAGCTCAGTAGTTCACCATTATATAGGACAGACATTTAAAATTAGATATGTTTAGAAGTTACTGTATTTGTTTATTGCTTTCAGACACACACACACATATATATATCACAACTAAACATATAGCTCTCACATATATACATCAAAATTATACATAGATATATGTGTGTATGTTTTGGTCTGTAAGTTACTGCTGCAATAAAAAAAGTTTCGTTACATAACTATGAAATCCTAAGGGAATATCTGCTAAATCCAAACATCTTTTAGAAGGGCAAATTTACAAACTAATTTATGCCAAGCCTGACATTGCTACAAACCCTTTGGTGAATCATTGATCAGAGAAAGTATAAAGCTTTTAAATGGCAAAGTATCTGAAGAACTAAATGCTCAAACATAAATGATTATCCAACTTGAAATATCAATAAAGTTGTCAAACAAATGCATCAGTTTAGAACACACATTTCATACAAACACGATAAAGTTAGCATCCGGGTGCTGTTGACAAAATATATTGGTTCCTGAGAAGCGTTTTGTTTTCTCTCCTGAAGTCATACTGCTGTGACAAATGACCCATGAGTTAATGTAACAATAGATGAAAGGAGTTTGGTGGTTACACAGGTTGTTTTCCCTTTTGTTCCTTATGGAAAATGGAAATTTAGGGAGATAAGAGACTGAGATTGCCAAGAATTAGCATGGAATCTCCTCTTCAATTAATCCAAGCTGAGGTACCACACTTCCTGAGTTCTGATACGAGGCACGGTGACAGAGAAATGGCAGAAGGTGTCCCAGTGAAACACGTGTCAGCAATTCATGGACAACAGTCAATATGATAATAATGCAGGCAGCCAGAACACATGCCCCAAGACATTATTAAAATATACATTGTGGTAAATAGTTTAAAATCCATGCAGTTTAAAAGAAAAACACAGACAGCTTATTATATTGCAAGCCTATTTCAAGCTAAAAAATATAAAAAGTTTAATGGTTTAACGGAAAAGAAAGCATTTAATCCACTAATAGGTAGGTATCGGACATGGGATATCTACTAGTGGCCTTTGCTTTTTTGAACGGGAGAAATACAATTTTGTTGGGAAATAAGAGGCTAACTATAGATCATGGTTACTGAGATGTGGGCTTTCTTTTAGGTGCTTAACCAGCGGTGGTGGTAGAAACCATCCCGTGGCTCCCCACTGCCCCAGGAGAAAGCCTCCAATTCCTAAAAGCTTCTACCTCTTCCTGATGTTTTCTAGGTTCAGGCCAGCCCAGCCTACTGGGTTTCTTAAACACACTAAGTGGCTTTCTCCATATAAAATTTCCCACCCTCCCTACCTCACTTCTGGCCCTCAGCCACCCTGTTCACTTGGTATCCTCACAGACTCCATCAATCCAATTACTGCACCCTATCCTTCTCTTGCACAGTACTTTTCATCCTCACTGTTTGTGTACTTACTTACTTCATGGCTGTCTTCCTGAGAGACTGCCATTTTTGAGGGTGGGGTGTGCTGCATCTCTGTCTCCACCTCTGGAATCTCCTTACTGTGCACAGTCCCTGTTACATTGCAGGTATTCTAGAGCCTAGAGGAGCACATTACAGAGCCGCCTGCTGTGAGCAATGACTACATTACAGTCAGTGCATTCAGCTGTGTTTTCTCTTCTAACTGCGTGAGCTAGTGGACATACCACGTCGGTGGGACAGAGCGTTGCCTCCATCCCTGGATTGTCCTAGGGTTTAGCAACCACGTGGAATGGCAGAGAGGCTGAAGCTGGACACGCAAAGCCACCTGGTGGGAACTTGATAACCCACAACCATAGAATTGTGGAATTTTAGAATCCAAAGGGACCTTCGATTACGTACAATATTATTCATGTTTTCTTATTTCTTTTCTTAACAGAAGGATGACTATTTTACTAGTTTTATCAGATAACTGCATATAGTTGTCCCTCAGTATCTGAGGGGGATTGATTCCAGGGCCCCCACAGCTACCAAAATCCTCAGGTCCCTTATATAAAATGGTGTAGTATTTGCATATAACCTATGCACATCTAGATTACTCATAATACCTAATACAATGTAAATGTTATGTAAGTAGCTGTTATATTGTATTTTAAAATTTTTATTATGTTTTACTGTTGTATTTTTAAATTGTTTTTCCCCCAAATATTTTTGACTACAATTGGCTGAATCCACAGATGTGAAACCCCTATATACAGAGAGCTGACTGCATTGATGTGTTCTTTTGTTGATCCTCTTTATAATTCTTTTTTTTTTTTTTTAAAGAATTGAAAAGGGCATCAAAACTACAGATACGATTCGTCAGCTTGCTACTTTCTGCTCGTGGATGCTGCTGAAAAAACATCATTAAAGTCTCTCTTCTCCCTGCCGTCCTGTCTAAGTCAGAGTCTCCTAAAGAGCCCGAATAGCTGAGGAAGCTCTTCATTGGAGGGTTGAGCTTTGAAACAACCAATGAGAGCCTGAGGAGCCATTCTGAGCAATGGGGAATGCTCCTGGACTGTGTGGTAATGAGAGACCCAAACACCAATTGCTCCAGGGGCTTTGGGTTTGTCACTATGCCACTGCGGAGGAGGTGGAAGCAGCCACGAATGCAAGGCCACACAAGGTGGATGGAAGAGTTGTGGAACCAAAGAGAGCTGTCTCAAGAGAAGATTCTCAAACACCAGGTGCCCACTTAACTGTGAAAAAGGCATTTGTTGGTGGCATTAAAGACACTGAAGAACATCACCTAAGAGATTACTTTGAAGAGATTATTTTGAACAGTTTGGAAAAACTGAAGTGACTGAAATCATGACTGACCGAGGCAGTGGCAAGAAAAGGGGCTTTGCCTTTGTAACTTTTGACGACCATGACTCCGTGGATAAGACTGTCATTCAGAAATGCCATCCTGTGAATGGCCACAACTGTGAAGTTAGGAAAGCCCTGTCAAAGCAAGAGATGGTGAGTGCTTCTTTCAGCCAAAGAGATGAAGTGGTTCTGAAAACTTTGGTGGTGGTCGTGGAGGTGGTTTCAGTGGGAATGACAACTTTGGTCATGGAGGACACTTCAGTGGTCATGGTGGCTTTGGTGGCAGCCATGATGGTGGTGGATATGGTGGCAGGGCGGATGGCTATAATGGATTTGGTAATGATGGAAGCAATTTTGGAGGTGGTGGAAGCTACAATGATTTTGGCAATTACAACAATCAGTCTTCAAATTTTGGACCCATGAAGGGAGGAAACTTTGGAGGCAGAAGCTCTGGTCCCTATGGTGGTAGAGGCCAATACTTTGCCAAACCATGAAACCAAGGTGGCTAGGGCGGTTCCAGTAGCAGCAGTAGCTAAGGCAGTGGCAGAAGATTTTAATTAGGAAACAAAGCTTAGCCGGAGAGGAGAGCCAGAGAAGTGTCAGGGAAGCTACAGGTTACAACGGATTTGTGAACTCAGCCAAGCACAGTGGTGGCAGGGCCTAGCTGCTACAAAGAAGACATATTTTAGACAAATACTCATGTGTATGGGCAAAAAACTGAGGACTGTATTTGTGACTAACTGTATAACAGGTTATTTTAGTTTCTGTTCTGTGGAAAGTGTAAAGCATTCCAACAAAGGGTTTTAATACAGATTTTTTTTTTTTGGCACCCATGCTGTTGATTGCTAAATGTAATAGTCTGATTGTGATACTGAATAAATGTCTTTTTTTTTTTTTTAATGTGCTGTATAAAGTTAGTCTGCTCTGAAGCCATCTTGGTAAATTTTCCCCAAGAGTGTGAAGTTAGAATTCCTTCAGGGTGATGCCAGGTTCTTTTTGGAGTTTATATACAACCTGCTTGGGTGGAGAAGCCATTGTCTTCAGAAACCTTGGTGTAGGTGAACTGATGGTTACTGTTGCGATCTGAAGTTCACCATTAAAAGGGATTACCCAAGCAAAATCATGGAATTATTGGTTATAAAAATGATTGTTGGCCCATCCTATGCAATATATCTAAATTGAATCTGGAACCAGATAAAATTATAGATGGGAATGAAGTTTGTGTATCATTCATTATCATGTGTAATCAATAAACGATTTAATTCTCAAAAAAAACTACAGATACAGTAGAGACTTTAGAAGTCATAGGTGAATATTTTGAACCATTTAGTAAAAATGAACTTGGAAACTTGGATTAAATGGATATTTCACTCAAAACAGAAAACTTAAACTGATGACTAGGTACCCACCATCAGCAGTGCTCTGTCTCATCACAGGTCTAACCAAGGCAGTAAACAAGAAACAGCTATGAACCTAAGGAATAGAAATGGCATAGGCAAAAATGTGTGATCCCAAATTTGAAGTTTTCCTACCAGGCATATGACTTGGACATGCGCAAACTGATGGTAAACACTCCTGTAACACTCTCTTCTTACCCTTACATTTATCACACTGCAGCTATTTCCAATGGTCTTGAAACGATATCCTTATATTTGAGGTTAAAAAGCAAGTTACAACAAAGTTCCAAGAATGAGTAATACTACGTTTTCCTACATCAATGCAATTAAATTTGAAGTTCACAATAAAAAGATATTTGTTAAAAGTCATAAAATTCATATATTTGGAAACTAAAAAAAAAAAAAAAACATGCCCAAGTAAAAAGTAGCAATATAATCAATGTTCTTGGGGTGTTTGAAAGGTATATTACCTCTCATTCTGGTGTGGTCACAATTCTTTACTGTATTATTCTAATCTTCTATATCCTTTCTTTTATCTGCTGATTTTCTTGATCTATCACTTTCTAATAAAAAGATAATAAAATCTCCCACTTGATCTCTGGGAAAGGTCCCTCCTCAGTCCCAGGAAATGAAAGTCATGACTTGTTAATCAAGACTAGTATAAACGAGTCATGGTTATTTACACCATTGGCCAGGCGAGGAGGGGGCATGACCTCAGTTTCACCAATGAGATGTTGTGGCAATTCTGTGGAGACTAAAACATCAGACCTCAGTGGGGACAGCTTTTCCACCCTTCCTTCCTGCTTGAGATGGTGGAACAAGGTCATGATGACTGAATGGCTTCAGATTTTTAACAGGTCACTTTAATCTATTTATATTCACTGTGATTATCAATATATTTTATTTATACCATCTTCATTTGTGTTTTCTGCTAACCAGTCTTCCTCTTTCCATAAATTTTCTCCTTTTCTGTGCCTATTGGATTGCTTGATTTTCAAAATATTCTAATATTTTCCCCCTGGTGTAAGGAGTAAATTGTATTTCTCTTCTTTAAGAAATACACACACACACACACACACACACACACATATTATCCTTTAATAAATTGTTCCAAGCACAAAGTTATTTAGTGTCTCTATTCAGCTACTAAAAAAGACAGGAAGCTTCATTTTCCCTAGCAGCCCCCCTTCCTGGTTATTCTTGTCTAGAGTTTCATCTTCTAAACAAAATCACAGGTAAAACAATAAATTAACTCAACAGCTAATTATAAGTTAAAAATATTTTTAAATTCCATATTTTTTCTTGTTTTCCACCTCTTTGTTGGGGGACAGTGCTCTATGGAGTTTTCATAAAACTTGTGGTGGCTTGTACACCAAATAGCACTGGAAGATGGTTAGTCTCTCCCTCTGGAGCAGAAAGCTGGTTTGTTCCCTCACCAGAATGATAAACATAATGTCTTCCTCAGGGACAAAGACTGGGCAGGTTTACTAATAGCCCCTTTAAAAGACTGGTCTAAAAACAAACACACGCAAATGGACAAATGAAATACTGGAAGGTGCCCAAGCTTGAGGGTTTTCAGCTGTGCTCCAGCCCAGTGTGTGTACAGCATCCAGAGCTGCTCCACCTCCCCGCTATTGAACTGGGGGACTAGAAGAGCCAATGCTAAGAGAACTCACGCCACCTCTGTGCTGAGTAACAAAGTCCTTGGTCTTTGAGGCAGGAGTCTCTTGTCTTTCTGCTGCATCTATGAAAGTGCAGCGGTACCTTGTTAACCTGCAAGTGAGGTAAAATCTTAGGCCTTTCCTAGTCCTAACACCTTTCCTTCTTTTTCACTTCTGCTCTCTCAGATAAGTATCATTCAACCGTTTTTTTTGGCAGTGAAAGTCCACAGGAGGCAAACTCTCTCAGTATTTGCATGTCTGAAACCCCTCACACTTTAATAATTTGGTAGGACACAAAATTCTAGCTTCATGTTTGTCTTCCCCAAGCACTCTGACAACTTCCCTGCCGCCTATTAGTAATGGTGACGAGTCTGCTGTCAGTCAGTGCTACTTCTTCACAGGTAATCTATCTTTCCTTCCAGGCAGTTTGGAAGCGGTGTAGCTTTATCCCCAAGGCTCTGCAATTTGACTCTGATGAGGCTGGGTCTGCATTTATCTTTATTTATTCTGCTCAGTATTCTGAGAGCGCTCTCAATCAGAGGGTTCACGTCTTGTTCCAATTCTGAAAAATTCCAGCCCTACTTCTCTGCCATTCCTTTCATTCTCTCCTGGAACTGCAATAATCCATACTGCGGAGCTTCTGAATCTATCTTCCTCTCCTCTTAACTGACCTAGTTTAGGTTTTATTCTGTGTGTGTCTGTGCTGCATTCTGGGTGAATTCTTCAGTAACAGCGTCTTAACTCCTAATTCTCCTGTCAACTGAGTCTAGTAGTCTCATCTGTTTTTCCTTCTTTATTTTAATGAATCTATCACTCATTTCTGAGATTCTAATTTTTTTCCTTATCTACTTACCCTTCATTTCTGCCAGTTTTTGCCTCTTATTCAGAATTTTCCTTTTTTGTTTAATGGTTATTATTTCTCCAATGGTCTCTTTGAGGGCATCAGGCATTTTTTTTTCCAAGATAGCTTTTTTATTTTACTTTAGTCTCCAGTGAATTCACATTCTGATTGCTGATTTGGATGGCTGACACCCCAAGGTCAGAGTTCCTCACGTGGCATGGAATTTGGGTGGGCAGGCTTGGCCTGCATGGGAGATAATTGTGAATGTTCTCTTGCTGATCACCCTCCCTGCTCAGAGGTTTTTATGGTTCCTCTGCTCGAACCCCTCACACAGAATGGAGTTGACGTGGTGGTCTGGGTTCTTGCCCAATGGTGATATGGCTGATGACGACATGGGGTACTTAGCTCAGTTCCTGAGAAGGAGGCCTTGTCTCTGTCCTGTGCTCTTCCCAGGATCAAAGCTTTCTATAGGCTAGAGGTTAGGGCAGGCAGTGATTCAGGCCTCCCTTCTAGATCAGAGGACAGGACCACTACCCTGCCCGCTTTCAAGCAGAGTACATGCTCTGGCCTGGCACATTTAGTCTTACTGCCACCAGAGCTATGCCTCTGTTTCCACCTCCCGGCTTGCGATCCTGCAGCCCACAGCGTCTGGTTTCACACTCTGCTTTGCGTTTGTCTCTGGTCTGTAGTGATATATCTTTTTTAGGGGAGTAGGGGGCATGATTATGACTTTTTCATTTTCGCTTTTTAGATTTTGATCTGTCACTGCTGTGTGTTTGGAGCAGGCAAAGTGCAGCCTACAAAGCAGCCACGACATGACTCTGTTTCCTCACACAATGGTTCTTAACTTTGTCAGGGAGGAGGACAAAGGTCTCCCCAAGAATATGAAAACAGATTCAAATTCTTGTTCCAGAAATGTATATATCTTCTTAAATACAGATTTTCATGTAGAACTTTTAGGATTCACAAACCCAATAAAGTCATTCAATGACCGGAATAAGGATCTGGTCTATGACCCAGACTCAAAAGTGTGTCATGCAGTTCAAATACAGACAGCTGAGATGACTGACTTAAGGGAGTTAAAAAATACAAAAATCATACTTTACTAACATGATATATACATGTATGTACATATACTGTGTATACCTCAATATTGTTAAGAATATATACTTTATGATAAAATCATACATAAAGGCAATCATTGTTTGTCTTGTGGTAACTACTTTCAATGCAGCATGTTTATTTAAATTTAAAAAGTCTGCCTTTTATGGGCTAGAAGAGAAACCCCTGCCTGCAGCTCACAGTTCTGTGGTTTCAGAGACGCCTGGGGTCCACCGAGGGCCTGGTAGTGAGTGCACGGCAGCCCACCTCCTCCCCTGCCCATTCCTGCTGCCACCCCTGCCTTTCCACAGGTGTTGAACCTGCGAGCACCTGCTAATGAGCTTTCTGGCATGTTCATCTCTGCCTCAGAGTTTGCTTTCTGGGGGGGAAACTGACCTGTGACTCCAAGACATCAACAAAATGTCAGCAACCAGTCGACGTAAGAATTGGTGTCCAGGGAAACAGCAAGCTTCAAGGAGTGTAGATGGGAGTGTGGCAGACCTGGCTCAGAATCTGCCCCATCCTACGAGCGATGACAGAGGAACGGCTCTGTCAGGGCCCCCTGGCAACCTCGCACATATCCGCATAAGCCACCAAGCAAAGACTTGAACCGCAGCTCATCTGTGTCTTGAAAGGATAAAGTCTTGTGATCCTCTGGTGTTCCAGGCCTTTAAGGAGCTGCTAGGAGCCATCTCCTACCCACCTCCCTACTTCCCTGGGAGGCTGTCATGAGGCAGTTTCTCCTCACATCCCAGGTTCTGAAGGGGTGTGAGGCTCTCTGGCTTCCCTCCTTGGAATAGTACCATAGAATATAAAACCTCTGAGCTGCAGCCTTTAACTGGCTTCTCTGCAATGGGCTATGTCACAGCTGGCATTGTAATCACCGGCTCTGTTATGGATTGACTTGTGTTCCCCTCCCAGAAAAAGATAATGTGGGAGTCCTAAACCCCAGTACCTCAGAATACGAGCTTACTTAAAGACAGGATCTTTACGGAGGTAATACATTTAAAATGAAATCATTGGAGTGGACCCTAATGCAATATGACTGGTATCCTAATCAAACTGGGGAGATCTGAACACAGGCATGCACACAGGGAGCACACCACCTGCAGATGAAGCCAGAGGCTGGGATAATGCTCCTGCAAGCCCAGGAATGCCAAAGCGTGCCAGCAAACCACTGGAGGTGAAGGAGGCACAAAACAGATCCTCAGAAGGAATCAACCCTGCCAACACCTTGATCTTAAGACTTCCAGCCTCCAGAACTGAGAGACAATAAGTTTCTGCTGTTTAAGCCACCCTGGCTGTGGTACCTGTTTATGACCGCCCTACTAAACTAACATACCCGCCCTTTGTTTCAGGACCCTCCTTTTGTGATGGGTGGGAGCTTGCAACTTTGGCTACTCTTCCTTCTGCATTTATGTAAGTAATAAGCTGTCTAAATCTACAGAGGCTCCTAGCCTGGCCAACGTGGCGAAAACCATTTTAACAAAAAAATACAAAAATTAGCTGGGCTTGGTGGTCCATGCCTGTAGTCCCAGCTTCTTGGGAAGCTGAGGTTGGAAGATTGTTTGAGCCCAGGAAGCAGAGGTTGCAGTGAGCTAAGATTGCGCCACTGCACTACAGCCTAGGTAACAGAGCGAGACCCTGTGTCAAAAAATAACACAATAAAAAATAGAGTGGCCCCTTGTATCTTTACCAGCCGAAATCGGTCAGGCCTTGGCCCTGACTGGTGTGCCGTGGGCTTGACACACGACTGAGGCCAATATGCCTCAGTTTCTTCATCTATAAAATGGAGACAGCATACTGTGGTGAAGATGACATGAAATAATATTCACAAAGCCCAGACGTCATAGTGTTCTAGACAAAACACTGATTTGGAGAGTACAACAGATACACAAGTTTGATGGTTGTCCATGACCCGGTTATAAATTATAAGCGTGCCAAAAGGGACTGAGGAGGGGAGGGGTAAAAAGTGGGATTCTGGTTTAACAATGCTACCCCATCCTAACTGGCCCCTGCTCCGGGCCTAGCCCCCGTATATGAAATATAAATGTCTCCACGCACCTTCCAAGGTTAAAATCCTGGGAGGTTCCCTTTTTTTTTTTTTTTTTTTTGAGACGGAGTCTCACTCTATTGCCAGGCTGGAGCGCAGTGGCATGATCTCGGCTCACTGCAACCTCTGCCTCCTGGGTTCAAGTGATTCTCCTGCCTCAGCCTCCCAAGTAGCTGGGACTGCAGGTGGCCACCACCACGCCCAGCTAATTTTTCTATTTTTAGTAGAGACGGGGTTTTACCATGTTGGCCAGGATGGTCTCGATCTCTTGACCTCGTGATCCACCCACCTCAGCCTCCCAAAGTGCTGGGATTACAGGCGGAGCCACTGCACCCGGCTGGAGGTTTCCTTTTATCATTCCATGACTGAATAAAAATTCTTCAGCTCCCATGAATCTGTTCATAAACATTCTCAAGAAAGCTAATAATTCTCAAGAAAGCATTGTCAGTTGTTAATTCAACCCAGTACTGCAGCACCCTTATTTCAGTAAAGTTTCTTTCTGCATCAAAATATTCCCCTTACCTTAAAACTCTTCTCCTTTTTAATGTTACTGAAACAGGGGAGCACTATCATTCTCCACTTGCAAATTTTTCCATGCTAGTCAATCATTATTAAGTCATTCTCTGGTTTCCTTCCCTTTAGGCTAAGTTACTGTGTTTTTTGGTTTTCTTTCTCAGCTCAGAAATTATTTGCAATGCATGTCAAACAGGAGAGGGTCTCTGTTTTCTCCACAAGTTCTCCACAGTTATGGCATTGTCAAGGTGACTTTGAGTCAGCTTCTAACCATGGCCACGTTTAGTTAAAGGACCACTTTGCAGCTTTTATGGCACTTGTTCTCTTTCTAGATCAGAGCACACGTCCCCTGATTTTGATTGTGATTATATGATTACCGATGGTCACCGTTTGTGGGGTGCTGTGTGCCAGAGACTGTGCCAGCCACTTAATGTGTATTATCTCATTAACACACAGCACAACTCCACGAGATAGCCACCATTACCACTCCATGTGTCCACGAGGACACTGAGACTTAGAGACCTTAACTAAGCTGTCTAAGGTCCAACAGCCAGTAAGTGGCAGAGCCAAGGTCAAATGCAGGTCTGCTAAGGCCAGGCTGTGCTGTTAACCCCTGTACTTTGAGGCCTCCCCACTCTCGTCTTTTTTTTTTTTTTTTTTTTTTTGTGATGGAGTTTCACTCTCGTTGCCCAGGCTGGAGTGCAATGGCGTGATCTTGGCTCACCACAACCTCCACCTCCCAAGTTCAAGTGATTCTCCTGCCTCAGGCTCCTGAGTAGCTGGGATTACAGGCGCCCGCCACCATGCCTGGCTAATTTTTTTGTATTTTTAGTAGAGACAGGGTTTCTCCATGTTGGTCAGGCTGGTCTCGAACTCCCGACCTTGGGTGATCCACCTGCCTTGGCCTCCCAAAGTGCTGGGATTACAGGTGTGAACCACTGAGCCCAGCCCCAAGGCCTCCCATTTAAAACTAAGGGCTCTGATATAGCTTGGGCTGCTGTAACAAAAATACCACAGACTCAGTGGCTTGAACAACAAACATTTACTTCTCACTGTTCTGGAGGCCACAGGGTACCAGCATGGTTGGGTGCTTGAAGGCCCTCTTCCTGGTTTAGAGATGGCGGCTTTCTTGCTGAATCTTCACATGGCAGGGGGAGAGAAAGAGAGAGCTGCAAGCTCTGCTGTCTCTTCCTCTAATGGCATTAATCCCATTCCTGAGAGATCTACCCTCATGAACTAATTACCCCTCTAAAGCTCCACTTCCTAATACCCTGGTGGATGGATCTCAAAGTACGAATTTGGGAGGGACACAAACATTTAGTCCAAGTTTCTACTACTGTTTCCAGAAGTAGTCTATTCAGCCTAATTAACAATTATGTAAATAACACCAAATCCAACATTTATCCCTATGGTGTCTTCCATGACATTTCCTTTTCGAATGATTAATTTAGCTTTTAGATTAATTATCTTGAGTCATAAGCACTTCCAGTCTGTTTATAGCCCATGCAATCGTGTTCTTATCTAAATTCACTTAAAAATCAGCTTTACCTATAAAAAATAGCATGCACTATCAGTTACTTTGTTTTCCATCGAAATGTTTGATGGCCCTTACTTTTAATTCCATCTATTCATTTTGTAATAAAAACTGCTTATCAAATTTGGCTGGTGAGTTTGGTACTTTATGAATTCAGGTTGTTTTAACTTATGATTTCATGCTGCTTTGATATTTACAGATTTTCTCACTTTGTTCCAATATTTTGTTTTTATTCTTACTTTCACTGAGTACCAGGAGCATACTGTGTTGGCCAGAGTTAGGCACAGTTCCTACTCAGGCAACTTTTGTTCTGTTACTTCATTAAGAAACCACACGAGACTCATCGAGTTCTACACATCCCTCTAAATTGTAATGTTTCCCATATTTGTACCTAACTTTTGATAGAATTTCTGTAAGTATTTCCATAATGAAATCATATGGAACAATCATTTTGGTAACCTTGTATTCAATTAACTTTTGATGTTTCAATATCATGGTCCCCCAACTATCTAGTGAATTCCTTGAGGAAAGAAACGGATTTTCAAGTCTTTTTGAATCCTTTCATATTTGCCTTACAGCTCTAGAATGCTTTACTTAAACAGATCATGTATTTGGAAAATGGAGCTACAGTGTGCTACTTTAGTTAGACAGGGGAGTAAGAGCCCATTTGCATTGCATGTGGCTCCAAAATCTTCATGGGGACTTAGGGTCTGAAGCAAGGTTTCAACGCCCCTGCCTGAACTTAATGCTTTTTCACAAAAAAAAAAAAAAAAAAAAGAAGCAAGCCTGAGAAATCTTTGTTAAATAAAATATCGCATGTGCCTCTGGTTAAGGAAGGGCTTGCAGAGGAGGTGGCGACCTCAGCCCAGAGTTCATAATATTTCACTGCCTTTGAACATCTGGCCAGGTATTTTATACAGAATAAAAATGCCAAAAGTACAGTATCTTGTGGGGTGATGAAAATGTTCTAAAATTGACTGTGGAGATCACATATCTGTGAATATACTAAAAAACACCACTGAATTACAGACCTTAAATGGGTGAATTGTATAGCAGGTAAATTAATCTTGCAAACGTTTTCATGAAAACAAAAAATGAATACATATATTGACAGAAGAAATACAGAGAACTTCTCTTTTCTATTCTGTCTCTATCTCATCTTCAGAACTTACCAAACACTTAATCTTTTACGTTCATTTTTTTCGGTTAAATAACTAGTCTTTCTGGAGGCGGCATTACTGTCACACTCTATTTTTCCTCTCAGAGGTAAAATATTTGCAGGAGGTTTGCCCATCTGTGTAGATCTTCCATTGCATTTCTTTTCTGTATCGTCATGGTCTTGTGCCATCATGTACTTTAAGTGAACTCACGTATGGTTTTGGTTATAATTTCTCTCAGTTAATCATGCTTACTGTGAGACAGATATAAGCCTTCCATCTGCCTCATTTAAAATGAGTGGAGATGCTAGGTGAAAACACACATAATGAGAAGCTAGGTCTGTGAACCCCTAACCTTGAATTTAACCTCAAATATACTTAGAGGATGAACTCTCAGAGCTGGCTCACAGTTTCTTGTTAATTTCACATCATCTCAGTCTCTGCAAGGCCCCCATTCTGATAGGGACTCTATATGCTGCAAGGTAAAACTGAGGCCCAGCTAGCGAAGTCACTTGAATTTGCCTGAATCCACACAAAGCTGGCCTTCTGACTGTTCCAGTGTACAGAGGAAAAGGAGCAAATTGAAATGAACCCAAAGAACTTAAGACGTGATTTCCAGTGGCTTATTCAAAATTGGAGCAAATGTCAAACATCCAAATCTCACAGAAGGAAGGCCTTTTACAGACTGGACCCCCTTGAATCTGACCTTCCTCCTTTCTTCCTCACCCTACCCCTACCCCCATGTCCTGGTCTAGTGGTCCTTTGGGGCCAGATGCTTTGATACTACATGTTTTCGATTTCTTCCTGACCTCCATAGTGCTAAAGAATTAACACTGTTTCTGTTTTTTCTCTGCAGTGACCCCAGTCCCCCAGTAGACATTCACCTTATGCCTGTGTTGGAAGCATTGTTTTCTACCCCTTTTGGTGACAGAAATACCCAGGGAAAGTGGTTATGCTGAGTTGATTACTTCTGAAAACATTTATTGATTGATACTTCCAGAAAATAGTCTAACATCAACTCTCAATTACAGGGTAGAAATGGAGAGAAGACAAAAAGCTAAACATGACCACTTATTTATTTACTTACATACTTACATACTTACTTACTCATTTATTTATTTATTTATTTTGGAGACAAGGTCTCCCTCTGTTGCCTGGGCTGGAGTGCAGTGGTACATTCATAGCTCACTGCAGCCTTGACCTGCTGGGCTCAAGTGATCCTACAGCCTCAGCCTCCAGAGCAGCGGGAACTACAGGCAGGTACCACCATACCTGACTAATTTTTTTTTTTTGCAGAGACGGGGTCTCACTATGCTGTCTAGCCTCATCTTGAACTTTTGGCCTCAAGCAATCCTCCCACCTTGGCCTCCCGAAGTGCTAGGATTACAGGCATGAGCCTTCTTGCCCCATCTTTCACCTAAATTTTTAAGAGAAAACATCATAGTTGCTCTGGGCAAGGAAAGGGGTGGCAGGGAGACAGGATGGGGAAGAAAACTCTTGGTGACCCAAGGGACTGGTGAGATTGATCACAGGTCCGGTGGCGGCTTCATGGGTAGCTACTGTATTATTATGCTGCATAATTTCAACAGAGCATATATTTTCTAAATATCAAGTACTAGATAAAAAAGAAAATTAAAGGAAAAAGGATATCAATGTTAGTCATTAGCTAGAGAAATTATGTAATGCAAGGAAATATTGGCTACGGTTTATGCATTTGTATGTTTTTAAAAATTGGCTTTTCTATATTTAAAATAAAATTCCACCTGTTTAATATTAGAGTAGACTTCAACAAAAAAGACAATGAGTTCAATTTCTCCACGTTAGGGAGAAATGTGAAATGTTATTTTCTTCTGGGCCAAATTCAAATGAGTCCAACAAAGCCTACGCCAAAGTTCACAGCGGGCCGCTGCGATGCCTTGGTTAGCAGAGTGCTGTGAGTTTGGAGGGCTGCTGGAGAAATGGCCGGCTCTCAGCTCAGGCGGTGGCCTGCAGAACTCAAACATCAGACCAGAGAAAAGAACATCAGGCGCTGCTCTGTGTCTTGCCTGCGATGGCTGCTTCAGCCACTCAGACTTCCTCCCTGCTTCCCAAGAGCTCATAGGCCAGAGGGGAAAGGGAATTTTAGAGGTGTCGAGTGCAAAATGTGGCACTGTGCACCAGGAGCAGAAGCAGACCCAGCTGTCTTGGCAAACATGGCCCAAAGTCCTCAAGGAGTCAGGTCACTCTCCCCTTCCCAAAGACAGCCACACCTTCCATCCAGCAAGCAAAAGTCTCAGTAAGATCAGTCCATTCAAATAACAAAACATGGGTGAATATTTACAAGTTTTTGGCCATCTGTTGGGTCAAATGCCAAACTTAGCAGGGAGAAGAAAAAGGTACTGAGTGCTTTCTGGAGCAGCTGCTTTCCGTCCAGGGCAGCAGTGCCAGCGCCAGGCCTTCTTCTCCCTGACCAGGCACAAACTGCCAGCTTTCTGCATCCAGGTTTCCTCATCTGCAAAAGCGGGTGCTCAGCACCTCACACACTGTCACCTGACCAAAACTATCCCACAGGGTGTCACGAGGGGGACTGTGCAAACCCTGGGCCATTGTCAAGTACCTCTGAGACATGCTGGATTTAACCAAGTTAGGCAGGGGAAACCTAACAAAGATTATAAGTGAGTTTGTCCTTCCTACATTGTAAACTGAAAAGACCAAGTGCAACCCAAATTTTGGATTCCACTGGTTACTAGAGGCCAGAAGAGAACCTGGCAGGGGCATTCACATCCGACTTGCAGGGTATCTCACATCTCACCTCCACCCAAATCACTATTCCTGTTTCTCAAAATGACCATGGGCTTCCTGCTGGTTTAAGAATATTAACTATTTGGAATCTGGAAAAGTAGCTTTTTAGTGTTCCATCAAATAAATCCTATGCAATGTCGCTGAGGCTATGAACAAGCAAAATCATCAATTAAGAGCTAAAATTGTAAGCCCTTTAATGATTAATTTCCCTTATGCAAAATGAATAATGGTTCCATACACAGCACTAGTCAGGAAACCAAATTTAGGGATGTCTTCTTTCTCCAGAAACTATCACATATGCTGGTACCTACATATGACAGAGAGGTTTTCAACTTTCACTTACCCATTCTCACAATGGAGCAAGGCAGATGGTGTTGCCCAGATTTTGTGGACGGGGAAAGGGGGTGCAGAAGCAACTGCACTCAGGGGTGCACGGTTAATGAGCGAGAGGAGAGCTGGGATCGAAGCAGAGGTGCATGTGACTCCCAAATCTCCTGTTCAGCCATCAATCACAGCACACCAACAAAGCATCACCTCTTCCTGATGGCCTCCCTGAATATGCTGAATGTATAACGGTGGCGGCACCTCTCCTGTCTCCTAGGGCATCTCTATTCCTATTTTAGCTTCAGTAGACTCCTATAGAATAAGACTAATATCCTTACCTCATTGAATTATTACGAAAATTAAATGGGGTAACATATTTAAAACCCTTATAAATTACAAAACTCCATACTAGGTAAGGTATAATTAACTACCCCCTTTCTCTTGCCAGGCACTGTTACTTTATCTCATCTTCAAATGAGGTCTAAGGGGGAGGTCACTCAGCCGCTACAACTCAGCCCTGCTACTTGCTAGTTTTTGTGACCTTGGGTGTTTCCTTAATCGCCCAATCTCCCATCTACAAAAAGAGAGATGATTCCAGTCGTCTGTCATGGTGTTGCCAGTGGGGATTAAAGGTGTCAGTGTTGGTAAGTGTATCGTAAACATATACATGTTTACTATTTTACTGCTCTTCCATTCATGGCCAACCACAGTTTAGTTCAGATCCATCTGCTTCTCCCACCTCCTCAAGCTGTGGCAATGACCATCCCAGTCTGTAACCTGGGGAAGTGTTTACATTTCTGTTTGTGTCACTTGGTGGCAAGTGTTAGGGGCAGGGATCACATTTTCTCCCTCGTTCTATTAACCATAGTGCCTGGCGCACAGTGGAAATAACCAACATTTGCGGACTTGAATGAGAAAGTCTGTGGCTCTCTTTCATGATTTCTGGTTTCACCAGCCTTGATCTGGCTGTGGTACCAGGGACACAGGAAATGGGGAGAAGGGCCATCAGAGAATGCCGACAGAAGCGAAAACCTATCAGAAAGAGCACATGATTGGCGGTTCAGCTGAGGCATCATTTCCCCTTAGGTACACATCAAAGGATTAAGGGGTAGACCTCCTAGGCACCAGGTATGAAGGGATTATAAAATGGACACTTGGAAATGCTGAGAGTCTTTTAGACTTTTTCTCTGAAGAGCTAAAGGGTCAAACTCAGAGCTAGAGAGGAAGAAACAAGAAGAAAAAGTGCAGGGCTCAAAGCTACAAGACAGAAAAGACCTTCGGCTTTGCTCTTGGGCTAATAAAGCAGTAATTAAGCTGTGGCCTCTCAGCTCCAAACCCCCTTCCTGCACTCTGCGGTGGGAGACTGGGTTGGACTCTGCAAACTGCCCTTCAGCTAGGCCTGCAGCTCCCCAGGAGGCTCCTCCAGTTGGCCCTGGAGGAAGGCTGCCGGCCGGACAGAGGAGAAGGGGCTGGCTCCATTCTGCCAGCTTTCTGTTTCTGTCAGGGGCTCAGCAACACGGCTCCTACACACTGGCAACCAGGAGCAGAGGCTTCATACACATCACAGTTTTCCCAACATCACAGCATCGGCCTCATTGAACCCCTCCTCAGAGATGCCAGCACAGCCCCTCTCCTTGGAGGTGGGTCCCAGCCCCACGGGTCCCTCCTCTGAGCTCAGAGACACCTGCTTGGCTTGTCCTCCTCTTCAGGGGTCTGGGCCTTAGCTCTGAAGGACCCTCCACTGAGGTTTTAAGTTTCATTAATTCCAGCCTCTTCGATTGTTCCCTCAGCCCCAGGGTGGGGAGCTGCTTTCTGCCATCTACCTCCATGATACCTCCACGTTCTCCTCTTGACTTCTTAATTACCTCCCTCAAAGGCTAACATTTCTTTAGTTTAAATTCTCTGTATTAAAAACCAAACAAATGGCATGGTTTCTGTCTCCTGCCTCGACGTCACTGATGCGGCAAAGAAGGAAGGGAGAAACAAATTTATCAAGAAGTCTGTGGTCTTTATCCCTGTTATCGCACCAGATTCTAATAAAGTACAGAAAGAAAACCCAGAAAAACCAATTCACAACATAAATTTAAACAAAGAACTGAAGGAACAAGGGTGTTGATAAGTTGCTCAGGGAATAACAAAGGTGCTTCAGGCACGAATCCTCTGCTCATTGAGGGAAACTTCAAAGGTACCAGCTCCCTCTCCTCTTGTGATACTCAACAAGAAAACACTCTCCAAGTACTATGCCCTACACTGAAGGATCTCCATCCCTGCAAAGAAAAGATCCTAGGCCTGCATGCCCTCAAATTTCTTTCCCTTCCACCCAAAAAATACTCAGCGATGTCAGAAGAGAACTCCAAACTAGGTGAGGGACCTGGGAATGAATGTCAGGAAGGGTGAAGGAGTATGGAACAGGACTGGAGGGGCCTGTCCCCATGCCTGCCACGTGGAAACACTCCTTCCACAGACCCTTAGCCAGGGATTTAGTTGCTGTGTGTTCAGCCACCTGCTACCCTGTGGGGCCATCATTAGTTGTGTTTGAACAATAGCAATGAGCCAGAAAACACAGCCCTACATTCTGACTGGCACAGGACTCTCCGACCATCTTCCTGTCCCCATGGCTTCTCCACTGCCCCGAAATGCCATAAAAAATTCAGCCTGAGCCTGAATAAAATGGAATCAAACATTTTCCTATGGGCTATTTTTTTCAATAACTTCCTCCCCAAATAACCCAAGGATTCAAAGTGGTTTGCGGAGCCTCGCCATTGTCCTCACTTGACAGGTAATATGGAGACAGCCTTTGTTCCCACGGAAAGTGTGAAGAACCTGAATGTGACAAACCACACAGGAGGTAACTTCCTTTTGGCAGAGTTGTCCACAGGTGCTGAATTTCTTTAATTTATTTATTTTTGTGGAGAGGGAGGTGGAAGACGATGGGCATAAAAAGACGCCCACTGGCTCATCATTTCAGTTGGAGGCGTTTCTCTGCAACATGTTCTCTTGCTGCACCTTCTCTTACAGGTATCACTTTGCCCCTGCACTGTGAAGATAACTGTTTACTGGGTGCGGCCGTGCACCTCTGTGTTTGGAAAGGCGCTAGCAGAGGCCAGGGGGCGGGAGGTGCAGTTCCTTCATGGAGGAGCCATAGGGGTAACCTTCCAAGAGACACGGCTTCGCGTGAGCTGGAAAACCTTGCATGGATACGCCTGTTACTCACTCACGGTCGGCAGGATCCCGTCTGTTCTGTCCACCCCTCCTCACTTGTTCTGTGTGCTGCTAATGAACCAGAAGCACGGCATTGCTCAGGACGGCTTTGGTCGGCTCACCCTTTCTAGTACTGTGACAAGGAGATAAGGCAGAAAGCAGAGATGGGAGGAGGGTGAGGGCCAGAGGGAAGATTTGTGAGATGAGGCAGAGAGAGAAGAAGCGCCGATCGCCTTAAGAGGCTGGGCCGCAAGCAGGTTGTGACCAGGCGCTGTGTGGCCCAGTGTGATGGATGGTTGGTCCCTCATGCCACCAGCTGTGACTTCAAGAGGCCTGGGTACCTGCTAGGTCCTCCTTTCTGAGCTTTTCTCGCTCTGGGCCTCATGGCAGGCAAGGAATACTGACTGTGCTGTGAATATGAAACATTTCTTTCCTAAGGGAAAGCGAGGGGAGACAAAGCAGGGTATGTCAACATCAGAGACAGTGTCTGCTGCCTTCCCCATTCTTATTGGCTATCGGTTGTTTTGAAATACAGGATCTCTCCAGGTGCCTAGCATATGTCCTCTCAGCTCTAAAGCAAAGGCACTAGGTAAATCCAATAAACAAAGAAAGAGTCTGGGGTAGAGGCTCAGTCTATTTCAGGGTTGGCAGGTTGGTGAATTTTCTACTGTAAGATCACACCACTGTTTTCAAGGGATTTAAAATATTACAAGTGATAGTAGAGGCTGTGTCTCTTAAAGATTTGAACCAGTCAAAGTAAATATGGCAGATTTGTTTTTTCTTGTTGTTGTTTTGTTTTTCTTTTCTGTTTTTTTTTTGGAGACAAGGTCTCGCTCTGTCACACAGGCTGGAGTATAGTGGTGTGATCACGGCTCACTGTAGCCTCAACCTCCCGGGCTCAAGTGATTCCCTGACCTCAGCCTCCCAAGTAGCTGGGACTAAAAGCATACACCACTATGTGTGGCTAATTTTTGTATTTTTTTGTAGAGATGGAGTTTTCCCATGTTGCCCAGGCTGGTCTCAAACTCCTGAGCTCAAGCAGTCTTCCCACCTTGGCCTCCCAAAGTGCTGGGATTACAGGCGTGAGCCACCATGCCCGGCCAAATACGGCATATTTTAAAAGGCTAGAGCAGTGATATAAAAATATGAGCATCTACAAAATGTATTGTCTGCAAACACTTTGGCATCAATTGACCCAACTTAGACAGTCTTCCTTTTCTCTTCACTCATTAATTCAACAAATATGTATAGAAAGCTATGTGCGAAGAAACATGAAAGGCACACGAGATTAGTAAGATACTCTTTTTCCACAAGAAATTTACAAAGTGATGGGGAAGTAAGTATGGGTTAAATTAATTTAAATATTTAATTTAAACATTGGTTACACTAATTTAAGGAATGAAGTACAAACACAGTACTATGGGAATCCAAAGCGCAATCATGATCTGTTGGGAGGATCATAGAGTGAGGGGCTATGTGAGTTGATGATTGTATAATGGCAGGAGTGGGAAGGGAAAGGATCCTCGGGGCGAGAAGAAATGGGTCAGCATTTCCATCAGCAAACCCTGGGAGATAAAGCTGAGGTTCCTTCAAGCTCCACATGCCATGGTATAGATGAATGAGGTTTATGTCGAATGTGAAACACAACAGGTCATCCGAGTGGACATGCCGGCAGGCACCTGGATTGCCCATATCTCGAGGAGGCGTTCAGGCCAGAGGCAAACCTCGTGAGAGCAGAAGTCACGTCTTGTGTTTCTGTGATCTTCCCCACAGAATCCAACAGAGTGGTCACAGCTGTGCTCAGAGAAGCTGATGTAAGTTGCGGAGGGGACATAAGATTTCTTCTCATATTCAATCAACTCTCAGATACAGAAAGCTGACCACCTTGTCTCGGACCACTTGGTTCTAGTGTTTTCCCTTGTTCCTGCTGTTACTTGGCCTTAGTGTGACTTTCAGATACCTAAACTTCATTTAAGTATGGTATTCTTTTCTCTAAGTTCCAGGAAATTAATTTAGAACTTTGTCAAAAAAGATGAAATGGTAGGGTTTTCTTATCCAAGATTCAATGGCATTAACACCAAAAGATTCCCTCATCCATTCCCAAAGGTCCAATAAACAGAAGTCTGGGTTGATTGTGAAAGTGTAATGTTGCACTCATACTTATTTTCTTCGATCTGTGTGTTTTTTATATGGGATTGATATGCACAAATTATACCATATCACCAGAATACATTTTCACAGCTCATCTCCATGACTGCTTAGTAATTTCTCATGGTTAATCCATTTTCCAGGAATTTCACTCTAAGCTTACAATGTGCAAAGCAATGAGCTGTTAGGAAATTTAAAATAAGTAAGATGTAGGTATTCTTTAAGAGGAGTTTGAAATTTAGAGAATGGAAAGGCCTAAAAATGTTTATAACATAAGACATGATAGGCCAAATGCAAAAATGGAGCAAAATATCTCTTCCCTCAAAAAACTGAAGTGCTGGCCAGCTTCAGTACAATGTACATAGCTGTACTTCCACTGACTAGTATAAAGTCTACTGGGATGAGGACTGCACATATGGGATTGAGGGGTAAAAGATGAATGTGAATAGTGCATGAGGCCCATTTCCTACTCAAATCCATATCAACAGATGCTATGCTGGGAATATTTTTCTCAGAGATGGGGATGGATCTGAATGAATGCTCACATTCCCAGCCTGTCCCTCATCAAACAACGAACACCTCTGTGCTAGATGACACCACGGTACAGCTGGTAGCTATGACCCCAGTAACTGTGGAGCACTGTGCCGGAGCTGAAGGGCTCTCAGCCGGGCTGGCTGGGTGCCTGAGACTCAATGCAAGTGAATCTACATCCCCAGGAATAGTGCTGGGCATCAGTCTCCTCTGAAAGCTCCACAGAGAACTTGGACACATACGGCGCATGGGGAAAGCACTGCTCCAGCCTCATGCAATGTGTTTATCTCGCTCTATAAAAGGCCACTGGTCATCTATGCATCATTCTTCACTATCACATTTGCCTGCACTGAGATCCAGTCCAGTAGCACCACCAACTTTAAATACATTATCTAACATTACTGAGCACTTAGAGTATGTCAGGTACTGAACTGAGAACCTTACATACATTTTGATATTTAATCTTCAAAAACCGCCTTAGGAGTGAAGTACTATATTGGTTTCCCAATTTATAGATGGAGAAACCGTAACTTGCAGTTAAGTGACTGTGCAGTCTCATAGCTATGCAGGGTGGGGCTGCGGATGGAAACGCTCTCTGCTTGGCATCCAAGTTTATGCTTCTAATCACTAGGATATAGCAGCTCATTTATATGTATGGAATATTCTATTTTTTAATGTGCTCTGCATCTATGCACAAACAGCTAGTTGACACATACTTATCCATAAAATAGAGAAAAATAAAATATCTACTTGGAAATGATTTACCAAAAGGTTATATATTCAGCACTTATTTTCATAAAGCATTTTGCTGCTTATCTCTGTCCAATCTCAGCAACCAGACTCTTAGCAGGATACCACTGGTGTTCCCAGATATGGCAGGTTGCAATGTGCTTCGTCTAACACTTAAGGAATCACTGCAGTGAGCCTGCTGCATTACAGCACATCTGCAGAGGTAGCCGCACTCAGTGTACAAATCGAGCAGGCTCTGAAAAACATGGTACTGCCAAAGCGAAGCTACAGGGTTCTTGCTGTCTTCAAAATAAAAGATGATTCTTACATTGTTCAAGAGAAGATTACTGCCAAAGACAAACTAGTTTTCTGAGCTCTGTCCTCTGATAAGCATGTACTGCAATCCTGCCACATGAATACTAATTTTACCACTAAGGGTCAATATTTATGCAGCTCTAGCTACCTGCCAAGTGCTGTCTTGGGGCTTTCTGTTAATCCTCACACCAACCCCTCATCAGAGCTGAGGAGACTGAGGCACAGTAAGGCTAAGAAACTTGCCCAGGGTTAAGTTAGGAAGCAGCCGAACTGGGGCTGGGGGACCTAGGACAGGGGGAGCGGGCTCTAGCTCTTGGCTTTTTACCACCCCCTCCCTACGGACCAGGCTGTGTGACAGGCCTTGGGATTATAAAGGTATCAGAGATGCAGTTCCTTGAGAAGCTGAGAAACACACCCATCACTGTGGAGCTGGGACATGGAGGGCCAGTTGTCTCTTTAAGTCTGAATTAGCAACATAGTAAAGACTAACCTAAAACTGTCAAGAAAGACTATCAGGAATGGCTCCCTCTCATACAGTATTAATTCCTCGAAAATGGCCTCAAAGAGCTGATTGCCTATGGCGATGATGTGAATATAGACAAAGGTGTAGAAAGACAGGCAGGCCTGGCCTTAGGATGAAAAACAGAACTGAAGGCTGTAATGCCAGGTTGCCTGGGGATCACAGATGAGGCAGTTGGATCCCCACAAAGAACTGCACGCGAAAGAACCTAGCAAGTCTGGAGCCTGGTGGACAATCAAATAAACGGTGATTACTGGTTAGGAAGCACTTGGAGAAAGAGTCCTATGATGGAAACAGAGGCCCAGTAGGCAGAACCAGTGGAACCCATTGGTTGAACAGAAGACATGGGTTTTCTTTCTTCTTAGCAAGGGAAAAGGGCAGAGGTCAAAAAGCGAAAAGGTGAGCAAGCTGGCAGGGGAGGGAGAGGGCAGCCACCAGGAGCCCATTAGCAGATGTCCCTAGGACTTTGCTTTTATATGCAGACACTGCAAAACCAACAGCTTATGGGCCAAACAGTGTGCTGCTTTGTGTTTTAATCTGAACAATTTGTCTACAGAAAAATCAGGAAAGTTAACACCTTCCAGATTTCTAACTTATCTTTTAAAAAATAAAAGTCAAGGCAGATTGGCCTTGGGCTTCCAGGAGGCCACAGCGTGGTCCCGAGGAGAAGAGGCTGGCAATGCCCTGCTGCCCACGCCCACACCACTTCCCCCGCCCTTCACCCTGGGCCCCTTAACATGTTTGCATCCCCTGCTTGGCCCATGTGCACATTTGAATAGGTGACCCTAAGTTCAGATACTAAGAAGAGGAGGGAATACGGCTGCCTTGGGGTAGAACAAGGACCCATGCTTTATAGTAAGGGGAAACTCGATTATGAAGAGGCCTAGCTGTCACCTTCACTGGGGAGTTAAAGGCCAGAAAGGACCACTAGCCCATGAGTGATTCCAGCCTTCTCCCACCTCCCATTCCCACCACAGTCAGGGTTTTACCTATCTTAAAATATGTTGTTTCATAATTTACATACACTATCCCATTAAACAACACGTATTAAAAGATATATTACCTTATTTAACAACCTTATGAGATAAATATCATTGTCCCCCTTTTACAGATGAGAGTGTTGAGGTTTAGAGAGTTATGATCCCAAGGTCACACAATGGAGATCTGAACGAGGGCTGTCCACCCCCGGAGCCCATGAACTTGAGGTAGTATGGGATATTAGACCCAAAGAATGTTAACAGATGCTCTCTTTAAAAGGATTTTTCATGTCAAGTAAGTTAGGGAAATATTCGTTTCAGGTTTCTTTCATAAGACTCTCAGAATCTTTAAAATACTAATGGGCTGTGTGAATCTTCAAGTAAGAAAATCTATGTCTCCAAATTGAGTCATGAAAACTTTGCCAGAAACACAGCATGAAATATGCTGTGGTGGAAAGATGGCTTCTAAAGCAAGATGAATGAAAACTTGTAATTACGGGTTGAGCAATGTGGATTTTCTAAGCCAAATCAATTATTTGCAAACCTTACATTTTTGAAAACACTATTTCATGTATAGATGTCTATTAGCTTATGATCCCACCTTTTCCTCACTAACCTAAAATCTCAATTAAAATAAATCCTGTTGTTATGATTCTATTAATCTGAAATTCTATGAACTGTGACTCTAACACTTCGACCATAGCAAGATAATAAAAAATAATCTCACATATGTATAGGATATTTTGACATTTATTGTTTTACATATTCCTTAATACCACCTTTATGAAGGAGAAATGATTTTGTTTCCATTTTATAGATGAAGAAAATCAGGCCCAAAAAGGTTAAATGAACTGACAAAGGTCAAAGAGCAACCCAGTAAGTGACAGTACATCTTTAAGGGTTGCCAGATATTAATGTACAGACTAAATACTGCTACAGTTTTTATAATAAAAGCATTTAGTTCTCTTATCGGGAGATTATTCATATTATTAAGTCATATAGCTTCCATTAGCCACACATTTTGATAATCCCATTCCTCAACCTTGGTAGTTTATAGAGAGTATTTTATAATCAGTCTTCTAAGTAATGTGGTTTAGCATATCAGGATTACAAGGACTTCAGTACACCAAAAAGCCAATCCTAAGTGTCAACAGTCTTTAAAACAAAAACATGGCTACCAAGAATTTAAGGAAGAATTAACAACAACCCTTCTCAAACTATCCCAAAAATTTAAAGAGGAAGGAGCACTTCCAAACTCATTTTATGAGACAAGCATTATCTCATTCCTAAATTAGGCAAGGGTACTACAAAAGAAAGAAAGAAAGAAAAGTACAGACAAATATTTCTAATGAACATGGATGCAAAAATCCTCAGCAAAATACTAGTACACTAAATTCAGTTGCACATTAAAAAGACCATACACCATGATCAAGTGGAATTTCTCCCTGGGATACAAGGATGGTTGAACATACACAAATCAATAAATGTGATTCACCACATTAACAGAATGCAGATAAAAATCATGCAATCATCTCAAAAGAGGTAGAAAAAGGATTTGACAACATGCAACCCTTTCATGATAAATACAATCAATAAATTAGACACAATAAAAACCATATATGACAAGCCCACAGTAAACATCACACTCAAAGTTGAAAAGCTGAAAGCTTTTCCTCCAAGATTAAGGAAAAGATACAGATGCCTACTCTTGCCACTTCTATTCAACATAATACTAGAGGTGCTAGCCAGAGCAATTAAGCAGGAAAAAGAAGTCAAAGGTATCCAAATATGGCAGGAAGATAAATTGTCTGTTTGAAGATAATATGAGCTCACATATAGAAAACTCTAAAGATGTCACCAAAAATCTGTTAGAACTAATAGACAAATTTAGTATAGTTGCAGGATATAAAAATCAACAAATATCAGTTGTGTTTCTATATACTAATAATAAACTACCTGAAAAAAAATCATTATGGAAAATAGTATGCTGGTTCCTCCATAAATCCATAAATTGAAAACAGAACTACCATATGATCTAGCAATCTCATTTCTAGGCATATATTCAAAGAAAATGAAATCAGTATTTAGAAGAGAGATCTGTACCCCATGTTCATTGCAGCATTAGTTATACTAGCTAATATGTGGAAACAGCCTAGGTGTCATTGATAAATGAATAAAGAAATTGACATATATATGTGTATATAAGTGTTTATATGTAAATATAAGTATATATATGTGTGTGTGAATTCCATATATAATGGATTATATTTGAATATTATATATAATGGGATATTATATATAATATATTAGACTATTATTCAGCCACAAAAGGAAGGAAATCCTGCCATTTGTAACAACATAGATGAACTTGGAAGACATTATGCTCAGTGAAATAGGCCAGACATATAAAGACGAATAGTACGTGATCTCACTTACATGAGAAATCTTTAAAAAGTTGAACTAACTGAAGCAAAGAGTAGAAAGGTGGTTGCCAGGGGCTGGGGGTGGGGGAATGGGGAGGTGTTGGTCAAAGGGCACAAACTTCTAGTTATAAGATTAATAAATTCTGGGCATCTAATACACAGTATGGTTACTATAGTTAATAATATTGTATTGTTTACTTGAAATTTGATGAGAGCAGACTTCAGTTGTCCTTACTATACATACACTTACACACACACACAAAAAATGATAACTGAGTGGTGATGGACATGTTAATTAATTTGATTGTAGTAATCATTACACAAGGTATGCAGACATCGCATCATCACATTGCATACCTTGAATATATAAATTTTTGTCAATTAAATATTTTAAAATAAAAACCAGCAAAATAGAAATATGAAGATTTTTAGTCTACAGAAAAGTAAATATTTGTTTTCCCCACATAATTCTGCTTTCTTTTCATATATAGCTTATATATATGAATCTTAAAGACCTTTAGCACCATGTTTTGATACGAAAAAGAATATGGGAAGAAGGATATTACAGTAAGAAAAATAATGCATTTTTCTTCTCTATGCTGCCTCTTGTAATTTAGTTTCTATGTAATCTAATTCTTATTCTGATCAGAGAAGAAGGAACTGAAAATCAGGATTTTATTAACACCATCGATATCTCCCCACTCTCTGGCAAATGCACAAACATAGGCCTCTGGTTTCTAATTATGCATTTCACAGATGAGTTTCCATGGCTGCTCTCCATGCAGATGATGAATAAAGTAGCTTTTGTTTTCAGAGATTTATTTCGAAGACCTCTTCATTAAACGCTATTTGGGGGCAGATGCGTATCTATGGAAGGTTAAAAAAAACATGCTGATAAAGTGGCCATCAAGGAAATGTGCCACTGACAAAATCTAACATGGCCTGTCTTCAAATAATACATTTAAAATATATAAACATACACACATGCACAGGCACACACGGGAAGGAGAGAGGGAAGAGGGGAGAGAAAAAGAAAGAGGAAGGCTGGGAGGAGGAATTAATTTTAAAAAGACCTTTGAAACCACATTTAAAATATATGAAATTCCTAACCAGAGTAATCATTACTTGCAAATATGGCTGAGTGTTGAAAAGTCAAACTAAAAGGTCTGCTTGTTTGTTCTGATGGTGGGGTCCTGGGGTGGGGAAGAAATGATGATGTTGCAAAAATTATCCAATTCTTTAAGGGAATCTAGTAATTCTGCTTTTTTTAATCATACACATTTGATGAATGGGTTTATAAAACTAAAAGGAAGAGTGTAGAATTCTGACAGGCAGTGGGAAGGGGCTGACTCTACGCCAACTTCTTATGCTGTCAGGCAGGAACTCAGGGCCCGCAGGGTCCTCATCCGAACACTCAAGGAGTGTGTGTGTGTGTGTGTGTGTGTGTGTGTGTGTGTGTGTGTGTGTGTGTCAGAGAGAGAAAGAGAGAGAGAATGTCGGGGGGAGCTAGCTAAGGGGAGAAACTGGAACTAATGGCTATTCCATTACAGAAACAGAGATACCTCCTGGAAAAATCCTTCCTTCTGTTTTTGAATTCCATCACAAATTGGATAAAAAAGCCATCGAACCTTTAAGAAACAGCAGTAGTTTTCTCAGGAAATAAGTGCAAAATGCATCACATTCAGGCACACAAAGAAGGACCCTTGCAAAACAGACTTCCCCAGTGAGAATAGCCACTTGCCTGTGCCCGGGATGGAACAGACTGCAGGGTTATCACATTCAGGAACGATATGAACCAGACTGCCTGGGTTTAACCTGGCTTCCTCACTTACTTTCAGAGTCCTGTGGCCTTAGGCCTGTTATCTAACCTTTCTAGGTCTCAGTTTCCTCATCTGTAAAATGGGAATAGTAACAATATCTATGTAATAGGTTTTAAAAAAATACATAAAATGCTTAGAACAGTACCTGGAAGTAAGGCTTAAGGATCTGTTAAACAAACAAACCACTCTAATTGTAAATATAGGCAGGTTGAGTGAGCTGGTTTCTGTTAGGGAACAATTTTATTTATTAGTAATGTAAATGGCAGCCATGTTTCTCTGGAAGATTTTAAGCTGCCATACAAATGAAATCTCTTGGAAGCAGAGCCGTCTTTATTCATTTTATAAATAGGGAGACTGAGGCACAGCAGAGAACACTTAAGCATGTATGATTCTTCCACAAATTCTGCAGAATGCCTCTCACCTGGCTGCAGGTGCTCAATAAACACTGGTGGACTGAGCTGAACTTCCAGAGGTCCAAGACCTATCTGCTCATGCAAACAAGATAGAAATGTTCTTCTTTATTCTAATTTCACTCATTTTAGAGGTTCTAATTGCTAAGGAAGAACAGTGATATATTAGCCATAGTGACCATTTTGTTTTTACAATTACTTTTTAATTTTAAGCATGAGAATTATGTATTGGACACAGGGACCACTTATCCATTGACTGGTAAGATGTTTGTTTAGAGGGTGTCACTGGTCTAATGATGAAAGAATGAGGGCTGGAAATCATCAGACACACCGCCACAGCACATTATTTTTTACAGCCCATTAGGCCTTGGCTAACCCATTTTAATACAACTCAAATGTCTCTATGTGAGCTTCACAGCTCACCCTGCAGGCCTGCAGGGAAACACACTCAAGCAGTCAAAAATCAACTATCATGGAACCTGCAAGCTGAACACTGTTGCAACCACAATGATATCATAAACTTTAGTATTCCATGTCTCAGAGTTTAACATAAAGAGCTATTTTGCTGAAAGTGCAAACAAAAATTTTTTAACTTTGTAGAAGATCATCTTTTTAATTTGGTGAAATCTGACTAAAAGTTAGCCCAGCCATGGAGCCATGGAGAGTTTTACATGAGTACATACACACAAACTTAAGAGTTATCTTGTAGCAATGGCTCTGCCAGAAATTGTCAGCATGAACTACATGAAATTTTTAATAAGTGACTGGCTTTTGATACCTAAAAAAGCAATTTCGTATGGGCCACCTGATAGTTGTGTACCGTAGGACAGATGTCTAAATTCTCTAAATGTCAGTTCCCTCATCTGCAAAATGGGACACTCTTCGTACTTTCTTTATGGTGTTATTGTAAAGATTCTAGGAAATACATGCAAAGTATTCAGCATAGCCACCGTGGGTCCATAAGTACTGAACATAGGTAAGTCATTATTTGTAGTCATGATGTTGGCATCCAGTTCTGTTGCCAAACCGGAAGTATGTTACTGTGACCATTTAGAGAAGCGCATCAGGAATTAACCGGAAGTATGTTACTGTGACCATTTAGAGAAGTGCATCAGGAATTAACCGGAAGTATGTTACTGTGACCATCTATAGAAGCGCGTCAGGAATTAACCGGAAGTATGTTACTGTGACCATCTATAGAAGCGCGCCAGGAATTAACCGGAAGTATGTTACTGTGACCATCTATAGAAGCGCGTCAGGAATTAACCGCAAGTATGTTACTGTGACCATCTATAGAAGCGCGTCAGGAATTAACCGGAAGTATGTTACTGTGACCATCTATAGAAGCGCTTCAGGAATTCACCGGAAGTATGTTACTGTGACCATTTAGAAAAGTGCATCAGGAATTAACAGGAAGTATGTTACTGTGACCATTTAGAAAAGCGCATCAGGAATTAACCGGAAGTATGTTACTGTGACCATTTATAGAAGCGCATCAGGAATTAACCAGAAGTATGTTACTGTGACCATCTATAGAAGCGCATCGGGAATTAACCGGAAGTATGTTACTGTGACCATTTATAGAAGCGCATCAGGAATTAACCGGAAGTATGTTACTGTGACCATTTATAGAAGCGCATCAGGAATTCACCGGAAGTATGTTACTGTGACCATTTAGAAAAGCGCATCGGGGGGGGAGGGGGGAGGGATAGCATTGGGAGATATACCTAATGCTAGGTGACGAGTTGGTGGGTGCAGCGCACCAGCATGGCGCATGTATGCATATGTAACTAACCTGCACAATGTGCACATGTACCCTAAAACTTAAAGTATAATAATAATAAAAAAAGAATTATAAAAAAAAAAAAAGAAAAGCGCATCAGGAATTAACCGGAAGTATGTTACTGTGACCATTTATAGAAGCGCATCAGGAATTAACCGGAAGTATGTTACTGTGACCATTTAGAAAAGCGCATCAGGAATTAACCAGAAGTATGTTACTGTGACCATTTATAAAAGCGCATCAGGAATTAACCGGAAGTATGTTACTGTGACCATTTATAGAAGTGCATCAGGAATTAACCGGAAGTATGTTACTGTGACCATTTATAGAAGCGCATCAGGAATTAACCGGAAGTATGTTACTGTGACCATTTAGAAAAGCACATCAGGAATTAACCAGAAGTATGTTACTGTGACCATTTAGAAAAGCGCATCAGGAATTAACAGGAAGTATGTTACTGTGACCATTTAGAAAAGCGCATCAGGAATTAACCGGAAGTATGTTACTGTGACCATTTATAGAAGCGCATCAGGAATTAACCGGAAGTATGTTACTGTGACCATTTAGAAAAGCGCATCAGGAATTAACCGGAAGTATGTTACTGTGACCATTTAGAGAAGCGCATCAGGAATTAACCGGAAGTATGTTACTGTGGCCATTTATAGAAGCGCATCAGGAATTAACCGGAAGTATGTTACTGTGACCATTTAGAAAAGCGCATCAGGAATTAAGGGCCTGGCTCCTCAGAAAGAACCACTCCATGCCCCAACGTGCAGAGGCAGGACACCTCACGATGCCCTTCTTTCTTTTTGCTCCCTCTTCAGCATTAACAGCAGTTTCAACAAAGCAGCTGTCAGCTGGAGGGGGGTGCCAGGGCTCAGAGCAAACAGGCATATACCCAGCAACTGGCACACACCTGGCTGGAAACTGCCTGTGTGCGATGCGGAGGGTTCTGCTGCCCTCCGGGACGATGTTCAGCTTCTTCAGCAGCAGCACTAGCCGGCTAGACATACGACAGACTTTGTTTTTTTTATGTAAAAGCAAAATATAACTCATCTAAAGGCTTTCTGAAATCCCCTTCCTGCCCACGATGGCCGACCCTCATTTCTCTATGTGTGTGCGTGGGTTTTGTTTTTAACTTCTTTTTGTATTCCTAGTCAAGAGAGCAGTAAATGTTCTGAAACTGTTTCTTGGGTGTTGTTTTTCTCTCCTCAGCTGCACTCGGTGCTAAGGCAGGAGCCATCACCAGTGCTGGGCACATACCAGGCTCTCAGTAAACAGATGGTGAATAATTGACGCTGCAAATCCAGTTGTGAAAATGGCTTCTTGTCCTCTGTAATTTTGCACACCTTTAAGGCTGCAAGCCTTCAAAACAACAACCATGGGCCTCGTCAGCTTCCTGTAAGCTCTATCATGCTGCTGTGAATTCCAAATTCTTAATTTCATGCACACAGAGGGAAAACTTTCTAGAACCAATGAATAGACAACTTTCCGAAAGGTTCTGTTTATCGTTCATACTAAACAAATGTGGTTTTTGGCAACCTATGTCTTCCACTAATTGTGCATATTGACAGATAGATATTTATATCCACAAATGGTAACAGAGGATAGGAACCAGTATCCAATGTGGACGTGAAGAGGGCTGCCTGGACTGGGAAGGGTGCTGCCTTTCCCTGAGAATGGTTTCCCAACTTTCATCTCAGGAATGGTGGCGTCCAGAGCATGACGATCAATCACATCCTCCTAGCACTGTCCAGCACTATCCCTGCACACAAAGCCATCTCTCAGGCAAGGTCTCAGTTACCCTTGTGATATGAGTGAGGGAGGCATTATACCCACTTTACAGAGAGAAACTGAGGCAAATGTGGCTGCAGAGACACACGGGGGCTGCTGCTGCTGGCCATGTGGGTATCTGGGCTTTAGGTGGGTGCAGCTGTTAGGACAGGGGCACCTTGTTTCTGTGTGGTTGTTTTTCTGGTTGACCAGACTACAGTATAATAAATATGCCTCAGAGCGCCTCCATTTCTTCAAATGAAAAATGAGAGTAACACAATCTAGAGAATCAAACCGTCCTAAACTCTACCCTTTCTTGCTTTCCTTCCTTCCTTCCTCCCTCTCTCCCTCTCTCCTTCTCTCTCTCTTTTTTTTTTTTTTTTTGAGACGGAGTCTTCCTCTGTCACCCAGGCTGGAGTGCAGTGGCATGCTCTCGGGTCACTGTAACCTCCATCTCTCGGGTTCACGCCATTCTCCTGCTTGAGCCTCCTGAGTAGCTGGGATTACAGGTGCGCGCCACCACGCCCGGCTAATTTTTGTATTTTTAGTGGAGATGGAGTTTCACCATGTTGATCAGGCTGCTCTCGAACTCTTGACCTCGTGATCTGCCTGCCTAGGCCTCCTAAAGTGTTGGGATTACAGGCATGAGCCACTGCGCCCGGCCTACCCTTTCTCTCTATAGGCCCTATGTTCTGACAAAGCAAAAGCAGACAAAACTAAAGGCAGAAAACAACAACAACAACAAAAACAAACAAAAAACAAGATAGAATGAGTAACTGATCCAAATGTGAGGGCAATATTTTTTTAAAGCTATTTTATTTTTAAGTAGATTTGCAGAGATGCGTAAAGTCTTATTTGCATCATTAGTAAGTGACAGCATTGCCATGGTGATTACTTATTTTCAGAAAAGAAATAACCATAGAGAAATCATTAATAACTCAACAAGATACAAGATGCTGGTCAGGGACTGTCAGGCACACACATCCCTCCACATGCCGTATAAAGCATGTTCTAATGGACAAAGAAAGATATTGGTTTGGGAGAAAAATAACTTGTTCCTTCTGCTAAACCCAGAGAACAGGCATTAAAACCTCATAATAGTCTGGGCATGGTGGCTCACGCCTATAATCCCAGCACTTTGGGAGGCTGAGGCAGGTGGATCACCTGAGGTCAAGAGTTCGAGACCAGCCTGGCCAACATGGTGAAATCCCATCTCTACTAAAAATACAAAAATTAGCTGGGTGTGGTGGTGGGCGCCTGTAATCCCAGCCTGTAATCCCTGCTACTCGGGAGGCTGAGGCAGGAGAATCGCTTGAACCCAGTAGGCGGAGGTTGTAGTGAGCCGAGATTGCACTGCTGCACTCCAGCCTGGGCGACAGAGCAAGACTCCATCTAAAAAAAAACAAAAAACTTCATAATAAGATGGGCAAAGTCATTGGTAAAATGTAACAGCAGTGAAAAATGTGTTCTGAAACATTTATTACACCTTTAAGTATATATAGCAACTTCCAGCAGGGCAAGAAGAAGTTTATACACAAGCCTTAATATACTCATTTCAATACATGTAAAGCATTTATTTAATAAACTAACATGGACGTTTATAGCTATAATAGTTAGGGCAATGTTTTCTATATGTCATGTACTGTGCTAAGAATTTTATGTGTATTGAAACTCACTAATCCCCACAAAACCTTATCCTCCACGTAAGCATTAATATTATTCCCATTTTACAAATGAGAAAACAGTCCAGAGAAATGTCATAAGGCAGTAGAGTTGGGATGTGAATTCAGGCAGTCTGGCTCTAGAGCTCACGGTCTTGCCACTGTTTTCTTTTTTGTGTGTTTTTTTTTTTGAGACGGAGTGCCGCTCTGTCTTCCAGGCTGGAGTGCAGTGGCGCGATCTGGGCTCACTGCAAGCTCTGCCTCCTGGGTTCACACCATTCTCCCGCCTCAGCCTCCCAAGTAGCTGGGACTATAGGTGCCCACCACCACGCCCAGCTAATTTTTTGTATTTTTAGTAGAGATGGGGTTTCACCGTGTTAGCCAGGATGGTGTCGATCTCCTGACTTCATGATCTGCCCAACTCGGCCTCCCAAAGTGCTGGGATTACAGGCGTGAGCCACCGTGCCTGGCCCACTGTTTTCTTTTTTCTTATTATCTTTTTATTTGAAAATAACGTTAAAAAAATTGAAAAGGTACTAATTCCACCTTCCAGCCCCCACCCCATGAATCCAGGCTTTTTCACGGCCATTCACACATGGAGCGAGACACAAGCTGGGTACTGTGAAGAGGAATTTGGTTGAGCGTAACCTCAGCGCAGCCCAGAGTTCCCTCCCTGCCCAGTGAGAAGGGGCCACAGTCTAAGCTGCTATGGGTGGGTTAGGGAGCAGTGGCTGGGGGCCCTGGCTGAGAACTCCTCTTGGACACCAGCACCAAACAGGTGCTGAAGAAGGTACTGGGGCAGACACAAGAGGGCTTAACCATTATTCATTCTTATCAAAATGAAATGGAAATATTATCACATTTCAGGAAACATTAAGATTAATATTTGCAAGAGAACACAATAAAAGATACAATGGCACCTGTAATCCCAGCACTTTAGGAGGCCGAGATGGGCGGATCACGAGGTCAGAAGATTGAGACTATCCTGGCTAACACGGTGAAACCCATTCTCTACTAAAAATACAAAAAATTAGCCAGGCATGGTGGCAGGTGCCTGTAGTCCCAGCTACTTGGGAGGCTGAGGCAGGAGAATGGCGTGAACCCGGGAGGCAGAGCTTGCAGTGTGCTGAGATCGCACCACTGTACTCCAGCCTGGGCGACAGAGTGAGACTCCATCTCTCAAAAAATAAATAAAAATGAATAAATAAATAAATAAAAGATAAAATGGCAATCCAATTATTGTTTATTCCAAAGCTACTGCTAGATATTGGTATATCCCACTTTCCAGATCTATGTTTATCAGAGATTCCACAGTCTTGCTCTCTATAGTTTTAGTAAGCAGTTTAAAGAAGAAAATGAATGTAATTAAATCCTCCAGAAAGGACTGTGAAGAGAGAAATTTAAAAAATCTTAAAAGTACATCAAGTTCAACAAGATATTCCAGGCTAATCTTCTATTTTCCCTGCCCTGGCCATGAGTTCAGTCTTTTCTATAATGAGCTCTGCTTCCTTTTAATGGAGTGTGGTATTTAGAAACCAAGATGTGAGTACTAGGGTAGCTCAGTGCTATTGTTGTATTGTGTCCAGGCCCTCAAAGCTGGCAGAGCTAGGAAGGGACAGACACACACACACACACACACACACACACACACACACTCACTCTCTATTTTCAATGTAAAAAACCATGAGTTTATATCAATACCTTGGATTCTAATCTAATAATCAGGGTTTATTATTGCTTCTCTGTTTTCCATATCTGTAATTATATCTATAATTCCCTTCTCAAGCAGTGAGAAATCTGACTCCCATTATTTTCAATATATTTACTCTTCTGCTCAAGCTAGAATTAATAGAAGGTAATTTCAGAATTGCTCACCCACACCATTATTTTAAAAGTACCCTCCTGACTAGGATTCACTGTTTTTTACAGTCTCTTTCTGGTAAAATTTATATACATGAAATGTCTAAATCATAATGCACATTTCCATGGGTTTTTATACAGGTGTATACCCTTAGAACCTAGCCCCATCAAGATACAGAGCATTTCCAATGCCCTCAGGAAATACAGAGACTGTCTAAGAATCATGGAGACATCAAAAGGACATAGGAGGCAGCTGGAAACGGCTCCCAGTGGCCAAATCTGGGAAGATAAGAGGTTCAAAATTAAAAAAAAAATGATAGTAATGAATTGCTACTCACTGAATAAAATTCTATTTATTTAGGTATTTACTATCTATTTAATCAAAAGTCCTTTTGATATTAATACAAATTACTGAATGAATACATAAAGTTGGGAGAGGAAAAGCTCTTCCTTATAAAAGAATGTCAATTACTGTATTAGGGTTCTCTAGAGGGACAGAACTAATAGGATATATATATATCATATGTATAATATATATTAATATATGATATATACTTTATATATAATATATCATATATATTTATATATTATATATATGATATATATAGTATATATCTATGATATATACTATATATATGAATGAAGGGGAGTTTATTAATATTAACTCACATGATCACAAGGTCCCAAAATAGGCCATGTGCAAGCTGAGGAGCAGGAAAGCCAGTACGAGTGCCAAAACTGTAGAACTTGGAGTCTGATGTTTGAGAGCAGGAAGCATCCAGCATGGGAGATAGATGTAGGCTGGGAGGCTAGGCCAGTCTAGCCTTTTTACATTTTTCTGCCTGCTTTATATTATAGCCATGCTGGCAGCTGATTAGTTGGTGCCTTCCCAGATTAAAGGTGGATCTGCCTTTCCTAGCCCACTGACTCAAATGTTAATCTCCTTTGGCAACACCCTCACAGACACACCCAGGATCCATACTTTGCATCCTTCAATCCAATGAAGTTGACAATCAGTATTAACCATCAGAATTATAAATACCTTACAGAAAACATTAATGGATGCTAAAACCAGTGAATAGAATGTGATGAGACTCAATTGTTTTAAAGTACCACTCCATAAATAACTTACTTATAATGTGTAAAGGGGAAAAGGTAAGTTTGTGGTAGAGAAACATGGTGTGCATCACCTTAACCTAAAGGTCAGAGCTCTCACCACCAATATGGGGGCAAACTGACATCATGCCCCTCCTGACACAATGCATTGAAAAGGACAAAACAGCACTTCTGTGGTATTCCATTGAAAATGCACAAGACGAAGCCAAAAAATTGTATAAAACAGAACAAAATAGAATTTTATGTCATGAGGAAGGTTCTGCCAATTCAGATGAAAGCCTATTCTACTATGTTGGCCTGTAATCTTCAAAAATGTCACGATTAACTAACACAAAGAAGGGCTGAGAAACTATTTCAGATTCAAGGAGACCAAAGAGCTATGACAACAAAATACATGTAAAAAATTGTATTGAATCCTGGACCGGGAAGAAAATAGCAATAAAGGACACTATGGGGAGAGCTGACAAAATTTGAATATGGGCTTTGGATTAGATATTGAATCAACATGAGATTTCCTGACATATATTAACTTTACTGTGATTATGTAAGAAAAAGTTCTTGATCTTAGAAAACACATGATGCATTTAGGAGAAGAGGGTATGTGTCTCCTATTTGCTCTCAAATATTGGGTGGAAGAGGGAGGTACAGATACACAGCTGATCCTCATGATGCCCAGATTCTGAGTGTACTAATTCATCTACTTGTGAACATTTATTTGTAACCTCCAAATCATTATTTGCCATGCTCCATGGAGGAGTGAAAATTTTGAGAAACAGAACACACATGTTCCCAGCTGATGCTGAACAAGGTGATGGTCTATGGTCTGCATTCTTGTTTTATTTTGATTAAGTGCCACATTGTTTGGAATTTTGTGCTTTATGTTGGTGGTTTCACTGTTTAAAATGACCTCCAAGCATAGTGCTGAAGTACTCTCTGGTGTCCTTAGCCCAAGAAGGCTGTGATGTGTCTTACGGAGAAAATACTCATGTTTGAGTTATAGTGCGATTGGTCAAGAGTTCAATTTTAATGAACCAACAACACACAGCTCACCCTTGAACAACTTGGGTTTGAACTTCACTGGCCCACTTATATGTGGATTTTTTTTTTCAATCAAACGTAAACGGAATATATAGTATTCTCTGGATCCTAGAATACAGAAGCTGACATTTTGTATATGCAGGTTCCACAGGGCCAACTACGGGACTTGAGTATGTACAGGTTTCGCTATTTGCAAGAGGTCTTGGAACCAATTCTCTGAGTACACTGAGGAACAACTGTAATTTAAATAAGGTACCACTAAACAGAAACACACATAAAACAAAGTTATTCATTAAATGATTTGATGAAAAGGTGATCAGAAGCTCCAAGGAACCTAATCCTGCATTTCCTCTAGGAACTAAAGCTCAGTATTCAGTGTTTGGGGCAAGTCTATAGAACATATTTACTGCAAATAATGAGAATCTACTGTACACACACAGATACACAAAATCTGAGTAAAGGGTATTTTTTTCATTGCCACAAAGTATTTCTTTTACACATTCTGCATAATGCATTTAACCACTCTCTCCCTGAGGGAGGCATAGGGTGTTTTCAACCTTCTACTATTATAAATATGACCGCTCCATACAGTAGACCTATTTTTCTCAAAAGACTCTCCTAACGCCTATAATCCCAGCACTTTGGGAGGCCGAGGCGGGTAGATCACGAGGTCAGGAGATCAAGACCATCTTGGCTAACACAGTGAAACCCCATCTCTACTAAAAATACAAAAAATTAGCCGGGTGTGGTGGCACACACCTGTAGTCCCAGCTACTCGGGAGGCTGAGGTAGGAGAATCAGCTGAACCTGGGAGTTGCAGTGAGCCGAGATCGCACCACTGTAGTCCAGCCTGGATGACAGAGTGAGACTCTGTCTCAAAACAAAACAAAACAAAAAGACTCTCCTAGTGATTTTAATAAAGAAGTAGTTGAGAAGCATGTGCAATTAGTATATTCACTACTTAAATACAAATGCTGCCGTTGAAGTGTTCCTTGGAAAAAGTTTGCCAGCCTTTAATGTATAGCAGGCTAAACATTTTTCCAATTTTCACCATTATTTTGGTGAGCAAATACATTAAGTCATAGACCATAGAAAATACACTTTAACTGAAAATGTTCTACTTCCCTGAGATTGTTCACTAAATATTACTGAATATTGATAGGACCCAGACACTGTGCTTGTGATAGAATACCAGTGCTGGGCCCTGAATGTACAAGGAATGCACTGTGGTCCACTATACTTAAGGATCTCCCATGCCCAGAAGCAGAGAGAGAACTCCCATGCCTGGAAAATGTTCTAATTAAGCCCAACATAAAGAAGGCACTTAAACGTTGTCGGAGGTTTGTTGAATAAACAAAGGGCAATGGAAACAATAAGGTAAAGGGGTGTAGGGAATGGGGGATGAAGGATGGATAGAATGTCTGAATGCGGCCTAAAGAAGCAATGGAACACAGGAGTCAGAAAGACCAGGTTTGCAGATCCAGTTCACCCGCACTAGCTCTAAGACTCTAAATTTCCATTGCTTTCACCATAATATGGGGTTAACAATAATACCTACACCATTCAGCTGGGATTAAATAAAATTATACACACACATGTGTCTATATGTGCGCGCGCGCGCGTGTGTGTGTGTGTGTCAATAAAAGAAAGGAGCAAGGGAAAGAGGGCTGGCTGGCTTAGGCCCATTTCTTGGCCCATGGTAAGCACTCAATAAAAGTTGCCTATTGTTTTCAATGACAGAAATGGAGTGAGGAGGGTGTTTTCTAAGAGGAGTAATTGAACAGAGTCATGGCTATAATCTCAGTGAGGGAAGGGGCTATGTCTTGGTCATGAACTCAATGGCTGAGCACAGAGTCTGTATCACAACAGAGACTCAACAGAGAGTTATTGAATCAGTGAATCAACAAATAAATTTCTACTGACTTCAGAAAATAGAAGTCCTATGTGACTGCCAAAAAGCAGGTATAAGGGAGCAGGGGGCGAGACAGACTGGATAGGAAGAAACATTTAGTGAACAAATATTTTCGATATTGTGCTAAGGAACTCAAGATCTATTCCTTAAGTAATGAGGAACTACTGAAACAAGACAGCATTAAACTATTAACATGAGACAGTACCATGATATGTGGATGATGGCCAGAAATAGGAAGAACCAAGTTAGTGGAACCAGTCCATTGGTTATTACTATAGCGTTGGTCAGAAGTGCTCAAACTTTAAGGCACAGAAGAATCACTGGAAGCATTTTTAAAAAGCAGATTTCTGGATTCCATCCCCAAAGATTTTGATTAAGTAGATCTAGGATGGATAGAAGCACCCTGAAAAAAATCAGAAGTGGAGAAGAGAAAAGATGGGGGATTTCATGTCAGATGGTCTAAGTTCTTTTACTGGAATAAAATGAGGCTACTTGTTACGGGCTTGGGGTGGGGAGGTGGGCAAGGAAGCTGTGGCACAAACCTAGAACTCCCAGGAGGAGATCGTACATTTGTATGGGAGGCAATCATCGATCTCTTTCTTACTATTTGTTTTTTAGGCATTGATATAGTTTAGATATTTGTCCCCACCCAAATCTCATGCTGAATTGCATCCCCAGTGCTGGAGGTGGGTCCTGGTGCGAGGTGTTTGGATCATGGGGGTGGATCCTTCATGGCTTGGTGCTGTCTTGTAAAAGTGAGTGAATTCTTGTGAGATCTGGTCATTTAAAAGTGTGTGGCACCTCCCCACCCCCAACTGTCTCTCTCACTTGCTCCTGCTTTCACTATAGGACGTGTCTGCTGCCCCTTCACCTTCCGCCATGGCTGTAACCTTCCTGAGGCCTCCTGAGAAGCCAAGCAGATGCCAGCACCATGCTTCCTGAATAGCCAGCAGAACTGTGGGCCAATTAAACCTCTTTTCTTTATAAAATTACCCAGTCTCAGGTATTTCTTTATAGCAATGCAAGAATGACTTACTACAGGCATGTTCAACATGAAAACAACATGTCCAAACAGGAAAAAGATAACTTTGGGGGCTGATATAGGATAGGGGCCTGACTAACTAGGCTGGCAGAAATTAAAGGATGAGGGAGCTGAGGCTGCAGGTGACAGGACAGTGTACACAGGTGACTGTGGGTTTGGTCTGGGCTTGATGGCACAAGAAGTGAGGCTAGAGGTTTGCCTAACAGCAGACTGGCAAGGAACAGATGGGGGTAAAGAGGGAGCCCAAGAGAGGGATTGGTGGAAATGGGGCGAAGGGAGAGAAGAGTAGAAGATCGTGGGATGAGAGGGGATTTCTGATAAAAGAAAGGTGGCTAGGGATCCAGGTGTGGCTGTGAAGGTCTGTGAAGTCAGGAGGAAATGCTTTTTTCCTAGTTTACAGAAGACTGAGTTTCTGGGGCACCTGCACTGCCTCTAGGCTGGTGGGGAGAACCCCAGCCAGGTGCTAGAGCCACTAGATGACACAGAAGGGATGATCAGGAGGTGACAGATGATAGCGTGAAGCAGAGGGCTCGTGATTCAGAAAGCCATCTCTGGAAAGGCCAACTTGAAGAATCCTAATGAAGGTCCTAGTTGTGCCTTCTTTTCAACCTCCCATGCTTCAGTAAGTAGGATTCTCCACGTGCGTTGGTGAGACTTTTTTATATGATTTAATAATCTTTTCCACTAAATTAGCTATTATTATTTAATAGTTAAGTAAGCATCTAAATCAATTTGAAATGAAGGTATTACACCCGTATGTCACAGAAGACGCATGAATTAAGTTAGACCAAAATGAAACTGACATCTGCTTATATTCGTGCAGGCCCATCGTGCATAGTTTTACACATTTCTATAGGCTCTCCTCTGATTACAATAACACTAATTAGTCAATAAATAACGTTTGAGGTTCTACCTCATTTGTTCAGCATGCAAGTTCCATTTACATACTAACGGCTGCATATTTGCCTTTAATAGATGCACGATGTGGAAGTAAGTATAATAAATGAATAACCGTTTGAGTGAAAAGTTACCAAGTCTTCACGAAAAATTTGAAAACGAAACAGTCAGTAAGTCTATTTATTTCTTCTATACTAGGAAATAAAGCTAATCCCAGGATGAGATGATAAATGGAAATTATTTCAGAGTGGCACAGTAATGGAAGTGGCTCAGTGATTCTTCCACAAAGAAATGTGCAGAACCTGACGGATCAGGCTTGGCTTCTGTGGTTTGAAGCTGGAAATGCGTGCACAGCTGTGGTGACAGTGCAGATTACCCCCCCGTTTCCAGGGGTCTGCCAAAAGCTTTTCTTGTTCCAGTTCTAGCATCTATTAAACAATCAGGTTCTCCCCGTCAGCAATCATGTTGTGGTTCCGTGCCCAGAGGCATCAGTTTTTGAGGTTGAAATAACCGATTAACAGAGTGTTTTCCATTCTCTCTTTTTTTCTTTAAAAAGGCTAAATGGCGTAATACAATTTTCTGTGCAGCAGGTGTGTAGTTAACAAGGCGCTAATTGGGAAACTGGGTGAGAATAATAAGAAACTCATACAAAACTGGAAATCTGAATCATGCAGGAAGAGGGCAACTGAATTACCTTACAATATGCAAAAATTATGGTAATACAATATTAAAGATGCAAATTTAAGCCCAGAAGAGTGAAATAAAGAGAAGATGTTGTGGTTTTTATCACTGCACCAGAATGCAAAGTGCACACCATAATACTCAAAATTGTCAAAACTTTAAACAAATAATGCAAGTCAACTTTCAATATCATCGTCTCTTCTCATTTCCTCACATATCCACCAAAATAAACACCTTAGGAAGATGTTCCAACTATTCAAATCTAGATAGCACTTTCTAGATAGAACATTTTATTCTATCTTTTTTCTTTCACTTTTCAGTCCTTGGTCAAGGAAGAAATATTTTCTGCTTAACATACAGAAACATTTGGGAGAACAGACCTCCAAAAGCTTAATACAGCTATGATTAAAAAGAAATAACAATGTGAGTTTGGCTTTTGCTGATGACTAGCATTTACATAACCTGTCCTTAAGCAAGGTTCAAGAATTGAAGGATCTTTAAAGAGTCCAGCATGTTGGGCAGGCAGGGAAGAAACACTGTATGCCTGACCCTGACATCCGTCTTCTACCTCTCTCCCCAACCCCTGTTAATGCAGTCCTCTTTTCTGGAGGAAGCTTTCCTTTATCTTACCTGTTGACCTTTGCACTCTGTCCTCTTGACAGCCATTCCCAAGCATCAACCCATGCCAGTGCTTGCTCAGCAACTACCTCTCCCCCATAACAATATGCCCTGACTTCACCTCCCCTGGACCATCCTCTCTTAAAGGGCTCAGCTCTGACTCATCCTCCACAGTAAACAACCCTGTTCCAACTTCTCACTTCTATCTTGGCCTGAGTTGTCACTTGGGCCAGCCATACCTAAGACCAGTTGCTCAGCTGAAGACTTGACTATGCCAATTAAAACAAACAAAACAAAGACAATGACCACTACCACCACCACAATGAAGTTGTTTAAATTCACATTTTTATATTCCTGCTCAAATACAGTGGCTCACGCCTGTAATCCCAGCACTCTGGGAAGCCGAGGTGGGTGGATCAGTTGAGCTCAGCATGGACAATGTGGCGAAACCCCATCTCCACAAAAATTATACAAAAATTAGCCGGGCATGGGGGCATATGCTTATAGTCCCAACTACTCAGGAGGCTGAGGTGGGAGGATCGACCGAGCCCAGTTGGTCAAGGATGCAGAGAGCCATGATTGTGCCACTGCACTCCAGCCTGGGCAACAGAGTGAGACCCTGTCTCAAAAAAAAAAAAAAATTATACTCCTGTACTCACCTGGCCAAAACTGAACTCATCATCTTCTTCTCCAGACCTGTTTTTTCTCCTGTTTCTCATCTACCCAGATCCCAAGGCAGAAACCTAGAAACCATTTTCTTTCTGGCTCATGTTTACCTACTGTGATTAAACACCCACTTTACCCAGGTCAATCCCAGTTTGCACCGAGACATGCAACACAGTTATTAACAGTGCCCCTGCAAGTCTCAAAGGCAGCCAGACCCCAATTTAGGTGTTAAGCCATAGGGTCACTCTGCCTCTGCCTCACATAAGGATCCAAGATCTTTCAATGTTTTCTCCTAAAATTTCCTGAGCCCAACCCTACCTTCTAGTCTCTCTGTTACTACCCTACACAATATCACATCATTTCTTCTGTGCCGGGCCTCGAGTGGGCTCCTAGCCTCATGGCCCCAATCTATCCTCATCTTATCCGCACTGGGATCTGTCTAAAATAGAAATCTGATCACGAAATTGGATGTCTTGCTAATTGCCTTACAGAAACCATTCAAAGCCTAAGCTTTGCGAGCTAAGTTTGCCACTGCCCACATTCCCCACACTAACTCAGCACACTCTGCTATAAACACCCTACACTGAACCACAGACTATGGCTGTCTCATGCCTCCAGGCCTTTGCTCACACTTCTGTCTCCTTCCCATTACTGGACTGATTGCCTGCCACACAGTGCAGACTCCTCAGGCCTAGCTACCTTTATCAAGCACCTATACATATTAATGCCCCTCCCTCACTAGTGCAGGAGCTATCTGAAGGCAGGAAACTATACTTCCTGTGTCCCCAGGGTCAAGCACGGTGCCTGGCACAAGAGCAGATGCTCAGAAATGTTTTATAAATAATTAATAACGCTCTTGTGTTTGGGATAAATCCTGTTGAATGTCACATACATCAACAAAAATCTTAATAAAGAGCAGAGAAATCACTCCCATTGTGGATTTATGCAGCCTGGGACCATTTCCCCCTTGCTATGTTGACAGTTGAACGTGAATCAGAACCGCATATTAAAAGAGTGACAAGAGACAGAGTGAAAGAAAATGCCACATAGAGAAAAACAGCAAGAGACACAGACAGAAAGGGAGAAGGACAGAGACAGACCAGACAGAAGCAGAGAGAGAGGCTTGCACTCTGCACTGTTCACATAATCACAAGTCAACAGAGAAACACTCATCTCTTTTCACAACAACTTTTTTAAGCTGGCAAGATTAAGTCAAGATGAATGTCAGGAGTAACAATGGAATCTGAGGTACACAGAAGAGGAGATAGGGAAATCCTGCTCACTTTCATAGCATCCTAGAATAAGGAGTGGCCTTTGAGAGTATCTGAACTTATTTTACCACTGAGAAAATGTAGTGACAGAACGGTCAGGTGAGTGACCCAGGGAAAAATAGCTAGTGACTAGCTAAATAATTCCAAGGCCTCTAAATTTCAGATCTCTTCTTTCTCATCATACACTCAAAGATGATGTTGGGGATGGATCTGACTGTATGTCATATATATGCATAAACATGGGCAGAATTTTAAAAGACTCTTAGAATCAACTCTTTATCCTCCATCTATTGTCTGAACCTTAGGAATCTTAACATGTAGGACCTAGGGTGATGACACCAGGCTATACTCAACAAATAGATATGTATCTAGAAGAGTAACAGCAAGACAAAGAACAAACCTCAAAAACCACATCAAATAATATCAGTTCCTTGTGGCCAGTAATGGTCTAAATGTGATATATATTTTCAACCATGATGCTTAACAATGTAATCTGTACTGGCAGCAATTTGTTTGCAGCAATACGATGGCCACATTTGCAAATGATTTCCTTTTAAAAATAACAAAAAACAAAGAACTCAATTAAAAAATGCTCAAAGTACTCGAAAGGACATTTCTCCAAAGATGATATTCAAATGGCCAACAATTACATGAAAAGATGCTCAACATCACTAGTCATTAGAGAAATGCAAATCAAAATCCCAATGAGATTCCACCTCACACCATTAGGATGGCCATTATTAAAATAAACAAAAATAACTCGTTGGCGAGGATGTGGAGAAACTGGAACACTTGTGCACTGTTGGTGGGAATATTAAATGGTGTAGCCACTATAGAGTATAGACTGTAAACCTATAGACTGTTTTAGACTATAGACTGTAAACCCAGCTCCTCCCAAAGTTGGTTCAGCCTACGCCCAGACATAGGCAAGGACAGCTTTGGGGCTGGAAACAAAATGAAGTTGTTTGGGTCAAATCTCTTTCACTGTCTCAGTGACAGTTTTGCAATGACAGTTTCAAAAGCTGCCTATCACTCCTTTAAAAATACCTTGTACACTCATGGTTAAGTCATAACCTAATTAAGGCTTGTTGGTTTCACCTGTAAGGGGACTTTTTGTAAAGTTCAAAAGCGGAACATCTTAAATGCTTGGTGTGGCTAAAGTCAAGTAACAAGGGATTTAAAAGGATTTTCTTAAAGAGTGCTCAGCTTAACTAAAAGTAGATATTCAAGTTATAGGTATATTTAAAAGTCCTTCATGTTTTTCTCTTCTTGAATCTTGTTTTTCTGGAAAAAGGCTCTTTTCTTCTCAGTTAACTGAATTATTTTTCTCCATTTTGTGTCTTACCACTCTTAACGCATGCATAAAAGGCCCTAAAATAACTTCTGGTAGTATGGGACTTCTGGGGAAAAACAGAGGAGGCATCACAAACCTTGTTTTGGGGAAAATCCTCTGTTTTCCTCATGAAACCCCAGGAATTAAAAGGAGCTAAATCCCTCTCAGAATCAACGGCTCTGTTCTGTTTTGCTTGTGTTATCTGACGGTTTTGAGTTTTGGGGGTATCAGAAATTACTTCGCATTGTGAGAGTTTTGGTGTGTAATAACTAGGTAGAAAATACACTGTAAGGGATGGCTGATAGTAGTTATAAATCAGAGAAGCATGCTCTTGACCACCTGGAAGATAAGGAAACATCCCCACTCCCGACTGAGAGATGAGACTCCCATCAGGCATGAGCTGATTACAAAATAAGCCAATTGGCTTTGGGCTGCCTTGTAATGAAATGCATGGTACAAGCACTACACTGTCTTCTCCCATAGCATCCAGATGGTCTTCTCATAAATTAAGCATTAAAATAAAAGCATAGCAAGGAGCTCTTAAGACACTAATCTGCCCTTTAGTAAAAGGGTTATGAAAGGTTTGTAAAGATTTCACCTCATGGTCAAATTGGTTAGGATTAGATGGAATAATCCACACGGTTTCATGTAAACGAATTAGGGTTAACATTAATAAACTAATGCAAGGGTAAAATTTGGCTTTGCACAAAATTTTCATGTCATAGTAAAGGCTAATGAAAGGTTTTTTCCTTTTGAGTCATCATTTTGGCAAAATAATTTACAGCAATCTGGAAATTGTCCTTCATGATGCCTGGCTTTTTGGATAGTTCAGAAGGCCCCTGAAACATTCAGAAAAGAGGTAAACAGGATCATTTGAGATGTTTAGTCACATGAGATTGCTGAAATGATGTCCAATCTTCTTTAAGTTATATTTTGGTGAATAATACTAATATATGTTCCAAAATTGTATGGGATTTCTAAAATGCTAATGTCTAAGTATATGCTATCAATCATAATTAATGGTAAAGTTATTGTAAACCATGAAGATAAATAAACTTGTCAGTCATATTTTTAACTATAACTGTCCTGGAAATTTGTCATTCGCAAACAATTGTTGTCTTGCTTTGTTCCTTCTCAAAAGACAGTTTATAATCAAGCTATATTAAGGACTTTAACAGGTGTTCTCAAATGCAGGTTTTTAATAGCTTTAAAGATTGTAATATTGAAATAAAGAAAGTACAGGACTCATAAAAAACTGACATGTTGACAAATATCAAGCAAAACAAAAGTTAACTAAGTGGACTACACTCAGAAAGTGAAAGTAACCTTTTTAACTTTTGCTTGGAATACTGCTGATCCTTGTTTTGATTTTCAGCGTCAAGGAAAGTTATTTTAAACTATTTATGGCCTTTAATAATTGAGTAAGGTATACTCCTGTAAACAAAATTTGGAGCATGTTTATTTTTCTCTGCCTGGTTCCTCTAGAATTTGGAAACTATCTGTGAGTACTCTTAACTTATGGCAATATAGTTGTTTGCATCAGTGCAGTAAGAATCCATTTTTCTTCATCAACAGGACACAACTGGAAAAACTGGTTATTTTACCAAGGCTTTGACTGAAAGTGTGTGTTTCCCTTTAAGGAATCAAGCGTGACAGGCAAAGCCAATTAAAAAAAGCCCCTTAGGAAGAACTGGCCTCATGCCTTGTCTGCACAGTCCCCGCACAGGATTCCTAACCTGTGGTCAGTAAAGAATGACACTTTCTAACAGGTCTGGAAGCTCCAAGTTTATCTTGGGACCTCATGAGGATAGGCTCACCAAACACACAGGTATTAGAGGATACAAACCCATGGCTGGGCTTGGCTTTAGAAGTCTTACGTGAAATTCCTTGTGGAACAGTTTCATCAAAGTCAATCCAAAAGGTCTATGTAAAAATAACCATTCTTGCTGCACTTTATGCAAATAATCAGGTCAAGTATAAGTCTAAAGTTTATTCATAACTAGTTTTTACCAAAAATGAGGACTGGAGAAAAAAATTTTGCTCCAAAGTTTCTCATACATTTGTCATTAAATCCTAGTCTCATTAATTGTTTTTAAGCTTTTTGCCTACATTTTAGACTAACCCTGCTTAATCCTGTGAATCAAATGGTGATCTTCTGCAGCTTGGAAACAAACAAAAAAAAGGGATGGGTAACATAAAAATGTGAATCAATATGCTAGTTCTGGGCAATTATCTTGCAAATTCTGCCAGGTAATGAAAGTGAGTAAGTGCCCATAACCCGGAGGTTTCTTTGTTTGGGAAAATAAAACCAAGGAACTTCATAGACCCCCAAAGGAGAATTCTATATCTTAGCAAGTAAAATTTTAGATGGAAATTACCTACCCACACCACACTTGTGGGAATTGCTGTCCTCACTCTACTATTTGCAATAGGGTTATACAGGGTAGCACCTTCTAACTGAAATATTGGACAGAGAGTTTCCATTGCTGTAGTATTTTGCTTAATTATTACCCTTACAGCAGGGATAATAGTTGACAAAAAGGAAGCATGAAAGTTTTACTATCACTGAGTCTGCTAGGACTTTTTGTTGGGTTTAGTGATGCAGTTTTAAATGAAACATGCTGCTTTTGGATTAACACCTCTAGTAAAGTAGAAGAAAATCTACAGGTACTTAAAAATCAAATCAAAATTGTTGACAGGCTCAGGGAAAATGCCGGCCTCAGCCCTGAGGGGCTACAATCTCTCTTTAATAAATTCCAGTCTTCTTTATGGAATTGGTTAACCCCTTTATTAAGCACTTTCTTGCTTATATATCTTGTATTGATATTTGGACCCTGTATACTCAATACTATAACTCAAATTGTTTCTTCTCACCAAGAAGCAATCAAACTCCAAATGGTGCTGTAAGCTGAACCACACACACATGGACATGCCATTCTTCCAAGGATCCTTAGATCGACCCCAGGAGGAGCCCTAGCTACTGTTCCCCATTTGAAACCCCTTTTCAGCAGGAAGTAGCCAGAAGGAGTCATCCCCCAAAACCCCCTAACAGCAGTTAGTGTGGCATCTCCACAGGGGGAATGATGTAGGAAAAGGGGTCCTTGGGAAGTTTTCATTTTTTAAAGCATCTCTGGAAAAGTTTCTTGTAAAGCCCTGGCTCTTAGAGCCAGGCCAGTAACCTTTGATATGCAAATAACGTCCATTAGAAACTGTGTCTACCCAAACATGGAGATTCCCTCAGCCTTCTTGTCCTTTCCCCACATGTTCCTGGCAATGTGGCTGCCTCCACATATTCCCACGTGTATATAACATTATTGTGCCCTGCATTTGCATATTGAAAGTCTAGGGTGGGAGGGCCAGCATTTTCATGGGCTACGTGAATGACATGCCTAGTCAAGCCAATCCTCTGAGCCCTATGCAAATCAAACACTGCCTCCTCCAGCCTCTGCATATATACCTGGCTGGTATACGTGGCAGGTGGGGACCTCCTCTTTTGGCTTTGGAGCCCCCCTCCCTCTGTCTCTGTACGGGGGAGCTTCTTCCTTCTTTCCTCTCCCTTCCTTCTTGCCTATTAAACTTTCTGCTCCTTAAAACCACAAAAACAAAAAAGAAAAACAAAAAAACAAAAATTAGCTGGGCGTGGTGGCTGGTGCCTGTAATCCCAGCTACTCGGGAGGCTTAGGCAGGAGAATCGCTTCAATCTGGGAGATAGAGGTTGCAGTGAGCCTAGATCGCGCCATTGCACTCCGGCCTGGGCGATGAGCGAAACTCCATCTTAAAAAAAAAAAAAAAAGAAAAAGAAAAAAGAAAAGAAAAGAAAAGAAATGGTTAAATAGTTAATTTTATATTACAAAGATTTAACACAATGAAAAACATTGTGTGTGTGTGTGTGTGTGTATATATATATAAATTACAGTGGAGTCAAGGTTGTCATTTTAAGAATATCCATTTGACTGACTTACATAAAATATACATCTGTGGGAATGGGCTGTGCCAATAAATGTCAGGGCAGGGAAAAGGCAGACATAACAAACACAGACACATGCCATATAACTTGCTTTCTGATGAACACTCATCCGAAAACCTGAATGTTAAGGAGATTATTTCCTTGGGGCCTCATTTCAACATCCTGTCATGATGCTGCTATGAGTTCATGCTTTGAATCACCTACTGCTTTATAGGAAGCCACAGAAAGAAGAGATACTCAATACTCTTGATCAGGTATTGAGCCAAAACCCCCACTAACCTGGTGACAATATAATCAGAAGGCAAGCACTCTATAACGCCATTAAAAGACCACTTCTTAACTGGGCACCCTAGGGACAAGAGGATGCCGTAAAAAGTTGGTAGACAAGATGGACAAGTGGTGATAATCAAAAATGGGGGAAAATGAGCATGTATTCAAAATAAGCTTGCAAAGTCAGACTTTGAAACATAGAAAAATTATAATATGAAGAAACACAACCAATTAAATCAACAACAAGAATATGAACTCATTTTAGATAAAAAATAATACAGAATAGCTAAAGGCTTTAAAACAAGTATACTGAAGATATTCAAATTACTAAACAAAGTAACAACCATTTTTAAAAGCAAGAAATTAGGAAGCAAAATCAGACAGAAATTAAACAAGAAAATGGAGAAGAAAAGGAGCTCATTTTAGAAATAAAAAGTAAACATTATTAAGTTAAAAAATTAGAGAGGAAATTATTAAACTGGTAGAAAGTACTGACAAATTCACCAATACAAGACAAAGAAATAAGAAATACCAAAAAATAGTTAAGATAACTGATAACTAAGAAGCTCCAATATACAACAGGAAACCTAGAGAAGGTAACAGAGAGAATCTAGGAGAGCCACTATTCAAGGAGAGTAATCTCAGACTTTTCTAGAGTTGAGTAAAGATATGAATCCCGGAACAAAAATACCCTCCAAATACTAAGCGGGATAAACAAAAACAAATCCAAACCAAAATGCATCATATTAAAATTAGGGAATGTCAAATTTAAACGGAAATTCTTAAACATCACTCAAAATAAAAGGCATTATTATCTACAAAGAAACAACACTTTGATTAATATTAGACTTTTCCAGAAGGCAGAAATAGCATCTTCAAAGAGCTAAGGGAGAATGACTACCTTTCCAGAATGTTATGCCTTGTTAAACTGCCATTCAAGAATGGGAGGAACATGAAGGCATTCTCAGATATACAAAGACCAAAAGAATGTATCACTCATAACCCCTCGCAGAAACAAATACTCAAACAATATACTTCATTAAGAAGAAAAGCAAACTCTAAGAGAAGGTTTGATATGCCAAAAAAAGTGTGTGTAAAATTTGATAAAATATTAATAATTATGCTCAACTGTTGACTAATTTAAAATAGTGTTTCTTTAAATCAATATATTAAGAGAATATTACCAACAGCTTTATGCCAATACTTTTTTTGTTTGTTTGTTTTTGTTTTTGAGACGGAGTCTTGTTCTGTTGCCCAGGCTGGCATGCAGTGGCATGATCTCGGCTCACTGCAACTTCTACCACCTGGGTTCAAGCAACTTTTGTGCCTCGGCCTCCCAAGTAGCTGGGATTACAGGCATGGGCCAGTGCACCCAGCTATTTTTTTTGTATTTTTAGTAGAGACAGGGTTTCACCACGTTGGCCAGGCTGGTCTCAAACTCCTGGCCTCAAGTGATCTGCCTGCCTCTGTCCCCCAGAGTGTTGGGATTACAGGCGTGAGCCACAGCGCCCAGCTGTGCCAATACATATGAAAATTTAAAAACAGACAATTCCCTAGAAAAAAACACAGTTAATCAAAACTGATACAAAGTAAAACAGAAAATGTGAATAGCCTAATAACTATTTAAAAATTTAATTGTAATTTAAAAACTTTCCACAAAAGAAACTCCAGCCCCAAGTGACTTCACTAGTAAATTGGATCAAACACTTAAGAAAGAAATAACATAAATCTTCAAAATATTATTCCAGAGGCTACAAAATGGAAATACTTCTAAACTAGTTTTATGAGGATATCATAATCTTAACATCAAAACCTGAGAAGATCGTAACAAACACAGGAAATTAAAGGCCTAGTTCACCCCTGAACACAAAGTCAGAAATCCTAAAGAAATATTAACAAACAAAATCTACAAGTATATAAAATGGTAATATTTTGCAGTCAAGTTATATATATTTCAGGAATAAAATATTGGTTTAACATTCAAAAAACAATCACTAAATGTCACAAGATTAACAGAATAAAGCCAGAAATCATGAGATCATCTCGAAATATATAGACAGATTTAATAAATTTTAGCATTCATTTGTAACAACAACTTGAAGCAAACTCAAAGTAGAAGGAAACACCCCTAATTTGATAAAATGCTTTACAAAAAACTTACAAGAAGCACTTTAAGTAAATACTCATTTCAAAACTTTGAAGAGCAGACATTTAATTACGTTTTAATTTTATATTACCATAGTTCATTTAGTTTGATCTCCTCAATTCAATTTACTCCAAAAAGAATGAAAGAATCACTCACTGTAAAATGGCTTTTCAAAGGCGGTAAGCTAATAAATTGCTTTTCACATTTAGATCTACAAACCCCCTGGAATTCATTTTTGAACAATTATAAATATGGGGTCAAGTTTCATTTTTTTTCCATGTGGATACCCAATTATCCCTGCTCCATTTACACAGAAGCCTTGTCCTCCTGCCTCTGTTCCATAGTGCTCTAGTACTGCCATAAATCTAGCATAGTGCGCAGGTGTGTTTCCAAGCTCCTCATTGCATTCCATGGGCCTCTGTGTTGATCCTTGCATCAGTTCCACATTCTCACAATTACTATCACTTTTCAAAAAGATGACATAAGATTAAGCAAATCCTTCAACATTGTTATTTAGCTATTCTTGGCCCTCTACATTTCCATATACATTTTAGAATTTGCTCAACAAATTTCCAAAAAACTTCTCTGGATTTCTATATTTTAGTGACTTTGACCATATAACATAAATTTTGAAGCAATCCTACAAAATGTTTTTTGGACACATACAAATGGAGTAAGAACATGAGAAAGGTAAATATCAAACTGTAGCTAGTGGTGACCTCTGGGGAGACTGGCAAGCAGAATGAAATCAGGGAGACGTAGGTGTTTCAACTACATTTCTAATGCTTTTACTGTTTTTTTGTTTGTTTGCTTTGAGATAGGGTCTCACTCTGTTGCCCAGGCTGGAATGCAGTGGCATGATCACAGCTCTCTGCAGCCTCGACCTCCCCGGCTCAAGCAATCTTCCTGCCTGGCCAACCAAGCAGCTGGTACCACAGGTGCACCACCATGTCCAGCTAATTTATTTTTATTTGCTCTGTAAAGACGGGGTCTCTCTATGTTGCCCAGGCTGGTCTCAAATGCTTGGGCTCAAGCGATCTTCCCGCCTCAGCCTCCCAAAGTGCTGGGATTACAGGAGTGAGGCCCCTGCGCCTAACCACTTTTACTCTTTAAAAAAATCTGTAGTAAAATCCTAGGATTTGACAGAGGTAAATAGCTGGCTGGTAGGCACACAGTTCTACATTTTTATCAGCAAGTTAAATCCAGAAATATATGTTTAGAACATATCATCACTTTAAAAATAAATCAAAATAGATGCAAAATCGCTTCTCAAATCACAGTTACCCAAGAGTTCAAACTCTGCCATATGGACTCTTACAAGGGTCGTCCATTTATAATTCACTATAAAGGATAATGAATTATAACTTGTAATTAATAAATCTTACAGTGAGCGTTAAAAAATAAATTCTGAGGCCAAGGCGGGTGGATCACCAGGTCAGGAGATTGAGACCATCCTGGCTAACATGGTGAAACCCCATCTCTACTAAAAATACAAAAAATAAAAAATAAAAAAATAAGCTGGGCGTGGTGGCGGGTGCCTGTAGTCCCAGCTACTCAGGAGGCTGAGGCAGGAGAATGGCACGAACCCGGGAGGCAGAGTTTGCAGTGAGCCGAGATCATGCCACTGCACTCGAGCCTGGGGGACAGAGAGAGACACCGTCTCAAAAAAATAAATAATTAATTAATTAAATAAATTCTTCTCTAACATTGAAAGAAAACATGTAATTCATTATTTGGCCAAATGATAGAAAGAATAATTAAACTATCCACTATATGAAGTACTGCTTCCTTTAACCACATTCTTCATCTTGAAGGTTGCAAGATTACACATAGAAAATGCCAGTATAAATGCATGAAGTTTGAAAAGCCATGTGACACTCTACCTACAAAGCAACTCGTTTCTCTGTCTAAATACAGGCAGCCTTCAATTCCTCACATCTCAGGTGTGCCCATGTGCTCCTCTTACCCTCTGAGTAAAGGAGCAGAATGAGCCTCTGATTGAAATAGTGAAGAAATGCGTTTGTTCTTTTGTACAGGATGAGGGAAGTTAACGACACAGAAAAACTACATTTACCTTTCTTAACTAATTATTCTTACTCAGTAAATTACTTTGACTTCATTTGGTCCCTAGAACATTAATATGAACTTTGACTTTTCCATTTGAATTAGTTCTGATCAACATTTGAGAGTTCCTTGGTAACTCTGAAGATCTAACTCCTAGGTTGTGTAAAGTTAGTATTTCAGCCCTTTTTCCTTTTGGCCAATATAGTTAAGTTAGTTGAATGCACCATAATGACCCCGATTTCTATACTCAATTTCAAACAGAAAAAAGTATTCCATAGCTACACACTTCCCACCAATCCTATCCAGTTATCCTATGAAAGGTAGGCACAGCCAGTTCTATGCAAAAGGAACATGTTACATTTAACTAGGATTAAAGTATTAAACTAAAGGAAGCAAGCTCTAAGGGGAGATTTCAAGCATTAGTCAGCAGAAGATAGATTGTAGGTTGCAATAGTTTTTCCAGTAGCCCCTATCATCCATTTCATAAGTGACCATCTGTTCATAAAAATATCTACAGTAACAAGAGATATCTCTCTCGATAGGCCATAATTGTACACATGTGGCATTGTTCGTTGTGAAATAATGCAAAAGCATAAGCTTTATTGACAAGAGCTCAGTACAAATATCAGAAAATAACAGGCTAACTTCACAGACCACTCCAACTACCTTGAAAATGAGATGTGAGGGAAGTCTGCTGAGGTCTCCCAGAAAAACTCTCCCTCACTCTTATGAAAAGGAAGCAAATGTGCTCCATTTTCTGTCTCTAGATGTTGTCGTAAGAGGTAATGCTTGTGGTCCCATCACCATCCTTCAATCTTGAGAGGACAAATCTGAGATTAAAATGTTCAGTGTTTTAGAGCCCTGGCATCACTGCGGGTTTGCTGCTGCTGTTGTTATTTAAGCCATTCTTAGCTGGGTCTTCTCTTGGTTGAAGCCAAAGTCATCCCTCCTACCACCCTGTAACAATTACTTCCCATATTCACACCCAGGAAAAAAAAGACATTAACTTGTCCATCAACACTTAATTGATACGACCTTTCTTTCTATGTCAGTTCCTTCAAACCGGTATTTGTTTCTGGTCCCTATTCTGATGATCTCTTTCTACAACTGTAACTTTTTAACTCTATAATCCACCAACTATTAAATGTACAGTTTAGGTGATTCTGTGCAGTATAAAAGTATCCCTCTGATTCCAGGGACAGAGTGCCAAAACTTCTTTAGTCAGATAGATGATTCCTAAAATATATTACACCTAATTTGTCAAATTTTATAGACTGTTGGCAAGATTTAAGGTTTAATATGCTATCTATAAATAGAAAGTTCTTATATATTTATTTCCTTAAGCTTCATAGCCAAGAAAATGCAACAAGGATATTGGATATGTTTAACATTCTTCCAATCTACACTACAAGAAAACTGTAAGAAAATGCTGAGGACCTAGATCGTTCATTTTTTCTCTTTCTTTCTTTCTTTCTTAGTAACTTAATAAACAAGAAAGAAATATGGAGTTACAATAATCTAAATATGTAAAACATACCAAAAGATCTCCTTTTTCACAAAAAAATCAGCCCACAGACCTCTGATGGAGCAGGTTTCAACACAAGCAGAGGGCCACAATCCATAGGACTCCATAGACTACAGGGCAATTAAATGTCCTAACATCATAAGGCTAAAGTTATACAGTATCAATGTTGGCAAAGCAAGCTGAAGATGGAAACTGAGGGTACAAGGGACTGAGAATCAGGAGGACTGTGGCTGCTGCTCTCAGAACAGTGCATGTTTCCTTTTGACCAATATAGTTAAGTTAGTTGAATGCACCACGATGACCCTGATTTCTATACTCAATTTCAAACAGAAAAAAGTGTTCCATAGCTACACACTCCCCACTAATCCCATCCAGTTATCCTACGAAAGGCAGGCACAGCCAGTTCTAGGCAAAAGGAGCATGTTAGGTTTAACTAGGATTAAAGTATTAAGCTAAAGGAAGCAAGCTCTAAGGGGAGATTTCAAGCATTAGTCAGCAGAAGATAGATTGTAGGCTGCAATAGTTTTTCCAGTAGCCCCTATCATCCATTTCATAAGTGACTATCTGAAGTTGTGGGAGTGGTGGTGACAACAGAATAATAGTAGTGGTGGTAAAAATGTAAATAACATTTAACATGGATTAAGTGCTTACAATGTGACAGGCTCTGTTATAAATGCTTTAGATATAAGCACTATAATTATTCCAATACAAACTTGTCTATAGTCTTGGTCACTGCACCTCTCCTTATTTTTAAGTCAACAATGCTTACTGAATACATATAAAAGGTTCTATGATTGGTCATCTTTCACATTTCTTCCTGTATCCCTTCCTATTAGTTTTTTCTGAGATAAACATCTCTTCTCCAGCAAAAGAAAATACTTAATATACTTTCGGGGGAAGTAAAATGAGAAAAATACACATGAAAATACTGAAAAAGTTTGAGATCCATGAATTTCACTGCAACACAATGAAGCTGATGCGATTCTCACAGCTGGATTTATTTGGGAATAGAATGAGGAAACACTGCAAAATCCCACATTAAGTCTCTATTAGACAACATTTATGATAATGACAGCAAAACCAGATCTAGAAGCTATTCCAAGCCAAGGAGATTAGCAAGTAATCAGAGGCTCAAGGCCTAATACAATTCTGGAGAGACATGGAAGGACTTAGAGAATTAACTAGCAAAAAAGAATTAAAGAAAGGAAGAAGAAAATTTTGACCACCACATTCATCGGTCAGTATCAGTGAAATTCGACATTCACCTATGTATAGTTGCACCAGTGTTACACACTGTATTAGTCCGTTTTCACGCTGCTGATGAAGACATACCTGATACTGGGAAGAAAAAGAGTTGTAGTTGGACTTACAGTTCCGTGTGGCTGGGGAGACCTCAGAATCATAACGAGAGGTGAAAGGCACTTCTTACGTGGTGGTGACAAGAGAAAATGAGGAAGATGTAAAAGCAGAAACCCCTGATAAGCCCATCAGATGTCGTGAGACTTATTCACTATCACGAGAACAGTATGGAGGAAACCGCCCCCGTGATTCAAATTATCTGCCACCTGGTCCCTCCCACAACACGTGGGAATTATGGGAGTACAATTCAAGATGAGACTTGGGTGGGGACACAGAGCCAAACCATATTACATATTATTTAATAAGCGTCTCTTGACAAATCTGCCTCATACTCTAGATTAGAAATAACTTTAAGTCAGGGACCAAGTTCGCCTTACTCTAGCATCTAGCACAGCAGCTTGGTATAGGCAACAGTAACAGCTTACTAGTTCAATATTAGGAGCTCTCTGGAGTCAGCTTTGGTTAAAATCCTGGCTCCGTTACTTACTACGACAGTTATGGTTGAACTACTTGCTGACGCTAAGCCTCAGTTTCAGAATCTATAATATGGATTTATAGTACTCACCTCATCCACTGTGATGCATAAAAGCTGTAACATAGGCAAAGCATTTAGCTCAATGGCTTACACACAGCATTCAACAAATGGCAAGTATTATAAGGTCCTCAACAAATTAATGTACAGGTGAATAGTGTATTGAACTGTGATTGCTATAAGGCATGAAAGAGCCAATCCTGGCCTTAAGAAACCCCCAGGCCTCATATCATGCAGCACTCATAGCTGATGTTTGCTACCATAGAAATAGCAAGGATGAACTCTGACCCAGAGTTTTCCCTGGGACTCTAGACATGACTGACCTCAGAGATGACCTAATTGATACAAGACTCTTTGATAGTAACTGTCCCTCCTGCTGATGCTTCCAAATTCTTTGCCCTTTCTCTTCTTTCCTCGTCTTTAGCTTCCTTTTTTCTGAAGTAAATACTAACACTTTCCCATCACAAATTAACATGCACAAGCAAATCTCTGACTTAAGTATAATTTTTAAAAATGTGCATTTAAACTAAATGAGTTATTCACATAGCTCCCTCACCTTGAAAAATACAAGGGAGAAAGGAAGGAAGGAGTTTCAGCAGTTAATCCAAAAAACAAGCGTAATAGTTTTACAACTGTTGGAAATCCATGGAAAAAAATTTAGGGCAAAAAGAAAGAAAATAGTTTCAAGATTGAGTGCCAAAGGTATCAAATTACAGACCTGCTTATTATAATAGTTATACTCAAAATGAGAGTGCAACAGAGAAGGAAGTGAGTTTCACCACCTAGTCAGACCATCTCCTTTTACCATCTGATTGAACGATGATGCAGCTGAGACCCTGACAAGTTAAATAATTTTAACCATCATTACTTTGATTCAAAGTGTGGCTCGTGGACCAGCAGCATGAGCTTCACCTGGGAGACTGTTAGAACTGCAGAATCCCACGCCCCACCCCAGACCCACTGAATTAGAATCTGCATTTTAACAAGCTCCACCAGGGATTCACCTGCACACTGAAGTTTGAGAAAGCATTAATACTTGTAGCCTACAAACCAGTAAGTTCATAAATTAGATCATTTAAACTTCATGCTGTATTTTTCTGTAAACTGTATACTGATTTTTAGATTTGTTAAAAAAAAAATTTAAATCCTTCGGCTCTGAATAATCTACCTATGAGTTTTATACTCGGGTTAAACTTTAGGGAATGGCTTCTGGAAGCCCTGATTGAGCCACATACATAATATAACGATGCTATTGAGATGACGGCTCTGCTACAACTTTCTCACGTATAACACTGCAAGAATAACAGCGCCCAAACTCAGAGGGTTACTGAGAAAATTAAATTAAGACATGGAAAGTCTTTATAATAATGCTTGACACAGAGTAAGGCTGAAGTAAGTATTAACTACTAACTACAAGTATTATCATCTTGGATAGAGTGTAGTATCATAGGTTTGCAGCCACTAACCATCCATTCTCATCTACTCCTGTTGCAGTGATAAGTATTTGAGACTCCATTCAGGATTAGAAATATTATAGTCTGTGGCCTCAGAAGAGAGCCAGTAAAACCCTTCAACTGGCAAAAAAGATAACAGCCAACATTGCTGAATTATTTCATCCAATGAGGGCTGACCTTGTAAGCCACCATGGATAGACACAGAATTAGTAAGTTCTAATAAAATCTGTAAGTAAAATGTACAATGTTGAGTAATTTTCAATAAGTATCACTCTGTGTAGGACTAAATATTGAATTCATAATTTTAGACTGTTTAAAAAACAAAGTATAAATTAAAGTTTTATTATTGAATATTCAGTTCAATGCACTGAAACAGCAAATTTTGCTTCAGGGGAGTTGGCAGGAGTATATGCAACAAAGACCCAAACACTCAGAACGAATACAGCATGGGAAGCTGCAGTGGTGGACAGAACAAGTTATCACTTGCATAACAGACCAACCATATTGTTGACCCACTTATCTCAAGCACAGATCCAGGTTGGTTAAAGAAAGCCGTGGTAGGCAAAGCACTTAATTCAAAATATGTAAAAGGAAAATCAAAAATTAAAATCACATTTTAACTTGAGTTTCTTACTGACTAGATTTAAACAACGGGTTTCAAGGTATGCAGGAAAAGAGTCACACAGGTGAGGACTCAGGGTCCCATCAATCAGAGACTGTTGCTAGCACCCAGGAGAGTGCCCCACAGCTGGACAGAAAGATGTACAGGACAGGATGTGGAGGCCGCACGGAGAAAGACACCACAGAAGCCAACACAGCCTAGAGCATCACTTAGGAGGGGCTAAAAGGAGACCAAGGAAGAGAAATTTCTGCTTCTTGCACAACAGGATTCCCAAATGGCTTCCAGAGTTTCCTGGCCAGGGGATCCACAAGTTCATAGCTGCCAGCAGGCCTTTTCCCCATTTTCTCGCCCCACCTCTGAGATTGCAGAGAATTACAATCATTTTAAGTATTTTTCTCAAGGCAGGTCAACTGCAGTGATAAAACAAGTTTTCTGTCAACACAGTCCCCTCTTATATATGTAAATATGACTACTCTACATAAATAGTTAAAAATGGCTAACACTTTAATACTATCCTTATTTTTTATCCCTAAAGACAAACCACTCTATTATATCTGAAGGCAAGCAATCTGTCATGACGAAATAGGATATAAAATGGCACAAGTGATAGGCTAAATAATAGCCCCCTTCCACAGATATCCATCTCTTACTCCCTGGAACCTGTGAATACGTTATCCTACATTAAGAAAGATCTTTATAGATATAATTAAGGAAGGATGTTCAGATGAGGTGATTATCCTGAATATCCTGGTGGGTTCCATGTAATCAGAAGAGTCCTTCGAAGAGGGAGGCAGAAATTCAGAGAGAGGGTGAGGTGTTTACAGAGGGAAGTGGCAGGGCTTAGGGGAAGGCAACGTGATGCTGTCATAAGCTAAGAACTGAGGACTGTCTCTAGACGGGCAAAGGCAAGGGAACAGATTCTCCCCCAGAGCCTCCAGAAGGAACCAGTCCTGCTGACACCTTTACTTTAGGCCAATCAGGCTGATTCTGGATTTCTGTCCTCCAAAAATATAAGATGATAAGCTCATGTTGTTTTAAGCTTCTAAGTTTGTGGTAATTTATTATAGCAGCCAGAAGAAACTAATACGTATTTTTGTATCTGGAAGTGAGGTATTGCTTGTAACAAATACATAAAAATGTGGAATTAGCCTTGGAATTGGTCAGTGGGTAGTAGATAACTTGGAGCACCATGATATTAAATGGCTATTTTGCCTTAAAGAGACTCTCGTAGAAATATGGATGTTACAGACTGTGACAGGCAAGGAAAAAGTGAGGAGCATGGTAGAGAAAACCTATACTGTCTGAGAATATCCAAATATTCATAAACATACTGGTGGTAGCAATACAGATGTCAAAAGCCCTGCTGGTGAGGGCTCGCAAGGAAATGAGGAACATGTTAGTAGAAGGTGGAGGAAAGGGGATCCTTGTTCATTCTTAGCGGCAGAATTAGATGAATTGGAAGTGGAAAGCAAAACTTGTAAACAATGAACTTGGATATTTAGCTGAGGAAATTTCCAAGCAAACAGTGAAAATGCTGCCTGCTTTATTCTTGCAGGAGAAAACAGACAAATTAAGAGAACTGCTATGCAAAGAGGAGCAAGATTAGATAATTTGGGAAATCCTTAGCCTATCTATACTGAAAAAGACAAAAAGTTAGGGGTTTCACTGAAAGAAAAGTGCTTTGGAGAGAAAGCCATGAGTGCAGCTATACAACCCTTTGTTAATGCCTCAGAAGTTTTGAAGGATCAGGGTATTTAGTCACACAGAGGGCTCTTTGAAGAAATTAAGCATATGAGTCAAGGATCCCCTCAGGCGTCTCAGCAGAAGCCAGAAATAGCAATGAATTATTTAAGAAAGATCTGCAGAGGAGCCTCTTGTGTAATGGAATGAATCCCTATGATATACATGGGAGAGCCACAAGGTTTTTGAGAATGATTTACCATCAGGAACACTGTCAGCTGGAATTGAGAGGGACAAAAGAACAAAAAGAAAAGGAAAGAAAGAAGGCTATTTGACTCCCCAAATTCTTCAGGCAAAAGCCAGGGTAATAAAACAACTCACCTGCATATACATGTCACCCTTAATAAAAAAGGAGGTAAGGCACAGTGGCTCATCATGCCTGTAACCCTGACACTGTGGGAGGCCAAGGCAGGCAGACTGCTTGAGCCCAGGAGTTGAAGAACAGCCTGGGCAACATGGCAAGACACCTTCTCTACTAAAAACACAAAAAATTGGCTGGGTGTGGTACCATGTGCTTGTAGTACCAGCTACTCGGGAGGCTGAGATGTAAGCCTGGGAGGTAGAGGTTGCAGTGAGCCGTGATGGCACCACTGGGCTCCAGCCTGATGAAAGAGCAAGACCTGGCCTCATAAATAAATAAATGAACTTTAAAAAAGAAGGATATTTTAGAGGGTAGAAATACAGGTCAAAAGGGTGAAGCCAAGGGCCACAGAGAATTATCCCCAGGCCTTGAAACCTAATGGCTGAATTTTGAAATAGCTTGGAACCAGTGATTCTTTTTCTTCTCCTTTCATTTTCTCCCTTTTTGAATGGAAATGTCTACAACTATTCTCCAATGCCTATCCTACTCATTGTATTTTGGGAGTAGGTACCTCGCTTCAGGTGCAAAGGTGGGGAGGAATTTTGCCCCAGGATGAATCATACCCAGAGTGTCACATAAACCAGCTTTAGATAATTAAATGATGAAATGGGACTTAGGGGCTGATGATATTTAGATGACATTTTGGATTTTGAGTTGATTTTGCAATGGGGTCAGAGTTTGTGGGACCTTGGGATAGGCTGAATGTATTTTACAAAAGACAGATGTGAATCTTTAGGGGTCAAAGGGAAGACTGTGGTAGACTGAAAAATGCCCCCAACCCTACCCAAAGATATCTATGTCCTAATCCCTGTAACCTAGAAATACATTACCTTATATTCAACAGGAAATTTACATTTCCTTTTGTATTAGAGAATTAATTTGTGTTAAAGTATTAAAGGATTACTTTACAAGAAGTATTTTGAGATGGGAAGATTATCCTGAATTACCCAGCAAGGCTTGATACAATCATAAGGGTCCTTATAAGAAAGAAGCAAAGGTCAAAGAGAAGGCAATGTGACAAAAGATGAAGGAGAGAGAAAAGGCAACATGATGCATGGCTGTGATCGAAGGACTGAGGATGGCCTTTAAAAGCCGGAAAAGGTGACAGTTCGCAAGGACAGAAAACCAAACACCGCATGTTCTCACTCATAGGTGGGAACTGAACAATGAGAACACCTGGACACAGGGCGGGGAACATCACACACCAGGGTCTGTCGTGGAGTGGGGGGAAGAGGGAGGGATAACATTAGGAGAAATACCTAATGTAAATGACGAGTTAATGGGTGCAGCAAACCAACATGGCACATGTATACATATGTAACAAACCTGCACGTTGTGCACATGTACCCTAGAACTTAAAGTATAATTAAAAAAAAAAGAAAAGCCAGAAAAGTCAAGACGGTGGATTCCCCCAAGAGCCTACAGAAGAAGCCAGCCCTGCTGACACCTTAACTTTAGCCCAGTTGGGTGGATTTTGGTTTTCTGACCTCTAGAACTGTAAAATAATAAATACATGTTGTTTTAAGCTACTAGATTTGTGGTAACTGGTTACCTAAGCAACAGGAAACTAACAAGAATAGATACTAATTATAAGTGAATACTTAGGTAATAGTATGATCTATAATCTATACTTCACAAAGTATTTTATGAACATATACTAAATATGAATATACAAATCCTAACTGCCCCATTAGAAATTCTTAAGTTTGTTACACAAAGACAACTATAAAAATTATATATTAGTGCAGGTATGCTTATATTGGCTTTCAAATTTGAAGGCAGAAAGGAGAAAAAAATGACATTTAGTGCAAGAGATCAAGAGTCTATTTCTGACTATGTGTCTCATAAAAAAAGATTGTTGTAAGTACACTTAAAAATGAATTTAAGCCACTTAATTATGGTGGCAACTGTGTTCTTCATCTTTATTTGTCACACCATGGTGTTGAGCACACACCATTCTACACAATGTTGGTGTTCTCTAAATGTTTGCTGATTAAATAACTGACAATATATTAAAAAGAGAATGAGAAAAAGTTACAGCCTTAGCCAGGTTTTATTGTAAATTAGATACAGCTTTATTTCAAATTAGTCTACAAGGAAATTGATGCTAAAATAAAACAGATAATTATTCAAGTAGAAGTTTTTAAAAGTCCTCATAAGGTAAAACCAAAAATATATGCATATATACATATATACATAGAAAGGTTCAAGATGCAGATGGGCACACACAAAATCAGTGTGCTTCACTGTAACAATAACAAAATACATTCATAAAAATCATACCTGTCCTTAAAATTGATGATATGGTTTGGCTGTGTCCCCACCCAAATCTCAACTTCAACTGTATCTCCCAGAATTCCCACATGTTGTGGGAGCAACTCAGGTGGAGGTAATGGAATCACAGGGGCAGGTCTTTCCTGTGCTATTCTCATGATAGTGATTAAGTCTCACAAGATCTGATGGGTTTATCAGGGGTTTCTGCTTTTGCTTCTTCCTCATTTTCTCTTGCTGCTGCCATGTAAGAAGTGCCTTTCGCCCACCGCCATGATTCTGAGGCCTCCCCAGCCATGTGGAACTGTAAGTCCAATTAAACCTCTTTTTCTTCCCAGTCTCGGGTATATCTTTATCAGCAGCATGAAAATGGACTAATACAGTTGAAAAGGTCTGTACACAAATATAAATAAGTATAACTCCAGAGAGAGATGAGCCCTTCTAGGGTAGACAGACACTGATGGCTGCTTTCACCACTGGGGCATGAGTAGGCAGAAGAGCTAGCCTGCTACTGGCAAAGACATTTTGTTGGAATAAGAAGAAATGAGCCACACTTGCGTCAGCCAAGCATGGGCTGGCATGGCAGACTGGAAAATGGAGAAACAGAGCTAACCCTCACTGCCAGCCAATTCTCCTTCATAATATTTCTGCTTACAAACGCTGGTGGTGGAAGAAGCTGGTAAGTGGATGGAAAGCAGAAAGAGATCCTGTGATCTCACATGGTTAGATCCCAAACTATGCTGCAGGGCTAGATCTCACCATCAAGAGGAAAGCAGATGTGAAATTCAACTCAACTCCTGATTAGAACAAAAAGATCTGGCCTAGTCACCTTAGCAGCCAGAAGGTAGAAAGCATAAGACTTTCTGGGGATAAATTTTATCTACCTCAGTCTTTGTCCATTCAAACACAATTAAAAAAAAAAAAAAAAAGACAAGTGAAGCAGCAGGAAATATGTAAGCCATGATTAGGAAGGGAAAACAACCACAACAAAAGAACACTAGATAATCAAATGGTTGGAATTAACAGACAAGTACTTTAAAATAACCATTATGAGGCCGGGCGCAGTGGTTCATACCTGTAATCCCAGCACTTCGGGAGGCCAAGATGGGCAGATCACCTGAGGTCAGGAGTTTGAGACCAGCCTGGCCAACATGGTGAAACCCTGTATCTACTAAAAATACAAAAGTTAGCCAGGCATGGCAGTGTATGCCTGTAATCCCAGCTACTCGGGAGGCTGAGGTGGGAGAATTGCTTGAATCCAGGAGGCAGAGGTTGCAGTGAGCTGAGATCACGCCATTGCACTCCAGCCTGGGGAACAGAGCAAGTCTCCGTCTCAAAATAAATAAAATAAAATAAAATAAAATAACCATTATGAATATGTGAAAGAATTTAAGGAAGAATGGATGAAATGGATGAAAAAATCAAGCATTTCAGTAGATAAATGAAAACTCTAAAAAGGAAGCAAATGCAAATTCTAGAATTGATAAATACAGTTATCTGGGGAATGATTAATTCACTGGATGGGCTTAATGGTTACTTGGACAAAACAGGAAAAAAAAAAAGATTAGCAACCCAAAGAGAAGACAATAAAAATTATCAAAAATAAAGCACACAGGAAAAGAAAATCGTTAATTAAAAAAACCTTTCATCAGAGTTCTATGGCATAGGATCAAATGGTCTAACATATATGCAGCTTCATTCTGAAAAATGAATGGAGTAGAATTGTTGGAAAAGATACTAGATGAGGGCTGGGCTCAGTGGCTCACGCCTGTAATCCCAGCACTTCCGGAGGCCAAGGCGGGCGAATCACAAGGTCAGGAGTTTGAGACCAGCCTGGCCAACATGGTGAAACCCCGTCTCTACTAAAAATACAAAAAATTAGCTGGGCGTAGTGGTGGGCGCCTGTAATCCCAGCTGCTCAGGAGGCTGAGGCAGGAGAATTGCTTGAACCCAGGAGGCGCAGGTTGCAGTGAGCCAAGATCGCGCACTCCAGCCCAGGCGACAGAGTGAGATTCTGTCTAAAAAAAAAAAAAAAAAAGTACAAAATTGGTTCTCTGCTTAGACTAATAATATTGACAAATATCTTTTCTCTTGCATAAAATTTCTGAAGGTTTATGAACCCCTTGTGTGTTTACGGACCTCTATTTAGGAACTTCTTTTTTTTTGAGACAGAGTTTCGCTATTTTTGCCCAGGCTGGAGTGCAATGGCACGATCTCAGCCGACTGCAACCTCCGCCTCCTGGGTTCAAGTGATTCTCCTGCCTCAGTCTCCCAAGTAGCTGGGACTACAGGTGCGTGCCACCATGCCCAGCTAATTTTTGTATTTTTAGTAGAGACAGGGTTTCACCATGTTGACTAGGCTGGTCTCGAACTCTTGACCTCAGGTGATCCCCCCGTCTTGGCCTCCCAAAGTGCTGAGATTAAAGGCATGAGCCACCATGCCTGGCCAGGAACTTCTTTACAAATTCACATTATTTAAAATTCATGCAGCCATAAAAAAGAATGAGTTCATGTCCTTTGCAGAAACATGGATGAAGCTGGAAACCATCATTCTCAGCAAACTAACAGAGAAACAGAAAATCAGACACCACATGTTCTCACTCATAAGTTGGAGTTGAACAATGAGAACACATGGACACAGGGAGGGGAACATCACACACCGGGGCCTGTTGGGGGGTGGCAGGCAAGGAGAGGCAGAGCATTAGGACAAATACCTAATGCATGTGGGGCTTAAAACCTAGATGACGGGTTGATAGGCGCAGCAAACCACCATGGCACACGTATACCTATGTAACAAACCTGCACGTTCTGTACATGTATCCCAGAACTTAAAGTAAAATGAAAATAAAATAAAATAAATAAAATAAAATTCAATGGCTTTCAAGTACATGATCCTGTCGATCCTTGACAGCCATTTTTATTATTATCTATTCAGTTCTTGCAAGTCATCTTACCTGAAACTTCACCTTCTGATTAATGTTGGATACACAGAACTGCTTCAGGAAGCGCTCGTCCTCACACCAGAAGAGACGGATATCAGGGATGTCGTAGAGGATCATGGCTAGCCTTTCTAATCCTAGGCCAAAAGCCCAGCCGATTCGGTCTTGAGCACCAGCTATGATTAGGAAACAAAATAGTTGTTTTTAAAAAGTATCAAGGTTGGATAGGTTCATACCACTCCCTGACAGTTATCAGTGACACTAATTAGATGCCTACCAGCAGGCAAAGGCACTGGGCAGCCGCTACAAAGACATCCACGAGGGTGCCCAATCTTCCACGCTTTTTCATCTCCATATTCCGGACTGCCCTCATGAACGGATTCTGAAGTCATACTGTCTGGAGTACTGTCTTTCATTTCTGATTACATTCTAGGCTTTCTGAAGCACTGGTTCCTGAACTGAGTTATGATTTTTCTGTAGTCTTTGCTTGCTCTGATTCAAACATTTAGCCCACTGAATATATGTTACAGAGTGGAAAGAAAAGACGGTCTCTGTCCTTAAGTGTAGTAGATAATGAGATACATTCAAAACATGCCATAGTGGCCATAACATGTTTAGAACGAACTTACATGAAGAAAGTACATACGTCATGCCTTTAAGAACCTCAGTTTTATTAAACACCATAATGCTTATTCTTACCAAGAGCCACTTCAGCATTGCAGAGAACACAAGCAGGCCCAGACGAGGGGTATAACTAGCACCACCTACTCCAAAGGTACAGTGTCCTGCTCAGATTGTCAGTGCCATAAATTAGAAGGGTTTACTTCACAAACTGAGGCAGTGTAAAAGGGAAGATAGAAACTGCAGAATGAAGGCAGGCAAAGGAGCAGTTCACACTGCAGGAAAGCTTATGAAATGAGCTCATGAAAGGAATATAATTCCAACTGGACACTAACAGATGAGTAGGATCCTGTGGTAGGCTGAGATGGCCTTGGAGACTCCCACCCCGCATGCACATGCCTTGTGTAAACTCCTTCCATTGAGTATGGGTGGGATCTAGGAACACGATGGGAATTTAAGCCTGTGACTGCTTTACTTTTTATCTAGGACTCCATCTTGGCCGATTGGAGAGAGATCCCCCTCCTGGCTGTGAAGAGGCCACATGGCTCGGGCCCTTGAGAAGTCCTAAAGGAGCTCAGAGAGGGACCAGCAGCCAGGGAGAAAATGGGAACTTCACTTCTACAGTGGGACGGAACAAATTCTCCCAATAGCTGGAGTGAGCTGATGATAGCACCCAAGCTTCAGAGTACACAGCCCTGCCTCTGCCTTGATTTCAACCTGGTGAGATCCTGATCAGGGGACCCTATCAATCCATAGCCAGGCTCCTCATGCAAGGATATTATGATATAGTCAATTTGTGCTATGTTAGGCCACTAAGTGTAATTTGTTACCCAGAAAAAAAAAAAAGCAAACAAACAAACATAACTAATCCAGATTCAAAATGTAGAGAAAAGTGATAGGAAATTCCAGACTGAAGGAGTTTCTTCAATAGCAAAGGGACGGGATGCAGCACGGGAAGGCTGAGGAGTGGATTCTGGAGATACAGGCAGGACTTGTCTCAACGAGCCACAAGAAACATTTTGTTCTCATTTCTACTTTGCATTTAATGTTTTCCTAAAACATAAAAAACTTGGCCGGGAGCGGTGGCTCACGCCTGTAATCCCAGCACTTTGGGAGGACAAGGCTGGCGGATCACGAGGTCAGGAGTTCAAGACCAGCCTGGCCAACAGTGAAACCCCGTCTCTACCAAAAGTACAAAATTTAGCCAGGCATGGTGGCGTGTGCCTGTAATCCCAGCTACTCGGGAGGCTGAGGCAAGAAAACTGCTTGAACCTGGGAGGTGGAGGTTGCAGTAAGCTGAAATTGTGCCATGGCACTCCAGCTTGGTCCACAGAGCGAGAAAAAAAAAAAAAAAAAAAAACCACCACCAACAACAGAAACCCTTACAATTGTTTCACAAATCCCCATTTGCTCTAGCTGAACCGGAACGTTCATGGAGCTTCAGGATTAGGTGTGCAAAGTCCAGGAAGGAAAAGGCTTCATTGTAAGTGAAACACCAGCACCTGCGGTTATCACTTGGCATCAAGGCAATCATCAAGACAAATGGGAACACAGGCTATAAGCTACAGACAGATGGAGAGGCACTGGTCATTAGCAAAGAACTTTTTAAACATTTCCAGCACATCACAGGCTGATAATTTGGTCACATATAAAATTATGCACATGACATTCCACTCAACAACAACATAATTGACATTCTTTTCAAGTGTACATGGGTCATCCACCACCACAGACCATATTCTGGAACACAAAATACATTTCAAATATTTAAAAGGATTGAAATTGTACAAAAAAAGTTCTATGTCCAAATGCAAATAAATCAGAAATCAACAGAAAAATATCTGAAAAATCTCCCAAATATTGGGAAATTAAACAACATACTTCTCTAAGTAACACATGAACCAAAGAAGTCATCACAAGGGAAATCAGAAAATATATTTAAATGAATAAAAATTAAGATATGACACATTGAAACTAGAACTCGTAAATTATTGGGTGGGAATGATAAAACCACTTTGGTAGTTTCAAAAACAGTTTGGTAGTTTTTTACAATAAACCAATATTTCTCAACTGGGGGCCATTTTAGCCACCAGGGGACATTTAGTAAGGTCTGAAGACATTTTTGGTGATCAAAACTGGGAGTGGGGAGCATCCTGACATCTAGTGGGTAGAGGCCAAAGATGTTGCTAAAGATCCCATAATGGACGGAATGGTTTCCCACAACAAAGAATTATCCAACCCAAAACATGAAACAGAGAAACCCTGAATTAAACAGACACTTAGCATATGACAGAGCAATTCCATTCCTAAGTATTTACCTAAGATATGGAAACATGTGCACTGGAAGTCCAATGCAGCTTAATTCAGAATAGCTCAACCCCGAAATACCCAAAATGTCCATCAGCCAGTGAATGGAGAAATTGTGGTATATCCATATAGTAGAATTGTCAAAGGCATCTGAACCAGAGTGACTCCATCTTGAGTAGGGGCTGGGTAAAATAAGGATGAGACCTGCTGGGCTGCATTCCCAGGAGGTGAGGCATTCTGAGTCATAGGATGAGATAGGAGGTCAGCAGGGGTGGTATCACAAGATACAGGTCACAAAAACCCTGCTGAGAAAACAGGATATGGTAAAGAAGCAGGCCAAAACCCACCAAATCCAAGATGGCGACAAAAGCGGCCTGTGGTCCTCCTCATTGCTGGTTATATGCTAATTTTAATGCATCAGCATGCTAAAAGACATTCCCACCAGCACAATGACAGTTTACAAATGCCATGGCAATGTCTGGAAACTACCCTATATACTCTAAAAGGGGGAGGAACCCTCACTTCTGGGAATTGCCTGCCCCTTTCCTGGAAAACTCATGAATAATCCACCTCTTGTTTAGCATATAATCAAGAGATAACCCTAAGTATTATGCAGTGGAACAGCCCATGCCACTGCTCTGTCTATGGAGTAGCCATTCTTTTGTTTCTTTACTTTCTTAATAAACTTGCTTTCACTTTACACTGCGGACTTGCCCAGAATTCTTTTTCACACGAGATCCAAGAACATCTCTTGGGGTGTGGATCAGGACCCTTTTCTGATAGCAGAATATGACCTAGTAATAAAAATAACTTATTCCTATACAGAACAAAATACATGAATCTCAAAAGAATTATGTTTAACAAAAAGAGATTAGTCACTAAAGATTATCTACAATATGAATTCAATTCTCATGACATTCTAGACAAGGCGAAACTATAGAGACAGATAACAGATTGGTAGGACATAAGAGAACTTTTCCAGGAGATGGAAATTTTCTCTATCTTGATTGTGGGGTGTTTACATGACTGTATATATCCTTCAAAACTCATCTAGCTATGTTTTAAAAGTATGAATTCTGTTGTGTGTAATACTACTTCAACAAACTGGCATTTCAAACATACTACACTTGAATGACACGGCAGTACCAAGTCAAATTGCTATAAGTTTCTCAACGCTTACTCTCAGCCTCTGTGGTTATCTCCTTGTGAACTGCAAACTGATAGTTTGTGGATCAGCACCATTCTGAGCACCACACTTTGAGGTGTACTGATTTAAATGATATAGAACATGCCTATATAGCTTATATATATATTTAAACCCACAAAGTTAAGGCATTCCATAGCAAACGCTTACATATTCTAAGTGCTGATCCATAGACCCCCTAGGAATCTGCAGACTGCAAGCTGAGAATTACGACTGGGAAAGAAAATATAACCCCTAACAACAGCACCAAAGGCCCCTCACACCTGGTGCTGGGCCCACCACCTCAGATTATCCACAGTTCTCTAAACATCATATGTCCTTGTCATAATATAGCGGATCTTCCTAACACCTGCCCCTCTCCTAACGTAACCTCTCATGGTCCTCTAAAACTTCATTGAAGTATTCTGACTGTGAGATTCTTCCTCTGACCCTGAAGCATGAAGTTTACCTTCATTTCCCCGTGACAAACACGCTGTACATATTTCTATTAGCAACTATCACATTTACAAGTTTCTCTCCCCATCTAAACCTGAGAGTTCTGAGAAAACAGTCCCTACACAATGTCATACACAGTATTGACTACTCCATAAACGAGTTTTAGACACATATCTGTGCTAATGAGAAGAACATGTGCTTCCCATACAGTGGATTCTTTGAGTCATTCTCACAGCACAAAGCTGAAGCTACGACAGTGCGAATGAGTGATGTCTCAGAGAAAAACAAAAAAGGGCTGGTGTTCTGAAAAGCAAAGTTTACACAATGTTCACAAGTAAGGGTTGGGAGGCTAAAGGCGTACGGAAGAAGAAAAAAGCACTAAATGCGTCATTCATTGCTTGCTAGACACTGGATACCAGTTTCACAGATGAGAAACGGAAATGATCACAAAATGCTCAGAAGTAACAGCATTGAAGGGAATAAATACCATGTAAAAGGTAAATCTACATTCTGTTATGTTTGTCAAAATAGAAATATCAGAAACAATAAGAAATAAAGGTATGAGTCCAAAATCGAATTATCATAAAGTTAGGGAAAAACAGAGAAATTTCCCATTTCCTATCTTCCTCCCAGCTGAGCCAGGGAGCTGCCAAGCACGGCAGTCCTGAAGAGGCCAGACCCACGCACGCACTGCCACGCGGTACAGGTGAGAAACATGGCTCAGGTAAAGGGTGAACGAACTTCACATAAGAGGGAGCCCCATGGTTGCCATGATGATGGCAGTCTAGGCTCCACTGTAATATGTCTCAGAGTAAAGGAGGACTTGCTTTGCCAGCCTGATGTGGCCCGTCTTCTGAATGGAGCAGGGTGAGACGGAGCAGAGGGAGCACCGCCAGCTGGAAATCACATCTGCAGAACACGGCGAGGGGAGGCTGGGCTGTCCTGTGTGAGGAGGTAAGCTGCACCCTGGGAGTAATGCTGATGATGAGAATTCAGTTTTTCGCATTTGAAATGGCCACAAGAGATAGTTGCTCCTGCCATTCCATTACTGCCATACAGAATGGCTTAACATCAATGAGTCTTAAAATTAAAGTCATTAATCACATTGGCTAATATCCAAGAATTCACTGAAAAGATAAAAACAGTTACCTTCACAAATACAACTTCCAATTGCTTTTCTCAGAAGGCTCACTGCAAAGCTACACTGCTAAAAGTCAGATGTTCTAGAGCTGGTTTATTAGAAATGTAGAAATGGTTGGCCGAGTGCAGTAGCTCACGCCTGTAATCCTAGCACTTTGGGAGGCCAAGGCGGGCAGATCACGAGGTCAGGAGATTGAAACCATCCTGGCTAACATGGTGAAACCCCGTCTCTACTAAAAAAATATATACATATATATATATATATACAAAAAAAATTAGGTGGGCATGGTGGCGGGCACCTGTAGTCCCAGCTACTTGGGAGGCTGAGGTAGGAGAATGGCGTGAACCAGGGAGGCAGAGCTTGCAGTGAGCCAAGATCGCGCCACTGCACTCCAGTCTGGGCCACAGAGCGAGACTCTCTCAAAAAAAAAAAAAAGGAAACGTTCACTGGCCTAAGTGGATGATTGGCAGGACCACACCGAAAGGTTGATGGGGGAAAGGAAGGCTGATGGTTGTGCTGGGGATATGCGTGACTCCAGGGCCTCAGTCCCATGTGGCTGTCAATAGGGACACCCTCTTCTAAAGAGAGGAGACTGGCTCTACCTGAGAGGACCCAGTGCTGAGGTGAGTGAGGGGGTCATTCCCGCGGGCACATAAAATCCCACCACCTGTGTGTCAAAGCTTATGGACCAGACCCTCATGGGAAACAGAGAGCAACTGGACTTCAGCTGCCTACCACTGCCTACAATCTTTCATTCGCATAATCATCCTAATAAAAAGTTTGCCTGTGACAATCAATTTTCATGGAGGGTTGCAAGAAAGGATACGGTGTCCATTTGCTGAGTTGCATCAAATTTTACCTTTAAAACATTTTGTTTTGGTTCCCTTTCGATTTATTTCTTCTGAATCGCACCCCTGCATTGTGTCATTGGCCTATTCCATCAGTAAGACAATACTGGTGACTCCTGTGAAGGGCGTGACCACTCTATCATGTAGTTTTCTGTAGGAGGCTTCAGGAAATAAATTGATCTTAGATTTAAGAAAATGACTTCGGATCTTGGGAACAGAAAAGGCTTCCTTTTCTTGACAACTGGATTTTTTTAATTTTAAGAATGCCATGTGCTACATGATCGGTCAAAATTCACTTTTTACTTTGGCCCCATGGGAGCTTAGAGGCAAACTTGGAGGCCACCTCTACAACTGCACAAGTGTTCAGGGTACATTCTCTTTGTGACTCTTGCTGCAGTTTTATTTTCTTATCCGCATTTCCTCTTTGCCCTGATTATCTCAACTATTTATTTTATCCTCGGGTATGTACTTTAATAAGGCACTTCAAATTCCTTATGGAAGAAAGTGAGTCATAAATACATAGACACTTAAAGGTATTGTCAACCAAGGTAGGTATAATTTTCAGGTCTTTGGCACTCCTCAGCTGTAATTTGTTGCCAAGTACCCAGGTCTGACAGGGTTTTAAGGCAGTATTTTTTTTTTTTTTTTTCTGCCTCATTCCAAAACTAGTGAGTTCCAGTAAACTAGAGTCACCAGAGTACAGAACTCACTGTGGAGGAATGTTCCCAATTAGACAGAATATGCAGGATTGGAAGCAGTTAGGCATTTTGACTAATGAAAGTCTGTACAGTATTGAGCATCCCATGCAGGAACATTTTTTGTATTTATAAATGTTGAAAATCTTCCTAAGAGGGCGAGCCTATGCACAGAAGCAAAAGATGTAAGAGAAGAATCCAGAGAAGGGAAACTTTAAAAAAAAAGGAGAGGAGAAAGTGGAGGAGGAGGAGAATGGCAATAGAAAAGAGGACACTGAGAAGTTATCAGTGTGGAAGGAGAGTAACAAAATTTATCTTAGAACTTGAAAGATTCTAGTCCCACAGGGCGACCCTTCTAAGCAGCAGCTGGCTCTACAAGCTCTGCCTCTACAGCGGCAGAGAGGGAAGCATTTGCAAAGAAGAGCCCAAAGCACAGTGGTTCTGCACGTGGCCTCTTGTCTGCATCTCCAACTCGAGAGGAAGCCCGGGACATCTCCAACCCGAGAGGAGGCCCGGGACATCTCCAGCTCGAGAGGAGGCCCGGGACATCTCCAGCTCGAGAGGAGGCCCGGGACATCTCCAACCCGAGAGGAAGCCCGGGACATCTCCAGCCCGAGAGGAAGCCCGGGACATCTCCAACCCGAGAGGAGGCCCGGGACATCTCCAGCCCGAGAGGAGGCCCGGGACATCTCCAGCCTGAGAGGAAGCCCGGGACATCTCCAGCTCGAGAGGAGGCCCGGGACATCTCCAACCCGAGAGGAGGCCCGGGACATCTCCAACAGGAGCGAAGCTCTGTGTAGGTTCTGGGGTGGAGAGGGAGCAAAGAGCACTGTGGCAAGACTAAAAATAAATGTTATTGCTCAATGCCATCCCTTCAAAGGCACAGGACGTCTGTGCTGTCTGTGGAAGGCACTGGGGAAGGGGTAGGGATACTTCTCAAACCTCTATCCCCAGAGTCCTTAGTCCTGTACAGCATCATGCAGGAAAAGTACACTTCAAAACTGGAGAAAGAGCTGAGAATGGCCAGGTGTGGAATATGAAACTGGGGTCTATGTGCAAGCAGCAGTGTACTTGGGTTGTATCAAGGCAAGTGCAGCCTGTATGCCTTCAGCTCAGGGTGTGTGATGATCCTGAGCCACAGAAAAAAAGGGTACCTTTATACCATTATACTTTCATCAGTCAATGCTAGAAGGTGAGTAATTGTGGGGGGAAATTAAGTTTCAAACAGTGTCTGAAATGTACATGATTATCTCTCAACTTCCAACAAAATTAGCTTTTCAGACTAATCCTTTCTGAAGATTTAGAACAAGTTGTAAGGCAAGTGGTGTTTAAGTGAAGCCAGATGTAACTTCTTGTGCCTATTCAAAGAAGCTTCTACAGTGAGAAGATCTTTCTCATTCTCTCCTGAGAAACCTGGAAAGACAAGTACTCTTTTATCTATAATTCTAATCAATGACCTATTTAACCTTTTGGAGACAGAGTAAAATCCTTACTTGAGAACATAATTTACACCAGGCTACATGGTCACCAGGCTACATTGGTCAGGTCCAAACACATCAATCTTTCAGAGATGAAATATAATATTTATTTTGATTTTCACTGTACTTGTGGCTATGAATGAGAATGTAAAGGGATTAGAGTATCAACATATTAATATTCTGCATTCTTGACCTCCTTATAGGGTTCTGCCTTTTTATCTTCACCATACTAATAAGTGGCAGAGCTTATTTTTGACTTACTTATAAAAAAGGAAGGACATTCCCAGCAGACACTCCTATTTTTTCAGAACTTATAACATGAGAATGAAGAAAGATGAATTAAAACCAAAGAGATAAATTAAAATTAAGGAGATAAATCAGGCCAGGCACGGTGGCTCACGCCTGTATTCCCAGCACTTTGGGAGGCCGAGGTGGGCAGATCATGAGGTCAGGAGATCGACAGTGAAACTCCATCTCTACTAAAAATACAAAAAATTAGCCAGGCATGGCGGGAGCCTGTAGTCCCAGCTACTCGGGAGGCTGAGGCAGGAGAATGGCGAGAACCCGGAAGGTGGAGCTTGCAGTGAGCCAAGATCGCGCCACTGTGCTCCAGCCTGGGCGACAGAGTGAGACCCCGTCTCAAAAAAAAAAAAAAAAAAAAAGAGAGATAAATTAAAACTAGAGGTTTAAAGTAAAGATAGTTTCACAGGGGCTCACTACAAGAAAGCCACATACCAATATCTCTTATGAACACAGATGTAAACTCCTCAAGAAATTACCAGCAAACCAAATTTAGTGGCACATTAAAAGGATCATATACAATGATCAAATGGATTTACCCCAGGAGTGCAAGCAAGCATGGCTCAAAATATAAAAATCAATCAATGTAATATACCGTAACAATAGGATAAAAGAAATAAAACCCACATAACCATATCAATTGATACAGTGAATGCATCTGACAAAATCCAACACCCTTTCATGATAAAAATATTCAATAAACCAGGAATACAAGGGAATGCCCTGAACAAAATAAAGGCAATGTGTGAGAAACCCACAGCCAACATCATACTCAATGGTGAAAGTTGAAAACTTTTCACTCATTCCACTTAGATAAATTTCACTTAGATCGGGAACAAGACAAAGATGCTCACAGTCACCGCTACTAGTCAGTATAGCACTAAAAGTTGTAACCAGAGAAATTAGGCAAGAAAAAGAAATAAAAGACATCCCAACTGAAAAAGAAGAAGTAAAATTATCTCTATTTGCAGATGACATAATTTTATATGTAGAAAGCCCTGAAGAATCCACACACAAAAAGCTGTCTAAACTAATAGACAAATTCAGTAAAGTTGCATGATACAAAATCGACACATAAAAATGTTGCACATATTTACATTTCTATACACTAACAATGAACAATCTGAAAAGGAAATTAAGAAAACAATTGCATTTACAAAAGCATCAAAAATAAAGTACTTTGAAATAAATGGAACAATAGGCAAAATATTTGTACCTTGAAAACTATAAAATGTTACTGACAGAATTTTAGGAAGATAGACAAATGGCCAATAAGCTCATGAAAAGATACTCAACATTATTGGTCATCAGGGAAATATAAATACAAACCACAGTGAGATACCACTTCACATCTACTAGGGTGGTTATAATAATGAAAATAATCATAAAAAGTGTTGAGAAGGATGTGGAGAAACTGAAACCCTGTGCATTGCTGTTGAGAATGTAAAGTAGTGTGGCTGCTGTGGAAAGCAGTTTGGCAGTTTCTCAGAAAGTTAAACACGAATTTGACCATATCACCCAGCAATTCTCTCTCTCAGTCTCTGTGTGTGTGTGTCTGTGTGTGCATGCAAGTGTGTATGCGTGCGTGTGTGTGCGTGCATGTGTGTGTATACATATGTGTGTCTCTATATATGTATATATGCCTCTGTGTGTGTATCTCTAAAAGAACTGAGTAAAGGAGCTCAGACACTTGCACACCGATGTTCATAACAGCATTATTCACAATAGTCCCAAGGTGGAAACAACTGAAGTGTCTGTCAACAGATGAATGGATAAACAAAATATGTTACTTACACACAATGGAATATTATTCAGCCCTAAAAAGGAATGAAGTTCTGATACATGCTGCAGCATGGATGAACCTCGAAAACAATAGGCCAAGTGAAAGAAGCCAGGCAAAAAAAATCTATGCTTTCCCTTACACGAAATGTCTTGAACAGCAAGCAGATTAGAGGTTACTAGGCACTGGAGGGAGAATGGAATGGGGAGTTAATGCTTAATGGGTACAGAGTTTCTTTTGGAAGTGATGAAAATATTTTGGAGATAGATAGTGGTGATGGTTGCTCAACACTGTAAATGTTATTAATGCCACAAATTGTACACTTAAAATGGCTTAACTGGCTAATTTTATATTATGTAACATTTTATCACAAAAAAATAAAATCTCAGAGAATGTAGATATTTAAAATTTTGAAGAAAGTTTTCATGTGTTCGTCACTTTCTGAAAGGAAAACAATATACATATATTTTTTCTCATCACCACATCTGTCTCTGAAAACACTGAGATACACTAATTGAGCCATTATACCACCAATCATTTCAATGGACTTCAGCTTTTTCTCTCATAAAATGAAGAACAGCAATGATAGGGTGTCTCAAGTTCCTCCCAGCTCTGAACAGTGTATGATTTGGCTCAGTTTAGAAATAGTTAACTAAGGTTCTATTCTAAATCTTCCTTAATGAAATACAAACTACTGCAGAAGAATTTTGCTTAACATTTCACAGCATAACAAAAGATACCTGCCAACTGCTCTCTCTCCTTTTGCCACCTGGTCCCCTTAAAGCCTTGAGACATACAGGTACATTCAATGTCACACCCCTTTTGGGGCAGTCATGTCCGGGGTAACGGTCTTCCATCTGTTCCAGGTCCCTGTTTGAACATCCCCTTCTCAGTGAGGTCTCCCAGCCATCCACTTGAAAATTGTAAACCTCTCCATCAACCTACTCTCCCAAACCCCCTCAACTCTGCCCTCTTTTCCTCAGAAAACATCTTCTAATACGCTACAGCCTTTTCATTTACTTATTGTTGACCTTCAGACTCCCCTGCTAGCCTGCAGCGCATGAGGGCAGCATCTTCACTGGTTTTCGTCACTGATCCATCTCGAGTGGCTGGAACACTGGCACATAGCAAGTGCTCAGTAAATATTTGCAAAGAAACAACAGAATACTATGGTAGGAAAGGTTTCAAGATTTTCCCACTTTTTAGTTTACTTACTTAATTTAAATGGATAGGATACTGAAGAATTTCATACTTTAAGTTTTCAATACAAGTGATGACTTTCTTTAATTTTGTATCTGTGAGAGATTTTATCTATCATATTATAAAGTGATATTTAACAGTAGTGATATTGGGGGTGCCATTTCTGAAAAGATATCTCAGAAAGGAGAGAATTGGAACACACAAAGTAACAGAAACAAGTGAATATTCTATTCATTGACCCCTACCTTGGTCACCATTCGCTGAGTTCTGCTGTATACAGGGCACCAGCGGGCACAGCGTCGCAAGTCCCCTGAGGCCCAGGATCTTATCACCACTTCTGCTTCAACATTCTGTCTTTCTATTTTATTTTCCTTCCCAATGACTGAGCTCTGGAAATGCAAACAGCCCCTGCATCCTCAGGTTTCTCCTCATAGGTTGTTTTGTTACAAGAGACAAGTGAAATGCTTGAACTATTACATATTGAAAAAAAAAGTTTTGTATTATTGTAAGTATATTTTTCCTTCCTTGTCAAAAGGGTTGACTTCCAGGAATTCTTCAACTTAATGAACTCGCATGTTTCCAAAATAACTGCTACAAGGAACACTAAAACAACCTAGCAATTAACATTCATATTATTGTTATTATTATTACTACTACTTTTGAAACAGAGTCTCACACTGTTGCCCAGGATGCAGTGCAATGGCGCAATCTTGGCTCACTGCAACCTCTGCCTCCCAGGTTGAAGCAATTCTCCTGCCTCAGCCTCCCGAGTAGCTGGGATTACAGGTGCCCATCACCACACCCTGCTAATTTTTTGTATTTTTGGTAGAGACAGGGTTTCACTATGTTGGCCAGGCTGGTCTGGAACGCCTGACGTTGTGATCCACCTGCCTCGGCCTCCCAAAGTGCTGGGATTACAGGCATGAGCCACCGCGCCCAGCCAACATTCATGTATTACAGAACTTCACCAACGACAAAGAACTTCACCTATATTATCTTGAGTTTTATCCTCACAATGTTCCTATGGGAAATGTCAAACTGGTATCATCTATGTTGAAAAGATAAACAGTGTTTAAGCAAGATCACATAAACATTGGGACTTGAATTTATGTTTTGACTTTAAGTTTACACTCAGTAAATATTCCCCTAGATTCACGCTGAAACATTAACTGAGAACGGCTATGTTCAAGGTATTTCAAAACATCAGGAAGTGCTACTGACATCTGTGTGCTTTCTATGTTGTCATTGCTGATTTCCTGGTTGACTATAATTATTCCACGAAAGCCAGTAAAATGGTTTGTGTAGGTAGGTGCTCACATAACAGTAGATTTCTCTTCTGAATGTTGGGTTTTATCGTTCCAAAATGCCTTTCACGCTAGATTTGACTGTAATATACACACAAACCTACTGAGTGAACTGATGGGTCTAGTAGTTGGCAGTGGTACTGAATGAAGGCATCCACGTGCCTTGATTGTTAGTTACAATGATGGACATGCAGGAATAAAAGCACTGCAGTATCCTGTTGAGACACTGCACATCCAGAAGCAGGCCTAGAAAGGTCAGCACAGCTAGGTAAATTCCGATTTCTTCTCTTCCAACCATGCATGTAGTCCTTCATCCCCTGCTTTCCAGTCACGATACTTGAACTGCTTCCTCGGAGACTCGCCACCGGATGATTGACTTTCCAAGCTCTGCCCAAAGATCAATCTCCTGCCTGAAACATTTCTCCAGCTGTATATATCCTTGGCCCCAAACACTCTGTCGAAAAGTGCTTCACCTAATCCAAAGGCAGACCTCCCTTTCAAAAGAAAGCTTTTCATGGTACGGAGCGGACCGTGGCTGAGAGTCTCTGGGTCTTACAAGCAGTGTTCTTTAATACGGTCTGAGCTGGATGGCATTCTAATCAACTTATTGCAAAAAACTCTCACAACCATCTCAAAAAAACTCACTTTGGACCATCCCCTTTCCTTCCTGAGTCCTAGATTTTGGTTCTCTGGAGTTTAATAAAGAAAACTGCAGTGTCTGAAGCACGTGCTAATGAGCAGTGCATGAAGCAATTCCCAACGGTCCTGCGCAGTGAGAATCCTCCTTACATGGAATGTGTAGAAAGTGTTGGTCCCTCTTTCTCTGCAGTTTGGACAGTGATGCACCACCCCCTGCAGGGGCTTGACTCCCACTCCCCACCATTTTCCAGTGACTGGCTGAGGGGAGAGCATGGCCAATGAGATGTGAGTGATATAAAATATAAGATATACGTGAAAATCTGCTAGGATGCTCATAGGCAAGAGTTTCTTTTCAGAAAAAAAGGCCCTTCTGAACTACTTCCTTCTTTCTTCCCACATCAGATGCTATCACTCAAGAATATAATGCCTGGAGCTGCAGTAGCTAACATGTGACCAGGAGCAAAAAGCTAGAGATCAGCAGCCCTGTATTTATATTGACATTTATTAATATTTATAATCTATGTATAAATTATATATTTAATTATATATTTATACATTATATAGTTATACATAGATTGTAACTATATATCCATTGATATATAAGTATAAATATATATCTATTGATATATTTATAAATATATCTCCATTTATATATTGATATATTTAATTGTCAATATATAGTTCTATATTATACAATATATGAAATATTTATATATAAATATATAGTTATATATTTGATATTAATACAAATATATAGCTATATAGATATAGTTATTGTTATATATATTTTATATTTATAAATATAAATATATCAATATATGTTTAAATATTACAATAATTTAAGTCATCTGAGAGTAGGTTACATACATCATGCTCCTTTACCACTGAATACTTCTGTGTATACTTCCCAAGAACAAAGATATTCTCTTATATATCCATAGTACAGTTATCAAATTCAGGATATTTCACATGGATGCAATAACCCCACCTTATCTGCAATCCATATTCAAATTTTGACATTTTTGCCAATCATGCCCTTGTAGCATTTTTTCCCTCCCATTAAGGATCCAGTCGAGGATCACATATTGTACTTACATATCATGTCTCTTTAGTCTTTATTAATCTAGGACCATTCCCTAGCTTTCCTTTATCTTATAAGACATTGACATTTTGGAGAATCCTGGCCGCTTGTTTTATAGAAATTTTCCTCAATTTGAGGTTACCTGATATTTCTTCATGATTGGATTCAGGTTCTGGACCCCAGCTGTAACACTACAAAAGTGCTATGATGTCCTTCTCCAGGTGACACATCTGGAGACCCCGATGCTTACTTATTCACTTCAGAGCTCCTCTAGATCATTTATTTTTTGCTGTAAAACCAACCACCCCAAAACTTAGTGGTTTAAAACAACAACTATTCACTTAGCTCAAAGTTGGCTGGCCCTTTGGACTTAGGTGGAAAGTTCTTCAGCTCTCAGCTGGGTTTACTCATGCATATGTGGCCTGCCGGAACTCACATGTCTGGTGTTGGCTGCCTGCTGGCTGGGGCACTTTGGTTCTCTTACATCATCCAACCAGCTAGCTTGGGCTTATTTATGTGGTGGTTGCAGGGTTCTAATTGCATCAAGAGAGCAAGCCCCAGGGTGCAATCACCTTTCATGCATCTGTTTTCATCATGTTTGCTACTCCCCTGATGGGCCAAAGCAAGTAACAGAGCCAAGTCAGATTCAAGAGGCAGAGAAAGACTGTCTACTCAGCCATTAAAAAGGCTGTGAGAAGCCATTAGAGTGGCTTATCTTGCAAAGTCTGTTCAGCTGCTTTACTCTAATATTCATTTACTCATTCAAATGATAATTACTGTGACTTAGGCTGGGCACAGTGGCTCACACCTGTAATCCCAGCACTTTGAGAGGCTGAGGCAGGTGGATCACGAGGTCAAGAGATTGAGACCATCCTGGCCAACATGGTAAAACCCCGTCTCTACTAAAAATACAAAAATTAGCTGGGTGTGGTGGCAGGCGCCTGTAGCCCCAGCTACTCGGGAGGCTGAGGTAGGAGAATCGATTGAACCCAGGAGGCGGAGGTTGCAGTGCGCCGAGATTGTGCCACTGCACTGCAGCCAGGCAACAGAGTGAGACTCTGTCTCAAAAAAGAAAAAAAAATTACTGTGACTTGTTTTTGTACAAAAAATGTGATAGATGCTTTCTGGCAAACAATACCATATAAAGGAAGGAGAAAGAAACATTGACTTGCTCATCACGAGTCAGAAAACATGACCTCATTAATTACCACATCAACTCTGTTAGGTCACTATCACTAGCTCCATTTTATAGATAAGAAAACTAAAGTTTAGAGAGTTTAATTTGTCCTAGATTATACAGCTATCTAGAAATACTTTTGGCTGCAAGCAATAGAAAACTCTATTAAAAGTGATCTAAATAAGAGACATTTAATTTCCATAAAAAGGATTCTGAAGATAGGCATTTCCAGATTTGGTACAGGAGCAAAAGGATGCCACTGAAGACCCTTGCTCTTTTTAACTTTCTGCTCCAACATCCTTAGCAGGTCAGCTTCCATTATTATTATGGTAATTTCATAACTACAAAATGGCTGGTCGATCTCCAGTCACCACGTATCAGTCAGGAGGAGAGCAGGAACAGTTCCAGTGTGCATGACTTACATACCTGTTGCTTTTATAGGGAAACACAAGCTTTCCCAAGGGTCCCCAACTGTCTTACATTTCATTGCTCCAAACTGGTTTGCTTGACCACCCTTAGATTTAAAGGATGTGAAGAGCATAACTGCCTGGCTTTTCCAAACTCTCGAGTGGATGTATGCAAGGACAAATGGTGCTAGGACTGCCACTGAGTCAGTCAACCAACAGCAAGCAAGTGCTCGATCTGGGATGTGAACCCAGGTATGCGTAACTCCATAGTTCAAGCCTTCAAGGGACGTTTACTTTGAAAGCAGAGAGAGAAAGACCTATAAATACATATGCAAATCAGTGCCATGAGTGTTAGAAATTAGGTTCTATGGGGTGACAGAAGAAGAAGAGGTCACTTTAAACATCCTGAACATGGATGTTTTGGAAAAGTCAGTCAAGTGTGGTCTTAAATGACATGTAGGGGTTTTCAAGGTGAACTAGGCACAATGACATATATGTACCTGTAGTCCCAGCTACTCAGGAGGCTAAAGTGGGGGGATTACTTGAGCCCAGGAGTTCAAATCCAACCTTGGCAACAGAGTGAAACCTCCATCTCTTTTTTTTTTAAATACAAATTTTAAAAAAGGTAAAGATCTTCCAACAAGAAGGAAAAGTAAACACCAACATACGAAGATAGAAATGTGAAATGAAGATGAATTGACCAAATTGGGATAGGGTATTGCAGAACCTTTTGAAAACGTAAAGGGAATAGTTATGCCTTGCTTAGCATTTATTAATAGTTAAAGGCTAAATATACTGACTTGCATATGATCTACCACGGACTCACATACCACCTCCTACATCTCCCTTTGACTAGCCCCCAGTACAGCATTATGTCTTTCATCCTTTTCCCTCAAATTTCAATCTAAGTTCCTAGAACTCAGAATTAAGTATTGTTAAGCAGATCATTGCAACAAACAGTTTTCATTCAGCAAAAGATACATTTCCTAACAGTTTACCAGTCTTGAACAATTTCCATTTTTCAGATAGAAGTTGTTTTTGTTTGATTGTTTGTTGTGGTTTGTTTTTAGTTGCTTGAATTGAATTGCATACAGAGCTTCAGGGAACAATATATTCCCCCAAATTTATAGGCAAGACTTTAAAAATCTGAGTGATATTTTAAGTGCATTAAAATGATCATTATTCAAATAATCACTTTCAACTTAATGTGGATTCTTCATATATCAGTTTTTATAATGTGAGTCATATCCATAAGAGGAGTTTGAGGAAACACTGTTGAAACATTGTACAGAGTTGTGAGTGTTGGGAAATGTTTTCATTTACTTCAACTGTATTATTAAATTCCTTATTAACAAGAGTTATCAAAACTAGGCCACAAGTAGAAAGCTAACTAGAGTTTAGTGAGTTCACTACAGTAAAAATAAGTCTTTCGGAAAGAATAGAGCAGAAGGGAAAGGAAATTGAATAAATCCTCTGAGCCAAAATTATGGAGACACTATGACTGTAGGAGATATGCCGTTGGACGGCAGGGTCAACGCAGTCCCTCTGACAAATGCCATGAGACTTTATTGCTGTGATTCCACTCACAAAATAGACTTATAGGGTCAGTTCCAGCTTGGGAGAAGCACTGGCCCAGCACATTGCTGACTGGTGAGAATATAACCGAAGAGTTGACAGAAAGAAAAAAACAGTGGATATAGCAGTTGAATAACTTTTATGTATATCTATATAATACTGTATACATTAAGAAGCCTGTCTGATTCCTTCCTGAGTGTGGAGAATACGAAAACCCACTGATAAACCTTTTAAACACTTTCACCCCTTGATGAAATTCTTGAAGTACTATGGTACATATACTTATCTGTTTCTTTCTGTTAAGAAACCAGGCATAGGCCAGACGTGGCGGCTCACACCTGTAATCCCAGCACTTTGGGAGGCTGAGGCGGGCGGATCATCTGAGGTCAGGAGTTTGAGACCAGCCTGGCCAATATGGTGAAATCCTGTCTCTACTAAATATACAAAAATTAACTGGGTGTAGGGGTGGGCACCTGTAATCCCAGCTACTCGGGAGACTGAGGTGAGATAATTGCTTGAACCTAGGAGGTGGAGGTTGCAGTGATCCGAGATCCTGCCATTTCACTCCACTGGGCAACAAGAGCGAAACTCCGTCTCAAAAAACAAAAAAAGAAAGAAAGAAAAAAGAAAAAAGAAACCAGGCATAATAGTGGCTTTCATATCTTCACTAGAAAAATTGCTTTCCAAAATAAAAGTTAATAGTGCTCTATTTCTTGTCACACTGTTATAATTTTTTAACCAGGAAAGGAACTTAATTTAGAGTAAGTAATGCCACTGTCACTTAAATATATGAATGATAAAAGGGATGTCAGCTGCTCTAATTCCATAATTCCCAAGTAATGACAATTAATGAAATACTTTTTACTAGAGGGAGTTGTTTTAAGCAGTAGATAAAGGAGTCATTGAGCCTTTTAAGATTTATTCTCATAACCAAATTGCATCTCTCTTCATCATTATCCAAAATATAATTAAAAGATGACATTTAAAAACAAACTAGAAAATCAAACTGCATCTCACTCCCAAAGGAAAAGCAACTGAGAGACAACTCTTTCCTTCCACTTGAGCGCTGAGAGGAATTTGAGAGAAACTCCCATCTCTAACTTCTAACTTTTGTGCTTCAGCTGTGGCTCTGGAGCACCAATCTCACGTATCAATACAGGAAACACTGGATAATATTATCATTGAATCTTATTGGATAGATATTAATTGAGTAGCTTCACTGCTGCAGAAATATTCTTCAACCTTTCCAAAAAGAAAACAAATCAATAGGGTTACCTTGTAAAGACTTCTGTTTTCTCCCTCAGTTTGCTTCAGTCGTGTAAAATTTATTGAGTTGCACATTTGTAGTCTTCCTGTTAGAGCATCTATTTTACCAACTATCTACACCAACAGAAAAGGCATCTTTTAATATTTGCCCAAACACAAAATTCAGTGGCCTCTATAACTCCTTGGCTGAAGCCAAGTTAATTATCAATACACAAAATTTCTGAGAGAAAGTTAAACATCTTGATCCAATCTATTCCCAAGTATCTTAAGGGCAAGTAACTAAAACCTAGGCAAGCTCTTTGAACTGCTTTTTCCTCCTTATTTTTAAATCTTAATCTACTAGTTTCTGTTCCCCTCATTGACACTCACACAGTTTTCTTTATAAGACTTAACTCTAACAAAGTGTTTGCTACTGGAGGGCACATCCCTTATGAAGCTACGGTAATCAGAGGTTGATTAGAGGCATGTGGTCAATGCCACTCTGGAATTCTCCAGGGCCTGTGCCTCTCAGCTGTGTGCAACTACTTACAATAAAACCTGGAAATGCATGAATCATGTCGCAACACAGTCCTGAAGGGGCACTCTTCATTCACTGTGTTATGAAATATGCAACAGCCGGCAATGTTACAAAATGCCAGCTACTGATTTCCCACAGCAGGAAAGCCAGGGATGGAATAATAATCTAACCATAACAATAAGTCACTAATAATATTAAAAATACACCAAATGGATTTCTTACTATCAACATAGAAAAAAACAGTTTTTTTATGGGGGGGGCTCTGCTTGCTGGGAAGAATGCAGAAGCCAGGCAGAGATGGGAAGCAGAGGCTGTACGTCGGCAGCCATTTCTTTTCCAGGAATTTCAGAGGAAAGCGAGTGCCCGAGGAAAGAAGGAACACCACCCTTTTGCATTCTACAGAGGCCTATTTATTGGCCATTCCCTGCTCAGAGCTTCCCCAAGAAGCAATGCCAGCTCTTTAGTAGAAAGTAGAACACAGTGGTCTCAGGCCAGGGACAAAAAGCTACTGTAGAGTCACCAGGGTTTGCTTTCCTTCTCAGAGGAAAACTGGGCTCTAGCTAAGCTGCAGCCTCTTCCTGTCCTATAAGCCTAGCTATACAGTTAGCTTAATCACACACTATTCACCTATCGAAAGAGTAGACGAGTTAAGAGCACAGACCCTGCAGCCAGACTAATCCTGGCTACACCATTTACTGGCTGGTGATCTTGGACAAGTTATTGAATCTCTCTCTGATTCAACTTCGCCATGTGTAAAGCAAGAATAATTGGCAGTACTTACCTCCTAGAGCTACTGTAAGGCCTAAATCAGTTATTACAGGGAAAGGGCTCAGAAGAGGGCCTGGTGCAAAGGAAGGATTACAAAGGTACTTGTAAGTATTATCATTAGACAGTTCTGTGTAGATACCAACACATCAAGTAGCAATGAACATGCTCTGCTTTTAAGTTGGGATTTGTCTTATGAATCTTCACTGTGAACAAATCACTCATATCCTACATTAATACATCTTCTCTAAATCCTCTCATGTTCACACAGCAGCTTTTATTCTGCTTAGGGATTCTAGGATTCCCTGTAGCTTCCTCTGCCCAGGAAACCAAGGGCCTCTACATGACCAGCTCACTCTGTAGTCAGGCACTCCGTGCCCTCACAGTTCCTCTTTCCCACATATGCCCTTCATCCTTGAAACCCAGCACACATCCTCTCCCAAGTTCCCTCTCTCCTATGGGTCTCACTACTGTTAGTGTCTTATGGATTGCTCGCCTTAATATTTCCTTCCCATAGGTAACACTGTTATCTCTAAAGATGTGAATAGGAGTAGAATGTTAAGTGGTACATTATCTATTGTCAGTAGAGGTTCCACAGGCTAAAAATAATAGAGGCTGGGCAGACTGTGAAACAGTGAGACCAGTCTTCTCATCACTCTCCTTTATGCTGTATTGGTAAAAACTAAGAATTCATCATGTTCTTGGAAACATGACCCCTTTGAAGAATTATCATTAGATAATTGCCTTTCCCTCACTCCTAGGGAAAAGAGACAGTGGCTCTCCCATCAAAGAAGTAGGGGGATTTGGGAAGCCACATGGAGAACTTTGCATGTGTCTCCTTGGATTTGAGGGACCTAGAGACTAACCATCATCCATACCTGACAAACCCTAAAGGGTAAAGACAAAATGGAAAAGGCTATAGCCGTGCAGCTGAGAAAACACACACACACACACACACACACACACACACACACACACACACACACACAGAAAGTGTGCTAGATAACAGTAGAAGAATTGTGAGTTTGCTGTAGCCTAGATTGGCACCCAAGCACGCACAGCTGTCTGTGAGCCTCCATGAAAAGTGCCCTATGCATAAGGTCTGATGCAGCGGCTGAGCCGACCGCAGCAGAAAGAGCCCACAGGCATACCACTGAATACAGAGACCCTGAGCGGGGACCCAACCACCAGCCAGATATGACATCGCCCATGCCCGGGCCTCCAATCCAAAGTCACTAATGGGGAATCTCCAAGAAAGCCACCAAAGCACTCCCATGAGAAAAAAAAAAAAGATAGCATATGTATACTGGTCACACCCATGCTGGTGGATTCCAACTCTACCAGTCAAAAAAGCCCTCTGTTGTCCTTGCCCTACTTCTCTTCTCCCTACCTGACCCTTCCCAGCTCACCACCACCATACCTCAAGCTTCTACACCTGTGCAGGTGTTCTGAGCTGAAGGAGGGAAAGAAGCTTTAAATTAGATGGAAGATGGAAGCTTTGCCATTAGACTGGACTGGTCATGAAAATGACCAGGAAAGTTACAAGATCCCTTGAAATTTCACCCTGAATGAGGAAGACTCTGGCAGAACTCCGTGAAGGCAGTGGGATGTAAAAAATAAAACTATTCTAGAAGTTTACTTCCACTGAGTCCAGCTCATTGAATGCAATGGTTATCACTATGTTTTACTTCAACCTTCCTTCTCTCCTCCCTTCATCCCAAATGTCTGTACTCAGTCCTCTTTTCCTTTCTGTTTCGTTCGATCCCATATCTGGCCTTGTCTCCTTATGCCTCTAGCTAACAAATACTTGAAATATGTAGATACTTTATTCCTGGCTCAAATTAGAGTAGCACATCATGTTAAACTAAGTAGAAATAATGAAGAAAGAAAAATGAAAGAGATAAATGTGGGTTAAATAGGTCCAATTTCTCTATTTTTATTCCTTTCTTTCCAATGTTAAATCTTGCCAGAAAATTCATCCAGTTAGTCAAGAAAATGGCCACTCTTCCCAAGCAAATCCAATGCATCTTTTAGCCATGGCTATGGAATATAAGAAAGAAAACAGATGGAGGAGGAACTTAAAAGGACATTGGAATAGCGATGGATAAAAATAAGATATTGGTTGGCAAAGCCAAAAACATACTTCCGCTGGTCCGAGCACATGAAACTTCTATAACAAAATGTGCTAATGAGGCAAACCAAATTGGTATAGTTTATCTGTGGAACAATGATGCAGGCTGTCCCTTTCATCAACAAACTTTGTCAAGTCACATCTGGGCCAGTAAGAATGACCTACATGAGAGAAGATGCTGTATGAAAACCACATTCTCCTCTCCCTGGTCACAGAGGAAGCTGCATGTCCTAACCCCCTTGCAGACAGACTGGGGCCACATGACCTTCCTCTTGCTAGTGGCATCTAAGCAGACAGACAGATAGACAGACTGTGAGCCCCTTCCAGGTCTGGGCTTGGGAGACCCTGCAGCTCTCCCTTCCCTTGCTGTGAGGACCTTGGTGGCCACATGCTCCAGAGCTTATGACTGTGCATGGTGGACTCCACACTGGTCTCTCTCTGACTGAGAAATAAAGTGTCAATGAATTAAGTCACTTAAATTTCAAGGGGTTTATCTGTTAGCACAGAAGCGGCCTAGACTATCCTGACTATTAATCAGCCCTAACATTCTGGTACACAAGAGGAATCTGGAGTCACCAAAGAGTTACATAACCTCTGAATGGGACCAAACTCTTAAGGTCAATGACATTTTATCCTTGTCCTATAAAAATAATTTTGCTCACTAATTATATACTTTTCACTTAAGCTCTAGAGGAGGAGCTTTGTAGAGACTCGACCACTCATAAACAGTTATAAAGAAGATAATGTTCTTCAACAGTGCAAAGGTTCAATAAGCAAGACTGGTTAAAACATGAAAAAAGAAAATCCTTGAATGTCTAAGGACCTACACACTGAAACAGGTTACCCAGGGAGGTTGTATCACCATGAGTTCTGCAAGTCCCTATAATTAAGACTGACAATCATATATAGTCTTGCCTGTATCCAAATTTTAGTTAGTTTCTTGCATAGCTAGAGTCTTGTGTCTTGGCCAGAAGAGCTTTCCCGGCTTTATAATTCTTTGTTCAAGCAGTGGCTTTCTATTACAGGAAGAAAACAGAGGTAACTCTGGTGTGCATTCATCTGACAGCTATTTAGTGAGTGCTATCTATGTACGCATCAACACTGCACCAGTATGGGGACACAACAGGAAATAAAGAGCCCCTGCCTTTCCCTTCATACATTCACAGTCCAGCAGCTTTAGGGGCTATCCTCATCTTTTTTTTTTTCTTAGTAGAAAAAGACAAATATCATATATTGAACACAGCTTCTCAATTTGAGTGTCAAATGCCAACTGGTATTCTAAATACTGAATGTTATCAAATGTCAGTACACAACAACTGGTATTCTAAATACTGAATGTTATCAAATGTCAGTACAGAATTTCCCACTGCCTGGCAGCACCAAAACCTAAATCTTACATAAAACCTCAAAAGAAATCATCAGGATCTTCTTCAAGGCCCTAGGATTCAATTCTTTCAGAAATGTGTTCTTTGAAAGTTGAAAAAGAGAAACAAAATATAAATACAAAAATAATTTAAAAGGGAAACGAAGGATTTCTAAGAACTCCTACAAGTATGCAAAAAAGCTTCTAAGAACCAGAGCTCATCTGTAGTGCGATTTTATCAGGAAAGAGGCAGGAACAAGACTATCACTCTTGTTGTTAAACAACACCTGTCAAAAGAAGCCTACCCTGATTCTTTTGGGGGTAGCATCCAAATCCATCATTTCAGCAACCAATTGAAATCCAACAGGACATTAAAAATATTCTGATTCACTAACACACATACATGTCAATATTCTCTGATTTTCAATTTTAATAAATTTATCATGAATTTTTAATCAATATTTTACTTCCTTTTGGGGCTATATTTCTTTGAGAATGTGTCCTTCATGTGTTATTTTTCTCAGGAACTCCAAGGATAATTTGAAAAATATGGCTTCATCATTTTTCACTCATCAGATTGGCAAATGTGTCAGTTTGACAATGAAAAACGTTGGCAAAAAGGTAGTCAAACAAGACTTCCATACGCTGATGCCAGAGGAAGGAGGGTAGACAACAGGCTTCATTTGTATCTATAATGTCTTCTTTCTTAAGCTGGTGATGTGAACAGGGTATTTCTTATATTATTCTCTATATTTTGTGCAATGTTTGAAGTTTTTCTTAATAAGAATTTTTAGAGTATGTCCTGTAACAGGACAGGTCACTTTGTTCACACACTGCCAAATATAAAGAAATAACTATGCAAGTCTAAGAAAGCAAGACACAAGCACTTTCCTAACTGGACAGCTCTGAACTACATGTGGCTATTCCCAGCAAGAGTGAGACTCCAATGGGAAGTTGTGATTATCTCGTCACCAGGTGTAATTACAGCCTCTTTTTAAATGCCCACATGGGGGCCTCAGGAACCTAGAAATAATAACATTATTAAATTTTAAAAAATCAACCCCACATGAACCCAAATTCAGTTCAAACTCAATCTTTGAACTAAACTTATGATCCTCAGGTTTTGCTCACCCTAGGGTGCGGCAGGTTCCTCCTTAGTTTCAGGCCAAGAGAGGGTACTATTGTCCACCTCCCCTGAAAAAGTGCTAAGAGCACAGCATTGTGGGGAACTGATCAGAACTGTTCAGCAGGGAGACCCCAGTCTATTTGACATGAAGCAAAGTCGAATTTTAAGGAAGTCATCAGAGGTCACTGCTAAAACTTCTGAGCTTGAATTCTCTCTTCTAATTTGGCTATTCAAAGCAACACAATAATATTACGAATAGATTCATCAACCACTTTCTCAATATAGCTTGTTATTAAGATCACACCGCAAGCCATCCAGTGAGGCACAATGGAACCAACATCATGATGGTATCTACAACCAGACAAATAAATTTGATGACATAAGGAGATACTTGTTTTATTTTATTATTATTATTTTAATCGCACAGGGGACTGGACTCAGAGTCATACTGCCTTTAAGAGTGTAGTTTAAGAAAATGGATACTTGGAATACAGAACTGCTCTTTTATTAGATACATCTTCTTCGTTGGCCTTGTTGGGAGTACAGAAATTAATAGCCTTATTTTTGTTATAACTCAATCTTCACTCAGCAGTCTGTCTAAAATCATGACCTCTTTCTTCAACCAATCAACATGTTTAAAACCCTCCTATCACCAAAAAACCCCCCTTGACTGGTACCCCTTCTAGCATACTTTTACTTCTTGGTTTCTGGACAAGCTTCTTGAAAGAGTAATCTACACTCATGGTTTCCACTTCCTCAACTCTCATTTACTCCTCAATGCAACTAAATATAGCTGTGATCTGGCTTCTATCACACCATTCTATTTAATTACTTTCACTGACATTGACAAGAGCCCCTAGCCTCTGATGCCAAAGCTGCCTTCTAAAGCCAATCTATCTTACAGCAAGTTTCTGTTCTGACACGGGAAACAACACCCTTCCTTTGGGTTTGCACAGACAAACCACAGCTCATATACTCAGGGTTAGAGCCTGGTCACCATCCTTTCAGAGCTTTTGGGAAAATTTTCCAACCACAATTTTGCATTCTATCTAGAATTCTGTATGTTATGCACCATATCAAGTATTATATTAATATTTTACAGGTAAAATTTTACCACAAAATTATCACCTATTTTGTGCAAAATGGCTCCTTAAAACCTCAAGTATTACATCAGTTCACACTAATTTGAAAATCTTCTAAACATTCAACAAAATTGCAAGTGCTGCTACTGTAACCACTACAAAGCTTCTGTTTGCCTCAGAAATTCTTAGATTTCATAAGGAATTAGTTTTGCTGCTAATATTAACAAAAGCAGAAATCAATTTCATTAGGAATTATTAGTTACAAATGTTATATAATTATTTAAAATTATGAAGTAATTATGAAAAAAATGTATTTCTTGCATGATGCCAACACTCACATTACTAATAATAGAAACACTATACTTTCAACATTAATTATAATAAAAATTAGTGACCCTTGATGGAATCAATGATGGGTTTTTAAATATATGTGATCACTCACAGTCATATATATTCATATATTTTCCTCTGGTCCTTTCTTAAAAGTCAATGTTCTTCCAGCAACTATTTCTGCTTCCTATACTTCTCACTCTATATTCTCATAGAATTTCACTGTTTTAGCCACCACCTGATCACTTCCAGACATATTTCTCTAGCTGTGACATCCTTCCAAAACTTCATTCATCTACAGTAACTTCTTTTGAATATGCTACATCCAAGTTATATCAACATTTCCAAAATGGAACTCACTCTTTATTCTTCCCAATACATAGTCTACTTCTCTGAAATTCAAAATCTCAGTTTTGTGACACAACTGCCCACCTGTCACCCAAAACAGGAATCCAAGAGTCACGTTTGACTACTTGCTCCAAACTCCAAATCCTGATCACCACAGTTATAGCCACTGCCCTTATGCAACCCCTCATATTTGCTCCCTGGATGCAGCAACAACAGCCTTCCAACCAGTACCCCAGCCTCTGCTGTAGAGCCTGGTGCACCATCACCCACACAGCCTAGAGCTAAGTAAAATGCAAACATGACCTCATGACTCTCATATTTAAAACTCACCAGTTTAAACACCTTATTCTGAATCTGCTTAGATAACAGCACCCAAGACTTTCCATGCCCTAATTTCTGCCACTCTCTGAACCGTCAACTCCTACCACATCTTCCTGTATGAGTTATGTTCTAGCACAGCCCAGGCCAAGGCGGGGACTTACATTATATTTCTATTGGGCTGGACTATGCTAGAGTGTAACTTGAATAGGAAATTTTTTAAATGTTCTAGCTACATTTAAAAAGTGAAAAGAAACAGGCAAAGCTGATTTTATTAATATATTTCATTTTACCTAATATTATATATCTAAAATACTCATTTCACCATGTATTTAATTTGGAAAATTATGAGATATTTTACATTCCTTTTTTTGAACTAAGTCTTTGAAACCCAGTATGTGTGTATGTGTGTGTATATATATGTCTATACTTTTTTTTTTTTTTGAGACTGAGTCTCACTCTTGTCTCCCAGGCTGGAGTGGAGTGGTGTGATCTTGGCTCCCTGCAACCTCCCCCTCCCAGGTTCAAGCGATTCTCCTGCCTCAGCCTCCCGGTAGCTGGGATTACAAGCGTGTGCCACCACACAAGGCTAATTTTTGTATTTTTAGTAGAGACAGGGCTTCTCCATATTGGCCAGGCTGGTTCCAAACTCCTGAACTCAAGTGGATCTGCCTGCCTCGGCCTCCCAAAGTGCTGGAATTACAGGCAATGAGCCACCATGCCTTGACCTCAGTGTATATTTATACTTAAAGCACATATCTGTTGGAACAAGCCATATTTCAAGTGTTCACTAGCCACATGTGGCCAGTGGCTATGGACAACGTAGCTCTAGCACTAATAAAATGCTTGATGTTCTTCCTCATAGACTGTGCTTTTTTTACACCTTTGCTCTTTTTTCCAAACTTACTCATATCATTCTTTGAAATTCAGCTCAGACAGCCCTTCCCATCTCCCAAACTGTGCGAAGCGCAGACACTCTTCTTCCAACCATGCTCATATTCCATACCACCACAGTACCTCCCAGGGCACAATGAATGCATCTATCTAAACTTTTGTCTCTCAGGCTAGAAGACTAGTTTCTCCAGAACAACATCCTACCAGATCTACTCATTTTTATACCCCAAGCATCTTGCAAAATGCTTATATATAGCAGTGGACAGATACGTCTTCACTGAATTCACAAGATTCAGAGTAGCATGCACACCACTGAAGCTGGAATTGAAAACTTAAATTGGGGGGGTTCCTGAGTAAACATATTATATCCTTGGTTAATTAAAAAATGCAAAGTTACATTGCAAAGATACACAGCTCTTTTATAGGTTCTCTTTCAATATAGAGCCTCCTTATAACATGATACCTATGGTCAGAGCTTGAGTTGAATAAAGAAATTTAAAAACTTTGGAGTTATAAGGGATCTTAGGCATGATCTAGTTATTTTGCAAACGAGTACAAAATAGGTGGAAGAGTTCAAGTGACAAACACAAATTGGAAAAATTAGCTAACACAGAATAGCACCATAATCAGAAAGGTGCCCAGGTTCCTAGGTCCCTATAGCTTTCGTTACAGCACTCCGCTTCTGTGGCTGTGTCAACTATGCACATTAATCAAACAAAATGTATAATTAAAATCCATTTACAAATTAGAGAGAACCTATACTATTGCAAACCCTTTTGGTTGTTGTTGCTGTTACTACTGCTGTCAATTACTTCCAAGATGGCACGGCAGAGAACATACTGTTAAACAAATATTCCTTGTGCTACACTTTCTGGCCCCTCTATAGTCTAGTGGGGCTACGTGACTCATTCTAGCCAATAAAGTATGTGTGAAAGTGAAACGTGTCCCTTCTGGGCAGAGACATTCAAGAGCTGGTGTGACGATTCCACGCTTCTGTTCCCTGACCCCAGAACTAGTATTGGGCTGGCACTGCCACAGTCTGGAAGGGCCCTGGCTGCTTATGCTGAGTTACCACTTGGAGGGGTCAACCACTGCAGACTCGGAGCATTTGCAAGAACAAGACATAACCTCGTCGTGCTAAGTGACTGAGGTTTTGAGATGTTTTTTCTGTTGCAGCAGCTCATGCTTAATTACCCTAACACAGCAAACTAAATTACACACATAGGGCTGTGCATCTTGAAGTTGAGTACTGTAACAAATGTAATTAATATGATATAAATTACTAGACATAAACCCACTTAAAATATTTTTCTATTTTTATTTTAAAATGATATGCTAAATTATACATTAAATTTAAGACGTATCAGGTATAAAACCTGATTAAAGTCCTATAAAATTATCAATGTCTAAAACACACAGTCAAACTCAAATGCTGGGCTGGGCACAGTGACTCACGCCTATAATCCCAGCACTTTGGGAGGCCAAGGCAGGCGGATCACTTGAAGCCAGGAGTTCAAGACCAGCCTGGCCAACATGGCAAAACCCCCTCTCTACTAAAAATACAAAAATTAGTTGGGCGTGGTGGTGCACATCTATAATCCCAACTACTTGGGAAGCTGAGGCACAAGAAATGCTTGAACCCAGGAGATGGAGGTTGTAGTGAGCTGAGATCACATCACTGCACTCCAGCCTGGGTGACAGAGGGAGACTCTGTCTCAAAAAATAAAAATAAAAATAAAAACTAAAAAACGCTGAATCAGGTTTCAAGCACTAATTACTTTTTCTAAAATGGCAATATCCCCATGAAATGACTATATCATAGTCATTGTCTGAGTCTAGGACCTAGAGTTTTCGTTCCACATGGTAATCATACACCATGAGAAATTCCTATTGGCAAGAGTTTCATGGAACTTCAATTAAGCTTCATTTGTTATCTCTGAGTAGCAGTGCGGTGTCACATTATTTCCAGAATTACAAAAAAGTTTTTATTATTACTGTCAGATGTACCTCTTTCAATTTTACTATTTGCTATTATTTCCCTATGGCCACATATATTACAATATGTCCATCTTTAATTAAAAGCCACAGATGGAGTTTCGCTTGAAGGCTTGTCCGTGTAATCCCAGTTACTCAGGAGGCTGAACCAGGAGGACCACTTGAGACCAGGAATTCAAGACCAGTCTGGGCAACAGTAAGACCCCATCTCTTGAAAACAAAAAACAAAAAACAAAAAACATTTAGCCAGGCATGGCATGCACCTGTACTCCCAGCTTCTTGGGAGGCTGAGGCAAGATGATCACTTGAGCCCAGGAGGTTGAGGCTGCAGTTGAGCCATGTTCATGCCACTGCACTCCAGCCTAGGCAACACAGTGAGACTCCATCTCTTAAAAAAAAAAAAAAAAAAAAGCCACAGATGTCATTTTGGGGGAAGATTAAGAACGTACAATTTGAATCTCATGACTGTACCCATAGGGATGTCAAGGGATGTCAGTATAAGACTGTAGTGGAACATTTGGAAAGAGAGTTGTTGTCAATTTCAGAGAAAATACTCTTCACCAGGTAGAGCAGCTCACAGCAATAGCTACTTTACAAACTAAAACCATGATTACTTTGTGTTTCAACAAAAATAGTTCAGCCAATTGTGGGGTGAATTCCCTAAGCCCAGAATGTCCCAACTTTAAATTCATACTGAAAAACTTTTAGACATTTAGAACAGATTTTCATGAATGTTTAGACTTTTAAATGCAGCCAAGCCTCTCTAAATAATAAATGCAATTAGGCAAGTCCCAATTACTATTACAGAATGACTATGCAAGACAAGGCTACCCACATTTCTGAGACGATCAAGAATTTTGTCTTTTTAATGTTCCTCTAAAGTACATTTCCTTCCATTAGAAATGTGTACTTGGAGAGAATTTCATTATAATTCACAAAACTTGCTTTAACTAGGTGGCTGGCAGATTACTTATGCTTCATTTAAGGGTTTGGCTGCATATTTGTGAATCTGTAATACAATATTTCTTTAAACTACAACACATCTGGCACATTCCTAGATTCACTTTATCATATATATATATATATATATATATGCCGAGATTTTTATGTTAATTTTCTATTTTTTCCCTACTTTACTGCATTGTATATTCTCCTTAAGTATCCTCAAACCTTCTGTATACTGTGGGAGAACACAAATCCCCAATGAAGAGATACAACAGTGCATTTGGCTGGATCAATAGTTGTTAAATTTTTTTTTTTAGATAACCTAAAAATACCTCATAAAGTCATTTTTTCTTGAACTCTTGTGATCTGTAATGGTACAGAAAGCCTTCCCCACCCTGGGAACCTGGCAGGGCCCTGACTAGGGCCTACGTGCCCACTTAGACACCAATAAACTCTGAGAACTCAGCATTCATTTTCTGTGACTGAGGGCTGCTGAATGAGATGAGGAAACTAAATGCTTAATAAACAGTAGTTACTATGACATTACCATTCTTATCACCCTGGCCAACCTGCTGCCTCCCTGCACACACAGAAGAGGCTCAGGAACAGAAGGCCACGAGGCAATGCCAGGAGTAGAAGAAGGTAGAGGCAGCAGCCAGAACGAAAAGACACAGGCGCCCTGGATGGCATTTGAGAGTCGAACACACAGTGCAAACTTCTCTATTTTCCCTGATTGCCTCCAAATCATTCTAGACCTTTGGCTAAATATCACTTCTTCAGGTGGCCTCCCATGGCCTTCTGAATTAGGATAACTTCCCCTGTCAGTACTTTCTGGTATGGTCCTTTTTGTAATATTCAGGTATTCACTCAAAAACATTGACTGAGTCCCTCCTACATGTCAGGCAGTGCTCAAGTTAATGTGGATACAACACAAACACAACTCAGCTCCTTTCCCCAGAGTTCCAGTCTCAGGTCATGACCTCGCTGTTCACCAAGGTTCCTGACTATCTGAACTCCATTCCCTCCCTCACCTGTCACATGAGATGAGTCACTAGGACTTGCTGATTTTGACCTCTGGATTCCTTCGTGAACCTAGTTTCTCTCCATCCCAACCACCGCCACCTCGTAGCGTCCACCCTTTCCCCTAGGAAATATTCCCATAGCCTCCATCAGGTTTTCCAGCCTGCCATCCACCCCTCTCCAACCCAACCCACGCACCTGCAATTGGAGTGTCTAGGATGAAAATCAGACAAGGACACTTTCTTGCGTCAAACCTATCCAGGGTCCCCAGTGTGTCTGATGACTGGACATCAGCCTACATTTTTCCCTCACTCCCATATTCTCCCATGTGAGACCTGTGCTTCTGCCATAATGAACTATTTGCAGTCCCCAACCTATGTTCTCCTTTTTTTATGCCTACTAATGACACCTAGCACACACAGTTCCTGTCACCTACTTTGTGCTTAATACATATTATTTTTTGCTGAAAAGAATGAATGCATGAAAGTGTTTGTGTTTTTACATTTACTAGGCCTTCTGCTTGAATTGTCCTTTGTCACCAAATTATCAATGTCTTTATCACATTTGCATCTCGGGTGCCTGGCACAGCATCTGTAACCTAGGAAATGCTGAGTAATGTTTTCAGACTAAATGGATGGACAAATAATTGACGGGCAAACCATCTACCTTAGCTTAGGACACAAAGTGGAATACAAGTAGGTAGAAAGCAATGATCTCTCCTTCATAAAGACACCCAAAAGCCTTTGCTAATTTCCTTCAGGAACATGAACAATGCAAGTCTTGAGAGGTAAAATCAGAATAAATTATTAGTGACCCCAAGGAGAAGACATGCCCTTCTTGTTTCATTTTGTTTTTAATTCGGCTGCTATTGATTGAGGTAGCATAGAGGTAGCACCAGGTAATGGAAAGAGCATTGCCCTGGGAGTCAGAGGACCTGAAGTCAATTCCAGAACTGGCTCTCTGTCTAATTAGCTGTGTGGCCTGAATTCAGCTGAATCAGAAGCAAGCCCACCCCCCCGGGCCTCCTATTATGTGAGCAATTGAATTTCCTTTTTTTGCTTTAGTTGGGTTTCTGACTCTTGGAACTAAAAGAGTGCTGACTAACATCCCATTCTTATCATCTCTTGTGGTTGCATTTACTGGGCGGGTAAGCCAAAAAATGCCATAAATAAAGCATATTCCGATTATAGCAAAGCACTTGGCTGAAGTCCCTAGAATATACTCACAAAAGAGAAAAGAGGACTCAACTGTTTATTTAGATGGATCTGAAACTTGTTGAACCTTTATATGTGAAAAGTTCTGATTAATGAATGTATACACATGGAAAGAGGTTTCTTGTATCCTCTAACAGACTCCTGAACCTGTCCCTATTCTATTTAGGGTTCTCAGCAGCCACTCAGAGAAATAAAAGGGGTGCTTATGAGACTTCTAGATCCCTCAAAGCTAGAAGAAATCATTAATATAACAGAGGCATGAGTCAAGATTCACCAGTTTAATGAGGAAAACAGAGAAAAGGCATGGTTAGGGCCACAGGTCTCCGAAATGACCCTTTTCCTCCAATAGCCCTCCTAATACATTACCTGGCTTAGGCATTACCTGGCTTAGGAAATGAGACTCTTCTGTTTTTCTCTTTGGTTTTTATGGCTTGTAATGAAGTTTCTTGTCTGCTTGTGTGTTTTTATTCTACTTTGTGCACAGGGTACTATTTCTTAATTGTAATTATTCCTAGAATTATTTGGGAAACTTGCCCATTTGTGATTAATTAGCTTTTTGATTATTATGTGTTTAAGAGCCTTGTGCCTTCAGGCATGTGCACCTAAAAATTAAAATGTATTAATATGAACATAATGAAATCAATATGATTTTATGTAACTGCATGATTTATGCTTATTGAGGAAGTTATTGAAGTATAATTTATAGGTTAGTTCTTACAGCACAAATGCTTTCCTTCTCCTCATTTTCTCTTTTTCTCCTGCAGGAAAATTGCAAGATCCCTTAAATACCTTCTCATGTACAAAATCTTCATCTTGGCATCTATCATTCTCTCTTGTTCTTACTTCTGTCCCTCTACCATTCATGTGCTGGTTTGACTAAAAGTTGGACCAATCTGGGGTGAAAGTGTGTGACACTTGTGCCATCTGGCCTCTCCTCCTTCCTGTGTCTTGAGAGAGAAGGGAAGCTCAGTCCCCTCTGAGCTCAAGCATGGGAGACAACTCAGGCTCTGATCCTCAGGATCCCCGCAAGCCCTGCTGAGGGAGGGAGAGGAGGAGATCTCACATCAAGCCCACTGGGGGGCTTCATCTCTGCATACCAGTAAAGCCCAGCACAGACAGGCACTCCTAGGCATCAGCCTGTCATTAATAAATACCAGCTCATCTCTCATTGGCTCATTAACTTCCTGAGGTCATCTCCTCTGACATTGAATCCCCAAAAGGACAAGAGGACAAGAGGGGGGTGGGTGGGGCTCAGAAACAAGGCTGGGAACCCGTTCTACTACATATGGGGTCAAGCTCATCACTGTTTCAGCACTCACGTACTCGCTTCTCACTCGGCCAGCGCTGGTGAGTGTGCTAGCTCTCTAGCAGGCCCAGGGGCTGCAAAGATGAGTGAGACACAGGCTCCGCACACAAACAGCTCACAACCCTCTCCCGTGCTCAACAGGCACCGCGTGCCCACCATGTGCAAAGCCCTGGGCGTGCGGCGGGCATTCGGGAGCTTAAAGACTAGGGCGAAAGACAGGCCAGGCTGCGGCAGAACATACGGTCAGAGAAATGCTCTCTGAGGTCTGAAGGGGATAGGCTGCTTCAGCTCCACAGTTCTGTTGGGGTTGCCTGGAAGGAGGCAGGCCAGGATGGCACCCTGCAGGGAGAGGGCGAAGGGACCAGGCAGCATCTCCCCTAAGGGGTCGACCCAGGCAGAGTCTTCCCTAAGGGGTCGACTAACTCATCTGCCACCCCTGAGGAAAAATAATACAACGTTTCACTCTGCAGATATCCACAGAATCACTGAACTAAAAAAAAATTTGAAATGAGGCAAAATCTTTGTTTAAATAGAAAAGGGAGCAAAAACCAACCAACCAACCAAACAAACAAACAAAAAACCCCTCCAAACCCCAGCCTTTGGTTGTCCTATAAAAATCTAGCAGTGCTGCCTTCTTGCCATCTATCCAGATGACACTCTCCTTAATCCCCAGCCTAACACTGGCGGGCCTCACAAAATGTAGAGCTAAAATTACAGTTAACACCACCATAAAGAGCTCCACATTAAATGAGAAAACAAAATTGGGCGACATAATGTATTTTGAGTAAGAGGAAAATAAACCAGAAACGATGTGTATATATAAACATGTAGAGGAGTGTGCATATGCTATGTGTTGGTATATATAGATGTTGTGTTGTGGATAATGCTCTTCCCAGTAACCTGTTTTTTAAAAACCAGCACCCTCCAGCAGGTATCCCCATAAAGAAACCACCCACTTTCTGCAGAGACCACAGTCCCCACACTCAGCCTTTCCTGCTGAGCTTCCACAGCTCTCCCGCTCTGGCGCCAAGCTAGAGGGACCACCCTCTGGACATCCTTTTCTCCGTCATTATCGACTCCTTGGAAAAGTAAGCCACTCACAAGTGGCTGGGACCTCTCGCCTTACCCTTAAGAACCCATTTTCCTGCACTACGCCCATCGAGTCTGCCCCTTGTCTGCCGAGCTGCACTGGAATTGTAAAAACCGGGGCCAACTGTGTCCTACCAGGAACAACTCACTTCCCTAGTGTGCTCACGAGATTTCTTTGTGACATTTTCATCAGCTACGTGGTGTAAACTAGGAGCCATTCACCAGACGGAGGGGCCGCTGCTTTAATCAAACCTTGTAACTTGTTCCCTTTCTCTATCTGCATGCGCAAACCCAGTGTCACCCTCGAGCTCCACGCCAAGGAATGCTGGGCAGGAGAACCTGGGCAAAGCTGGAAGTTTAGTATCTCAGGAAGACAGTGTTCTCAGCAATTCTGATTGGGTGAAATGAAATCTTGGCTACAAGGTTAACAGCTTTTACCTAATGTCTATGTCTATTCTCTAAGGTTGAAAATGTTTTTTCATCCCTTCTATCAGGGATTGGCAAACTATGGTGTGGCCCTTGGGGCAAACACAGCCACACGCATGCATGGATGTATTTCTCTGGTTGCTTTCACACTACCATGGCAGAGCTGAATAGTGACAAAAATCAACTGGAGACCAGCCTGCAAAACTCAAAATGTTTACTATCTGGTCCTTTACAGAAAATGTTTGCTGACTCCTTCCTTTATATTTGTCACTAAATACTGTCGTTTCTTCTTCCGAAAGTCTTCTCCATTTCTCAGTGCCCCCTCACTTCCAATGATAGTACTATGATTCAAATTCTGTCCACCTCTCCGTGCGGGATAGCTTCCCATTCCAGTCCGCCCTGCGTACGGCTGCCTGGCTGTCATCCTGTCACTTGCTGAATCCTCTCAAACCCATACCCAAGAACATACATGCTCTTAGTTGCCACCAGAGGCAATCTCCTAATTTTACCTTTCAGGGCCTTCAATTCAGACTTCGGTCTCACTTCTGTCCTGTACGCTTTGGGCCTGTGCCTTCCCTGTGGGCACACACATGCTTTCCTCCACTGCTGGGAGGGCTTCAGCGCCTCCTCCGCCCCACCTGCCAGCGCTCTGCTCCCCTTTCCCCAAGAAGATCTCCTGCTAATTCACAGATTCCCTCCTGGCCTCTCTGCATTCTGCCCTCTGGTTCAGTCCCTGCTGTCATGTGTTCACTCACTTGAGCTTGTTTCTTGCTGAATTATCTGCTCATCTTATAGATTCCAATGGTAACAAAAAATAAATTAGGACAAAGACTACAAGAAAGATTCTGATGAGAGGAATCCACGTGGGGGATGATCCCCTCGGAGATGTGGCATCCAAAACTATACTAGGTCTCAACATGGGGATCACCTACATTCCAGGCGAAAATTCCTGTCTTGGTGCACACTGCACTTAATGGTTTATATCACTGACTTGATTGTTTTCCCAGACATTTCACATCTTTGCCTTTCATCTCTTCAAAGAGTTAATAACTCCCCCATTAGAATATGCATATATATTGCAGTGCTAGATAATAAGTAGAGGAACTTAATAACTTATTGTGAAACATAGAAGTATACCTTGCTTTAATAAAACTTCATGCCTTGTTCCCTTTCTCTATGTGCCTATAAAAACCCAGAACTCTCAATCACTCGCTTACCAGACATTCTGAAATTGAGAAGCAAAAGAAACCTTCTCCTCCCTCGGGGCATAAGCTCTGGCCACCCATCCCATTTGGATGGTCAGGTTTTAACAGGCTACACACTTATAAACAAATTCTTATACACCTCTAAGTTCTTCTCCCCTGCTCTCTGCTTCTCCCTTGTCCCTCTGCTCCCTCCGGTCTTCTCTCCGTGTGCCATCATGGCGTGTCCGCAGTCTGACCCACTAGCTGGGAGGCCACTGAGAGGTGGGCTGGGACACTGGAAAATGAGCTTCATTTAGAAATTAAGCTCAAATCATAATTTCTGCCTCTCTTAAAAGCTATTACCATTGACAATGAACAGCTCTGCTTCCTCTTCACATTCTCTTAAAACCATCATGAGCCCCTTCCTTCCACCCCAGCCTGCCAATTACACACTCCTGTCTGGGGACTTTCACTTTTAACTGCTTTTTACAGACATAAGTGAAAGTACTAAAAATTAAAAGCTGAAAGGAGATGAAAAGAAACATGCTTCAAACTCCTTCTCAGCCATTACAAATCAACAGGAGCTAAACATCAGATTTTTTTTTAAAAGAGCTTTCTTTTTATGAACAAGTAAAACATATGTAGAAGAGAATACCTCAAACCCCAGATGGGTTGTGCATGTAACATTTTAACTCGTGTGCCCAGTTCCTAAGTCAATGTTACCAGTGTGACCACACTTAACCGTGGAAAGCTAGTCAGCCATGGCAGAGTTCAGCAACTGCTATTGTTAACCACACTGTAAATGTGTTAGAAGCCATCACTTTTTTTGCTGCCAAATTCTGAAACCTCTGTCTCTGAAAGGCTGCAAGCACTGTATTCACAGAGAAGGTAGGTGGCAGAAAGGGGTTAAAGAGGTTAGGTGTCTGTGTGAATCAGATTTTAGAAAGATCTAAAACTCCAAACAGCAGTGTGCATGCACTCAAATGTGCAAAACTGGAAAAAGTCATCCTATGTTGAAAAATCAAAGCCATTTACAGTAGACATGTATCCAGGAAAGGGGGGCAGTCTTTAAATATATGGTTAGCCTCTTAGCCTCTCTCTGTGAAAAACTCTGGATTGCCAAGAGCAACACTGAAGATTTACTGTTATAGTCAGATTTCCCCTGCTATCTTATTGTTCACGAACTTTCAGAGCGATTCTCCATCTAGCTGTTTTCATGAATGCCTCAGTGATCAACCACTGAAGCAGATGACCTTTCTCACCAGTTGCCATGTCTATTAGCTAAATCTGCTCTTTCCCCTCAAAGCAGATCCTTCCCAGGCTCCAAGCATCTTCGTGTAATGTTATGAAGGTTTGTATATGCTGGGTGTCCACAGAGTGACACCCGTCTGGAATCTTAGGCAGTGGTGGGAGGTGCTAGAGACAAACCAGGGAAGCTTCTGCACTGATCCCAACCAAAACATGGGGAAGGAGCCTGCAGAATTGTAAACAGAAGACAATTCGGTGGTTAAGAGGCTGTGCCCAGCCCCACTCTCTCTAGCTGCCCATTTGAATGTTGGACCAACAGTGGGGCATTCACAAATCTTGAGAGTCAAGGTTCAGGTTTTAGTTTCAACTCACAGTGGGGTTCCTCTGTTCTGCTGGCCTTGTTTTCTCTCTGCTAAAAAACTTCCGTTAGAGTGACTCTCCTGACCCCGCACCCTGCCCTTTACTGAGTCCCACTAGGAGCTCAGTACTCCCTAGGAGGAGCAAGTTACTTGCTGGTCCATATTTCTGGATGAGGCGGAGCTGATCTACTAAAAGACCTTAAAGTTGGGAATAGACTTTCTTGCCCTGCTCTCCACTGGGACAGCTGAGAGACTATGCTTGTTATGCAGACCCCACCATTCCCCAGGTTGGGCTGGAGGGGAGGGAGGGAGAGCAGGTCCTCTTGATGCAGATGCAAAGCCATGTGATTCCATCAGCTGAGGAGAAATAAAGCTGACATTCTCTTTCCTTCACCTGTTTCAATGTCTTAATTTGCTTAAAACTCAGGTGGAAAAGAAAAGACTCTTCTGGTTGCCAACAGCAAGTAAACTTAAATTTACAATAGCAAAAGGTTAATTTATTATAAAAATGTTTATAATATTATAATAGCTGGTGGAACTGAAGGGGAGTCTCAGGAAAAACCACACCCTGGATATCAAACATACTGTTTTCATTCTGCATCTGCTGTCTTCCTTTTCTGTTTGCAGACTGGCTACCTCTGCTCCTCAAGTGCAAAGTTGAGAAACATGATTGTTCAATGCTCTCAGGCATCGCATCCTATAGCTTCAGCCATTGAAGAGGGACAGTATGTTGCGGGAAGTCAGGGACCCCAAACGGAGGGATCAGCTGAAGCCATGGCAGAAGAACGTGGATTGTGAAGATTTTATGGACATTTATTAGTTCCCCAAATTAATACTTTTATAATTTCCTATGCCTGTCTTTACTTTAATCTCTTAATCCTGTCAGCTGAGGAGGATGTATGTCGCTTCAGGACCATGTGGACAGTACTCTTTCTTCTCTTAAATCCAAAATTCTCTGGCTAAAAGTGTGATTGCCTCCACAGTGAGGGGACCATTGCCAGACAGACAACTGTCCAAGTTGGAGTGGAGCTACTCAATTAAGAAAGGGGGTCATGGTGGAGCAAAACCACTAAGGCACAACAGGAACTAAAGTATCAATCTGGAAGAGCGAAGGAAGCTCCCAGGGACTGAGCTGCTGGGCCTCCAAGCCTTTTCCATCTAATCTCAACGTTTTGAATTCTACCATGTTTTAAACCTAAAGATTCACAAAAGCTATTAATAAAATAGCCATATAATTTATCATTCACACCAAGACACTTCTGAGAGTGAAAGTAGGTACCACAAATAATTAAAATTATATTATTTTGAAATGTCTATTTATTGACTAACAAACTGGTTTTCTCATAATCATGGATCTATATAATCACTCTTATTCAGAAACTATTTTCAAAACTAAAATCTTTCTTTAAAAAACGTCCAAGCCAGGTGTGATGGCTTGCATCTGTGGTCCCAGCTACTTGGGAGACTGAGGTGGCAAAGACTGCAGTGAGCCGAGATTGTGCCACTGCCCTCCAGCCGGGGTAACAGAGAGAAAGACCCTATGTCAAAAAAGAAAAAATAAAAGTCCATATACATTAAGGCAAAATATAAAAACTTTATATTCTTTACATTCTTTATGTTAATTATAAACATTTAAAAGTAATATAAATAGTAATTGGTCTTGGCATACATTTACATACCTTGAGCAGTTTTGTAACTGTATGTTTTGAATTCTGTCCTGGTATTTCTCTAAAAGTATTTATGTTTGATACGAGCTTGGTGTTGGTAATTTTTGTCAATCTTCCTTAATGTTGCATTTTGTGCGACTTGAAGTTGTTGACGTCTTCAATGGACGTTTCTGTTAAGTCCACGCTATTTTAATTTTTGAAAACACCTAAGGGTAAGTGATAAGCTCAGAGCAAATCCTACCAAAGGAAAATGTTCTCAATTCTTTTTTTTTTTTTTTTTACCGGAAAGCATAAATATTTCATTCCCAATATTTTTAAAGGAACTATCTTTCTGCTTCCACTCAGTGTATAGGTCTTTAATGAAAACTTTAGCAAGATCAAGCTCTCATATTAATTGTCTCTCTTTATGATTCTTTTGAATATCTGACCAAATGTGGATGATGCAATATTATAAGCCTTTTCAACTTCATTCCATTGTGATATAGAATAAAAATTTATCCAGTAAAATACAGAAGTCTCATGAAAAAATTATTTCCATAATGTAGTTGTTCTAAGGAAAAATTATACAATTTTGAAATTAAATTTTGTGTACCTACCATTGGGCCCTCATCCTATAATTTGTCACTCCCTACTCTGCTTTTGTGAGGAAATACGGCAATATGTTCCAGTTTGCAGGCTGTGGTTTTAATAATGGCAAGTCTCTAAAACCTGCCTATGCTGAAGTTCCTGATGCTCCAGTAATTGAATACTTTAAGATTTCCACTTGATTTGGGGCAAAAATGCAGACAAGATTTAAAGGAATCACACACTCATTACCAGTGTAGCATAGTTACAGTGAGATACAAAGAAGTTTTTCAAAGGCTGACATATTTCTAAAATCTGATCAATGACGGGGGCAAAGAGAGCAAGTGTGTTCTTCCCACAGTGAGGTGTGTTTTTGTATTTAACTTCAGTATTGAAAAAAATCTGTAGTTCAATCATTCTGTGTAAAGATATAAATATCTGCACATTTTTACAATGGCAGCTTCTAATTCTAAGAGTACAATATCACAACTCGTTTGGATACAATTATCAATTATATGTATATTCTATACTCAATGATTTTACAAAATACATTTCATATTATATACTTGTATATTTTATTTAAATATTTTAATTAATTTATTTTCTTTTAAAATCATATGTACTTGCAGTATGCAATAAGATGTTTTAATATACACATACATAGTGAAGTGATTACTACAGCCAGGCAAATTAATATAGCCATCATCTCACACAGTTATCTCTCTCTCTGTGTGTGTGTGTGTGTGTGTGTGTGTGTGTGTGTGTGTTAAGAATACCTAAAATCTACTCTTAGCAATTTCTAGTATATGATATAATATTACTGACCACAGTACTTGTGCTGTAATTTCTAGACTTGTACTTCATAACTGCAACTTCATGTCTTTTGACCTAAATCTTCCCATTTTTAATAAAATCTTTTATTTACTATTTTCTTCAACTATTTTTATATATTTTATTAATTTTTAAATTATGAATTATATACACATATATCTTACCATCAATCCAGGTATATTTCTGCTACACTTTTCTTAATTTAGTGAGGATATTGTTTTTATTAAAACATTGTTCTCCATAAAAGTTTTCATATATCATCACTACAAAAATAAATAATTTGATCATAAACATTGAGCTTTTTGAATGGATTTACAATCACACGCACAATCAGGTGTGTTACCTTTGACAAAATGAACTTCCAAAAGCATTCCTCTTATCCCATGAATCACATGGAAAAAACAAAAAAAATTTGAATTAACTGATTTTCTATTTGAAGTATCTGATGAGATGGCTGTGATATAAAATTGGCAGGATCACTTAACTGTTTGCAAAGTTCTTTTGCTAACTGAGCCAAGATATTAAAAGCTATACCTACATTTTTACATGTGTGGGAGAAAAGCTGAACTCCAGAAAGAATGAAATTATCTTATAATGAGAGTTACTTGTCTCACCTAAATGAAAAGTCATTCTTTGAAAACAATATGCAAAAATGCTGCATTGTGTTTGTTACACGCTCATCTTTGAAATGTTTAAAATTTTAAAAATTGTGAAGCCTTCTTCAATAGATTTCTTTCTTTTAGAAATCTGGTCAGTGATACTGTTCTGACTTTTATGTGAATGGTAAATATTGACAGGTTACACATTCAATATCAACTTTCTTGACAAATCCAGTAATCCATTTTTCCTTAAAAGGTGCTTTTGGGGAGAGAGTAATTGCGACCAAAAGGGTTTATTGAAAAATAATTTTAAAAATTGCCAAAAAGTAAAATAAATGAATAACTTCAGATGTATACCCTATAAAATGTGACAAACCCTTGCAGAAAGGGCATGCCAAACTATTCTCTGCATCTATAGGTTCTAACACATAATGGCTAAGCCTCTCTCCAACACATATTTTAACGAATAAATTGCTATAATTCTCACTGTTTCATCTGACTAAAGGCCAGTGGCTCCTGCACTTTGCAAGCTATGGAGTGATCCACGGCACAGCTGGCTGACAGACCACAAGGCTGGCTGGGGTAGCAGTCTCAAATACTCCTCCCACACCATGCTGGACTGGGAGGAGTTAACTGCCCCAGCCACTGGTGTCTCAGCACAGTTTTATCAAGAGCACCTGCATGCTTCATTCAAGGAGGTATTGGCTCAGCTGCACTGTGAAAGGCCTGGGAGAAGAGAAGAACGTCATTGCTGGACAGATTTAGATTTCACTGAGAACTCTGCTCACTGCACACGCATCTCACATGTGACTGGAGGGGCAGGCAAGCTCAAAGGACAAAGCAAAGGTCTATCAAGCCCATTCTGGCATATTTTAATGCAACCCATAATGATACTTTATTTTAAAAAATGAGAAACCAGCTGGGCGTGGTGGCTCACACCTGTAATCCCAGCACTTTGGGAGGCTGAGGCGGGTGGACCACCTGAGGTCAGAAGTTCAAGATCAGCCTGGCCAACGTGGCAAAACCCCATCTCTACTAAAAATACAAAAATTAGATGGGTGTGGTGGCTCACGCCTGTAGTCCCAGCTACTCAGGAGGCTGAGCCACGAGTATCGCTAGACCAGGAGGTGGAGGTTGCAGTGAGCTGAGATCATGCCACTGCACTCCAGCCTGGGCAACAGAGCAAGAATCCATCTCAAAAATAAATAAATAAATACAAATAAAATAAAATAAAAAAATGAGAACCCCAAGACAATGCTAATTAGGAAGGTTAAAGGCACTAACTGGGACTGTCCTGGGCAAACTGAGCTGTGTAGTCACCTATCAGTTAATGGCTCTGTTAAGAAAATGTAATTAACACAGCTAAGAGTTGAGAACTTACCATGAAGCATATGCCAAGAGCTTTACAGGCAATATCTTTTTCAATACGCCCACAGTGAGCATATCTCTGAAATAGGTGTTATTTCTTCATTAGATTTATGTCCTTTGTTTATCTTAAGTACAAGGCTGAGGTACACCGATACTACTTAAACTCTTTGAGGTTTAGATACTAGATGGCGAGCGGCAATGTTCATTCATATCATGTTTACATCTGCTGGCTTGGTCTGTCTAGCAACTCTAACCCCTTCTTTTGATAAGCACAGTCCAGTTTTCTCTGGGTGAATGAATCTTGTGTTTGTTAGTCACTGCATTCCCTCTTCTAGCCCCATCTCCCAAAACAAGAACAAGACCAGACCTGGCATCTCTCTCTCTCTCTCTCTCTCTCTCTCTCGGGGATTTGAAGCTTGACTGGAATGTCACAAGGACAGAAAATGTTTTGTTCCAAGTCATTCCAGTGGCACCACCTTCAAGCGGCTGTCCTAAATACCAGAACTACCCTGTTCTTATCCTTTATCCTTTCAACTCTTCTACCGGTTCTGTGAATTATCCAGTGTCATTTTAATACATCCTCTCCTTTAAAAAAAAAAATGTAAGGTAGCAAAAATTGGTGCTACAGCTTACAACCAAAGCACTCTGAGTCCCTTAGCAACTAAACCTAGGTTTGTCTAACTCCAGAGTCCGTGCCTTAACCATGGTACCCTGGTATGTTCCTTAGCCAGCACCTGGTACCAGACAGGCCTGCAGTTTACCTGCTCTGATGAAAAACACTGAAGGAAACTGCACAGGCCTCTCCTCTGCAAGCTGCATCTGAGGCGCCTGGCCTTGCCCCACCCTCCGCTGGTGTGGCTGGCCTTGATTTCCCTTCAGTCATCCAGGACAGATGCTTACTCATGTGGTGTCTTCCTCCTCAAGTCTTATTTGGTCTCCATTCTGCTTCGACAGAACCATATGGGCAGCTCTTTGCAGCCTGGGAGAAAAGCTGCATTTCTATGAGTACTTTCCCAGCCTCCACAGCAGCCTTTTCTCAAGAAGCTGAAGAAAACGCAGTACCCAAGTTACCAGAATTTCTCACTGTACCACACACATTTTCCCAAGCTAGAGAAAATAAAGTTTTCTAGGGAGAGAGGGAGGGAGGGCGAGAGGGAGGCAGCACAATGAAATAATAGAGAACAGGATCAGATACCCAATAGACTTCTTAAACGATGGCAAGTGGCAAAACTGCTGACACGAAGAATCATGTAAAACTTATATCTTCATAAAACAACACATTTGGAAAGGACACTGCCCCTAGAATTGCTACCTCAGCTTGGTACAGTTGACATTTGCTTCTGCTGAAATTTCAGATGCCCCTTGTATTAATGTATGCAGAGAGAAGAAAGAAGGCATTGAAAAGGCAGCAACCATACAGGGACAGTTGAAAACCAACACAAAAGAAACAGGAAATGTAGGCCATTGCTGTACCCAAAGTTTAAGTAGTTAGTGACTACTATTTGAGTCACTTAGTTTTAAAAAGTAAAAGAACAACTTATGATCTCATCAAAGATATTCTGGCACACAGAACTAGATAAATGGCTTTGTACCAGTTTTCTATTTCTGCAGGCAATGATATCACCAAGCCAAAGGAAGCAAATTGGGAGACAATGATCCTGAAGTTCAAACTACAGCAAACGGTAAGAACTCTATGGGGAACTTGAGGGAAGTTTGAATTTTCTAAATGCATAGAATTTAGGAGCAGCAATCATTAGCTGTCAATCCATTTAACTCACTCATGGATGAGCATGTTAGGGCCCAGAGAGATTAAATGACTTGCTCCAAGCTCACAGACCCAAGCAGTGCTAAATCTGAAAACAGAAATCAAACCTTCTGACCTTATTCTAACCATTCTTTCCTTTTCATCGCATTGCCCTAATTCACTCATGTCCTGCACTGAAGGGCACTAAAGTGCAGTCTGCGTCTCATGAAGGAAACATGTGTCTGGACCTCCCTAATAAAACCACTAGGGAAGCACCACACTGTCTGACTTGCTTCCCTTCTTTCTACTCCCAAAAGACTTCATCCAGAAAAAAATGTCCACTCTCCCAGGTTCCTTGGGGTAGGCACACGTTGGCCAGAACCAAGTTAGTGAACTGCCAGTGAAAGGTCAGATGCAGCCTTCATCGATACACGCCTCGCCCTAGATTCTTTTAACAAGAAAAGGGCACCACTTCGTGACCAGCCTGGCCAACATGGTGAAACCCCATCTCTGCTAAAGATACAAAAATTTGCTGGGCGTGGTGGTGCATGCCTGTAATCCCAGCTACTCAGGAGGCTGAGGCAGGAGAATCACTTGAACCCAGGAGGCGGAGGTTGCAGTGAGCCAAGATGGAACCACTGCACTCCAGCCTGGGTGACAGAGTGAGACTCCATCTCAAGAAAAAAAAAAGGCACTACTGGTTCAATGGAAATGCAACTGCCTTGTTTCAATTTCTAGCATCCTGCTTAATTTATGTTGTAGGTTTTCCCAATTCAATTAAGGAGCTCCCTCGTCTTAACTCAGATATCTTAACCTTCTCTCTTCATGCTCCTATCCTGCTGTAAAGAAACAGGAATTCAATCTGAAAAGTGACTAAACGCTGGTGGTAAGTGACAGCTGCTTTGAGGAGGTATAGAGGAGTTAGTCATAGGTAACATAAAGCCAACTCTACTTTTTGTGTAAACTAAAAACAAAAAAAAAATACATGGATCATACATCTAATTCAACAATTCAACTTAGCCAACATCTACTGAGTACCTGGTGTGTGTAGTCACTCCGCTGGTGTTACAGACACAGTGACGAACAGATTCCTCCCTCAAGCTACTTAAACTCTAGAGGAGAAACACTTGCGTTTTATGGTAAGTAAAATAAGCTCCATCAGACAGTCAGATGGTTAACCTGGCCGATCTGATTCACCCTGGCATTTCCTTTCCCTGCTGATGCTCTTGAACGATAACCCTTAAAAACGAAACAACCAAAAGCCTAGTGACACGAATAAAAGGAAAAAATAAGGAGCCTGAAAACTCTGCCACTCAAATAATCTTCTCAGAACTGACTATTTCACCATCAGAGGAGGATGTGTTTCCAATTTAGAACACCAAAAGATGAAAAAAATTTTAATCATTTCTTATCCTTTAAGATCTGTCCTAGATTCCATTCAGTGAAACTACAAGTAACATCAAATCGCCTAACTCAACAAACATGTAAGTCCTAAACACCCCTAGAGAGTCCCTTCCACTCCCCAGGGCCCCCAGCACAGTAGGTGAAAGCAGATGTGATCAGAGAAGATAGCTATCCCTCTCAAAACCGGCTCTAGAGTTGTATAATTAGCTACACAATCCCTAAATTATAGCTCTCTGGGGAAAGCGGGTGAAACTATTTGTTTATTCACAATGAATGATAATGTAAAACAGTTAATTGCCTTCAGATGCTCACGCTCCTATTACAATGAAAGGCTAATGAATTACTTATTTAGGGTAGAGGAGAATAAATGAAAGGATTACATTTTAAAAATAAACATTTCCTAAAATTCTATTTAAAATAAAATAAAAGAATAATAAAATTACCCACATTTATTGCTCTCAATCAGAACAATATTGAGGAAAATATTTTAAATATATTTAGAGAACTATAAGAAGTTTGAATGATACCATTGGCATTCATTTTCCATGTTAAATATCTTATTTACCATGATAACAGTTAATACAGGCTTTTAACTGAAGGTGTGAAATGATGTTTGTTGAAACATTTTTATTTCTATTATTAATGAAATCAACACCCAATGTTCCTTTTACTCATTTTTCTGACATTTAATCCATGACAGTCAATCATTTTAGGTGCTGTTCAGTTTGTCCTTTATCCCACATTAAGATTTTCATTCTCATCAGGCCTGGCAAAAAGATTCACTATTTTAGAACAGCTCCAAACTCAACAGAGTTGCAACGATGCTGGCCCCTGGCCTGCTCCTAACATCTTGGTTTCCTTCTCTACATGGACTAGTTTCTCTGGGAAGAGTTATCAATTCAAACTCACTCTTTCCTCATGTGGACTCAGTCATTTCAAACAGGATCATTTTTATATTATAATGATCATTATATGTATTGTTGTATTTTATATAATAATGATAACGATGCTACCATTCTTATAAGTAGGGATTTGGAGTTTTCAAAATCATCATACACAAGATTTCATTTAAGTCTCAGTACCATCCTATAAGGGAGTTAGCCTTACTTTTATATTGAATGCTGTTCACAGTAACAGGATTAGAGCTTCTTCACCCCATTTGGGGCTGAATCATGCCCCCTCAAAACATATATTCACAGCTGGGTGCAGAGGTGCATGCACACAGGCCCAGCTACTCAGGAGGCTGAGGTGGGAGGATTGCTTGAGGTCAGGAGTTTGAATCCAGCCTAGGCAATATAGTGAGACCTCTATCTCTAAAAAAATAAAATTAAATAAAAAGAAAGAAAAAACAACAACAACTTCATATATTAAAGTCCTAACCCCCAGGACCTCAGAACGTGATACGGCCTTTAAAGAGGTAATTAAGAGGTAATTAGTTAAAATGAGGTCATAAGATGGGCCCTAACCCAATTTGACTTGGATGTCCTTACAAGAAGAAGAGATTAGGACACAGATACACACAGAGGGAAAGACCATGTGAGGACACAGGGAGAAAGTAACCATCTACAAGCCAAGGAAAGAGGCCTCAGGAGAAACCAGCCCTACTAACACTTTGATGTCAGATTTGTAGCCTCCAGAACTATGAGAAACTAAATTTCTGCCACTTAAACACTCCACTCTGCAGTATTTGTTATGGCACCCGTAGCAAGTTAATGCACGCACACCCTCATCTCTTGTATGCTCTACACAGATGTCAAGCTTTTAGGTAGAGCAAATTCACTAATTTCCCAAAGCTCCTCCCTCTCGATGACAAAATATTCTGAATGCTGAACACCTTGTAAGGTTTCATTTTAAATAATCTTATACTGATTCCTATAGTACCAACACTAGAGTCATCAACTAAAAACACAGAAGTGACAAATGGCGCACTTAAGCAATGTGCTCTGCTGCAGAGCAACTAGAGAGACATTCAACGTATTCAAAAGCAGAGTACTCAATGGAGTATTACCCTCCTTCCACCCCCCACCAAAAAGAGATAAGAAGAAAAGGGCATATATTGTTTTATATGGCCATAGTAATCGGGAAGAAAGTAGAAGAATTAGCTGGGGGTGGGGAGTCAGGGAGAGTTGTGCAGGGATCCTAGGGGAAAAGCAGGTCATAGTAATTTGAGATGATTTTAACAAGATAAGCTTTCTTCCATATTCAGACAGTGAAGGGCTGGTTAGCTGCTCAGGCAGGGCATCGTGATACTGAATATTTTATAGGATCATGGTCCATCAGCCCTGCACTAGGGACTGATTAGGCCTGATACACAAATTGTAATCTATTTACTATTCCTGCTTAAATCATGAGAATTTAAATACCAGTCTCTCAGAGTCCACATTGTTCTATTATGGTCTCTGCCCTTGATTACTTCAACTGAGAAGATAATTAGCATGGATCAAGCCAATCACAAGCTCTATGAGCTACCACCTCAGTATTACTGGTTTAATTTTGGATAAAACTTTCTAATGATCTGACACAAAGAAAAGAGCAAATTTAGAACAGAAAACCCGAAGGCTTAAAGGGCTGATGTTCCATTAGGAACTCTTTAGCCTGAGTTGCAAGTTTCCATTTTCCCTTCCTAGCTCCAGATTCTTTTTTTGCACCTTTCCGTGTTTCTATTAGACTAGACCCCAGAAGCATCGGTGGAACAGAGGAAGTGTTCCCATTTCCAATTCACTTTTAATTATAGAAAACAGTTGGCAAAATATCAAAGCCCCATGTACAATTTCTTCTGGCTCCACTGGGAGCACAGGGGTTTACCAAGGGGAGAGAATAACAGAGAAAAACAATAAAGTTTGAGAATTACGACGATGTAGAAAAGGAAAGAAAAGATGAAACAAAGGCAGAAAATGATGACAAATCTACATCTTCCAGCTGGCACACTACCTTGGCTCAAAAGCAAAAATGTGCATTATAATTTCAGGCGGCTACAGTTTTCACAGGGTTTAACCTGAGTCACATTTTGACCTCTACAGTTTCTATAGTTGGAAAAGGATTTTATTATCTAAAAGGGAAGAAAATGAAGGCAATGAGAGGGAAGGAGGGAAAACAACAAAGTTCTCTGCTCTGGCAGACCTTTGTCACCCACAATGTTCAACCTCACACAGCAGTCATTTTAGGAGGTGTGTTCTGAAGAGAAGAGCAATTACCCCTGAAATAGGCCAACATGTTCATTTGTTTAAAGGGGTCAAAAAGAAAGGGATGAATCTGAACTATAAGGAAGCTTGTAACAGAGTTATTTTCGATTGCTTTTTCCTCATCTAGTTTTCTTTTGACATTTTAGACCATCAGGACACCTTGAACTAGCTCTAGGGGAAAAGCGGGAGAGAGGAAAAAGAAAATAATAAAGCCTCTTGGTGCAGACTATGTTTGAAGTTTCGTTCCTCAAACATGTGAACTTGTGCAGGCAATACAGCAAGGGAGACGCGGGAATGGTAAAGAAGGAAGAGATGTGAAGGAAACAACAGAAGAGAATACTCCAAGTGGAAAGGATGGGTAGTAGGAAGAGAGAGAAGAGAACCAGTGGGCATGAACCTAATAATGGAGTCTGCCCTTCCACAGGAGGACCCACTTCCCAAAATGTAGGAAATAAGTCTCTACAGTGCAAACCGAAAATCTGCTCTTACTAGCAATAGAAAGATACAAAAAGAATAAGAACCTATCAAGGACACCTAAACACGCAGAGTTTCAAAGCCCGCTGAGAAGCGAGGCAGTGTGAAGCCGCAGCCAGTACAGACCCGGATTCCAGTCCTGCGGCTACAGGAGCTGGGCAGGCCTCCTGAGCGTTCTCCACCTTCTTTGTGAACTAAAGGATGGGTGGATGGTATGATCACCAAGGCTGCTGCTTTCTTTGAAGGTATTATGGTTCTAAAACACAGAATTTTACTTTTTAAAACCAAACCTGACTCAAACAAGTAGTCACTGACTATTTAAACTCTGAGTATATACCCCACATTTTAAACCATCCTCACAAAGCCTACTTGACACCACAAAAAAAAAAAAGAAAAAAAAAAGGAGGAAACAGAAAACAAGAGCTAGAGAAAAACAACGTAAGGAGCATTGAAACGCCCCAATAGCGGCCCAAGATGAACTTCTGACAGGAACTCCAATAATTCTTGCTGCTGAAACAGCGCTGGCACTCACTGCCATTGTATCACATGACACTGTCCACTGTGTCTTTAAACCAAACTGGTATTTTCATAATATAGAGGGGTATGCCATTAACGCAAGAGACAAAATAAAAGCAAATGACAGTAAAATATGTGTGCAGCATGTTGTACTCTATAAAGTCATTGAACTGTCATTACATCCATAGCGCTTTATGAGAAAAACATAAATAATTTGTTAAACGTTTGTGAGCACCTACTATGTAAGAGACCTTCATTCATTCCAGGTGCTTTCTGCGCATCATGTCTTTCAATCCTCAAAACAACTCCATGAATAGCTAATACTACTGCTCCCATTTTATAAATGAGGAAACAGTCTAAGAGCCATCAAGTCACCCGTCCAATGTCGCAGAGCTAGTTGGCAATACAGCTAGAAGTTAGATCTCAAGTCCCAGCTTGGTGGTCCGGGGTAGACATAAGGTCCCCTATAGAGACTGCGACTTTGACTTTCCATTCCTCTTGGAGGTCGATACACTGCAGTCTTCATCTAGCCACACACCAAAAGACATTTGTTCTATCAATGTTTTGTCAGCCCCTTCTTTCATTTAAAGCAGTATTTCTTAAGTGTTGCTCTGCACTGAGCACTGTACTAAGAGACATGTGATCCCTACCTTCTAGAATGTTAAATTCTACGTGGAGAAAAGAGGAATAAATGAGAATGAAAAGCAACTGTCCAACAGTTAAGTAATGAGAGAGCAACATAGTGCAATACGTGGCTCACTTCTTTCTTTCTTTTTTTTTTTTTTTTTTTTTTTGAGACACAGTCTCCCTCTTGTCACCCAGGCTGGAGTGCAATGGCATGATCTCAGCTAACTGCAACCTCCGCCTTCCGGGTTCAAGCAATTCTCCTGCCTCAGCCTCCCAAGTAGCTGGGATTACAGGCACCGGCCAATAAGCGGCTCATTTCTAAATAAGTACACAGAATACAGGGCCATAGCAGAAAAAATCCAAAGGAAAAAAATGTGTAGATGCCTTTGTGAGCCATGGAGACCATATTACAGGAAAAGCAGAGGCAAACATCAGCTCCAGCCCGCAAGGGCATGCTTATAACATTGGAAACCCTAAAGTGGTGGGTGGCAGGGCAGGAGCAAGGTCTGCAGAGTGTAAGGCAGCACAATCCGACTATAGCCACTCTGCAAATTCCATAAACAGAAGGTTGCAGGGAAAGCCAGGCACAGTGGCGCATCTCCACATCAGCCTCTGCAACTGGGACTCCCTGGAATATGAGATTCTCGGCTTACTCATTTTCGTATATTCACTCCCAATACTAGGCCCAGAACATGGTAGGGGCTCGATAAATACTTGTTGAATACAAAATAAAAGTTCATAGAAAATATGCCAACTGCCAACATTGGCATTTACAGACCTAGTACAATGCTTAATACATAGCAGATACTCAATAAATATTTGCTGACATGATTATATTGCTGGTAGAATTTTAAATCTGTACTTAAGATAAAGCTGTGAAGAAATGCCCATTTAAATAAAGCCAGCAATAAATAGTAATATTTTATCAATGTTTACATAATACATTTTACTTTTTCAGAGTTTATCCTTTAACTCATCTCTTGAGCTAGAAAAGTTGAATATACACTATCTTAATAAATCAGTCCTGTATTGAGTTATCTTAAGTACTGTAGAAAGATCTCACTTCTTTCTGTAAGGCTGTTTTGTAATATATACACAAATTAGAATTATGTTTTTAAAGAAAAGCATTCAAATATGACAACATACTATCTGTGTTTTCACCATTCAAAGTGTTGTTTGGTAGTTGAAACTTAAACTACTACTACTTTATTAAAAGTCATTTAATCAAGTGACCAAAATGTGTTGTGCTCTTTATTGCATTTTCACAGCTTTAAAATCTATGCACATACTGTTTCATAGAAAATGAGTAATTTTTATTGACCTAGATAATGGTAGTTCTTTTGCACATTTAGTGATCTAATATTGGGAGGTCAAGAAGTTTGGTTACTGAATTTGCTATATACTAAATCCTGTAAAAGGAGATCTCTAACCTCAAAAAGAATTTACATACCAGGAAAAAAAATCTTTACAATAGCACCGTGAGGTAGGTGTTATGAAAATTCTGCTAATTTGACTGGATATAATTTTCATAGAATTCATTGTGCTTTATACTTACATGTGAGGTGTTACAAGAGTGGCAGTAACCTATGATATCTGGTGAGTACAGAAGCAATGGGTATTAAAGGGACTAGTGAGAAAGAGGGTAAGATTACAATGGAAACAAAAATTAGGGATGACTATAAAATATGAACACGTAAGAAAATGACGAATGTGCTATGGCATATGCAGAAGAAAAAAATGCTCATATTTTTCAGGGAAGGACTCCTGCAACATGGGGAAGTACTGTGTTTATGGAATCCTCAGTAACTGGCAAGAGACAGGGAAGTGATTAATGATATGGAAAACGTTTAGAGTGCAGGCTGGAGGATTACCATCAATGGCGCATGATTATTAACTCGATGTCACTTTAGGAAAATGCAGTGGATGGAGAACTTAAAGCTAAGTATGATTGAAATGCTGCTAGAAAGTTACTGCAAGGCTTACTTAATTCTGCACAGCAACAATTATGGTGGCTGCATCTGGTAAGGATTCTCATCTCTTATAGAGATGGGGCAACAAATTTTCAGGGAAGAAAACACAAAATGAAAACATAAAAATGACTCAATTTTTTAAATGGGCAAAAGATTTGAACAAACCCTTCACAAGAGAAGATACACAAATAGCCATCAAAAACATGAATATAGGCTCAACATCATGAGTCAACAGAGAAATGCAAAACAAAAACACAATAAGTGCCATCACATAACTACTAGAATCGCTAAAGAGAACCAACAATATAAAATGTTGCTGAGGGTATGGAGAAGATGGAACTCTCCTTGTATTCCTTATCTATTGATGTGTAAACAAATTATCCCCAAACTTTGAAGCTTAAAACAACAAACATTAATTATCTCACACAGTTTCTGATGGTCAGGAATCCAAGAGCAGTTTACTTGAGTAGTTTTCCAGGTCTCTCTTGAGGTTGCAATTAAGAGGTCCCCTGAGGCTGCAGGCATCTGGAGGTATAACTGGTTGGATATCTGCTTCCAAGCTCACTCACATAGCTGTGAGTAGGCAGTACCAGTTTCTCACTGGCTGTTGGCCAGAGGTCTCAGTTCCTCACTATGTGGGTCTCTGCATAAGGCTGCTCACAACACAGCACCTGGCTTCCCCAACAAAGCAAATGATTCAAGAGAGCATAAATAACCAACCAAGATGAAAGCTAAAGTGTATTTTACAACCTAAGCTCAGAAGTGATGTACCACCTCTTTTGCTATACTCTACTGATCACACAAACCCATGCTGACAAAATATGGGAAGAGACTGTATTACTGGCACAAGCCCAAGGAAGCAGCGATCACTGGGGGCCATCTTGCAGGCTGGTGGGAATACAAAATGGTACAGTTGCTTTAAAAAATACTATTCACAATATTTTAGAAAAGTAAATATACAGCCCTATATGACCCTTCACTCCCAGTTCTAAGTATTGAAACAAGAGAAATGAACACATTATGCAGACAAAGATGTGTCCATGAATGCTCACAGCAGCATTAATACACGACAGCCCCAAACGGGAAGCAATCCAAACGTCCATCAGCTGATTAATGGATAAACAAACTGTGATATATCTACACAATGGAATGCTACTTAGCAATTACAAAGAACAAAATATTAATACATACAACATGGATGAACCTCAAAAATACTTTGTAAAGTTAAAGAAAGCAAACACAAACATCTAAGTATTATCCAAGTCCATATATATGACATTCTAGAAAAGGCAAACCATAATGACAAAAGAAAATCAGTGATTGCTTGGGTTTGGGGATGGAGAGAGAGGTCAACTGAAAGGGCCACAAGGAAGCTTTTTAGGGTGAGAGAACTCTCTGTATCTTGATATTGTGCCTACGTGACTCTATATACTTACTGAAGTTCATCAAATTGCACATGAAATGAAAGACTTTTATTTTACGTAAATAATACCATAATAAAAAATATTATTATGTGCATGGCATTATCATATGCTTTTCAACTTCAAAGAAAACTATGGCAACTTATTAAAATTTTATAAAATTTTCATAACCTATTTACTCCAACGTAAGTTCACTATACATAAAATGCAAAAACTTTCTATAATAATAACCAGCAATTAATAATCAAAAATCAAATTCAAAAGAGACTAGTGACTGGTAGGCCTATCTGAAGACTAATATGCCTGTACAGGAAAGAGTGATAAAGCCCAGAACTGAAGTAATGGCGTCGTGCGTAGAGAGAAGGAAATAGATGGAAGCATATTACAAGGGTTGAACTGACTGAATTTGTCAACTGACTGGAGATGAAAGAGAATCAAAGGAGAAATTCAAATGTCATGATAACATTGAAACATCAAATGTCACCTTCCCAGTGAGGCATCTGATGATTGTCTTATTTTATTTTAGTTTTTGAGATGGAGTTTCATTCTGTCACCCAGGCTGGAGTACAGTGGTGCCATCTCAGCTCACTGCAATCTCTGCCTCCCAGGTTCAAGTGATTCCCGTTCCTCAGCCTCCCAAGTAGCTGGGCCTACAGGCGTGCACCACCATGCGTGGCTATTTTTTGTATTTGCAGCAGAGACGGCGTTTCACTATGTTGGCCACGCTAGTCTCAAACTCCTGATCTCAAGTGATCCGTCCACCTCAGCCTCCCAAAGTGCTCAGATTATAGGTGTGAGCCACCGCACCCAGCCTGACTGTCCTATTTTAAACTGAAATACACCTGCCCCCACTCCCACACTCGGAATTTCCTATTCTCCTTCCCTGATTCATTTTCACTCTATCATTTATGACCTGATGACACTAGATATATAATTTACTCATTTTCCTTGTGGATTGCCTACCCCCACCATACTGTAAGCTCCAGAAAGGTAGAATTTTGGCCTGTTTTATTCACTGCTATAGAACCAGTGCCTAGAAATGTACCTGGGACACAGTAAGAGCACAATAAATATTTACTACATGAATTGACTGAAAACATTAAAAGAAATCAGAACACCCGAAAAAGAAACAGGCATGTACGTGTGTGTTTGAGGAAAGCAGGAAGAAATGATGGATTCAGATTTAGATATGCGGAGTATGAAGTATTTAAAAGCCAAATAAAAGCCAGAGACTGCAAGAGAAGTTAGGTTGGTGATTTTACCAAAGATAATGGCTGAAGTTCTGCAAACACACGAGATTTCTAAGAGGCACCTCAAATTCAACAAGTCCCAACTAAACTCTTAGGCTCCATTAAACCCATTCTCTTTCACGAAAGAGATCTACGGCAAGTAAACAAAAATCTACAATATTTTCTTCAGCACTGTACTGTAAAATTATTCATTTGAGCATCAACAGGTGAATAGGAACACATTGTAATGATGACTTCATATATGGTCAAATATTAGTACAGAGCAAATAATTCTGTCCATGGAATCAAATATAAGTACATTAGATTAGAAATATTTAGGCAGTGCAATAGTAGATATTGACGCTACTAAATCCTTCAGCTCTGATAGAACTGGTGGAAGCCTGAGTACTTCATATATATAGAACCAGTGAAAAAGTTCTTCACAAGGAACAGAATTACAATCTGACTAACGATAGCCTTTTGAACATTATCACTAATGTATGTCTGTACTTTTTTCCTTGAAGTTTGAGCATTCCAATCACTGCTGTTAGGGGAAAGTTGGGATCAAGTTAGGGAAGATTCAGAGAGACAGAGGTAAAAAAGGGTCTAGGCTTAACACAAAAGCAAAAGATGAACTCCAGGGCACAGGAGAAAACACATTTATCCAAGGACACAGCTGATCATAACATCTACTTTCTGATGAAGAGTAAAATCCAAAAGAAATAATCTTCAAGCAAAGAACACCGCTTCGAGGAGAGAATATTTTCCAGAATAAGCCCCAAAGTCCAGCTTCCATGCCCCTACAACACGGGATAATATGGAAGTCAGTCTGCTCATCAATGCTTACTGAGCCTTTCCACATGCCACACACATGGAGCACGTGTCCTCATGGAGACCAGGTGACATAAGCAAGTAAAGCCACTGAGGGGTCTGACGACTACAGGATCTAAAAAAACCATGGTATGTCAACGACCAAAGGTCTTTGGAGCAGTCTGGTCAAACCATTCATTTTCCAGAGAAGGCCCTGAGTATTAAAGCCACATACCTACATCAGATGTCAGTGAGTGCAGAGACAAAAAGAGAACCCACGCGTGTTGGGGAGACCACAGGATCTGCCCTCAGACCAGCTAGGGTTGAATCTGGCTCTGCCACTGACTGAAACGTGCGACTTCAGGCAAATTATCTTCTCTAGGCCTCCACTCTGTAATGGGTAACATGGGAATAGCAACGATAGTGCCAAATACACACGGCTGTTGTAGGTATTAAAGGAGATCACTGAGGTATGTTTTTGACCTTGGTACCTGCCACATGGTTGCAGAGTGCACACTATATGTTAGGAATTGTAGTGCTGGTTGGTTCTATTATCACTTTGATTCTGTTTTTGTCAGTGGTCATTGGAGACTGGTTCTCCCTAACTCTCCTTCAGGATGTATAGTCATGGGGTTATGGAGTTTAGCTTGCCTCCACAAGCCTGTCAGTGCAGACAGCTTCTTCCTACAACGCTGGCACCCAGGTAGGTGCACCAGAGGCTGTGTGATGAACCCGGAGGTCCAGGGAAACAGCACAACACCTGGATGTGGAAATTGAAAGACAAACAAATGAAAAACCTTCTCTGTATAAGCAATGTTATATCAGTTGAGTATTATCTTTTTATGCACACCTTACTTTGTGATTTATTTGAAAGAATCATCAATACCCCCGGACATGAGCAGCCAATATCCAACCAGCTTCATTTCTGTCAGTGACGGTGCCCTTCTAGGATTCTGTGTGATGTTCACGGCACAAAAAATCTGATGAATGAGTAGGTAAATCAAACAATTCAACTGATCAAAGATCATTTGAGATTGCTAATAATACTGCCATTATCATATTAGCTTTTAAAAACCATGATCTCTCTTCACAGAAGACAGAGGTAGATCATTTTGCTTGGAAAGACAGAAGGATTAACTCCTTGTGGCCTGTGCATGCATTCCCATGATGGAAACGTGGCTGACAGCTGACCACGGGGGGTGAAGGAAAGCAATGCAAAGCTTAAGTCCACACCTCAACATGCTGACCTCCTGGCATCACATTTGGCTCATTAACAATATATTTTAAAAGTCCTGTTGTTCAGCAACAAAATATACTAGTATTGAAAGAGAAGCTTATCAATACAGCACTGGCTATCCCTCCTCACAAGCAAAGGGAAAGCAATCATTTGCTCAGAAGTTCTGACGGTGGAGCCTTCTCCCCTGTGAGATAACTTTTATCTCTAACCCCACCACTAAGCTGAACAAAGATTTACCACAAATTTTTCATGAAATTACCACAGAGTGAGAACTCACCTGAATAGAAGGTTAAAATAAAAACAAGTCATAACAAGAACAGACCTGTTCAGCGTGGAAACAGGGTTTGGGGCTCAGGGAAACACTTCCCTGTCTCTGGTCAACTACTGAGACTAAAACCAAAACCTCATCTCTGACTTCCCAGGTGTCCTGTAGTGAGGATGATAATCCCTTTTTCCAAATATAAAAATATATAATATATAAAAAGTTAAGCTTTACTAAAATGAGCAGTAACAGAAATGTATCTGTTTCTCTATTAAGAGCTAACATTTACTGAGTGTAAATTGCCCTGTGCTAAGCACTTTATATTCATTAAATCCTTGCCATATCCTTGAGAGAGGTAATGCTATAATTTCCACGTTATAGTTGCAGGGAAAAGAAGTTCAGAGATAATGAATAACTAGTCTAAGTCCCCAAGGTTAGCAGTGGCAAAGTTAGGATTCCACCTAATTCTGGAGCAGGGCTGCCCGACGGAACTTCCTGAGTGCGGGAAATGTTCTGTGTCTGCGCAGCCCAGTTCGGGAGGCACCAGCCACATGTGGCTAGTGGGCACTTGGAATGTGGCCAGCCAAGGAACTGAAATCTCAGTGGTACCGAATTCTAATTCATTTGGATGTACACAGCCATGTGGCTCATGGCCACCCTGCAGGACAGGGCACTCTAGAGCAGGAGCTGACAAACCGAAGCTGCAGGTCAAATGTGTCCAGTAGCTTGTTTTGGATGGTCTTGAGCAAAAAAATGTTTTTTACATTTGTTAAAAGATCTAAAAAAAGACAAAGATACAACAGAGACAGTATAAAGCCTACGAAGCCTAAAGTATTTACTATCAGGCTCTTTACAGAGAAAGTCTGCAGCCCCCGGCCTGAGAGCTATACTCTTAGCCCCCACAGTCACTGCCCCCCAGGAAAAAGGATTTCAAGCCCAGTCCCCCCCACTTTAAATCTTAACAGTATGAAGACAGCGTTAAGAACTGCGTCATGTGAGAAGTTTCCTATTTCCCATTAGAGTATTTAAGGGATCAAGCAAGCCTAAGAGAAGGCAAAAAATGCTGACCAAGGTATGCCCTCATTAAGTTTTGTACAGTCAGCCTCCAAAACAACACTTAACATTTACAAAGTGCATTTGCATTCATTATCTCATGTTTTATTTAAAACAATCTCATGAGCAAAGTATGCCCATTTTACAAAGGAGAAAAGTGAGACACCACGCTCAATGCTACATCAAAGGAGAGGCAGCTCCGAGTCCACTGACTTGGCCATGAAACAAAATTTCTGTAGAAGCTGAAAAAAATGGTGCATGTACCAGGGTCACAGGAGTAGCCAATAAGTTCAACTAATTCAAGCAGAACAGCTAAGGCCATGGGCTTTCTCCCTCTTTGGGAGGAAGAGCCTCTCTCCTCTCCACCAACTGAGTGCCCAGGGAGGGCTCCTCCGGGGCCTCTTCAGGTCTCCAGAACACCCACAGTGTCTAATGTGGCTTTTTCACAGGGGTTCCTGAAAACTAGCACAAACACAGCCCCAGGAGTCCAGGCCCCCTCGGAGAGGTGAACAGCTGTGCCCCCGTCTGCCTGGCCTTCAGCTGCACGCACTAAGGATACCATTCTCTCAGCAACAACAGAGTCCCTTCGGAAACTCACTGTGCCCTTCAACCCAGCTAGGAGGTTTCTCTCTGACACACCCTCCAGGCCACTCCTGTGATTCCTGGGATGTGAGGACCTTCTGGGGCTTGCAGAGTAAAGCAAACTATCCTTTTCTTTTTCACCCTGGGACCACTGACTGTCCCCAGATTTCCCAGAGGTTACACGTGAGACTTCAGTATTTTGTATCCTTTCCTTATGCTCTAAATGTCACTGTCCAATAAAGCAGTCAGTGGCTATTTCAGTTTATACTAATTAAAACTAAGTAATCTTAAAACGCAGTTCCTCAGTTACACTCCATTGGAACTCAAGTTCACCAGTCACATGTGGTTAGTAGCTACCATACTGGACAGCACAAATATGGAACATTCCCATCATCACTGCAAGCTCTAATGGACTGTGTTGCCACCTAAAACCTAATATTCACACGATTCTGATTAGACGCAAATACATGATGAGGAAGATCATGATTTCCTTCTAACTTCTGATTGGTAATGCACCAATGCCACATAACCATTACCAGATAATTCCCTCACAGCATAATGAATTCAACTCAACCATTATGATTACTTGTAGAACACTGCCTTCTGTATGTCCCCCTTGGCCCATCCAGAAATAATGGAATCACTTATTTATGTGTTTGCCTGAACGTTTTTCACTTTCGTTTTTGTTTATTTTTAGAGACAGGGTCTCACTCATTCTGTTGCCCAGGGTGGAGTGCAGTGGCATGATTCTAGCTCACTGCAGCCTCAAACTCCTGGGTTCAAGCAATCCTCTAGCCTCAGCCTCCTCAGTAGCTATTGCCTGTAAGTTTTACTGGGCATTTCAAACTTCCAAGTCCCCTTTTCCCCCTGGAGTATTCTGGTGTTGGTGGCAGGCACTGAATCTGTTCAGATTACTCCACTTCAGGCTTAGAAATGCATGTACAGCTATATCTTCTATCCATAAGCTCTGGTTGTCTTTGTCTTAATGCCCCCGCTCACCTGCTCATCCTCTTCTTCATCTCCATCTCTTGGGCTACCTTTGTTGAGCCACTTTTATACCATATTCTAAATCTCCTTAACACAAGCTTTATTTATTCATTTTTATTATTTATTCATTTATTTATTTTTTGAGATGGAGTCTCACTCTGTCACCCAGGCTGGAGTATGATGACTCAATTTTGGCTCACTGCAACCTCTGCCTCCTGGGTTCAGGCAATGCTCTTGCCTCAGCTTCCTGAGTAGCTGGGACTACAGGTATGTACAATCAAGCTTGGCTAATTTTTGTATTTTTAGTAAAACAGGGTTTCGTCATGTTGGCCAGGCTGATCTTGAACTCGTGACCTCAGGTGACCCGCCTGCCTTGGCCTGGGATTATAGGCATGAGCCACCAGGCCTGGCCTAATATAAGCTTTAAGTGAGTACTGTGAAAAAAAGTCAATACTGAATTACTTTGGGTTGCTCCAAAAGCAGAGCCAAAGACAAGGACTTTGTTGTAGGTGGGTCTTTTGGGAATTGATCACATAGAGTGCAGGAGCAAGGGGAGTGATAAAAGGAGAAAAGCTACGATAAAGGTGTGTTTTGAGATTGCTACTGTGAGCAATAGTATCCACTGCACTGAATACTTTTAGAAATTGTCAGCTTGAAGGAGAACCCAGCAGTTTGGGGTATCTATCCGCCAGCTCCCATCCCTCCTTATTTGAGGGCTGCCATTCCATAATGCTCTTGTACATGGACCCAGGGAGTGCCCACAGAGCTGGAGAAGTCCCAGGCAGAGGCGGATAGATGTGCGTATGGCTCCTTGTGGGCCCTGGCAGCAGTGGTCAGTCAGAGCTCCAGCAATTCCTTCCAATGCAGCTGTGGCAGAAACCAGAGCTGGGTCATGAGGAGGAAACACAGGTACACCCAAGGCAGGCTTCTTTACAAATGAGAACATGCACGATTTTCCCAACTGTAATTTCTGGAAAGTGCTGACTCTGAACTTTCCTAGCTAATCCATCATTGTCCTTTAGGACTCAGCCCAGTGGCCCCCTCCTTGAAGCTTTTCCTACCCAGCCCCACGTCAACTGAGCTAAGGTTTTTTTTCTCAGAGCTTCCCCGGCACCTTGCAGTGCTCATCACAGTGATTTACAAATGGGTGCTGCTCTGTCTGTCTCCACTAGACTCTCACCTCCCTGGGGATAAGGGTGTCCTTCACTTCCAGGAAGCTTGCACCTAGCACACCACCTGGCATTCGAGTGTTCAATACCTGGAGGAAGCAAAGAAGGACAAGAGCATCCCTAGAAATCCACTAAGAGGTCAGGATTCCAAGTCTCTCTCCATGTTTATGCTCTCCATTAATGAACCTCAGGAAAAAGGGCCCAGTCTCAAAAAAATTAAGTGGGCATTTGTAGAGTTCCGCATGCCTCACCTTACTTCATTTAATCCAGCAACAGTCCTGGTCAGTTAAACCATATTGCATCAAATCAGAGATAATAAGATGCTGTGTAATTTACCACTAGAAAAAAATAATTCTGCCAAAATAATTGAAAGATAATATGGATTGTACTGATATCAAATACTGATACCAGAAATATAAAAATGTGAGGAGGGATTGTGCTTCCTAGACTTTTTGAAATGTGGCATTTATTTATTTTCCATCTGATTCAAAAAAAAAAAAAGATGTAAGCTGGCAATCCTATGAGACAGATATTACTATTTACTTATCCAATAAAAACCTGAGGTTTCTAAGAAAGAGGAAGCATGTTTCCTCGGCTTCTTTCCTCTCCGTTTCATGAGACCCAGTCCCCACTCTGGTACGACCTGCCTTCAAGAAAGCCTCTGATGAACCGATTCATGCTGAGAAGGAACTTACGAGGACAGTCCTCAAGCATATCCACGGATACTTAGGGAGGAGCAAGAAGCCATCCTAAGGGCTGCATCTCCACGTGTGAAAATACAGCATCGCAGAGCAGACCACGAGAGTGGATTTGGAAGCAAGGGGGGTCTTTTTAACAGCCTGCCATTCCAATCCGCCTAAGTATCCCTGTCAGAATGTATACTGACACCCCAAATTCCCAGGGAAAAATGGCTGGATAAGCTCAAATGACCAGTGAGAAATTTAAAAGGAAATTCTCCTGAAGCTGTGCATGCCAAATGCAAGCAATAAATAAATAGGACTGTGACTCTAAAGGACAAGGGCCTCGGGATAGAAAATGGTATCAAATTGTTGTTTTCTTTCAAAGAGTCAACTTAATGGGCACAGATTCTAGACTACTTGTAACAAATGGTTGGAGACAGCTTCTCCCCTTCCCAAGTCTAAGAACAACGAACTGAGGCAGACCCAGAAAAACGACAAAAGAAAAGAAACTGTGGTAGTAATTACAACTTGCCCTGTGTCCAATTGACAGCTTGCAATGTGCCCCATGTCTTCACTCTCCCTTCACAACACCACGGGCAGCCTTAACTAGCTAATAAGTAGGTGGCTGTGGCTAAAAGCTTTGCAGTGCTTTACACATCCCCTCCCCCTTCCCTGCCTATTAACACTTCTGCCTGGCACTGTGTCCACATTTCCATGTGGTGTGCCTGGGCAGGAACACACGGAGGGCTCCCCTGGGCTCTGGAGGCAGGTGGTACCCGTTCTGAACCGAGACAAGAAGATGCTTGTGCCAGAATATTTCTCTTTCCAGCGGGGAGAGACAGGGAGTTGAAAGGGAGGTGTAAGACGTGCATAAAGGACTCACTGCCTTTTCCTGCTGCCAGTGAACACTGTGCTGCAGGCTAACTGCAAAGACTGTTTTAAAGAGTGCTTTCATTTTTAATTTTGCAAAATGGCTTCGACCAACAGACTAGCACATGCACAAATGCACGTATGCGTGTGCACATACACACACTCATACACACTCGATGTTGTTTTCATTTTTAGTCTTCTATAGATCCTGCAGAATCCTGCTTTAAAGAGACATCCATTATGACACTATAAATTCACCATGCAGTTAAACCTAGGAGGAAGGAGGAAGGATAAAAGATTGCAGGCAACTCAGTCAGAAAAGAAGCCACCTATTTGGTAGCTTTGCTTTAAGTGACAGTGGTAGCAGAAGTTTTTATTTGAGGGAAGGGGACAGAGTGGCAGAGAGGCAAGAAGGAGATAGCAAAGGGCAGGACTTACTCCAGATCTTTGACAATTTCCCAAAATGTGCTTGAAACCGTCATTCTTACCTCAAAGAGTTTATCCAGAAGTCACATGTCTCAACCTATCTCAACTTGCAGTTAGAATATTTGCACTTAACTTACTAAAACAGGTATGCCATTAGGTAATCTTTGAATTTTAGTATATCTCAGGTCAGGAAGAGAAAAGAAACACCGGACACAATAAACCAGATGCGTTCTGCGCCATGTTCTTACTTTTTCTGAGCTGCATATGTACTTCTATAATATTGCCTGCATTTTTCAACAGCCTTATTATAAGTTAACTCATATTGAATCTGTGACAAATTACATCCTCCACTTCTCTCCACTCTGGAGTTGTGCAATTAATTTTTTAAACCTAATTTGAAGGCTTTATATTTAACTTTACTATTTTTCACCCTGTTATTTCTGGCGCATCCGTTTAGACGATCACGATTTTCTTGACTCAAGATCAAGTCACTAATCACATTAACTATCCTCCCAGCCTTGTGTCAACTGCCAGTTTGGTAAACATGTCTTCATCAAAGTCGTTGATAAAAATCGTGAACCAGACACTTCTGAGGACAAGGCTCTGCATCACCCCACTAGAAATATTCCTCCACGTTAACATTAAGCCAATAATCTACACTTTGGAAAGATCTGTGCAGACACAGACATGACAGAAGGGGGCCGTAGGTCCCTAACTCTTCCAATGGTCCTGCCCTTTTCCTTCTCCTGAGGAGCAGAGGGTTGTGCTAGAACAGGGTGCATCAATATAGCTAGCTGGTGTCTCCCTGAGACTGGTATATTCAGGTGTGGCTGTGTGGGTTTTGGCTTAACTGCTTTAAAGTTGTTACCTAACCATACAATTAAGTTGTAATGTGGAGTTAATAAAATAATTCAAACCAGAATGATTTTTTTAAATCGCTGTGGAATTTTATATACATGATACTGCCTGAACTGGGTCACTGCACAGGGCTTTAGCAATTGCTTTATTATGCAGAGATTTGAGCTGTAACAGCATTTGTTATAAGAAGTTATAACTTCTGTGGATATATTATGTAAAAGTAGAAGTTATGGATCAGAAAGATGACAAAATTTAAAAGATAAACAACTATGTATTAGAAATGCTTTTATCCTGCTGGGAGTTAAAACTAGATGACTATCCGGAGACTTTGCTGTCCTGGGTTTTCAAGAAAAGACCGTCCCCTGGTCAAACGCATGAACACTAAAGCAAAGTAGAACTCAATTCCTGCTTCAGCCTCCTAAAATGCACTCTATGTCATGTTGCCTCTCCCATTGTGGTATCTCCTGGAATGGAATATAACATTTTGAATACAATGAGTAGAATCTAACAATGCCAACAAGAAAGAGTACACACACCCAACACATTTTGTAGGCAACATGCTAAATGTTGTAACCCCAAGGAGGATTTCCCTAAAAAAGGGATTACAAGTGAAAAGACCGTACACAGAGAACCAACTGTGCTCAGATGACCAGACCCTTAACCTAAGCAAAAGTGACTACAGGCTGATATGCATTGCAAGTATGTCCAGGATACAGATTCAGGGATTCACCCCGATGTAATTCCCAGAAGCCATAATTTTACTACATAACAAATAAACTAATTGCTTTTACATACTAAAATAAATGTGAATATATGATGGTGTTTATAATTTGTATATTTTATAGTCAAGAAAAGATAGGGAGCTTCTAAAAATATTGGCACTTTCAGCAAGTATTTGGGGCTCTGTCTCACTCCCCTGCAGGCCTGCGCACTCTCTCCTTGGCTCAGAGGGAGAAAAACGCAATCCTGGGAAGCCCTGCTTTGTGGCCACCATGAGGGAATGAACAAACCACAACCACCTGGCCACTCATGGCAGCTCAGACTAGGTACACACAGCCCGAAGAGCACTAATTTGGGGGAAGCCAGGGAAGCACCCTGGATGAACCCCCATTTTAATGGTGGTGCTGGTTGTTCTGCACTTGCAAGATGGGGGCACTGAGTCGATGTGAGAGAATCATGGTGGTTTGAACGCTTATCTTGCCTGGGCGTCTGGACATGTATTCTATGTTCATTGGTAGCATAGATTGGGATGAACAGATGGGGAGCTCCAGCCAGGGTCTGGGAAACAGGAGGCTCATGCTCTACTCATGCTTCTGCCATGAGTTATTAAGGACACTTAACCTCTCTGTGCCTAAGCTTCCTGTTTCATAAAACGGAAATGATATTCCTGTCTATTCCCAAGATTAGCTGTCAGGATGAGATCAGATAGTAAGAAAATAATCTGTAAAAGCACCATACAAGTGAAAGATATATGATCACCACCTATCTGTCTGTACCATACTAGGATTTTATCTAGAATCGGAAAAAGCTACCAATAGACAGCCAGGTTAAATAGTAACTGGTCACAGGTTAGGCTAATGAAATTATCTGGAGCCCCTGTTACAGCCACATCAATCTGCGCTCTTTCAGTTGGATTCCACACATATTGACTGAGTGTCTTCGTGTGCCAGGTTAATACTGACATCATGTTTAATATGTGCCAAGCACTACCTAAGTGTTTTATTGTATGTGTGTTGGTGGGGGCAGGTCATTGTTACTGGTTTGTTTTTTGTTTGTTTGTTTGTTTTTTGAGACAGGGTCTCACTCTTTCACCCAGGCTGGAGTTCAGTGGTGCAATCATGGCTCACTGCAGCCTCGACCTCCTGGGCTCAAGTGATCCTCCCACCTCAGCCTCACAAGTAGCTGGGACTACAGGTACACACCACCACGCCCAGCTCATTTTTTTAATTTTTTGTAGAGATAAGGTCTCACTATCTTGCCCAGTCTGGTCTTCACCTCCTGGTCTCAAGCCATCCTCCCATCTTGGCCTCCCAAACTGCTGGGGCTACAGGCATGAGCCACCACACCCAGCCTTGCCTAAGTATTTGATATGGATTTATTTGCTTACTCCTCAAAAGATATCAGTTAATTACACACACAAAATTAATTAATTTACAATAATTTATAAACTGAGGCCCAGAGACATTAAGTAATTTGCTCAAGGTCACCCAGCTAGTAAGACTGGATACAAACACAGGCAGTCTGACTTCACAGCCAGTGTTCCTAATCACTATGTTATATGTCCTGGAGATGCCGCAGTGAGACAAGACAAGTGAAAACATTGTAGCATTCTCTACCTCAAGTCAACTAGGCCTTATAATAGTCACAATTGGCATTAATCAACCCTGTTCTCATGGGTCAAACAAATAAAAGTGGTATTTCAGGAAAGCAGGAAGTGTCAGCAGGAAGACAATAAGCTACGGTAATGAGATAGGGAATACCTGAAGGAGGTCTGTTGTGAGCTGAGACACTGCTCAGAAACTAGTTCCTGGCTAATCTCTGACCATCTAAGTATTCTAAGAACTAGCTCTGTTTAGCCCTGTTAGACCCAAGGACAGTCAAGGTCTTTACTTGGTTTTGGTTTTGTTCTAATAAAGGAATTATACACAAATTATTATGATAGGCACATAAAACAGGGGCTCTGGCCACATAAATTGAATTGGACATGGAGTCTGCTTTTGAGTCAGGCATAATAACTAGGAAAGAGAAGTACCAATTGCCAGGCCTGATTATCTTTATAAAGAAAGAGGGATATTTTCTTCTGATTATAAAAGTAGTCTGTCTTCATTTCTACATTCTCAACTACCAGCTAGAGCTCCACACTGATGCCTAACTGGCACTTAATATTCTACACTTCCAAAATACACTTCCTTGTTTTCCAGTATTGCAACTGCTATTCCTCCTACATCCTATTCCTCCCAATAACCCCCTGGTGCAGCCTCAGGAGTTAAGCCCACCTCTCCCCATTTCCCCTCTGGCTGCAGTTCCAAGTCCTGTTAGGTTTGTCACATCCCTTTTGTCTGGCCCTTCCCCACTGCACTGCAACAACCAAGGGGCAGGCTCTCAATACCTAGCTGTGAACTCCTCGGCACGGCAACGGCCTTCCATAAGCCCTCTCCAACCCCTCCCCATGATATTTTATAAAATATACAAGGGCAACATTAATCTCCCTCCCTCACTTCATTCTTTCATTTGTTCATCCCTCCCTCACTCCATTCATTCATTCATTCATTCATTCATCCCATAAATATTTATTGGTCACCTACTGATACTCTTCACACAGTTCTAGATGTTGTGAATTCAGTTAACAAGACAGGTAAGTTCCTGTCCAAATGAAACTTCACTGATAGTAAGGAAGACAGGCAATAAACATGAGAATAAATAAACAGGATAATTCACCAACTGACAAATGTCATGAAGAAAATAAAGCAGAGTGATATAAAAGAAAACATCAATTAGTATGCTTCCCAGTCAGGTAATAGAAAACGCGACTCAAAGGGACTTGAGAAGGAGATAACATCTCACAAAACAAGAAGTCTAGGTGTGGGCATGTTCCATCCATATCCTGGCTCTCTCCCGTTCGCCGGGGGCTGCCTTCTTCTGAGTGTCAACTGTCCTTACTCAGCAGACTCAGACCTCACCTCCTGATCTTCAACTTGGAGGGAAGGAAGAGGCAACATCTCTTTAGGGACATTTTCTCAGAAGGGAAGACACTTTTCCCCCATCATGTCTCATTGGTCCCTCACTGGGTCACATGCCATGAATGAACCAATCACTGATAATAAGAGAATTACTATGATCAGATTAGCCCCTGGCCAACGGATAGGCACACCTTCCCTGAGTTACAGAATGGCTACTGGAGCAAAATCATGGGAGAAAACAATATCAGGGGAGCAACGACCAGCGTCCATGACAGCAAGCCACTTGAGACTGGGACATAGAGAGGGGAATTGGAGGTTGGGAGACAGGCAAAGAGTGGAAGAGGGACTCTCTGAGCTGCACCTGAGTAATGAGAAGGCGGCATCCATGCAAAGCCCTGGGGTAGGAGTATTTCAGCTACAGAGACCAGTAAGAGCAGAGACTCAGCTGGAAACAGTAAACAGTGTGACTACAGGAGTGAGGGAAGTAGAGCGGGGTCTATGATGTCCAAATAGGAGGCAGGTGCCCATGATGCAGAGCCTTGAAGGCCATGAGCTAGAGCCGAGATTCTACCTGAAGCTGCATGGGAAGTTTTTGGAGGACTGTGGTCAGGGGAGAGTCCTAGTCTGAAACGCACATGCTTCATGCAACGTCTTCTCATCTGTCCTCTTTTATTATCCCTCAACTCACTGACTATAAAAGGAAGTCTAAACTCCTTGGCTGAGCATTTAAGGTCCTCTGTAATCTGGCTCCAAAAGGCTCTTTCTACATCATACATTCGAATCAAGTTCTGTTTCTTTGTTATGTCCAAAGTAGTACTACACCCACATTCTTGCACGTGCCTAAAATATACTTCTCTTCAAGCCTGCATATCCAACTCTTTTTGAGAACTGTCCAAGAAATCTAGTCTTTCAACCATTGGCTATGAGTGAATTGGGAACCTCTTCAAAGACTAAGTCAGATGCCACAAAACCTTCCCCAGTACCCACGGAGAAGTCATTTCTCCTATCTGCAAACAATCATATCCTTTCATTTAGTTTTCCTCTTGTGGTACTTGTCAATTTCCACCTTGTATATGGTTCTTTCTGTATACTGTCGTTCACCAAGTAACAATGTTTTGGTAAATGGCAGACTACTTATATATGACAGTGGTCCTGTAAGACGACAGTACTGGGCTGGGCACCGGCGTGGTGGCTCATGCCTGTAATCCCAGTACTTTGGGAGGCCGAGGTGGGTGGATCACGAGGTCAGGAGTTCAAGACCAGCCTGGCCAGCATGGTGAAATCCCGTCTCTACTAAAAATACAAAAATTAGCTGGGCGTGGTGGCGGGTGCCTGTAATCCCAGCTACTCAGGAGGCTGAGGTAGAGAACTGCTTTAATCCAGGAGGAAGAGGTTGCAGTGAACAGAGATCATGCCACTGCACTCCAGCCTGGGCGACAGAGTGAGACTGTCTCAAAAAAAAAAAAAAAACAGTACTGTATTTTTACTGTACCTTTTCTATGTTTAGATATGCTCAGATATACAAAAATGTACCGTCGCATTACAATTGCCTATGGTATTCAGTAAAGTGCTGTACATGTTTGTAGCCTAGGAGCAACAGACCATACCATACAGCCTAGGTGTGTAGTAGGCTACACAATCTAGGTTTGTGTAAATACACTCTATGATGTTCACACAACGACAAAATTGCCTAACAACATGTTTCTCAGAATGCATCCCTGTTGTTAAGTGATTCATGACTGTATATCTTATCTCTACAACACACCTTCAGCATAAAATTTGGGACTGTGAGTCTCCCTGTGTCCCACCTTCATCTCCACTTCAAGTACCCAGTACACTGCCCAACATATGTCAATAATAAATAAATGAAATAATGCATTAATGAACAAACCGTGCTGGCTGGCCCTGGTTACTGAAGCCCCAGCAGAAATTAATACATGTAGACAGCAGCATGTGCCATTGGAGATAACGGAAATGTGATGATGGCTCGAGAAGTATGCAGTCCTTTAGTTTGATGGGTATGAAGGACATTCATGAATGATGTGTTTTACTGCCTTCACAGAACTGAAGGGCTGGTTATTGGGAGGCTACATGGAGAGCACAAATTTGGTAACAGGAGGGATCCTGAGGTTCCTAAATCATTCATGGATAGGCTGGGTTTCTGGAGTGGTGTTCTAAAACCACAGTGATACCAGCAGCTAGGGATGCAAGGGTCTAAAGGTATCCAACAGGGTGGCATCCATTCTGTGTGGCCTGTGCAGTAAGATCTTTGCTTATGCTGATTATTTTCTTTTTCTACTATATTGAAAGACACCGCTGCCTACATCACAAACGAATCTATCCTTATATGCCTGGGTAGATCAGGTAAAAATGCAAGTAACAAAGATAATCCAATTTAGCCTGCAAATAAAAAACTGAGTCTTCTACCAAATTCACCTTAAACAAGAACAATGGAATAACCCTCAGGAATGCTGTAAGAAGAAAAACAATGTATGTAAATATAATTCAATGTTTTCTAAAGCTTTAGATGCCCTCTCCTGAATCAGGAGCAGGGTATTCTTTTTTTTTTTTTTTTTTTTTTTTTGAGACAGAGTCTCACTCTGTCGCCCAGGCTGGAGTGCAGTGGCACGATCTCAGCTCACTGCAAGCTCCATCTCCCGGGTTCACACCATTCTCCTGCCTCAGCCTCCCAAGTAGCGGGGACTACAGGCACACGCCACCATTCCCGGCTAATTTTTTGTATTTTTAGTAGAGATGGGGTTTCACTGTGTTAGCCAGGATGGTCTCAATCTCCTGACCTCGTGATCCACCCACCTCGGCCTCCCAAAGTGCTGGGATTACAGGCATAAGCCACCGCGCCTGGCCAGGAACAGGGTATTCTTAATGCAGAGTGTATCCAACATGCGTGAGTTACAAAGCATGAGGTTTTGCTTGTGCTGATTCGTGTCACAACCTCCTTGGCATTATTTAAATGTAGTGTTTGGTATGCAAATATAGATAACACCAAAAGTAACATCTAAACGAGAACAAAACAAGAACAATACATACTGGTTAAAAATAATTCCACGTATGAACATATCTATGGACTGCAAACATTACCCTTTTAGGCCATGAATATATATTTGCAGATACTTCATCCAAATGTTAACACACTTTTTCCTTATGCACAAAATTTTGTGTGTGACATATACTGAATGTGTGCTCTCTGTATTTAACAAAGTTGCGGGTGTGTGTATTCTTATTTCTTCCACCCAAATAAACAAGCAGACTGACATCACAAGGCTTCTTTTTACTTAGGCAGAATATTGAGCAAACAAATATTTATTCTGGGTTACTCAGCTGTGATACATAAGGGGATTCATGGCATGCTATGTCTGGTTCCTGCTAAGCTCTTACAAGATAATTGCACCTTGGACCACCTAGGACATCACATTAAATGGAGAGACCTGATTTTAAAATTTAAAAAATACAGAATGGGCAGAATGTAATCAGTCATGCTTCTATAAAATTAAGGAAGATATAAATAAATGGGCAACAGAAAGGTGCAATAAAACCAGGATTAATCAAACCGTGATTAATTCAGGATCAGATTAAAACCAATAGTGCCAGCTGTATCTGATCCATTCTGCAGCATTATTCTCTCCTGCTCCTTTTTGTTTTCCCATTTTTCCTCCTTCTCATTCCCCTTTGCTCTCACCCCTAGGGCACCCTCCTTGGTGGATAAACCTGCAGGAGAGTTAATTGTCACATACATGGATTTAATCACATTGTCCATCACATTTGGGGGCCCTGCCTTCAGCGATCCATGACTAATTGTTGTGGTAATTTTTCAATCATTAACAGCAGCGCATATGCTGCAGACAAATCCCAGCGTGCCTGCTAAACCCCAGTGACATGCGGCCCACAGGCTCCAGAAGCACCATTACACCAGCCCCCAGCCCCAATCCTATTAGTCATGCGTCGTCATTAATATACATCTATTCCAGGGATATGTCAGGCAGCAAGGAGGTCGGAGGGGGCTGAGCATGCTTTATAACACAGCCTTGTTTTCAATCTATTCTTTGAAAAACGAAGAGGAAGAGGAGGAGAAAAGGAAGTTAAAACTCCATGTGGGATAAGGAGCTGGGGGACTATTCTGAATTCCACTTGTTTCCCATTCATTTTCAGGCAGGCTCCTGAGCTGTGGCAAATGCCCTTTCTTTGGGTTTCAGCAGTATTAGCGATCTCCATGGCAACCACCAGTACGCATCTGCTGCACCACACTGCAGCTTCCCTGGGCTCAATTCTCAAGTCGCCCTGGTGTCAGACGGGGCGCACCATGTGCACTGGTGGGACAAGACCCTGCCTTGGGGAATCATCCAGCTGACTGAAGCCCAGCTCTAATCACCACATAATATGAGCCAACAAGATCATACAGAATATGATCTGCCTGCACTAGGCAATAGGATTCCAGGACTGCTATTTATTTTTCATTTTCCTTTTCTTAAGGGCCTTTGTTGGTTAAAAGCAAAGAGCCACTAGAATAGCTATCTAACAAAAGGGATTAATTTTAAAATAGGTGGTACAGTGTTGCGGGTAACATTTACTTCAAGCAAAAATCTCATATGTCCTTCATTAAAGGAATTATTCAAGAGGAAATTAAAAGTCCTGGAGTTTCCCTTTGGTTCTTCGTAAATGAAGGGCTATTTGGGATATTAGCCAGAGCAAGAAAAGGTAAGAGAAGGATTCCTGGGTTTTTGCTGAAATTCTGACTCTTGCTATGGAGTCTCAGGAAATTCCTTCTTATACCCAGTTTCCCCAAGATTAAAATAAGATCTACTTATTTTAGGCACTTAGCACCGGATCACTAACAAGGCCTCGGCAAGACTTAATTAATACGTGCAATTCATTTTTAGCTCCTCAAATGAAAGATGTTTGGTGCAGGCTCCACTATTACGAAATGAGGGGCCGAGCGCCCTCTACTGCTGCTTCTGGGTCAGTCTCTCAGTGGCTGAAACCCCTCAGTGGGGTTCACTTATTGTTAACATGTAACTCTCACACTCTAGCTTAGAAAGCCTTTTCTGATCAGTAAGAGCAGGAAGAAAGGAACACAGGAAGAGGAAGAGAACCAGATAATAGACTGGCTGTTATAAATAGAATATACCTGTACCAAGACTATTCAAAGGTACTTGAGGTTAATACAGCAAAGGGAGAAAGGTCTGCGAAAATTCAGAGTGCTCAATTTTGTATCATGAACACATATTAAAAAGATTAAAAAATTGAGTCTCTTTACTTTCCACTCACCTTCTTCCAGGACAATGATACTTATAGGATCTCATTGATTTGTCTATTTTCTAGAAAAGTTAGATGAAAAAGAAAGCCTTGTTTTTCTCGGAATTTTTAATAAACACAGGACTTAGATTCCAACTTTTTCAGTTTAGTAGCAACAAACCCAGTCCCATGCGCTATACACTACACAAACTATACAGAACAAATCCACTTTGAGCCTTACATATAGGTACTAGTTATTCTAATAAAAAATTACAGAGGAGAAAATAAAATGATCTGAATATTACTTATTCTTTTTTCCATTATGTAATGATGATACTTAACATGTATACATCTGGAAATACGAGTTTGGTGTAGAGCTGAAATTGGGTAGTGTACAGTCATCCCTCAATATCTGCAGGGGACTGGTTCCAGGACACCCTGCAAATACCAAAACCTGAAGATGCTCAAGTCCCTCATATAAAATGCGCATTCTCTTGTACACTTCAAATCATCTCTACGTCTACTTATAAAACATAATACCATGTAAATGCTATGTAAATAGTTGCTATACTGTATTGTTTTTTACTTGCATTTTTTTTTCCTGAATATTTTTTATCCACACTTGGTTGAGTCTGCGGATGCAGAACCTGCAGGTATGGAGGGCCAACTGTATTAAAGACATTCTGCTTCTTTATCAAAAATTCACTCCTTTTGGAATGGTGTTGCGAACAATAATAGTAATAATAAAATAGATAATAATGAAGTCTACTACTCATTGAAGTTTTATTGTGTCAGAAACTATTCTAAGTGCTCTGCATCCATCACTTTTTAATTTTTACAACTCTTCAAGGTCAGTACCAGTATTATTCCTATTTTTGAGATGAGAAGAATGAGACTCAGAGAGGTAAGTATCTTGTGTAAGGGCACACAAATGACAAATGACAAAACTAGAATTCAGATGCAGAACCTCAAAATCCTAAACCCACAAAGTAAGCCATTAAACTCTATTGAAAAACACTGATTAGAAATCTAGCTCCCTTAAAGGAAAAAGAAAAGTTGTAAAAGCTCTGTTCATCTTATATATTTCCTACTCCAAATCCAAACCTTATCTTTTTAGAAGCAATGACCGCATATTTTTCCATCGCCTTTAATTTTTTCATGAGACATTATCAATTGACACTTGAAGTGAGTCATCCTCACTGACAGAAACCCAGTTCCTTTAAGAGATGCCAAGGGCAGTGTACAGAACATTCTACACAACTAAATTCCAGAGCCTGGCAGAGGGTCTGAGACTTGCTGGGGTGGCAACTAACAGCTAAGTACTGGATCCTGACATGCTGCAGTGGGAGAAGGAGTTTTCTCAGCTCTCTGCAGTTGTTTAGAGAGAAAATCAAGAAGGTATCCAGCGGAGGGATTAGCTACTGTCACCCGCTGAGGGACACACAGCAGGGATATGAAGTGTGGGGCGGGGCTCTGCACAATGGGAGACAGGCCGGTTCTGCTGTGAGGTAGTGAGAACCGAGTGGGATCAGGGCGGTGCAGCAACGCACAGGACAGGAACCTCGGTGGACCAAGCAAGTGGTGAGTGGTGATAGCTGCATGAGGGAAAACAGCAGGAAGTGCGAGCTGGGAGGCTGACTGTGGGCCTGCCACCAAGTGGTCCCAAGAAACAGTCGCCGGAAGTGGCAATGGCTGAACACTGGTTTCTGTGAAGACATCTGTGTAAGGGATTCATGTCAGTCTCGAGTCCTTTTCAAGAACCCAAATCTCATCAGGCTTGAAATGACCAGAATCCGGTAAACTGAGATTGGCAGGAAGATACATTTGCAAAATTTACCCGTCACATAACAGCTGGAAAAGGGAGTTATGGTATGCCAAGTCATATACACATCTGTGTTATATGGATACAAATTCCAGATACGGAAACCCTTAAACTTCATCATTCCAAAAGGATATGACTATCCAGGAACATCTCCCATACATTACCCTATAAAGACAAATGAAATCATCTTTCTACTCTTATCTCACTGTCATTTTCCTGTGTAAGATCAGAAGTAGACCACAGCATGCTAGCATCGCATTCTTGTGAAAGTACGAATAACCGGCTAATTGTTAGAAAACAAAATGGATTGCTGATTATGCAAGGAATCTGTAATCCATTCTGCAGACACAGGAAAAAAATGAACAATCAAACACTGGCATTAGAATAGTGTCATTACCTTTTATGAATGAAATGGCCCTCTTTGAAACAGATTCAAAGATTTCTGGTCGAATTATATTTTAAAATGTAAGTATTCTTTCTATAATATTATGGATTATCCTTAAATAATTCTTTCCGTAAATATGAAGCACTTGATGAAAATATTAAAGGGAATTCGATTATTTTAATAGGATACAACATCACCGTCACACAAATTCTCCTTTTTTTCATTATATGGCTAACTTTTTTCTTTTCTTTTTTTTTTTTTTTACTTTTACCAGCCAAGGGAAAAAATATCTAATTGGCATGCTCTGAAATCTTGAGCTAACCCTGGTACTACAGATGTGTAATCTTTCACGGTTTGGCAATATTATTTTGCAGTGCATCGTAGAATGAGAAATGCCACTTAGAAAATCATGGGCTTTGATGTTGCTGACACAAAGAGTTTCCATGACACTGAAGCTCTTAAAAGAGTTTATCTTGATGTATATAACATGTCACCATAACTCTTGGGTTGAGAATATCACCACTTTCTGAAAGCAGGGACAGACAAGATGCTCTCTCAGGTCCCTTCCAACTCTGATATTTGGTGGCTATAAGTTTTTACTACTGGCCTCAGTCTCTCAGTCAGGAAAATGGATAATAAACGTTGCACCAATATATATTCTATTTAATGACATTCTGAAGTTAGCCATGTTATTAAGAAAATAAATGTTGTGAAACATAGTTCATCATTCCCTTCTGATAACTTTCTTAAGGTAATGAGCATCTATAATCATCAAAATGTATATCTAGAATCATAGAACCATAAAATGGTAAGGCATAAGTCATCTTAGAAATCATCTTTTGGTCTGACCACATTTATTTTACTGATAGGAAACACAGAGGTCCAGAGAAGAAGAATAAGAACAGTAATGATGATAATAAAACTTATGACTATCATTATCATCATCAAACTAACATTTATCCACAGAAGAGAGAGGAAGCTACCGGAAAAAATCAGATTGTTCACCTATAACATGTAGCATGGTGGGTGTACTGTCAGTATGGAAAGCCCACATTCTGAGGAGTTGACACAGGAAGAGGATATAGCAAAGTTGACTAAGAAAGGAGATCACTGAAGAATATTTTATTAACATTTCAGACCTATTGTATCTTATTTCAGCATCTAAAACCTCATGGGCAAATGTTGTTAGCTCATAAGCTTGTAGGACTCTAGATACTACAATGAGAAATTACTTGGGCAATGATCATGAACCTTCTTAGAAATGAAATGGCCCCTAGATTAGGGATTCTGAAGCTTTGAAAGTCATTCTCCAACTGCAGTAAAATGTTGTTACTGAAACCTTAAAATGCCCATTTAAGGATTGGTTAAGAATGGGTAACCACCTGTGGCAATAAATAAATAAATAAAAATAAAAAATAAATTATTAAATTCATACAGTCAAAAAATGTAAACCACAGATAGAAACATTTAATCTAATTTAAACAAACTAATTCTTAAAAATGGAGGGCTTAACAACCAATAAATCGGGGAGTGACTATTCAACTTACAAAATAATTCACTGCTGGTATCCCATGGTCCATCTATAAAACTTTCATTTGTATTCAATGTCTCAGGAGGACATCTGTTGCATGAACTGAAGAATATGTGCCTCTTATCATTCCTGCACAGGCTGTGCTAGTAAAGAGAGAAGTCACTGCAGCATAAGGCCGAGGTGTCCATGTGCTCATGGGTTCAAGGAATCCATAGAAGAGCCAGCATGGGCTGCTGACTCCCAGTGGGCTCCATTCCCAACTCAGTGCTTTTCAGAGGTGGGTAACAACTTCCTGCACCAGAATCACCAGGGGTGCTGCTTCAGTCTACAGATCCCAGGCCCCACACACAGCCTTGCATTCGACTCTCTGGAAGGAAACAGGCATTTTTATCCAGCTCCCCAGGTTTGAAAATCACTGAGTCACTTTGCCAGCATGCCTGAGAATGAGCTCTCAGTGGATGGCTGGGTGCCATCAGGACCATTATGAAGTCTCACATCCTCTGGGTTGATGTGAAACTGAAACAAGCCTAGGGAATAACAAACAAACAAAACTTCCAATGAGGTATAGAACATATTTCCTTATCTTCTTCCACTAAACATTTATTATGTTTTCGGAGCTAAGCCTGGGAATATAGAGCTGACTAAGACATGGCTCTTGCCTTTAAGGAGCTCAGCATCTAGTGGGGGAAACAGGAAGGAGACCAAGAAATCACACAGGCATGACAATGGCACCGGAGAGAGGTACACACAGCATTTCAGAAATACAAATAAAGGTTTCATGTTGGCCTGGAGTTGGGGATAGGAATGGAAAAGGAGGGGCAGAGGCAGGATCTGTGAAGACTTTGCAGATGAGAAGCAAATTAAATCTTCAAGGATGAGTAGAAATTAAGGGAATGGGGAAGGGACTACAGCCAGGAGTGGCATGTGTAAAGTTACCAAGGCAAAGAGAGAAGGAGCATTCAGAGAGCTACGCATTACCCATCGCTGTTGAAAAGAAAGAACTACACAGGTGTTGTGTGTAAGAAATGAGCTTCAGAAGTCTGCAAAGATCAGAAAAAAGAGGCAGGTCTGCCCTGCTAAGGGCCACTCACCACAGAGTTATTGAGGTATGTTAAAAATAAGGATAAAATTGATTCTCCTACAGTGGAAGCATTATAGACATGGGAAGAATCCAGACAGAGGTTGATAAAATATTTTTGAAAAAAAATTCTTTTTTTCAAAAAAAGTATGGCTATGAAGAGGTCTTTATGTTATATAAGTTCAAATTAAATAAATTTTAAAAAGCTAATGATGTTTACATTAAAAAAAAAAACTTCCAATGAATGGACTTTTAATGCCTCCATTTATTGAAAGAAAAAAAGATATCTCCTAGTGCTTATCAAATAATTTCCGACAAATACCAAAGGCTATAGGACTGGTTTTCACAAGAGTACTTAGAGTGACATGGCTATAGAAGGTAACACTGGGTTGAGAATTAGAGGTGTGTCCATCAGTGTTAATGGGGATGAAACAGATAAAAGGAAAGACCAGGGGGTCTTTAAAAAGTCAGAACAGAAAATCGATTGGAGATATAGTCTGAAGCAGGGTGCTGAGCTGGTCTAGTTTTAGTTAGAAGCCAATGAGCAAAATAGCAAGTAAATTATAATACGCAGATAAGACTAGTATAGTGCCCGGACTAAGTTAACTTTAAACTAGTATTAACATAAAATGAAGAAACAAATAAAAAGTATGCACATCACCAACCAACCACCTTGCTAACCGTGCTCTCAGAATTCTGTTTTTACTTTTTCAAATGATGTAGGCTTAACAGACAGTTGTTGAAGATGAAGAGCACAAGTTCAGTTTGCATCCTAATACAACTACACAAAAATGAACTATTAAAAGCAGATTTTTTTTCTCCTCTTTTTGCTTTTAAATAGATTTGACTAGTACTGGAGATTAAAATGGACTTTTCCAAGGATGTTCCACATATCTATTCCTTTCAAGAGGACTGTATTTAAAATGCCTCCAAGAAATGAAAATCTACCAGTAAATTTCAAAACTCTAACATACTCTTCATAACTCAGTTCAAGCTTCCGCACTCTCCACCAGCTAGAGGGTCTTCCTTATATCTTATCTAAGGCCCCCATGCTGCAGCCTGCACGACTCCTCTAGTTGTTCTCTTCAAGGACACTTGAAAAGATAATTCATCCTCTTTGTAGAAAGATGTTCATTTTGCTATTTTCATGTTAAGATGTGATTTCATGAATAAATTGTTGACCTCTCCAAGGAGGCCAATTTCTTTTTCTTTCTTTCTTTCTTTAACCCTGTAAGAGATACTTTTCTCTGGTTTGTGGTTTGAAAAATTTTAATGTATTATAAAAATGTACGGAATGCTGGCCTGCTGCTGATTTCACAGTTATAGGAAAATACTGTATGTGGTCCCAGTACTATAAGAGCTTATAAATGAAAGAGGAAAATAGGTATCTAATAGGTTGAGGAAAACCTAAACACTACTAAGGAATGTTCTCATCCCTGGCAATTGAGTAAAGGTAAGGAGAGCATTCGAAACAGAGAAGGGAAAAAGTGACAAAGCAATCTTATAGGTTCAGCAAGGCCTGACTCGGGCAGCAGCTCTTTCTCCCCTAACATATCCCCAATAGTGAGGAAGACCCGGAATAAGCTAGAAGACAGCCCAAGATTCCCAATGACTCCACCCAGAATGCTCTGATGGACTTGGAGGACACTGGCCTGAGGGCCAGTCAAGGTCAGGACTGTCCGTTGTGGGAGTGTGAAGCCTGCACATATGGTGGAACCAGCTGCTGATCAAGCCAGCTGCTCTGCCGAGTCACAGCCTGTTCCTCAAGCTCAGCTGGGTGGCAACATAAGAAACTATTTCTGCCTATCCAAAATGTAATGCTGGCCCCTTAACAGGGACTAACTTTCCTTTGCATTTCTAGGAAACAGCACACAGCAGGTGTTCAATAAATGCTGCTTAGAAATGAATAAACTGGTTAATAAAAAAATAAGATGGAGAAGTGCAACCAAATGTACATACTTAAGTCCAGAGGTTGAATCGTGGTTTACTCCACAGCACCTGCCATGAATCCCGACACTAGAACAACCCCTTATGAAACCTGCTGTGCCTGAAGTTATTAGCACGACTACATTACCTTAGTAAAGACTCTTCCATTCCTTCACTTTAACAAGGCCTTTCCCAACTGGCTATTACTGGGGGAGGGGGAGAGAGGAAATCAGTAATGTAAACCAAAAGGAAAATGAAAGAAATGCAGGGTTGAAACATGCTGTTAAGGGACTCACTATGCAGAATCCACCAAGCAGTTTTCATGCACAGGGCAACAGAAAAACGACATGTGCTATGTGCTTTAATCCCACTTTTTTTTTTAAGGAAACAAATCTGCTCATAATGCTGTTGATATATTTATGCCACAGGCATAAGAAATGAAATCTACAGATAATTTGTATTATTAAAGTTTTAACACACCTATTATTGTTGAAAATTTTTCCTATGATAGTTTCAATACAGGCATAATAACATAACCATGCTCTTTCTCCTTCCTTACAAAGACGAGGCCACAAAACAAATGCCCTAAACTCAAGAAAGGAATTTTACTGTTAGTTTTTTTACAGATGACAAGAAAGTCAGCCCATGCAATGGATGAAAGTAGATCCACACCAAGGTACACAATGTGAGGTTTCAGAACGCACAAGGACAAAGGAAAGGTTCCTGAAAACCTTCTAGAACTAATAAACAACTTTAGCAAGGCCACAAGATACAAGATCGTCATATGAAAATCAATCATATTTATATGTACTAGGAATAAACAATCTGAAAATGAAATTTAAAAAGCAATCCCATTCACAATATCGTTAAGAAGAATAAAATACTTAGAAATAAATTTCATTAAAGAAGTGCAAGACTTGTACTCTAAAAACTATAAAACACTGCTGAAAGGAATTAAAGATGATCAAGTCAGAGGCCCAGGGTCCGGCCTCCAGCTTTCGTAAATAGTTACTGGAACACAGCCCATTGTCCACACTACTTTCTCACCACAATAGCCGAGTTGAGTAGCTGTGGCAGAGACTGCAGGGCTTACGAAAATAATTCTTCACTACCTAGCCCTTTCAGAAAAAAGTTTGCCAAGCTCTGATATAAATATAAATTCCATCCTAACTCAATACTATTGAGATGGCGATTTTCTCTAAATGATCTAAAGATTCGATGAAATTCCTATCAAAATTCCAACAGACATTTTTGTGAGATTGACAAAATTGGTATTCTAATACAAAGGCAGTAGAATAGCCAAAAGAATTTTGAAAGAAGAACAGTTTGAGAACTTAACACTAACCAATTTTAAATAGATTCTAAAGCTTCAATAGTCAAGACTGCACAGTTCTATATACAGATTTTCAACAAAGATACCAAGGCAATTCAATGGGGAAGGACTAATTTTCTCAACAAATGGTTCTAAACAAATGGATATACACATTCAAAAAGATGAATTTAGAACATTTCCTTATGTCACACACAAAATTTAAATCAAAATGGAAAATATAGCACAATGCAGGAGATAAAATAATAAACTTCTAGAAGAAAATATATGGGAGAATCTATGTGACTTGGGTTAGTCAAATAGTTCTTAGGTACAACACAAAAATCATAATCCATTAAAAAAATGGATGAATTAGATTTCAATAAAATTTAAAATTTCAAAAGATACCACTAAGAAAATAAAAAGACAAGCCACAGACTAGAAGAAAATATAAGCAATCATACATATAATAAAGATCTTATATCTAGAGTATATAAAGAACTCTTACAACTGAATAATAAGACAAATAATCCAATTAAAAATGGGCGCAATATTTGAATAGGTATTTAATCAGAAAATACATACAAATGGCTACTAAGCATATGAAAAGATGCTTAACATGATTATTCAAGAGGAAAATGTAAAGTAAAACTAACGAGATACAAACTCACTGGGATGCCTATTTTCAAAAAGTCAGATAATACAAAGTGTTGGTGAAGATGTAGAGAAACTAGAACCCTCATGTATTGCTCATGTACGGTCACTTTAGAAAAAGTTCAGCAGTTTCTTTAAAAGTCAATCATAAGCTTACCATACAACCCAGCAATTCTACTCCTGGGTGCCTACCCCAAAGAAATGAAATCATATGGCCACATAAAGACCTGTATGTGACTGTTTATAGCATCTTTATTCATTACAGACAAAAACTGTAAAGGATCTAAACGCCCACTGACTGGTAAATAGATAAATAAAATGTGTACAATACTATTCAACAATAGTAAAGAACAAACTACTGAGACATGCTAATAGGATGAACCACAAAACACTGTGCTAAGTGAAAAAAGCCACAGGCCAAAGACTACATATTGTATGATTCCATTTACCAAAAATGTCAAGAAAAGACAAGAAAAGACAAATCTATAGAAAGTAGAAGAGTGGATCGCACCACTGCACTCCTGTCTGGGCAACAGCAGTGAGACCCCCTCTCAAAAAAAGGAAGTAGAACAGGTGGCTGCCTGGGGCTGGCAGAGAGTCAGGACTGGCTGCACATGGGCATGAGGAAACTTTTTGGGGTTGATTGTGATGGTGGCTGGAAAACTCTATAAATTTACTAAATAATCCTTGAATAATTACCTAAAGTTTTCCTCCATAAGCTATTAAAAAAATTTTAAGTCCCAGGGAGAAAAACTGGCTACAAATAAATGATCAGAAATTAAAATGTCTGGGCCAGGCGTGGTGGCTCATGCCTGTAATCTCCGCACTTTGGGAGGCCAAGGTGGGTGGATCACCTGAGCTCCGGTGTTCAAGACCAGCCTAGGCAATGTAGTGAAACTTTGTCTCTATTAAAAATAAAAAAAATTAGCCAGGCGTGATGGTGCATGCCGGTAGTACCAGCTACTCGGGAGGCTGAGGTGGGAGGACTGCTTGAGCCTGGGAGGCAAAGGTTCTAGTGAGCTGAGATCATGCCACTGCACTCCAACTTAAATGACAGAGTGATACCGTGACTCAAAAAACAAAAAAAACTTTAAAATGTCTGCAGTCCATCAAAACAAGCCCATAAACACACACACACACAAACACACACACACACACAGCCCTGGTGTGGTGTGTATGGTGGAATGGCACTCAGCATTCATTTCCACTCCCATCTGCCTTTCTGTACTACAGAACCCACAAAGCTAAACACCACATTTCCTGGCCTTCCTGACAACTGAGTTCCTTGAGTAAATTAGGTTTCTCCAATTAGATGTACTCAAGTAAGACTTGAGAAGTGAAGGTGGAGGCCATCGTTCTGCAGCTTGGCTCGTTCTCCTGGTCGGCATGTTAGAGGGCTACCAGATTGTTCTATAAGTACTCCAGCAGTCAGTCACCAGCTTCATGGGTATCAAGAGGCAGTAGCTGCAATGTAAGGTTCTGATCCTTGGACTGCAGCTACAGCAGAATGTTCTTGAAGTGAATAGTCACAGAGGCGGCCTCCTGACTCCCTCCCATCCTAAAGTGGCAGATAAAGCAACACCCCTGGCAGGCCAGGGCAGCTGTGTGGTTCTGGAGCATTGCTGGAAACCTAGTCTCAGGCCCACTCCTCCAGCCCTTCCAATAATTTAGAAAGCACCTAATATCTGTTTTAAGTCTCTTTCTGTTTAAAATAGCTAGTGTGGTTTCTGGCCCTCCAACTGAACCCCTGAAAAACATAATACACAGGAAGACACAGGAAGCAGTATACCTATATGATAAAAGAACAGCCTGCCTAGGCAGGGGCAGGTCAGAGGCTCTGGGACAGACATCTCCAAAAGATCAAACAAAAAGAGCGATGTATGTGAATGTACTGAGAGTCAGTTCAGGCAATTTGCAGAGAGTATGTGTTTGCATTACTGAAAAGCATACAGAAAACTAAGCAGACAAAAAAAGACTGAAGAAAAAGTTATGTGAAAGAGAAAAGGTAATTACAGTTTACTAAATATTTTACCTGTGGATAGCATCAGTCAAAATAACCTAATGCAGAGCACCGATCTATCCCAAAACACGCTCTAACTGCAGAGAAGTTAGATGAATGAAAAGGCTGCCTTTTGGTTGGTTTGGTGTTAGGGTAGGGAAGACATGGCTAAGTCCTCATATTTCACGTTGCATGGTCAAAGGAGAATATTTAAAGCAGAAAGAAATCAAGGAGCAGCAATATGAACATTAGAGATACAGAGAACGATTCCAAAGACTCAGATGTCAAATAGCTGAAACTGGCAGCCTCTAGGGAGGAAGAAATAGGAAGGTGGAGGGAGTTGGGGAAGAGGGAAAGGCGTACAGGAGACTGCTGGGGCTTGGTACTAAACTTTGCAGAATGATTTGACTCCTTAAGCTAGAAATGGCACTCAGCATTCTAGCTTACTCAGCTTAAAGGGAGTAAACTTTAATAGAAAGAATAGAAGCCTTTTTTTAAAAAGAGTAAAGAAAGAGGAACAGGCAGTGACATGGAGTCTCTGCATCATTCTAAGGCCAAAGTGCTGTGGTCAAAATGATGTCCCTCCCGCTCTGGGCACACCGACATGGGCAGCAGGCAACCGGAGCACATTCCACCACCGCCCACAAAGGTGGCTGGGTCACTGTGAGCCAAGAGCACAAAAGAGAAAAGGAAAGAAGTTCCCACAAAAGTGGAGCCAGAATAATATAAGAAAATCACATCGAAAGGACATCCCAGTATACTAGGGTCAAAAAAAATCATAAATTGCTTTTTAGAGATAAAAGATCTGGAAAAAAAGTTTGAAGCAACCACTAACAACGAACTCTGTCCAAAAGACTTGTGAAAATACCAACATTTTTAGCTAAAGGTTAATTAGATTGCCTAAATTCAAATTTGTTTCTGATGTATCCAAGAGTTTCCATTTCTAGAAATATGTTAAACTAATTTGTTTTTCTTAGAAGTAATGCAGGTCCAAGACACGGATTATTAGACTGCTCTCAGAGGAATCATGTTTCCCTCCATGCCGGCCACATGGACCAGTGTCATCAGTTCTGTTGAACATTATGAGACAATGTTAAAGTTTCACAAAGCAACACATCAAGTGGAAACAAATCCATTTCGTCAAATTAATATATTTCATGCTTTAATTTTATGGAATGCATCTGAGAGAACAAAGGAATAAAAACTACTACCACCATCCTTGTTAAAATGTATCTTCAGGGTAGAATGGCACCATTTGTACAGTCATGGATGGCCCTTCTCACCACAACAGACAAATTTGCACTTGCCTGAGCAAAATTTCATTCTTCCTGCAATCAAATTGCTACCAGCATGTTTGTGAACACTGTAAACCTGCCCATGTTGATTCTTGAAATGAAAAATATCAAGGGAAATAAATAATCCTTTACTCCCTGCCATTCTTAGGAATAAGAAACAGACATTTTGATGAGGTAGAAGAAACAATAAACATGTCCTTATTTAGCAGGCTTCTGCTTGGAAGTGCCAGTCTCAATATTATCCACGTGTATGAGGTGGATTATATAACTGCTCAGGGCTGATGGGCCTGATCTCTATGTGGGAAACAAGATCCTGATTTTATGCTCTTAATAATTCACTATGATTAGCAGTTATGGGGGAGGTGGATCTGAGTCACCTCCTGCTCTTCCCATTTGTGAATTCATGTTTGACTACAGTGGCCCTTGCTCTGGCTGGCCAAGGGGCTGGACAGCAGTCCCCTTCTAGGGCTCCAATGCTCCTCAGCCCTGGCAGGAAGGCCAGCTTTGCCAACCCAGGCTTCTTGCATCCCTAGCCCTGGGAGGGCCTCAGGTGTTTCAGACACAGGTACAGCCAGCTCTTGCACAAACCCCTTTCCTGCCAAGCCAGGACTGCATTTCCAGTCATGGGCAGGCTTTGCTGCAAATGATTACATAGGACTAAACCTAGACAGACCTGAGGAGCAGAAGGCAGAGTCAGGCCAAACCAGAGCCAAGGGGAAGGGAGCCAAGGGGACTTGGCCATGGGAGCAGACACACAAGCTGCGCCCTGGAGCTGATCGAGTCCCTCGCAGGAGAGGGCTGGGCAGAGGAACCACAACGGCCATGCGGAAGCCACCCAAGAGCGATCCAATGTCTCATCTCTGCCCTCAATCATGGCCTCCGCTGATGCCAAAGTAAACCCATTCAGCTTCAGGAGGCTTTTCAGCAAACAAAGCATAATTTGTATGACGGATCTGTGTGTTACAGGTAGGAAATACTCCTGAGTGGGGAGATCTGGAAGCTTTCTAATATTACAATGCTCTTCTATTGCTGAATTTCTCCCTGGATTTTATAGCCTTGGTTGACACATCAGCTTGTGAGTTACTTATTTTTCTTTGACTCAGTTTCCCCTGAGAGAAACAAATAAAAACCCTATGTTTATTTCCACCTCTCAAATTCAACTATCCAGGAATTAAATTCTGTTTATTTCAGGCTATTAAATATTCTTGGAGTCCAAGAACCCGGTGCTTTAGGAGATTAAAAAATAAATAAAACACAGGCCCTGCTATCAAAAAGCTCAGACCTAGAAAGTTTAAAAATATTCTCAAATAACCATGTCAAAAGGTAAAATGTGGTAAATATCACAGGAGATTATGATAACAGTCTGCTCAACAAACAATTTCAGGGGATCTGGTATGTGACAGGCATCGTGATAGGCAGGGAAAACAAGATCAAAAACGTCGGCCAGCCCTTCCCCCGCAGCTGTGGATGGTGCAGCAGGGACTGAGAGATTCAGGGAGGAAGAAATAATCTCTGATCCCAGTGGCCGAGAATTGGGTGACAGGGTGCCGGCAAGCTCTGATGGCACTGCCATTCAATACCCATGCCCCCTGACCATAGGGGTGGGAGGTGGGGGTGGTGGAGGATGTTGGCAGACAGAGATAGTGAGTCAGCTTCTGAACTGTGAACACACACACAATGGCCTGCAGATGAGACAGGGTGCACCCCATGTGCTGGAGACACCGGGCTGCCAGCTTGCCCACTGACTTGGACATATGTAGGGGAAAGGGAGGAGGGTGGCTCGGGGCCTGGCTGGACAAGCAAGTATTTGTACTTTTGTCTTGCACACAGTAGAGGATCACAGGCATTTGAAATGACACAACTGGAAGCTAAATCCAACAGCAGGGGAGACCCTTACCAAGGCAAGGTAAGTGGGCTACCCTCGGCCTCCCTTTCCCTGCTGTTGTTTTGGTAGCTGGACAGGGCTAGGGACAGGAATATCCTTTCCTCCTGTGGACGGTTCGGGGGCCATGAGCAATGCCCTGGGGGAGCCATTTTCACCAGCCAAGGTAAGATGGAGCCTCACTTTCCCATCTTTTCAATCCTGCCTGCTAATGACCCTGCCCACCTCTTTTGTTTTTGGTTTTTTTTTTTTTTTGAGATGGAGTCTTGCTGTGTTGCCCAGGCTGGAGTGCAATAATGCTATCTCGGCTCACTGCAACCTCCACCTCCCAGGTTCAAGCGATTCTCCTGCCTCAGCCTCCTGAGGCTGGGCTTACAGGCACGCACCACCACGCCTGGCTAATTTTTTGTGCTTTTAGTAGAGGTGGGGTTTCACCATGTTGGCCAGGCTGGCCTCGAACTCCTGACCTCGTGATCTGCCTGCCTCGGCCTCCCAAAGTGTTGGGATTACAGGCGTGAGCCACCGTGCCTGGCCAACCCTGCCCATCTCTTTATTCAACATATTCTCCAGCCACAGCCTTTAATCACACAGAACCTTTCACAAATTGGGACTAAATAGTAAGCCCTTCAAATGCTGCGTGAATGCAAGCTGTAGGAGGACAAGAACACGGCTTTGTTTGCATTCTGCTGTATCTCAAGCACCTGGGAGAGTACCTGGCACATAGTAGGCATACAATAAATATTTGTTTATTTTTTTTGCTTTTTGTTTTTTTTTTGAGACAGGGTCTTGCTCTGTCACCCAGGCTGGAATGCAGTGGCACAATCACAGCTCACTGCAGCCTCGACCTCCAGGATCAAGCAATCCTCCTGCCTCAGCCCTCCAAGTAGCTGGATTACAGATGCGCGCTACCATGCCTGGCTAATTTTTGTAATTTTGGAGAGACAGGGTTTCACCACGTTTCCCTGGCTGGTCTTGTACTCCTGGGCTCAAGCAATTTGCTTGACTTGGCCTCTCAAAGTGCTGGGATTACAGGCATAAGCTACTGAGCCCAGCCTTGTTTGTTAAGTGAACAAATGAAGCTTGATGCATGGAGGGAGTATAAACTGAGATAATAAATAATCTTAAATACCATTTCTAATAGCTTCCTTTTATAGATGAGAAACTGAGGCTCAGAGATGTCAAAGGATTCCTCTAGGGCAAACAGTCAGCCAGACAGTAATCAGTTAAAAAACTATTGTCCAGGCCTCCTGATGCTGAGTATAAAGCTCTTTCTACTATCCTACGTTACTTCTGTTTTTTGCATTTTCAATGACCTATAATTAAGAGCAATGAAATTAGAAAGCAGCAGTTTATAGATCTCCAAAGAATTTTATTCTAAAGATGTTTAGAACCTCCATGACACAGAATATTAAGGTAATAAAAACAAATTAGAAGTAGGATGGGGGAAACAAGCTGATTTCACGTCAATGAAATGAAAGCAACACTCTCTCTCTGTGCATTTACAACGCTGCTGCTTAGAATTTCTGAGATTACCTCCATTACTCTGCTTTGAAATTGCTCAGTAAACTACATCAGACATTACTCCACTAACACTCTCACAATCTGGCCGTCCCTGCTGGTTCCCTGGAGACTAACACATACCCAAGCTTCAAAAATTTTCCCTTGGCAATAAAAGTGTATATATTTTGAAAGGCAATAAAATACAGGCTTGTGTCATCTTTGGAGGGGCTTTTTGGAATCTTCTGCAAAGATTTAAAAATCAAAAAGCTGCTTGGTAACCATCTGCAGGGTAAGAAACAAATAAGCAATAACCAAGATGGTTTTGAATGAAAACCGGAAAAGGAAATCTCCTCACAATGACATCAAAAACAAGTACACGTGACCACTCGCTCTGTGCCAGGTATCATGCTAGATGCTGGTGGGTCAGCAGTCTATGACCAACAAGGTCCTTGTCCTCAGGGCACTTGCAGTCTTGGGAAGGGGAAGCTAGAATCAATGACATTAAATAAAGACATAATCACAATTGGTTTACTACAGTGGTGATGCCTGCTGTGAACGAGACATGCAGGTGCTACTGGAGTGGGTCACAGGGTCATCAGATGTGCCCAGGCAGTCCCAGCAAAGGAAGGGAGAACCAAAAGGCTTGCTCAGCTGGAATGACGGTGAAGGCGGGTCCGCATGGCCAGAGAGCTGGTCAGAGCAAAGCAGAGTAGGCATTGCCTCGGAGGACACATTCACTACGGACTTGGACCTTTACCCTCAGAGCAATGAGAATCCAAAGATTATACGGAGATTATGGGGACCGAGAGTTAACTGTTAAAAGATTATTCCTTAAAAAACAAGGCCAGGCTCAGTGGCTCACGCCTGCAATCCCAGCACTTTGAGAGGCTGAGGTGGGTGGGTCACGAGGTCAGGAGATTGAGACCATCCTGGCTAACACGGTGAAACCCCATATCTACTAAAAATACAAAAAATTAGCCGGGCATGGTAACATGCACCTGTAATCCCAGCTACTCGGGGGGAGGCTGAGGCAGGAGAATCGCTTGAACCTGGGAGGCGGAGGTTGCAGTGAGCCGAGATCACGCCACTGCACTCCAGCCTGGGCGACAGAGTGAGACTCCATCTCTAAAAAACTAAATAAATAAACTTTCAAAAACAAGTGTTGATATTTTCAGAACAGTACAAACAGTTTGAAATAAGCAAATGTAAATTAGGAGGTAAGGATTATTTGACAGGATTCACAAGTGACAGCAGAAAGGCATGTCCACGGGTCTAAAAAAAAAAAAAAAAAAATGGAGGGAGAACTTAGTAACCCCCAACGGCACTGATGAAAGTACTAGGCATACTGCTTTGAAAAAAACAAACCAGGGACATGATGTTTCTAAAGATTGTACTAAAATTCAAGATTTGTCAAAATAATCAATTTTTTAATTTAGTGTATAAGCTAAACAATAATAATAATAATATTGATGCTATTATTGAAAGTAAAAGCATCCCTCCTTGTTAAAGCTCCCTCGGCTCCTCCAGCCCACATTGGTCTTGTCATCTTTTGGATTCACAGGCCCCACCTGATGTCTAAGCAGGTGCACAGCAGTAAATCAGGCACGGCCTCGTGGGCTCTCCCGTACGGTTCCTCATTATTCAACTCCTGCATTTAACATACTTTCCGTGTGTTTATGCCTAGACTACCCACTGGCACTGTGAGCTCCTTCAAAAATTCCTACATACCTTGGTACCATCTGGGGCACCTGGCAACCTGCCACACACACAGGAGCTGCAAGTATTGACTCACCAGTAGAACGACTGGTGTAAAAGATAAAAAACAGGGTTTTGGAAATAATTTGCAGATTTGGATTCTAGAGATCTTTCACAATTAACTTCATCATATGTTAAACAGAGCAAATCAAATCCTATTATACTAGTAAGAAGAGACTAAGGAATGTCAGAAAGCTCATTTTGAAATTCAACTGTTTGGAACACATTCCGCCTCATAGATGAGGGGAAATTTTTTCTCAGTTTTCTCTGTCAAGAATATTGTGCTTTCTCTGAAAAAAGATGAGCATGTTTTTATCTTGCAGACACTGTAGATAGTATTAATTAATTATGTTTCCCTCCTTCCTTTTACCACTAGGCAGCTGAAATCCAAATCTATGCTTTTTTGTGGCAACTGAGAGAAATGTGTATTTCTTCGTGCAACCTTACCCTAGCTTTGTTATTTTCATATTCTTATTTTCCCTTTACCTTTTGCCCCTTGGTTTTTGTTTTCTCCAGATATATCTGTATCTACAGATGTCACTATCTCATATCCTTTACAGAACGATGTTGCAGTTAAATTTGTAAATAAATTGAACAGTTAAGCGAAGGATACTTTAGTGCTCCACAATTTACTATGTTGTGCAAACTTCAGTAGCGGAGTTTTCCAAACCAAGGCAATTAATCCTCAGTTAAGCTGATTCTCAAACGGACCAACACAGAACGGTTTCCACTCCCATCCCGTACCCCCACTTTTGCCCACCGCACACCCTGCAAAACATCTAGTGATATGATTAGGCGGGCTTCAGGTGCCTGTCTTCAACCTTTCCACTTCCCTTAGCCCTTCATAGCATCCATTTTATCTGCTGATCACTGGGTCCCGTCAGTTCTACTTGCCCAGGTCTCCAGAATCTATTTCCCCCCTTGAATTTCTACTGCTATAGCTGTAATTCACAGGCTCAGTGTTTCTCTCCCAGGTATGACGCTCCACTCGGTCTCACTGCCTCCCATCTCTGCTCCATCCAATCTGTCTTCCAGTCCAGAAGTGAAGGTTTTGTGCCAAAATGCATTCACCCATCCAAACATTCAATAAATATCTACTAAGTACCCACTAAAGGTTAGGTGTGCGTGAAGCCCTGGTGGCAAAGAAATAAAGAGACCCGGCCTCTTCCCTCAAACAGCTAGTGAACAGTGCAAACCATGGCACGGTTTGGAAAATGAGCATGAGGACTGCCCAGGGTCCCTTTGGGAAATGCTGAACAGAGTGTGCATGGCACATTCAACAGTTCCTTGGAGCATGGAGTACCCATGGGCAAGAGTGGGAGAGAAAGCGAGGAGGCAGGCAAAGGCCAGGGCAGGAAGGCCCCAAAAGGCCATGTGGACCTCACCGCGTGATTTCTGTTTAGAAACTTTCAATGGTGCCCCATTCCAAACCCTTAAGTATGGCCTCTGTGCGTCCTGGTGTAGCTCCCAAGCTACATTTCTGATCCATTCTCAACTCCTAGTACTGTGCTACACCCATCTACACCTCACTCCTCAAAGACTCGAAGTAAACTCATGCTCTTGGCCTGATTCAAATAATTCCCTTAGGCCACTCTGGACCCCAAACCGTCTCCTCCACATCTCGGCCTGCTGAAACCGGACTTACCGTTTCTTCAGTATAATACTGCAGCCACTAACCAGTAGGAATTAAGCATGGTCCTACCTTCAAGGAGGTTAGACTCTTGTGGAAGAAAAGGATAAGTTTAGTAACTATCGTGTAACTATAAAAGACATGGTGATGATATGTGATAGGTGTTTCCAAAAAATCACTTCATTGCAGTAACAATACAGTGGGAAATGAGTTGTTGGACTTTGCAAGGAATGTTTCAAGAATAAAAGCATTTAAACTGATCCTTGCCAGTTAAATAGGGTCCAACCAATCACAACAGACACTAATACCGGCTGATTGTTACCTTTCCATCTCTTGCTGTACCTCGTTAACAATAGAATCTCAAAAAATGCCTGCTGAATAAACCATACATATGCATAATAAACTCCAAAAGAAAGTATTAATTATGTAGAATATCATCCTTAATGTTACTTCTCTTCATTCTAACAAAAATCTAGAGAGGATTTTATATTAGCCTTATGCCACTGAGACTGATGTCCCCAATGTCCCCTGTAACCTCAGACATGGGTTACATGAGGACCTTAGTGATAAAAAGTCTCCACTGGCTATTTCTCCGTTGATTATGGAAATGAGCAGTGAGCCCCAGCTCCCCAAGTCTTACGACAGTTCAAGAACCATCACCTTGACATACTTGAGAATTAAATACTAAGCAGAACATGTTTCCTGGAGACAAGAATAATTGAATTTTCATGAAACGTAATGCAATGTTTGTTCATTTTATGTAAACACATACAGATTGCAAGTAAAGGCTAGATTAATTCCTTCAAAGCACACTAGATTTCCACAAACCTAATGAAGCTGTCTGAGGTAATAAAGCCTTAGAAGTCAACATTTGAAGACTTTTTCATTTATTTCCCTATACCTGAAGTGGCAGGATAAAAATAAGATGAAAATATAGGACTTTTATATGTAAATTAATCCCAAAGTAAATTTTCCAGGAAATATACAAAAAGTTCAGAATGAAAGCAAACTATGTGTGCATACATAGGAATGAGCAGTGGCCTAGAAAACCCTGAAGTGTTTACAGCACCTCCAATCGTATCTAAAATACTAGATTCCTGTCAGTGGAGCAGGATTTTTCCCAAATCTTCATGAAAGGAGGCTGAGGCAAACAAAGCAGAAGATGAGGGGAGGACCCTGAATACCTTCATGGAGAATCACGGAAGATTTTCCAGAGAGGCACGGCAATAATGAAAGAGACAGCCCAAGGCGATGTATCCAGGAATTCCACGTAGGGCAGACTGGAGGAGGGAAACCCTGGAGGCAAGGAGACCCCTAAGAAGAGGTTCTCAGAGAAGCCCCTGTGTGCTTCTCTCGCCTCAACCTTTGAACAGGCTGTTCCTTGTGCCTGGACTAACAGGCAGCACACTACCTCCTGCACACCAAGTCTGGATCCCTAACCCTCTGGTTTTTGTAAGGCCTACAAGCTAGGAATGAATTTCACTTTTTTAAATGGTTGAAAAACATCAAAAGAAGAATACTATTCATGATGCATGGAAATCAGGGGAAATTTTCAGTATCCGTAAATAAGGAGTTATTGGAACCCGGCCACACTTCACCGATGGCCACCGCGACCTTCACACTACAACGGCATGGGGGAGCTGGAGCAGGAGACCAAGGCCGGCCCAAACTCAAATGCCTACCACTTGGCCCCTTACCAAACTAGTTTGCCCCTGCAGCCCACATCACGCTTCCCCTTCCCCACGCCCTGTTACCACCAACCCTTACTCATTCCTCACATCTCAGAGTAGGAGGCCTTTCTGAAAGCTTCCCCAAGTCACACTAGACGCCACCTCCTACTCTTCCCACAGTGCAATGTACTGCTCTCCTCACAGCAGGTGTCAGCACACACTGACATTACACATTTACCTCACCATATTTCCCACCTGACTGTGAGCTGCAGGAGGGCAGGGGCCATCTGTAGCCTCATACAGTTGACCCTTGAACAACAAAGATTGGAACTACACAGGTTCACTTCTACATGGATTGTTTTTAACCAACTGTGGGTCAAAAATACAGTATTTGCATGATGCAAAACCCACGTATACAGAGGGCCAACTTTTCATACACACAGGTTCCTCAGGGAAGTGCAGGACTTCAGTATGTGCAGATTTTGAGTCCTGGAATCAATCCCACATGTATACCAAGGGATGACCATATTTTCATCATTAATTGGTGCAGCTTGAGTATCTCAAATCTGAAAAACCTGAAATCTTAAATGCTCCAAAATCCAAAACTTTTTGAGGGCCATGTGATGCTCAAAGGAAACGTTCATTGGAACATTTCTGATTTCGAGTTTTCGGATTACGAATGCTAAATCAGTAAGTATAATGCAAATACTCCAAAACACACACACACGAAATCCAAAACCTAAAACATTTCTTGTCCCAAGCATTTAACATAAGAGATATGCAATCTGTACTACCAGGTATTCAGCAAATATCAAAATGAATGAATGCGTGAACAATGAATGAATAAGTCAAATAAAGACCTGAACCACATGAGAACTTTTGCCTTATGCCAATGAATTCTAGTAAATTTAATAGATAAAGGCACCCAGGAGAATATTTATTTTTCTGAAACCTTATACTTTTTGGCCTTTCTCTTCTTTCTTTATAATAATTTTCATATATACACATACATAAAAAATCTTAAGTCTATGAGTTTTCTTTTTCTTTTTCTTTCTTTTTTTTTTTTTTTTTTTTTTGAGATGGAGTCTTACTCACTCTGTCAGCCAGGCTGGAGTGCAGTGGCAAAGTCTTGGCTCACTGCAACCTCTGCCTCCCAGGTTCAAGCGATTCTCCTGCCTCAGCCTCCCGAGTAGCTGGTATTACAGGTGCTCACCAACACACCCAGCTAATTTTTGCATTTGTAGTAAAGATGGGGTTTCACCATGTTGGCCAGGTTGGTCTGGAACTCCTGACCTCAAGTGATCTGCCCGCCTCGGCCTCCCAAAATGCTAGGATTACAGGCGTGAGCCACGGCACCCGGCCAGTGACTTTTAACTTCACTGATGAATTCAAAATCTCTTACAGAGCTCTCTTACGCTCTCCGATCTTTCACGTGCAACTATCTCCTAGATGTTCCTACCTAGATGTCTTATAGACACTTCAGACTTAAGAGTTCAAAAGCTTGGGTGCAACCTACATAGCTTCTCTGTCTCCGTCTTGTGAAATGGCATCATGAGTCACCAAGGCTAACTTAGCACCATCCTCCATTTTGCTCACTGCTTACCCTCATTCAATCCACATATCAGATATGACTGCTTCACCCCAGGTCTACTTAATAGGCATGATGTCTATAAGAATTATAAATGCATATACTGTGTGATTTAGCAATTCCACTTCAAGAAATAAATCCTATAAATGTACTTGCACGCAAAATGTGACACATGTACATAGTTATTCACTGAAACATTGTTTTTAATAGCAAAAGAGGGAAACACACAAAATGCCCATCAAGGGAGCACTGATTAAATACATTATGGTTCATACACACAATGCAATACCATGCAGCTGTGAATAGAAATGGGAATGCTTTCTAATGTGCAAACATCTCTAAAATACACTGTAAGTGAAAAAAAAAAAAAAACAGAAAAAATGTGTGCTGCTTTGGTTTTTAAGAAGAAAGAAAAAGAATACATATTTGTATTTGCATTAAAAAACTTAAAGGATACAGAAAAACAGACATGAAAGCAGTGGGAGGGAGAGTGTACACACTCACAGGCACACTCACACCCCAAATAAATGCATGACCTATAAAATAATTGTATACAATACATGAAGAGGCAGACTCCCTTCTTCCACTCTCTCATCGCCTTCCCTTCCCAAATACGTCTCTACTGGCTGCAATAACAACAGCACAGAGTCCACACTCCTTTAGCTTTGTGCATAAAGCCTCACACGCCAGGATTCTCTGGATCTACCTCCCACCAGCACTCTCATTGTCCCCTAGGCTACCCCAACCACACTGCGATTCTTTGTCCTCAAATAAACATTCTGGATCTCTTGAAACTCTGTATCTTTGAATGTGCTATCCCATCTGCCTAGAAGGCCCTGCCTTCCTGTTGTGCTGGCAAAGGCCTATGCATTCCTCAAGACGAAGGTAAAAGAACACTCTTCAAGGTAATTCTTCTGGGATAACCTCCCTGATTCTGCAGGCCACTTGCCTCCAAGCCTGATAACATATCTGCTTATGGGGCTATTTGTGAGACTGCATCCCTCATCAAACCATTCAATCCTTAAGGGCAGTTGTGCCTTGTTCATCTTCACTTGCCAAGCATCTACCTTTCTTACAAATGCTACTCAGCCTCCCTACCTTATCCTCAGTAAACATTTATTGTTTTATCCTCAATAAACTACACAGGTTCACTTCTACATGGACTGTTTTCAACCAAATGTGGGTCAAAAACACAATAAACATTTATTGAGGATAAGGTAGGGATGATGAGTAGCATTTGTACATTTTGCCTTCTTAGGTAACAAAAGCCTTCACCTAACAGTTTCCACTTCTCTGGATAATGTTCTTTAAAAATGTCTCCATCATGAGGAAGAGGTTATACCAGTGATTATGATTTAGGCAGCTTAAGGTAGAGAATGGGGGTAAAAAGCATGCTGTGGAATTCACCTACAATTCTCTGGAGGGTATCAGTGGCAGAGTATTGCTCAAAGGTTCTGTGTGTCAATTATGCTTAGGAAAGCTGCAATCAGAACTAATCTGCTCCTTCAATCCATGACCTTTTCCTCATGCCAAGAAGGTGGTCCCCTTGCACACAAAGCCTGGTGATAACTCTTAAAAGGCACACAATCTGGCCCCCTCTCTGCCCACTGCTACTGCTGCTTCAGCTCCAGCCCTCATCATTTAGCGCCTAGACAATTCGCCTGTTCTCCTTGTCTTTGAACTTGCATTTCTTCCACTCACACTCCACAGTAATGCCAGATACCCAAATATCAATCTGGTCACATTATTTTCCTACTTTAAATATTTCAATGCCTCACTACTACCAGAAGGATGAGATGTAAGGTCTTCGATTTTGCATTCGTAGCCCTTCCGGAACTGACCCTATCTAGGTTCCAACCTCCTCCACCTAAGTAACATGTTTCATGGTGTAATCCAGACATCCATGCGTCAGTCTTCCCAGACACACAGTGCCGCCTCTCCCTCCCTGCGTGCAGAGGCACCAGCAGATGAGTAGCCAACAGCTGGTCATGACACAGCGGGGGAAATGGGTGACTAAGTGAGATGATGGCTGTGTTAATTCATTCCCCTAGAGTAACCATATTACTATATATATATATATCTTATAACATCATGTTGTATACCTTAAATATACACAATAAAATGTACTTTAAAAACCTCCTCTTCCCTCAGCCCCTGTCGTCTAAACTACTCAGACTTCATCTGTCAGCTCAAGCATCACATCCAAGTATGAAGCTTTGCACAAGCTCTCGGGAACTATTTCCTCCTTCAACTGTTACCATAGCACCTTGGACAGAGCAGTTTACCCATCAGCCTCTACCACTGGACTGGAAGTCCCCCAAAGGCAGAAACCACCTCTCTACATCCATATGATGTGGGTATGGTTCCTACCACACAGATACTTAAAGGTTTGCTTCAGGGATGGAAGAAAAGAGGGAAGGCTGATTCTACTAAATGGAGTATCAAATACATATAATGGATTTTGAGAGCTTTTTTTCTTCCTAATGCCTTTGAAGCCCACAAACCCTCGGTTTCCAGGGCTCCACAGACAAATAATCTAAAATGATAAATGGATGTTCTGAATTACTTATGTTAGTATCAGCTACTTCCCTTTGTATTGAAGGCATGCCTCGAGGTAAAAAAAATTTTTCTTTTTTTTTTTTTTAAGATGGAGTCTCACTCTGTCGCCCAGGCTGGAGTGCAGTGGCACGATCTCAGCTCACTGCAAGCTCCATCTCCCGGATTCATGGCATTCTCCTGCCTCAGCCTCCTGAGTAGCTGGGACTACAGGTGCCCACCCCCAAGCCCGGCTAATTTTTTTGTATTTCTTTTAGTAGAGACGGGGTTTCACCATGTTAGCCAGGATGGTCTTGATCTCCTGACCTCGTGATCTGCCTGCCTCGGCCTCCCAAGTGCTGGGATTACAGGCGTGAGCCACCGCACCTGGCTACAAAATTTTTAAAGAGTATCTTACTGTAGTTTGTCCCTGCTTCCCCAGAAAACACTTCCATCAGCCTCCTAGGTTACTGTCAATCCCAGCAGCCAATGGATGGGCATGTCCCCATGTGTCCTTCTTGGGACAGGATCCATAGAAGAAATCTTTTCATGAAGGGATTCTCTGGTCAAAGAAGCCTGGAAAATACGGCACACTCCCTCCCTCAAACAGAGCTACTTCTTCCGAGCTTGGAGACACTCTCCAGTAAAGAAAACTCAAACTTTTTCAGACCATCATTTGCCATACTTAGGTGACTATCAAGTCTTTATTTCTGAGAATCACCCAGTAATATCCAATTCTTGAATTATACCAATTAAGAATCACAATTTTAAAACCTGGCATAAATTTTGCCTAGTGATGACATTACCTCATTTTGTTCACAGACATAACAACATGGCCATTTCATGAAGACATTGCTTCCAGCCTAAAATACAGGAATGAACCTTGAAAAAAAATGATATAAGAAAAATAACTTAGCAGATTGTGTTTATCCCCACAGTACCATAAATAATTCCTAAACTTCTAAATTGCCTTTTTGCAGGGGAGAAAATAAAACTGAGCCACTGAGAGCACATCAATACCTGCCTGCAAAGCTGCAGTGATCCCGTGAAGCAAGAGTTTCATAAATAGTTTAAATAAAATCCAATTATATGAGCATCCTCTTTTTCTCTCTGTTTTTTTTAAAGGTCTCTAAGAATTTCTTTAAGAGGAAGAAAAACCCTGATTAACCAACCATATATACCCAAGTCCTGCTGCTATGCAATTTTCTATGTGGTGCTATACAACAAAACACAATCCTCTATGGGTTTTATTAAGAAACTCTAGGCTGTTGAAGATTTGAGAGCTAAAATGAAATCTGAAAATTATATAATTTAGGCCCCTCATCTTACAGATGAAGAAACTGAGACCCACAGGACTTGCCCAAGATCTTCAGCCCAGCTGGTGGCCAGGCCTGACTGGAGCCAGGTCTTCACTCTGAGGCCCATGTGCTTCCCACTGCCCATCTTTGGAAACTGGGAATTGTACTGAGCAGCTGAGGGCAGAAAGAGCCACGAGCAAGCTTCAAAAATTAGGTCAGTTTCCCCCCCCCACATTTTACTGTTTCCATGAGCCTGAAGAAAGAATAACGAACATTGGGATGAGGAGTGGGGGGTCCACCCACCCACACAGCCATCCATCTAATTTATATATGGAGATTGAGTGTCTTCTATGTGCTAGGCATTGTTCTAGGAACTGGGAATACCATAGTGATCAAAACCAAAAAAATTCCCTGCCCTAATGAAGCTTACATTCCACTGATTCCAGAGTCTTCGACCTGAGACTAATTAAATTCAGACATCTGGCACTAAGATTTTTTCCTCTCTCTCTCTCTCTTTTTTTTTTTTTTTTTTTTTTTGAGACAGAGTCACGCCTTGTCACCCAGGCTGGAGTGCAATGGCGCAATCTCGGCTCACTGCAACCTCTGCCTCCCGGATTCAAGCGATTCTCCTGCCTCAGCCTCCCAAGTAGCTGGGATTACAGGCACCTGACACCATGCCCAGCTAATTTTTGTATTTTTAGTAGAGACGGGGCTTCACCATGTTGGTCAGGCTGGTCGTGAACTCCTGACCTTGTGATCCGCCCACCTTGGCCTCCCAAAGTGCTGGGATTACAGGCTTGAGCCATTGCACCCAGCCTGCGCTAAAATTTTAAAAAGATTATATTGCGAACATATGCACGTGCGTGCATGCACACATACACACACACACACACACACACACACACGAGGATCTTCCATATATCAGTAGCTTTTCAAAAACCTCCCATGTAGAGGACATTCCCACCCCCAAACCCTGTCTGGTTTTCAGAACCACCACCACAACCCACTAAAATACTGAGAAACTATTTCAGTGGCTTCTCTGCAGAGGGAGGGAAGTAAAAAAGTCAAGTTCTTTCCAAATATCCTTCCTGCTAAGTTAGAAAGGGAGGTGAAGAGGAAATACTTGAGAGAAATAAATGAGCTGAATTTTCTGTGAAATGATTTTGGAAGAGAGAATCTTAAGCATTCTATGAGCCCTTGGTAAGCTGAAAAAGAATATGACAACTACAATGTATGTTTTATCAGCCAGCTACAGCTGATCAACAAATCACTACAAAATCTCAGTGGCATGCAACAACCACCACCCGTCTGCAGGGCTGGGGCTCAGCTGGTCCAGACTGGCTGGGCTTCAGGCCCTGAGGTTGGTTCGGGTCCACTCCACATGCTTCTTACTGTTCTGGAACCAGCAAGCTACATAGGGCATGTTCACCTCATAATGGCAGAAGCTAAAAAGGGCAAAAAAACAACTGCCAAGTACATTTCAAGCCTCTTTTCCTGTCACATCTGCTAATTTCCCTTTAGCCAAAGCAGTTACAGGGGCAAGCTCCAAATCAACAGGGCAGAGAAGTATATTCTTCTCATAGCAGACAGTGCTTCAAAGTCAGGGGACCAAGTGCGCAGATACAGGGAGGGGTGAAGAACTTGGAACAATACTACAGTCTGATAAAAGAAGGGACCACTTGCATCAATACCAACTTTGCCAAATTCCATTTCTTTTCAATCCACACCTTTTATTTGCTCACTCACAAACTGTGCCAACAGCTTCTACATGTAAAAAGCTAATGGTTAGACTGTGTTTTTGGCGTTACTGTTTCATGAATGGGAGAAGACAACAGGAAAAAGGATAACAGTTTAAAATGGAAAATTAAGTCCACATTGATGGGGGGAAACTGGAAAGTTAAATGGAAACTGCTTTACATATGTGGCAAGCATACAAGACCTTAGACATTGAAATGAACATACAGGACAGAATCTCGGCTTTCCAGATGTTTCTTATATCTAGAAATCATGCCACAGACAGTACACAACACCTAACACAACAGTTGCAAAAACATCAGAAATGTAGACAGATACCACAGCTTGAGACAAGTTGCCAAAGCCTTTATTTTTATTACAGTAATGGAAATACCAGAGGCCTGGTGTGGATGAGAAGCAGGATTAGGGAAAACTAAAAAACATAGGAGGACATAAATCCAATTCAGTGAAAAGGGCATCACTGGGCTCCCAGGCAAGCTCTGAGCTACATTTCCTAGTCAAAGAAGCACATTCTAGAGTACGACTTCCCAGCCAAGGGAAACTGTCACCGAGGGTGGGACTAAATCTGACAGAACACTAGGAAAGAGAGGGTAAATGCTTGAAAGTCATTAAATATTTAGAATCCCAATGCTGAAAATATGAATGATAAGGCAGTAACATGAGAGACTTAAACTACAGAATCAAGCATGACAAGCAAAAGGGTTATCTTCATGAAACTTGCCAACTTACACCCACGCACAATCCCTGGTGAAGTGACTTTTTTGGAGAATGATGTTATATAAAGAAACCTAAAGCTACTCAAAAAAAAAGAAATGTGTGTGTGTGTGTGTGTGTGTGTGTGTATATATATATATACACATTCCATTTATGAAAGAGCAACTTAAAAAAAGAACAGAAAAAGAAAAGCCACAAACCTGAAGAATATAATCGCAATACATAGAAATGACAAATGATTAGTAACCGATATAAATGTAGAATTCCTGCCAGTTTTAGAAGACAGAAATGAGCCTCACCCAAAAATGAACAAAAGAAAAACTATAAATGTTAAATAAATATATAAAATTGTGTTCAAACTTAACAGTAATAACCAGGTAAATGCAAATAAAAACCACAATGTACCATTTGATTTAATTTATTATTTATTTATTTAATTTTTGAGAGAGGGTCTCACTCTACCACCCAGGCTGGAGTGGAGTGGCGGCATCATGGCTCAGTGCAGCCCTGATCTCCTGGGCTCAAGTGATCCTCCCACTTCAGCCTCTAGGCTAGGACTACAGGTGCACCACCAAGCTCAGCTAGAGATACTATTTTAAACGTATCAGACTGCCAAAACAAGTTGAACAACGTCAAGTGTTAAAGAGGATGTAAAACACCAGGGAACTTTAGAAAGGCTCAAGACAATATAAATTGGGCCAACCACTTTGGGAAACAATTTGATGATACCCAAAGATGCTCGTAAGTGCTGACTTTTAGCAATTCTACCGCTAGGTAAAACATAGCTCAGTGAGACTCTTACACCTATACATTCAGAGGTACAAGAATGTTCAGCAGTAGCATTTGTAACAGCAAAAAGAAAATTGTAACCAAGCAAATATTCATTAAAGACTGGATGAATGAACTATGGAACATTCATCCAGTAGAATATAAGCTGCAAAAAACAAAAGAACTAAAACTCTACCTATGACAACACAGATGAACTTCACACTAATGCATGAAAACCTAAAGTCAGGAAAGGAGCTATACTGTGATTTCATTTGTTAAAACATAAAAGCACATGAAAGTCAACTTGTTTTACAATATAAATAGTAAAACTCTAATGAAAATCAAGGTAATAACACAAAATTCAGAATTGATTGCTTATAGAAGGGAGGGAGAGAGGGAAGGAGTGAAGACACTGACAGGGAGGGATACACAGAGGACTTCAACAAAGATGAGAATAAGGTTATCATTTGGAGTGAAAGAATAAAAAGAAAAACTTGCAGAATATATTCTAGCATCCTTTCTAGTCTCATTAGAAAATGGACTGAGTGGCTGGGTGCAGTGGCTCATGCCTGTAATCCCAACACTTTGGGAGGCCAAGGCAGGCAGATCACTTGAGGTCAGGAGTTCGAGACCAGCCTGGCCAAAATGGTGAAACCCGGTCTCTACTAAAAATACAAAAATCAGCCGGTTGTGGTGGCGCACACCTGTAGTCCCAGCTACTCAGAAGGCTGAGGCAGGAGAATCACTTGAACCCGGGAGATGCAGGTTGCAAGGAGCCAAGATTGTGCCACTGCACTCCAGCCTGGGCAACAGAGAGAGACTCTGTCTCAAAAAAGAAAAAAAAAAAAAGAAAGAAAATGGACTGAGCCAATAGCTTCTGGGAACATGTTCAGTGACACTAGTGACCAGAAAAAAAGAAAGGGAATTAAAACACCACCAGTATAAACTGGATACTGTGGCACATGCCTGTACTCCCAGCTACTTGGGAGGTTGAGGTGGGAGGATCACTCGAGGCCAGGAGCTCAAGTCCAGCCTGGGCAACACAGTGAGACACCCCCCCTCCACTTCTAAAAAACAATAACAACAAAACACCAGTATACACTTTTTTCCTGTTAAATGTAAACAGTAAAGAGAATGATAATGTTCAATATTGGTAAGGGTGTGGAAAAATCAACTCTTTCAAATACTGTAGGTACTTTTTTTCCAGTGTGCCTATGAATATGCATCATAAACCTAGGGAGGAAAAAACCAGTAATTCCACTTTTATAAACTTATCCCAGGAAAATATTAAGACAAGTGCACAGGACACATGGATAAAAATGTTATTGTCAACAACCCATCAACATGGGGGTGGCCAGAAAGATCCATCCACAGTGGCTGTGCAGCCACTGACAATGATGATGTAGATAAATATTTGGTAACATCAAAGGACACTTGTGTCACATTTCTTGCAGAAAAAATTAATACAAAAAATATTCAAAGTATGATTCTACTTTTTATAAAATATATATATAACTTCTATATGTACGTATATCTGACAATTATAAATATGCATAAAGATTTACAGTTTTATATAGGAATTAAATTTTATAAAGAATCTATTTTATGTAGGATCATGGAATTACTTTCATTTTCATTTTTATATTTTATTTTCTTAATTTTTCAATGATTACAGATTGCTTTTATATCAGAAAAAAAGTCTCACCATCTTAGCTGTTTTGAAAAGGGAGAAAGGCTAAGTAAATATTTGAACAGACATCTCCATTCTGGCAGCTTGAAAATATGTCACTAGGAGGAACTTGAGGCAAAACCTACACATGAGGCTGACGTGTATTTGTTTGCTTTTCTGAATGGGCACTAAAAGGGGCAAGACTGACTTAAAGGAAGAGAGGAAAGTTAAGAAGGTGAAAGAAAGGAACGGAGAAGGAAGGGAGGGCAGGAGGAAGGAAGCGAGCCAGAGTTTCACAGATCTTAGACAGTCTCAACTAACTGGCCTCAAAAATGTACCAGGCTTAATTCTGATTAATAAAGTTGACAGAGTAAATAGACAAGTGGAGCCAATACCACCACGTTTCCGGTACCACATATGTGTGTCACGCAATTATCCTTTCACCTGGAGTGCATTCACAACCCAAACTACAGTTCAGGTCCACTATGGGGGCATGAGCCCACCAGTCTATCCCTCTCTCTGATTACGACCAAAATCTCTAAACAACTAACAGAGGACTCTGAAAAGTAAACAAACAGAAAAATTATACAGGAGAGTCAACACTTGGAAAGGCAACCCACACACGGTGAAGTTCCTGCTTTGTTTTCTTCTCACATGATTTTGCCCCAAAGGTGAGCCCCAGTTGCATAGCTGCACAACAACACAGGCAACTAAACTCAAAGAGAAGCCTGTCTGTGTGTCCGCAGATAAAGGGATTCTGCAAGTTGAGGAGTCTGAGGGTATGATCTTGGGGTAGAGAATGCCCAGGAAAGGATGCCCGAATTCTATGTGGAAACCTGCACAGATATCGGCCTGACACTGGAGTGACACAAGCACAGCACAGACTCCAACCAGCACAGAAAAGGCTGAGAAAACTGAACTGAGATCTGAACCACTCACACAAGTTGCAGACTAACCCCTTAAGTACAGGATGGACAAAAATAAGCACAACAAAGACTTACACTGACAACTGAATCGCTGCCTCTAGGAAGCAGGTCCCACTCAAAGCCTAGAGCTCACCAGGTTGATCACCCTACTAAAACAGCAACAGTCACCACAGATGACAGGATGCCATTCAGAAAGTGCAATATACAATCCAAAATTTGTTTACAAACAACCAGGAAAATATCACCAATTCTTAACAAAAGTCAATCACAGGACGATCCAGACATTGGAACTATCAGATACAGGTTCAGTATCCCTAATCCAAAAATCCAAAATCCAAAATGCTCCAAAATATGAAACTTTTTGAGCATGGACATGATGCCCATTAAGAGATGCACATTGGAGCATTTTGAATTTGGGATTTTTGAGTTAGGGATGCTGAAACAGTAAGTATAATGCAAATATTCCAAAATCCAAAAATCTGAAACACTTCTCATTCCAAGCATTTTGGATAATGGATATTCAACGTGTACTTAAAGCAACCACTGTCACTTTGCTCTATGAGGTAAAGAAAAACAAACTTGATAGAAATGAAAATACAGGAATTCTCAGAAGAAAAATAGGAACTATAAAACAAAACCAAATGCAAATTTTAAAGCAAAAAAAAGCACTGAAATAAAAATATATTTGGTGATCAAGGCAGCAGAATGGAGACGACAGAGAACAAAATCAATGAACATGAAGATGGATCTGTGGAAATTATCCAATCTGAAAAACAGAAAGACAAAGATTTAAAAAAAAAAAGTAAGCAGAGTCTCAGGGTCTCCTGGGACAAAATCAAAAGATCTATCATAAGTGTGAGATAAAAGAAAACCATACCTAGACATATCAAAATCACATGGCTGAAAAACAAAGATGGGGGGGGTGGGTAGAAGCCTTGAAAGTAACTAAAGACAGCACAGTAAAAAATTATAGTTAATATTTTTTTTTAAAAAAAGGAAAGATAACAGTATTTACAAGTGAAGAATGACTGAAAAGATTATGGATGTCTCTTTAGAACTATAGAGGCAGAAGACAATGGATCAACATCTTTAAGTTGCTGAGAAAAAAAATAAAAATCCATCAATCCGGAATTCTATATTCAATAAAAACATCCTTCAAACTAAAGGGGAAATAAAAACATTCTCACATAAAATAACGCTAAGAAATTATCACCACTTGACGTGGTCTATAAAAAATGCTAAGGAAAGTTTTTCTTATTGAAGGAAAAAAGAATAACCAGAAGGAAACATGTATTTTCAGGAATAAAGGAACAGCAAGAGAAATGGGAAACAGCTAAGTAAATATAAAAGAAAACTACTTTCCTCTTAATTTTTTAAAAAAATGCATATGACTCCTTAAAGGAAAAGTGTAACATTGAATCACAAGGTTTTCAATGTATGTAGATATAATATATGTAACTATAACAATATAAAGGTAACTGGGGAGGAAGGAAGACAAGACAGGAATGGATATTGTAATATAAATGAAACAGAGTCCAAGGAAAGTTACCAGAGATAAAGAAAGACATTTCACAATGATAAAAGGAACAATTCCTCATGAAAACATAACTACTATGAAAATATATGCACCTAATAATATGGCTTCAAAAAAACATAAAGAAAAATTGACAGATAAAAGGGTAAAATAGCCAAGTCCATAATCATAGTAGAAAATCTTACTCTTTTCTGAGCAACTGATAGAGTACTAAGACCAAAAAATCAGTAAACATAGAAAGAAGAGCTAAACACTATTCAATTACCTTGATGTAACTGACATTTATAGAACACTCCACTCATAGGCTTTTTGCTTCTAGAGAATGGAAATATATGTCCACACAAAGAATTTTACAATGAAACACTACTCCAAATAAAAAGGAATAAATTGATACACAGTACGCACAACATGGATAAATCTCAAAATCATTATATGCTGAGTGAAAGAAGCCAGGTATAATGAATACACACTGTACAATTCCATTTATATAAAATAGTAGAAAATCCAAACTAATCTATAATGACAGCAGGTAGATCAGTGGTTGCCTGAAGACAGGGATGGGTGGAGGAACAGATTACAAAAAGGGCATGAGAAACAGTTGGGAATGAAAACATTTATCATCTTGATTGTGGTGATGGTTTCACTGGTGTATACGTATGTCAATAACTGATCAAACTGTACACTTTAAATATCTGCAGTTCATTACACTTCAATTATATCCCCAAAAAATTGGGAAAAATATTCACCTATGCTACAGATAGGGTTTTCAAAGTATGGTCTGAATGTGAGTCATTCGTAAGAATTATCTAGGGTATTTGTTTAATATGCATATCTTGATCTCCATCCCAGACCTCCAGACTCTGATGCTCTATGAACAGACATTTTAAATAACCCCTCCAAGTAATTACTAGTCAGACATCTGAGAATGACCACTTAAGGCCCAATTCAAAGACCATCTCCTTTATGAAGTCTCTACTGATCCAACTGATAGACATAGTTCCCTTTTCTCATCTCACAAAGCTCGTTCTCACAAAATGCATTTATATGCATGACTATGTTCTAATGATATAATTTTATCTGCCCTACTACACAGAACTACAAGTTTTCACAGGGAGAAGGTGTGTTTCATCCATTTTCCTAATTTCCTCTGTCCAGCACAGTGCCTTGCACACAAAAGACATTAATTATATAAAAGGCATGTTTATTACCAGTACAGCCTTGGTCCATGCTATTACAGATTCACCAACTGAGATCAACAACAGTGAACCATGTTAAGTATGTGTAGAGGCTATAGAGATCAACTACCAGAGACAGGGACAGACTGGAAATAGACTCATGCTAATATAGGAAAAGCAAAGAGAGAGTATATCCCTCCTTGCAAACAAGAACCTAACTAACTCTGGGATGCACATTTCAAATATCTATCACATCAATATTCCATCCTGATTGTAACCAGGGAAAGGCCTGGCACCACCTTCTCTAACCCTTCTCTTCCCCACACATTGTGCCCACGGTACCCCTGTTATGAATACTTACCACATGGTACTGTAATCATTTGTTTGTATGTCTGTGTGTGCTGTGATATTTTCAAAAGCAGGAGCAATGCTGATTCACTTCGCTATAGCCTTAGAAGGACTTTGAAGAAATATTTGATAAGCAAGCCAATAATGATCCTTCAAAACCGGAAGCTGTTCATGTACCTATTTATAAGGTTTTCCCAAAAGAGCCAATTTTTAAATTTTGACAAAAAGGTAAGGAAGGTAATTTCACTTTTAAAAATATATTTTCAACTATCAAGCTTCTTCTCCCTCTTGGCCCACGTAAAATCTTCTAAACTTCACAGGGGCAAGGAATGGTAAATTCCTTCCTGGCATGATCACGGCTCATAGTTGTCCCAGTGATGGTTTTGGACGCGGTGCTCCATTTACTATGTGAAAAGACACAGCAGCCTGAGTCAACCCAGTGGGAGGCAAGTGTGTAGTATTTGGGGACGTGACTCAGTACTGTCCTCAAAATACCTCCCTAAGGAAAAAACAACCAAGTCAGCCTGAAAACGGTCACCACTCACATCACAATCACTCAGTCTAAGGATCCAGAAAGCAACGGTGAAGACACTACGACTTAAGGAAGAAGAAATAAAGTAAAATGCTACAAGCCATTTAAAAGAGCTGTGTTCCACACATAAAAACACATAGATGCCACAGTCACTTAAATGTGTAATAAAATGTCTTCACTGACTTTTCAAATTAGCAATCTATTTTCATGCTTTAATTAAATACACTCTATCACAGGGAAAGAACACACATGGTGGCATAGCCCTTCCTTAGAGGTAACTACAGAACAAATAAAGTTTTGTTTGCTATGTATTTGTTTCATTTTGTTTCAGTTCTTTCATTCTACGTTAGGCAGAATGATTTATTTGAAATGAATTTTTAGCAACTTCAAAATCATGCAATTTACTATTTGGGGAGCATAGCTTATTAGTTAACTGTTATCAGAAAGACTTGGCAAGTTTCACTAGCACTGTCTAGCTATTTGATCTGAATTACCTTTCTCCGGCTCTGTAAAACACGGGTTATAATAGCATCTACCTTGGAATCTTGTTATCATGGTTAAATGAAAGAAAGCATATACAGCATGCTTTATGGGATGCTGGCATACAGGAAGGGCTCAACTGATGTCTGCCACTATCATTGCTCCATCAGTTTCTTTGTTTTCTGGTTATTTTAGCACTCACCTGATTCTCTATAAGAACCTTAAAGGGGAGTCATTAATTATATTGTTTCTTGGAAGTTCTCTTTTAAAAGAGAAGGGAATGAAGAAAAGTAAAGAGAGGGGAAGAGCAGGGGCAGGGAGGAAAAAGGAAGGGAGAGCAGGGGAGCAAATATAGAAGAGATAGAAAGAATAGCAAAACTGCACGAGTGGGATAAAGTATACGTATTCGGTCTTTCTCCATGCCGTAAGAACTCAAAAAACAGAAAATTTAGCTGCACTTGCAAATGTCTGTGGTTAGTGACTGCCAGGCAGTTTACAGATTTTAACCACAGACATCCAAACACCTTTGAATTTGAGAACACAGAGCAGAACTTTGCCATAATAACTTCAAATTCAAATAGCAAAGTCTACACAGAATCTGTTCTATAAAATTGTCTCTTCTTCCATTTCCTTAGTTTCCTTCTCTTGTGGAATATTTAATTTAAATATTATGGCTGGGCGCAGGGGCTCATGCCTGTAATCCGAGCATTTTGGGAGGCCAAGGTGGGTGGATCACCTGAGGTCAAGAGTTCGAGACCAGCCTGGCCAACATGGTGAAATCCAATCTCTACTAAAAATACAAAAAGTAGCCAGGTGTGGTGGAGGGCGCCTGTAATCCCAGCTACTCAGGAGGCTGAGGCACAAGAATCGCTTGAACCCAGCGGGGGCAGAGGTTGCAGTGAGCTGAGATCACGCCACTTCACTCCAGCCTGGGCAACAGAGCGAGACTCTGTCTCAAAAATTAATTAATTAATTAATTAATTTTTATGTGTACAGTTTCCCCAAAACTCAAAGCACATCCTACCATCACTGCGAATCTCTGAAACATATTTACAACCTAGGTGTCTTTTTCACTTTGCCATTCCATTCAAGAATATCTAATGTGGCTGATCTAATTGCAGAACAGCAGCCTCATTAATGTGCAATAATGACTTGGAAATCTGTTTCAGATAACAATATTCAGCCAATTACTGTGTGAATAAACCTCATAAAAACCCATCAAGGATATTGGAAACCGTGCAAGGAAGCGCAATTCCAAGCGACAACTGATGTGTAAGCTGATCATCCCTGATTTGCTTTCTGAGCTTCAGCCCCCTGACACCAGGTACTCCTGGGAGGAAGCCTAGTAGTCATTGAAGTCTTTTTCTAAAAAACAAAACTATCAAATCATCACAGAGGTATGTGAAGTCAGCTCCTACTCAAGGAGAGATTAAATCTTTCATATTCACGCCCAGTATTTTATGTTTTCTGTTGAGATGCACATACATCTGTTAGGCTGATTTTCCTTTTCTTCCTGTTTATTACTCTTACTTTTCTTTTTCCCTGTAAAATCACTCACTCAGCATAAAATGGCGGACACAGACATGACTACAGGTCAAAGAGGTAACAAATGACACTTGGTTAGAAATTGTTTCTATCACAGGCAGGAACAACTTCTGTTTAAATATTTCCTACTAAGGGGTCCCTCTGTTGACACATGGCTGCAGCCATTAGAAAAATTTTAAGTACAACAACATCAGCAGTTAATTTTTACTGAATGTTTGCTGTGTGCCAGACCCTTTGCTAAGCACTTGAGAGGAATCCCCTCGATCTATCCCCATAATGGAACTCTGAGGGTGTATCCTTGCACCCATCTTAAGCATGAGAAAGCCAAGGCTCGTGGGGTGATGAACCCTGCCTAAGGAGACACAGCTGTTAATTAACAGAAACCCTGGGTTTCCAGACACCCAAGCCCAGGCCTCACAACTTGTCCTCCCAGGTCCTGATGTCAACCTCTGTGCTCCCTCTCCTCTAGGACAGCTCTTCACCTATTTTAAAACTGCTCACGAAGCTTCCAGCCCTGTGCTGGGCTTTCTCCTGAGGCTTCCTCAGCAGGATGAAGAGGAATCTGGGAGCTTGTGGAGTCCAGGCCCCTGCAGATGGAGAGTACCTAAAAGTAAGAAGGGAAGGCCAGGCCTCCAGTCTCCCAGCCGAGGTAACACAAGCTCCTACACTTCATGCACCCTGTCTCGTCACTCTCTGCTCATCCTCATTTTCCACGCCCATGACCAGATATCATATCCTTACCCATGGTCTATTCACATTTCTTAGTTACCAAGAAGGACCTCTCTTCATTCTGCTACAGGAGGCTGGGCGGTGAACCCTGACTCAGAGCTGCCCTCCAAGGCCAAGCAGCAAATGTCCTTCTAAGGGAGCAGAGCCGGAAAGGTTTCCTGAACAATCCACATCAGTTCCTATCCAATTTGGTGCTCACTGCTTATGCAGTGAGCTCAAATGCCCAATCCAAACCAACTTTCCCTTTTTTTTTTTTTGGAGGATTTATACTCTGAAAAAAAATATATATATATATATATGATTGGGATATAAAAAATATATATTATATATTATAAAATATATATAATATATATTTTATATATAATTATATATAATAATATATATAACTATATAATATATTATATATAAATATATATATTTTATATATATATATATATATATATATTTTTTTTTTTTTAAAGACTGAGTGTTGCTCTTTCGCCCAGGCTGGCTGCAGTATAATGATATCGGCTCACTGCAACCTCTGCCTCCTGGGTTCAAGTGATTCTCATGCTTCAGCCTTCCAAGTAGCTGGAATTATAGGCACACCACCACACCCAGCTAATTTTTGTATTTTTAGTAGAGACAGGGTTTCACCACGTTGGCCAGGCTGGTCTCAAACTTCTGACCCCAGGGGATCCACCCACCTCAGCCTCCCAAAGTGCTGGGACGGCCTCCTAAAGTGCACGAGCCTGTAATATTTTTTAATTAATTAAATTATATTAAATTTTTTAATTAAATTCAGATAGTAACTTCAAAAAAGTACTACATTCAGACAGTGACTTAAAAAATCAAATTCAGATAGTGACTTAAAAAAATACTCAATTCAGATAGTGACTTAAAAATTACTCAATTCAGATAGTGACTTAAAAAATACTAAATTCAGATAGTGACTTAAAAAAAAACCTCACAGCTCTGAAATTACATTTAGAAGCCATCATTTTTATTAAGCAATGGTCTTACAGAAAAGAGCCAGACAGATCTTTCTGAAATGCCTATAGATACACGTAGAATTCAATCAGCAACCTCGTGTTTCCATTTTCTCTCAGTCAGGTGGCACCGCCTATGCAGAGGGAGGTGATGGATTAAGCATTAGGGGCCTAAGTGTTTTTACACTGCGTTTTAGTATATTTATAAAATACTTGCTGAATTTGGGACACTATACTAAGTGCAGTAAGAACAAAAATGGATTATGCATTGTCTTTGTTCTTAAATAGTCTGAAAGACAAACTACACCCCTGTGACATACAGCAAATGCCTTTGGGGCAATTACAAAGCAACATATCAACAAATACGAAATCACAAAGTACAAATCCAGCAGCCAAGTGCTGACAAGGTGGATCTCCAAAGACAAAGAGCCTTTGCAAATACAGATGTGAGAAATAAGTTTTTCCAGGGCTTAGTATCAAAGACAAATCTAGAGGGGAATCTGAAGAGAGACCAGTGATGCTGCTGCCCGCATAGAAGTATGTAAATATCTGCAAGTGTGCAACGGGGCTGCCTGAGAAGGGAGGGTTCCTTTAGAGCACGTGTAAATAAAATGTGGGATTCTTTTTTACCTGAATTGACCAGTTGCTGTTCCATCACCCCGCAGCCAAGAACTTCCAGCCATTCTCCATGAAAGTTGATCTCCATCTCAAAGGAAGGATGTGTAAAAGGGAAGTAGCAGTCTACCCATCTTATCTCCAGTTCTGCAAAGTTGCCAAAGAAACAAATAAGTAGTGTTAAATAGCTGTCTGCCCTTTCTTGTGATCAAATTTTCCCTTCCACTAATGACACCAATTACTACATTCTGAGTAAAATAAATAGCAAACAAACTAATTTGCAACATGTTAGGGTGAGGCAATAAATCTTAAAACTTGTGAAAAACTGGGCATGTCTTCTCCAATATAAAAAACACTTTGTGTAATTCCAGGACCCTCTGAAACCAAATCAATCACTTGTCAAATCCCTGCCACCAGCTGGCAGAAGAAAACACTAGGCCAAGATCATGGGAAAGCAAGTAATTCTTTTAGTTTCTATACATGAAAATGACATTATTTCAGAGTTAAAGAGAGTATATTTTTACTATATTTTCCACCAAACTTACATATCAACAATATGACCAATTTAAGATAAACTGATCAACTTCTACTTCCATAAGTATATATTAATATATATATTATTTTTAAGTTTATAAAGCTAATAAAATGTCAGATTAAACCAAATCTATCAGTCAATTTTAAGTAAAACATTTTTAAAGTCCAACATTTCTCCTACAGATGAATGATTAAAAAGCACATGCTAAATGCCAGAATGAATTTCTAAATAAGCAAACATAAATACAGCACTTTTGAGAAAAAGTGCTGTAATTTAAGCAATGGCTTTACTATTTAACAAGGGAAAAGACTAATGAATTCAAAACAATTAAAGCCTGCAAAGAGCAGAGGTCACTAAAAGCAGAGAAGCCATATCAGAGGGTCACCTCGGAGCTTGATGCCCACTGAGAAGAACACAGAAAAAAGTGGGCATTTTGACAAATCCTGTGTCCCTGTCCCTGTGTCCCTTTCCCTTCCTGTGCTGACCTCTTCTTTTTTTAGGCAACACTTTGCTAAAGGACTCGATTCTCCATGGTAATATGAACATGCCCTCTTGTGAATTTAAAATACCGTATGTTCTCACCCCAAACTACCTGCATGTTAAATCTTGTGGGAATCAAAATGTGAAGCAAATAAAAATAACGACAAAAATGGCTTCTATCTATTGAGGACTTACTATGCTTCTACCAACCCATTTCATAGATTCGGGAAAAAAAAAAAAAAGGCAATTGTCTTGCCCAAAGTCCCACAGCTAGCAGGTGACTGGGTCACTGTGCCAAACCCAGGTCTGCCCAACTCCAAAACCCCTGCTCTTGCTCTTGTTTTTTTTGTTTTGCGTTGTTTGATAGGATCTCACACTGTCACACAGGCTGGAGTGCAGTGGCTCCCCAATCATAGTTCATTGTAACTGCAAACTCCTGGGCTCAAGCAATCCTCTTGGCTCAGCCTCTGAGAGTAGCTGGGACTACGAGCACGCGTCATCATGCCTGGCTAATTTCTCTACTTTTTTTACTTTAGAGATGAGGTCTTGCTGTGTTGACCAGGCTGGTCTTGAACTTCTGGCCTCAAGCAATCCTCCTGACTCAAACTCCCAAAGTGCTGGGATTATAGGCAGGAGCCACGGCACTCGGCCCCCAAACCCAGCTCTTGACAGTTAAAACATAATTGCCTGCCCATCAAAAAAGATATTTTGAGAGTCAAACATTAGACAAGAGTGTAATTATCAAACACAGGGGGGCTTTCCTATGGCCCAGATTCCACAGGAGAAGGCAGATTTTTCTTTAATTGATTTGTTTTAATTGCATTTATTTTCCTTCTTAGCTGCTGTCTATGACAAGTGTCAACTGATTTCTGTTTACAACAGTAATACAATATTTCCCCCTCTTATTTTCTCTGTGGTATAACAGACAAACATTAAAGTGCACAGATATAAAGTGTATAATGTGACAAATGTTGACATAGGTATGCACCCATGATACTGTCACCACAATCAAGACAATGAACATAAACATCACCTCCCAGCTTTCTCATGCCCCTTTGTAATCCTACCCACCTGCCCATTGCCCCACTCTTCTCCTGACCCCCCACATCTGTAGGCAACCACTGATTTGTTCTGCCACTATAGATGAGTTTGCATTTCCTAGAATTTTATAAAAATGAAAACATACAGAATGTATTCCTTTTTTTCTTGCTTCTTTCATCATGGTTATTTTAAGATTCACCTGTGTTGTTGCACCTATCAATAGTTCATTCCTTTTTATTGCCGAGATCGCATCAACACTTTTTCTAACTAGGAAAAAAAAGCTGGTCTTGTTGCAGGCCGTTGGAGAACTGTCCCCACGTCCCCTGAGTAGTCGACTTTTCTGTGTGGAAGCTCAGACACGCAGAGCCACTACTTATTTGGGACTGTATTCTGAGAAGAAGGGATTTATATACCTGTATCCCTGCCCATCTTTGGGACCAACAATTCCCTATCAATATTTTTGTAAAAAGCACCAGAGACAATCCTGCTAACAAACAGAAATGTGTGACGTCTTGGGACATGGAAGTGAGTGCAGAAGGACTGACAGACAAAATAATTTCTATCTTTCTTTTTTTATAACTCTTGGCAGGTAAGCGGAAAACATTTTATGACAACAGTTTGGAACAATATATTTTGTGTACATGGCTTTGGATATTTGGCCTGAATTTTACCAAAAGCAGGAACAGGACTCAGGGTTAACATCATGATTTCATATAATTAAATATAATTAATTTTATGTAATTAAACATTACCTAAATGCTTAGAACACAGCGGTAAAGTAAGTGCTACACAAGTTTACTTTCTCAGTTTGCTCTTAGGTTCTGTTAAAAAAAAGCATTTTGGATAGGTTAAATAAATATGGAAGAGTTCAGTTATACAACTCCATCTCTCACAACTGTAATATCTTAGGTTCTCCCTAGTCCAAGAGGAAGACATTTCAAGACATTAATAAGCACTCAAAACAATTACAAGTGTTGATTAAAGTCATTCCATAATCAATGTTTATTAAACCCTAACTAAATGTCTACTGCATATGGTCTCATAGGAAGCCGCGTCTCCGCAGAGACAGGTCCCTGTTTACACACACCCACTAGAGCTGCTGGTGCTGATGGCGTCAGCACAACACAAGGATAGAACTGAGAAGTGATGTGATGGCTCTCCCTTCTCCAGGAACCTTCCTTCACTGAAGGGCTTTTGCTTTACCACTTCTATAATGAGAAAAAACAATTATAGCTTTGGATTGAAAATTTCTGTAATGTTGAACAAATTCTTAAGATAAAATATGTTTTATCAACCCTTGCTCTTTTTTTGGTTTAAGATCTCAGCCACCACAAGCCCTCAGTTTCTTCTTCCTCAATCATCCTGCAGGTGTCTTTTTTGGTAACAACGTGGGTAACTGCTCCACAGTGAAAACTACAGATAGCAAAGCAAGAAAAGCAGGGAAGTTAGCCGATGTTTTTCAGAATCCACCAAGATGATAAACACTAACGATTTAATGGAGCAGAATCTATTGATACTACCATAGAAACTAAAACAGAAAACACAGACTGGTAAAAGTTGTGTCTAATGAGACCACGAAGTTTTTAATCCTTTTTACCCCCTCAGATCCTCTGCTCAGTTTCCTTTTAAAATCTACATGACCCCACAAAGAATGCCAAATCTATACACCATTCATTTCCTTTGTTCTGCTACTTTAAGGACTTCTTCAGTTTTTAAGATTTGCCTCTTTCACATAGACAAAAGTCAAAATCTGTGCTTTTGAAGTCTTATCCATAAAACCTTTGCCTAGACCAATGTCCTGAAGTAATTCATCTGTTTTCTTCTAGTAGTTTTATGGTTTCACGTCTTACATTTAAGTCTTCAAACCATTTTGAGTTGGGTTTGTATACGGTGAGAAAGACAGGACTTGCCCAGAATCATTTATTGAAGAGAATATCATGATGGATATGCTAATTTCCCTGATTTGATCATCACACATTGTATACATGTATTAAAATGTCACTCTGTACCCCATAAATATGTACAATGATGTGTCAACTAAAAATAAAAAAGGCCAAAATTTGCAAAGCACTATTTTTGAGTATACTGTGTCTCTACTTCAAACATAAATAGTAATTATTTGAAAGTAAATTATATTAATGTGAACTTTTTCCCAATATACCATATTTTCTTACATATTTTAACAATTTAAATTTGTTACATTGAGGGCTGGACACAGTGGCTCATGCCTGTAATCCCAGTACTTTAGGAGGCTGAGGCGGACAGATTAGTTAAGATCAGGAGTTCGAGACCAGCCTTGCCAACATGGTGAAACCCCGTCTCTACTAAAAATACAAAAATTAGTCGGGTGTGATGGCACATGCCTGTAGTACCAGCTACTCGGGAGGCTGAGTCACGAAAATTGCTTGAACCTGGGAGGTGGAGGTTGCGGTGAGCCGAGATTGCGCCACTGCACTCCAGCCTGGGTGACAGAGTAAGGTTCAGTCTCAAATAAATTAATTAATTAATTGTTACATTGACACATTAACAGAGATTTTTTTTAAAATCATTGGTAGTGAAATTATTTCTTGAATACTTTGATATTACCCCCAAGATACACTTTCTTCTTGTTTTTCAATCTATGATCTCAAAATTACTGTAGGTATTATTATATCTAGTTGAAAAAGCATCGACATGCTTCTTGTATTAAAAGATACAATGCCAAATAACTAGCTCAAAACTATGTTGAGTGTGACTTATTTCACATGTCAAGTATTAGAAGTCAGAATATTTACTAAAAATTACGTATTTTGTATTATATATTAATAGAGGAGAATTTTCAGTAAGCATATCCAAATCATATGGATTCATTATGCATAAGACTAACTTCTTATTGGGGCTATAGAGGAAAATTAAGTGCATATATGAACTATATATCTAGTGGAAAATAATGCCAAGGTTTTTTTTTTTTTCTATTTCCTTGTGTCTTTTTGTGACGGGGGAGGGGAACTTAATAATTTCCTAAACCACACAGATGAAGCTCAGAGCTTTTTTAACGGCTTCAGAACTCTGAGATTACAGCAACTGTCAAAAATTATACACCCCAATTTTCAGCCTAGAGCCACATGAAAGAAAGTATACTTTAGAAAAAAAAACCACACCTGGGTTCAAGCCTCAGCCTTCTACCATTTTTCCTGTGAAACCGCGGGAAGCTTACTTATCCTCTTTGAGCCCCACCTGCCTCTTCTCTACACTGTGGATAATGATTGCTCTCACCCAGTGGTTTCAAGAAAAAACCCTGTGGGAGCCCAGGTTTTCTCAAGAGGCAGCAATCCTCTTTGGAGATCTGGACACTGACTCAAATTTCTCCTCTGAATAAGGATGTTGAGTTTGTTCAAGAATGAGGAGAGCCCAAAGTCCAGAAGCAATCACTCAAGTGGGACTTGAGAAATAAGTAGAAATTCCTCCAGGACAGTGACATGAGCCCAAATGGAAGAGGTATAGCAAGAATTCTAAGCCTGTCTCAACTCCAGCAGGACATTACCTGCCACAGGGATGGGGAAGGCAGCACTGTACCTCGCCTGCTCTGTGTACCAGCCTCCCCACTTCTGCACCTTTGGCAAGACCAACCAGGGACACGTGCAGGGCGGGTGTGTGTGTGTGTGTGTGTGTTTGGTCTCTTTCCACCAATCCCTGAAGGGCCTGAGCACTCTGTCTGACATACTATAAACATTTAAGTAGACGTCATTCCATTCCATCCCACCTTCGTTATGGATCTCATTCTGAATAAACATCACTTTCCATTTCCCTGATTTATTGACTCATTAAAGAGATTCTTCTGCTGTTTCCCATACCGTTTGTATTTAAAGATGGGACTTTGCTATCAGAACTGCCTTCTACAGGTGGTAGAATCTAAATTTTGAAACATCAGTGGCCCAAACTAGAGCATATACCAGTGATTTTCTACACCAAACCAGGGGTACCCTCCATGAATAATTTTTTAAAATTAACTGAACAAATATGCCATTAATCACTGGTGTTTGGCATTATTTTCAAAATAGATTTTCCCTCAGTTGACACCAGAAAAATAGTAGAATATAGTGGTCTAATATCAGGGTTGCCACTCACACTTTCTGAACAGCTAGTATCCAAGGAAGGAAAGGAACGTGGAAAGAAAAAGGAAGGAGGGGACTCTCTGGCTGGAAACAAATTCTTAAAGAGCTGGGATCATCCTCGATAACCACAATCTAACCACGGGAAATCGTGCAGTCGCCACTGTCAAAGACATCTGATGATTCCATCTCTTCTGCTTCTGTTGAAGACCCGCAACCTTTTGATAGAGCCCATTTTTTCATGATGTTTCAATAGTGCTCTAACAGCATTCTTTTATATATTGTTTTGTTTTGAATAGGAAATATGTTCACAAGGTTCAAAATCAAAATACTATAACAGGATCCATCTCATTATGTAATAGGGCATGACAAAGAAGTCTCACTTACCTCCCTTTCCCATCTTACCCCAATCTCCTGGACCCTTACGGTAAACTCTCAGGGTTTCCTTTTTACTGCCAGATGTTAAGCCAATACAAATATCTGTTTCTATTTTCCTTTCTTTGTTATATAACAAGCAGCATAGTGTGTACTTTATTCGGCACCACGCTTTTTTCACTGAATGATGTGTCTGGAGGCCTCTCCACATGAATGCATAGAGCACGCCCTCAGTCCTTTTCTTACTCCTACCAAAGATTCCTGCGTGTGGCCCACATTCATATACGAAGTCTTACTGATACACACTTGGAGAATATTCAGTGTTTTGCTACTGAAAGCAATGCTGTGACTAAATACCCTGTTGAGTTGAAGAGTAAATGCTTTTATGATTTTAATAAATATTGCCAAAACGCCCTCGATAGGTGTTGTATAATATTTTGCACTAACATTAGCTCAATACTTTCCACAGGCGCCAAGGCCATAGAACTAACTGGCGGAAGAATACAATGAGAGTGTAGGTCCCAGACAAAGATCCAGGGCTTTGCTGATAAAAGAACACCAGCTCGACCCTCTTACGCAGCTCCCACTTACATAAAGCAACAGTTGAGTACCCACAGACACGATTCCCAGGGCTGCCTTCCTTGCCCTTGCTGTTTACATCTCGTCTCTCCCCTAAGAGAAGAAAAGAGTGTCTTCTGGACTCAGTAAATGTGGCTGGCAGTCATAAGGAAGAGGAGGCACTTTTAAGGCCTGAAGCATCCATGTGGGAATACAAATACTGATTCTGTTTCCAAAGCCCACCTCACACGCAGCATGAAGTCATTCATGACCTACACTTCATCCCTATCTAGGGCCTTACAAACCTGGCAATGCCACCACTGTGACTCTTTAAGAGCGCCATATATATCCTATGCGTCCACACAACCATGTACCCTGGAGTCCAGCGCTGCAGAGTGCCAAGTGGAATAAAACCATTCCTACTACAAAGTTAACGGTAAATACCACCTCTTCCCTCTCACAGAGGGTAATAAAATCCTCCAGTGTGGGACCTCCCAAGCATACAGAAGATATTAACACTATTTCAGCCGCAATGACTCCTGCTAAGACAAACACAAAGCAATAGGGGAAAAATAAAAGGCAGGCGATTTCCTCCACCATTGGCAATGGTATAACTGGTCCCACAGCTATTATTCTTCTGCTTGGCAGAAAGACCAGTGTGTGCAAGTGCAGTTTCACACTGTTTCCCTGGGACTCCTCTACACAGGGATCCTTTTGACTAGCGCTTGGATCGTAAGATGATATGATCGTTTCTCTACCTCACAATGAAATGAGAAATGGAGTATGGCACAATTTAATGGGCCCCTCATTCTGAAATCTGGGTATGGGTTCAGAGGCACTAGGGTAAGTGATCACTCCCGTGCTCTCTATCAAGCAGCAGAGGGGACAGTCCAATAGCATCCCGGCCTCAGGCAGAGCCACAGCACAGCCCTTTGGTCCTCGATCCTCCTCGTCAACCTGTTCTCGAAGGAAACTATCTTCAGATCCCTGCAGGCTACACAGAGAGGCATTGTAAACAGAAGGCTCACACACCAGCCTCCACAAAGCTGGTTGGGTGGGGGACAGCCTGGATCTAAGAGCCAGCACAGATCTAGAAGCAAATCCCAGCTTTATCACTTGCAGCTGAGTGACCTCAGGCCAGTTACTTAACCTCGCACTGCTTCAATTTTGTCAAAAATAAGAATATCTCACAGAGTTTCTGTGACAATTCAGCATGGGGAAGTGTGTAAAAAGCCTAACACAGTACTAGCAGCTTATTAACACTCAGTGGGTATTTTTTTTCATTGAAGGTCATGAAATTCAGCTCATAATCTGAAACATCTCACTTTTTAATAAAATATGAAAAAATAAGCATGTCTAAATTGTGTTCCTGGGTAACTGACATTTACTGTTCATTTACTATATGCTGGGCACTGTGCTAAACACTTCCCATGCCTGCTCTCACTTCATGCTTACACTGATGTGAGGCTGGCATATACACTGAACAATCGTTACTCTCATTCCCACTTTGCAGATGAGGGAAATGTGACTGCAACAGCTCATGTATCTAATCTCAGTTTACAGTAGAGAGTAAATGCCAGGATCAGAACCAGGTGTGTGGGACAGCACAGCCCCATGCTGCCCTCCACTGGAGCAGACAGTGCAACACCACATTAACTCAGCTTCCAACACAAAGCACACTCATGAGACCAAGAAGGCACGGTCTGTGTCCTTGTTCTCCTAACACACAACAGTGACATTTATGATTAAAAAAAAAAAAAAGAGAGAGAGAGAACCAAACAGGCATAGTCTAAGTTGAAAGATTAAAGGTGATATGGTTTGGCTGTGTCCCCACCCAAATCTCATCTTGAATTCCCACGCATTGTGGAAGGGGCCCAGTGGGAGGTAACTGAATCATGGGGGCAGGTTTTCCCATGCTGTTCTCGTGATAGTGAATAAGTCTCATGAGATCTGACGGGTTTAAAAACGGGAGTTTCCCTGCACAAGCTCTCTTCTCTTGTCTGTCACCAAGTCAGATGGGCCTTTCACCTTCTGCCATGATTGTGAGGCCTCCCCAGCCATATGAAACTGTGAGTCCATTAAGCCTATTTTTCCTCCCAGTCTCAGGTATGTTTTTATCACCAGTGTGAAAACAAACTAATACAGTAAATTGGTGCCAGCAGAGTGGGGCGCTGCTGAAAAGACATCCCAAAACGTGGAAGTGACTTTGAAACTGGGTAACAGGAAGAGGTTGGAATAGTTTGGAGAGCTCAGAAGAAAACAGAAAAATGTGGGAAAGTTTGAAATTCCCTAGAGACTTGTTGAATGGCTTTGACCAAAAGCTGATAGTGATATGGACAATGAAGTCCAGGCTGAGATGGTCTCAGATGGAGATGAGGAACTTGTTCGGAAATGGAGCAGAGTAACTTTTGTTATGTTTTAGCAAAGAGACTGGCAGCATTTTGCCTCTGTTTTAGAGATTTGTGGAACTTTGAACTTGAGAGACATGATTTAGGGTATCTGGCAGAAGAAATATCTAAGCAGCAAAGCATTCAAGAGGTGACTTGGGTGCTGTTAAAGGCATTTGGCTTTATAAGGAAAGCAGAGCATAAAACTTTGGAAAATCTGTAGCCTGACAATGCGATAGAAAAGAAAATCCCATTTTCTGAGGAGAAATTCAAACTGGCTGCAGAAATTGGCATAAGTAACAAGAAGGTGAAAGTTAATCCCCAAGACAATGGGGAAAATGTCTCTGGGACATGTCAGAGGTCTTTGTGGCAGCCCTTCTCATCACAGGCCTGGAGGCCTAGAAGGAAAAAGTGGTTTCATGAGCCAGGCCCAGGGTCCCCATGCTGTGTGCAGCCTAGGGACTTGGTGCCCTGTGTCCCAGTTGTTATGTGGCTGAAAGGGGTCAATGCAGAGCTCGGGCTGTGGCTTCGGAGGGTACAGGCCTCAAACCTTAGCAGCTTCCATGTGGTGTGGAGCCTGTGAGTACACAGAAGTCAAGAATTGAGGTTTGGGAACCTCCACCTAGATTTCACAAGATGCATGGAAACGCCTGGATGCCCAGGCAGAAGTTTGCTGTAGGGGTGGAGTTCTCATGGAGAACCTCTGCTAGGGCAGTGCAGAAGGGAAATCTTGGGTAGGAGCCCCCACACAGAATCCCTGCTGGGGCACCACTTAGTGGAGCTGTGAGAAGAGGGACGCCATCCTCCAGACCCCTCCAGACCCCAGAATGGGTCTGGGGTCCACAACCAAGAAGAACCAGGAGCCTGCCTCCTGCAGGATGGCACACTGTGGGCTTGGGGCAGGAGGGAGGCAAAAAGCTTCAAGTCAGAGGCTGGGATGGGATAAGCTCCATGACAGTGCCAGAAGGAAGTCAAATACTGTCACCCAAATGCAGCATGGGGCTGTAGATCTAAGGAGCTTTAAGATTAGGGATCCAAGCCATAGGCCTAGGATCAGCTCCATCCCCTCATTGTATGGGTGCTAGACATCTGATGGATCCCTGGGAAATCTCACTCTGGATTTCAAGCCTAGAGAATTGGGTGGAATCACCTGCAAATCCACTTATAGGGTGAAAAGTAAGAGACGGGGGATGGGGGAGAAGGACAGGAAGGAAGAAAACAGAGAAACGGTAAAGAACAAAAAAACCTTCCTCTGAATATGACCCTGCAACCCAAAATTCTAAAACACATGGATAAATCTAATGCTAAGTAATACAGCCAGCAGAACAAATAATCAAATATTAACTTACCTCAGTTGAGATTATTTTTATGAAACAATCTGAGACTTTAAAATAAGTGTGTTTTAGATATCTTAAGAGATACATGAAAGCACAATTCACTGATGTGTTCTAGAAAATAAAATTCATAAAAATTCTGGTTTTGTAAAACAGATCTAAAAATGCATCTTTAGGATTGTATCCATCTCCCAGTCAAATTCTTCTCTGAGAAGGAAAACACCAGCCACCCTTTCAAAGAGTTCCTGTCACAAACATTAAGCTGCATCAGAAAAAAAGACCAAAAAAGACACAGAGAGTAAGTGATGAGAGAGATGTAAGAATATAATGAAGGCGAAGAGGGGAATGAGATGTAATAGAAAATTGCAGGAAGGACGGTCCAGAAGGAGTAGCCAAACGATTCAAATGAAAAAGAGAAACTTCCACATCTGGACAGGATGGAATAATAAACCAGTTTTACCCTTCCATATGAAAAACTAATAATAATAATAATAATAAAAAGACAAATATATAAAATCACACCACTCAAAACAGAGGACACCAGGTGACCAAGGACACAGACCCCCCAGAGGGGTGAGACCTAAGGAGAACATGGGAGAGCCCAACAGTCTCCTTGATTTGAGGAGACAGAGCCGGGAGTCTGGACAAGTCAGGATAGCTAGAATTCTCAGGGCAGAGTAAAGGAGAGAAGAGAGCTGCGCGAATAACTCCGGAGATCTGCAGAAGAACCCCTTCAGCATTCAACTGAACACTGATCATGTGTGTTGAAAAATCTACCTGAGGTCAGGGAACAAACCACACAAAAGGATTACAGGGAATAAAGTTGGAGCTCACACAGGACCAGGAATAGTGCCAGTTCTCAACAGCCAAGGGGAAAACCTCATAATTCACGGGTTATCAGTTACAGAGCTAAGACAGGTCTCGCATAGGTAGTGGGCAAAACTATCCCCAGACGAAACTCTATACTGGTCCTGCCTAGTAAGGCTTAAAAAGAAGACCTAAATGGATCAAAGTGTTTCTAAGTAATCCCAGAATAAAGCTCGTGGATATTAGGAAGGTAAAAAAATATCCAATGCATCAGAAGGTAAAATTAACAATGTTTGGCAATATCCTATAGTAAATTACCAGGCATGCAAAATAGAAACAAAATACATAATACAAAGTACAGAAGAATCAAAAGCAATTCACCAAGGAATGACAGATGTCAGAATTAGTAGGAAAAAATGTGTTAAAATATGTATTATAATATTCGTTATGTTCAAAAAGCTAGAGGAAAGACTAAACATGTTAAGTAGAAACAGGGATGATATTAAAAATATCCAAACTGAAGCAAATGAATGAGATGAAAAATACACAGGATGGAGTTAACAGAAAATTAGACACTGTAGAAGAAATATTGGTAAACTTGAAGATAAAGCAATAGAAATTATCCAAAATGCAATACAGAAGGAAAAAAAAAATCACTGAAAGAAAAATGAACAGAGCACCAGTAGTGGAAAAGTTTTAAGTGGCCACATACACATGCAAGTGGAGTACCTAAAGGAGGAGAGTAACAGAAAGTATCTGAAGAAATAATTGACCAAAATTTTCCAGATTTCACGAAAAATATAAATCCAAGAAGCTCAACCAATTCCAAACATAAGAAATCTGAAGAAAACTGTATCTATGTACATCATAATCAAACTGCTTAAAACCAGTGACAAAGAAAACATTGCAAAACGACTCAGAGAGAAGAGACACATTATGTACAGAAAAACAAAGACAAAAGCAAAGTTAAGAGCAGATTTCTCACAGGAAACAGGGCAAGTGAGAAGAGATCTAGGAATATCACCTCTAAAAAACTAAAAGGGCCAGGGCACAGTGGCTCATACCTGTAATCCCAGCAGTCTGGGAGGCCGAGGAAGGAGAATCACTTGAGGCCAGGAGTTCAAGACCAGCCTGGGCAACATGGTGACACCCCATCTCTCTACAATTTTTTTTTTATTTTAAAAGGTAGCGGGGTGTGGTGGTACACACCTGTAGTCCCAGCTCCTCAGGAGGCTGAAGTAAAAGGATCCTTTGAGCCCAGGACTTGGAGGCTGCAGTGGGCCATGATCACGCCATTGCACTCCAGCCTAAGTGACAGAGCAAGACCCTATCTCAAAAATAAATACACAGAGGTAAAAAAAAACTATTAACCTCGAATTCTTTTCCCAGTGAAAATATCTCAAAAATAAAGGCAAAATAAAGGCTTTATGGACATACAAATGCAAAAGAATTCATCACTAGCAGAAGCAGACCTTCTGCTGTGCAGAAGGAAAATATCAGTTGGGAACCCAGATGAAGAGCACTGAAGATGGTAAGGACCTAGGAGATATAAAGACTTTTCTTACTATTTAAATATCTTTAAAAGCTGATCAACTATTCAAAGCAAAAATAATCATAATGTATTTAGGAGTTGATAGTATACATAAGAATTAAAATACGTGACGGCACAAAGGCCAAGATGGGAAACAGGGAAGTCTGCTGTTCTTACGCTATACAGAAGTGGGGTAACAGCACTCAAAGTGAAGTGAGACTGTGATAACTGTAAATCCTAAAGCAACTGCTACAATAACAAAACAAAAAGTTACCCCTCATAAGACAAAGGAAATAAAATGGAATAATAAAAAATACAATTAATCCAAACAAAGTAAGAGAACAAAGAAAAAAAATGTTACTCATAGAAAGCAAATAGCAAAATGATCATTTCAATCCAACATCAATAATAACATCAAATGTAAACAATCTAATTAAAATAACTTTGAAAAAAGAACAAAGTTACAAGAATTTAACCGATTTTAAGACATTAAAAAGCTACTGTGATAAAGACAGTGAAGTATTGTGTCAAGATAGACAAATAACAGATGCATGGAACAGAATAGAGAGTCCAGAAATAGCCCCAGACATACATGGTTAATTGATTCCAGACAATGGTACGAAGACTTTGCAGTGCAGAAGGAAAGGTCATTTCAACAAACGATGCTGGAACAACTGGATATCAATATGGAAAACAAAATTTCAATCCGTACCTCAGATCATCCATAAAATTCTTCAAAGGAATCACAAATCTAAATATAAAACTGAAAACTATAAAACTTCCACAAGAAAACATAGTAGAAAAATCTTTGTGACCTTGGGTTAGGAAAGATGTCCGAGAAACAATATCAAAAGCATAATCCATAAAAGAAAAAAATTGGTTAACTGGGTTTCATCAAAGTTAAAGAACTTCTGCCTTTTGAGGAACAACACTAATGAAAAGACTGAGTGAAAATATTGCAAATCCCACATCCCACAAAAGAATCATATCCAAAATTCACAGTTTCAAAAATCAATAAAAAGATAATAGGGCCAGGCGCAGTAGCTCACACCTGTAATCCCAGCACTTTGGGAGGCCAATGTGGGCAGACTGCTTGAGCCCAGGAGTTCAAGACCAGCCTGGACAATATAGTGAGACCCCATCTCTACAAAATATAAACAAAATTAACTGGCATTGTGATGAGCACCTGTAATCCCCGTTACTTGGGAGGCTGAAGTGGGCACATCGCTTGACCTGGGAGGTCAAGGATGCAGTGAGCTGAGATCATGCCACTTCACTCCAGCCTGGGCAAAAGAGCAAGACCAAAAAAAAGAAAGAAAACAAATGGGCAAAATATTTGAATACTTTGCCAAATAGTTATATGAATGCAAATAAGTACATAATATTCAGCATCATTATCAACTAAGAAAACACAAATTAGGCAGGGAGCGGTGGCTCACGCCTGTAATCCCAACACTTTGGGAGGCCGAGGTGGGTGAATCACCTGAGGTCAGGAGTTCCAGGCCAGCCTAGCTAACATAGCGAAATTCTGTCTCTACTAAAAATACAAAAATTACCTAGGCGTGGTGGCGTGCACCTGTAATCCCAGCTACTTGGGAGGCTGAGGTGGGAGAGAACTGCTTGAACCCAGGAGGTGGAGGTTGCAGTGAGCTGAGATCACACCACTGCACTCCAGCCTTGGCGACAGAGCAAGACTCTGTCTCAAAAAAAAAAAAAAGAAAAGAAAATACAAATTAAAATCATAATCAGATACCACTACACTCCTATCAGAATGGCTAAAATTACAATGACTATAACAAGTGCTAGCAAAAATGAGGAGCAACTTCCACTCCTAGGCACTGCTAGTGGAAATGTAACATGGTACAAGCAGTTGAACAGTTTGACAGTTTCTTTAAAAGTTAGTCATGGCCGGGTGCAGTGGCTCACGCCTGTAATCCCAGCATTTTGGGAGGCCAAGGCAGGTGCATCATGAGGTCAGGAGTTCAAGACCAGCCTGGCCAAGTTGGTGAAACCCCGTCTCTACTAAAAATACAAAAAAAAAATTACCCAGGCATGGTGGCGGGCGCCTGTAATCTCAGCTACTTGCGGGGCTGAGGCAGAGAATTGCTTGAACCCAGGAGACGGAGGTTGCAGTGAGCCGAGATCACGATGCTGCACTCAAGCCTGGGTGACAGAGTGAGACTCTGTCTCAAAAAAAAAAAAAAAAAAAAAAAAAAAAACAGTCATATACCTACCATGCAGCCATTCCATTTGTAGCTATTTACTCAAGAAAAATAAAAGCGATGTCCATATAAAGACTTGTCCACAAATATTTATAGAAGCTTCATTTGCAATAGCCAAAACCTGGAAACAACCCAAATAGCCAACAATAGGTGGATGAATACACATATTGTGGAATATCAATACAATGTAATACCCTACTTAGTAACAAAAAGGAATGAAGTATTGATAACACGCTACAAAATGCATGAATCTCAAAATAATTATGCTGAGTGAAAGAAGCCAGAGAATACATACAATAGGATTTCCTTGAACATAAGTCTAGAAAATGCTAACCAACCTATAGTAACAGAAAGCAGATCACTAGTTACCTAGGCCTGGTGGGTAGGGAGAGTGGGCAGAAGAGGTGGTAGAGGGACAGTGAAGGAGCACAAGGAAACGTTTTGGGGTGATGAGTGTATCTTGATTGTGGTGATGCTTTAGTGTGTGTATAATTATGTCAAAAGTTATCAAATTGTACACTTTAGTTTATTGGAAGCCCATTATAATTCAATAAACAAAAGAGTAAGCAGAAAGATTCAGCATAATAAGTGTTTTCCCCAATCTGTTGAATTTTATAATTTGGAAATCAATCGTGACCTCAACAGAAACCATTAGAATGAACTAACCACCGCTGCCTCTGTCGGGCAGCAATTGGAAGGTATATTTCATAAACTGTAGCTGAAAAGGACAGTAAGTTTCCAGAGAAAGATGGATCATCAAATAATGGTAGTTGTTTGTTTTATTGTGAGATGACATCGTTTAGGGTATATTTAAAGCTGATGAAACAAAATTCTAGAGAAACTGATGGGCTGGTAATCAGCAGTCCAACTAAGCACAAAATCCACAGCCAGTCACCTAGATTTTCTCAGTAAAATACAGCTTATCCTCTGACAAAGAATAGAAAAATGGAGACTGAAAAAATGGTGTGGAATATCAGAAAAAAAGGGATTTGTACAGTGAGCTGACCAAAATAAGAAAGAAGAGAGCCACCAACCTTGACCTGGCTAAGGTGGCAAATCTGAGCTGCTACAGGAGGGGGAAGCATAAAGAGATTTGGGCACCGATTCAAGGCTAGGTTTTCATCGAGTGTCTAGTGCAAGTCAAAGGAGTGAAGGAGTTAAAGTGGTTGATAACAGAGTTCCAATAACTAACTTTATGCTGATGATCAATTCCTTAGTAGAGCTAGAAGACAGGCCAGAAGAGAAGTGGCTGAAATCAATCAGGAAATTGAGCTTTCTATGAACCTAAAGAGTAGAAGGAGAATCTTCCCTCTCTCCCTAAATCTTAATGGTTTCTAGGTCACCTGTATACCAACCACCTGAGAGTTATTAGTACCAGTAAAAATAGTTTGCAATGGGTGTAGTTCCAGGCACACTGATGGTTTTCATTACAGCAGCCCTAAAATTTTCAGTGCCTTTTTCTCTGTACCTTAAGATCCAATAATTTTATTTTAATTAACATAAAACCCCAAACAATTTCCATTTATTATTTCCCTAGATTAGTGAACCTCTCTGTTATCCTCTGCCCAACTGCCATAGAATCAGGAAGGTTTCTGGGCTCCTTAAAAGTATTATAGTTCAGCTCAACTATTGCTATCTCAACCTTTCTCTAAAGAGGTTCCCTTGTACCAATTCCTTAGCCCCAACAGATCAACCCTAGTATATATTTTCCCACTTCACTAGACATCTAAGGAAAAGTGTGTCTTAGGCCTCTCTCCACCTGATTCCTAGGGTGATGTCTTATTTCCACTGAGTCCCTCCACTGGCTTAAAGCGAGGCACTTCACTTTTCACAGTTAATGATCCCAAGTCTCAGAGGTTGAAGGTGTTGGCCCGTTTTTATCGGAAAGAGCAACCTGCTCTAGACTACATCTAAGCTACGGCGAGGCGAGTACAGACAAGTCAAAATTGCTTGAATGCAACAACTGCCTTGGCTACTTCACTGTCTAGGAGTACTCTGAGAAGGATAACACTCCCCAAGCCAGGCAACAGCAGCCAGCCCAAAAGAGCTGATTTAAAAATTAATAAAGTGATACACACTTACAATTTTTGACGTGATTCCATTTAGGAAGAATGTAGCACTAACAATTAATTATAAATCTAATTCTTATTCTTGATCCCTTTCACTTCATTTATACTAATAGAGCCTCATGGATAAAAAAATATGAAAAGGTATGGAAGACGTGATTCCTTATTACACATGATCAAGTGATTTCACTCCTGACCAGGACATCACTCACAACACAGGGCCCTAGAATGTTTCTGCTGGATGGGACCATGTATAGGTCCCTATGCAGGTTGGGCTGGCAAGCACGTTATCTGAAGGGAATCAACACGTGTGGATGAAGACAGTGGCAGCAAACTGGGCAGAGGGAGAAGTCAATGAACTACAGTCAGGCCAGTGAAGCCTTTACCTTGCCAGAGGTCTGGAGCAGACAGCCCATCAGAATGGCCCATGGAGGGCCTTTGTATTCTTGCCACATTCAGTCTTCGGATGTGGGCTGCCCCAGGAAGGGCATGTCTTTGGGCAAGGAGGCTCCCTGCAGCTGAGGCAATTCCCCAAGAAGCTGACAGCTGCAGGCGATCTGCAATCCCATCAGCCTGGACCCTCGGAGGGGATGCTGGGAGGTGCATTTCAATGACCACCACAGGTCTTTTAACAAGCAAAGACAAGACATGACTCCCCCAAGGGTCCCAATCCATCTCTCCTTCACACTAATTAATCTAAACTGTGCTACAAGGCCAATCCTTTAGAAAGGGAAATGCCAATGTTTAGCAAAGAAACTGTGCCAAAGAAAGGCTGGAAACTCAAGGACAGAAAGAGAAATTTAAAAGTTAGAAATCCTAAATCCCCACCTTGGTTACTCTGAAAGAAATGATCTACTAAGCACAGTACAAAATATACAGAAAACACTCGAGAAATATTAAAAATGACAACAAAATCCACAAGCATAAAAATAGTCTAAAGAGTTATTTTATTTCTTTCTAATTCTAAAATGATAACCTTTCTTATAATAGCCTTAGGATGCTGGTACAATTGAAATGTTAGCAGAAAATAATAAACCACATTTGGACAGGAAAAAAACCTGAAACTAAAGCAGCTGTAATAACATACTGCCACAAGGAAATAGTGTGTTCTAATTTTTAATTTTGCTTTTCAAGAACAAAGGAATCCAATAATAATAATAAAAGGTGAAAAGCCTGGACCATAAAAACAAATATAAAAAGAGTTGCTCAATATTTCTGAGGCCTGTAGAGGCAGTTCCCATTCATCACTAATTATAGAAAGAGTGAACCTTAAGTTTTTAAATGGTCTTTGCTACCCAGAATGTAATTGGATATGATGTAGTAAATGGAGGCTTTACCACAAGCTAGCTACCAGGAGGCACTGAATGGGAAGAGAAGGTAAAGGAAAGAATCAGAGGCAGAATCAGAGGCAGCACCTAGAGAGAAGACGATTTTTTGTTTTGTTTTGTTTTGTTTTAAAGAGACAGGATCTCAGTCTGTTGGCCAGGCTGGAGTGCAGGGGCATGATCATATCTCACTGCAGCCTTGGACTCCTGGGCTTAAGCAATCCTCCTGCCTCAGCCTCCTAAGTGGCTGGGACTACAGGCGTGAGCCATTGGGCCTGGCCCTGATGTTTTTTTGTTGTTGTTGTTGTTGTTTTTGTTTGGCCAGGGGGACATCATGGCTTTTATAGGCCTCACAGTCTCTGAAATATTACTAATAAGATTTCTTTGTATCCTATCCAGAAGCTAACTTCTGGTATGGCCTTAGAAGTCAGCCTGTGGGCTCGAACTGCCTCAAATACTTACCAGCCCTGTGATTTTTACATGGCACTTTTTCTCTGTGTCTAGGTTCCTGCATCTGAAAAACGGAGATTGTAACACCCATATCATAGAGATGGTTTAAAAATTTTTAAAGTGATACACACTTAAAATTTTTGATGTGATTCCATTTAAGAAGAATGTAGCACTAACAATTAATTATAAACCTAATTTTTACTCTCAATACATCATCTGAAAAACAGAGATTGTAACACCCATATCATAGATGCACGTCAAAAGAAAAAACTCCTTGTCAACGTGCTTAGCACAGGGTTTCACACTGTTAACTATTATCTCTATCGTCACCATTATTACCATTATTATTGCTATTATTAATCTAAATTTAATCCAGGTTGATGGCACCTAGATAGGTTTACCAAGACATCTTTCAGAAGCTAGCAAAATTACTTAATTAATAAACCAACCAACAGCAAGAACCCAAAACCCATAACTAATTAGTGCTTCTGAAATGCCTGAAATAGAACAACGCGGCCAGGTGCGGTGGCTCACGCCTGTAATCCCAGCACTTTGGGTGTCCAAAGTGGGTGAATCACCTGAGGTCAGGAGTTCGAGACCAGTGTGGACAACATGGTGAAACCCCGTCTCTACTAAAAATACAAAATACAAAAAAGTAGCCAGGTGTGGTGGCGCACGCCTGTAATCCCAGCTACATGGGAGGCTGAGGCATGAGAATCGCTGGAACCCAGGAGGCAGAGTTTGCAGTGAACTGAGATCACGCCACTGCACTTTAGCTTGGATGACAGAGTGAGACTCCATCTCAAAAAAAAAAACAAAACACAAAAACACAAAAACGAACAAAGCACTTTTCTTCAGAGTTCAGAAGAAACAGCTGAGAATCCTGAAAGCGTTGTTAACATTCAGTGTGAGCATGAAGGAAGCACACAGCACTGTCTGTGTTCTGTGATACAGACCCTCTCACTCTTCTAGTTCATCAGATGGGCCCGGGTTCCAGTCACCTTCCCACTTCACTTCACATCTCCCCTGAGAGGCAATACAGCGGACGTCACAAACACGGCAAACACGGTCGGGGACAAGCTCACACACCTCTACAACAACAGCTCGTGGCAACACAACCGGCAGAAACACACCAGGGCATGGCAAGGGTGTGTGAATGAGGCGCCTTTCAGCAGTTTCAGGATGCCTGGCCACTGTGTGGATGGGGTTAAAAATGACCATGGCTCAAAGGAAAGAAGAAAAAGAAAAGGCTTTCTTCCCAGATAGATTCTGATGCGTGTGAACCAACATGTATTCTCCACGCAGGTGGATTTTTAAACTTTAATTCCATTCCATAATTCTGCCAGCTCAGTCTTACAGACAAAAAGTGAATTTGAACATTTATAAAAGAGCAACATCGATCTGTAATAAAAGCTGACTACCAAAAGTCTAGGCTGACAATATTTTTAAAACAATAAAGCAACATATGCCTAAATGAAAGAAGCTACAACTTCACTGCTATTCTAAAATTTAAGTTTCTTTTTTTTTTTGAGTCAGAGTCTCGCTCTGTCGCCCATGCTGGAGTACGGTGGTGCAATCTCGGCTCACTGCAACCTCCGCCTCTCAGGTTCAAGCGATTCTCCTGCCTCAGCCTCCCGAGTAGCCGGGACTACAGGCATGTGCCACCACACCCAGCTAATTTTTTTGTATTTTTAGTAGAGATGGGGGTTCCACCATGTTAGACAGGAGGTCTTGATCTCCTGACCTCGTGATCTACCCAACTCGGCCTCCCAAAGTGCTGGTATTACAGGTGTGAGCCACCACGCCTGGCCCAAATTTAAGATTCTTAATTCTTGGCCAGGATCATGCCCACCATGTCAGGACAGGCATCACAGTCAGAAAAGTCATATATTGCATAAATTGTTTTTTGTAAGGAAACCTGCCATCTGCATTTGAAAGCTACGCAAATACAAATATAAAAAATAATACAAAGGAAAGTCTAGGACCATATTTTCAGAGAGATATATATCCTGAAACACCTTGGACAGCTTACATAATCTATTCAGAGGCCAGCACATGGCTTACTTTTTAAAATATCTCCTGGTGCAGATATGAAAGCCACCATCAGCACCAATAAGGCTGCGGTGCCACAGTCTGGTACACAGCTCCTTCTTGTTCCCTCAGACATGATAAAGGCGAATCAGCCATGACCGTTGCTCTTTGATCGTATTACTCTTTCGTCATGTGCTCCCTGCTTTTATTGTCTTGTCTTAACTTTCCTTTCCTTCCTTCCTTCTTCCGTTTGTTCATATTTACACATTTATCTGATATTTTTTACTTACAAGGCATCTTTCACGTTATCTTGTTTTATTCTTGAGTGAAGCAAGTATCATCACAACTTTTAAAAGTTAGAAAACTGAGACCTGAAATGCTACGTGACCTGTTCAGGACTTCAGAGTAAGGGGATGAACAGGAGCTTCATTTTAAGTTTTCTGATTCTACACTACCGTTTCTCCATGGTCATAAGAGTCTACTGTCAATCATTTTTCTTCCCCTTGCCTCTTCTTTCCTTCTTTCCGTGGACTGTGCTGCATCATGCTTGCTCTCCACAAGTACTTGTGTCACCTGCTTTGTCATTTTCACCCCATTCTTCTGCCCCCCCACCTTGCTTATCCCTTCCCAAGGCTAATTCCCACTTACCAGGTGTCAGCGTGCATGTGCCTCAGCAGGAGCCTTCCAGGAGCACAGGCTGGGCTCAGGAGGAGGCGCCTTGCCTGTGTGCTCAGAGAACATCCTATGTTTCCCAAGGAGAGAGCTCAAGATCCAAGGCTCCATGGCTCTTTGAAGACAGGGAGTATGGCTAGCTTATTCAATATTGTGATGCCTGCAACAGGGTGCAAATCCAGCTTCTAAACCTCACCAACAGCAAATCATTTGATTATAGAAATGTGTAGGATGACATAAATAAGGAGGATGCTAAAAAAAATTCTCTCCATAGTTTGGCAATGGAAAAATTCAGATGAGCCTGAATCTTTCTGTTAAGACACAATGCTACCTCCTTAAAATACTAGAATCCCTTCTACCTCACCCTGCCTCTAAAATGGCCTGAACAGCTCAATCCATCTCCCTGCATTTGTGTTAAACAGATGATATAAATGTTTAAAATATCACAATTCCTTTCTTTTATCATGAAAGCAAAGAGATGCTGGCTATCATAGGTTTTTCACATCAGCAATTTCTATTTGATACCTATTTCACTATTATATTACGCCATTTTAATGAAATATATCAAACCTAGAGACAGGAAGAGAAAATAGCAACCACCCATATACTCATTATTCAGTTTTATCAAACCATAACATTTTGTCATATTTAACTTTAGTTTAAAAAAAAAAATTATAAATACATTTGAAACATGGTTTCCACCCCTCCCTAATACCATTTCCCACTTCCTAGAAAAACATTATCCTGAAGTTGATGTGCACTTTTTGAAAATGTATTTATATTAAAAATACAGAAGATTAGCTAGTGGTTTCTTATATATTACATGAACTATGCGTTTGGCAATATGGCAGTCAAGATATTCTAAAAAACCTTGCTAAAACAGAGCAGGAGAGGCTTAATAAATGACAACAAGATTCTCTTTAAATACATATTTGAGTTCAGGCATAAGTAGGGGAAATCTGGAGTATGAAAAAATAGAGGTGAATCAAGAACAGTGAGTACTGAAGTCCCAGCTGGAAGAACAGTGACCATGAATCCTGCATAAGGCCAGAACTTTGTGCTATACTCTATTTCTCTACACCTTTGTCAACAATTTAAAATGTTAGATTTAAAAAATTATTTCCCATTTGAAAAAGCTCTTTGTGGTTTTCTTTTGTTTTTCCCTGATTACTAATAAAGACAAGCATCTTTTCATATATTTATTGGTCATTATATATATATATATATATATATATATATATATATATATATATATATATCATTTGCCACCTTCATGTTCACCCATTTTTCTCTTAAGTTACAATTTCTGTTTGTTTATATGGAGAAGTCCTTTATAAATGCCAAATGTGTATTTGACATACCACTGGACTCCTGTTAGAATGGCTACAATTAAAATGACTAACCCTATCAAGTGTTGCTGAAGATGTACAGCAACTGGCATTTTCAGACTACTGTTGGGAATCGAGATGGTGCAACCCTTCAGATAATAGCTTAGCAGCTTTTTTTTTTTTAGTTAAACATACACCTACTACTTGATCTAGTCATTCCACTCTTAGGTATTTACTCAAGAGGAGTGAAAACTTAGGACCCAGAAAGAATCATCCATGAATGTTCATAGACACTTTACTGGTAATAGCAAAAAACTGGAAACTACCCAGATATCTATCAATGAGTGGATGGATAAACAAATCATGGAACTGAATACTTTATAAATGCCAAATGTGTATTTGACATACCACTAGACTCCTGTTAGAATGGCTACAATTAGAATTACTAACCCTATCAAGTGTTGCTGAAGATGTACAGCAACAGGAATTTTAATAGACTACTGGTAGGAATCGAGATGGTACAACCACTTCAGAAAATAGCTTAGCAGTTTTTTTTTAAGTTAAACATATACCTACGTTTATGAGGAGTGAAAACGTACGACCCAGAAAGACTGATCCATGAATGTTCATAGACGCTTTACTGATAATAGCAAAAAACTGGAAACTACCCAGATACCTATCAACGAATGTATGGATAAACAAATCGTGGAATGGAATACTGATTAACAAAAGGAATCAACTACTCATATACACTATGATATGGATGAATTTCAAAATAATTATTTTAAGTAAAACAAGCCAGACAAAAAAGAGCACATATTCTAAGATTCCATTTATATAAACCTAAAAAATGCAAACTGATTAATGGCACCAGAAAGCAGATCACATGTTGCCCGGGGTGAGATGTGGTAAGGGCAGAAGGGAAGGATTGCCAGTGAGCAGGAGGAAACTCCTGGGGACAATGAAGATGTTCATGTATTGATTCTGCTGGTAGCTTCATGGCATGAACTTGCAAGACATCAAAACTTGTAAGACTGTGCGAGTATGTTCGTGTGCAGTTCATTGTATGTCAACTGATCAAAATGTACACTTTACATATGTATAGCTTACTTTATGTTAATTACACCTCAACGACACTGACTTTTACAAAAGCTCACAAGAATAAGAGAGCAAAGGAGAATCCTAACCACAGTAGGTCATCTGTCTTCTCAGATAAGAAATGTAAGTATTTCTTAAAGATAGTCACAATTAGGAAAATCCACTAACCTTCTCTTTATATCGTGATTTAAAAAAACAAAATATATCTCAATTAAGTTAAAAATAGCTGGAGGGGGAAGGTGGCATTACTGAAAACAAATATTTTTTGAAAAATAAAGGCAAGTGACTAAGTGAGGTCTAGATTGCAACAATATTGTTCCTCCTGCACGAAATATACTGTTAATGTTTTTGCTGTTGATATAATATACTGTTAATATACTCCTGTTGATAGCGGTAATCAGTATGGCAATATGTAAAGTTTTCCACTGGTTCATTCACATGGTTAAGAACCTTGCTCCACTGGGCCGGGCGTGGTGGATCACGCCTGTAATCCCAGCACTTTGGGAGGCCGAGGCGGGTGAATCATGAGGTCAGGAGATCGAGACCATCTTGGCAAACACGGTGAAACCCTGTCTCTACTAAAAATACAAAAAATTAACCAGGCGTGGTGGTGGGCGCCTGTCATCCCAGCTACTCAGGAGGCTGAGGCAGGAGAATGGCGTGAACCCAGGAGGCAGAGCTTGCAGTGAGCTGAGATCACCCCACTGCACTGCACCCCAGCCTGGGAGACAGAGCGAGACTCCGTCTCAAAAAAAAAAAAAAAAAAAAGAACCTTGCTCCACTGATCACGTCCTCATGTAATGATAACATAATAATATACTCCAAATCAGCCTGTATATTTTCACTCCATTGATGACACTGACCTAATCCATTATCATTCTTAGCAAACGTTATAATCATTTTTCTTTCTCTAGCTAAAAGTTTCTGAGTGCCAATCTGCAGCCACAAGTGAAACATTTCGTACCCGAACTCATTAAGATTTTCAGTCAAATTGCAGTCAAAACTTTGTTTCATGCACGAAATTATTTAAAATATTATATCAAATTACCTTCAGGCTATGTGCGTAAAGTGTATATGAAATACAAATGAACTTCGTGTTTAGACTTGGCTCCCATCCCCAAGACATCTCATTATGTATATGCAAGAATTTCAGGCCTGGCGCGGTGGCTCATGCCTGTAATCCCAACACTTTGGGAGGCCGAGGTGGGCAGATCACGAGGCCAGGGGTTTGAGAACAGCTTGGCCAACATAGTAAAACCCTGTCTCTACTAAAAATATAAAAATTAGCCAAGTGTGGTGACGGGCGCCTATAATCCCAGCTACTCAGAGGCTGAGGCAGGAGAATTCCTTGAGCCTGGGAGGTGGAGGTTGCAGTGAGCCGAGATCACACCACTACACTCCAGCCTGGGTGACAGAGCAAGACTCTGTCTCGGGGAAAAAAAAAAAGAATTTCAAAATATGAAAAAAAAAAAAAAAAAAAAAACCCAAATCCAAAACACTTCTGTCCCAAGTATTTCAGATAAGAGATTGTCAACCTGTGTTTGAGCACTTACCATCTCCAAAAAGATGTGTCATGAGCCTGGTAAGCGTTTGCTTAAGATCAAACTCTACAAGCTTCACGGCCTCCATGGTGTGTGTCTCTTGTTTATGCGCAGAGCGAGAACTTTGTTCAAAGAGCTGCAGGCTTTCTCCATCCTTTATACCAGCAAATAACTGTAAACCAACAGGAAAGTATAAATAAAGAAAATATCCTGGCCCATCTATATCAGATAACTTTAAAATTCTGCTAAGAATCTTTTGACTCTATAAAGTTATAACATGGGAATAAGACTCATTATGTCCTGTCAATAAACGTAATGAAATTAACATTCACTTAGTACAACTCTGAAGAAAACAGTATGCTACATGGTATGGGGGGTTTTTAGAGAATTAAGACACTCTTCTGATCTTTGCTAATCTGTTTTTGATTTGCATGAACTTATAGTCAGTTCCCAACAAGAGACATTATCCTCAATTCTAGTGGAAATACTAGTGAATCGCTTTCATACTCTAAAATTACATCCCTGACCATCCCACAGTGTCGAGGAATTAAATCCTGTAAGGTCCATGAAGGTAGGAAGCAAGCTGGAATTTGCTAGTCCTGTATCTCCAAGGCTCAAGGCAGAGCCTCAAACATGTTTCTGCCGCTTACTATCTGTGTAAACTTAGGCAAGTGATACAGTAGCTAAGCCTCAGGGAATCATCTATAAAGTGGGAATAATCATAGTAAATTAGTAGATTTTATTACAAACAATATAATATATGAAAAATACAGAGTATCTGGCACATTCCAATGGCTAAATAAGTTTTCCTCATTATTGTCTTCATGATTATTAACCACAGCTATCATTAGTCATAAGCTGCTTTACCACTGAAATAAAGTTACTTTCTGGTCAGTGACACAGCAGGTCTTTACTTGGTAGAAGATTGGCTCAGAAGGGATAACTGAGCAAATGAATGTATCATTCTTCCCACCCAAAGTCCCATAATCAAACATAAAAAATGTTTTAATAAAAGAATGAATCAGCTGCCATTTCTAGTAATGTTGGTCTGGATAATTAGAACCAAACTTCCTGATAAATGCTACTGAAAAAATACAGAAATTCTTAACAGCATTGAAGAAGTAAAACCGAGATAGAGAGGAGTGACTGAACTCTACAGGAAGCATGAAGCCAGGGGTAAAAAATTAAAAAATAAAAATAAAAAATAAAGTAAGCACAAAGCCAGAGAGAAGCATTGAGAATACCTGCCTATCTAACCTATCAACTGAAAATCTGAACATGGGTTGTAACAGCTTACCATGGAAGTGAGACAAAAGGGAAAGCTTTGCTGTGGAACCAAGCTGGGGTGTTTGAGTCCCTAAAAGACTCATCCCCCTGATGAGGATGAGCACAAAAGTAAACCAGTCCTTGTGTAGACTTGCAGTCAGGTATCACATTTTCCGGACAATAGAGAGAGCTTCAGGCTACGAAGATGATCTAAGGCAATCCCAGACATACTTCCTCTAACTGGCCAGCAAAATGAGACAAAACCGTTTTCAGAGAAATATTCTAATATCCTAGGCCTCAAATTATTCTTATGAGGACTAAAGACAATGACGGCTGTCAATGCTTCCTCTAAAAATAATTTAGAGCAACAAGAACAAATAAAACTATTGAACACAATGCCTTTGGCAGGCAGGCAGGCAGAAAGGAATGCCAGTCAAAACCTAGGGACAGAACTGTTATACTCCTACCCCCCTGATAAGGCTTTGAAGTAAGCAAGAGCAAGCTGCAAAAAATAAGAGAAAGAGAGAATGAGTGAGGTGCTAAGGTTGACCTTAGAAACCCAGAAAGTGTAAGTTACACTAAGTGTGAAAATCCTTTAAAAAGTGTCCTAGTAGGCCTGAGCAGGGACCACAGAAAAGTGGTGTAAAAGCATGCCCAATTTGAAGTGAGAGGATCCCAAAACCATAGTTACAATAAAAGAGAAAGGAGTTAATACAAAGCGAAAGACAACCTTTTCAATTGAGTAGGAAGAGAAAAAAGATGCAAATGAGAAAATTCAAGGTTGTGAAAGATAAAGCACAACTAAAAAATTAGAGGATTTACAAAACCATTCTCTAACCCACACCAAAAATAAATAAATAAACCACTAAAGTGTGCATTGCTACACTAACAGAAGAGGGCACCAGAGACTAAGGAAGTCTTTTACACAACCAAAAAGGAACAACAAATAAATTCAATAAAAATATAGAAAATTATTACTCAAAAATCAGAAAGTCAATTCAAAAGAGCTCAACTAATGAAAATCCAACTTTTCTCCCACCCACCCCCCAAAACTAAGGAGCACTAAAAGGAAACACAAACTAATACTTAAAAACTAAGTTACATATGCTCAATCAAGCATTTAAGGATATAAATTGCTTTAGTCAGAAACTCAAAAATTAAGAACAAAAATAGAGAAAAAATGAAAAGAGAATTGATTTAACTCAGAAAAAAAAAAAAGAAATAAAATCATCTCAGAAACAAAATCTAAATTCCAAAGCATGCAAGGGACAATGGAATCAATCAAGATTTAATGAGGGGGCATTGAAGAAAAGGAGAAAAACAACCAGAAGGAGGATGGTAAAATAAAGAAAGAAGAATCAGAGAGAAAGTGGTAGAAATGGAACACAGGCAAAGAAGGAATTACATTTATATAATTGGAGTCCGTTAAAGAGGGAAAAAAAACAATGGAGCAGAACTAATACCAGATAAAATGGGTACCTGTGAAAAAGAACCTGGAAAAATCAAATAAAGGACATATTCTTATAAAACAGATTTCATAAATAATGGGGGAAATCGTCAAGGCCTCTAGGCAAAAAGATCAACTAATGGAGAGGAGTAAAGCAATCAGAGTGGCATCAGATTCTTCAAAAACAACACGGAAACAAGACAACAATGAAGCCACATTTTCAAACAACTCAGTTTTTTAAAATGTGGGTCAAGAAGTTTATATCCATCAATGCTGTCCTTAAAGCACCAAGTCTACAGAAAAAACGTGAAACACACAAGAGCATAGGGAATGTCACATTAATGAGCTCTTTCCGAAGAATTTACCAAAGCATGAGCCTTGTTCAAGTAATAAATAACTAGGAAAATTTCAGCACAAAACAAATGGAGAACATGTTAATACATAAAAATTATAGATTTCAGACTAAAAGCTGGGGATTACATTGAAAGACTAATATCCAATTGTTATATGTTCTGACAAAGTAGAAATAACGTAACTAAACAATGGAAGAAAGCAGCAAAGAGGAAAGTAGAATATACTGATTATTGCATAGGCAATAGTTAAAGAATACTTTTACTAAGAACAAAGTTAAAAATTAGGGATAAGGGACTTTAAAAGTTTTAAGTATAAAAGCAACCATCCAAACAAAAATATAACCTTTCTAAAGAGCAACCAAAATTTCAATTCAAAAGCATAATAAAACATATATTGTAGAGAAATAAAATATAACATGTTATGACATATATAACACCACAATATATTATGATAAAGTTCAGATCGAATATATCAATAACTCAATAAATGTGAAAGTAATATCAATAAATATGAACAGGCTTAATTCACCTCTTAAAAAAAAATAAATCTGGCCACAAAGCATGACTCAACTATACAAAAGATACACCTAAAACAATGTTAAAAACAAATGGATGGACAGAATATAACAGGCAAATGGATACAACAAAAAAGCAAGCATAGCATTCTTAAAATCAGAAAAAGTAGAATTCAAGCAAAAAAACACCGAGCAAGACAAAGAAGATCTTGTATTCATGCTAAAAGTTTCAAATCACAGTGAAGGTATAATACTTATGAATATCTATATATCAATAAGACAATTATTACCTTTGTGTAGAAAGAACCATAGGGGACGCAAAAGACACACATAGAAACACATTAATATTAATGATAATAGGAAACTTTAATACATCATTCTTAGTATAAGATCAAATGTGCAAAATTAATAAGATAAAAGACCTAAAAACATAATTAGGAAATGAAATCATGTGTGTATACATAAATATGTATACATATATTTTACACACACACACACATACACACACATTAAACTTACTCCCTTCATAATGAAAAATACATTTTATTTTCAAGGGCCCAGAGAATATTAACAAAAATTGATCACATAGTAAGTCACAAAGAAATAAGTATATTCCATAAAGAAGAAATAATAAACTATACTCTCTGATTAAAATACAATAAAACTAAAAATCATTCCCATTAACAACATACAAACACACACACACATAAAGGTCTTTCCACCTGAAAACTGACAAAAAAAGAAGGGGAACAAAAGTCAGGAAACATACACCACAAAGAGGTAATATCACTAACGTAAAGAAACTTTTAAAAGTTGACAAAGGGCCAAAAACTCCATAGAAAAAGAACAGACAATTCATCAAAAAAAAGATATGAAAATGACCCCTGAACACATGAAAAGGAATTCAAACTTAAAGAGCAAATTAAGCAAATTAAAATAACACTGACATAATACTTCTATCACAATGGCAAAAAGTTAAAAGTCAGACAACATATTCTTTTGAATACGCTGAGGCTTTGGAAAATAAGTACAGTCATACTTTGCTGGTGAAAATGGAAACTGGTAGAACCCTTTTGGAGATGAATTTGACAACACCCAACAAAACTACATATTTGTTGATCTCTTGACCCAGTCCTTCCATTTCTAACTACTTACCCTGAAAATATACTTCCAACATTAATACACATGCACAAAATTTTCATTGTAGTATTGTTTGTAACTGCACCATATTTTTTTTAAAAGTCTCACATTGGAAAGATGTTAAATAAACTATGGTCTACCTATACAATAGAGTACTTTTGCAGGTGTAATAAAGAACGAGGAAGATCTCTCTGGACTGATATGGAACGATTTTCAAGACATCCTGATAAGTAAAAAAGGCAAAGTGCAAGAGGGCATATATTACTTGCTACCTTTCATGTAAGAAATAATAAAATACACATGAATCATCTCATTTGTGAAAAAAAGGAAGGATAGGCTAGAAATAACAAAAATAAATCACCTACACAGAGGTGGTGGAAACAGGATGGAAAAAATGGTTGAATGGGAATGGAGTATAATGAATGGCAGAGTGGGGGTCATGACTTCTAAGTAAACCTTGTTGTATAGTTCTGAGTTTTAGAAGGACGTTAATATTTTATCTACGCAAAACATTAAAAATTAAATCCTGACACCTGCAATCCCAGCACTTTGGGAGGCCAAGGCTGGAGGATCACTTGAGGTCAGGAGTTCGAGACCAGCCTGGCCAACATGGTGAAACACCATCTCTACCAAAAAATACAAAAATCAGCCAGGCGTGGTGGCACACATCTGTGATCCCAGCTACTTGGGAGGCTGAGACAAGACAATCACTTGAACCCGGGAGGCAGGAATTGCAGTGCGCCTACATCATGCCACTGTACTCCAGCCTGGGCAACAAAAGGAGACTCCGTCTCGATGATGATAATAATAATAATAATAATAATAAAATAATATAAAATCTACCCAGAGGTGGGAAGAACCCAAATGGAATACAAACAGTAATGATGGACAGAAGTTTATTCTAAATAAATGACAGCCAATTAAAGAGAGTGGAGAAGAAAAGAATTAACCAAAATAACTTTCCAAAACAGTATTTTAACTAAATAAGATGAAAAACAAAATAAACATAGCAAATATTGTACACTAGTTAGCAAATTTTTTCCACAGAGGTATGTGTTAACAATCATGAAACTACCTTTATGTTCATTCCAGGACTGAACAAGAAAATAAATATGTCATGAGTAAGAAGAACCAGGTTTCTCACTGTCACTATCAAAGGCAATGGGGAGGGCTAGAATGAGCCATGTGGTGTTGGCTTAGATTGGAGGTACTCATATGAATTCATATTTTGTAACATATATGCAGATACATCAATACGGAAATAGAAGTAGGTATATGTATTTCCTAGCTCTGTCACTAGAGGGGGCCTACAAGTAATGATATCCCTAGGGCAATAAGTATACTCAGGTCTAGGCTTCTAAATACCATTCTTTAATAAAAAAGGAACAGAGTTTCTTAAAGAAATGACTGATTCCAGGGCTGGGGTGGAGAAAGTAAAAGATGAATCTGGGATATCTCATGGGGACAAAAAATGATAACATGTCAGAGGACACAGAAGACTACTTAAGGGGCTCCCAAAGACCAAACCTGGGTAAATTTCAGCAATAAAATAAATCATTTTAGTAACAGGTTATAACCCATACAATAACCAAATATTCATGAAGCCATACTGATATAAATAATTAAATAAATGTATGGGAGAGAAGGTAAAGGTCTTCCTTACAGTAAAATTCTAATTAATACCTTTAGAATAAATTAGAAAGAAAATAACCATTTGACAAACACCACAATAATTTCTGGCAAAAATTATCAATGGAATCCAAAGTTAATAGGGCAAAATATTATGAGAACTATTTACACAGTCTCAAAGTATCTTCCTGCAAACACTATTAACTACAAAGGGGAAAATAATAATGGCGGAGAATCCTAATGGATGCCACATTTACCAGGTGATCAGAGTTAACATATCACCACCACGTTCTTCATGATAGAACACACTAAGGGCACAACAAAATCTCCATGGCATTTTTGTCAAAAATGTAGAATATGAATTTCACCATGAGAAAATACAAAATCATGTCAAGTTGAGAAACATGACACAAATTATATGGCCAGTACCTTTCAAACATATCAAAGTCATGATAAAGAAAGACTGAGTAACAATATATGGCCAGTACCTTTCAAATATATCAAAGTCATAATAAACAAAGAAAGACTGAGTAACTATCCCAATTTAATAAAGGAGATGGACACATGAAAAATATAACATGTAATCCTAGATTGAATTCTAGTCCAGAAAAAGGACATGTTTTTAAATTTAAGCAAACACATTTTTCAATTTTACATGTTCTATTTAGTTCTTTCTCAAATCGGCATAGCCTCTTTTTTTAAATAAAGACTTTTTTAAGCACAGTTTTAGGTTCACAGCAAAATTGAGAGGAAGAAACAGAGATATCCCATATAATTCCTCCTCCACACATGCACAGCCTCCTCCACTATCAGCATCCTCCACCAGAGTGGTACACTTGTTACACTAGATGGACTTACACTGACACATTATAATCACCCAAAGTCCTTAGTTTACCTTAGGGCTCACTCTTGGAGTTGTACATTCTATGGGTTTAAACAAATGTCGAACATACATCCACCATGATAGTATCACACAGTGTTTTCGGTGCCCTAAAAATCTTCTACGCTCAGCCAATTCATCACTGTCTCCGCACTGGCCCCTGATCATCACTGCTCTTTTCACTGTCTCCCTAGCTTTGTGTTTTCCAGAACATCATATAGAGGGAAACATAGAGTATGGAGCCTTTTCAGCTTGTCTTCCTTCATGAGTAATATGCATGTACATTTCCCCCATGTCTTCTCATTGATTAATAACTCATGTATGATCTTTTGTTAAAAACCATTTTTATTACTTATACATATTTGAGATTGTATTTTCTACTTCTTTAAAGATTTCATACAGTTATTTTATACTTTGCGCCAAGGAATTCAAATAGCTGAAGCAATTGGGTGTGATTTCTGCTGATTTTCACACAGGATGGTTTGTGTGTGGTGATCCTAGGCTGGATGATATCAAATCAGGGGGAAACTTGAGGGCCTAGGTAGGGGACACTTGCCTTCAAAGACTGTGTGTAACCAGGGCAGCAACAGCCCTGGAACCAATTTAGCGTTCTTGAAGAGGTGAAGGTGAGGGGCCCAGGTTTGACTTCCCCATCTTGCCACTACTACCAAGAGGCCTGATCGCTCAGCTGCCCTGCTGCTGACAGCAGCTGTAGCACCTCCACACGCTTCATGTCAGCTCACTGCTCCTGGCGCTCAGTTCCTTCCATTTTCTCCCCTCTCCCTTGGGAAGTTCTGTCACTTTCGGTGAGCCTAAAAATTGTAACAAAATTATTTTATGTGGAGTCTAGTTGGGGTTTTTTTAGCCAGCATATCTAGTCTGTGAAAGAAGTGGAAGTTTCTGGAACTTGATTTCATAAACTGCTTTCAGAATCAAATTATAAATCTCCCAGGGGGTGAAAAATCCTCATACTTTTATACCTTGTTCTTAATCAAAACAGTATTATTACTCCGCTTGACAATCCCAAATTCCAGCCTTGTAGCCAAATGATTTTTTACAAATGATTATGCAAAAAACAAATCTCTGAAGGGATGAAGGCTGAGGACCAATGACAATATATAACGGTGAAATTAAACACAACTCTAACAATATTTGAGCAACTTTAGCATCACTGGAATTTATTTCCCCTGAGGAAATTAACTGAAAGATAAAAATAGCCTTTAATTACTAGAATCTATTTTTAAAAACCTCTCAGTACCTTTTAAACATAATATACATGCAACATGGAGCTCTTGGGAAGCAGTTTATATGAATTCCAGGTTTCATGAACATTATTCTTCTTTAAGAACAATGAATTTAGTAAATACAACAGATTAAATTAGCAAGCAATAACAATTTTCTTTAAAGAATAGTTATGTATGAAATAGAGTTATCCTAATAGAATACTAGAATGTCAGTGGGCTATGACATTAACATTAAAATTCAAGATTTAAAACAAAACCATAACATTAAAAACATTTATCACCACTAGGTGGTCAGATTGCCCATAATTTTTTCCTTCTCAGTGCTTTTATATATTTTATACATTTCCTCAATAAGCAAGATTACATTTGAAGTTGCAGAGAAAACAACAAATGTTACTACAAGGATAAAAAGAGGAATAGGAAAGGATTCAAACATCAGTCTCTCCTAATGCTAGAAATACAGTGGCCAACCCCAAAATTATTATAAGCACACAGTGTTTTGATATTCCCACAAATGAAGATAAAGCTGTTTTTTCCAAAGATGGAAACTACTCCCAGAACACGTTAATTAGTGGAGAATAAGGAGAGGAGAACTAATAAGATGAATGGAGGGGAACGTTTCACTAGTAATGGTACAGAGAAAAATCAGGTGTTCTTAGTCAAAATGTGGCTCCAGGTAGAGAGTGTCATCCCTACTAAACAAAAATATCAATAACTGATCAGGGCCAGAAAGACCCCAGGTTCCAAAGAATATCTTTTATAGTCCAGGAAAAGTGAAAATTCTGTTACCTGATCTAGTTTGGTAATAAAAGGAAGTATTTACTTGCAATTACATATTAAAAACCAATCAGTGGCCAGGCACAGTGGCTCACACCTGTAGTCCCAGCACTTTCAGAGGCCGAGGCAGGTGGATTCCTTGAGGTCAGGAGCTCAAGACCAGCCTGGCCAACATGGTGAGACTCTGTCCCTACTAAAAATACAAAAATTAGCCCAGTGTGGTGGTGCATGCCTGTAATCCCAGCTACTCAGAAGGCTGAGGCAGGAGAATCACTTGAACCTATGAGGCAGAGGTTGAAGCGAGCCAAGATCACACCATTGCACTCCAGCCTGGGTGACAGAGCGAGACTCTGTCTCAAAACCAATCAGCACAGTGTTGACGGTCATTCAGCTAGAAAAGGGAACTAGAGCAGGGCCTTGCAGAATAAGCCTGGCTAAACTAAGAAACGGCAAAAAAAAGAGAGAGGCCTACAAGGTGACAGTCCTACTCTCCTACAAAAGACGCAGATCATCCTTTTTTAGACAATGGAATATGGTTTCTGTACCACTTCGAATGGCAAAATGAGTGTGATGTCAAAAGTTAACGAGCATCAAGAAAAAAAATCTTTTTATGTTGCAGTTATTTAAGGACACCAAATGTTTTTTTAAAAAAAAAAACACTGTCCTTTACTAACAACACAGATGTTTCAAAGTGACACTTGAAAGAGAAAACAAACAGCCCCTACTCCATGTCACTTACAGAAGGTACAAGAAAAACAGCAGAGTTTCCATAAGATATCACCCGGTTCGACATTTTCTAATTAGGTACTTAGATTATAAAACCTGAGTAATAAAACCTTCATAGTTTTACTGTAATTTTTATATGTACATATATGTACACACACAAGCATGTGTCACTTAAGGAAGAGGATACAATCTGAAAAATGCTTCATTAGGCAATTTTGTCATTGTGCGAACACCATGGAGTGTAGTCACACAAACCTAGATGGTATAGCCCACTATGCACACCTAGGCTATGAAGTATAGCCTATTGTGCCTAGTCTACAAATCTATAACAGCATGTTACCATACTGAATACTGTAGGCAACTGTAACACAAATCACTAGGTGATAGGAATTTTTCAGCTGCATTATAATCTTGTGGGACCATTGTCATATATGGGGTCTGCCATTAACTGAAATGTTTTCTGGTCGTGCTCACCTCAGCAGCATATATACTAAAACTGAAATGTTTTGCGGTGCAGGACTGTGTGCGTGTATGTACATATACACACATACATATATTTCAGCTTTATGCTCCTCCTCATTCTGAAGCTTAAATAGTCCCCTCTTTGACAGTAATGTCATTATGTAGTTACCAGAGGAAAATAAACTCTTCTTTCAAATTTCTACTCAAGCCAAGGAGAAATACTTGATCATTTAGGAAGTCAGAGCCTTAAGCTTCGGTCCAATGTGGCCGTGACCATTCCTGGCAATAAAAACCAAAGCCAACACATTTTCAGTCTAAATGCATAGCAGGATGCTCGAGATGTCTCACTCATTCTGCCCCTTCCATCCACATACTAAACAAACATCACAGAGGAGATGACCAATGAGCATCTCAGCAGTTCTCCATCCTCACGCAAGGAGGACAGCTCTAATACCCACAGTCAAAGAGGAAAAGGGTGCCTTTCTCCAAACAACACATGTTTGCGTGATAATACTAATTATACCTCATACTGGTAAACTGTATTATAATTTTAAAAGTACTTGTCATCTTCTTGCCTTTTTTTTAGGTGGAGTCTCGGTCTGTCACCAGGCTGGAGTGCAATGGCAAGATCTCAGCTCACTGCAACCTCTGCCTCCGGGTTCAAGTGATTCTCCTGCCTCAGCCTCCCAAGTAGCTGGGACTACAGGTACGCACCACCATGCCCAGCTAATTTTTTTTGTATTTTTAGTAGAGACGGGGTTTCACCATGTTGGCCAGGATGGTCTCGATCTCTCGACCTTGCGATCCGCCCACCTCAGCCTCCCAAAGAGCTGGGATTACAGGCGTTAGCCACCATGCCCGGCCAAAGCACTTGTCATCTTCTACATGAGCCACTCCATCGTCACTCCCAGACCCTCCACTGCTGCCACTGACACCATAACCACCACTCCTTTACACACATGGAATCCAAATCTGTGGGAGTATCTTTTCCAGGATTCCATGGTTAGCGTATAATAATCCTGGGATTCTACCTGTGCATTACAGGATTCAATTATTTATTGCGACTAAGCTAGTTTCAATAGATCAATCAGAAATACTAGTATATCCATGTAGGTACATATGAAAAATATTAGGGACATATTAGGGAATGGTTGAAGCAATAAATCCAAAACCCACTGATAATTCCCAAAATGCAGCACACATTCCATTGTGAAAACTTATTTTACATATATTTTAATAAATTTTAAAAATATTTTCAGATATTTAAAATCAATATATTTTATGTGTATATATATACCCATATATGTATATATACATATATAATATATACCCATATATGTATATATACAAATATATACACATACATATATGTATATATACACACATATATATACGTGTGTGTGTGTGTGTGTGTGTGTGTGTGTATACATATTTTAGAGCAAGTGTTTTGCTATGTTGCTCAAGCTGGTCTTAAAGCTTAAACTTCAGTCCAATGTGGTCATTCTGGTCATCCTAGGCTCAAGCAATCCTCCCACTTAAGCCTCCTGAGTAGCTGAGAGAGCAGGTGGGCTAAGTACTTCATTTTAATAACTACATAATACTTTCAATGTGTACTAGAAAAATATATAACTCTCCTATCAAACCCATGATTTCACAGGTACTATAGCTTAGAATAGTGCTAAGCAAAAGAGGTCAGTCACTTTAAGGCTATTTTTAGAAAATTATTAAGATCTAATCATACATGCACTATATGGGTCTGACCAAAATATAACTGTAACACACATTAAAGTTTTCAAAACCCTGAAATAAGGAAAAGCAGCAGCTCATAAGGCCATGTGCACAACACAACACAGAAGAACAAGACTAATCAAAGGCAGAGATTATTTCTAATGGAAATATAACACTGGAGCTGGAAGAGACTGTAGTCCATTAACCAATGCCATGTAAGGATAGGAAACTCAGAAAGGTAAAGACCCAGAAAGGGTAAGATCACTCAGCCAATTAGACATCAAGCCAGGACCAATCTCACCCTTGATTCCAGGGACCTCTAAGTATCTGCCTCTCACTAGCTTTATGTTTGGGAGATACCACAGTATTGAAATTAAATTAATTTCCATTAATCGCACCCAACAGTCTGTATAATTTATTTTTCCACTAGGACTGCTTCTATTTCTCTGACATTTTCCTAACTGTCCTTGTGCAAATCCAAATGACCCAGAATACAAATTCAACCCCAACTACAACTGCTTACAAAAGCCACAGAAAGTAGTTCAGAACTACTGAGGAATTACTGAGCAAGGAATTACTTCTAATCAGATTTAAGAATAAAAGTAGATTGCAAAAGCCAATTAAATTTAAAATTTAGAAAGCCAACAAGATTTTCCCAAAAGGTCTAGATTTTAAACACACATTTAAAGAGCACAGAAAAAAGAAAACGGACAGAAGAAGAATTTGCTTCTTTGCAAAATCCTAGAAGTGGCAAAGTGAAAATGAGGCTTGGATGATAGTAGATTTTCAAGGAGATATTGAGGACTGGTCTGTGGCTCCCAAAGTAGTCACTTTTTTACCAGCCATTTAAAAAAAATAACTATTGACCGCCAGTTTCATCTATACAATCTGCCTTACAAATTAATGCTAAACACTTATCTATCCTGACTCTGAGTTCCTGTGACTGATAACATGATCCTATAACACACTTCACTGCCACTTGCAGTACTAACGGTTAATAGTTACACACCGTTTAGTACCTTTGCTACCTTGCTGAGTGCTTATCTTACATACTATATGGTTTTCTTTCATCTTCACAATCCTTATTATTTCCCCATTTCTCAACTAAGAACCCTGAGGCTTAGTGAGGTTCAATAACATGTACCATGACATAGTAAATGGTGGAGCCTGAATTCAACCCAAAATCTCCAAGTCATGACCCCATCTTCCAGGCTCTGTGGTTATTTCCGTGATGGAATATATATTATCACTCTCTTCAGCTTCAGTATTAAAAGCGGCAATAGGGTCAGATGAATAGGATTTAGAACTGGACATAAAACACTCATGAACAGAGCTGAGCTGCAATAGCTCCACACAATTCTACTGCTTTAGGCACCCTGAATAAAATAATGACGGTTTACCCTAGTTATATCATTCCTATTGAACAAGGACTAATACGTTTCTCAAAAAGTGATAAATTCAGGTCTGCCTTTAAAATGCACTTAGCATATGTGCAATTGCATCAATGTGAACAGTTTCTTGGGTTATTCCAGGAGGACTGCTTTGAAAAACCTGTAAGCTATGATCATGTTCCACATTATTCCTAAGAAGGCACTGTGTGGTTAGAGGCCATGTGAACTCCCAAAGGCAACATGGAGTACGGGAAAGGGGCCATACCTGGGGCAGCTATTAGGACACCAGGGCTTGACACTGGTTATCTCAGCCCCTTTCCTCTTAAACTAAGGGAATAGAAGAGAACCAAAGAAAAACAGCAGAAGAAATGTAGGCATAATATGTTTGAGAACTGACCAAATAAATGTCCCTTATATACATGGTAAGGGAAAGAAATATTGCTCAAACCCAGGAGCTGTTCACAAGAAAGCCTTCACACAGAAAGGCACTGGTTTGTGATACTGTTGTTCGGTTTATAAAAATCTGAAAGATGATGTGTCATAGAAAACAATCAAAATAATCCTTGAAGTAACAGTAGGACTTGAGTAGTCCCTGTGGTTACCTGGGGACTCATAAAAGGCAGGATCCCTCAAGGGTACTGAGTAAGGATATTTTTAGCATGTGGGATGCAAAAGAATACATACTCATTGCTTTCTAACTTAATCCTAACGCTGATGAAATAATTATACCTACTGTTCCTGCCTGAGGTGTCTGGGGCCAAGCATGGGCTCGGAAACTGGCCTAACCTCACAGGGAAAGAAAGCAATAGTACTCACTTTCTGAATAACCTAAACAAGCAAGGTAAGTACTGGAACAAAAAAACTGTAGTAGAGGCTGGGTGCAGTGGCTCACGCCTGTAATCCCAGCACTTTGGGAGGCCGACATGGGTGGATCACTTGAGGCCAGGAGTTCAAGACCAGCCTGGCCAACATGGTGAAACCCCATCTCCACTAAAAATATAAAATTAGCCTGGCATGGTGGCGCGTGCCTGTAATCCTAGCTACTCGGAGGGCTGAGGCAAGAGGATTGCTTGAACCCAGGAGGTGGAGGTTGCGGCGAGCTGAGATCATGCTACTGCATTCCAGCTTGGGTGACAGAGAGACACCCTCTCTCAGGAAAAAAACAAACAAACAAAAACAAACAATAACAACAACAACGACAAAAACAAAAAAAACAAAAAAATTGTAGTAGGAGCAGAATTCAGAAAGCTTTGTTTCAGAGAGGAAAATCAGAAACAGATGTAACATTTTCAAACTACAGGCATTTTTGCATTGTAACATTAAGACAAATATAATAAAGTCACTTCAACTGCATTTGAAATTTTCAAGCAGGTGGTAAGTCAGTTAGCCACTACCATATCACCAATTTCACTAATTCTAGCTTCATAAGTCAATCTTTGCCTGAGGTAATAGACCAAAAAGGTAAAGTCTGATGGGATACACCACAGGACATTCTTGCTCTGCACAATACCAAACGCAAGTACAAGTGACATGAGCAGTGAAGAGATGATCCAAGAGAATGCTAATAGAAAAATCTTGCTGGGTAATGCAGCCAAACAAAATCGTTTAAGTAGACAGATTGAGTACATGAAAGAAAGGAGGTCATAACTAAGAGTCCAGGCTGTGCCAACCAGCATCTTAATAAAGAGGAGAGAGAGAGAGACAGGACACAAGAGAGAAGATGGCAAGGGAGGGGAGGAGGAACAGTAGCAGCTTGGAGAACTCAACAATAGTACTCGAATAACATAGTGGTCAACTGATGTAACATTTTCAAACTACAAGGCATTTTTGCATTGTCCAAGAATGACGCTATGTCCAAAGTCATAAAATATTTCTGCAAGCCGATATTTTTTAACTGTTTCATTTAGCTGTATGATTCTATTAGAAAGGATCTGACAGAAAAGTTTAGCAGCTTAATTAGGAAGGAAAAATGTTACTCTCGGAGTAAAAAGTAAAGAGATTCTTTGACATCTGTGGATGTGAGGGGAGGGCAACAATAAACAGATATGACGGAGAACTGAAAACCCAAAGGGGCCCATGGAATACAAGATACCTGCTAAATAATTCTGTATGACAAGTATGACAAAAGGGATTTTTAAAAAGGATTTTGAAATATCCTGGCTTTGAGAAGCGGATACCAGAGAGCAAAGTTCCACCTGGAGGAATAGCTCAGGACAACTGCCCACCGACAACAGAAAAAGGAACTTGGAGAAAATACAGATCCATTAAATATTTTTCAGAATGATTCCATATAGGTTACATGATACAAATGCTCTCTTCCTTATGAATTCATCAGCAAATCCTAGATCACTCATGAATGATTTTGTAATGGCTGGACTCTTACAGGAACTAAAACAGGTTCTTAATTCTGTGTTTTGCTGAGAGTGAAGTAAAAACAGAGTGCACAAATGAGCACAGACACAGTGTTAGCCAGAAAAGAACAGGCTTTTTTATTCCAAACTCAATAGCTTAAAAATCATGGGCAAATATAAAATCAGTGCCATCTAGAGGCAAAGACATAGAGAACTATTTTATTACTGGCGATGGTACACGATCTTGTCACCAAAAAACAGTCTTCATTATTAATCCCCGATGAACCCCATTTTAAAAAAGATTTGTGTCAAATTGCATTTAATAAATAATAATACTTTTTAAATTAAACAAACATATAACTCACAGTAGGGTCATATGAACTTGATAAAATCCCAGTTGATATTTACTTTTTTTCTGCAACTATTTCCCCCCCGCCAAGTGTATGATTTTTGAAATAAGAAGACATAGGGTTTAAGATAAGATAATCCCAAAGACACAAGAAAGGGGATGCTTCAAATTATTGGTTCATCTCAGGTTTCTGAAGCATTAGTAGATAAGTGCTTCTCCCACTGCCAAAGATAACTGAAAAGGTCATAGCAAGAGAGTTTAGAAACAAAAGAACAAAAATGAATACAGGTAATAATGTAAAAAAAAAAAATTGGTTCACCAATTGTGACAAATGTACCATGCTAATATAAGATGATAATAATAGGATAAACTGAATATGGATTATACAGGAACTTTCTGTAATGTCTTTGCAATTTTTCTGTAAACCTAGAACTATTCTGAAATTAAACATTTATTGCAAAATTTAATATAGAGACAATATACTCCTCTGAATGAGTTCAGCATGCTATAGACAGATTGCAGCCCCAGGAACAACACTTCAGTCTCTTATCGTGAGAGAACACAAGCAACCATGATTTGTAACCAACATGAAAGAATGAGGAAAGAGCTCTAGAAGGATAACATCACGACCTCCGGAGCAGAGACCCCCATCACAGTGTCCTGAACATAGCAGATGCTTCACGCTATTCTTCCTAATTACTTGATCAATGTAGACTGCCTCTATAAGCACATGCCGAGTCAAGAACCAAATTTTGGAGAAGAAAGTATTAGCTGTTCTCTCCAATTAACTTCAGAGACTATGCTAATCATGTATCTCACTTGTTAAAATGTCTATCCCTCCCACGCTCCTTTCAACTGGGGAAAAAACTGGCTTTGTCCTCTTCTTTACTGAGAACAGAGAAGCCAACAGAGAAGAAGCTCCCTAATGTCTAAGCCCTGTATTCCCATTCATAAACATCTGTGCCTTTTCTGCAGCCATGCTTCAATCCTTCATTCCTACCTTTGTAACAACAGGAAAAGGGTGCCTTCCCCTGGTCAGGTGGCAGGTGTTACTAATCCATCTCCTCACGTCTTGGATATACCCTATCCCGTCACTCTGTCTCCTCAAAGATGTCACTTAGAAATCACGCCATCTCTCTTGTACCAGTAATCTCTCCAAAGGCTCTTTCTCCTCTATGAATATATTCCATTCTTTCCTTTAAACAAACGGTCCAACAAACCAACAAAACTCCCTCCAGCCCCAGACCATGCTGCAACTATCCCCTCTCACAAATACAGTTAGGTTGATAGCTCTTTTTTGGTCTTCTTCACGCTTCCCTTCCTTCCACTGTCACTAAATATTTGTACTCCAAGGGACTCGTTTTCAGCCCTCTACAGTCTTTACCCTGCGTACCTTCCCCTAGATGAATGCAGCTAAACTGATAGCTCCAACTATCATCATATGCCCATAGATCACATATCTCCACCTCCACCCCAGGCGACTGTGCCAGGCCCAGATACACAGATGCACCTGCCAAGGGGGCATTTCTACTTGCAAATCCCAAACCTAAACATGTCTCAGACTCAAGTCTCTCTCCTGTCCCTACCCCAAAACACATTTCTCTTCCTGAGACCCCTAACTCTGTGAATGGCACCAAAAAAGCAACCCAGGAGTTAGTTTTAATTGCTTTTCCCTTTCCCTCACTTCCCCATGTAGAGGGATAAAATCCAATTAATTCCACCTCTTTTACATCCTTTCTTATCGATCATCCCTGCCATTTCCTTGGCTTAGCCTACACTGGTTCTCTCGGACGTCTTTCACATCCTTTCTTATCCATCATCCCTGCCATTTCCTTGGCTTAGCCTGCACTGGTTCTCTCGGACGATTGTAATAATCTCCTAACAACTCTTTCCATCACCAGTCTTGCCTGACCCTGCTCCATTCCACTGGCCACGTTGCAGAATTATTTTTCTAAAATGCCAACCTGAACGATTGCCTCACTCTGGACCCTTAAAAATTAGTAAAGACTCCTCATTCTTTTTAAACTGAAGTTCAAATTATAAAAGTTACATAGAAGGCCCTTCATGAAGCAGTTCGTGCTTCCTTCTCTAACTCCATCACCTGTCACTTTCCAATGTGCCACGCTCCACACTACACATTCCGGGGACTCGTCACCTTCATACATCTTCATTTCTTCAATCTGCTACTCACACCACCTGAAACACAGTGCCCCTTCTTCTCTGCCTGTACAACTATAATGTTTTGTCTGAGATTCTTTGGGACACCTTCTATTATTACCCCCAGGAATAGAGCTCTCCCTCTTCCGTGCCTTGACTGTATCTTCCACTATGCTGACTGTGGGGAGCAGAGTTTATACTTCATCTCTCTCTATATATATAGGAACAACACTTAGTCAATATCTTATTTTACAGCAATCTGGTTTAGGATGAGCTTCCCAAGAATGTGTGGCATCCAAACACAAAGGCAATCTATATCCAACTCGGTTCAACCAAAACCTGTCACTAAGCAGGCGACCCCTGAGCCCCAGGGATAAGCCAGTCATCTGCAGAGTGACAGACACAGGCTGTAACTGTGATGAATACAGCCTCACATACTTGGCAGGTCTACTGCTTATTAATCCTTGGTTCACATACAGAGAAATAAGAATCACTGCTAAACATAAGCACACTCACATTTCTTACCATAGAAACTCCCAGCTGGGCGTGGTGGCTCACACCTGTAATCCCAGCACTTTAGGAGGCCAAGGCGGACAGACCACGAGGTCAAGAGACCAAGACCATCCTGGCCAACATGGTGAAACCCCGTCTCTACTAAAAATACAAAAAAAAATTAGCTGGGCATGGTAGTGCATGCCTGTAGTCCCAGCTCATTGGGAGGCTGAGGCAGAAGAATCGCTTGAACCTGGGAGGTGGAGGTTGCAGTGAGCTGAGGTCATGCCACTGCATTCCAGCCTGGTGACAGAGCAAGACTCCGTCTCAAAAAAAAGAAAAGAAAAAAAGAAAAGAAACTCCCAAGCCTTCATTTCCCCCAAATGCAGCAAGCAAATTCAATTACATTATTCAAATCCAACTAAAGCATTTCAGCAAATATTAAGTATTCAAATCACTTTGGAGGAAGGATTGGGATGCCTTAGTAAGATGAATAGACAGATATATTAAAGGGATAGCAAACTCATCCAAGCGGATTTCAGCTGCTAATTTCTACAGTTTTCAATTTCTTTAACCAACTGGGCCCTAAGTAGGATCTTCTACTGCTCATCATTTGGGAAGACTTGTGTTTCAAGGGCCCAGTTAAATACAACTCTGTCCTAAGGTCTCTATGGGAAGTCCCTCCCTGTTTTAACTAATTGATATTGAACCAGCTTTGCCATTGCCTGGATTTTCTGTAATGCACCACATGCCAATTAATCAAGTTACAGAGATGAGCACAGGGGAAGAAATGCATTAAAGCCCTATACTGCAAAAAGCAGACTTTATTTTCTCCCTGCTGCTTGTCTCATTTCCTCTCCTTGCAATGAGACTTTGTGCCAATGGATTAATGGGAAGAGATGTGAAACAGTCAGTATTCTGTGGTGAAAGATGCTACAAAAATACATTGGTGGCTGAGAAACAACTTCTGCCAGGCAGCTGAACAAAATACTGGCTGTCAGGGAGCTATACTAGATTAGAAGCTCAAGCTTCAAACAGACAGGTTCCTCCTATTTCAGTCTGAGCTTTCTCAGGGAAACCCTATGTCAGACCTTTATTTTCCAACTCAAACAAGTCCTCGCTGGCCAACATGGCCTGTCCATATCTCCCCCTACTTAAGCCTCCATGACAGAAAACTCAAGTTGAACACATCACAGAGGCTACTCAGTTCCTTGCTTAGTGACCAAAACCTGTGCTCTCCAGGGGCCAGGGACAATAGAAATCCTAAGGGCAGCAGATTCCATCCCATGGGATTCCACACAGCCATGTGGCCGGCAGAAGGCGAGGCTGCCCTCCGCAGTGCTCTCAGTGGGGTGGCATCGGCAGCTGCCTGAACTCGGCCTCCCCAAAAATACTGCCAAATGCTGCTGGGTATTTTGGAAATCTGGCCATTTGCTTTGCCTGCTTTTATTAATCCTGACATATCGCAATGACTATACTTTCCAGCACTTTTCTTCTCTCAGGGGCTCTCCTAGGAGAAAAGGAAGTAGATTAATATTCCTGCCAAGTTCTGGCCTCTACAGAGAATCAGAAATTTCAATCCGTCAAAGCAAGGAAGCTGCACACAAATTACATGGAAATTAAATATCTGCATGTGTCAAGGCAAAAAGCACAATGACAACAACAAAAAACACCCCATTCTGGTGTGAACTGGTTCTCATGACAACCACCATGTAAAGTAGGAGAAAACTTCACCCATTCTGCTGTCAACTTTAAAATCATGATCTCTCAACATCTTCTTCCTGGGCCATGATGACAGATCAAACAGAGAGAAAGAGATTGCATTTTCTTCTCCAGGTGGCTAAACAGCTCATTCATGATGCCAGTGGGTAAAATATAACAGGACAAAGGCCCCATCTAAATTCCATCACCTGTTCTACAGGAAGGTGACAGAAGACACATTACTAATCAGTCAACCACGGGAAGGAACAGAAAAGACAGCAAAGGCTTTAAAAAAAAAAAAAGTAGATCAGAACTAAAAAGGACAACCCACAAGATACATAATTGACATTGACAACGCTCAGATGGATCGACACTTAACACAAAAGGAGGAGACAACTATTTGTAAGATACACAGAAGGGGATGGGCAGGGCAGCGACCATTAGCTGAACACCTCCTAATGTCAGGAGCGTGGCAGGCTCATTCACCACCACTCAAGAGTTGTCCTCATTTTAGTTATGGACGCTGAAGTTCAGAGTGTTAACGTTAAAGAACTTATCTAAGGTCACCAGAGGCTGAGTTGCACAGCCAGGATTTGCCTCTCGTTTCGCTAGCTCAAAAGCTGGTGTTATTCTGGAGAATAACAAGCACTGCTATAAAAACAAACATTTTCAAGATATAATATCCAGGCCATGGAGGGGCTCCAAAGGCCAGCGGCCAAAAGTTCCAGTCCTTTATTCAGTCCTAAAGGGTAAAAAAGGCATAATTCCTTATTCTTATACTTTTATGTACAAATAGAGGCTATTTATTGGTCATTGGCTAAGTGGTACACTAGGAGTTATTAATAAAAATGTGGCATCGATAGAACATATAAATTAGAACTGACTGAGGACTCTCAGTGTTTCACCATGAAGATCCCCAAGAATGGTATGATGGTTAATTTTATGTGCCAACTTGATGGGGTCACAGGGTGCCCAGATATTTCATTAAACATCATTACTGGATGTGTCTGTGAGGGTGTTTCTGGACTAGATTAATACTTGAACAGGGAAAGCGAGTAAAGCATGTGGCCATCCCCAGCGTGGTGGGCCTCAGCCAATCCATCAAGCACCTGAATAGAATAAAATGCTGAGGAAGAAAGAATTCTCTCTACTTGACTGTCCCTGTACTGGGACATCAGTCTTCTCCTGTCTTCAGACTTGGACTCCATTGGCTCTTCTGCTTCTCCAACCTTCAGATTGCGACGAACTATAATGCTTGTCCTCCTGAGCCATCTTTTTATTATATATCTGTGCTATATCCTATTGGTTCTGTTGCTCTGGAGAACCCTGACTAACATAAACAGACAATAACAAAGAAGCTTCTACTCCCTGCAGCACTCTTCAAAAGGTGGAATCTCCACGATTCCAAGAAGTAAACTATCAGTGGATCTTCAGTGGTAGCCTGAGTTGGTTGTAGACTTCACATACTATTAGGCCTTTTAATAATAAATCACTGTTACTCTAGCTACATCATTATGGATGACTTTACTGTGTATAAATTGACATGATAGAATCAATATCTAACAACTAGATTTTAAGATTATATTTGAGACACTAAAGTTTAAATAAAAATCATGTGTACTACTATTACCAAAGGAGAGGGATACATATTCTACATAGTCCTACCACCAAATTCCCAAATGACACCTCATTGCTATCACTGAGTTCCTTTTGCATTAAAGAGATGAAAGAGTTGGGATAACTGAACTGAAGGGTCTTTTACCTTATCTGGAAATCCACAGCATAAAAATATTAAGAAGCATCACCCTGGAGAAGGTTAACCCAAGTTCCCTTGAAACTCATTCTCTCACTCAGAATCTTTATGGTGAGAAATCATTCCTTGTCATTTGTCAAATGTAAATCTTTCTCTGCTTGATTTAAGCATAGCTCACAAACCTTAAAGAATACACACACGCTATCTAAAGTCCAACACATAACAAGATTCCAAGGGCCAGTGTTTACCAGATGCATGGCAAGATCTGCTCCCCGCAGGACCCATGCTGCCCACTGTCCCAGAGTCTGCTCTTTGGCTATCTGTCCGCCTCACCAGCTTTCTAAACAGAAACCAGCTCTTTGTATTTCCTGGTCCAGAAATGACCACAACTTAGGAATGTTCCCAGCCCTCGGAGAGAGACTTTCCACTTTTCCCTTGGTTTCCCCCAACACATCCAACCCAGCCTCCTGTTCCTACACTGCCTCTGACTCTGAACTCCTGACTTGGTTCTCAATCTCCAATCATTCTAATAACTGACATCTGGTCATACCCAAGTTAGGCAGCATTCTCTGCCTTCCTATAGCAAACTTAACCCTAACTTCTGTTGCTACTTACATAATCGACCACCAAACATAACCCCAGCATGGCAATGTGACCCAAAAGAAGTGTCACAGAAAAGTGGCAGATGTGGAAAGAGAGAGGATTGCTGAAAGAATCCAGAACAGATTTTCCAATTTACTACAGACTGAGATTGGGAATTACCTATTAAAAGCAAAAACTATCTCCTTGACCCTGACTTCAAATTTCAAATCCAATCCAGTAGCCCATAAAACCCTTTAACTAGTAAGCCTATAAAACCCTTTAAACTATATAAAAAATTCTGCGTCTGTGTGTGTGTGTGTGTGTGTGTGTGTGTTTCTGGGGAGTATGCAAATTTCTCATCAGACTCTCAAATAGGAAAAGAAAAGAAAATTAGAAATCATTGCTATAGGCCGGGCGCGGTGGCTCACGCCTGTAATCCCAGCACTTAGGGAGGCCGAGGTGGGCGGATAACGAGGTCAAGAGATCGAGACCATCCTGGCTAACAGGATTTTTAGTCTCTACTAAAAATACAAAAAATTAGCCGGGTGTGGTGGCGGGAACCTATAGGGCCAGCTACTCAGGAGGCTGAGGCAGGAGAATGGCGTGAACCCGGGAGGTGGAGCTTGCAGTGAGCCAAGATCGCACCACTGCACTCCAGCCTGGGCGACAGAGCGAGACTCCGTCTCAAAATAAATAAATAAATAAATAAATAAATAAATAAATAAATAATTGCTATAATGAACTACTATTGATCTTATATAAGATTATATAAAGTTTCTATAAAAACTAAAATATACAGCTAAAGACTAACATTGTATTTAGATGATGTATCTAGTTTAAGAAAACTATCTTACCTTTCAAATTCATTTAAACTAACAAAAGTTTACAATTTTGCAGAGACCTATCCCAGGATGAGTCAGGGAGATGACACAGAAAGCAGATTTTAGGACGAAGCCTCGGAGCGAGGACAATGAAAGTACCCAGTACAGGGTGCATTCTTGGTCAAATAGCAAGAGTGTAGTCTTTTACATTTGTGAGTAGACTGGGGTATCTGGACATATAATTCAACACTATGCGAGTGGCACCGGCTGCTAGCCATTTTTGAGGCTGGCTGGTAAAGAAAACTCCCTTTCACCTACAGCCCACCTGCACCTACCAAGCTCGAAAGGTGAAATTAGACCACTCCATCCCTACAAGTAGCATTCGATGATACACACCAGGCAGAGAAATGCAGTTCCTAGCAAGGCGTGAAGTTTACTGTTAAAGAGCATAATTTCTCTGTGAAAATATTTTTGCTATTTTCACACATCACTTCAGCTAGTAGAAAAAAACACCATCTCTAACTGTAATTATTTGGATTTGGTAAACCTAATGAGGCCCTCTTAGCCTTCAACAACAAATGTACAATGTAAATGGCAATAATTTTCCTGAGATCTTAGAGAAATGAGATGTAAAGAATATTAATCTGTTTTTCTTTGGATGCTATTATTGGTTCAGGAGCACAAGCTTTTACCCTTGAGAACATCCTCTATTCTCTATGTATTCCATCTACTAAGATCAAATAACTAGAGAGCTTTCCCATTACCTAATTGTTTTCAGAAATATTAAATTTGAATTAAGAACAAATATTTTGCCTCCATAAATATGACTTTCCCTAGCAACTCATGTAATTGCATAAATGATAGCCTATCTCCCTAAAGGCTTCTAGACATTCAGGAAAGGGAGCAAGCTGACTCTGTCACTTATCACCTGCACAAAACAATCAATCCTTCATTGCCTGCTCTGTGAAAACTGAGTTGAGTCCTTGAAATATTTTCCTTTGCCAGCTGGCAAAATGCTAAACTTTGTCAGTAGAGGTCGCTGGAGGGACATTGCAAAGGAAGGTATTCTTACTGGGCACCCTGCACTTCTTTTGCCCAGATCTGCAGTGCAGGTGGCAACACAGCTCCCCCAATGGCCAGCTGCTCCCCTCGGTACCCCATTTGATCATTTTCATAGCATAGTGCTTCCCGCAAGACAAGTCTCCCAAATTAACTTTCCCCACACCCAAGAAAGCAGATTTCGGTACATTCCAGAGCGTGGATATCAAGCAATTTCACCAGCATGGCACCACTACTACCACTTCTGAGCCACTCAGTGAACCACAGCTGCGGGAAGGAGGAAGGGGCTCTTCTCTGGGTCCCCGTCTTAGTCCTAGGGGTAGCAGCTCCTCCTTATAGATAATACTTCTGGACTCTTTCATTACCTCTTACTGGGCAATCCCTGATTACCCAAGTTCTGTGTTGGAGTTTGTAATTCTTTACATTATGCTTTCCTTGATCAAGTTACTGTGCGGTTTCCGTATCAGAATTGGACCCTAACAGACACATGTGCTCTTATAGCTGAGAATACCCAACTAGACAAGCAGATAGGTGAGCTGCCATGCAGTTAACAGTGCTAGCTGTCATCTTTTGCAGTGAAAGTTAACAGCCCAGAAAGAGGGAGACATTGCTGTTCTGTGCAGAATCCTGGGTTAGAAACATGAGGCACAAAAACAGATAGAGTGGCACCCTTACGAGTTGACTAACCAGCTGGAGACACCAGGCACACACAAACTAACATTTCAAGGCAGTGAGTTGCTGAAAGCCCAGTAAGGGTCGTGGGCAAAACAGCTACAAGGCAGTGATGAGTCTCAGACTAAGAGCCTAATAGTTTCCATCTTGTTATAGCCAAAGACTAATTATCTGCAAAAGCCCTGTGCCACAGAAAAAGGGGTCTCTCTCCAAACGGTCCTCCAAATCATGCTTTGTCCTCCAATAATGGGGTATTTCCCAAATCCATGGACTCCTCACTATGACCAGTTGCCTCTCACTTCACTGTCAAGACAGAGGACTATGTAAACACGTGAACAGAGAAAAATAATTTTAAAAAGGAAAAGCTGTTTGAATTTAAGTGTGTCTTTGACAGGGACAATGCTTCCTAAAATATTTTAAAGAAGAGATTAGGGAAACATGGGGACTATAATCTGTCAAAGCCGAATAAAAATGCCTTCAACAAAGCCCCTCCACATGAGGCTATTAAGGAAACCCAATAACCACACGGTGGAGAATAAAACCCTGTCACTCACTGAAAGACAGAAAAGTGATTCAGAGCAGAAAGCAGGAATAAAGAGACAACCATGGGTTCACTACAAGAGTAACAGCGGGGAAGCTTGGAAAGAGAAGCCCAAGAACAGGAGGGTTCCAGTGAACCATCTGGAAAGTGGGAGAGAATATCAAAGGCAGCAAAAGTAAGATTTTCTAATGATAAATGACAGCGGTTTTTTCTGACAAGGATGAACCACAAAGGATGCCAAAGGGGTGTTCAAAAAGAAGCGCCTCACTCCAGCGGGAAGGAATCGTGAGGGCAGGAGCAGCCTCCGTGGAAGGAGCCCCTCACCCACAGTGGTTGAGGACAGTGGTTTGAGGACAGTGGTTCTCAAACGTGTAAGTCTCAATATCCTTCTACGCTCCTAAAATCCCTCCATGAGGAAATGGCGAATGAGCATGATTATGTTTAAAGGGGTGGGTGGTATATGAACTGAACACACACCTCTTGATGAAGGGCCATTCCAGTAATGGGTTGTGGTCAAAATTATACAAAAAGCTTACTTCTCTGTACACCTTCACTCATCCTCTTTTCCAAAAAGATTTCCCTTTATTTCTGTGTGAATATTTGTAAATTATATATTAATTATGTAATATTTATAACTTCTCCACAATTATGCCTTCATTTGTTAAGGTGTAAGGTTATATATTTCATAGATTGGTAAAAATTTCAAAACATTATAGGGACTAAGATAAGGCAGGCAATGCTTTATTTTGCCAAGTACAGGCATATGCTTAAAATACTATCACCATCACTTCATAAGAGAAATTGCATTTTAACACTTAGGAAAGTGGCAAGGAAATCATCCTAGAACAGAGGAGAGCTCTTTAAAATAAATAAATATACCTTTATAAAAATTGGTATATTGCTCTTATATTTTTTATTTTCCTGTAAAATCAACAAAAACTTGGTCATGGACCAAGACTGGTTAATACACTCAAGTTTGAGAACTACTAGCAAGAAGGACAAGAAACAGATATGCACATTCTTGTATAAAATTTAAGAAAACAAGAGGCATTTAGAATTTTAAATAATAATAATAATAATAATGGAGACAGAATCTGGAAGAAAAGAAGGCTCATTATGAATCGTCTTAAATTCAGGAGGAAGTATTGCCTGCACATGTGTGTACACGACAGAAAAATCCTGGAAGAAACAGACCCAGAGGATGTTATCAAAGGGGAATGAAGACAAAATAAGGAGGCAAAGAGTCTGCAGCCAAGACTGGAAAACAACCTGCGGAATGCCTGTGTCTCACGCAACTCCTCTGTCCATCCTCAGGGCCCACACACAAGTGTGCATCTGGTGAAACACGACAAGGTGCCGCCAGGGAGAGTGGGAAAACAGAACTTGTCTGAGCACTGGTCCACACATGCATGTTTCAACTGACATTTTTAATCAGATTAAATAGACACAGGATTTGTAAGAGTTTCCTCTGGTGGGCCTGTCAAATACTTGAAATCCACCATTCTTTGCAAACTAAATGTCTCAAATGCTTTCTAAAAATTTCGTTTGGAAGCTATAGAACAGTGGTTCTCAAACACATAAGTCTCAAAATCCTTCTATGCTCCTAAAAAGTATAAAATATTGCATTGTTTGCAAAGAATGATATGATGCCTGATCTCATTCACCCTCCTTCCACATCATAAATAATCACGACCTTGATTTTTGTGTTTATTATTTCCATATATTTTTTCACATCTACTTTTATGTTTATCTAGCTGGATTAAAGAAAAATTGTGTTTGTGTGCATAAAAAGAGAAATAGACCAAGACAGATGAGAAAGAATATAAGCAAGTCCATAAGAACACACATTGTTGGGCATGTTTTAGTTATTGGGTGCATTCTGAATATCCATTTAAAAAGATATGATAGTTTAGTACCACTCGCGGTGTACTTGTTTCCCTCAAGATTGCATTAAAACCCATCCATGTTGATACAAGTACCTCTAGATCGTTTATGTTAATTGCTATGAAGTATTCAATATAAAAACAGAGCCCATTTTATCTATCCTTGCTCCTCTTGATGGGTTTTTGAGACTTTTTAACACTTAAAGAAAAAAATGCCAAATCACATAGCATACAATTTTTGTTTTCATTGGAAACTACCAAATTACCCTCCAAAGTGGCAGTAACTATATACACTCCCAATAGAAGGCTATAAGATGGACAGTTCCTCTAGGCCTTTGGTATTGTGAGGATTATCAAATTTTGCTAATCTGCTGAGTTTGAAATCATATTTGGTTGTTTTAATTTGCATTTTCTTGTTTATTGATAAAGCTGGTCCTTGTTTGTCAGCCAGTCATGTGCCTTCTTCTTACACAATAAATCATACACATAAAAGTATATGAGTATGACATGTTTAAAGAATAGTAAAAGCACACACGTGTGCTCACCACCTATATGCATTTTCAGAAAGGAGAACAGTGTCGAAAGATTGACAGAAGATTGGTAGTGATCATGTAAAAGAAAGTCTCAGGATGAAAAAAAGAATCCAGTAGGAAAATGTCTGACAACACAGCAAATATCTCCACCCAGCATGTAGAAATGTCTCATAACTTTGATTATGGAGACTTTTATTAGGCAGATGTTTTAACACAATGTAGCCAACTTTAGCACTTTTTTCCCTTATGGATTTTTCTTGTTCAAGAATTCTCATGTTTATGATATTATATTCTATCAGAGTAAAAATGACAATCTCCTATATTTTCTTCCAAAAGTTTTAAAGATTTCTTTTTCACAAATGACTTATTAATCCATCCATTTGCTGGATTTAGAGTGAGGTAGAGATCCACTGTTTTCCTATAGAGACGACTGTCTCAGAACAATTAATGTAGAATCCATCACCTCCCACTTATGTGATATGAAATATCACTTATATTTCATAAGTTCTCAAATATGAAGTAGAGCTGTTGCAATGTTCTCTACCCAATTAACCTTGTGCCATTACTAAACTATCTTTACAACTACACAAGTATAAGTCTTAATACCTGGGGCTCTTTCTATAAATTTTAAGATTAGTCCCTCAATTTTTCCAAAATATCCAGTGAAAATTTTGGTTGGATTTGCGCTGGATTTGTAGATTAATTTTGGATGAATTGTCATCTTCATGATATTGTTTTCCTATCTATGAATCTACAAATATGGTAAATCTCTCCTTATGTTCTTCTATGTCTTTTAATAATATTTAATAATTTTATCCATAAATATCTCAAATATCTGATGCAAGATTTATACCTAGGTACTGAAATATTTTAGTTGATACTACAAATAAAATGTGTTATTATATTTGGTAATTGGTTTTTACTTATGGATAAAAACATTAATTTTTCTATATGGTCCTTGAATCCAACAACTTTGTTGAATTGTCTTGTAAGTTCTAACAGTTGATCTGTATATTCTTTTTCTAGGTAAAGCATCAAATCCTCTACAAATAAAGCAGTTTTATCTATGTTTTCCAATGCTTATGCCTTCTATTTCTCTTTCTGGCTTACTGCATAAGCTAGAATTTACCACATAATGATGAACAGTGATAGGAAGGAATCCTGAATTGTGGCTAATTTGGATAGAAATATTTAGAATGATTCACCATTAATTATGTTTGCTGTAAGAGCTTCATGGATTTCATTTGTAAAGTCAAGGAAGTTTCCCTCTATTTCTAATTTGCTAAAAGTTTTTATCATGAGTCATTAATGTCATCAAATGCTTTTTTAATGTCATGAGACATTAAATGCAATCATTTTTCTATATCTATTGAGATGATCACATGCTTTTTCTCCTTATATCAGTTAATACAGTACAATGTACTGTATATGCAATAATAATGTGGTAGGACACAATAAATCAATGAATTGAATTTTCAAATATTTCATTTAATAATTCTATATCTGTTCATTAAAAAGGAATAATCTATGTTCATAATGATGAAACTTCAAAAGTTTTCTTTCTTATCTAGTTGGGATATTAACATGTCTAACCTCATAAAATGAGCTTGGTAGGACTCTCTTTTCTATGTTCTGAAACAGATTGTACAAGTAATTCATGATTTGGTAAAAATTTGTGTAAAATCATCTGAGGCTGATGGAGGAAAGGCTATTAATTTTAGAGTTAATTGCTTTCAGTTTTCTATTACATGTAATGAATGCTTTTATCTTAAATTTATCCTGCACTCTTTTTTTATATTAATAGTTGTCTTCCCCATGAAAGCAGGGACCATCTCATGACTGTCTGATATCTTCTTACAGTCTTGAATCCCAGTATATATTCAGCCAATGTTTTTGACTGACTGACGGATCCCAGTGTTTTCCTTCAGTCTTTTCCCTTAGCCTTTTATTTGGAAATTTTCAAACGTATGCACGAATAGAAAGGATGATGATTTCTCTGCATCCAACACCCAGTTTCAATAATTAACAATTATTAATCCTCTTACATCCATCTCCAAATGCCTAATCCACCTTCCCACATTGTTTTGAAGAACATCGCAGACATCAGATCGTTTTGCCCTTAGGTATTTCAATATGTATCTCTAAAACAAAATGACTTCATAAAAATACAATACCATTTATCACACCTAAAAAATAAAAACAAAAAAGAACTGAATTTCAAATATTCAGTTAGTCAGTGCTCAAATTTCCAGTGGTCTCAAATGTCATGGTTTTTTTTTCTTTAAAAATAGGATCTACACATTGTGACTGATAGATCTTTCTTTTAATCTACGGGTATCATTTTCATCCCCTTTTATTTTTCTTGCAATCATTTGAAGAAATTGGGTCCTTTATCCCATAGAGCAGCGCTTCTCAAGCCATAGCAAAGGAATAGTTTTAGGTTTCCCAAGGATCACAAACTGATACATGGGCCTACTGCTACTGCATAGACTGGGCACACTCAACGCACCAAGAGTATTTAAGGACACTTGAACCCATCCACACACACTGTTCAACAAAAGAAGTCCACTAATAACGTGCTTGAATACAATGGCGTAAACATTTCTAAACCCTTAGCATTGGTTAAACATTTCCTAGTACTTACTCTTGAGTCCTCTATTTATTTCATTCTGCAGATCACACCTCCAGTAGACCTGCTACACAATTTCCCACAGCCTGAATATGTCCTACAAATATGGTAGTTGGGTCTAGAGAATTAATCAGACTCAAGTCCAACATTTTGGGGGAGACTCTATAATTGGTATTGTATCCTTCCTTCAGGAGACACGTTAACTGTGGTTGTCCCTTTATATTAATGTCTAATCCACCTTCCCACATTATGTTGAAGATTTAGTGTGAGGTAGAAATCCACTGTTTTCCTAGACAGATGACGTCAGTAGTCACTGATGAACAGTGATACTGGTACTTTGAGCCGAAGTCTCTCCCGTAAATTTGATTGTGGAAGTTTGTTCTCTGAGAGACCCCTAAGGAAGCTCTCCTTTTCTCTCAAGTACTGCTGTGTCCCTATACTACCTGTTTCTGATACAGTGCAGAACTTCTAGCTGTTCATTGTGACTTCCCATGCATTTGTGAGGATTTAGGGAGAACTTGTCACCTAGTTGTGTTGTAGATGTTGTCTGCGGTATTTGGTTTTGCTATTCTAGTTGCTCTCTCAATTTGGTAAGATTTGGGGATATTCAAAGACTATACACCCACTTCCCTTCCACATTTTTTGTAATAAAGTCATTTTTAGCATCATAAATTGAACACTTAATTTGATGATTTCCATTTTCAATTTTTAAAATAAACATATCTAAAGCGAAAGGTATGACAAATACCCTTTTAGCTAACATCATCAGTTTTGTTTTTCTAATGTTAACAGTGATCCTACGGCTTAGGTGGCGAATACCAAGTTTCTCCATAATGAAGTGACTATGGTTCCCCACATTTGAGCAGTTCAAAGTATTTTCATTGCTGCTCAGGGATAAGTAATTTGTAATTTACTGCTAATATTTCTCTTTAACCCATGAAGCTATACTTGTATATTTTTAAATTTCTGAGAATATGGAACATTTTTATTATACTTTCTTATTGCTTTCTACATAAACTACATTGAAGTCAGGCAGGCAAAGTTCTATTTATGTTGTTGATTCTTTGACATTTGTTTAGACTTTGACTGTCAATTAGTAACGCATAAGTAATTTTTAGAAATCCATATGACTATACACTTCTGACATTTGCATATAAAACTCCATGTATGTGCATGGTTCTGCATGTGTGTTTATACACATATACATATATAATTGTGTATGTGTGTGTATATATGTTTATGGCTACCAAATTTTAAAAATAAATATAAATCAAACTTGTCAACCACCTTTTCAGATTGTCTGTATCTTTACACATTTTAACTTCATAACCCATTGGTTTCTGACCGAGGTCACTTAAAATCTTCTAACATGGTTATAAATTTGTCAAACTTAACTTTTAATTCTTCAGTTTTGCTTTATGTACTAAGCCTATGATGTTGAATACATAAAAATTCTTAATTCATGAAGTTTCCTGATTGAGGAACTACCCCTCTTTGTTACTGCTTGTCACTTTTTTCATAAATTCTATTTTACATAATATTAATATTGCTGTACCAACTTTCTTTTGATAATTATTTGCTTGATATCTCTTTTTCCTGCCCCTTATTTTCACCCTTTGGTGTGGTTTTGTTTCAGGTTTCTCTAACTGAAAAATATCCAATCTGATAATGTGTGTCTTTAGTAAGTTTAACCTATTTAAATTCATGAATACTGATGTATTTGGACTTATATCTACATCCTTAATTTGGGGTTTCTATTTACCATATTTTTTTTTCATTCCTTTTTCCTGTCTGTTAAATTGAGATCATGCTCTACATTCCTCCTTTTCTACTCCAACTGTTTGCAATGTATACATTGTACTGCAATCTAATTTTTTTCCAACAAAGTCTGAAGTTACTCAGTAATTTTATCCTATCCCCAAATATGACAAGAGCCTTAGCAGACTTTCAATATCTATTGATTACTCCCCCCAATTTATTACTGTTCACTAGTTTTCATTTTACTATTTTTCAAAATACAAAAGATTTTTTTCCACAATTAATAGCTAAGTGTATAGATTACTGTGACTCATCCATTTCTATACTTATCATTGTTTTTTTACCCTGCACCTCTGTATTTACTTTTCTTCTTGCTGAAATACACGTTATAGTGATGAAAGTAATAATTACAAAGATTAAACAACAAAAATACCTTAAAAGATAATAATAAAATGTTTAAAATTGTCTCTGTAACATTATTACAACTCTAAAAATCCTATTCATAGGGGAATAAACTGAAAGACGAAAAACCATTTTGTTTAGAGTTAAGATTAGGTCAGAGTTAGTACCAACACTTTAGTTGAGGTTAGGAATTCAGAAAACACCACAATCTTCTGACTCCACTCTCCATAGCATTCTTGGAACCAAAACTCCCCTTTGGGTCATAAGCAGGTCCCACGTAGAAAGGAGTGTCATGAAAAAAAGCAGAATACAGAAAAACAGGCAATGAATTCAGAAGAGCTGAGTTCCAGTTTTAGGCATGTTACTAACTGCTTCAGCAACTTTGGGTAAGTCACTAAACCTTTCGGGACCTCATTCCTCATGGCTGAAGTCAAAATGATCTACCTTGCGAGGTTTTTATTAAGAGGAGTAAACGAAGGAATGAACACAGATGCACCTTATATAAGAAGATTAGATACATACATACACGTGAGCATAATTTTTTAACTATACGCAGAATATATAGTAGCATCATCAGTTTAGATTAGTAATTTGTACTAACTACCAAATTGGACTGGACCCAAAACAAATATGAAACAAGGTGAAGGCTAATTTCCTATCCACTTCCTATTTCCCATCTTCTGTGGCAGCCTTGATTTTCCCTCCATTAAAATGCTAGAAGTGCCTGGCAGCCTTCATTGCCTCTTTCATGGCATGCAGGCTTACAAATCAGTGCACACAGTCCTTTCTTATTTCTTTAATGAGGTAAGCTGGGCTGAGCACCTGTCTGCTACTGTGACCTGGACGTCATATTACTGGCATCACAGCTCCTCTTGTACATTAATTTTAAATGACATTCTATCACTTGGTCATATTTCCCAGATTTTGACCTGTCTTTATTCATCTCATATTAGTTCCCTAATAAATCTATATCCTTATTAATCATTATTTTTCCTAACTTGGAAAATAGTCAGCTATTCCAAGTAGTGAGAATGCTCATTTGAGATCCCCTGAGATCCAGCATGGATGGCCTTTTTGTGTAAGGCTAAGCTATTACTGTATTATCACAGAGTCGCAAAAGAACAGCACATCCAGAGGTAAACAGAAAGAAAAAGGAGAGAAGGGGAGGGCAGTCCTGTTCAGTTATCTCCTGCTATAGGACTTATAGAATACAACAAAACAATGGTTACCTATTGGCCTAAGGATGCTATACTATTTGTTTTCATATTAATAACTCATTTAGCTTACGTTGGCAGGAGAGAGTTTTGTGACAATAATAATTCCTCCTGTTCCAATGAACATGTCTGGAAGGGACATTGCTAAGAAAGTAAAATGAAATACACCCTGTGCTTAGTTTAAGCATTTGTTTCTTATATAAAAACAGAGATGGTTTTTAAAACATGAGTGAGGGACAAGTGGTATGGCAAGTTTTTAGGAAATGGAATCAAGGTTTTAGGGATTTCAGAATTTGCAAAAAAAAAAAAACAACAACAAAAAAAGATGCACACAACGTATTAGGATAACATCTAACAGATGCACACAACATATTAGGATAACATCTAACAGACGCAAGGAGTTGGGAAAAGGCTCCATGCATCATCCTAACACATGCTTCAAGAATAGCAGCAATTAAGACATCCCACAGCAATTAAGACATCTCACAGCAACATGCAAAGCCAGGGAGGTTGAGGAAAGTGCCTGGGGACAAGACACAGTTTACAGCCCAAGCCAATAAATCATCAGGCCCCTAAGGTACCTAAGAAATTCATTTCTCTCTAACAGCAAGAAAATATAATTTACTTCTCCTAACAGAATTAAGAATGACCTGACCACAGGTTTCCATGTTGCACCTTCAGCCATCCTGGATTAAAGGTGAATTTGAGCCACAGACTATTCTCCATTCATAAGAAGTAACCCAGAGAAAGGCGGGTCAGTATTGAGAGAAAGGATAAGGACAGACAACTGGAAACTAAGGCTTACCAATTTCTGTAGTTACTAACACAACAAAGCAGTCAAAAAGTACTGAGGCACACCTATACACAAGATGTCATTAAGTATGGATGATTCACTAAGGCAAAATAAGGCAAGCAAGGATGACTATGCTGGTCTCATCGAGCTAAATGTTAGTGACCTCAACATAAAACGTCTATGACATCCTTCAGCGATGAGAAACATCTCAAGACTCACCTCATGCTTGGAGAAGAGCCGCACGGCCTCCAGCTGGTGGAAAATAGGGTAGTGCTGGGAGTCGATCTGGTCACGCCTGTAGACATCACCCACCACCAGGAAGGCATCCAGTCCCGCGTGCAGCAAGTCCCACTGGTGTGCAGACGTGTGCGCTCTCAGCATGTGAGTCCGATTCAGGTAATAGTTGTCCCCCTTCTTCCTGCTGGGGTGATCAGCTCGGATGAGCAGGCTGTCAAAGTTCTGCCAGGTTGTGACCACTGGAGAAAGGTTGTCGTAGACCGAGAACAACGGGGTCCCAAAGCGGCCCACATACTGCTTGTAGAAGTGCTCCTTCACCCTCTCCTTGATCAGCCACAGAGGGTGATGCTGCTGGTTGTGCAGGTTCCTGCCAACTCTGGTGAGGACCTTCCGGGTGAGGTTGCTGTGGTCGTCCTGAGGGTAGGATTTGCCCAGCAGCTCCACCACACTGCCTGGGGCTCTTTGGGTGGCACACTCTGCTGCAGGAGGCCTCGATCCCCAGGCCTGGTGCTGATGGCCTCTGGAGATGTGACTGGCCTTACTCACCAGGTAGACATATGCACGGGCACCTCTCCTGAGAGCTGAGCCCACCATTGTAGAAACTTCTCACAGGTTCTGGAAAGAGCACACAGGCAAAGCACAAGTCAGGTGTCACTCTGTGGAAAGCAAGTGTGTTCTTTGCATCTCCCACCAGCTCCCTCTTGTCCTACTGGCATGTTTCCCCCACTACGACCTCCACACAGCTGAAAGAGCCAATTAAAGAAATCTGACAGACATGTGATACTTAATACACTAAATGAAAAGATTCTTGGAAGTCACTTTTATATCCCTAATCTCTAGTTGTCCTTCCTTTGTCATTCAGATCCTTGGCTTTGTAGAAAACCTCGTTTATTATGTTATCATGTCCTGAACTCGTGATGTGGAAAAAAACTGTAAACACGACAACCTTTACATTATAGAACCAAAAAACTTCAGAGAGATCCCCTAAAATACAGAACTTAATTGGACCCTATTAAGGGTCCCACTAATAAAGGAAGCAAATGATTAGACAGAGGCTTCCGAAGGAGAGTGGAAGAGAAGAGATTTAAGAGCCATCCTTCACATTTCTGCCAACCATCCTCATAACTACAGAGTTCTCTTTATCTTTGACATAGCATAACTTCTGTATTACTTCACTAGATCACAAAGTGACATTACTAATTTTTTTAAAAAGTTTTAAACAAAATATACCACTTTAGATTGTGGTTAACTTTAATATTTTAAAAATAAAATAGAAAATCTCAGGAAATATTGTACAAAGTGATAGACTCTATCAATGGACAGCTGTAAATGCAAATCTTCTCACATCTGGTCATGTCACTTAAACTTAATACCTTTGTGGCATCCTCTCAATTACACCTTTGGCAAAAGGGCACATTTCTACTACACACCCACAATTAACCAGAAACAGGACTAAACTTGTTGGGGAAGAGTGACAGAGCAGCCAGAAGGCAGAGCACTGACCTAGATTTTTAAGTAAATAAAATGCCAAACTTTACAGCTGAAAGTCACCTCAGCTGTCATCTAGTATAGGCGGTTCAAGTCATGGATGAGGTGAGAAGGACCTAAGTATAACTGGCAAAACTCTAAGGTATTGAAAGAGTTCAATAAGACAACCGCAAAGGGCTGTGAACCACTCACACAGTGTCTTCTTCCCACTCCCACAGAAGCCAGTTTTAAACTCACTCAGGGATCCCAATAAGGAGAGTCTTGAGATGTCACATCCCATTGTTCACAAATAATTTATATTCACAAACTTAAATTATAAAAATCCATCTTCTAAAATGTGGAATTCTTCCCTACCGGGCTATTTTAAAGCATACGACTATGTGGCTGTTTTACTTCAAGGGCCGTGCAATCATACCAAGAAAATATATAGCTTCATGATATGAAGCTGCATTAGCAGAGAATTATATTGTTCCAAGTCACTATCAAAAGCACAGTCTGTCCCTGGACAACACAATCCACCTGACTCCAAATTGGAACTGAGGAAATCTAGCTGCAAGTTGAATGGCTGTGCTTGTGTGTGATTGCTTCTTAGAAGCTGTGCACACACCTTTGTCTGAGACTGTCATCATGGGAGACATTTTCAAAGATACCCAGGAACTCTCTGGTTTTATTCACTTATGGCGTTATTTTGTCAGAGTTGTTTCAAAAGGGCTTTTGGCTGAGCTTCAACTGAAATGTCTTCCCATCTAGTGTTCAGTGACTTGTCACTGCAGTGGATATGAATTTTAAACATGCATATGCAGCCTTACACATCTTAGCACAAAATCAAACTGTTAGGTTATTAGCTACCTAGCTCAGCACCCTTGCCAAAACACAAGAAAGGCTTTCTTCCTCCCAAAGGCATATGTGTTAGACAAAGTTCAGAATTGTTCTGGGAAAGGTGCTTCTGATCCAGTTATTTGTGGGCTGCTGTCGATGCTTTTCCTTCCCAGTTTCCAGCTCTTCACACATCCAAACCCACACTTGGGTTCCATTCCCAGGGATGCGCCCCAGCCTCGTGTCCCTTCCTTGCTCTCCTCACGCAATCCCCAGCTTGCCGATGAAAGTTTGAGGTTCTTGCCCTGGTTTTCAGGCCTTCTATCTATCTGCTCAGCCCTGCTTACATTCTCCACTGTCATTCACCCCACACAGAAAAGTATCTGTCCTTTCTGTTACTATCTGTAACAGAGAGAGATGGATGACTAGGAGAGCCTTCCCACTTCTATCTGAGAAGTGACTTCCTTTCCTTCCACCTCTATCGAATTTCTCTATAAGAAATATATCATCTGCAAATACATAAGAGACCCAGGAGGATAAGACCAACGACATTCATACTTCTATTAACACATTGTTCTTCCATTTCATCCCTTCAACAGTTCTGTGATGTAAGTATTGTTCGTACCACTTTACCAACAAAGAATATAAAGCTCAAAAAGATCACATAACTAGCATAAATTCATATGCCTGGCTAGCCATGAGACAGTTCAGAATTCTTGGCAATTCAAATATAGCTGACCCTCAAACAACATGGATTGAACTGTGCAGATCCACTTACATGCAGATTCTTTTCAGTAACAGTTACACTGAGTGTGCCTGCCCTTCCTGCCTCCCCTTCCGCCTCCCCTATCTCTTCTACCTCTGCCACCCCTGAGAAGGCAAGACCAACCCCTCCTCTTCCTCCTCAGCCTACTCAACATGAAGATAAGAATAAAGATCTTTAGGATGATCTACTTCCACTTAATAAATAGTAAATACATTTTCTTTCCTCATGATTTTCTTAATAACATTTTCTTTTCTCTAGTTTATTGTAATACAGTATATAACGCCTATAACATACAAAATATGTGTTAATCAATTGTTTATGTTATCAGTAAAGCCTCCAGTTAACAATTAATAGTTAAGTTAGGGGAAGTCAAAAGGTATACAGGAATTTTCAACTGACTGAGGGAGGGTAATTAGTGCCCCCAAAGTCCTCACGTTGTCCAGGGGTCAAGTGCATTTCTTAGTAGGGTGTGGTGGCTCACGCCTATGATCCTAACACTCTGGAAGGCCAAGGCGAAAGGATCACTTGGGCCCAGGAGTTTGAGAGCAGCCTGGGCAACATGACGAGACCCTATCTCTACAAAAAAGAAAAAAAAAATTTTTTTTTATTTAATAAATTAGCCGGGTATGGTGGCACACACCTGCAGTCCCAGCTACTGGGGAGCTAAGGCAGGAGGACTGCATGAACCCAGGAGTTCAGGCTTCAGTAAGCCAGGATTGCACCACTGCACTCCAGCTTGGGTGACAGAGTGAGACTCTGCCTCACTAAAAAAAAAAGAAAGTATACTTCTCAATCAAAGGTCCAAGATTGTTAAGTTCAAATGGTATCTCTGCAAGAACCTCCCTTAACTTCTATTTTATCTAATTGAGATTATACATCAATGTGTTTTTAAATACATAAATAAATGCATGAATAAGTAAATCCAATAAAACACATTAGCTTAGATAGTAAAAATGAAATAAGTATTTACAGACCCAAGGGCCAAATCTGCCCACAGTAGTCTGTTTGGGGTTTTTTTTTTTTTGGCTTTGGCTTTTTTTTGTTTCTGAGACAGGGTCTCACTCTGTCACCCAGGCTGGAGTGCAGTGGGATGATCATGGCTTACTGGAGCATCAACCTCCCAGACTCAAGTGATCCTCCTGTCTCAGGCTCCAGTGGCTCCCTGTCCCAGAGATAGCTAGGACTACAGGTGCAAGCCACTATGCCCGGCTAGCTTTTGTATTTTTTGTAGAGATGAGGTTTCGCCACATTGCCCAGGCTGGTCTCAAACTCCTGCCTCAAGTGAGCTGCCCACCTCAGCCTCCCAAAGTGCTGGGATTACAGGCTTAAGCCATCGTGCCTTGCCCATAGTCTGTTTTTACAAATAAAGTTTGTTGGAACACAGCAACAGCCATTTCTTGATTTATCATTTGCCATGGCTTTCTTGCTATCAAGGTAAGATTGAATAGCTGCTATAGAGATTGTGTTGCTCACAAAGCCTAAATACTCACTCTCTGGTCTGTTATAGAGTTTGCTGAGCCCTGTTTTAGCTTAACCTACTGAAAAATTTTTCTACACTATTAATAAAATCTTCCTAGTCACAAATATATGTAGATTATAAAGTCACAAAAAAGGAGCAAGAATACAAATGTGGACGTGAAGTATGTTAGCACTGGTACAAAAGAAAAAATCAGACCAACTATAAGAAGAGAAAATACAATATAATGGGCAATAGGCCAGACTTCGCAGAGATACCAATGTTGGTTTGATCCTAGGTTGATCTCTTAGGTGCCATGTATCATCCTTAGAAACGTTATTTGACCCTTCTGGCCCTCAAGGTTCTCATCTGTAAAACAGAGAAAAATAATACTTATCTCATAATGAAAAGATTATACTAGATCATGTTCATCAGCTAATTAACTCATTGCCCAGTGTGTAACGGGTAAGATGAGCTGAATTCAGGGTTGAAAGTGACCCAGAGATTTCTAGAGATTGGGTAACGGATGAACTAATAAAGTCATTCACTGACACAGAGAACTCAGAATGGATTTTTGTTGTTTGTTCAGATCATCTTTTGTAGAGGGAAACAGATTTGGACAATGGAAGTTCAGTATGAATGAGATAGCCACATTACAATTTCTGTAAGGCAATTCGAGTTATATTATAGTTTGGAAATGAGGTAAGACATTAGTCCTGGAAATGTAGACCTTGGAGGTAATTTGCATAGACATAAGAGTTAATATCACAAGCGTATATAAGAATCCATGGGAGGCTAAGAGCAAGATAGAAGTGGGCAAAAGATAGAAGAATACTTGGAACTTATCATATTTAAGGGAAGGGGATGTAAGGAGTAAGACAGAGGGGACGTAAAGGGTGCCACAGCACAGAAGTCAGGGGAAAAGACATCTAGAAGGAAATGGGCCTGTTTCCTGAACCCAAATACCACTCAATGTGCAATGTTTAGCATGCCGTATTATTACTACCTGCTGTTGTCTGTATTCCTACTAGCCTGTGTGGTTCTTGAGAGTAGAACACACAAACACATATATATACACATACTCTTTCTCTCCTCTCTCTCTTATATTTATCATCGTATGCCCATAATCTAGCACTACATGTGATGCTGGGTGGAAGACGCAGGAAGAAGAGAAATAGGAAGAAAAAGAAAAGAATGGAAGGAAATTGGTCAGCAAGGTCAAACAAAACAAAGAAGGCTGCCTCTTTGGTAGGGGCAGTAAAGAACTATTTAAAAACTCAATAGAGTGAAGAGACAACTCACAGAATGGGAAAAAGTATTTACAAGCCAAGTATCTGGGAAAAAGCTAATGTCCAAAATACATAAGGACCTCATGCAACTCAACAGCAAGAAAGCAAATAACTTAAAAATGGGCAAAGGGGCTGGGCGAGGTGGCTCATGCCTGTAATCCCAGCACTTTGGGAGGCCGAGGCGGGTGGAGCATGAGGGCAGGAGAACGAGACCATCCTGGCTAACACGGTGAAACCCCATCTCTACTAAAAATATAAAAAATTAGCCAAGCATGGTGGCGGGCACCTGTAGTCCGAGCTACTTGGGAGGCTGAGGCAGGAGAATGGTGTGAACCCAGGAGGCAGAGCTTGCAGTGGGCCGAGATTGCGCCACTGCACTCCAGCCTGGGTGACAGAGTGAGACTCCATGTCAAAAAAAAAAAAAAAAAGAAAGAAAGAAAGAAAAATGGGCAAAGGATCTGAATAAAGATTTCTGAAAAGAAGACATATAAATGGTCAATAGGTATGTGAAAAAAAATCCTCAAAATCACTAGTCATCAGAGAAATGCAAATCAAAAGCACAATGAGATAGATACACTTTACACCTGTTAGAACCGCTATTACCAAAAAGAAAAGGTAAGTGTTGGTGAGGATGTGGAGAAAAAGGAACCATTGTACACTGTTGGCGGGATTTAGAGGAGTATAACCATTATGGGAAATAGTATGGAGGTTCAAAAAAATTTAAAAATAGAACTATTAATATATGATCCAGCAATCCCACTTCTGTGTATATAACACAGGAAATGAAATCAGCATGTCAAAGAGACATCTGCACCCCCTTGTTCCCCGCAGCATTATTCACAATGGCCAAGATATGGGATCCACCTAAATGTCCATCAACAGATAAGTGCATAAAGAAAATGTGATGTATGTATACAATAGAATATTATTCAGCCTTTAGACAGAAGTAAATCCTGTGATTTGTGACAAGGATGAACTAGGAGAACTCTCGCTCTCTCTCTCTCTGAATCTTACTTTCCCTATATTTCTCAACGTGAAAATAACATACCTTGCATTGGTAATAAGAGTATTAAGCAACAATGAAGGTAAAAAACAGTACAGTATCTTGAAGGAATATAAAAGGTACTCAATAAATGGCAGCAATTATCATTATTATTATTATTTCTATCATTACTATTGGAATACAGCTGCCTGGAATGTCCAAACAGTGGGCATGGTGGTCAAGTCCACTTCTCTACAAGACTGCTCTAAGAAGTAACATTTCGAAAGGTATCTGAAGCATCTGTTACATGGTCATGGATCACACTTGGATTATTTTGCTTGTTTTTCATTTTGGACACATTCAGAATGTTGTAAGCATTCTTTATCACTATAAAGTGGCACAATGACAACAACTAGTAAAATACTGAATAAATGTTTGTTGTTAGAATGAATGAGTTTTATAATGGTTTCAATAGTCCTTTCAACCTCCCTCATTCTTCTGTGTAAAGAAAACATTAAGTAGTACACAAACTGTACTGGACTGATCATTTCCCTAAAGCATAATTAGCTTAAGGGAAATAGCCAATGGTGAGCAAGCATAACCCATATATGGTCACCACTATACAAAAGTGTTCAAGCACAATCCATAACCACCAGATGCAATACTCACACAATTTCTATCAAGAAAAAATGAAGCTTGGTTCAGTCAACACAATTATACATTTTATTCTACTAAATAATGGTGGGAAAATGGCCAACTTCCATTAACTTTTACTGATACAAAGCCAAGTCAAGAGAATGCTTTTGCTCCTGCTGACTAGTATGAACAAAAAGAGAAGGGCTATAAGCAGGCAGTTTCCTGCATTACTCGTGAGGGTGTTATTGGCGCAACCTTTCTAGAAAGCAATTCAGCACTATCAAGAGACTTAAAACTGTTCATACCCTTTGACAGGGTAATTACCCTTCTAGGAATTTATCACAAGGAAATAATGTAAATGAAGACAGAAGTTAAACACAAAGAAGTTTCATTACAGTATTATTTATAACAGAAAAAAATTATACACCACATAAATGTCCCACAACAAGGGAATGATTAAGCAAATTATGGGAGACCATACAATAAAATATTATGCAGTCATTAAATATAATGGTTGCAAAGAGTTTGAATGATACAACTACATAAAGTGATAAACAGGATATAAAATTGTATGTACGATATGATCTTAACTCTATAAATATATACCTACCTATAAACACATGCATATCATATTTAGAAACCATGAGAAGAACTAGCCAAAAGATTTCATAGCAATTTATCCCTGGTGCTTATTTTCTATTTTATGTATTTATATTTCCAAATATTCTAAATAGACATTCATTATATTTTAAATTAAACTTTAAAACCATTGTCCTATCTCGCCAAGTTTCAACTGTGCTTAGTTTCTGTGGCTCCTTTGGTTCAGGTAATATAAGCATTCTCTAGCCTGATCTTGTCTGTTTCACTAAAAATGTCTTGAATACTGACATCAATTTTTCTAAATTCAGAACATTCTCCTTCTACTAACATAACATCATAAATTTTAAACTGTACAAGCTCAGCTCCTGATCCTGGTTATCCTATCCAGACCTTCTTTCTGAGAGGGAGGATAAAATTTTTAAAGTTCATGTGCAAATGAAATCAATTATCAGGGACAAGGTCACACATTATCTAGATACCTACCTTGGAGAATATTTGGGGGTTATTCTTACAGGGACTTTGTGTAATACGCAAATAATAAGATCACCAGGAAGCCAGCTTGGATGCATACAAGAACAGAATATGCTGGGTCTACAAATTCTGGAACTAACTCCACACCGGGCAAACCTATCTCCCACTAGCTTTGTTGAAATCAATATAAATAAGCTGGATGTTTAAAATGGAAATACATTTTTCATGCCAAATGACCCAGGCAGTAATTACCTGTAGACATGTGTACCTCTCCCACTAGAAAATAAGACTTTGAGGGCAGGAGCCATTCATTTGATTGTTTCTATAACATGGTCAGGCACAGGAAGTAAGTGCCCAAAGAAACTGCTTCTTCCATGAATGAATGAATGAAAAAAATGAATGAATGGCTCTCATACCACACTGCTACAATTGTTTCTAGTGAGCTCAAGAAAAAACAAGTTGCATAGTACCATTCAACCAATATAAGGACAAATGAACAGTGCATTTTGAAATCATTAATTTGAAGTAACATGAAATGCCTGGGAGAAAATGTTAATATACAGTTGTACCGACAGCATCTCACACCCTTTTCCTGAGTTTCATCCATTTAGACTCAATTATTAATTTTTAGAGAATTTGGTGTACCTAATTTCTAGAACTGATTGCAGGCCCTGATACAATGACGTTGCTTCTAGACTAGGCACTTTAACAGCCTTGAAGAAGTGAATAACCTCTTTTCTGTGGTGGTTCATCAGGGTATGTTTTTCTGATTGATTCTGGAGCAAGTAAGTGACAAAAGACGAGCCCTCAAGGCAGGAAGCTACAGCTCCGGCACATGAGAGTGTCTACAGCTCAGAACCCCAGCAGCCCCTTACCATTCACAAATGCTCTTGGCTTCCATGGATAAATGTAAGTATTTTTAGGTCAAATGGATATTTACTTATCTATCATTGGTCTCAACAACGTATTTAAGGCATGGTTTATAACCATCAGCAAGAGTTTGGCACTGGATTTCACTGCCCGGGGCACATGGCTTCCACAGGTTGGCAAAGGCCCAACACTATATTAATGAGTATGCCATTTGTCAAGACAATTATGCAAGCACTTGGCAACTGCACGAAGAGGGCAAGCCTTATGAGAGACAGTGCCAGGGCATATGGATCAGAGAGCCCAAGAAATCCTTTGACACTTCAGTCTTCTTTTGTAATGGCTACCTTTTGTGCAGACAATGTCTTTTTAAAAAAATAAGTCTAATGGAAAAAGTAGTGAGGGAAGCAATTCTAAAACAATTATTATCTCAATATACGATGCCATCTTCCCCATTAAGAAGAGATATCTTGGCCGGGAGCAATGCCTCACGCCTGTAATGCCAGCACTTTGGGAGGCCGAGGTGGGCGGATCACCCTGAGGTCAGGAGTTTTGAGAATGGCCTGGCCAACATGGCGAAACCCCGCCGGTACTAAAAATACAAAAATTAGCCAGGCACAGTCGCGCACACCTGTAATTCCAGCTACTGGGGAGGCTGAGGCGGGAGAATAGCTTGAACCCGGGAGGCGGAGGTTGCAGTGAACCGAGATTGCACCACTGCACTCCAGCCTGGGTGACAGAGCAAGCCTCCATCTCAAAAAAAAAAAAAAAAAAAAAAAAGGTATCTTTTCATCACTATAATTCGATTGAGAAATGACTATCAATACTATTGTTTGCTAATAAATGCCATATGTTCAAGAATGAGAGATTTGAACGTGTTCTGTCACACTGGAAACTTCTATACCCATGAGAAACATATCTTGTGACAAACACAAAAACAAATAGAAAAATATAACTTAGAAGTTTTTTTTTTTAGACACAAATCATAGTACTTAGTTCCAAAGGAAATCCGTTTTGCTGTCCTAAGTCAAAAGGTTAAAATCTGTAATTAAATGAATACATAAGAGAATGACTACAGACAAAAGACACTGCAAAATTAATCTGAAGATGTGTCTAAAGATATCACCGTATTTGGAATTGTAGTGATTCCCAATCATTCTTTTGCTTTTTTAACTTTCAAAAATATATTCAGTTAAAATTAAGTTCACATTACCAATATCCATTTGTACCAATGCTTTCCGAAACATATCAGGGAAAAAATTCCTCTCAATAAATGGAAAAAGCACAATACATACTCTGGCTTTCTCTCTCTCTCTTACACAAAAATATCAAAATCATCCTTCATGTTTTTTAGCATCTCAACAAAATCATTTATTTTTGTTTTTAACAAATGGTATTAACTAAACTATAGCTCTACATATTCCATATTTGGGGAATGTTGGCATAATTAATTATCCATAATATTCAGCATTTAAAAGAATTTTATAATAATCTTACTATGTACATATATATAACAGTTTTTAAACTAAAAATATTCAGCTAATGAAAAAGAATCAAGTTTTCCCCCACAAACAATTTAGCAAGCAGAATAGTTATGGCAAGTAAAATTAAAATTTTTTTTAAATCAACTCTCTAAACCGCATATTAAAAACTATTTTAAGCAATTAAAAACATTACTGTGCTACAGAAGAAATAGCCTCCAGGTTAAAAATCCTTTTCTCCTGAATATTCTAAATAAATTGATTATTTATAAGATTCTCTAAATGAAGTCACTGCATATAAACTCCTGGCTCTTGACTGTAGTGCAGCAATTACACAAAGGTTTTGTCAGTCTTTACACTCACAATTAGTAAGTAGAGTCTAACAGCCTGAAATATTTCTCTACCTACAAATGGTAAAGGAGCATCATCTTCTCTATGAAGCCGTTTCTTCATTACTCCTTTCTTTTAATCCTCGTAACACCACTATGAAAGACAAACATTAATCTGTGAAAATCATGCCAAATGACCGAAAGTACTTAAGTGGCAGCACCAGGATTCAAACCAGGTTCACCTGACTCCTACCTGGTTCCAGTCCACCCCTGCTATTTCCATTGCCTGCCCTCTCCTAATGAATATTAGCCTACCTTGCATTTTTCAATAGATGTAGTCCTAGTAAGTTCTTGATAAAATTTCTTTTTAAGTCAAAATACATCTTCCCATTGACATGATCTATAATTCCAGAGATGTTTTACCTCTATGCAAACCATAACTTATCCTATATGCTCTCCTCGGGGAGAAATGAGCCATCTCTTCTCTCTTCCCAATTGTCTTCTGTACACACTTCACTCATGGCACATAAAACACTCACTAAACTTACTAGTTAGGATGCTAGTCCATCTGTCAGATCTTAAGCAACTTGAGGTCAGGGACAGTATGTCCGCAAGTTGCTTCAGACAATGTTTTGGACAATATGTCTATCCTTAAAAGGAATGTTTTTCCAAATCAAATGGAGTAAACCCATTATGAACATTTATGTTATACATTTCCAAATCACTGTTTAGCTAAGAAAAGATACCATTTATTTAACTCACAGTGATATTTCCAAAGTTCCATTTTCTCCCCATAATGGATCTAGTGACAAAGTAGTTGAAAAACTAAAGCACAGCACTGAAGTTCATTTAGGAAGTCCTTCGAAAAGACGGACATCAAACAACTTTTTATTTTATAGTTCAGAGTAGGCTGTTCTATGCATGGTAAGTCATATCCTGAACATAGTGGCAAGATTGCTAGAAGAGTGGAATTCAGGCCTACATATCAGAGTTCCATTAACCCCAAACAGCCCCATCATACTGTGCTCTCTGCTAAAATTCCTGTTTAAAAAAAAAAAAAACAGCCCTCCACTTCTCTATAACCTTTGTAGGTCTATTGTAAGGATTAGCAATACATGAAATCATTTAGCTGAAATTGCAAAGCATATAAGAAATAATACATATGCCGTCCGTTCTTCTTATCTGCAGTATAGTCTATAAAGTTGCTATGACTGCTAAATTAGCAAACAGTGAAGCGCTGCTCCAAGGGAAAATATACAGTTGGTTTCCTGCGAGCCTCTGGTCACATTTTTGTCAAATAATCAATATATAATATTGTCTTATGTGTGTTTCTGTTTAAAAATATTTAATACATATTATTGACTCATGAACATTGCACTCACAGCCAATAGCACTATCACTCATACCTAAATGAAGCTCTTAACATACATGTTTTCTCTGTAAGGCACATCACAGCCTTCTTGCACTTAGAGACACTATACAGCACTTTGGTCAGGTCTATCTGTCTAATCTATCTAATCTATCTATCTATCATCTATCTATCTATCATTTAACAGAGTCTCGCTCTGTCACCCAAGCTGGAGTGCAATGGTGCCATCTCAGCTCACTGCAACCCTCTGCCTTCCAGATTCAAGTGATTCTTGTGCCTCAGCCTCCCAAGTAGCTGGGATTACAGGAGTGCATCACCACACCCAGCTGATTTTTTGTATTCTTAGTAGAGATGAGGTCTCACCATGTTGGCCAGGCTGGTCTCGAACTCCTGGCCTCAAGAGATCCGCCCACCTCGGCCTCCCAAAGTGCTGCAATTATAGGCGTAAGCCACAGCGCCTACCGTCTCGTCATTTTTAAACAGCAAAATTACCAACAAACAGCACAGAAAGGCGTGAAATGTGACACTACATAGACCATGAAAAGGACACTTGTTTACAGTTTGAGAGCTGAACAAGGCAGAACATCACCGTGTTCAACCTCAGCCGGGAACGTGCACATTGGGCAAGTCAGATTTATTCCCCCTGTTGTGCACATCTCTGTAAATGCCCATGAAAGCGCCTCAAGTGCTTATTTTGAGGATAAAAACAGATTTTAGAGAGCAGGCAAATTCACAAGTACAGAATCCGTGAATAATATTGGGTTGAGTGTATATCAAGAAATTGATCATAGTAGGTGTCTCCAAGGAAGAGAATGATGTGGCTGGGAGACAGCAGGGAAAGAAATTTATGTTTTACCATTCGACTTTCTAACCTTTTGCATGTTATACTGTGTGTGTGCATCTGTGTCTGTGTGTGTGTGTGTATGTGAATATTATGACCACTGCTCAGAAAACAGCATTATAAATCTAAAAAGGCTGGACATGGTGGCTCACACCTGTAATCCCAGCACTTTGGGAGGCCGAGGCGTACGGATCACAAGGTCAGGAGTTCAAGACCAGCCTGGCCAGCATGGTAAAACCCCATCTCTACTAAAATTACAAAAAAATTAGCCGGGCATGGTGGCACGCACCTGTAGTCCTAGCTACTCAGGAGGCTGAGGCAGGAGAACTGCTTGAACCCAGCAGGCGGAGGTTGCAGTGAGTTGAGATCACGCCTGGGTGACAGAGTGAGACTGTCTCAAAAAAAAAAAAAAAAAAAAAGGAAAACCTAAAAAAAGTAAAATTATCCTTTGGGTTCAAACAGTAAAAGGGAAGCAAAATAAAATTAAAAATATGAAAATAGAAAGAAGTAAATTCAAAAATGGAAAAATCACAAATATTTACAGTCTCTAAATTGAGGAAACCGAGGGCAGACTCCCATGGTGGAAGAATCACACAGAGAATTATTTAAAAGCAAAGAATCCCATGACTCTCAATTCACACCAAAGGAGGTGGGAGCTACAGGGAGTAGGATACAAAATTAAAATATTTTTAAAATAATTACGTAGGAAGGACTAAGTTTTACACACAAGTTATGTTTCCCAGGAAATTTAAACTTCTTATTTTAAATAACATTTAAAATAATTTTGAATACAACAGTAGTTCTCAAAATATAGTCCCAAGACCAGTGACATTGACATCACCAGAGAAGATGTTAGATTCTCAAGCCCTACCCTAGACCCAAAAAATAGGAACTCTGGGGCAGGGCACATCAGTCTGTACCCTAATAACCCTTCAGGGTGATTCTCATGCCAGCTACGGCTTGAAAACCACTAGCATAGGCCGGGCGCAGTGGCTCACGCCTGTAATCCCAGCACTTTGGGAGGCCAAGGCAGGCGGATCACGAGGTCAGGAGATCGAGACCATCCTGGCTAACATGGTGAAACCCCGTCTCTACTAAAAATACAAAAAATTAGCTGGGCATGATGGCGGGCGCCTGTAGTCCCAGCTACTCGGGAGGCTGAGGCAGGAGAATGGCATGAACCTGGGAGGCGGAGCTTGCAGCGAGCAGAGATCGTGCCACTGCACTCCAGCCTCGGCGACAGAGCAAGACTCCATCTCAAAAAAAAAAAAAAAAAGGAAACCACTAGCATAGAAATCCACTGAAATGTTACTGTACTATTAAACAGAGGATATAAACATATTCTAAGCTTTTATCAATGACCATAGTAATCCTTTAAGAAAATCTGCATTCTGTGCAATCATAGATTTTTAGTGTTTTCATTTTTGCCCCTTTGATTTCCGTTGGTCAGCAGATCCTCTACTGTTATTGTAATAATAGTACTCAGCTCCTCCATCCCCTCTGAGTCTCAGGCTTTCATGCTGTTGTAAGCTATCTGGGAAGCAAAATAATTAAGCTCATGAGAACTGAATGCTAAGTAGTTTCAATGAAATTGGGTAAAGACCTAGAGAATATGGTGTCTGGTTTTAGTGTAAGAGGATTGAAATGGCCATGTTTTATCCTTAGAGGCTTTGAATTCTCAGTCCTGGGCTGTGCTCCAGAGGATGACATGGAGAGAAAACTAATCTCTAGATGAGATGGAGATGTTAACATAGTAAGATTTGAGAGGAAAAAAAAAAGATTTTATCACTTAGACCAGAATATATGTCTGTGACCACTGTTACAAGAAATCACTTAAAAAAAAAAAAAAAAAAAAGCAGCAAACAGGAGATGAAAAGCCTGGTTTGTCCTTCTGCCTTGGGCTTTGGTTCTGCCACAGTCACTATCACACCTGAGAAAGGACAGCTCTCTGGAATACCTACAGCATGAGAAAAAAATGTCTGCAAACTGTACATCTGACAAGGGGTTAATATTCAGAATATCTAAGAAGCTCAAACAACTCAATAGCAAAAAAAAAAAAAAAAAAAAAAAAAACCAAATATTACAATTTAAAAACAGGTAAAAAAAATCTGAAGAGACATACAAATGGCCAACAGATATATGAAAAACTGTTCAACATCATAAATCATCAGGGAAATGCAAATCAAAACCACAATGAGACATCACCTTGCCCCGGTTAGAATGGCTACAAAAAATAAATCCTGGCAAGGATGCAGAGAAAGAGGAATCCTTATACACTGTTGGTGGGAATGCAAATTAATACAGCCACTATGGAAAACAGTAAGGAGCCTCCTCAAAAAACTAAAAATAGGACTTCTATATGATCCAGCAGTCCCACTATGGAGTATGCACCCAAAAGAAATGAAATCAGTATGTCAAAGATATATCTGCACTCCCATGTTTATTGCAGCACTTTTCACAATAGCCAAAAAATGGAATCGACTCAAGTATCTATCAACAGATAAGTGAATAAGGAAAATGTGGAATATATACACAATGAAATACTATTCAGCCATAAAAAGAATTAAATTGTCATTTACAGCAACATGGATGAATCTATAGCACATTATGTTAAACGAAATGAAAGACACAGAAAGACAAAAATCACATGATCTCACTCATGCGGGAGCTAAAGAAGGTGATCTCACAGAAGCAAAGACTAGAATAGTGGATAGCATAGGCTGTAGAAGGGAAGTGTGATTGGGAGAGACTGGTTAACATGTACAGGGCCACAGACAGGAAAAATAAGTTCTGGTGTGCTACTGTGCAGAAGGGTGATTATCATTAACAATATTGTATGATATAATTTCAAAATATCTAGAAGAAGGGATTTTGAATGTTTTCACTACAAAGAACAAATGAATGTGTGAGATGACAGAAATGCTAAATACCCTGATTTGATCATTACACAATGTATATGTATCAAGGCATCTCACTGTACCCCGTACATATGTACGATTATGTGTCAGTTAAAATAAAAATAAAAATTAATACAGGAAGAAGGGAGGAAGGGAAGGAGGAAGGGAAGGAGGAAGGGAGGACAGAAGGATGGAAAGCTCTCGAGGCTAGTCAAGCAAGTATTTACATCTCAAAAGAAATGTAAAATTTATAGTTAGCAGAAACTGAGAGATGAGTTAGATCAACCAGAGGGCATTTACTAGATGAGGAAACCAAGGCCCAGAGCTGGTCTCCTCTGCAGAGGCAGTGCTGACTGGAGGTAACTGAGGACAAAGCCTCAGGCCTTCCGTTCTCCCTTCCTGCTCACCTACTGCTCTCTACTGACCCACCCACTGCATCTCCCTTCACACAAAGAAAGCACCACCTTCACACAAAGAAAGCACTATGTCACTGACATAGTGACAAGCCACACACCTGAGCAGAGTGGGCATGACATACTTCAAGTTAGAGTTTAAGATTTCAGAAAAAAATCAATGCTCATCTTCTGGTTGGGAAGCATTTTTCTTTAAGGCTCCCTCCCAGAAATCAAAGTGAACTTCAAAGAATATTATGACAGTCGATCACCTATCATATAAATCAGGAGTGTCCAATCTTTTGGCTTCCTTGGGCCACATCAGAAGAATTGTCTTTGGCCACACATAAAATACACTAACACTAATGATAGCAGATGAACTAAAAATTAAAAAAAAAAAAATCACAAAAAAAACCCCTCAATGTTTTAAGGAAGTTTATGAATTTGTGTTGAGCCACATCGAAAGCCATCCTGGGCCACAGGCTGCCTACAGGCCACGGGCTGAACAAGCCTGATATAAATGAAGGGCGGAGATAAGCTGTTTTCAAATCTCTATTTCCAGAGGTTTACTCTGGTAGACATGGTGGCATCTTTTTATAGAGATAGCAAAAGTGTACTGCCCCTAACACAATACGGCAGAACAAGAAACAGTTATTATTCCTAATTAGAAACAACTTGACTGTCCAACACTAAGGGGCTTGTGCAATAAAGTATGGTGCAGTGATGTGTGAATTAAGATTGTATTTTCACATTGCACAATGGTCACAATACAGATAAAACAGCTAAAAATTACTCACGTCTCATGATATCATCTTTATTTTGTATGTACGTAGGTGAGTCTTATGCTATAAAAAAATACCAGAAGAGCTCATAAAGGAATTAACTGTGGCTTATGAGATTATGGCAATCCATCTGATTTCCCCCACCCTGCTTTTATGCACTGAACTTCTGTAATCGAGGAAAATAAGAAATGTAGTTTGTTGTGGGGGGCATCAGTTAATCTCTGTCAATATTCTATCAAAGAACATCTGAAAATCTTCCATAAGCTATTACAAGAAATATATCACAAATATGTGTTTTGGAGACTGATTTTCCTGGGTTTGCTAAATTTCAGGTCCAGTTGTCATAGAACTGTGAAAAGATATGTTCCTGCAATCTATAAAAAAAGAAAAATTAGTTTTATATCTCCCTGTCCAGTCCCTTTGTTTGGTCATATGGCTCACTGCTCTCATAAAAAGTAAAAGCATGTATTCATGCATTAAATCAATCATTCACCTTATTTGCATAAAATGGCTTATATATATCAGCTACAAAAGCAGGTAGCTGGTATCTGAAGATGAACAAATAATGGCCCTACGCTCCAGTTCACAGGCTGGTGGAGACAGCTCTGTGGAATAAATGCAATACAGAGAAACAAGTATAGCCTTGATGCTCTCTGAAATTATACATTCTTACTGAGGTAATATCCTACCACCCATATGGCTCTGAATCTCAAATATTTATATCTAGACATGTACTCACTTTTTGAATTTTCAGAACCTATCAGTGAATTTGGCAGAAAGTAACAACTTACTAAATGATGAGTATGTAAATGACTAAATGAGCAAATATACAACAAGCTAGAAGAAACCCCAGCTCTCCAGAGGAACTAGCTTTGAAGGGGATTTTTTTAATGAAACTTTTCATTTGAACATAACTATAGATTAACATGCAGTTGTAATTAAATAATACAGAGCAATTCCATGGACTCTTTACCCAATTTCTCCCCATGATAACATCTGGCAACACTAAAGTACAATATCACAACCAGGACATTGACACAATATCAATGGTATTGATATATATACATGATCCATTTTGGGCTAATTTTTACCCAAAGTGTGAGGTTTAGGTCAAAGTACAGTGTTTTTCCTAGGGATGTCCAAATGTTCCAGGACCATTTCCTGAAGCAGGTAGCCTTCCTCCACTGAATTGCTTTTAGGCTTTTGTCAAAAATAAATTGGGCATATTTATGGGGATCTACTTCTGGATTCCCTATTCTGTTGCACTGATCTCTGTGTCTAACCTTTCGCAAATGCCACAGTGCCTTCGTTACTATCGCTATAGCAGATATGAACATCAGTTAAAGTGATCCTACTGACTAACCTCTTTTAAAATTTTAGTTATTCTAGAAACAATGTCCTTCCAAACAAAACTGAAAAACAGCTTGTGTATAAAAAAATCTTGCTGGGGCTGGGCACAGTAGCTCATGCCTATAACCCCAGCACTTTGGGAGGCTGAGGCAGGAGGAATGCTTGAGACCAGGAGTTTGAGATCAGCCTGGGCAACATAGTGAGACTCCAACTCTACAAAAAAAAAAAGAAAAAAATTCGCCAGGCATGGTGGTGCACACCATGTAGTCCCAGGCAAGAAAGAAAGAACGAACGAACGAACCTTGCTGATTCCAAAGAGAATAGTAAAGAAAAGGTGGGGAAAGTAAAGAAAGGGGTGGGGGAAGAATAACTGTACAATGGAGAAATCTGACAAACACCACACTGCCAGGTGATCAAAGTCAACATCTACAGTAATAAGTTTTGTTGACAGTAATGGACCCATGATACCCTGTGATGAAAATAATGGCCCTTTACAATTGTGATCCTTCCAAAAAAAAAAAATACATATAACTCCAGTCTAAAAATGAGAAAAACATCAGAAAGATCCAACTGGCAGACATTCTACTAAACACCTGACAGGTACTTCTTTAAATTGTCAAAGTCATCAGAAACAAGGAAAGTATAAGAAACGGTCACAGCCCGGAAAAGATTACTGACCAAATGTAATGTAGTATCCTGGAATGGAAAAAGGGTATTAGGTAAAAAATAAGAAACTCTGAATGAAGTGTGGATTTCGTTAATAATGTAACAATAGTGGTTCCTTAATTGCACCAAATGTACCAGGCTAATTTAAGACATTAGTAAAAGAGCAAGGGTGTAGGATATATGGAAACTCTCTGTATTATCTTCCCAATGTTTCTGTAAACCAAAGCCTGCTCTAAAATCAAAGATTACTGAAATATTTATATACATTTCTAAAAAGTACTCAAGGGTTGAAATTTAGTAAGTTTAATCATTTTAACTGTGTCATCGAGGATGTTTGTAAGAAAAAAAAACTTTGCTGATATTTTCATATGAATTGAATTAAACCTACAAGTCAATTAGGGAAAACTATCATCTTCAGCATGTTGAGTTTTCCAACCTGTGAGCACAATGTGTCTCTCCATTTATTTAGATGCTTTTGCAAAAATCAGGTTTTTGTAATCTTCAACGTACAGATCCAATATGTTTTGTTAAATATATACCTAAGTATTTCATTTCCTTGAGAGTGATTATAAATGATATTCTGTTTGGAATTTTGGTTTCCATGTATTCATTGCTAATGTAAAGAAATCTCATGGATTTTCATGTGTTGATCTTATATCCTGAAACCTTGCAGAACTCACTTATTAGTTTTAGGAGGGTGTTATGTTTTATTTTTGATAGATTACTTTGGATTTTCTATGTAGACAATTATATCATTTGCAAATAGACATAGTTTTCTTTCTTCCTTTCTAATCTGAATGTCTTTTATTTTCCTTGCCTTATTGCAGTGGCTAGAACTTCTAGTATGATGTCAAGACTGGTAAAAGCAGACATCTTTGTTGTTTTCCCAATCTTAGAGGGAAAGCATTCAGTCTTTCACCATTAAATATGAGGTTAACTTAGGATTTTTATAAATGTTATCAAGTTGAAAAAGTTTGCCTCTTATCCCTAGTTTGTTGAGAGTTTTTATTTGTATGAGTATTGAATTTTTCCAAGTGCTTTTTCTGTATCAATTGATATAATATGATTTTTCTTCTTTAGCCTGCTGATAATGGTAGATTATATTTATTTGTCTTCAAATACCGTAAAGACAAGTTTTAAAGGATAAAAAGAACTTCACCAGATATTCATAGAAGAGCATTTGTGTTTATTTGTTTAATGTCTATCCTTACTACACAACAAGAACCACGGTGGCACAGATTACTTATGTTTTATTTAGTACTATATACTTGATACCTATCCTAGCTGCTAGCACATAATAAGCAATCAATAAATAAAGAAGTGGGCCAGGCGCAGTGGCTCACGCTTGTAATCCCAGCACTTCAGGAGGCTGAGGTGGGCAGACCACAAGGTCAGGAGTTTGAGACCAGTCTGGACAACATAGTGAAACCCCATCTCTACTAAAAATACAAAAAAATCGCTGGCTCTGGTGGTGTGCGCTTGTAGTCCCAGCTACTCAGGAGGCTGAGGCAGGAGAATCGCATGAGCCCAGGAGACAGAGCTTGCAGTGAACCGAGATTGCACCATTGCACTCCAGCCTGGGTGACAGTGCGAAACTCTTGTCTCAAAAAAATAAATAAAATAAATAAAATAAATAAATAAATAAGGAAGGAAGTAACACAACATACAAGTACACAGACATGAGTGTATATACATTTGGGAAATGGCCAGTAAGCCAGGGTAACAGCAGCAGAGATTGTGTTGAAGGAGTGGCCAGAAGCAGGCAGAGCTCCTATCTCACAGCACACACATACATCCATTCAAGATACAGCAAAGACCTAAATGTAAAGACTAGTGACCAAATGTGCAGCTTGTACAATAAAATATATGAGAATGCTTTCATACCTTGGAGTGGACAAAGGTTTCTTAGAATACAGAAAGCAGTAATCGTGAAAGAAAATATTGAGAGAATGGATTTTTTTGAAAATTAAAATCTTACATTTCTCAAAAGACATCTTTGGGAAAATGAATAGGGAAGCCAAAGACTGGCAAAGAATATGACACAAACTGACAGCTGGATATATGAAGAATTCCTACAACTCAACAATCAAAAGACAAACAGCTCAGTTAAAAACAAATCAATAAAAGATTTGAACAAACACTTCACCAGAGAAGATACAAGAAAGCTGATAAACACATGAAAAAGTGGTTGACATCATTAGTCAGCAGAGAAATGCAAATAAAAGCCAGTGGAATACCACTATTAGTTATCACCATCATTATTATTATTGTTCTTGTTGTTGTTCCAGTAGAAAAACTAAATTTAAAAAGACTGAAAACACCAAATGTCGGTGAAGATGTGGAACACGCAGAACTCTGATTTGTTGGTGACGTTGTAAAATGGTACAAGCTCTTCAGAAAAATGGCTGGCAATGTTTTACAAAGCTAAACGTACACCTACCGCATGATTCAATTCTAATCCTAGGTATTTAACCAAGAAAAAATACTCACAAGAAAAAGAGTTGTATATTCACTGCAACTTTATTCATAACAGCCCCAAAATGGATGCAGTCCAGATATCCATCAACAGAAGGGTAAACAGTGGTATATTCATAAAATGGATTACACACACACACGCACACACACAAACTACTATACACACAATGTGGATGAATCTCAAATGATCTCAAAAACATTTGATAAGTGAAGGAAACCAGACACAAAGAATATATATGACTCTCTTTATGGAAAGTAATAACAGATAAAACAACTTTTTTGGTTGGAAAAAAATCAGAATAATACCTACTTCTAGATGGTGTGAATGAAGACTGACCAGAAAGGGGCATGAGGGGACTTTTTGGGGTAAAGGGGATGATTAGCATCTTGACAGAAAGTTTAAATTGCAAAGATACATACTTTTGTCAGAACTTAATGAATGGGCCAGGCACACTGGCTCACGCCTGTAATCCCCACACTTCGGGGGGCCAAGGTGGGAGGGTCACCTGAGGTCAGGAGTTCAAGACCAGCCAGGCCAACATGGCAAAACCTCATCTCTACTAAAAATACAAAAATTAGCCAGGTGTGGTGGTGGGTGACTGTATTCCCAGCTACTCGGGAGGCTGAGGCAGGAGAATCACTTGAACCTGGAAGGCGGAGGTTTCAGTGTGCCAAGATCGTAACACTGCAATCCAGCCTGGGTGACAGAACGAGGCTCCATCTCAATTAAAGAAAAAAAAAAAACCTAATGAATGGTATAACTAAGGTCCGTGAAGTTCACTGTATGGAAATTTTACTCTAAAAAAAGAATTATAAATAAATGTTGAACTCCAGCTAATTAGTTATCATTATCTACATTTAGGAGGAATTCTGAAGCGTATTTGAAACCTATCAAAAAAAAAAAGAATTGTTGGAGGATAGAGGGATAGACAGATGAATATGTGAATATAAAGCAAGTACAGTAATATGTAAATCGTAGAATCGAGGTGGTGGCTATACGAAGGTTAACTGTAAAATTTTTTCAACTTTTCCTGTATGCTCGAAAATTTTCATAATAAAATGTTGGTGGGAAAAGTAGGCACAGGATTGGATCAAGAATACAATGCTACACTCAGGAGCATGGATCTAACCCTGAATGTCAAATTTTCAAATCATGGGGCTCTATGGATACGTCTCAGGGGATGCTCAGGGGCTGAAAGTGAAACAGGAACATAGGGCTCAGTCCCTGAGGAAGCCACAGCAATTCTACTTTATTTATTGTATAAACTGGCCCTTCATATAAAATAATTTTAATGACTCCAATGATGCAATGACACCCAAATACACAGAAAATCACTGCTGGAGGTGATGATGAATTTTATCCACCCAAGTACTATGGGCCTCAGTGAATAAAAACGTACTTATGTCTTCTTCAAGAATGGTTGATTATAATATGCAGAGTGGTTTTTCATATGATATGCCCAAAGAAATGGAACTCAGGAAAGAACATTAAAGATCAGCTGGTTTAACATCTTGACTTTACGGATGAGAAAGTTGGGTCCTGCGAAGGAAGAGACTTCTAGGTGACTGCACGTCCCTGGTAGTCAGGGTGAGGTGGACAGGACGCCCCGGCCAGTGAGCACCGCTGCTCCAGGCCTGCTCTCCCACACCGCCATGCCCTGCCACCATCCCCAGTACTCCTCCAGAGTCTTTTAATGAGAATGGCTCGTGGTTTCTGGTGACAAGGCGTTTGAAAAATAAGGTCTGTGCTTTATAGGACAAAATGCTTCAGAAACAAAAAGTCCATTCTCTTCATAACTGCCTGTGAAAGATTATAGGCCTATTTTCTGATTTTGACATTTATTTGAAATTCAAATTCTACTGTATAACCCAACAGGAGCTGTGGAGATAATTAATACAAATGGAAAATCTCAGGATAAAATGGGAGAATGGTGGAAAGGGAACATTCTTAAAGTTCAAGCCACTTTCCTGTGCCACTTCACAGCATTTAATTGTGGGCTACTCTCAAACACCAAATTCAAACACTAACCTGAAATTATTCTGCTCTCTAAATCTCTTACCACTCATCTCTGTTCTATTCTGAACAGACAGCACGTGGACCTCGTTTTACACATGCATGCCTGAGAAGCTGTGGGTAAAGTGCCCCGTAAAGGAGACCTAGAACTGAACTTTTGCTGTAATCAAGATGCTGCTCTTAATTTACTGTACCTGGGGGTGAAGTGACACTCCTGCCAAACATATTCTGCTTAACTACCAGTTTCACAATCTCTGCAGTCCTGGGTCTTTCTGAGATTTTTCAAAATCAAAAATAGCAGCTTGCCTTTAAGATTTTTCACCTCTGTAGCAGATCAATGAGGAACATCTCTAAAAGCTGGTTACCTTCTTACTAACACCTCCAGCAAAACATCTGGTGGAAGAACAGACGCATAATAAAAATAATTATAATGGTGTTTTATTTTTTATTATACTATTATTTCTTTAGTCGCCAACCAGGCACTTCACATACATTGTCTCATCTAGTCATCATCATAATTAAAGATCAATATTACATTATAGAAAGGCAACACATTGGCCAGGCGTGGTGGCTCATGCCTGTAATCCCAAGCACTTTGGGAGGCCAATGTGGGCAGATCACCTGAGGTCACGAGTTCGAGACCACCCTGGCCAACATGGTAAAACCCCATCTCTACTAAAAATATAAAAAAATTAGTCAGGTGTGGTGTTACACACCTGTATTACCAGCTACCCGGGAGGTTGAGGCAGGAGAATTGTTTGAACTCGGGAGGTGGAGGCTGCAGTGAGCTTGAAACCACACCACTGCACTCCAGTCTGGGTAACAGAGAAAAACTCTATTTCAAAAAAAAAAAAGAAAGAAAGAAAAGAAAGAAAGAGAAAATTAGGCACTGTGGTTACATAGTGAAGAAGCGGGACTGGCAAGCATCAGAAATCCAGATCTAACTCCAATTGCCGTACTTTTTTCCACTGAATTTGGCTGACGGATAAATGTCAGTTATCCAAGCCAAGCAAGCTCACTCTCACTTCACTGCCTCTGGTTAGTGGAGCAGATTTTATCAGTTGGTGCAATGTGTCCTTTCATACACACAAAGGCTTCAAGGAGATGCTTCCATAACACACTGCCTCCTCCCTAAACCACTCAAGGTCAGTATAGACTCAGCTGCCTGCACTTGGCCTTTCAGCCCAGCAGGTTAGGGAGGTACAGTATACTCAAGAGGCCAACATGGATTATCCAAGACATAAAGAGAAGCAGCAGCAACGACTCTGAATGTGAAAAGGGGACATACCTACGTCAGGGCCTTCCTTCAGGTCAGTGTGATCTGTTACAAATCCCTGTCACTTCGTCTCTGGGCCTGTGTGCCTCTGTCTCCAGGAACCTATTCTTCTGCAGCAATGGTATTAGCAAGCAGATACGCCCACAGGTGATGAGGTCCTTGCCTCGGCCAACCTCTCTACAGGAAACAGCTGCAGTGGCTTTCCTGAATCACAGCTTCTGACTTAGATAAACTGGACCTGGAGGCCACTTGCTCTGAGGTCACCACATCGAATGCAGTGACTTCTGTGTCGTTCGGTGAACCAAAGTCTAAGCATCCATTGCGGTGAACACATACCCAGAAACAAGCCTCCGAAGAGAAGCACGGAAGGCACAGCTGTCACGCCGCTCACAGCAAAGACAGAGGACACCTCACAAGCAGGCAGTGCCCGTTCTTAGCCATTGCCACGCACAAGGACCACTTATGGCTGTGGTTAGAATTTGAGCTAATTTGTTTTTATCTTTTAAAGGGACTGGGGAGGTAAACTTCATTTCTGAAATTCTCAAGTGGTAAAACTGACACTACAGACTTGGGCAGAGAGGCATGAATATTAGTACAGTAGACAGCTACCAAGACAAAGGTCCTCTCCCTCCCACAGGAGAATCCCTAGACAGAACCCATGTCATACCAGCTCATCCTCCACTTTCAGTCACGACACATTCCTGTTAAAGGTGATAAAAACTTAATGTACAGAAGTTCAACACTGGGTTTACATGTTCCAAAGAACTAAAAATGTGTAAAATTTCTAGTTATAAAATGTATATTTTTATATCCAACTGTTATGGAGTGCACACTTTTAAAACACATCAAGAATAACTGAAATGTAGGCCAGGCGCGGTGGTTCACGCCTGTAATCCCAGCACTTTCAGAGGCCGAGGCGGGTGGATCACCTGAGGTCAGGAGTTCCAGACCAGCCTGACCAATATGATGAAACACTATCTCTACTAAAAATACAAAAATTAGCTGGGCGTGGTGGCGTGCACCTGTAATCCCAGCTACTAGGAAGGCTGAGACAGGAGAATCACTTGAACCAGGGAGGTGAAGGTTGCAGTGAGCCAAGATCGTGCCACTGCACTCCAGCCTGGGCAACGAGAGCGAAATTCCATCTCTAAATAAATAGATAAATAAATGAAATGTACAGTTTTGTCTACAGTAATAAACAACAGTTTTGTCAGCAGTAGTACCATCTCTAATCGGTAAAATAAATTATTACTACCATTATTAACTGTAAGGAGATATCAATGGTCATTTCATACAGATTAGGGCAGAAATGAGTGATGTAGATTTTAATGAGGTCTTGTCTGTTTTCTTGTAAGGCACTAGCTGCCTTCTGTTGATGACGAGCCTGTAGTAAGCTGTATACCTAGCGAATGGAACCATGAACTCTTTCCCAGTATTTGAGTTCCCAGGATATTCTGATAATAATTTTCATTTCATATTTTACTGATCTTTTCTCAATTCTCTCTCACTCCCTCCTATCACTTGGACATTGTAGTCTTGGAATTTGGGATATGTTTAATTTTCACCCCTTTGTGCACTGAGTAGATCAGCTTATATTCTTTTTCTTTTTTTTTTTTTTTTAGACAGAGTCTCGCTCTTGTTGCCCAGGCTGGAGGGCAATGGCGTGATCTCGGCTCACTGCAACCTCCGCCTCCCAGGTTCAAGCAATTCTCCCGCCTCAGCCTCCCGAATAGCTGGGATTACAGGCATGCACCATCAAGCCTGGCTAATTTTGTATTTTTAGTAGAGACAGGGTTTTTCCATGTTGGTCAGGCTGGTCTCGAACTCCCGACCTCAGGTGACCCACCCACCTCAGCCTCCCAAAGTGCTGGGATTACAGGCAGATCACCTTATATTCTATAACTGGTCTAGTTGACCATGAGTCACTTAACTGTGTCCATCATTGTCTCAGTTGTCTGGCTGTTAGTATCAGCACTTACATTTTACCATTTCTGTTCATTTTTAGAAACTAATATAAATAAATGCACCACAGTATTCAAATAGTTGTGCAAATAAACACTGCTTAGCAAAGTGCAACTGTTGATTATTGTGCTTGACTGTACTGAAGTATTAGAATGTTTGTTCATCAGCTGATGCATGGAAGTCCCAATTAGGCCTAGAAAAGGTAGTTTGAGGATATCTATCTTTTAATATTTGAAAGTGCTGATTGCATGAAAGTCACACTGTCAAGTTGTGGAGAACTCATAAATAGCTAGCATTATAAACTTTAACTTGCTTTCTAGGTCTCAGTTCCCTCTTCTACAAGATGACCAAATAATCTTTATGATCTTTAAGATGCTTTCCAATATGATCATGTGATTCTACTTGGGCTACTCAGATCCTTACAAAGAAACTGAGTTTTCTTACTTCCAATGTAATTTGAACTGGCTTATATTACCTATCTCATTTTTTTCAGCTCAGGTAAGAACTGGAAATTATTTTTTTTACCTTCCTCTTAACTTGAATAATTAAAAGCAGCTTGCAGCAGAATATAAAGTTATGATAAAAATTAGCCAGATGCAGTGGCTCCCACCTGTAATCCTAGCACTTTGGGAGGCCAAGATGGGTGGATCGCCTGAGGTCAGGAGTTCAAGACCAGCCTGGCCAATATGGTGGAACCCCATCTCTACTAAAAATACAAAAATTAGCCGGGTGTGGTGGTGGGAACCTTTATTCCTAGCTACTCCGGAGGCTGAGGCAGGAGAATCGCTTGAACCTGAGAGATAGAGGTTGTAGTGAGCCAAGATCACGCCACTGCACTCCAGCCTGGGCAACAGAGCAAGACTCTGTCTCAAAAAAAATAGATAAAATAAAATAATAAATAAATAAAGTCATGATAAAAAATAAAAACAAAGAGTCCCAAGTAGGGAAACAGAAATAAGAGTGGAAAATCAGAACCATACAACAGTATCGCAAATACATAGACGATTAGGGGCCTGTTGATGTTTTGCAGTGTAGGCAGGTCAAGAGCAGCTGGGACACTGATGAGGGAGGGGGGAGCTGTCAAACCCCACCCACTGTCTCCCAGGAAAAGTTTCTCACAGTTTTCTCAAAACAACTGCTCTCACAGGAAATATATATCTCCCCATGGCCACAGAGCAGGCAAATGAAAGTGAAACAACGTGTGCATGTGAAACTCTGTCGCCCAGGCTGGAATGCAGCAGCACGATCTCGGCTCACTGCAACCTCCGCCTCCCTGGTTCAAGCGATTCTCCTGCCTCAGCCTCAGCCTCCTGAGTAGCTGGGATTACAGGCGCACGTCACCATGCCTGGCTAATTTTTTTGTATTTTTAGCAGAGACAGGGTTTCATCATGTTGGTCAGGCTGGTCTCAAACTTCTGACCTTGTGATCCGCCCACCTCGGCCTCCCAAAGTGCTGGGATTACAGGCGTGAGCCACCGCGCCTGGCCTCCTCATCCATTTTGTGTCTTCTATTCCCTGTCAAGCCCCCAGGCAGATGGTTCCTCCTCCCCGCAACAGCCAATTCATTTACAACCATAGCAGCACCCAGGCAGAAGGGCAGAAGATGGCTTAGCCTTGACTGGAAACAAAAGGGAGCTCCCAGAGTTCCTACTGAAAGAAGCGGAAACCTTAATATAGCCATTTCCTGAGACCTACTTCCATCTTTGCATTTATTCTGTATCACCTATGGCACTGTTGATGCTCTAACCATTCCTAATATTAGGAAAATGTAGGCTAAAAATGATTTTTTTAAAAAACCAGAAAATTCTGATTGATTTTTAAGGAAAATCACTTCAAACTTTATGGGCTCGTGTATTTACATGAAGATCAGAGGAAAAAGGTGATTATTCTTACAAAAGTGTTCTGAGACCTTAGGAATGAAAACACAGTAGGATTAACCTTTCACCAAGAGTAGACTTTAGTAGAATTTTCTACTTGAGCTATTTCTAGGGTATACGCACACATCCTTCTGAACACATACTGATGCTCCAAGTCATGTAACAAAGCCTGCTTCCTGGACATGTGGGGTATTTGACAGAGGCAAAGCCATGCGGAAAAACATCTCACAGGTGACTAGTTGCTACCTTATCACAAAGTATGGCCTCATCATTGCATAGCAAATGCATAGCAAAGGAGACTCAACATCAATTCTGGGTCACTGTGATAAGTAGATGTGAAAGGCACCTAATAAGAACTCAGTCAGTATTTGGTTGCTATTGTTATTGTTAAAGAAAAATCAAATGGAGGCCACAGTGTGGGCATATCCTTAGGCCAACCACCCATAGCCACATAAGAGAAACTTCAGCTATCCTGACTTCTCTAAAATGCTGGCTCTGGCCATAAACGAAACTTAAGCTCTCTGTCCTTGTCAGCATGATAAAAGTGAACCAACCATCTATAAGCAAATAAGCTTTTACAGCTCTGCTTGCCCTGAAAGGAATGTAAGATTATAATAACAGCAACAGAGATTAATGTACTTCTTCATTTATGCTTTATAAGTTGCTGTGAGCCAAGCTTCTTACCACTATCTGTTTGAAGACTCCTGGTTTGGCCAGGTGCCATGGCTCATGCCTGTAATCCCACCACTGTGGCAGGTTGAGGTGGGTGGATTCCTTGAGCTCAGGAGTTTGAGACCAGCTTGGGCAACATAGCGAGACACCATCTCTACAAAAAATATAAAAATATAAAAAGTAGCCAGGCAAGGTGGCATGCACCTGTGGTCCCAGCTACTGCCAGCTGAGGAAGGAGGATCACTTGAGCCCAGGAGGTCAAGGCTGCAGTGAGCTGTGTTTCTACCACTGCACTCCAACCTGGCTGACAAGGTGAGACTCCATCTCAAAAAAAAAAAAAAAGGAAGTCTCCTGGTTTGTGAATTAATTTTTGGTATGAATGATAAACAAAAAATTTGCTAACTTGCCCTGATTTCATTTTTGACATTATCATTGATATTATAAACATGATTTTAAATATAGTTATCTTTGAGCCAATTAGGAATATTTACTAGGTAAAATTGTTTGTTACTGAGATAACACTTTCCCAGTTACATGACAGTGTCTAAAACATTACACATGGGCACTAGGGTACAATATTTTTCATTAGAGGACATAAAATACTGACAGAGTAGTATAGCCATGGCACTGGACACAAAGTCCTGGCTTTGGCCACAGTTGTATTTTTATCATCTTGCATTTTTTCTGATCCTTTTGGTGTATTTTTAATGTTTTTTAATGTTTGAAATGAAAAAGCCATATAAAAATATAAACTTTAGTTGCAATTCGTTTTCACCAATAGCCACATATGACACCCATAAAAACAAAAAGCATATACCTGTACATATCTTGACAGTCGTTAATATATTTTTGAAAATAACAGTATATTGAGGGAAGGCTAGTAAATCTGGGGACTGTACAGGAAAATCGCAAGAAAACTGCATGTTCCAAGGCACTGAGCACCAAAGTACAGCAGCCCTGCACTCACTCATTCAACAAACAAGGGTGATGCTAAGCACTGCAGATTCACGGAGAATGTGATATAGCCATGAAAACTGTGCCAAACTATAAACATGTCTCACATACACAGAATGAAAGCTACAGACTACTAAATGCCATAGACAATGCCATGAAGTGCCCTGCAAATCCAAGAACTCATACCTGAGATAATCAGAGAGTTCTATCAAAGAGGTAAACTTCTGTGCAGGTGGGTTGGGTGGGTGGGGAAAAGGGAGAGCATTTTAGAGCAGAGGAAAGAGCATGAGGAAAGTCACTGCAGTCAAGGCGACCTGGACAAGGCCATGTTCCATATGAACTCTGCTCAGGACTGTGGGGCATTTGAAAGGCTTTGCAAAAGACTGCTGAGGAGAAAAGAAAGACGACACACCTGCATCCAAGAAACAGTACAGAAAGGGAGACGAAAACACACCCAGAGAGCAAACAGATAGATGTTTTCAGCTTTAGTAAAAACAAAAGCACAATACACAATTCAGGAAATGAAAAACAGCACATCGTGAGAGCAAGTTAGTTAGTAGGAAATTCACATGAATAATTTTTTAAAAAGATAACTCTACCTGAATCTAGTGAAAAAAATCCAAACTATTTTATTCTATATAATCTATAGGTCTATTAAAACAACATCCATAAAAGTTGGGTTTTACTTTTGAATCAGTGAACTCATTATTTTTTCATTCTATGTTTCTCTTTCTCAATATCACCAAGTTTCCATCCAGAAACAGAAAAAGGACAAAAATATACAATTATCTATTTTAAAATCCGCTTTAAGTTTTCAAAGCTACTATTTTAATAGATTTTCCCTAAAAGTCTAATTGTTCTACCAAAAATATGAAAAGATGGTATTACCACCTAAACTTGATGCTTTCCCAGAAGCCTTTCTTCACAGTAATTTGTGGTCTCTGGATGAGTTACAAAATCACTCCTAACAGCAAATAGGCACTTTACAGCCAATCATTTCTAAAATTTATAGGACTTTAGCCAACGTAAGAACATTAGACGGGCAGTAATGGAATGTGACTACTAGAAGGAAGAAACCAACATACTGTTTTTGGCCACAACACAATGGTATATCCAGAATGCTCAAGTGAATGAGCTCATGAACTATTAGAACAAATAAAAGCTTGGTGAAGGGAATTAACTTACAATTTTGAGAAATCAACAGCTTAAATCCAAGCAATTACCAACAGTAAATAGCGATATAATGAAAAACATCCTTTACAATAACAAATATATAAAGGGGCCTATGTGAAACAAGTCACAAGACTTTATAAGAAACCATGAAAGAAAATTGGAATTTAAAAAGGAGATATTCCTTCTATGTGAAGATTGAATAGTATAAAATGCCGCTCTACCCAAATTATTTTCCTGGAATTCACAGTGAAAAGGTCTGCAGAAGAAAGAGGAAAATAAGGGGAACGACTTGTGAAAATGATTCCCAAGTTCGTTTGAAAGATTAAACAATTGACAGGAGCCAGGAATTTTTCTTAAAAAGGACAATGAGAGCCACAATAATGAAAACTAACACAAGACTTGACACAGCAAACAAACTCTGATATTTTAATTCTCTCTCACTCTCCATATATATATATATATACACATATTACATATATATTTACACATACACACACACATACATATACAATCTCATAAACCAATGTAGAAGGAATAAATTACATACAAAATAGTGTTGAAAAACTATTTGGGTAAAAAAAAAAAGAAGTGATATTTACTTCCTGTCACGTGCCAAAATAGAATGTACAGAGTTTTGTTACCTGTTTAAAAAGAAAAACAAATAAAAAATACTGGTAATTCTTTAACTGATTTTGTGTGAGGAATGACTATTTTACAAAAGAAATTTAAAAGAAGTAAACAAAACCAAATGAAAGATACATACATTTGACCACATGAAAATTTAAAACTTCTGATGTTTACAAACATCAAAAACTTGCAAGGGTGAAAAAGAAATTGTGGGAAATATCTGCAGTGCATGAGGAAACACATGCACATATTTTCTTTCAAAAACTAATCTGAAAAAATAGGAAGAATGAATAAGACCTACTATTTGATAGCACAATAGGGTGAATATAGTCAGTAACAATTGTACATTTTAAAATAAAGGGTGTAATTGGATTGTTTGTAACTCAAGGATAAATGATTGAGGGGATGCATACCCCATTCTCCATGATGTGCTTATTTCACATTGCATGCCTGTATCAAAACATCTCATGTACCCCATAAATATAAACACCTACTATGTACCCACAATTTTTAAAATTAAAAAAATTAAAAATTAAAAATAAATTTTAAAAAATCTGGACTTTTAAAAATAGGTTATCTGACCATAGGTTTATGAGATCCACATATGTAAAGAAAAGTCTTTGGTTTTAGAAACACTTTGAAAAGACTCATAGCTTCTAGTTTATATGGGTATAAAATAAAGTCACCGAGACTTTTAAAATCCATCAGACTGCCATGTCTCTGTTCTTCCATAAAAAAAGGCTGTCTTATTTTATAACCCTGAAGTGATATATTTAGAACTAAGGGTTTTTTTTTTTTCTCCTTTCTGACTGTTTTTACCAAAAACCAATCTTACCTTTCAGTTTATTTGTCAGATACTTTTAGTATCTGAAAAATAAAAATAAAACACAACAGGAAAAAATCCAGCTGAGAATTAATGGTTCCACTACATTTATACCTCTGCAAATTTTCCTATTAAGTCTTAAGAGAGCTCTGTGCTGAAGAAACAGGTCCACTGCTCCTCTGAGTCTGCACTAGAAAGACAGTGGGCAAGTGGGGAGGCACCTCAGATTCAGCACAGGCTTAACAATAAAAGCTATTCCTCTCTCTTCCCCTCTATACAAAGCAAAATATCCAACTCAGAAGTACAAAAAGAATGGAATTAAAAGCACAGGTATCATTATCTGCTACACATATCGTCCTGCTACTTGACAATATGACTAAATTAAAATGAGGCCTATGTTTACATATCAAATGTTAATAATTTTTCACTTTCCAATTGGCTAAATGTTTTATACCTTTTGATTACTGGTCACACAATTTCTCCAAAAACTTAAATCTCCAGTAATAGTGAAAAACTCATTTATGACACTCTTACACACTGAATCATCCAATAAAACTTGATTTCACCAAACAGCAGAGATAAAGTGTTACAGAAAACTGATTTACATTACAACTAATTGCTAATTGCTCAATAACATGTTAATATTCACCTAAGAATATTTGTTCCCAAAAAAAGAGCTTGAAACAGTCTCTATCTGAATGATAAGTCTAACTAATCAATTCTACATTTCAATATTGGTAAAAAAACAAATAACATCAATATGTAAGTGCAAGATACCAAGATGAAAAAGAGTCCATCAATATAGTAAGCTTTCAATACTGAAGAAGAAACATCAATATAAAGCGCCTGTACAGTTAACTCTGGGTCCCTCCCTGGCACTTAATTCATTTCTTATTCTCATTTCCCCTCTCTGTTTGTTCCTCTTTCAGGCCTGGGCTGCTAAACAGATCACAAAGGATCAGATGGGAGCAGAATTGAAATGGATATGGGCTTTGCAAATACAAGAGTCACTTAAAGCAATGAAAATCCTGAAGTGAGAATACTGATTGGGAAGTAAAAATTCAGACAACGCCTTTCTAGAGTACAGTCATACGCGTGTCAGGGAACTAATGCTTTCACAGGTCAAATGTCAAGAGATGGTGACACACCTTAGAAGCCAAATTCAGTTTCATCAACTTAAAAGAAATCATCAAACCATCATAGAAACCATCAAAATATCAGATCCCAACCTTAATTTATAGATAGAAAGCTTTGCTTCTCAAAACAGGGCTTGCCTGCACATGGAGCTGGGAAGCAGTTGTTCTACACTGCCCCAAGACAAACATGGCTGATATGCCAAGACTACACATTTTGACAGAATAATATTTTTATTCCTGGAGAGATAATATTTTTGGATTGTTTTCCTGATATTAAGTGATTTATAATTATTTTATGTTAAAGACAAATGGGGAAATATTACAGAGGAGAATAAAATCATAATTTTTAAACTAAATCCCCAAAACTATTAAATATTTCACAATTTACATCATCATCTTGTATGTATAAGTATACATGCCCATCTTCCACCAGACTTGATTTTCAAACAAACATTAGCAAACTGCTGTGCACCTCTTCTTGTCTGGTAAGAATTAATACTCATGACCTTCCACAGCAGTACAGTAGTGCATAGCAATCTACCTCATTCTTTTCAATGGTGCCAAGTATTCCATCATACAAAAGCCCATGTTTACTTAGCTGTTTCCCTACTGATGAACATTTGTTTCCAATATTTTGCTAAAATCAGTAACTCTATAAAGGAAATACTTGTGTCTTTTCATACAGAAGCAAGCATTTTTAGAATAAATTTCTGAAAGCTGAATTGCTAGTCAAATGGTTTGTGTGTGTTTTACATTTTAACAGATAGGGCCAAATGGATCTCCTAAGAGTGAGTGTGCCAGTTAGGACGCCCATCAACAATGTACGAGTGCCATACTCCCTGCACCCTTTGTACCACTGTGATTAAACTATTTTACCGCTACACTGCCAAGTAGTTTTACTACAATAGTTGCTGTACACTAAGTGATAATGCGAGAGGACTTTTAAAAAAAGTCCTACTTTCCAAAATACTGTTGTTTAAATCATCATCATCCCTGACCACAAACATTTTAAATGTATGAAGCCAGAGGGCCGCCATATTCATAGGAAAACATAAATACATTTCTAAAAGAGCATATGATTAACAAGAGGACAGGCATCAAGTCCCTTGGAGGTTTAGGAGGAAGAACAGCACATGTAGAGGATGCCAGAGGAGGCATTCCTGGAAGAGGTTGAGGTTCCAACTGGATATTTAATGATGAGTCACACTGGGAGAGCCTGAAGCAAACAGGGATGATGCAGTAGATGGTAGATGATGTACAAAGTGCACAACGGCAGAGCTCAACTCAATAGAGAATTACATGGTAAACTATAGGTCTAACACCTGGCTAGGGACTGCCCAAAATACAAACAGGCCAGTCAAACAAGAGAATCAAAACAGTGGCCGGAGTACAGTTTTTAAAGTGTAGGAAACTCAATTATACTCAGCCACCACCAATTCAGAAAGACACCTGCCTGCCTCTGCTCAAGGTGAATAAATCCTCAATGTCCGGCAAGGTAGGAGGTTCCTCAGACATGTCCATACTATCTAAAATATCTACTTAATATGATAGCATTGCTCAAAATAAGTAAGTCAGAAAATAACCACAACTTTCCCACTTCATATTTTATAATCTAGCTGGTCATTACAGTTCAGTCATTTCAAACTGGAAGAAGCAGCACACTCCAGCAAAATAAAGGAGTTTTGAAAGAAACAGTCCTGGGCTCAAATTCTGACTGCATCTTGACTAGCAAATTCATTCAACCTCTTAAAAAATCACGATGTCCTTATCTGCAAAACGGTCATCAAGGCTACGCAGATGAAATGGGATAGGTATGAAGCTAGAGGGCCATAAGAGACACAAGTCTCTTTCTCCTCCCTGTCCATCTATTTCAAGTAAGACCAAAATAAACAGTATTGCTTAATTATTGACTGTTCCCAAAATCTTTTAGTTTTCTAATTTCACTGCCATAACTCCATTAAAACAGTAAAAAAGTATTTGGTGATGAAAAATGTCAAGGCGATTCAGAAAGCAGAATGGTACACTTTAGAGGTTACCAATGCCAAGACAAAGTATTATGGATTAAATTCAAAAGATCATATAAGAAAATCAATATTAGTATAACATTCTTGATTTGGTCTATAAACCTAAGAGCTGGGTCAACTAAGAATAACTCATTTTGCTCAATAAAAACCAATGTTCAGTATCCACTCTTCTCTACTCCTTAATACTGAGCCATTACCCTTTTAATGCGGTTCATCCTTGTCTTGATTCTAATGACCCTCCCATGAAAGCGTTTGCCCTATGTGTCCTGCACATATCATCACTAACCCCCGGGCACAATATCATGTGCAATATACAGATGACTGGTGTTGAAACCACATAACATTGCCCTTGTTTTATTTGTTTCCTCTGACTCTGTAACATCTTACATCCAACATAAATAGGTGTATACCTTCAGGTGTATTAACAGTAAGGTTCTCTGAGTTAGCGTGATTTTAAATAAAACAAGTGATGTTAATCGGAGTAACTCAGCTACTTTAGGTATAATATCAATCATCAAAATCAGCCAAAAACTGCTAGAGTAACATCTTCCAAACTCACATAAATAAATCTGCCAGCTTCTTAACATTCCATGCTTTCCATTAGCCTTTCTATGGCTCTGCTCATTTCTTTTTTATAACCATATACTTCTTTCTATTGATTCTTAGCACTTCATATATTGGCAGGAAACTATTGCCAGCCTAATGTCATGCATTTATGCAGTGCTTTCAATTAAGTCGTTTTGGAACCTCCTTAGCATTCCACTGAAGATGATGTGCTATGCCCCTGCAAAGTGGGTGGCTTCATTCTTCTTTATATTGCCAGCACACAACCCACTGCTTGCTGCACACTGGGTGCTCAGTGTCTATCACTGGAGCAAGATGAGAGCATGTCTCCAAAGTTACACAGTCCTGGGTCTCAATCTCAGCGCTGGTACTTCCCAAATTTAACCTGAGGCTTGGGCAAATCATGTGACCTCTCGGGGATTTAGTTTCCTGTCTGAAACTAAAGGGGATCAGGAATATCTATTTCATTGACTTTCTGTGAAAACTAAACGAAATAACATATTTACCGTGACTGCTAGAGCAGCTGTGCCATGGCATCTTAGGGCTCAGGAAATGGGAGCCAATTCACTAAACCATGCACATATCCTCACTCAAGTTCTCTTGGAAATCATAAATGACCTCAGCAATGTCGGGCAATAGGTTCAGAGTAGGGCAGTAGGTCCAGGGGTAAAACCCTCTCTCCAACACCAGCGACTATAGAGGTGTGACCCCAGGCCCCAAGCAGCAGCTGATGCTCTCTGAAATTCACTTTGATAATGCTGAATTATTTCCCACACATTGTTTTTAGTCCCATTCTGTAAGTGTTGACCTCGCTCTGCCTTTCAGACTCAACCCCACTCTGACCCAGTAACAATACCAGCTGAGGTGAAACTGGGCTGGCTAATCCCCAGCTCTCCCTTACACATGTCCATCTTCATATCAAACCTTTGTTATTTCACTATTGGCAATAATAGCACCAGGGGAACTAGAGACAAATGTGAACAAGACACCAGGTAAGTTAACTTATGTGATCAGATAGGAGAAAATCCCAGCCACCAGAACACTGTGATTCAAGTCCCTCCCTGTGGCCAGGGAATCCCAAGGGGTATAACTTGGCAGGCTGGACATGGGACACGTGAATGCTCCCAGAGATGTGATCCACGGCTCCGGTTAATCTCTCATTATGAAGATCTAAACACATAGCACTTTAAAACTACAACTCACTAGTCAGGCAAAAACTCTTTGAATGAGGTAACATTAAAATGAAAAAGGCCATGATTAAGACAGCCAAGCAAAATAAAAGAGAAAATTAAATCTGTTAAAGCCCATCTAAGTAAAATACTGAAAACATCATAGAAATAGACTCAAAAAAATATGCAGAATAAGACCATCAATCTGTTTTTTTTTTTTTTTTTTAAACGGAGTTTCACTCTGTCACCCAGGCTGGAATGCAGAGGTGCGATCTCAGCTCACTGCACCCTTGACCTCCTGGGCTCAAACAATTCTCCGGCTTCAGCCCCGCAAGTAGCTCGGACAACAGACCATACCACCGCACCTGGCTAATTTTGGGGATTTTTTTGGAGATGGGGTTTTACCATGTTGCCCAGGCTGCACTAGAACTCCTGAGTTCAAGCAATCATCCTGCCTTGGCCTCCCAAAGTGCTAGGATTACAGGCGTGACCCACCCCACCCAGCCAAAAATTATTGAATTAATGTCTACTACAGTAATATTTACTCCTGTAGAATTTACAAACTACATACTCAAATACATACATATTCTGACTCCTCAACTTTACCCCATTAGAGAAGAGTGAATGAATATATCTCTGGGGAAACATGCATAATCCAAAGGTATCTGTTAATGAACATAAAATTTCACTGATGCCACCTGTTTGTGAATCATTTGCTACTCCATAATATTCCTGCATTCATTTTAATTTCCTCCAAAGCTGAGTGAGGTTAAAACTCCATGAAGATGCGCTACAGTTATTCTCCTAGCCTATATCATACCATGTAGGAGGCAACACCCCACACAGTATCCTCAATGTTCCTGGGGTACCCGTGGAGCCAGCATAAGAAACACAGCTTCCTCTTGGGATACATAACACTGAGCCAAATGATGTCACCAGCACAGAAGCAGCATACGCTACACCTACATGGTGAAGTAGGTCTCAGAGATGTTCAAAGAAAGGGAAATCACAAAAGAAAAAAGTGAGGATGGATAAGACTTAGAAGAAAACACTATACTACATTCTGATATAATAATATCTATATATATATATTTGCTGACTGTCCCAGGTTCCCATCAAGGGGCTCCTAAAATTTTTGTGGTATCTTGATTGATAGGGATAATAGGAGCAGCTTGTGTTCTAAAATTTGATGTTTGTCCCCTGTTCCTGATTGAGAACTCCTAAATCCCGTAGAATTTCTAGGAAGCTAGGAGTATATTTTGTTCTCGTGAGGCCACTCTTGGTGGCCCATGAGACAGCTTCAGGATGGACAAGGGTCTCCAGAAATATCACAGCAAGAACTGAGGGCCTCATGAACAGAAAGGGGAAAGGAGCTGGAGATTAATTAAGGCAATGACCAATAGCCAATGATGTAATCTATCATGTCGATGTAATTAAAGCTCGATCAAAACTCCTGAACCACAGAGTTGAGAAAACATCTTGGCTGGTGAACACATCAAAGTGCTGGGAGAGCAGTGTGCCAGGAGACAGCATGGAGGCATCACACCCAGAGCACTTCACCCTGTGTATCTCCTCCTGGGTTGTATCCTTTATAACAAACTGTTAATAGTAAGTACGATGCTTTCCTGAGTTCTGGGAAACCTTCTAGCAAGTGACCAAGGGGACCCCCAATTTATAGCTGGTTGGTCAAAACTGCAGGTGATAACATGGGATTTAACTGGAGATTCTACTGCAGGTAATCTTGAGACAGTTTTTAGCCTGTGGGGTCTGGGCTAACCCCAGACAGTGTCTGAACTGAATTGTAGAACACTCAGTTGGTGCCCAGAGACTTGGATGATTGGTTGACATAAAAAAAATTTAAAAACTCATACATTTGTTGTCACAAGTTTTATTAAAAACAAAACAAAACAAAAAAACAGGTTGAAAGCACATCAACCATGCCACGGCAACAAAAAGACAATTGAAAAATACTGGTGAATTCATTCCAGATCTCAATCACCATTCACAATTTTGAACCATCACTCTGACCTTGGGAGAAACTGAATAAGATAAAGCATATGACTTGTTTTATAAATTGATATGCTACATTAGCTTTAAAATATTTTATTACATGGCTTACCTCACAGTAAATAAGGATTGCCTCCAATCAACTTGTTTATAAGTTGGTTGGTAGCCACAGTTTCTTTTTTTTTTTTAATATAGAAACAACACTAAGCAGAGACTTTAGAGATCGAGCAGGCTACACTATCACTGAAACACAGCACTCTAATACCACAGAACCTACCCACTACACAGAAGAGGACCACTTTGGAAAGTTATAGAGATAAGACACTTCTTCACTCCCTCGAACTGCTCAGCCACGCTAATCCTTTACCTCCGGCAAAGATTTACAAGGTCATGTCTGGGGAAGGAGTATGAAAAACGAGCTCTTTGGCACAAAACTGGGCAAACTGCAATAAGAAATAACTCCATTATTAACAGGTTAAAAGCAGAAGGTTCCAGGACATGGGGCTGCAGAGAAAAAGTCTACATGTTAGGTTTTTTCCTTTTATTTTTAAGGACCTCTTACTTACAAGGCCTTCTTGCTAGGAAGAGATTCCTAACTCAATTTGCCTTGAAATCTTAAAAGTCAACAGGGTTTGTTCTGTACCTCTTTGTAGCACATAGCGTTGTGGAAACTAAGCCACTAATTGAGTTTCTGGCTCCCCTCCTGGGGTTGTAAGTTTCGTTCATTCATGAGGGCCGACTATGTATTTCCTGGTTACTGTATCCCAGTGACCAGCCACAGGAGATGTCCAATAAAGTATGTGATGAAATGGTTAAAAAAAAAAAAAAAAAAAAAAGTCAACAGGGTTAAGGTAGGAGTCACCGAGATACCATAAATACGCTGCCATCAGTCCTCCTTCAAACCATACAGTAACACCAATGAAAAGATGTAGCCTTAGTGGATGTCGGAGACATGATGGACCAGAGGGATCAGCTTAGGAAACAGAGGCAGAGATTGCCCCCCATCATATGGGAGCTCAGGGGCACAGAGCTCAGCCAGAACCTGCGTCTTCTGAATCTCAAGCTGTTCATCTTTCATGACATGACACTGCTAATGAGGAGCCTATTTCAAGGTCTTAGTGTTAAAAACAAAAAAACAAACAAAACCCCCTAACTTTGTATCACTCATGCTTAAAACTCATGGGAGAGCATAACCGTAAAATTATAAAGAATATAAAATTATTCCCTAGACCAACATTCTCAACCAACAGGGGCAATAGTGCTTTGGGGGTAAGGGTAAACAAGGAGGGAGACTGAGCATTCTCTTGCTAAAATTAAAATATTTTCCTAATTCCTTAAAAATAAACCAAAGCTAACATGTAGACTCTAAATGAATAAATGACTTAAAAGCAACAAAAACAAAAGGTATACATTTAGTTATCAAAAATCTATTAAGATCAGTATTTTAAGGTGAATGCAAAGAATGACATGAATTGCAGGTACTCTATTACTGTTTGACAACCGGTCTTCCTACTCTCCAAAAAACCTATGAAGGGGTAAAATTTCCCCAAAGGGTATTGAAAGTCATCTGTACACACCAGTAGTCAGCATGTCATTTCAATAATGTGCAGGACAATATCAAAGTCCAGTGGAACCCATCAAGTGGAAGTCAACACAGGGTCAGTGGCAGAGCGGGTTAAGCTGTCCCCTTTCCTGTACTATCTATTCTCAAGTGAGGCAGATGGTAGACTACTCACTCCAGGATAAAGGGTAAGCAAGGAGAAAAGGAAGGAAAGATAAACTCAGCTCCAGTGGTACATTGTAAACCCTAACGGCAATGTATTAGTCTGTTCTCACAGTGCTAATAAAGACATACCCGAGATTGGGTAATTTATAAAGAAAAAGAGGTTTAATGGCATCACAGTTTCACATGTCTGGGGAGGCCTCACGATCATGGCAGAAGGCAAAGGAGGAGCAAAGGTATATCTTACATGGTGGCAGGCAAGAGAGTGTGTGCAGGGGAACTTTCCTTTTATAAAACCATCAGATTTCATGAGACATATTCACCATCACAAGAACGGCACGGAAAAACCTGCCCTCATTATTCAATTACCTCCCACCAGGTCCCTCCCATGACACGTGGGGATTATGGGCTACGATTAGGGATGAGATTTGGGTGGGGACACAGTCCAACCATATCAGGCAAGCTTCACATAATCTCCAAAATCTATAGTATAGCCTTTCCTAGATGTTTCAACTCTTCATAAACCAATTTGACAAACAATGTAGATTTTGTATTGAATAGCAGAATTAAAGTAGAATAATAACTGTTAGCATTAGCACAGGCCTATAAAATGAAAGATAATAAATGTTAATTTCTTTTCCTTCCTTTTTTGTTAGGGGGAAGGCTGATTCAGCCAAAAGTTATGAAGGCACAATTTCCCTGGAATTTGTAAATTGAGCTATCACTCCAGCATAAGGAATCACGGCTAAGGAGCAGCTATTGCCAGCTCCATTGGTGAGCGGCCTAAGCTGATTTACCATTACCATGATTATGGTTTTAGAAATCTATTCAGTGATTCACACGTTTAATGTCCTTAATGCTGAGTTGGGCTACAACACTGGTTAGCTGCACTAATTAGTTGAATAGAAGAGTATTTGAAGTTATTCGAGGATTATATGTAAATTAATGCTAAGTGTATGTAAATAGGTTTCTAATTCCAAATATTGCCTCTAGAAAAAAAAAATCCACAGCACAACTACCTCATGCTCCCCACAACCCACTCTGATGACCATCTGATGACACTGGCACATGGAGATGCCATTCATGATGACGGAGCAAACCCTGCTGCTCTGAGGGCATCAGGTCACCCAGATGGCCACCAGGCTCCAGTGGTGTTCCTGAAGAGGGTGGAAGGAGAAGGCTGCTGCTCCTGGAACTCGAAGCTTTAACAAAGGTGACACAGGAGGGAGCCCCAGGCCACTCAGTCTCTAATCCTGGCTGGTGCCAGTCAGGGTGGGAGACCAGACCTGCCCTGGCTAAATACCTGCAGGTGGATCTCGGAGCAGGCACACCGAGCCCTGGGGACAGCAGCCACATGGGCCAGCCTCTGTCTGCAGAGCTGACACAACTGCTGTGTGCTGGACGTTAATGATTTGCTTCAGGGAAAGACAAAGTGGATGTTCCTCACCAAGTGTCAGGGCCCCTGCACTAGAATCTGTGACTGTTCTACTCAGAACAGAAGAAATGTCCTTTCAGTCACTAGCCGGGTACCTTGAGCTTGCTCTGGGGCTATGAATAAGCCCTAAATCCAGTGAGTTGCACATCAGAGGGAACAGGAGGCAAAGCAGGCTCTCCACTGACAGCACAGGAAATACATAACGCTGCACTCACCCATATTGGGCCAGTCTCCTTTGGGGTTTGTCCATTTATCTTAGGATGAGTTAAGAAGAAATTCTTACGTCAGAAATTGAGTGTGCATATTCTAAACTGTCATCACACATTGCCAAACATTGTCATAAACATTGTCCCTATAAATGCCCCCATTAACAATATATGAGAAGGCACTTTTCCCAGTTCCTTCCTGACATGGTATATTGTGAGATTTTCCATCTCTGCCAATCTGATGCTTAAAAATATATGCTTTCATATTTATTTATAATATTAGTGATGCTTAAAATTTTTTTATTCAACTTTGGTACTTACTTTTTGTTAACAGCCTATCCTTGACATTTTACTACTACCATGTTGTTTTCTTATCAATTTATCCATCATATATATTGCAAATATTTGGTAATTTCTCTTTCATGCTTCCTTATGAAACTTAATAATAGAAAAAAAATCATTTAAAATTTTCATCAAAAAGGATAAATTGAAGCATGTTCATAAACAAGTACACCATTTTTTCATGGCTAGCTTGATAATGGATGCAAGTAATTCTACCTGATACTTGTTTAGGAGCCTGCTGCTTCAGCTGTAGGAAGATTACTGGGCCCTACGATATACTACCAGAAGTGTTTGTGGCTTCTGCTCTTCAGCAACTAAGTGATCCTTTGTGCTTGAAGCTTGGAGGCTGCACACAGCTGAAACCAGCCCCTGCACAGACAGGCAGCCCAGGCAGCAAAGCACTGGGAACCATGCCAGTCCCTGCCACCACTGGATGGCAGGAGGGGGCAGTACTTAGCATGCCTGCTAGGTGCACTTAGCACCAGGGAGCAAAATTAGTGATGCATTGCTTTGGCAATTTCCTTACCTATGCTATGCAAGCTGGAAATGGATTTCCTTCAGGTGCTCTGGCTCACAGGATGTCAGCAGTTCCTCTATCCTTTGACTCAGGAAAAGAAAGTAGATTTGAGAAGCACCCACCAGAGCTCCCAGCTTACAAGGGGGTGAGGGATCCAGAAGGAGCTGCTCTGCCGTGCATCTGTGGAGTAGCCAAGCAATGTTTAGCCATTCCCTCCTAACTAAAAAGACCAAACAAAACCAAAAAGGAAGGTTTTAAACACTGAAAGCCTTTTTTGATAAATGGTGAAATTTCTCAAAATCTGCCACCATGAGGTACATAGAAGTACAAGGAACCAGATGTGTTTGCCAGAGCTTGCTAACAAACTCTTTCCTGCGGCAGGGATGGCATGTCTCTCAACATGATGCTCTCAGGAGGCAGGGATGAGACAGAGGAGGGATGGGATCTGTTCTTGGTGGACAGCCATGTGACTCTCTCTCCCTGCACAGTGTGAAGTACACAGTGACCTTGGGGCACTTCTTCCTAGAAGGGGACTGAGACTCAGGGGCTGCCAGCCAAGCCCGGAAAGGCTTCAGTCCATTGTTCATTTCATCAAGTTGTGGTAGTAAACAGCTGAGTTTTTTCAAACACAGTTTATTGTATATTTATGCTTAGAGTATGTGTACTGTTCATACATTGGTAAATGGAAATTTACCTCACAAAAGGGCTCAACTGTTTCTTCACTGACATTTTCCAAAAACTTGCAAGAAGCAGACCAATAAGTGAGAAAATAAAGGGATGATGGTTGAAAGGTGGGGGGAATCCACATTTTCCCAGAATAGTAGGATGGAATTGTAACCAACGTCTTGGTTAAAAAAAAAAAAAAAAAAAAGCAAATAGTCTCTTTCCCACAATAATACCACAATCCCTAAAAAGACCAGTAATTGGCAAGTAAGGAAAGAGAAAGGTGAAATAGATTATAAATTAATTGATACAGCAAAACAAACAAAAAAATCCCAGAAGTAAATTCCCAACCAGTTTCAAGCAGGTGAAATGCATATGCATGATTCTCTCTCTTCTAAATAATTTTACAGCCCCACACAATAGAGTTTGTCACTACTGTAAGAGTTAAAATAAGAGGAAAGAAACACGAATGGCGGCTTGACAGTTAAAGACCGGTTTACTTTAGATAAAACCTGAGAGGGGCTTCTGGCTGATTTCGGTCAGGAGCGCTTTCTCTTACAGACTAAGCGTACATACTGGTTTTAGGGTGAGGGGGCTTTATCACAAGCTTGGCATGTTTCCGTGTGAGGGAGAAGTTTTAGGGCAGGGTTGGAATGTCTCTGGGAGGACGGGAAGTTATCTTGGGGGCTGGCATCTTCCCGGCTGGAGGGAGGTTATCTTGGGGCTATAATTGTCTCTGGTCGGGGAGGAGTTTGGAATGTTTCTGGTTGAAGATGTTATTTGTGGTTTATGGTCGTGCTGACCTTAGCCATTAGGGTGATACCCTTTGGATTTAGGCGGTTTTTGATCAAGGTGAATTTTAAAATGACAGTGCTTGTCCAAGATGGTAATACTCCTGCTCTGTCAACTACAGAACCAGGATCAGCTCTGGAAAGTCCTTGAGGAAGCCAGCTTCCCTCCAGCTCTTCCCTCAGGCCCAGCAGGAATGAGTCCTTCCGCCACCGGGTCATTCTATTCTGTCCTCTCAGTTGGTGGTAGAAATCTTGGTAAGATTCTGGATGGCAGCTCCTTTACATCCTAATTGTCATATTTTAACAGAAACTCATAATCAAAAGTCAAGACTTAAAAGCCTAAGTCTCTAATTGTATAATCTGAGGTACAAGGAAAGCAGTAGGAGGTTTTTTCAGCATCTCTCGAGTCATAATACAAAAACAACCCAGGCTTCCTAAGGCCAACCCTCGGTGTCTCTATTGTACAAAGAAGGTTAAGTCCAAGGTGTCATAAAAGACAGGTTTATGCACTATTATCCTCCGTCCAACAAAGCTCTCTCACTTTACATGACCCAGTCGGTCTTTAAAATAAATAAATTATGGAGCATAAACAAAGAAAAACTTTTTTGAGAGGGAAAATTTTACAGATCAGAGAAAAATCTAGAATCTTTGCATCTTTTAAAAAATAAATTATATGCCCTATAATATCCAATATCTATTTCTATGAGTATATGATGAGTACTTCCAAAATAATTAATTTTCCCCTCAAAATGTATGGATGCTTAATAAAAAAATGATTAAAACCTGAAAACACAGATTTAATTGTTATTAAATTGATAAAAGTAATAATGCATTAGTTGCTTCCAAAAGAAAGCTTTCAAATAAAACAATTGTTTTTGGTAAGGACTGAAGATGGGAGCTATCGCTGTGAAATGATGAAACTAATCAGAAGAATCCACGTATTGATCAATAACAAAGAGGGTAATCAGATGTCCAGGAATACTCACTTATCAAACTCTAATAATCACGGGAAGCATTTCTGAAGCTTTCCCTCTGAACACAAGTTTTTGTGTCTCAAAACAGCAGACAAAATCAAAACCAAAATAAACACCATACAGAGGAAGGTGAATCCTGCTTAGGCAGGCAATAAAAGGGAATTAGCGCCCAAAGGTCACGTCTCTGCAAGCCCCACTGTCCCTCTGTGTGACGGCTGTCACCAGAACACCAAGGGTCCCACTCAAGAACATGAGCCCTCCAGGACCCTCACCTTACTTCCCACCCTATTATAACCAAAAGGAAACAAACCAAAAAAAGAAAAAGAATACATGCTAAAGCTTCAGTCCCTCACTTAATGCATCCAATGCATTTAATTGTAAATTCAGCCAATGGAAACAATCTGCCTTCATTCTGGTTAAAAAAAAACTACTCAATGAGAACATGCTCAGTGCTTCCTCATCATATCACCAGGGACAAACACTCTTCATTGTGGTTCATAACCAACTTTTCTATACGTTGGCAAACATGAATTTGTTTTTATAAAAGAGAGATATACTCTGTACTTTTATAATCTAACTTTTTTAACTATCCAGTGTTATTAAAATCATTTTACGATTCTTGGAAACAATTTCAGTGGCTACCTAATATTAAGTCAAAACAAAATGACAGTTTATTTTATCATTTCCCTATTGGACATTTAGGTTGCTTCCCATGTTAAATTTATATTTATGTGACTATTTGATGAAAGCTTGCCTGCCTCATCACATTGTAAACACGTGTTTGTTTTTGGTCACCATTATTGTTCATTCTCTAGCGATACCTAAAATATAACAGGTACCAGTAGCATGTGGTGAATAAATGAAACTGCCCTTCAATTCTTGCTTCAAACCAGCCTCATCTACAAAAGGTTTTAGCACCAAGAGCTGGTTGAAAATAATGTAAGACATAACTTATGTCCCACCACACCATAAATTGTGAATAGCTCTACTCTGTGTGTGTGTCATAACACCCATGTGAAAGCAGGTGATCAAGTATCTAGTTAATCTTTACTAAAGATTCCGGGAAACGGCTACTTAACTTCCTAAAAGCAATCAATATATAAGGCAGATTTAGTGGATGAAGAAGGAAAAGGTAGCATCTGGAGGTTCCCACATTTAACCAGATTTGATTGTAGAGACAATCTTTTAAGCACTTTATATGGTACATTTCTATATGGATGAAAAATGACACTAGGATATGAATTAAACATAGAAGACACCTACCGAATGGGGATGAAGTAGATACAACAAAGCTTAGTGCAAATATCCCTGTCTGAACACTCTTACCTCTTCACCCCTGCACAGTCCTAACCTTGTCTCCTACAAGGCACAGAGGCCACACTCAAATTATGACAAGAGGGAAAGATAAATAAACACAGGCAGGTTTCCCCCAACACATCCCACAGGCGACACTCCATCCTCTGCTCACACTGTTTCCTCCCCTCTTCATGCAGAAGCCCCACCCATCCTTCTAGATCTACCTTAAAGGCTACGTCTACAAACAGTGCAAGAACACATCAAGCCCAATGCACCATCTGCCATCATGTGTAAAGATCTTTTTACCCATAGGATTTTAGAAGTCTAAGCATCATGAACAACACAAGTCAAATACTTACTGAAATTAACACCTGGAAGGTACATAGTGACATCAGGAGAGTAACTGGGGCAATGATCACTTTGTACAAGTGACCCAAGAACAAAGGCTTTATGGAATCGGAGAAATCTATAACTTTTTTTACTGCTTTGATGTCTAAGAGAAGGTCAGATCCTTTCTAAATGACCTGCCCTCATTGGTAACCCTGACATTTCCAATATAGTTGAGAGATGAATCTTATGTAACTTTCTCTTGCAAAATTCAGCCAGCTTCCTGCTGTGGTCTAAATGGCAGAGCCCTCATGAATGAGATTAATGCTGTTATAACAGAGGACCCAGGGAGTTACCTTGGCCCCCACAACCACCACGTGAGGGCACAGGTAGAAAGTGCCATCTATGAGAAATGAGCCCTCACCAGACACCTAATCTCCTGGTGCTTTGGTGTTGGACTTCTCAGCCTCTGGAACTGTGAGAAACAAATTTCTGTTGTTCAAAAGCCACTCATGTTATGCTGCTGCCATTACAGCAGCTTAAATGAACAAACTCCCTTTGACACTGAAAACTAAAGTCTTAGAAAGCATCATTTTCTCAAGGCTTGAGGTACCAAAATACGTCAATTATTTTCTAACTTCTCTCCCTATCAAGAATTCCTACTTTCTCCCACCAATATTCCAGCTATGAAAATAAATGTTGATGTTAAAATTCATGCCAGTCACAGTACCACCTTAAGTGGTCCAAAGAATGCAAAGGAGGAAAGAAAGAAGAAGGTGCTTTTCAGCCACAGCAGAAAGCTGGCACTTGGAGAGCTGAAGGGTTTGGTCCCCAGCACAGAACGACTGAATGGGCAGTCAGCAGAGGTGAACCTCAGTCAACTGGACAGCCCCTCTTACTCTGTTTTTGGCCTCCCATCATTAATACTTCTGCAGCCCCTCCCTCCAGCTGCTTCTAGCTTGTGTTGATCTCTCTGGAGAGCAGCAGATCGTCAGGGAGATCCATCTGTTAGACCAGCCAGGGAGCATCCATGCCAATGGAACACTGGAAAGGTGTTTCCCAAGGTATGCCCAGTTTCTCCAGACGCTCAAGTGAAAAGTTGCCCAAACCTTCTGGAAACCCATGGACTCTTCTCCTTTTTAGAATCACGATGGACATTTGCATTTTCTGCACCAACTTGACCTTGGGATCTATTTATCAAGTGGCATTATCCCAGGCATTGTGTGTTCTAAAGAACATCTTCTGGAAAGCACTTGCTTTTTGTTTCTTTCCCACATGGGCAAAGGGCAGAGTGCAAATCTTCCAAACTTTTACACTCTGCTTCCCTTCTAATTATAAATCCCAACTTTCAGTCATTTCTTTGTTCCCACATCTAAGTATAGGTTGTTAGAAGCAGTCTGGCCACATCTTGAATGCTTTCCTGCTTAGGAATTTCCCACCCCTACCTTCTTGCCTCCCTTTAAGCTGATCCAAGTCAGGTAACAGAAAGCTTCCCGTTACCAGCAACTAATCCATAGAGAGCTCCAGCAACAAGATTCTTTCCTCCTCAGAAGACAGAATTCCGTCAAGAGGCATAAGGCAGAGTGAGAGACCAAGGCAACTTTTAGAGCAGGAGTGAGAGTTTATTAAATTTCAGAGCAGGAACAGAAGGAAGTAAAGGACACTTGGAAGAGGGTCAAGTAGGCAACTCGAGAGATCCATGAGCACTGTCTCACCCTTGACTTGGGGTTTTATACATTGGCATGGTCCGAAGTTGGCATTTCTCCTCCCTTAATTTTTCCTTGGAGTGGGCTGTCTGCAAACACAGTGGCCTGCCGGCACTTGGGAGGGGCCACATGCATAGTGTGTTTACTGACGTTGTGCACGTGCTCATTTGAGGCATTTTTCCCTTACCAGTCGAGTGTTCCTAGAGGAAGGCTATATACCAGTTAAACTCCATCATTTTACCTCTTAGTGTGGATGCTGGAGCCCACTTGCCCAACTCCTGAGATCTTATCAGGAAGCTGCTCCTCAACAGCTCAGGTGTCCTCTATCTATTGGGAGACTGCCTTTCCCTGGCACCAGTAGTGACCAGTTACTATTTTAGAGAGACAGTATAACAACTTCCTGACTATCACCTGATGGTCACCTGACATTCCTGGGAGGGTACAGGGGGCCTCTCCACCTGCTCATGTCTGGATAGCTATCTACTCTCACAACCCCTCCTAACATAGCTGACCAAGCAGAATTCCCAACCATAAGGAAGAACCTAACCATTTATCTCTTTGAGTTACTTCTTCCCAGGTTGCTGAAGCTGAGACAGGAGAATAGGGTCGGGAAGCAGGGAACCTAAGGCCGATGCAGGCTGACTGGATATCAGAGGCTACTTCCTTTTCAACCACGCCCTTTTCTGCATGGCAGTTGCTGACTGGCTGTTGGAAATGAAAGTACCTCTGATTGGTCCCCTCCTGCAACCAATCAGACTGGTTGCGGACCTACTCTTCCCCTCCCACAACCAATCAGACTGGTCATGGGCCACTACTTCATTTGCATAGAGTGAGCCAAGGGGAAAGCTCTAGAGAGTATTTAAACCCAAGAAAATTCTGTAACCGAGCCTAAGCCACTTGGCTTAGTACTCCCACTCTGTGCAGCGTACTTTCGTTTAAAATAAATCTCTGCTTTTGCTGCCTTGCTTTGTTTGTGCTTTTTGTCCAACTTTTTAAGATGCCAAGAATCTGGACAACTACCCTCAGCTGGTAACATAGTGAGACTCTGGCACTCCTGATAAAAACCTGACCAGATCCAGCCAGCTAAAGACAAGATGGACTCCAGCACTGACCTTCCACCAAGATTTTCCTCATTATCTTGTAGGGTTTTTTTTTTGTTTTTTTTGCTTGTTTGCTTTTTCTTGAGACGGAGTCTCACTCTGTCGCCCAGGCTGGAGTGCAGTGGTGCAATCTTGGCTCACTGCAAGCTCCACCTCCCGGGTTCAAGCGATTCTCTTGCCTCAGCCAACCAAGTAGCTGGAACTACAGGTGCCGGCCACCACACCAGGCTAATTTTTGTATTTTTAGTAGAGATGGGGTTTCACCATATTGGCCAGGCTGGTCTCTAACTCCTGACCTCGTGATCCTCCCACCTTGGCCTCCCAAAGTGCTGGGATTACAGGAGTGAGCCACCGCGCCCAACCTATCTTGTTATAATACTAAAAATCAGACCCAAGGGTGGAGATTTAACAGGCTAATGAGACACGTGACTCATGAACTGCACCAGTGTGAAAAGTTCCCCACCTCTACCTGCCTATATGTTGCTCCTTTCCCCGCCTCAACTTCCTGAAAATTACAAGAGTGAAGCCCTCCAGAGAAAGAGCACAGGGACCCGTTTCCTGGATGCTGCTCCCTTGTGACTGCTCCTCAAGCCACAAGCCTACTAAACCTTGTCTGAGAAAAATTTGTTTGGCTGGTATTAATTTTTCCTTTTTTTTTTTTGAGATAGGGTCTTTGCTTTATTGCCCAGTCTGGAGTACAGTGGTATAATCATGGCTCACCGATGCCTCAACCTCCTGGGCTCAAGAGATCCTCCCGCCTCCGCCCTCCGAGTAGCTGCAACTTCAGGCCCGCATCACCATGCCCAGCTAATTTTTGTATTTTTGTAGAGATGGGGTTTTGCCATGTTGCCCAGGCTGGTCTCAAGCTCCTGGGCTCAGACAATCCTCTTGCCCCGGCCTCCCAAAGTGCTGGGATTACAGGCATGAACCACCACACGCAGCCTGGCCTGGTATTAATTTATGTTTACAGGAAAGCCAAGAACTCAGAGTCTGAGCTGCAGAAGCACTTGTGTGCTTCCCCTTTTTCCATTAGCACCCCTAGCATATTAATATTAGTGACTTTAAATTACTGCTCTGATAATTCAAAAACCACTGCCTGAGTCTGGGCCTGTGGGCTGCCCTGTCTCTTCGGACTGTGCTTTCTGCCTTTTAGCATGCCTTGTGATTTTTTGTCGAATACTAGACAGAACCTATTATGTGAAAGAACTGAGGTAAACAGGCTTTTGGTGTGAGGTTTTATGTTTATCTGGGTAGGAGTTAGCTGTTTTTACTGTTTGCTGTAACTGTAGATGCCGGAGGCTAAAATTTCCTACAGTATTCTTGTTTGGTCTCCTTTAACCTTTGCATTACTTTTCACTGTAATCCCCTGTTACCACGCAAGAGCCTAACTGATGTGGAGGTGAGTGTGAGAGGAGGTGAGTGTGACAGGAGGTGAGTGTGATTAGGTACTGGGCTGTACCGGCTGTGCCCTTCACAAGGGGGTCTCAGCTTTACTTTTTCCCCCTTAATGGAGACAGGAAGGCTAGAAGGGGCAAGAGCTGGGCATTTCCCATCCCTTGGGTCAGTTAGATTCTGATAAAAGCTAAGTCTGCTGGGCTTTGGCAAATAGTTTGAGAGCAGGCTTTTGTTAAAGAGAAAAGCCTGTTGTGGATATATTTCAAAATGGTTACTTTCCCCCTCCCTCTGCCAGAAACAAGTAGGATTTTTGTGAGACACTGGTGAGACTCCTGGAAGTAAAATTCATGAAAGTGTGGCGGCTCTGGGCCCCACAGTCTTTAACTCTCAAAGCCAGTGCATGCTGGGCCCCCAGCAATTCGTCAATTGCAGCTTATCTGTTCCCACTAGTATAGGGATCGGGGTGGGATTCTGCTCCTGGACTTCTGTTTCCGGTCACCTGTCATTCCAGGTATCCTCTCTCCACTTCTCAGGGCAGCAGTTTACCCTGTCACCTCAGTTCTTCCATGGGTCTAGGAAGAGTCATTGATTTTCACTTTGCTCAGCCTTTTCCCTTATTGCTAGGACAGAAGTACAGACGTTCAAGCTCTTTACATGTTGTCTCATTAATATTTTGGCTTATTAATGTGTCATTCGGGTAGTTTTATAGTCCTCCACATTTACAATGTTCACAACTTCCAAAACATATGTTTGTTTCAAATACCTTGTTATAACATGCTGTCTTAAAGTACTATTTACACACAGGAGAAATGCACTCCCCACATACAAGCATTTAGAGAAACTGCTAATCCTTCCTACAGTGCCAGTCACCCTAAGTGAATCTTTCCCAGTACATTTGACATTTAAAACCTCTCTGGCTGTTTTGATTACAACGATCCTTTCTTTATAAATAACTTCTAAAACCAGATGTCAGACAACATGCAGATGGCTCCATTAGTCAGTTCAGGCTGCCAGTTAGGCTGTCTGGATCAGCATCAGCATACCTCTCCATAACGAAGCCCCTGCAAGATGACACAGTGAGCATCAGCACTACGTGCTTCTCCCTTCCTCACGCACAACTCATTTGTTGATGCCCTGTAAGGCAGCAGGAGGGAAATGACTTCATTTAAATAAAGCAGTTTCCTAGATGGTAGTTTATCATGGTCATTTGCCTCTGAACATGCATTTATAAGCCGCGCATCACAAATGCGTGAGGTATTCTGCTGTCCTCTATTCCTTCTTCTCCCCAAAAGAAAGAAAGAAAGAAAGAAAGAAAGAAAGAGAAAGAAATCAATATACCCTTTAGAAATAAAACAAACATTATTTTCAAAATAATATGTTGGCAAGAGTAGATTTTGGTGTTTTGGGAAAAACTTGCTGTTTTTCAGATTGTAGATGGGTTTTGTTTGGTTTTTAGGTTGTGATTTGATCATTTCTCCTTGCTCCTTTTTCTCACCATCAAATGAATTTCCCATTTACTCCTGTGATTTTTGGCTTCAAAACTTACTTGCTTACCTAGGTAAATCTGTGGTGAATTTCATTACAGTTTATGACTTTAGAATTACATTTATGTCAACAGACCAAAATGTCACACACAGGGATTGGATTTCACTGTGGAGTTCTTTAGGCGCTGCATGCAAGGAAGGAGATGGGAAAACTTTATACCAAAGCCACGTTAATGGGGAAAGGCTAGACAGTGTAGACATAAAGGAGGAAGACTCCCTTTCTCTGACATTTTAGCATTATGTGGGGGCAAACGGGTCTTAACCCTTCCTAATCCTTGGCCAAGATTCTCATAACAGTACATAGTAGATTATATACATTATAATACCCAGATAGGCTGTTACTTATTCCAAAAATTTATTCCTAAAATCCAAGTCACTTAAAGAACATAGAAAACTTACTTTACAAAAGATTCTCAAAGGACATCTTTTCACAAAGCCAAGAATTCATTACCAAAATCATCAACCACTAATTACCTCTACCCAGAATGTGCGTGCTTTGTAAATTCAGATTTTTGTATACTGGATTTTCCTAAAGAGAGAACACAACTGAACTTTTGTTACAGAGGTTATACTTCTTTCTCAAAGAACACTCGATTGCTACATAAAATTTGCCTCACATTTCTCCAAAAACTTTTCAGATAAAAGTGAGATACATTTCCAATTCAATTACATGAAAGAGTAATGAAATCTGTATTTCCCCAACTATCTCTCATTCTTTGCACAAGAGATCTGAAGTTCTCTGGAGGCCACTGAGCCAGTGGTAACCCCATATCGACGAGGACCTGCATGGGTCACAAGTGTGAGGAGAATTCCCCTTAATCAAGGTCACAGATGTCTCATGCAAATGAGCTATAAGATGATTAATCATTAGAGAAAAAAACACCCACTCAAACTGAGGAGGAACAAGACATCACCTCTGCCTGGAAGAAAACAGACCATAGGCAGTTTATCCTATAAGGTAAGTGCTCAGCAAACAACTGACGGATTTTCTCAGCTACCTCCTGAAAGGAGAAACTGGTGTAACTTGGTCACCTTGGTTCAGCAGGTCTGGTAGAATGACCCCTGCAGAAACAAGGAAACAATCTCCCAGGATCATCCCTTTCTCCCTGCTCCCACCCACCTAAGCTCAACTCATCCCTCTCCTCCACCCCCACACACCTGTCCCATCCATCACACCCACACCATCCATAAACGGTTCTGCTGAATCCACCTCTTCAATATCCCAGGTATCCATCTGCCTCTTTCCAACTCTACTGCCACTCCCTCCTCCATCAGCCCACCTTAACCTTCAGGGACCCTCAACTGGTTTCACTGCCTCCAGTCTTAGACTCCTCGATCCATTTTCACCAAAGCAATCTGAATGATCTTTCTAATTTACAGAACTGCTGGTTAAAGACTTTCAGTGGTTCCTCGATGCCATAAATCCCTCTCTGAATAAAATCCAAATGCTTTAGTATAATTCGTAAGACCCTTAATAAACTGGCTCAGAGGTGCCCAAATGTTGCTATACGTTGTAATCTGGGAAACTTTTCTAATTCCCAATGCCCCAGCACACTACATACCAATTAGGTCACAATGTCTGGGGCACAGAAGGTAGGGAGGAGCCAGGGATTGGGAGGTTATTTATTTTATTTTATTTTATTTTAAATTTAATTTTCTCTAAATTCCCAGGTGACTCCATTGTGCAGCAAAGTTTAGGAAGCACTAAACCAATGACTTACCTCTCTAGTTAGGCTCACCTATGACCACTTCTCCACCACATATAAAAATCATTTCCCTGTTTTCAATACTTTCTTATGCTTTCTTACATCTAAGGCTCCACCTAGGCTGTTCCCTCCCTCCAAACACTTCACCCCTGTTAAGTCTTATGCAAATCTCCTTCCCAAAATAGCTCAACTCAATTTACAGTAGAGTTCTAAAAAAATTCCCTAACAAAAACTGCCTACTGGAGAAATCCATATGAAGTTACCAATCAGGAAAAGATCTATTAGATGGCAATAAATGCAGATCTGTGTTGTGAAAGCTGTGATATGTAATTAGGGAATACAGCCGGGAATCAGCTAAAATGATAAGGAACGGCCCTGCGTCAATGAGCCTTTATGCATTAAGTACGACAGAGGAGCTAAGAGTAAACTATAAAGCCAGCAGTAAATCAGAAGTCACTGGGAAACTAGAACCAGCTGATGGTAGTCTGAGTATGGACAGCCCTCAGCAGACAGACAACCTGCGATCTGCATAGAGAATGTGGTAGCACATCCCAGCCTGATGACAAGGGGCAGGTGATTTTGTAACAACAAACTCAGATGATCAGATAAGCCATTATCTGTTAATCTTTCAATGAACCGCTATATGTGTAAACAACACTGAAGTCTGTGTTAGGGGGTGTTGGTTGGTTGTACTTTGCTGATTAGGTTGTTCTGCAGTACCACCACACACTTTTTCTCTCTCTCCCTCTCCTTCTCCCTCTCCCACCCCAGAGTCCTCAAATTTGTATTTGATGCCATAGCTATGTGCTCTCCAGCAATTCATACATCCCCTATTATATCACTGAACACAAGGTATTGGGACTGCCCACTGACCTGACAGTATCCCCCAGATTCTTTGGGGGCAGGAACGTGTCCACCGTCACCACAAGTCACCAACAGGAAGCCCCAGATGTAAGCTCCTAAAAAAAAGGGCTGTGTCTTTGCTATTCAACACTGTGCCTCCAGCACTTGCTACAGTGCTTGCACATACTGGGCACTCAAATTCTTATTTGAGTCCCGGTTGGACTCCTTATAATTGATACTTAGCACTGTGGTCTTGAAAATCTGAGAGGCATTTCTTTAGGGAACAAGAGCCCAAAACAGAAGGCAAGAATAGAGAGCCCTACATTTTCTAACACACACTGGGAATAACCCTACTTTTCAAAATCCTCCTCCATAAGCACATTCCCAGTGGCTAGAGATGAGTTAAATCTTTGAAGTTTTGATATTTCCTTTTTTCTGCTGTCTTAGTCTAATCTTCAGCATCATTGTTAACGTATTCTCTAAGCTGGCAATATTGTCCTCAAATATCAAACAATAAGTCCTCAGACAATAAAGAAAATTCCCAGTCTGCTTCTCAGGGTTGTTATGAAGTTTAAGTGAGAGTGTATAAAAAAGGCCTTCTGAAACACAAAAAATACTACACAGACATAAGCTATGAGACTTATAGATTAATAGTAAGCAAAGCCTAAAATAAATTCTTATTAAATTTTTTATACTTCAATTTCTGAGGATAAATGAATGCTATGAATTAAACTGCCACCCTTTTGAGTTAAAGACACATTCAAAAGACTGCAGCTTAATTCATAATCTGAATCACTTTCAGAAGATGGTCCCAAGTTATTTGCTTGTTCCTAGATTATTTATAAGTTTCAGACATTCTACACATGTAAAAAGTTCATTAGAAATCAAGGAGCTTTATGTGTCTAAATATGGTTTGTGGATGAATGTTTGTATTACATAAAACCCTTCAACACACCGAAGATTCTACGATGCACGGAAAGTTATTTAAACTAACTTACACTCCCCCAGACAAACCTACAATGGGCAAATTCACTTGAGGCCACAATTAATATATTATATCAATGTGAATCAGAAATACATTACAGTTGTGGAACAAAGGAATCTGTGAGTGGCTTTTTATCTCTCATTTTTGACAGCTAGATCCAAACATGAGCTGCTTCTTCCCAACAAGTACAAACCATTACGTTCTCACTTACCCTCCATGCCAAAAAAAAGAGCACATGGTCCTAGTCTTAGCTAAATAAGACACCCAGGTCAAAAACTGAGAAACTCTCAATCTTAAGACGGCTTCATATATCTAAAGAAAACAGGATAAATAATTTGATCTGAGGCCAATACCACATTCAACAAATAAAGAACATTTTATGGAAATTTTTTTCTAAGGAACATTTATTAGGGTCGTGCAGGTGTATGCATGTTTTAATACCCAGAAGTAAAAAGAGGGAAAAGTTCTGTAACCTCATACTCAGATAACTGTTGAGTTAAAAATAATGAGAATAATAAAACATGCCAAATGTACACACACACACACACGTGACTGAAATAGGACCCCCCTTCTGTATCTCCAACTCAGTGGCTTTTGCGACCTTTCCTAAAAGTTTCCTGTGATCCCTTTTGAAGGGGTTGAGGGAACCCCTGCAGCATCTATTTAATCTATCAGTAAAACATACTCCTTTTGATTCTTAACACAAACAGCGTCATGTACTACATCTTGCTTTTTACTTAATAACAAAATGCACTGGAATTCCCTCTGACAGCACATACAAATCCTCTTCACTCACAACAACTACAAACCATATCATCACCTGGATGCACCATGATTTATTTAACCAGTGCCTCACTGATGTGTTCTGACTGTTTCCAGGTTTCTGCTGTGACAACCAGTGCTGAAATAAGCATCCTTGCCCACATATTTTAGCAAACCTTTGGAAGTACAGAAGAAGAGTAACTTTTTAATGGTGGGATTGCTGGAGAAAGGGGCACAGGAATTTTATTTTGATATTGCTAAACTGCACTCCACTCAAGTGAGATTGCTCAACTTACTCTACCAAGGACAATATTTTCATGCATTCATTCACTCACCACATGTTCACTGACTCCTTACATTTCTCTATTTTCAGGATATAGCAGTGAAATAGATTTTTTGTTAAAAAGGGCCTCTGCCTATGGACCTTACGTTTTGGTAGGGAGTTTCTGTTTGCCCAAACCTTCATGAGTGCTTAGATTACTTTTTGTTTGATTGTTTGCCAAACGGGTCAAAAATGATGTCTCACTAACATACCTTCCCATTAATTATCAGTGAAGCTGCACATTTTCATTTGTTTATAGCATTTGTATTTTTTTTTCTTAAACTACCAATTCACACGCACACACACAAAAAAATGTATTAGACTGATGGAGCTTTTTCATTACTTATTTCTATGAGTTTTTTTTAATTAAGATTGTTACTGGCAACTCTTTCTTGGTCATATGTATTACAAATAATTGCCAGTTTGTGGCTGATCTTTTGACTGCCTTTGTAGGTTTTTTTTTTTCTTAAACCTAAATTTTATATAAGGAAATCTAACAATTATTAGTTTATGACCTTTGAGGTTTTTGCCTTGCTTAGAAAGGCCTTCACCACTCCAAAATTATTAATAAATCTACTCATGTTTTCTTATAGAAATTATACTTTATGCTTTTATGTTTAAATCTTTTATCTATCTGGAATTTTCTTGGGTATAAAGAATGAAATAAAGATATTGCATTTTGTTTACTCTTGTTTCCTTAAACATTTAAAATTATTGGAAAATCTACTTTCCCTAGTGATTTGAAAACCATCATTATCATAATCTACTTTCAGGTCCATTTCAGGTTTATTTTTGAACAATTATTTTGTTCCATTCATCTGTGTGCCTTTTTCTTTTTCTGTAGCAAGATCTTAAATTATTCAGTTCTAATGTTTAAATTATTATAGCTTCATAATGTATCTAACATCCAGTAAGTCAAGTTGCCCCTCATTACTTATCTTTTGGAGAATTTTCCAAGTTAGTCTCACAGTTTGATTTTTCCAGATGAATTTTGTATCACTGTACCAAATTCCTCTGCACAACAAGAGCAACAAAACTCTGTTGCTCTTTGAATTAGGATTTCATTGATTATTGGATTAATTTATAAAGAATTGATATCTTTCAATATTGTCTTCCTTTCTAACCTGTTCCTTTTTCCATTTAACTCTTCTAGCAAATCTCTTTGTGTTTTAAAGTTTTCATCATACATATCTTCCACATTTCTTATTTCAGATTTATCCACAAGTATTTTATTATTTTGGCTGTCATAAGATCCTATTTCAAAACACATTTTATTGAGTAGGTATATAGGCACAGTACGAAATTCCAAACTCCCCCACCTTTATCCTTAGCCACCCAAATTTCTTCCTGGAGGCACCATGTCATCAGGGAAATTCATTTCAAATCTGCATCAGGATGTTAATCATTTTGCTTTTATGAAATTAGTATATCATCTCTCTAAAAGATAAAAGTTCAAGACTAACAAGAATCTCACACAATCCTGACAAGTCTAAAGAAAGTGTCTCTCTCCCCTCTGTAAAGAGTACCCCATCTCTGCCTCTCAACCTTGAGTCCTCCTTCTCCTTGAATCTCCCACATCCAATCCATTACTAAGTCCTAGAGAGTCTATCTGCAATATATGCCTCATATTCATCTACTTCTCTCCCAATTCAACCTGACTATAAAATGTGAAAGGCAGAGACAACCTTTATTTCATATCCCACTGTTTATCTTGTACACAGCACATTGTCTGGTATAAATAGTTGCTATAAACTCAATGTTTGTGGGCCCCCAAAATTCATATATTGAAATTCTAACCTCCAAGGTGATAGTACTTGGAGATGGGGCCAGTGGGAGGTGCTTAGATCACAGGGGCAAAGCCCTTATGAATAGAATTAGTGCCCTTATTACAAAGGCCTGAGAGAGATCCCTTGCCTCTTCTATAATGATACAGGGAGATGGTGCCATCTATGAATCAGAAAGCCCTACCAGACATCAAATATGTCCTTTGATCTTGGACTCCCCAGCCTTGAGGTCTATGAGAAATAAATTTCCATTGTTTATAAATCACCCAGTTTATGATATTTTGTTAGAGCAGCCCAAATGAACTAATACAGTTGATAGCCATATACCACGGCTTGATCCACAGAAAATATGCAACACATTGTTAGACGTTGGAGCTGCATTGTCAGCCAAGGCTATCAAAGTGGGGTCCACCTGATACCAGCGCATGATAAGGTAAGGACACAGGGCGAGAGTAAGTACATAGAAACTTTTGTAGCAATTTGACATTACTGTCACATTCAAGCTCATGGTCATTCTTCCAGTAATCCGTGTTTCTTATATTCTATAACAGTATCAGTGTACAGCAGATTAGAAATAAAAACTTATGGCCCTTTACCAGAGATGGTTTAGGAAGCACAAGCATGCAGGGTACCATCACCTCTTGCCTTGGCTTCCCCAGGAGGCATCCATCGGGAGTTGCTGCTTCCTCTCTTGCCTCTCCAGGGTGATGCTTCTGTGAATCACATGCCTGCAACTCAAACCCTTTGGTGATTTGCCACAGCATTTGCCCCGATCTACTAATGTCTGCATCACTGGGCTCCTTCCTGCTTCTGTGACTTCACCTAGTCTTCCTTGTAAACATCCAGGCACCCTGGCTTCATTGTTCTTCCCGGGACACATCACTCCCTTTTTTGCCTTGAGGCCTTTGCATGTGGCATTCTCTCAAAAAAAAAAGAGAGGAAGAAGAATTTTGTAGCAAGCCATTTTTAAAAAGTGAAAAAATTCTCACATCCGTGGCCCATTTTATTTGATAAACATAAAAATCTCACACCTTCCCTACTGTCCTTAAAAAATCCCCATATAAATTGCAAATAGTTGCCAATTCAAATTGAAGCAGTAGTAAGGTCAAAAACAAGCATTTACTTTAGTGTTGAGAGATCCTGACCTCCTAAAGCAATGTGGGCAGTGTAAGTAAGTGCTTTTCCGCCAACTCAGGTCATGAGCCTTGAGGCTGACCCCTGAGGCTGCACAGCAGCTTGTGTCCTAGCCCCGTGTGCCCCACCGAGATGCTGGCAGGTGCCACTCCTTTCTAACCACTACAACTTCAAGGCCAAGATGAGTTAGTTCATAAAACAGGAAATCAAGTAGCTAATCAATGTGTGCTGAAGTGCTCACGCTCACTACTAAGTCTAGAAATTTAAAACTTGATGCTATTTTCTGCCTATCAAGTTAACGAACTTAAAACAGCAATACTACCCAATGTTACGTGTAGTATATGATTAGTTTTATACATTTGAGATTACTAGTGGCAACTTGCAGAAAACAGTATATACAATATGATATGATGTAAATTGTGCATGTGTGTGTGCACGCGTGTGTGTAAAATATCAAAATGCCTCATAGACCTTATGAAAATGTCCCTTTTATGGACAGCAATTCTACTCTGAAAAAATATCCCAAAGAACTAATGCACAAAAAGCCCACTAGAGGATAATTTATAATTGGAAAAATATATGAGCCATTCAGATCAATGACTCTCAAATGAAAGAAGAGGCCTGGCCCCCACTGAGTGAAGAGACAGCCAACTCGTCAGTCATAATTACTGATGGACAGTGCCATTACCCACTCACATCCCACTGATAAGTAAAGGACTGAGCCATTGGACAACATGTGGAAAGAGCAAGTAAAGATTTTAACAAATGCCCCTCAATGGAAAATGAAGCTTCTGTAGGAAAAATATATAATAACAAAGAAAAACATATGTAATAATTTTAAAAATACCAGATTTTCATAAACAGATTACAACTACATAAAAATTATGCATTAAAAAAGAATGAAAGAAAAATTAAATGTCCTAAGTGGTTTGCATTCTGTTGGAGGGGTCTTAGGTAAGTTTTCTCTCAATTTCTCCATTTTTTTTTTAGTTTTTCAGAACAAATTCGTATTTGTTAAAAAATGTTAATCCTTTCAAAACCAAGCAAAGTCAAAATGTGCCCACCTCAGCATGCTGTAGGAAAATATTTATCAACAGCAGGTCAGTAAGACTCTTCTAACTTCTTTTTACCATGTGACTTGTTACCGTACAGAAGACAGTATGGAGCTAGTTTAGTAGAGAAGCAGAGAAAAATCATCCTGTCCACTAATCCAAAAGTAGGATTAAGTATATCATCTTTTTGCTCTCTCAGAAAGAAAGTGGCTTACATACTGGGACACACTGGGAATGTTAAGGGGCTTAAACACTCTAGCAGCGTGCATAAAAAACTGTTATATCAAGCACACGCATTTCTAATCCAAAATTCCAGAAACATAGTAAAGGCCCTCTGAAATGTAAATACCCATAAATTCCAAACCTGATTACCCAGTAGCTGTAACTGCTGACAGCTTACGAGGTTCACATCAATTTCAAGGGGCCTCAAGCCACCATGGAATGAGCAGGATCCAGTCATCTACAAATCATTCAATTCCCAGGGCAGCCATCACATGGCTGTTAAAAGAACCAGTAGACTGTTAATTCTCTTTCCTGCTTTGTCTCCTCAGTCATTTCATTCGACATTCACTGTGAATACTTCCCTCACTATTAATGCATTTAGCTTCAGAATCTCAACTGCACAACCAAATGTGCTCATCAGATTGGGGGTGAGGGGTTCTGGAAAGAAAGGAGGAAAAACAACCACGGAGTTGATGCAATATTGAGGTTTAGATTTCAGTCACACAAGAGAAATCAAGAAGCTCAAAGTTAATGCTCCCTTAACAACCTTAAACCTCTACCCTAGGCATATGGATCAGAATGGCAGTTTTATTAGGATCACAATTGTATCAAATACACAGTCAAATCATGTACCACATCTACCATTATACGTTCTCCCTTTAAAATGAAAAAAAGGTTATATTCGAAACTGGAGATAAGGCAAAGCTGTAAGTTTGAATAGAATTGAATTTTGATCCGGCACTGTCTCTTGGCACTCAGTATAAATCTTCATACCCCCATCTGACTACTGCCTCAAGGCCACAATCTCTAAACTCATTCCTAATCCAGTTACATGGGAGGACAAGCATGGTCAGACAGCAAAGAAAACTCCAAATACACACCTGTAGGGGCTATAGTGGGAGAGGGGCAAGCAAAACAAGTACGCCAAGTTCTCCCAACAAGGTGTAGAGGAAAGGACACTGGACCAGGAATCAGGACCCAACTTGGGGTCCCCAGTCACCCACCATCTGTGTGATCGTGGGGAAGCTATTTGCTCTTATTTGTCTGAATTTATTCCTCTATAAAACAAGGAGGTCTCATTCAATGATTTGGGTGGTTATATAAATGAGTCAAAGGTCTCTGCTGGCATTACTTTCCCTAAGTTTCTCAGTTGAAATTTCCTTTCCTTTATCCCTGTGAGGTCTGCTGGAGGTTTCACATGTGGGCAGGCAAACTGTGGGATCCCACTACTTCAACACAAGGCTTTGATAAAATGCCTGGGACTATGAGGATAAAGTAGTATTTTCCCTCATTCATTCAATCAGGAGACACAAAACTACCATACACGTACATCATATACAATACAATGTGCTAGACATTTTAGGAAATGGGTAGAAAATTGTAATTTTAAAAGGTACAGTTCCTACATGAAGGCATGTAATGTTTATAGTCCAACTGGATAACAAATTGAAGAAAACTGCAATGACAAAGATCTAGAACAAATTGCTAATTAATCACAGTATCTTTCCCACTGAGCCTAGGTGTGACCTCAAAATCCTTCTCCACACAATCACTCCATTCAGCACCCAAAAGACTGTCCTCACCAGGTGAGGTGAGGTGCTTTGTGCAGTCCACAATAGGCACTCTTCTGAGCACATGCCCAGCTACTTCCAGTGCCCTCCCACTACTGCTCCTACCAAGCTCCTTTGACCTCCACCTTCGCCTCCAAATCACTAGGTATTCCCAAAAAGAAGGGAGCCACTAAGAACCTAGTCACACTGGCTGAACACTCTTGTCAACTCACCTTTGCCAATTTTTTTAAAAGTCCGAATTCTAGGGAAAGAGGAAACACCTATACCCTTGCTTTAATCCATATCAAGCACACATCTATTTTAAATACTAATGGATGACCATTATGTTATCATTAGACACCTAGTACATTCCTATTAACAAAGGCAATGCATGGTGTCCCTGGGCTTAAATCAATACACAAACGCACCAACAAGTTTTTTACAAACACAAACACAAACACAAACACAAACACAGCTTCTCATGTACTGTGAGAGGCTGCATCCCTAACCAAGTTGGCCATCTGGGAAACGAATGCCTTTGTGGTGGCATTGTGAATTGCCTCCACTCTTCTGGAAAGCAATCTGGCAATACGTTTTAGAAGCCATAAAAATGTTCATACTCTTTGACCCAGTAATGCCACGTCTGAGACTCTATCATAAGAGACTAATTCAAAATATGAAAATAGCTACATGTACAAATGTATACCTTTAACTGTTATTAGTAACTGTAAAAAGTTGGAAGTAACACACATGTCAACAACACAGTTAAATAATTAATGATGTGGCATCACAACAGAATATGATACAGCCATTCAAATGGTAACTATGGAGATTATACAGCGATAAGGGGAAACGCACATACAAAACAACTGATACAACTATGAAAAGCCACTGAACAATTGTTTACAAACTGATTACCATGTTTTAGGGTGGTAAATGTGGGTGCTTTCCCTTCTTTATTTCTAAGCTTTTTGTAATACTGCTATGATGCCTCTATAATTAAAAGATAATCTTTTATTTTAAAATGATATGCATGCCTTTGATTTCAAGGATACAGAGCCACACCAGACCATGCAGCCTGCTATGGTACTCAGGGAGGAAGAGGGACCATTAGCATTCTACGGACGCACAGGCATCACGGGCTGAGCCACACAAAGCAGTCCACGGAGAGCCACCTGGAGGTGTTGCGTACTTGTCAATGATTGCCAAAAAATGAGCAGTGTCCATCTGCTAACCCCAGTCAATTCCCTTCATTACGAGCATCCCGAGGCAGAGAATTCCCCGGGCGCACTTCACATACTGTCAGCTTAGTTATCCATTTAAAAAATTTATTTGAGGTCACATGGGGCTGTACAATCATTTGGTTAAAGTCACAAGCCCAGATTTTCACATTGGGAGCAATGAGAAATGTCTGTGGCAAGAAATGCAATAATCACAAAGATAGAGGAAGGCAAGCAGAAGCAACTTTTCACTTTCAGAGAAGCAGGGGGCTTGGGGAGCAGCCAACGTGGCCGCAAACACATTTGTCTAAGAAACAGAGTCGTGGGGAGGGCAGGGTCAAAGGGAGGGCAGGAGTGGCTCTCCCGAGCTGGGAGGATGAAGACACAGGAGGTAAAGATGTGTGTTCAGCCCTAACAAGCCTTAACCATCAGATGGCAACCGACTTCACCTTGGGGCCATTTAACCCCACGTGCAGTTTCAGCCCTGTGCCAATCCAGGCACCAGTCCCACTCAGGAAAATCTCAGAGATCTCCAGTCCAGTTTTAACCAGTCAGTCCCAGGTGCTGCTCTTGCATTCTTGCCCTTCATCTCTATGTCCAGGCACCTCTTTATACCCTAGTGTCAATGCTCAAGTTCTTTTCTCTCCTCTATACCTTCACTTCCCCACTGAGTCCCTGCCAGGGAAGCAGCAGGGCAAAGAAGCTTCACATACAGGTTGTGAAATCAGACGGCACTGACTTAAAATTCAAGTTAAGCTACTCTTCTCCCTGTATGATCTTGGGAGAATTACTCTCTTGAACTTCGGTTTCCTTCTCTAAAAGATTTGTACCTGCACCACAGGATCATTATAAGGGTCAAATGAAATAACAAATGTAAACCCCAGTATCTGACACTTATGAATGCTTAATAAAAGTTTGCTATATTTACTCTCGTTCCTCAGCAGCTGGCACCCTGCGTGTCTTCTTCCTCCACTAACCCTGTCCATCGAACATGAACCACACAGTCCCGCTCTCTGTTGCTCAGCCCTCCTTATGCTGACCTCAGTCCTGAACTCAGCGTGCCTTCTGGAACCACTCCACTGCCCAAACCAAAACACTCTCATTTCTGCACCGTGAGCCGACTCTCCCTGCCAACAGTTATAGCCCCCCACACACTCAGGAAGTGCACAGTAATTTCATACCTTGGTACCGAAGCCACACTGCCTGGTTCAGAGCCCTGCTCTTTCACTCATTAGTTCATGTGACTTTGCTCAAGCTACTTAACTTCTCTGTGCCTCATCTCCCCATCTGTAAAAGATAGTAATAGTGTCTACCTCCTAAGATTGAGGAGAGGATTCAGTGTGCAAGTAAAGCTCTGAGAACTGTGCTAGCACATAATAACCAGGCACATTTTTTTTTTAACTTCAACTCCCCAAGGCCAGAGGTACTTGATTAGCCTATGTCATCCCATGTCATCCGATAACCCAGGCAGCTTTGCGACTCTCTGACACAAGGGAGATGTAATCTCTCTGGACAGCAAAGCCTTGCTATCTACCACGTGGTGCACAGACTGACATGGGCACTGCCTGGAAGCCTGTTAGAATCTCAGTCCCCACCAAGCCCTACTGAAATAAAATCTGAATCTTAACATGTTTTGCAGACAGAAGTCACCTAGAGGTCTTGTTAAACAACACAACAACACAGGTTTGGATGGCGCCTGAGATTCTGCTGTTCCTAGGACCAAACTTAGGGGAGCAGAGCTCTAGAGGAAAGTTCTGAAGTAGAAGTGTTCCAGTATGTGGGAAGACTGTCACCTGGAGTCTGTAAGTGACAAAGAGGGTAGGTGGGCATGACTGGTAACTGGAAAAGTGCATGGCTAAGAAGATAAATGACCAACAACATAAGGAGCTCCTTGTAAGTTCTTAAGAGGGTAGGGACCAAGTCTTCTTAATCTGCTTTATTGAGTGAATTCCCAACATGAAGGATGGTTCACCAAAATCATCTGACATAACCCTTACTTGTGTGGGGTCCACCAATTTAGCCCCATTTTCTTTTGTGTGTGTGTGTGTGTGTGTGTGTGTGTATGTGTGTGTGAGATAGCATCTTACTCTGTCACCCAGCAAGCTGGACTCATTTTCAATAAAACTAGAATGTTAGTTTAAAAAAAAATTGTTTGATATTAGTTGCCACTCCGCAACCCACCCTAATATATTAAACTGCACACTTTCTGCATGGAGACAATGCAAACTGCTCTTGATAGAAGGGAATGATTTCACAATTGCTTCCCTTAGAAATGATTTTGGCTTTGATCCAGGAGATGGGGTAGGTGGGTTGGAGATAAGAATGGGGCTGGCAGAACACCTTCTGCAAAACAGTGGGCTAGGCTTTGAAAGAGAACTTGCCGTTACTTTGCTGCCATCTTCTTTGTTCTTTTAGAGACAGGGTCTCATTCTATCACCCAGGCTACAGTACAGTGGCACGATCACAGCTCACTGCAGCCTCAAACTCCTAGGCTCAAAGGATCCTCCTGCCTCAGGCTCCCAAGCAGCTGGGACTACAGGTGCATGCCACTATGCCCAAACTTTGCTACCATCTTATTTCAAACTCCCAGAATGTTGCAAACTAAGTTAAGGCATCAGAAAAGTAAGTGCCTCATTTCTATAACCCTTGACCTTTTTCTTAGTGACATAGGTAACTAACCAGACCCTGGAGGTCAACAACCAGAGAATAATAATTATAGAGAAGAAAAATAAAAGACTACAGACTAGAAAAAATCATACCAATTGATCCAAGAGCCCCCCAAACACTCCCTCCCACCCCCAGTAAGCACAGCCTTCATTTTCTAGGACTTCAGAAATAACCAGATGTGGCTGGGCATGGTGACTCACGCCTGTAATCCCAACACTTTGGGAAGCTAAGGCAGGCAGATTGAGACCAGCCTGGGCAACATGGCAAGACCCCATCTCTACAAAACACAGCAAGACTCCATGTTTACAACATGGCAAGACCCCATCTCTACAAAAAAAATTTTTTTAAATAAAAAAAATTAGCCAGGTATAAGTAGCACATGACTATAGTCCCAGCAACTTGGGAGGCTGAGGCAGGAGGGTAGCTTGAGCCTGGGAGATGAAGGTTGCACTAAGCTATGATGGCATCACTGCACTCCAGCCTAGGCAACAGAGCAAGACCCTGTCTCAAAAAAAAAGAAAGAAAGAAAGAAAAAGGAAATGACCAGATGCCCATGACTGTTATCTAAGCAATCTGTCTCTCTCATCCAACAGTGTCCCCTGCCCCACCCACCATCTCCACACAGACACCTGTCACCTCAGTAATTAACTAAGGGGAAAAATCTGCATAAAAGTGAGAAGAGAGCTACATTCCCAGTCCCCACAACCGTCATGAAATTATCTAAATGTGAATGCCATATCAAACCCAAATGTGCTTCTCTTTGAAAAAAACAAAATAAGGATCACCATCAGATGTCCCTTCCAAGTCAAAGGTCAGGAAGAATTTCCACTATGTCACTCTGAATCAGCAGCTGTGTATGACTATAAACAGGCATAACATTTGGACATGCTTATGTTATATATACTTACATGTACACACAGAGACACATATGTCTCTGTTCTACCTATATCAAAAAAGGTTTTGGAGCAGGTAAGAAGTCCTTGTCCTCAACCACCAGAGTAATCCAATAATTTTCTGCCCTCAGTGAGGGCTCTAAGAGATACACAGCAGGAAATCTACCAGGGATCCTACATCCTTTCTCTAACTACTCACAGAGTCCTCATAGATAAATAAAATCATAGGTAAATAAAAAACAAAAAATGAAAACATTTTTAAATTTGACATCTAAACTTTCTGCTCCAACTACTGACAGAGCTCTCATATATAAATTTAAAAAGGCAAATATTTAAAAATTTATATCTAAACTAATCTTTTTTTAATAGATAAAGGAATTTATTATGGAAATTGGCTTATGTGACTATCGAGACTGAGAAGTCCTATAATCTGTAAACTGGAAAACTAGCAAAAAGGATGAGTTCATGTCCTTTGCAGGGACATGGATGAAGCTGGAAACCATCATTCTCAGCAAACTATCACAAGGACAGAAAACCAAACACCGCATGTTCTCACTCATAGGTGGGAAATGAACAATGAGATCACTTGGATACAGGGTGGGGAACATCACACAACAGGGCCTGTTGGAGGGTGGGGGGCTGGGGGAGGGATAGCATTAGGAGACATACACAATGTAAATGACGAGTTGATGGGTGCAGCAAACCAACATGGCACATCTAAACTCATCTTTTAAACAAAAGCAAGGCCAAGAGAATACTTGTTTCCCCTGAACCCCAAGTGTCATCTCCAAACTTTGATGAACTTTCAACCGAATAAGCTTAAAGCCACAGTCCAAGACAGCCATTGCTGTTATAGAAGAAAAGATTACACCGATACAGCTCTGTAGTTTTAAACAAATCCCAGGGGCCCAGAAGGGGCTCAGACAAAGCATTCCTTGAAACCAAAAAACCCTCAGATTGACTGTATGGTTCAAAGATACACCTAGATTTTCTAATTTAATAATAAGGGTAAGTGTTTAAATACACAGGAGTGTAGGAAGCATTATAACTATGTTCGCCAGAGGAGATGACAGTCTAAATGAGAAACCTTCAGGAACTATTAGAAATATCAGCACAGATGTCTACATAGTATAGTCTTCAGTTTATAAAATGAAACTGCCATCAAAACCCAAAGTGAGCTAAAGCTTGTACTGAAATCTAGGCAAGCAAACAGTTGCTCTTTATCTTCCAAAATGCAAGGCTCTGCAGAATAAACTAGATCTATATTTTAGCAACCCACACTATATCATTTCAATATAAAAACATACTCTATAAAGACATAAAAATGATCTTCCACCACAAATTAACAAAATAGAAGAAACTCCCTTCATATGTGAGGAATAAATTTCAGCAATCTCAGCTAATAAGGACACCCTAAGAAAAGACAAGACATTTTTGTATCTTTTTTTTTTTTTTTTTTTTGAGATGGAGTTTTGCTCTGTTGCCCAGGCTGCAGTGCGGTGGCACGATCTCAGCTCACTGCAACCTCCGCCTCCTGGTATTTTTGTATTTTTTGACAGTAAAAATCTTATTTAAAGCCCAAAGAACAAGGTATTAAAAAGAAATTACAGTAGTGGTCCCACATCTTGATGGCACATTAGAATCACCTCAGAAGCTTTTTAAAAATCCCACTGACCAAGGCCCACATCAAATCTGTTACACTGGAATCTCTGGACATGAGACTCTAGCATCATTGTTTTTCTAAGCTCCCCAGGTGGACTGCAGTGTACTGCCATAGCTGGGAACCACCGAATTAGAGATTAGTCTAAAGATACCTTCCAAATCAGAGAGTTCCTCTTTGCAAGATCATGGGCCCTTGATATGCTGGGACAAGAAGCATTTGTCTAAAGCAAGTGTTTGTCTAAAACCACCAGCTAAGATGGTGCACTGTACAAGCCACCCACCCCCAACCCCAGGAGTGGGACTGAGGACCATGTACAACCAGGCTTCCCAGCCTTAAAATGCAACCCCGATGAGGCAGGGCCCAGGAAGCCACTAAGTCTGTATTTTCAAGGGGCATCTCCCTGACAACAATACAAGAAGCAGTGGAGACAGACAGTGACATGAAGTGACACACAGGCCCAGCAGACCAGCATCATCCAGGGACAGCACTATTTTCAGAAGGCCATGCGGCCCCACTGTGACTCTGAGGGAAAATGCATATCCTCTTCACAAAAGTAATAAAGAGAGATGTGTAAGTTTCTTAGCTGTTGCTCCTCTGTTGATAAAGCTGCAAAATTCACTGTATCTAAACTTTAAAAGTCCTCAATGTTTACCATCGATGCCCTCCAGGCTTCCCCTAACCTAAATCCAGCTTTAGATACTGTTGGTTGGTTTTATCTAAAAGTAAACTTCTGATGGGAATGGGTAGAGTGGAGATGTTTTTAAAAACTCCACAGGAACCAACGCATATTTGCTTTAAATTATTTAAAGGCAAAATTTTACCCAAAAATCTTAAATAAAAGGGAAATCAAAGATACTACAGACTTTTTAAAGACGATGTTTTAAATAACAAGAACATTTGAAAGCACAAATTTGGAAAGGCAGGAAAAAGTCATAAAATATGCAAAGCTTAGTTTTTTTGTTGTTGTTGTTGTTGCTGCTGTTCTTTTGGGTTTTTTTTATTTTTTTGCTTGTGAGACGGAGTTTCGCCCTTGTTGCCCGGGCTGGAGTGCAATGGCACGATCTTGGCTCACTGCAACCTCCGCCTCCTGGGTTCAATCAATTCTCCTACCTCAGCCTCCCAAGTAGCTGGGATTACAAGTGCCCACCACCACAGCCGGCTAATTTTCTTATTTTTCGTAGAGATGAGGTTTCACCATGTTGGCCAGGCTGGTTTCGAACTCCTGACCTTAAGTGATCCACCTGCCTTGGCCCCCCAAAGTGCTGGGATTATAAGCGTGAGCCACTGCGCCAGGCCAAAATTAGTTTTTTTAAAGAGAATTTTTATTTAAAAAGAGCGAACTCTACGAATCCTTCATAACATGAACTCTGAAGGCAGGCTCTGAATCAGTGATGCTATGAGGCAGGGACCCTCAGTCATGCCCCTTGGACTCTCTGTGCCTCACCTGACCTGTATGTCACAGGAGGTAAGCTTCTGGAGTCAAATTCAGATTCAGGTCTGCACATGTTAGCTATGTGAGCTCACTTAACCTCTCTGTGCTACCCTTCCTCCGCTGTAACACTGAAGGACAAATAATTACCTATCTCCTGTGTGAAGAAATTGGAACCCCTGCGCTCTGCTGGCAGGAAAGTAAAATGGTACAGCCACTGTGGAAAACAGTATGGAGGTTCCTGAAAAATTAAACATAGAATTATCATATGATCAAGCAATTCCACGTTTGGGTCTGTACCCAGAAGAACTAAAAGCAGGATCTTGAAAAGATATTTGTACACTCATGATCACAGCAGTCTTATTCATAATAGCCGAAAGGTAGAAGCAACCCAAATGTCCTCTGATGAATGAATGGAGAAACACAGTGTGCTCTATCCAGACAATGTAATACTACTCGGCCTTAAAAAGGAAGGAAATTCTGGCACATGATACGACATGGATGAACCATGAAAATGTTATGCTCACTGAAATAAATCAGATGAAAAGGACAAACACTGTATGATTCCACTCATATGAAGCTCCTAGAGTGGTTAAATTCAGAGACAGAAAGTAGAATGGTGGTTGCCAGAGGCTCGGGGGAGAGGGGATGGGGAGTTCGTGTTTAATGGGTACGAAGTTTCAATCTGGGAAGATGATAAAGTTCTAGAGATGGGTGGTGGTGATGGTTACAGGAGACCATAAATGTACTTAATGCTAGCGAACTGTATGCTTAAAAATGGCCAAAATGGGCCGGGCACAGTGGCGCACACCTGTAATCCCAGCACTTTGGGAGGCCGAGGCGGGCGGATCACGAGGTCAGGAGATCGAGACCATCTTGGCTAACATGGTGAAACCCTATCTCTACTAAAAATACAAAAAATTAGCTGGGCGTGGTGATGGGCACCTGCAGTCCCAGCTACTCGGGAGGCTGAGGCAGGAGAATGGTGTGAACCCGGGAGGCGGAGCTTGCAGTGAGCTGAGATCCCACCACTGCACTCCAGCCTGGGCGACAGAGCTAGACTTCGTCTCAAAAAAAAAAAAAAAAAAAAAAGGCCAAAATGATAATTTTTATGTTTGTACATTTCACCGCAATTAAAAATAAAAATTAAAAAATGAGAAAGAATAGTACCTACCTCCTAGAGTTGCAGTGAGGATTAAACATACGGGAAGTGTTTAGCATGCGCCTGGCACACAGTAAGCACTCCATGGTATCACTGCTATCTTACCTTCCCACCTTTGTAGCTCCCCACGGTCCCTGCCACAGTGTTTTACGTGAAAAGATGCTCACTGCCTAGACTGTGATTCTCCCCCTTGGAGCTATATACCTTCTGCGACAAAACATTTCTAGCCCTGGGCTTCTTTCCAGCATAAATAAACACTCCTTCATTTAGAGAAAACTCCCACTGCAACAGGATGAAGATGAAGAAGCCACCTATTTCTGAACTGAGTCTTCACCTTATATAAAGCTAAGACAACCCATTAAAAACAACCGATTCTACTGTCTTTATTTCCAAAATGGCTTGTTAATAACTTTGGCTCAAAAATAGTTTCAAAGACTATGGTTATCCTATAAATCTGACAGAAGAGAGAAGAAAGTCCCCTTGCTATTCATAAATATTCTCTCATTTTTATCATTACCAAGACTATTTTATTTATTTGCTTGATCCTTTTTAAAACGTTTTATTATTAAATTTCCAAGCACACACAAAAGGAGAGTTCAGCTAGCATCAGATTACCAGCTTCAAAGCCAATTTTAGCCCTTTTGACTCAAACACCTAAGACTCAAAAAAAAAATTAGAATAACACCATGAGCTACAATCGAAATAATTTCTAACTCTAACACAAATCATCATCACTATTTTTCTTTACTTTTAAAAGATCTTTTAAAAATATGTTTTCACCTCCTTTCATTTCTTCCTTTGAAACTTCAAATAATTTCACTGCTCACCTTGCTAGGTTATTGTGAGGATATAACGTATATGACGGCACATAGCTTGGTGTGTAGCGTGTATTAGTTCCTGAGAAATCCTAGCTCTCCACAGACTGCTGCCTCGTGACACTCTCCAAGACTGAGACACACCCCCGATCTGTGGTGTTAAGAGGTATATTGGTTTTTGCCCACAGTTCCTGGCTCATAACTCCCACAGCCCTTACTGTGGGTGTGTTAGGCTATGTTGGATGTTTTAGGCCTCAGGGGCAGGCCTCTGACCTCCTGCCCTCCTTTGACTGTATGTTCCCCCAGCTTTCTGATAGCGGGTCTTAAGACCCTTCCATGAGAGAGTCCCACCCTATACTTTGGGGGAAGGAATGCTGATGTCATGAAGCTTCCATAAAAACCCAAGGGGAAAGGGTTCAGGGAGCTTCCGATAGCTGAACACACAAAGGTTCCTGGAGGGTGGAACACCCAGGGAGGGCATGGAAGCTCCACGCCCCTTCCCCCATACCTTGCCCTGCACGTCTCTCTGTCTGTATCCTTTGCAATATCCTTTATAATAAACCAGTGATCATAAGTTTTCCCCTGAGTCCTGTGAGCCTCTCCAGAAAATTAACCACACCCAAAGAGGAAGTCATCAGTCAGAAGTTCAAGAAGCCAGGACTTGTGACTGTCAGGGAGCGAGAGGGACAGTCATGGGGACTGGGCCCTCAACCTGTGGGATCTGACACTATCTCTGGGTAGAGAGTGTCAGAACTGAATTAGAGGACACCCAACCGGTGCCTGCCACTTGGTGTATGGGGAAAAAACCCACACATTTGGCCACAGAAGCCTTCTTCTGTGTTGATGATTGTTGTAGTGTGAAGAGTAGAGGAAAAACACAGAGAGTTTCCCCTACACACCACCACATACACATCATTCTCCATTCTTTGTCCTCTACTCCTCTTTTCCCTTTCTAAACACTGGTCCTGGCTTCCTTCCTTCCCCTCCACCTCCTTTTACACCAAGGATCCGAAACTCAAATGCCTAGTCACAAATTCAATCATCAAGAAGACCCCAAATACAATAAGTGGCTAAACTGAACTGATAAATGTATTTCACGATTAGGGCACCTGTTCCTGAATTAACTATAAAACATACCTCTTTATTATTTATAACTATACAGAACATCGGGCTAGATGCTAGGTTGTATAATAATCACAAACAGGAATTCACATGCAGGTCATTCGTGCTGTGTGTGTATGTGTGTGTGTGTTTAAGTTTAAACATTAAACTTCTTTTTTGATGATCTAAGAAGTTTTATCTGATAATGAGATTCATTTCTTTGCAGTACTTCTCACCTGTGGCAGACCTGCCACCTCTAATTTGCTTTAAAAAGAATTCTAATCACCCAATCAATCATGCTCTTGGCCTTCAGCCTTCACAGCCACTTCACTGTGGTCAAAATTGGCTCTAAAATTCCTGTTGTAACAGTTCTGTTGTCCTCAAGTTCCAAAATGCCAATGACAGGGATATAATTTAAACAAACCTTCTCATTGATGAACAACAACAACAAAAAAAATGGTACATGGAGTTTCTAATTTGTTTTCTAACAAGACTCTTTAAATAAAAGTGAATATCTACGATATTATTAAATAATAACTTTTCTCCCATTGGGGTTTAGAGATTTATAAATCATCCAAATTTCTTGTAGTGAAGCTAGTCTCTTCACCACAAAAATCACATGGCCCAGTTGTGGTTTTAAATGCCATCTTTTATAATGTTGATATACAGAATGGTCAAGTAATAATCCCTCCATCCCCACCTCCTCCCCTCCTAGCATGCATGCAACCTTAATCGCATCAGCATCCATCTTTCCTGCTCACATCCTATGTGGATGCAAGCAGAAGCTTTCTTGCCTAGGCCAAAGCTTCATGGCTCACTCATTTCAGCACATAATTTCTCCTACTAAAACAAAAAGCATCCCCTCTCTTGACAATTCTCCCTTCATAGCTACAACCCCCTCTTTCACGGCCTTGTATCCTTCTTTCCCAAGAAGGCACTGAGCCATAAACACTAAACACTTCTTGTTCACAATTCCTTATCCATTCACCTCTCACCTCTCAACCCAGTGAATTCTGGATTCTGCTCTACCAGTGCACTGGAGCTATTTCCAACAGTGTCACCAATACCCTCCTATTTACTCAATCCAGTAGCCACTTGTCAGTGCTTTTCTTACTTGAATTCTGTGCGGCATTGGCCGCCATTGGTTGCACATTGGTTGCACCCTCTTCAGAACTGTGCCTTCCCTCAGTTTTTGTGGCCTCTCTTCTGGCCTTCCCACCTCCATGAACGCTCCTACTCATCTTCTTTAAGGATCTTCCATCATCCCTATCACTCAATAACCCCAGAGTTCCATCTTTGGCCCTCTCCTCCCTCTACTACATATCCTTTTTTGGTCTCATCTACCTACAAATATAATAGGCTTGAATTGCCAATTACACACCAAGGTCTCTTAAATATTTGTATTTCCAACACCAGTCTCCCTTAAAAGCTCCAGGCTACAGGTGCACCTGTCTATGCAGGACTTCTCCACTTGGGTGTCCCTCAGGTACCTCAAACTCAACACAACCAAATCTAATACCACCTTGGGCATTTACTACCTGGGTGAATGCTACCAACCACCACCTGAGTACCCAATCCAGAAAACTGGGAGGTATCCTTTAGTCTTCCTTCTCTTCAATTCCTTATATCCAGTCAGGGGCCAGGCCTGATTACTTCCAAATCCCAAATCACTCTGGCATTTGTCCATCTCTCCATTTTGTCTATTGCTGACAGTTCAAGACTTCATCATCTCTCACTGAGATTACCAGAAGTATAACACAAACGTAGTTCTCTGCCACCAATTCACACACATGCCTCTGGCCTGCTCTCCAGGCTGCTGTCAAAATGATCTAAAACACAAGTCTTAAAGGTCACTTTTCTGCTTAAAACTCTTCAGAAAAATCTAAAGTCTTTTGCCTTCATAATTTATTTCCTGAATACCTGACCAATCTCATGTCTTGTCATCAACTACCTCCCTGGAAACATCAGCCATACAGACACATGTGTCATACAAACATAGCTCCCTCAGCCAAGGAAAGGTCTCCCAGCCCCTTCACCTGCTTACCTCCTGTTCATTCTGACAACCCCCACTCCGAGAAAACCTTCTCTGACTCGATCTGTCTGGGTTAGGTAACCAACCCTCTTTCTGACCTCACAGCATGTATCTGTCTACCTATCTAACAATGATCACCCATATTATCAATTTTTATTGTAATTGTTGACTTATTAGTCTCCCCTACAGACTATGCACTCTTTGGAGGAATAAAATAGTATATCTTATTAGACTTTGTATATACAACAGTTTGCACATCTTTGTAAAATTAACAAATGAATACTCATAAAGAAACCTGATTCTTCATTAAATATATTCAATATTTAATTCTTTTTCTTTTTTTTTTTAAGAGATGGGTCTTGCTGTTGTCCATACTGGCATGCAGTGGCTCAATCACAGCTCACTTTAGCCTCAAACTCCTGGACTCCCGTCTTAGCCTCTCTAGTAGCTGAGACTATAGGCATATGCCAACACACTCAGCTATTCAATATTTAATTCTAAGGGTAAAAAGGATTGATAAATCTCTCACTAATTATCAGTACCAGAAAGACTAAATAATTATTTTTCGTAAGAAAGATCTCAGACTTCATTTTCTTAAAAATTATAAAAATCAAAGAAGATTCTTTCCCCCAAATTGGATAGTTTAGGAAGTTGGGATCGCCATCGGCCTCTAAAGCCTCTTCACCCACCTCCCGCCTAACTCTCCAGGACCTCACCTTCAGAGAACTGTTTTTAGCAGCACTGGATTTTGGAAAAAAGGTTAGAAGGTGTTCAACTTATTCAAAATCAGCATCCTACTAAAATCCCAATGATAAATGAGAGGATCGAGGTTAAGCACCAGCTTCTTGTGGTTAGATCTTATATGAGATCATGTCAACAAGACTGAATTAATCAAAATGACTAGGAACTTATTAGGTAAATGCTAACAAAGCCTGTTCTTCATGGTAAATGCACATCGCACCGTAAAGTTTCTACAACTATTTCTGAAGTGTATGAAAATGATAAAAATACAGGTAGATTCTTATATACATTATATGCTTCAAGAAGACATTTGGAAAGAAATTTTCCTTCTAAGATTAGCACAGGCTAGGCATGGTGGCTCACACCTGTAATCCCAGCACTCTGGGAGGCTGAGGTGGGAGGATCACTTGAGTCCAGGAGTTCAAGACCAGACAGGGCAACATAGTGAAACCCTGTCTCTACAAAAAAGTTAAAAAGTAGCTGGGCATGGTGGTGTGTGCCTGTGATCCCAGTTACTGGAGAAGCTGAGGTGGGAGGTGGAAGGCTGGAAGGAGGTGGAGGCTACAGTGACCCATGATTGTGCCACTGCACTCCAGCTTAGGGGACAGAGTGACAACCTGTCTCAAAACAAACAAACCAAAGATTAACACAGTGCTGCCATTCTGGAATTATTTAAAGCCACCCCCAGGGGGATAAAAGGGAAATACTACCAACTAAGGTTGAGCTCATCAACCAATCACAGGTCATCAAAATAAGAGTATGTCAACCTAGAATTTTTGTCCTTCAAGTAGAAAAACTGAGCTACTTTCTACATTTAGCACATTCTGCTTTAAAAACTCCTATATTATTTAATATAGGCTGTCTTGTTTTCTAACTTTGAAAATTTAGAAATAAACATATTGTGCATTTTAAGTTGTCAATTTAAAACAGATACCCAAATTGCTGTGATCTTTTCTGCCATGGAGTTTGCAATCTCAGAGGTAACTTAAATGCAATCTGTGAGATACCATGGTTTCTGTCCACAGAACCTGCCAGCTTTGTACAAAAAGTGAACTACCTACCTAGAGAAACCTCTGTATCAGGAAGCATGAGTTGTCAAGCATTACTGTTTCCCTCACACACACAGTCACTTGCCATAGTAGTCGGTACAAAACAGATAAATGGGGGTAAAATGTCATTGACTTAAGACTTTTGTTGAAGGGTATGGATATCAAAATATACCAAAAGTCAACTTTCCTGTAGTTTCAGGAAATGTAATACACAGCAAGCTATTTCTTATTTCTGTCCAAAACTATTTTACACTTTAAAACACCATTATTTAATATAAATATTGAAAATTTTACACTCTCTAACTAGCTTTCGAAAAGAACCATGAACACAAAAGAGTGGCATTCCTTCTGTTTTGGATTTTCTCTGGTGCAAGAATTCAAACTGAGGCAGGAGAATAGGGTTTGGAGGCAGGGAACCTAAGGCCAATTCACACTGACTTCCTACAACTAAATCAAAAGGAAAACCCCAACTTTCCATGCCCAAGTAACAAAAGAACCAGAGGCTACTCCTCCCTGCTCTTCTCCATGTGGCAGATGAAAAATTGAAAGTACCTCTGATTGGTCCCCTCCTGCAACCAATCAGACTGGTCACAGGCCAAGTCTTCATTTGCATAGGAGTGTAACTTTGTAACTTCACTTCAGCCTCTCATTGGTCCCTTTCTGCAACCAATCAGACTGGTCGTGGACCACTACTTCATTTACACAGAGTGTACACCAAGTAACCAGTGGGAACCCTCTAGAGGGTATTTAAACCCCAGAAAATTCTGTAACTGGGCTCTTGAGCCACTTGCTCGTGCCCCTTTCCATTCTGTGGCATGTACTTTCAAAATCTGTGGTTTTCTTTCATTGCTTTGTTTGTGCGTTTTGTCTAATTCTTTGTTCAAAACGACAAGAACCTGGACACCTTCCTCCAGTAACAAAACCAGTGCCTGATTTGGCAAATAAACAAGCAATTCTATTATTTCCAGTCTTTGGAGCACTGGTAGAAAGCATAGAGTACTCAAACTTTTAAGCATTAAAACTCAAATGTAATCCCTTGAGTTTTGGCTTAAATCTGGAATTTGATTCATGTTACATGTTAAGTGTGTCATCAAAATATTTTATTAACATTTTCTTCCATTTTAAAAAATATTTCAGTTATCAATGCTAAAATCAATCATCAAAATTCTCCCACTCTAAGGGCATGCTGATTGTGAAGAAAGTGTGGTAAATGTAGGAGTAATATTCTTAATGATTCTAATGTTGAGAGTTGAATATCTTAGAAATTCAACCTAGAATAAATGACTTGATCTACAGCTATATATGTTTACAACAGCCCTAAAATTTGCAACATTTTCATGATGGAGAAAACAGACTCAAAAACTGGGTTGCTTAAAATCAGAATCAATGAAGCGATGGCAAAGACTGAACAATAGCTGTTTCCTCTCACCTATGTCTTAAAAAGCCAGTGGAGAGGTATTTTTCCTAATTCTCTGTCTTTTAAGAGCATGTTCTTGAGCTCCATGAGAAGAATGGAAGCTGCATGAGAGCAGGGATTTTGTCCCCAGTCCGCACCTCCACATACTGCCAGCACCTACAACAGTGCCCAGCACGTACATGTACTTGTTGAATGAATGGGAGAATCCAACCACATATATTCAAAACCACAGGTCACGGCTGTGTTCTAGAACAGTTCTCATCAAACTCAGTAGCATTAGAAAGTATATTTGGTGATTTGTACAGTGTACAAGTGAGAAGAACAACCTGGACTTCACAATGAGGTATCAAACGAGGTGCTCCAGAAAGAAGTGATGATCCCAAGTGTTCTGATAGTGATTCCCTCTTGGAAAGCAGGAGGGATTGGTGTTTGGGAGAGGCTCAATGCTTATGTAATGTTCTTTTTTGACTAGGATGGTCAGGGTATTTGCTTTGTAATAATTTACTGAGGTTAAAAAAGAAGAAGAAGAAGAAGTCACTTCAAGCTATTGACTAGAAACATCAAAAGAAGTAGACAGCAAGATCTCAGGGCAGATGGTTGGACAAAACATGAATGATGATCACTGGACTCAGCACAGTGGGAAAGCAAGACCCAGAGGAGATCTTTGTCACCCAGTCCTGGCTGTGACGTTGCCAACGAGCAACATTGGAACAAACATGTTGGATGCAGTGACACTCCCTGGATAAATATGAGGAGGGCTCTGGGAACAAGGCAGCTGGGAGGAAGGAAGATGACAGAAGGGAGAGGAAAAGAGAAAATATTACAGGAGAACATGACAGATACCTGCACTACCTTAATATAATCAGAGGCCTCTGTGACTGTTTTCCTCATCCCCAGCCTCTGTCTTCAGTAGAGTGAACAGCTTTAAATTTCCCAAGTGTGGCCACAAAGATGAGTCATCTCTTGAAAAAAACAACTGGAGCCACTTGGGGCTGGAGTAACTTGAAGAAGAGCTCCGCATCTTAAGGAATTCCCCGTGTGTACTAACAGTGTTTTTCTGGAAGAGGGTGACATCCAACCATTCAAATAAACAGAGCTATTTCTGATACAGAATTTGTGGCATTCTACGAGGTCCTCCAAGGGAGCAGCATCGACAGAAAGTAGGCCAACTCTCTAAGATTCTTTCTGTGGGACGGGGAAGGGCTATGAGGTGGGAGAAAGCATGAAGGAACAGCAGCCCGAACGTCCCCTCGTTGGGCTCGCACCAGGCCAGGGGCAGGCTAATTTCAGGGACACGGGAGAGCAAGAGGAAACAGGCAACGGAAAAACGGCCACTCTCAGTGCCAAAAAGAGAATCAGGATAGAAAGAGGAAACAGTGCAGCCGGGAAGGAACAGGCTGTGGGATGGGCTGAGGACACCTCCGTGAGCAGTTCTGAGCACTAGAACAGGATGATAACACGAACCACTCCACCATTTCTCTTCTCTCTTCCCCACTAGCACCACTGCCACCTCTGACACAAGGTCCACAGCAAATGTCTACAGCCCAGTTCCCCACAAACAGAGCTGAGAAGCCAAGTCAGGCAAAGGAATGCCTCGGGCTCAACATGCAAAATCAAATCTCAACACTATATCACACCCGGGAAATTTGCTTTGCTTTGGAAAGAATCAACACCAAAACCAAACTGAACTAGTCTGGCTCTTTACCTAAAGAGCTAACCAGGCTAACAGTAAAGCTGGAGCTAACAGGCAGCCCTCAACAGAGCCAAGCCACGGGGCAATGGCCATGCTCTGTGCTCCACAGGCGGCCAGGCCCGGGGCCACAAGTGCAGCGAGTCTTCCTGTATTAGGTCTGATGAGGTCAGGCTTTCTACACTACAGGTTCAGAGGCGAACACGCCCCGGGAGGAGTTTCTCACTCTCAGAAAGATTCTGCAGTGGCACCAAAATTAACGTGGAAATTATTTAACATATAGAAACTATTCTCTCTCACACACATACACACATGCCAACATATGTGTTACATACATAATAAAGTATATATTATGCATGTTCTATATACATAATTATATGGTACCAAATGGTACCCATATCATACATGTATTTTATAAATCACATTGAATATAATTATGTATATAATACACACACACTCATATATGTAATTTATTTCTACATACAGAGTGATAGAGCATGGGTAGGAAAACACACTTTATATTCTGAATAGAAGTACAAATTGGTCAGGCACAGTGGCTCACACCTATGATCCTAGCAGTCTGGGAGACTGAGGCAGGCAAATCACTTCAGCCCAGGAGTTAACAGTCTGGGCAACATGGAGAAACCCCCTCTCTACAAATAACACAAAAATTAGCCGGGCATGGTGACATGCAACTGTAGTCCCAGCTACTTGGGAGGCTGAGGCAGGAGGATCACTTGAGCCCAGAAGGTCAAGGCTGAGGTGAGCCAAGATCACATCCCTGCACTCCAGCCTGGGTGACAAAGTGAGACTCTGTCTCCAAAAAAAAGTAAAAACTTAGTGCCCTTATGATAAGCACCACAGGATACTATAAGGAAACATGGACAGTCAGATTATAATTCTATCTAGGAACAAGGGGTCAGTGTTGACCCCACTGACAACAATCAATCCAATGTTCAATTTAGAGTGTACTAAATGCAAGCCTATGAATTAAAGTGTCTGGAAATCAAGTATTTAGAAGATGAGCGAAAAAGGTTACCTTTATCCTGGAGAAAGAGACATAAGAAGGGAACAGCTATCACATGTGAAATGTTATGATGCAAACAGAGGAAGTGTTCTAGGCAGGTGTATGAGACCGTGGGTGGGAAGGACAGAGCAAAGTGAAGAACCATATTCTCCACAGGTACGAACTTTCTTAACAATTGGGACAAACAACTGGAGAGAAGAAGCCCCGTGCAAAGAAGCAGCACCCAAGACTGAGGAATTCCAGGGAATGCCGCGAGGCCTCTCAGGAGTGCTGAGGGTGACTGCTAGCTGGGCTTCATGGCCCCTTACCACCCACAGAGATAACATCACTGAGACAGACACTGAAACTTGACCTAAATGGTTTGATTGACATTTCAAGAGATATGAACGCCTTCTCTACCTGCCCTAAAGCTGCTGATATGGAACTGCTAATGGAGAGATTTGAAAAGCAGTCTTGCCTGAAGAGAGAATGCACTTGCTGATGCAGCCTTACATTCAAGGAATAACTGCGAGCACCCACCATGTGCAAAGATGAGTCCCCCATGGTCCTCCGTGTCCTCCTACACACTTTACGAGTCTCTCAAAAGTAGCTGAGAACAGCATTTTGCTCACAAAGGTATAATACACATTAAGAAAAATGTTCAGAGGACTTAAAATGTCTATTCTCCTCAAGAACCAAACCCCACTCTTCTCAGCACAGGCCTCATCCTCCGGCAGCTGGTGTTCCCCCATCAGTCTCTCTGGATCCTGCCTTCCTCCCCTATTCCCTCTGGACTCCTCCTCCAGCTTATTGCTCCCCTCGGTCGCCTCCTGGACACTGCTCCCTTTGGCCTCTTCGGTCCCTGCATCTGATGCTTCTCACCCTGACTGCTTCTGCACCTCAGACAGATCAGGCTCCTGTCAGCCTCTCCCTCTCCAACCTGTGGCCTTTTCTTTCTCACTTCAAGTCTCTTGAAATCTGTATTTGTTGCCTGCCCCCTTTGCTGTCACTTTTTCTCCTTGCTACCTGGCTTCTTAGAGCCAGGCACATGGAAGGCACTCCACACATGCTGGAGCCAGGATCCTTAACAAAACGTTAGAGGTTGAGTGAGAAGCTGACTTGGGGTGGGGGTGACGACTGAGTTTGTTTCAGACACATTGAGTTCCAGGTGATGGCAGGCCATGCAGATGAACATGTTAAGCAATGCTTGAGAGAGGCCCACGCCTGTGATCACCGGAGTCGAAAGGCCACGGAGGGAGGCTCTGGGGAGAAGACAGAAGCGCTGAGGGGAGGAAGACCCACCAAGGACCACAGAGCTCAGCTCTTCACATCACAGAAGAGGAGGGAGAACATTTCAAGAAGGTGAAATGAGAACACTAGTCAGGGTGTGAAATGCCACAGATGAGTGGAAGGGGATGGAAGACGGTAAACAAGGTGAGGGAGTGTTAATGTAATCACCAGGAGGCGACTGGTGATCTCTGAAAAGTAGTTCCAGTGATAAATAACATATAAAACATGAGCACTATTTATGATCTATATGCAGAAATCTCAAATAAAATGTTAACAAACAGAACCCAGAAGCCATGGAAGGAACACTGCACCACAGCCAGAGCAGGTGGTGGATGGCAGGCACACACACCATAATTCAAGATAGGAAATCTATTTCTCTAATTTGTCCTACGATCGAAAGAGAAACAGCATACCATCAGCTCCCCAGACATTGGACCAAAGTTAAAATTCCCTCTTAAGACAAATAAACTTTTAATAAAATAGGAAGACTGTTGCCTTAATGTATCCACCAAAACTCCAGAATAGTGATTTATGAGAAACCATCACCAGCACTCCATATAAGTCCAACCTCTGAATAGCAAAATGAGAATGAGCTAATGACAGAACGATCCCCCGAAATGAATTACAAATGCCTCTGAAAGCTATAACAAGGTGCCCAATAGCATTCATGAGAGAAATGCAAATTGAAATGACAATTAGATAGTATTTTTAATGTGCAGTTTGGGAAAGATCAAATTGTTTGATAACACCATCAGGAAGGGTCTGAGAAAGAGGCATTGCTGGTAAAAACCTTTGTAGAAGATAATTTGACAATATCTATCAACATTTTAAATGCACATATCCTTTATTTCGGCAAGCAATAATTGAAACCTACATATATACCTATTTGTATGTGTGCAAAATGATGCCTGAATGAGGATATTATATTCACTAAACAATTTGTAAAAGCTGAAGACAGGAAACAAATTTTTATTGATTGGGGACTGGCTAAGTAAATTAAGAATAAGGCACCTCTACATGTATTGATACAGGGTATCTGTGAGATAGACTGTTAAAGGATAAAAACAAGAATAGTGTGAATGGTACCTGACACCTTTTAGAAATGCGATATAAATGTAGTTTATGCATATACATGCATATATAAGAAAATGTCTAAGACCAGGTAAGAGCTGAAGGACAGAGACAGGAGAGAAGCTGATTTTTCATCCTGTATGTATTTATGCCTTCTGAATTTTTTTTTTTTCAAAGTCTCGCTCTGTTGCCCAGGCTGGAGTGCAGTGGCACAATCTCAGCTTACTGCAGCCTCCACCTCCTGGGTTCAAGCAATTCTCCTGCCTCAGCCTCCCGAGTAGCCAGGACTACAGGTGCCCACCAAGATGCCTGGCTAATTCTTTTTTTTTTTTTTTTTTTTTTTTTTGAGACAGGAGTTTCGCTTTTGTTGCCCAGGCTGCAGTGCAATGGCACAATCTCAGCTCACTGCAACATCCACCTCCCAGGTTCAAGTGATTCTCCTATCTCAGCCTCCTGAGTAGCTGGGATTACAGGCGCATGCCAACATGCCCAGCTAATTTTTGTATTTTTAGTAGAGACGGGGTTTCTTCATATTGGTCAGGCTGGTCTCAAACTTCTGACCTTAGGTGATCTGCCTGCCTCGGCCTCCCAAAATGCTGGGATTACAGGCGTGGGCCACCATACCCTGCATTTTTTTTTTTGAATTTTTAGTCGAGACAGGGTTTCACCATGTCAGCCAGTCTGGTCTTGAACTCGTGACCTCAAATGATCCACCTGCCTCAGCCTCCCAAACTGCTGGGATTACAGGTGTAAGCCACCGTGCCTGGCCCTTGAATGTTATACTATATGCATTGCAAGCCACTAGGCTTTATGGCCACTCTCTCCTTTATCCCTGCTGTTCAGCCAGCCTCTGTCTGGACAATATCTCTGCCATTTGGCCCTCCTTTCCACCCTCACCACAATGGACATAATGTAGAGACCCTCAGCATCTTCCTCCTGGAGAATTAAAAGAGCCTTTAACCACTTTCCCTTTTAAATAACTTATCTTCTCTGCTTGACATTAGGCACCATTCCTGGACCCACCTTTCTAAAGCACCAGTTTATTAAGTTTCACAAAATCAGGGTTCCACTTAGCCTATCAAAGTGCTCCACACGGGCCCAAGCCCCTTTCTCTTCCAGGGACTAAATCGCACACTCCAGCTGATCAAAACTCGAACAGCTGCTCTTTTTTTCCCTACCACTAACCCTCAACTCCGGTGGCCTCCTTTATCAGGAATGCCCATGTCATGTTTGTCTCCCTTCCCCATATGCACCGGCTAAAATGGCTCGTGGCCTTCAGCACCTACTGAAACCACCACCAACCTCAGGCGCTTCCCCTGGTGTCCACCTGGGATGTGAATGCTCCCTCCCCTAAGCGCCATGGACTGTGTGTTTCTTTTGCAGCCCCTGAAATAGGCTGCCTCTCATGCCTGCTTGCTGCTGCTTCCTTCTAAGCAGCCATGGCAATGGTAGGCTGCATGCCCTGCTCTGTTCCTCAGTCTCCTGAGCAGTGAGACTCCCTAGCAATACAGAGCAAGTCCTCTGGCAAGGTAACACTTTCCTTGAAATTCCAAAAATTCCTACTGCTCATTAAATGACTAAAAAGCCATCTGAATCCCTACATTTAAATGTACTTATTTTGCATGGTTGCACAGCATTCACAATGACATTATACTGACAAGCTAGGAAGTATTAAAAATATTACATAACAGTTACTGATTCTTTTTGCCTTCTCAGTGGAGCCTGGTAAAAAGTTTAGAGTATCAAGCACATACTCAAGACAGTCCATTTTACCACCTGTCACTTAAAAGTCATTTTCTAGAATTATTGTTTTCTTAAATGAGAAAAATGATCTGACTCTGGGTGAACACATAAGGTTAGTGACGGCTAGGAGCGCTGACTAAATTGAATGGTTTCAGGTCCTCGAGAAGTGTCTACCATTTCCCAATATAAGGCAATTATGCATTTAGTTAGGATACAGTCACGTTAAAGGAGGTGATCCCTGTAGACACACAGAGAGATATCATTACTATATATTGGTTCGGACAATCACTGTGGACAACAATTTTAAAATATCATCAAATTCACAGAATAGTGGTTACCAGGGGCAGGGGGGTGGGAGAATGGGGAGCTGTTGTTTAAGGAGTACAGAGTTTCAGTGTGGGATGATGAAGTTCTGAAAAATGGATGATGGTGGTGTTTTCCTCAAGCATGTGAATGTACTTAATGCCACTGAACTGCACACTTAAAAATGGCTAAAATGGTAAATTTCATGTTATATATATTTTACCACAATTTTAAAAATCCATCATGAAACATGACTTTTAAGCATTTTTTTGACACAGTAAAAACAAAACAACTACAGGTTCTTTTCATTTCTAATTTAAAGACTGGAATAAGACAAAATAAGTGAAAGAACAGCAGTTTATTTTAAACCTGATGCCTCTAATACATGAATTACTAAAGTTTATGCTATTAAATCTTTTTAAGTCTTACCTTCACTTGTAAAGTATTTATATATTATTAAGGTTTAATGTGCTAATTCTTCTTTCTTAAATCCCATGCTTTGTTTAAGAAGCTTTTAGACTCTATGACCAATACATGCTATGTAGTCATAAGGCAACAGTTGCATAAATACTTGCTGACAACGGTTAGCCCTACAAAGGAAATTGTGGAAGACTCGAGTACGAAGTAAACCCAATCTTTACTCCCCAAAGTGTCATCCCTCAAACTAAAGTCCAGGATAGCTCCAGCCAATCTGACAGAATACAATTAAAATAATATAAATCAAAAATTAAAAATGGAAGGAAAATACAATGCCAATAGTAAATCATAAAATGTCACTAAAAACATAAGATCTTCTACCCCTACATACTTCTTAACTAAACCTTAAAATATACCTACAATATATTGAAAAATGAATCATACACAGTGTATAATTTACTGTAAACCTACATACTTTCTGAGGCTGTGAAGGCCTAACAACTCAAGTAGGAATCATTAGAAACCTAAAAATAGGACAGGAGACGTTATTTTTTGATTAAAAAAAAAGAATGGCTGGGGAAGGCCTATCTGAGGAAGTAAACTTTAAATCAAGATTAAAAAGATAAGCCATTCAAAAAGACAGTTTCCAGATAAAGAAACTGAAGTATCAAGGTAGTCAGATGGGAAAGGCTTAGTATGTTCTAGAAAATGATTCTAGTTTATTCTACAGCTGTCTCATTAAACTTGAAACACCAAGCAAAGCATTTAACTGACACCCAAATCTATTCCAATGGCGAAGTTAGACAACAGTCCATATATTATCCAAGGCAGTTCTCCTTCTCCCTCTAAATCACCTGCCTGTCATTTCGCATCTCTTGAAGCACCAACTTCTGAGTGGGCATGTACAGAAAGAGCAATTAATTTTGTTACTTCTTAGAAGAGAATAGGCTTAAATGAGTTTCTGAATTACTGTGAATTTTAACTAGCTGTGTTCTTCCATGCCACTATTCATATGAGTAATCAAGATATTTTCATCATAGGTTGAACAGTTTCCATTTAAGGGCATGCTATCATTATTTATGCCAAGGGCAAAAAATGCACATAGACTTCAAGCAGCAGTATCCAGGAAATGTAGCTGGCTGCCATGCAGCCACAGCACTGTCACTGCTCCACAGACAGCTCATAGATAGAGGACCAAAAACACCCCTAGCCTTCAAAAGACAGGACTAAGGGGAAACTAGGTGTTTTCAATGCCTTTGCCTAGTGTAACGGTTAGTCTTACGTCAACATGACTGGGCCTTGGGGTGCCCAGATATTTGGTTAAACATTATGTGGTGTGTCTATGAGCATGTTTCTGGATGAGATTAACACTTGAATCAGCAGACTTAAGTATAACGGATTGCCCTCTCCAATGTGGCGGTCCTCATCCAATTCACTGAGGTCCTGAATAGAAAAAAGGCTGAGTAAGAAAGAATTCTCTCTTTGCCTGTCTTTCAAGCTGGGACACTGGCCTTCTCCTGCCTTTGAACTTGGACCTGGACTAGAACTTACACCATCCACTCTCCTGGTTCTCAGGTCTTCGGTACTGAACTGAAACTTATGCCATGTGCTCTCCTGGGTCTCCAGGTTGCCAACTACAGATCTCGTCTTACTTATTTTATATATATATATAAAATATATATATATATACACACACACACACACTCACACATTTATATTTTTTATTTTTTATTTTCTCTATATTTATTTATAGAGAGAAATATAACCAAACGAATACACTCAGCAACTCACTCAACTCCATTTATATACACTTGTCATTCTATTATCTTTCAATCTTCTCACTGCATTTTCAACTCAAGATTGCTTTCTTTTTTTCTTTTTCTTTTTCTTTTTTTTTTTTTTGAGAGGGAGTCTTGCTCTGTCACCTAGGCTGGAGTGCAGTGGTGCAATCGGCTCACTGCAACCTCCGCCTCCCAGGTTCAAGTGATTCTCCTGCCTCAGCCTCCCGAGTAGCTGAGACTACAAGCGCATGCCACCATGCCCGGCAAATTTTTTGTATTTTTAGTAGAGACGGGGTTTCACCGTGTTAGCCAGGGTGTTCTCAATCTCCTGACCTCATGATCCGCCCGCCTGGGCCTCCCAAAATGCTGGGGTTACAGGCATCAGCCACTGTGCCCGGCCTCAAGATTTTCTAATCTCACATCCCTGGCTGTGTTCATCACAGCACACCATCCTCAGTTCAAGTTCTCTTTCAAAGACCTACACAAAGCATCTGCAAGACACATCACCACGACCTCTGAACAGTGTGGACAGTAGGGCCACAAGCAAGCGCTGAAGCCACCTGTCTTGTTGTGCACTCAAGGCCTCCTGAGGATGCCTGAAGACTCTATCCTCCTCTCTACTTAGTGGAAGCCAAACCATCTAGGCATTTCCTTTCTCTCTGCATTTCTTTCAGAGAGAGAAAACAGAACCTCTCTTGCTGGGAAGAGCTGAAGTGTATCACACGGGGTGGAGAGGGGGAAGGCTGCATCTCATACCCAATTAATTCAGAGTCAAATGTGGAAATCATGCGACTCATGTCAGGGTTTGATGGGTTTCTTTTTTAGCCTAATAAAGAAAAGACCATTGCTAACTAAACAGGAAAACCTAGTGAGGTTGAATAGTTATGGAGAATAATGTTAAGGAATGTATTTTAAATCTACACACATTAAAACATACGTCAAGTATTTTACTAATAAAAATAAGGCTTCTTTCAAATAAAGTACGCCATTAACATCGTCATTTTTAGTAAAAAACTTTGTGTAAAAATCCCTTCGTTTTACCATATTTTGAAGAAACCATAATCTTCTGCTATTAAAACACCATGCAAGTTAAAAAAACAACCAACCAAAAACCAGCGTTCCTATGAGACCCCAGCACTCGTGGCAACAATACCAAGCTCTGTCTACACACCCTCCTTATTGCAGAAAACCAAAGCGCACTAATGAGAATATGTTCTGAATCTTTGCAATGTCCCTAGGGGTGAGGAGAGAATAGGTTATTTCAGTTCTGCTTTAGACTGAAGAAAGTAAAGGAGGAAAAGGTCATTTACTCACAGATCACACAAGCTAGGGTACAGCCAGAGCCGAACTCTCATCTTTCAGGGCTCTGTTCAGTCCTTCCCCATTTCAGGATTACACTGTGATAACTGAAAACGTCAACAGTCAACTGCTTTATGTGAGATGATAATTTAGATCAATGACAGATGAAGTATACTTTAAGGAGAAAATATTGAAAAGATTAAGGTTCTAGTCCAAACGGAGCAGGATATAAGACATCAAACTCCTAAGTATCCACTCTGCTAACACTTCCCTCATTTATGAAGTCAGGATATCCAAAATGGACTGGGTACAGTGATATTCCTTAAAATGAGGGGTCGGGGGCAGTGAAAATGGACAACATGGTGTTAGGATTTTATTGCAAAACATTTTTGAATAATGCTGAGCAAGGAAAAAAAGCCAATGTTCTTGCATATTATCAATCATGATATATAAAGATTTAATAAAGAACCAAAAGTCCCCAAAATATCTTTCAAATCTTAAATGTATTCACTGTAAATCTGGTACTGCTGATAATATGCTATAACACAGAAACAGATTTTAGTTTTGAAATTGCCAGCACCCTTTATGCCCTACAGAGATGATATGATATATCGTCTCTTTACAAACAAATGTATCGAGTATTCAGAAGGTGGCATTCCTTAACTTTACCAAGTTTTACTGCATTTTCTTTGCAGCTGAACTTGTACTTTTCTGGTAAATAAAAAAAATGTGTATTATTGGAACTATTAAAAAAATGTATCTGCAACCACCCATTTGTAATTGATATCCATTTTCTTTTCCTCAAAAATGTAACTGAAAAATATAGTCATTCTAAAATCTCTTAGGTCAATTTAGTTTGTTTAAAAAACCAACCATTTTGCCATTCTAAGCTGCTACTTTATTTAATGTTTTGGTTTAAGTCTTTCAAGAAGTCAAATATCTACATGTGACAAGTAACAATTAATCTGGGAAAAGAAAAGAAAAAAAAAAAAAAAAAACTGTGAACCAGCCCCTGCTGACAAATGCAAAAGCTTTGTGTGACATGACACTGCACTCGCTATCTGTGCCTTCATTCAGCTTCTTCTTCAGTCACCATTTGATCAATGAATGACAGAAAGGTAAGTTAATCACAGAGCAGCTTCTATTTGAATTAGGCTTAAACACCACAGGGAGAAAAAATTATTTCTCTTTACACCACAATGCACTGAGGCTGGCTCAGGAGATACTGAGCCTGCACTGAGGAGGAATAGGTGGATTTCACTTCAAGGTAAAACAATAACATGTGTTTGTTCCTCCTGTGCTGCCTGATTTATAGAGATGGGAAGAGACAGGCAGAGAGAAATCTTTGGGGTCAGCCAAGTCCTCGGGAGTGTCTGGACAGCCCAACATGCCCTCCTCCTGGATGCCCGGCTTAGTACAGCCAGCTAATCCTGCACAAAGAGATTCATCCCTGAAGCAGAGAACAACCCACAGTCCCAGTCTCCTACTGCCCAGGGAACCACATCAGTTTGGGGACCCAGAGTGATCCACACAATTGAAGAATCACACCTCTGGGCAGAAGGTGTTGAGGATGCAGCCATTCTGTAAAGAATAAAGGGAAAGTAAAGCTCTTTGATGAGCCTCCAATTCTTAGTTCCTGCAATTCACAAGGGTATGCAGATTAACATAGTCATCACAGATTACTGTTATCAAATAGAGTGACCATATGTCTCAGTATCCCCAAGACAGTTCATGTTTATGCCTGTCATGCCAGTATAATTATTTAATAGCACCCACTTTCACTGATCTCAAGTGTCCTGATGTAGGAAATAAATTATGTGATTATCTAAATGTTAAGTAATTTACCTAAAATGATGTGAAAAAACCTATGATACAGCTGTGAAATGAGACCAAATCGACAAAATCTTAGTCAAGTTTTCTCCCTTACTATCACATATATACAGCATTTACACTCATTTCAAAAATGCACAATAAATCTTCCCAGACACGGTAAAACTAATACCAACAATCTAGAATTACAGCATGCTGAAACTAAAAAATTTATTTTAAAGTACCTCCATTCTAAGTCAATAACTTGTGTCAATAATTCTTACAACTCCCCCATTGAGCCTACTTTTTCAGAAAGAAAATAGGGTTTCCAAATGCAATTTTAAATGATTGTGACTAGTAACAGAGCTAAAATGATAGTCATTTCCATGCTTCTAGTGCTATCCAAAAGCAGAAAATAAAAACATTCACTACTAGGGGCTCTTAACTTCAATATATAAAAATAGTGCCAGCAAAGCTTAAGATAATATAAAATTCTGGGAGAATACATCGTAACCCAAGAGATAAAGTATGCAAAATATGTATCACTCTTCTGAAGGAACTGACAGGATGTTTACTCAGATACTATGCTAAGTGACTATGCTACTCCCATTATATTTTCTATTGAGGCAAACAAAATTAAAGTCTAAAAGCCTAAAATCTAAACCTAAATCCTGGCCAGTAGGGAGCAATATAATCCAAACAAATGCAACAGAATCTGTGCTGTGGCTGAACACTTCATGTTACCTAATATTCTTGGTGGTGACAGGGCAGGAGGATGAAAGATGCAGAAATCTAAAAATTTCAGGCTTATATTCCTTCATTTCCTCATTTAACAAAGATTTACTGAGCACTTAGTAGGCACTATGCCTCTAGTGATGAACAAAATAGACATGGTCCCAGCCCTCACAGAATTCACATTCTGGTGGGAGAACTCAACATTAAACCAGGAACCTTCTATTATGTAGATATACTTTGTACAATTTTAAATTATAAAAAGTTAAGGTAAAGAATAAGATGTCATAAGAAATAATGATAAAATCAGAAGGGTATAATTTAAACTGAGGTTGGGAACATTCCCTGAAGAAGTAACATTTAAGCTGAGTAGTCATGACTGGAGTGAAGAGTATAAGAAAATATTGATTATTCAAGAGAAGGACCCTCATATACAAATGTCCTTCAGTGCAAAAAAGCTTGGCCTTGTGTACATGTAACAAATGCATCTGTTTAAGAAGAAAAAGAAAGAAAATATCCCAGTGCTTCGCAACCAGCAAAAACAAATAACTTAAATTGACAAATATAATAAATTCCAAATAAAGACTTTTGGCAAGGCTGAAGTGGGGAAGCTCTATTTTATTTTTGGCACTATATTGAAATATGTTGGGCCAGGCTCACACCTGTAATCCCAACACTTTGGGAGGCCGAGGTAGGAGGACTGCTTGAAGCCAGAAGTTTAAAACTAGCCTGGGCAACAGAGCAAAACCCCATTTCTACCAAAAACAAATTTGTTTTAATTAGCTGGGTGAGGTGGCATGCACCTGTAGTCCCAGCTACTTGGGAGGCTGAGGCAGAAGGATTGCTTGAGCCCAGAAGTTGGAGGCTGCAGTAAGCCATGACTGTGCCACTGCACTCCAGCTGGGGTGACAGAGCAAGACCCTGTCTCAAAAAAAAAGACATGGTGAGCTGCATAAAACAGAAAGACTAAATAATCGTGGCTGAAAACAGAAAGACATTAGTTGTTAACAAAACATGAAGTCTAGACGCATCCAGTTCCAGGGTTCATTCCATGGCTCAGAAAAGCCAATGTTTAGGCTGGAATCTCATATTCTCCTGGCCTTTCCTTCATGTGTGTCTGCTGAGCTTCAAGCTTTAGTATTACTTGCATTCCAAGCAGGGGAGAAGATGACACAAGTAAGCCCTCTTGTGCAAATACTTATCTTTTAATAGAAAACAAAATCTTTCCTAGAAACCTTCCAGACAACTTCCTGTTGTCTCATTAACCAGATCTGTGTCTTGTGGCTATGCCTGGCTATGACAAACAAGTATCTGGTAAAGAGGGAATGCAATCACTATGAAGCCTAAGACCACATTACAATTCATTTCCAGGAACTAGGCACATGGCCACCCAAACAAAATCAGGGTTCTAATGGCCGGGAAGAAGTACGGTTGATATGGCTGATGGGTAGCCAACTAATACTATCTGCCAAAGTCACTCAATAATTTTTACAGGTAAGTTACAGTAGCTCCTCTTTGTCTACGGAGGTTCCAAGACCTGCAGTTGATGCCTGAAACTGTGGAGCGTACGAAACCCTAAGTACTGTTTACTATGTTTTTTCCTGTACGTGAATATCTATGATAAAGTTTAATTTATAAATTAGGTACAGTAAGGGATTTAACAACAATAACTAGTAATAAAATAGAGAACCAGATATAAATCCATACATTTACAGTCAATTTATTTTCCACAAAGGTGTTAAGAACATACATTGGGGAAAAAAAAACACTCTTCAATAAATGATGCTAAGTTCCTATCTCTCACCATATACAAAAATCAAATAAAAGTAGATTAAAGATTTAAGTCTAAGACCTGAAACTATGAAACTACTACAAGAATACACTGGGGAAACAACCCAGGATATTGGTCTGGGCAAAGATTTTTTGTGAAGACCTCAAAAGTACAGGCCACCAAAGCAAAAAGAGAAAAATTAGATTACATCAAGCAAAAACGCTTCTGTAAGCAAAGGAAACAATCAACAAAGTGAAAACACAACCCAGAATCTCCCACAGAATAGGAGAAAGTATTTGCAAACCATCCACCTGGCAAGGGATTAATAACCAGAATATATAATGAGCACAAACAACTCAATAAAAAAAACACAATCTGATTAAAAATTGGGCCAAATATGAGTGAACTCCCATTCACAATTGCTTCAAAGAGAATAAAATACCTAGGAATCCAACTTACAAGGGATGGGAAGCATCTCTTCAAGGAGAACTACAAACCACTGCTCAAGGAAATAAAAGAGGATACAAACAAATGGAAGAACATTCCTTGCTCATGGGTAGGAAGAATCAATATCGTGAAAATGGCCATACTGCCCAAGGCAATTTACAGATTCAATGCCATCCCCATCAAGCTACCAATGACTTTCTTCACAGAATTGGAAAAAACTACTTTAAAGTTCATATGGAACCAAAAGAGAGCCCGCATCGCCAAGTCAATCCTAAGCCAAAAGAACAAAGCTGGAGGCATCACACTACCTGACTTCAAACTATACTACAAGGCTACAGTAACCAAAACAGCATGGTACTGGTACCAAAACAGAAATATAGATCAATGGAACAGAACAGAGCCCTCAGAAATAACGCCGCTTACCTACAACTATCTGATCTTTGACAAACCTGAGAAAAACAAGCAATGGGGAAAGGATTCCCTATTTAATAAATGGTGCTGGGAAAACTGGCTAGCCATATGTAGAAAGCTGAAACTGGATCCCTTCCTTACACCTTATACAAAAATCAATTCAAGATGGATTAAAGATTTAAACGTTAGACCTAAAACCATAAAAACCCTAGAAGAAAACCTAGGCATTACCATTCAGGACATAGGCGTGGGCAAGGACTTCATGTCCAAAACACCAAAAGCAATGGCAACAAAAGCCAAAATTGACAAATGGGATCTAATTAAACTAAAGAGCTTCTGCACAGCAAAAGAAACTACCATCAGAGTGAATAGGCAACCTACAACATGGGAGAAAATTTTCACAACCTACTCATCTGATAAAGGGCTAATATCCAGAATCTACAGTGAACTCAAACAAATTTACAAGAAAAAAACAAACAACCCCATCAAAAAGTGGGCAAAGGACATGAACAGGCACTTCTCAAAAGAAGACATTTATGCAGCCAAAAGACACATGAAAAAATGCTCATCATCACTGGCCATCAGAGAAATGCAAATCAAAACCACTATGAGATATCATCTCACACCAGTTAGAATGGCAATCATTCAAAAGTCAGGAAACAACAGGTGCTGGAGAGGATGTGGAGAAATAGGAACACTTTTACACTGTTGGTGGGACTGTAAACTAGTTCAACCATTGTGGAAGTCAGTGTGGCGATTCCTCAGGGATCTAGAACTGGAAATACCATTTGACCCAGCCATCCCATTACTGGGTATATACCCAAATGACTATAAATCATGCTGCTATAAAGACACATGCACACGTATGTTTATTGCGGCATTATTCACAATAGCAAAGACTTGGAACCAACCCAAATGTCCAACAATGATAGACTGGATTAAGAAAATGTGGCACATATACACCATGGAATACTATGCAGCCATAAAAAATGATGCGTTCATATCCTTTGTAGGGACATGGATGAAATTGGAAACCATCATTCTCAGTAAACTATCGCAAGAACAGAAAACCAAACACCGCATATTCTCACTCATAGGTGGGAATTGAACAATGAGATCACATGGACACAGGAAGGGGAATATCATACTCTGGGGACTGTGGTGGGGAGGGGGGAGGGGGGAGGGATAGCATTGGGAGATATACCTAATGCTAGATGACGAGTTAGTGGGTGCAGCGCACCAGCATGGCACATGTATACATATGTAACTAACCTGCACAATGTGCACATGTACCCTAAAACTTAAAGTATAATTAAAAAAAAATAAAAAATAAAAAATAAAAAAAATAAAAAAAATAAAAATAAAAAAATAAAAAATAAAAATTGGGCCAAAGATCTCAATAGACATTTCTGAAATGAAGACATACAAATGGCCAGTAGATACATGAAAAATGCTCAACATCGCTAATCATCAGAGAAATGCAAATCAAAACCACAATGAGATATCATCTAACCCCAGTTAAAATGGCTTTTATCAAAAAGGGAATAAAAGATGCCGGCACAGATGTGGAGAAAGGGGAACCCGTGTAAACTGTTGGTGGAAATATAAGTTAGTATAGCCAATATGGAAAACTGTGTGGAGGTTCCTCAAAAAACTAAAAATAGAACTACCATATGTCCAGCAATTCCACTGCTGGGAATATATCCAAAAGAAAAGAAATCAGTATTATCAAAAAGATATGTGCATTGTAATCAGCACTCCCATGTTTATTGCAGCACTATTCACAAAAGCCAAAATATGGAATCAATGTTAAGTGTACATCAAAGGATGATGATCAAAGGACAAAGAAAATGTGGCATAAAAAAACAACAGAGTATTATTCAGCTATAGAAAAGAATGAAATTCTGCCATTTGCAGCAACATGAATGGAACTGGACATTATGTTAAGTGAAATAAGCCAAGCACAGAAAGACAAATACCATATGTTCTTACTCATATGTCGGAGCTAAAAAAGTGAATCTCATGGAAATAGAGAATAGACTGGTGGTTACCAGAGGCCAAGAAGGGTACAGGGCAGGAGGGATGCAGAGAGGTTGACTAGTAAGTAAAAACACAGCTTGATAGAAGAGATAAGACTTAGTGTCTGATAGATCACTGGGAGACTATAGATTATAATAATCTATTGCATATTTCAAAATAGCTAGAAGAAAACAATTTGAATGTTTCTAGCATAAAGACAAATATTTAAGGTGATAGATATCACAATTACACTAATTTGATCTTTATAAATTATATGAATGTATTAAAGTATCACATGTACCCCAAAAATATGTACATCTATTATGTATCAATAAAAATAAATAAATAAAAGAATCTGAGACAAGAAAAATACAAACCATTATAATCATAGATTTTCTGCCTGTTCTCTGATTGCATTTCCTCCTTGATTTGATAATGCAACTGTTCGTGATATCATTTCCGCATAAGATAGTGGTTATTATTATTTTTTGGAAAGAAAAAAATAAAAACCCATCATTAATTCAACAAGAAAAACTAATAATAAAGTAGAACAATTATAACAATATACCTACCGTAATAAAAGTTATGAAAAAGAGAAAGAATAGGTCCCTTCTCTCTCTCAAAGTATCTCATCCCACTGCACTCACCCTGTTTCTTCTTGTCATCTATCCATAACGAAAACCGTGATCTTGTGGTAACTGAGAAGGCAACGAAGTGACTAATGGGCAGGTAGCGTGTATGCAGCATGGAGACACTGGACAAAGGGAGGATTCATGCCCTGGGCAGGTTTCAACACAAAACTCAGAACACACCCATTTAAAACATGCATTATTTCTGGAATTCTCCATTACATATTTTCAGAACATAGTTGACTCTGGGTAACTAAGAAAGCAAAACCATGGGTAAGGGTGGTGGCGGCAGGGGGTCCTTACTGTATTTGGAGCTTATGTGATTGAGTCATTACACTATTAATATTTATCGATCATTTACTATATGCAAAGCTAGATGTAAAATGTTGAAGAAACAATAGTAATCAAAAACAGACTTGGGAGGCCGAGGTGGGCGCATTACAAGGTCAGGAGTTCAAGACCAGCCTGGCCAATATAGTGAAACCCCATCTCTACTAAAAATATAAAAATTAGCCGGGCGTGGTGGTGGGCGACTGTAGTCCCAGCTACTCGGGAGGCTGAGGTAGAAGAATCGCTTGAACCCCAGAGGCGGAGGTTGCAGTGAGCCGAGATCGTGCCACTGCACTCCAGCCTGGGTGACAGAGCGAGACTCCGCCTCAAAAAAAAAACAACAAAAAAAAAAAACAGACATAGTCTCTGTTCTTATACACAGCCTAATATCACAAAAAATTAATCAAATAAAAAAACATATAACTCTGGCAAGATTGCTCTAGTGAACTTTGTTCCTTTTACAAAAAATAATTCCCCTTTATCTCTAGGAGCTAGGCAACTGGTTCAAGACCAAAAGAATCCTATCTTCTCCCTGGTCACAGTTATTGGTTCAGAAATGGATGAGGACATGACACAAGGAGGGCCAGTGACATGAATGGAGAGGACTGCTGAGCACTCTTGGTCCAGAAGCTCTCTCACTCCTCTAAGGTTTTGGAAACAAGCGCCCCCAAACTGTTGATGGTTTCCCATAACCGAGAGAGAGGACTCTGGCCAGATGATAATATTTACGTTAGAGAAGACGAAGTAGAGAAAAGCACAAAATTGAATCTTTGGCAACATCACTCAAACCAATCAACCCTAAAGCCCATCTGGCTTCTGAACCCTCAAGACACAGGAGACAATAAAGCCACTAGGTTTGTTTAAAACAATTTGACTTCAGTTACTTGCAATGGCAGTCACTCTAAGCTGAAGAGCAATTCACCATACTAAGGGAGCTTAACAGAGGAAGATGTACTCAAGTTAGAGAAGGCAGCTTTGAGTAAGCATCTCTTCAACTGAGATCGGAAGAATAATTAGCAAGGGAAGGAAGGGCACTCCAGGCAGCTGGATCAGCATTTGCAAAGGTCCCCAGGGTAGAGGGGAAAGAGGTGAGTACTAAAGAATGAAAAGCAGCAAGCGAAGAATAAAAAGGTATGACATAGGACTGGAGAAGTGGGTAAGCGCCATACTCGTCAGGGTCTCATAGGCTGTGTTAAGGAATTAGACTTCATCCTAAAAGTGCTGCAGGTTTTTGGAGAGAAGGTGATATAAAAATTACTGTCTATAGTGTGGTGACATTAATTCATATATAGCTAAGGAACATACCTGACCACCAGTACTATAATGAACATTTAATTTTCAAATAGCTTTCAAGACAACAGAAAAATTTCAGCAAACACTGTAACTTGACACACGTGGAATCTCTTCTACAAAGTTAACAGAAGGGCATCCAGACAGCTTGACAGTTCTAGCGAACCACACTTATGTCCTGAAACGTATTAATCTGGGATAGTTTACTTGGAAATTATTTGAAGACCTGGGCTCTACAGATGAAAGCTGACTGTAATTATCATCCAGCCCAGCTCTCACAGTACGCAGAAGCCAAGGGTGTAAGTGGGATTCCTAACAGGGCTTAATGTTATGAATGCCCAGGCACATGTGCTTGTCTCAAAGTGCTCCAACACTTGAAATAAATAACAATGTGCTTATCTCAGAATGTAAAGAAACAGGAAAGAAAGTATGCTGCCTGCTAAGCTTTTTCTATTTCATGACTGCTTCATTTTACTTTCCCTTTGCACTGCAGAATTCCAGGAATTGATTTAAAAAAAGATAATTCTCCCAAAAAACTCATCTTCATTAACTGAAACTAACTGTTTTACTCTCTGCCAATATTACTGTAATCCATTTCACAGAAGCCAGGCTTTTATTACTCTTAAATATTGTTAGTTAACTCAAACTCACAATTACACATACAGATTACAAGTTTGCCAGGCTGAAGTGCTTCAATTGTGCTCAGAAAATAAATGTTTACATTAAAACGTTATAAAATATTAAATCATGTAATTCACTATAATACCAAAGAAATCATGAATTCTCTGTATATCTTCTACTGTTAATAACAGTCTACAGTATACTATCAACGATATGTATCGACCCATCCTCTGAGAGATCAGTTAACATCACAGATCTCAGTATTGCACATCTTAAGACACTGACCTAGTATTTTTCCAGTGATTAGCAAAATGTAGGCTGTTTTTTGTAAACAGACTCAACATTGCAAATTCTAAATGTTTTCTGTAAACAACCTACTGACCTGAACAAACAAGAGATGGCAGCTAATACACTCATTCGAAGAAGTCAATCAGAACTTCAAATATGTCACTAGAAAAATTACTAAAATGAGATACTGCTAAACAGCATGAAAAGGACTCTTCTCTTTTTTTTTTTTTGGTTATTTTCATTTTTTTTTTTATTATACTTTAAGTTCTAGGGTACATGTGCACAAGGTGCAGGTTTGTTACATATGTACACATGTGCCATGCTGGCGTTAGGTATATCTCCTAATGCTATCCCTCCCCCCTCCCCCAACCCCACCACAGGCCCCGGTGTGCGATGTTCCCCATCCTGTGTCCAAGTGTTCTCATTGTTCAATTCCCACCTATGAGTGAGAACATGCGGTGTTTGGTTTTCTGTCCTTGCGATAGTTTGCTCAGAATGATGGTTTCCAGCTTCATCCATGTCCCTACAAAGGGCATGAACTCATCCTTTTTTATGGCTGCATAGTATTCCATGGTGTATATGTGCCACATTTTCTTAATCCAGTCTATCATTGATGGACATTTGGGTTGGTTCCAAGTCTTTGCTATTGTGAACAGTGCTGCAATAAACACGTGTGCATGTGTCTTTATAGAGCATAATTTATAATCCTTTGGGTATATACCCAGTAATGAGATTGCCGGGTGAAATGGTATTTCTAGTTCTAATACCTAGGAATCCAACTTACAAGGGATGTGAAGGACCTCTTCAAGGAGAACTACAAACCACTGCTCAATGAAATAAAAGAGGACACAAACAAATGGAAGAATATTCCATGCTCATGGATAGGAAGAATCAATATCGTGAAAATGGCCATACTGCCCAAGGTAATTTATAGATTCAGTGCCATCCCCATCAAGCTACCAATGACTTTCTTCACAGAATTGGAAAAAACTACTTTAAAGTTCATATGGACCCAAAAAAGAGCCTGCATTGCCAAGTCAATCCTAAGCAAAAAGAACAAAGCTAGAGGCATCACACTACCTGACTTCAAACTATACTACCAGGCTACAGTAACCAAAACAGCATGGTACTGTTACCAAAACAGAGATATAGATCAACGGAACAGAACAGAGCCCTCAGAAATAATACCACACATCTACAACCATCTGATCTTTAACAAACCTGACAAAAATAAGAAATGGGGAAAGGATTCCCTATTTAATAAATGGTGCTGGGAAAACTGGCTAGCCATATGTAGAAAGCTGAAACTGGATCCCTTTCTTACACCTTATACAAAAATTAATGCGAGATGGATTAAAGACTTAAATGTTAGACCTAAAACCATAAAAACCCTAGAAGAAAACCTAGGCAATACCATTCAGGACATAGGCATGGGCAAGGACTTCATGGCTAAAACACCAAAAGCAATGGCAACAAAAGCCAAAATTGACAAATGGGATCTAATTAAACTAAAGAGCTTCTGCACAGCAAAAGAAACTACCATCAGAGTGAACAGGCAACCTACAGAATGGGAGAAAATTTTTGCAATCTATCCATCTGACAAAGGGCTAATATCCAGAATCTACAAAGAACTTAAACAAATTTACAAGAAAAAAATCAAACAACCCCATCAAAAAGTGGGTGAAGGATATGAACAGACACTTCTCAAAAGAAGACATTTATGCAGCCAACAGACACATGAAAAAATGCTCATCATCACTGGCCGTCAGAGAAATGCAAATCAAAACCACAATGAGATACCATCTCACACCAGTTAGAATGGCGATCATTAAAAAGTCAGGAAACAAAAGGTGCTGGAGAGGATGTCGAGAAACAGGAATACTTTTACACTGTTGGTGGGAGTGTAAACTAGTTCAACCATTGTGGAAGACAGTGTGGCGATTTTTTTTTTTTTTTTTTTTTTTTTTTTTGAGACAGAGTCTCGCTCTGTCTCCCAAGCTGGAGTGCAGTGGCGCGATCTCAGCTCACTACAAGCTCCACCTCCCAACTTCATGCCATTCTCCTGCCTCAGCCTCTCGAGTAGCTGGGACTACAGGCACCCACCACCACATCCGGCTAATTTTTTTTGTATTTTTTTAGTAGAGACAGGTTTTCACTGTGTTAGCCAGGATGGTCTCCATCTCCTGACCTTGGGATTCACCCGCCTGGGCCTCCCAAAGTGCTGGGATTACAGGTGTGAGCCACCACGCCTGGCCTGGACTGTTCTTTTCATGGCAAAGCTCCTAGAAGAGAGAAAACAAACTCTAAATAAATAATAGCTATCATTACAATAAGCTGTAGCTAGTTTGATTAACAAATCATCCTAAAATATCCAGACAATATGAAAACATTATTCCTAAAATACTGGTCCCTCATATGCAGCAAGAAAGAAAGAATGAAAGTGATCTATAACAGATTACAACAAATCACACTGTAAAAGAATTCTCATGGTGGCCGGGGTTTGTAGCACGAAAAGATGGTTTCTTTCCTTTACAATGAAAAGAAGGTTTCTTTCCTTTACAATGAAAAGAATTAATGAGTTTTTTTTTTAAAGAAAAAAAACCTCTAGAAATAACTGACATTTGAAATACTTTACACAAAATAAATTGTCAATTTTATTGTTACTGCCCACAAATACGGGAACCCTTAGCCTCCAATCAATGAAGCTAGAGTGTCTAGTTGCAACATATCATAGCTTTCAAGATTTCTCAAAACAGAGAACAGATTTTCATAAGTATATCTGAAAAAAACTTCTACAGAAATGTGAGTCTCAGAGAATCCCCCAAGAGGAAATGTCTCACATACACACATAAATAGACAACCTAAAAAAGCACTACGTCTTTTCAAAGAGATGTTAATAGAATAAAATGTAAATTTATCTTAAATAACTAAAAAGCTAGTATAAAATCAACATTTGAGATTCCCAGAATATTTATAATATTTCCAATACAAACCGGTTAGCTTTACAAATAAGTGAGAATCCAACTAAATTAAAATTCAGATATGACTGAAATGTACCCATGTTATCCAAGAAAAATCAATAACCTTCCAATTCCTGAAGCTGGTACTTTATCTGTGAAGCAGTGTTGTATCATAGCTAGACAGATCACATCTCAGACCAAGGTCCACACTAGCTACTTTCCAGCTGTGTGACCCTGGCTAAATAAACTCTCAGCTTCATTTTTTTTTCTTTTTTTTATTCTATTTTATTGAGATGGGGTCTCGCTATGTTACCCAGGCTGGCCTCAAACTCCCAAGCTCAAGTGATCCTCCTGCCTCAGCCTCCCACAGTGCTGGGATTACAGATGTGAGCCACCACACCTGGGCAGCTTCACTTTTCTTAAATGGAGATAACAGCTCTTCCATCAGGTCATGGGAAGACTAACTCAAATCATATCAGGATTCAGCTCATCTCGTGCCTAAAACATATGAAAGCCAATGTATTACCTTTTCACGGGATCTCCCCGTTCTCACCCTCATGCACTCTACAGCTCTGGCCAAAGCCTTCCGCAGGTCATGATTGTTTTTTCTTAGACCTCAATCAGGGTTTCTCCTTCATCCTTTCAAGGTAAAGGGTGAGTCATCTTCCACCTACAGTAGCCATCTTACCACCACATTCAAACATTTAAATCCTTCAATTCCTTTCAAGGCCCAGGAGAAACTTAAATCCTCTCAAGCCCAACACAAACACTACCTCCTCCATGAAGCCCCCTAATTCCTTCAGGTCAATGTTTCTCAGCCCTGGCTCTACCCAATCATGGAGAGAATTTAATAAAAAAATTAAACAAAATTATCTGAAGCCTGGGCCTTAGCACTGCTGTTGGTCTGAGGTGTGGCCCAAGCATCAGGGATGAAGTGACCTCTCCTTGCACTGAGACCCCACAACGCTTCAGCAGCCCTTTGTACAGGATGGTGGAAAAGTTATTGCTGTTTTCACCCTTAAAAGTAACGGTCAAAACTGCAGCTACTTTCACCAACCTAATACCTTATTTTAATCATATACAAATGCAATTAAACTATAAACTTCTGGAAAACAGGATCAGTGTTTGATTTATATATCGCCCTCAAGTTACCACAACAACAGTAACTTGAATTGCTAGGCTGCCAGCTATCTCTTGAATGCACAGGTAAATAAATAACATTTCAGTGCCTCTGGAATATAGGATTCAAAGTCATGATTTGAAACAAAAGGTTATCAGTACCTGAATAAATAATCTCCATTTCAACAGCTCAGCTGTTAAGTTCTACTTATATAACTCAGCCAATGCATAAGGGAAGAAATGATTTATTCCAGAAAGAGAGAAAACATCACTAAAATAAAGCTAGTACAGGGCTAAACACTTCAGTGGTCCCTCCCTTCCCACCTCCTACCATTCTAAAACACTTAGAGTTCTCTAAATAGATCAAGCACCCTTCTTCCTCCATGCTTGGATATACACTGCAATCTTTAACCACATTCCTCATCTGGCTTTTACTTCTCATTCTGGAAACACCTTCTACGATGGAAAGCCTTCCCATAGGTGAAACTCCTGGTTCAATATTCCTCTTCCCTATTCCTTTAGCGTTTACTAATGTTACTCATATCGCAGCAACTGTCAAAAAGAAATTATTGGCCAAGTGCCACGACTCACAGCTATAATCTGAGCTCTTTGGGAAGCCAAGACAGGAGAGGCACTGAGGAGTTTGAAACTACCCTGGACATCATAGTGAAATCTCATCTCTACAAAACAAACAAACAAACAAACAAACAAAAAACACTTAAAAATCTGCCAGGCATGGTGGCATGAGCCTATAGGCCTAGCTACTCAGGAGGCTGAGGCAGGAAAATCACTTCAGCACGGGAGTTTGAAGTTACAACGAGATATGATAGCACTACTGCACTCCAACTTAGTAAACAGAGACCCTGTCTCTATAAAATAAATTATTGTTTCGCTTATCTAGTCACCTACAAGTTTCTTAGGGGTGGGGAAGCTCTCATCACTGTGACTATATCATCTTATATAATATATGGTACTTACGGGCCGGGCGCGGTGGCTCACGCCTGTAATCCCCACACTTTGGGAGGCCAAGGCAGCTGGATCACCTGAGGTCAGGAGTTCAAGAAAAGCCTGGACAACATGGTGAAACTCCATCTCTACTAAAAATACAAAAAATTAGCCGGACGAGATTGCACCATTGCACTCCAGCCTGAGAAACAAGAGTGAAACTCTGTCTCAAAAAAAAAAAGAAAAAAAGAAAAGAAAAACCATAACCTATAGTACTTAGGAAGTGTTCAATAAATGCTGAAGGAATGAACGAATGAGGAAAAAGTCTTCAGTTTGTTCATCTGTACAAATGAATGAGTTGATATCTAAGGTCTTCCCCCTTCCCCTTCATGTTCTATTAAAATGAAGGATCAATGTATAATACTTGGATTCATGTGTGGTGTAGAATAGAATAATTTCTTTTGTTGTTGTTGTTGTTTCTTTTTGGTAGACAGGGTCTCACTCTGCTGCCCAGGCTACAGAGCAGTAATGTGATCATGGCTCAATGCAGCCTCAACCTCCAGGGCTCAAGCAATCCTCCCACCTCAGCCTCCCAAGTAGCTGGGACTACAGGCACATGCCACCACACCCAGTTAATTTTTGTATTTTTTGTGTAGAGGTGAGGTTTCGCTATGATGTATTTTTTGTATAGATGGGGTTTTGCCATGTTGCCCAGGCTGGTCTCAAACTCCTGGGCTCAAGCAATCCACCTGCCTCAGCCTCCCAAAGTGCTGGGATTACAGGTGTGAGCCACCATGCCCAGCTGAACAATTTCTAAATAATATCGTAAGTTACTACTACTATACAAATTTTACTTTATACATCATTTTGATATTTAAGCTTAAGGACAGTAAATTGTTGTTACACTGTTTATTATGATTAGAGAAATTTCTCTTCACAAAGCATTAAGTGGTCATTAACAACCCTAATTTTAATAGAAGGTAACACATGATCTTCCATAAAGAACTACAAGTAGTCGATAACTTTTGATAAATGAATACTAAAGAAATTTTTACGTTTTGATGCCTAAATGGTACCTCCTGTTTTACAGATACTCTCTAAGAAAAATTTCAACCCAGAATAGAATGACTATTAAAGGACGTATGTGTAAGGTCCATTCTTCAGCTTCTGGCCCAAATCTACTTACAATCTCAAATCGAGTTTTTTTTTTAAGTCATCTCCGCAATGAAGATGTGCAAAAGTGAGATGTAGCTACGGAATGATTATTTTCTTTTAGCCTCTCCAGGCAATGATGTCCAACACATTGGTAAACCATTTTAAATAAAATAATAAGGTATTTTTGTGAAGACTTGGCTCAGAATTAACTGGGAAGCCTATCACTTTCCTAACTGCAACCATTGCTCGTACTAACAGAGGACTAAGCTACCCAAACTATTTAAACTATACATATTTATTTGGAAAAGTTTTATTTGATTACAACAAAGTTGAGTCATTTAGATACATTAATTATGTACGTTAATGATTAAATTCCTTGATAATTAGGTAGAAACAATTGTATATAGTAATTATTCCAACTTTACTCTCAAAAGCAAAATATAATAAAATAATGTAATCTTTGCTATTTTTAAAAAAGCCAAAATAATCTTCAAGTTTTTCCTTTTCACTCTGATAGCATTCTCTATCAGTAACTTGCATTAATGTTGTAGCTTTGAGATGCCGCATATCATTTCATATCACCGGCACACAATAGTGTATCAAGAGAAATTAGCTCTGAATCTTACTCTATAACAATGTGCAATTGCCTTGGTCTTGGATCCTTTAAGAAACAGCAAACGGAAAACTCAAAAAAGTCCTTTCAATAAAGCAGAGGCTAGATTTGCTCAATGACCTGACCAACCAGGAAGTAATAGAAGTTTTGCTATCCTGTTTAAAAAATAATAATAAACAATAACAGACATGAGATTTTCAAGAAATCAGGGAGGAGACTTAAAGATATCTTAATAAAAGTATTTTCTCTTCAGTGCCTTTGAAAAAATGTCATTGCATCAGGATTAGTAAGAATATCTGGATGCAAGGACACCAGGTTGCAAGTACACTAAAGAATGGTAAGGTCAGAGAAGTGTTTTTTCTGCCTTTAAAGTTCCTGAAAATAGAGGCTGGGCGTGATGACTCACACCTGTAATCCCAGCATTTTGGGAGGCCGAGGCTGGCGGATTGCCTGAGGTCAGGAGTTCGAGACCAGCCTGACCAACATGGTGAAACCCTGTCTCTACTAAAAATACAAAAATTAGCTGGGCGAGGTAGCGCGCGCCTGTAATCCCAGCCACTCAGGAGGCTGAGGCAGGAGAATGGCTTGAACCTGGGAGGCATAGGTTGCAGTGAGCCCGAGATCCCGCCACTGCACTCCAGCCTGGGCGACAGAGCGAGACTCCATCTCAAAAAAAAGAAAAGGAAAAAGAAAAGTTCCTGAAAATATAAAGTTGTTTAGACATACAGCAGGTATACCGTTTCAAAACCAAATACACTAAAGCAGATGAGAACACAACCGTGACCAAGTGGTTCGGAGAAAGATGGATTTTAATGCAAAGTTGTTTTGTTTTTACGCATAACGTACTTCTCGCTGTGCTTGAGTGCAGAAAGGTGTGGTTCTTCCTAAGTAAGGTTGATTACATAAAGCAAGATTCCAAAAACAAGAAAAGTGCTTTGCAAACACAGTAACTAGGACTGGCTGAAGCTTCCTGCGTCCAGTCCCATGCTCAAAGATCAGAACAAGCAACTTTATCCACCACTTTAATAAGATGATTCAAAAAAGCTGAAGTCTTCTGAAGAAAGCCATGGTTGAAAACTTGCTCCGCTTCTTGGAGAAAGCCTAAAGCCCTAAAGGTCTCTAATTATTCTCCAAAGTCTACAACCCAAGCTGCATTTTATGCATTTATTACGTTACAAAACCACGGGAACTCCTCACTCAAAAGCAAAAACACATCCGGAAAGAGGAAAAAATCCACGGCCAATGTAAACCCCCTACAACACCAACCGCCCACGTCGTACCCCAGGCTGCAACGAGGCCGGCACTCACCCACCGCTCGCCCGGGAAACCCAGTCCCAGGTGTTTCAAAATCAGAAGCACGGCAGGCTCGTTCGCTCTCACGGGCAAGAATCTTAAACCCCAACTTCAGAGATACCCGCGCACGCTGGGCGCTGCCATTTTGACAGAAAGCGGGCCTGCCCCAGAGGCCCCTACGCAGGTCGCCCTGAGCAGAGCCGGAGTGCCACAGAACCCCTAGCTCATCACCTCCACACCCAGACGTCGCATCCCCCGGCCTGAGGAATGCCAAGAAACCCCACCCTGCCGACCAGGATCGGGCGAAGTCAAGTCACCCTTGAAATCCCTCAAGCTCTCTCAGGCAGCGCCGAGGGCGACCGCAGCCGGCGTGGGAGGGGCATCGGCGGTCAGGGGCGGGGCGTCGGTGCGGCGGCCTTCGGTAACCCGGGCAACGCGGCCTCCTGGGGGTAGGAAGGGGCGCTGCCCCCGAAACACAAATGTCTCCGCCAAGACCCCAGACGGTTCCCAAAGGCTCTCCGTGATGCAACTGCACGTCCCTCGAATGCCCGGGCCTCCGATATCCGTCCGCCAGGAGCTTGGCTGGATGCACGGGCGGCCGGTCCTCTTATTTCCCCGCCCTCCCGCCGCGTGGAGCGGCTGTCGGGTCCCGAGCCTCCGGGCGGGGGCGGGATCGGGGCGGGGCGGAGGCATCTCCCTCCCAGCACAGCCCCCTTAGCTGCCCCGAGCCCTGCCTGCGCCCGCCCCCGAAGCGGCGCGGGACGCCTGGCGCCGTCCGCGATCCGCAGGGCTGCCCGCTTAGGCTTAGGCCCGGCCCGCTGGCAAAGCCGAGCCGCAGCATTTTATTTCGTTCGTGGTTTCCGCACAGGCTGGAGTTTCGTGGGTTGGGTCGTACTTGGGACCTCGGCGAAGAGGACCCGTTTATTTTTTTTTTTCTTTCCAAAATGGCAGCCTCCAGTCGCGCACAAGTGTTAGCTCTGTACCGGGCGATGCTGAGAGAGAGCAAGCGTTTCAGCGCCTACAATTACAGGTGACCCAGCGGGCACCGGGGGCTGGGGGCCGGGGGCCAGGGGCCGGGGACCGGGGGTGCGGGCTGACGCGGAATATCCCCGGGGACTGGGAGCCACCGTGGTTTGCCGGCGGCTGCGAGGCAAGGACCGGGCTCCGCCATCGAAAAGCGTGCTCCTGCCTACAGGTGTGGCCTCTGAGACCTCGGGGAGGAGCCTTTCTTTATACCAGGAGAGACGTTCATGTCTTGTGACGTTTTCCCCCTAAAGGCTATCTTGGTAGTTATTCTAGGAGCATGATTAGTGTTATGTTTCTGCAGAAGAGAAAAAAGGGGTGGAAATCAGTCATTGGTGAAGTTAAGGCCAGTGTGTTGCATATGTAAAACTTCCCTTGAGCATTGGAAGAGTTGAGAGTGGAAGTGGCCAGTGAGTAGTACACTGCGACAAAGCTGAAGGCACACTCTAGCACCTCCCTAAAATTTCCTAGGTGTCGTAATGAGTTCTTTCGGTTGCAAGAATCCATTCTATTTAGGGTATGGTGGAAATGCGTAGCGGAAAAGGAAAAAGGGTCTCACAAGCTTTGGAGCTGAAACCTCAGTTTCTCCTGGCTGACCAGACAGAGATCCCGCTTACTGGACCTTGACAGCAGGATACTGAGGGCCTAAACTCACATCTTTAATATAACACATTCACTTTTTCTCACGCCTCCCCACTCCCCTATTTGCCTATGAGTCTTTTATTGTTACTCTTTGTATGTTTTTTCTAATTCAGAGCCTCTGCTTTCACAGTGTTGCTGGTTCTGACCCATCATTTTCTTATGGATTCTCTCTCTGCATTTTTTTTTAGATTTGTTTTTTGTTTTGTTTTGTTTTTACTAACTACCTGTCTCTCTCTGAGTTTGAGCCATATTCCCATGAGAAAGAATCTGGTTGGATCAACTCATCTCTTTACCTCAAGCCTCACTTAGGTGACTGGCCAGACTGTGGATTGGATGTCATAAGAGCAGAGCCTACCCTTGGAACACACCTGGTTAGGTAGGCCCCCCTCCAGCAGGTGTGTGAGCTGGCAGGCCCTGAGATGGGTCTGCCCAGTACAACCTCTGTCAGAGGACAGGAACACTAAGCCTCTTAAGCAATGACTCTCAAATTTTTAGAAACCCGCCTGGAAAATATACTCATGCTGCAAATTTGAAAACAGCATCTGGGTCATACCACTGAGGTTGTATCCACCCAGTTAAGTGGTTAAATTTCACGGGAGAGAATGATTTTACTTAATGACTTTGACTTTGGAGAATAAAGAGTATAATAATAGCATACTGGTGGAATTTTAGCAAGAATTAACCAAACACCTAGCACCGAGTACTTAACCAAGTCTGTTGAGGAAACACATGAAATATGCAAGTTAAATAAATAGAAACCATTTGATTTCACCATAGTCTGGAGTGAGATAGTTTGTCATTAAAGCTTACTCAGGATACACAAGGACTTGGAATCAGCAGGCAGTTCACACACTAAGGAAAGTGGCAGGGAGAGGGTTTATGTGAGAGCATGTAAGAAAGTCAAGGTGGAGCCCTCGAAGACTATAACTTGGACAAGTCTCTCAATCTCTGTATTTCAGTTTTCTTGTTTATGAAATAGACTGTTGGACTAGACAATCTCTAAGGACCCTTCCATTTCTGAAATTCTCTTTGGAAATGATTTATGAGCAAATGAGGCCCAAGCGTTTTCAAATGAGTAATTGCCAACTGAACAGGAAAATCATTCACGAAACTCAACAGGAAAATCATTCAAACTTTAGGAAAATCATTCAAGACTGTACCTGAAAGGCAGAAAATTGAAAATGGGTTTCAGTATGGGCAACTGTAAGATCATATGCATTCAGAAAATAATTGGTCAAATTATACCTTAAGCATATACTTTTAAGCTAAATTTACTATCCAAATATAAATATATTATCCAAAGGAGTCTGATAATCATTTTATACTGTTATCTGAGATCATAGACCTAAAAACCGACATTCCTGCTATTACCTTCCTAGATAAACTTACTTGTTATAAAAATATGTCCTTTTACATTAAGGCTGTGTCTTGTGAATTTCAGGAAAAGTCCCTTCCCTCCTCTCTAATCTCTGCAGCTGTTTGTCACTGATGGCAAATCAATAGCAACACAACATCCACTATCAATTCTGTGTGCCACTGCTATCTTATGTTCTTCATGTCTATAAACACATTTGTTTTGACAATAATCTTGTGAGGTAGGTACTATTTGTATTACCCTGTAAGGCAACTGAGGCACAGGGAGCTTAAGTTACCTATCAAAACTAACACAGGTAGTGCTGAATAAGCAATCAAAAGCAGACTAGTAAACGTTTTTTAATGACCTGCGAATTGTGCCTTAAGTAATTAGAGTAGTGAAATAAATACTTTGGAACTCTCTTGCAAGACCTATAATATAGGCCACGTTTTGATAGCAGGAGCCCTGTCTGCTCCTCCAGTCTCAGCCTAAGTCCCACATGTGCATCCTGTCCTCTGTCATCATCAGTTGCAGTTTCCTAAATGTGCCACATCCTGTTGGGCCTCCAGGCCTTTACAAGTACTGTTCTATCCAGCAGGCCCTTCATCACTGCTGTCTAGAGTGCCCCCTCTTCCTTCAAGATTCAGCTCAATTGTCACCTTCTCTGAACAAAAGTTTTCCCAACTCTCTTCATCCCACAGCCTCCACTCCCATCCCTCCCACCAGCCAAACAAGTCTCATTGCTGTATGTCATTCTTTTACCTCAGTGCTTCTACAAAACATCTCTGAAGCATGCTTTGCCCAGTGCTATATCACAGCTGTCCCCAACCTTCTTGGCACCAGGAACCAATTTCATGGAAGACAGTTTTTCCATGGACCGGGTCAAGGGAGGGGATGGTTTCGGGATGAAACTCTTCCACCTCAGATCATCAGGCATTAGATTCTCATAAGGAGCATGCAACCTAGATCACTCACATGCACAGTTCACAATAGGTGCATCTATGAGAATCTAATGCCGCCGCTGATCTGACAGGAGATGGAGCTCAGGCCGTAATGCGCACTCACCCACCGCTCAACTGCTGTGTGGCCCGGTTCCTAACAGGCCACGGACCAGTACTGATGGGTTGGGGACCCCTGCTATACCAGGCCCTGAAGAGAGAAAGATGAGATTTTTGAACTAAGCTAGGCACCTGTTATTAATGGCTTTACAGGCCTATGTGGGACACAGGTACAGAGATAGTTGTCACAGACTGGGTTAAGTGCTGTGACAGAAGGATGTACAGGGTGTAGAATCTAGAAGGCCTCCCAAGGGGTGATGTTGGATCAAAGGCATGAAGCAGCTTGGTGTGGTCAGGCAGGCAAACAGCACAGCACTGCCAGGGAGGTAAGTATGATGGGGTGGGGGGGTGGCGGTGACAGGAAGGCACTGAGGTTGGAGAGGGTCACTGATTTGAGGGCCTGGGGGCCGTGCTGAGGACCCTGGACTTTACCCTTAGCTCACAGGCAGCCACTAACCTGACATGACCAGATTTGCATTTTTTGATAGATCACTCTGGCAGCAGTGTAGAAGATGATTTTGAGGGGCCAAGGACATCAAATGGGAGTTGATTACAGCAGGTCAGAGTAGAGATTAGGACGCTAGTAAGGACAGGAATAGTGGAAGATAGAGAAGAATGTTGTATTTGATAAATCATTAGAAGGGAAAATTGTTGGAACTGGAATGATTGGATTGAGGACTAAGGAAGAAGAGAATCCAAGCAGAGTCTAGAATGGCATCCAGGTTTCTGGTTAAGCTAAAGCACAGAGAGGGTGAATTTAAACTTGCACCATTAACTGACTCAGGTAATACAGAACTAGCTGGTCTTGTGGAGAGAGGGTTTTTTAGTTCATATTTAGGATATCTTGGGTGTAAATTTCCCCTGGGATGCCCAGCAAAGGTAGTTAATCACAGGGCTCTGAAGCTCAGAGGAGTGATCAGCACTGCAGTAGTCAGCACCACCAACTCTGTGTGACCCCACGCAAGTCACATCACTCTCTGTTCTGCAGTTTCTTTATAAAATGAGAGTCATAATTGGTCCATCTCACACAGTGTAAAAGGGTCCTGAGACCAATAAGTTTAAGAACCACATTCTTTTTTTTTTTTTTTTCAGTTGAAATCTTGCCCTTGTTGCCCAGGCTGGAGTGCAATGGCGCGATCTTGGCTCACTGCAACCTCCACCTCCCAGGTTCAAGCAATTTTTCTGCCTCAGCCTCCCGAGTAGCTGGGATTACAGGTGCCTGCCACTACGCCTGGCTCATTTCTGTATTTTTAGTAGAGGCGGGGTTTCACCATGTTGGCCAGGCTGATCTTGAACTCCTGACCTAAGGTGATCCGCCCACCTCGGCCTCCCAAAGTGCTGGGATTACAGGCATGAGCCACCACGCCTGGCCAAGAACCACATTCTTAAACTTTGTCTTCTTGGCTCTTCTTCAGCCAACTCCTTCAATTCTGATGTTCCCTAGAATAGCATCCGTAGCCCTAATTTTCTCACCTTAGACTAGGATTTCTCAATCTTGGCATGACCAACCTTTTGGGCCAGCTAATTCTTTGTTAATGGGGGCTGTAGTCAGCACCACTGTGGTGAGTTAATACACATCAAGTACTTGGGATAGTCCCTGGTACAGAATAGGTACTTGATAAGTGGAATTATCATCATAAGTCAAATTAAAACCTAGATATTAGATAAATTATCTAGGAATACTATTTAGGTTAGTAGTTCTCATCCTGGGGTGATTTTATTTGACAATATCTGAAGACGTTTTTGGTTGCCGCAACTTGGAAAGGGGGTGCTAGGCATCTGAGGCCAGGGATGCACAGGGGACAGCCCCCATTAACAAAGAATTAGCTGGCCCAAAAGGTTGGTCATGCCAGGATTGAGAAATCCTAGTTTAAGGTGAGAAAATTAGTGAGCTACAGATGCTGCTATTCTAGGGAACATCAAAATTGAAGTAGTTGGCTGAAGAAGAGCCAAGAAGACAAAGTTTAAGAATGTGGTTCTTCAACTTAACTGGTCTTAGGCCTTTTATGTTCTTAAATATTACTGAGGACCCCAAAAAGCTTTCATTTATGTGGGACGCATTTATCATATTAGAAAAAAAAAAGCTTTTAAAAACACCTATTTTAAAATGACTAAATCCATTATGTTAAATAACACTTTTATGAAGAATAACCATTTTTCCTCCCCCTAAATCAGCAGATTGATAGTTTGACACTAGTGCAAATCTCTTTCATGTTTGGCTTAATAGAAGACAACTGGGTGCTTATATTTGTTGCTACCTACAATTTGTTGCTATATCACATATCACTTAGTGTCTAGTAATTTCCCCTGTATACTCATGAGAGAATGCAGATGTCTTCCTGATAACTATGAAAATAGTTTTCCTGGTGGATCCCCTGAAAGGTCTCAGAGACCCCCGCCATGGTCCCTTGGCTAACTACTGTAGGGTTGAAGAAATGGGAGGAGATCAAGTAAAGAGTAGTGTTGCAGGAGTCAAGATAGTCATATGTTTGGGGAAGGTAGCTGTGGTCAGCAGGGTGGCTTGTCTAAGCAATATCCAGTTCATGAAGAGGGCAGTGTAGAGCCTCTGCTACCATTACCAGAGCAGCATTGTTAGTCAAGTGGTTATGGCAGAACCCAGATTGTGGGGGTTGAGACATGAATCAGAAGTGTGTAAATTGCTACCGTGAGTAGAGATACCCCCTCCACCTCCCACCGGAATTTTGGTTAATAAAACATGAGAGTAGATAACCGATAGAGCAGGACCCCACGAGAGGTGAAAAGTGGTACCTGAGAGCACAGCTGGTGGGGTTGGTCTTGGACAGAATGAACGGTATTTCATTTTACATGAGTGGAATGAAGGAGAAGAGGGCAAGTTGGAGTATGAGAGGGTGGAAAGTTGAGTTTATTTGTGCCAAGCCTGACAGCCAGTTTCTGGGTTAAGCGGGAGATAAGCAAATGTTGAGGAAGCACCTGTTCTTACCTTTGTTAGGGCGCATATCACACATACACAGTTAGCAGAAATTCTCTCTTATCTCTATTCCTAGTGCTTAGCATAGTACCTAGGTAGCAAGTTGGTGCAAAAGTAATTGCGGTTTTGGGCCATGAATTTTAAATTATTATAACTAGGATCAAATATATCTTTATTAATCAAAATAGGAACTATTACAATCAACATGTTTTTGCCAACAAGAAATAAGTTTATTCCTGTGGCGTAAAAATCTGTGCTTCGGGATTCTACAAACTCTTGGAAAGCATTTTCTTCATCCTGCTAGTCAAGGAAGCATTTTCCCTGCAAAAAGTTGTCGAGATGCTTCAAGAAGTGGAAGTTGGTTAGCGAGAAGTCAGATGAATATGGCGGATGAGGCCAATTCGTTCAACTTGTGAAGCGTTGGTTTTGTGACGTGCAGTCAAGGGTCGTTATGGAGACAGTTGGGCCGTTTCTGTTGACCAGTGCTGGCTGCAGGCATTGCCGTTTTCAGTGCATCTCATGGATTTGCTGAGCATACTTCTCAGATGAAACAGTTTTGCCGGGATTCAAGAAGCTCTAGTGGAGCAGACAACCAAACAGTGAGCATGACCTTTTTTTGGAGCAAGTTTGGCTTTGGGAAGTGCTTTGGAGCTTCTTGGTCCAGCCACTAAGCTGGTCATCACCAGTTGTCACATAAAATCCACTTTTCATCACACATCACAATCTGATCGAGAAATGGTTCATTGTTGCATGGAATAAGAGAAGACAACACTTCAAAACGATGGTTTTTTTTTTTTTTGCTCAGCATGAGGCACCCACTTATTGAGGTTTTTCACATTTGCATTTTGCTTCAGATCGAACGACCATCAAATGGTCAACATTGAGTTCTTTGGCAACTTCTCGAGTATTGTAAGAGGATCAGTTTCCATGATTGCTCTCAATTGGTCGGTGACAACTTCCAATGGCCGGCAACTAGGCTCCTCATCTTCAAGGCTCTCGTCTCCTTTGCAAAACTTCTTGAACCACCACAGCACTGTACGTTTGTTAGCAGTTCCTAGGCCAAATGAGTTGTCGCAAGTTGTCGCTGCAGCTTTTTGACCAATTTTGAGCTCAAATAAGAAAATTGCTGAAATTTACTTTTTGTCTAACATTATTTCCATAGTGTAAAATAAACATAAACAGCAAGTCATTAGCAAAAAAAAAACTGAGAATTGCACATTAAAATGATGTATAACATAACCACATTTATTTAAGAATTTATTCCAGTATCAAACAGCAAATTCCAGCAATGCAAAAACTGCATTCCTTTTGCACCAACATAATAAATATTCATTGTTGAAATGCAAGAGAAAATTATATTCAATGTATCCCTCTTATAGCTTAAGAAATATGTTATTGTAAAACTTGAGAAAAGGCTAAAGTGATGCCCAAATGCATACCAAGTGTAGTGTCAGAACTCCCTAATTCTTCATCAGATATTTGAGTTTTTATTAATGTGTTATACACTAAGCATTGTGCAAAGAGCTTCAGATCAAAATGAGCCTCCTATTAAGGGTAAAACATTACAAGCTCCTAAAGAAGTTTATCAATGAAGTACAAAGGAAAGGCCATAGAAAGGAGCTGGTCTCCTAAGTGCCACCTTAAAATTAGGAATGCTTTTGACCAGAAGTCATAGGAAGCCCTTACACAGGGCTTAATTGGGGGCTTATTCTTCTCACATAGGAAAGGTCTAGAGGTATGTAGCTGCCAGAGCTTATTTAGCAGCTAGAAAATGTCAAGGTATGTGTGAGTCTCGGTGTTCCTCTCATGCTTATGCCTGATGGTTGCAAACAGCTTTTGAAGCTCCAAATACATCCTTATTTAGTCAGGAAGAAGAAGGGCAGTCACAGCCAGGAAAGGGTAAAGCTTTCCAGGAGGACTCTGCTTTTGCTCATTGACCAAAACTTCATTACGTTTATATCACTAGGTAAACAACAGGCTGGAAAATTAGGATACAGCTATTCTAGCATCTCTAGTGAAAAGACAGCAGAGAGAAAACGGTGGGAAGAACTATTGATTAGGCAACAGTCTGTGTCAGCCACAGAGGTGGACATGCGATGGAAGAGCATTCCAGGCAAAGACAGTAAGGCATGTGAAAAGTAAAATGCAAGGCGTGTGTCAGAACCAGATGTGGGTAATTGTGGCTGAAGCGTTGGACTGAGCTAAATGTCATGATGTTAAATGCTAGGTAAAATCCCCAGTAAGTAACGAAATAGGTTTCAAGGCAGAGTGAGGCATAGAGAGGAGAAGCAACTTGATTGGTCTCACAGTTGGTCAAGGGCAGAATGGGATTAGAAGGCCGCCTCGCTCCCCGTGGGCTGCTGCTTCCACAACCCCATTCTTTTCAGAAGAAAATTCCTGCACCCATGCATCCTGTGAATAAGCCTGCAAAATCTGTAGAAACATCAACCTGGAGAAGTTTATTTTCACAGTTCCTCCTTATAGGTGAAATGGTTAAACAGGCTCCCTAGTTTCATGAGTGGTAAAATTCCTAAGTCCTGATCAACCTAAGTGCTGATCAACGTCAGGTCTCGCTTACTATGTACTACACAACTGAATGAAACACTGATATCTGTGATTGCTGTCTTAATGAAGGAACCAAATAGTGATTCGTGTTTAGGAATCTGGTTTCTTTTTGAGCCACTGGAACTCTTTAATATATTACCAGTCGCAGTCCAGATTTATTGGCAAGCTGAGGAATTAGAACCATGAGCTCCTGGAGTGGGAACCAGGCAGCCCTCTCACTCATCAAAGATTTCTTTCGCATGTTTTCCTTGTTGCGGATCTTTTAACAGTGACTGCCTCTTCCACCCTATGTGTCACTGATTGATCAAGAAGGCTAGCATGCAATGATACAGTTTGGATGTTGTCTCCACCCAGATCTCATGCTGAAATGCAATCCCCCGTGTTGGAGGTGGGGCCTGGTGGGAAGTAATTGGATCATGGGGGCAGGTTTCTCATGAATAGTTTAGCACCCTTCCCCTTGGTACTGTCCTCACAGTAATGAGTGAGTTCTCATGAGATCCGGTTGTTTTAAAGTGTGTGGCATCTCCTTCCTCGCTTGCTTGCTCCTGCTCTGGCCTGTGATGTGTCTGCTCCCCCTTCACCTTCTGCCATGATTGTAAGCTTCCTGAGGCCTCCCCAAAAGCTGAACAGATGCCAGCATCACAATTCCTGTACAGCCTGCAGAACTGTGAGCCAATTAAACCTCTTTTCTTCATAAATTAGCCAGTCAATGTGAGAACAGACTAATTCAAATACCACCCTAATATGAATAGTATTAACAAGCACCTTTCACTTTGTAAAACAGGGCAGCTACAGTGAAAGCCTTCATGCCAAATATTCTTCTGGAGACAAATCAACAAATCCATTTCTTCCTAATATTTCTTGAAAACTCACAGTGTGTGTGTGTGTATGTATATATTACCACACTAGAACCTAGTAATAGGTGGAATCAAACACAAGATGGCCCTGCTGTCACAAGATTGTAGTATGGTTGGGCATATGCAATGTACATATAAGGACAGCTCAAGAAACTTACAGAGGAAGCATGCAAATTGAAATAGTGCCCGAACAGTGGAGATTTGCAGAATGTACTGGGGCTGAGGAGACACCTTGCATAATGATGTTTTGGCTGTCATATATCGTATTACAGAAATATTTTTTAAATAACATTGTATTCTATTTTAAGCAGCCAAATAAGAGTTTTGCTCTCTATGAAATGTTGAACACATCATACATGTCTGTAAAAATTGCTTTCACTCTTTTATTATACCATACGTAAGAACATAGTAAAGGAAGGGAAAATTAAAAGAGAAAAAGACTGCTTTGTAAAATTTTCTAAGTTGTTTCCATATCAGTTCTTACATTTGTTCTGAATGTATATTACTGGATTTCATATAGAGCCTGTGGCGCTGTATTACAAAGAACTATTGTTACCTGATCTCTTCAACAATGCACCACAGGCAACTAGAGGTGATTCATGTGTGCCTAAAAACAGTTTCTTAGACTTTTGAAAGATTATTCATTATTGTTAAATATGCTGGGGTTTCCAAAAAATTTTTTTTTCTCTTACATTGCTAAGTTCTGCCAGGTTTAATGATAATGGTTTCAAAAAATAAAAATAGTACGGTTAACTTAGAGTAGAAAATATTGAAGATATTTAGATTGAGAAAATTATATAGCAGCCAAGGTTTTGGGGTGAAAAATAACATTCTTTTTTACTCTAGATATTAAAGCAAAGTGTTAAAAAGTTATTAGATCTGCGTGTCATTGCTGATTTATTGACTGTAGTTTACAAGAGTTTCTAAATTGCACTTATTCTATTTATACTTTGCCTTGGCCTTTAAAGCATTTTTAAAACTTACAAAAATACATATAGTAAAATATAATAAAATAAAATAATTGTTATAATTTAAAAATAATGAGGGAGTCAAAGCAATGAGAAAATAAAGATAGAGAATATAAGAAAATGAGGAGTAAAGTTAGGCCAAAAAGTACAATTATAAGTAAATAGAATTTTCTTAAAGTATCTCTAAATTATTCTTTGTTGCAGTAGGATAATACTCTTTTGTATGCTAAGTGTGATTACAAAACATTCTGTTTGAAAATGGCTATAATGAACCTAATAGAAAATTACCTCTTAATGACTCATGTCAATAGTCATATGCAGACTTTGCTGAGAATGAAAGGTACTTCATGTCATATTACTTCTCCTGTATACCCCTTTCTTCACACTGAATCCCACCTCATCAGATCATAGATTTCATTTCTCTTAGTATTTCCCCAATCAACTGGTACCTAGCCAATTTAGGAAAGTTCTGACCTTCAGAAACCAAATGAAGTAATAAAACTAGGTAAGTTACATGAACCAAGCTGAGAGTTTCTAGATTTAGCAAAGTTCAGCCCAGTTAAGGCGGGTCCTCCTGGCTGTTGTCTGGATCTGTGATAGGAATGCAAGTTGCCAAGGTTATGACATAATGTATCACTGTGATATCTTAATCATCTGTGTGGTTTCATAGGTTCTCATTGGAATTCTCTTTGATTGTATTAATAGTTCTCTTAACTCAGACGTTTTGAGGTTAAAAAATAGATCGCAGAAATGATCTTCCGTGATAAAAAAAACAAGAAACAAAAATCGCAGTGACTTCCTTCTAGAAGTTTCCCCTAATTTTCTTTTCACCCCATCTTTCCCCAAAATTGTGACTCCTGAACTACTTTGACTTACATGTTATTTTCAGTATAATGGATGAGTATCATGAGTGAGGCAGTCTTGATTTAGAAAGATTTCTGGCCTTTAAATTAAGAAACCTTGACTCAAATTTTAGGCCAACTGGTTTTTTTATTCTCTGACCTTGGTATAAATCATTTACTCGCTGTGTGTCATCTGTAAATTGAGACTACTACAGTTGCAGAACTTTCTAGCAGAATATTTGGTATTCTAGTAGGTACTCCAAAATCATTTCTGTATTTCAGCAGATACAGATGAATTACTTACTACATAGTTGTCTCTTACACTGGTAGTCCAGCTGCCAAATCTTTGAAATTTCTCATAGCTAACCGTCACTTTGCCAATTCAGTTAAATTTGTTGAACCATATACTTAACCAGATATTTGTTAGTCATCCAAAGAACTCTATCACTGTAATATGTAGCTTTGATATGATGCTTGTTTGATGTTTCATTCAGCAAACATTTATTGGGTACCTGCTTTGTGCCAGACTCATTGTTCCTTGCTGAGGATGCAGAGATAAACAAAACATAACCTTTGCCCAAGAGGCACCTGTAGTTCAGGGCATAGACTGATAGATTCCCTGAAATTTCTACAACAGCATGGTGACAATATACCAATAGTGAAATGAACAGAATATTGTGGAAGCAGATAGGAGAGACAGCAGCCTAACCCGAAAGGGGATCGGAGCTGAAGAAAGCAGTGGTGGCTGACCTGAGCTGTGAAGGGCTAGTGGGGACTAGCTGGGGAAGGGAGGCAGCAGCAGATGAGAAACACAGTGTAGTTGGTGTTGGCTGTAAGGAACTACTAGCACTCTGTGTTACTGATGGCACGTAGTGGGAGATGAGGGTGGAGACAGGTGGGACTACTAATCACAGAGAGCTTTGTATGCTGTGCTGAGATAAGATGCTAGAACGTGGTCCTCGGCACTGAAAAGCCATTCAGGTGTTTTCTGCAGATTGCAGACTCTCCTTTAGCTAGCTCACCCCATATAGAAAAGACACGGAAGACATAGAGGCCAGTCAGGAGGCCATTGCCCTAGTTGAGTTTACTCAGATGTTTCCAGAGGCCTGGCTACAGCAATGTGACAGCACAGGGAGAAGGGGACTGGCTTTGAGGTATGTTGATAAACAGAATTAGCTGGCCTTAGTGTTTGGTTGAATATGTTGGATTAGAGAGAACAAATCAAACTAAGGTTATGAGAATATCATTGGAAGAAGAAAAGTTATTCCAAATGAAGCATCAAACATAGAGGACACTGCCTTCTTGGTATGAGGAAGACATTTTCCTTGAGTATCTTTGTGTACAGTATCACTTCCTGAGAGCATCTGGACATTGCAGGCATGATCTTAAAGCAGGTACCTGGATCTGGGTGTTAACTTAATGTGTAGCCCTCTATATCTGCTTATTTCTCTTTTTCATCCAGTTTTTATGTATATTTTCTATATTAATGTTAATAATTTGCCTATTATAACTATAGTAAATAACTATAACTGTAAACTATTAATGTTCATCATTGCTCAATTAGTTGATTATGTCTGCTCTCAGAGTAATTTTTTTTTATTTAATGGATGGCTGCTGCCCTCATTAGACATCACTGATGCATTTATTAAGCTGTATGTATTTATTCTTTTGTTCCTGGTGTGATGTTCTGAATGGGTTAACCACCCTCTCCCTTTGGCCTAGTTTATTCCAAGTTAACTTATGTGATCAATTCATTGTAATTATGAATATTACTCTGTAGCATAATTACTGACTTAAGGATTTTACATATTTTTTCTGCATATTCACTCAGATATTTTCCCTATACAGTTAACTCTCCTCCACATCTGATTCCTAAGAGTGATATTGTTTTAACCAGATACCACTTCTATAGGCAAAAGTGTCTCTTAACTAAAATCTCCTTTACCCTTGACTAAACAAAAAGCTAAATTAAATGAGAAAGCAATTCCTTGCAGACAGATTGGAGCCAGAAAGGATCATGGATTCTCCTGTCTTAGTCCAGTTGTCTTTTATTCATCCAGCAAATCTTGTTTGAGCACTCACTGCATCCGGTAGTCTAGTGTTCTGTTTCTCTCCTCCTCAGACTAAGAATCAAAAGCTTCCAGCACTGTGGGGGCCTCTGGACTTGGGGGGACATTAACATAGTGAGCATAGCATGCTTTTGCCTCAAACTTGAAACTTGAGGTAAATTCCCAATGCGGGTATAACCAAACCAGAGCAGACCCTGATCAGGCACCCTTCTGGAATGGGCATTGCTCACAAGCTCTGCCCGCTGTGGGCCGCAGAATCCTGACCGTGACCATCAGTCTCAGCACCTGGATTAGACACATCTCCTTTCCTGTGTCTCAAGGACTGTTTTCACTTGAGGCTCTGACGTATAAAAGTATGTCCAGACACCTCAGATCTCTGTGGGTGGTCCTTCACCCATTTCCCTCTTTGCACTTTCCCTGTAATTTTATCACATTCCGTGGTTTCAATTGCCACCTCTGTGTTTACTCCCAAGTCTCTGTTTCCAGCCCCAGCCCCTCTCCCAAGTACCAGACACTACTCACCTGCCTCCTGTGAGGGCCCTTCCGAGGTACATAGGCAACTGCTCCACATCCACCCAGACCTGCCACAACAAAGCTGGAACTGGGCATTTGTCCAAGACTCCTTCCTCGCCCCAACTTCCCCGCATTCTGTCTGGACACCTCCCAGGCCTCACTACCTTCGCCCATCCCATGCTGACTTCTAACCTGGATGGCTGTGTCCGTATACCACTGTCATTCCCCCCTGTACCCTGCCCTCCTCACTGTGAGGTTTCTCAAGTACAGCAGCAACTAACTGAGCTGTGTGCTGGGCACTAGGATAAATGTGGTAGTTGGGGAATTCTTAGGAGGAGGAAGTTCAGTGGTTTCTCCAATTAAAGACCTTGTAAGGAGAACAGAGAACTGAACCCAATCTTTGACTCCAGAACCTGCACGGTCTCACCCAGCCACTCCACCCCCTTGCTTCAAATTTGCCAGTGGCGCCATGTGGTTTCTGGAATGGAATTCATTCTTAGCTTCACATGGCACTCTTGTTCTTGCCTCTCGCTTCCTGTCTACTCTTCATGTCAGCAAATCCAACTTCTTGCATTTTCTTAATAGTGCCACACGGCTATAGACCTTCATGTGATTCCATATTGCTTCCTATGTTTGGAACACACTTTCCTTCCTTATTAGCAAATTTTTATTCATCCTTCAAAATTCAACTTATAGGTCAACTCTGGGTAAGCACTCTGAAACTGCTCAACACCACCCTGCTCCCTTTTATTAATTTTTTAAAGGAAAGAAGAAGAATAAGGAAAAAACTGTAGTTGTTTCTTATTGTTTTTGGGATAAAGTCCAGAATCCTTACCATGGTCTGTGTTTCCTGCCTTTCTCGCCTTATGTCCTGTCACCTTCCCATTTGGGGATGGTGTTGTCACTCTGGCGTTTTCTCAGCTTCTTAAATGCTCTGCTCCCTGGTGCTCATGCTGTCCCTCTGTCTTAAGATCTTCTGCACTCACTCGCCTGTACCCCAGCAAGGCACTCTGCAGTCCTGTAAGTTCGCAGCCCCATACACGTTTCCACAGTGACACTTGCACCACTTGTAATTGTACATTTATTTTGTTCTGATCTGAATCATGGTTCTCTGGCCTCAGGCTCCAGGAAGTCAAGGACAAGGACTAGATTTGTTTTTGCTCAGCACTGTCAGCCCAACATCAATGCCAGGCAGCTTGTGGGGTGCACAAGTCTGTGTGTATGAGTTATGTTTATGGCAGCCCCTCTCTTGTCTTCCAGACACCGTATGCAAAGTCCTGGCTGTAACATGTCCCCATCACTCTTGCCACATTTTCACTAGACTGCCGTCCTCCATGGGTGTAAGAACTGTGTTTGAGTTAACTGTTTCCACAGTGACAGAACACTGCAAAGCATAAGAACCGTTGGCTGAGTGAACACTGCATGTGTGTGTGCTGCTTATTAACAAGTAGGAGTAAAGGGATTTGGGTGAACTACCGGGGCGGCCATGTTCAGACCCAGTCACTCACTTCCTTGTCCTTCCTTCCTCATCACATAAGAACATGAAAGATTCCCATAGAATTTTAAGATCAGGTGCTGTTTTCACAAACCAAATTTATATTGATCTTTTTTGTTCCAGAAATTCACCTATTTTATATATATATTTTGTTTTTTTTAAAAGGTCTTCCTGCAAATGAAGTCAGCATGATTCCTTTGTCCTTGGGATCAGTGTCACATATGTGTTGTAGACAAACAAAGAGCTAATGCATAGCCATGCAGTAACAGGATAATTTGGAGAAGACAATTAGCAGGGGATGAGACTCAGCAGGAACCAGGAGAACAGCCCTCAGCCTGCCCCACCCCACCTCAGATGCCATCCGCTTCTCAGAACTACACTCAGCTACCCCCGTCAGTGCCATGAAAGCTCCACGCTCATCCTGACACCTCTTGTACCACAGCCCACAGTCAGCGCAGATGGGCCCTTTGTGCCTCATGAGTTGAATGTCCATGTGTGCAGCCTGTCACTACTGACCCATCTGCCCAAATCGTCACTGTTGTTGTGGCCCTCTCGGTGCCTCATGCTAGGTGGCCTGCAGACAGCAGGTCCCAACCCTCTATCCCAAGCTAGGTCAGAACTGCTTCTCATCACAGAGTAAGGGACTCAGGTCTGGATCTGTTTCTTCCTGTGTTCTGGCTGAAGTCACAAACTAGCCCAGAGAGGAGTCTCTCTTCTCCTTTCCAACACTCTCACCCCTCTGCTTTTGGCTCGCCATCCCCTGAGATCTTCAGATCTGGTCCATCCCCTAAGGAACGAGCAGGGATGGGGGAAGGGATGTATTACAGAGATGTCATATCAATAGCATTTTTAAGAAGGACAGATGCTCCTTGACTTAGGACAGGGTCACATTCCCATAAAACTGTCATAAGTTGAAAATATATTTAATGCAGTACACCCAACCTACAGAACATATAGCTTAGCTAGCCAATTTTAAATGTGCTCAGGACACTACCCGTAGAATACAGTTGGGCAAAATCATCTAACACAAATCCTATTTTATAATAAAGTACTGAATATTTCATGTGACTTACGGAAAGCTATACTGAAAGTGGAAACACAGTGGTTGTATGGGTACTCGAAGTATGGTTTGTACAGAATGCCTGTTGCTCTCATGCCATCATAAAGTCGAGAAATCCTAAGTCAAACCATCGTATGTCTGGGACCATCTTTAGACTAAATTCAGGAAACAAGATATGTTAGAAATACGGTGTCTTCAAAATCATTTCCTTTCTCTTTTAAAAAATAAGAACATAAGGAAAAGTTACCCCAGATATTGAGACATCTCAGATTATGGGCAAAATTTGGTGTAGGAATAAAAAAGGTTCATGTCATTGGAAATGTCTGCCACCATATGATTGTAGATACTTTGTTTTATTAAGATGCCACCATCTGTTTCACCAACGATTTTCAAAGGCCAGAAGAACCAATTTGAAAGATAAAGTATGGAAAAATAACTCTTTGTTTTAATTAATTAAAAATAACTGATATATAAAAATAACTTCTTGTTTCATAACTTCTATTATCATATATAGTCTTCTGGTAATATTATTTTCATAGTAATTAACTTTAACCCACGGTCTCTCAAACAGCTTCATATACTTCAGGCATGTAATTATTATCACAGGGAATTATTTCCCAGAATTCTTCTAACCCTAGGGAATAAGAGGGAATCCAGTGTTTATTTTTATTGTATCCTCCATTTTTTCTTCTTCTTTAAGAATGGAGGAAAGAGTTATTGCCTTTCAGCGCAACCTGTTTTCATTTTGCAATTCTTTTATATTTTCACTTGCCAGCCTGGAGAAAAATGTGTTCAGAATATTGGTACCTAAGAAAGGAGAATATGGTTGATTTATTTCCTGTTCGCAGAGTCCTTGCTGTGTGCACAAGAGTGGGAGCTACATGGCCAGCAGGTTAGAACCCCGCACGCTGTGCGCCCCGGGCATGAGCGTCACTGCAGTCCTGACTGTCTGACTCGGTGACGGGGCACTGCAAATAAAAGAAAGTACAGGGTACAGGCAAAACAAATGGGACAAGTGGGGGTGGAGCAGACACACAAACTGAGTATTTGCCCTTCAAATTTGCCCTTGAAGAATTCTCCCAGCCCTGCTATATCCAGCTCTTTAAGAGCAGAAATCCTGTCATATTCATGTTGTCATTGTTGTTGTTGTTTTGAGAAGGGGTTTCGCTCTTGTTGCCCAGGCTGGAGTGCAATGGAATGATCTTGGCTCATTGCAGCCTCCGCCTCCATGTTCAAGTGGTTCTCCTGCCTCAGCCCCCCGAGTATCTGGGATTACAGGCGCACGCCACCACACCTGGCCAATTTTGTATTTTTAATAGAGACGGGGGTTTTACCATGTTGGTCAGGCTGGTCTCGAACTCCTGACCTCAGGAGATTCACCTGCCTCGGCCCCCCAAAGTGCTGGGATTACAGGCCTGAGCCACTGTGCCCAGCCTCATGTATTTTTAAATCTCCCACTGGCTTTGCCTAGAGTAGGAACTCTTAATAAAAAGTATAAGTGGCCGGGCGCAGTGGCTCACGCCTGTAATCCCAGCATTTGGGGAGGCCGAGGCGGGCAGATCACGAGGTCAGGAGATCGAGACCATCCTGGCTAACATAGTGAAACCCCGTCTTTACTAAAAGTACAAAAAATTAGCCAGGCATGGTGGCACGTGCCTGTAGTCCTAGTTACTCAGGAGGCTGAGGCAGGAGAATCGCTTGAACCAGAGAGGCAGAGGTTGCAGTGAGCCGAGATCACACCACTGCACTCCAGCCAGGTTGGCAGAGTGAGACTCCATCTCACAAAAAAGAAAAAAAAAGTGTAAGCAAGCCAGGAAATTATAACTGAGACAATTTGTGTGTGGAGGCCTTGTAATCTGTAAAGCACTTACAGATTAAGGTAGTAGTAATATGGCCGGGAGTGTTTGGGAGTTTCTTATTTAGGTTGGAGGATCTTACAGCCTTGCTAAAGAAGATGAAGGCCTCTATTAGAATCTCCAATATTTCTGAGTCAGGCCAATGGCATGTATCACCATTTTACTTCCAGTTATCTCCACGGCCTGTTTTCCTGTCTCTAATCCTTGTGGACAGGAACTTTTTGATATTGATATATAACATATGCCTGCGAACCATATTCATTAAATTAACAAATGTTTACTGAGCTTCCACCGTGTAACAGGCACTGTTCTAGGCACTGGAGATTCATCAGCGAAGTAGAACTTACCAAGTTTCAGCCTTCATGGAGTTTATGTTCTACTAAGATTTATGTTACAGCAGAAACTTCCAATACTTTTGATCACTGAATACACTGGAGGCAGTGGTCTCATAAATACCTTTGCTGTACAAAATTCTATACTGAGGCTAAGTTACAGTTTGATTCCAGGGATCAAAAGCATTGGAAGAATTGGTTTCATTCAAATTCTGATGAAAACCATTGTAATGCTAATAAAGTCTGTACTTGCCTAGGAGACTGTTTACTGCCTTAGGGATCTCTCCTCCATACTTACACAAATCCCTTATTATTTGGTAGACTGAGAAGAAAAGTAGCTTCAGAGTGAATTAACATTGATTGAATACATGCTGTCTGTCACGCACTATATGTTGTAGACTTTAATATGCATTGTTTTATTTAGTATAGAGTCACTATGAAATGAGTATTCTTACTTCATTTTACAAATACAATCATAACAGCTCTTTTTTTTTATTAACCATCTCCCATGGGCCAGACACATACTAGGCCCTTCCTTGCATTGTCTTATTTAACCGTCATAAAAACTCTATTAAGCAGGCACTTTTAATTTCCCCCATTTTGCAAACAAGAAAGCTGCAGTTCATAGAATAGAAGTAACCTAAAATAACAAAGTTGGTATGCAGCCAGCTTTACACCGGATTCTCCAAAGCCAACGTTTTTCCCCGTATTCCACGTTGGTTCAGGCAGGTACATGCCCTGCCTCCACCTCCTTCTGCATTTTTGGATGTGCTTCTTTATGTAAGTGATAATAAGACTGGCGCGTTCCAGTGTCCCTCCAAGTGGGCCCCCGCCATTGAGGTGCTGCTGGTGTTTCAGCGAAGCTTTTTCTGTTCTTGCCTCCCCTTGACTTAAATTACAGGTCAGCATGTGGACTCTTTAGTTGTTACTCCCTAAATAATTATTTTCATTTTCTTAGCAGTCCTTTCTTTCCCTGGCCATGCTCACAAAGCTGGGACCTACATTGGATACTACTGCTGCGGGTTTACAATCCTCAGTTGACCTGTCTCGGGGGAGACGGAAGCCTCTGAATACTTTGCCCAGGATGTCTTGTCTTTGGAACTCCACTCCTCCCCAGCTTGGCAAAACCCTTGGTGTGCTCTTCTTTTAAAACAGAGGGTAAAACAGATACTTAACAACTGTCATTTCACAGTTGGTATTTTAATAGATATTTCTCCCAGCTGCTATTGTTTTAGATTTCTTAAGTAAATATTTTTGTATTGTGTTTGAGTATCCTAAGATAATATTATCACAAAGGGTACAGTTTTATACATTGAAAATAAATTAACTTGGGTACATGCCATATTCCAAAGTGTCAGCAGAGGAGGGGGAGTAGTGTTAATGTAAATACTTCTGCAAAGTAGTAATAATGGATGGCAGAAAAAATGAAGAGAAAGGAAAGATAGGAGGCGAGATTTTACCAGAGTGAGTCAGGGAACAAGCAGACATAGAGAAGGCCTGGAAAGGTTGGATGTACTGTAAGGAGAGTTTTCAGCAATAGGATACAGCTGAGGCTAGGTTTGGCAGAGCTAGGTGGAGTACTGAAAGGTGATGTCTTCGAAGCCTGTGGTGTTTTGAGTCTTATTTTGCCCTGTTTATCTTAATGGAAGGAAAGATCCTAGACCACAGGCCCTGGGTTCCACCTGATTGGCTGCGGCAGGCAGCATGAGCATCCCTGCCGGGGGCATCAGCTTCCCTTCTCTCTCTGTCCTCTCATGCACTTGTTCTGCCCCATGGCCAGGTACTGTTCCCTATGGGGGTGGTGAGAATGTTTTTAAGGGCCTATGCTCAGGGACCCTCATAGAGCAGAAACCCAGATTCTGTAGGTCCGCATCATGACCTGGAAGAGCCTTGGGAAAAGACCAATGTGGCCTGTGCCGATTAGGAAGTCAGTGATACCCTGACAGCCTGCAGCTGGTGGGAATGGTCTGTGCACTCTCCCTGCTGTCGGCTGCCCTCACTCCTCACTCTGCTGCAGTCTGGCCTGCCACCTTCCTTCTTGCCACTTTCCTTCATTGTATCTTTGGCCTAATTAACCAGTCTCCAGCTTCTTTCTTCCTTCCCTAGCCTGCGGGACACCACCTTCTCCTTGTCTGCTCCTCTCTTGGCTCCGCGTGACATTGGAGGCCCCTTGCACTCCATCTTGACCTTCTCACACCCTCCCTAGATGCCCACAACTCATGGCTCCAACCTTGTGTGCTCTAGTGATTCCCCTCCATTTGTCCTTTCCAGGGGCCTCCTGGGCATTTTCTGGTTATGCTACCAACACCTCGTATCTAAACTAAAACTCCACATCATCCCTAACCCATCCCTAACCTAATCCTTCAGGCAAACTCAACACTCCAGCATTCCCTCTCATCATCCCAGTATTTCCTTGTGCAAGCTGGAAGTCACTTCACTTCACTTTCTCCCCTTACTTTACCGTAGTCAGTAGGTCCTTATGCCCAGCAGGTTCTCTCACTTATTTCCCTTGCCGGACCTTCTTTATGTCTCACGAGTTGATTGCTTTTTGTTGGTTCATCAGTTTCTGTCTGCATTTTGTACAGCCCCCTCCGGGTCTATCTACCTCCTGTTCTTTGCTCTGCCAGGCATCCTGCCTATTGCCACCAGAAAGAATATCTTTCTAAATTCCAAATCTGATTCTGCTGCTTGCTTAACACATGCGTGTAAAAGTAGCATAATGGGTTATCAGAAGCAGAATTCTTCCTTTAGAGGCTAAAATTTTGTCAAGAAAATTTGACTAGGTAGATTTCAAATGCATAAATGCTGAATGAGAGCCCAGTTAATAGTCTCGGACTATGAATAACTGTGTCTAAGACCTTATTATGTTTATATGAAATAGGTTGGATTTGCTTATAAAATTCAGGTATCCTAGTAGATTCATTTTCTGCTGCTGGAAATAGGAAGGACTGACCCTGGGTCAAAATTTGCATTTGTTTCCTATCATGTAGAAACTTCAGCAAAATAAACAGGATCATAAAATTAACATTTTATTGTTCTTCGCAGATCTGTATTCACTTCACCACTCTCACTGAATTAAATCACCCTGTTACTTGTTTATGTAAGGAAAAAAGAACAAGTCAACTGACTGAATAAAATATGGGTTATTTACAAGGCCCTTGGACTTACTCCTATTTAAATGCTTATGATTTGTTAGTTGACTTAATATATCCAGTGCCTATACAAATTCAGATAATCAGTGATGTCTCTTTACACAAATCCTCTAATAAGAATTTCTTTTTTAACATGAATATAGAATTACGCTGGGAGTGACTTCTCTTAACACTGTCATTTTGCTGCGGCATGGTTAAATTAAATTTACTTGGACTGCCCTGTGAACCTTACCATCATTTAACATTGTTCTTCCAAATTCTCAGTAAGAAATTTTAGAACCCTATCATGTCTCTCAGTATATAGTTTATACTCCCATAGTTTATTTGAAAACAAGTTGCATTTAATTTTATTCTGAATTTCAATATATTTTTAACCACAGATCAGAATTGTTTGTGGGTGCGTTAAGTAAGAAAAATCAGGAAAATAAGAATAGGAAAACCAAAATAAGTCCTGGGATGAGGTTTCCAAGCAAAAGGGTGGTTAGAAGGCAGGACAGTAAGCAGCCAGGAGCACGGCCTCAGGTCTGGTTCTGAGCTTCCCAGCAGCCTATGCAGGGAGAGGACCATGCTTAGTAATGTGAGTCAGAGTGTCTGTGATACAGAAGCAGCCACTTTCTTAGAAGAATTGTAACTCTTTCTGGTACTAAAGCGGAAGACATTCTCTTATGCTCTTTCAATGAAGGGCAGCATCCTCAGCATAAGTACAACAGTTTCAAAGGGCCTGTGCTTCTGGTATCCTGTCATGTTGGCTGGTAGCACAAGGCCACAGTAGGAAAGCATTTTGCAGGTAACCAAAATTGCAGGTCCTTGGCACATCCAACAGACACAGCTTAGCATATCTAGAAGAGTAGATACAGGGCTTGTCTTTTAGGCAATCCTTCATAAGTAGTACTCAGTTCACCCCAACTTTTGATACATTTTAAACCAGTGGTCCCCAACCTTTTTGGCACCAGGGACTGGTTTCATGGAAGACAATTATTCCACGGACTGGGGTTGGAGGGGATGGTTTCAGGATGATTCAAGCACATTACATTTATTGTGTACTTATTTCTGTTTATTACATTGTATTATATAATGAAATAATTATGAAACTCACCATAATATAGAATCAGTGGGAGCCCTGAGCTTGTTTTCCTGCAACTAGATAGATCCCTCTGGGGATGATGGGAGACAGGGACAGATCTTCAGGCATTAGATTCTCATAGGGAGTGCACAACCTAGATCCTTCGCGTGCGCAGTTCACAATAGGGTTTGTGCTCCTATGAGAATCTAATGCCACCACTGATCTGACAGGAGGTGGAGCTCAGGTGGTATTGTGAGCGATGGGGAGTGGCTATAAATACAGATGAAGCTTCGCTCATCTGCTGCTGTGCAGCCCAGTTCCTAATAGGCCACAGACAAGGGTTTGGGGACCCCTGTTTTAAACACCAGTGGATGTGAAGTTACACTCCCATACAAGCTCTAGACTGAGTAGAGAGCCAATTCTTTACCTTGAGGGATTGCCCACGGACAGAGTCAAAGACCCCTAAGAACTTTGAACCCACTGCAATTCAAAGCCCTTCTGTTCTGTTCCTTAGAGATTGTCTTTTTAAGAGACAGGGTCTCACTGTCACTCTGGCTGGAATGCAGTGGCATAATCACAGCCCACTGCAACCTCGACCTCCTGGGCTCAAGTGATCCACCCACCTCAGGCTCCCAAATAGCTGGGGCTACAGGCATGCAGCACCACACCCAGCTAATTTTTAATTTTTTTTTTTTTTTTTTTTTTTAGAGACAGGGTCTCACTGTGTTGCTCAGGCTGGTCTTGAACTCCTGGGCTCAAGCAATCCTCCCACCTTGGCCTCCCAAAATGCTGGGATTACAGATGTGAGCTACTGCACTTGGCCCCCTTAGAGATTTTTTTAGAGGGATTATTATAACAGACCATCTCTTTTAAACAAAATAATATTCAGATGAGACCTTCAAATAATTTATAAACTGTAAGTCTGTAGGGTTAGTTTGAGTTAGGAGCCACTTAACATGTACCAAAAATTGAAACTTTGGTTTCAGAAAATTTTATCTAACACTTTTTTTTTTCCTTTTTTTTTTTTAGATGGAGTCTCACTCTGTCGCCCAGGCTGGAGTGCAGTGGTGCTGTTTCAGCTCACCGCAACCTCTGCCTCCTGGGTTCAAGCGATTCTCCTGCCTCAGCCTCCCGAGTAGCTGGGATTACAGGCACCCATCACCATGCCTGGCTAATTTTTATATTTTTAATAGAGACGGGGTTTCACCATGTTGGCCAGGCTGGTCTCAAACTCCTGATCTCAGGTAATCCACCCGCCTCGGCCTCCCAAGGTGCTGGGATTACAGGCATGAGCCACCACACACAGCCTAATGCTCATTTTTAATAATGTAATATTTTGAGCTTACAGCCATTATCTATTAACACCACTCCACTTGTTTATTAAAACCTCAATATCCACCTACGGGAAAATGGCTTTCCCTCTACGCTCAGGAAGAGATATATTTGACTGTACTTTGTTCTTGTAGAGTGGTCATAGTTTTGTTGACATAGAGTTCCCTCTCAGATAGTATCAAAAAAGTGGCATTAAGCATAATGTTAACATTTCTTTTTTATTCTAGGCCAGTATATTATATATACAGTATTAGGAATCTCAAAACCAGTGAGAATATTTTATATTTTCACATTTTTTCCAGTGGCAGTCAGTAAACACATTTTCTTCTGATGAAACCACTTTGTAACCAAGTAAAGCTCAAACACAGGGGTAAAAGAACAGACCTTGAGCTATGTTCTTAAGACTAACACAACCAGATTATTTTTCTGTTTAAAGAATTTGAAAGTAACTTACATCCACATACTTAATCTTGTGCAGGAGTAGAACTGTAATGATGTGTTTAAATACCTTATGCCTGATACAGCAAATGTTGAGTGTAATATGCTGATAATTGGAGGTATATGTAAATTGTTTCCAGAACTACCAAATGTTAGCAATTTGCTATAATGGCTATTAAATGAATAATGAAGAAAAGATAAGCATGTGATTAGTCACCAAAACATAAAACTATTATCCAAAATTTCTTGTGAAGTTAAAAAAAATGAATATTGTATTAGTTTAGTCTATTGATATATATCATTCTTGTGACTAAATGTAACTGAATTTTTACTCCTTCTAGAATAGAAATCGGCTTACGGGTCTTTGTGATTGTATTTAGTTTGTTTGTTTGTTTTAATTAAATAAAAAATTACAGTGTGCCAGGCGCAGTGGCTCATGCCTGTAATCCCAGCTATTCAGGAGGCTGAGGCAGGAGAATTGCGTGAACCCAGGAGCCGGAGGTTGCCACGAGCCAAAATCATGCTACTGCACTCCAGCCTGGGCAACAGAACGAGAGTCCGTCTCAAAAAAATTACAATTCAACAGTGGTTTTAACACCACTATGTGCAAAGCATAGCAGGTCCTGTAGGGGAAGTAATGACGGAAAGGGGCCAAGCACTGTCTTAAAGAGATGAGGAACCTGGTGGGAGGAGAGACCTGCAGTGAGTCCCCGGGTACAAGGCAGTAGAATGGGTAAGCAGCGTGCCAGGTACAAAGCTCTGGAGTGCAGCTGGCAGTGAACCTGAGCTCTGGGGGTTTGGGAGTAGGGGGACAGGAGTTTGGCATTCTCATTGGTAGAAACCGAATTTTGCTGCTAGCTGTAATTCTGAAACTACAACTTTACTGGTAATTTCCTTCTTCCTCAATCTAGTAATGTTACCAGAGAATTCCATCCCATGTTCAGTTCCACATACTTCCTTTTAAAGTCACCTTTCTTTTTTTCTTATAGCTCCTCTCTCCTTTTTCCAAAACTTTGTATTCCTTCTTCGATATTTTTATCTTTCCTTTTCTGTGTTTTCCTACTCATGTAGAACATGGGGTTTTGAATTCTATATTTATTATTAGCCTGCCATTGCAGAAAGGGTTTCCCTCTGATGAAATTCTATTCATCCTTCAAAGACATCACCTTCCCTGGAAAGACTTCTCAAAGCCCCTGGCTGAGTTACTCCCTCCTTCTCTGTTCTCAGAGCACTGTGTATACTCCTGTTATAAAATAGAGTAATTTATAATATGTGCCCAATACCAGGAGCTTTGTAAAGCTTGTCCTGTTTTCATCTGAATCCTTATAGCCTAAGGGCACCTGGCGCCTCTGCAGAGGAGCGCAGGAGTGAAGGGAGCTGCCCCGTGAAGGCCACTTGCCAATGGGTGATAAGAACACGAGGGGCTCATCTCACAGAAGTTCCTTGTTTTGTCCATATCTTAGGGATGCTAAACACAAACAGAATAAATAATTTAAATAATAGTGAAATTTTCCCCAAAACTAATGCTTCAAATGTAAAGCAGTTCTAAATTTAGTCTTCCTAAACAAGAATGAGAGTTTTTTATTTTATTATTTTATGTTTTACATCATGATAGAAAATACATTGTATAGACTTTTCAGAAATATGACTTGAAATTAGAGCCAATTGTGGTGACCCATTTTAAACCAAATGAAATGATTAGTTGTAGTTGTTGGGGAGGAGGGGGTGAAAGGGCAGGCTGTAGAACTGCATTGTGACAGAATTTTTAGATCAGACCAAGTTTCACTTGCCTGGGTTTGTATCTTCTCAAAGCCAGTTCTGTGTATGACTGTGACCCAGCACAGGGATCTGTATGGTCTGGGACCATTTGGGAGAAGGGACCGTGAACATATTGCAGATCTCTGTTGTAACTAATGGAACTCACACAGCTCAGATTATCAGATGCAAGCTGAGCATGGTGGCATGGGCCTGTAGTGTCAGCTACTGGGGAGGCCGAGGTGGGAGGATCATTTGCACCCAGGAGTTGGAGTCCAGCCTGGGCAACATAGAGAGACCCTGTCTTTAAAAAGAGAGAGAGAGATTGAGATCTGAGACACTTCTTAGGATATGTGGCTAGAGGGTTATGTGAGATTCAAGTAAGGTACTTTGAATCAGCCTCCAGCCTCTGAATGTTGAAGGCACTGGCTGGGTAGAAGTTTTGTGCAGATCAGCATTTCCCACAGTAGAATGGGTGTCACTGGGGGTGGGTAAGGTTCTGCGAATGAATCCAGGTCCCTAACTTTTCTTCGCGCTCCAGGGCTTCTCCACTGCTTTAATATTCAAGTATTCTTTGTGATTGTTTTGGGAGTAAAGGGAATAAGATGCTGTGTTTCTTCTTCCTCACTTAGGACTAGTATTTTCACGTAACACATGCTGGGAAATGCTGGTTCACATGTCAAATCTGATTGTCACCTGCTTTCGGCTTGCAGAAGCACAACTAGGCAATCAGAAGGCCCTCCCCAAATTTGCCAAGTCGCTCATTTTTTTTGCCTGCCATTGATCATGTGGGTGAGACCCTCTCTCAGGAAATGGGAGGCAGGGCGTCTTCAGAGAGAAGGCAGTGAGGACGTCGTCCAGTTGAGCCTCTGCATACTGAATGCTGGGGATGGGGCTTCACTTTGTGTGCTAATCCATGGATGAGAGCTCTCTTAAGTATTGTGATAAATACAGAGTATCACACTATCGTGGCCTTTAATGCAGGGTGCACAATTTTAAATTTTTAGTAGGTAGTTAAGATGGAACTCAGTTAAGTTGGTCTACCCTACATTCACATGGATGCTAAACACCCACAGGGAAGCTGCTGTTTGTTGATTCTGAACAGGGCTTATTGGATCATGGAATTACAAACAATACTGAGGCCAAATACCTTCTTGCTCTGAGCATTTATGTGTATAGAAAACTCAACCTTGGATTTAGGGCAAGTAATGAAAGTTTCATGCAACTCAAAATGAAAGCATGTTGCAGATTTCTGATCCCTGAGGTTTTTAGTGCTAAAATACAAGTGGTGGAGAGTAAACTCCTTATTTCACCATTTGCAACCTGGTATCTACATACTTAAGGACAGCATCCAAACAGCAGCAGTTGCTGAGACCCTGGACTGAAGCAATTAGAAGATACCAAATTTAAAAAGAAAAGACTCCAGTGAGATATGTGAATGGTTTATTACCAGGGCAGCAAATTCTTCCTTGTACTTCTTTGCACTACTATGAAGTATACTGGCTCCTTTGATGTAATGACCCTCTCAGTTGCCTGTCTTTTCCATGTCTTCTAAGCCAGGCATGCTCTCTGTAAGTGTCCAGAAATTGGCACCACCTTTGTGTAGCATCTTTATTTCTAGAGATTTCCACAGCTGGGCTGTCCAGTCAAGCAGGCAGTTTTCCTCAGAGCTCTGCAGAGTGATTGCAAGTTATAGGGATGACCAGGTTCCTTCAGCCTCAGTGTGCCCTGAAGGGAGAGATGTGATAATCCCACAGGTGAAGACTCCTTTTGCCAATCCTGTGGCAGTAAGAGTCCAGTTTATATTATTCAACAGTTTATTTTGAGACTGCATTTTTTGGCTTGACCTTCCATGTCTGTTCTTCTTGTGTTTTGACAGATCAGTGCCAAGTGCCATTCTGATATTGTTTAGTTAGTATTAAAAAGAAAAAAGTGGCATGGTAACCAGTAACCATTTGTAAATGCAAATGTTTGCTCAATTTTATTCAGTCTCAAAGTCCTCAAGTTCTTTAAAGTAAAAATAAATCCTAACACACAAACACCTACTGGATGATTCACAGGGATGTTATAGAAATAAATTATGTAATGCATGGAAATATTTTGACCTACTTGGAAGAAAGATGCTGTAACAAGTTATTTGTATTATAAATAGCCAAGCAAACAAACTTTGTTTCAAGACAATATGGCACTCCGATCAAAATAACTATCCCTAGTTATGTTACAGTGCGTGGTATTGTATTCCGGGTCTCATGCTGTTTACGGCATCCCAGCAGATAAAAGAGACTAAGTGTATTTTCAAATTTATGGAATTTTAGCCTGGACAAGACTTTAGAAATGCCACTTCTCTGCAACAGGGAAAATTAAAGCTCTCCAAAGGGAGAAAGGGTTACCAGATTTTTTTAGTAGACACAGGGAGGTGATTCACAGGCTCATCTGCATAAAAATCTACATACAGCATTCAGAGCCCTTTAACTTCAAGAAGTGAAGTAAAGTTAGCTGATGGGCTCTCTTGCCCTGGATTCAATCCAGTATTCAGGGATTGAGGGAACAGAGGCCCAGCTTGTTCCCTTGCTGTCCTTTCAAAACCAGGACACTCGGGAAGCCCAGCAAGGTTTTGACTATGCTCTGTAGCCTCCCTGAATTCGGCCCTGCAGCCTTTTTTAGTTACCGCCCAGTTTGTAGCTTTCTTATGAATGGTTGAGGTTACTGTACACCTGAAATGTTTGGGTTTTTTGTGGGGTTTTTTTTGGTTTTTTATTTTTTTGAGACAGTCTCGCTCTGTCGCCCAGACCGGAGTGCAGTAGCTGGGATTATAGGTGCCCACCACCACGCCCAGCTAATTTTTGTATTTTTAGTAGATACACGGTTTCACCATATTGGCCAGACTGTTCTTGAACTCCTAACCTCAAATGATCCATCTACCTTAGCCTCACAAAGTGCTGGGATTACAGGCGTGAGCCACCGCACCTGGCCTTGAAATGTGTTTATATGGACTTTTTTTCCTTCTGAATAGCCCAGTAAACATTCTGACATTTCATACATTTTAGGAAGGGGGAGGGAGAATTGTTCTGCATTTTTGTGCTGAGTTCATCATCCTTGATGACGTGTCCAGAAGAAGGTAGATGACTGATACGCGTCCCCTTTTCTCCTTCCTTCCTTGCTCATGTGTTGTTGCCAGTGACTAATAGCTGTTGGAAAGGATAAAGTGAAAGTCATTTTATTTGACTCCTATTTCCTATTTCCATAGGAAATTTTAAGGAAGACATCTAATGACCAAGAGGAATTTTCATCGTTTGTGCTTTATTTCACCCATAAAGTGGAAAATCTAGAATTAATTGATCTACCTTAGGTAGTTATTCTCCATAAATTTTAAATAATTTAAAGGCTATGTCTTACATTATTGGCTGGTTCACACTATAATTTTAAAATAAAATTTAGAAAACTGTGTTCTGTAGTCTAATATTTAACTCCTAATACCTGATGGAAGCTTGAGCTGGCTTTTCTGGTATGAGATCAAGCTCATTCTGATAGGCGGGGGGAAAAAAGAAGCCAGAAAATCTTTGCCATATACATGGAGCTTTTATACATGGGGACTATACTGTCACAGTGATACTTTTAGAAGAAATATGACCAGTTTCATAAGAGGATATGTAGATGTAAGGAAAGTGCGTTTTTCCCCTGACAAAAGTAGTTTGCAGGACTCCACAAATGAAGCATGTGGTCATCTTTGAGTCTAGGAGCATGTCAAGAGGGAACTGTGGATCTTAGCCACAGCCACCAGTTCTCAGCCTTCAGCCTTCAGGAAATTGCACTGTCTAAATAGGCACGTCTAAAACCCAACAAAAAAGGAGCCAGAGACCTCGCTGCTGCTTGATCTGCATGCCTAACTGCAGACAAGCTAAACACGTTTCGTTTTATAGGTGGCCTTTACTTTGATAAACTGGTTTACATTTTAAAAAATCTTGTTTGCAACAAAATGTCAGTGACTATGAGGATAAATCCAAGTGATAGGGTTTAATTTTGATAAATTATAGGTTAAAGATCTTAAATGTTATTAAGCACCAAAAAGGACGCCTGGGCAGAAATACTCCTAAACTTTTCCTCTAGAGACTGAAAGGAGCATCTGCTATAGAATGGTGATGTTTCTTTCTTTCCATTATTTTATTAATTTTTTAAGACAGTGTTACTTTCAACAGACCCCATAGAACCTTTCTTAAAACCTGCAGTTATATGAAACTGTCATATTGTTTTGAATATACTTTTTTTGCACATACATTTCATATTTATCTCAACAGATATCTTTCAATTGATTTACCATAATTTCTCTGACTGGTTTTTATTGGACATTTACATTAGGACTTGAGTCCTACTTAGGGGGCTGAGTCAGAGGATAGCCTAAGTCACAGGAACTGGGGCTTTGGGAATTTTCTAACTGTGGAGGAAGAAATTCTGCACCACCCACTCTGAGCCCTGGAGAGAGTTCTTCTCTCCCTCTTTGCCCTTATGTTGCACCCATCTGTCAAAACTGCACCTGTGGATGTAATCAGACGTCTGCCTTTTCTATAACTACACCTGGGCATCAACCACAGCTGGAAGACAATCGCCCGGTTTGGCAAATTGGTGCCACCACATTGGCCATTTCCAACCTCAACAGCCTTTTTCATTTGCTTGGCAAGTTCTGGAGTCTGCCCACACTGTTTCCAATGTGATTGTCCAAAACGAGGCTCTTCTCAAACTTCCAAACCTCTTCACTTTTTTTCTTAAAATTGTTTTTTCTGATGTGTAACCCAAGAGCCACAACGTAAAAAAACAAAATTGTCTTAGCTGTGTCTACTGACCTTTTTTCACTTTGAACTTGTTTAACAAATATTTTTAAAACCTTGTTCCCTATTTTCTCATGGGGACTGTACTGTTTTCCTTTTCTGGGCTATTAGGAAATATCCTTTTTTTTTTTTTTTTTTTTTTTTGAGACTGAGCCTCGCTCTGTCGCCCAGGCTGGAGTGCAGTGGCGTGATCTGCTCACTGCAAGCTCCGCCTCCTGGGTTCACGCCATTCTTCTGCCTCAGCCTCCCGAGTAGCTGGGACTACAGGTGCCTGCCACCAACGCCCGGCTAATTTTTTTTTTTTGTATTTTTAGTAGAGACAGGGTTTCACCGTGTTAGCCAGGATGGTCTCGATCTCCTGACCTCGTGATCCTCCCACCTCAGCCTCCCAAAGTACTGGGATTACAGGCATGAGCCACCGTGCCCAGCCAGGAAATATTCTTAATTATTAAACTTTGCTAGTATTATTAACAAAGATATTTAAACCATTAAGTTTCATCTAAGTATGGCTTTGACTATATTCCAAAGATTTTATGCATTATCTTTTTCATTATTTTAAAGACACTTTCTTGGCTGGGCGTGGTGGCTCAAGCCTATAATCCCAGCACTTTGGGAGACCGAGGCAGGTGGACTACCTGAGGTCAGGAGTTCAATACCAGCCTGGCCAACATGGTGAAACCCTGCCTCTACTAAGATATACAAAAATTAGCCAGACATGGTGGCATGCACCTGTAGTCCCAGCTACTCCAGAGGCTGAGGCATGAGAATCGCTTGAACCAGGGAGGTGAAGGTTGCAGTGAGCCGAGACCACGTTACTGCACTGCAGCCTGGACAATAGAGCAAGACTCTATCTCAAAAAAAAAAAAAAAAAAAAGACTTTCTTACTGTGTAATGAATTTCCTCCAAGGTCCAATTATTATTTATGACTACCTCCATGAATTTAGGGGGTTTTTCTGCCATATTTACTACATTGTGATCAATAGGTATATGCTGGTGTTTTTTTGTTTTGTTTTGTTTTACTTTAAGTTCTGGGATACATGTGCAGGTTTCTTACATAGGTATACATGTGCCATGGTGGTTTGCTGCACCTATCAACCCATCATCTAGGTTTTAAGCTTCACGTGCAATAGGTATTTGTCCTAATGCTCTCCCTCTCCTTGCCCCCCACCCCGCAACAGGCCCCGGTATGTGATGTTGCCCTCCCTGTGTCCATGTGTTCTCATTGTTCAGCTCCCACTTACGAGTGTGAACATGCGGTGTTTGGTTTTCTGTTCCTGTGTTAGTTTGCTGAGGATGATGGTTTCCAGCTTCATCCATGTCCCTGCAAAGGACATGATCTCATTCTTTTTTATGACTGTTTAGTATTCTGTGGTGTATATGTGCCACATTTTCTTATCCAGTCTATCACTGATGAGCATTTGGGTTGGTTCCAAGTCTTTGCTATTGTAAATACTGCTGCAGTAAACATACGTGTGCATGTGTCTTTATAGTAGAATGATGTATAATCCTTTGGGTATGTACCCAGTAATGGGATTGCTGGGTCAAATGGTATTTCTGGTTCTAGATCCTTGAGGAATCACACAAATTCCTTGGGGAATTTCCACAATGGTTGAACTAATTTACACTCCTACCAACAGTATAAAAGCATTCCTATTTCTGGTGTTCCTATGCTGGTGGGGTTTTTTGCAAAAATCACTGACATCCTAACAATCTTACCTACTCTCTGTAAAATTTGCCTTCTTGTCTCCTGTGAATTATCCTGGCTTTCCTGCCTCTACGTTGACCCTTCTTGCTCCCTCTCCTTTCATAGATCCTTCTCTGCCTGCTCTTAAATATTGGTATGATTTCTCCAGGGCTCCTTCCAAGGCTAATGGCTCTTCCCATTCTATGGCTTTCATCAGAACAAGCTCTTCTTACCCCATGGTGTTGCCTCACACTTCCTTGTCCCTGATTTTCAGGTTTATCGACAGTCTGATCCTCCTCACCTTAGCTCCACAACCTTATTTCTGGCAGCCTATTGGACATGTCTACCTTGTCCCATTGTTGCCTCAAAATAAGCGGTCTAAAAATATACTCATAGAGCCTGTTGTCTTTATCAACTAAATACTTCTTAATCCAACCCCTCTTCTTTTCACCAGGGTTTAATTCCTCATCATATATCTCACCTGCTTATATGCGTAGATCTAATTGTATATACCCTTCCCCATTCTCTTCTCACACAATTTCAGCCCTCTCTACTACTGATTTTTCCTTATTGTGGTATATTACTGATTTTTATTATATCAATAGGAACTTTAAAATCATTAAGAAATAACAGTTATTGTAGTAATTTAGGAGGCATAAATTTCAATAACCAAAAGTAATTATTGTTAACATGCTGTCATATTTCCTTCTAATTTTTCCTACACATATATTTTCCATAATTGAGATCATCCCGAATATCAAATTGTATCTTTCACTTTTGAAAACTTAACAATGGGCCAGGCGCGGTGGCTCACGCCTCTAATTCCAGCAATTTGGGAGGCTGAGCCGGGCGGATCACCTGAGGTCGGGAGTTTGAGACCAGCTTGACCAACATGGAAAAACCCTGCCTCTACTAAAAATTAGCCGGGCGTGGTGGCACATGCCTGTAATCCCAGCTACTCGGGAGGCTGAGGCAGGAGAATCACTTGAACCCAGGAAGCGGAGGTTGCAATGAGCTGAGATTGCGCCATTGCAGTCCAGCCTGGGTAACGAGCAAAACTCCATCTCAAAAAAGAAAAATCTTAACAGTGGATGGTGAAGTTAGATTCATATTCAACAACTTCCACCAAAACAAACTCCGGAAAGACCAGAGTTAAACATGAAAAATTAAGCCATGAAACACATGGCTTAATGTCCTCAGGAACATGTTCTCAGGAACACATGGATGAATATTTTTTTAAATCTCGCAATAGGGTAGGCTTTTATACATATGATGTGTAACACAGAAGCCGTAACATAAAATTTGGTACACCGGACCACACAAAAAGTGAACATTTCTACATCACAAAAGTAAAAAGCACCATAAACATAGCCAAGTGGCAACAAACCAGAGTGAATATTGTAACTCTGCACAAAAGGCTAGCTTCTTAAAGACCTCCTTACAAATCCATTCAAAAGACCACTCGATTAAGAAAAGGCAAAGGATATAAACAGAAGTACAAATAGACCTGGGACAATGTGGTGGACATCATACATGATGAGAAAAAGGCAATTAAGATGAAATACTGTTTTTCACCTATTAGATTGATTAGCAAAGATCAAGAAGTTTGATGATGCACTGTGTTGGCAGAGATGTTGGGGACATAAACTTGTACTTCCTATGAGGAAAACAGCCTTATAATGTATAATTGTTATAATATTTTGCCCAGTAAAATATTTATCTATCTTTGAACTATCCGTTCCACTTTAGAGAATCCATCCCACAAATGGACATGCACGTGATGCTACTGTAAGCAAGAATGCTGATTACAGCATTGTTTGTAGTAGCACAATTGGAGACAACCTAAACACCCAGTAATACACGGCTACCTAAATGAATCCTAGTTCATCTGTACAATAGTATATCACCATTTTTAAAGCTAAATCACCTTTATTTGTATTATCAAATGATCACTAAGATAGATTTTCATTTAAAAACTAAAAGTCTACAGTATGTTTAGAATGCTACCGTTTGTGAAGGAAAAAAAATGTACATGTAGAGATTTTAATATGAACCTAATGTCTCCAGAAAGCTGTATAAGAAACTGCCAACTGTGATAGCATCTAGAGAGAACTGGTTGTTTAAGGGACAGGAATGAGAGGGAGAATGATTTTCCACCTTACATCTTTTTTTCCTGTGACTTTAAGTTTTTTTTAAACATCTTTTTTTTTTTTTTTTTTTTTTTTTGATTCAGAGCCTTGCTCTTTCACCCAGGCTGGAGCGCAGTGGCGCAATCTTGGCTCACTGCAAACTCTGCCTCCCAGGTTCACGCCATTCTCCTGCCTCAGCCACCCCAGTAGCTGGGACTACAGGAGCCCACCACCACGCCCAGCTAATTTTGTATTTTTAGTAGAGACGGGGTTTCTCCATGTTGGCCAGGCTGGTCTCAAACTCCCAACCTCAGGTGATCTGCCTGCCTCGGCCTCCCAAAGTGCTGGGATTATAGGCCTGAGCCATGGCGCCCGGCCTATTTTTTCAGACAGTTTCACTCTTGTTACCCAGGCTGGAGTGCAGTGGCACAATCTCGGCTCATTGCAACCTTCGCCTCCGAGGTTCAAGTGGTTCTTCTGCCTCAGCCTACCGAGTAGCTGGGATTACAGGCATGCATCACCATGCCTGGCTAAATTTTGTATTTTTAGTAGAGATGGGGTTTCACCATGTTGGTCAGGCTGGTCTCAAACTCCTGACCTCAGGTGATCCACCCACCTCGGCCTCCCAGAGTGCTGGGATTATAGGCAGAAGCTACCGTGCCTGGCTGAAACATCTGTTTTTAAAGCTATATAATTTCATAATTTATGTAGCCAATTCTCTATTATTGAGAACTTAGGTGGTTTCTATTTTTAATGCTTATAAATCTAAAATGAACATCATTCTGTATATATCTGCATATTTCAGGTTATTTCTGTAGGATAGATCCCTAAAAGTAGGATTACTGGGTAAAATATTAAGAACATCAGTATCCATCCATTAGTATACTGTTTTCTTCACAGGAAGTACCAGTCCATGCTCACACCAGCAGGGTGTACCTGTCCCTTTGTCTTTTCAAAAACTGCAGGTAATTTGATGGACACAAAATGATGCCTCATTTAAAATTTTCATTTGTTTGATTGTGACTGAGGCTGAACATTCCCACATCTATATCTGTCTGTTTCATCACTCTGTGGTCTCTTGTGAGTTATTGTTTTATGCCACTAATTTATTTACTGTGGTCTTATTATCTTCTCAATTTATATGTGCTATTTGTATTCTAAGGATATTAATATTTTGTGATATTTGTTTCTAACTGTCTTAGGTCTTTAAAGATGAATAGGAGTTAGCCAAGAATCCAGCTGGAAAAGGATGCTCCATGTGTGGAGAAATAGCAGGCCTCCAGGAGAGAAAACCAGGGAGACTGCAAGTCTTCCAGGATGGCCGGAGTTGGTGGTCCTTGCTGGAAGCTGCTAGATGGAGTGGGAGAGATGAGCAGGAATCCAGAGAGTCCTGTAGGCCATCCATGCCAATGCAGTTGACCGTTATCTCAAGATAATGGAAAACCGTTAGGCAATTTTAAACAGGGAAGTGTGTAATAGGTTTTATTCACAACTACCCAAAAACCTGAAGGTTTGATCTCCAAAATGGATTTTCTCATGGTAATTTCACCTGCCACTCCACGAGCCTCCATTGGTTGCCCTCTTCCTTTTTAAAACAATTAAACTCAATTATTTCACTTAGTCCTTTTATTAATAGCTCTTTCCCTTGAAATGCTCTCATCCATTTGTCTTTTCTTAAGACATGTTTGGTGCTGAACTATTTATAGGAACACTTGAAGCAGAGTTGAACAGTTAGATGACCTTTTTAAGCTTTGTGATGCCAGAGACAATTTTTTTTTAATGCCTCTTCAAATGGACAACCACTCGGCTTTATACCAAGTACTTAACAAAGATTGGATAGGGCATATCGACCTGTGGAGGAGGAATAGCCTAGGGTTGAAAATCACAGGCTCTAGAGTCAACTGGGTTCAGAACCCAGCTCTGCCACTTACGAGACATGCGATCTTGGCCTACATTTTTGAAATCTCTCTGAGTTGTAGTTTGTGAGGATTAAATGAGATCAATATGTATCAAGTACTTAGCACACTACTCTGTGCTTGGTGTGTGTATCAGAAATTGATGATATTCTTTTGTAATCCTATTGTACCCTCAAAACAGCAATGCAAATGACTGTGGAAAGCAGCCCTTTTCTTTGAAGATTTGAAAATAGGTATCTGAGGATGTGCTTATCTGTATTCCATTCGATATTAACTGCTTAAAATTCTTTCTTTGTCCTTAAAGTATTCTTTCTCTTAACCTTGGAGTCCAGGGTTTTATAAGTAGATATCTTGGCATTGTCCTCTGGTTGTTAAATTTCAACGATGAGTCTTCTCAATTTTTTATAATCACTTCTGGGACATTTCCTTCCATTATAAATTTAATTACCCATGCAGTTCAGTTTGTTCACACTTATTATTCATAGGTTATACACCTTTGCCCTATTCTGAAGGTTAATTTTTTTCTTACATATTTCTCACCAACGTATTTAATTTTTCCATGCTTTAGATTTGAATTTCTAGTTTGTCTTCTGTTTTCTTTAGTTCAATGTTATTGCTTCTGTCAGCCATGTACATATTCTCTAGCATTCTAATCTTTCTTTTTTTTTCTTGTTTTGCTTTTCTTAAAAGGGGGCAAATGTAATATAACTTCTATACTTTTTTTAATTTACTTTAATAGTCAACTTACTGAGGAATAATTTACATACAATCAAGTGCATCCATTTTAAGGGTACAGTTCAATGATTTGACAAACCTAAGGGCATGTGAAAACACCGCCCCATTCAAGAGAAGGACCACTCCATTACCTCAAACCAGTCCCCTTGGGCCCTTTGTGTTAACTTGGAATGGCTTCTGTTTCTTATTTCATCTCTTTATCTACAGATCTTGTCACCCACCGAACCTGAGACCAGTACCCTAGTTATTCTCCACTGTATTCCCAGCTCCTGGCATAATGCTTATATAGTAGGCATTTAGTATGTATTTCTTGAATAAATTGTAATTGTGAATTTTGTAATCATTGCCTTCTAAAAGTTGTTTGAATCTTTTTGCTGCAAACCCTTTTTTCGTTGTTTTGTTTTCATTATTGATTATTGGTATTTTTCTTGAAGGTCTTTTTGATATTGCCTATGATATTTTGATAAGCTCATTTATTCATTAAACATGTATTGAATATCTTCTCTGTGCCAGACATATACAGTGGTGAGCCAGAAAGATTAAAGTTCCTGCTATGTGGGGCTTACATTGTACCAGGAGCTCACATTATCAGAAAGAAGCTTTCTGCTCTTCTTTACTCTGTTATATACCCAGAGTCCATGTGACCTTCAAATGATCCTTGAGCTTCCTCTCCATAGGCATCATGATCCATTTGATTATACACCACACACATACACACACCATAACCCCAAGGCTGTTAAATAACTTTGAGAGAGAAGAGCCTGAACCAAGATTGGGGCTGAGGAGTTGGAGAAGTAGAGGTGATTCAGAAGGGATGTGGAAAGTTACGATTGGAAGATTTGTGATTGGTTGCATATAGGGAGTTCTGGGAAAGGAAAGAATTTAGGATGAGTCTCTAAGTATTTGACTTGGGCAGTTGACTACATGAAGATTCTCCTACCTGAGGAAGGAAATATTGGTCATCATGAGCACTTCAGGTTTTTGTTTGTTTGTTTGTTCTTGAGACATTGTCTTGCCCTGTAGCCCAGGCTGGAGTGCAGTGGCGCAATCTTGGCTCACTGCAACTTCTGCCTCCGGGTTCAAGCAGTTCTCCTGTCTCAGCCTCCCAGATAGCTGGGATTACAGACACGCGCCACCACACCCAGCTAATTTTTGTATTTTTAGTAGAGACGGGGTTTCACCATGTTGACCAGGCTGGTCTCAAACTCCTGACCTCGTGATCCGCCCGCCTCGGCCTCCCAGAGTGCTGAGATTACAGGCATGAGCCACCGCACCCAGCCGGGCACTTCGGTTTTGGATGTATTCACTGGAAGAGTCTATATTTTAGTTGACAAGTCCAAAAGGCAATTAGGTATATGGATTTGGACCTCAGAAGGAAGGTCTGGACTAGAGAAATATTGGTAGCCAATGGCATCTATATGGCAGGTGAAACCTTCAACAGATGCAATTACTGGCAGAGATCTTATGAATAAGAAAAATGGTTCACATATGTGCCCTAGAGAATACAGCATGTAAGGGGCAGCAGAATGAGATGAGCCCACAAAGGAGCTTGGGAAGGAATAGCTAGGCCGGATACAGTGGCCCACACCTGTAATCCCAGCACTTTGAGAGGCCAAGGCGAGAGGATCACTGGAAGTCAGGAGTTTGAGACCAGCCTGGGCAGCATAGTGACACCCTCTCTCTACAAAATGAAAATTAGCAGGTCATGGTGGCATGCTGCTGTATTCCCAGCTACTTGGGAGGGTGAGGCGGAAGGATCGTTTGAGCCCAGGAGTTTGAGGCTACAGAGAGCTATAATAGGGCCATTGCACTTCAGCCTGGGTGACAGTGAAACCCTGTCTCTGAAAAAAGAAACCTAAAACTGGAGGTCTGTGTATTGCAGTGAGTGCTCTTTAGACATTAAGACTTGAATATGAAGACTTGACCTCCAGAAATTAACAAGTAACAGTATCATGGAGGCATGCAACACAGTATTGTCAGATGGCATGGCCTCAAAGATGCATAAGGGTGAATCAGTGATCTGAAAGCAGCAGCAGGCTCCCGGAATACACCAGCACCCTCCTCTGGGCCCTGTGGAATATGGGGACATGCTAGAATTTAGCAGCTTCCTCTTGCACATTTCAGTTAAGGCAAGTAGGTGGAGGATGTGTCCTTCCAAGTCATTGGAGGTAGATGAGTTTGCCCCACAGAGGCCAGTAGAAAGGATTCAGCTTTTATTGTTCCTAGGATACTTGAGTTCAGGTTGCAGAGGACCCAGAAAAGGCACAGATGTGTTTATAGGATGGGTACACAGAGAAACCAGCACTTGAGATGCTGATGAAGATGACAGAAATGAAAGGCATTACGTTAGGTGGTTTCCACATCACACATTGGATGCTAAAGCTGATATGAGCCTCCAAGTGCTCAGAGGCTGTGATTATGGCGGCATTTGGTGTTTCTGGGAGGGGACAGAGTAAAGCAGAACCTCAAGCACTGAAGAGCTTTCGTTACTGCCTGCTGTGCAGCAGGGAAATTGGAGTTTTGAGTGGAGGAATCTCAGAAAAGAGTATAATCCTTGCAATGGTAAAAAGAACCTGTGGGCACTTGAGATCTGATGACAGAATGAAGAGCAAAGGCTGGGGTGGAGAAGGAAAGCCAAATGGGAGTCTCTTGCGCAAAGAAGCACCAAGAAACTGCCAAGCTTCAGGAGAGTGGAAAGGGCAGTGTGTGTGCGAGCATCATCACCTCGCTGTTTCTGTGGCTGTAGGGCTGCTGCTTTGTATTTGGTTGTGTTGCCCTTTCTGCGTTAGTTTTTCATGCCGTATTTCAGACAGCGTCTGACTCATTAGGATCATCCTAATGCACGGCATTGTGTAGCACCTAGCTGCCATTTTCACGGCAACTTCTGCAAATTTTTCTTTGAAATGTTCTTGCCCAGTGGTATGGTCAAGAGGCTGATAGCCAGAATCTGCAAAAAAGAAAAGCAAAGAAAAAAGAAAAAAAAAAGCAAATGATAAAAACCAGGGCAGGGCCAGGATTGAAATAACTGGTGATTCGCCCCCTCCCACCAAATTTGAAGATTCACTCAGATTTTTGATGACTTTCACAAAGCTGTGATCATTCGAAATAAGAATTCTTACAACTAAGGAAGAAACTGTTCATGCAGTAGTAGTTTTGTGGTTCTGAGCCAGTGAAATATTTTCCCTTAGGGCAAAGAATAACACTGGGTGCTTTAAGTGAGGCAGAAAGAGCAAGAAAGAGAGGAGGGAACCATTACAGCATTCGTCTCGAAAGTGCATCGAAAATTTGAATCATGACTCTTGATTGCTTTAGACACATTTAATTCCAAGATCTAGAGCTGCTTTTCTTTAGGTAAGGACTTTGGAGAGCTGGGGAGACAAACAAGTATACATAGCAGAATTTCCTGACCCTGGGCCTTGAGCTCAGTTGATATAAATTGTTGAGTGTTTTAAGCTATTTTCTCATTTCCTTAAACTTTGGAAGACCTTAGGTCTTTACATTCCAAACAGTACTCCTTTTTTCCTAGCTATTCTAAGCTAGTTACTAGCTTTTAGAAAACTGAGTTTAGCAACGGCTACTGTTGCCCATTTTGTTTTTCCAAGAAGCCCATGCAGCATACGAAATGAAAAATTGAAACAATAGATGATTCCTGGAGGTAAATTCATGTTATAAACCAATTTTGCCTGTGGAACAAATATTAGAATTAAATTATTTTGTCCCCTCTTTGCTGCCATCATTGCCAAAAAAGAAACTGCTTTGGAGGAGTATGTGGGTGTCAAGAAGAACAGTGATACTGTGTTTTATAAATAGCCATTAGGCTGTGCAAGAAAGTGTGCCAGAAATTGCTGTTAATTTACCTAGCTGCTATCTAAAATCTTGTTAGATTAGCAGCTGCACCTGAGGAGAGTCTGTATCTGATGTATTCTATTTGTAAAATCCTCTCATATCCCTTTAGAAGTGAATGAGCCCCAGTTATTTAGCAGCTGCTAGTACATGGATTCCATGCCCAATCGCTGTAGCCCTTTAGGATTGATACTGAGCGCTCAGCAGCTCCTCTGAAATACTCCAGCTGGTTCACAGAGGGTTAAGATCAAAGTCTCAGCAGTGTCTTACATTCTGAAAGTACCGGTTCCTAAACTCTTCCCTTCTCCTTTATGATTCCTAGTATCATAAGATTTAGTTTTACTCTTGCTTTTAAATGCAAATAGACCTGACATTTGAATTTTTTAATGTACAATGCCTTTTTACTTTAAAAAACTTTATCTAAAACAATTTGTCCTTTTTAAGATAAAGTTTCCCAATAAGTTATATGAGCTCCCAACACCCCCTCCCCGCTGCTCCCAAGGAAATTTATATCCCCTCCTCTCATTTCTTTGCCTGTATTTCCATTCTTCTATTGCTAAATATTACTACTGGCATCACATGGATTCTTTAACCAGTGCTCCAAGTTAAAAGCAGAGCAGTCTGTGATCATTAAGAAGACGAGAGAGCCAGGCACTGTGGCGTGTGCTTGTAATCCTAGCTCCTTGAGATGCTAAGGCAGGAGGATAGCTTGAGCCCAGGAGTTTAAGACCAGCCTGGGCAACGCAGCAAGTCCCCATCCCCCAAAAAGTTTTTTTAATTAGCCAGGCATGGTGGTGGGTGCTTATAGCCACTTTGGAGGCTGAGGCGGGAGGATCACTTGAGCCCAGGAGTTTGCAATTGCAGTGAGCTATGATCATGACACTGCCTGGGCAACAGAGAGACACCCCATCTCTAAAAAAGAAAAAAAAAACATAGAGAAAATGGTGTCTCACATGCCTGACTCAGTCTGCTTCTCCTTAGTCTTATGCCTTTCAATCTGGAGTAGCTGGGGTAGAGCTAGAGATAGGCCATAGCCATCTGAGTATGAGGCTGTGTCTAAGGACTGCTGAGCTGTCTGTTGTGGCTAATTATCCACACCACTCTACCTTCTGTACACACACTATGGTGTGACTATAAGGATGCAGGATGAAGGCAAGGTTATGGCATGAGGAGAGGGAATAGTAATTGCATTAAGGCATAACAAGTGTTAAGAAGAACAGCTTTCATTTATTGAGTCTTTCTATATAACAGGCTTTGGGCCAAATTCCAGACACACATTATAAAGCCTAGTCCTCCCAGCAGCCCTTAGCAGTATTATGCCTTTTTGACAGATGAGGAGACATGGCCTTGTGTTAAGAAGCTTGCCCGAGTTCACACAAACAGTAGAAGCTGGAGCAAGGCTACAAACCCAAGCCTGTCTGATGGGCAAGCCTTGCTCTGGAACTGCTGTCCTGTACTGCAAGTGAGCTGTCTGGTTGGGGGTGGATGGTAGGCGTGTGCACTTTCAAGATGGAGGTGAAGAAAGCGTGTTGGCCTAATTCCACAGGTTCGACTGTGGTGGGATCCTAATGTGGACAACAGAAAGGGAAGTGAGAGCCAGAATATGGGACAAGGACTGGAAAGCACAGGTCACTATCTGGGTACATGCAAATGCGATCGTCATGTAACCTCTGAATTTTTTCTTCCTTTCTTTTAAGACAGGGTCTCGCATTGTCGCCCAGGCTGAAGTGCAGTAGCACCATCATGGTTCACTGCCACTAACCTGAGTTCTTGATTTGTCTCTGTACACTAAAGGTTCAATTATCCATGTAAATGGAATGAAGCCAGATGTGAATAAGGCTAAAGAACCAATAATCTAAGGAACACTTCAGTAGCAGTTTGCCATTTGTATGTGACTTGTTGAGTAGATTTATTTTCCTAAATCTGTTTGCTTAGTCATGCCAGAATGGTAATGGATCAGCCTGCGCCACGAGCAAAGATCAGAGTGGATTATCCATAGGGGAAGATTAGACAATTAATTCTAAAGGAAAAACTTTAAAATTCATTTGAAAGCATAGCCTCAGACACACTGACACCTTTTCTTTTTTTTCCTCTGAATTCATTTAGAACATATGCTGTCAGGAGGATAAGAGATGCCTTCAGAGAAAATAAAAATGTAAAGGATCCTGTAGAAATTCAAACACTAGTGAATAAAGCCAAGAGAGACCTTGGAGTAATTCGTCGACAGGTAAGATGGTTCAATGATGTACTGTTTTTCATTAAGAGCTTTAAACTTTGACATATTCCCCTTGATTAGACAGCAGTGCTTTTGGTGTTGGTGATTTACAGAGCAGGATCATGAAACTCTGTTCCTTGTACTAATACAGACATGTAAAGGTGAACTCTCATATTTTCAGATTCAAGTTGAACTTAAAATACCAACTTTCCAGAATTTCCAGGGAGTGTATCCTTCTGGAAAGCTGATACTTTAAGTATGAGAAACTTCTGCATTAATTTTTTTGAAAGCTAAGTTTTTGTAAGATGTATTGCACATGTATACTTGGATATATTTCAGAGTATAAATATATTCTCCCTTTCCTAGTATTTTTAATCATAATTCAGGATAAACAGAACGTGGCCCTTTTCTTGAAGACACCATTGTAGGTGGTGAACCTGAATTACGTTGCCACATGGGGGGTGCATCTGCAGGTGCAGATGGTGTAAAGTACAGCTGCTTGGGTGCTGACCCCATAAAGGAACCTGGAGGGTGTGTTAGTTTTCGTTTTGTGGAAGTGCCAAGGATCACCTTGACTTGTGCTTCCTTTTCTCATTCTCATGAGGTGGGTGGAGCATGTGCAGCGGCATGATCTCCTGCGTGGTCTGATAACATCCGCAAGAGTAATTAGAACGTCAGAGGTTAAAGTCACCGTCCACTGATGGGTTTTCTTGCTCTCTAAAAAACACCCTTTTCACTGTTTTTCTTTGACTTAGCAGCAATCACGCAATAAACTCCATTTCTGCTTCTGTTCGTGTTTGTCTTTTACTTGCAGGAAATTTGCTTATAAAGTGTGGAGGGGGAAACTCTTTACCATTTTTGTAAGTTATGCTGTACTGTTTTGAAAGGGCTTCTTTAGCATCAAGAGATGCCAGCTTGGCTGACATTAAATTAGATAATAATCTTTCCCTGACCCTTCTTCATGCTTGACTCTAAAAAGAATTCAAAAAAGAAGCAATATTTGAAACTATAATTTGCAGTTTATGTCAAGATTAAAAAAAGAATTCAAAAAAGAAGCAATATTTGAAACTATAATTTGCAGTTTATGTCAAGATTAAAGGTCTTGTTATATTGCCTACATAATGTAACAGTTCTTTCTAGAATAGCATTTCGGATTCTCATAACCATCCTCGAGTTCTACAGCTATTTAGTAATAGAGTAACTGCCACACTCAGACAGGCCTAGGAAATGATCTCTAACTAAAGCCATGAGGATAGTAGGGTACTCAGAAAAGAAACTGATCTGCACATTTATGTGTACTTTGAGTCGCATTTATGTGAGTCAGCATTTTGAAAACTCCAGAACAATGGCATTTCCAGTCACGAGTAGTTGAATTTTATGAGGTCCTTTAGCAGTGGAGCATAGAAGAACAAGCAGCTGAGTTCTTATTTTGCATAAACTCAGAAAGATTTTGTTCTTTGGCACTTACTCTGTGTAGAGGTTGGCAAAACAGGCAGGTTTTATCTTTAGCGTAAAATTATCCAGAGTATAAACTGCCTAGAAAAGGGGGATTGTAAATAATCTGTGCCATCATTTCTCCTGCTATATCTAATTGTCTGTGTCACTTCTTGGTTTGAAATGCTCAAACTACCCTTGCCAAAAAAAAAAAAATACTAAACTGGCCCTCATCTGACATCCCAGTGAGTTCCCCTCCCAGAACAGACTCACTGGAGCAGTGTCATGTGCAGGGCAAGGGCGCCCTCCCCAGGGCAGCCTGGCCACTGCACATTCCTGATGGAGAATACACACGGCGACCTTGCAGAACAGCTTGCTGTCACCACCTCAGGGATGAAAGCATTCTCATCCCTTCAGAGAACCAGTTAGACAACAGCAGCTGGAAAGTTTCTACTCACTTCCCTTTCATGTCAGGACTCTTCCTGAATCCACATGCAGCCTTTACCGTAGTTAGGGCGTAAGGCACAGTGGCTCCCCAGGCCATCTGGCTGCAAGCTGGCGTAAGTTGCCTTTGGACTAACAGCCTATGGCAAGGTGGAGAGTCTGTATTCTTGCACACTGTCCTCTGTATCTGGCTGCTGTAGCAGCCTTCTGACCTGTCCTCCGGGTGCCCCTGCCCCCACTCCACCCCACACATGGTCTGTTCTCCACACACCACCACCACAGTGATCTTTTTCAAAAGAAAGATCGGGCCACTGCCCCGTTCAACCCCTTCAAGGCTCTTGCTTCGTGACACCCTAACATAAAACCTGAAGCCTGTGTGAGGTCCCCAGAGGCCCTCCATTGCACTCCTCTCCCTCACGCTCCGTATTTCCTTGAACTTCTTGCTCCCATCTCAATGCTTGTGCACCCCCTGCCTGGAGGAGTCCCTCCAAATGTTCCCGTAGCTCCCTCCCCCTTCCACCCAGGCCTGTGCTCAGATTTCACCTTCCCATAGGGGCCCCCCTGGGACCGCACTATCTAAAACAGATTCTCTCTGTCTCCGCTGCCCTGCCTTAGTTTTCCTGACAGCACTTATCACTACCTACTATGACATTACTTGTGGCCTTGTCTATTTTCTCCCTCTTCTGCAAGACGGCAGGGGCCATGAGGACAGGGATCTCCCCTGTCGCTGTCATCATCTCCACTGGGTGGCGAAGAGCATGGACTCTGGGGCCAGCCGGCCTGTGTTCACATCCTGACTCAGCCTACTAGCTATGTGACCCTGAGCAAGATATTTAACCTCTCAGTGCCTAGTGCAAACTGCAGATGACAGTAAGCCCTACTTCATGCGTTGTAGTGAGGATCAAGTACACTAACATATGCAAAGCCCCCGGGATAATGCTAGCACATAGGAAATGTTATGCAAATGCTTGCTGTTATTATCCACAGGATCTAGAACATCCCACATAGAGCTGGCTCTTAGTAAGTTTTCACTGACTAAATAAATGCATGAAGTATGTTCCCTGAGATCATACATCTCGGTCGCAGGGTCTATACCACCAAAATCAGGGTGTCTTTTTGGCCACCCACAGTCTCCCTCCTGAAGGAATGAACCATGAAAGGAATATGGAAATCTGATGGGGATCGTGACATATTAACCCTCATGGAGTTGTGATACTCTTCATATCACGTCTCTCTTCCACTTGATGATTTGGACTCCAAGCCCCACCCACCCAGGTGCACATGGATCCCAGCTTCACGGTTCCACCAGTGAGGAAGCCCACAGCCACTTTCCAGCTGCCAGACATGCCCGCCATAAAGGCAGTGCTCACACTGAAATCTCACCCACAACACTTACCTGCTCACCCTGCTTTCCACTCATTCTTCAGAGGGTGGCTTCTTCAGTCACGTGAGTCAGCTGTGGTGCTAATGATACCCCTCCACACCCCCGTCCCATAACCCTAGTAAGTTTTGCTTTTTAAAATAAGTCTCTGGACAAAAATGATCTGGTTTTCTGGGTAGAGAAACTGAGATGCAGGAAAGCTGGAAGCCTTGTCTAAGGCCACATGGCCAGGCGTGAGCTCAGGTCTTCTAGCTCCTTAGAGCAAACTCAGAAGTTCAAGGACATGGGCTCCTGAGTCAGTAGAAACTGAAGGATAGTCTTAAGTCATCCTCCCATTTTGTTCCGATGGTATTTAAGGACCACTTCAACTCTCCTCAGAGGCATTCATTCTTCCTTTATGTCCTTAATGTGCAAGATCTTCAGTCTTCATTGTGGCAACCCTGAGGGATTCTAGATACATCAGCATTTATTAGCCTTCACACAGCCCTTAAGGATTACTCTCATTCCAAGAAGTGGCAGCTTGTTTTTCTTTCATGATAAGCAAGTCAGCCTCCTTTTGCCCGTTTTCCATGATTATGGCCCACTCAGTAGAAGCCAGACATACACTTGTTCTTTCCTTAGCATTCTTGGACCATGCCTCCCCTGGAAAATTACCATCCAGTCTGTCAGTCTCGAATCTCTTTCCAACTTCATGCCTCATGTCATATCCCAGAATTAGCAGAGACATTCTTCTACCTTTTGATAAAGTGCCATTATTTCCATATAAGATGATTCTGTAAAGCCAGCTGACCCTGAAAGCTCTTATAGGTTCTCCCTCTCTGCGGAAAGCAAGTTCTGGGCTAGCCCCCACTAAATCTAATTTCCCTATCTGCCTCCCAGGTGAGATCAGAAAGATTTGAGAGGCCTTTTATGTCCAGACCAGCTGGAGCCAGAAAGAATGGACAAACCTGGGTGGTTTGTAGGCTTGGGCAAATAGCTCTCAAACAGTCTGAGCAGCAAAGAAGCACCAAAGGATTTCTACCCCAGACAATTAACAAGGCTTCGTAGGTGTTTTACATCAGGAACAGCAAAAAGGCAGCCAGATTTTGCTTTTGTCTTTGTACTTTGCTCCATTTTGCTGTTCTAAATAAAGATACTCCTCTGGACCCTATTTGCAAGGCATTAGTTAGAATAACTATGAGTAAACTGCCCTGGCTTATTGTAGCTCTGCAGTTTGCCACACCCCTTTGGTTTTTAAACAACTCTAGTGTACCTTGTTTTGTGTCACTATTTCCTGTCTGTTAGCACCTGCTCTTCGAGCATCTTCTAGAGACCTGCAGCATCAGCATCACTGGGGCGCCTTCCTTCCCTGTGTAGTTCATAGAGATTTAGTGTTCACCAAAGAGAAAATATTTTCTAAGCATTTTGAAATAGAGTTGTAATCTTTGTTATAGAGCTAGCTTCGTAGCCTCATGTCTAGAGAAAACAGTAAAATAGAGTGTTGGGAATGGGAAACAGGAATGGGAATGCAGCACCAGAGAAGTTGCCAGAACTGGGTTTCTGGATTCTAATGAGATTCCCCTGAACACATGAATTAAGATCATGATTTCAGGAATATTCAGCAAAATCTAAGTATTTGGATGAAAAAATATATTGTTACTATAGTACATAATTGTGCAGTAAGAAGATAAACTGGATGTGTTCTAATTCTAGATAATGGTAGGGTTTTGGAGTCATGCCCATCTTCCCATCAGCTTTTCAGGGGTCACTGTTTTCTAGCACAGCAGCTGTTCTTAAGCTTGTGCTTTTTTAGTTAAGGAACTCAAAATAGTGGATGTATTACACCCAAGTTCGGAATCTGCAGTTGTAAGAAATTAAGAGCAGACACTATGTACAGCCATTAAAGATCATTGGAAAGGGGTTAATATTACACGTAGCATCCATTTTTGTTAATGTAAGTGTGAGATGAAGCATTTTCAGTGTTTCTTAGCTGACACTTTTTTTTTCCTTTTGTAGATCGCTAAGCAAAGTAATTTGCTGAATTTATTGATGTTTGGGGTAGTGGTAGTTGAGTCTCTGAAACCATACTTAGTTTTACTTTTATTTGCTATTATATGGTTCAGTGTTTGAATGTGCTGTTGTGAAATTAGAAGCTAGTGAATCATGACCAGGCCCTCTCTCATTGTCAGTCACTGCAATATCCGCTCCAGTTCCCTAGATGGTGGTTAAAACTTTAATGAAAGTGATATCTTACCCACAGTTCTCATCCTTTTACAACAGCCTGAGAAAAAGTAGGTATGTTTGAGGTCCTTTGCAGGAAAACAGATAGTGCACCCCATATCTCTCCACTTGTATGCATTTACCTTAAGTATTATTAATATTTGATAGTTTGAGAGAATTTATAAAATTTATATGCCTATTGTTTTAGTGGAATAAAGGGAAGTCAATCCCTATCTAAGCGACATTTAAAATACATGAAAATGATTATATACTATTCACAATAGCCAAAAGGTAGAATCAATCCAAATGTCCATCAATAATGAATGGATAAACAGGATATAGTATATACATACAATAGAATATTATTCAGCCTTTAAAAGGAACAGAATCCTGTTACATGTTACAATATGGATGAACCTTGAGGACTTAACACTAAATGAAATAAGCCATACACAAAAAGATACTGTATGATTCCATTTATATGAGGTGTCTAAAGTAGTCAGATTTGTAGAAATTGAAAGTAGAATGATGAATAACAGGGGCTGGAAGAGGAGAAAAAGGCAAACTGTTTAATTGGTACAGAGTTTCAATTTGGGAAGATGAAAAAGTTCTGGTCACATTTCACAACAATATGAATATACTTAACACTGCTGCACTAAATGCTTAAAAATAGTTCAGATGATACATTTTATGGTTTGTGTTTTTTCCACAATAAAAATAAATCCCTTCTTTTTCAAAACGATTTATAGCCAGTCATTGGTTTTTTTTTTTAATTGGAAGCATGAAATTAAATTCTTCAGATGCTGGTATTTAGGGATAGGAAGCTTAAGTCATTTGAAGCTTGAACTAGTGAATTTACATCTGCGAGCCCTCTGTTTTCTCATCTGTAAAACCAAAGGATTATACTGTAATTTCTAAGGCTGCTGCCAGTTCTAAAATCCCATGGTTCAACATTCACATAAATATCTGTCCCCTTCTTCTCTATTTACAGAAACTACTGATACATGTTAGACTGAATTACTCTATGCTTGGTTTTCCTTGGCCATTTTTCACCAAGAACTTAACACTACAGAGTTTAGGCTGCAGATGAACAAAGTTATATGCCAGCTATATATTTATATCATTATAGATTCCAAAGACTTCTCTTCGTCTAGCCTTTCTGTTAGAAGGAAACCCAGAAAATTGAATTATTTCATTCATATTGTTAGCACCTCTGCTGTTAGCCTTCTTCCTTCCTGGTAGAAGATGTGTTACCAGTACTAGAATATATCTCTGATCAGACAGTTTTCTTCCAAAGAAAATGAAATAATAGTTGAAGAACAATAATGTAATAACTGATAGGCAAAGAGAGATTTAAATGCTTTTCCCAAGCGCCATCTTAATGTTTATACTGGTGTCTTGGTTTGACTTCTCCCTGTTCCCTGGTTGGCTTCTCAGCTATGTTCCACATCATCTGCTGGATAAGTAACACACACTGTATCGTTTACAATTCCATTGCCCAAGGTTTCTTTTCCTAGATATTTACTGAGCACCCACTCTATGCCGTATAATTATGAAATGGGGAGTTACCATGGAATTATGAGGTCCTTCCGACCTTGTAGAAGTTCTTTCTCATTTTGACTCTTCAGGGACCTAGCACTCTTCCCACTTCTAATGTCCCATCTGTTCGCTCATTTAATAGAACAGGGCTAAAGGTTAAAAGCATACCCCAGCAGCACTTTCCCCTATACCTTTATAAATCAACTACGATTAAATCAAAGGATCAATCTACATATTTAAAAAGTAATAATAGGCTGGGTGCAATAAAAATGTAATAATAGGCTATTGTAATAAAAAAGTAATAATAGATTCACACCTGTAATCTCAGCACTTTGGGGGGCCAAGGTGGGTGGATCACTTGAGGTCAGGAGTTCCAGATCAGCCTGGCGAACATGGTGAAACCCCATCTCTACTAAAAATACAAAAAAAATTAGCCAGGTTTGGTTGCAGGCACCTGTAATCCCAGCTACTTGGGAGACTGAGGCAGGAGAATTGTTTAAACCTGGGAGATGGAAGTTGCAGTGAGCCAAAATCGCGTCACTGCACTCCAGCCTGGGCGACAGAGTGAGACTCCATCTCAAAAATAATAGTAATAAAATAAAAAGTAATAATAAACCCATCAGAGGCAAAGGAGATTTAAATACTCTGTCTTGGACTTCAATAAAAATCCTCAGGAAAGCAACATGAATTTATATACAATGACCAGAACTGCCCCCTAAGTGAACCCTATATCTTTTGGATATAAGAAGTTTTTCCAGATGAGTGGAAAATTCCCCAGCCCCCTGTCGAAGTTTAAGAAAGCAAGGCAATGAGACAGTTTGTTTAGTTTTATAGCTTGGCCCCTGTATGACATTCATTTGTTCAGTCTATTTAATATATAATTCCTCTGCAGCTATAAAAATATGTCTTCAAATAGGAATTTGAACTAATTTCCTCCCTGCTTTTTCTAGAAATTCCAGTAAATCCTCAAGTCTGGGGCAACAGCATTCCCATAGTTGGCGTTCCTGTGGAAGGAATGTCTCTCATTTGGTTGGAGATTGCCTGTTAGTTTTGCTTGATTCCTCCGAGGATGATGTGCATAAAACAAGATTCCATTTCCTTTCTAAAAGAAGCCTGTCCCTATGCGTCTTTCATATACAACAGTTTTCCTTTAGTGTATTTCCATGTGCTGGAGTGCTCCCAAAGAAGGCAGCAGTAATGCTGTGTATAGAAAACTTTTGCAAGAGTTTCATTTGGGAATTTTTATTGTGATATCCATCCTTCTCCCATTTAGTCCTCATATCATTCACTGTGGAATTCCTTAAAGAACTGTTTTGATGCTGAAGCAGATATTATTAACTCTGGCAGAGAAAGCACATTGGTCTCACAGGCGAGAAGCGGAAGTTCTCAGCTCAGCTGGTATTTTACCTCATGATCTCGGGCAAGTTGCCTATTTGCCTAATTTACCACATCTGTAAAGAGTCAAGTTTATGATGGTGGTGGCAGCAGTGATGATGTGTGCTTGTCAGTGCTGCTTCCTTACACACACACTGTGCACCACACACTGTACTCCACACTTTGAATACGTTGTCTCAGTGTCTCCTAAGAGAAAGGAACTCTTATCCTCATTTTTTTAGGTGAGGAAATTCTGACCTGACATGCTGGGGTAATTCTCCCAAGGACACACAATTAGGAGAATGATGGGCCCACCTGCACTCTCACGTGTTAGCCAGCTCTCAGAAGAGGGATCAGATTATGGGTGGCCTTATCTTGACAGAAGGAGACAAGACATTGAAGATGAAAGACGGTGGCAAGATGCATGTTTCCTTTTTCTAATTGTTCATTTAGAGCTCTTGTTAGAAGGTAACAGCTTACCCTCTGTAGGCTCATGAATAGCTTGATCCCTAGAGGCCAGGCTCCTTTATCACTTATCAGAAAACTCTCTCTCTCTCTGCCGTCAAAAGAAAATAAATACGAAAACTACACTCCGAAAATGTGAAAGTTCAACCACCTTATTTAAGAAGTATTTGCTCAGAATTTCCCCATAGATCTGAAGGCTACAGCTCCAATTGTGCTTTTCCAGACAAGCTATCACTGAAGTACCCTTAAGTGGAAACTTTTTGATGCCTCACTGCTTGTCTTGTCCTTTCAAGTAATCAAAGTTGACTCCAGTCCTGCTCATGCAGAAGACCTTCTCCCAAGATGACAAAGGAACAGCGTCACATCTTTTAGGAAAGACAATCCAAGGGGCTCCCCCTTGTTTGTGTTAATTTGTATTTCTGTGTTGCACCCTCTGAGGCGCAGGGAGGTGATGGCCCCTTGCCTGCTGTGTATATGAGGGCGTGCACTCATTTTCTGAGCCCTTGCCTGCTGTGTATATGAGGGTGTGCACTCATTTCCTGAGCCCTTGATAGCTGCAGCTGAATTTTCTTTTTGGACTGGATGGATTTCACCTGTGTATATGTGACAGCTCATTTCATCAGTGCTGTTGGGAAGATCTCTCCTAATTATACATCTATCAGTCTAAAAAACAGCGTGGCTTTTTCCTCCCTGAGATGTAATAGGAGTGGTGAGTAAGAGAAGAGGTTTTGAGCAAGGTACACCTAAATTTAAATCCTAATAACACTCAGTAGCTGTCTATCCTTGGTTGTGGTATTGACTCTGTCTAAAGTCATGTCATCACTCAGTGTTTCTACTAAAGGCGAAGGAGCACCATTCTAGTTTTGTACTCAATGTGTTTTTGAAATGCCAGAGCCAAGCTATCTGTCAGAAATTGTATATCTTCCCCAGTCTGGTAATGAAGCTGCGATTTCATGGATTGGTCAGTTATGAATACTGAAAAGGCGCTAAGAATTCTCTAAAATGTGGTACCAGAATGACCTTAGTTTGATTAAATAATGCTAGTGTGGAATTAAATCAGTATTTTACTTACTTTCTTTTCCCCAAACATTTCCATTTCATCCAGTCTAAGAAGGACTTCTCTTCTCCCCGCTCCTCCCGCCTCTTCAATGGAGTAAAAATAGCACCAACCCTGAAGTCATAAGGATTCCCCTTCAAAGTCTGTCACAAGTTAGTGATAGCATCACCATGAAGTCCTCACCTCTAGGCCTCACCTGTAAAAAGTAAGAATTTGAGCATATTGGTTTCCGAGATCCCTTATAGCACAAGAATTTTTTCAGGAATTGGCTCTATTGTTACAACCTAAATTTAACTGCCTTGTTGAGATCCTTGGGTTTCTTTCATTAGGCTATTCCACTCCACTGATAAGTGAGTGCATTTCGGAATTACACACAGAGATAGCTATGCCGTGGGGGCCCAATAAATACTCACTGATTGTTGGCCCAGCAAGCCAGGAGACCTAGGTTCTGCTCCCACCCCCCACTGGCTGGCAGCCAACCCTCATAGGCCAGCTTCCTCCTGTGGATAAAGAGGATTGCTCAGTGTATCTCTAAGGTCCCTTTCATGCCTGACATTTTCTAGTTCTGAAAATAAATGCTAATGATTGCCAAGTCCCAGAAACACCCTGGTGAATGCTGGATTTTGACCAAGGGTGAGCTATGTCACTGACCCTCTCTATTGACTGAACTGACTGTAAAGGGAAAGCCTGACTGCCCAGATCTCCCAGCAAGTGTGTTTTCTTGCACATGGGGGAGTAACTGGATGATGTAATGCTGAGTTATGTAATGCTGGTTCTTCACGGTCGGCCCCAGCAGCGGGGCCTGTTTGAGAAAAGCCTGGAGCTGCACTTTGTGAAAGCTTTTGACACCCAGCAATGGCAGGAGTGTTGCATGGATCATGGTGATTTCTGGGGTACTGTGACCTGGAAAAGAGAACCTGCCTTTTCCTACAGTGATAGGTTATACATATGTCATTTACGAATGAGGTTTCCCTCCCTGGAACTCATCAGAGCTTCTGAGAAGGAGTGAGGTGGAGAAGGGAGAGCTGGTAAAAATAGCAAAAATAAATTTTCCTCTTGCTTTGAACCAGGTTCTATTTTAGCAGAGCCAAACTTAGTGTTTTGTTTTTTAAAAAATAAGTCTCAGCTATTATTTGAAGCTCGCTGCTGTCTGTATAGCCTTTCATGTTTTTTGTAATGTTAAAGTATTTTTCCTACTGGAAATAATTTTTGAAACTCAGCCTGTTTTTTTTATAAGACATTGACCATACTTTTTTCTCTCCCAGGCAGTTCAGGGAACCACTCGGAAAATGGCTTGCTCCTGTCTGTTTCTGTACTGTGTTCAGCCTGTCCCCTGATAGTCGTATTTTATGGCCAGCCTCTGCAGTATTCCAGTTGATTCGTAACCATGAGTCTCTCTCCAGCCAGATTGCAGGATGCCGGAGGGCTGGGCCTTCCATGTCCTTGGGACCTAGCACAGCATGAGGCACACAGCACACCCAGTGCACTTGTGTCTGCATTCACCTCCTCCCCTAGGGAAGGCCTTCAGTGACCTTCCTGCCCCTTTCTTCCTGCTGCAATCTCATTGTTCTCTGGACCAACAACAGACTTTATTGTGACTTTGCTTAATAGCATGATCACATTGTTTTAGAATGGCATTTTAATAAGTCATCCTGTCCCTACCCTGTGAGCTTCCAGAGGATTCGCGTTGTTCTTATTCACTGTGATACCCCCAGTGCCTTGCTGATGCAGAAAGCACTCCATTAATGCCTAATATAATAAGGCCAAGCTGGCTTGGTAGGAAAACATAGGGAGTTCCGCTGAAACTCAGAAGGATGGTTCCAGTCCAGACTCTGACTTGCTTTCTGGCCAGAAGTCTTCACCTACCCTGTGCACCACTTAGCATCTTTGCGAGTAGACAAAGTGAGATGATGTGCACTAGCACCCTGTGGAAACAGCAAAGCTGCTGATCAGTGTAAAGCAAAAAGTGACCGAGGCAGATCTCAATCGATAGAGGTTTATTTGGCCAAGGTTGAGGATGCACCCGGGAAAAAGAAACACAAGTCACGGGAGGATCTGTCATCTGTGCTTTTTTGAAAGAGGGTTTTGGGAACTTCAGTGTTGAAAGGGGAAAGAGCATGCAGGAGAGGAAAGGGAAAAAAAGGAGAGAGGGTAAGCAGTGAGGCAAGTGGTTCCTTCCTTGTGAGGCTCTGACTAGCGCTCAGTGAGTCTGCATTTCACATGGGATGTGAGGGAGGGAGAAGTCAGTTATCTGTTTGGGAGCAGAAGGAAGGCAGTTTTTGTGTGACTCACTTCCCAAGCTTCACTTTCCCTTTGGCATCATGAGTTTGGGGTCCTTCGATTCTGCTTTTCTTTCACACCAGTGAGTCCTGTTATCCTTAACTAACAAACACTCAGACTAAAACTCCTCCTTTACTTGAGGAAGTGGGCATATCCCTTTCCAGAAAAGAAGCCAAGGAAACTAGAGTATTCCCCTGTCCTCCACCCCACCCCCAGAGTCAGTTGAAAAGAAAAGGTGATCCATGAGGTAAGTTCCAGCAGGATGAAAGGAGACTGTGGAACTCTTTTATTTTCCCTGGTGCCCCACGGGAAGGCATGAAGGCACAGGCCCAGGAGTACAACAGGAGTGGTTTCAAGTCCTGGCTGTCACTCCCAAGCTTTATGAGTTTAGGCAAATGACTTTCTGTGGGACTCTTTCTCTTCTGTAAAATAGGCATAATTGTCTGCCCTTCCTAGGGGTGTGAAGGAGACTGACAATGTTTGTGAGGCACGCAGCACAGCGCTGGGCCCATGGTAAGTGTTCAGTAAGTAAGAGACAGCTGCAGCCTCATCTATACTTCAAACTGCTTTTTCCTTACTACTTTTAAAAACTCAAGTGCTAAAACAAATCCTAATGGAGACGTTCCCACTTTGGTTTCAGCCCCATAAGTGTGCGGAAAGGGAGCAGCTGTCCGTTCTTCTTTCATATGCTTCTGCTCTCCAGCCACTTAGACGCAACACGAGGGGCCCTGCCCAGCTGCAGGCTCTCGGCATGCTGTTCTTGTTATAATACACGTCTGACTTCCCCGGCCGCTTTTCAGTGCGTTAAGTGGAGCTGTGAAGACTAAATTCCAAGTGACAGTTTCAGTGTGAAATATTTATTGCATGCTGATAAAAGAATATCCACCTGAATAGAATCAGGAGGGCCAAGGGAAAATTGCAGTCCATGTAATCTTCCATATTTTAAACGTTCCCATCACATTGCAGACTGCTAGGCAAGGAAGTGAAATAAAGGCTCCAGGAAAAATCTCATGGAGGGCAAGTTGGTGTTTGGAAGTAAAAAATGGGAGTCCCTTAATTTGAATAAAGGTGTTCTCAAATTCAGAAGATGGGGAGGCAGGACCAGGAGCCATTAGGAGGCCTACCAAGCAGCTGTCCCAGACAGCAGACTACTGTATACAGACAGAAAGGCCTGATTTCACAGTTGTCTTTTCCTCCATACCCATGTGCGTAGAATGGTGCCTGATCAACAAGATATGCCTAATCAGAGCTTCAGTGAAATTTTCCTTGGATTTCTGTAATACCCATCTCAGCCTGTATTTCCGAGCATCATGGAATGTCCCCTGGAGCAAGTTACCAAAGTCCAGGGGGCGTGGGTAGTTAATCGTCTGTATTTGAGGAATTTGTTTTCTGATGACAGATGAAGGACAGATTTCACGTGTGCATGTTCAAACACATGCCTATAGAGGTGGACAAGTACTCAGAGTTGCTTATGTGACTTTTTGGTTTATTAGTGTTGTATGTCATTCTCTCCTTGGAGACTAGGGCTGTCCTGTCTGTCTCACACTTATCACAGTGCCCTACACACTGATAATGGTTAGAAAATGCTGCCAAATGAATTATATGCTATAATTATAAAGGACTAGATTCCACAAACTTGAATTCCTTCATAGTAGCTTGTGTCATTCACTGTATTTATGGAATACCCTTATGAAAAAAGCAAAAAGTCTAAGCCAACAAAATTTTAGCCATATCCTGGAACAATAATTAGAGCTGTGACTAATTATAACAGCTCTGTCTTCGGAGGCAGTTGGCAGCCCTGACATACATATGAACTTATGGCAGGCTATTCATCTTTTCTTGGGAGAACTAGGGAGAAATAAGGTGGATGGGGTGGCCAAAAACCACTTTGGAAAGGCCTGTTGGAACAAGTACTTCTTGCCCAAACATCTGAACAGAAGGCCCTTTGCTGAGTTAGGCCACATGGTCCATCCAGTGCCCACATCATCCTTTTGCAGCCTCTTGGGATGGCATAGAAAGTTCATATTCCTCCTGTTTGTATGTAAGGAGGTTGGACATTGGGAAATCAGGCTGCCCCTGGGAGTTGGAACATCAAAGGCAAGTCCAGGAACCACGTACTGCACAATGAGCCAGGCCCCCCTGCCTGTCAGTTTGTCTCTGGACTTCCATGGAATACAGGTATTGTAGACACACAAACTCTTCACACAATGCAATTTACTCACCTTTACCTGTGGGAGAATTCTATGTATGTGAATTCAGACATGCTGAAAATACAGAAAGATCATATATAGTAATGTTCTTGTCAGGGCACTTTGTTTACACAAATTCATTATAAAAATTTAGAATTGCAAAGTGTAATTCAGTTAATTGAGCACCTGCAAAAACAAGTTTTGGTCATGGTTATTCACTGATTATGGAGGCTGAAGCAGTTAACTTTTCATTTATGTTTTATATACCAGGTGCCGCAGGCATGGATCATTTCATGAAAGAGGATGACCCTGCAGGGCCTCCTTATTTTGCAGATGAGGAAACTGAGGCTCAGAGAAGTTAAGAAATGAGCTCAGAGAGGTTAAGGAGCTTGAGACTCCACAGCCAGTAATGGTTGATGCCAGGATTTGAGCTGAGGTCTCCATCACCATATCATGCTGCCTCCCAATAGGATCCTTTAATTGCATTTTAATAGAAGGAATTTTATTAAAATTTTAGGTAGATATACTTCCGTAGCCTTGGCTAACCCCTTCCAACTGAGAGCCAGTGACTTGCTCAAAGTCAGAGTGCATCTCTGGGGAAGGCACCCACAGCCCCGTGATTCCTGACTGCCCCGTCTTGGTGCCCTGGATCTTCAGGAGCGCACAGAGAGAAATGAGGTGCAGGGGGTCACTGCCAGCAGGTTTGGAAAGACAGATGGTTTCCTCTGGAGCAACAAACAGATTAGCTAAGCAGGTGACCCAGCAGGGCAGCCCCAGAGCTGAGCGCAGAAGGCTGAAAAGAGGATTTAGTCAGCTCGGTGAACTGATTCACCCAAAGAAAAGTAAGACAGTTTGTGGCATGAGCTTGTCAACCCCTTTACCCCTTGCCAGTTGATGATGATTTGATACGTTGGTATGTTTCCAGGCCACTATCAGGGATCTGAAATTCATGGCTAGACAGGGAAGAGCATTTGAGCCTGCCCGTGCACTTGCACTGCCAGGACTGGCAAGCAATGCCAAGGTTTGCCTGATCACTTGTCCCCATCCTTGATGGGGACAAGAAAACTAAAGGAATTTTTCTTTTGATGGCAAAAGAAAACTAAAGGAAGACTGATACATTCCATATCAGATACCCATGTTGCACTCTAAATTACTCTCCTCAGATACTTTAAACCCTTCACAGCTGGAGTTTTCCATTTTCTAAGCACTTGTAATATTTGGAAAGAAAAACCATAACCAATCTCAAAACAACCATGATTCACTCCCCCACAAAAAATGAAAAATTAATCTTAATTTTAAAATATTTTGTTCTTATACATTACAGTACACTTGGAATTTCGTTCAACTTTCTCTTTTACACGGTATTACTGGGTGAACAAAAGGCTATCTGGCTCTAAGGGTATCTTCAAAGACGGGACTTTTACCTTATACCAGTGGTTATCAGCCCTGACTGTACGTCAGAACCACCTACAGTGCTTGTACAGACCAGTCTACTCCAGACCAGTTGAATTTGAATCTCTGAGTGTGGGACTCAGGCATCAGTATCCCGAAGTGATGACAGTGTGCAGCCACAGTTGCGAACCAGTGGCTTACAATGAACTAGAGAGGGGCCTTGTCCTGGTCTACTCCACCTGTGAGCCCTGCGGAGTGCATGTTCTCCACAAGGCTAGTCTCCGGGCAAGCTGTCTTTGGTTTTTGTGGTGACTTTCCCTGATCTCTGGATCTCTCTAAATTCAATCTTTGTTCTGGTGATTATTTTTATTCTGTTGCGCTTTTACCGAGTTTCAGACTCTGTTTAGAAGTTTTATTTTAAATTAAACAATGAAAGTTTTACTGCAACTGAAAATTTCATGAGCTTCCACCCAGTGGAGTAGAGTGCATGCTCCTGAGGAGGCTCTTTGGGGTTCGGGCTGATATCACAAGACAATATCCTTAACAACCAAGTAGAATAACAGGGCTTAGAGCCGAAAGAATACCAGAGACATGTCCTCAAGAGTGGAGTCCTCACCTGAGGGAGATGTTATTTAACATTCTTTGGGAGGCATTTTTCTAGTGCAGCTGAGGGTTTGCTACCCATACAAATTGTGGCTCATCCATCCTGCACTCCTGGAGACACGCTTATCATGTAAACCCTGGCAATGAGAATATCCACAGTGTCCTATATATTTATAGCAGGCATTTTCCCAAGCGGGATTCCAAGTACATCTACAGTTATTAAGAAAGTCACACACCTTCTCTCCTTTCAGGGGGAATTTGTGGGAAGAAAAGATTAATATACCTGTATACCAAGAAAGACACATGTAAAATTTTTTCAGCCCTTCAGGATTGTTGTTATGAATATGCTCTAGACCAGTCTGTTTTGAAACTGTGTTGCAGCCCTCAGCTGCACAACTTGTTCTTAATATCAACTCTCTTGTAGCACCTTGGGGGCAGCAAGGAGACCTGTAGAAGCAAAACAAGGCAATGGCTGTTGGGAGCTGACCCAGTGACAAATGCTAATACCCTGGGCCAAATGTCCTAGCATCCAAAGGAACTGGATGGCACAGCTTAAATTGGGATGGGTTGGCCAGACCAGAACACCAAACTTTTTTCAGGCAGTTGCCTGGGAATTCCTGGCAATTTGAGAAAAATTGAGATTTTTCTCAACTTCAGGGCCATTCAAGGTTCAGCCTGTTGATGGAAATCTCTGTGACAGCTTCAGTCTGGTAGTGACTGTTCTTCCCTACAGTAATGTGTAGATTTCACAAAAGCATGTGTAACAGCTTTATTGAGATGTGATTCACATACCACAAAATTCATCCATTTGAAGTATACAAGTCAGTGGTTTTTAGTATATTCAAAGTTGCACAACCATCACCATGATCAATTTTAGAACATTTTCATCACCGCAGAAAGAAACCCCATACCTATAGCTGTGACTCCCCATTTTCCCCCAACCCACTCTTCCCTAGCCCTAGCCAATCATCAGTCTACTTTCTGTCTCTGTGGATGAAATTTATATTCACGACTGGCCTCTTTCACTTAGCGTAATGTTTGCAAGGTTCATCCATGTTGTAGCATAAGAGAGTACTTCCTTCCTTTTTAATGCCAAATAATGTTCCATTATATGGATATACTACATTTTATTTATCCATTCATTTGTAGGTGAACATTTGGGTCATCCCCACTTTTTTGCTCTTGGGAATGATGTTGCTATGAACATTCATATGCCAGTTTTTGTGTGGCCATGTGTTTTCATTCCTCTTGTATATATACTTAGAAGTGGAATGGCTGGGTCATATGGTGACTCTGTTTGAACTTTTTGAGGAATTACCTAGTCTTTTTCCGAAGTGGCTGAACCATTGTGCATTATTACCACCAGCAAGGTATAAGGGTTCTAATTTTGCCACATTCTTGTAAACGCTTGTTTTTTTCTGTCGTTTTGATTATAGCCATCCTAGTGGGTATGAGTGGTGTAAGAGACACCTTTTATACATAAAAGCAACCAGATCTAGATTAGAAGGCTAACTTTGACCTAGTTACCCTTTAAGGAAGGTTAAGACAGTGGGGAGGCAGGGATGGACATGGACCTTAGGCCAGTCCTCTGTATCTAAACTCAATTCTCTGTGGATTGAGAACCAGTTTAGCCCTTTGCTGACTTTACAGTGCTTGTAAGAGATGGGTTTCACTGGGCAATGAGGTTTAGATAGCCAGGGGCTAATTCAGAGCATCTGGAGCTCTGGGTAAGAATCCTGTCTCTCACTGCTCCCTGTGGCCCTCCGTGAGCTGCAATGGAAGAGAATGACCTCCAGATGGACAAGAGTAATGTGCCTTGCCTTTTGTGGTACCTCATAGAGTCCTTTCACACAGTAGGTGGAGGTTGATTTTTTTAACATCAAAAACACAGACCTTCTTAGTGCTAAGCCAGCCAGACTTTTGTTAGCCTGATTCTTCTTGACAAACCTGATGCTGCTTATCATACCTCCTCTTTGAAACTTCATCTTTAGTCTTCTTTTTTCATGCAAAATATAGGCCTCTGTGACAAGTAGATATTTGCACTTGGGTGTTTTATGAGTACTTGAAAGCCATGATGTCCAAAACTCAATTAGTTGCCCTCCCTTTCTCTTTTCTTTTTTTTCTTTGAGACGGAGTCTCACTCTTGTTGCCCAGGCTGGAGTGCAGTGGTGCAATCTCGGTTCACTGTAACCTCCGCCTTCTGGGTTCAAGCGATTCTCCTGCCTCAGCCTCCTAAGTAGCTGAGATTACAGGCACCTGCCACTACACACAGCTGTTTTTTTGTTTTGTTTTGTTTTGCTTTTGTTTTTGTTTTGTATTTTAGTAGGGATGGGGTTTCACCATGTTGGTCAGGCTGGTCTCGCACTCCTGACCTCAGGTGATCCGCCCACCTCAGCCTCCCAAAGTGCTGGGATTACAGGCATGAGCCACCGCGCCTGGCGCTGCCTTCCCTTTCTCTTAAACTAATTTACCTTCCCAGTTCCTCCATTCTCAGTAACTGAGGCTCAAATCCTCCCTCTTGCCTACACATAGGAAATGTGACCTTGATTAGGTTATCTATTTGAAATAAATTCAGGACTTTGCTCAGGTCCTCCAAAATAGAAGATCCCTGTGAATATTAAAATATATTCTTTTATTTTTTTTTTTTTTTTGAGGCAGCGTCTCACTCTGTCACCCAAGTTGGAGTGCAGTGGCATGATCTCGGCTCACTGCAACCTCCGCTTCCCAGGTTCAAGCAGTTCTCTGCCTCAGCCTCCCGAGTAGCTGGGATTACAGGTACCCGCCACCATGCCCAGCTAATTTTTTTTGTATTTTTAGTAGAGATGGGGTTTCACCATCTTGGCCAGGCTGGTCTTGAACTCCTGACCTCGTGATCCACAGGCCTCGGCCTCCCAAAGCGCTGGGATTACAGGCATGAGCCACCGTGCCCGGCCAAATATTAAAATCTATTCTAAGATATTACCCTTTTTCTTGAGGTTCTGGCTTGGCGTATGCTCTAGACTTATATAATCAGGCACAGCCAACTCAGGCACTTGGCCTCCCCCCCTTCAACCAACTCAGTGTGTCATAGTCTTGAATCCTCTTGAAGACCTTCCTTGCCTACCTTATCATGAATCACCAGTAAGCACCTATGTTTTTTCCAAAGGACTTGGTTTGAGGTTCTGTTAGATATTCCTGTTGACTAGATGCTCATCTGTTTCAGTAATCTCACTTGAATGTGGAAGCACCCTTTGTTTCCTGGCAGCCTAATTTCTCTGCACAGTTACAGTGGTTAGATGTGTATTGATGAGCATTACTCTCTAACTGCTTGTGTCAAAGCACTTGGGGAGGCTCATCAATCTTGTGCGTTTTTAATTGACATCAATAATGTGTTTGCATTTATCAATATTTCCTAATTGCCGAGTTATCACAGTGGAACTTCTATAATAAATCATGCCCACAGATAACTTCAGAGGTTACAGCTTAACATTCCCATCAATATTTTGATGTATTATAAATTGTTTTTATGAGAATTTTTTCCTGTGAGAAAGGAGGAGCTGTACAGCAAGAGACAAAATAATTGAGTCACTGTCACCATATACAGTTATGTTAAAGAACCAAATCATTCCAATGGAAATAGAAAAAAGCTATTTCCCAAGCTGATACAATTCATTCCCATAAAGTTTGGCATCATCATCTAGATTAATGCAAATATGTTTCCCCTGAGAGTGGTGTGCTGTGCCCAGCTCCTCTGAGGAGAGGCATCTGGATGGTCGGACAGTGAGCACTCTTAGGAGGAAGGCACTGTACCAACCTGCTTTTCAGAAGAGGAAACTGTGAGGAAGCTTTGTGAGCTGCAGTTACTTGCCCAGAGTCAAACTGCTTTTGCAGAGCTGGAACTCAACTCAGGGCCGTCTGAGTCCATGTTTGGACTCTTGACCTCTTAGGGACAAGCTTAAACCCAAAGGAGGATGAGGCCTGGATGTTAGAAGGCATGAATCTCCATCATCTGTTAAAGCAGGTAGAGGCAGTAGGGTGTTGGGCTTGGAAAAGCAATGGTTGTGAAGGCTCCAGGACCTGCACTCCTGTACCTGCAAGACAGTCACATGAGGGAGAGTTAGACATGATATCTGCGCCAGATGATGGGGACTGGAAAGGCAGAGGGAGTCCACTGCCCTGGGCAGAGGCAGTGCTGTGGGGTCGGAGCCACATTGCCCCAGCGTCTTTGAGTGACTCTTACCACTCTTTGTCCCAGTTTCCTCAGCTCTGAGATGGGAATGTGGGAGCACCTCACGTACGGGGTCATTAGGAGGATTCACAAACTAATACGTGACAAGTGCTTATGATGATGCTTGGGGCATACTAAGTGCAATATAAGGGTTTGCTGTTACTTTGTTATAAAGCCAGACTTTCAGTTGGTGTGAGGAAGTTTTTTTCTAAGAAATCATTCAATATTTATTCATTAATTCTGGGGATACAGTGATAGATAAGACAGATATAGTACCTGCCCCTGCCCTCATGCAGCTTACAATCTATGTTAGAAAGGAAATTGCTGTTTGCCTCAGGCGAATAGCTGTTGAGCACCTGAAGGAGCCATTTCTGAGACCGTTGACGCCACCCTTTTCCTGTCATTGAAGATACCCAAGCAGACACTGAGGTCCTTGTGAGAAGGGCTTCATACTGTGGGGGTACTTGGTTTTGTTTTGTTTTGATGAGACAGGGCCTCTCACTTTGTCACCCAGGTTGGAGTGCAGTGGCGCTATCTTGGCTCACTGCAACCTCTGCCTCCCAGGTTCAAGAGATTCTCCTGCCTCAGCCTCCTGAGTAGCTGGGACTACAGGCGCATGCCACCATGGCAGGCTAATTGTCGGGGGTTTTTTTTGTTTTGTTTCTGTTTTTTTGTAGAGATGGGGTTTCACCATGTTGGCCAGGCTGGTCTCAAACTCCTAACCTCAAGTGATCACCTGCCTCAGCCTCCCAAAGTGCTGAGATTATAGGCGTGAGCCACCTTACCCGGCCTGATACTGTGGGGTTTTGTAATGTCCTTAACATCCCTCTGCAAGGGAAGGTTAATTAAATGCAACCAATGATAATAACATCAATATGTACATTGCTTTACTTTAAAACTACCTGGCACCCTCCAGGTCTCCAGGGTGAGGTGAGTAAACTTCAAGATTTTGCAGGGCCGTCCTGTGAGCTGCAAGAATGAAAGGTAGGACTTCTACTTAGAATTTTCATTTGTCTATTGCGTGTATTTTAATAAGCACAATTTAGTGGTACAGGAACACATATGCATAATTTTTAAATAAATGTATGTACATCAAGCCTTTATATGTAACAGTTTCTTGCTAATGACGTAAACAGTTTTAAAAGTTTAAAGTCTACCACTGTAGGTTTTACCAAAATACCTGAACTCTGTAAAGCCAGAAGCTATTATAGTAATGAAACCGTGTTTCCATAGCTGGGTGCAGTGGCTCACACCTGGAGTCCCAGCTACCCAGGAGGCTGAGGTGGGAGGATCACTTGAGCCCAGGAGTTTGAGGCTGCAGTGAGCTATGATCGTGCCACTGCACTCCAGCCTGGACAACAGAGTGAGACCCTACCCATAAAATAAAATAAAATTCACAGTGTTTCTATATTTTCCTAATTTTCTGATTTAGCCATTTATGGTTAATTTTCAAAGGTAGTATTTTTCCAAAGACGCTTTCACTTCTACTGGAGAGCTTAAAAAAGAATCATGAAATACTTGATGTTTTTATAGGACTTAACAATGCTATTGCATTTAACCCTCCTGCTAGCCCATGAGGTAGGTCTTATGTCCCACCTCGAAGAAGAGGGAACTAAGCATTTCAGAAGGTATGCCCAGTTCTGGTTGCACCTCATCATTTTGCCAGAGAAGAGAAATTACAGACTTAGGAACAGTAAAGCTGGTGCTCATTACCAGCCGCACACCAGGGTATGCCTGTTCACACGGGTCACAGGGGATGCTGGGAGGGACTGTGGCCATTTGTTCTTACTAGTGCCACCCTCTGCTCTTACCCAAAGACAGCACCCTTCAAATATGTATCCTTCAACAAGATTTATTAGGAAACTACAGTTGGCCAAACCTTCAGGAGCTTTCAGTTTATAAGAAGAGGTAACGTATCTTTTCTAATCCCCAAATGGAGAGTATGAAGCTGACTGTTAATTAGTGGCAAACTTTAATTTGGAGGGTAGTCTCCATGTTTGTCCTCTGTCTCTCTCTTTCTCATTCTCTTCCCCCCACCCCCCACCCCCCCACACACACCCTGTTGGTTCTGTTTCTCTGGAGAACCCTGCCTAATACAAGATCTAAACCTTTGAAATCAGACCTGGCCTACATAACATGCCTTTTTAACAATCATATATTTCTTTTAAAGCAGCTGAAATTAAGCATGAACCATTAATTTTGATCATCCGTTTTATTAAAATTTGGGAAATTTTAAGTACCTAGGTGCTATATGTCCTTTTTCTGAGTTTCTCTTAATTCCTAACGAAATCATATCCATAGTATGCTCCTTTCTAAGTCACTGTCAGTCCTGGCTGTGTCATGCTTTCCAAGGGCTTTTACTGATGGATTCTCAGTTTCAGCCTAGGAAGGTTGTCAGGATCTCTGGCTTTCTTTCTTTGGCTGTTCATCTATCTCAGCCATCAACATGGTCTCTTGATAACTTAGATTGTTGGTTAATTAGAGAACAGCTTTAGTTTGCCCTTTTAGCACTTCTGATTAACTAGGACAGTCTGCTTTACTATCCCTCTGACTTCTCTAAGATTCCCTGCTGCCTCATTTTCAAAGACCAAAACAGGAAGACAGAAACACAACACACAGAATCCCTCAGCTGAGTATGAAATTTCTGGCCGTCCTTCACTGCTCTGTCTGAGGATTATTAGATGCTTTGGGAAGAGTCAGAAAGAACCCTGCTTTCTATTACATCCAGTTTCTTCAACTGGATGGCTAGCAAGCTACAATTTGAAATCGTCTTCAGAAATACTGCTCTTAACAAAGCTAAGGCGGGTTTTTTTTGTTTTCTGGGTTTTTTTTAAATCACATATAGTACATAGAGGTGCTAAAAATAGAGCTTACAGTTACTTCTATTTCTTCACTCATAGGAGAAGAAAGCCCTGTAACCCCAAGGGTTGTTTCCTTGTTGTTACTTTTGTTGTTTGTCATGTCAGCCCTCTCTTCTTGTTTAAGGAATCTTGCATTTTGAGGCCTTGTCCTGTAGGGCTGTGTGCCTGTTACCTCTGCCTACTGAACTGAAATCCAAGAGTAAGCTCTTAGGCCCAAATGCACTTTGTTTTGTGTTTTTGAGACAGAGCCTCACACTGTCACCCAGGCTGGAGTACAGTGGCGTGATCTTGGCTCACTACAATCTCTGCCTCCTGGGTTCAAGCCATTCTCCTGCCTCAGCCTCCCGAGTAGCTGGGATTACAGGCATGCACCACCATGCCTGGCTAATTTTTGTATTTTTAGTAGAGATGGGGTTTTGCCACGTTGGCCAAGCTGGTCTCAAACTCCTGACTTCAGGTGATCCGCCCGCCTCGGCCTCCCAAAGTCCTGGGATTACAGGCGCGGGCCACCGCGCCAGGCCCTAAATGCGCTTTGGATACAACGGAATACACAGCCTGTTGTGGATTTGGTGCCTTTTAACCATGCGCAGATTCAGAAGTTAGATCTCATCATGGAAGAGGACAGCAGCAACAGCCCCATAGAGGTGCAGTCCCCTGTGGATGGTGCCCCTCACAGGCATTCTGTCCTGTGCTAATGAGCACAGTGGGGGACTCAAAGGCCTAACTGTCCCAATGCTATGGTAGTGATTAGGACCTCAGAACGGTTTTCGTTAAATTAAAAAAAGTCAATTTTTCCTGACAGAGCCTTACTACATGTTTCTTTGGGGGGACTGAGTAAGGGGAGGGGTGCTTCCTCAGAGCACATTCAGGAAGCATATTAACACAGCTCCTGCAGTGTGTACTGTCCTCTTCCTGCTCTCCAGGCGAGGACATTATGTACTGGCCTCCTGCCTTGCCCCCAGCCGTTCTCCACCCACACAGGGTCCCTCCACCACCCTACCCCACGCCATCTTCAGTCAGAAGTAGCAGCACTTTAAATGTCATTCACAAAGTCCTGTGGGGAACAGCCCCAGGATGCTCAGCAGAGGAAACACAAACTTTATATTGCTGAAAAGGTGGATTATAAGCCCACTGCCTTTTCTGATGTACTCTTCGTTTTCAAATTTCCTTCATTGTCCTATAATATATTTTATAACTTTTTAAATCCAGAATCCATGCGAGCATCAAGCATTGCATGCATTAGCTCTCCTGCATTTTTTTTAACTTTTATGACATTGATGTATTGAGTCCAGAATGTTCTCCAGTCTTAATCTGTCAGATTGTTTCTGTAAGGTTACATTCAGAATAAGCACTTTTGGCAGGAAAACTACGTAAGTAATATGGCATTCTTCTCAGTGCACCACATCAGGAGGCCCATAATGTCAATTGTACCATTATTGGTTCATGCTGAGTTTGATCATTTGTTAGAGTAGAATTGACCAGATGTTTACACTGTAAACATACTGTTTATCTTTGTAATTAATATATCTGTTGCCCAACAACCTTTCACTCAGTGGTTTTCAGACCCATTAATGTGCCTTGCCCGAATCAGTTGTTACATTAGTGGTTGCAATATGGTGATTTTTCTAATTCTCTGATCACCAAGATGTCTTCTTAATAACACACTAGGGCCCGTTTTAATGAGAGTAAGTCCTAAATTACAAACAGATAAATTTGTCACTAATCTATCTCAGTTCTCATTCCTAGTTTCACAAACTCATGACCTTAGCTCAAGACAGTGAAAATACTCTCTTACAACACATTTTCAGGCCTTATCTTTGAGTCACATACTTCTCAGAATGGCGTGTAGCTCTTATTTCCACTCAGAGACATGGGGTCAGTCTGGCATCAAAAGGACTTCAGATTGCTTCCCTGAGCTGCCTGTGACAATCATCCACCCTGCCTGGACCGCTGACATGGACAAAAATGGAGACCTATGTTCTGTTTCTAGTCTTTTGGGGATCGTAACCTCTTTTTACCAAATGCATCGTGAACTTTTCTCATGTGACCCCATTCTCTCTTGACTCATGTTGTTTTAATAGCTTCCAGTATTTCATTGTATAGCTTATCATTTGTTTATTGTTTCCCCCAAATGTTGAATATTTACTTGGTCCCTAATTTTTTTTTCTATTACAATGTTGCCATAAATATCTTCATGTACATCCGTGATTTTCTCTTAGGAAAAATTCTTATTAAAATAACTAGATCAAATAATGTATATGCTCTTATGCTCTTAAGGCACATGAGGCAAGTTTTTAATACAGTGCCTTTAGCTGATAAAAACTTTTCACCCTTTCCCCAGAAATAGGTATGTATAAACACAGAGACAAAGTTTTGCATAACATATCTGGAAGTTCCTGAAGCCACGGGCTCAGGTTCAGAAACTTTAGTTTGTAAAATTGAAATCTGAAAATTCCCAAGATTGTATTATCTAAGAAATTCTCTCAGGCTTTCTCTGACCCCAGCATTCCACAGTTCCAGACACTATATTTAGCATCAGCCTTATGACAACACATGAGTAATGCATTGCACAATGGTGTTAACAACGGCAGAGTTACTAGACGATAGGAACTTTTCAGCTCCATTATAATTTCATGGGACTGCTGTCATATATGGGATGTGTTATTTTGTGGCACATGACTGGTTTTTGGAATTCAGAGTTTTGAGTCACATGAGAGATAGTCAAGTTATCACGCTCTGCATGCATGCATGTGTGTGTCCCTCCTGTGTATATTAGGGGGAAATGATTTTAATTAAATAAATATCATTTAATTGAATATTTAATGCCAGAGCCTATTAGAACAGATACAGTGTTACTACAGAATACCAAGTGAATTTTTTTCTAAATGGGCTTTTTCCTAAGCAGCGTTACATTGTGCTAAAATACATCCATCCATCTATCTATATATCAGGAGAGCATTTAGAAGTCACTGCTACTTAAAAATGTTGAGCATTCTCAGTTTGAGCCAAATTGGTTTTTAAATTAAAAAAAAAAAGCCTCAAGGAAATCAAATGCTTTGAGTCTATTAAGGAATTTACTGAGACTCCAGTAGTATCTACTCTGTGTACTTAGCGTAATACTTTATTATTCCAAAATCAACTCAGAACTGATTCCAAGAAAATCCTAGGAAAAAATTAAAGTGAGGAGGAAATAATCCCTTTGTGTGGTGTTTGAGGCAAATTAGAAAGCAGGAGTCTCTGAACTCAAATCTGGTTCTGTCATTAAATCACTAAAGGACTTGGGAAAATTAGATAAATTCTTTTTGTTCTATCTATTAAATGGAGACAACAGTATCAGCCTACTTTTCTAGACCAGGAAAAGAATTCTTTGCGTCAGATCAACCTCTGTTATATAAAGATTTCTTGAACACAGTAGTACTACAGGGAAAACCCTGGATTGGGGAGAACAGTGATTCGATTCATAGATTAGGTGAAGCATGTACTGATTTTTTTAGACAGGTGATTTAGCCACCTTTGTGTGTTTTACTTTTTTGCTTTTTGAACTCTTATCACTCTCATGGCTAGCATTGTAGACAAATTTAAAAGCTCTTAAAGTCATGCTCATCGACAAAATGGAGTTATTAGTAGCTCTTAGTTTTCCTGTCCTAGGCACCATGTGGAATAATGTAGAGCTTCATGGTGCCTTGCGGCTGGAATTTCAGTCACCCGAAATGCATGTCAGAGCACCAGGACTAGTGGCTTACTGGCCTTCAGACAGCTGTGCTGGAGCAGCGTAAACTCTTGAAGTCACAGATCTGCTTTCAAATCCTAGGCTAAGCACTAACCTTAGGCTAAGCACTAACCTTAGGCTCACCACTAACCTTAGGCTAAGCACTAACCTTAGGCTCACCACTAACCTTAGGCTAAGCACTAACCTTAGGCTCACCACTAACCTTAGGCTAAGCACTAACCTTAGGCTCACCACTAACCTTAGGCTAAGCACTAACCTTAGGCTCACCACTAACCTTAGGCTAAGCACTAACCTTAGGCTAAGCACTAACCTTAGGCTCACCACTAACCTTAGGCTCACCACTAACCTTAGGCTCACCACTAACCTTAGGCCAAGCACTAACCTTAGGCTCACCACTAACCTTAGGCTAAGCACTAACCTTAGGCTCACCACTAACCTTAGGCTCACCACTAACCTTAGGCTCACCACTAACCTTAGGCTAAGCACTAACCTTAGGCTCACCACTAACCTTAGGCTCACCACTAACCTTAGGCTAAGCACTAACCTTAGGCTCACCACTAACCTTAGGCTCACCACTAACCTTAGGCTCACCACTAACCTTAGGCTCACCACTAACCTTAGGCTCACCACTAACCTTAGGCTCACCACTAACCTTAGGCTCACCACTAACCTTAGGCTCACCACTAACCTTAGGCTCACCACTAACCTTAGGCTCACCACTAACCTTAGGCTCACCACTAACCTTAGGCTAAGCACTAACCTTAGGCTCACCACTAACCTTAGGCTAAGCACTAACCTTAGGCTCACCACTAACCTTAGGCTAAGCACTAACCTTAGGCTAAGCACTAACCTTAGGCTCACCACTAACCTTAGGCTCACCACTAACCTTAGGCTAAGCACTAACCTTAGGCTCACCACTAACCTTAGGCTCACCACTAACCTTAGGCTCACCACTAACCTTAGGCTAAGCACTAACCTTAGGCTAACCACTAACCTTAGGCTCACCACTAACCTTAGGCTCACCACTAACCTTAGGCTAAGCACTTAATTTCTCCAAAACAAATAAAACTGGGGCTGTTGTGAAATTGAGATGTGATAATAGTGTTTTATAATCTAAAAACAAGATGTTAGCAAGAGGCAAATATTAATAACAATTGTATGTAATACGGTACGGGAAAACAGCAAGACAAGGGGTCCTATTAATATTGATAGTTGGGCCAGGCACCGTGGGAGCCACATGCAGTGGCTCACAGCTGTAATCACAGCACTTTGGGAGGCTGAGACAAGCAGATCGCTTGAGCCCAGGAGTTTGAGACCAGCCTGGGCAACATGGTGAAACCCCTGTCTCTACAAAAAAATATAAAAATTAGCATGGTGACATGCACATGTAGTCCCAGCTACTTGCGAGGCTGAGGTGAGAGGATTCCTTGAGCCCAGGAGGTCAAGGCTGCAGTGAGCCATGATTGCACCACTGCACTCCAGCCTGGGTGACAGGACAAGACCCTGTCTCAGAAAATATATCATCATAATAGTAGGTCATGTTTATTAAGTTCTTACTGGGTACCAAGCTCTACACAAAATGTTTAATGCACTGTCTCATTTAATCCTCCAACAGTGCTATAAGATGAGGAAACAAGTTTAGAGAGGTTAACTTACCCATTGTCACTCACTATAAGTAAAGGAGCCAAGTTTCACACCCAGATCACTCAGACTAAGATCCGAAGCTCTTAATCAGTACTTGATAGGATTATTATGATCAGTGTTAGTATTTGTTAAAAATAAGAGGAACAAAAACACAACCAATAATCCCCTTCTTTTATCTTCCCTTGATTTTACAACTTAGGTAACTTAATCTTTCTGAAATTTGTATTTACTTACCATTTTTTAATCAAAATAATGCGTTCCCTCTCTTTTTTTTTTCTTCTGAGGGTGAGTCTTGCTCTGCCACCTAGGCTGGAGTGCAGTGGTGTGATCTCATGGCACTTCTGGTGCTCAAGCAATCCTCCCACCTCAGCCTCCTAGGTAGCTGGCACCTCATGCCATAGGCACATGCCACCACTCCCAGCTAATTTTTGTTTGTTTGTTTGTTCATTTGTTTGTTTTTGGTAGACATGGGTTTTCATCATGTTTCCCAGGCTGGTCTCAAACTCCTGGGCCTCAAGTAGTCCTCCCACCTCAGCCTCCCAAAGTGCTGGGATTACAGGTGTGAGCCACCATGCGTGGCCAATGCATTCTAAAGATTAGAAATTTAGACAAAAAAACTTCAAAGGCAACAGGAAAGTTTTTCTCCTCTCCCTTTCTTCTGACTGCAAAATCTCACTTCCCACATAAAGATTCTTAGGTAGCCTTCCAGAAATTTCCCGTGCATTTAGAGAGATTGTGTGAGTGTGTACCCTTTTTTGTTGGTTTAACACAAATGAGATTATACTATAAATACTCCCTTACAGCTTCTTTTTTTTTCCACTAACACAATATATATTGTACATAATTCCATATTGGAACATAAAAACCTGTCTTTTATTTTTATTTATTTATTTTTATTGTACTTTAAGTTCTAGGGTACATGTGCACAACGTGCAGGTTTGATACATAGGTATACATGTGCTTTGTTGGTTTGCTGCACCAATCAACTCATCATTTACATTGGGTATTTCTCCTAATGCTATCCCTCCCCCAGCCCCCAACCCCCCGACAGGCCCCGGGGTGTGATGTTCCCCTGCCCTGTGTCCAGGTGTTCTCATTTTTCAGTTCCCACCTGTGAGTGAGAACATGCGGTGTTTGGTTTTCTGTCGTTGTGATAGTTTGCTGAGAACTGTCTTTTATTTTTAATGGTCAAATACTCCACAGTGTGGACATGCTGTAATCTATCTAATTAGCCACTTAATGATGGACGTTTACATTGATTTCAGCTTTATGCCATTATGAGCAGTGCTGTAGTGAACAAGCTGATATGTGTGTCTTTGTGAAGGACAAAGGCCTTGAGGTAGGAGGGCCGAGTCACTGGGTATGAACATTTAAAATGTGGACTGAACAACTTACTGTCCCAGCCAGCCTGTCTTCACCCTGATTCTTCAGCCCTGAGAAGATCACATATTTTCACCTTTATCAACACAGAACATGAAAGGTAGTATCGCCTCTGTTAGGGGTCATGTTAAGAATATTTTGTGCTATTAGCATGTGCATTTCTTTTCTATATTATTCATTCACCATTCTATTGTTTCTTAGATTTGTTACAAGTACAGTTCCTCGTTTGTCATTTATTTTGGGGCCCCATTTACTATTCTTTTATAGACAATTTTTTTTTTTTTTGAGATGGACTCTCACTCTGTCGCCCAGGCTGGAGTGCATTGGAACGATCTCAGCTCACTACAACCTCTGCCTCCCTGGTTCAAGCAATTCTCCTGCCTCAGCCTCCTGAGTAGCTGGGATTATAGGTGCACGCCACCACGCCTGGCTAATTTTTGTATTCTTAGTAGAGATGTGATTTCACTGTATTAGTCAGGCTGGTCTCGAAGTCCTGACCTCAAGTGATCCACCTGCCTCAGCCTCCCAAAGTGCTGGGATTACAGGTGTGAGCCACTGCTCCTAGCAGACAATTATAATTTTTATGTAGTTACATTTCACTGCATTGTCTTTGAATTTTGTGTCATGCTGAATTCCCACTCCAAGACAATAAAAATTCTCTTGCATTTCCTTCTGGTGCTTTTGTAGATTTTTTAAATGTTTAGTTTTTGAAGTAATTTGAATTTATTTTGGTATAAGAAAGGAGATGGGAGTTCAATTTAACCTTCTCCAAAATGATAACTTTCTCCTGTCCTAGTATCATTTATGGAATAAGGAGACATTTTTGTCTTAGTCCAACACACCAGAACGCAAGGCCAGAACACCCTCAATTCCCTGCATTTTGCTTCCAAAGGAAACATCCATCCTTTTGCTGAAGTGACTGGTCTGCTTTGCTCCGAGTTACCACGTTTTCCTCTGTGATGCTAGTAAGCCTGCTCCTTCAGCTGTCTGCTCTCCTAAACCTCCCCTTCTTCCTCTCCACATAGCATCTCCCCAGTCCAGAAAGAAGCCTTTGGCTTCCTGGCTTTCAAGTCACGTTTCTGCCCAGCTCTTTCCCCTTCTCCTCTATCTGCAGGGTCATTTGTACTCATAAGCTTCACTGCCTCCCCTTAACACCTCAACCCCCTGGCATCCAAGCAGTAACCCCCCATGCTGCACTGAACCAGCTCCTGCACAGATACCCAGGGTTCCAGGCATGGCAAAAACATGTGCGTGCCTTTGTCCAGTTTGACCTGTCCAAAGCATCTGACCATTCTGGCTGGCCACTCCAGGAGGCTCTCCCAGCCCTCCTCACTCCTGCCTCCCCTTCTGCTGGCCCTGGCCCAGTCTCGTCTGCTGGCCCTCCCCCTCTGTCCCTCTAAAACTCAGGCACTGCCCAAGCTTTCATTATTGGTCCCTCTCTTTCCCTGTGATCACATCCATCGCCATGACACACCTGTCTCCTGCAAGGATGACTCTGAAGTCTGTCTCCTGTCCTGACATCTCACTTAAGTGTGGTGGTTCAGAGCACAGGTGTTGAAACCGGACAAGCCTGGGTTCAGATCTCTGCCACTAACCAGCTGACCCTGAGCAAGCCACTTAGTATTCCTCAGCCTCCTTGTGGGCTTGTCTCTCCTCCTGGACTGTGGGGTTGCTTAGGCAGAGACTAGATATTAGATTAGATTTTACCATATTGAATGCCCACTTGGTGTCAGGTGTTACACTGTGCGCTTGATGCAGCCCATCTCGGATGAAGTAGGTGTGTGTTTGTATTCCCTTTATATCTCAACTCAGAGCTATTTGAATCCAAAACCCATTTCTTCCCAAGATTTGTTGGTATGTCTACAGAAGCTTATGCTCTAGCAGAAGACAAGCCATGTCCTCCTGGGAAGATGTCCTTTCCAGCCGTCTTAACTGCCTGTGCTCTTTCCGCTGGCTTAGCCAGCTTTCTGTCTTTCCTTAGCATGAGCACAGGGCAGATGCTTGGTCATTGTTTAGTCAGTGAAGGACACAGTATCCTCATTCATTCGTTCACCCATTCATTCATTGGACACATATTTATCCTTGTCTTTGTGCCAGACTTTCACCCAGGTATTGGGATTCATGGTAACAAGGGGCAGACTCGACCCTCGAGGAGCTAGGTAGGAGAGTATCGTGATGCAGCAAAGTAAGTACAGGGGCTGGGGAAGACAAAGGGCAAGGAGGAAGGGACTTCAGTGCGTCAATGACAAGCAGGGCATAAGGAAGGGACTTCAGTGCATAAGTGACTAGAAGCAGAGAAAGCAAGAGGTAGCAACCTCGTGCGACCCTGACCCTGTGCTTGGGCTTGCGCGGGGGAAGGGGCCCTTCCAAGTGTAATCAGAGGTGGATGAGGATATGTTCTTCCACTGCTCCCTCTTTTCTCTACTGATATCTGCAAGGACCGTCTGCTCATTTACCACCGTCTCAGAGTGCCTGGAGATCAGGGACTGTCTTTTCACCACCGTCTCAGAGTGCCTGGAGATCAGGGACTGTCTTTTTACCACCGTCTCAAGAGTGCCTGGAGATCAGGGACTGTCTTTTTACCACCCTCTCAGAGTGCCTGGAGATCAGGGACTGTCTTTTTACCACCCTCTCAGAGTGCCTGGAGATCAGGGACTGTCTTTTTACCACCCTCTCAGAGTGCCTGGAGATCAGGGACTGTCTTTTTACCACCCTCTCAGAGTGCCTGGAGATCAGGGACTGTCTTTTTACCACTGTCTCAGAGTGCCTGGAGATCAGGGACTGTCTTTTTACCACCGTCTCAAGAGTGCCTGGAGATCAGGGACTGTCTTTTTACCACCCTCTCAGAGTGCCTGGAGATCAGGGACTGTCTTTTTACCACCCTCTCAGAGTGCCTGGAGATCAGGGACTGTCTTTTTACCACCCTCTCAGAGTGCCTGGAGATCAGGGACTGTCTTTTTACCACCCTCTCAGAGTGCCTGGAGATCAGGGACTGTCTTTTTACCACTGTCTCAGAGTGCCTGGGGATCAGGGACCGTCTTTTTACCACCGTCTCAGAGTGCCTGGAGATCAGGGACTGTCTTTTTACCACCGTCTCAGAGTGCCTGGAGATCAGGGACCGTCTTTTTACCACCGTCTCAGAGTGCCTGGAGATCAGGGACTGTCTTTTTACCACCCTCTCAGAGTGCCTGGGGATCAGGGACTGTCTTTTTTAGCACAGAACCTAGAACAGTACCTGATCCACAGGAGATGCTCAGCAAGAGTTTGCTGGGTGAATGAGTGGATGTTACAGTGCGGGGCATATGAGCAAAAGGGCCTACTTGTTCTTAAAACAAAAGCATGAACTCATGAGCTGCTTACATCCTGTTCATTTATTTTCTTTGAAGAACAAGATCCATTTTCTAAGTACCAGATGACTTAAATTAATTTATTAAAATGTTAATAAGATTGCCCTTTTTAAAATATAAGCAAGACTTTTTGTTTTCCTGTGGTTTTAACAGCATCTCCACAAAGCAAAATCAATCCTTATGGCTATGTGCTTATTAATATAGGTCCCTTTTGGACACCAGGATGTTTAATACCTACTGCCTTCTAATGGGGAAAAAGAAAATTTCAACTTCTTTTCTCTTAAAGGGACAGCTCTTTTGAAGAAGGAAGAGAGTTTATCCAGTTATAATTTGAACCCCTTTCTTGTGAAACTCCATGCCACTCGCCATTTATATCCTGCTTTAGATTGTTGGGGTTTATTTATTTGAATATCTACAAAGTGGACATCTCGGGATCATTATCGTTAAGAATATATATTAAAAAAATTTGTCTTCAATGCAGGCAAGTCTGAAGATAAGAAAATGGACTAGATTACCACTTAGTTTCTTGTATAAAAGCTTTGATACACAAGGAAAAAAAAGTATGACTTTTGGTTCTTACTCTTTAAAAAAATGGACAAGTAAAAATTGTATGTATTTATGGTGTGCAACATGATGTTTTGGTAGATGTGTACATTGTGAAATGATTTAATCCAGTTACCACATCCATTACTTCACATACTTACCATTTGTTTATGGTGAGAACATTCGAGGTCCACTTTCTTAGCAGTTTTCAAGTATGCAATACATTATTATTAATAGCCTCCATGTTATACAATAGATCTGCAGTGGTTCTTACTATTCTTAACAGCTCAAGCGGAGCATTAAATAAGATTCAGGCTTGCCTTCTTATTTAGTTGTCAGACTATTTTTCTCCAATTTTGTTTATTTCTAGTCACATAATTGCACAGCCGAAAGATGAGAAATTACCGCTTCTGTGCCATACACTTGATTTTGTCGGTCTAAAGGGGGAGAAGAGGGGTGTGGGAATAGAGAGAGAACTGAGGTTTGATGTGAAATTCAAAATTGGAGATTGTAGAGGCATAGCAGAATTACTCAGTAGTAAGCTTATTCTCTAGAAATTTTTTTACCAACTTTATTGCATTGGTGCAAGTTCATTCCTTTTGAATAGGAAACCTTTGCTATACTGTATATGATTATGGCTATAATAATAATAGCAGTTACCACTTAATGCATTGCTTATATGCTACATGCTATAACCTGTTTTCACTGACTAAGGTTAAAAAAAAATGCATGCCACTGAAAGCTGCAGAATTCTACATTTAAGTATTTAAGATGATTTCTCCCACAGCAGACGGAGGATGTTGTGCAGGGATAGAGCACAGGGAACCTTTCATTTGTGCATCATAGGAAAGGTGGAATTAGAACACAGCACTTTTATTTTCTCTTTCTTCCTCCAACCATGTCCCCATAAGCTCTGGATTAGCCAGCTAGAGGCCTCATCTCTGAATGTCTTTCTAAATAAATGCACGTTGGCTGTAGGTTAGTTTTGGTAGCACATGGAGCCTAAACCCTGGAGAGAGGAAAGTGGGGTGAAGGGAAGAAAAAGCTTTAGTAATGAAATAATATAAATGTGCCAGGTACTTTCAGTTAAAATCTAAGATTTATGCTTTCATTATAGTCTCTACAACTGTATGTGGCAAATGCTAGATTATAAAAATCATGCATGCAGATTAAATCTTTTACAATAAAAAATTCTCTATAACATAAAATATTCTCCACTCTCAGGCAATGGCCTCCTTCAAAACTGATGCATTTCAGCTAAAAAAATATAGAAGGTCCATGAATGTCAAGCAAAATTAGATTTAACTAGTAATTCAGGTGTTATACAGGCCACACTGATTACTGTCCTCTCTCATGGCTGATTAAAGGATGTGTCTAAACAGTGGTTCTCAAACAGGGTTACCTTTTTAAAATACACATATTCAGGCTCGTAGTTCTGAGCCCCTGGGCTCTCCTAAAGTCATTGTTCTAAACCACTCTTAGGATGAAGAGAGAGATGTGTATGATATACATCTAAAGTATTGATGGGTTTTCAATATCTAGAGGGCTTATGACCATGTATAAGTTTATTCTCAGTTGAATGATCAATTTATTAATTTTACACATCTAATGAAACTTTAAAATGAATTTTTGTTAAACATTTAAGCATTGATTAAAAGCTAAATTATATTTCTATAACCAATTTAAAAAGCAGTTGCTAATCTAATATAGCTGTTTTAAAGTCTTCAAACACCTTGAAGGGTAACTAAAACAACACAAAAATAGTCATTACAAAACCAGTTACTACATTTACAATTCCACCTATTTCAAAATATTGACATCATTGGTTTAATTCAAATCTCATTCTTTCTGCATAACATCATAGGGGTTCAGAAATGTCACATTAATTAATACCTGTCTCAGCTTAAAAACAAAAGAAAAAAAATAGCTGCAGTTACAGGACCTGGAGGAGATATCACCTGATTCCTGGACTGGGCACTGGTCACCAGTCTGGACTGCCTCATTATGGGCAAAGTTCATTTGTTATAAAGTTTACTTATTACAAAGTATGTTTGGGGATTGGGGGGGAGGTATTTTTTTGCTTGGTTCAACAGGAATGCTCTTAACAGCAATAAGGAACAAAGGGGATCCATGTGAAGGAAGGAGAGTTCTCTTAGAGACAGACTGAGTCTAAGATGCTAGCATTGTGTCTTCTGGGTACATTGAGCAGGCAGGTGAAAATGCAGACCTAGAGCTCAGAGGCCATCTGGGCAGGAGGCCTGAGTTTGGAAGTCATCTGGTAAGAGGTGAAGCTGGACTATATTACCTAGAGGGAGTGACTAGAAAGAGAAGAGGCTGAGAAGAGCAGTAGGAAGAAGAGAGTTGTGAAATGGGATGTTTGGCCACATCTCTTAGAGAGAGCTCGGCAGGGAGGCCAGTTGAGCATGGCCCGTGGGAAAGAATGGAATCTGCTCACAGGGGGCCTGGAGCCAGGGCGTGGTCAGGAGGCAGGGGCACCAGACCTAGAGGAGCAGTGTGGTGGTGAAGAGGAGGAGAGGACACAGGGACCATTTGAAAATCTAGGGAATGGGCAGATGGGCCCGCGTGGGGTCTTGTTTTGTTTTCTTTGGATTTTAGGTTGTGGTTTTTATAAGAATTTAAAGATTGTATTGTGTGTGTTGACTGGGAGGAAAAAGCCAATGCCAAAGAAATCATTGACGACACAATACAGGGTAGAAAACCATTCATGGAGCCTGGTCCCAGGGCAACGAGGGGAAAGTAGGGTTTCCTACGTGAGTCCTCGATACATCGTGGAAGAAAAGAGGGAGAGAACAAATGAGAGCTATGCAGGACAATTCTAAGGCAAAGAAGTTGGAGAAGCTCACATTTTCTTTTCCCACCTTGTCATTCCTCTTTCAACCAGGTTTGTGGTTTTGTTTTTTTAAAAACAAACAAACGAAAACCTTGTAATTGTGTAATCAAATATTTCAATTACTTCTTTCATGTTTTTGTTTATTTGGCGTGAAAATTCATCTTAAATGGGTGTGATCCTTTCAAAAAATTAAATGAAGAAAGCAAAACTCTGTGCATAAAGTCTGCGTTGTAGGATTAAGATGTATTGCTTGAGAAAAGTGAAAAGGGTTCAATAGTAATGTAGTGGATGTAGGGAGGGTAAGAGGCACTCCATTAACAATGGGTTCAAGGATAGCTGTACAGCAGTGATAACAAAGGTGAGTGACATACTTCACTAGCAAGACCAGTTCAGTCCTGTTTTACAGTGTTCTGGCACACATGGGAGAGAGAGATTGGTGCCATCTTCCCCAGGCTAGGATTGGCAAGGAGAATGCAGCAATAGAAGTCAGGTGAAGCAAGGGTATCCACGAGAGCATCGCTGCAGTGATTGGTCACCAGGTCCACGCTGGCAGAGCAGCTGAGAGGCTGGAGGCAACTCTGGGCTAGGAAAATAGGAGGAACCAACGAACCAGAGGTCATATTGAGGAAGAGCAAGCTCAGGGGTGACAGATTGAGAAAAGTGGGAAGACAGGAAACTGAGTCAAAGTCTAGGGCTCGAATATGTTCTAAATGGTGGTGAGATCCAAGCTGCAACCTACCTAAGGTTAGGTAACATTAGGAAGGCAATGAGGATCTACATTTGAGGATGCTAGGGCCTGTGTAGAGCCAGGCTGTTTGGAAGATCTTTAGCATAGATGCTGAGCCTAAAAATGCAGACTGAATATTGACAGGAAAACTGAGCTCGGTATTGACGTTGTCACAGTAAGGAAATCACGAGATAACAGTCACACGCTTAGGAAGATGTTCAATCCTGCCACGGTGTACACCTGTGCCACCATACATGATAGCCCCGGTGAACGGCTACTGTCTGTGGAGCAGCAGGAGGTGTAAACTGCGGAAGAATCCACAGGTTTTGTAGAGACCTCTAGGATTACCAGCCCTTCAGATTTCATTAGTAACCAGCTCCTGTGACATGCTGGCATTGTCAGATTAGCCCCATAAACAAATCTGCTTATTTAGCTGAGTCATTATTTGTGGTTCTGTGTTTAGCTTTAGCCTTGTTTGTTTCTGCCTAAGAAACTGGTATGTGACCAGAAGTAAAGGAAATTGATTATTCTGAGTGACTGGCACAGTAAGATTCTATCTGCCATACTTACATCTCCTATGATTAGGCACAGTAAGAAATTATTGATAAGCAGAGCCATAGTCTAAAGTGTGTTGTAAGCATGATGGGGCAAAATGTTATAAAACCCAACTTAGTCATGCTGTTTCTCCAAAAATGAAACACAGCATTACCATAGGATGCAACAATTATACTTCTGGCTATATACTCAAAGGAAATGAAAGCAGGGTCTTGATTAGGTCTCTGTACACCTATGTGGGTAGCTGCATTTTCACAGTAGCAAACAGGTGTAACCGAAGTGTCCATGGATGGATGAATGGGTAAACAAATGTGGTCTATACGTACAATAGAATATTATGCAGCCTTAAAAAGGAAGGAAATTCTGATACATGCTATAACATGGATGAATCTGGAGGACATTATGCTAGGTGAAATAAGCCAGGCACAAAAGAACAAATACTGTGCTATTCCAATTATATGAGCTACTAAAGTCAAATTCATAGAGATAGAAAGTAGAATGGTGATTGCCAGGGGCTGGGTGATGAGGGGTTGGGGGAGACTGAGGGATGAGAATGGAGAGTTGGTGTTTGATGGGTACTGTGTTTCAGTTTTGGAAGATAAAAAAACTTTGGAGCTGGATGGGGGTGATAGTAGAAAAACAATGTAAATGTACTTCATGCCACTGAAATTACACATAATTACAGTTTAAATGGTAAATTTTGCTACGAATAATTAAACACTTTTTTAAAAATACATGAATAGGTCCTTCTGGAAAAGGGCTTTACATGCTAAATTTTGTGTTATATATATTTTACCACAATAAGGAAAAAATAAAAATAAAAACTTAGCCCTGACTTTGAGTTATTGAGGGGTGTTTTCCTCTTTTCTTTCTTTTTTTTTTTTTTTTTTGTTTGTTTGTTTGTTTGTTTTTGGCAATTGTACATTTACTTCTCAGTGAGAAGAAAAGCAGCAAGTGCATGGCCTATAGATCATTTTCTAATCTGAGAAAGGCATGTAAAAATATATGCTTTATTCAGCTTTTGAAACGGTGGATTCAAACTGCCAGTAAACTTCTTTCCTTAAAAGGAACTCACTGTATTTCAACCCTTTGTAGCAGTGAGGTACAATCAGAGGAAACTCTTTTTTTTTTTTTTTTGAGACAGAGTCTCGCTCTGTCGCCCAGGCTGGAGTGCAATGGCGTGATCTCAGCTCACTGCCACCTCCGCCTCCCAGGTTCAAGCGATTCTTCTGCCTCAGCCTCTGGAGTAGCTGGAATTACAGGTGCGGGCCCAGCTAATTTTTGTGTTTTTATAGAGACAGGGTTTCACCATGTTGGTCAGGCTGGTCTCAAACTCCTGACCTCAGCTAATCCACCTGCCTTGGCCTCCCAAAATGCTGGGATTACAGGTGTGAGCCACTGCACCTGGCCTATTTCTGTATTTTTCATTCCCCGCTCCACCCACTACTGCAGAAAGTAGTTTACTTTTAGAAGCTTAATTAAAAAAAAAAAAAGAGTTATGAATCCCTAAACAATTTAAGAACCATGTGAGAATTCCTACATCCAGGTGTTACCTTTCAAATTATTTGCCTTAGAGGGTCTGTTTATTCCAATAAACTTCCTTTTCAGAATGGCCTTCAGTTTTGGTTTATGATACACATAAGAAAATTGAGTAGTATAGTGGCCTCTTTCTTCATACTTGACTCTGAATGACTTTTGACTGTTACCAAAAAAATCTACCCTCAAAGGATGCAACTGCCAACACAGACAATATACAAAACAAAGTATGTGTGATTCAATAAATATTGAGTGCCTACTGTGTTGCCAAGTGTTCTGCTAGACACCAGGGATATAAGATGAAAAGACAATTTTAGTCACTGCTCTTAAGCTGGTGACACTCTTAGGGGAAGACAGACATTCTCACAAGTAATTAAATACTTAGTTAAAAATAGTGGCATATGTGGGTATAGTGAGAGCCCAGGGTGAGCAGTGGCTTTCAGAAATGTTTTAAACAAAGACATCATCCCCGGAATGCATTATCCCCCAAGATGGCAGTGTTGAGGAGCGCGTGAGGCCTAGTATGTTCTTGGAAAGAAATCTTTATTTCCTGAGAATCACTTCTCATCCCTGTATAAATGCATCTGACCTGTTTGTAAGAGTATGAAACAGACACTGCTATGTGTGATAACTTGTCCTCGAGCCCCTCAAACTCTTCAGAGAAGATAACAAGTCACAGCATCTTGTGACTCTAGTTGGATTTTTTTATTAGTCACGGAAATAACCTGGTGCCGTAAGGATACATTTGACAGCTGTAGCTAAAAGGATTAAAGAAAATACATAAATGAAAGATTCCTCAAGCCAGAGCGGCAGGACAGAAACAGCGTGTCCTAACAAGGCAAAGTGGGAGACTGGGTCTAGAGGTCAATTCAACAATGGTCACCCGAATGATCATTGTGTTGGCACCAAGAGCTTGTGTCTCACTGAATGGTGCCCCCTAGAGAGGCAGGCAGTGCCTAGGAAGGGGTCATCCCGGAGAGCTGGGTAGGCTTTCCAGTCAGATGACTGAGTTCCAAGCGATTAAAATGTTCGGGTGCAGTACTCCTCCAAGGACATGCTTATCCCTAACTGTTACTGCATTACTAGGAAAACTTCTTTGTTCAGTCTGTAAGAGGACTGTGGCATTTGAGGACAGCCTTAAGAAGATACTAAGTAGCAGAGAATCTTCTACGCTCATCTGTGATTTCAGCAGTGGTCACACCTGTTAAGAGCAGAGTTCTTTTAAACACACAGGGAAGACAGGAGGCCTTGAGAGTCCTCTGGCAGCTGTCGATGGTGCAACTGTATTCGCACTTTTCCATATTTTCCCTTCCTATTGGCATTCTCAAGTTTTGTGCACATGTATGACATTTACACAGTAGGGGATCTATTGAGATATTTTCAAAGAGCCAACAATCCTAATCAAAATGTGTGCTACTGAAATAAGTTATTTGGAGTATTAAAACAAGTATCTTCCTGTGGACAACACTACTCATTTGTAATTATGTGATGGGAAGCTTGGGGAAATGTACAGGAGCTTTCAGAAGTAATACTTCTGCCTCATGCCATTGTAGATGAAATTATATACTCACACTTTTAGAAATCCGAGATACACATTCACCAAAACTTTTAACCACTGTGAAAGAAACAGATAATCAGCTGTCATTATCCTTGTGTTCAAGATGAAGACTGAAACTTCATTTTCAAAGGTAACTCTGTCAGATCATAACATAAGCACACTTCCTTCAGTGCTTCAGGCCTCAGTAACAGCCAAGACTTATTTCTAAACCACACTGCTCATCAGGGTGCAGTCTATGAAAACTGCCCAGGAAACCTCCTTCCCATTGGTTCCTGAGGAGGGGAGGAACAGACAGCAGACAGGTGAGTACTCAATTTGATTATCTCAGGTAAAGCTTAGAACCCAGCAAAGGCTAACAGACAGTATCCCTGGTAGCACCAAAGAAGCCATTTCAGATAATTTCTTAGTATTCCGTAGGCCTTAGTATACCAACAATCTGTTTCTACCACCTTAAAATTTAATAGCATAGGCCGGGCACGGTGGCTCATGCCTGTAATCCCAGCACTTTGGGAGGCTGAGGCGGGTGGATCATGAGGTCAGGAGTTCAAGACCAGCCTGGCTAATATGGTGAAACCCCATCTCTACTAAAAATACAAAAATTAGCCAGGCGTGGTGGCACATGCTTGTAGTCCCAGCCACTTGGGAGGCTGAGGCAGAAGTATAGTTTGAACCCGGGAGGCAGAGGTTACAGTGAGCTGAGATCACGCCACTGCACTCCAGCCTGGGCAATAGAGTGAGACTCTGTCTCAAAAAAAAAAAAAAAAGTAATAGCGTAATACAACCACCATTTTTGTTATAACTCACAGATTATCTGGGCCGGGAATGCTGATAGTGCACATGCTGTCAGCCATAGCTGGGAAGACTGTAACACTGGGTGTACTCAAATGGCTGGGGTTTGGAATCACCCGGAGACAGGTCTGGTACCTAGGACAGGATCAGCAGCAGCTGTAGAGCAGAATGCCTGTGTGTGGCCGGGGCTTCCTCACATCGTGGTAGCCTCAGAGCAGTGCGACTTCCTACTTGGTGGGCAGAACCGCAGAGGAGAGTGTTCTGGAGGACAGAGCAGAGCTGTGTGGCCTTTTGTGAAACAGCCTTGGAAATATGTAGTTTCATTTGTGCCATATTTTTCTGGTCAAAGGAGTCACAGGCTCAGATTCAAGGGGTGGGAACATAGACCCCCGATTCTCAATGGCAGGGGTGTCACAAAATGTGTGACCCTGTTTTAAAACCACCACAGGCCCCCTCTCCTTAGTATTCCACTGGACCTTTATCCTGGAAACCTCAGGAAATGGTTTTTCCTGATTTTCTTGTTTAATTCTCCTCTCCCATCCCTTCCTCAATCCAGTTCAAGGATAAGGGCCTAGAACTCCACCTGTGTCCTATTCCCTCTTGAATCCACAGGTCAAGCAGGAAAGTGAAGGATGAGGCTGGCATGTGTAGAAGTGCCAGTGGAGGGCGCTGTGGTTGACTAGAAGGCCTCTACGTTTTAAAGGACAGCTGTTCCAAACGGAGGTGGGAATGAAGCCCTTGTGTTTCCAGATTTCCCATTTTAATGTGAAATTAGATATTGAAATATTGCTTCATAATGTTTTAAAAGCATACCATGAGATCTGGGTTTATGCTCTTGGCTATGCGCTGGCTCTGAGCCCCTCTTTGAAAGACCCAGAACTCATAAAACAAGGCATTATTTAAGATTGCACATTTATGTTTATCCCCAGAAATTTCCACATTGGGGTCTGGAATGCCATTGCTTCTTTAAATACTACTTACTTTAAATCATATTTGCAAAGAATTCTTGTAACTGAGAACCTAGGTGCTCAATAAATAGACCGCATCCTTCCTTCATCTGCACATGAATGGCAGCATTTTGTGCATTAATTACGTGTGTGATGTGTCTAAGCTGAATTGGCTGAGGAGCAGAACTTTAATGATTAGCTGTATAAAACTGAAAGAGAGCTTCAATTTTGACGTTAAGCCTTGCTTATCTTTTATATTCTCAGCCTTTCTCGACATTTGTTAGAATTTAAACTTGTCCTAAGCATGACAACATCTGTTCAAAAGAGAGGGGGGATAATATATGTTTATATATACACACCTTAATTTAGTATTGGGGACCTTCCAGTTACCAATTATAAGTGTAAAGACTAAATAAAAGTTATAGAAAATTAGACAAAATAAACAGTGACCAAGAGAAGATTTAAGAAATCTGAAGCTAAAGATTTATTTTTCTGCCTGCCCTCCTTGAAGTAATCATTAAGTTTATAAATAGCCTCCTTCCTCTGAGAAGAAAGGTCCTAGTGACACCAAACAGGATGCGACGCGCTGAGTACTCTCCCCTTTCATTTTGAAACTCGAGCTTTTGTGAAGACTATCATTGTGCATCCCTCTGTCTCTCCTCATTACCACTTCTGGTTGGAGCCGGAAGCAGGACAGATGCGTATAGTCCTCATTTCAACCACAGGAATTGATTTTAAAGGTGACACTGTCCTTAGTAACACAGCTGATGCCCTGTAGGGGTAAAATTAGTTGTGTTTTCTCTGTGCAGGTGAAATTTTAATGAATTTTTTGATACTCTGTAGAGCATTCACTGCAAAATGCGTTGTAAGCTCTAAACACCAACAGCTGATTGTGAAAGACTCTTTATTTTTTCTTTGCCCTAACTTAAAAAAACAACAGAGAATGTTTCCAGAGAGTCTACTAAGGAAAACATCAGGTCTGACAACAAAAGAGAACTGAGAGAGCGAAGAGGAGGCAGCTTTCTGCACTTTGCACACTGGGTTGCAGTTCTCACAGAATCCTGGGGCTCAGGACAAAATGGAAGCTTCCTCCTTGGACCTGCATTTACCCCAGGCCTCGAAACAAAGCCCCCCAGTCTATAGCTTCCAGTGTCACTTCACAGATCTTTTCATACTACAGCAACCCATACTGCCAGGAATCTGCCAGTTGTCTCCAGCACAGCTTCCTGTTGAAAGCAACTCTATGTCTAACCTGCCTTAAAGCAGGTTACGGCTATATTTCAAAACCCACCACATTAATTCAGGACATATCTTTTTATCAAATGGATTTCTCTTCTGCATACATATTTAAACATGAGCCGTACACTCAGAGCAATGGACTGTTTTATGAAAGGTGATTAGCATATAGTACTCAATCAAAGAATTTGTAAATGAAAAAGTTGAAAATATGAAATATTGATCACTGGGGTACTCATTAACTGTTCAAAAGCATAATTTAGTTGAATTTCAAATGTGTTAATGTAGGATATCATTCATAGAAAAGAAAAGGATTGTAATTTTACACATCATGTTTAACTTTTTAAAGTGTGGCATCTTTAATGCAGGTATTTGTTCTTAGAACTCTTATTGTATGACTGATTCAGACTTCGTGATTCATTAGCCCTACAAATCTCGAGAACATACATGAATGTGCTCATACAGAGGTTAGAACCTTGGGCTAGCTCAAGGGTAGCCTAAGAGAATATTGGAGACAGAAGGTTCTCATTCCTTGAGCAGTGCTCAGAGCATAGCTCCATGTATAGTAAGCATAACAGCGTTGATGTGTCTGATTGGTGTGTTGGTATTAACAAACATGTAATGGCACAGAGGACAGGAAATTTCATTACATCTCTGGCAAATTCATATTGAAAGAAAGAAGGACAGATGGTTGAAAACAGCCATAAAATATTCTATTATGTGTCTGCAGAAGTCATTAGACAGCAGTTAAAGAGATGTTATTAATGGATCGGATTCACTTGGGGAGTCATGTTTCTATAATGCACATTAAAGCAATGATACTTCTGGTATTTTTAATGCAGTCAGGGCCAAAGACAAACCTGTCTTTCTGAATAATTAGAAAATGGATTTATTGGCAGTGAAGAAGCTGCTCTTCAGCTTGACTCCAGATCATTTGGGGAGGTTGTTTTTATCATCTAATGTCAAAGAGTAGAATGTAACTGGCTGCTAGCCCTGTAGGTCACTGAAATAATGCCATATTGCTTTATTAGTATTTTGGGGGAGAAAGGAAGGAATAAAATTAGTATTTCTGAAAATCATCAAGGAATAATTTTAGTCTCTCAAGTGCCTTAACGTGTCTCTTTAGAATTAATGCAAACATCAGGGTTTTGACTTTGTGAGCATGAGAATGATTTTTGCTGCGTGTTTCTGTCGTGTGATAAACAGCACAGTGTCTGTGAGATGCTGGGGAGCCCTTTGGACCAGGTGCAGTCATTTGTGTGGTCCTCCCTTTGCAGAGAGGACCTTTCAGCCCCACAGGTCCAGGATGTGAGAACACGAGATGCTCAGTCCCTGGGAGGAGAGCTTTCCTTAGGGCATCTCACATTTCAAAGCAAGGTAGGGTCGGGGCAGCTTAGTGACGCTAGCATCAAAGCAAAAGGAAGGGAGTTGCTCATGAAACTGTGGTCATCGTTCCTGGACAGTCCAGAGCTTCCTCTCCCTCGAAAGTATTTGGAAATGCACCGACAAATCCTCCCTCCTCAGCTCCTTTTCGTGGGCCTTCTGAGAATTGTTGCCGCTCAGGTGATGCTCTTCCGTGCTGTGCAGCTCGTGTTTCAGCGTGCTTTCCCAGCATGTTGGAACACACGGTGTGCAGCAAATCCTCACTTGCCTCCTTTTAGATCAGCTGCCACCCTGGGGTTTCCGGGTAGGCCTGTCGTCAGGTGGTTAGTATGTCTCCAGAGCACCTTTCAGGGATGGTGAAGGGTTCCTGAACGCAGCCTGTGAGGCTTGTGGGTGTGGACTCTTTGCATTCTGTAGCCAGGAGAGCTTTCCCTAAAGGACACGACCCAGAGCTCCACATAAAGACTGCAGTCCTGTCCATGACCCCCTATTGCCATGTGGGTGTCACTGTTATGTTTATGGACTCTCTTCCAATGAAGTGGTGATTTACAGTGTTCTGTCCTAGAAATTGATGAACTCTGAGTAGGTTTTCCCCCATTCATAATTCTTCCCGTATCCCTTCAACCTAAAAATCATGATAAAAAACAATTTAAAGATGCTGTATAAATCTGCCATGTTTGATAAAACAGGGGAAATCTCATCACCTACAATGACAGTGGTGTAAAAGCCCTGCATTTTGCATACTTTTGCTTAATGAGAGTTGTCGCCACAGAAAGAGTGCTTTGTCATCACGTTGGACTCTTAAAATGTTTATACGGTTGGTTAACAAGCACCAGCAAAATGGTAACAACTGCTTATCGATTCTTATATCGAGTACGGGAAAAGTTTAAACTCCCTGATTTATTTCTGCTTATAAAAATATTTCCTGGCTTTCTTTTAGCCTTCACTGTTTCTCCGCCCACCACTTCCCCTAACACACACACCAGGAATCATTTATTTTTGTTTGATGTTGGTGTGTCTTTCTCAGGCAAGAGGTATAAACTGGAGGCCAGAATAGGTCTTCCAAATATTAGATGCTGAATGGCTTTAGTGATTCACAGTTGTAAACATAGGAGCTGGAGGGATGGAGGACTCTCCCGAAACAGTGTTTTAGTGTTGTGCCTGACAGGAAAGGAGAGTTAGGGTAGGAGCTGGAGAGGGGTGTAACATTGATGGATGACTAGGGGTTTGGTTGGCATTAGGAGGGGTGGCTTAAGGGAAGTATTGCTTTTTTATTACACAGATAATCTGTGGTTATTGTAATAATATTTGAGGGTAGAAAGAATATTCATAATCTTTTTGTCATGAAATATTATTTTCATGTATATCCTTTCAAAATGTTATTCCACAGATAGATAAATATGAATGCATAGTTTTCCTTAAATGGAATCCTACTAATCATTTATAACTTACTTTTATGATTTCCTAATTTCAAATTAACATCTTTCATCAGTAAAAAATATGCCTGCATCATCAGTTTAAAATGGACACATAGGGTACCACTCAACGCAGTAACCGTCGTATGTTGAGCCAACCCCTAATGGTGGACCGTTAGGTCACTTCAGCTTTTGCTTCTTTAAGTGGTGCTATGATGAACACCTTTGTGAATCCTATATCTTTGTTCACTAGGATAGATTATTGGAAGTAGAATTGATAGGTCAAAATGTATACCCAGTATAAAGGGATTGTATACATCCCCAACTGGGGAGAAAAGGGTGTGTGTTTGTTTTTAACATTCTACTGCTGTGTTACTCTTGTGTATGAGACTGGATGAAACCCTGTTACTCGTATAGCCCTATTTAAAAGAAAGAAAGTCGCGAGGCTGAGGCACAAGAATCGCTTGAACACGGGAGGCAGAGGTTACAGTGAGCCGAGATCGCGCCGCTGCACTCCAGCCTGGGCAACAGAGCGAGACTCCGTCTCAAAAATATTAAATAAATAAATAAATAAATAAAAGAAATAAAGTGAGAAAGCTCTTTTGATACCCAAGAATATTTTGGGTCACAGGCCCTTTGTGAATCTGACTAAGCTTTGGATACTCCCCTTGAAAAATACATATATATATATATGTGCACATACACACACAATTCCACTAAGGCATGGACCTAATCCATGGATTTCAGTTAAGTCTTTGATTTCTAGCTATTTCCTAATGATTGGTTTTTGTTTTTAATTATTATCTTCATACCAGTTAAGAATGAAGTTAATTCATTGTTTCTGTTAATCTAGTAAATATAACTCCTTTTTTATAGCCTATTTTATATTGGACTATCAAAAAATTGAGAATGAAATGATTTTCCAAAGACATAGAATGCCCCTACTACTCTAGGCTTAAATTTGGCAGTGATTCACCAAAGATTTATCTGAACCATTTTAGTGAGACTATTGCAAATATATAGGATGTGGTGGTCTCACACTTCACCTTATTACATCTGTTCATGTATTTTCCCTGATTGTGGAATTTATCCAGTTAAATACTGTCCCCTTTGGCGTGACCAAAGCCAAAGTCATTGTTTTCTCTCAAAGCATGCGCCGTCCGAGCAGCCACAGTGGCCCATACCTGTAATCCCAACACTTCGGGAGGCCAAGGCACGCGGATCGCTTGAGCTCAGGAGTTTGAGACCAGCCTAGGCAACATGGTGAAACCCTGTCTCTACTAAAAATACAGAAAATTAGCCGGGCGTGGTGGCGCGTGTCTGAGGTAGGAGGATGGTTTGAACCTGGGAGGCAGAGATTGCAGTGAGCCAAGATTGCACCACTGCATTCCAGCCTGGGCAACAGAGCGAGACACCCTCTCATTAAAAAAAAAAAAAAAAACAACTCCACCTCCTTGCATCCAAATACTTGTTCATTGTACCCCACTTTTTCCAGTCACTTACGGTTGAAACTTTAGATTCACCTTGAGCCCTCCTTTGCCCAATGTATTAGTCGAGATTCTCCCAAGAAACAGAATAGGAGATATGTGTGTGCGTGTGTGTAAATACAGATACAGACACAGATATAGATAGATTTATTGATTGTAAGGAATTGGCTCATGCCATTATGGAAGCGGTTAAGTCCTGAGATCTGCAGGATGAGGAGGCAAGCTGGAGACCCAGGAGAATTGATAGAATTCCCAGCCTGAGTCCAAAGACCAGAGCACCCGGACAGTTGATAGTATAATTCTAGGTCAAAGGCCAGCAGACTCAAGACTGAGAAAGAGGCTATGTTTCACTTCAAGTGTGAAGGCAGAAAATATGCCAATGTTCCAGTTTGAAGGCCATCGGGCAGGAAGAATTCTCTCTGGGGAGATCAGCCTTTTTGTTCTATTCAGGCCTTCCACTGACCGGATTAGGCCCACCCACATTAGGGAGGACAATCCGCTTTGCTTAGTCTGCTGATTCAAATGTGAATGTCATGCAAAAACACCCTCAGAGACACACCCAGAGTAATGTTTGACCAAATATATGGGCACCTCGTGGCCCAGTCAAGTTGACACATGAAATTGACCATCACACTCCACATTTCCACTTATTAGTGGGTCCCCAAATCGTATTAATTCCTCCTGCCTAGTGTCTCTTTATCTCTCGCTTATTCTCCCCATCTCCAGCTCTACCTGCTTAGTTCAGACTCTTCTCTTAACCCAGGTCTATTGCAGTAACCTCCCAATGGTATTTTTGCCTTCATCAAGTGATTCTCAAGGCTTTTACCACTAGTACCCTTTTTCCTATTTTTCCCTGTGAATCCCAGCTTCTGAGAGAGTTTTGTCTACCAAGCCAGCTGTTTTGCTATTTTTATTAATGAAAAACATTTCTAGTTGTCAATAAGTAGCACTTATTATTTACTATATACAAGGCACTATTCTAGCCTTTGTATAAACCACATTATTTAAATGTGATTTATATATGTATATATTTTAATATTTGTATATTTCTATAAATTACCTTAAGTATACAAATTACCTCTCTATAAGGCAGACACGGTTCCACTCCCACTTTATGATGAAGAAACTTAAGCCTAGAAGGCGGCATACATAGCCCAATATTGCACAGCTAACAAATGGTAGAGGCAGGATTCAAATCCAGAACTATGAACCCAGACCCCTGGTCTCCACCTCACAAGTACACGGCTTCCAGTTCAGCACTGTGAGTGATGTGAGACCATCTGTGTGTCACCACAGCACGTTGGTAGAATCTCAACCAAAAGCCAAAAGGTTGATGGTTGGATTCACTTGTGCCGTGTTATTGTAGGTCAGTATGCTAATTCCATTAGGTTTTCTGGGAAAATCAAATGAAAATGCTTGCTTTCAAACAAACATTTGATGTTGACATTTACCTTGCCCCCTTTCTCAGATCCAAAACCCTTTGGCATCCAAAGATGCCAGGTGGGAATCCCATAACCTCTTCAGCCTTCAACCAACACTGTACACTGTAGCCAAGCTAGGCTTTTCTCCTAAAATTCTGCTTTCACAACCATTACCAAATCCCTGACACTTCAGCTCCGTCAGCCTGCCCAGTTGTTGTCTGCGTGACCCTGGGCTATAGCCGTGTTTGTACCTTGTCCGTAATACCCCTCCACGGCACCTTTGCTGGCCATTTCTTCTTAAACGCTTGTCTCTCTGAAAGCTTTCTCAAGTTATCCTACCGTTGGAGCATTCCCTCCTACACTGGTCGTGGGTCCCTCCCTCCAATCCCAATAGAAGGCTCACAGCAGACACAGAATGCAAGGTGATCTGTGGATCTTACAAAATAGTGAGAAAAATCATCGGTAAATAGGCAAGCGAAGAAGTCAGCGTGTAATTGTAAATTGTGAATTGTATCCCGAGACAAGAATCACTTTCAAAGTTGAAAAAGAAGTTTTAAATAAAGGGGGAAATGTGTATGGTGTATATGTATGAAAATAGGTGTGTATTTCACATACCGCCTACTCTCATTCTCATTATTCATGTTTATAAATTTGCCTACTCACTGAATTTATTTGTAACCTTAGAACCCATGCTCACTGCATTTTTGCCTTGTATAGTTATCTGCTCAGTTCCACTTATTTGACTATACTCTTGGCCGTCATTTAAGGTCCCATTGTAATTCCTCATCTTAAAAGGGATTCCTGCTTGAAAATACTCCTGTGTGCCCAGGTGCATTTTGTCCGCGCATTTTGTTTGTGCCAGCTCCTTCCTTTTGTTCTTATTCTGGCCAGTTTTATCTCCACCATTGAATTCCAAAATGATCAGATCTGACTGCTGTCAGATAAGTGATAAGGTTTGGTGTTCAGGCAAGAGCAAGTCAGTGCCAGGCACGGTGGCACACACCTGTAATCACCGCTACTCCAGAGGCTGAGGCAGGAGAGTCGCTTGAGCCCAGGAGTTTCTGGCTAACCTGGGTAGCATAGTGAGAACTTGTCTCAAAAAAAAAGTTAAAAACGAAGAAAAGAACAAGCCAAATGCATATTTGTCTTTTTCCCCCTAATTTTTTACATTGCAAATTTTCAAGAATAAAAATAATAATATAATGAAAATCCATATACCTTCCCCAGTTCACCAGCTGTTACCGTTTGCCACATTTGCCAGGTCTTGCTCATTCACACATGCCCTGGCCCTCCTCCCTCTCCTTTATCACCTTCACTCTTGGCAGTATATTCTTGCCTGAGCCATTTGAAAGTAAATCGCACATGTAATGAGACTTCACCCCTAAATTCTTCAACATACGTCTCCTAAGAAGAAGCGTGTTCTCCTACATAACCACAGTACTTATGTCACACCCAAGACATTTATCAATGATGCAATAATACTATCCATTGCCGTAAAATACAATCCAATACAAATTTCTCCAAACTCCCCACCAAGCCCTTCCCTGCCCCTGCCCCTGCCCCTGCCCCATCCAGGATCAGTAAATGGTCAGTCCATTGGCTCTCCTTGACTATCATGTTTGTTTTATCTCCTGTAATCTGGACACCCCCACTTTCTCCTTTTTTTGTCTTTCGTGATGTTTTGGTTTTGGAGAACCCAAGCCAGTTGTCCTGCAGTCTGGACGTGTCTCATTGTCGTCATGCTTGGGTTCAGGTTAAACATTTCTGGCAAGAATACTGCATGCATGATGTGTGCTTCCCATTCTGTCACATCTGCAGGCACGTATTGTGAGTTCCATTATTGGCGATGCCAACTTTCAGCATTTGCTTGAGATCTCTCTTTCTCCTTGTCATTAACAAGTAATATTTGAAACCTAGTTAATACCCTGTTCTGCAGCAGTGTTTTGCCCACGTTTTGCATCCATTGATGATCACCCTTGCCTGATTTACTTATTACATGAGTGGTTGCAGAAGACGATTTTGTACGTAGCTGGCCTTATTTTATAAAGAAGAGCTTCTTCTTTCCTCCTTCCTCTCTCTTCTCCCACTGTTTTTTGTTTTTTTTTTAAGTATCATGATAGATTCATGGATTCTCTCTTATTCAGCACATTACAATCCATGACCATCCTTATTCTTTTTGATGTTCACATTGTCCCACATCCGCCAGTGGGAGCCCTTCCAACCCCGTTCCTGTGTCCCTCTGACATGGCCCCATTAGTCTCTGAACACATCCTTGCTTTATAATAGTTTTTTTTCCTTTGTCTTTTCCCAGTAGTATAAGATGTAATAGTTATTTTCTATCCATAGTTATATCAGAAGCTGAGTATTTCAAATTAGCAAACAAAAAAAGGTGTATACCCCATTCATAGCTTTAAAAAAATGCAATGTATTTCTCTAGAAATGGATCTCTGGATCAGAGCCCAGCTACTAATAACCCAAATAAACAGGGACTTCCTGTCCATGAAGAGTACGCCATTAAGAAATATCGAGCTCAGCATTGTTTGTGTGTGAAATGCCTCCTTCTTGACAGGAGAAGAAGGAAGGTGAATTCTACTTGTGATTCAGAATGTAAGAACATTCATCGGACAAGGGTTTTATCATTTATATTGCGTGCCTAGCACCACATTAAGTGCTATTATAGATATAAAAGGAGATGCTGTTAAAAAGGCAAAATAGGATGAAACTAATTGAAAAATGAGGCTTTTATTAAAAGTAAATACGTTATGGTGTACTTATTAGTGTTACAGGAATTAATAGGCGAAGAGGGAAGGCAGTGAAGAGTGTGGAGGAATTAGTCTGTTTCTGTGTATTTGTGTAGGCATAGAACAAGACATTTTCTGGTATAAGACTATTAATGGTGATTATCTTTGGGGAGGGTGACCAGAGGGATAAGAGAGAAGGAAAATTAAGCTTTTAACTTTATGCCCTTCTGTGCTTTTAAAAATTGTATCCCTTGCGTATATTACTCTGACAACAAAAAGACTAATGTAAGGTTTTTGTTTTAATTAAAGTATTTGAACTTACGGGAAAAAGGTATCTACACCAACTGAACAAAATGCCTCAAGCCTCATAATGGGTTGGGTCAGGTGATGAGAGTACAGCTGATCATTCAGGCAACAGGAACTTCTGGAAGCCAGTGATCAAAGCAGGCATTGGGCTGGGCCGGCAGCTCTCACCTATAAAACCAGCATCTTGGGAGGCTGAGGCAGGAGGATGGTTTGAACTCAGGAGTTCAAGACTGATTTGGTTTGAATGGCTTTTTGGTTTTGACAAGTTTCAGGTGTATATACGTGTTGTTTGTTTCTCTCCCTTGAATATAACAACTTATATCGAAGGAAAAGAATCAAACACTCTGAATAATTCAACTTTCATTCATTCACATACAAATGGTCCCAGTTCATCCAAGCGAGCTTTTGAAAAAGAATATTTCATTCCTCCTTGATTTTAAGCAACTTATCACTTTCCTCCTGTCTCCAAAAGTAACCATGTGAAACCCAGACCAATAATTTGTTTCATCTGTGCTTAAGTCTTACCTGATTGTGGTGATGATAATATACATCCCAACGTGGGTTATTTTGGGGATAAAATGACTCGGTTTTTTCTCTCTTCTACTCTTGGACCAATATCCTAGAACAAATAGGACAAGTAGGAAAAGGCTTCAATACAATAATGTTGTCTACTCTCTTTCTACCCTGCCCCCAAAATCAACAGTCAGTAGAATACCTGGAAAACAAATGAAGAATAACTGCATGATATATTCAGCTTCAACAGTGGGCTGGAGTATCACGTGACAGGGCTTTCTAAAATGATTGTCAAACACTCAGCTCTCCGCTGTTTATGTCATGATATGGCCATGTCAGGTAACTTCTGTGCTTTCTTAAATGAAACCTTTAAATACTTGATGTGGTTTTTAAAAGTTTTTCTATGAACGGCTTTCAAAACTACCACAGTCTGTTTGTAGTGATAGTTACTGTAATGTGTTTCTTAAAAAATTTTAAGTTTTTAATGCATTACCAAAGCTGAGGTAAATACAAACACAGAACAGCATATTCTTCAGGTTAGCTCTTCATGGCACTTGCTATTCTCATGTGTCCAAATTTATTTTTATTGAAATATGAGTTATAATTACAGTTTTATATAAGTTTATAATTTTTAAAAAAACACTAAAATTATCCATCTAGCCATTCAGTATACTCGTTTGCTTAAATAATCTAAATTTCTTCCATAATTCGTAGTTTCATTTGAGAATTTTTTAGTGAATTATATGTGAAGCTCAATCACAGTACCATATTTTCTAAAAAAGAAACTAAAAGGATATAAACTTGCATTTGTGGCCAGGCGCGGTGGCTCACGCCTGTAATTCCAGCACTTTGGAAGGCCGAGGCAGGTAGATCACCTGAGGTCAGGAATTCGAGACCACTCTAGCCACCACGGTGAAACCCCGTCTCTAGTATAATTACAAAAATCTGTTGGGCATGGTGGTATGCACCTCTGGTCCCAGCTACTCGGGAGGCTGAGGCAGGAGAATCATTTGAACCTGGGAGGTGGAGGCTGCAGTGAGCCGAGATCGCACCACTGCACTCCAGCCTGGGCAACAGAGTGAGATTCTGTCTCAAAAAAAAAAATTTAAAAATAGGAAAAAAAAATAAACTTGCATTTGTTACAAGTTTCTTGGGAAATTGGGTTAGGTCATATCTAAAAATGAATCTCCTGGAATTCAGTAATTGCATCTACTGATTAGTTTAGCATTGACACAAAACTAGAGAAAAACAAATTAGAACAAGGACAGTTGGGTAACTAATCTGCAAAAACTGAAAGAACACTTAAAGCTGCTGTGCCTTTTTTATGATATTGTATTACAGTTCTTTGAAAAATAAACACAGATATACACTTGTGTCCATGCTAGAGCAATTGACAAATTGCTATAACAGGTAGGAACAATAAGTGATAATTTGAATGGGAAATTAAGGCAAACTGATTGAAACTGGGAATATGGTGTAACTTTTATTTCTCCATTTTCTCAACTAGTAACAAAGAAAATGTTTCTAATTGTATGCTTACAAAGAATTCAGCATGATAGGAGGAAAGATATATTCAAAAGTACTGCATTAAAATGTTTAATTTGCAATTTTGAAAGCTTCTATAGAACATAATAACTTTTTTTTTCTCTTGGTACTAGTAAATTTTTTTTTTTTTTTTTTTTTTTTTTTTTTTTTTGAGACATAGTCTCACTCTGTCGCCCAGGCTAGAGTGTGGTGGTGCAATCTCGGCTCACTGCAACCTCTGGCTCACTGCAACCTCCGCCTCCCAGGTTCAAGCGATTCTCCTGCCTCAGCCTCCTGAATAGCTGGGATCACAGGTGTGTACCACCACGCCCAGCTAATTTTTAAATTTTTAGTAGAGACTGGGTTTCACCGTATTGGCCAGGCTGGTCTCAAACTCCTGACCTCAAGTGATCAGCCTGCCTGGGCCTCCCAAAGTGCTGGGATTACAGGCATGAGCCGCCGCACCCGGCCAAGATGGATTTTTATATACTGAAGATATCATCTACCCAGAATCCACATAAACAAAGGGAACATTACTGACACTCCAGAAACACCTAGAATTTTTTTGCAGTCACTATACTCCACCACCAATCAGCACTATCCTGACTTCTGAAATAGGTTGTTTTTTCTGTTTTTTCCCTTCTATAAAAGGAATCTCATACAGTGGTGCTGTCTTTATACATTATCTAGATGGAATCTGATCACTCTTGCTCATTATTATTTGTGAGATTCATCCATATTGCTGCATGTAGATGTGGACAGTTCGTCCTCAGAGCTGTATGTTTTTTCATGGTGTGGATAAAGCACAAGGTATTCATTCTTTTTACTATTGCTGGGCATTTGGGGGGTTTCCAGTTTTGGGCTAGTGTGAATAGTGCCAATGTGAACTTTCAGATACTTATCTTTAGTGAGCTGTCATTCTAGGAATGGAATTGCTAGATCATAGATTTTGCATATGTGTCCAGCTGTAGAAAATACTACCAAGCAGTTGTCCAAAGTGGTTATGCCAAAATGCATTCCCATCAGCAACATGGATTCTAGCTTTTCTGCATCCTTTCCAATACTTGGTATTTCCTGTATTATTTTTAACAATTCTAGTGGATATGGTGGTTTTAATTTGAATTTCTCTAGTGAGATGATTGCCTTTTCATGTATTTATAGATGACAGCATATTCCATGTTTATAGATTAGAATACTCAATGTTATAAAGTTGTTAATGTTCCCCAAATATATAAATTTAATGCAGTCCTAGGCTGGGCACAGTGGCTCATGCTGTAATCCCGGCACTTTGGGAGGCCGAGGATCACCGGAGATCAGGAGTTTGAGACCAGCCTAGCCAACATGGTGAAACCCAGTCTCTACTAAAAATACAAAAATTAGCCAGGCATGGTGGTGCATGCCTGTAATCTCAGCTACTCGGGGGGCTGAGGCAGGAGAATAGCTTGAACCCAGGAGGCAGAAGTTGCAGTGAGCCAAGATCGTGCCACTCTAGCCTGGGTGATAGTGAGACTCTATCTCAAAAAAAACAAAAAAAAATTAATGCAGTCCTGGGACTAGCAAATTTTCTTTTGCAGAAACTGAGACGCTCATTCAAAAATTCACATGAAAATGCAAACGGCCAAGAACAGCCAAGGAATTCTTAAAAAAAAAAAAAAGTTGGAATGCTTCTGCCACCAGATGCCAAGCCTGTTCTAAAGCTCTGGTAATGAAGGGAGTGTGGCGTTGGTGTGAGGCTAGGCAAACTGATCGGTGAAACAGAATAGCCTGCAGGAAGAAACCCACTTGTATACAGTCACCTGATTATGTCAGAGGTGTTGTGCGTGCAGTGCAGTGGGCGTGGCACGGCCTTGTCAATAAATGGATTTGGCCAATGGGATTGCTATTTGAAGGGAAAGATGTCTCGACCCCTTCCTCATACCATACATGAAATGGATTGTAGATTTAAATGGGAATGGTGAAACAATGAAGTGTTGGAGGAAACAAAAAACACCTTTGTAAACTTGGAGCAGGCAAAGACTTCTTAAACAGGACACAAAAGAGTGAACCATCAAAGGAAAAAATTAATACATTGGACCATATTAAAATTATGGTATCAGAGGCACTATTATTGAGAGAATGAAAAAGTAGAATGAAAAGGAAGAAAACATATGAAAAATTTATATCCACAATATATAAAGAATCCTACAAATCGATTTTTTTAAGGCTGAAAACCAACTTTTAAAAATAGGTAAATACTTGAATGTTCACTTTACGAAAGGCCATATCCAGATAGCAATTAACATACAAGGATTCCATCTTTTATTGTTATCAGTTTCCCTTTCATCTAATGAGAGAATATGTATGTAATTCAACTATTCAAATACTCTATACTAATGACGTTCTTAAAGAGTATGTTTATAAAGCATTGGCATTGTGTATGGCTGCATTAAAATACAATGTCCTTTAAATATTACTGTTTAGGCTTATGATGTTTTGGTGCCATAGACATGTAAACATACAGAATCTAAAGGATGCAACAGCAGGAAACACCAGATGGCTTCACAGATACGTATAACCCTTTGAAAAAAGTTTTTCCATTACCATGAAATGTGAGCAAACAGATCTCCCCTGCCACCTGCCTCCTGTCTTTCTCTCTCTCTCTCTCTCTCTCTCTCTCTCTCTCTCTCTCTCTCTCTCTCGCTCTCTGTCGCTCCGTCTCTGAGCTGTAGACATCACATCCCTGACCCAGGGCCACATCAGGCTCACTGTCGAGGGTCAGTAGTGTCATCCTTCGGGAAACACTGAAGGGACATATGAGGAGCAATGATGAAGTAAGGAGGCCTCTTGTGTGCTCTGCCTGGAGACTTAGTGGGATTTTTAAAAATAAGGTAAATGAAATGGGTGTAAAATTGACACAAAGACCAAGTTAAAACATTCTGCTCTGATACATACTGATTGAAATCATCTAGCGAGCTTTAGAAACTAGCAATGCCTGAGGCCAAGAGTGTAGCCAGGTGATTCTGCAGTGCAGGCAGGGTTGACAGCCTTGGCGGTGCTCAGTCCTCTCATAGTTAAAGCTGAAATGCCATGCTCACCCTCCTGAGCAACCCTGTTAGGCTACATGACTTGTGTTGTGGCTGGGTTGGGGAGGAGTTCTTTTTACACTTTTTTTCTGGGGGTTGTTGTAAATCCTGGGAATGAGTAACAGAAAGTGGTAAGAGTGTCTTTTCATGAATATGCTCACAGATTTCCTAAAGAGATAGACTTCCCTCCCTTCCTAATCACCCCTTGAGAACCTCGCTGAAGATAATGGGCACCCAGTGTTATCTCAGCAGAGAGAGCTCTTGCAAACAAGAAAGGCCTAGATCGTTCACGTGTCCCTTCGTCTTTCCTTCTCCTCAGCCCTACTACACTGATCAGGAGTTCATGAGCGTAACGCAAGTATGTCAATACCGTGAAAGCACAGGGCTCCAACAGCCTCCTCCAATGAGAAATGTAGTGGTAGGAGCTGTTTTAATTTTTATTTCTTAAATGCTATTGTGAATACAGATATACTGTCATGAAAATACATCTCTGAGATATTTACATATTTCATACAGCCCTTTGCAACTGCTTTCTTCAGCAGTGAAAATCTTACTCTCCTCTTCAGTAACAAAAAAAAAGGTATATTTTAATATTTTGTACTATACTGCTTTGATTTAATAAGTTATTCCAAATGCTAACCAGTAAGGCTGTACTCATCTTATAAACTATTTAAGGTTGTCATATGTTCAAGAAAACAGGTTATATAGAACAGTTTGAAGACAATGCAATAGAAAAGTCTAAATAAATAAAAACTTTTAAAGATAGATCCTACTAATTTATCATTTAGCTAATAGGTTTTTGCATTTCTTATATTTTTCTGTTTCTTTACCTATCTTTTCTGCCAGCCAAAGAGCAAACAGTAAATAAAATTTTCATCTACAACCTCCAACCTGGTTCTAATTCTTAACATAGTTTTTCATTCACTAGTTCAGAATATTGTTATTTAATTTCAAAAATCTAAATTTATATATCATTAATATAAGGTGGAATATTTTCATAATTCTGTAACTTAGCAATTTCTTCTTCTAGTTTTAGATATTCCACATATGTAGTATTATCAATGTAGGGTCTCAGCATTTTCCATAGTTTGGAACAAGACCATATTCTTAATTTGTCTAGTGGGAAAAGGAAAGCTGAAGTCCAGAGCGGTTAGACTGTGACTGACTTTCTGTATTGTTAACATAGGGTACAGAAAATGGAATGCCATTTTTCTGGTCTAAATCATTTGTTCCCCATCACATATTTGGAGCTTTTCCATGTCTATAAATGGCCAGTTGACTTAGAGGCATAGGGAAGGAGAGTATCTCGTGGTCAGTGAAGGCCTGCAGAACCGTGCACCGAGCAGGTGCCTTTCCACCTTACCTGGTGTATTAGTTCATTTTCATAATAAAGACATGCCCAAGACTGAGTAACTTCTAAGAAAAAGAGGTTTAATGCACTCACAGTTCCACATTGCTGGGGGAGTCTCATAATCATGGCAGAAGGCAAAGGAGGGAACAAAGGCACATCTCACATGGCAGCAGGCAAGAGAGCATGTGCAGGGGAACTCCTTTAAAAAACAGCCTTGGTGGTGCTCAGTCCTTTAATATCCTTTAAATCTGATATTATAAAAATATCAGATTTTGTGAGACTTAGTCACTACCACAAGAACAGCACGGAAAAGACCCGCCCCCATGATTCAATTACCTCTCACCAGGTCCCTCCCACCACACGTGGGAATTCAAGATGAGATTTGGGTGGGGAAACAGCCAAACCATATCTCTTGGGTTGAGACCCATGCCTGATGCATGATGCATCAGCCTTCTGCTCTCCACTTCTCAGCTGAGCATGTGGAGGGTCCGAGAGGCTAGTAACCAATCCAAGGGAGTTGAACCCAGGTTTACCAGACTCTGAAATTCTACCAGTTTGCTACTACTCCAGGAGCTTAGCATCCACTGGGAAGAAGGGAATGATACACACACAAATAGACACAACTGAAGAAAAGGGCCATTTACTGTTATGAGTTACACAAATAGCAGTCACCAAGCTAATGGAGTCCAGAGAAATAAGACCTCACTTCCGGATGGCTGGTCCTCGAACTGCTTCTGCATTGAAAAGATCAGCCGTAAGCTGAAGTTTTAAAAAGAGAAGGGATTTCAGGAAGCAAAAAACTAAAATGGAAGAAAAACATCCCAGGAAAAAGTGATGGCTTCAAATGAGAAAGGCATAGACAAGGGGAGATGAGGATGTGAGAAAATAAAGCAGATTCCAAGCCAGTGCACATGCGTCAAGAGGGCAGAGCTGTGTTTGATAGAAGCCAAAGTCAATGTTCATATGCTTTTTGAGGTTAAAGGAAGTATCAAGAACTGTGAACTGAGGAAGTCCCATAAAACTTCCCAGAATGTGATTCGAGGTAGATTGTAAAAGATAGGTATGAATTGTAAGGAAAGGTCTTGAACAGAATGTCAAGATTGGAAGACCCAAGACCTAAGGTGTGCTCGCCCAGTGGGAGGCTAGAGGACAGGTTTTCTCTGGAGAGAGCTTGAGATGGGCTTGGATAGTAGCCATGTAGGCGGTAAAGGACCGCTAAAAATACTTTTGTTCAAAAGCTACTCTCACCAGGGTCACCAGTGGCCTCTTTGTTGTAAATACAATGAATAAATTAAAATAAGTCCTTTCCATCCCTTCTTCTGCATGATCACTCTCAGCTTCTGATAATGCATTGACTAGTTTCTCTGGAAAATCCTGCTGCACTGGTTTTTGAAACACCCCTCTCTCCTGGCTTCCCTCTCACCATGACTCAGTCCCCTCCATAGCCCCTTCTAGGCTTGTCCCTTTGTCCCAGCATTGCATAATCTGGCCCTGTCCTCTACTCATCTTCATCTTCTCCTGAGTGGGGATGACACCCACATACGTGTCTGGGGCCCACCCCCCTGCCAGGACCCCATGGGGACCATCCTACCTGCCTAGTATACAGTTTTAGAGTACGATCGCTGCTGTTAGTCTGGCCCCTTCGAGCCCAGCTTTCTCCCAGACACAGATCTGGTCATGCCTTTCCCTGAAATCCATGACTTTAGCATGCAGTGGCATTAGAATTTCCATGATCCCACCTCCCCCATGTGGCCCAGCCGAGGTCCACCTTCAGAACCTGCCTGCATGATGAGGGGGCCAAGGTTGCCTTCTTACCCACATTTCAGTAAAATTATGAACCTTTAAAATACTCCCTCTCAAACTGCTAGGCATGTTGCCCCTGGAAATCTTTGTTTCTTCCAGATTTGACCCTCTTCCAGCCTGGCAAAGGCAATGGCTGCCACTCTAGATTTCTGCTTGACAGACATGACCTCAAGACCTGCAGACTTGACCAGGCATGGTGGCTCACACCTCTAATCCCAACACTTTGGGAGGCCAAGGTTGAAGGATTGCTTGAGGCCAGGAGTTTGAGACCAGCCTGGGCAACATAGTGGGACCCTCTACAAAAAAGTAAAACATTAGTCGGGCATGGTTGTGCATGCCTGTAGTCCCAGCTACTTGGGAGGCTGAAGTGGGAGAATCGCTTGAGCCCAAGAGTTTGAGGCTGCAGAAAGCTATTATTGCACCACTGCACTTCAGCCTGTGTGACAAAGCAAGACCCTGTCTTTTAAAAAAAAAAAAAAACCTGCAGACCAGAGAAATAAACCTGCCATAGCCAATTTATCTCACTCTGTGTGTGGCAAGGGCTTTGGAAAAGAATATTATCATTAATCGTGGTTTGTGACAGTGCATTCAGTGTAAATTTTTATTGCCAAGAATACTTGCCCAAGGTTTTTCTGTTCCTGTTTGTTTATGCTTCTTGAAATACTTTGAAACACTGCTTAATTACTCTTATATCGGTATAGAGATATATGTACATATATGAAGACACATAAGTGTATATGCATGCATACTGTGAACATACATGCATGCATTCACATGCATGCATAAATGTACACACACGCACAGACATACACATTATACATTTGGGTGGTGGGGGCTATTTTTCTTCCTTTTTTTCTTTTGTTCTTTTTTTCCTTCTCTCTGATCCTGTCCCCATAGCAAACAGAGTGTGTGGTTTGTGTTGTTGTTGCCTTGGCGTTTCGGGCCAGCCCCCCTGTCAAATCCTGCATCCTCTTTTCATTAGACCTCCTGGATGGCAGCAGGGCCTGCCGACAGTGCAGAGGCGGCTGCTGGCCAGCTGGGGTGTTCTCACTGCAGTCTGCGCCTACAGGCTTGATTAAAATCCAATTCATCTTACTCTACTCTGGCTCAGGCACTGTTAAAATTGAGATATATATTCAATTTTAAGCAAGAACAAACGAAATCTGTCTTCTAAAGAAAAGTAGGAACAGCCTCTTGTGGCATTTCTTTAAATGGACTAATATGTTGATCTCGGAGAAACCGGGAGCCATCTTTCGTGTTTTCATTATTAAGCCAGGTAAAATGAAAATCAAATCTCACTCCCAAATGCCACCTCTGGGAATTCTCTGTTGTTTCTGTTTTAAAGTAACCTACATGATTCCTTCTGTCATTAAGGCATACTGTTGAAAATGTAAGATTTCAGTCTTCTTTTTTTTTTTTTTTTAGTTTTAGATACTGTTTAGGTACTTCCTGTTTGCAGGGCTCATGCAAAGAACATTTCATAATGTTCACTGGTTGTGAATATCTAATTGTATGAGAAATAATTGCTGTGGATCTTACTTCACAAATAAACCACAATCCGACCTGGCAATAACCTACCAATTATCAGAGTACTGCATCATAGTCCGTCACAGATACCTAAGTCCTTATTTATTTACATGTTTGTTTTTAAGTGAAATTATGTGTCATAAAATGTAGGCATTAAATGGTAACTTTCGCCACACTAGGTTATTCCTGATGATCTAGGGAAAATACTTTTTTGCGTTGAGTGCTTTCGCTTAGTAACTCTTATAAAGGAGCAAATATTCATATGATTGTAAGAGAACAGAAGAATGCTTTCTTCTTTCTTTTGCTAGGTTCACTAACTCACTGACCTTGTAGCTCAGTGCTGTTTATCTGACTCGAAGGGGGAAATTCTGGAAAGTGGGCTTAGCATTGCTTTATTCTTATTTACCAGGAAAAACTCAAAAGGCCAGAGGGGTGTGTGTTTATTTTTATCTTAAAAAGGTGGAATTGGGGTAAAGCGAGAGCTTCAGGGGGGATCTTGTGACATTCCCATCATGTCTGTTGTGATTTGAAAGCTTTGCAGGTTCATGAGCAGCTGCAGAGCTGCGCCTGGGAAGTCAGGACTGCCTTGCAGTACAGATTCTCACCCGTACTCTCCTATCCATCTTCCCCCGTCACCACCCCTCCCTGAAGAAGAGCTGGGTGTTTCTGTTTCTGTTTCTGGGTTTAGCACAAAACAGATTATAGGAGATCTGGATTTCGGTTGCATAAAACAAATCTGAGACAGGGCATTATTCTAATGACATCTAGAGCATGAGGCAGCTCAGCAAGGAGCCTCCGCAGGTCACCCATCCAGACTCGAAGTCCTTCAAGATGCACGGGCAGCCCTGGCCATTCCACACGTGCACCATTGCTTTGCTTTTTATTTCTTTGCCCCTCTATTCTGGCTTCTGCCTCCACCTTATTCTTTCTGCTACCAGTGGATTGGCTGCCACTGTGTTCTGGAATGCTGTGATGAGTTCAGTATAGCAAATGCACAGGCACACTCTTGCACACATACATACCATGGGTTCCTGCCCCAGCCACTCCAAAGACCTGGACCATTAGCAGGCACCTGTGGTCCCAGCACCTCTCCTAGGACCCAGGGGCTCTCCACCTGAAGCGCAGTGCCTTGCTGGAAGGAGCCGCCTCTTGGCCACTCTGCAGAAAAAGGGGCTGTGAGCCTCAGCTTCATGAACGGCTGCCTTGCATGTTGAGCTTAGGCTGTATCTTTGGAACACAGTCTTCCTCTTCAGAGCTAACTTCGTTTCATCATCCTGGATTTGATAAGGGTTATTCATTCTAGCTCTTTGCCTCCTATTTTGGCAAACACTCCAGAAGACAGATGATACCATCCTATTGAAAAAATGACTGTTGAATAACATTATAAATCTGTGTGTTTCCTCTGGAGAACTGTGTGTGAAATGAGAACATTGGGTTTGTCCAGCCTGCCTCCAAACATATCTCAAGATGTTTCTCTCTGCCTGTTGTCCTTAGCCGTAGGAGACAACTAATGTGTATTTCACAGGGATCATGTATAATACTTTGGAACATACACAATTCTGAGAGGTGTAGCATACCAAAGACCTTTGCTTTTTCCTTTGCTTTGCTTAATGCCTTAAACTTTCCTAAGTGCTCCTCCGTACATTAACATGTGAGCCTTCAAAGTAGCTGGGAGAGGCTATCCATACATTTTGCTGCCAAGGAAAACAGGCCCAACACTTTACAACAGAATAATGGCAGGACCAGTGTGAGAATCCTGGTTTTCTGGTAGGCTGGTTCCCTGACATCCTGGTTCAGCAACGTATCATCCTTAAAAGATATATAAATGTTGGCATGACTACCCAGCCTTTCCAACACCCACAGCCGGTGAAACCCAGTTACTGAAAAATGATGGAATATACCAGCATCAGTAATTTCCTTCTGTGTATATGATCTCAGTGGCTGAGGAATTGCCTAGTAGCCTAGTAAAGACGGACTCTGAAAACTGTCCTGTTTCTGTAGTAGTATTTATTAGTAATCCATCTCAGCCGGGCTCAGAGGCTCACACCTGTAATCCCACCACATTGGGAGGCCAAGGCAGGCAGATCACTTGAGGCCAGGAGTTCAAGACCAGCCTGGCCAACATGGTGAAACCCCCGTCTCTACTAAAAATACAAAAATTATCCAGGCGGTGGCGCATGCCTGTAATCCCAGCTACTCAGGAGGCTGAAGCAGTAGAATTGCGTGCACCCGGGAGACAGAGTTTGCAGTGAGCCAAGATCACACCACTGCACTCCAACCTGGGCAACAGAGCAAGACTCTATCTCAAAATAATAATAATAATAAAAGATCCGTCTCACAGTAGGCAGGGTAGGGGACTCAGTAATTCTGTACAGAAAAGAAGCAGTGCTTCTGTGTCACTCTTGCTCCGTCTATCCATCCCATCCACCATCCTGTTAGAATGGCATTGTTTATTAAAAGTCCCAGGCCTGGGGTGAGGAGACCTGAACCCTGATGCCCCCCTCTGACACTGTGTAATTTGGGTGAAGTTACTGCACCTTTGTGAATCCACCTTTCTTTTTTATTTTTATTTTTATTTTTATTTTTTTGAGACGGAGTCTCGCTCTGTCGCCCAGGCTGGAGTGCAGTGGCACGATCTCGGCTCACTGCAAGCTCCACCTCCCAGGTTCACGCCATTCTCCTGCCTCAGCCTCCCAAGTAGCTGGGACTACAGGTGCGTGACACCACGCCCAGCTAATTCTTTTGTGTGTTTTTAGTACAGACAGGGTTTCACAGTGTTCGTCAGGATGGTCTTGATCTCCTGACCTCATGATCTGCCCACCTCGGCCTCCCAAAGTCCTGGGATTACAGGCTTGAGCCACCGCGCCCGGCCGAATCCGCCTTTCTTTTTAATCTGTATGAGGTGTTGGGTTGTCTTCTGATGTTTCCTTCTGTGTCCTGTGTGATCGTAGATCCTGCATGCCACTCTCTGTCCAGCACGTGATCCCCTTTGCAACCTCCTTTCTCACCCACCCTGGGGCTTGGGAGCTGGAGATGGGGGAATAGGGGTGGTCAGTGAAATATTAAAAATCAGACTCCTATAGACACAGTTTGCAGGTGTTACATGGAATTCCTTCTACTGTTTCATTCTACTGCATTACATTTTTATGTTAACTTAATAGGCTAATATTTTATGAACTTGTAAGATTGAATATATGGAATGAAATCAATGTTTCTGATAATTACTTGATGGGGTGGGGAGTTTCAGGAGAAAGTCATTTAAAACCTCCACACTGATATTGATTAAAATTAGTGGCTTAAAGATTTAGAATATCTAATTTATAGGGTTTTTTTCTTGGTTGACTCTGTAACTTAGGTAAAAAAATGTTTCCGTAGCTTTTATGATAACATTTAGCAGGTAATTTTCTTAACTAGATGTAGGGAAGAGCCAGCAATTTACAATCAGAGCATTCCATATATCCCTGTTTAGGGCGTTTCAGGGTTTATTGCTGCAATTTAGCATTTTTATCTGGGATGTTCAACTTCTAAGGGACAGGCTCTCTGTTTGCTGTTTTAAAATTATTAGAGTCTTTCATTGTATCTGTCTGTATTCACAGCATATATGGTCATTTCATTTGAGTGTTCATGAACAGCCCTCAATATATCAGTAATTACTTTATGTGTCGAGCACCGTACAACAGTGGTTGCCAGTTCTGACTACACATCAGGATGTATTTTTGAAGACCTACAGAGGTGATTTTGTTGAGCACCACTGTTGAAAACCACAGGTTTTCCAAGAGTGTCCGTGTGTATTTCACATGGCTTTACTCGTCAGGAGGTACTGGTGATTGCCTCTTTTACAAAAGAGGAAACTGAGGCTCTGGAAGGTTCTGTGAGTTGCCCCCGGTCACACCGAACAGCAGCACTTCATCAAGTTAGTTTCCAGATGTCCAGCTTCTCTCTGCCCAGCTGGGCAGGCACAAGAGACTTGCTGTGTTATGACCTGGTGTCTTAGTTGTGTTTAAGATTAGCAAGGGCGCCGGGTGTGGTGGTTCACACTTGTAATCCCAGCACTTTTGGAGGCTGAGGTGGGCGGGTCACTTGAGGTCAGGAGTTTGACAGCAACCAGGCCACCATGGCAAAACACCATCTCTCCTAAAATATAAAAATTAGCCAGGCGTGTTGGTGCACACCTGTAATCCCAGCTACTCAGGAGGCTGAGGCAGGAGAATTGCTGGAACCCAGGAGGCAGAGCTGAGATCACACGACTGCACTCCAGCCTGAACGACAGAACAAGACCCTCTCTCACACACAAAAAATAATAATAAGATTACCAATGGTTCAACAGAAACAAAACCAACAGCCTAGTGTATTGTGACAGTCATGGGACACAGAGGCAGAATTAGGTACGTACTGCCTTCATTTAAGGAACCTGCAAGCCCAGCGGCCTTAAGTATGCTACTAAGGATATAGTACTAGTTGTCACATAAATAAAATTCTAAATCCTATCATTAAATAAGCCACCCTTATGCCTTTCTCATCTGGCAGCAAGTTTGTCAGCACAGGGCAGTGGGTAAAGAGTTGCCGTCTGCTGCGTGTTTCCATTCGCCCCGTGACCTAGCCTGGAATTCCTACCAGCCAACAACAGAGGAGGCGCAAGAGGAAGGCTTTCCCCAGAAACATGCAGTCCCGTCCCCTGGAAACAGTTCCATGAGCGCATTAGCTTAGCTGATCATGAGAGTAGCTAGGCATCAGCTCAGGCACTGAGTGAAGCAGACCTTTGTAATGGGGCTGAGGGAGGAAGCGTGTAGAACAGAGGGGAGCAGCCAGGCCGGAGACAGACACGCAGCTGGGGCTGCCTCACTTCTCCGTTTGCCTCCACCAGCCATGCCTTCTGACTGGACATTTTCACCAAAGAAGATACGACGGGGTATAGTTTTTAAAAAAATATTAGAAGGATGGCAGATTATTAAAAGCCAGCTCTCGCCCCCTGTTTAATCTAGTACGTCATGCCGGCACTGGAGGTAGTACATGTGTGTCGTTCATTGTTTGTGGGTGTTTCCCCGACTGACATAGTTGTAAGGGAGGTACCGCTTTCCTGGGAAATGCTTTTGGCGTCACATACTTGCCTGCAGCTGATCAGGGAAGCAGCTTGGCAGGGCAGGAGAAGCACAGAGCTGAGTCTGCCACTGCTCGCTAGCATGCTAACCATGGGCAAGCTGCTTAGCTTCTCAGCGTCATGTTGCTCCTCATCTATAGAATGAAATTGGGTCAGTGATTTTTCTCTAAGGTCCTTTCCAGTTCCCATACTTAGTGGTTCCAGTGATACATATTGACAAGAATATGGTATCATTCTTTTATTCATTCATCAAATATGTGTGAATCACCCATGTCTGGGAGCTTGCTAGATGCTGTGAGCAGTTGCAGCAGTGAATCCCACAAAGATCCTGCTTTCCTGGAGCCTGTCATCCAGCCAGGGAGACAAAATGGGGGCACACAGGATTCTCCCAGAAAGCAAAATGTGAAAAATACTGGTAGAAAAGAACAAGGAAAAAATTATCTTCTATTTGTTAAGCCTCCCTCTCTGCCCTAAAGACTCTATTTGATAATTTATGGACTTTTAATTTAATTATGACAGTAATCCGGTGAGGTGGATTTTATTATCCCACTTTATAGATAAGGAATCAAACATTCAGAGAATAAATAATCTGCCCCTAGTCATGCAGCTAGTAAATTGAGCCAGGATTTCGGAACAAGCCTTTCTGATTTGAAAGCCCATCCCTTCTCCATTAGAACATGCTGCCTCCTGATAAAATGCTCGGAGAATTGATACAGGAGATAGCATATGCCACCGAGGGCAGGATAAGCATTTTCTGGTAGAGGAGCCGTTTGCTCAAGGACCGAGAAGTGTGTGGAATTGGCACGTGTGACTGGGGAGAGGATTTCCTGGAGGCAACAACTGTGAAGGAGTCGGGGCAAACCCAGTGAAAGGGAGATGGGCCAGGCAGAGACTTCAGAAGTTATTTAAAAGGCATTTTGGAGGCCGGGTGCGGTGGCTCATGCCTGTAATCCCAGCACTGTGGGAGGCCGAGGCAGGCAGATCACGAGGTCAACAGATAGAGACCATCCTGGCCAACATGGTGAAAACCCATCTCTACTAAAAATACAAAAAATTAGCTGGGCATGGTGGCACGCGTCTGTAGTCCCAGCTACTCGGGAGGCTGAGGCAGGAGGATCCCTTGAACCCAGGAGGCGGAGGTTGCAGTGAGCCAAGATCATGCCACTGCAATCCAGCCTAGTGACAGAGCAAGACTCCGTTGCAAAAAAAAAAAAAAAAAAAATCAAAACAAACAAAAGGCATTTTGGAGCCCCTGAAGATTTGGAGTAAGAGGTTAAATAAGTAAAGGTCACCTCTAGCCATGCCATGAGAGTACTAGTGTAGACACTGATTAAATAAACTGATAGGGGCTTGAAATGAAGATTAAAAGTCAGGAAGGGAGAAAAGAAGACATGGAAGAGAATGCTATACCATTCTCATAAAGGCTGTGTCATCAGAAATAGCAAACTCAAACTCAGGAACAGGAGCCAACCTTAGAAACACATTGAGGACTCTGATTTTAGTGACTCTAAGCTGCAAGAGATTGCTTCAGCTGTAGTTCTACAACTCAAGATAGTAGAGCCTGAGCATGCAGCGGTTACACGCTTGCAGGGGAGAGCTGGAGGCTCGATTGAGAATTAGTAAATGCATGACACTCTGCTGCTCACAGAACATGTGCACATTTGCTATCTCAGATGCCTTTCAAGGTGGCCAAAGGAGAGACCACAAAGAAAGAATAATTATGTTAATAGCTAACAATTAGTGAGGGCCTACTGTGTACTAGGCACTGTGCTCAGGATTTTGCATACCTCAGACCTCACCTCCCTATGAGGTGTCATTATTATATCCCATTTTCATAGGAAGTACCTGAAACCAGGGTATCCATGGTCACAGAACTAATACATAGCCAAGCTGGGACTTGAACCCAGGTCTGATGGCCTAAGGTCCCCAGCCTTGGTTAAACAGAGAAGGAAAGGAGGTGCAACAATAGGGGAAAATCAGACTCCAAAAGAAGAAAAAATTGCAAGGAGGGCAGATATGGTTGGTTTCTCTGTTTATTCGTTTGCCATTAGAAACTTTGAGAATAAAGGTCCAGAATGTAGTTGTTTAAAATAATGTACACCTGGTTCACCACTGTTAATGATCACCTGCCTTCTACAAAGCTTACATATTGAGCTTTTATGGGACAGATGGGCTGCGGTGCATTACTGCCTCTTAATACCCTGCTTTACTGTAGCCTGAAACAAGGGTGGCTGTCTGAATGTCAGCGAGGACTTGGGGATGCCAGAGGCATGCTGCTGTGTTCATCTGCTTCTGTGCATAAAGATTTAACATTTGACGTTTGCCCTTTGTTACATTTATCCTAGAGTGTCTTAACATTATTTTAAAGTGATGGATGTTTTGCTCGTAGGAAATCATTCAGAGGTGTAACAAACGTAGTACCATGATGAACTAGTAAGACGACATGTTCTGGGAATGGCTTGCACCTGCCTGTTGTGCATATGTGTGTCCATGTGTGGACAGGCATGCTTTTAAGTGGAATTGTGTATCTGTTGTTTACGTATCTAAATAATGTATATATAATTTGGTCCAGATTTTCTATTACCTCATAGTTTTATTATTCCAATGAGAACTTTATAAGAAGCCCTCTGATATCCTCATCTCCACAGCAGTCAGGGACTTCAGGGTTCCTCTTCCCACCCCCGCCCCCAGAAGACATACCAAGATTTTCAGATTAATGCTTCCCCTAATTCTAGAGTATTTTGGAGAATATCTCTCTGGAGAAGCAATAAGGATCAGTGGTTTGAGCTACGACTTTGAAAGCAGACATGTAAAGAGGTTTGAATCCCAGCTTTACGACATGCTATCTGACCTTGGTTAACCACTGAAAATCTCCCTAGCCTCAGTTTCAGTGTCTGAGATAATGAGCCCGACACCATCCTTGATATCTGTGTCCTGGGGACCTGGAGGAATTAATGAGCTGATGCCATAAAATACCGATCCTGGGTTGAAGGGCCTCTCCTGTGAGGTCTTTCTGTTACAGTGCGTCTTTGTTAGCAGGCTTTTCCCACGTGTCGGGGCTTCTTTCAGGCCCTCATTTTAGTGTTATCACCACATTAGTGCCTATTTCACTTATTTTTGAAAACCTGAAAATATCATACATACTGATGGAAATTTCATTGAATATTAATGAACGCTCAGAACTGTACCTGCAACAGAAAGCGAAATTGGCTAAATATTACTCATCCAATCATTTATCTGAAAGATGGTGTCATTTTCCAATCCTAAAAATATAATAATTAATGTGAAATTTCAGGTTTAAAGTACAGTTTTAAAATATCAAGCAAGCATCATGTCAAAAATGAAATTTTATTAAAGGAGCTATTCTAGACGATTAAGAAATGAAAACTTAGAGTTCTAGGGGAAAAATTCAGAACCACGTTTAATTTTATACTTGGAAACACGCTACAAATGACAAGGTAATTTTTATATGTGTATTTATAGATTTAATTAGCAGTTATTCCATTATATCTTTCATATAACTATAAATGGAAAATGATGTCAGACAAGAGGCTCTCATCTTCAAGAATTATTGTTGGTAAAGTTATGGGAGAGCTGATTTCTCGGTCACTATAAGCAGAGAGAGAGAGAGAGAGAGGTGTGTGTGTGTAAAGGTCATTACCTGTCACCTAATATGAATTCTTTCATTAAAAAATACTTTCTATAACTTTTCTCATTTTCTCATCCATGTTTTCCACTTGAGAATATTTAGAAGGCACCATGACTTGTTCAAGGCATATACCCAGCCCAGCTCAGGATTACGATTCAGAGTTCTGACTCTGCCCCCCCAGCCCAGCTCAGGATTACGATTCAGAGTTCTAACTCTGCCCCCCCAGCCCAGCTCAGGATTACGATTCAGAGTTCTGACTCTGCCCCCGCAGCCCAGCTCAGGATTACGATTCAGAGTTCTGACTCTGCCCCCCCAGCCCAGCTCAGGATTACGATTCAGAGTTCTGACTCTGCCCCCGCAGCCCAGCTCAGGATTACGATTCAGAGTTCTGACTCTGCCCCCCCAGCCCAGCTCAGGATTACGATTCAGAGTTCTGCCTCTGCCCCCCCAGCCCAGCTCAGGATTACGATTCAGAGTTCTGACTCTGCCCCCCCAGCCCAGCTCAGGATTACGATTCAGAGTTCTGACTCTGCCCCCCTAGCCCAGCTCAGGATTGCGATTCAGAGTTCTGACTCTGCCCCCCCCAGCCCAGCTCAGGATTACGATTCAGAGTTCTGACTCTGCCCCCCCCAGCCCAGCTCAGGATTACGATTCAGAGTTCTGACTCTGCCCCCCCAGCCCAGCTCAGGATTACGATTCAGAGTTCTGACTCTGCCTCCCCAGCCCAGCTCAGGATTACGATTCAGAGTTCTGACTCTGCACCCCCCAGCCCAGCTCAGGATTACGATTCAGAGTTCTGACTCTGCCCCCCTAGCCCAGCTCAGGATTACGATTCAGAGTTCTGACTCTGCCCCCCTAGCCCAGCTCAGGATTACGATTCAGAGTTCTGACTCTGCCCCCCCGGCCCAGCTCAGGATTACGATTCAGAGTTCTGACTGCCCCCCCAGCCCAGCTCAGGATTACGATTCAGAGTTCTGACTCTGCCCCCCAGCCCAGCTCAGGATTACGATTCAGAGTTCTAACTCTGCCCTGCCAGCCCAGCTCAGGATTACGATTCAGAGTTCTGACTCTGCCCCCGCAGCCCAGCTCAGGATTACGATTCAGAGTTCTGACTCTGCCCCCGCAGCCCAGCTCAGGATTACGATTCAGAGTTCTGACTCTGCCCCCTAGCCCAGCTCAGGATTACGATTCAGAGTTCTGACTGCCCCCCCAGCCCAGCTCAGGATTACGATTCAGAGTTCTGACTCTGCCCCCCTAGCCCAGCTCAGGATTACGATTCAGAGTTCTGACTCTGCCCTGCCAGCCCAGCTCAGGATTACAATTCAGAGTTCTGACTCTGCCCCCGAAGCCCAGCTCAGGATTACGATTCAGAGTTCTGACTCTGCCCCCGCAGCCCAGCTCAGGATTACGATTCAGAGTTCTGACTCTGCCCCCCGAGCCCAGCTCAGGATTACGATTCAGAGTTCTGACTCTGCCCCCCCAGCCCAGCTCAGGATTACGATTCAGAGTTCTGACTCTGCCCCCCTAGCCCAGCTCAGGATTACGATTCAGAGTTCTGACTCTGCCCCCCTAGCCCAGCTCAGGATTACGATTCAGAGTTCTGACTCTGCCCCCGAAGCCCAGCTCAGGATTACGATTCAGAGTTCTGACTCTGCCCCCCCAGCCCAGCTCAGGATTACGATTCAGAGTTCTGACTCTGCCCCCCCAGCCCAGCTCAGGATTACGATTCAGAGTTCTGACTCTGCCCCCCTAGCCCAGCTCAGGATTACGATTCAGAGTTCTGACTCTGCCCCCCTAGCCCAGCTCAGGATTACGATTCAGAGTTCTGACTCTGCCCCCGCAGCCCAGCTCAGGATTACGATTCAGAGTTCTGACTCTGCCCCCCACCCAGCCCAGCTCAGGATTACGATTCAGAGTTCTGACTCTGCCCCCGCAGCCCAGCTCAGGATTACGATTCAGAGTTCTAACTCTGCCCCCCCAGCCCAGCTCAGGATTACGATTCAGAGTTCTGACTCTGCCCCCCCAGCCCAGCTCAGGATTACGATTCAGAGTTCTGACTCTGCCCCCGCAGCCCAGCTCAGGATTACGATTCAGAGTTCTAACTCTGCCCCCCCACCCCAGCTCAGGATTACGATTCAGAGTTCTGCCTCTGCCCACACAGCACGGGGAAGTCCTGCATACCCTGCTGATCTGTGGGTGTCACATAGCCTTGAGGCTCGTAAAGGTCTTTGCTTCTCCTTCCTGCTTTTACATTTCAGTGAATATTAGGCACTGGGCAGTGGATGATGGACACTCGGTACCCAGTGCTGAGGGCGGGGACCAAGTCTGCGCCATCCTCTCCTCAGTGCCTCAAACGGTCTGGGAGCCAATGTTCAACAAACGAGCATGCGGGTGAGTAACACACAACCAGCTGTAAGACGTGCTGTTCAAAAGGGCGGGCTGGGAGGGTGGCCGGGACACCAGTCACGGATGTCTTCTGTGAGCAAGAGCTCTTTCGTCTGGGACCTGGTGATGAGTAAGGTGACGTGAAGGGAGAGTAGGGGAGGGCAGGTGGCCTGGGGAGTGCTGACGAGCTTGGTGTGTTCTGGAACTGAAAGAAGACAGAGATTGTTTTCCCGCTCCATGTGGAGAGAACCAGTTGCCCACTAATTTACAAAAGGAAAGTCGGACAGTAATCTCTCATCAGCGTGGCTATCAATGAGACCTGGAGCTTCCAGGAAAATTTGGCTTAATAAGTACCATACTGTTACTTCCTCGGGAATATTAAAAAGGAAGGAGCGATGAGACTGAAGGGCCTAATTCACCCCGCCGTGGACCATGTCTGACTTGGCCTGCTAACAAAGCATCTTTAGGCAGTAGGGAGAGAAGCGAGGGGAGATGGACGTCTCTACATGGAAATATTTTGTGAATGTGAATTTTAGTATCCCTGTTTCCTGTCTTCCTTCAAAGATGAAAAGGAATCCATGTATAAAACAGGTAGTCACATGAGCATATGTAAAGTTTGGTTAAGCAAATTCAAGGACTTTTTCTACTTACCTAGGGCCAGTATATTCTGTGGACATTGATAACCCATGGTTTTGACTGTAACCTCACATTGATCCCCAGTTTTCAGAGAAAGAGGACACCATCTACGTCTGGTCACTGGCATTTTAGGTGAAATCCTGCAGTGATTGTTTACTGGTAGCCTAATTAGGTACGTTATCCATTATTTAATCCAAAATCCAGGTTAAAATATGACATCAGTGACTTTAGCTAGACCATAACTACACATGTTTACTTCCTGGAGTCATTAAACTGCTTAAAGAAAACAAAATCCCAGCACACCCTTGTTTTGTTAAGGTAACAAAATGAGCTCATATCAAACATAAATACAGGTTTAAATTACTTTAAAAATTTTTTGTGGACTCAAACACAAACATCACAGCAAAGCTTACCTGTGACCCAATTAGGAGCATCATGAAAACATAAATCCCAGTTCTACTCAAGTAATACCAATGGCCTGGTACCAATGGCTTCCAGCAGGCCACTGGGGTTTGACTCCTAACTAGGAACAGCCCCTGCCTCTGGGGGGATAGATGATGGGGAAATCATTCCATCCATCTCAGTGCTGAGCTCTCACATGCTCTTCTGCTTTTCTGTAAATTGACCTAAAATGGCCATCTTTGATGGTCTCTCACTTTCTCTCTAAATCCCTGATGTGAGAATGTATTGGGATTATTTTATGTAACAGTGTGTCTGCCCACAGACCGGCCTCCTGGCTCCAGCTTAGCAGTGTCCAACAGTAAAAATAGAAAAGCCCCTGAGTCTTGTCTTCTTTTGAGAGGAAAGAACCCTTTTGCAGAAGGCCCAGGCACCCCCTCCTCTAGCCACCGTGGCCGGAGTTGTGGTATGCAATTATGCCTAAGCTGCTCACTGGACAGGTAGCTGGGCCCCACCACAACTGCCTAACGTCAAGCAAGATTGATGCCTGGGGGCTGTGCTGGGAAGAGGCTGGCTTCAGGGGGAAACTGGGGCTGTGTTGAGAAGGAAGGAGGGTGGCTGTGGAGTGGGCCGCTGAGTGGGGCCTGCATTTCACAAGCATTCCAGGTCCTGCCTGGGGGCATAGATCCTGGCTCTCCCTTTTCCAGCTCTATGGACTGCACAAAAGTATAATACTATCTAACTTCTCGGCATTTCTGTTTTTTCACCAATAAAAAAAATGAAGATAACCATACCCCCTCAGAAGATAACATGTGAGCAAGATGGAAACACAGACCTGGCACAGGCCCATTCTTTACTCTGAGTCGAGTCTAGTCTCCTTAGGGACAGGGCATCAATAAGGGACCCCTCAGCACCTTGCACGATTCATTTAGTTCTCAGGCATTCGTTTGCTAGGACTGAATACGGGAAACATGCTACTAAACTGCCACTGAACTCACAGGCTTGTGATGTGTGATGGATGAGACACAGCCCGTGCTGAGGCAGGCAGGTCTGAATCCAGTGCCGGAAGCACCATGTGCCATGAGGTGGCATTCGAATATTTGGAGCAATGAAGCGATCTCATTGAATGTATATATATGCTAGAGGAATTGCAGTCATGAGAAAAATTAATTGCAGAGTTGATCGTGGAGGCATAGTGTCCAGGCAGAAACCTAATTCAAGCAAGAGATCATTTGATGGCTGAGGGAAGAGAGTGCCAAGGGGAATGGAGTGGAATGCAGGAACTCTAGAGGGGATTTAAAGGCTGAATATGCTGGTTTGCGGGCTTGAGTTAGGAGCCCACCTCTAGCAGTCAATATTGCTAGAGCATTGGTGATGAAGCCGTCGGTGTAAATAAGACCCATGAAATGGGCGTATATTAAAGACATATTGGTGACCTTTCTGATGTTTTCTACCATTTCATATTAACAGGCATGAGGATCGAAAATAGGAAATGATTTTTCTTTTCTCCTCCCTGGCAGCCTTCTCTGCTGTGATGTTTTTTCCTCATAAGGCTGGGGTCCTATTGCTTTCCCTTCTGATGAAGCTTTTTTATTACTTGGTGGGTAGAGGGCCTTAGGTGTGGCAGAGAAATTCCGCAGCCTCACCCTCGCCATCATAGTGATGAAGAGCGTTGACTTCGGAGTCACCAAGGGAAATTAAGCACATGTTTTATTAATCTTTATGAACCTCAGTTTCCTCTCCTGCAAAGTGAGAACAATAATAGTGCTGACTTCGCAGCACTGTTTGCAGCGTGAGGGCGATAAGGCGCTTACACAGGCGCGTACCCCCCACATGGAAATGCCTGGAGATGCTGCCGGCTCCTCCACTCACCGAAACTGCACTTTCTCTCCTTTGTTCTAAATGAAAAACCAGATGTGGGGAGCAAATGGGAGAAAGGGGCAGGAGAAGCTTGCCTCAGATTCCAACTCATATGACCTGTCAGTGACTAAAGACGGAATGCCAACACATGGATTGTGTGTGTGAAATGCCAGGTTGGTGTTTTCCACAGGGATGTGCCCGTTGTTCTCTGCTTTCTGTGGAACTCTCTTCCAGCGCCAGGCCTGGAGATGGGGCCTGCCCTTTTACCTCTCAAATATGTTCCCAGGGAAGAGTGTGTCCTTCTCCGGGGGCCACCCCATCACACTGACTCACGTTGGGCTCATTGCTAGAAACTCTGTGGCCTGCGCCTGCTTCCCATCTCGCGTCAAAGCGTCTCAGCACAGACCTAAAGGAGACCTCAGAGGTCACCCAGCGTGGCCTCGCAGAAACACCTGCGGGAAGGGATTACGGAGGTTTGCAGGGAAGGCCGGGCAGCCCGGGAGTGAGCGCCGCACTGCAGCTCCCAGACACGTGCAGCTCCTGCTCCCAGGCAGGAACGAAGTGATTTCCCAGCTCCTGGGGCCATGGGTAGCTAACTGATTAAATACCCGGTTTGGAAAATACACCTGACATATTTCTTTTTTTTTTTTTGAGACGGAGTCTCGCTGTGTCACCCAGGCTGGAGTGCAGTGGCGCGATCTCGGCTCACTGCAAGCTCTGCCTCCCAGGTTCACGCCATTCTCCTGCCTCAGCCTCCCAAGTAGCTGGGACTGCGGGCGCCCACCGCCACGCCCGGCTAATTTTTTGTGTTTTTAGTAGAGACGGGGATTCACCATGTTAGCCAGGATGGTCTCGATCTCTTGAGCTTGTGATCTGCCCGCCTCGGCCTCCCAAAGTGCTGGGATTACAGGCTTCAGCCACCGCACCCGGCCTCACCTGACATATTTCTTACACGTAAGCCACTTCTTTTTCTTGTCCAAACTGAGGCTAGCCCTCACCCAAGACTTCCCTGTATCTCAGTGCAGGTAGCTGAGCAAGGCACAGCCGCCAGGAGGAAGTCGGGGAACAGCAGCCGGAGCCTGGGGAAGCCCTGCACAAGTTGGCCTTGAGGAAACCACCTGACAGACGTTTGCTCTTCCTCACAGAGCTGGTGAGCATTCTGACTATGTGGTCACATCAGATCAGATCGCTCTCACCTCTCTAAGCATTTCTTTTTCTGGAGTATGAAGCAGCTATTCAGGGAGGAAAGCAATTTGATGTCAGGGGCTTCTTTGAGCCTTGGGAATTAGACCTCAGAAGCTTAGAATTGGAGCTCAGCTGCTGGTGGAAAATACACTGTGAATGTTTTATTCAGTAATGCATATATAACATTGAGCAGAATCCAAATACATAAATCACTTATACAATAGCTGTGAAGAGCCACCTTCCAGCACTTGAGAACCCGGCAGCCAGTGGCTCACAAAGGCCTCTGTCGCCATCTGCTGGCCGCATGCTTTCTCATGCCGTTAATTCTTGCTCTGGTATTTTTTGTTCCCGCAGCCTTTGGCACTCAGGTTCTTCTGCTGTAAAATTTGCCTCCATCAGAGCTGTATTGCCTTGTGTTTTTGAGGCTTGCAGAAGAGACCCTTAGCACTCCCTAAAATTCTGGCAGGACAGAGAAAAGATGGAGAGAGATGACAAAGCCGATTTCTTCCTCCTGGCTTTTTTTTAACCAGTTCTGTGCACTATCAGGCCCTCTGAGCTTAGGCCTATGCCAGCCACATCTCAAGGCCAAGGACACAATACTCGGTTTGTCTTTATAATAGGTCCTGTTATTGTGTCTGTCAACCTCCCGATGTCTGTATCACAGTCACCAATATATTACACTAAAGAAATAGGAATTATTCACATTGCCAGTAAAACTTGCCCATGTATAAGCACAGACTCACACAGTTATGGGCCTGAAGACCATCCCCAGTGGCGAAACTGTGCCCCAGAGGTTGCCGTAAGTCACTGGAGCCAGAAGGCAAATTTGATCCCCTGTGTAAGATTGGCCACCGTACCCTGAATGACAGTGGTGTGCTGACACGGCATCAGACTCCTCACACAGAAGATCCGCTTGTGGTGCAGGCTTGGCCTCCTCAATGTGGCCACAGGCCCTAGAGCGCTAACAGATGTCACTTATCGGGATCACCCCTGAGCCATTGTGAACATGAAGTGGCATCACTGATCTCCCACCAGCTCTGAACCAATACATGTGGCATCCCAGCTTCCTGAGAGGCTGGACAGAGCATATCCAGAATGCAGCCACGTGGGGAGTCAGAGTAGGGCAAGGATATAGGAGTGCTGATGAAAACTGAAAACACGGGGGACCGGCCCGCGATGCGGCCTCCTGGGAGACATCTGCATGAGGCCCGCAGGCCAAGGGTCCATGGCTGGGGATGGCTGTGCTCTCCTTAGGGAAAGACATTCCAGAAACTGAAGTTACGAGGCAGCGTATGGAAAGCATCCTGGGCTCTTCAAATCTGGGCATGGCTGTGAGCCCCAAAGCGTTGTCAGTTTACACCATCTCCTAATACAAGGGCTAAGTCATTAGGGAAAAAATCATATTTCAGGTTTTAAGGGGAAAAAATGAAAAGGTGCATGGCCTTTACCTGTAAACAGTAGAAGGGGGTGGGGAATGGTTGAATGGTAGAAATGAAAATCAAGAAATCTAGCAATGGCTGGTAACTTAAGGACCTTATGTATCAGTTATTGCTGCACAGTAAGTCATCCCCCAAAACTTAGTGGCTTCAAAGAGCAATCTTCATTTATTGCCACATCCCACTTCTATAGGTCAAGAATTCAGACAGGGCATGGCGAGGGGGACTTGTGTTGCTCCACAGTGATTGAACCTCAGCTGGGAGATTGGAAAGCTGGGGGCAGGAATCATCTTTTACTTAGCCGTCTGGAGGTTGATGCTAGCTGTGAGCCAGGAGTCTGGCCAGGGTGTCAGCCAGAACATAGCACATATGGCCTCACTGTAACCTGGGCTTCCTCACAACATGGCGGCTGGGTTCCAAAGGCAAGAGTCCCAGCAGAAAGCGCCACACAGAAGCCATATTTTCTCTACGGCATAGCCTCAGGAGTTGTACAGCGTCACCTCCACTGTCAAGGTTATAGAACCTCTCCAGGTTCACATAGAGAGAACACAAACCCCTTTTCTCAGTAGAGGAGGGTCCATTCATTGTAAGACAAGCATTGGAAAATATCATCTGCCACACCGGTTTCCTTATCACCTGTACCCGCATCCCCCCCGACACATGCACAGAAACAGGGCAGCCTGTCACAGACCCTCAGCGATCATGGCATGGGTTTGTGCTGGGTAGATAGGTGCGTTTGTGGGTCAGCTCTGCTTCTGGTTTGTAGTTTGACCTGGTCTTAACCTCTCTGGATCTCAGTTTCTTCTTCTGGGAAACAAAAAGGCTGAGCTCCAAACCCAGTCATTGGAAACTTTAACCTTCTTTCTTAACCTTTTTTATACCCTCATGCCTATTCCTCAGTGGTAGTGAGGGTCACGGTTCAGTTTGGTGGGGCGGTAAAAGTTTGGAAAAGCCTCCCTCAAAAGCTCTAGAATCCCTTCCAGCCCTGACCTCCGTGAGTGTTGAGATGCTGGTCATGCTCTTTGGCTTTTTGGGATTTTACTTTCCTGCTCTGTAAAATGAAGGGTCTACTAAATTACCAGTTAAACTTTCTCCAGCTGTCATGTTTGATGTTAGTATTCGTTTTGACATAATGAGGTTCCTTCATCCACACCAGTACTGTTCCGCTACGGTGGACATGTGAGTTGGCAGAAGAAATCCTGTATTTACAAGTTCCTGCCCAGGCTATTGAAGAGGCTCTTCCTTTCTGTGGAATGATAGAAGCCTGAGTGGCTTTTGCAGCAGGGACCTGAGAAATCAGCCTACTCTCCACTTTACAGAGAGAAAACTGGTGCGCAGAGAAGCCGAGTGATTGCCAAGGACAGAGGGCGAGTTATTGATAAATCAGGCTACAGTCCTGTGACCTAAGGCAGTGTACTTTACTGTTGTGACTTCATCCTCTTAATAGAAAATATGTGAGCATGAGGACCCTGAGTCATACCACCCCCATCTCTCCCGTCTGCATTATTCCTATGAAGGGCCAGTACCCTCAACAGTGCCATCTTCTTTTTATTTCCACAAATGTGATAAATGCTCAACTTTTGTGAAAGTATAGTTTTTCAAACATGAAAACTAGATTAAAAAGCTGAACGTCCAGAATAATTATAACCATAAGGTAGAGGTAGTCATGATCACACACAGAGGCTCTTGGTCTGATTTCTACGGAGAGAAACAATTCTTGAATACTTGTAGAACTGGACACCTGAAAAACAAGTTGGAAGGCTTTTAAATCCATTTGGTTGGTTATTTAGGAGGTGGAAGTGGCATAAGGAAGGCGGTACTGCTCACAGTCTAGGAAAAAGGAAAGTCTACGTTTTGGTTTCAGTTCGTGTTACCTCTTTTATTTTTCATAGTGGCAAAATACACATAACATAAAATTTACCTTCTTAACCATTTTTCAGCATGTATGTTACATTTTTAACATGCCTTTGTTGAATGGTTAAGAATCTAGGAAATGATAAGCCTCTCATGTTCCCAAGTGCAGATCAAGTTGAAGCACAAATTGACTTTCCCAAGCCCAACTCCAGGTTCCAGAAATGGGATCCTCAGCCACACACTGTGAATACCTGTAATGCACTTAAGTACTTTCTACTTGTAAAGTACAGAGAGCACATCATAGTTTGTCTAAACCTTTGTGTTGGTGTCCTTCAACGCCACAGCCTTATGTACTTTGGAAATACTCATTATACAGGTTTAAATGTTCCTTCCTCCAAACAGATTTTTTCAATCTTTCAAATTTTAGTTAAGCTTTATTTTTTTTAAGTATTGTTAAAAGACAAACCTTAGACAAAGTAAATTTAACCGAGTTTAACTGAGCAAATAACACTTTGCAAATCAGGCAGCCTGTGAACCAGAATAGGCTCACAGAGGTTCCAGCACAGTCACGTGGTGAAAGGTTTTTTTTTCTTTTGAGACAGGGTCTCGCTCTGTTGCCCAGGCTGGGAGGCAGTGGTGCGATCACGGCTCACTGCAGCCTGGGACTCCCAGGCTTAAGTGATCTTCCCACCTAAGCCTCCCAAGTAGCTGGGACAGGCAGACCACCATGCCCCACTAATTTTTGTATTTTGGGGAGGACGGAGTCTCACCATGTTTTCCAGGCTGGTCTCGAACTCCTGGGCACGAGTGATCCACCTGCCTCAGCCTGGGAATTGGTGGTGTGCTTGTCCCAGCTGCTTGGGAGGCTTACATGGGAGGATCGCTTCAGCCTGGGAGGCCAAAGCTGCAGTGAGCCGTGATCACACCACTGCCCCCAGCCTGGGCAACAGAGCGAGACCCTGTCTCAAAAAAAAAAAAGAAAAAAGTGCTGGGGTCACAGGCATGACCCACCACGCCCCAGCCTGGAAGAAAAATTATAGGCAAAAAAAGGAAAGTGATGTACGGAAAATGGAAATGAGGTGCTAAAACAGCCAGATTGGCGACAGTTCAGTTGTTTGCCTTATTTGAGCACAGTTTGAACAATTGGCTGCCTATAGCCAAAGCTCAGTGATCAGCACAAGAGTAGATTATAGTCTGTGTACACATCCAGTTAGGTTACAGTTCACTGCATACACAGAAACCTTTAAAATATGTAAAGAGGCAGCTTTAGGCCAAACTTAATTTAACAATATCTTGTTAATATTAAACACAGTCATAGCAAAAGTGTCAAAAACCAGTCAAGTGCTACTGTTTTAAATCGAGCCAAACATTAACTTTTATCTGATACTCCTCATTGTCCTACTCCAGTTTGTATTTGTAAATACAGTGTGACCTGTGTCATGAATGAACCTTAATATTCTGTTGCCTAACTTTGAACGAAGAGTTCTGGATATGATATGCTCACCATGTTTCCAGAGTTGCTGGTATTTCTCCAGTTAGCGAGGTGGAAATGCAGCGGTGCCTGGGAAGATCAGAGGCACTGGGCTGGCAGGCCTGCTTTGCCCTGCCGCTCACCAGCTATTGTCATTCAGAACAAGCTACTTATGCTCTCCAGGCCTGTCTTCTTCTCCCTACCACAGAGATGTCAAAACCTATTTCCAGAGAGTGTTAACAAGGACGACATTCAATTACATCTACAAAGTACCTAGCATAAGTGCCTAGAACATAGTAGGTACTCAATGAACATCAATATTATTCTTCTTTTGAGATCAAATTCTCTTAGGCTTATGTGCAACAATCACTTTGAAGTCCTCTGATTGCTCGAAAGACTTTCTTTAAGACTTCAAAGTATTAACCTGATTGTGAAGAGCAAAATGTCTACGTCTAAAGGATTAATCTCATTTCTAGCTTTTAACCTGTCTTAAACACCTCTAGCACTTGCTTCTGTTTGAAATCCCAAAGAACTCTTTCTTTCTGTTAACTGTTACTCTTAACTTTTATTTTTTTCTCTTTTTACCCCCAGGCATAAAGTCCATAGTCATTGTCTGCCACCAGGTTTGTTTTCTATTGCATCTTGATATTTTCTTGTGTTTTCAGTGGGGAGCATGTTAGAATTCCTTAATATACAGATGTCATAGTATATAAGGTTTTCTTGTGACTTAGTCTGGAAATCATTCATAAAAAAAAACAGTCATTATTCTTACTGGCTACTGATAAAAATTCTTTAAGTAAGAAAAACTATCGATTTTTTTTTTTTTTTTGGAGACAGGGTCTCACTCTGTTGGCCCAGGCTGAAGTACAGTTGGCATGATTACGGCTCTCCGCAGCCTCAACCTCCCCAGCCTCAGGTGATCCTCCCACCTCAGCCTCCCGAGTAGTTGGGACTACAGGCGTGTGCCACCATGCCCAGTTAATTTTTGTATTGTTTGTAGAGACAGGGTTTTGTCATGTTGCCCAGGCTGGTCTCAAACTCCTAGGCTCAAGCAGTCTGCCCACCTTGGCCTCCCAGTGCTGGGATTACAGGTGTGCGCTACCACACCTGGCCTTTGAATATCTTTTCTTCTATATATAAAATCTTGGCAGAAATGTCTTCTTTTGTCATCATGAAATTTACTTTCATGAAACCTCCTCAGTGCCCCTTGTCTACCATTAGTCTTTATAGAATCCTTTTTGACCTGCTGAAAGACAGCACCATTGTATTTTTCTTTGCAACTTGTGGAGCCACCACCTTCCCCAGTGCGTTTTGACCAAAGGCAAAGTGAAGTCTGCACCACCTCAAGCCTCTGAGTAACACGGTGGAAAGGGGTGAGAAGACTTGGCTATTGTGGTTTGCAAAAATGGCAGGATGAATGCTCCATATCCTCCCCCAAAAATACATTCACTTGAGGATAATTTGGGTGGTGGGCCACAGGCAGCTTGCAAGGACAAAGCCTGTCAACTCTTACTCCAGTGTGTGACCTGAGTGGAGGTGTCTGCAAAAGAGCAGGAATCCTGTCTTCTTTGAGAATAGGGCAACAATCAACTGGGTGGTTTTAATTATTCAGATAGAGTCACAGGACATTAGATGCAGAATATTAAAATCTCCATCATTCAGGGGAAATGATCTTAAATACAGATAGAGGCATATCACTAGCCAGGTAGCAGAGTCATTATTTAAAGGACACTAGAGTTCCTCTGTGAGGAGGAACTGAGCTCAAAGAAGATGTTCAGTATCAATACAGTGAGATTACAGGTACAAATCTGAACACCTTTGTAAGCTTCTCACTAAGTGGAGGAGTGGGGCCAACTCCAGGAGCTTGGTTTTTGCTTGTCTGAGAATCTCTTGACAGATCCTAGAAGCAACCATTCTATGTTGGGGCTTAAAAAGAAGAGGTAGTGTGATCCAGCAATCCCACCCCTACATGTATACTCAAGAGAAATGAAAACGTGTCCACACAAAGACTTATATGCAAATATTTATTGAAACCTTATTAGCAATAGCCAAAAAGTGGAAACAACCCAGATGGCCATCAGATAATAAATGGATGAGAAACATGTGGTATAGCCATACAATAAAAATATTATTGGTGGTAAAACGGAACAAAGCACTGACACCTGCTAGAACATGGATGGCCCTTGAGAACATTATGCTATGGGAAAGAAGCCAGACACAAAAAGTCACATATTGTGTGATTTCGTTTTTATGAAATGGCCAAAATAGGCAAATGCATCGAGACAGAAAGTGGGTTAGTGGTTGCCAGGGGCTAGAGAGGATGGGACATTTGAAAGGCGACTAATGAGTAGTGTTTCCTTGGGGGTAATGAAAATGCTCTAAAATTGATTGTGGTAATGGATGCACAACTGTGAATATACTAAAAACCATTGAATTGTACACTTTAATTGGATAGATTTGATGGTGTATGAATTATATCTCCATAAAGCTGTTAAGAGACATCAGGAAGAGACCAGAGTTTCTTCTGTGCAGAGCCCTCTGCCACAGGAAAGGAAGGAAGTCTACCCAGTCTTCCTACAGGCGTTGCTCCTTGGGGCGGTTTAGCATGCCATTACCACAGACTGTGGCTGGGACCTGTGGGACTCATTTGTAAATGCCATCTTCTTTGACAACACCTGGGATTGTTGAGATGGAAGTAATCAGTTACTAGAAGCCATTAATTGAAAGCTGTGTGCCAGGCATTGTAGTAAGACATTATAAATACCATCTAACTTATGTAAAATTGACATTATCCCATTCTGTAGGTAAGGAAACTGAGACTACAGGGTTAGGTGAAACCCAAGGTTTCTGAGCCAGTGATTGGCAGAGCAGGTGTTTAAACCAGGTTTGTCTTGGGACAAACCCCAGGCTCTTAAGTACTACATTATCCTGCCTTCCCCCTTCTCCACCCTCAACCCAGCCCCAGTCAAAAAGGCAGCAGGAAAGGGGACAAGTTATCATTTAGAAGAATACTGATTTGGTTTTAAAAGTATTGAATAGAATGACCAAATGATCTAGTGATTCCATTTCTCAGTATATACCCCAGAGAACTGAAAGCAGGGACTCAAAAGGATACTTGCCCACCAGTGTTCAGAGCAGTATTATTCACAACAGCAACCCAGTGTCCCTCAACAGACGCATGGATGAACAAAATGTGGTACAGCCGTACAATGGAATGTTACTCAGCCCTAAAGAGGAAGGAAATTCCGCCACACGCCACAGCAAGGGTGAACCTTGACGACATTGTCCTAAGTGAAATAAGCCATAGAAGAAACAAATGCTGTATGATTCCACTTATGGGGGTCCCTAGAGTCCCCCTACAGACGGAAAGTAGAATTGCGGTTGCCAAGGACTGGAGGGGAGGGAGAATGGAGAGTTAGTGTTTAATGGCTACAGGGTTTCAGTGGAGGAAAATGAAAAGATTCTGGAGAAGGATGCTGTTGATGGTTGTACAACAATGTGAATGTACTTAATGCCACAGAGCTGTACACTTAAAATGAATAAAATGATAAATGTTGTGTTTTGTGTATTTAACACACACACATACACATCAGTATTATGTGTGTTTGAAAGTCTAGAGCTAGAAAGCTTTTTTGAGTATATTTAGCAGGAAAACTTAAAAGAAAGTTCTCGTCTTTGGAGGAGACAGGCCTGAGGCATCCAGAGGAAATGAACACCACCTAGGGAGCCAGTTCCATTCCCATGAAAATCACACCTGGAGTGATCCGCACCCTCCACAGCCCCAGGAGCGACCCGCACCCTCCACAGCCCCAGGAGCGACCCGCACCCTCCACAGCCCCAGGAGCGACCCGCACCCTCCACAGCCCCAGGAGCGACCCGCACCCTCCACAGCCCCAGGAGCGACCCGCACCCTCCACAGCCCCAGGAGCGACCCGCACCCTCCACAGCCCCAGGAGCGAACCGCACCCTCCACAGCCCCAGGAGCGAACCGCACCCTCCACAGCCCCAGGAGCGACCCGCACCCTCCACAGCCCCAGGAGCGACCCGCACCCTCCACAGCCCCAGGAGTGAACCGCACCCTCCACAGTACCCTAGGAGTGCTGTTACCAAGGGAGAGGAAGGAGAAGGAATAGGGATGAGATCTCTTAAACAGACATTTGATGACATTTTCCCCAATTTGTTCGTTGCAATGACGAAGACTTTTTGCTGTTTAACCTGTTATTATGGAAAAATGTGAAAATATACAAAAGTATGTAGAATTGTCAAATGAGTCCTGTGTATCCATCACCCATCTTTAAGAGTTAGATACTCTGTAATATCAATAGATGGTATTTTTCATCCTTACGCCTACCCATGCTCTCCCGTATTGTTTTGAGAAACTGTGTATTCGTTTTCATATTAAACTATTTTGGTACATATCTGAAAAGATTATTCTTTTTAAAACATAGCTATGATAACATTATCATAACTAACAAAATAATGCTAATTCCTTAATATCATCAAATACAAAGTGTTTAAATTTTAATGTCTCACAAATATCACCAATCTTCAAACTGGGTGATCTGTCTGTAATCTGTCTTTAAAAGAAATCTATAGGCCCCATCTGTATCTTTTTTTCTTCCTTGCTCTTCTTTTTCCTTATAATTTCTTTGCTGAAGAAGTCAGTTCTTTTGTCTGGATTTTGCTGATTTTATCTTGGTTTTCTTGCTTATCTTATGTAAAAACTGAAAGCTCTATCTTAACCAACTAGGTTCTTAGCCTTGGCCAGACATTACACTCACCTGGGAAGCTTGTAAAATCCTGACATGTGTGGAAAGCAGCTTGTCACTTCCTCAATAAGTTAAACATAGAATTACCATATGACCCAGCAATTTCACTCCAAAAGAATGGAAACAGGTTCAGACACAGTCTTGTATTCGTATGTTCACAGCAGCACTATTTTCAGTAGCCAAAAGATGGAAACAACCCAAATATCCTTCAGCTGAGGAAAGGGTCAACAATATGTGGTATTTCCACGCAATGGAATATTATTCATCCTTAGAAGTCACAAAGTACTCATGCGTGTTTACAACCTGGATGAACCTTGAAAACACTGCGGTAAATGAAAGAAGCCTGACACAAAAGCCATGTGTTATATGATTTCATCTATATGTCTACGGAAACCCATAGAAACAGAACATAGATTAGTGGTTGCCAGAGGCTGGGAAAATAAGAAAACAGGGAGGGGCTGCTTAATGAGTATGGGGTTTCCTTTTGGGGGTGATGAAAATTTCCAGAACTAAATAGTGTTGATGATTGTACAATTGTGAAGGTACTTAATACCACTGAATTACGCACTTTGAAGTGGTTTAAATGATTTTATGTTATGTGAACTTTACCACAATTTTTTATAATTCTGATGTATAAAAACACCCCAGACCAAGTAATTAATAATCTCTTAAGTGTGACCCGAGCATCAGAATATTCTAAAGCCCTCCGAGGGATGCCAGTGTACACGCAAGGTTTGGAATCATTGACAGAGGCTGGACGGGTCAGGATCGTGTCTTTGGAGCCTTCCTCACAGGTGGTGGTGGCGTGCTAGATTTAAGCCCGTGCAAGTTTGCTTCTGTATTCTAAAGGATAACTATGTCTTTTGCACTCCTGTCAGACAGCAGACGCTGTCAGGAATCTGCTGCCTACAGTCACAAAAAATGTTCTCTCCTTTTTTAGAAAATAAAATTTAGGAAAACCTAAGAAGAAAACGATCGATCATCTTGATTTTGCTTTTATGTGAGAGGAAAGAGCCCTCTGTTTCTAGCTACCATATAGATGTGTAAAACAGTGCCACCCATAGCCTCACCCGTGAGATGGCAGCACGGGGACAAGTGGCCCTCAGGCTGCCCAGCACACGCGCACACACCCTGCCCAACACAACAACAGTAACAAAAAGAGACAAAGTAACCAGTACTGATTCCTTGGGGAGGCGGGCGAACCTCCTCTAGTCATGTTTGTCCTGCAGTGGCTGGTGCTGCCGTCATACCCGTAGAATCTCAGCAGTGCGTGCTTCCCTACCCTGGGAAGGAAATGTCATTTCCTTGCAAGACTCACTTCTCATGAGCACTGATAGGCCACAGCTGCTGCTGGCTCTGCAGCCTTGGCAGAGTTGCAAATAGGTTAAACGGAGATGGGAGTTCTAGTTCTCTTTTGCTTCAGCCAGCTTCCTTTTCTGGCTAAATCTGAATAAACTCAAAAGAAACTGGGCAAGGGGTTTACGGCTCCCCATGGAGCTTCACAAAGGTAAGTTCCACTTATGTGATCCAAGAGGTGGTTGGCTTGTGATTTTCTTTGCTCAGCATTACTCGTTAATATCCTGAACTCACATTTCTGAAAACAACTGTAGCTGAGATGTGCTCCTGGAGCAGAACTACAAATTAAACTTGGAAATCAAACCTCCCACTTTCACTCTCAGCCTTTTGTAGCACAGGCTGGGTACTCTTCTCTTTGAAAGCATGGGATTTTCATTTAAAATGTTAATTAGAAAGAATAGAAGACATTCTTTCAGAGGAGGTGTGTTGTAGTTTTTGTTTTTGTTTTTTTTAAGTGCTAGATTTTGAAGTCAGAAGACCTAGAAAGGAGTATCTCAGCTCCATAATTCATTTACCAATTGTGCAAATGTACACAGGTTACTCAGTTTCTCTGGTTCCATATACTCGTTCCTAAGGAAATATGAATATTATGTATTGCATAGGACAAGGGTAAAAACGGCGAGAAACTAAGTAAAGCATGTCAGCTTAGCACATGCCCAGTAAATGTCACTTTCCTAACTATGTATTGCTTATGTATTAAGCAAGTGATCCTCAAACTTAATCCCTGAGAGGCAGGGAGGTTAAGAGATGAGATGCAAAAATGCCCTTTTTCTTTTCTGTGGGCCTGTCCTGAAAGCAGCAAGGAATTGGGCACGATCATGAAAACTTGCTTCGAGTTAAACCAAGCTAAAAGTTAGGATCTGCTGATATGTCTTGATCTGTCCACTGGGGATCCACGACTGCTTAAAGATGAAGGCGTAAGTCAGGGATAAAATAATGAAGCCAAGGCATACAATGATTGCCTCTCAATCGTGAGTTGTATCCTGCTGCTGCTTTTCACAAAACATATTTTCCAAGTCTTTAAATATTCTTCTATAATGTCATTCTTAATGATTGCACAGTGAGGATACGGTGCAGCAAAAAGCTATGGACAGCTCTGTGGCAGCTAATTTGAAAATGTAATAAAAAATAAATTAACCTGAGGAATAGAAAGCTTGAATAGACCAATTACCATAGAAGAGATTAAAATATCTACCGGTTTGAGCCTTTTCAGACTTTGTTTTGGCCTAGTCCTTGATGAATTTTTGTGAATGGCTTACAGACAACGTTTTCTTTGTTGTTTTTGGAGGGAGCTTTTTTGCAGGCACAATTTTCTTTTTTCTCTTTTAAGAGATGAGGTGTTGCTATGTTGGCCAAGTTGGTCTCAAACTCCTGGCCTCAAGTGATCCTCCTGCCTTTACCTCCCAAACTACTGGGATTACAGGCGTGAGCCATTGCACCCAGCCAGACACAAATTTTTTTCATGTATTCTCTGAGATACATGTGTGTGTATTTAGTTTGTCCGTTGTATTATTCAAATTCTCTGTGATTACCTTTTTAAATATACTGTTTCTATCCAGCTTTGAAAGAGGAATATCAAAGCTCCCCACCATCATTTTGCCTTTGTCAGTTTCTCCTTTTATTTCTAATAATTCAGGTTTTATATACTTCGCTACAGTCTTATTTAGTGCTTACAGCTTTATGACTGCCGCATCCTGTCTGTAAATGTTGCTCATTATTTAGTTTGAAGGTTTTAGACTCAATTCTGCCTTGTCAAATATTAATATAAACTAGAATTTTCCCCCGCAAATATACCCGGTATATCTTAACTCCTCCCTTGATTTTCAGTCTTCCTTTACCACTTTTGTTTAAAGGGTTTTCATCTTGTTTTGTTACCTTTCCCAGTTAGTCCATTCACATTTCATATTATGGCTGATGGAGTTGATTTTATTCTGTCTTATGTTATTATGTATTTTAGTTGGTTCTCTCTTTTCCTTATTTTTAATGGTTTTTATCAAGTAACTATTCATTCCCTGTTTATCTCTCTTTTGTCAGTTTGGAAATTCCATTCTGCTTTTCTGTGCCCTTAATGACTGTCTTCTGTAGCCCAATGTTTATAATTAGAAGCATATATTTTTTACTATTATGTATAAGAGGATACCAGTTTTTCCCACCAAGACCTGTTTCCCTAGACATAAATTTCATAAAGAAGTTTATTGCTGACTAGTTGTTTTTCCCGAGTCTCTGAGTGCTCTTGCTGTGTACCACTTGTTGTCTTCCTCTTCTCAGCAGTTTTAGAAGCAGCCATTTGTTTCAGGTTTTTCTGTCTGGCTCCTGGATTCCCTTAGGCAATATTTCTTTGTCGTCTCACTGGGGCCCAGGTCTGCTTGTTACAGCACCCCATGTGCCTGCAGTTCTGCAGGTGGTAAACGTGAGTGGCTCCCTGCTCCGGAGGACCAGTGGGGCAGCAGCGGCGGCAGCTGCCAGTCTCCCTGTTCCCAGGTCCCCTGTGCAGTGCCAGCCTGACGAACAGGGAGCAACAGCCTTGCCCTCTAGCCCCTGCTTGGCAGATAAAGCTCACTTGGGAGGCCAGTGACAGCCAGATTCCCAGGGCTCACACGTCTCCTCCAGGCCCACTAATCCCAGAATCCCAGCGTTGGCCTCCAGGCCCTGCATGGTCCACCAGGAGGAAAGCTCTCATGAACTCCCCCTGCAGCCCACTCCCAGGCCCAAGACCTCACTCACACCAGCATCTCCCCCAGCGCTGGGGTGGGAACAGGGGAAGCATAGTCTATTCAGGGCTCCACAGTTCCAGAATTCCTCTCTCTAGTACCTCTTAATGAAAAAGATTTCAGATTTAATTAGTTTTTGTAGCCAGAGCTGGGAACCTAATCCATATTTAGAACATAATCTGTAAGAAAAGCATATTCCAAGTACTTACCAACTTTGAATGAAGACTTCTGCAGCACAGCTGCCTTCCCACCCATCCACACCCCTGCTTCACCTCGGCACGAATCTCTCTGACTTGGCCTGTTGGGCTGCTTTGCGCTCTCGCTTCTCCCTTCAGTGTGGCTGGTGGAGTAAGGATGGTCCTAGGTCCTACATTTTCACATTTTCCACAGTAAGATACATTACGTTTTTAAAAATAATTGTTTTCAACAAAGCCATAAAGTAAGATCTGGTAGGCTGAATAATGGCCCCCAGAGGCGTCCACATCGTAATCCCCAAGACCTGTGAATGTTACATTTGATGGCAAAAGGGACTTCACAGGTATGATCAAATGAGGACCTTAAGATGGAGATCAGCCTTGGTTATCCACATTGGCCCTACTGTAATCACAACTATTCTTCTAAGAGGAAGGCAGAGGGAGGTTTGATTGCACAGAGAGAGAAAGTGGCAGAAGCAGAGATCAGAGTGGCTGCTTCGAGGATGAGGCAGGCACCCCACGCTAAGCAACGCAGGAGGCCATACAAGCTGGAAAAGACAAGGAAACAGATTTTCCCCAGAGCCTCGGGAAGAAGCCAGCCCTGACAACACCTTGACTTTCACCCAGTGAAACTGATTTTTGACTTCTGGCCTCCATAACTATAAGAGAATAAACTTGTGTTGTTCTAAGCCACCTGTTTGGGGGTAATTTTTGACTGCAGCATTAGGAAGCTAACACACAGGGTAATCCTTTGGAGAAACCTGGGTTGTCTCAGGGCAGCCCGCGAGCCCAATGCCACTATTTCCCATATCCCCAGCTGAGTGCGGGAGCAGGTAGACGCAGTCCGAAGATCACACCATCAAGTGCAGTGGCCACTGATGGCCTGGAAGCATAGCTGGGGTGCAGGCAGGGTTGTGGCCGCTCGCAGCCTCTAAGCCCTCAGGGACAGTGCACACGTGGAGAGAAGTCTTTTGGGAGATTGAGCAGTTTTTTGAGCAAGCGCATATGTAAGGAGCACATCAGAAGCTCTGGAGAGGCAAAGTCAAGCCTTTGAAGGGCATAGGCCCAAGCACTGGCTGCCCAAGAGAAGCCCCAGGCCCTTCTCTGCTGGTAGCATCTGCTCCCTCCAGGTGCTGGCGGCGTCACCTAGTCATGCAGGTGACATGGGGCCTCACACAAAAAAAATGTAAATAAAAGCATGATTGATGAGCTTGGTCATACCCCATGTAGTAGTTCATATCCAGAGTCCTGTGAGAACATCGAAGTGTGGACAAAGAGGAAACCAAAAGAACAGTAAGAGGGTTCAAGAGACATGTTCACAAAATAGTTATGAGGAGGGAAAAGAGGAGGGAAGCATCTTCTCCAAATGCACGTATTTGTGACTGTCACTTCCTCTCAAGGGGCACTGAAATCTCCAGATATGATTTCCTTCCCTGAAGAGGAAGAAGTTAAAGGTGGCTCCTTTTTATCTGCCATCTGTCAGCCAGGCAGCCTTGTCACTTTGACTTTCTTCAAAGAGATGTACTCCACTACTATGAAGTCCAGTAGTTCCATTTACTCCTGAGTGAGGGGTGAGCTAGGGACGAAATTTGTATCTACGAGGCCACAGGGCATTCTTATTTTGCAACTCCATATCACTCCTGCGTACAGCTGGGAGCAGGGTGTGTGAGCAGTGATGGGTGCCCTGCTTCCAGGATATAAATGTCATCACTGCAGTCCTCTTCACTATTGGCAGCTCCTATAAAATATTTCTCTGCAGACAGTAAGAAACCTAAATTTGGATTTTCACTTAATTTTTATTAATCCAAGCAGAACCAAGTTTGCTTTATAGAGAAATCAACAACTGTAAGACACCCTCTCCCATTGCCTGCCCAGACTCTTTCTCATCCAGGTGCTGATTTGTCTACCACCAAAAAAATTGTAAAGGATGGTGTAAATGTCAATTTCTGGGTTTCATACTATCCTATAATTTGGCAGGATGTCTCCATTGGAGGAAATAGGGTGAAGTGTACAGGGACCCTCTCTCTACTATTTTTTGCAACTTCCTGTGAATGTATATTTATTTCAAAATTAAAAGCAAGGGTTAAAAATGGTAAATTGTAATGTAACAATGTTGTTTTTATCACAGGTTTTTAAAAACCCACTAAAAATAAATAAAAATGAAAAAAGGATGATACAGATCACACTGTCTATTAGAAAAATAACATAAGCTATAAATGCAAGCTATATGTGTAATTGTCTAGTTGCCACATTTTAAAAAGCAAAAAAGAACAGGCAAAATTAATTCTAATAACATAATTTCTTTAACCCAGTATATTTAAAAGATTGTCATTTAAGCAATACAAAAAAATTAACATATTTTCCTTTTTTTCTTACTAAGTCTTTGAAACCCAGTCTGTATTTTATACTTTATAGAACATCTCTGTTTGGACCAGCCATATTTCAAGTGCTAAACAGCCACATGTCCAATGGAGTAGCACAAGTCTAGACAGTATTGGGGCTGTAATTGCGAAATATTTAGTGACTTTTTAACCTGTATTTTTTAACATCTTTATTGAGATTCACATACCTTAAAATTTACCCATTTAAGGTATATTATTCGGCCGGGCACGGTGGCTTATGCCTGTAATCGCAGCACATTGGGAGGCCGAGGCAGGTGGATCACTTGAGCCCAGGAGTTCAAGACCATCCTGGGTAACATGATGAAACCCTATCTCAACAAAAAGCACAAAAAGAGGCCAGGCACAGTGGCACATGCCTGTAATTCCAGCACTTTGGGAGGCCAACGTGGGCAGATCACTTAAGGTCAGAAGTTTGAGACCAGCCTGGCCAACGTGGTGAAATCCCATCTCTACTAAAAATACAAAAATTAGCCAGGTGTGGTGGCGGGTGCCTGTGGACCCAGCTACTTGGGATGTTGAGACAGGAGAATTGCTTGAACCCGGGAGGCGGAGGTTGCAGTGAGCCAAGATCGTGCCACTGCACTCCAGCCTGGGTGACAGTGAGACTGTCTCAAATAAATAAATAAATAAAGTATATTATTCACTGGCTTTTAGTATATTCAGAGTTGTGCCAGCATCACTACAATCAAATTTAAAACATTTTCAGCACCCCAGAAAGAAACCCCGTACTCATTCGCACTCACTCCACACTCCCTCCCACTTGCCCACCCATCCCCAGCCACTAACCTGCCCTCTGTCTCTATGTATTGGCCTGTTCTGGATATTTCATATAAATGGAATCATACAATATGTGGCCTTTTGTGTTTGGCTTCTGTCACTTAGCATAATATTTTCAAGGTTCATCCTTGTAGCATGTACCAGAACTTCATTCCTTTTTGTGGCTAAATAATATTCCATTGTATGAATATACCACATTTTATTTATTTGTTCATCAGTTAATATGTATTTGGGCTGTTTTCACTTCTTGGCTGTTGTGGATTGTGTTGCTGTGACCATCTTTGTGCACGTTTCTGAGGCGTATGTTTTCATTCCCTTGGGTGTAGTTGCTGTACAGAATCATTCTTGCACTGTACTTCAGTTGCTTTTTCATGCATTTCTCTGGGCTGTTATCTGCCTGCTGTCTGCATTCTTCAAATACCTGAGCATTTCTAGCAACTACACTGCCGATCTCCCCAGGGTCTTGAAGGGTTTGTGTCCATTCCCCTGAGCATTATACTCAGTTGGTGCTGGTGGCCTGGCTCTGGCCGGGTCACTAGCAAAGGGCCAAGGATGTGAAGGTTTTTCATCACTGTCTTCCAAGGGAGAGGAAGCCTTGTGTTTGCACAGCTCTGGAAGAGTCATTGTTCTGCATCAGAAGAGCTTAGGATACTTCTATCAAAAAGTAAAGGAAATAATCTTCATATCTAAAGGGCTTAACTTTGTGGTAAACTCTGCAGCTTTCTATAATAGGGTCCCAAAGGTAAGTGACAGGAACGTATTACTCTAATTGAGAAATAAACCATGTGCATGGTGAAAGGCGATGTCTGCGCAAACTGCCCAGAAGGAAGGCCTTGTCCCACCAATGGGCAGCGTCCTCAGGGTTAGACCCAGAGTCAGTGTCCCTTTGTCTTGATGCTGAGAGAAGTGGATCAGCCGCCTTGTTTGAACCAAAACGCACATCAGAAATGGGTCCAAAGGAAAGCCACTTACTGCAGGCTGAGTTTGTGGGATTCAGGGGTCAGAGTGCAAACCCAGAGCTTTTCTCACTGAGCTTATCATCAAAGCCTTCAAGGTTTGCTTTGCCTAAAAAGAGCTGAGTCCCTCAGATTTCTCAGTTTCCTAGTTCATATGAGTACATTAGAACATCTTGTCCCTAAACAGCATGAAGAATGCTCCTGGGAGGAGTGCCTCCCTCTGCCAGGCTCAGCTGCAGGCTTGTGGCAACTCCATGTGTGGTGACCACTCTGGGATTCTTGTTCCTCTTCTGCCAGGGCTTGCCCTGAGACCTTACACAGGTGACTCCTTCTCTTGGAATTCATTCCTTCGTCCAGCAGAGTGGCTGAGGCACCACGCGAGGCACTGGGAACAGGCCAGGGTCACTGTGCTCGAGGAACTGACAGGTGAATGGGGGTGTTTGCTCACAGCCTGGGTCATGGGCTCCATCCCGGCTGCCTAGACCAAAGGTTCCATGTCGAGGCAACCAAAGCAAGTGATAGGCCAGGACTAGTTGATTGGAAGAGGGAGGAGAGCTGGGGGAGGGCCTGGCACCCAGCCAGGGAATGAGGATTCCATAGGAGTGAGCCATCCTAGAAACCACTGGAGGTTTCTGGGCCATGGGTTGATGTGATGAGCATGTGTCTCTAGAGGGATGACTTCAGCAGCCATGCAGGTGCAGCAAGGTGGGGCACAGGCCCCTTGTCCTACCGTGGCTGCAGCAGCCACGTCAGCAAGGCCAGGAAGATGCTCACAGTTCTTGTATGAAGATGACTGGCTTCCCAGACTCTTAGGAATAGTTTCACTAGGAGACGAGGGAAGCCCTGCACTGCTAGGTGCTGGGGACATGAAATGGGCTCATCCCAACTTCAGGGAGCTCACAGTCTCATGTCAGAGACAAACACCGAAACCACACAAAGTATACTCACAACCCAGTGTGGCTGGTGCTGGATGGTGACAGGGCACAGTTGTGAATACCTGGAGCAGTTTTCCAGAGCATGGTCTGCGGCCTTATCCCAGATCTGCTAACTCATAATCTCTGGGGAGGCAGAGAGCCCTCCGGTAAAGCCGGCACCCACTGCAGTCTGAGCCCTGCTGGCCAAGGGAGCCGGGCAGGGAGGTGGGTCAGGGACACTTGCTGGTTGGAGGGCCCGCCCGTCAGGATGAAGTCTGCCGCCCACTGTTGATCCTTTGTTAAATGGCTACCTGCTTGCCATCATGGTGACTGAAGTCGAATCCCATCTCCCTGAATAGAGGTGATTGTCGCTTGGAGATCCGCCCATGAGGGATGAACATTTCTGAAGTCACACTTTAGGCCAGTCGGAGGCATAGGCAAAAGGGGGAAATGGAAAAGAGGAGAAAGAACAAAGAAGCAAAGGACATAAGAACTCAGCCCTGTGTCTGCTAGGAAAGAAACCTTTTCTCTAAATTTTCTAAAAACTAGGAAATAAGGCTGGACTCAGTGGTTCACACCTGTAATCCCGGCACTTTGGGAGGCCGAGATGGGAATTTCACCTGAGACAGAGCAGCGGGGGCAGCAGCAGGAGAAAAGTGGACACGTTCTGGTGTGGAGGCCAAGGATTCTGGGCCGGTATGTGGAGCCCTGCAAGTGGGTTCTTTTCCCTCTAGGTGTTTAACTGGAAGGTGTGTCCAGTAAACTGGGCCTCAGGGACCACACTAGGGCTGTGGAGCCACCAGCCAATTCCCCATGCCCTAAGACAGCCCCAGGGACCTGGGAGGTGAGCTTGCTAAGAGGCAGCGTGTGCCCGCCCCCTCCACGGCCCTGGGAGAGCAGAGGACTACCAAAGAGCCAGCACAGTTGGACTGGCACCAGAAAACAGGAGGCCCAGCTCCCCATCTCCCAGACCCCGGTGTCATCTGAGGCTCCCATCCACGTCATCTTCACCTCTTGCAGCACACAGCTGTTCTGTGCAGCTGTGCGTGCATCTCCCCTGCAGAATGCTAGAGAAAAACTACACTGTGAGTGGCTTGATGGTGGCCTGTCACCACAGACCATGGCTTCCTTTTCAGGGACAGCCCAAACTCTTACTCCGAGGTCCTCACCCTACAGGTGACACTCAAAATACTGAACTGCCGTGGGCCATCGGCATGGGCCCCTCAGAATGGAATCTGGTCACGCTAGAGCAGCATGTCAGTGGCCTACCAGGCCAGATGGGAGCCAGGGCACCCCAGGAGAGGGAAAAGGGAGGAGGGCAGTTTATTAAGTAGGGGCCGTGGGAACAGCTGGAAGTTGTTCAACTTCTGACCACAAGGCCAGGGCATGCTGCCTGAACGTCAGTTTTGTCCTGTACCCTGGCCAAGGGTCCCCTTCCCCCAGAAGTGCTTATACGTATACTCAGATGTCTCCTAGATCCTGCGATGTGGGGGTCCTACAGAAGAGCTCAGGAGCAGTGTCTTCGGGGGTGAGTCACGTTAACCAGGGCACTGCTTGTTCCCTGCTCACCGCCCCCTGTCCCACCACTGCTGACTGCCCATGTCCCACCCTCTGTTCTCTCTCACCTCCACTCTCCATGACCAGCTCTTCCTGAGGGCTTCTGGGAACAGAGCTGCTGCCTTCCCGAGGCTGGGGTTGGGATGAGGACGTGTGTGCTGGGCGAGGGTCAAGTATTCTCAGAGCACCGGGCCCACTGCCCCAGCTGAGGCCCTGTCAGGCCCTGTGGCTCAAGGCGATGTTTTTCCCTCTCACCATTTTGGGGCTCCCTTCAGCCTGACTTCTGGGTGGGGGGAGACAAAGGAGCCCAGGTAGTTGGGTATGTTGGTATACCGATGACCCCAATATCGTTAGCCTGTGACATCATTCCTGGAAGGCTCCCAAGCCCTGGGCGATTGAGAGGGTGTTGCTGGCCACGTGTTTTCCAGTCCGTGGATGTCGCGTAGCAGCTCCCTGAGGGAGGTGAGCAGAGGAACATACTGCAGCCATTGGGAGGAGACAGTTGGGTCTGTGCGTGCCGACGTGGAAGGATGCCTGGGATGCTGAGCATGAAGGAGAGCATGTACTGGGAAACCGTGCAGACGGGGATGTCTGCCTCGTTTGTCTCTGTTGGTATTCACCACCATTTCTTGCATGAGCCAGATGTTGGCCCACGAGCGCAGAGGTAGGACAGCTGCCACCAGCTATGGCATGCAGTCAGGAACAGGTGGATGTGGGACTGTCCAAGAGAAACTTCTGGAAAGCACTGGGTCGGTGAGAGGAGGGAGCCCAGCGGGGAAGGGGCACTCATTGCATCTCATCAAGGGATGTTGTTCATTCCTGACGATTTGATGCCAAAAAGCATCAGACTCCCCTGGATCACTTATTTAAAGAGGCCACCAATCAGCACATTTTACAAGCCTACATTTAAAGAAAAAAACAAGTATGACCTCTGGTTCCTACTCTGGAAGCCCTTTCCAGTTCTGAGTGTCGCATTTGTGGTGCAGGACCCTTGACTCTGGTTCTGCTGTGTTCGTTGCTCTGGAAATTGTGAAACTCTCAGAGTGGTGACATCTCAATGCTACCCGCCATCTGGAAGCCCACAAAGTCAGGAACTTCTAGAATCAGATTAGTGTGGGTGATTATTCTCTGTACCGTCCAACCCAGCAGGGTGCTGTCAGTCATCACCGGATGAAGGTGACAGGCAAAACCAGAGAGGCCGTCCATCTTTAAGTCTCTGCAAACAAGTCTTCTGGGGGTGGGCGAGCAGACTCGGGATGTGCCTTTTTCCCGCAGGTTTCTGCTGAGCTTGCCTGCTCAGTTATATTTGATTAAAGCAAATATTAAAACCAGAACTGGTTCAAGTCGACTTTGAAAAAAGGTGTCCCTAGAGGAGTAAAATAGCAACAGGCAGCCTGATTGCCCCAGAAAGTTTGTCAAAGATATGTATCCCCCAGAGCAGGTGGTGTACACACCATCAAGAACTTGCTCATTCCCCAGCACACATCCCAGGAAGGATCAGCCTCAGCATTTGCATCACCTTGTAGCTAATTGTAGAGGGGCCAGGATTCTGGCCTTGCCGCTGTGGTTTTGGTGGCATGAAGCAGAGTTCAGGGACAGACATGCAGCTGAGCTTTGGTCTCTCCCCAAATGCAGAAGTGTGACCTCTGATGGGACATTACCTCTGGCAGTTTGCCTGGGCTCTCTTGTCGCCATCCCAGGGAAATGCCAGGTTTTCCTCTGACGTGATGTTTGGGCCCTGAGTTCTGCCCAGTTCCCAGAAGGGCCTGGTGACAGTTGCGGCGGTGCTGACATGTAACGTGGTGTGCTGTTTGGATGCTTTTGTCTTGGGGATCCTCTCTTGTGCAATGCTGCAATGCCAGCTCCAGGGGACTCCTGGCTAGTGGCTGGCACTGTTTGTATCCACTCTTCCCATGTGGCCTTCTCTGCACTGACCATCAGGGGTCAGGGAGGTAGCTGTCTCCTGTTTTATAACTGTCTTCCCCACCCTGAGCAGTGGTCTAGACCAGCAGATAGAAATCACGCATAAAACCCAGCTCCTCTAAAGTACAGGTGTACGTATAGAAGACAGGAAGATATTCCCTGCCTTCAGCTAGCAGTGTAGCAGGCGATAGCATCCTATAGGAACACTGTAGGGTGCAAAGATACTTCTGTCCCCTGGTTTTGTAGTCCATGGCCCTATGTACCCAAAGTACACCTGGTAGGAAAATAGATACCCTGGTTTTTTGCTTGTTTTTTGGAAAAGTATTCACTCCATTGCAGGGCGGGGGTGGAGGGAAGGAAAACCAGGTAATACTCAAAAAATAAGTGCTAAGCCTGAATCCCCTTAGATGAGCACTGCTTCTCATTCAGGGACGCTAGTCAGAAGCAAGGAAGCAATGACATGCGTGCCCCCACCCCCCAACTACCTCCCTGATGAGAAATTCCACAGGTAGGGCTGGGCCACCTAGGTCCTACTGAGAGGCGAAGCCAGCTGGACTTCCTGGGTCGAGTGGGGACTTGGAGAACTTTTCTGTCTTACAAGAGGATTGTAAAATGCACCAATCAGTGCTCTGTAAAAACGCACCAATCGGCACTCTGTAGCTAGCTAGAGGTTTGTAAAATGCACCTATCATTGCTCTGTAAAAATGCACCAATCAGCGCTCTGTGGCTAGCTAGAGGTTCGCAAAATGGACCAATCAGCACCCTGTAAAATGGACCAATCAGCACTCTGTAAACTGGACCAATCAGCAGGACATGGGCAGAGACAAATAAGGGAATGAAAGCTGGCCACCCCCAGCCAGCAGCAGCAACCCACTGGAGTCCCCTTCCACGCTGTGGAGACTTTGTTCCTTCGCTCTGCACAATAAATCTTGCTGCTGCTCACTTTTTGGGTCCACACCGCCTTTAAGAGCTGTAACACTCACCGTGAAGGTCTGTGGCTTCATTTCTGAAGTTAGAGAGACCACGAACCCACCAGAAGGAACAAACTCCAGGCACACTACAAAGCAGACCTTGTGGCTCCCGTGCACAGACCTCAATAGGAACCTGTGCCTTAACATGTGTGCCCATTCAAAAAGGACTCATTCCTGCAGAGAGAACAGAAAGCTTGTGAGATGGGAACCACTGTTAGCTGCCCAGGACTTTGGGCTCTTTGAGATCCATTCAAATAATTTCATTCCCGGCCAGGCACCGTGCCTCATGCCTATAATCCCAGCACTTTGGGAGGCCAAGTTGGATGGATCCCGAGGTCAGGAGATCATGACCAGCCTGGCCAATATGGCGAAACCCCATCTCTACTAAAAATACAAAAAAATTACCCAGACGTGGTGGCATGCACCTGTAGTCCCAGCTACTCGGGAGGCTGAGGCAGAAGAATCGCTTGAACCCAGGAGGCAGAGGTTGCAGTGAGCCAAGATCATGCACTCCAGCTTGGATGACAGAGCGAGACTCTTTCTCAAAAAATAAAATAGTTTCATTCCCTTTCCTATGATGATGTGGAATGTCACAGATGCCACAGAAAGAGACCATCACATGGTGGGCCTTTTTTGTTTTGTTTTGTTTTGTTTTGTTTTGTTCTGTTTTGGAGACAGAGTCTCATTCTGCCACCCAGGCTATAGTGCAATTGTGCAATCTGAGCTCACTGCAACCTCTGCCTCCCAGGTTCAAGCATTTCTCCTGCCTCAGCTTCCCAGTAGCTGGGATTACAGGCATGGGCCACCACGTCCAGCTAAATTTTTTTGTATTTTTAGTAGAGACGGGGTCTTGTCACGTTGGTCAAGCTGGTGTCGAACTCCTGGCCACAAGTGATCCACCCGCCTCAGCCTCCCAAAGTGGTGGGATCACAGGTGTGAGACACCACACCCGGCCTTTTTTAACTAAACATGAGACATTCAGAAAGACAACAAGCTGGTGCAGCTGACAAAAGTGGAGAAGAGTGAGGACAACTGTGTGTTCATGATTGAGGCAGACAACTGAGAATGAACAAGGGCTCTATCTATAGTCACCCAGGGACAGTGGATGTGGACTGGACGTGTGAGCATGCTGATGAAGAGTGCACGCTCTTGCACCTTGTTTCTCGCTTGTCCCAACAAGCAAAGATGAAACATATTAATTATTAACTGTGACACGGGATAGTGGGCAGGGATATGAACTTGCTCATCACTCTGCCAGCAACAACACAGAGGAAATAAGAGACCGACTCCCCACTGCCTCCCTCCACATTAAGAATATCCCATATCTAACATTCAAGGCTTACAGGAAGGATGGAGATGGGGTGTGTACTGGGAGAGGGGAGGCAAAAAGATGCACCCCTGGCTTCTTTGACATGGCCTTCTTTCTCAGCTACCACACTTCATTGGAGATTGAAGTTTCAGTATTCCAGTTCGGATGATCCCTTCAGGCACTCCTCTGTTGCATAAAATGGTGGCAGAATTAAAAGTAGCAGTGTTATGCTATTATATGTAAACATTTTGAAAAACAAGCCTGCTGGATTCTAGAAAGAAAAAAGGTTATGTGGACTGAGGGCTATTTTTAGAGGAACACCATGGGGTCGATATTCGTAAGTTTGGGTTTCACAATACTTCTTGCTGCTATGCAGAAGAGACTGAAAAAATATATACATGAATTCATGTGTCCCTATTTCAGTGTGCTTTTTTTTGAATTGGGAAATATAAAAAGCATGATTAAAATGGTCTATTTGACAAATAAGCTTTTATCGCTGGTGACTTGACAGTGGCGAGGCTGTGGCAGTGCCTCTCCATGCTGGGATCTCACCGGGGACAATTGCTGCATGAGTTGCAGGCGGCGTGAAAGGATGTCCAGCCTTGTCATAAGCCAGAGGAGGGCCACAGATGTCATGCTTACCTTCCTCAGTGCAGATGAGCAGGAGCAGGCAGTTTAGCATGTGCCATCTGAGACCATATGCTGAAGGTCTACTATCAAAAGTGTATTGGCCAGGCATGGTGGCTCATGCCTGTAATCCTAGCACTTTAGGAGGCCGAGTCAGGCGGATCACCTGAAGTCAAGAGTTTGCGACCGGCCTGGCCAACATGGTGAAAGCCCATCTCTACTAAAAATACAAAAATTAGCCAGGTGTGGTGGCGCATGCCTGCAGTCCCAGCTACTCGAGAAACTGAGGCATGAGAATCACTTGATCACAGGAGGTGGAGGTTGCAGCGAGCTGAGAGCACACCAGAGCACTGCAGCCTGGATGACAGAGTGAGACTCTGTCTCGAAAAAAAAAAAAAAAAAAAAAAAAAAAAAAAATATATATATATATATATATATATATATATATATATATATAGTTTTGGTGGCTTAAGGGGTTTTTTTGGCCCTCCAAAGCCCCCATGAAAGTGTAGCTATCTTAGGAAAGTGCAGTATCTTAAAAATATGCTTCTGAAACTGGGTGTATCAGAAGGTACTCAAAGGCAACAGGGTAAAAACAGTGCGTCGTCTTGGAGGGTCAGGGTTACTTGTCAACTTGGAGGAAAAAAAAAACTGTTAAGAGCCTGGGTCTTGCTATGTTGCTGAGACTAGAGTGCAGTATTTATTCACAGGCGAGATCGTAAAGCACTACAGCCTCGAACTCCTGGGCTCAAGCAACCTTCCTACCTTAGATTCCTGAGTAGCTGGGACTACAGTTGTGTACCAAGGTGGGTTTCCCTACCACATCTGGCAGGGAAAACATTTTTATACGAAAATAAGCACAAATATGCTATAGAGCAGAGTACACCATTTACATGAAGATCAATACGAGACTTCCAAGAAATATTCTGGCTACCGCAGCCCCTTTAAGCTAAGTCCCAAATCCCCAGGAGAACAATTTTTTTTTTTTTTTTTTTTTTTTTTTGAGACAGAGTCTCGCTCTGTCGCCAGGCTGGAGTGCGATCTCGGCTTACTGCAACCTCTGCCTCCCAGGTTCAAGCGATTCTCCTGCCTCAGCCTCCCGAGTAGCTGGGATTACAGGCGCCCACCATCACACCCAGCTAATCTTTGTATTTTTAGTAGAGACGGCGTTTCACCATGTTTGCCAGGATGGTCTCAATCTCTTGACCTCGTGATCCACCCACCTCGGGCTCTTAAAGTGCTGGGATTACAGGCTTGAGCCACCGCGCCCCACCCATGATACACATCTTGACAGAGACAGGCCTAGCACAAATCTGTGCATGTAAGTAACGCTTAGCAGGCCCTTGCCAGGTGCCTAGCACTGTGCTTGTTGAATCCTCCCAGTAGCGTTAGGACATTTCATATGTTTGGGCCCTGGGAAGGAACTGGGGAAAATGGTAGATTTTCTTCATATCTAGTGTTTTGTTTGATTCCCATAACAACTCTGCGAAATAGGCGGGAAGTGGCAGAGGCAGGAGTAGGATCCCAGCCCAGGGCTGCATCCGTTCCCCACCTTCCCCACCCACTCTCCTGGCAACTGCGCCCAGCTTCTGGGACCCCCATCAGATGGAGATGTGTTGCGGGGATGGCTGTGCATTGCTTCAGAAGAGTAAGCGGTGAAGACCTGAAACATTGTGCCCAATTGTATTTTCTGATATCCTGCTCCTTCCTCCCCTGCAGGTTATTTGTCTAATGAGTCTCAGAGCTCTTAAGTGTTTCTGGGCCATCTAGTCATCCCCGGCTGCTGGCAGTTGAGTAATCTGTGTACTTTTCCAATGGACTCTAATGCCAACTCCCTAAACTTAATAGAATAAAAGTGTGATCAGCTTTAATGACCAATTTATGCACAGTAATAGTCTGATGTGGCTGTATAAGTCAATTTGGGATTCTGGAGGGACTGTAACTTGAAGGTGTTAATTGCACTACCTTACTTCCGTTGACCAGACCCTCACACCTGCAGCTTGGAGCATCGTTCTCTGCCATTAGCACCACAGCAGCAGTCCCGGCTAGCCTCCTGTTGTGTGCTGGCACATTTTACAGCCCAAATAAATGCAAGAGAACTGTTACACAAACATTTATTGCCTCAACTGGTTACCCCTCATTGAGATAACTTTTTAATATTTCCTCCCTGTGTGAACTGAATATTTCCCCTTCTTCTTCTGTAATGGCTCTGAAAATCCCATATAGCCCCGGATTCTAGGCTTAAACCCTCTGCTGGGCCAAATTTAAATCATTTGATTTCACTTAATGGTCAGCGAACATTCTTTTTGCAGTAAGTGGTCCTACCGCTGTTTTTATTCACTTGTCTTCATCAGTTCTGTATTTCCACTTGTGGCTTACCATCAGAGCACTCTGTAATCACTCATCTCTCTGGATTTTAGAGTCAGCGGGCACAGACCCTTAGAACCATGGAGTATGGGACTGATATTTTTAGTTGTTAGGTACTTTCTGAGCACTTTCTATGTGTCTGGCACTGTCCTAAACTGTGCTTTGAAGGCACCGAAGTCAAGTAACATGATCCCTTCTCCCTCCTCCCCTCAGTCACCGATGCTCATGTAGGGGAACTGAGGCAGGCCCACTTACCATTTCAGTATAGGGACCATGTGGGTGACCCCAATATATGCGGTATATGTATCAGACAGACATGCATCTCTGTATCCGCTTAATACCATTCACATTGTAAGACCTGATGTCATTAGTTTTTTTCCCCCCAAGGGCCATAAAATTGTCATACTGGAATGGGTTTTTTTTTCTTTAATTTAATTCAAACTTCTGTCAAAGCAGACTATAAATTTGGTTTGTTTTGATTTCAAGTTTCCTGAAACTTGGCTCTTCAGATTGCCCCCCAGTTCTTTATTCTGTGGGTTTCCTGTGGGGTCTTTTCCAGGGGGCTGATCCCACCTCACAGCTACATGCCTTACGGGAGGGCACCCCTCCCCCAGAATTTTCATCCTCTAGATTGGTGGACTTTGTGAAATAAACATGATGGTAACTGCTGTAATGGGGGCTTTGGTAAGGAACACAGCAGAGGGCCACACAACAGGAGAATCCTGTGTTCTTGTTCTAGCCGCCACATAGAGAATACGGCCTTTAGCACACACAGCTCACACAGGGAGCTACATGGGGAGAAGCGTGTTTGTTCTGCGGCATGATAAGTGTGCCGCCAAAGCCTTCAAAGGGGCCACCAGAGGGAGCGTCAGCCGGACAAACAGACCTTCTGCAAAGTAGTTTTGCAAGATCCATCAGTAACCATCAAAATATTCATATCTGTTTATCCAACAATTCTACTTCTAGAAACCTTTTATAAGGAAAAATCAGATTTAATAAAAGGTTATATATAAGAATGATAATCCTAGCATTAAGTGGAAACAGTCTAAATGTTCATCATATGGGAGTGATTAAATAGATTGTGATATATCTTTACAATGGAGTATTATACAGTTACTGAAAATATTCCTTAAAAGAACAGTTAATGATATAAGGATCATAATATGAAGTTAAGTTAAAAAGCAAGTTATGCTATGATCCCACATTTAAATATTGTGTATATATATACCATATTTTAAATCTATATGTGATTTAACAGACTAGACAAAAATACCAAACTATTAATAGCCACATATCCAAATGCAACTAAATATTTAGAGCAAGCTTGTCCAACCCACAGCCTGCGGGCCACGTGCAGCCCAGGATGGCTTTGAATGTGGCCCAACACAAATTCGTAAACTTAAAACATGAGATTTTTTTTTTTGCGATTTTTTTTTTTCCTTTTAGCTCATCAGCTTTCGTTAGTGTTAGTGTATTTTATGTGTGGCCCAAGACAATTCTTCTTCTAGTGTGGCCCAGGGAAGCAAAAGGATTGGACACCCCTGATTTAAAGAGAGAAAGAACAGAATCTTTATAATTTCCTGTGTAGCTTTTTTAAACTTTGGAAACAGCTACAATAGGTACCTGTTAATTGCACCTCCCCAGATGATAGGGACATTGTTTCCACTTGCCACGGGGCACAGATTACCCCCTTCTCTGCACCGGCCTTCGTTTCATTAGTCCTATGATCTCACATTAAAATTCTCATTGTGCATTCAAGTCAGTAAGGATTGGTTTAGCTGTGTGTAGCAAGAAACCCAAGTAACAGGAGCTTTTAAAAGATGGAGGTTTATTTTTCTCGCACATAAAAGAAAGCTGGCAATAAGGCGTCCAGAGCTGGCATGGTGGCTCCATGGTCATCAAGCACTCAGTCTCCACCTTTCTGCCCCCCAGCCTTAGCGTGTAGCTCCCATATCAAACTTACCTTACAGTGCTAGATGGCTGCTGGTGTTCCAGCTATCAAGTTCATATTCCAGGCAGAATGGAGACAAACTGGGGGGGCGGGCAGGCAGTTGAGTGCCCCCAGTCTGAGGCAGCCCACTTTCAAGAACTGCCTAGATGCTCCAGCCATGATGACAGCTGACACCTCATTGGCCACCTCCAGCTGCACAGGAGTCTGGAGAGTGTAAACTTCTAGATGTGCACTGACCCCGTAAAGAAAAAGGAGAGATGGATGCTGGGCAGGCCGCAGTTATCTCATGTGGTTATCTCAAATTTTCATAACGTAGGCTCATAGTTATAGTGATGTGTAATTCGCATTATGAAGAAATCATTGATTAGCCAGGCATGGCAGCACATGCCTATAATCCCACTTACTTGGGAGGCTGAGGCAGGAGGATCACTTAAGCCCAGGAGTTCAAGACCAGCCTGGGCAACATAGTGAGAACCTGTCTCTAAAAAAAAAAAAGAGAGAAAAGAAAGGAAGAAATTGTTGGGACCTGGTAGAGGAGCAGCATTTTGGAGAAAGCACTGGACAGAGATCAGAAGATCTGGGATTCATGTCTTTGTGTCTATATGGATTGATTTTTCTGGGCCTTCATTCTTCACCAAAAACTGAGGGCAGTGATTCTTACAGCATCCACCTGCAGCAGTCTTGAACTTGCAAGGGTGGGTCCCCCTTCAGGGCAGCACCCACGTATTCCTCTGGCTGCCCGTCTATAACTTCTGCCACTCCTCCTTCCAAGCTGGAATCACCTCTCACCTGCACTCTTTTTTTCTTTTCGAGACGGAATCTCGCTCTGTCACCCAGGCTGGAGTGCAGTGGCGTGATCTCAGCTCACTGCAACCTCCGCCTCCCAGGTTCAAACCATTCTTCTGCCTCAGCCTCCTGAGTAGCTGGGATTATTGGCGCGTGCCACCATGGCCTATATATTTTTAGTAGAGACAGGGTTTCACCATGTTGGCCAGGCTGGTCTCAGACTTGTGATCTCGTGATCCACCCGTCTCGACCTCCCGAAGTGCTGGAATTATAGGCGTCAGCCACCGCACCCATCCTCACCTGCACTCTTACTGGCCCCTTAACTGGGTCCCCTCGCCACACCTCTCCACCTGTTCTTTGCCTTGACCTGAAGACAAGGTGATCTTTTTAACCACAGATCTGGGTGGGTTGGTCCTCCATTTTTAACATTTTAGCAGCTTTCCATTCCCTCCAAGTGGAGCATGGCATCTGTGTTCTGGCCCTACCCCACTTTTATTCTCTCTTCTCTGCCTTCTCCACCCCCATCCTCACCCTCACCCTTCTCTATCCACACTCAGCCCATTTCTGTCTCTGACAGTCTCCACGTCCAATCGTGTCATGGGCTTCTCACCCCTGCCCCGGCTCCAGCCTCTGGGCCTCTGAGCTCCTCCTCCCTTGAGGCTGTCTCCTCTGAGAAGTCTTCACTGACTCCCTCAGGCTGAGTCACATCTTCTAGATCCCTCTAGTCCCGTGTGCCCTCCTCATGCTAGCACATTCCAGATGCTAGGTCGTTTATCTCAATTCTTGTCAGTTTTCCCTTCCTGACTCAGAGATTTCTGCAGGCATTAATCACATCTGAAAGTCTCACCCGCACAAGGTGCCTGGAACAGGAGGTGGTCACTGCTTGTCTGCAGAATGACTCAGGGCTTGAGCTGCTCCTCCAGGGCTCCTTCAGGTTTTCTGGGTCTTTAAACACCTGTGCACTGTGTTCTGTATATGCCTTTCACTTGTAGGAAAGAGCCCTGCCTGCCTGTCTGTCTTCGTGGCAGAGCCATGTGCTCTCAGTGCATTGGGCTCAGATTCCTTCTCTCGCTCGCTCATCACAGATCTGCTGAGCAGTGTTGTCTACCAAGACTGTGCGAGGCCCAGGGACACAGAAAGCAGTGTTCACCAGTCCTGCCTTTGAGGGGCTCTCACGGGGCTGGAGGAGGGAAGACAGACATGAACAGGAGCACGTGACCTCATAGGGACCACACACAGACCACACAGATGGTCCAGGTGGCTGCAAAGAGGAGGACGGGCTTCGTGAGCATGGCGCCCAGGCTGCAGGCAGTGAACGGGTGGACAGAAGAGCGCCCTCCCTGCAGGAGGGGGCAGGAAGCCAGTCACCCCTCCTGCTACTGCAACACATTTCTCCCCTCCATGTCTGCCACGACTGTCCCTTGGCCAGGTTCCCACCAGCGCCCTAGGGACTCCCATGCCATGTAGGTGCTGTACTGGTTGGGGATCTCACACATCTTTCTCTTGACACTGGCCAGCTTTGTTGAGGGCCCAAAGACTGCTGGAGCTGCAAAGGACCATAAAGATCACCTAGAAGTTTCCAGACCTCATCCCACAGGCGAGGAACTGAGACGAGAGGAAGTGAAGAGTCTCACATGGCAAGTGGCAGAGCCATCCAAGCTGCAGCCCAGCTGTCCTGTTCCTCCCGCCCCCGCCCATCCCAGGGCCTTTCCAGGGTGCCACCTTTCCTTCCAGAGTGCCAGAAGCAGAACACGTGGATCAACACGGGGTCATTCAGAGACCACGCGGCTGTCATTAGAGGCGTCCCAGATGGATCCCGGAGCCGTGGACAGTGCCTGTAATCACAGAAGCTGAGAGTTGGAAGGAATCCATCTGGTTCAACCCTGGTCTAGCATATACCTTCCTTCTCCATCCTCACTTTCTGCTCCTCACGGGGACAGAGAACTCACAGCTTCCCAAGCCAGCCCATTGCATTTTTGAACAGGTTTCTTCTTATGCCGTCCCATAACTCCTGCCTGCCACTAAAGCCTTGAGAAGATGACGGTAAACTCTGTCAAGTACTCGTGAATGTCCGATTGTGGACACTTCTAGGACAGGTTCCTGGTGAATCCCCTGAGATCAATTAAATACAGAACAAGCTCCCAGGTAGCTGAACCATCCGAGCCGTTATACAAAACTGTTTATATTAGCCTAGTTTTAATTATCCAAAAAGTAATGGTTCCCTTTTTTTAAGGATCATTGGTATTCTAGCCTTTCTTTTCTCAATATCATTTGATAGTGGGTTCATCTATCTGTTGAGGTTAATATATGAAAACAAAACCATGTACTATTCAGGGTGGAGGACAATGCCGATCCTCCCCTTCTCTGTAGTAGGGTATAGATGGCTTCAGCTCACCCAGCAGCTATTTCAGGTTGTCCAGAAGGGAAGGCCAGAAAGTCCCTGTGGTGCATTCATCGTGACTGTACCGTAGCCCCTGAGAAACCCAGTGCGGCTCCTCACAGCCCTCAAGATGATTTCCGACCTTGCCACCTAAATTGTGGCCGGTGGACCAGCAGCATCAGCATTACCTGCAGGTTGCGAGAAACGCAGCACCCCAGACCCTCCCCATCCACTTGCGTCCAAAGTCTTCTCTATATTAATGAGAGGAAAGGACGACTGAAGACACAGTAGCAAAGCTCATCACTGTGACTTGTTAGGAGCACTCATTCTCTACACCCCCTTCCCATAACTCCTACCTACCTCTTTTGGTTTTTAATTAGGACATTCACTTGCATTTAAAAATACCTGCAAGATCCCCCCATCCCCCATATCTCCACCGTCTACTTCTCGTTCTTCTTAGATGACGTGCTGCTCTCGCCTCTTCCTTCGCTTTCTCTTGCACCGGAACACTTAGTTATTATCCACGCCACGGACCTTCAAGATACCTCTGTGCAAGGGCAGACTGAAGACCGAGCAAATGGCATGGAAAACAGGACACCTCAGATGGACGGCGCGGCTGTCCTTGGTGACAGAGCACCGCTCTTTAACACATGCTGTAGTAATGACATGATCGCCTTCTGTCCGGGGCCTTCACTTCGAAATAGAGCACTAAGATCGGGGAGGAAAACCATGAGGATGTTGACCCCTGGCTGCTCTGGGTGGCGCCTTCTGTCCGGGGCCTTCACTTCGAAATAGAGCACTAAGATCGGGGAGGAAAACCATGAGGATGTTGACCCCTGGCTGCTCTGGGTGGTAGCTGTGGCCTTTAGGAGTTTACCGTCGTTTCCTTAAACAGCAGTTACTCGCCCCGAGTTACCCATAGATAGTGACCAACTGGTCTGAAATCCAGATAGAGTTGCTAATGATCAGCCCTTCCTTCACCCATTCCACTTGGTCTTAGAAATGTATCACTGAGGAAATGCTTTACAGAAAAACTGTGGCAAGACCCTTTGTTGCAGAGGAAAGACCTGCTCTAGCCCCAGAGAATGGCTCCAGCATCCACCTGAGACAGTGGAAACATTGGGCATTAAGACACTTAATAAAAAGAACACTTTAAAAAGAAGGGGGCAGGAAAGATAGAAGGCAGGAGGTGCAGGCACTCAGAGAACTGCCCTCGACCCCACCCGGGATGGGCCACGGAATAGGTGTTTGCATTGCCCTGAATGCAGTGCTTTTTCTACCCCAGCATAGACGGCACCCATTTCTGCACTGTTCTAAAACCCCTTCCCTATGCGAGAATCAGTTCTAAGGGAAGGAAGCCCTCTTAGGAGAGGAGGTACTGGGCACACATCTGACAGCTCTGCCACCAGCAGGCAGGCGTCACCCAGCTCAGCACAGCCCCGGAATCCCAGGCTGCAGCCTCCTGTGCTGTTTCAGAGGGAAGGAATGGGTGTGTGGATCTCTGTAACTTCTCACAGTGAGGGAAACGGGGGTTGGATGGTGCTCTAGCGGCCGGCTTTGCCCCGCAGTGCAGTTGCCAGAAGGGAGCAGCCCTGGGATGGCCGACATTTGTATTAGAAATGTCAGGAAATGTTCCTTCTGGCCTTTCCCAGGGGCTAGAGGGCCACGGTTCCTGACCTGTGTCCTTTCTTTGCCTTCAGGTCCACATTGGCCAACTGTATTCAACTGACAAGCTGATCATTGAGAATCGAGACATGCCCAGGACCTAGCAAGCCGGGGACCAGCCACCAGTGGCGGCCAGGGACCACCTTCAGCATCCACTCTCTGTTTGAGATGGGGGCTCCCAAAACCAGCTTACAATAGCCTTTTGCGCTGCCTGTCCTGTGGGAGCTGATAAACCAAGTCACATTTGCATTCTGTTGCAGGCTTAGTGAAAAAGGACTGCTGTCTTTCCTTGGTTCAAGTGTTAGAATGGAGAGCTGGAGTTCGTTCAGAATAGTGCTGTGTTACCACGTCTCCCCTGCACCCCATTCCTACCTTGTAGCTCATGACCATTGTGTATAGCATTTCTACACTTTGTTTCTTGGTCCTTGACAATAAAAAGAATGATCTCCCTGAGCCTTTGACCCCAGATAAACCCCTCCCGATTAATGCATTTTCATTTCCTACTGATACAAGGCCTGGAGAAGGCTGTTGGGGGCCCTCAGGGAGGGTTAAACTCTGTGACGAGAACTGCCTTGGTGAAGGCAAGTTCAAGCACCACTTGAGACTGGGGGCAGCATGGAGTAGGGCAGGGCTACGGGGGTACACGGTGCACCCTGCGACTTATACCTCAGCCCAGTACAACAAAGGTGACGGGTGTGTAGGTACACACCCAGAGATGGAGCACTGCAGATCAGCAACCTCAGCCCCACCTGGGAATTTGCTGGAAATGCAGGCTCAAGCCCCTCCCCACACCTGGTGAATGAGAGAGCCCCAGCCTGACCCAAGCCCAGGGCGACTCCCATACCCTGAAGCCTGGGGCATGGTGGGCAGCACTGGTGCCCAGATCTGGCTGGTGGACAGAAGCACCTGGAGAGTTGGAGAGCTTCTTAAAAAGACATCTCTCAGCACTTCCCTCTCTGCAGATTCTGACTCAGTAAGTGAGGGGTGAGGCACGGTCATTTTTCTCTATTCTGAAGCTCTCCCAGTGTTTTCAATGTTTAACCAACTGGGGACCCCTGCTCTTTAAGTATATTACAGGTAATAAAGATATTGTTTGTATGCTTTTATTCTTGGAAACAGATTCATTCCAAACATAGAAAGAACATATTAAATAACTTGCTTGTCATCTGGGGAGTTTACGAGGGACCAGACCTGGCAGAGCGGTTTCTTGTTTCCCTTTGCATACAGTGCTCAGTGGATTTGGTATCTGTGTGTTAAGGTTTGGAACAGGCTCATATAAATAGCACCGGTCCTGGAATAGCTGCAGCACTGTCACCCCCTCATTTTAACTCTGACGGTCGTGGGAGTGAGCACGCAGTCTGAGCCCGTGTTCGTCTCACCCTCATGTGAGAACTCATGTCTTCCGGTCGCTTTTAGAGAGCATAGATTTGCTGCAATGATGCGTTCAAATAGATGTAACGTGTAGCCATTCTATTTGGCAGTACAACTTTTGATTTCAGGATAAAGTCTTTTTTTTTGAGATGGAGTCTCGCTCTGTCACCCAGGCTGGAGTGCAGCGGTGCGATCTTGGCTCACTGCAACCTCCACCTCCTGGGTTCAAGCCATTCTCCTGCCTCAGCCTCCCGAGTAGCTGGGATTACAGGGGCCTGCCACCACGCCCAGCTAATTTTTTGTATTTTTAATAGAGACGGGGTTTCACTATGTTGGCCAGGCTGGTCTTGAACTCCTCGGCCCCCCAAAGTGCTGGTATTACAGGCATGAACCACCACGCCCTGCCAATTTCAGGATAAAGTCCTGAGCATCTGTGAAAATAATGAAGCTCTTAGCAAGTCCTAGATCTCTTACCCTCTAACCAGTTCCTGCCTGGGAGCTGCAGTGTTAGAGCACATGCAAAGCCCTTAACTGGGGGAGAGCTGTTCGGTGGACAGTGAACGGAGGTGATGTGGCAAGGGTAATCACTCCCTTCAGCTGACTGTCACGGGGCAGAGCCGCCCAGCCCAGCCCTGTGTGTGGCTCTGGCTCAGGTTTTCCACTTTGCATCAGTGCAGTGGAGTTCGTGGTCACTCAGCAGTGAATGCATCCAACCATGCTACTAATGCACGGCACTGCCAATTTATACTTAATTTAAGCAACTGCTACTTGGAACCGAAGTCCAGATTTGAACCTCCGTGCTGAAGGCATCAAATTGCCGGCAAGATAACAGCTCCAGAGGAGACTTCTCCCACTCCCCCAGGTTTTACGCAATGAGGCAGTCCACCCAAACTTAACGTGGGCTGCAGGCTGTAACAGCAGGTTGCTTTTGTGTTCATTAAACTGCATGAATGGGTTTGAACATGCCCAAAGCCTTGCTAATGCAGACTTAATTTTGTAAAATTAACTATGCCTTTGGAATCTGCAGAAAGATACAAATCCGAATTCTGTGGCAGGAAACGCCACAAACAGGCCTTGGTCCTCCACCTTTCAGGTGTGTATCTGGCAGGCAGAGCCTGGCACTGGGTACTCCCCAACTGAGATGACCCAATATTGATGCTAGAGCTTCGAATAAAGTGGCATTCCCATGGGGGTGACCCCTGGTGTTTCTCTAGGGAAGTATTCCGCCTCCTTGACTATGCACCAACTGAGGGGAATGTGGGCAACTCCAACATCCATCATGGCCAGCCTCACAGAACTCTCTAGAACTTGTGCCTGCTCTGAAGATAGGATCCAGGCTGGGGTCTGGAGATCACTTTGCAGCACTAATATTGAGCAAATGAGAACTACTATCATTAGTTAACTTCCCAGGCAGAACTCATTGGCCGAGCAAGGCTATATCCTAGACTTTCAGAGACAGCTCTGGGCTGGGCTGGCTGTCATGACAAAATAGCTGGGAGATCTTGCACGGCCAAGTACAGGGCTGTGTTATTCTGATGGCTGTTGGAATCTGGATTTTGGAACTGAAAGAATTGGCTAGATTGCTTTAGGTATACTCCGTCCTGCTGCTAAGTAAGTAGCAGTGACCTTTAACTCCCTTCATCCACAGCCTCTCCCGTTATCTCAAGCCCCACCATACAACCCACCATCATCCAGGAGCAAAAGGGACAGGCAGAGGGTGAAGCCTACAAAGATGACAAACATCAGAGCTCACCTAGTCCAACCCTCAAATCTTCAGGTGTTAAAACAAAGAGCCTGAACATCTGCAGATCACGTACAGAGTCAGGGCCTTTCCCCTAAACCCCTTTCACTCATTCATTTCTTCACTCAGTATTGACTAAGGCCACCTAGTGCCAGGTGCCAGGGAGCAACCAGTGAACAAGACAGACGTACCTTCATAAAGCCTGTGTCTAGCAGGGAAATCTGAGAAGAAAATGACAAGTGTTACGAATGTTACAAAGAGGGAAATATGAGTGCTGCCAGAGCCGATGGGACGGGCCAGGGAAGGGCTCCCCAGGGGATATTTACACGTGCAAATTAATGATGAGGATTGGCTGTGTGAAGGTGGGGAGAGGAGCTCTCTAGGCAGGAGGAACAGCACATGCAAAGCCCTTAATTGGGGGAGAGGGTAGTGCCATGCAAAGAACTAAAGGGAGTCTGGGATGGTGGCAGGCAAGGAAGAGGGCTCTTTCCACATCGTGGACGGCCTTGGAGCCTTAGCCTAAGGATGGTGAGCAACTCGGGAGTTTTTAGGCTAGATGAGGTTTTTGTTTTGTTTTGTTTTGTTTTGTTTTTTTGAGACAGAGTCTCGCTCTGTTGCCCAGGCTGGAGTGCAGTGGCATAATCTCAGCTCACTACAACCTCTGCCTCCCGGGTTCAAGCAATTCTCCTGCCTCAGCCTCCTGAGTAGCTGGGACTACAGGCGCACGCCACCATGCCCAGCTAAGTTTTATATTTTTTAGTAGACACAGGATGTTGCCATGTTGGCCGGGCTGGTCTTGAACTCCTGACCCCAGATGATCTGCCTGCCTCGGCCTCCCAAAGTGCTGGGATTACAGGCGTGAGCCACTGCCCCCGACCGAAGTTTGTATTTTTTAAAAGGTCACATTGTCTGCTTTTGAGGGGATACACTGGGAGAGATGCAGGGAGACCAGTTTTTGGGAGGAGTGGGGGATTGGGTGTGGCATTCCAGGCAAGCGATGATGGTGACTTCACCAAGAGGCAACAGCTGAACAGAAGCAGAGTCAGCATCACCCTGAGAACTGGCTGGGGTGGGCCACCATCGAAGGAGGACAGGAAACCTGGAGCAGAGCTGCCCCCGCTGAGCACAGCCCGAGCTCCCCAGCCCACCTGTGGATGCGCGAGAAAGTCCACGGAGTCCCCTAGCCTGGTCTAGCTTAGGTCAGTCATATTCAGCCACCCCTCAGACATGTGCTAAATAATTAACTGTTACATTAGTCACTGAGTTTGGAGGTAGATTATTATGAAGTAACAGCAAACTAATACAGAGAGCATCTCTGTATTAATGTATTAATGTATTACTTTCTCAGGGCCACATAGCAAACCAAAGAGTAGGCAGACAAATGGCCAAAACTGCAGGTCTCCTGTATGGGGACATTTCCACAAATATCTTCAGAATACAGGTCACTCCCTTTAGAGAACAAGTCCTGGAGAAACAGTCGAAACAGTCATCACGTGTCCTACAGATGGACGGGCTGGCCAACCAGAAAGAAAAGAAAAAGTCGAGTCAGCAGAACTTGGTGATTGATTGGATGAGGAGACCAGGCCTGAGGGCTGCAGGGAGTCTATGAGGAGTCTCAGGAGCAGGGCCTGAGGAACTAAGAAGGGGCTCTGGCTGAGACCAGACAGGACCAGCCACTGTCTGGAATTTTGTCCCCACTGCTGACTTCGAACAACCTCAACTTCAAACAGAAAGCCCAGACTCGATGAATTTATCTTTTCTTCAAAGTAGAGAAAGGGTAGCTCTTTTCTTCCCAGGAAATTGTTTATCCATTTAATAATTTTAAAAAATCACTGGAGTTGGGTGTGGTGGCTCATACCTGGTAATCTCAGCACTTTGAGAGGCCGAAGTGGGCAGATCACTTGAGCTCAGGAGTTCGAGACCAGCCTGGGCAACATAGTGAAACCCTGTCTATACAGAAAATACAAAAATTAGCTGGGTGTGGTGGCATGCAACTGTTGTCCTAGCTACTCTGGAGCCTGAGGTGGGAGGATCACTTGAGCCTGGAAGGCGCAGGTTGCAGTGAGCCATGATCGCACCACTGCACTCCAGCCTGGGTGACAGAGTGAGATCCTGTCTAAAAAAAAAAAAAATTCACTGGGATAAAACAACTTGAAAGACCCTTATAAAGATTTTACCCGTAACTCTATAGAGCAAATAACTTCCTGCTTTAGGCAAAGCTCTTTGTGTGTAAGTTCAATTGGAAGAGGAGGGCTGGTGGGGGGAGATTCTCTACTTTGGTCATGAGATTAACATTAAAAGTTTGAGGAAGGTTGCTCTATATATTGGCTGCGTGTTTCTAAGACTGAAAATAAAAGCACAGTAAAATATCAACAAGTATACAGAAAATATACATTTGTAGAAAATTAGCTTTTTTTTTTTTTTTTTGCTAAGTACTTCATACAAACTAGTATTTGCTTTCTAGATTAAAGAATATCTCCTCCAGGTGTGGTGGCTCACACCTGTAATCCCAGCACTTTGGGAAGCCGAGGTGGATGGACCACGAGGTCAGGAGTTCAAGACCAGCCTGGCCAACATGGTGAAACCCCCATCTCTCCTACAGATACAAAAAAAATTAGCCGGGCGTGGCAGTGGGCGCCTGTAATCCCAGCTACTCAGGAGACTGAGGCAGAGAATTGCTTGAAGCCAGAGGCAGAGGTTGCAATGAGCCAGGATCACGCCACTGAACTCCAGCCTGGGTGACAGAGTGAGACTCTGTCTCAAAAAAAAAAAAAAAAAAAAAAAAAAAAGAATATCTCAGATATTGAAGCGAACCTATAAATAACAGCAGAAGCTGAAGAAAAGATAACGGATCAAAAAGCAGAAGGAGAAAGCTTCCCTGTCCCCAAGGACCTGCCCACAGTCGTGGATGAGAAGTCCCTTGATAAGTAGGGTCTGAACCCACATGATCAAATGTTAGCTCTGTGAACCTGTGCCAGTGGCTGTGTGTCAGTAGCCCAGGGTGATTCAGAAGCCCCATGAAGCAGCCATCTTTCCTGGATCTCTGGAATGTACACATTTGCTGAGATCACAAAGATGAAGCTGGCAGAACCCGAGTGGATATTCATTATTACGAACAAAAGAACAGCCAACAGGAGCCGTGCCATGTGCAACCCCGAGTTGACAGATGCCTCCCCGCTGCTTCTGTGTTTGCCAGTTGTTACAAAATGATCTAGAGAAAAACTGGAACTTGATGGAGAAAGCAATGGCTTACGATTCAGCAGGCTTTCTTGGAGAGTTTACCTAAAGTCTATATGGACGGTGGCTCAGCTCACCTCTGAGAACAATACGATCTTCACTTTTCAATCTTTCTGCAGCTCTTATTAGTGCCGCAGGGAACCATGGATGAAAATGGCTTCTCGTGTTGATATCCATTTGGGGAATAGGATGGATGCAGCTGCTTTTGCTCAAGGGCAGAGTTTTGACTTCAAAGACCCTGAAGAGAACCCAGAAGGAAAACTCTCAGAGGTTAATGGACTATATTCTTTACCTGGGGGATCGTTGACACCACAGCAGTAAAAGCGAAGTCAGTGTCGTGCTGTCTTGAAATTAGATGACAAGAATGACTGACACCAATAGAGCTGGAACTGCACTTGGAGCCTGAGTAGCCGGTCTCAGGCTAACCACACCTGTGCTGACCACAGCGTGGCCCGTGTTGATCATGAGGCATTCTGGCTGTACCTCCACAGGGATGCAAGACTTCCAGTGAGAGGCTGCTTCTGCAAGAAAATACCTGCCTAGAAATGGTCCGTTTTCTCTTCCTAATAAAGTGATAAGCTTTCTTAGTCCAATGGTACTAAATAGAAACCTTTTTCTTCCATCAGCCAGAGAGGTACTTTATTTCCTTTGTTTGGGAGTGTCAGTTAAATATTGTTGAAACATTTCACTAGAACTTCCTGTCAATTACCTAATGAATTCATGTGACTTCATCGGTCTTGAATACAGAGACCGTTTAATAACAATTCAATTGGTTCAAGTCTTAAAGGAGCGTTTCATTTACATGCACATGTGTGATTTGCACAGCACATACAGGATGTATGATCAAGGACTACAATGCTGAGGCTAAGAGTCTTGTCAAGAGTTGCCAAAGACACTCTTCCATTCATATTTCAAGCATGTAATGTGTTTAAAATTATTAATTTGCCAAGTTTAGCATACATTAACATATTTAAAACATAACCAACACTTCCTTGTGGTTCTGTATAAATAGAAGCTTGTCCAAAGTAGAGAAAGGGTAGCTCAATAGCTCAAACTACGGAAAATATAAAACATGTCTTTAAAAAAGAAATTAAATGGCTCACACCTTTAATCCCAACACTTTGGAAGGACGAAGGAAGAGGACTGCTTGAGGCCAGGAGTTCAAGACCAGCCTAGGCAACATAACTCTCCAAAAAAAAAAAAAAAAAACAGAAAGCATTAGTTGGATGTAGTGTTTTCGTGTTTTGCCTGTAGTCCCAGCTAATCGGGAGGCTGAGGCAGGAGGACCACTTGAGCCCAGGAGGTCAAGTGAGCCATGATTGCACCACTGCACTCCAGGCTAGGGGACAGAGTGAAAAAAAAGAGAGAGAGAGGGAAAGATAAAATGGTGTGGTGGTAGTTTTGAGGATGGTGAAAAGAAACTAGTCACTGGATGGGACAGTCTGAGCTGGTGAATGTCTTCATGTACGAGGGACTCTAACCCCAGCCCAGCCACTAGCTGGCTGTGTGATGTTGCCTGAATCCTGGTTCATAGAGGCTTCTTGTTGAGAAAATAAGAGCAGGTCCACTATATGCAGCCCCCAGCTATGGACAGCCTAGAAAGTCATTCATTCCTTCATCTTCCAGCCCTGCCACTTCCTGGCGGTGAGATCCTGAGCAAGTAGCTTCACCAAATTTCTGTTTCCTCATTCATAAAAAGGAGTTCATCAAATACCTACTAAGGATTTTCAATGCGTAACACAAAGTTGTTTCACGAGGTTTAATACACGGTAAGCAATAACTGTTAGCTCCTGTGTCATTCCTTCTAGAAACTGCCAGATACCTTAGGGAATGAAGAAATGGACCAAACATGGATTCATCCCTTAATCACGGAACATTTTGCGTTGTCCTTAAGACATGTATGTAAATAGCTGTACGAGTTCTGTAAATTCACAGATAAAATAGGGCTGGAAGAGGGAGGGAGCAATATTCAGAAGGAGGAACTACTTCTACCTGAGCCATAAATGCTAGGATAAGGGGTGTGGGGGTTATGTGGTGGGAAAGGGAGCTGCTATGCAAGGGAACAGCGATGTACGGCAGCGATGTGTAGGGAGAGATACACAGAGTGGCCACTGAGAGGGGAGGGGGACCAGCTAGGGCCCTGTGGCAGGCACGGAGAGGTAAGGGGACTAGGGGCTGGCAGAGGATGGGGCAGTGTCTGTGTGGGTCAGATGGAGAAGAAAGAATGAATCCAAAAGGCACTTCCAAATGATGGACTTGATGAGCAATGGAGACACAGAATAAAGGATGGGGGCGAAGCAAAGATAACACCAGCGCTTTGATCCTGAAAGACTGGCAGGGGGACTGCCCCTCACTGAAATAAGAGGCAACAGCACATCCCCTTAACAGGAACACACGTCCACAGGAGCACACCTCACTCATCGCTGTATGCCTGTGTTTTGCAGAGTCCTGGTTGCAGTAGAGACATTGGGGGTGTCAGCCAAGCTCACAGGAACCCCTTTTGATCCCTCACAACAGGAGTTGGGGGTTCTTGACCACCATTTTCCATCATGACCCCACCCCCACTTCTAACCACAGCTGATGGAACTGGGATGACACCCATCCCCAAGTAGGCCAAGTACTTTCTCTTAGAACTAGGAGTGAGAGCTGCTGTTTCTGTCTGGGATTCTTGCTGGAGCTCAAGTGACACAGGCCTGGGAGGTCCAGAGCGGTCATCTTCCGTCCATCATGTAGACAGGGGAGAAGAGAAATCCGCTCTGGAAGGAGAGACGAATGCAACCTCAGAGAGCAGCGATGAGGCAGGGACTGTTCCTGCTGGTTCCAGGGCTCCATACGTCCTGGCTTCCAGGCCCTGGAGAGGCCCCATGGCCCTTAGATTCCAGGCAAGAACCCAGCATCCATGAGCCAACTCCCCTCCTTGCTCACAGTGGCTTGTATCAGTTTCTGTAACTTGCAGTTTGGCACATGCTGGGTTTTATTGAAATATGGAGCCATATTGAGGCCTGCAGGAGGTAAGTTCCCATTTTTTAGTAGGTAAGTTCCCTACTGAGAAGGGGACCTCGTCCTGCTGAGTCCTGCAGAAGAGCCACGGCAGGTCCAAGATGGTAAAGAGAGGGACACTGGCCTCTGGTCCAGACATTGACAGGTCTAAATGTCTAGAGCTGCATCCTGAGGAGAGACCAAGGAGGAGAGGAGGCACCCAAGCAAAATGTCCTTCCTGTGGATCAAGTGCAGATACGCTGGCTTCTCTCTGTGTGTATTTGTTTGATGAGTAGATGGTTCAGAGCAGTGGATCTGGGTCAGATTGACCTGGGTTCAAATCCAAGCTCAGGCTCTTACTTCCTGGCACATGACTCAACCTTTCTGACAGTCAATTTCTTCAGCTATAAACTAGGAGTGATGTGCCAGGTGCGGTGACTCACACCTGTAATCCCAGCAACTCAGGAAGCCAAGGTGGGAGGATTGCTTGAGGCCAGGAGTTCAAGGCCAGCCTGGGCAACATAGCAAGACCCCATCTCAAAACAAAAGAAATAAAAAATATGAAGATCATAGAGACAGAATGTCATCCTGATAATTGACATAGGCTACAAGGAACAACATTAGAGTCAAAATTGGTTCTATCCCAGCACTTTGGGAGGCCAAGGCAGGAGGATCACTTGAGCACAGTAATTCAAGATCAGCTTGGGCAATATAGTGAGGCCTCATCGCTATAAAATATAGATAGATAGATAGATAGATAGATAGATAGATAGATAGATAGATAAATAGATTTTTTTTTAATTAGCCGAGTGTGGTGGCACGTGCTATAGTGGTCCCAGCTACTCGGGAGGCTGAGCTAGGAAGATCGCTTGAGCCCAGGAGGTGGAGGTTGCAGTGAGCCGAGATCATGCCTCTGCACTCCAGCCTGGGTAACAGAGTGAGACCCTGTCTTTAAAAAAAAAAAAAAAAATTATAGAAGTATATACCTTCAACTAGCCCCTTCAAATCCAAGGGAAACATGAGTCTGCAAAGCAAAAGCAGATGCACTGCCCAGATTGTAGCCCCCACTGGTACAAGAAGAGAGACAAGAAAGCCGTGACCCACCCACCCTCAGAACCTCTGAGAGATGCGCTTATGCCACCAGTCAGTGTGGACAATGGCTGTCTCCCACCAAGCGGGTCACTGTGAGCAGCAGTGGGGGGGTTGGTGGAGGGGAAGAGACCACAAATATAGGAAAAGTCCTCTCGGCAACCAGATGTGAAGAATAAGTGTTCCTCCAGCCCACCCCCCAGCTGAGAGTTAGGATTGAGTAAAGTCATCCAGGAAAGTGGCATCACATCCTATGAGTACCTAACCAAGTGGAAAGCAGCCATTCCCCTCAGCAAGGGAGAGACACAGTTGGCAAGTGAGAACACCAGGGGTTCTGCCCGCCGTGGTACTGATGGGTGCGTGCCTCGGGTGATGTAAGATGAGGCGCGTGGACGTGTACCTCCCTCACCCGGTTCTGCCCACCCTGCCTCAGATGGGCTGTTGCAGCATGCATTGTTTCCAGCTTTTGACTATGACAGATAATGCCACCGTCAATATTCTTGTACGTGTCTCCTGGTGCTCGTGTGTACACACTCCTGTACCTAGGTGGAATTTCGGATCATGGGGTTGTTCTGGTTCAGGAGATACTGCCAAACAGGTTTGCATAGGGACAGGCCCACTCCAAGGGTATGTGTAAATGGGTTTGCTCATGAGAATGGCATTGATGTGAAGCGGGGATCTCTGGGCCAAGCCCAGGCTGAGAAGCAGCTCTCTGCTGTGGGCAGCCTGCAGCCAAAGGCAGCCTGGCCCTACACCACTCCCGAGCAGAGCAGAGCCACGTGCCTGCTGGGCCTGCCCTACCAGAGACTCACAGTGCCAACCCTGGGGAGGCTGAGGGTCCATCTGAATGAAGAAAATGCCATTTCCTTACATGTGTGGAGCTGGCTGGGTTTGGAACGGAGCAGGATGTGTAAGCGCAGAGACTATCTGTAGATGTAGGCGTGGAGTTGTCTGTATAAATTAAGGTCCAAGCTGGGTGCAGTGGTGCACCCCTGTAGTCCCAGCCACTCAGGAAGCCAAGGCAGGAGGACTCTGCCTGTCCCAGGAGTTCAAGGCCAAGCTGGGCAACATAGCAAGATCCTATCTCTAAAAAGAATTTTTTTTGTATAAAAACACACACAAAACAAAAAGAACAGACACCAAACAGGAGGCCCCTCAAGAGTAGCCGCTTTAGATCGGGTGGATAATCTCTGAAGAGGCTGTTGTAAGGAAACGCAGTGTATGTAAGTGAGATTAGTGTATGTACAGCATGTGTATGATGTCGTAACAATGTGCATGCTTAATACACATCTGCGGTGGTTTGAATATTTGTCTCCCTTCATTGCTCCTGTTGAAACTGAATCCCAAAGTGGCAGTATTGAGAGAATGGGCCTTTAAGAGGTGATTGGGTCATGCAGGCTCTGCCATCATGAATAGATTAATCCATTAATATATTAATTTATTGGCCGGGTACAGTGGCTCTTGCCTCTAATCCCAGCACTTTAGAAGGCTGAGGCAGGAGGATTCCTTGAGCTCAGGAATTAGAAACCAGCCTGGACAACATAGTGAGATGCCGTCTCTACAAAAAATCAACAAAAATGATCCAGGTGCAGTGGCTTATGCCTGTAGTCCCAGATACTTAGGAGGCTCGGGCTGGAGGCTGGAGGATCACTTTAGCCCATCACTTTAGCTGCCACGAGCCATAATCGTGCCACTGCACTCCAGCCTGGGTGACAGAACAAGACCCCGTCTCAAACATATAGATATATTAGACTGTTGGCTTTCTAAGAAGAGGGAGAGAAACCTGAGCAAGCCTGCTCGGCCCCCTCACCATGTGACGCTCTGCGTCACCTCAGAATTCTGCAGAGAGTCTCCACCAGCAAGAAGGCCCTCACCACATGCAGCTCCTTCACCTTGGACTCCACAGTCTCCATAACTATAAGACATGAATTCCCTTTCTTTATAAATTATCCAGTTCCAAGTATTCTGTTATAAGCAACAGAAAACAAACTAAGAGCGTCCCACCATGTGGACAAGAAGCAAATGGATACTTTCTGCCCAGTTAACAAAAACAGTTTGTCTGGTTAGCACACTCAGGGCTACTATCATTTGTCCTCCCAACTGGAAGATTCAGTTATGCTTCCTACATTCAGCTGGAGCCAGACAGTGTTTATCCTCAGAATAAAATCAGCAAAAACCAAACTGGCAGAGGCCAGAGGGAAAAGAGAAAGATGTTGAGACCAACGGCTTGCTTGGCACTTCACAACTAACTTCCCTCAGTGCTCACAACAATCTATATTAGGCAGGAGTTACCGCCCCTATTTTGCAAGCATGAAAACTCACTCACACTATTTTAAGGGTCTTATCTGAAAGCACTTGGCTAGCCAGGGGTGAGCTGGTGGCAACTGCAGGCCTGGCTGTCCTAGAGCCAGTTTCTCATCCCCACACAGGCCACCTCCCCCATAGCTAAGAGTACTTCTTCACCAATGCTTTATACACTTCTCAGTGGTAGGGTTGGATTTTTGTGTTTGTTTTTTTGAAACAGTCTTGCTCTGTCACCAGACTGGAGTGCAGTGAAATGATCATAACTCACTGTGGCCTCTACCTCCCAGGCTCAAGCAATCCTCCTACCTCAGCCTCTCAAGTAGCTGGGGCTACAGGTGTGCACCACTACAACCAGCTAATTTTTAAATTTTTTGTAGATATAGGGTCTCACTATGTTGTCCTGGCTGGTCTCAAACTCCTGGCCTCAAGCAATCTTCCCACCTCAGTTTCCCAAAGTGCTGAGATTACAGGCATGAGCTACTGCACCCACCTAGTGGCAGTTTTTTTGTTTAGTTTTTATTATTGTAACTCTTATTGTGAAATGGTTTAAAACTCACAAGAAATTGCAGAAATAGCACACAGAGATCCCATATCCCCTTCACGCAGCTTTCCACAATGAAAATGTCTTCCGTAATCATAGTACATTGTCAAAATCAGGAAATCTACTTTGGCATAATACTCGGGGTTTGTTTTGTTTTGTTTTGTTTTTTGTTTTTTGTTTTTTTGAGATGGAGACTCACTCTGTCACCCAGGCTGTAGTGCAGTTGTGCGACCTCGGCTCACTGCAACCTCCACCTCCTGGGCTTAAGCGATTCTCCTGTCTCAGCCTCCCGAATAGCTGGGACGACATGGGTGAGCTACCACGCCTGGCTAATTTTTGTATTTTTAGTAGAGATGAGGTTTCACCATGTTGGCCAGGCTGGCTTCGAACTCCTGACTTCAAATGACCCACCTGCCTCTCGGCCTTCCAAAGTGCTGGGATTATAGGCGTGAGCCACCACGCCCAGCCAATACTCAGGGTTTTTAACCTCAGCAATGAGGTTTGTTAAGTTTATCCTAAAGCTGTCTCCTTACATATTTTAAGTTTGGCCTAAAGGTTTTTCTGTACATAGTGAACTGTATCCTAACTGGATATGTAAATAGACTGTAACCTACATTTGTGCCAATCATTGAGTTTCAGCCAATCACAGGCAGCCAACTGTTGAAATCAGCTTAAAATAAGGCAATAAGCTGTAACCAATCCAGTTGTTTCTGTACCTCACTTCCATTTTCTGTACGTCACTTGGCTTTTTCTGTTCATGAATCTTCTTCTACCACGTAGTTGCACCGGAAGCCTCTCTGAATCTATTCTAGTTCGCAGGCTGCCTGACTCATGAATAGTTCTTTGCTTCGTTAAACTCTGTTAAATTTAATTTGTCTAAGGTTTTCCCTGTAACAGGTTTAGGTCAAATAATTCTTTATTATGAGGATCTGTTTAGCAGCACCCAGGGGCTCTACCACTAGATGCCAGAATCACACCCTCTCCCCAATTGTGAGCACCAAAAAATGTTTGTAGACATAGTGATCACTTTTATTTTAAATCTTCAATAGATATATAATAGTTGTACATATTTGGGGCTACATGTGCTATTTTGACACCTGTACGTGTCTGATGATCATATCAGGGTAACTGGGCTATCCATCATCTCGAACGATTATCTTGGTGTTGAAAACATTACAAATTTTCTCTTCTGGCTACTTTCAAATACACAGTAAATTACTGTGAACTATACTTTCCCTCCAGTACTACCGAATATTAAACATATTCCTTCTATCTAACTGTATATTTGTACCCATTAACCAACTCCTCTTCATCCCCCTTCCCCTTCAGTGATCCCTTTTAAAGTACTACATCACTTACATTCTGTATTCAAATCAGGGCTTTGGTTCCACAATTTGTAGGTGTAATACATACAGAAACACCACCATACAGTCGTGCAGCAACAAAAAGTACAAGAAAATCCTCAGAATTGAAAAGACATTTTCAAGCCAGAAGGATAGAATTACCCTGTTTAAAAACCAAGGAGACATCTGAAGGCTGGGCTTGGACTGCAGTAGTTCTCAGTGTAAATAAACGCTGCCAAAACCACATTCACAGAAATCTGTTAGTCATCCCTAATATTCCACCAGGCACGTTGCTCAAGCAAATGTTTTTTCTAATTTGTTGTTTTGTTTTTGTTAAGAAACAGGATCTCACTCTATCATCCAGGCTGGAGTCCAGTGGTGCCATCATAGTTCACTGCAGCCTCAAAGTCCTTGGCTCAAGCGATCCTCCTACCTAAGCCTCCTGAGTAGCTTGGACTACGGGTGTGTGCCATCAGGCCTGGCTAATTTTTAAAGTTTTTTTATAGAGATGAGATCTTGCTTTGTTCTCCGGGCTTGTCTTGAACTCCTGGCCTCAAATGAACCTCCTGCCTCAGCCTCCCAAAGTGCTGGGGTTACAGGCATGAGCCACTGCACCTGGCCTCAAGCAAATCTTAAAACAGAGGTAAATGAGGTTTTTTTCTTTCACATTACTAGAAGGAACTGTTTAAAATTCCACATAATCACATTAAAATACACCATCCACAATAGTGGCTCATTCTTGCCACTGCTGTGTAGCTGATAAAGGAGCACTCAGCCCTATCTGGTTTCAGTTAAGTCAGACACTTTGGCCCAAGTCCCAAGAACCAACCTAGTCGGGGTTGGGGGCCTCATCAGGCCCACTGGCAAGTCAGGACCCTGCACAGGCAGCATCCCTAGAAAGCTGAGGGACTCCAGACACACACCTGGCGAGGCTACATTGCATTTTCAGACCCTGAAGAAATGACTTGGACATTTCAGTGATATTACAATGGTGGTCGATGGACTATTACTCACAAGGAAGCCATTGCACATGAAATTGGGTCTCCCTGCCCTACAGTCCCAAACCTCTGCCAGCACGTGATGGTTAATGGACCACAGGCATCCACTGTTGCCTCTCATGCGTGTGCCTGCAGAGAATGGGGCCAAATTGTTACAGAAACCCTTGGATCTAACAAATCTAACCAGATAGTACAGACTCCTTTTAAAAAGTTTTTTTGTAAAGTGGCAAATTAGAGCTGGGTATACCAGACTCATTTTGTAAGATTTTCTGAACCAACTGGACATGGCAGAGTCTAAAGTGAAGGCTCAGAAAACTCTGCCTTTGACTTTGAAGCAGCCATCCGGGCACTTCTGCCCAGGCCAGAGTCAGCAGAGGCCAGGGAGGACAAGACACAGCCTGGGCTTGGAGCCCCAAGGCAGGCGTTCCATCCCCCTCCACTGTCACATGCTCTAGATAGTGGTGGGTCATGCCAGGCAGGGACAGCCCCTGGCCTCAGAACTTAATATTTTTACAATACATCTCAAAGGCATCATTTTCTCTGCCAGAAAACAAAAAACAAACAAACAAACAAAAAGCAGTCTTCCAGGGCTCATTGCACCAATACATAAATTCATCTTTAATTACTTTGGTAAACAGCACAATCCAAAATAACTCAGGATTCTGGTTACAAAAGCAACATCTAGTTCAGGTGGGGTTTTTTGGGAGGGGTGGCGGGTGGGGGACTCACAGACCTTTCTAAATGTGTACTAAGTTATTTTATTTCCAAAGAACATATTGTGTGTTTCATTGTTAACGCTTGTCTGCAATTTAATACCCAAGTATATTCACAGATATCATGGGGACCTTCACACCCAGTTGGATCTATGCTTTTACAATCCTAATGCAGCAAATAGAAACTTACTAATCTTAGGTTCTGCACCTAATGGTGATCCGAGCGTCACAGGGGCTCTGGGTTTGCTGGCTGAAAAATGCAATTTAAAAAAATGCCTGAAGTCTGTGCACATAAACACGACTGCTGCTTCACCAGACTGAAAGGAACACAAACAGAATGCCTCAACCTACTTACAGTGGTTCTGAACATAAACTGACTGAATTTTTTTTTGAGACGGAGTCTCCCTCTGTCGCCCAGGCCAGAGCACAGTGGCACAATCTCGGCTCACTGCAACCTCCGCTTCCCGGGTTCAAGGGATTGTTCTGCCTCAGCCTCCCTGGTAGCTGGGACTACAGGTGTGCACCACCACGCCCAGCTAATTTTTTTTTTTCGTATTTTTAGTAGAGAAAGGGTTTCACCATATTGGCCAAGCTGTTCTCGAACTCCTGACCTCATGATCCGCCCGCCTCAGCCTCCCAAAGTGCTAGGATTACAGGTGTGAGCCACCACACCCGGCCATTTTTTAAAAATAATGTAAAACCTATGGGAAGAAAAAGTTTCTGGGAAATAGTGAGTTCTTTCACCTACTAAGGGTTTAAAAAGATGCTGCCTCACCTGCACCAGAACAACCTCCTGATGACAAGGGTTCTTTACCCAAAGCTGTCAAGGAAGGAGCTGAAACTGCACATCCTCAGAGCACAGCAAGGCAATCCCTTTAAAGGCTGTTAGTTTCCCAGGAACATAAAATTCTCATCTGCCAGAGTGGACACTTCCTCAACCTGACCCAAGAGTAGCTACTTGTAGAAAAACCATCTGCAGGATGTGTTCATGAAATTTTCAACTTAAAGATGAAATGTTTCAAGCTTAGTTCATGAAATCTGTCTGCCCCACTCCTAATTCATCCAGATTTTCAGACTGAATTTCCTATTTCCAGCTATGTTAGGATGCTGTTGACTCTGTGGGAAATGACCTCAGGTAACAAGTTTCAAAGAACAGGACTTGACCAGTGACAACGATGGGAATGGGAGGAGTAACTACAATCGGAGAAATTATACCAGCCCAATTTCCTTAAATGTCTTATAAGTCACTTGAAAATGGCTTTGCCTTACCAGAAAAGTTTGCATATGTATATGCGTGGTTTGTATAAATGTGGAGTTTCTGGTTGAACTTGCTCTGAACTCATGACTTACTTAAATAGCCTTTTACTACTCCATTGATCTCACCTATTTGATTCCTCTAGTACCAACTCAGTAGGAAAATCTCACCAGCAAATCTTAAAAGGAAGCCCTTGATCTTTGCCATCTCAAACATCTTCATTTAGCTGACACGTGCCTCTGTTCTTTCCAAAAGTTTCCTGTTCACAGTCAACCAAAGTCAAAGAACTAAACTTCACAAAAAGCAAATGCAATGTCTACCAAAAAGATTCAGAAGAGTTGAAATCTGAATGCGCCTGAAGTTACGGTATTTAGCACTCTGACAATCAGACCTTGAAGGATTTAAGGATCAGTGACCGCTGCGTTCTGATGTCACCTCCCTGATCAGCTAAAGGGAGTCCAAAGAGGAACACAACAGTTCACAAGGTGGAAGGTGTCTATTTTGTGGTCTGGAAGCAAAAAACAGTGTGTCCCAGGTTTCCAAGCACCTGCCCACTTACACTCAAGACAGCCAGGACCACTCTGTAGGAGGGGAGGCCGGGACACTGCAATGAGCCCGGATTGTCAGCTGTTCCCAGCCCCTTGCCTTAGTGACTTCAGGCAGCACATCCTTGATTCCAGGAGTCCGTCGGGTCCCGGCATCTTGGGGACTGGCTGGACAAACGCTGGACTGCAAATAATCCATGTTGCCAGTTGAGTTTCCACAAGTCGCAGCATATTCTTTTAATCTACAAACCTGGGTCCTATTGTGTGAACCAAAAATGCAAGTTTGATTCAGTTCCATGATGCCATTAAAAAAAAAAAGAAATCCCATTTCCTCTCTAGGGCTGTTCCTTACACTCCTGATAAAGAACACATGGCACCAATCACTCTGCCCCACAAGGCTCCAAGCCACAGTGCTCCAAAGAAACACAGAACTGAGTAGGGGAATGAAAGATCTTAGCCTACTAAAATAGAAACCGTTGTGCTAGAAAGCGGAAATATGGAAACCTGTGAAATGACGTATGAAGAATCCAACACTAATGCTCCTAAAATGAACTGAGCAGGAAGGCTGTGGGCGGCCTCCTTGTGGACAGGCTCAAGAGCCACAGCGTTCCAGGGAAGCCCTCACCCCTCGGTCAAGGCAGAAGAAAGGACACTGCATGAGGGGACGGTCAGAATGGAAAGCCCGCCACACACCTGAGAGGAGAAAATCCCCTGCCCCTACAGCTGAGGTTTGTGGATAACAGCAACTGCCCCCATTCCCAGTTGCTCCTGAAAGGCTGCCTGAGCCGTGGCTCTTGCTGCCCTGGACAGAGACTTCCAGTGTCTCCAGAGCTCAGTGGGTTTCCAGAGTCCACCGTACACTTCCTGGAGCAGGATCCTACCCTCCCTAGTTAAGTCTTGGAACTGGCTGACCACCTTGCTTCATAAACCGGAAGCTTCCCGGGGAGAATATTGTTTCATACAAACTGCCACATTCTCAGCCCATGTTTCTGAAGCTCTAGATAGGGACACATTTCATCCAACATTCCCTCACCCAGTGATCCATGGACACACTTGCCAATAAGGAAGAAACTAGACTCCCTCTCTGGTGGAGGACAGGGTCATTAACTCAGCTGAGAACTTAGTTTTTATCACTAGTGCTAGGTAACGTGTTAAAGTTATTGCATTTTTAAGGAGAATGACCTTCACTTACTCAAGTTGAAGCAAATATTGCTGCAAAAAAGCACTGACTGCATTGCACGGATTTTGTTTGTGGTGTGTGTGTGTGTGTGTGTGTGTGTGTGTCTTCCTTTCAGGAAATACACTCTTAAATACTTCCTCACTCTGGTCGTATTGTCCTTTCCTTTGAAATAACTTTTCAAAAACAAAGAAAACCTATTTTTATTACCTTTACATTTCACTGCATAATGTTTGCTATTAGTCTACAATGAGAAGTTGGCACTTTTATAAAACAAATTGACATTCAAAAGATTGCCAATGCTAATGCTTTGGGAAGGCTACACACTTTGGTGAAATACTGGGCTGTTTAAAATATTTTACCAAATTATGAACATTTGACGCACTAGTCTCTGAGACTGGGGGGAGAGCAAAACTAGGTTTCCTTTCCTAGCAGCCATACTGGATGCTCATTATATTATGAAATAATTTCTTTTAAAATGAATCATTTGAACTTTAAAATATAGTTTTGAAAATCAGTAATGGTGTTATGACAGAATAGAAAGTCTTCTGTACATACCACTAAAAATCTATTTCTCTTGTTTGAGTCCAGATTTAATGGGTTACCATTTTAAAGGATACTAGACATGAAGATCTCTCTTTGAATCATTATATTGGGCTCCTCATTTAATTTTAAGTAATTCAAAACAATTCAAAATGTTGCTTTATTGCCCCACAAACAAGCATTTTCAAACAATGTTATAGCATATGTATACTGTCAATATCTTAAAAATGAATGTATTTATGAATATATAGGAAAAATATGGTTATGCAATAATGTACTTTTAAGAAATGGTATATCAGACCAAGATTACCTGATGATGCATCAGAAGGCTTGATAGCTTTTATATTTAGTAACAGAAAAATTGTTTCATTTTATCATTTATTTTTCATCAAAGTCTTTATAAGCATATATGAATTAAGTATTCATTAGTTCATTGATATGACCATTGACCATTTTAAAAAGTCTAAATTGTAATACATTAACTCCTGATGGCTTGCTGTCAATAAATTATTTTTTTCCTATGATCAGTTTACTTTGGGAAACACTGCCATAGTCAAAGGGATATCTCCAACCCAAAGTTCAAACTAAATACTTCTATTGTGTAAGATGCCACATTTTGAAGCACAGAAATATCCGGCAGTTTTGTAGTTTGAAGCCAATTCAAACGGGTGCTATGTTTCAGTTGCACTGATGTGTTACTATTTTTTTAGGTGAAAGAAGGCAACAGGTAGATTCCCCTACCTGACACAATGATAACCGCACTTTTCACATTTTCGTGTTTATTCTAAACAAGATTACTGAGAGTCATATCAAGTTTTACCTTTACCCAAAGGGGGTTTATTTCAAGTGGCAAAAGCTCACTAAAGTCTAAATGCTTTATTAACTATAATTGTCAGCATATTGTGTTTAAAAAACACTACTTCCCTAGAGCAGGGGTTTGCGAGCCTTCTGTAAAAGGGCCAGATAGTAAATATTTTACACTTTGCCGTCTGGTCTCTGCTGTGTCTACTCCACTCTGCTGCGGTAGCATGGAAGCAGCACAGAGAAGACAGAAACGAGTGTGCACGGCTGTGTTCCAGTAAAACCTGATTTGTGAACACTGAAATATATATTTTATATAATTCTCACGTGCCACCAAATAGTACTTCCTTTTGAATTTTTTTCAACAATTTAAAAATGTAAGGCCAGGTGAGGTGGCTCACGCCTATAATCCTAGCACTTTGGGAGGCCAAGGTGGGTGGATCACCTGAGGTCAGGAGTTCAAGACTAGCCTGGCCAACATGGTGAAACCCTGTCTCTACTAAAAATACAAAAATTAGCCAGGTGTGGTGGCAAATGCCTGTACTCCCAACTACTCTGGAGGCTGAGGCAGGAGAATCGCTTGAACCTGGGAGGCGGAGGTTGCAATGAGCCAAGATCGCACATTGCACTCCAGCCTGGGCGACAAGAGTGAAACTCCGTCTCGAAAAATAATAATAATAATAATAAAATTAAATTAAAAATAAAAATGTAAAAACTATTCTTAGGTCACAAGCCCTACAAGAATAAGCTGTGTGCCAAATTTGGCCCATGGGCCAAATGTACGTATGCCCAGCCCTGTTCTATCAAGCAACAGTGAAACTGTCCCTCCTTAGAGACTACCATCCCTAAAACGACTGACTGTACTCGCCATGTGCTGGAAAATGGGAAGACTTAAAAAAAGGGAAATCACTGAGGCAGAGTCAAGGGGTGACAGACCTTACTCGGGATGCCCTCCTGCCCACCCATGCACAGAGGGCCACATCATCCTGGCATCCACAGCCAGCACAGCGACCAAGGCCGTCCATACCCCACCCAACGGGCCTGCAGAGGTGGCCATCTGCGTCTGCGCAGCACTGACTCGCTGGGCATGCTTCCTCTTCCATCAAGTCACCACTCCCCACTGTGGCTCTGAGAGAACAGAAAGCCACCTTCCCATCCCCCATCCCCTGCGCTGGCAGTCCAGCGACTAAAAGGGCCCAGCTTCTCTGACTGCTAATGGCCCGGCAAGTCTCCTAACAGTGTGTTCTGCCTACACAAAGGGCGCTGGGGCGTGCGTGCCCGGCTCTCGCAGATCACAGCCAAGGCCTGCCCGAGGACTGGCATTTCAATTCACCAAACGTCTTAATTCGGAGGGGGACGGAACACTTTCTACAGAACATTTTAAAGCACATGGGAAGTTTGGGCCCTTTCGCAGTAGAGAGGAAGGAATGAAGGGGAGGAATTTGTAGGCTGTTGTTTAAGGATTGTTAAAGTGCGCACATCATCAGCTGACAAAGATCGGCCGACTGCCAATGCCTCCCCAAACTCACGAAAGCCAAAATTCAGAGTACAGCGTAAAAGGGGGTGCGAGTGGCCTTTACTTTTATAAAGGACATTTGTACACAATGTCGCACAATAAACAACGTCAAGTCTGGGCACACATTACCCACATCTCAGTCAAAAGAAAAGGGTGGCCTGGCCCAGCCCCGAAGGGTTTTCTCTGAGAAATAGGTTGGGGTGTAAAGGTCCCACGCGTGCACCCACAGTCCGTGGCACCTTCCTCGTGCACGGTGGCAGGACGCTTTGTTCTTTCCCTAGGGGTCTCCAGCAAGCTGCAAGGGCTACAATATGATATTTAGAGTTAAAAACCAATCCCAAGGCCTTAGAACCATGCCCCGGAGTTGGGAGCCTTTTTCTTGGAGGCAGCTGCTCCGGGCCTTGGAAGTTTCTTCCTATTCTGACGCAGGCTGGGAATTCTAGAGGCCTTGTAGGAAGGTCAAACGGACGAGAAGACTGAGGTCAGAGGCTTTCGGAGCATTGCCCGGGCTCTCTAAGCTCGCTCACTTGTCTGCTGGGGTGCGAGTCGACGGTTCAAAGTCTCCCTCCTTTCCCTCCACGCGCTCCTCACGCCAGACTCGCCACGCTCAGCAAAGCGTCCCAGCAAGTTCCTTGAGGCGGCAGCCCGAGCTCCACGTGCTAATCAACCCCGCCCCACGGCTCTTCGAAACTCTCCAGGCTCAGAGCGCGTCCGCAGGGCGCGCGTAGCGCAGCGTGTAGTTGGCGCCCGCGTTGTTGTCCCAGTACTCGCCCTGCGCGCAGCGGTAGCAGACAGCGAAGTGGACCGCGACGCCGTGCGCGTCGGCGTCCTCTTCGTCCTCAGGCTGCAGGCCCGGGGGCAGGCACAGCGAGAAGTGGAAGCACTCGGCGCCTGGCTCTTTCTTGGCATCCCCGGATCCTGGCTCGGAGGCCCCAGACTGTGCCTCTGGCTGCTGTGGCTCCAGCGGCTCGGGCTGCAGCTCAGCCGGCACGTCCAGGAAGGAGCGCCACTCGGTAAAGGTGTAGCGCACGGTCACGGCCCTGGGCCCAGGGCAGCTGAGCACCCGGCCGGAGCCCTTCACCTCAGCGCCCGAGGCCGTCGAGCACTGCACGCGCTCCAGGCACACGCGCTGCCGCTGCAGACGCTCGGCCGCGGCGCTCGGCCCCGGGAGCTGGAAGAGCGGCCGGAGCCGGCAAGGCGGCGCTGAAAGGGGCGCGGCCACTGCCGCCGCGGCCAGCAGCCCCCCGAGCTGCTCCAGGTCCTCGGCACGCATAGGGAAGCTTCGGAGGCGCGAGAGCACAGCGGGCGGCACCTGCGGCTCCTCCGCCTCGCTGAAGTGCTTCACGCTGGCCAGGCTTAGCCCCAGCGTGTCCGCGAACTGCACCCGCTTCTTGCACTTGGCGCAGCAGCCGCCCGGGCCGAGCGGCGCGTCCTCCGCCCCCTCGCCGCCCAGCGCCACCGCCTGTTGGTGCTGCTGCTGCAGGAACTTGGCCGCCTGCAAGATGGGGTCGGCGGGCAAGGAAAAGGAGCGCGCGCGGCAGCGGCGGCGGCATATCAGCAGCTCCTCCTGCTCCTGGGGGGCGGCCTCTTCCTTCGGGGACAGGGGCCTATCCCCTAGCTGAGCGTCAGGACTCGGGGTCTCCGAAGCGCCACCGCCGTCGCCGCCACCCTGCACACAGGGGACCACCGGGGCGGGCAGCTCCTCGGCCGGCGGGGCCTCTCGGAAGGGCGCTGGTCCCGGCGCCTCCAAACTTAGCCGCGCCCCTATGGGCTCCATGACGCCGTTCGCCCCTGGACTTGCTCGGGCCGAACCGGGCCCCTCTGGAGACTTAACTAACTCCTCGGGCCGTGGAAGGCGCGCAGGGCTGCAGTTCAGGCTCGCCCTCCCCGAGGCGAGTCGCCCCAGGCTCGACAAGACAACGTAGTTCCACTTTGGAGCCTCCGGCTTTTAGCTGCGGCTGCCCAGGGCGAAGTGGGAGGAGGACGCGGGCCTGGGGCCGGCTCCGGGGCCACGCCGCCTCCCGGTTGAACCTGCCCGCGACGGGGGGGGCCGGGGGCGGGGAGGCGCGGCCGCTGGGACACCTGGAAGCCGTGTTCCCGAGTGCTCGGGTGGAATGCGGGGGGCGACTTTCTGTCGTTCGCGGGCTCCCTGCAGCCCTCACCCGCACCCCCGGTGGGGCTCGCGTCTGTTCCGCTTCTTGAGTGCCTCGAAGTGGGGGTGCAGAGCTCGCGCTCAACCTTCAGAGACCCCCACGTGCACAAAGTCTTCCTGCCCATGAACTTGGCCTGACGGCTCTGCCCCCCAGAGGGTCACTGAGCGCTCTCGGCTGTCTCACGGGTTGGGGAGTCCCCGGTGCAGCGCGCAACTGGGGAAATCTTGCCTACGCAGAGGGTGGAAGGAGGCCCATTCCGCGCCGCCGGAGAGCGGGGAGCGCATCCCTTCCCTTCTGCTCCTGCTTTCCCCAAACTTCAGGGCGCCCCGGGTTCCAATCCCACTCGGAAGCCTGACTCGGTCAGGCGCGCTCCGCTCCGCTCTTCCGAAAGCCGGGAGGCAGGAGCCGCCGCCCCCATCTGCCCAGTGGCGGCGCGGGGTGGGCTGCGGCCAGACTGGGGCGGGGACCGTGTGGGGACGCGCCGGGGAGCGGCCATGGCCCGCAGCCGAGAGCGGCCGGAGGCCATTCGCGCCAGGCCCGGGAGCACGTCCCGCCCCTCCCCCTGTCCCGCCCGACGCGCCCGCGAGTCCGCGCCCCGGGCTCCCGCAGGGAGGGCGGAGAGGGGTCCCCGTGGGGCCGGCGCCCACGCGGCACGCACCACCTCCCACCGCAACCGGACGCCAGCGCCCCAAGCATCCTCCTCCCCCACCGGGAGTCGGGGCCTGGCCCGCGCCGGACTGCGCTGTCACCGCCCTGCCGCTCCGGCCTTGCCAGGGGCCAAGGCCCGAACCTGAGGCCGGGGAGGGGTGGGGAAGCGCGTCGTGGTACCTAGGGATTGGGGGAACGTCTAAAAGTGGTGTTTTTCTTGTTTTGGTTTTAAGGCCACCCTGAGGGCCATCTAAGTCAGTGATTCTACTTCAGCATGCACAGACATCACTCGGGGGCCTGTTGTCACATCACAGGGCCCCACTCCCAGAGTTTCCTTCTTTCTAACTTTTTCGAGATAGGGATCTTGCTATGCTGCCCAGGTTGGTCTCAAATTCCCGGCCTCAAGCAGTCCTCCCGCCTCAGCCTCTAAGGTAGCTGGGATTACAGGCGCCTCCCACTGCTCCCAGCTCCCTAGCGTTTGTGACTCAGTGGGCTTGGGCTGGGGCCTGGAAGTATTTCTAACAAGGGGATGCTGATGCTGGGCTCTGGGGACCGTATTTAAACCTATGTGGATGTGTATTCAGTTACTTATATAGAAAGTTGGGGATTCTAGAAACAGAACCACTAATTAAGAAACGTAATTAATTGGGGCTTCATAACTAAAACATGTCATGGTTTGGCAGAACTGAAAGGGGCCAGGGTTTTAGCCATGTTGGCAGAGGGCAGGCAAAAGAGATGGTGGGTGAGGAGCGTGTTAAGAGCTTACATTGATTGACTGAGCACCTACAGGATGTCCTGTCCATGAAACAGGAATCACATCATTCCTGCCTACATATAGGACACAACACTGCAGAAAGATTTCTCATCGCCAAGGCCCCACAGGGTGGCTTTCATGGGATTTGAAGCCAGGCAGCTTAGAGGAAACATTTCCCCCATCACTACTAAGCCTGGGCTGGGAGTGATGTCCTGTAAAGGGGGCCCTGCCGGTCCCCTTGCTGGACTCTTGCTGGTCATTTTATGCCCAGTGTGGAATTCCATGACTGTGTCTTGACTTGGGCATGGCATCTCCAAGAGGCCCCAGGCACACATGGCCTGTCTTCCTGCAGCAACCCTGATTTTGGGAAGGACATTGCTTTTACATTTAAATACACATTGCTACATTATGGAGTTAAATACAAAATTCACAAGCTATTTTAAAGACAAAATAAGACTTCAAAGAGATTTTGAGGTGGTGGCGACCCTTTGGGCTACAACCCTCACTGGGGCACATTTTCACTCCAGGACAGAGAATGAGGTGAGGGAGGTGCTGGGGCATAGAATTTAAGGAAGCATCACTCTCAGGGTCATGCAGGTGCGCTGGTGCCAGCCCCGGCCCACCCTCCTCTGTGTGGTGGAAATGCTAGAGGTCCCACCCCTGGGGAGCTCTCAGTGCATGGGAGGGGCCAACACTATACAAACTCAGCCCCTGTGGCCAATGCTGAGAAGGTGGGATCTGACCTGGTCAGGAGGCCTGTGAGGAAGGTGAGGGGGAGGGAACAGCTCGGACTGCAAGGAAGAACGTGCTGGGCCACGAAGAGGCTCTGTTGGAGGGAGTGTCAGGGGGCTGGACTGGAAGAAGGCCAGGGTGGCCTGAGGGCAGAGAGCACAGAGGAACTGGCGGAGCTGAGGATGGGAGGGGACAGCCACTCAACCTTGAGCAATGAGAGGCCGTCAAAAGGTTTTGAGTCATGAATGTGACTAACCAGATTTAAATTTTGAAAAGATCATTCTGGATACAGGACAAAGAGCAAATTACTGGGGACAGAAACAATGTGAGTGAGCCCCATAGGAGGCTGTTGCCATTGTTGTGGTGAAGGGTGATCATACTTAAGAGATGATGGTTGTGGGGTGGACAAATCTGAGCGCTATTTAGGAGTGAAAACCAATGTAGCACACTTATGGCCCCAAGTGGGGGTAGGTGCAGGGAGGCAGGGGGAGGGAGGTGCCTTAGGATTTGGACTTGAGCTGTTGGGTAGACAGTAGCAATCACTGGGGCAGGGACCCCCAGAAGAGGAATAGAGGGAGGGCAAGATCATGAATTCTGTTTTGACCAGGTTGAGCTTCTCTGGTTCTTACCAACACCAAGTGGTGTCTAACACCAGTTCTCCAACAGGGTGTCCAATAACTCAATTCTGACATTATCTACCTGGAGCTAGTGTCTGTCTCCACAGCTTAGAGGCTCAGTCCCACAAGACGGCCCCCACTTCAGAAGCCACTTGCAAACGGGGTGCCCAGGCTGCCTGCATTTCTGCCCCTCCAGGTACAAATTAGTGTTCCCACAACCCATCCCCAGCTTCCATATGACTCACGGAACTCAGGAAAACACTTTGCTTGAGTTCACCAGTTTATTATAAAGAAGAAAACTCAAGAACTGGCAAAGGGAAGAGATAGAAGACAGAGTGTGCGATGGGCATGGGACTTCCAGGGCCCCTCTGGGTGCACCAGCCTCCAGGGTCTCCACATGCTCCCCACCCAGAAGCCCCACCAGCCTTGCTCAGTCTGTAGCCCCTGCCCCTTTCTGGAGGTCAGTGGGTGGAGTTAAAAGTTCCAGTCCTCTAATCACTTGGTGTTTCTGGGACCCAGCCCATCTTGAGGCTGTCTAGAGAGCCCACTCTAAGTCATCTCATTAGCATAAATTCAGGTGTGATCAAAAGGGACTCTTTATAAAAAACAATTATGTTACAACAAAATTACACTAACAATGTAAGTAATAACAAATGTTCTATCAGAAAATTCCAAGAGTTTTAGCCTTTCTATTTCAGGAACCAAGGACAAAGACCAAATGTCTATTTTTATTATACTACAGGGAGTCTAGAGCTGAGAAGGGAAGAGGGCCCAGGACTGAGCTTTGAGCAGCCCTGATGTTCCCAGATCAGGAGGAGGAGGATGAGCCTGCAACAGGGATAGAGAATGAACAGCCAGAAGGGTTGGAGGGAATGGAAGAGGGTCGTTCTCAGAAGCCAAGGAAGGACTTCAGAAGCAGAAACGGTGTGCACCCACCTGGCGGCCCATGGGGACTTCGGGTCCTCCCCCTTGCCTCCTGAAAGGTGCAGAAACAATGGGTGATCTCTGGCTCCCACACCACTCCTCCACTCTGGCACAATGGATGGTGGGGATGGACTGCTTTTCCAAGCTCACTGTCCCCTAAGCTTTCTCCTGGAGACAGGGCCCAGGTCTTCTCTACTCTGAGATGCAAAGCCCTGAAGTTAATAGTTAAATGATGTAACATGTAAACTAACTTCTTGAAATTTAGACTGTGCAGTCTACCCCCACCGAAGTGTGTTCAGTCCTACTTCAAACATCATGTGCCTCCACTGCTAAAATATTTACTCCGGGCATTCAGAGGCTCCAAGCTTTACCGTTTGTTCGTGTTACCTATTGCTGCATAACAAGCCACCCCAAACAGGGCTGTTTTTAAAAATAATAACAGTATTTATTTTCTTTATTAATCTGTAGATTGGGCAGGGCTCTCTCAGGGATAGCTTGTCTCTTCTCTATTTGCAGTGGTTTGAAGGCTGGGGCTGGGATCATCTGATCACCAGGTCTGGAGTCTGGGCTGGGAAATGTCATACAATTTAGTTGAAGTCATTGGAAAGGAATTTTCTCCTTTGCATTGAAAACAGAAATGGTCCTGGACCCTTCCTAGATATACCAAGGCAATGTTACACTCAAACCCTGTAGTCGGATTCCATAGGTAGCATTCTCAAACCCCTCAAGGAAGTCATAATTGGTTCCAGCACTGCCTTTTAAGCATAAATATTTGCCAAATTACCAAATGTTTCAGCTGTTTCCCAGGCCACACTTGCACAGCCTGAGATAGTTCAGGTGCTCCCGGTTTGGATGCTCGACACCAAAAATTATGAATGAGTAGACCAAAAACCTGGAATAACTTGGCCAAGTAACAAAACCAGGCCTTACAGCTTCCAGACCCAGATTGCAGGCCTCCTGTATTAGATATTTGGCAAACAGTTCTGCTCTTCCAGGGGCACATGAAGGTATGCAGATCCCAGTATGACCAATGACAAGGGTCATGAAACACATTAGATCCACTGGATCTAATTGCAGGTTCCACTCTGACTTTGACCATGAACAGCACTGGTCTTTTTCTCTCTTTTTATTTTATGTGGCAACAAGGCATGTAAAGGGTTTTCACTTAAAATGTCAGGAAAGTTTGGACTCAGATATCTGGGACCTTCCATCACCATGTACTCCACCTTGAATACTAGCCAAATTACAAACTTGGACTCCTTCATTCATATAGTAGTGCCACATAAACATACCAGATAAGATGTCATAGAATACCCACTATATCCTCACTCCAAGTTCTTTTCAATGTCGAGGACCTTATTTCCAAGTTTTAGAATTCATGGCTTGGAAAAGGTGATCCTAAATATTCCCATGGTAATAGAACCAGAGTTCGATACCACTATGCAAACATTGGAAGTATTCCAGTCAGAAATGAATAGTTTAGCCACTGTTGTATTCCAAAATAGTTGTGCCCTGGATACACTGACTGCCCAACAAGGAGGAGCTTGCACAATCATTGGTGAAAAATTCTGCTTCTTTGTGAATCAGATAGGACAAATGGTGTTTAATTTGTACCTTTAAAAACAAAGTTAACACTCCATCAGATCAATGAGTCTCAACCATTTGATTGGACTGGCCTATTCCCAGGATAGGGAGACTGGTTTAATGGTATAAGGAGAAGTATGTTTAGTTTTGTTGTTGTAGTTTTTCTGTTTGTTTATTCTTGTTCTAATCCATCTTCTTCTCTCCTTTTGCAAATCTCTTACCACTCAGCTACTGATTCAATTTTTCTCTTCACATCCACCAAGTCAGCTTTTAATATGTGACGCTTCCTATGAAGTTTCAGATAGGGAATTGAAGGGGATCAGAACACGTGACCCCAAAATATGCCATTTTGGCATGTTGATTATTTTGAGCTGGAAGCAATTGAGAAGATGCTGGAAGACCTCTCAAACTTCCCCTTTCTACCTAAAAGCAGGACATAAATATTCTATAAGAAAGATGCCTTCCTTGCACCAAGAAGAGAATATTCTTATCATTAGAGATGGGAAGTCAACGCAGAGATGAATCTGTGTAAACAAACCTATTAAATTAACCTTTGTCTTTCATTAGTTTTCTCCATATATTTCCTAGTTACTTTCTGACAGTTTACTGACCCCAGCCCAAACCCCTTTTTCCTTTGTTTTATTACATCTCCACAGTTCTTTGTTAAAAGGGTGTGTAAGCTCTCAGACCTATCCACTTCTCTGGGTTTCTATTTCTTACATAGGAAGGGTTTTGTGTACACATAGAAATATTCGTATTAAGTAAAATTTGTATGCTTTTCTCCTGGTTAGCTGCCTTTGTGAGTTTAATTCTCAGGCCCAGCCATAGAACCCAAGAGGGTAGAGGAAAAGCCTTTCCTCTCCTACACCATATATAATATGCCAAAGTATTTTTAAATATTTAAAAATTTTAAGTATTTTAAAAGAGCAAAAGCATTTTAGAAATAATTTTCCTAACTCTTCTTTGGCTTTTGAAAGAGATTAGCTTGCTTAAGCTAAAGCCACAGTGATTTTTCAGGGGCTTAACTGCAGCAGTGGAAACTTTCAAGAAAAATGCCTTATAACTTGAAGGGATCAAGTTCTATAGCACCTTAGGCCCCATTTATCAACACAAACTGAAATATGGCAAGGGAATACACTTGCAATGAATTTGAAAAAAACATGACCCTTCTTGCCTGGATCATTTGTTTTCTCATATGTGTGCGTTCTAATAGAATTGAGGAACTTTAAGGGCTCAGAATATAAAGCCAGGGAGATTTAAATAATGTGTTTAACCAAAGCCATTTAGCCAATCTAGAAGAGCCAGGACTAGAATGACATCTAGTACAGCTGACACCTACTGGTCACCGTGCACTAAACACTGCTTACATCATTTGTCGTCCTCACACAGCCCTATGGGATGAGGATGATGATTATACCCAACAACAGGTCTTAGAGGCTGAAAGAGGTTAAATGAATAGCTCTTGTTACCCAGGTAGCAAACTGCTGAGCCAGGATTTGAGATGAAGTACGCTGGCACAGTCCACTGTCTGAGCCCCATTGCAGCCCTCTCTGGAATTCCACTTGAGACAGGTCATGTTGCTTTTGATTTAAAAAAAAAAAAGTACCCAGTTGAAAGGGGCCATCCACCTTCTTACAGCCAAGGGGATGAGGAGAAAATAGGAAAGATTTAAGGCTTTTTATATGTTTTTAAAATTCTTAATCTCTTCGGCTTCTCCATTTCAATGTGCTTTACTTATGTTTACTTGATTAAGACTTTAACATGATTTGCATAATCTTGTCTCATTGTAACTTGTAGGTCAGAACTGACTGGCCTGAGGATGAAACCCAAAATGTTTCTGAAAGTAACAGTTATGTAAACTTTACATTCTGCAATTATTCTTAACGTACAAGCAATAAAAATTTGTTAAGATTACTGAGGAAAGTTGTAGAATCATCCTTCGTATTTTAGAAGAAGAACCCTAAATGGATTTTGCTTCTAAAGAATCAGTTTTAACTCAATTTTGCTTCTATTTATGTGATTCCATTAGTTGTATAATCATTTATTTTACATGCTGTTGTCAGTAATAAAATTCTTAGAATATTTCCACCAAATAAAAATTAAAGATAAAAAACCCTTTAAATTCTAAAGGGACCAATAGAATATAGTTGACTCTCTATCTATTAATTCTTCCAGTTTTAGTGTCAAGTTTTTATTCTCAGGTAGATCTTACACCCCTTTTAAGTCATTTCACTTATATTTCATAGTTTTTTAAAATTTAACTTTGGATGACTGTAAATACTCATCATGGTAAACACAAATATGTAAACATGTCAGCTCTTGATACACGTGACAGGATTCTAACTGATGAACAGAAAAAAACCACTGGGAGTCCAGGACTGATGGCGACCTCCCACTTCCACATCATCACCCGGAGCAGGTCCTGTCCCCAGCGTCTTTCAGCTTCTGGGAGGAACGCCCTTCATTCACCTTCTCAACTTCCCTGTCCACAGAGCCTGCTCACTTTTTCTACGTGAGGCAGAACTAAAAGGTTAGGGAAATGACCGCGTGTGACAGTTTTCTTTGAGGGAAGAACTTTGCGTTCTCACTGTATGACAGAGACCATGTCTTCCGTAATCCTTATAGGAACCTAGTGAGGTGGTGGAGTAGGCAGCGTGGCTGACCTGCCCTAACGGGTATCCCCACTGTCCCACACACAGCCCCTGGCTCAGGGGAAGCTGACCCCATCCTGCTCCAGAATAGCGTCTGTGTGACTTAAGAGCAGCACCCCGGCCTAGGACGGGTTCAGGAAGGAGCAAGTAAGATGTGGTAGGGGGAGCCTTCGAGGAAGCTCCTGAGGGAGGTTTCCTTTTTTCTCAAGAGAAAGTAGAAGATATGGCCTCTCTTGTTCCCTGGACATTATTGTATCAACTTGAGTGGTTGCAGCCACCCTGCTACTGTCAGAGGTGAGGCCATGAGCATGAGAAATGGAAGAGAGAAGAACGGAGGTCCTTGGCGTAATCGTGTGATTGAGTGGCTAGATCGATGCTTCTCAATGAGCCGGCTATCAGCATTTTCAGCAGAACAGTTCCTTGATAGGGTGGGCTGCTACAGACATTCTAAGATCTCCAACATCCATGATCCCCACCCTCAGAATGCTGCTAGCAGCCCTTGGAATTGTGACAACCGAAAGTTCTACAACCCTGTTCCCAAGCACCCCTCCTTAGGTGGTGATACCATCCCAACCCCATTGACAGCAAAGATGCACTGTGGCTAGACCTCCTATTGTGTGGGATGAAAAATACAACCTTAGGTTTCAGCCAGCTGGAGTTGAGTTTACTGCTGCTTGCAGCACAGAGTGTCCTAACAGGAAGACATTATTATAATAATTTTGAAAGAAAGAATACATTGAGCCTCCAAGAGCTCAAGAAATGTGCCCAAGGCTATCAATGAATTGGTAACAGAGCCAGGATTTGGCTCAAGGTCTAACTCTGCAGCCTGGCTATTTCCTCCCTGTCTACCTTCCTTCCAGTCACGTGCAAGTTACTCTGGCTGGTTTGTTCAAAGGGAAACAAACAAAAAACCAACAAAGTACAGAATAGTTATGTGGAAAAAAAAAATAGCTGGGCGCGGAGGCTCACACCTGTAATCTCAACACTTCCGGAGGCCAAGACGGGTGGATCACTTGAGCCCAGGAGTTTGAGACCAGCCTGGGCAACATGGTGAAACCCTGTCTCTACAAAAAAATAGAAAAATTAGCTGGGCGTGGTGATGCACACCTATAGTTCCAGCTACTAAGGAGGCTGAGGTGAGAGGATTGCCTGAGCCCAGGAGAATGAGGCTGCAGTGAGCCATGATTGCACCACTGCACTCCAGCCTGGGTGACAGGTTTTTTCTGAGAATCTTGTTTCAAAAAAAAAAAAAAAAATACATAAACCCAGTTAGCAGGGGGTGCCTCTGAGGAGCTAAGGTGTATGAAGTGGGAGGGAAACTAACTTTTCATTCCAGATCCTTTTATACTGTTTGAATTCTTTAGTGCAAATATCTTTCCATTTTGTAAAACAGCAAAATTTAAAAAGCAATTATGAATAAATGTTATGTATATTTTGCCACAATTTAAAACATAATAAGAATTTTTTAAAAAGCAATGTAGTACTCAACATTGTTCTAACAGCATTTGGATTCATTACAGCATTTGACTTCTGTCCTCTCATTAGCCACCTTTGGCCACTTGGTCTTATTTCTATGCTCATTCTTCCTTTCATTATAATGTCTTCTTGTCCATTCCTTCCTTTTCCAGACCGCCGTTGCCTCCCTAGTGTGACCCACCTGCAGTCCTCTGGTGCAGCTCTGATAGAGAAATCTTTGATGCCAACTATATCCACCTACCAAGTATAGTGTGAATTCCTCACCCCAACATAATCTGACACTGACCATATGTCCATCCTCCTCTCCTCTATCCCCCTTAAGATGGTGTTTTCTGCAGAGCTTCCCCTAGGAATCCCTTGGGCTAATGTGAGCTCCAGTCCCTCTGCTCCAAATTTAGCTGAGAAGTCATACTTCTACCTGTTTTGCACATTGAGATTCCCTAGGATTTTGTTTGAGCAAAGTGCTTGTGTTAGGCTATTCTTCCATTGCTATAAATATCTGAGACTGGATAATTTATAAAGAAAAGAGGTTGAACTGGATCACGGTTCTGCAGGCTATACAGGAAGCATGACACTGGCATCTGCTTGGCTTCTGGGGAGGCCTCAGGAAGCCTACAATCATGGCGGAAGGTGAAGGGGCACCAGCAGGTCACATGGCAAGAGAGGGAGCAAGGGTGGGGGGAGGTGCCACACACTTTTAAACACCCAGATCTTGCAAGAATTCACTCCCTATTGGGAGGACAGCACCAAAGGAAGAGCACTAAACCAGTTATGAGAAATCCACCCCCATAATCCAATCACCTCTCACCAAGCCCCAACTCCAACATTAGGGATTACAATTCAACAGGAGATTTAGCAGGGACAACATCCAAACTATATCAGCACTCCACAGAAAAACAGTATCACCATTATGACCACCATCACCATCACCACCATCAACATGTATATAAAAGCCAGTACCTTAGAGAAATCTCCTCCAAATCACTTCCCTTAATCACTTCCCTTACTTGTGCTTCTCCATATATACCTATATAACAAACCTGCATGTTGTGCACATGTACCCTAGAACTTAAAGTATAATTTAAAAAAAAGAAAAAGAAAAGCAACTCCTCACTAGTTCAAGTTTTATCATGAAATTGCCACAACCCAGTCACAGCATAGCTTCAAGCTGTCCTCAGAATTCTAGTTCTCTTGCTGCTATTTCTATCTGCATTGACTTCTTCCACTGAAGCCTTGAACCTCTCAAAGTCATCCATGAGGACTGGAATAAACTTCTTCCAAACTCCAAACTCCAAAAAAAAAAAAGTACCTGTGCTTCTCTCCCCATCTCGTTATCAAAATTAGCCAGTCACAGGCAATTTACAAATTTTACCACCTTTTTGCCATTTTTCTGGACTGACCTAGTCAGTAATAATGGCTTCCACTCAGAGGCCAATTTATGGTGAAACTACTGAAGCTTCAGTGCCCTTCGACCTCTTTTCTATGTATTTACATAGCCATGCTTTTGTAGAATTTGCAAAAGTAAGGTATTTCAACTGCATTCAGTTAAGGCCACTTGTATAAGATGGTGTTGGAGTGGCCAGTGCATTTTGGGGATCCAGATGGGGGGCAGGTGAATTAGGGACAAATAAGGAGCAGATGAGTTTAATGGTGTACACAGAGGTGACTTGCAGTCACGTGTGTCTAGCTGAGGCATTGGTGGATGTTGGAATAGTGTCAGAATGGCTTCCAAGAGGCTTCTGTGGCCCCTTGTGCCCCCAACCAGCAGCATGACAGGAAGGTATAAGGCCAGCCAGTCGCAGAAGAACGCCACCTCCAGATGTTCACTTCCATATTACCCACTCCCCTGAGTGTGGCGGGGCCTAGAGCCCCCTGCCTACTGAATAGTTATGGGATGTCATTTCTGTGATTAGGTCTCTTGCCAACGCTCCCTCTTGCTGACATTCTGATGGATCCAGCTGTTGTGTCTTAAGATGCTTTCTGGAGAGGCTCACATAGAGAGTCACATTTTATTTTATGGTGATCATGGAAAGTGGAATATATCAGATTTCTGTGCTTGTTGGCATAATCCTATACTATATGTATAGGATTATATATTATATAGACTATATATAAAATATATATACTATGTACTATATATAATATAGTATTTATAATCCTATATAGTATAGGATATATAGATATAGATATAGATAGAGATATATATAGATATATATAGATATATAAAATAGGAAAAAATATATATATATATACATAGTGTGACCCACCTGCAGTCCTCTGGTGCAGCTCTGATAGAGAAATCTTTGATGCCAATATATATAAAAAATATATATATTTTTTAACAGTCTTGCTCTGTCACCCAGGCTGGGGCACAGTAGCACTATCTCAGCTCACTGTAACCTCCACTTCCCGGGTTCAAATGATTCTTGTGCCACAGCCTCCCGAGTAGCTGGGATAACAGGCGTGTGCCACCAGGCCTGACTAATTTTTTTCTATTTTAAGTAGAGATGTTGGCTAGGCTGGTCTCGAACTGGCCTCATGTGATCGGCCCACTGCCCGCCTTGGCCTCCCAAAGCGCTGGGATTACAGTGTGAGCCGCCATGTCCGGCCCCTATACTACATTTTTTAATAACTGACATACAAAGGAAACTTCATAAAGGTCTTCCAAAATTTTCCTACAAAAATATAAAGGAAAATGTATTATAAAGACATGTCATGCAATTAATTTAAAAATTATGTTTCATACATGATGTTTGTGGTATATGTCAGTCTTTAAATGTGATTTTCTTATTCTAAATAAATGCTTCTTACATCTAATTTTTACTGGAAATTTTATGAACTTTTTCTAAAAGAAGTCTTCATCCCCTGCCCCTCCCTGATCACCTATAATTAGAAAAGCTTCAGGCTCCATAGAGTCTGGATCTGCTTATAAAAACAAACAAACAAACAAAAACCTGGTCTTACCTTTGTTTAAAACTTTGATGTGGGCCGATGCGGTGGCTGTTTCTACCACATCTGCGTTCTACCACACTGCAGAGGTTGCAGTGAGCCGAGATCGTGCCATTGAACTCCAGCCTGGGCAACGAGAGTGAAACTCTGTCTTAAAAAAAAAAACTTTGATGTGAGAAATGCAAATCAGAACCACAATGAGATATCATCTCACACCAGTCAGAATGCCTATTATTACAAAGTCAAAAAACAACAGTTGCTGACGAGGTTGTGGAGAAAAATGTAGGCTTTTACACTGTTGGTGGGAGTGTAAATTAGTTTAACCATTGTGGAAGACAGTGTGGCGATTTCTCAAAGACCTAGAAGCAGAAATACCATTCAACCCAGCAATCTCATTACTGGATATACACCCAAAGAATATAAATCATTCTATTATAAAGACACATGCACGCATATGCTTATTGCAACACTAATCACAATAGCAAAGACATGGAATCAACCTAAATGCCCATCAATGACAGACTAGATGAAGAAAATGTGGTACATATACACCAAGGAATACTCTGCAACCACAAAAAGGAACAAGATTATGTCCTTTGCAGGGACATGGCTGGAGCTGGAGGCCATTATTCTTAGTAAACTAACAGGAACAGAAAACCAAATACTGCATGTTCTCACTTATAGTTGGGAGCTAAGTGATGAGAACACATGGACACATGGTGGGGAAAAACACACGCTGGGTCAGTCAGAAGGTTGGGGGTGGGAGGAGGGAGAGGATCAGGAAGAACAGCTAATGAGCCAGGTGTGGTGCCTCACACCTGTAATCCCAGCACTTTGGGAGGCCGAGGTGGGCAGATCACTTGAGGTCAGGAGTTCGAGACCAGCCTGGCCAACATGGTGAAACCCCCGTCTCTACTAAAAACACACACACAAAAATTAGCTGGGCGTGGTGGTGCATGCCTGTAATCCCATCTACTGGGGAGGCTGAGGCAGGAGAATCGTGTGAGCCAGGGAGGCAGAGGCTGCAGTGAGCTGAGATCGTGCCACTGCACTCCAGCCTGTGTGACAGAGCAAAACTCTGTCATATATATACACACACACACATACACATATATATACATACACACACACATATATACACACACATACACATACACATATATATACATATACACACACACACACATATATATGTATAAAGTTTATCATGAGTGCTGAGTTTTCTGGCCCTCCCTTAAATTTGATGTCCAAGCCAAGTACCTTGCTCACCCCACCGGAGTCCCAGCCCCGCTTGCTGGAGGTGGTTGAAAAGTAACCCAAGATACATTTTCTTCCTGAGGAGCCAGCCCTTGGGTTAAAGTTTAATTTAGTGTGGTTTAAAAACATTTTTTAAATAGATATAATTGTATATGACTTTTATGCACAGACTGTCATTGAAAGGTTATCCAAAAACTAGTAATAGAGTTCACTTTGAGGGAGGGAAAATGGAACGATAGGAAAGAAGCTTGTCTTATACTTACATTATAAATTTTTTTTTTTTTGAGACAGAGTCTCGCCCTGTCACCCAGGCTGGAGTGCAATGGCACGATCTTGGTTCACTGCAACCTCTACCTCCCGAGTTCAAGCGATTCTCCTGCCTCAGCTTCCCGAGTTAGCTGGGGTTATAGGCGCCCGCTACCACGCCCAGGTAATTTTTGTATTGTTAGTAGAGACAGTTTCACCATGTTGGCCAGGCTGGTCTCGATCTCCTGACCTCGCGATCCGTCCACCTCAGCCTCTTAAAGTGCTGTTATTACAGGTGTGAGCCACCGCACCCAGCAGAAAATGTATTTTTAAACCTTTTTTTTTTTTTTTTTTTTTGAGACAGGGTCTTCCTCTGTCACCCAGGCTGCAGTGCAATGGTACAATCATGGCTCACTGCAGCCTTGAATTCCTGGGCTCAAGCACTCCTCCACCTCAGCCTCCCAAGTAGCTGACAGGCATGCACCACCATGCCCAGGTAATTTCTTTTTCCTTTGGTATAGATGGTGTCTTGCTATGTTGACCAGGTTAGTTTTGATCTGTTGGCTTTCAGCAATCCTCCCCTCTCAGCCTCTCAAAGTGCTGGGATTACAGGTGTAAACCACCGCACCCAGCCTGTTTTTAAATTTTTAAGAGAAAATTTCTGAAGATAAATATATTTTTTCCTTATGACAATACTTGTAATAATCACAATACTTATTACAAACAATCAATACTTGTTTACTATGGAAAAATTAGAAAACATAAGATAAAGTAGGAAATAAAAACATTAAACATTTATACTTTCACCATCTAGCAATAATACTGTTAGTAAACATCTTGCTGTTTATCTTTTCTGCCCACCCATTTTCACTCCTGCACCCTCCATCACACTTCATATCATTACTGCCTTGGTTGGTTCTGACTTATATCCAGATTTTATCTCCAACTAGCATATTCTGCTTGCAGAAGAGGGACTGTGTCTAATTGGTCTTTGTAAGTTTCCTAGAGTCTGGCTTTGGAGGCTTGGTCTGAACTAAAGACCTAGGAGACAGAACACCTGGGATTAAACCTCAATGCCACTGTTTCTGCAAGTTACATGGCCTTTCTGAGCTGCAGTTTCCTCATCTGTAAAATGGGATAATGTTAGAGCCTGCATTGTAGTGTTGCTCCATTATGAACATTGAAACAGGAAAATTCATGCAAATTGCTAAGCCTAGCATGTGTTGGTGCACAGTAATTTCTTGCTGTGATTACGTGTCAGCATGGCGCTTCCATTGATTAACTCACCTCACAGTTATTGCATGCTGGCTGTGTGACATGCCTCCAGGTGCTAGGGACGCAGCAGTAAATAAAACAGACACAAATCCTTGCCCTTGGGGAGTTCATATTCTATTGTCTGGGAAAGGGAGACAAACAATATACAAATAAATACATAAAATACATAGTGTAGGCCGGGCACGGTGGCTCACGCCTGTAATCCCAGCACTTTGGGAGGCCGAGGCAGGCGGATCATGAGGTCAGGAGATCGAGACCAGCCTGGCCAACATGGTGAAACCATGTCTCTATGAAAATACAAAAAATTATCCAGGCGTGGTGGCGCATGCCTATAGTCCCAGCTACTTGGGAGGCTGAGGCAGGAGAATTGCTTGAACCCGGGAGGTGGAGGTTGCAGTGAACTGAGATCACGCCACTGCACTCCAGCCTAGTGACAGAGCAAGACTTCATAAAAACAAAAAACAAGAAACAAAAAACAACCATATATATATATATAATATATATATAGTGTAGCTGATGATATATGTATTGTGGAAAATATAAATCTTTGGACATAGTAAGATGTGCGCCGATTGACTAGTTTTTTTTTATGTTAACATGTAGATGTTTATTACTCTTGTTTTTTAACAAATTAATATCTTTACAATATCTGAGTTTTAATTTCTAATAGAGTACGTATTAGTAGATATAACCCAAACAAAATGATGGTCTTTGGGATCCTTAATAACTTTGAAGAGTGAAAAGAAATCCTTAGAACAAAATGTTTGAGATGCTGCCTTACTGCGTTTGATCATGGAAGCTTTTCCATGTGGAACAGCTTAAGTATACAATGGGTTTTCAAAAAGTTCATGAAAAATGCATATTATTTAACAACTATGCATGGATTTCCTTTTTTTTTTTTTGCACCAAATAAACTTGTACTAACTTGTTGTAGCATGTCTGAAGAGGATCTAGGTTGAGGCTCTAAGAAGAATAAAACATCAGTTTGAAAAGACCGCCTATTAGAGAAACATGAATCCTGCTAAAATTGAAGCAAGAAGAAACATCAAACTTATGGTGAAGTTTGGGTGGAAGAATGGTGAAATCACTGATGCTTTACACAAAGTTTATAGGCACAATGCCCAAAGAAATCAGCAGTTTACAAATGGGTAACTCATTTTTTTAAATTCTTTTTTTTTTAAATACTTTAAGTTCTAGGGTACATGTGCACAACGTGCAGGTTTGTTACATATGTATGCATGCCGATAGACTGTTTTTTCCCCAGACTCCCCTCCTCTACTTTCTCTCTGTTCCAGTGTCCCCTTTCCAATGGGATTAAGTCACGTACACAGGGTCTGCAGCAGAGACAGCACGCAGTGGGCCCTGGGTGTGCTGTTTGGAAGGGCTGTGGCATAGAAGAGCCAAGCCTCAAGATCATGGGACATTTGAACCTATGACGTCAGAATACATCAACAGGTGTTTTGATGTGAGTTTTCTTCCGGACCATCACACTGTTGTACTCTTATGTTTGCGCTCACCCATGATCAATAGTCATGGCGCTGTGAAGTCAGGACAGTAAACAGTGGCCCATGGCTCTGTGTGGGGTGAGGGGCCGGCGTGCTGGCAGGAGGCCTTTATGATCCCAGGCAAGTCCTGACTGTGTCTGGCTGGCTGCTGCAGGACCTTTCACCATGTTTACCTTTGCTCTGCTCCCCAGCGGACGATGGTTGATGTCGCATTTCCAAACAGACTTCTACTTTGACCTCATGCAGTGTGACGGTGAATAGACAACAGAATTGTAAGGCAAACACCTGTTTGTAAACAGAGAGAAGCCCAACCACCCTGGTCAAAATGAATGAGCCCAAGCCTAAAATCAATCAGAGTGTGGGCAAGAAGGTTGCCTTTTTAAAGGAAAAATAAAACTTAGAGCCTGTTTTCCATAAGCATGTGCTTTCCATAGCACATTTAGCACTGTGATAAATGTAGGGTGTTCTTGTGAGGAGATTTTAAGTATGTGAAAGTTAATTTATTCCTGCAATCTTCTCATATCCAAGCCTTAACAAATGAGTTCTCACAAAGTTGAAATCATCACACTATATATGTAATCTTTTTTTCACTATTATGATGGCTAAAATTCCTCAACACAGATTGTTTGCTACAAACTGGCATGGGATTTGTTTTAATACTGCTTACTTTGTGTGTATCGTAACGCTTAAAAACGATTAAGATTTGTAACTTTTCCTTTTCCTAAATATAAAGTTTTCCACCAAAACTACAAAAAAATCCATTAGTTTCCCTGCATGGTAGTCAGTCTTTATAAAACAGTCGCCAAGCCTTGCCTCCTGGTGTTCACACCCTTCCCATAGCCCATGTAACCAACAGGAGGCTGCAGAAGTGGTAATGTACAACTTCCAAGGCTGAGTCACAAAAGACACTGAGCACTCCCCCAGCTCTCCCTTGCTTTGAGGAAGCTGGCCGCCATGTTGTGAGAACACTCAAGCAGCCCTTCAGAGCCAACCAGCATCAATTTGCCAGCCATGTAAGTTAACCTCCTTGGAAGCGGATTTAAGACTCTGATGGCTGTAGCCCTGGCTGACATACTCACTGCAACCTCATGAGAAACTGAGCCAGAACCACCCAAATAAAACATTCCCCAATTCCCTAACCCTCAAAAGCTGCACGATTGTAAATGTTAACTGTTGCTAATGACATACTAAGTTTGAGGTAATCTGTTACACAGCAATAGATAACTAATGTTTTCTGTGTACATAAATATCTATAAATGCTTAGGAAGGATCTAGAAAGATGCACATGGGGAATGTGGTGAACTTGGAAGAGGTGGAGTAGTAGCAAAGAAATTAATACTTTTGTCTGTATCACTTTAATTTTTCCTCCAAGTGCATATATGTATGTTTCAATGATATAATTAAAAATAAATTTAGGGGTTCACTGCAGTAGCAACCCCGGGTAATCCTTGGAGCTGGCCTGAGAGACAAAGACATGTGGATCCCAGTGGCCGGATTTCCTCCTCGGCTGAGGCTCTCCGCCTTGGGGGGCGCTGGTCACTTTTGCATTTTAGGGTCTGGAGCGGCGACGCGAAAGCACTTGCCGGCGAGGAACCGCCGTGGCCTGTCTGACTCCTCTCCGCAGCTGTGGCCGGATCCGGATTTCAGGAACTCACCAAGGAGGTAATAAACTCCATCTTAGACTTTAAGCGTTACGTAACCAATCGGAGATTGGCTGAGACCCTGGCGCAAATCGTATGGAGAAAACAAAATAGACCTCCACACCTATTGCTGCAGTGCAGTCCAGGTCCTGGAATCCTGACTCAGGCATTACTTGAAGTTGGTGCCAAAGTGGTTGCCCTTGAAAGTGACAAAACTTTTATTCCACATTTGGAGTCCTTAGGAAAAAATCTGGATGGAAAACTACAAGTGATTCACTGTGACTTCTTTAAAATAGATCCTAGAAGTGGTGGAGTAATAAAACCACCCGCTATGGCTTCTCAAGGGCTCTTTCAGAATTTGGGAATAGAAGCAGTTCCTTGGACAGCAGGCAGCCCTTTAAAAGTAACTAGAATGTTCTCAAGTAGAGGTGAAAAAAGGGCCACTTTGGAAACCTGCATATGACGTATTCCTGTACTTCTAGATATAAATTTGGATGAATAGAACTAAATATGTTTATTGGTAAAAAAGAATTCCAGAAACTAACGGCAGATCCCCGAAACCCAGACTTGTATCATGTATGAAGTGTTATCTGGCAAGTAGCTTGTGAGATTAAGGTTCCGCACATGGAGGCTTGGTCGTCATTTGATGTATACACCCAAAATGGGCGGCTGGAAAACCCAAAGCGTAGGGAATTATTGGAGCTATTACAACAAAATCTGTATCTTACTCGAATGACTCCTCATGGAAATTTATTTACCGAGAACTTAACACCTATTAACTGTAATATATTTTTTCACATGTGAAAGCACTGTTTCGGGAGGCGCAGTGGCAATCTAATAGACCACTTAGGTTCATTGACTCCACTTGGTGCAATGGATATATTGATGCAAATAGGAAAAAAGGAAGAAGAGAAAATAACTAACATGTACCCTCAAGCCTTCAAAAAACTTTTTGAAACTATAGTGTTCCAAAGATTGTGCTTATAAATGGCTATATGATGAAACCCTGGAAAATATGTAGCAACTAGACTGTCGTTTTTGGTGGAGCAGTTTATTTATTTGGAAACTATGACATGAAAACCAAATTTGAAAGCTCACATCCTTTCAGCAGAAGATAACTGTTCTTGTTTTGCACATGACACGTAGATCATTTCTCCTGAAGTTGATATCATTGGCATATTGGATGAAACAGTGGTTGCTATTTTATTCACAATTGAATAAGGTGAAAACTTCAATTAATTGTGGATTTGATCAGATTGAATTCCTTTTCAGATTCCTATTTAAATATTTCACTTTCACTGTTGCTGATTTTTGCATCTTCTTGAGGAGCAAGAGTCTGTACATTATTAAGCTTAGAAAGTAAACAAAACTGATTTACTGATTTGTTTTGCATTTCAGTTTGTCGAAATGTATTGTCAAGTACTATAGAATGAAATTGTTTAAATTTTAATATGATTTAAACTTTTTTAGAAATTAAAATATTTTAAATAAAAATAAATAAATAAATGTAAAGCCAAAGCTTGGAAGCAACGAAGATGTCCTTCAGTAAGTGAATGCATAAATAAACTGTAGTATATCTAGACAATGGAATATTATTCAGCAGTAAAAAGAAACACACTGTCAAGCCACAAAAAGACATGGAGAACACTGAAGTGCATATGACTAAGTGAAAGAAGCCTGGAAAGGCTGTATACTGTATGAGTCTAACTATGACATTCTGGATAAGGCAAAACTTGGAGATAGGAAGAGCAGTAGTTGCCATGGTTTAGGGTAGAGAGGGATGAGTAGGCAGAGCACAGAGGTTTTAGGGCAGTGAAACTATTCTGTATGACACTGTAATGGTGGATACGTAACATTATTAAAACCCATAGGATGTGCAACACCGAGACTAAGCCTTGATGTAAACTATGGACTTTAGTTTAAAATAACGTATCCAGCTAGAAGAGCACATTTTAATGTTCCCAACACAAAGAAACGATGAATGTTTTAGGGGATGGACATACTTAATTCCCCTGATTTGATCACTACACTTTGTGTACATGAATTGAAATACCACACTGTACCCCATAAATATGTACAATTGTGTTTCAACTAAAAATAATAATAAGGCTAGCCACAATGGTTCACCCTTGTAGTCCTAGCACTTTGGGAGGCTGAGGCGAGAGGATTGCCTTGAGGCCAAGAGTTCAAGACCAATCTGACCAATATAGTGAGACCCTCGTCTCTATAAAAAAAAATTTTAAGCAAAAAGTTAATTAAATTTAAAAAATATATGATACAAAAGAATGTATCAATGTCTCATCAGCTGTAACAAACACATTACATTCATATTCATTGTTAACAGAGCAAACAGTGAGCTTGGGTTGCTGAGGGGTGTATGGGAAAGCTGTACCTTCCACTCAATTTTTCTGTAAACCTAAAACTGCTCTAAAAATAAAACATATTAATTATTTTTAAAATAAAATAAAATTTAAAAAATGACTACAGACAAATAGACAAACATAGATATCACATCTCATTTGCCATTCAGGGCTTGCTGGAATAGGAACTTTTCCGAGCTAGGTGGGAAGGCTGATTCATTTGTCACCCTTATTTCTGCCCCCACCTTTTTTTTTCAGCCAGCAGATGGGATAAAATTTCAAAAACCTTGACTTTGGAATAAAGAACATTCTAAAACCTGGGTCCCTTACAAGCGTGTATTGTTAGAAACAGGCTCCCAAAAGCCAAACACAAGTTGAGAATGGGCTCCCAGGAAGTGCTAAGAGGCTCTGGGGACCCAACAGATGTGGAAGAACTCAGCCGTGAACCTCACTGCATGGCTTTAGGCCACAAGACAGGCAGCTCCCACTGGAGCCACTGCCCCTGGCCTGGCAAGTCAATCCCTTCGCCCAGAGGCCTAGTGTGCCCAGACAGTTCCTGGGACCAGCGCATGCCACTTTCTGGGTCAGGTTCCCGACATGCTGGGGTGAGCAGAGAGATGAACAGGACTGTCCAGGGTCTGGGGAATGGGGGCAGCCTGAAGAGGGGCTGGGTGGGACCAGGCTGGGCAGGGATGAAGGCTGAGTCTGCTCCCGGGAGATGGCTCCCCAACTGTGGTCCACGGTGGCACCCACATGTGATCTGTTGGGGGAGGAAGCCACACACACCAGGAGCAGTGCCTCTCACTCACTGAACAAACATCACTCCAGGCCAAGCTCAGTGCTGGGGAGACATAGGTGAACAAGCCTGGGTTCCAGGGATCGGGAGCTTCTTCCGGTGGGGTTCAGATTGTGTCAGAATAAGCAACCACACAAGGGTGTAAGTAGCGTCCCATGGCGACAACTGATGTGAAAAAACCAAAGCAAGGGAAGGAGACCAGGAGGATAGGCCTGGGGGAGGGGCCAGGTAGGATGGGGGTCGGGAAAGGCTTGTAGGGCTGGAAATGGGCGGTTGGCTAACGTGCCTTCCAGGGACTCCAATCTCCCCAGAAGAGCACCAGGTCCTCCCTGAGGGCTACAGTGCATCCGAAAAGCCCAGGGTCAGCCAGGTCTCGGTGCACAGAATGCTTCATGAGGACCAAGGCTTTAGTCGGTGGATGAAGTGGCCGTCCCGTCTGTGCCAGTTTCAGTGCCTACCTAAAAAAGAAAAATCAAAGCTTGCTGCCCAGTTTGCCCCATTCAAAAAAAAATCCTATTCAGGAAGACTTTGTATTGAGGGAAAATGTCCACAGGTGACTCCTCTTGTGCCTGTTGAGAAGGAGGTGCAGAGATGGAAATGACTCATGGGAAGCTGCTTTGTGAACGAGCAGACCCAGTGGTTCAATAATGGATGCCCACACCACCCTCCACCACGGTCCACTTGACCACAGGATAGTCAGCGGCACGTGAGTCCTTCCAAGGGCCCTTGCCAGTGTGACCTCCTCCTTCCCTTCCCCTCCTGGCTTGCGGCAGGCTTTGATTTGCTCCAAATCTAATGGTTGCATTCATCAGAGATCACAGATTCTAAAGTGTGCAGCCTCTCCCATGAGGTTATAATTCCAGAAGTCACCTGACAGAGCCAGAAATGCATGGGCCACTTGCACAGAGAAGTAAATTATGTCCTGAGAGTCACCTGGATCCTGGGGAGGTGGAAAACTGTCCTCAAACAGGATGTGTTATGTGTTTTCAGTATAAGAGCCAGCTGGTAGCTCACCTGCAGCTCTGAGCAAGGGAGGCTTCTAATCCTTCCTGCCATGCTGCCTCGGTGATACCATCCCTTTGGCCACATTTGTCTTAGGCCTTTATTAAAAGGGAAGGGTGAATTAAATAAAACAATGATGTGGAAGAAAAATGCAGATAGGTCATGAAATTCAGGGGAAATGATATTATTAAGAAATGAAAATAAGGCCAGACATGGTGGCTCTCAGCACTTTGGGAGGCTGAGGTGGGAGGATCACTTGATGCCAGGAGTTCGAGACCAGCCTGGGCAACACAGTGAACCCTGTCTCTAAACATATATATATATGTTCATATATATTATAAATATATTAAATAATATGTATTATAAATATTATTAACATAGATATATAATTAATATATATTAATTAGCTAGGGGTGTTGGTGTGCATATGTAGTCCTAGCTACTTGGGAGACTGAAATGGTAGGATCACTTGAGCCTAGGAGTTTGAGGCTGCAGTGAGCTATTATCGCACCACTGCACACTAGCCTGGGCAACAGAGAGAGACCCTATCTCAAAAAAAAAAAAAGAAGAAGAAGAAGAAGGAAGAGGAAGAAGAAATAAAGAAATGAAAATAATAGTATTTTAAGCCAGGAGAATAGAAGGAAGAAAATGGCAAAGTGTCAGTATTAAACACCCCGCTATTGTGGAGGTGGTACGAAAGTACCAGAGTTAATTATAAAAAAGTTGAGGAATGCACACATATAAAAGACCTCCATTGCTAGAGAATTACAAAGGTGATAACATTCTCAATTACGGCATAAATATTCCATCTCTGGGTCTTGCATCTTATTCATGGTGTTCATTTCTTCCAGTGCTTTGTAATTCATTGTGTGTGAACTGATTTTTGTGAGTTTTCTATGGGACTCCCGTGAGCTCTGGGTGGCTACGGAATAGAACAGTACAAGACTTCCTGTTGCCAGAGTCTCTGGGGATTTCAATGGTCATGGATCTGTTTTGTGTTCATTTTTCAGGTTTTAGTTCTTGCACCATGCAGGTAGTTAGATTCAGATGCCAAACCCATAGCCCCTAGCCACCTTCAGCGTTTGCTATTGAACACGCATTTGATCTGCGTAAGCCTGGTAAGTGAAAAGCTTGGGAGGCAACTAATATTTCTACATTTCTCTCATTATTTATGACATAAATAGGATTAACCTTTTTTATTTTGGAATTGTTCACTATCTTGTATAAAATAAGGGCAAAATGCAATAAGATATTCAAACAATTGTGAAATCATCGTTTTGCTATTGTGAAACAAAGGTGGCAGTTCAGCCAAAACTGAACTATTGACTGACAGGCAGGCCTCTGCACGTGGTGTGACAGTTTGTGCATGAAAATAGACAACTTCTAGTAAATCAGGTTTGGGATAAAAGAGACAGAAATCTAAAGCTGATAAATAAATTAAAATCAGAAAAATAGAAGAAATGAAGGATTAAAAATTAAACACTAAGAAGTTAAAAGTAAAATAATCCCTCACCAAAAAATACAATTAGTTAACTGTCTTTTTAATTAATTAAGTGAGCTGCATGGCCAGCCTCCTGTCTGAAGGACCTGAGAGGACTATAAACTGTTTCTGAGCCTCTCCTGTGTCCCCTCTTGAGGCTGCACCTGACTGGCTGTCCCCTAAATTTAAGAACACAGAACAGTATAGGATAAAGGTGGCATTCAAAATTGGTCGAGAAAATATGAATTATTTAATAAATACCACTGGTATAACTAGTTGGCTATGGGGTGGGAAGAATCTCTCTGAATTCTAATTCTCAAAATAAATTCCAGATAAATTGAAAAATATAACATAGCTGGGCACGGTGGCTCACGCCTGTAATCCTAGCACTTTGGGAGGCTGAGGCAGGTGGATCATCTGAGGTCAGGAGTTCGAGACCAGCCTGGGCAACACAGTGAAACTCCGTGTCTACTAAAACTACAAAAATTACCCAGGTGTGATGGCGCATGCCTGTAATCCCAGCTACTCGGGAGGCTGAGACATAAGAATAACTTGAACCCGAGAGGCAGACGTGTGAGCTGATTTTTGTGAGTTTTCTATGGGAGTGCTATGGAGATCGTACCACTGCATTCCAGCCTGGGTGACACAGTGAGACTTTGTCTCAAAAAAAAAAAAATACAAAAATCGAAACTCAAGCGGACTATAAGAAAGTGTAGGCAAGAAAAAAAACCTTCACTGGGCAAGACCTGACTTAAGCAAGAAACAAAACCAAAAGTCCTACATGAATGTACCTGCAAAGCATAAACAGTAATTTACCTGCTTAAAAATCCAACATTTTTTCATGGCAAAAATTATAACAAACAAATCCAAAAGACAATCAACACACAGAGATCAATATTCCCACCATCTTTGAAAAAAAGGCTCACTCTTTGGAGGGCAATAAAATAATATCTATCAATGTTTTAAAAGAAATAGTTTTGACCTAAGAACTCTGCTTCTAGAACTTGATCCCACACTTTCGTGTGTACATATGTATTTCACTGAAGCACTGTTAGTAACAGGAAAAGACCAGAAACAATGTACATGCTCATTAAAGAGGGGACAAGTTCAATATATTATGGGACATCCATAATTCATGTTGGAGGGGCCAAAGGAAAACTTCCCCTTTGCCCTCTGAATGCTGGCTGAAAATCAACTGACAAAAGATAAATTAAAGCCAGGTGTCATGTCTCATGCCTATAGTCCCAGCTACTCAAAAGACTGAGGCGGGAGGATCACTTGAGCCCAGGAGTTCAAGGCTGCAATGAGCTATGCTTACACCACTCTACTCCAGCCTGGGCAACAGAGCAAGACCCCTGTCTCTTAAAAAAAAAAAAAAGGCAGATTAACAGGAGAAGAGTCATATAAATTTATTAGCATGTGATTCTCCCACCATGCAATGGGGTACAGATGGTTAAATACCCTTCTTTTTAGGGAAAGGGAGATGAGGAAATGTGGATGATGTTAGGGGGTAGGAAAGGATTTCTAGGATGATTCAATGAACTTGAAGAGCATACAATGGCCTGGGGACAAAGTCTGATGGGGCCGTAGAGCAGGCATGTCCAGGTGTGTTGACAGACCACAGTCCTCTTCCTGTGACATGAATTCAGTTAATGGAAACTCAGGGAAGGGAGTCGAGTAGCTGTTCTTGTGCGGATATGAAACAATCCCCAAGATACAGAGTTAAGAAAAAATCAGAGAGGCCCAGAACTGTGTGAATACCAAGTTTTTATTAGTGCAATAAAAGGGGAGGAGTGTGCTTCTTATGTACACAGAGGACTTTCTTTTTTTTTTTTTTTTTGAGACAGGGCGCTGCTCTGTTGCACAGGCGGGAATGCTGTGTCACCGTCATAGTGCCACCGTCATAGCTCACTGTGGCTTTGAACTTCTGGCCTCAAGGGATCCTCCCACCTCAGCCTCCCGGGTAGCTAAGACTACATGTGTGTGCCACCACACCTGGTTAATTTTTTAATTTTCTCTACAGACTGGGTCTCTCAATATTGCCCATGCTAGTCTTGAACTCCTGGGCTCAAGGGATCCTCCAGCCTCAGCCTCCCAAAGTGCTAGGATTACAGACATGAGCCATCACGCCTGGCCATATAGAGGACTTCTAAAAGGAAACACAAGAAGCCAGTAGCAGTGTCGCCTCTGGAGACAGAGATTAGGAGAGCAGAGGTCTTGCTTGCTTTTCATTGTGTATGCTTTTCATCTCTTTCAATTTTCGTCATGTGCTTTTATTACTTTTTCAATTAAAAGCAGTTAGTGATAAATCAGGGAAAACAAGTTGGAAGCAAGATATTTTTACCTTAAAGGAATATAAAGAACATTAAACTAGAAAGAGAAAATGGAAAACAAAGCAGCAAGCATTCAAGCATTATATATATATAAAAATAGTGGGGAGACACAGGGCTGTAAAACCGAATCAAGCATGGCTAAAACAGGAAAAATAACAGGGGAATAAGGAAGGCAGAAGGCAAAACATAGCAAGGGGAGGCAGACAGAGCCAAGAGTCCTCTGAGGAGGGGGTAGGTTGGACACTGGGTGCCCATGGTTTCCCCCCGAGGGATGCCTGAAGCTGAGTCACATGGAGCTGGCGGAGGCTCAGAGGCAGAAAAGGAGGACAGAGAGAATCCAGGCTGAAGCGGGGAACCACTGTGTGGCGGGTGCAGAAGCTCCCCCAGGTCAACTCTCTGTGGCCCTGTGGCTGTGGTTTGGAGAACAATGGCTGGTGTGGAAGTGGATGTTAAGCCCCGGACCTTAGAACACCTGTTCCCACGGACATGAGAGAGCAGGCTTGGGACAGGCTGTTGAGAAAGCAGGCAGCGCTCAGGGAAGGCCAGCAGCTCTGAACAGACATCTGCTGTCACACTGTGCAAGGCTTGGTTTCATTAATGACCCCATGTGACAAAAAGAAGCAGTGGCTCCCATGGTTTCATGGAACTCAGGTCCTCTCCTCTCTCCAGTCACAGAGAGCCCCGTGTAGACTCTTCATAAGGTGGAACCCTAAGAAGGAGACACTGGGTCTCGGGAAAATGGAATGAAGGAGATGTTGTTGTATTTGGAACCTAATGTGGAGGAATGGGCCACATTAATAACTGAATAGAGGCAGGGTGTGGTGGCTCATGCCTGTAATTCCAGCACTTTGGGAGGCCGAGGCAGGAGGATTGTTTGAGTCTGGAATTTCGAGACCAGCCTGGGCAACATAAAGAGACCCCATCTCTACAAAAAATAAGAATTAGCTGGACATGTGGTGGTGCACCCAGCTACTCAGGAGGCTGAGGTGGGAGGATTGCTTGAGCCCAGGAGTTCGAGGCTGCAGTGAGCTATGATTGCACCACTGCACTCAGCCTGGGTGACAGAGAGAGACCCTGTCTCTTTAAGAAAAAAAGAAAAAAAAAGTGAGAGTTTCACTAGGAATGAGGGAAGTTTTTTTTTTTTCTTTTTTTTTTAGATGGAGTCTCGCTCTGTCGCCCAGGCTAGAGTGCTGTGGTGCAATCTCGGGTCACCACAACCTCCACCTCCCAGGTTCAAGCGATTCTCCTGCCTCAGCCTCCCGAGTAGCTGGGATTACAGGCACCATCATACCTGGCTAATTTTTTGAATTTTTAGTAGAGATGGGGTTTCACCATCTTGGCCAGGCTGGTCTCGAACTCCTGACCTCAAGTAATCTGCCTGCCTTGGCCTTCTAAAGTGCTGGGATTACAGGCGTGAGCCACCACGCCCAGCCGGAATGAGGGAAGTTTGAACTCCAAAGCTAGAGTCCCTTCGGGTCTTCCATCCTGGTCTCTTTTGTCCCAAAGTTGAGGGAAAGGGTGGGCAGGGAGGAGAGGGAAGGAAGAAGATTGGGAAGGCCTTGAGCTCGCCCTTCAGGTCAAAGCCTGTGCAGGCTTTAGCAATGACAGCAGGCTAGGATAGCAGACCTCAGGGTGTGGCTCGTGGGCCCCCAGGTCTCCTAGAGCCTTTGGGGAAAGGGGGGTTGGGTTGAGAGGTTGAAACTATTTTCATAACAATGCTAAGACATGATTTGCCTTTTTAACTTTGTGGACACTTGCACTGATACCGCAAAAGCAATGATGGATAAAACCCTGCCCGTATCACTTAAAAATATCCTAGATAAACCAATAAAAATAATTAACTTTATTAACTCTCAACTCTTGAGTACATGTCTTTTCAACATTCAGTGACAAAATAGGAAGTAGTTTGTCACTTCTACTACCAATGTATGACGTTGCCTTGAGGAAAAGCTCTTGGATAATTTGAGTTTTGAGTTGAACTGGCTGCTTTTATAGTGAAACATTATTTTTTACTTAAAAGAACAATGGATAAACTATAAATATTCAGACTTGGGCATCTGGTAGACATTTTCTTGAAAATAACCCATGTGAACCTCTGACTTCAATGAAGTGCAGTGAAAACAACTGAAATAATGCATTGCTAAGGTTAAAATCTGAACTTTGAAGGAAAAATGATAATTTTGAAATACTTGTATGCACCATGAGCTTGACAGCTACCTGGTATTTAAAGACTTTTATGATGAGATCAGCATTGAAACAAATGTGATTGTTTCTATTGGATAAGAAAAGCTGCCAACATTTGGAAGACCTGCATTTTTCAGTGAACCATATTTTCCAAATGATCAATACAAAATGTTACAAGACTATGCATAGGTAAAAGATCCACGTAAAGTGCAAGATAAACCGACTGTAATGTAACATAGTGTGGACAGTTTGACAATAAGGTTTCAGATTCCATATTGCAACTACCTTAAAGGAATGACATCCAGTTTAGTCTTGTTGTCATATCAAAGAAGAATGTCTACAGTCTTCTGAAAAGGCCATTAAAGACACTCTTTCCTTTTCCAACTATTTATCTATCCGAGGCTGGATTTTCTTCATATCCTTCAAGCAGAAAACATATCACAACTGGTTGAATGCAGAAGTAGATATGAGGATCCAACTGTTTTTTAAAAAGCCAATCATTAAAAAGATTTGCAAAAAAAGCCAGGCGGGCACGGTGGCATGTGTCTGTAGTCCCAGCTACTCAAGAGACTTCAGTGGGTGGGAGGATTGCTTGTGCTCAGGAGGCTAAGATGGCACTTGTTGAATAGCCACTGCATTCCAGCCTGGGCAACATAGCAAGACCCTGTCTCTAATAATAAAAAGAAAGAGAAAGAGAGACGAAAGAAAGGAAGAAAGAAAAAGAGAGAAAGAAAAGAACAGAAAGAGGGAAGGAAGGAAAGAAAGAGGGAGGGAAGGAAGGAAGGAAGGAGATCCAAAGACAAAAACTTGAATAACCACTGGCCTGAGATTCTAGTAGGTCTATCTGGCAGGGTGCACGTGGCTTTTAACTGTTTCAAGGTTATGTTGGTGAGTCCCTTTGGCCCTGTCTCTCAAGCCCCACTGAAGGGAAGCCACAAACTGACCCTCTGAGTAGATTCTGGCATGGGGACCAGAGATCTCTTAGCTAAGGATCCTTTCTCCCACTTAGAAACTATCTCTGGACCTGAGTGGTTTAGGGGTGGAGGGTAGAGTGAAGGTATATTCAGTCTGGAGATGCCAGTCAAGAACGTGAAACACTTTTAACTGAGCCAAGAGGATTCCAGGGTGGGGAGTACGAAGTGGGACAGATATTAGGTAGCATTTGAGCCTAATCTTGAGGAACGTGTCCTATTTGGCCAGGCAATGTAATAATCACAGGTCTGAGATATTACTAGGCACAGTGACTTCATCAGGGTGAAACCGTGTCCATTCTTCTCTTCTTTGGCCTACTCTTACTCCCATTTCTACTTTTCTTCTGTAAACCAGAACGTATTTGAGACTTATCTCAATCAATTTAGAGGTTTATTTTGCCAAGGTTAAGGACCATGGCAAGGACCATGGCCAGTGACACAGCCTCAGGAGGTCCTGAGAACATGTGCCCAAGGTGGCTGGGTTACAGCTTGGTTTTATACCTTCTAGGGAGACAGAAGTTACCAGGGAAATACATAAATTAATACATGTAAGGTATACATTGGGTCAACCCAGAAAGGCAGGACTTCTCGAAGCAGGGTCTTCGAGGTCATAGGTGGATTCAAAGATTTCCTGACTGGCAATTGGTTGAAAGAGTTAAGCTGGAGCTTAAGCCAAGGTTCTTGTCATGTAGATGAAGCCTCCAAATAGCAGGTTTCAGAGAGAATAAGCAGTGAATGTCTCTTGTCTGACCCTAAAAGGTGTCAGACTCTCCAGAAAAGGCCTAATAAGGGAAGAAGATTCTCTATAGAAAGCAAATTTCCCCCACAAGAGACAGGTTTTCAGGGTCATTTCAAAATATGTCAAGGAAATATATTTTGGGATAAAATACTGCCATTTCTTTCAGGGCCTGATATCCGTCATGTGATTCCATACCAGAGTCAGGTTGGAATGAGGTATGTTATTGCTACAAAGAGTCTGTTTTTTCAGTCTTAAGGTCTCTGAGTCAATGTTAATGTTGGTCAGTCACGTCTAAACTCCAAATGGAAGACAGTAGAAGGAGGTAAGTCTGACTCCTCCTTCCCATCATGGGCTGATGTAGTTTTTCAGGTATTTTTTGGAATCCTTCTTGGCCAAGAGAGGGATCCATTCAGTTGGTTGGGGGCGCTTAGAGTTTTATTTTTGTTTTACACTTCTCATAACCAAGTATGACTCCCAAGACTCCCGGGGCATGCTGTAGAATAACGCTGTTACCAGGAATTTGTCAGGAAATACTCTGCATGATTGGAAGCTGAGAGTAAAGGCTTAGGATTTGGTGTTGTTTGCACAAACCTCCCATGAAAAGACCATGCACACTGGAGCAGGACAGTTGCAATTTTGGCTTCCCTCTCTCCTGACTCTGGGATCTTGAGTAAATTACTCCAAGTCCTTAAGCCTCTGTTTCCACATCTGGAAACTGAACATAGTAACACCGACCTCTCAGAGTTGTTGGGACAATTAATCAGGAACATATGTGGAAGCACAGTGCCAGGGACAAGGCATTCATTTGATAAATAGTGATGTCTTTCCTTCCTTTCCCACCCCTTTTCTTCCTCCCTGCAGAGACACTCAAACTGGGATTCTGGTCATGGCCAGGTGACTGCCATGAGGACAGAGCCATCTGGCGTTAGTTCCTGGATGAAGGTAAGAGGCTAATTAAGCTAGAAAACATTGTGTACCCTGTAAATAGCCATCTTAATCATTTTCTGCTGGTGGTGAGTCAGCAAGAGCACAGGTGTTACTCTCAGAATTTGTAGAATAACCAGACTATCTTAAGTTCAATTAAAGTACATTCTGGGAGCCTGTTTACCTGTTTTGGGGCACATTGAGTTCTAGCTTTTTTTACTGTAATAGGCAGAAGGCACCCAATGAATGTATATATGCTTGATAGGTTACTTACCTTGGGACTTCATGAAGGCAACAAAGAGAGTCTTTGAAACTGGCTGAGATTCCTCCATACAGACCTATTACTTACAATTGTCTGTACAGTTAACTTGGAAACAATACAAAAATACTAGAAATAATTTCCTAGGGATTCTGGTTTTAATGTCCAATTTCTTTTCTTTCTTTCTTTCTTTTTTTTTTTTTTTTCAAGAGACAGGATTTCATTCTGTCACCCAGGCTGGAGTGCAATGGCAGGATTATAGCTCGCTGCAGCCTCAAACTTCTGGGGCTCAAGTGATCCTCCTGCCTCAGCCTCCCAACTAGCTGGAACTACGAGTGCAAGCCACCTCACCAGTTTTCTTTCTCTTTCCATCTCTCCCTCTTCTGCTCCCATGTTCCTCCCTCTGCTTCTCTATCCCTGTCTTCTCTCCTTGCTCCCCAGCCCCATATTCATGGCCCTGAGGTAGAGTCAGATACTTTACCCTATACCCAGCCATTTCCATTTTCTGGATTCTGTGCTCTGTGGAACTGTTAGTGGGCTGGAGTAGAGGAAAGGGTTTATCTGTCTCACTTTCTGGCAGGAACAAGAACTTCCTGATTTAGAGTAAGAGCTGAACATAAAAACCCATTCTGGTGGAAACAGATCATCATGGCATTTCCTGTTTAAAATCATCTAAAAAAATCCCCCATCCCCACTTTCTGCAGAGCTTCCAAGGGGATGACTGCTTAACCATTTCATATCCGAAACAACAAGTACTACATAGCACCAAGGGAAGTAAAAATATCTTGCCTTTCTTTCTATTATACATAATCATAGTATGTTTTTTAGTTTGCATGGCTCCATAATATAAGAGACAGTAACTGGTCTTCACTAGTAATAACCAAAAGTGAGAGAAAGAAAAAGCATTATCCTTTAGAAAGAAGAATCAGTTAATGAGAGCAAGTTCAAAAATGAGTGTACATGCTCCTCCTCAAAAGTGAAGTGAGTAGGAGTGAAGCATAGAGAGTGCAGGTAGAAAAAGGGGCTCCTTAGACAGCATAAGCTGCCTCTTCTTTAATTTTTTAAAAATTATTTTTCAAGATTGTAAATATGCATAACATAAAATTAACTATTATATAACCATTTTCAGTGTACAGTTCAGTGGCATTATGTACATTCACATTATTATGTAACTGTCACCACCATCCATCTCTAGAATTTTTTCATCTTTGAAACTACCTTCCTGAAGTTATACACTGGGCCAGACATGATGGCTTACACCTGCCTGTAATTGTAGCACTTTGGGAGGCCAAGGCAGGACAATCACTTGAGGCCAGGAGTTTGAGAACAGCCTGGGCAACATAGTGAGATGCTATCTCTACAAAACAAAAAACAAAAAAAAGGCATACACTGTAGTTTGAATTTATACCAGCTTAACTTCAAGAGCATACAAATATTCTGCTTCTATGCAGCTCTGTTCCTACCCCCTTTCAGCTATTGATATCACAAAATGACATCTTTGTGCATTGTGTCACCTGAAATATAAACTAATAAGGTTTTAAATACATTACTCTCTTGAATCATGTAGAAAATAAAAAGTGGAAGTAACAAACCAAAGTTGCAATAATACTATTTTATAATTGTTTATATATTTACTTTTGCCAGAGATCTTTATTTTTCATATAGCTTTGAGTTACTGTTTAGTGCCCTTTCATTTCAACCTAAAGAACTCCCTTCTTGCAAGGCAGGTGCTACAGTTTGGATGTTTGACTCCTCCAAACCTCTTGTTGAAATTCAATCCCTGGTGTGGTGGTGCTGGGAAGTGAGGCCTAATGGGAAGTGTTTGGGTTATGGAGGCAGACACTTCATGAATAGATTAATACCCACACAGTCACAGGGAGGGTGAGTTCTCACTCTATCAGCTCCCATGAGAGTTGGTTGTTAAAAAGAGCCAGGTATCTCCCTGCTACCTCTCTTGCTTCCTCTCTCACCATGTGATCTCTGCACTTGCCGGCTCCCCTTCACCTTCTGCCATGAGTGGAAGCAGCCTGATGCCTTTGTTAGATGCCCAATCTTGAACTTTTCCAGACATGAGAATCTTAAGCCAAATAAACTTCTTTTTTCATTAAAAAAAATTACCTAGCAACAGGCATTCTTTATAGCAACACACAACAGACTAAGACAGCAGGTCTAGTGGTAACAAACTCCCTCAGCTTTTGTTTATCTGGGAATGTCTTAATTTCTTCCTCATTTTTAAAGGATAGTTTTGCTGCATATAACATTCTTGGCCAACAGTTTTGTTTTGTTTGTTTTTTCCTCCTTCAGCACTCTGAATGTATCAACTCACTGCCTTCTGGCCTCTCCAGGGTTTCTGATGAGAAATCTGCTTACCTTCCCAGGGATTCGTTGTATGGGATGAGTCATTTCTTTCATGTTGCTTTCAAGATTCTTCCTTTGTCTTGACAGTTTGAGTATAATGTGTCTTGGTGTGGGTCTTTTGAGATCATTGAGCTTCTTGAATTTATGTTCATGTTCATATTTATGTTCATGTCTTTATCATATTTTGGAAGTTTTTAACCACTATTTATTCAAATAATCTCTTTGCCCCTTTTTCTTTGTCTTCTCCTTCTGGAACCTCAACAATGTATATGTTGGTTTACTTCATGATGCGCCAGAGGTTCCTAAGGCTCTGCTCACTTTTCTGTAATCTTTTTGGCCTTCAAGTCCTCAGAGTCAAGAATTTCAATTGTTCTATCTTCATGTTCACTTATTCTTTCTTTTGCCTGTTCAAATCTGTTTTTGAGTCCTCTAGTGAAAATTTCATTTCAGTTATTGTACTTTTTAGCTCCTTTAGTTCCTTTTTGTGTTTTCTGTCTCTTTATTGATATTTCCATTTTGTTCATACATTTTCTTGACTTTTGTCTACATCTTTAAGCTCTTTGAGCATCTTTAAGATAATTGTTTTAAACTCTTTGTTTAGTAAGTCTACCATCTAGTCTTTCTCACAGATGGTTTCCATTGATTTTTAAAAATCTGTTATACTTTTCTGTTTGTATGCTTTGTGATTTTTTGCTGAAAACTGGACACTGGTATCTTATAATATGTAACTCTGTATCTCTGCCTTGGTAGGGTGTCTGTCTGCCAAAGTTCAGCCTTAACTGTAAACTTAAGGTCTTCTCAGATCTTTTTTTGAGCCTGCACCTTTCCCTAGGCTTGTGTGATGACTTTCCAAATGCCTCTGTATATGTTGTTGTTGTTGATGTCCTAGTTCTTAAATATTTTATTCCAAAAGGGTAATAAAGGAAAAATAAAGAAGAAAAAAAAGAGCAGGCTCCAAAAACAGGTGCTGGCCCTTTAATTCCCCTGGAAGTTGCTTCAGCCAAAGAGATGAGGATTGTAAAAGTGCAAATGATGGTTGCAGCAATGCTGCTCACCTCCGTGTCTACACCTCCATAACCAGAAGCAGCAATTAGCAATCACAGCAAAGATCCCTATTATTTGGAGGAGAGGGTCCTTACACCCACCTTGGCTCCTTCAAGCTTTTTGCAAGCTGCCTCAGGCACACATGCATAGCTGTTTGCCTGGCTGGTGGGTGACAGCTGCTACTGAGCTAAGAGCTAAAATTAGCCAAAATCAACCACAATTTACCACCCAAGTCTTCCCCTGGATGTTGCAAGCCTTCAGTAGACACCAAAGTTCCGAAATAGTTACATCTGAGAGATCCTGCCAGTGCAATTGTTGTCCAAATGGGGAAATGGATTCCTGATGCTTCTACGTTGCCATCTTCTTGAATGTCGAACATCAGAGTGCTTCTTAGTGCAGGATTTGGATGTCTATGGCTGAAAAGCCAAAGCCTTCATATTCTAGAAGAATGACACTGCCCAGGCCGGGCATGGTGGCTTATGCCTGTAATCCCAGCACTTCAAGAGGCCGAGGCAGGCAGCTCACGAGGTCTGGAGTTCAAGACCAGCCTGGCCAACATGATGAAACCCCGTCTCTACTAAAAATACAAAAATTAGCCAGACATGGTGGTGCACGCCTATAATCCCAACTACTGGGGAGGCTGAGACAGGAGAATCGTTTGAACCCAGGAGGTGGAGGTTGCAGTGAGCCAAGATTGCGCCAATGCACTCCAGTCTGGGTGACAAAGCAAGACTCTGTCTCCAAAAAAAAAAAAAAAAAAAAAAAATGACACTGCCCAAACCAAACCAGGAGAAGGAATTCAATTTAGTTTCTCACTCAAGGAGGCTATGTACTGTTGTAATGAGCTGTTATTATGTTACAGATGAGGAAACTGAGGGTTAAAACAGTGAATAACTTACCTATTAAGGGTTCCTTAACTGCCAAATGTCAGGTCCTACTAATTCTAATATCTATGACCTCAACTAGTACTGTGCTCTTTTGTCATGGTATGGTTTCCTGGGGGTGGCAGGATGCAGGGAAGACTCGAGGACAGTATGTCATGACTATTAGTTGACCTAGGGAAGACGCTTGTGCTCCCAGTAGTTGGGTCCTCTGAGGATAGGATATTAATTTGGCAGTGCCTTCAGAGTCCAATGGAGAGCCCATCCGCCCATCCTCAGCTGTCAATTTGGGTGGTGGTAGGGGGCTCTATGTTATCTCTGGAGAAGAGGATGCAGCTTCTCACTCCAGTAGCATAGCTGCTCTTGGGACCAGGGATGGAAGTGAAGGTGGTCCTGACCAATACCAGGTCTGTCTCACAGCGGTCATGCCCATGAGACCTTTACTACCTCATTCTGCTCGTCCTTCCACTGCCATCCCCTTTCCCAATCTTCCTCTGCAGTGACTCCTCCAAAATCTTTCTTACACTGTAATTAAAGCCCTCTTTGTTCTCAAGGTTTATCCCAACTTCCTCCCTAAAAGTCTACTCTTATCTTCTGGCTCTCCCTGAGTGCACTGACTCCCTCGCAGTCCTCTGGAACGAGTCCTGCTAATTCTTCCACATTTATTTCCAAGTCCCACAAGCTCAGAGGAACGATTGGCTTTCTTTCCCTTCCCATTGTCCCATTCAAACCATTATTTACCTTTCTTTATGCAATTGCTCTCTTCACTTTAGGTACATACTACTTGGCTACACCTACCCTCCTGTGAGCTGCTATATGCCTCCATGAATCATTGTACACACGGGGCTCTGAAGCAAAAAGTGATGAGGTGAAGTAGGGATCCGTGGTGGACAGCATAGAATGCATTAATGGAAACACAGGGGCTGGGCATGTTGACTCACACCTGTAATCCCAGCTCTTTGGTAGGATCTCTTGTGTTCAAGACCAGCCTGGGCAACGTAGTTCAAGAGCAGCCTGAGCAACATAGTTCAAGACCAGCCTGAGCAACCAACCCTGTTTCTACAAAAAATAAGAAAATGATGTGGGCATGGTGTCATGCGCCAGTAGTCCCAGCTACTTGGAAGGCTGAGGTGGGAGGCTCACTTGAGCCCAGCAATTGGAGGTTTCAGTGAATATGATCACGTCACTGCAATCCAGCCTGGGCAACAGAGAGGGAGCCTCCAAACACACACACACACACACACCACAAAGTGTCAAAGCCTGTCTTTAAATGTAATGTTGCCATTCTGCTGAAGCCAAGATAGCATGAAAAGAAGATTTATCACATGGAAAAGTTCCTACAGAATCATCAAGATTTGTCACTAAAATTTTAATCTATCATCTATATTCAATACAAATCTTAGAATACGGATGCTCATAACTTTAACAGAATATGAACTATGTTAGTAGACATTGAGGCTAAGAGAGATTAAGCTTATCCACGACCGTTCAATGACCCAGAATTTAATGAACACATACACCATAGAAAACTATTGAAGGGGATTGATGCTGTCTGATTTTTAAGTCATCTTCCAACTTTAATGGTGACCTCAGGGTGGAGGAAGCAGACCTGGGAACCCTTCCTCATAACCCCCACCCAGGGCACAGAGCTACTCAGCAGGACTCCTGTCTACCCAGAACTCTTTCTACTTTGTGATATTTTATGCTATTGTAATAAGGTAACAAGCATGTATGTATTAACACTAATACTGTATTGGTGTTCATAGTCCAACTTGAATTGTTTTTAGGTTATATTTTTTGTCAAATTGTTGGTTTTTTGAATATGTCACTCCCACCAAGGCAGGGTCATATGAACTCCCAGATTTATATTAGTTACATTTTAAGGCTTATTGTATGAGAGTTTAGATCTAAGATATGGTGTTCAGCTGTATCTTGGATTAAAATAATAACTGTGGGCCAATAAAAGAATGCATCATCACTGCCATATTATTGGATTTCTACAGCTCTGAAGTCAAGTGGATCCTATACAAACCAGAAAGACGAATATGAGGAGACCTCATCAGGATGGAAATCACAATTTTAAGGCAGATACATGTTTTTGGAAGATCAACCTTATGCAACATTGAGTTCATGAAAATGAGGAGGTCTAAAAGTAGGGTGACCAACCATCCTGGTTTGACAAAGACTGATAGATATTTCCTGGGGTGCAGGACCTTCAGTGCTAAGACTGGGGAAGTTTCAGAAAATGTACTGATAGTGGAAATCTAAAGTATACTCAGAAATATGTTGATCGTCTTATCTAAAAGATCGTGACAGATTGTGGTAGCTAGTCTCCAAAGACGGTTCCCCAATAAATTATACCTTCCTGAATCTGTGACTTTGTGTAATCCTATCCCCTTGAATCTGGGTTGACCTGTGGCTTTTATTTTTTTGAGATAGGGTCTCACTCTGTCACCCAGACTGGAGTGCAGTGGCATGATCATGGCTTACTGAAACCTCAACTTCCCTGGGCTCAGGAGATTCTCCCACCGCAGCATCCCAAGTAGCTGAGACCACAGAGGTGTGCCAACATGCCCAGCTAATTTTTGTATTCTTTTGTAGAGACGGGGTTTCACCATGTTGCCCGGGCTGGTGTCGAACTCCTAGGCTCAAGTGATCCACCCTTCTTGGCCTCCCAAAGTGTTGGCGTTACAGGTGTGTGCTACCATGCCCCACCGTGTGGCTTATTTTTGACCAACAGAATATGACGGAAGCCATCTTGGTGTGAAATCTCAGACTAGGTCATTAGAAACCTTACAGCTTCCACCTGGGTATCTTGGCATATTTACTCTGAGGGAAGCCAGCTGCCATCTAAGTTCAACTACTTTAAAATCACCAAGCTCAAACTAAGCATATGGGGAGCCTGTGTGGAAAGAGCGAGATGCCTGTGCAGCCGCCAGCTGTCCCAGCTGTCCCAGCTGAAGCACCAGATGTATTAGTAAAGAAGCCATGTGGGACGTCCAGCCTTCAGAAGACGGCAGCCACGCGAGAGACTCCGAGTGCAAATCACCCAGCTGAATCCAGTCAGTCCACACAATTATGATAAAAAATAGCGGAATATCTGTAATCCCAGCACTTTGGGAGCCCGAGGCGGGTGGATCACGAGGTCAGGAGATCGAGATCATCCTGGCTAACACGGTGAAACCCCGTCTCTACTAAAAATACAAAAAATTAGCCGGGTGTGGTGGCGGGCACCTGTAGTCCCAGCTACTCGGGAGGCTGAGGCAGGAGAATGGCGTGAACCCGGGAGGCAGAGCTTGCAGTGAGCCGAGATTGCACCACTGCACTGCAGCGTGGGAAACAGAGTGAGACTCCATCTCAAAAAAAAAAAAAAAGTGGAATATTATTTTAAGCCACTAATTTTTTCCTTAAAAAAGCTGTGGTAAGCTCATGCTGAAGGCCTATTTCCTAACCTACACTGGAGACTTCTTCCTTACTCCTGTGCCTAGGGGAATGTGCCCAAGCTCTGGGCAGAGTGCCCCGTGCTCATGCAGGTAGACGTTCCCGCTTCCCACTGCAAAGCCCACTAAGCAGCACGATGTCCTGCTCTTTTAGTTATCCAGGCACCAGAAGCCCAAAGGGGCAGCAGAAAAATACTGACAATAGAGGTAAGTCCGTTCTGGGTAATTCGGTTCATAAAGCTCGCTTTGGAGGATTTCATTTCTCCATGTTAAATACAATATGTTTTTCTTTTGAGACACCTCTTTTCGGCAGGAAAATCCTGCCATCATCATTTCCCATTTGAGTTCCGTGAGCTTCTACCTAGAGGCAAAATGGAAATGGGAATTTTATAATGAAAGAAGCAGACGGGGAGAGGAATCTGCCATCTTCTTAACAAGCCAGTAAGAGGCACTGAAAATCTCAGAGAGCTGCCAATGACAAGCATGCTCATTCTCAGCGCAGCTGCTCTTTTACAAATCGTGGTAACATAAACAATGTAAAATCACCATTAACCGTTTCCAGGACATTTTCATCTTCCCAAACTGAAACTCTGTACCTTTTAAACAATAACTGCCCTTTCCTCTCTCCCCGAGTCCCTGGCCACCCCAGTCTACTTTCTATCTCTGTGAGTTTGATTCTCTTTGGTACCCTATAAAGTGGAATCATAGAGTATTTGTCCTTTTGTGCCTGGCTTACTTCACTTAGCAGTGTCCTCAAGGTCCATCCATGTTGTAGCACGTGGCGGGACTTCCTTCCTTGTTAAGGCTGAATCATATTTCATTGTATGGATGGACTACATTTTGATTATCCACTCATCTATTGTTGGACATTGGGTTGCTTCTGCCTATTGGCTGTTGTGAATAATGCTGCTAGGAGCATGAAATGTGCAAATATCTCTTCAAGACCCTGCTTTCAATTCAAGCCACTGAATGTTGAGGTGGTTTGTTACATAGCAATTGGCAACCAGATGTTGAGTCACGATTACAGCATGCCACCAACATGGTACAAGGATGATGATCACTGAAGGAGAGAAGTGTGTTGTCCATGTGAGTGCATGAGGTCCAGCTGGAGAGATTATTACCTGACTTAGTGTCACTAGGATCTCTGCTTTGGAGTGGAAGCTCTCACTTTCCTGGGTGCCCAGGAGAAAGCATAAGGCAGGCAGGCTGTAGAGTAGCAGCCGTTTAAAAATTGCACTCATAACTGTGTAACAACAAAAGAAAAGATTATTCTGGATTTGCATTCAGATTGGGCAGACTGCTAGTGTTTCTTCCACCAGGATGGTCTGAGAGCCAAGCTTGGAAAATCAGAAGCGATTGGGTCATCCAGTGCAGGACAGTTTAGCACCATGAATGGCTAACTAAGCTTGGATTCCATCACAAACTAGAGGGGATACATTTTCTTCTGCTGAAATTAATCAGGGCCGAGGAAGGAAAAAAAGAAACCATGGCCGCCTTTTAGAAACAAATCCAACAAACAGGTCAGAGGGAAGCTCCACGCTGCACATGGGGATCTGGAAGTAAAGCAGGTGAGCCCTGCCCTCCTGAAGCTGGACCCTGGCACTGGTGATGAGGATAAGAGGTTTCCCAGCTGTTTAAAAGAAAACAGTGTGTCAGCCGGGCATGGTGGCTCCCGCCTGTAATCCCAGCACTTTGGGAGGCCGAGGCGGGCAGATCACTTGAGGTCAGGAGTTCGAGACCAGCCTGGCCAACATGGTGAAACCCCATCTCTACTAAAAACACAAAAATTAGCCAGGCGTGGTGGTGCGCGCCTGTAATCCCAGCTACTCGGGAGGCCGAGGCAGGAGAATCACAGGTGAACCCAGGAGGCAGAGGTTGCAGTGAGCCAAGATCGTACCACTGCACTCCAGCCTGGGAGACAAGAGTGAAACTCCGTCTCAAAAACAAAAAACAAACAAACAAACAAAACCCCACCAAAAAAAGTGTATCAATACAAAAAATTTGAGGTATACTAAGGCCAACGGAGAGGATTAGGAGATAGTTTCACACAGTTCCCAAGAGGAAGGTGTGCACCACACCACAGGGCCGCACAGGGAAGCAGGAGGCAGAGCGAGAGGGGGGCTGTGGACAAGAGCCTTTTTTTGTGATTTCCATGGGAAGAAACAGGAAGGCAAAGTAAACAGACTCGGGATTGGCCAGTTTGCTAATTTCAGCAGGCTCTGGGGTATAGGGGCTGTCCCTAATTGTCTGGTACCTGACTCTGGGTGATTAGGGAAAGTGGACAGTGGCCCAGCATGTGAGAGACCAACAAAGGAGGTGGTTGGGGTGTGGGCTCTGGACTGGTTGGTTTGTATTTGAAAAGTGCACCCCTGGGAGGAGGAGGACTCCCGAGGAATGGGGGGTGGCACAGAGGAGGCGACAAGGGAGGCCTGAGGCTGAAGCAAAGCATATTGTTGGGTTTTCCAGATCAAGGAATGTTTGGTGTATGCATGTAGGACAGATATTAAAACATTGACTTTATAGACGCCAGAAACATGGTCAATACATTGGCCCTGTGACACTTTAACATCAAACTAAGGCACCTTTGCAGCAATGATGGATGAGACTTAGAAAGAAGGCCATCATTTGCCCTAAATAGTATAGAAAATATTTTTTATGAGAGTTGAAAGGAGGAACAAAAATTGAAGTATAAGGAGTCCTTGTAGGCCAGCCTGTATCTAAGTTTCCTATTCACATGGCATTAGCAGAGGAAATAGATTTGAAATTTCCAGGGTCTCTACCAATATCTTGGTGGATTGCAGAGTATGTTAAAAGTATGAGAAATATATATATATCTCAAAAAAATTGGACAATAATATCTTGGTGTATTTCTCAGGTCATGGTGGCAAGTCCTGCAGTTATCTTGTTGGAGGGTATGATCTGAGAAGTCAGTAAAGTACATGTAAAGACTGGTGATATTTGTGTGTAACCAACGGGATGGGGTGGTTGTGGTGGTTACAGTTGGGGACAGGGCAGGAGGTCCTGGCGGAAAGCTGGAGGGTAGAGTAGAAGTCACTAGGGAGTGTATGACCCTCTCCCCAGGGTCCAAAGGATTCACTGGCCTGCAGCAGCTGCCTCTTGGGGAAAATAATACTCTTCGTCAATTTTAGAATGGCATTGAGAGTAGTAGCTTCTACCAGGTTTTCCTTTAGGTGTGGAGGGGAGGGTGCATGTTTTGGCAGAGAGCAAGGAACATACCAGGATCACGGGCCAAGCAGACAGTAAATTCAGGAAACACAATAGAGTTCCTAATTCAAAAGAAGAAAAGCAACAAATGTCCATGTCCATTTTGTCAGCACCTTGAGAGTGTCACTGGGGTGGAGGCTTTAGTGTCCAGGTGATGTATCTCTAATAGCGATGTCTTGGGCTAGGGTGATGTTGTCTAAGGTGATGTCATCTCCAGCTGCGAGCTTCTGAGGAATGTCATCTGGGATGTGGGTCTGAGGTACCCTGTGCAACTGCAGAAAGTTGGATGTGATTAAGATCTTGTCTGCAAAGATAGTGTGCAATGGCAAAGCTGTTGAGGTCCCCATGGGTAGCCTAGAAAAGGTAAATTGTGACCCGTTAGAGGTGAAGGCAAACTGTGCTGAAAGGTTGTTGAAGGAGGCAATGAACAGAACACAGTAGCCAAATCTGTAATAATAAAATACCAGTCATTGACTGGGTGGTGCCGATTATTTTAATAATACTGAATATTGCATATGGGGCTTTTCTTTTTGCCAGGAACTTCCAGTTTTTATTTTTTTAAACATCATTTAACAAGAAAAACATTCAACCAAATTTAAAAAAATTAGGTTGGATTATTTTACAATAAAATAATCAACTTGAAATATCAGCCCCTCCATTTAGGGCCAAGGAGGCCAATAGTTCCTGTTTAAACAGCAGAATTGCGCAATTATTTTTACCTATATTTGATGACACACAAAAATAAAAGTCTTAAAATTTCCACGGACACCCTCCCCTCCCTCCAGAGTAGAGTTCATACAATTGCATCTTAGATCAGTACTCAGGCTTTTAAAAATCATCTTACATTTTGAAATATAATACAACTACTCTGGTAACAAGAATACTTTTAAAACAATTCTTATGGAAAACAAATACCTTAAATCATTGTGTGGCACATAAGACTGCTCAAAGAAACAGCAAAAATGAAAAATAATGTACAAGAATTATATAGTCCTTTGTTTATAGAAACCATCCAAATAAAATATTTTCCCTAATTTTCCTTGCTTCTTATAGTTTATTAGTAGAGATGAATTACAAGAAGCAGAATGCACCATATTTTGGTTCTTGGTTGTAGCTGCCAGCTTAGGAGTTCATGACTATAAATATCAAGCAAATATGATTTTACTCACAAGTTCTGGAATGGGAAAAAAACCCAGATATCTCTAAAGTGTTTTTCTATCCTTGCTTTTAAGTCATGACAAAAAAATTCACAGCAGTTTAAAGGATGGTGAAAGACGAAACATGGGCCCATTAAAATAGAGATTAATTTTACGTATTACACTCCTGTAGTAAAAACTGTAATAAGTATGATACTGTATTAAGTAACATTCTATAGTAAGCTGTTGGAGCAAATACAGCATTTAACAGGTTCATTTACAGACCAGGCATAGTAGCCTTTAGAGAGAACATCTTATTTTCACATCTTGAACATGTAACCTTTACAAAAAACCAAACGGAATATGTAATTTATGACAGCTGGCCAGGCACTTAATTTTGGGAAAGAGAAGGATTTTGAGGTAAACTAGAATTATTTTTAGCAATCACAAACATAGCCTATAAACCACATTTACACCACACTGAAGTTATTGAGCTTTTAACTATAAGTTTGTCACTCCTTTGTGCCAAAATACACACCTAGGTGTAACTTTTTTTTTTTTGAGACGAGTCTCACTCTGTCACCCAGGCTGGAGCGCAGTGGCGTGATCTCCGCTCACTGCAACCTCCACCTCCTGGGTTCAAGTGAATCCCTGCCTCAGCCTCTCAATTAGCTGGGACTACAGGCACGGGCCACCACCATGCCCAGCTAACTGTAACTTCTTAAGAAGCTATTCAAAGAACATGGTCAAGTCTGAATTTTGGCCCCGCATATGGGGCTCTTTATGCATGGAACCACAGATTAAAGTTGCGGTAATCCACCATCAGGCACCATTTTTTTTTCTTTTTCCCCAAATTTTGACAAAATTGGATTGTCAAATGGAGAAGCAGTAAAGATAATCCTTCTATTAATTAGGTTTTATATAGTCAGGTTTTTATTGATACGTAGTAGGTGTACATATTTTGGGGGTAATGTGATACTTTGGTACATTCATATAATGTATAATAATCAAATCAGGGTAATTGGGATATCCTCACCTTAAACATTTATCTTTTCTTTATGCTGAAAACATTCAAATTATTCTCGAAGTTGAAGCTGTTTTGAAATATACAATAGATTATTGTTTTCTATAGTCACTCAACTCATTTACGGAACACTAAATCTTATTTCTTCTCTTTTTTTTCTTTTAGAGATGAGATCTCACTATGTTGCCCAGGCTGGTCTTGAACTCCTGAGCTCAAGCAATCTTCCCACTTGGGCCTCCCAAAATGCTGAGATTACAGGCATGAGCCACCATGCCCAGCCTTCTTTCTTTAAAAGAAATTTCTTTATGTATGTATGTATGTATGTATGTATGTATGTATGTATGTATCTATCTATCTATCTATCTATATCTATCTATCTATTGTTAGAGATAGGGCCTCACTCTGTTACCCAGGCTGGAGTGCACTGGCATGATCATAGCTCGCCTCAACCTCTCGAGCTCAAGCAATCCTCCCACCCAGCCTCCCAAGTAGCTGGGACTACAGGCGTGCGCCACCATGCTCAGCTAATTTTTTTATATTTTTTGTAGAGATGGGGTCTCGCTATGTTGCCCAGGCTGGTCTTGAACTCCTGAGCTCAAGCAATCTTCCCACTTGGGCCTCCCAAAATGCTGAGATTACAGGCATGAGCCACCATGCCCAGCCTTCTTTCTTTAAATTTCTTTATGTATGTATGTATGTATGTATCTATCTATCTATCTATCTATCTATTGTTAGAGATAGGGCCTCACTCTGTTACCCAGGCTGGAGTGCACTGGCATGATCATAGCTCGCCTCAACCTCTCGAGCTCAAGCAATCCTCCCACCCAGCCTCCCAAGTAGCTGGGACTACAGGCGTGCGCCACCATGCTCAGCTAATTTTTTTATATTTTTTGTAGAGATGGGGTCTCGCTATGTTGCCCAGGCTGTTTAAAGCTACATTCCTTCTGAAATTGATTTTTGTGCATAGTTTAGGATATGTTTCAAGATTTTCTTTTTGCATATGGCTATCTAATTGATCTATCAGGATTAATTTCTTAAATATATTTTTAATCACTAATCTATAGTATTTCCTTTGTCACAGATATGTGTCCACACGTGTGTGGGTGTGTTTTTAGGCTCTGTTCTTTTCCATTGGTCTATTTTCTATTCTTGTTTCAACATTACTCCTTTAATTCTTGTAGCTTTATATTAAGTCTTTACATCTGTAAGTGAATTTCTTTTATTTAGTTCTTTCTTCTTAAGAATGTCTTGGCTTTTCTTGGTCCTTTTCACCTCATTTAAATTTTAGATCAGATTTTCAATTTTCATATCTAAAACTCTGTGGGGGGTTTGACTTATTTAGTGTTAATTTTTAATTGGATGTCAGAATGCTCCCTTTCTCTGTTTCCGATTTTTATTATTATAATTATGATGTTTCATAGATGATAGCAGGATTACAAAATATCAGAAAGCAGGGACTCACAGCTTGCTTAGTTAGGTAATTGCCGTTTTCAATGTTCAAATTGCGAATTTGGTGGCATAAGGTTGTTACTTTAGATTGTAATTGGAAAACTTTGGGGCAGGACTCTAGGACTTACTTTTGATCCTCATTCCACCCCTTCCCTGCTCTTCATTGTTCTAAAAAATGGGGAAACAGGTTGATTGAACACATACCATTTAACTTTCATGAAAGCAGGAATATGTTTGTCTTGGTCACTATTGTATTCCCAGCACTTAAAACAGTGCCTGGAATATAGTTGGTTCTCAATAAATATTAATTGAGTAAATGCCATGTTACATATTACCTTGCTTTGAAATTCTAAGACAAAACAATACTAATAGCTTTTAAGTAATGGTGGCTTCCGGTAAGCTTCATACCAGTTTCTCTTATAGTGTTACATATTTATTTTTAAAGCAACAACTCATTTATTTGGATTAATGAAAAAAATGAAAATAAATACTGTATTGTGGGCCCACATTTCAGTGTTCCAGTGATATCAGGCAACCTTAAATTTTAGCCATAAATAATTTTGATAAAAGAAACATGTGTAAACATCCCATAAACCAGGTGTGGCTGTTCATCCAGACTTTGCAGGCTTGACCCAAACATTTGAAGCAGATTTTAAAAAATACAAGCTAAAGAGACAAGACTTCTCAATACTGGGGCAGTGATGTGCTTCAGAGACCTAGATAACAGGGGACTTTGAAGGGCACCCTCCTAGGAAGGACCTCCTAACTTCTCAGGCATCAGTTTCTGCTTCTGTTGACTCAGAAAGGAGCTCCCAGTGGTATAACTTGAGCGTGTCCCGTGCCCGCAGGTCTCCTGAGAAAGTGGACTGTGTCTTCTCACTGTCCGGGCCCAAGGAGAAGATGTTGGGCTGAAGGGAAGCTCATTTAGAGGGAGGCCTTTATCTCAGGAGAGAAATTGATGCAAGATCTCAGTCCAGCAGGAAGGAGAGTGACTATCTGAAGCAATCGGGTGCTTTCTTTGCAGAGGGATTTGAATGTGAAACTGTAGAGACCATCAGCACTCGCTAGTCTGGACAGAAGCAGACGGCAGGCAGAGAAAGCAGTGGTAGAAATAACGAGTCAGGACAAACCATGGCCAAGCAGGGGCTGAGGTGGCCAGGGCTCTGTGACAGCAGCCCCAGCTCCTGGAGCAGCAAATGCCAGCTCAGCGGAGGCAGCTGGTGTTGCATCTCAGAGTTGCTGTTGAAACCACGCCCAGGTTGCCTGTGAATAACCTTCCTTTCAGGCCTCGCAGCCTGCTGAGGCTCTCTCTGTTTTTTCCCTCCTATCTCCTAGGCTAACCTGGAAGAGCCTAATTAACACACGTGTAAACTAAGATCTCCTCTGGCTCAATATTCTGGAATTACACTGAGAAAACTCATTAATTCAGACCACTTCTTCCACATTTTTAATTATTCAATTTGGATTAAGCTGGAGTTTATTTTGCTCAACAAAATTTTATTATAGATATAGCTCAAATTAAAAAGAGAGGGGGCAGAGGAATTACTTAAAATATTTAAGGGAACATGCTCTTAACATGTTAATTTTAAACTATTTATTAAAAATTCATGACACAAGGAACTTCAGTTAGGTAAAATGAATAGAATTGTTAAGCTTTTTGCTTTTTATCAGCAAATATTTACTGTCCTTTCTTTGGGCCAGGCTCTGTGCTAAATTCCAGAACACAACATCAAATCAATTAAATAGGCACGATACTGTAGGTTAATTTAGAAATAAAAGTGCAACATAAGAAATATCTCAAAGTATTGTTTTTCACCACCTCCCCAAATATGTCTATATGCATACACATATACTAATATACATACATACATATGTGGGGGGGGAAGGAAGGAAGGAAGGGAGGGAGAAAGGGAGAGAAGGAAGGAAGGAAGGAAGGGAAGGGAGGGGAGGGGAGGGGAGGGAGGGAGGGAAAGAGGGGAGGGGAGGGAGGGAGGGAGGGAGGGGAGGAGGGGAAGGGAGGGGAGGGGAGGGGAGGGAGGGAGGGAAGGAAGGAAGGAAGGAAGAAAGAGCCTTGCCTTGAAGCAGCTGGTGGGGGAGGTGGAGGAGTGTGTGATCGATCCCGCTGCTGCAATGCGCGCTGAGCCAGAGGTGTGTGCAGGGCATGTCACCTGGCGCTGAAGAAAAGATTTTCAGCTGCCCTAGGGGAGGGTCCAGAGAGACTTTCTGGGCATCACTGGGGCTGAGGCTTAAAGGATGGATCTGGGTGACTGACTAGATGGAGAGGAGAGGGCACCCCAGGAAAAGCATCTTCAGGCAACTACAGAGAGTTCAATGGGACTGGACCCCCCAGGGTAAGGGTAGTGGGAAGCACAGCCACTTCTTGTGATTCGAGGTAGTTATGTTCTACGAACATTCTTCAAACCCTGAACTAGCAAATACTGAGCTATTTCTCCTGGAGAGAGCATGGGTTGGGTTCTGTGAGCGTCTGGTCACAACGTTTTCATCAGCTGAAACACCATTTGTGTTACAGAGGTTTGTTTATCAACATCCTAGTAGAACACGCAGGTGTCATCAGCATTGAGAACCTGCCCTTCCACATAACTCTTTTCTCGTATAGCACTCAGGGGGTATTTTTACAATTCTCCCACAGCCTCCTGATCTGCAAAACTCGCCTGACCTGCCCTGCAGGTTTAACCTTTTTCACATTGTATCACCTTCTGGTACATGAGAGCCAGTCAGCACTAGCTGAGAAGGGCTTGACATGCTCCTGACTGTAAACTTCTTTGGCTTTCAGACTCACAACAATGTTGCTACCACACTTTTTGAAAAAAAAAAAAAAAGCATTTATTGTCAGTCTTTGCATTGCTGTAAAGGAACACCTAGGCTGGGTAATTTATAAAGAAACGTTTATTTGGCTCTTGGTTCTGCAGGCTGTACAGGAAGCATGGTGCCAGCAACTGCTTCTGCTAAGGGGTTCAGGCTGCTTCCGCTCATGGCAGAAGGCGCAGAGGAGCCAGCGAGTCACATGGTGACAGAGGAAGCAAGAGAGAGAGGAGGAGATGCCAGGCTCTTTTTAACAATCAGTTCTCATGGGAACTCAGAAGAGCAAGAACTCATTCATTACTGCAAGGATGACTCCAAGCCATTCATGAGGGACCAGATTCCATGACCCAAACACCGCCCACCAGGCCCCATCTCCCACACTGGGGATCACATTTCAACATGAGACTTGGATGGGACAAACATCCAAACTGTATCAGACATCATCCTACGAATCCACAAATTTAGCTGCTTTCCCTTCTTTTCTGTAGTTTCACAACCTACTATAGAAGCACTTTCTAGAGGGGCCTGCAGAAGTGAATTTCCTCTTCCATGGCCTCGATGTATCTGGCTGTTGATTCATTATCACTGAACTTACTGCCAACAGCACTACAACTTACGCTGAAGGCACCTCATCCAGCACAGGTATTGTCTCCACAGGCAGATCGCAGCCTCCTGCACTCAGAGACAGTAGACAGCACTTCAGCACCGTGCCTGGGGGCATTTTAAACAGCAAAATCACCAACAAAAGTACAAAAATGCAAAAGCATGGCTCTGGATAGACAGCAGGAAGGACCACTTGTTTCTAGTGTGAGAACTGGGACAAGAAGGCAGAGGGGTCACCTTGCTTCACCTCAGCCAGGAACAGATGCCTTGGACTACTCAGATTTTTTCCCTGCTCTGTACAAGTCTGTGAATCACTGTGAAGCCACAAGTATTGATTTGGTTTACAAATACATTTTAGTGAAGAGGTGAGTTTGCAGGTATGGAATCTAGAAATAATGAGATCGGACTGTAAGGCTGGAGACGAAGATGGAGAGGCTGCTGCCAAGTGACAGGCTGGCTCTTGTCCCAGAAGCTGTGGACTGCCACTGGAGTGTTTCAAGCAAGGGAGTGTCTTGATCTGTGTTGTAGGAACAGCACCTTTTCTCAACTTAAAGTGTGGCTTGAAGAGAGGAAGACAGGAGACTGGTTAGGAGATGGGTATATCCAGGCGAGGATGAGGGTGGGTGAACGGAGCCAGGGGTAGAGGTCCTCAGGGGAGCTGACCTGAGACCCCTGTGAGTCTCGGGTCCTGGCAGTGGGGCGGCGGTGAGTGGTGAGGGGGAGGCATTGAGGACAGCGCCCTGGGTCCCCGGCTGGGGCACATACGTGTAGGGCAGTGGTCAAGGGCCCTAGCCTTGCAGTCAGACACCCCTGATTTTAAATCCAGTCTCCACCACTGGCAGGCTGTGTGGCTTAGACATGCTGCTCCACTTCCCTAAGCCTAGTTGTTTCATGTCTAGTATAAAGATTCCGTGTGGCAGGAAGAACACACCCCCGGGAGTGATTCTGAGATTGAAATGAGTGCTGGTGCTTTTCACCTAAACAAGGAAAACGGGGAGAGAAGCAGTATGTGGGGTGGGAGGGAGAAGGAGAGGAGTCTGTCTGGGCGTGGGGAGTCGGACGTGCCTCTGGACACCCATGGACAAATATCCTGAGGCCATCTGATGTTTTCCGGGGGCCATGGGAGTGGGGGAGGGGAAGGTGGGGCAGAGACACAGACTTGGGCATTACCAGCAGGCAGGGGGCTGCTACCACCATGAAGAGTGGGCAGTGCCAGGATCAGAGGGCTGGGGTAAAGCCTGCGGAATTCCCACATTTCAGAAGAGGCTGGGAAGGAGGTCAAGGAAGAGCAGCAGGAGGAGGAGAAAGCAGGAGGGTGTGGAGGGACGGGAGGGGAGGCGGGGAGGAGGAATTCCAGGAGGGAGTGGCCGGGGTGACTGTTGTGAAAGCATGGACTGGAAGCCACAGCACTTTGGGCTGCAAGGAACCCGGGAGATCTTCTAGTCTAATCCTCTTTTAGTCTCCATCCCCGTCCGGATGAAGACAGCAAGATTCATAAGTAAAGTCAGTTGTACTGTGACTTCCTAGCAGGATACCCTAACTCCTAATTCATAATAAAACTACAGACATTCTCAATTCAAAATTCTTCCTATTCAGTCACACTGGACTTTCTCCCAATGTGACAAAATTATTGAGATTTTATTGACTTACTGAACAACTGTGGTCTTTGCCATGTACTAAGATACTGTGTAGTCAAACTGCGCCTCTGAAATCTATTTTTATTGTACATTTAACAAATTTTGCTGTAAACAATAAGTTTAAAAACAATAGTCATAACTCATTAAACTGTATCTTTTAATTTTAATATGTTATTATACCTCAGTGAAACTCAGTTTTAAAAAACAGTGAATAAAAAGTTGAGCTATTAAAACTAAAAAGTAATTATTTTCTAGTTTGTATACACAGACCCAAGAAATAGAAATATAGGAATATTTGGAACTTGCTCCTTCTTACAGCCTTGAGGGAACTGCTTATCCCTTATTACGCCTTGGTTTCCCCTCAATGAAACTAGAAAATATTACCTTGCAAGACTGCTCATAGTTAATTAATACGTATGAAGCTCTTGAATCTAAATATTAAATACTTGATGATATTGTCTGGTAAATATTATCTAACTGCATTTATAAATACTAGCATTTTTACAGCCTAGTTGTAACTACAAAGTATAGCCCATTTAAAATGAATACAAATATATGCATATATATTTTTCCGTGAAAGTAGGAAAAGAAAGTCGAAATTATGCAAGAACAAAGTAGAAAAATATGCCTCTCATATAAGATTGAGTGTTTCCATTGATCAATATAATTTTTAAAATGTTGTGATGATTCTTTTTTTCACTTAATTGGCTATGTCATTTGCACTCTACCTAACTGAGATATTAATAAATTGTATATGATGTCAATAACAGGAAACAAAAAGAACTGCTGGCCTTATTCATAGTTAATAAAGAGAACCAGATGATGAAGTTGTCTGAAAATAAGCCATTTTGTTTATTAAAAAGTTACTTCTGCTCCAGGGATCCAAGTAATAGAGCTTTGTATTTTCAGAGGGAACGTTGCCATAAATCAGGGTATCACAACCTCAGCACTACTGAGGTTTGGGGCAGCTGGATAACTCTGTTGTGGGGCTGTCCTGTGGGCTGTGGGAGGTTTAGCAGCATCCCTGGCCTCCACCCACTAGATGCCACTAGCACCCCCTCCCTCATTTGTGACAACCAAATGTCTCCAGGGGGCAAAATTGCCCTCAGTTGAGAAACACTCCTATAAATAGCATGTCCATGCTGGGGTGGGTGTACTTTTACATGTACGGGGGACTGGCCCGTAGATTTGGCAGTAAGTCCTGGGGTTCCAAATTGGCATTTCCCAGTAGCTGGGCTGATGCGACAGGCTTCAGTTGCTTGGGCCTCCAGGCAGAAAGTGGAGGTGCAACAGGGGCTGTTTGCATGCTGCCTTGGCAGAGTTGGGGTGACAGGCACATGTCATGTGTTCACAGACACTGCCAGGCCCTCTCAGAGCTCATGACTTGCCTCCCCTTTCCCTGCAGTTAGGGAGCCTTTTGTCTTGCCCTCAATTCTCCAAAATAACCCAAAAGGTTTCCTTTATCTTTAACTCTGTTATAAACATGTTGACACTTTGCCAAACAAAAACCTGATGAAACATATTCTGAATTTTCTACTTTCCTACATAAAAACTTACAAACAACAGGCTGAAGGAAAGAATGTGTAGAGAAGATACAGGAAGTGACATCATAAAGCTGGAGGAGACTTTAGAGCTGAGCTGCTCTTGGCCACGCGGCACACGGTCCCAGTGCTCAGTCACCATGTGTCCTGCATGGCTCCCATGTTGGACGGCACAGACAGAACATCTCTATGGTTACAGGAATTTCCACCAGATGGCGCTGTCTCCAGGGACATCTAGGGCACAGGCCTTACTTTATAACAAAGTCCTAGAGAGATTTATGTTCACCCGCTGAAGAGAAGCAACGAGCTCAGGGCAGAACCAAGACTGGGAAGCAGCCCAGTTAACCCCACGCTGCGATCTCTCCCGCACACAACTGCCTTGTGGCAGGTCCACACCTGGAATGCCACATGGGGTTTTGGCCATCATAGCCTAAGAATGAGGGTCAGATAGGTAATTAAGAGAATGGACCAACTCTAAATAAAATGTTAGTCCAGTTCAGTAACCATGTCTCGTATACCTGCCATGTACCAGAACTTGGTCTGGTTATGAAGTTGAAAACAAACAAACAAACAAAAACCAAATAGATCCCTGTCCTAGCAGGGCACACAGACTGGGAGGCACTCACTTTCAATCCCGCGTAGCCATCCCAAAGATAAAGATGAGCCCAGGGCCCAGCCTGGGGTGGGGAAGGTGGGGAAGGCGTGCTTGCTAGAGGAGATAGCATCCCTGTAAAGAAGGCAAGAAACGAGCTGGGATGGAGGGAGTTGCAGAGCCCAGCACTCAGGGGAGCAGACGGGAGGGCGGCCTGAGGATTCCCCTGACTGTGGCTTCGTTCCACTCACCTGGCTGTGCCCGGCCACCCCATGCAGAGGTCCCTCCTCAAGGCAGCATGTTTAGGGCACCGTCTCCACACAGATTCCCTTCCCATCCTGTGGCCCGCTTCTCATCCTCCACACCTGTCTTGCTCAGTGACGCTGTGCTCCACGCAGGCTTATGCTTCTGGAGCCTGAGAACCAGCCTCCACTCTTCTCTCTCACACTCTATATCTAAGCTGTTGGCACACTCTATTCCTTTTTTTTTCGGTAAGTTCTAGAACCTGCTTCATCCATCCCCATGACTATCTTTGTCTCGGCTTCCATCACCTTTTTCTCTCTTTCCCTCTCTTCTTTTTACTTTTTATTTTTTTTAAGAGATAGGATCTTGCTGTGTTGCCCAGGCTGGAGTGCAGTGGTGCGATCATAGCTCACTGCAGCCTTGCACTCCTGGGCTCAAGAAGTCCTCCCGCTTCGGCCTCCTGACTAGCTGGGACTACAGGCATGCTCCACCATGCCCAGCTATTTTTTAAATTTGTTGTAGAGGTGGGGTCTGTGTTGGTCTGACTGATTTTTGAACTCCTGGCCTCAAATAATCCTACTGCCTTGGCCTCCCAAAGCACAGACTACAGATGAGCTGTGATGCTTCTTGTTCTTTTTACATTAAAAAAAAATGGAGATATAATTCACTGCCATCATATTCATCCTTCTAAAGCACACAATTCAGTAGTTTTTAGTGTATTCACCAAGTTGTGCAACCATCACCGCTATCTTATTCCAGAACATGCCATCACCCCCCAAAGAAGCCCCATATCCATGAGCAGCCACTCCTCATCTCCCCTTCCCCTCTCCCTGGCAACCACAAATCTCCTTTTCGTCTCTATAGGTGTCTCTGTTCTGGACACTTCATATAAATGGAATCCAACAATATGCGGTCTTTTGTCACTGGCTTCTTTCAATCAGCATGTTTTCAAGTTTGTTGAAAGGTTTCCATGTTGTAGCACACATCAATATCATCACTTTATTCCTTCTTATGGCCGGACAATATCCTCTTGTATGGCTATAGTGCTTTCGTTTATCCATTCCCGGGTACATAACAGTATGCTTTTGTCTGCCGTGGACATCAGGGTTGTGTCCACTTCGGGGGGATTATGAGTAGTGTGACTATGCGCATTCCTGTGTTCATCCATTTGGGCTGCTATAGGAAAATACCACAGCTGGGTGGCTCACAAACAACAGAAATTCATTTCTCACCGTTCTGGAGGCTGCAGGTTCAAGAAAAGGTACCAGCAGATTTGGTGTGTGCTGAGGACTTGTTTCCTGGTCCACAATGGCACCTTCTCACTATGTCCTCATATGGCAGAAGGGGCCAATGAACGCTCTGGGTCCTCTTTTATATGGCAGTAATCCCATTCATGAGGGCTCCATTCTTATGACCCGGTCACCTCACGAAGGCCCCGCCTCCAAATACCATCACCTTGGGGGTGAGGATTTCAACATAGGAATTTGGGGGAGACACAAACCTTCAACCTATAGCAATTCTTGCTCAAGTGTTTGTGTGGACATATGGTTTCACTTCTCTTGGGTACGCCTTCATCTCTTCATAAGATTGGTGAATACATTCCTCAGTTTTTCCTGCCTCCAGACTTATCCTCTCAACCCACTCTCCAACCTTTTAGTCAAATTTATTTATTTATTTATTCATTCATTCATTCATTCATTCACTCATTCATTTATTGAGACAGAGTCTCACTCTGTCTCCCAGGCTAGAGTGCAGTGGTGTGATCTCGGCTCACTGCAACCTCTGTCTCCCGGGTCAAGCAATTCTCCTGTCTCAGCCTCCCAACTAGCTGGGACTATAGGTGAGCAGCACCACACCCGGCTGATTTTTGTATTTTTAGTAGAGATGAGGTTTCCCCATGTTGGCCAGGCTGGTCTCGAACTCCTGAACCCAACTGATCCGCCTGCCTCGGCCTCCCACAGTGCTGGGATTATAGGCGTGAGCCACTGCACCCAGCCTAGTCTAGTTTTTTTAAACATGTAAATCTTTTAAATGTGTAAGTTGTATCATGCTGAACCCTGTATGTAAAATCTTTCCATAACTTTCCATTGCACTGAGAAAAAAATGGCCAAAGCTTCATCTGGCCTTCCTCTTCAACCCTGTCTCTGGGGGATGGGGGAGGGGAGCTGGAGATGGGGCTGGGAATGCCCATCTGTTTCCCCCAGCTCGCTTTAGGGTACAGTGGGGCTACAGTCCTCCGTAGCATAAACGCTGTTGCCACTTGCCTCTCTCCTGCGCCCAGCCCTCCACCAGCCCAGGGCACTTAAGCACCCTGAAAGGGAAAGGCTGCGGTGCCACCGGTCCTGTTGTCTCCAGGGCCCCTCCTGAAAACTCCACGGCACAAGACCCCTGAAGGTTAGAGCTGAGAGGGCCTTGGGGAGCACCCAGCCTGGCTGGCTTTCCAGCTGTGCCCTGGGCAGCTTTGTGCTGCTGGGGACCTGTCAGAGCTGGAAACCAAGGAGTGGCGCTGAGTTCCAGGGCTCTGTGGGTGTGTTTCCTGGCAGTTTTGTTTGAACAGAATTTTTATCAGCAGAAAGAAAAAGGGATCTGAGCTGATGTGGTGGCTCACACCTGTAATCTCAGCACTTTGGGAGGCCGAGTCAGTGGATCACCTGAGGTCAGGAGTTCAAGACCAGCCTGGCCAACATGGGGAAACTCCGTCTCTACTAAAAATACAAAAATTAGGCCAGGTGCGTTGGCTCACGTCTGTAATCTCAGCACTCCGGGAGGCCAAGGTGGACAGATCACTTGAGGTCAGGAGTTCAAGACCAGCCTGGCCAACATGGGGAAACACTGACTCTATCAAAAATTATAAAAAATTAGCCAGGCGTGGTGGCGAGCACCTGTAATCCCAGCTACTCAGGAGGCTGAAGCAAGAGAATCGCTTGAACCCAGGAGGCGGAGGTTGCAGTGAGCCAGGATTGTGCCACTGCACTCCAGCCTGGGCAACAGAGTGAAACTCCATCTCAAAATAATAATAATAGTAAAATAAATAAATAAAAATACAAATACAAATACAAAAATTAGCCAGGCATGGTGGCTGGCGCCTGTAATCCCAGCTACTCGGAGGCTAAGGCAGGAGAATCACTTGAACCCACGAGGTGGAGGTTGCAGTGAGCTGAGATAGCGCCACTGCACTCCAGCCTGGGTGACAGAGTGAGACTCCATCTCAAAAAGTAAAACAAACAAAACAAAACAAAACAAAAATAAACATATAAAAAGAAAAGGGGATCTGAGAACAGATTAATTTAATCCAGCCCCCTTCATTTATAGAGGAGGAAACCCAGGCTAAGCCAAACGCAGCTCCTTCTCCAGGCCAGAAGCCAGGAGTTGCTGTCCACTGCCTCTCCCGGGGACCCATGGACACATGGCAGTGGCTCTGCCTTCCCCAGGAAGCCTATGGAGTCACCAGGGCAGGCTCAGCGCTCCGGGACACTAGGGCACAGAATGAATGCTGGAGAGAAAACAAGACATGGGCTTTCTAACAAAGGTAGAAACAGCAGAGTCACCTGCTCCGGCGGGCAGAGACCAGGAAAGTGACTCTCTAGCGACTCGGGAAGTGCTGCCTCCAGAAACGCCGTCCCAGACCGCAGAGAGCAAAACCTCAGAGGAGACCTCACGTGACCAGGCTTTAAAGAAAGTTTGTGGGGAGGGGTCCCAGAAATAAACGAAGGGAGGAAGGAAAGAAAGGCGCTGGGTGGGAGCCTCAGGAGAGGCTCTGGGAGGCGGGAGGCTAAGCTGTCCCCTCCCTCCTCGCTCCCTCCCTCCGCACCCACCCCGGGAGCAGCGGCTGTCGGGATCCAGCTGCAATTTTTCAAACCAATTAAGGAGAAGCGCCTCGGTCGCAGGAGGGAGCGCTGTCGGCCTCTCCTGCGTCAGCAGGCACAGACCAGGGCCTTTGGGGACGCGATCGGAGGGCTCTAATTGATCCTCTTTAAGGAAGAAATCAAAAGTAGCAGCAGCTACTCTTTAGACTTTAAACTACTGAAGGGGCTTTCAACAGAGGTTTTCCACGGAGCGCGCGGCTTCCTGGCTGCCTTAACTGTCTGTACGCCGGCAGGTTTCCCTCTTCACTCCCATTGTCTCCTGCACAGGCCTCCTGTCCTGCATTCAGCAAAGAACCTCCTCGAACTTGCATTCGGTGTGACATTGCCATCCAAAACAAAGAGGCCCAAGTGTCTGCGGCTGAGAAAACTCACAAAGACTTTGTGCGGGGTCTGAAACCGCCAATCCTCAGTTACAAGTGAGTGGAAACAAAGCCGTGGAATAAAGCAGAGACCGAGAGCCAACCCCCTCTTCGGTTATTCTGCAACTCTTGCAGGCCAAATCGCTCGATGTCCCCCAGTTTGTTTGGCATTGCGTGGATGTTTCTTCAGAAGAAAAGCCCGAGGTACCTGATTCACCTCCGAGACTGAGATCAGAACAGGAAGACCTGGGCTTCTGACCCCGCCCTTGGGGAAGAAGGTGAAGTCAGGATTGCTGTCCTTAGATCCCACACCCACCTTCTCTATCTTCCACAACATGAAGGCAGGAGTGCTTCTGCTCTTCTATAAAAATTGGGTGGCAGCAAAATCCTCACTGACTGTTGTTTATGAAAACACAAGTCTTAGTGCAATGTTACACATATAAACATGGAACCCCAATATGGCCCATCCTTGCCTAGTGTCACCTTCCAAAAAATAATAGCCTGACATAAAGTAAGACTGAAAGCAGTCCAAACCTTTATGTAGTCCTTTGAGGTAATGCTAAGAAGAAACATTTGTTCTTAAGACACAGCAAAACATCTATTAAAAATTATGTCTGTTGATCTCCCCCACCCCCCACACTCCCTTACCACCACCTTTCAGCCTCCTGAAGACCCTGCCTCTGACACCCTCAACTGTCTAAGACCCAGCCCGCAAGACCCCTCTCTCTCCTCTCTCTCCTTCATTCTCCATTCTCTGCTTCTCTCTCACTCTCTCTCTCTCTCTTTATAGAGACAGGGTCTCACTCTATCACTCAGGCTGGAGTGCAGTGGCACAATCATGGCTCACTGTATCCTCGAACTCCTGGGCTCAAGTGATCCTCCCACCTCAGCCTCCTGAGTAGCTGGGACTACAGGCATGCACCACCCACATGGCTAATCTTTTTATTTTTGTAGAGACAGGGGTCTTGCTGTGTTGCCCAGGCTGGTCTCAAACTCCTGAGCTCAAGCAATCCTCCCACCTCGGCCTCCCAGAGTGCTGGGATTGCAGGTACGAGCCAACACAACTAGCCTCTGCCTATCTCTATTCTATCATCCATTTAACCTTTCTGGATGCTATAATTTTCTTTTTTAAAAAATTTTCCTAGCACCTGGGTTCTGCGCAAATTATGTCCCAGAAACCAGGAATTGATCTAGCAAGAAAGTTGGAGGTGACCAGAGGAGCAGGGAGGAAGAAAACTGTTCAAAGGTAAATATATAGTTTTTTTGTCCCTCCCTTGTTTGACCTTTGTGGGGCTCTGCCCAAGGGGAGCATGTTTATTGCACCTCCCTGTGAAGCTCTGCCTCAGCCCCATACCCACCTCTGCCTTTTCTCCTTCTGGCAGATCAGGAACCCCAGAACCTGGGAGCAAAGACCCTGGCTTAAGGACTTCCTCCCTCTCTCCTCCAGAGCCTCTGTGTGTAGCAGGCCGAGGGCGCTCACTGTACTGTTTCCTTCAAAGGGGCCTTTGGCCGGTAAATGGCCTATGCTGCCAATCAGAGCCAGCATGGGACAGCCCAGCCCCAAGTCTGAGAAGGCTGGAGGTGTCTCTGGATCGGCACCACCCATATTTGGGGCTTGTGAGAAATCAAGGGAAAGTGGCTAAAGGATTGAAGCAATCCCGTTTGTCACCCACCCAACCACACCGAAAGTAAGTCAGGGCATGGAGTCCACACGCTGCACCCCAGCATGGCTCTGGGTGCAGAGGGAGCTATCAGGGCTGGGGTGTGTGGCCCTCATTGGCAGTCTGTGAATTTGATGCTTTCACGTGCACCCTGCAAGCGCGTGCCTGACACGCCTTGCTCTGGACATTTCAGGCCACCATGTTCAGTAGAGGCAGGATGTGTTTTGGAGCTGTTCACATGCTTCCAGCCCCACACGGAGTTAGTGTGTGGCATCCACCTTGGGCCATGGCCCCCACCAAGGTGCTGTTCTGGACCTAGTCTCATGTTGTTGCTGTCTGTATTCATCCCTGACTGTGATACGAGATCCCATCGTTGGAGACCCATGGCATGATGTCTAAGGAAAAAGAGCAAGCAGCATTTCCTTCCGGCCCCTTTTAAAACCCCAGAGCAGGTCATGCAGTTGATTTAGGAGTGCAGAGCATCCAGCAGTGTGCCCAGACTTTATTGAGCACTGCTGCCTGTGAACTCAACAAGGGCCTGTAGCCTAGAAAATTCGCGCAAGGCCACAGTAGCCCGGCTAGATGCTGACCCCACCCTGGCAAGGTTGCTTGGGACACTCTGGAAAAGAAGACCACTGCCTACAGGCAGGGCCACTCCACTCGGAACCATCAGAGTTTATCCAGTAAACACTGAAAGGTAAAAAGGGCTGGACACAGGAGACAGAAAATTTTTTGTTTCCCACCTAGAGATATAAGGCATTCTGAACGATTTTGCCATGCTGCACCTGGTGGCTCTGTAATCCCAGCACTTTGGGAGGCCAAGGCCGGCTGATCGCCGGAGCGCAGGAGTTAGAGACCAGCCTGGGCAACATGGCGAAACCCTGTCTCTACCCAAAATACAAAAATTGGTACAAAAGTCAGCAGGGTGTAATGGCATGTGCCTGTAGTCCCAGCTACTTGGAAGACTGACAGGGGAGGATGGCTTGAGCCTGAGAGGTGGAGGTTGCAGTGAGCTGAGATGGCACCACTGCACTCCAGCCTGGGCAACAGAGCCAGACCCCATTTTAAAAATAAATAAGTAAATAAATAAATAAATAAACGATTTTGCCCAGATAGACAATGAAAAAGGACTGATACTTCAGGCAAGGGGTCTAAGCGCATTGTTACACATGGTTAGACAAGGGCTTCTAAATGTGCTCTTGGATCTAAATCGCGGGAGAGACTGCGATTACTCTTTCACTGCAAACCCCAATCTGTGGGAGGTGGAGTGGGAGTCTTTGAAGCCCAAGGAGGAAAAACCAACCCAGATATGGGGGAAAAAATAAGAGCTAAATAAATAAATTACATGTCTATAATATTTTCAAATTTTAAAATTTATATATATTTACATATACAAAGGTCCACAATTTAACCCAATTGGAAATCCAAAAATTTCCAATTCGTAGACTTAATCAATGCAGAAGCTCAAATTATACTTTGAGATGCCACTAAGTTTGAACACTGTACTCCCGATAATCTTAGGAAAGCAAATATAAAATAGAGGAAATATGGGTGTGGCACACTTTATACTCTTGCCTAACTATCCCATAGCCATAGTAGCCATTGCCCTAAAATATCTGATATTAGGAACAGATGTGCTAACACAATGAATAATAAATTTAAAAAGTCAAATTTTTGGTACTTACAAATTGGCTTGATTAAAATGGGATCCCAGTGGCTGGGCACAGTAGCTCGCACTTGTAATCCTAACACTTTGGGAGGCCGAGGCAGGCAGATCACCTGAGGTCAGGAGTTCAGGACCAGTCTGGCCAACATGGCGAAACCCCTTCTCTACTAAAAATACAAAAAATAGCCAGGAGTCATGGTGGCTGCCTGAACTATAATCCCAGCTACTTGGGAGGTTGAGGCAGGAGAATGGCTTGAACCCAAGAGGCAGAGGTTGCAGCGAGCCGAGATCGCACCACTGCACTCCAGCCCGGGCAATAGATGGAGACTCCCTCTCAATAAATAAATAAATAAATAAAAATAATAAAATGGGATCCCACAGATCCACAGTTAAAATAGTTAATATAGCCTTATGTAAGTTAAAACAGGGATTAAAACTTATGTAGTATCTACCTAAAAGAAAGGAAATCAATATATGGAAGAGATTCTGCACTCCACGTCTAGTGCAGTACTCTTCATGATCGCCAAAATTTGGCCAGGTGCAGTGGCTCATATCTGTAATCCCGGCACTTTGGGAGGCTGATGTGGGCAGATCACTTGAGGCCAGGAGTTTGAGACCAGCCTGGCCAACATGGCAAAATGCTGTCTCTACCAAAAATACAGAAAATATCTGGGCATGGTGGCACATGCCTGTAGTCCTAGCTAATCAGGAGGGTGAGGCAGGAGAATTGCTTAAACCCGGGAGGCAGAGGTTGCAGTGAGCCGAGATTGTGCCCATCAACAGATGAATGAAGAAAAAAAATGTGATACACACACACACACACACATACACACACACACACACACACACCAGAATATTATACTGCCATAGAAAGAAATGAAATCTTGTCATTTGCAGTAATGTAATGTGGATGGAGCTGGAGGCTGTTATCCCAAGTGAAATAACTCAGAAACAGAAAATCAAATACTGCATGTTCTCAGTCACGTGGAACTGAAGAAAGTGGATCTCATGAGGATATACTCTATCCAGTGGTTACCAGAGGCCAGGAAGGGTAGTGGGAAGGAGGGAGGGTGAAGAGAGGTTGATTAACAGGTACAAAAATACAAGTAGCTAGACACGGTGGCTCATACCTTTAATCTCAGCACTTTGGGAGGCCAAGGTGGGTGGATCACTTGAGCTCAGGAGTTTGAGACCAGTCTAGGCAACATAGCAAGACCCCATCTCTACAAAAAATACAAAAACATTAAAAATATATTTAAGAAATTAATGCTGACAGATCAATTAGATAGCCATGTGTAAAAAGAAGATCTTGAAACATATCCTAAACCACCCACAAAAATCAATTTCAGAAGGAATGTAGCTTTAAACATAAATATTAAAAAATAAAATAAATTATTTTTATAACTTTGAGTAGGGAAATATTTTTTAAACAGATAACAAAAACCAATAGCTATAAAGAAAGAGATTGATAAATTAGACCACATTCAAATTAATAATTTTTATTTATCAAAAGACCATTAAGAAAGTGAAGAGGCAAGTTTTAGAGTGGGAGAAAATATATACACACATGTAACAGACAAAGGAATCACATCCAGAATGTGTAGAGAACTCCTATAAACAATAAGAAAAAGACAAATAATAGAAAAATGAGTAGAAGGCTGAATAGATAATTTATTAAAAATCATCTCCAAATGTGTTCAATTTCCTCAATAATCATGTAAATGCAAATGAAAATCAATGAGCTATCACCACACATCCTCCAGAATAGCTAAATTAAAAGAGACTGATGGGGATTCCTGGCAAGATATCTGAATAGGAACAGCTCCAGTCTGCAGCTTCCAGCAAGACCAACAAAGAAGATGGGTGTTTTCTGCATTTCCACCTGAGGTACCTGGTTCATCTCAATGGGACTGGTTGGACAGTGGGTGCAGCCCGTGGAGGGCGAGCCAAAGCAGGGCGAGGTGTCACCTCACCCAGGAAGCGCAAGGGGTTGGGGGATTTCCCTTTCCTAACCAAGGGAAAGGGAGAGAATGTACTGGGAGGAACAGTACACTACTGCCCAGATGCTGTGCTTTTCCCATGGTCTTTGCAACTGGCAGACCAGGAGATTCCCTCTGGTGCCTGGCTTGGTGTGTCCCACGCCCACGGAGCCCAACAAGCTAAGATCAATTGGCTTGAAATTCTCGCTGCTAGTGCAGCAATCTGAGATCAACCTGGGATGCTGGAGCTTGGAGCGGGGAGGGGCATCCACCATTGCTGAGGCTTGTAGACGGTTTTTTGCTCACAGTGTAAACAAAGCTTCTGGGAAATTCAAACTGGGCAGAGCCCACCGTGCTCAGCAAGGCCAACGGCCTCTCTGGATTCCAATCTCTGAGCAGGGCATCTCTGAACAAAAGGCAGCAGCCACAGTCAGGGACTTACAGATAAAGCCCCCATCTCCCTGGGACAGAGCACCTAGGGGAAGGGGCAGCTGTGGGCACAGCTTCAGCAGACTTAAACGTCCCTGCCTGACAGCTCTGGAGAGAGAAGTGGTTCTCCCAGCACAGCATTTGAGCTCTGATAATGGACAGACTGCCTCCTCAAGTGGGTCACTGACCCTCATGTAGCCTGACACCTCCCAATAGGGGCCAACAGACACCTCATACAGGAGAGCTCTGGCTGGCAACTGGTGGGTGCCCCTCTCGGATGAAGCTTCCAGATGAAGGATCAGGCAGCAAACTTTGCTGTTCTGCAGCCTCCACTGGTGATACCCAGGAAAACAGGGTCTGGAGTGGAGCAAACTCCAACAGACCTGCAGCTGAGAGGTCTGACTGTTAGAAGAAAAACTAACAAACAGAAAGGAATAGCATCAACATCAACAAAAAAGACATCCACACCAAAACCCCATCTGTAGGTCACCAAATCAAAGACCAAAAGTAGATAAAACCACAAACATGGGGAGAAACCAGCACAGAAAGGCTGAAAATTCCAAAAAACAGAATGCCTCTCCTCCTCCAAAGGATCACAACTCCTCGGCAGCAAGGGAACAAAACTGGAGGGAGAATGAGTTTGAGGAATTGACAGAAGTAGGCTACAGAAGGTCGGTAATAACAGACTCCTCTGAGCTAAAGGGGCATGTTCTAATCCACCACAAGGAAGCTAAGAACCTTGAAAAAAGGTTAGATGAATTGCTAACTAGAATAAGCAGTGTAGAGAAGACTATAAATGACCTGATGGAGCTGAAAAACACAACACGAGAATTTCGTGACGCATACAAAAGCTTCAATAGCCAAATCAATCATGTGGAAGAAAGGATATCAGTGACTGAAGATTGACTTAATGAAATAAAGCAAGAAGACAAGATCAGAGAAAAACAGAGTGAGAAGAAATGAACAAAGTCTCCAAGAAATATGGGACTAGGTGAAAAGACCAAATCTACATTTGATTGGTGTACCTGAAAGTGAGGGGAAAATGGAACCAAGTAGGAAAACACTCTTCAGGATATTATCCAGGAGAACTTCCCCAATCTAGCAAGGCAGGCCAACATTCAAATTCAGGAAATACAGAGAACACCACAAAGATACTCCTCGAGAAGAGCAACCCCAAGACACATAATCATCAGATTCAACAAAGTTGAAATGAAGGAAAAATGTTAAGGGCAGCCAGGGATAAAGGTTGGGTTACTCACAAAGGGAAGCCCATCAGACTAACAGTGGATCTCTCTACAGAAACCCTACAAGCCAGAAGAGAGTGAGAGCCAATACTCAACATTCTTAAAGAAAATAATTTTCAACCTAGAATTTCATATCCAGCCAAACTAAGCTTCATAAGTGAAGGAGAAATAAAATCCTTTACAGACAAGCAAATGCTGAGAGATTTTGTCACCATTAGGCCTGCCTTACAAGAGCTCCTGAAGGAAGCACTAAACATGGAAATAAACAACTGGTACCAGTCACTGCAAAAACATGCCAAATTTTAAAGACCATCAACATTATGAAGAAACTGCATCAACTAATGGGCAAAATAACCAGCTAACATCATAATGACAGGATCAAATTCACACATAACAATCTTAACCTTAAATGTAATTGGTCTAAATGCCCCAATTAAAAGACACAGACTGCATCAGTGTGCTGTATTCAGGAGACCCACTTCAGGTGAAAAAACACACATAGGGTCAAAATAAAGGGATGGAGGAAGATCTACAAAGCAAATGGAAAGAAAAAAAAAAAAAAGCAGGGGTTGCAATCCTAGTCTCTGATAAAACAGACTTTAAACCAACAAAGACCAAAAGAGAAAAAGAAGGGCATTACATAATGGTAAAGGGATCAATGCAACAAGAAGAGCTAACTATCCTAAATATATATGCACCCAATACAGGAGCACCCAGATTCATAAAGCAAGTCCTTAGAGACCTACAAAGAGACTTAGACTCCCACAGAATAATATTGGGAGACTTTGATACACCACTGTCAATATTAGACAGATCAGTGAGACAGAAAATTAACAAGGATATCCAGGACTTGAACTCAGCTCTGGACCAAGCGGACCTAACAGACATCTACAGAACTCTCCACCCCAAATCAACAGAATATACATTCTTCTCAGCACCATATCGCACTTATTCTAAAATTGACCACTTAATTGGAAGTAAAGCACTCCTCAGCAAATGTAAAAGAGCAGACATCACAACAAACTGTCTCGCAGACCACAGTACAACCAAATTAGAAATCAGAATTAAGAAACTCACTAAAAACCGCACAACTACAAGGAAATTGAACAACCTGCTCCTGAATGACTACTGGGTAAATAACGAAATGAAGGCAGAAATAAATGTTTTTGGAAACCAATGAGAACAAAGACACAATGTACCAGAATTTCTGGGACACATTTAAAGCAGTGTGTAGAGGGTAATTTATAGCACTAAATGCCCACAAGAGAAAGCAGGAAAGATCTAAAATCAACACCCTAACATCACAATTAAAAGAACTAGAGAAGTAACAGCAAACAAATTCAAAAGCTAGCAGACGACAAGAAATAACTAAGGTTAGAGCAGAACTGAAGGAGATAGAGACATGAAAACCCTTCAAAAAATTAAAGAATCTAGGAGCTGGTTTTTTGACCCATAGCTGCAACCTTTACATTTAGATACTGCAGTGGGCATAGTGAGTTCTCCATGAGTTCACAGTGCAATGTACATAGTGAGTTCTCTCCAAGTTCAAAGTGCAATGGACATAGTGAGTTCTCTGTGAGTTTACAGTGCAATGGACACAGTGAGTTCTTTGTGAGTTCACTGTGGAATATGCGCAGTGAATTCTCTGTGAGTTCATAGTGCAATGGACTTAGTGAGTTCTCTGGCTCATGGAAGGGAGGAATCTACTCCAAAGACTAGGGACAAAACTACAAATGAAAACTGAGGCTGGGCATGGTGGCTCATGCCTGTAATCCCAGCACTTTGGGAGGCCAAGGCAGGTGGATCACCTAAGGTCAGTAGTTCGAGACCAGCCTGGCCAACATGGTGAAACTCTGTCTCTACTAAAATTAGCTGGGCATGGTGATGGCCACCCATAATTCCAGCTACTTGGGAGGCTGAGGCAAGAAGAAGAATTGCTTGAACCCAGGAGGTGGAGGTTGTGGTGAGCCGAGGTCGGGCCACTGCACTCCAGCCTGGGTGACAGAGTGAGACCCTGTGTTGGGAAAAAAAAAAAAAAATAGATGTCATACATAGTATCTTCCCTGACCACAACAGGATGAAGTTACAAATCAATAATAGAAGGAAAACTAAAAAAATTAAGCAATACATTCATAAACAACCACAGGTCAAAGAAGAAATCAAGGGAAATTAGAAAGTACTAGAAACCAGTGAAAATGAAGACAGCATACTAAAACTTATGAGACACTTTGAAAGCAATCCTAAGTGGGAAATTTATAGCTGTATTACATTAAAAAGGAAGAAAGATTTCAAATCAACAACCAAACTTTACAACTTAAGAAATGAGAAAAAGAACTACATCCAAAGTTAGAAGGAGGAAATAGTAAAGATTAGAGCAGAGATAAATAATGGAGAATAGAAAAACACAAGAAAATCAACAAACCCAAGAGTCAGTTCTTCAAGAAGATTAACAAAATTGACAAACCTTTAGTTTGACTAAGAAAAAAGGACAGAAGAAACAAGTTACTAAAATCAAAATTAAAGTGGGGACATGACTATCAATTCTAGAGAAATAAAAAGGATTATAAGGGTGCACTGTCAACAACTGTATGCCAACAAACTGGACAACCTAGATAAAATGGGCAAATTCCTAGAGACACAAAATACTGAATTGCAAAGAAATACAAAATCTGAATAGATCCATCATTAAGGGGACTGAATCGGTAATCAAAAACCTCCTGACCAAAAACAAACCGCCCTGAACCTGTTGGCTTCACTGGTGAATTCTACCAAACCTTTAATGGAGAACACCGATCTTCAAACTCTTTTAAAAAACTGAAGAGAGCACTTCCAAACCCAAGTGATGAGGCCAGGCAGCGTCATGCTGACACAAAAATCCTAACTCAGTATCTGAGAATAACAGCAGCATTTTTTAAAAAGTGGAATACATTCACTTATGGTGTCATCAGACGGATTTTAAAATTCCAAGATATCTATTCATGTTCTCTCAGGCGACCACCCAGATATTTGCATTTTTGCCTCAGTTCGCTAAATGGCATGGTTTTGAGTTTTCATAATACATTTTTTTCCCCAGCAAAGTCCTCCCCCAACAATGATGCTCACCAAGGCCATGGCACCTAGCACACTGTCCTGCACATAAAATGCCCTCAAAACCCATGGAACGGGGTTGATCCAGGAATAAAACAAGCAGCAGAGATCGGTTTGTGCAAAGATAGTAAGTAGGTACCACAAATAAGACGGAAAGCCTACAATTCAGCAGCAAACATTTTACATTTATTTGAGAAATTATTTGCAATTAGGTCATCAAAAGATACCGGTTTAAAGCAGTGGGTTTTCAGCCTTGACCACACAATATAATCACTTGGAGAGCTTTAAACAACACTGCTGCCTGGGTCCCACTCCAGGGAATCCAATTTAACAGGTCTGTTGTAGTTTGGGTTTTGGGAATTTTAAAAGCTCCCCAGGTGATTTTAATGTGCAGCCACGGATATGGATCACTGGTTCAGGGTGAGAGATACATTAGCTGTGTGTGATTTTCATGTGTGCCCCATGGCAGTTCCTCAGTTTGGGGTCTTGGATACAGCTTTGCCCTGTTAAAATCAAAGGACTGCTTCAATACACAGTCAGCTGTTTGGCTAAATTGCAGCAGGTGGAAATGTCTTCTCAGCAGATCTATCTTTATGTTGCTTGCTTTTCAGAGTAAGAGGTTGTTTCAGGCACAGTTTGATTTAGCTTGCTTTGAAAATCATAAATAGCCTACAAATACCAAAAATGGATGAAAAGAATTTGCAAACATATGGAGTGCATTATATATGTTTTCAAATTTCCCCTATAATTAGAAATAAAAAATATATTGCTGGAGCCTTGATTCCTAAACTCAGCCCTCAGCTGTTTCCCTAAGTTATTTTAAGTTCTTCCAAGACAGTTCAGCTTTCTCTGGAGGGAATTATACCCAATGGGTATAAGTGAAGAGCCCTAGATGGGCATTTACAGAAGTGTCATTCTCCAGAATCTTGAAGGCCTAGGGGAGATGCATGAGTACTGTGGTCTATACAGGTGTCTGGACTTTGGAGTCAAGTATAGTTGATACTACTGAGTCACAGCCTAGTCACTTAGTAACTTCAAGGTTTTGAATTTGATCTGGAACTATTAGGGAAATCTCATCTGCAAGAAAAGGCATAATGATACTGATTGAAAAAATAATAGCAATTCTTCATACTTCCCTATCTATGCCCTCTGCAATGAGATTTTATAGCTGCTCCCATAAACAGACAGAATTTGTTTCCCCCAGTCTTGTATCTGGGTTGGCCTTATTTACTCTGGCCAACAAAATGCAGAGAGTATGACAGTGTGCCAGTTTCAGGGTTAGGCTCAAAGATCTTGGATGCTTCTGTTTTTTCTTTCAGAACCCCGCCATCTCCATGAAAACAAGCCCACGTTAGCCTGCTGGAGGAAGAGATACCATAAGCAGGAGAACCAAGGTACCCCAGTTGACAGCCAGCTCACCCCCGGAAGCAGAGCTAAACATACACACATACACACACCACACACATAGAGCTGAGTTGTGACCAGAAGAATGGCCCAGCTGAGCCCAGCCTAAATTGCTAACCAGCTCAATTATGAGCTAATTAAGTTCCGGGATGGTTTGTTATGTAGCAATAGCTAACTCATACACACACCCATTGCAGATGGGACTCAATGACATGTTGATTACAAGTTACTGGTAAACAGCAGGCCCCCTCTATGTTCTGATTTCCTTTCCCTCTTACTAAAGTTGGATCTCTTGGGTTGTACAGAAATGCATATAGACATGTGTGTATGTGACTGGTGCTTCAGCTCACACATTTCCCCACTCCAAAGAGGAAACAGACAATCATAGCTTGGCCACTCAGGCCCCAAGGCCAAATTGCAAAATAAGAAATTTGCTTTTCCAGATGCAGTGGCTCATGCCTGTAATCCCAGCACTTTGGGAGGCCAAGGTGGATGATCACTTGAGTCCAGGAGCTCAAGACCAGCCTGGGAAACATAGCGAGACCCAGTCTCTACAAAAAGTACAAAAATTAGCCAGGTGTGGTGGCACACACCTGTAGTCCCAGCTACTCAGGAGGCTGAGGTTGGAGGATCGCTTGAACCTGGGGAGCAGAGGTTGCAGTGAACTAAGACTGCACCCCAGCCTGAGTGATAGAGTGAGACTCTGTCTCCAAGGCAATAACAACAATGACAAAGTTTGTTTTTAGTCTATTCCTCCCATATCTAAAGTCTGCAGGTCAAAGCTGTGAATAGATTGGAAGGCATGAGATTCCCTTCTCCTGGGAACCCATTGTCCTTTGATCACTTCCATTTTTCACAGATTCTCTTCTTCTGATGTGATTAGGTAATGAGGCCAAGATTAAATTTGAAGCTCTCAGAGACCACAGGATTTTTCTTTCCAAGGCTTACCAGCACTTTTAGTTTCTAACATCACAAATACTAATTGCGGCCCGGTGCAGTGACTCACACCTGTAATCCCGGCACTCTGGGAGGCTGAAGTGGGTGGACTGCTTGAGCCCAGGAGTTCGAGACCAGCCTGGGCAACATGGTGAAACCTCATCTCTACAAAAAATACAAAAATTAGCTGGGTATAGTGGTGTGTGCTTGTAGTCCCATGTACTTGAGAGGCTGAGGTGAGAGAATCACCTGAGCCTGGGAGTTAAGGTTGCAGTGAGCTGTGATCGTGCCACTGCACTCCAGCCTGGGCGACAGAGTGAGACCTTGTCTCAAAAAAAAAAGAAACACTAATTGCAGGACACAACTGGGACAAAGAACATGATGAATTGAACCTGAATTCTCATTGCACCTAATATGCACAAGCATGTACATTACTAAACAGTGACGTATCTTCCAACAATTCCAGCAAGTTCCCAAGACTTGTCATCCACACCAGGTATTAGACTGAGAGGGTGCCCCTCTACTTGTTACTGGGATTAAAACAGGACTGGTTTGATGAATTCAGGGAGACAGAGGCTAAAATATTACGAAGGGAGCAAAGCTTTATAGACACATTAAATAAAAACAGCTCTAGTGAAAGCAGTGCAATGGCCAAGGTTAGCTGACTCAAGGCAACTTCCTTTTTCTTTTCCAATAAACAACATTTTCAGGGAGAGAAGCCCAGGCTGGATGTAAGAATGCTTTGATGACTGCTCAGGAACATGACTGAATTCAAGATGAATAAAAGAGATAAAATCCACATTTTAATTGTAAACAAATGTGTCCCTGAAAAAAACTCAGATCCAAAAGTCTATGTATATGTTAATCAAATGCAAGAAAATTTTACAGTATGTGTCACTTATTATGTATCTCTTTTTCTCAACCCCTCCCGTTTTCGAACATCTAAAGTTACTAAGTATGTAGTTACTTTCTAGGGAGGAAAAAAACCCAAAAATAGAATACCTCCCATTGACTTCAATGTGAACATTAATACTGGAAAATTAGATTTTCGTTTCCTATTTTGTCTGTATTGTTATCTTTTAAAAAGACAAAGATGCAGAGTTTTATATGTGAGATAGAACTTTTTTTAAATTTTTAATTGTGGTAAACTACGCATAAAATTTACCATCTTAACAATTTTTTTTGAGACAGGGTCTCCCTGTCACCTAGGCTGGAGTGCAGAGGCACAATCACGACTCACTTGACTTCCCTCACTTGGGAGGCTGAGGTGTGAGGATCGCGGGAGCCTTGACTTCCCAGGCTCCAGTGATCCTCCTACCTCAGCCTCCCAAGTAGCTGGGATCACAGGTGCGTGCAACCATGCCCAGCTAATTTTTGTATTTTTTGTAGAGACGGGGTTTTGCCATGTTGCTCAGGCTGGTCTTGAACTCCTGAGCTCTAGCAACCCACCCTTCAGCCTTGCAAAGTGCTGGGATTACAGGTTTCAGCCACCAGACCCGGCCTCCATCTTAACTATTTTTAAGTGTACAGTTCATCAGTGTCAAGGGTGTTCACATTGTTGTACAACCAATCTCCAGAGCTTTTTCATCTTGAAAAACAGAAACTCTAGATCCATTCAAAAACTGCATTTTTTGGTAAAAACAAAACAAAACAAAACTCTGAATGTAAAATGCTTCATTTCTTCACTTATTAGTCAATAATTGCAGTGTTCGCATTCTATGCAGAATACCCTTCCAGGAACTAGGAACTGTGGAGAGATGGAAATGAGGTAACAAATGCGCCTATGAGATGGAAGGTCCCCGGAAGGCAGGGACGGGGCGACATTGTATCTCTGGTTCTCCCTAAAGTTCCACACCTAGTGCTGTGGCCTTCCATGTGCACATCCATGCCCCCCCAACCCCCGTGTCCCGACTCCCTGCTTGAGCCTGAGCCCCGCCAGCCCCAGCTCCCGCCTGTGAGGGCATATCCAGGCTCCTGGGGCCCACGACTCCAGGTGCTGGGATTTGGGGATTTATGGTGTGATGTTCTTCCCACATCCTTTTCATCCTTCCCCTCAGTGCCTGCACTGGCCAGTACCGGCCTTTCCTTGCCCACAGCTCTGCTTATTCTGCTCCAAGCAGCTCCCCTCCCTTCCTCCTTCCTCCTGCTGTGTCTCTTTTCAATATGTGTGTTCCCTTCCCTCAGTAGAATAACTCTTCTTCCACTCCCTGTCTCATTCACTGGGAACCAAAAATCCACTCCATGGCATAGCATTCCCAGTTTTGAAAAAAGTTGCTGAGATCGCGCCACTGCACTCCAGCCTGGCCAACAGAGCCAGACTCTGTCTCAAAAAAAAAAAGGTCACATTCTGGAACAAAAACCAGCGTCATCCACCTCTAGAGATGTTAGAAGTAATTGAAAGTCCTTTAGGATCTCCAAAAAAACTTTTCTTTCTCATTTCCTTCTGGCTCACGCCTATAATCCCAGCACTTTGGGAGGCCGAGACGGGCAGATCATGAGGTCAAGAGTTTGAGACCAGCCTGGCCAACACAGTGAAACCCCGTCTTTATTAAAAATACAAAAATCAGCCGGGTGTGGTGGCATGCACCTGCAGTCTCAGCTACTCAGGAGGCTGAGGTGGGAGAATCGCTTGAACCCGGGAGGCAGAGGTTGCAGTGAGCTGAGACCATGCCCTTGCACTCCAGCCTGGGTGACAGAGTAAGATTCCATCTCGAAAAAAAGAGTTCCTTCTAATTAAACTATTTTCCTCAAGCACCAGTATTCAAGATAAAAAATTTTTTAAAACAATTATGATGGTAATAAAAGGAATAAAGTACTGACACAATGCTGCAACTTGAATGAACCTTGAAGATATTTTGCTATGCGAAAGAAGGCAGTCACAAAAGTCCACATAGTATATGATTCCTTTTATATGAAATGTCCAGAAAAGACAAATTTACAGAAAGTAGATTAGTGGTTGCTTAGGGCTGGAGGAAGGGATAGGAGGGTGACAGCTAAAGGATACGGGGTCTGCGCATTGTGGCTCACGCCTGTAATCCCAGCACTTCACGGGGCCGAGGCGGGTGGTCCCTTGAGCTCAGGAGCTCGAGACCAGCGTGAGCAACATGGCGAAACCCCATCTCTACAAAAAAAAATAAAAAATTAGCCGGGCAGAGTGGGGAGTACCTGTAGTCCCAGCTACTCAGGAGGCTGAGGCAGGACTGCTTGAGCCCAGGAGTTCAAGGCTGCAGTGAGCCAAGACTGCACTCTAGCCTGGGTGACAGAATGATACTCTGTCTCAAAAAAAAAAAAGTTATAAAACTGACTGTGGTGTTGGCTGCACATATCCGTGAATATATTAAAAACCACTGAATTGTACAGTCTAAATAAGCAAAATGTAAGGTCTGTTAACTATATCTCAAGACAGCTGTTCAAAAAAATTTTTTAATTATGAACTATTTCATACACACAAAATTGTATATATATGTATACATATATGATATAAAGAAAAATAAAATAAATACTCTGCACCTATCATCTGCCTAATAAATACAATTTCACCACCACCCACGAGGCCTTCTGCATGGCCTCTCCCAAATATAACCCTTTGCCTCCCCATCTAGGAGAACCATTCATCTAAAGTTTAAAAATTATTCCTGGCCAGGTTGGTGGCCCACACCTGTAGTCCCAGCTACTAGGGGTGGAGACGCTGAGGTGGAGGATGGCTTGAGCGCAGAAGGTGGGGGCTGCAGTGAGCGGGACTGCACCACTGCACTCTAGCCTGGGTGACAGAGTGAGACACTACCTCAAAAAAAAAAAAAATTCCTTTGACTATCATTACAGTTTTACTATATATGTACATATGTCTAAACAATACAGTTTAACTTTGTAAGTTTTTAAACTTTTCTATAAATGTATCCGTTACACTTGCAAAATGCATTTTTCAGTCAACACTGTTTTTAAGAGCCTTCTGTGTTTTATTCAATTCTATGTATTGTTTACAAACCAACAATACTCTAAATTGAAGACACTGAAATCTACCTCACAAAGGATTCATGTGAGATAATGAATATAAAATGCTTATAGCAGTGCCTGATTCATTATAGGTATTATATATGTAAAATACTGTATGTTAATAATTGTATATATTATAGCAATTGTCCTTTCTCTGTGAATGTGTATTAATATTATTTCATCAACTACATTAGCCCTTAAGAGTTTTCAAAATGTAGTAAAATCCAAGTTACACAGGCCTTTGGGAAATGCCTCATTCTAGATATTGAAAGTTTCTGTATAGCTAAGATTTGAGTTTTTCGTGTACCAATTCATTTTCATGTACCAATTCATATACCAATGTTATGTTTTTAAATTTAAACAAATTAAAAGAATGATCTTTATGAAAAAACTTCAGCCATTTCCAAATTCTCTTCCAAATTTCTTTATGAGCATGTGTGACAAAGCTTTAATCAGACCACAAACTGTTTTGTGTTCTGCTTTTTTTTGAGACAGGGTCTTGTTCTGCCACCCGGGCTGGAGTGCAGCAGCGTGATCATAGCTCACTGCAGCCTCAAAGTTCCAGACTCAAGTGATCCTGCCACCTCAGTCTCCTGAGTAGCTGGGACAACAGGCATGCGCCATCAGGCCCAGCTATTGTTGCCCAGGCTGGTCTCCAACTCCTGGGCTCAAGCAATCCTCCCACCTCAGCCTCCCAAAGTGTTAGGATTACAGGCATAAGCCACCATGCCTGGCCATGTTCTGCTTTTAAGGCATGACTTCATTTGTATGCCTCTGTACAGCGATATGGCCTATGGAGCTGCCATGGTTAATGTTTGTGTCCTTCACTGATCTCCACACCAGTCACGGAGAGAGCAGCCCAGGAGAAAATGACACTGTCTAGTTCTTAGGCGGGTCATACATTCTTCTTGGGGGCTGTCTTAGTCCATTTGTGCTGCTAAAAGAGAACATCATAAAATGGGTAACTTATAAACAACAGACTTTTCTTTCTCACAGTTGTGGAGGCTGGGAAGTCCAAGATCAAGGCACTGGCAGATTCAGTGTCTGGGGAGGGGCCGCTTTCTTGTTCATTAGATGGCATCTTCTCCCTCTGTCCTCATATAATAGGAGGGGAAAGGCAGCTCTCTGAGGCTTCCTTTATAAGTGCATGAATCCCATTTCTAACCTCCCAAATGCCCTACCTCCTCATACCATCACATTGGTGATTGCATTTCAATACATGAGCCTTGGGGGAACACAAACATTCAGACCATAGCAGGGGCCATTATTATTATTATTATTATTATTTTATTATTTTTGAGATGGAGCCTCACTCTGTTGCCCAGGCTGGAATGCAGTGGCACCATCTCAGCTCAGTGCAACTGCCGCCTCCCGGGTTCAAGCAATTCTCCTGCCTCAGCCTCCTGAGTAGCTGGGATTACAGGCATGCACCACCACACCCGGTTAACTTTTGTATTTTTCGTAGAGACAGAGTTTCACCATGTTGGCCAGACTGGTCTCGAACTCCTGACCTCAAGTGATCCACCCGCTTTGGCCTCCCAAAGTGCTGGGACTACAGGCATGAGTCACCGTGTGTGGCCCACAGGCCATTAATTTTCTCCATTGCAGCCATTGGTGCCAGTTTCCACTCTGCTGTCTGAGGGCAGTTTCAATCTGTAAGCCAACACCAATTGATTTGTAGCAGCTGCCTAGAACCCTGTGCTGACAGGAACTGTGAGGTCAAGTTCAGGTTCAGCAGGAGGGCGGCCTCTGATTTAGCACAGGTGTCTGCAATAGATACATTTCCCTGCAGTGCTGCTCCTAACTGTAAAGAGATGATGTTAAACAACTCCAGGGCAGTGCTAGGATCCTAATGAACATAACCTGATCACTCCCTGTGTTTCTGAATCAGACAGCTGTCTCCTTTCACCAGTACGGCCTGTATACGGTTATGATACATTTACAAGCACATAAGTTTATGGACACTGTCATTGTGCTTTGGATTTGCACCCTGACCCAGGCATTAATTTATTTAAAAGAATATTTTAACATTGTCAAAGAGTTGAGCATCTTTAAATTGTTTCTTTCTCTGTTTTGTTGTTGTTGTTGTTTGTTTTTTTGAGATGGAGTCTCACTCTGTTGCCAGGCTGGAGTGCAGTGGCAAGATCTTGGCTCACTGTAACCTCCACCTCCCGGGTTCAAGTGATTCTCCTGCCTCCGCCTCCCAAGTAGCTGGGACTACAGGCACCTGCCACCACACCCAGCTAGTTTTTGTATTTTTAGTAGAGACAGGGTTTCACCATGTTGGCCAGGATGGTCTTGATCTCTCGACCTCGTGATCCACCCGCTTTGGCTTCCCAAAGTGCTGGGATTACAGGCATGAGCCACAGCACCCGGCCAATTCTGTTTCTATTCTTTCTAACTTTATTGCATTATGGCCCGGAAATGGGATGTGTAAAATTTTTGTCCTTTTATATTTACTAAGTCTATATTTTTTTGTTTTCAGAATATGATCAAAGATATTTCTATTTCTTTGCAAGTCTATTAGCTCAGATTTTTCAAAATTATGTTACTATTTTGGGTATACATATAAATATGTTTTGTTTCATGTGCTTTTTTTTTTTTTTTTAACCATTTCTGGCTTTTCCATCTTGCACTTTTCCTTCCATACCCTGGGCTCTAGATTCTATGATCTAATATCTGTTTGTCAGTTAAGACGGCTTTCAGCTCTAGAGACCAGAAAATCTGACAGACAGAGTGTGAATAAGCAAGGGAAGGAGATGAGGCTGAAGAGGCAGGCTCAGGCCAGTGTGTAAGCTTTTATTCCATCACAGTGAGAAGCCAGTGGTAGGGTCTAAATGGGGCTGTGGGGGTATATCATGTTTTTCATGTTTTTAAGAGATCACTCTGGATGCTGAGTGCAGAATGGACTGTGGGAGGGCAAGAGAGGCAGCAAGGAGAAGGTTTGGAGGCAGTCTTGGGCAGCAGGCCAGTGAGTGACGAAGGTGGCTGAAACTGGCTGTAGAAACGCAGAGAGCAAGAAGAGGCTGCAATCAGGATGCGTGCTGCAGGCAGGGCCACAAGACTTACTGTGGGATTGCATGGCGGGTGAGAAGGGAAGAAGTCAGGGGTGAGTCCTTGTACTAGTCATCTGGATACTCCGCTCAGGGAAGAGGCGCCACATCTAGGGGTTATCAGCAGCCAGAGAGGAGGACTTAAAGCTGCAAGACTCTGTGGGGTCACTCTTGAGAAGAGGGCAGTTTATATCTCTCAATACATTTTTCAGCTGATATTTACATAGATAGAATTTATTTTGCATCTTCAAAATATGCCACATTTTAAACTAAATGGTTTGCTGGAAAAGCTTCACGGTGCTTCCAAATACAATTGGTAGACCATCAGGATCACACCAGTCACTTTGTGGAGTTGATGTTTCAGTCTTGGGCCACTGCTACCACACACAAAGCAACTGTCTGGTGACAATTACATTAAATATGAGGTGACCAAGAAGCAATGCTTTAAGCCTTTTACATCTTAACATGTTATTAGTAGCTGTTATTTATAAAACATCTAGCTGCCATATTGTGATCTAGGAAATTAGTAGGGTTTTTTTTAATTAACTTGCCACGCCTTATAATTCTGCTGTTTAAAATAATGGGAAACAGGTTCTCATTAGGTTTTTCCTTGGAAAGAAAATGTGACATTTCAGTCATAGATTACATTTTGACTTTTTTTTTTTTTTTTTTTTTTGAGACAGAGTCTCACTCTGTCGCCCAGCCTAGAAGTGCAGTGGCGAGATCTTGGCTCACTGCAACCTCTGCCTCCCAGGTTCGAGTGATTCTTCTGCCTCAGGCTCTTGAGTAGCTGGGATTACAGGCATGCGCCGCCACACCCGGCTAATTTTTGTATTTTTAGTAGAAAGCGTTCACCATGTTGGCCAGGGTGGTCTTGAACTCCTGACCTCAGGCGATCTGCTCGCCTCGGCCTCCCAAATTGCTGGGACTACAGGCGTGAGCCACAGCACTCAGCCAGATTACCGATGTTTTTAGTGGCAGATGACTTTCCGGCCTTGTCTTAGTTTTGATTTTTTTTTTTTTTTTTGAGATGGGGTCTCACTATATTGTCCAGGGTGGTCTTGAACTTCTGAGTTCAAATGATCCTCCCACCTCAGCCTCCCAAAGTGCCGGGATTACAGGCATGACCCACTGTGACCGGCTTAGTTTTAAATTCTTAATTATTTACCTTGTAAACTACTTAATTCCATTTCTTCCACATCGCATAGAAAAACTGATGCTCCAGGAAGATGTATCACCAATATTCTGCTATTTTGTATCCCGCCAGTGCAGAATTGGGGCTGTGCCTCTCTAGTTTGAGAAGCATGTAGTAACATACTTGATTTTGCCCTGAATCAGTAACGTACCGCATGCTGGGAGCCGCAGTCTCTTAACCGCTCCAAGCCCGTGACAGAAAAACGAAATGGAAAAATGACTTAGGAGAATTATCACTATTAACCCCCAGAAACAACACATTATTAAAAGCGGTTCTGAAGGGCTATTTAAAAGGGAAATCAATAGTAGTTTCAAAGGAGTCCTATTGTAAGGCAAAAATTGTGCTTTACCTTCCCGCACAAACTTCCCTAATGTTTTGGGAAGGACTGATGCAAACTTTTAGTCCTGTTGGCCTGTGTTAATAATGGCCAAGAGGTCCCCAATGGGTAACAGAGTCCTGTGAACCAAACAGTGTGAGAAGTCAGAAAGCAGCTGGGTGTGGCCCCCAAAGCAGCTTAGGGGGTTACTTAACTGTGCGGCTACATTTCTTGACCATATACTAAAGGAACTGGGCCTTTCCATGTGATGTTTTCCTTTTATAACGGTGGCAGGAAGCGGTCCCTCTGAGGGGCCTGACCGAGGTATGCGCCGGCGCCAGGCTGGGGTCCAAGGGGCGCTCCGAGACGGGGCCCATAGAGAGGGTTTAGGGCAATTCCAAGGGATGGCGGGGACGGAGGAAAAGTGGCGTTGAAAAGGCAAGAGCCAGGTTCCCAGCCACTGGGACAGTGAATTTACAGCTTCAGACATCCACCAAAGAGCGGCTGCGTGTGCTCCTGAGAAGTCTAAGAACTGTTCAGAAACCCGGCGCCGCCATCCCCACTCCACCGCCGCCAGGGGCGCACAGCAGCGGGTATGCGGCCGGAGGGAAGGGGCGGGGCGGGAGGAAGGGGCGGGGCGTGCCCCGCCAGCGGAGGCCGGGAGGACCAGGAACCCAGGGGAGCATGGCCACGCTGCGCCGGCTTCGGGAGGCGCCGCGGCACTTACTGGTTTGCGAGAAATCCAACTTCGGCCACCACAAGTCGCGCCACCGGCATCTTGTGCAGACGCACTACTATAACTACAGGGTGAGTGCGGCTGTCCTCGGCTTTCCGGGCCGTGCTCAGTCCCCGCGTGCGAGAGAGGTCTGGGGAGAGTGCTAGGCTTCGCGGGGCGGGGCCGCCGGCGGTGCGCGGAGGGGCGGGGCCCTCGCCCGGCTTGCTGGGAGTTGTAGTCTCTTAACTGCTCTAAGCCAGTGGCTTGCAGGGCTACAGGACTACAACTCCCAGGATGCGCCGGGCGTGGGGGCGGTACCCAGTCTGGAGGGGGCTGTTGTCAGGGGCGTTCTGGCTGCTCACTCGTGTCAACCCGCCGAACTGGGAGTCCAGGGAGGGATTCGAGGTTCAGGGCCGGGACCAGGGAGTTAGGACGGTGTGACGGGTGCGATGTGCAACTGCGGGGCAGCCACGTGCACCTCGCTTTTTCCCCAAATCAGGGCGGGTCTCGCGCCTCCTCCCCACCACTGCCTCCTCCCCAGCTTGAATCCCTCTCCCACCTGCGTACCTGTGGATCTCACCAGAGCATCCTGCCTAGGCTCGGCCCAGGAAGCGACTGATTTTCTAAATTGGTTGTGGGAACTAATTTGATATCTGAGAAACGTCAAGAAACTAACCTTATCATGGGGGATTAAACATTTTACACTTTAAATGGATCAGCTTAATAACTCAGGTTTGACTGAGCAGTGTTTCAGAGATGTTAAGTGGTGACCTGATCAGTCAGAACAGGCTGGTGTTTGAGCCTTGGGACAGTGATGACTTTTACAATGTGGCAACATTTGAAGCCTGCCGTGTTTTTAACATCTATGTTTGGATGTCAAGCTCATCACAGCAGTCAGGGATGTATACTTTAACTCGCCTGTTGCATTTTTCTGTCTTGAAAATGAAAACATACAGGAGCACCATTGCTTGCACATAGATTCTTAGTAATTGGATGTCCATAAATTAATTCCTTATGCCCCGACAGATAGTTTGTTTCATTCCAGGATAACACCAGGGTAAACAAATCAAGGGATATTCAATTATACTATATTTCCTTGAAAATAAAATAGTGAAAGGAACAGGACATAAAATATACAGCATTGCTAATTTGCAAAAGATTAAATGCAAGCACGAGTTTTCCATTAAAAGTATTCTGTTCAATCCCCTTCCTGTACTGTACGTTTGAATGCAGAAATGAAAAACTTAAGTAGTCAGATTTCTCTTTGCCTGAGATAGGTAAGTTAACGTAAGAGTTTTGTTGCCCGTGTTTTTATGTTCCAGTGAAACTCGTGGAGAAATAACAACTTTCATGATTTTGTTTCATTCCTAAAAACCTGGGTGTTCATCTTCATGGAAGTAAGACCTTGTTTGTATTACACATTCCAATAGGTTTCATTTCTCATTCCTGAATGTGGGATACTATCGGAAGAACTGAAAAACCTGGTCATGAACACTGGACCCTATTACTTTGTGAAGAATTTACCTCTTCATGAATTAATTACACCTGAATTCATCAGTACCTTTATAAAGAAAGGTAAGAAAAACCTGAAATGGCTGTGAACAAGGCTGGATGAGGAAGGGTAGGGAGACCACATCACGATGCTAGGGCTGTTCTTTTGTTTCAAACAGGGCCTGTGGTATAGTCTGTGTGGTCAGGTGCACACACGTTCTCCCCCGCATTCTCATCCTGTTCTTTCTTGTACCCTCTTTAGGTGGTGGTTTCTGATTGCAATTGGCCACAAGTGTTGGATGGGGATGTTGTAACATGACAGTATCCGTCCCCTTAAAATGAGGATTAATGGAGAGGAGAGACTTGCAATCTGTGTTCGGATGCACTGCTGTTGAAGATGTGGCTGCAAAGACACTATGCTGTCAGCAGTCCCACAGCAGCTGTCTCAAAGGGTTGGTCTCCGGATACAGCCACAGCTACTGTTCACAGAGCAAAGTGCTCGTTGGGGTCCAGTGTCTTCTGCTTAGATTTTGTAGCCATAACCCCTCCTCTGCTCACCCCATTTCCACCCATATCTGCTGGGTTGGACTGGTTTGTTTCAGTTGATTCCTGGGAGCCATTTGTTTGAAACTATTTCAGAGGGCCTTTAGGGATTCCACCCACACTACATAAGTCACCTGTACAGTGGCCACATGCTTATCTTGTGGTAGCCCCCATGTGTGTCCTCTCCAGTGAAGATATGAAGAATTCTAGTTACCAGTAGCTCCTCTCATTCTGACACTGCTGGGGCGACTTATGAGCTGGGCATCTTGTCTGGTCTCATCACCGTTATTCCTTTCATCTATTTCGAGGTCTGACACCAGTCTGTGAATTACATGGACACTGGCTGTAGCAGGCACTGTTAAATGTCTTACCAAATTTAACCCTTGCAACAACTTTATGAAGCAAGCCTATGATCCTCATTTAACAGGTGAGGAAACTGAGGCTTGGAGAGGTTGAGTAGCTTTTGAATCTTAACCTGGAACTCTGCCTCTGAGAGGTGTATGTTTATCTAGAATTCTACTTTGGACCCCTCTCTGCGCATCCCCAAAGGTCACGTTCCGTTCTGAGTCAGTTTTTTGCTTGATGATAGTAAACTTGCACAAATAGGCCCTTGGTCAGGGAGTGAACTAGCTGGAGCTTGGTCTTCTGCATGCTCCAGCTTACCTTTAGCAGATGTTTGGTTTATTGAGTGAGCTGGAGCAGTGGTAGAAACTGACCTTTAATTACCTGGAAGACTGGTTATCTTGTAAAAATAATCCACTAACATCTTGCAGGTGTAATTTCTTGTTTTAAATTTTTCCTCTGTACTTTCTCTTCCAGGTTCTTGCTGTGCACTAACATACAATACAAATATTGATGAAGATAATACTGTTGCCCTGCTACCAAATGGTAACACTTTATTTTTTCATCTTTCTTTAATTGTTAAAAAAAAAAAATGCATACTGTAAAAAAAAAAAAAAAAAAGTCGGCTGGGCATGGTGGCTCACGCCTGTAATCCCTGCACTTTGGGAGGCCAAAGCAGGTGTATCACCTGAGGTCAGGAGTTCGAGACCAGCCTGGCCAATGTGGTGAAACCCTGCCTCTACTAAAAATACAAAAAAAATTAGCCGGCGTGTTGGTTCATGCCTGTAGTCCCAGCTCCTTGGAAGGCTGAGGCAGGAGAATCACTTTGAACCTGGGAGGCGGAGGTTGCAGTGAGCCAAGATTGCTCCACTGCACTCCAGCCTGGGAGACAGAATGAGACTGTCTGAAAAAAAAAAAAGAAGATATTCAAAAGAATGAGTATAACATGACTGATTTATTTCATCTTTAGTAGAAATTCAGATTATTTTTAATTTCACTATTATAAATAATATCCTTGGATGTATAATGTATAAATAATATCTGTTACAAGACATGTATACATATAAGTAATATTCTTGTGATATAAATAAGATCCTTGTATGCAGTTTGTTACATTGATATCTAACTGCTCAATTTGCCTTGCTTTCTTTTAGTCAGACAACGTAAGTTCTATTTTTGGTATCTTATGGGAGTTATTATTTGATTTATAGGGAAATTAATTTTGTCACTGGATAAAGACACTTATGAAGAAACTGGACTTCAGGGTCATCCATCTCAGTTTTCTGGCAGAAAAATTATGAAATTTAGTAAGTATCATGTGTGTTCCATCTGTTTCTAATCTTGTGGCAATTTAAATTTAAATGTTTGAATTGCCTCTAATCTCTTTGTTCAAAAAAATGTGGCTTTTAAAAAAAAATCTGTCAAACTTCTGACTCGAGCTTCACAGAGGATAGGATGATGCTTTTAAGTTCATTTCTTTTCAGCTGTGGATGCATTTAATAAAGATTGTAGACTTGGACTGGTCAATTAAATATATATGTTTCGGGTTAAACCTTGGCAGGCCAAGGCGGGCGGATCATGAGGTCAAGAGATTGAGACCCTTGTGACCAACATGGTGAAACCCCATCTCTGCTAAAAATGCAAAAATTAGCTGGGCGTGGTGGCGCATGCCTGTAGTCCCAGCTACTCGGGAGGCTGAGGCAGGAGAATTGCTTGAACCCGGGAGGCGGAGTTTGCAGTGAGCCAAGATCGCACCACTGCACTTCAGCCTGGCGACAGAGTGAGAGTCCATCTCAAAAAAAAAAATTTCAAAGTACTGAACCCAAGATAGGAGTCTACAACTTATTCTTAATAAAGAATTTCCTTTGGTTTCCCCAAGTCTTTATGATTACTAGTAGAAATTCACCCATGAGTGAAGAGATGTTTTGCTGACAGCGTCTGGCTCGAACATCAATAGCTAAGGCCGCCACATCCATAAGTAGATTAAACCTGACCTCTCAAGGTCCTCTGCCCTTGGTCTTTGACCTAGGAAACATATAAATTGAAAATGTCTGTTTTTATTAGCTCTCAAGGTTAGAAGTGCGCACCAGAGGGATCTTATTTATTTGGCAAACCAAAGGGAGCGGAAGAAGAATAAAACCATTTTACTATCCATAAAATTTCCCAAAATTCTAGTTTTTAAAAATGTAACACTTTTTCCATGGTAGAAGCTGTACGTATATGAATGAAATATATGTTCTTTTTTTCATTTTTAAAGTTGTTTCCATTGATTTGATGGAATTATCCTTAAACTTGGATTCTAAGAAGTATGAAAGAGTATCTTGGTCCTTCAAAGAAAAGAAGCCATTGACATTTGATTTTCTTTTGGCTTGGCATAATACAGGTACGAAGAATAAATTATGTAATGATACAGTGATTTTGAAAGTAATTGTTAATTAAAGAGGAGTAATGGAGGATTGAATGGTGATTCACTCTTTAGTCAAGGAATATTCTATACGTATATATAAAAATATTATTAAGGAAACTAGCCCTTCTGACATCTCTGAAAACCATAGTTCAGGATCATGTAGGCACGCAGGCCTTTCTGCCTGAGTCTCTTTGGGTTATATGTAGATCCAGAGATCTTGAGAGTGGCTTCAGAGCAGCTAAATTTTATCTATTTCTCCCCTTTCCTCTCTCCAGGTTACCTTGAACAGCCTTGACTATAATATTTTTAAGTAGCACCAATTATATACACAATCTGCTTATTTATTATCACAGGGTACTGACTCAGGCCTACCATTAAATGTCAGATTAATTTGTTATAACTTTTAATTGATTAGGACACTAAATTTAGTTCAAAGTTTGCTATTCACCACACAGCGTAATCTGCCTAAAACGGCCATGTATGTTGCTCCTTTTAGAAGTATATCTTTGGCCCAGATAATAATGGATCAAGTCATCAGGAATTATGGTGTAGTACTCTCTTTTGGAGGATAGGAAGCATGGTGGTCTGTTTTAGAAATAGCCCCATCTGTCTGCTCCTCGTGGGAAGTGTCTGGTCACTGGGTGCTCCAAGTTGCTCCCATGAGTCCTAGGTCTGGCCTTCGGTGCCTCTCCTTCCATATATGGTAGACAGAAAAGAGGGCAAAAAGGCTTATTGAAGTTTCAGTTGCGTGAAGTCTTCTATGCAGATTATCCAGACGTTGGATTCTGGATAGCTCCCTATTCCTAAAGCTCCTAAGTATTTTAAGGATTTGTCAGGACTGTGAAAGTTCTGAGATTTCCTCATACTTGCAGGCTAACTAGGTAGCCTGCCACAGTCTCAGGGATGCTGGCAGAAGACACATAAGCCCTGGGTCAGAGACACAGGACTTAATTCCTCAGAGGAATGGTAGTAGCCAAAATATATTAGTCAGGGTTCTCCAGAGAGAAAGGACCAATAGGAAGGAAGGAAGGAAGGATGGATGGATGGATGGATAGATGGATGGATGGATGGATGGATGGATGGATGGATGGATGGTTCGTTGGATGGTTGGATGGTTGGATGGATGGATGGATGGATGGATGGATGAGAGGAGATTTATTAGGGAAATTGATCATGCAGTTATGGAGGCTGAGGAGTCCCACGACAGGCTGTCTGCAAGTGGGAGACCCAGGGATGCTGGTAGCCTGGCTCAGTCCAAATATGAAGGCCTGAGAATCAGGAAAGAAGATGGTATAATTCTCAGTCCAAGGCCAAAGCCTGACCACCTGTGGATCTGCTGGTGCAAGCCCCAGAGTCCAAAGGCTAGAGAACCTGGAGTTCTGCTGTCCAAGGGCAGGGGAAGAAGGGAGTCCCAGCTCCAAGGGACAGCGAATTCACTGTTCCTCTGCCGTTTTGTTCTACCTGGGGCCCCAGCCGGGTAGATGGTGCCACCCACAGTGAGGGCAGATCTTCCCACTCAGTTTACCCACTCACCTGCCAGTCTTCTCCAGAAACACCCTCACAGACACACCTAGAAATAATGCTTTACCAGCCATCTAGATGACCCTTCATCCAGTCAGGTTGACACCTAAAATTAACCATCACACCGAATATCACCATTTGCACCAGTTCACCAAGCCCCATTTCCAGAGTGACACCAGGCGATGCTGGCACATGCAGTAGGTTGCATTACAGGAGAGGAACCTGGAGTTTAAGAACTCCAGTCCTTTGTAAGGGACAGTAAGCCTGCTGATAATATGCCTGGAGAGAGGGAGGGTGACATTATTTCTATTACACTGGACAGTAAGCAAGCCTGCCCTTTGCCATGGAGGGAGTACTATCTCTGTCTTCCAAGGCCGTTGGCTACACAAACATCCCTGAAAAGATACGCTGGATTTTATTGGGTTTTCAAAGTCAAGCTGGGATGAGGTTCAATCACCATTCAGTTTCTCTTCTTTTTCTTTAATAGAGGTTGTGCAGATAAGCTCCTTCTCTCTGGAGTTCACTAATATTATTCATACATCAGGAATGCTTTTGGTTTTAAGTGTGAAGTTGAAATTTTTTTATTAGCACAAACAGTGAAACTAGTTTGGGTCTGATCAGAAACTGTTGTGCTTTTCCAGGAAAAGTGTGAAAAAAGATGAACGTTTACAGAACTTGAGCAAAAGGAGCTGAAAGCAGCTTTAAATGATTTTAATTTGAATGCAGCTCTGCACAGCTTCCATCTTACACAATCTTACCGCTCAAATGGGAATGGGTGGGTTCAGGGATTCACTAAACTTGCTTACGATGGTCAAATGGATTCAAATGGCCTTGTGTGGTGTGTTTTTAAGGTTCAGAAGAATCGACAATGATGTCATATTTTTCCAAGTACCAAATTCAGGAGCATCAGCCAAAAGTAGCACTGAGCACGTTGAGAGATCTCCAGTGCCCAGTGCTGCAGAGCAGCGAGCTGGAGGGAACGCCAGAGGTGTCCTGCCGGGCTCTGGAGCTCTTCGACTGGCTCGGCGCCGTCTTCAGTAATGTCGACCTGTGGGTATCTGAACTCCCTGTGTCTTCCAGGGCTCTGGCCTGCTGCTTGTTTTTAATAGGAGTTTAATACTTTGGAAGTGATCATGTGATGGATATAAATGTGTTATCTCTCTCTATTTTTTTGGTGACAGAAATAATGAGCCTAATAATTTCATATCAACCTATTGCTGTCCTGAGCCAAGCACAGTGGTGGCAAAAGCTTATTTGTGTACAATCACTGGCTTCATACTTCCAGAGAAGATCTGTCTCCTATTGGAACATCTCTGGTGAGAACTCTTTACCTTTTATATCGCTCATCAGTGCTCTATAGAACAGTATGTCGAACAGTATAGATTTTTTCATTTTGGGAGGTGGTATATAAATAAAATGTACATTGAAAGGAACTGAAATCACCTATTGCAAAGACCGTACATTGAGTATAATCCTATTTAGTAAGCATATCTTCTCAATCTTCCCTTTTGAAATGTCAGATTTAAGTCTTGAAGGTTTTCCTTTTTAAGCCCAACATCCTTTTTCACATTTATTGGTTTAGTACTTTGATTTTCTTCGATAGGAAGGCTGGATATTAAAAATCTGGTGAATTATCCTGCAACGTTTCAGTTAACTGAGACTCTGAGAACAGTACTCTTAATAGGAGGGAAACGATCCTTAAACACCTGTGGGGTTTTTTGTTTTGGGTTCTTTTTGTCTTAAAGACCTCCCAGAATGAGGGTGGGAACAGCTGAGGTTTGTTTTGTGTGTTGCGTATTAGTTAATCCTTATGGAATTCACAGTGTGACATCAGGAACTTATCACACACCTCTTGATTTTCAAAAATTAAAGCTAAGATCTAAGCTTTATTAGAATATCAGAAGTACTACTTATCCTGAATAAATTTTTTAAAATGCAGACATTCCTAACTCTCTTTTAAAACTCTGTTTAACAACTACCTTTTTTTCAGTCACTACTTTGATGAACCGAAGTTAGCTCCATGGGTTACACTGTCCGTTCAAGGCTTTGCAGACAGCCCTGTTTCTTGGGGAAAAAATGAACATGGTTTTCGAAAAGGAGGAGAACATTTATATAACTTTGTGATTTTTAATAATCAGGACTATTGGCTTCAGATGGCTGTTGGGGCAAATGATCACTGTCCACCATAAAAAATAAAAATTAAAAATCGTGTTTGCTTACATTTATGCTTGCTTTCAGATTTCTTAATGGTAAAAGGTCTGTGTGTCCACTCAGGCTTGTGTGATGGTGACATTTCTCAGATCAGCATTTGCTAGCATCCTGCCCTGCACCTGAGACCCGTCTGTGATGGCAGCAGGGCCTGCTGTCCAATGAATAGCTCATAGTTGATTTATCTCTGTCAACATAAGCACAGGGTTGTGGGCTACTACGTGGTACACTGGGCCAGGATGTCCAGGGACTGGGGATATTGGTCCCCATCTCACCCCATTGGTTGAGATATATTTTGTTCATTACAACTTTTTCAGATAATAAAAAGAAATCTCATCTTTACCAGGGCCAGTCCCTGTTGTAAGTGCTGTTTATATATTACCATGTTAGAATCTCACACCAACCCTTTGAGGAAACTGAGGCACAGTGTGTAAATACACTACCAAAGTTACAGTGGCAATGGACCTGAGACTTGATCTCAGGCCAGCCTAGTTCCTAAGTGTGTTCTCACGCTAATGCCTGTGGATCAGAGAGGGATCAATGGATACTGTAAATTGTTACAGGACAGGTTGAAAGAATTTTATTTCCAGCAGTAAGGCTGATAAGGACCAGTTGAAAACAACTAAAACTTTAGAATACATATGAAGAACCATTTTTTTTTTATTATACTTTAAGTTTTAGGGTACATGTGCACAACGTGCAGGTTAGTTACGTATGTATACATGTGCCATGTTGGTGTGCTGCACCCATTAACTTGTCATTTAACATTAGGTATATCTCCTAATGCTCTCCCTCCCCCCTCCCCCCACCCCACAACAGGCCCCGGTGTGTGATGTTCCCCTTCCTGTGTCCATGTGTTCTCATTGTTCAATTCCCACCTATGAGTGAAAACATGCGGTGTTTGGTTTTTTGTCTGAAGAACCATTTTTTAATGTGAAAAACAAGAGCTGCAAAATAAGAGTTCTTAAAGGGAAAAAGAATTTTTTTTTTTTTTTTGTAAATGGAAGCAGAAACACAAAGAAGTGGAGTACTGACGCCACTTTTCCACCTTAGTGCATCTGCCAAATGCCAAATTGAATTTTTCTTCTCATAGCCTGGGGTGGGAAGGGGCTGCAGAACAGCACACAAAGCTCAGGGCCTGCCCAAGGGAGGAAAAGTAACAGGAGACCTCATAAAGTGAGACTCCAAAAGGATAGATGCAGTGTAGGGGTAAACTAGGAATAAATCCATCTGCTTCACCCATCCCCCCAACCCCTGTGAACAGCAAGGAAGATTTCTGTCCTGGGGGAAAACATCTTACTTGAGAGCCTATATATAACCACAGGCAGTTTTTAGGGTGGCTTGTTTGCACCACCTGGATAGTCTTAAAAAATCTCAAGAGGGAAATTTCAAGTGATAACAGGATTTTACTGCCTTACAGGTAACTGGCAGAAGCAAAACAGATTGTCTTTGGAGGAACTCGGAGAGTTTCAAGGAATGTAAGTTCATAGAAAAAATCACAAGTGTAAAATAGACAAGAACCAGCAGAAACAAGGGGCAGAAGCAGGCCGTTAAGTCTTAGAAAGACTTAAGATGTTAAAGTTAGCAAGCACATCCATAAAGTATGCTTTATGCTTACAGAAATAAGGAGGGTTAAATGGCATGAGTATAAGAACAACGAAGCAGATTGTAAAAAGTGCCAAACAAATCTAGGAATGAAAAATAGAATTGAAATTGCAAATTCCACTGGTTGGTTTAACAGCAGACTAGACGCCACTGAAAATAGAATAATGGATATGAAGAAATTAAGATCTTTTCAAATTTGCAAAAGCTGAAAGACTGTCACCCACGGGTCTGCACTGCAAGAAAAGTTAAAGGATGTCCTTTGGGCAGAAGGAAAATGCCTGCCTTCTGAAGGAAATAAGCACTGGAAATAGTAACAACATGGGTAAATGTAGGATTTATTATTTAAACCTCTTTAAAAGACAGTTATTTAAATAAAAGTCATAGTGTGGGATTTATAATATATGTAAGAGTAAAATGGATGACCACAATAGCTTAAAGATTAGGAGAGGAGAATCATGCTATTGTAAAGTTCTCATACACAAGGTGATGTGCTACCATTTGAAGATAGAGTGTGATAAGTTACAGATATGTGCTGTAAACCCTAAAGCAGCTGCTAAAATGACATACCAAAAAATCATACCTATTAAACTATCAAAAGATAAAATGGAATTGTTTTAAAAACTTGATTCATCAAAAAGAAGACAGAAAAAGAGGTAAAAGGGAATAAAGAACAGTTAGGATGAATCGAAGACAAATAGCAAGATGAGAGACTCAACCTAAGCATATCAATAATCACATTAAATGTGAATAGTGTGAACACCACCAATTAAAAGGCATAGATTTTCAGACTGGATTGAAAAAAACATGACCTAATTATATTCTGCCTACAAGAAATGTACTTTAAATAGAAAGATACAAATACTTAAAGGATGGAAAAAAGATATGCTAACACTAGTTACATGAAAATTGAAGTGGCTATATTAATCAAAATAGAGCAAAAAGTAATTCCCAGCATATTAGTCAATTCTCGCACTGCCATAAAGAAATATCTGAGACTGGGTAGCTTATAAAGAAAAGAGGTTTAATTGGCTCACATTTCTTCTTCTTCTTTTTTTTTTTTTTTTTTTTTTTTTTTTTTTGAGACAGAGCCTCCCTCTGTTGCCCAGGATGGACTGCAGTGGCGCAATCTCGGCTCACTGCAACCTCCACCTCCTGGGTTCAAATGATTCTCCTGCCTCAGTCTCTTGAGTAGCTGGGGTTACAGGCATGCACCACCATGCCTGGCTAGTTTTTTTTTGTTTCGTTTTTTTGTTTTTGTTTGTTTATTTTTCTTTTTTTAGTAGAAACAGGGTTTCACCATATTGGCCAGGCTGGTCTCGAACTCCTGACCTCGTGATCTCTCCACCTCAGCCTCCCAAAGTGCTGGGATTACAGGCATGGGCCACCACACCTGGCCTAATTGGCTCACGTTTCTGCAGGCTGTGCAGGAAGCACAGTGGGCATCTGCCTGGCTTCTGGGGAGGCCTCAGGAAAACTCAATCATGGCGGAAGGTGAAAGAGAAGCATGGCCAGAGCAGGAGGGAGGGGTGTGGGAGGTACCACACACTTTTAAACAACCAGATCTTGTGAGAATTCTATCACTAGAAGAGCACTAAATGGGGGAATCCACCCCCATGAGCCAATCACCTCCCACCAGGCCCCAACTCCAACATTGGGGGTTACAATTTGACATGAGATTTGGGCAGGGACACAGACCCAAACCGTATCACCCAGGATTAAAGAAAGTTATTTCATACTGATAACACACACCTCATAACAAAGCTTCAAAACACATAAAGCAAGACCAAGTAGAACTTCAAGGAGACATAGATCAACCCACTATTATCAGACGTTAATACCCCACCCTCAATAATTGACAGAACAAATAGGCAGAAAATCAATAAGAATAATAAAGTAGACTTCAGCAATTTTATCAATCAACTTGACCCGATTGACATTTACAGGACATTGCATCTTACAACAGCAGAAAATTTTTCTTGAGAAAATGGAGAAACAACTCAATTTTCTTTCTTGAGAAATAACTTGAGAAAAATTTTTAGCTGTTCAAACAAAAATCATAGTACGGGATTTATAATATATGTAAAAGTAAAGTGGGTTAAGAGTTTTTCTCAAGTACACATGGAACATTTATATAGATGGACTACATTATAGACCATTTAAAAAGTCTCAAATTCAAAACATTTGTCACATAAAGTATGTTGTCTGGCCACAATGGAATTAAATTAGAAATCAATAGCAGAAACTAGAAAAGAGAAAAACCCAAAGTAAGCAGAAGAAAAGGAATAATAAAGGTCTAAGTGGGACTTAATGAAATTTTTAAAATAGAGAAAAATGAATGAATCAAAATTTGGGGAGTTTGGGGGGGAAATTTTTTTAAATTGAGAAATCTCCAGCCAGGTACATATATCAGGGAAAAAAGAAACAAGACACAAGTTACCGATGCTAGGAATGAGAGAGGTGGCATCACTGAAGAGCCTACAGATAGAAAAGGATAGTAAGAAAATATTAGGAACACCTTTATAGCAATAAATTCAACATAGATGAAATTGACAAATCCTTTGAAAGGCACAAATTACCAAAGCTCACCCAAGAAGAAGTAGATGATCTGAATAGCCCTATATCTGTTAAAGAAGTTGAAATTACAGTTTAAAAACATGTAACGAAAATCTAGGGCTAGGCGTGGTGGCTCGCACCTGTATTCCCAGCATGTTGGGAAGTTGAGGTGGGAGGATCACTTGAAGCCAGGAGTTCAAGGACAGACTGGACAACATAGCGAGATTCCAAAAAAAAAAAAAAAATTAGCCAGGCATGGTAGCACATGCCTGTAGTCCTAGCTACTTGAGAGGCTGAGGCAGGATGATTGCTTGAGCCTAGGAATTGAAGGCTGCAGCGAGCAATGATCACACCGCTGCACTCCAGCCTGGCTGACAAATCAAGGCCCTGACTCAAAGAAAGGGAGAGAAGGAGAGAGAGAGGAAGAAATATTTTCCACCTCATTATCTGAGGCCAGAATTATCCTAGTACCAAAATTATCCTAGGACCCTGGCCAAACAAACATGCTACCAGGAAAGAAAACTACAGATCAACATTTCTCATGAACATAGGGTAAAATTCTAAGCCAGTTTATCAAATTGAGTCCTACAAGATAAGAAACAGGTAATAAAACATGATCAAGAGGGAATATCCAAGGAGTGTAGGGTTGACTTAACATTTGAAAAATCAATCAATATAATTCATTGTATAAACAAGCTAAAAAAGAATAATCATATAATCAATCAATACAGAAAGGCATTTGACAAAATCCAGCATTCATTACTGATAATCAAGGTTAGGAATAAACGACACTTCTTCAATCTGATCAAGGGCATCTACAAAAACCCTACAGCTAACATCACACTTAGTTGTGAAAGACAATATTCCCCACCTTCCCAACGTCAGGAACAAATCAGGGATGCCCGCTTTTACCGCCTCTGTTCAACATTGTACTGAAGGCTTTAGACTGTGCAATCAGAGAACAAACAGAAATAATGGACATCCAGGTTGGAAAGAAAGAAAGAAAAATGTATTCACAGATGACATGATTATTTATGCAAAATTCAATGGACTCTACAAATGAGCTACTAGAACAAATAAGTGAGTTTGTCAAGGTTGCAGGATACAGAGTAGTGTACAAAAATCAGTTGTATATGGTAGCAATGAAAAATTGATAATTGAAATAAAAAATCAACGTTTGCAATCACATAAACAATACTACCTTTGCAATAGCATAAATACCTGGGATAAGTCTGACCAAAAAAATGAGAAAAATACTGTACACTGAAAACTACAAAATACTGATATGATAAAGAAGACCTAAATAGATGATATACCTTGTTCATGGGTCAGAAGACTCAATATTGTTAAGATGTCATGTCATATTCCCAAAATATAGATTCAATATAGATTTAATACAATCACAATCAAAATCCCAGCAGCCTGTGTGTGTGTGTGTATGTGTGTGTGTAAAATGACAAACTGATTCTAAAATGTTTGTAGAACTTCAAAGGACCTAGAGTAGCCAAACAACTTCACAAAAGAAGAACCAAGTTAGAGGGCTAATATTACTAGATTTTTAAGGAGTTATTCTAAAGCAACAGTAATCAAGACAGTGTGGTATTGACATGAAGGATATACCAATAGATCAATGATATAGGATTTGTGTCCAGAATATAAAGTACTTTCAAAACTCAGCAATAAGAAAACAAACAAACCAAATGGAAAATGAAGGAAAGACATCAACAGACATTTTACCAAAGAGTCCACTTAAACAGCAAATAAATGAGTGAAAAGATGTTCTAACATCATTAACCATTAGGAAAAAGGCAAATTAAAATCATGATATCACTAACTCCTATTAGAATGGTTACAAAGGCAAATTAAAATCATGATATCACTAACTCCTATTAGAATGGTAAAAGATAGTGATAACATCAAACTCTGACAACTATGCTGAAAAACTTTATCTCCCATATATTACTGGCAGTAATGTTAATTTCACAGCCATTCAGAAAAATACTTCCCAGTTTACTTATAAAAGAAAACATGAAATTACCATATGATCCAGTAATTTCACTCTTGGGCATTTATCCTGGGAAATGAACTTATGTTCACACAAAAACCCATACTCAAATGTTCATAGCAGCTTTATGTGTAATGAGCAAGACCTAGGAAAAAAACAAATGTCCTTCAGTGCGTGAATGGTTAAGCAAATTGTGATCCATGAAATACTGCTTAACAATAAAAAGGAGCAAGTTATTAACACACCCAATAACTTGGAAGGATCTCAAGGGAATTATATGGAGTGAAAAAAAACCCAGACCAAAAAGTTACTATTGTATGATTCCATTTATATAACATCCTTGAAATGAAAAAATTATAGAAATGGAGACCAGATTAGTGGTTGCCTGAGATTAGGGTTGTTGGGGGTGGGGAGGGGTCAGTGTGGCTGTAACAGGGCAATAAAAAGGATCATCATGGTGATGGAACTCTTGTATATCTTGACTGTGGTTGTCAGTACATGGACCTACACATGAAATAAAACTGCATAGAACACACTCCACCACCGCCTCTGACACACACACTACAACTAAGGAAATGTGAATCAGGTCTGTGGATTGTACCAGTGTCAGTTTCCTAGTTTTGACAATGTGCTACAGTTATATGAGATGTTACCACTGGAGGTATAAAATGTTACACAGGACCTTTCCGTATGATATCCGCCACTTCCTCTGAATGTATAATTGTTTCAAAAGGTAAACACAACTTTAGGAAAGAGAAAAGGTGATAGGAGGAGGGAGGCCCATGTAGGTATATGTAAATTGCTGTCCTGACTCAAACTTCCTTGCAGAATGGATGATTCCTGTGGATTTATTACAATATTCAAATAAATAAATGGCCATGCACAGGAACACTGATGAAAATGGGTCAAAATCAATGCAAAATCACAGTGGTTATTCCAACCCTGTGCACTGAGCCTGGAGGAAGTCTACAGGGGGTGGAAGGGAATGAGGGTGGGTGGATGTCTTCAGTAGATGGAGTTAGTCCTGGATTTCCTGAGGATGAGAAGCAACTGGGAGCATAGCAACAAGCAAAACAGAAAGAAGGCAGGTAGTGCTCAGAAAACAAGGCTGCAGCATGAACCGCCTTTTGCACCGAAGCTAAGGCTGGTCTCTCTCTGAAAAAGGCAGGCAGCCAGGGGCTGGCCCCAAGGACAGCGAGGCGGGGCACAGGGCTGGGCTCTGCAGCAGCCTGTTCTGGTGCCCAGCCTCTGGTGGGAAGGAGTTGTGGGCCAGCCTGTGGGGAGGAATGCCTAGACTGGTTGAAGAGGGCTGTGGTGGGGCAGGATGTGGAGGGCACTCGTGGTGAGCTTCCAAAAACCTAGGATCAATCCCCAGGACTCCCCTTCCATGTCTCCTTTATGCCCCCAACCCCAGCCATTGGCCATCCCCCTGCTCTAGCTGGGGCAACCTCCTTCAGTAATGTTGACCACAAAATTTTGTATCTATTTTTAGCAAAGCTACTCTGTATATGACTTGTTTAGCATCACACTACCTGCCAAGTGGATATCTTCTCTGGGACGAGATGCTCTCTTTGCCCATCTGTTATGGACTGAATGTTTCTGTCCCCTGAAAATCATAATGCTGAGGCCCTAACCCCAGTGTGATGGTCTTAGCAGGCAGGCCTTTGGGAGGTGGTTGGGCTTAGATAAGGTCGTCAGGGTGGAGTCCCCACAGTGGGATTAGTGTCCTCACAGGAAGGAGATGAGACCACAGCTCTCTTGGTCATGTGAGGCTACAGCAAGGACATAGCCATGGAGAAGTCAGGAAGGGAGCCCTCACCAGGACCCCAGTCATGCTGGCACCCAGCTCCAGGGACTTCCCAGCCTCCAGAACTGTAAGAAATCGGCTTCTGTTGTTTAAGGCATGCAGTCTACAGTATTTGGTTATGGCAAGCTGAGCTAAGCCCCCATCTCTGGCAGTCACATTCAGAGGGAACAGTGATATCCATCCAGGAGCATCTACCGCCTCCCCTCTCCACTAACCACTTAGCCACACCCATCCTTACTGCCAAGAGGTTCCCCCCCACCCCACTTTCTTCATTAAGACTTTTTTAGAGGCCAGGCATGGTGTCTCACCCCTATAATCCTAGCACTTTGGGAGGCTGAGGTAGGTGGATTGCTTGAGCTCAGGAGTTCAAGATCAGCCTGGCCAACATGGCAAGACCCTATTTCTACAAAAAATACACAAATTAGCTGGACATGGTGGTGCATGCCTATAGTCCCAGCTACTCAGGAGGCTGGGAGAATGACCTGAGCCTGGGAGATAGAGGCTGCAGTGAGCTGAGATCACACCACTGCACTTCAGCCTGGGTGACAGAGCAAGACCCTATCCCAGAAAAAAAAAAAAAAAAAGACTTTTTTAAAAAAAAGTTTTAGATTTATGGGAAAAAAGCAGTACAGAGAGTTCCTATGTACTTCCCCCAACACACACACACACACACACACACACACACACACACACAATTTCTCCTAATATTAACATCTTTCATTGGTATGATACATTTGTTACAGTTAATGAACCAATATTGATACGTTATTATTATCCAGGATCCAGACTATATTCAGACACCCTTAGTTTCCCCCGAGTCCTTTTCCTGTCCCAGCTCCCTCCAGGACCCCACATTCCATTGAGTCCTCCTGGCTGTGAGTGTCTCAGGCTCTCCTGGTTTTGGGTGGTCTTGACAGTTCTTCAGGGTGCTACTCAGGGGAACTGTGGAATGCCTCTTTGTTGCAATTTGTCTGATGTTGTTTCTTGAGATTAGATTGGAGCTTTGGGTTTTGGGGAGGAAGCCCACAGAGGTAAAAGGCCATTGCCATCACCTTATTTCAAGAGCAAACAGTCTCAACGTGATTTAGGGCTGTTGCTGTTGACCTTGATCAGCTGGCCGAGGTGGTGGTTGTCAGGCATCTCCACTGTGAAATTACTCTCCTCTGGTCCCCTTTCCATTCTGTCCTCTTTGGAAGGAAGTCACTATGTGCAGCCCATCTTTAAGGAGTGCAGAGTTCTGCTCCCCACCTTTAGGGTGGAAGAGATACATAATGTATTTCAAATTCTGCAGCTTAGCTCTCTTCTCCCCCACTCATTAATGTATTCAATCATTTATTTCTATCAGTATGGACTCATGGATCTTTCTACTTTGTGATAATCCAATTCTAATACTGCTTTATTTTGTAGCTCAAACTGTTCCAGCTGTGGCCATTGGGAGCTCCTTCAGTTGGCTTCTGTGCTCCTTCAACATAAACCCATCAATGGGGTGTGTGTGTGTCTACTGTTACGCTGAGCACTTCCTTACTTCCTGGCTCACCTCACATTTCCTGCCTCAGTCCTAGAATCAACCATTTCTCTCAGGAGTCTTGGTTCCATTTCTTTTGGAAAATGGCACTAGACACTAAGGTCTGGGTGCTGGGTGTGCTCACGGATACTGAGGTCAGCCAGGTGTTTCTCATACATTGTTGTCAGGTTATGTTCTGACCTACACTCTCCACTCCAAGCAAACTGCTCTTGCATTTTCCGATTCTCAACTTGGCATTCCCATATCTATGTCTTCCTCACCTCCAACCCCAGCCCATCACTTCCCCAGGGTGTTGTCACCTCCTGCATGATTCCCCAGCAGAAGTTGCCTTTCTCTTCTCTGGAGCACTCTGCACACTGAGGACACAGCCTGCTCGTTTTGTCTTGGAGCTTCTCCACCCTATCTTCAGGCTCCTCCTTGGCTCTAAGTCTTGAGGGCAGGTCAGTGTCTCCAGCCGCTGACTCTCCTGAAGTTTCTAGCTCAGTGACTCATGCATCCAGGACCGCTTGGACCTTGACAATATATCACCGTCCTGAGGAGTCCTGTCACAAAGGACTGAGAAAGCTTCCAGCTGCTGGGTTCTTCCTCCCTCAACCTGATGGAACCAGCCCAGCAGGAAGCCAGGAAGGCGGTGTTGTTACAGTGTGTTACTCTTATAATCTGTAAGAATGCACACCAACGGAGAGGAAGTGATATAACAAGGAACTTAGGAAGTGTCAGTTGAAGTTGGAAATAAGATAAATTGCTGTTAATTCTCTTTAGTCATCCCATATTGACTCATGTTTTCAAACTATCTATACCTGCCAGTTAATACCATGTTAGACTATCTTCCATTTTAAAGAAAAGACTGGCCAGGCGCAGTGGCTCACGCCTGTAATCCCAGCACTTTGGGAGGCCGAGGTGGGCGGATCATGAGGTCAGGAGATCGAGACCATCCTGGCTAACACGGTGAAATGCCATCTCTACTGAAAATACAAAAAATTAGTCAGGCGTGGTGGTGGTCGCCTGTAGTCCCAGCTACTTGGGAGGCTGAGGCAGGAGAATGGCATGAACCTGGGAGGCAGAGCTTGCAGTGAGCCGAGATCATGCCACTGCACTCCAGCCTGGGCGAAAGAGCAAGACTCCGTCTTAAAAAACAAACAAAAACAAAAACAAAAACAAAAAGACAGAAAAGACTGATATTAAAGAGGGGTTTTAAAAGACTGAGTTGAGGAAATGATATAGATAGGAAGAAAAACTTGTAAATCTTTAAGGAACAAGTGTCAAGAGGTTTCTGTGGAGAAAAATACTCTACAAGTTACCCAGGCAGTTCTCTTAGGTTTGGAGCAAGGGAACAGTAACACAGCACAAAACTACACCAGAAGCCCTCCTTTTAAGGAGCTAAGATTGTGCTGAATTCTCAGTGTAACCTGCTGGATCATGGGGAGTAGAGTGTCCATGCAAGCATATTCCTCAGAATACAGGTTACAGAAAATTGTTTCTCCTCTGGGTGAAAGTTATTCAATATTCGCTTTAGTGAAGAGGTCAAATTAAATTAGTTAGTTGGCAGCCAGCGAGATCCACCCAATTCCGAGGAAATGACTGAGGCCAAAGAGGATGCTTTTCATCTCTTATAATTAGAGAAATAATGGTCTCGTTTTCCTGTGGCCAACATTGGTGTTGGCCCCAATGGCATGTTGCCCCTAAACCCAGGTGGCATTTTCACCACGAGGCTCCTTCATGAATTACTTGGGTCCATTGTAACGTGCACTGAGCACTTGGCTTACACTCCATCCAGTTCCTGTGGGGGCTGTGAGGACAGGAGGATGGGATGAACCTGCTCCTCCCTTTGAGGAGAAGACTTTTAAGGGGACTGCCATCCCTACCTTGACCTCATCAGTTCTTGGCTCAAGCTGATGTGCTAGACGGTTATCCCCAAGGAGGTGCATGAACACATGGAAAGAGACGGAGCCTTGAGTCAGCTGGGACCCTTTCCCCGGGGAGGAGAGCCACCCAGGAACTTCCTGGTCTTGGAGCTCCCCCTCCCTGACCTTTCTCCCATGCCTGGGCCCCAGTGTACCTGTTTAGAAAGACATTGCTCAACAGCACACTGGCTAGAGCTTCACAAGCACCATTTTCCTGTAGTGGTGAATGGAAACTTTTCTCAGAAGAATGCTTGACTTTACAGAAGCAACAGTTTTCTTGGATAAAACTCCATGTGCAGTGATGGATTAGCAGCTCACATTGTGTCTATGGCGGCTTTCCTTGTTTTAGGACAGGGAGAGTCATGGAAAGGTGGCTGGACTTGGGGTAGAGCTTTTTTCTTTCTCTTTTAATATCCATGGGAGGGGATTGGAGGAGAGGCATCAGGGGCAAGCTGGGCGGGAACGAGCTGCAGGAGCCCACTGCAGTCACCTGAGCACCACTGGCAGGGAAAGCTCCGCGAGAAATGTGGGAGTGTCAGATGGTTCAGGGACTGGAAACACAGGCCATGCCTCGATTAGCATCTGTGAGCTCTGTCTGAGGAGAAAATACACACAGAAAAAAAAATGTATATTCGGCCAAGCGCGGTGGCTCACGCCTGTAATCCCAGCACTTTGGAAGACCGAGGCAGGCGGATCACGAGGTCAGGAGATGGAGACCATCCTGACCAACATGGTGAAACCCCGTCTCTACTAAAAAATACAAAAATTAGCTGGGCGTGTTGGTGCACACCTGTAATCCCAGCTACTCGGGAGGCTGAGGCAAGAGAATCGCTTGAACCAGGGAGTCAGAGGTTGTAGTGAGCCAAGATCGCACCACTGCACTCCAGCCTGTTGACAGAGCAAGACTCCATCTCAAAAAAAAAAAAAAAAAAAGAGTATATTCTTACAGAATTTGTCTTTCTCAACAGGTGAGGTAAGTTGGAGGCCTTTCTTTCATTTAGGAGGTGCTCACATCTGGCACACTGCATCTTAGTGCCTCTTGGCTCTCAGGCCACGCTGCACCCAGGGAAGATTGGGAGGCGTGAGAATAGGGGGCAGTCTCTTGGATCTATAAGCAGCCAGAATTTGTCATGTTTCTTTTAGGCCTCTAACAGGCCTCCATCTCTTTGTTCCCGAGGGAAAGTCGTAGGCATATAATGCCTTCTGAACTTCTAAAATGTGTCACTTTTTCTCAACTGGGAAACTTTGCCCCTATTTCATTTTATCAGAATAAAAGTACAGCTGGTATATTTGACTTCATAACAATAGCTGACATTTCTGAGCACTTCCTGTGTGTTCAGGCAGGCTGAGCGTCTGATCTACCCTCCGTCAGTTCATGCCCCCTATAGCCCCTCAAGGCAGGTTTTGCTCACACAGGAGAACAGAACATGCCGGTCCAGAACGCAAAGGATTGTAGATTGCGCTGAGGATAATGAAGAAGCTGTTGCAGGAGAGCTCCATGCCCGCCCTCTGTCTGCCAAAAGGCAGGACATAGATTGACAAAGAGAAAAGGTATCCTGTCCTGTCCCTGGCTCTGCCAGGGAGAACAAATTTTGCCACCGAAGACAGCTGTGGGCCCCCAGCAGCCTGGAGAAGGAACCACAGACGTTTACGCCAACAAGCTTTGCTGACGAACCTGCATCGGCCATGGCTTGCCTTCCCTCGAGTTGCTGCCCACAGAGACCCACAGTTCTGCTTTGTCTTGCTGCTTCTCCAAACTGTATTGTTCTTTGTTGAAGATGCTAGATAAGCCAGAGTTCTAAGTCCCTGCTCCAAGTGACCTCTCACTGAGATTTCTCCACACGGTGTGCACTGTGGGTGTTCATCAATTGGCTTATCTTTCTCTTGTTAATCTGGTTTTCTTCCACAGGGGTCTGTCCTAACTATGAACTTATGAGAGTTAAGGACAAATTCTATTTCCTCCCTGACACTCACATTTTACAAATAAGTTTAGAGAAACTAAGTAGTTTTCCCAAGGCCGCATGGCTAAGTAAGCAGTCAAACCAAAATTACTAATTAAGTTTGATTCCATAGTTGGGAGTTTTTTCTTTTCTTTTTTTTTTTCTTTTTTTGAGATAGGATCTCACTCTGTTTCTCAGGCTGGAGTGCAGTGGCACAATCACAGCTCACTGGAGCCTCAGCCTCCTGAGATCAAGCTCAAGGCTGGAGTGCAGAGGTGTGATCATAGCTCACTGTAACTTCAAACTCCTGGCCTCAAACAATCCCGCCCCAGCTTTCTGAGAAGCTGGGACTACAGGCACGCACCACCATGCCCAGCTAATGTTTATAGTTATTTTTGTAGTGACAGGGTCTCACTATGTTGCCCAGGCTGGAATACATGTATTTATTTAAAAAGGAAGAAAATCCTGAAACTGTCTTTGCAAAAATCATAATGGAGAAAATTACGACAGTGAAAGATACCAGATCTAACTGACCCCATCTTGTTTCTAACCTCTAAACTGTTCTTCTTCCTTCCTGGGTGTAGTCCAAACTAGCTTTGGGAAGAAATTTAGTGTATCGTTTATATAATAGCCTTTCCCAAAAGGCTAAACTGTTCTTGTAAAACAAATGAAAGGCCACCAGCCACCAAGGTAAGATGAGAGGGGCTAGAATTCTAAATATTACCAGCCATTATGCCAGAAGCCATAAGATTTACAACTTCCCCAATTACTCTTGAAGGTAACATCACTACTGTGAACCTAAGATCGGCTTTTTGAGGTGTCTTTTCAGGTTTTTGCATTTCTAACATCCAGACGGCCCTACCTGGACCTGCCAGCCAGTTCTGTGGCCCCCACCCAGGAACTGACCCAGCAGAAGAAAACAGCTTCGACTCCCTATGATTTCATCCCTGAGCCAGCCAATCAGCACTCCCGATTCACTGGCCCCCTACCTACCAAATTATTCTTAAAAACTCTGATCCCTGAATTTTTTGGGAGGCCTGATTTGAGTAATAATAAAACTCTGGTCTCCTGCACAGCCGGCTCTGTGTGAATTACTCTTTCTCTATTGTAATTCCCCTGTCTTGATAAATCGGCTCTGTCTAGGCAGCAGGCAAGGTGAACCCCTTGGGTGGTTACAATTCTGACATGCTGCAACATGGATGAACCAAAGACATATGCTAAGTGAGGTAAGCCAGTCACAAAAGGAACAGTATTGTATGATTTCACTTATAGAATGAGCAAATTCATAGATACAGAAAGTAGACGAGGCCAGGCGTGGTGGCTCATGCCTGTAATCCCAGCATTTTCAGAGGCCAAGGGGGTGGATCACTTGAGGTCAGGAGTTCAAGACCAGCCTGGTCAACATGGTGAAACCCCATCTCTACTAAAATTACAAAAATTAGCTGGGCGTCGTGGCAGGCACCTGTAATCCCAGCTACTCAGGAGGCTGAGGCAGGAGAATCGCTTGAACCTGGGAGGCAGATGTTGCAGTGAGCTGAGATTGCACCACTGCACTCCAGCCTTGGTGACAGAGCAAGATTCCATCTCAAAAAAAAAAAAAGAGAATAGAGCCAGGTATGGTGCTGTGCTCCAGTAGTCCCAGCTACTTGCAAGGGTGAAGTGGGAGTGTTAACTGCCCAAAGGGTTATAATATCATGTCATCTACAGAGACAACTTAACGTCTTCCTTTCCAATGTGGATGCCCTTTATTTCTTTTTCTTGCCGAACTGCTTTGACAAGGACTTCCAGTACCATGTTGAATAGAAGTAGTGAAAATGAGCATCCCCGTCTTGTTCCTGATCTTAAAGGAAAAGCTTTCAACTTTTCCCCATTGAATATGATGTTGACTTTGGCCTTATCATATATGGTCTTCATTTTGCTGAGGCGGATTCCTTTTATACCTAATTTGTTAAGAGTTTTTATGATCAAAGGACATTGAATTTTGTCAGGTGCCTTTTCTGCATATATTGAGATGATCATATGGTTTTTGTCCCTCATTCTGTTAATGTGGTATATCACATTGATTGATTTGCATATGTTGAGCCATCCTTGCATTCCAAGGATAAATCCCACTTGATTATGGTGAATGGTTCTTTACTGTGCTGTTGAATTCTAGTTGCTAGTATTTTTTTAGGTATACAAACTATTAATTAACAGACAAGGCCTACAGACGTATTTCCTCTTGGACATACTGATGGTATGGCCCTGGTGGCCAGTGGTCTTGGTGTGCTGACCTTGGACACAAAAGTCCCAGAACTGGTGCAGTCCTTTATTGACCCAAATCTTCTTCAGTTTCTCCAGACCACTGGTCAGGACCTGGCTATATTTTCCATTGTCGACATCCTCCTGTCTGTTCAAGAACCAGTCTGGGATCTTGTACTGGCATGGATTCTGCATAATGGTGATGATATGCTCCACCACATCCTCAGTGAGTTTTCCTGACCTTTTGGTGAGGTCAATATATGCTTTCCTCAACACCACATGAGCATATCTTCGACCCACACCCTTAATGGCAGTGATGGCAAAGGCTATTTTCTGTCACCCATTGAATACTCACAAAATGTGCTGGAACTTCTCAAGGATCACTAAAGACATGGTGGCAGCATGAGCAGCAGTCTGTAGGACTTCGGTGTAAGAGTAGCTTGCTAGTATTTTGTTGAGGACTTTTACATCTATGTTCATTAGGGATATTGGCCTTTAATTTTCTTTTCTTGTAGTGTCCTCAGCTGCTTTGCTATAAGAGTAATGCTGGTCTCATAAAACAAAAGATTTTATTTTTTTTCCCCCAAAAATTCCTTTTCTGATAAAGTGTCCTTGCCTTTTTGCCCCAAGTCTGGCTCCATCGATGAAATAATAAACTCTGAAGCTGATGTCACTACTACGCTCCCAGGCACTTTAGGATGTTTGACATTTTATTTAGGAGACAGTTTCGTTTTTCTACTGAATGATTACAAAGAAATCATTTTCCATGCAGCATACTTGCTCTCAATCAAAACACTCGGATGTGATTTCAAAGCCTTGACATAGACCTGGTGGGCTGTGGATTTCCAGGAGGGGCTGACTCTGGACACTGTAGCCCCCTGGGCCTCCCCATATGTGTGTGTGTGTGAGAGAGAGAGAGAGACAGAGAGAGAGAGAGAGAGAGGTCGAGCAGTGACTGTCAGCCCTGATTCTAGATTCTGGGTGGCAGCCCCCAGATCCTAAAGGGAGAATCTGCTGACCCCAGAATTCACCCAAGCTGGAGAAGCTTAGCTTTTAGATGCTGTGCAGTCTTCTTGCACTTTTCTTCTGTACACTGTGTAGATCCACATATGATCTCCAAGGACTGAATTCTGAGGGATGCCTGCAGTTCAAGGAGATTAAAGTATCAACAGTTTACCGTGTGCCAGGGAGCGCTAAGCAACTGTGTGAGTTTCCTTATTTAGTTCTCCCAAGGACCCCATGAGGTAGGGACACCAGTGCTCTCTCTTTTTAGCAAGTCTGTGCATTGAGCTTCTCGTTAGTTTTCAATTCCCACAACCATAGTTTTAAGTCAAGGCTTCCTCACTGGAACAACAGGCATAGAAGCGCTTGTGTCCCCTGACTCCTGGATATTGCTCTGAGGAGTCTGACCCAGCATCTGATGTGTGCCTAGCTGTGCCGAGACAGAAACTTTAAACTGCGGACATAGAAGAGGCTGGTCTCTAGACTGGACATCATGCAGGTGACACTCAAATGACAGAGTAAATAAAGGGGATTCTGGGAATATGTATTCCTGGCAATAAATGACACAGAAAGAGTCGCTGTAGGAAAACACGACTCCTGCCAGACTGCACAAAGGGTGGAAAGAGGGAAGGAGAAAGGCGTGTGCTTGATTCTCCCTGAGAGTTGGAACAAGACAAAAATGCCCACTTTCACCACTTCTACTCGACATAGTACTGGAAGTCCTACCCAGAGCAATCAGACAAGAGAAATAAATAAAGGGCATCCAACTTGGAAAAGAGGAAGTCAAACTGTCACTGCTTCCTGATGATATGATCGTATACCTAGAACACCCTAAAGACTCTTCCAAAAAACTCCTAGATCTGATAAATGAATTCAGTAAAGTTTCACGATACAAAATTAATGTACACAAATCAGTAGCTCTGCTATACACCAACAATGACCAAGCTGAGACTCAATCAAGAACTCAATCCCTTTTACAACAGCTGCAAAAAATTAAAATAATAATAACAAAATACTTAGGAAAATACTTAACCAAGGAGGTGAAAGATCTCTACTAGGAAAACTGCAAGGCACAACTGAAAGAAATCATAGATGACACAATCAAATGGAAACACATCCCATGCTCATGGATGGGTAGAATCAATATTGTGAAGATGACCATACTGCCCAAAGCAATTATAGATTCAATGCAATTCCCATCAAAATACTATCATCATTCTTCACAGAACTAGAAAAAACAATCCCACAATTCATATGGAACCAAAAAAAGTACACATAGCCAAAGCAACACCAAGCAAAAGGAAGAAAGCCAGAGGGATCACATTACCTGACTTCAAATTATACTACAAGACTATAGTCACCAAAACAGCATGGTACTGGAATAAAAATAGGCAGATAAACCAATGAAACAGAATAGAGAACACAGAAATAAAGCCAAATACTTACAGTCAACTGATCTTTGACAAAGCATACAAAAACATAAAGTGGAGAAAGGATACTCTATTCAATAAATGGTGCTGAGAAAACTGGCAAGCCACATGTAGAAGAATTAAACAGGATCCTCATCTCTCACCTTATACAAAAATCAACTCAAGATGGATCAAATACTTAAATCTAAGACCTGAAGACATAAAAATTCTAGAAGATCATATTGGAAAGGCTCTTCTAGACATTGGATTAAGAAAAGAATTCATGACTAAAAACCCAAAAACAAATGCAACAAAAACAAAAATAAATAAATGGGACCTAATTAAACTAAAAGGCTTCTGCACAGCAAAAGAAGTAATCAGCACAGTAAACAGACAACCCACACAGAGTGGGGAGAAAATATTCTCAAATGATGTATCTGTCAAAGGATAAATATCCAGAATCTACAAGGAACTCAAACAAATCAGCAAAAGAAAAACAAATAATCCCATCAAAAAGTGGGCAAAGGACATGAAGAGACAATTCTCAAAAGAAGATATACAAATAGCCAACAAACATATGAAAAAATGCTCATTGGCGGGCGCCTGTAGTCCCAGCTACTCGGGAGGCTGAGGCAGGAGAATGGCGTGAACCCGGGAGGTGGAGCTTGCAGCGAGCCGAGATCTTGCCACTGCACTCTAGCCTGGGCGACAGAGCGAGTCTCCGTCTCAAAAATAAATAAATAAATAAAAGAAAAAAGAAAAAATGCTCAACATCACTAATTATCAGGGAAATGCAAATTAAAACCACAATGAGATACCACCTTACTCTGCAAGGATGGCCATAATTAAAAAATTTAAAAACAATAGATGTTGGCATGGATGTGGTGAAAAGGGAACACTTCTACGCTGCTGGTGAAACTGTAAACTAGTACAACCACTGTGGAAAACAGTGTGGAGAGTCCTTAAAGAAGTAAAAGTAGAACTACCATTCAATCCAGCAATCCCACTCCTGGGGGTCTACCCAAAGGAAAAGAAGTCATTATACAAAAAAGACACTTGCACACACATGTTTATAGCAGCACAATTCACAACTGCAAAAACACAGAACCAACCTAAATGCCCATCAGCCAATGAATGAATAAAGAAAATGTGGTATATTTACAACGTGGAATACTACTCAAACGTAAAACTAAATGAAATAATGGCCTTTGCAGCAACTTGGATGGAACCGGAGGTTATTATTCTAAGTGAACTAACTCAGGAATGGAAAGCCAAATATCATATGTTCTCACTTATAAGTGGGAACTAAATCATGTGGACGAAAAGGCCTAAGAATGATGTAATGGAGTCCAGGGGGAGTCCAGGGAGGAAGGGTGGAAGGGGGATGAGGGATAAAAGACCACATATTGTGTTCAGTGCACACTGCGTGGGTGATGGGTTCACCAAAATCTCAGAAATCACCACTAAAGAACTTCTCCATGTAACTGAAAACCACTGGGTCCCAAAAAACTATTGAAATAAAATAAAACTTTTATATTTATTTTTAGAAAAAGAAAGGTGCGTGCTAGGAGGAAGGCGCCAGATTAAAGGCGTGTGAAGGGGCTGGCAGGCTGGGCTCGGAGGGGGAATGGGGCCTCCAGCTCTCAGCGGGGCAACAGTGGAACCACCTGGATGGCAGGACAGAGAGGAGCTCACAGCTCGTCCTGGACCCCATCCCCAGAAGAAAATGTCCCACCTGCTCCTTCCAAGACCACCTGGATGGCGGGACAGAGAGGAGCTCACAGCTCGTCCTGGACCCCATCCCCAGAAGAAAATGTCCCACCTGCTCCTTCCAAGACCACCTGGATGGCGGGACAGAGAGGAGCTCACAGCTCGTCCTGGACCCCATCCCCAGAAGAAAATGTCCCACCTGCTCCTTCCAAGACCACCTGGATGGCGGGACAGAGAGGAGCTCACAGCTCGTCCTGGACCCCATCCCCAGAAGAAAATGTCCCACCTGCTCCTTCCAAGATGCAGGGGGGCTTTGTGCACAGCTTTGTGGGCTCTGTAGGAGTAAAGGTACCGAGTTTTTGCACCTCCCTGGAAATTCTCTGATAACTGCCACTGTATGCCCCGGTGTCAGCCGTCACCAGCCAGGATGAAGACTCGTGCCCCAGGCCAGGTCCCAAACAAGCTTGTGGCTAAAGGAATTTCACATATCTTTAGTCTCTCTCTCTCTGTCTAAAGTAAAGGGAAGAAGAGAGGCCCTTTGAAATATCTAGAAATATCTGAGCTAAATGTATGGGTAAAAATTCCTTTCACAAAATGCTATTTTTCAAAAGGAAGCAGGGTGTCTATTTTCACCAAGATGGATATTTCACAGCACTTTGGGATGTTCATAAACACTTTCTTGCCTTCATTTAGCCCAGGAAGCTGAAAAAGAGACAGAACTGAATGAATTTGCCTTGCTTATTCTTCCCTGAAAGATGGCAGACAGCAAGTTGCTGCTTGGCATAAACCCAAGACCTGTGTGATTAAATAATATATAACCATGGGGAGCCAGCAGGCACATGAATTGGTTTTCTAACAAGTGCACTTTCGGCCAAGAGGGTTAGCTGAGGTGCCTGCTCCCTGTCTGCAGCCAGACCAGCAGCCTCGGGGCTTCCAAATACAGCCACTGTCTGCCCCAGGCGTATTCAAGACGGAAAAAAAAATGCACATTTAAAGGAGTCCAAATCTTATGTAAAAACAAGTCCACAGGTCCAGCTGGAATGGTCCTTCCAAAGAGGGAAAACACCAATTTAAATATTTGATTTGTATCCAAATCCATTTCATCAAAGACCTGGCACCCAGAACAGTCTGCCGACCCATCTGAGAAAGAATACAGACATTTCTGGTGTCCCTGAAAAGTAGCCTCAGCTCCCCGGGCCACCGGAGCCAAGAGCCAGAACCGGCTCTGAGTTTGGGGCATCAGATTACCCAGTCCCAGGATTACACACAGGCAAGTCCGGCTGAAACCGGAGCTGCCCCAACCCTTGCTTTATGCTGGCTTTGGGGCTTGAGCTTCCTCAGTCACAGCCAAACAGGGCCTGAGGCTGGGAGCTGGTGGGCTGGGAGCTGGGGCCTCCGGGAGAGCTGGGTCCAGCCCCTCGGTTCCAGCTTCCCTGTGCTTTCTGCCACTCTCTCTGGATCCTTCAGCGGCAGATTTTCGAGTGGTCCGGCCAAAGCCCAAGACAGTCACTGAATAATCGGCTGCAGTTTGCAAAGCCATTCCGTTTTGCAACTGCTGTTTTCATTCAGAATTTTCTGGAATTCCAATCCTCCCCCACCGCCCTCCATGGTAGGTTTTTTTTTTTTTTTTTTTTAAGTCTTCACACTTGGAAGGCACTTGGGCCTCTGAGGTGAGGACATGGGAAGGACTCGGATCTGCCTCCCCACTTTGGAAGGACACCCAAGACACAAAGGGACTGAAGGGAGGGCAAGATGGAGCATCCCAGCTGCTTCTGGGAAAAGACCAGGCCATAGACATGGGAGAGCAGGGAGCACCCCACATCACAGCACTGCTCGACACTCAGTTATCCATCCACCTCGAAAGCAAGATGCCGATCATCAAAAAGCAGAGCACGAGAAACAACCAAGTCATCAGACAGACAAATCTCCCTCCCTACTATGCCTGGCGCACAGTGGGTGCCCAATCAATGTCAGTTCAGTCGAACTGTTTGTTGACAAGATCACCTTACTGAGTACCAACTTCCTAACTCTCTTTTCGCCCGTTGGAAAGGTCAAGTTATTTGTACTTCATGGACTGTTCCGAGCAACTCTTCTGACACTTTTTAAAAAACAGCTTTGCTGATCAAGACCATTAGGGATATTTTGTCTCAAATATTCAAAAATGCATGTCAAGGGGGAAAACTAACTCCATAGAAATCTTTCTTTAAAACAATTTATTTACTCATTATTTATTTATTTGAGACAGAGTCTCGCTGTCACCCGGGCTGGAGTGCAGTGGTGTGATCTCAGCTCACTGCAACCTCCACCTCCCAGGTTCAAGCAATTCTCCTGCCTCAGCCTCCGAGTAGCTGGGATTATAGGTGTGCATCACCACATCCAGCTAATTTTTTGTATTTTTAGTAGAGACGGGGTTTCACCGTGTTAGCCAGGCTGGTCTTGAACTCCTGACCTCAAGTGATCCACCCACCTCGGCCTCCCAAAGTGCTGGGATTACAGGCATGAGCCACCGCACCTGGCCTAACAATTTATTTATTTAAATTGTGGTAAAACACAGCGGAAAATGTACCATCTTAACTATATTTATTTTTATTTTTTTGAGAAAGTCTTCCTGTGTTGGCCCAGCTGAAGTGCAGTGGCACGATCTCAGCTCAAGCAATCCTTCCACCTCCGTTTCCTGAGTAGCTGGGACTACAGGTGCGCGCCACCATGCCCAAAAATGTTTTGTGTTTTTAGTAGATACGGGGTTTCAGCATGTTGCCCAGGCTGGCTTGAACTCCTGGGCTCAAGCAATCCCCCCACCTTGGCCTCCCACAGTGTACAATCTTAACCATTTTTCAGTGTGCATTTCAACAGTGTTAAGTGCCTTCACACTGCTGTGCAGCCGTCGCCACCATCCATCTCCAGGTCCTTTCCATCGTCCCAAACTGAAATTCTGTCCCATTAAACACTCACTTCTCACTCCTCCTCTCCCCGTCCCCTGGCAACCCCCGTTTGTCTCTGTGAAATTCACTACTCTAGGAACCTCACATAAGTGCAAAAAATTGTTTTTTTAATTTAGAAAATATCTTGTGGCTAAGGAGAGAATTATCAGCTGAATCCACAGATTTGACATTTCTGTTCCATGAAGCCACAGTGACACAAGCTCTGGTGTTCCAGGGTGAACAGTTCTTCCTTTGGTCACTATTCCTGAGGGAGTGAGAGTCAGGATGCATCAGGGTTTGACACAGTCTCTGGGCAGGCTCCGTGCTCTCCTGGAGATTTAACTCAGTGTGCTTGATGTGGGCCAACCTGGACCCCAGGTGGACACGCATGCTTGGCCAGTGGCTCTGTGACCCTACCTTTCATCCCTTCCCTCCCTCATTCCACGCTTCCCTCAGCCTGTGCCCTGCTCAAGTCCCTCCTGAGCCTGGAGACTCCTTCTCCATCCAGCTCCTGCCCACGGTCAGCTCCTGGGCTGCCCCATGTCCCCCCCACTCCCTCCAGGCCTGCAGCTGGCTCCTTTCACTCCCTCCAGGCCTGCAGCTGGCTCCTTTCCTCTTCTCTCCCTTTGTTTGTATCGAGCCCATCAATGACTTCCCAATGCCAAGTCCAGCAGGCCTGTTATAGGCTGAATTATGTCCCCCCAAAATTCACTGTTGAAGTCCTAACCTCTAGCGTCTCAGAATGTGACTGTATTTGGAGATAGGCTCCTTACAGAGGTGATTAAGTTAGGGTGAGGCTATCAGAGTGGCCCCTAATCCAGTAGAATTGGTGTCCTCATAAGAAGAGGAAATTTGGACATAGACAACACACAGGAGATTGAGACCATCCTGGCCAACGTGGCGAAACCCCATCTCTACTAAAAATACAAAAATTAGCTGGGTGTGGTGGCGCGTGCCTGTAATCCCAGCTACTCAGGAGGCTGAGGCACGAGAATCACTTGAACCCGGGAGGTGGAGGTTTCAGTGTGCCTAGATTGCACCACTGCATTCCAGCCTGAGTGACAGAGTGAGACTCTGTCTCAAAATATATATATACATATATATATATATATATAGAGAGAGAGAGAGAGAGAGAGAGAGAGAGAGAGAAGTGTAATATGTATACAGAAAAACTACCAATCCTGAGTACACCTTGATGAATTGTCACAAAGTAGGCACACCTGGGACACCAGACCCGAATCAAGAAAGAGAATATTACCAGAGCCTCCCTCCCTACAAGCACCTTTCCCCGAAGCACATCCCGAGTGAGTGTGTGAGGACACAGCAGGAAGGTGGCCATCTGTGAGCCAACAGAGAGGCTTCGAGAGGAACCAGCCCTGCCCACCCTTTGATCTTGGACTCCCAGCCTCCAGAACTGTGAGAGAAAATGTCTGTTGTTGAAGCCCCCGGTCTGTGATACTTTGTTATGGCAGCACACAAACAAACAAATACCAGGCTCCTTCTGGTCCTTGTCCTCCTTGTCCTCCCCTTTCCCTCTGCTTGCCCCCTGGGTGCTGCTGCTCTGAGATGACCCCTCCTCGCTGTGCCTGGCATTCCTCTCTCACAGTCCTGGCATCACTCACACACCCTTCCCGAGCCTCAGCTGGGTGTGCCAACTGCTTGCCAGACATTCGCTTAAGACAGCTCCACAGGCCAAGTCGAATCCAAGATCTTGGAGAGGCCAAGATCTCCAAGTCAGCCAGGTCAAAACAGAATGAGTGGCCCTCTTCTGCCATACCCAATTTCTTCTTGTTTCCAGTGTCACTGGCTCCTCTTTCCTTCAACCCTAACCAATCAAACACCGTGTCCTGATGATTTTACTTCAAAGGCATTTAACAAAATCCCTTCAGTGATTCCCTGTCACAGGATGAGATTGCAGCTCATCAATCTGGTAGACAAGGCCCCCCTCCAGTGCCCCACCACTCCGTGCCCCACAGCCCGGCTCCTGGAGGGCTATGCCGTCTCACGGCTCTGGGACGTTCTTGGACTGTGCCTGGTCTGCAACACATTCTCCTTTTTTTTTTTTTTTTTTTTTTTTTTTACCATATCCTCTCTCAAACTGTTTATCCTCTAAGACCCAGCTTGGGCATGACCTCCTCCAAGAAGGCACCCCTGAGTTCCCGGGCTGTGTTGAGTGCCCCTTCTTGATAGTTCCAACACATCTAGGGTGCCCTCATCATCATCATCATCATCATCATCATCATCACCAGGGTCTTGCCATCATCAGTACAGTTATACAGCAAAATCATGTACTGAGCAATGGTCGTGTTGGGCACGTGTTTAATCTCATTTGACCCTTAAAACAACCCTGTGGAGGAGGTACTATCGTATCCTCAGTTCACAGGTGAGGAGACTGAGGCGCAGAGAAGTTAAGCCACTTGTCCAGGGTCATAGTCTCTTATAGCATTATTCATCCTTTGTATCATGACCTCATCTTCTAATCTCCTCCTCCTTTGTGTTGCCTGCTATGGTCTGAATGTATGTGGTCCCCCTCCACCGAAACTCATGTGTTGAAACCTAATCATCCATGTGATAGTATTAGGAGGTGGGGTCTTTGAGAGGTGTTTAGGTCATGAGTGTGGACACCTCATGAATGGGATTAATGCCCTTATAAAAGAGGCTCCAGGGAGCTCCTGTGCCCCTTCGCCATTCGAGGACACATTGAGAAGGTGCCATCTATGAAAGAGAAAGTCGGCCCTCACCAGACACCACATCCACCAGCGCCTTGATCTTGCACTTTCAGCCACCAGAGTGTGTGTGTGAATAGTACGTTTCTGCTGTTAATAAGCCACTCAATTTATGGTATTCTGTTACAGCAACCCAAACAGACTAAGACACTGCCCTTGAGAACAGGAGCCACAGCTAATTTATTTTTGGATCCCCAAGGCTCAGCATAAGTAACATGATAAGGAGTTGTTGCCATGAAGAACTGAACAGAATCGAATGGAACCTCTCACAGGCCACCTGGTCTGGCAAAGGCAAGACACCAGCTTCCTGGCTTTAGCTCCTGCCCTATGCCCAGGACTGGCCTTAGGTAAGAGTGGGTCCACATGGGATTCTGTAGGAAAGGAACCTGCCTACACAAGTTCTGTAGGAAAGGAACCTGCCTACACATGACAAATATCTTTCCTATCTGCTCTACAGAGCTGCACATCTCTTTAAGGGAAAGAACACCCTCATTCCATAAATCAAAGTAAAGATTCAAAAGAAAATATGGCTGGTCCCCACCTTTCTCCGCTTGGCAGTTTGCACTTTTATCCATTGGCCAATTTGTTGGTTTGAAGACCTACCCTTCCTTTTATCAATCAATTCCAGAATCAATAATGCTTATTCTTTTATAATCAAAGAATGCATGCATTGTTGAGATGTACATATCATTACATGGAAATTAGTCTGCTGAGAGCTAGCCTGCTTTTGATTATTTTATATGGGGCAAAAAGAACACGTGAGGATGACAATGAGAAGAGGTTTTTGTTTTTGTTTTTGAGGTACAGTCCTGCTCTGTTGCCCAGGTTGGAGTGCAGTGGCATGATCTTGGCTCACTGCAACCTCCATCTCCCAAGTTCAAGCAATCCACCTGGCTCAGCCTCCCATAGGGCTGTGATTACGAGTGTTCTCCACCACACCTGGGTAATTTTTGTATTTTTAGTAGAGACGGGATTTTGCCATGTTGGCCAGACTGGTCTCAAACTCCTGACCTCAAGTGTTCCACCTGCCTCAGCCTCCCATAGGGCTGGGATTATAGGCATGAGCCACCAGGCCCAGCCAGAAGAGTTTGTTTTAAATACAATATAATGCTTCAGGCTGGGTGTAGTAGCTGACGCCTATAATCCCAGCACTTTGGCAGGTTGAAGCAGGCAGATCATTTGAACTCAGGAGTTTGAGATCAGCCTGGGCAACATGGTGAAACTCTATCTCTACAAAAAATACAAAAATTAGCCAGGCATGGTGGTGCGTACCTGTAGTCCCAGCTACTCAGGAGGCTGAGGCACGAGAATCGCTTGAACCTGGGAGGCAGAGGTTGCAGTGAGCCGAGATGACAGCACTGCACTCTAGCCTGAGCAGCAGAGAGAGACTCTGCCAACCAATCAATCAATTATGCTTCAATCAGTAGGAGCTTTTAAAAATAAACTTAAGGCCGGGCGCAGTGGCTCATGCCTGTAATCCCAGCACTTTGGGAGGCTGAGGTGGGCGGATCATGAGGTCAGGAGATTGAGACCATCCTGGCCAACATGGTGAAATCCCATCTCTACTAAAAATACAAAAATTAGCTGGGTATGGTGGCGCGTGCCTGTAATCCCAGCTACTCAGGAGGCTGAGGCACGAGGATCACTTGAACCCGGGAGGCGGAGGTTTCAGTGTGCCTAGATCTCAACACTGCACTCCAGCCTGGGTGACAGAGTGAGACTCTGTATCCAAAAAAATATATATAGAGAGAGAGAGAGAGAAAGAGAGAGAGAGAGAGAGAGAGAGAGAGAGAGAAAGAGAGAGAGAGAGAGAGAGAAGTGTAATACATATACAGAAAAGCTACCAACCCTGTGTACACCTTGATGAATTGTCACAAAGTAGGCACACCTGGGACACCAGACCCAAATCAAGAAAGAGAATATTACCAGAGCCTCCCTCCCCGCAAGCACCATTCCCTGAAGCACTAAGCAGCTCACTGACTCTTAATGCCATAGTTTGGCCTGGGTTTTAACCTTGTCTGATGTAATCATGCGGTATAAATTCCTCTGTATCTGGCTTCTTTTGTTCAACATGTTGGTGAGATTCATCAGTTGGGTTTAGCAGTTGCTAATACACTTTCATTACCATAAGAATTCATTTATAAGTATATTACAATGTATTTAGGCATTCTCCTGGTTTTTTTTTTTAATTAACTTGTTATTGTTATTTTTTTAGAGACAGGGGCTTGCTCTGTCACCCAGGCTGGAGTGCAGAGGTGAATCACACACGATGCACTGCAGCCTCTGACTCCTGGGCTCAAGTGATTCTCCTGCCACAGCTTCCCAAGTAGCTAGGACCACAGGTGTGCACCACCACACCCAGCTAATTTTTAAAATTTTTTGTGGAGATGGGGGTCTTACTATGTTGCCCAGACTGGTCTTGAACTCCTAGGCTCAAATGATTGGCCTCCCGCAGTGCTGGGATTACAGGCGTGAGCCACAGCACCTGGCCAGCCATTCTCCTGTTGATGGACATTTGCACATCACTGGTGAACATGTTTTCACATTTCTTTTGGGGCTATGCCTAGGAGTGGCATTTCTGGGTAGTGGAATATGCTGGTGTTAGTAGATACTGCCAAAGAGTTTTCCCAAGTGGTTGTGCTATTTTACATTCTCACCAGCAGTGTATGAGCATTTCAGTTACCTCATATTTCTCCCAGCACTTGGTATTAACAATCCTTATAGTTTTAGACATTCTGGTAGGTGAGTATTGGTTTCTCACTGTGGTTTTAATTTGCTTGATGCCTTATGAGGTTGAGCATTTTTAATTTTTTCTTGGCCAATTACATCATTTTTTTCTTTCTTTCTTCCTTCCCTTCCCTTTCCTTCCTTCTTTTATTTTTTCTTTCTTTTGTGAAGCAGCTGTTAATTTCTTTTTACAATTAATTAAATTATTTTATTATTTTTAACTCTGATTATATATATATATGAACATAAAATTTACCATTTTTACTTTTTTTCTTTTGAGATGGGGGTCTTGCTATGTTGCCCAGGCTGTCTTTGAACTCCTGGGCTCAAGTGATCCTCCTGCCTCAGCCACCTGAGTAGCTCGGATTGCAAGCATAAGCCACTGTACCCAGCTCCTGAGTAGCTCGGATTGCAGGCATGAGCCACTGTGCCCAGCTCCCATTTTTACCAGTGTGCAGCTCGGCGACATTAGCTACATTCACGTTGATGTACCACCATTGCTGCCATCCATTTCTAGCTGTTTATTTCTTTGGCTCTTTTTTTTTCTATTGAATCATCAATTTTTCTTGCTAGTTTGTAGAAATTCTTTATATATTCCAGATATGGGTCTTTTAGCTACTGTATATTCCTTTTTACTCTCTCACTGATGAAAAGAAATTCTTAATTTTACTATCATCTAATGTACCAATCTTTTTCTTTCGGGTTAGTGATTTTTGTGTCCTGTTGAAGAAATGTTTATGTACCTCTTACCGAGCTTTTAAAATCTACATCTGCCTACTAAGCTCTACTCTTCCGATTTTTGTTTTTTCCACAACCCCAATAAATCTCTTGTATAAGCCCTTCAGTGTTCTGATGCCTACATCGTGCTAGGAAATGAACCAGGCACCATCACGGATGTTCTCTCCTATTTTGTGGGAAAATTGTCTTCATCATGATTTGCCCAAGCCAGAACACCATATGTACACTGAACAATTTCCATGGCTCCCCAACATCTGGAACCTTCCTGCATCGGAGGGGGATTGGATTGATGCTGGAGTGGGGTCAGGGGAGTGCCCATTCCCAGCCCCACCTGCATCCCACAGGTGCGGGACTTGGAGAATGGAGGTATAGTGTCCTTGAGCAGAGCCAGGCCAGGGCTGTGGCTCTGCAAACAGACTGAGGACATAGATGAGTCTGCTTGCATTGCCATGGGCTGCAGGGGTGGCAGAAGGTGGGAGAGAAGCAAGTAAAGGAGAGATCCAGAATGAAGAGGAGCAGAGCGCCAGGAGCAAAGCCCTAAGAAAGGAAAGAGAGGGAAGTACCTGGTTTAGCAGGTCAGCACTGCAGGAATGAGAGAGAGGTTGCAGGGATTGGCTCCAATCCCCCTGTCTCTGGTTTTTGTTGTTTTGGTGTCAGGACTGGCTAAGAGTCCCAGATTGTACAGAGCCTGACCAGGAAAGGTAATGAGGGCCCTGCAAAGCTTGGAGAGGGGAAGTCAGGGCTGTCCTGTGGGCAGAGGCTCCAGGGCACATGAGCCAGGCTGGGGTTGTGGTTAAGGCCAGGCCTTGCAGAAGGGGCCCAGACCAGTCTATCCTGTCCTCCTTTCTCCCCCTCTCTCTCTGAATTGAGAAGTTTAAACAATCAATGAAAGGCCCACCTGCCAAAAAGAAAGTATTTGCCTGCTGGGCTCAGAAATGGTTATTATAAGCGGTTTGCAAATCTTCGTATTGTGGCAGAAAGCAGATCAGTGATTGCCTGGGGTGGGGCAGAGTGGGAGGGGCAGGAGGGAGGGATCACAAAGAAGCACAGGAAAATCTTTGGGGGTGATGGACATGTTCACTGCATAGTGTTGGTTTCATGGATATATACATATGTCAACACTTGTCAGATTCTACACTTCGAACACAGTGTTATCATATGTCAATTACCCCTCAGTGAAGCTGTTAACATCCCCCCAGCACACATGCATGTGCTCACACACATACACTCCACGTGCACACCTACACACACCCCCACAGGCACACACACGTGAGCTCTGACACAGTCTGCAGGGCAGTGGTTCAGGTTACACTTTAATCGTGCGGGGCGCACCTCTCTCTCCACAAACCTCCCCGCTTGCAGGAGTCACGGATCTTTTGTGTCCTTGTCACAAGACAGACAAACCAACACTCAGATGGCCTGACTCTGTGGCTGCAGTGTGACTGTGATACCACTTAAAGTTCAGTATTCCAGGATCTGGGAAGGCCCGAGCCAAGGAGAGAACTGCCAGGTGCACAGAGCAGGGCAGACTCTTGAATCTGCATCTGTCTCATCCCCACGACCCTTACAACCCCGACGATCACTGAGCTTGTGGCTTAAACTTCACAATCGGCAGGCTCACCCCAGGAGCCCTGTCCTCACAGGCATTGGGAATGTCTTCTTTCCTTCTTCAGGGGAAAATTAAAAACGGAGAATGAGGGGTTCGGGGGTTAACACACCAAGGGAATGAACCGTATCTGGGGCCCCCAGGACAGAGCTGAGGATTGTGGTTCTAATGATCACCGCACACCTCTAGAGAACAAGAATTACAGGGAATTTTCTCCTCTCCAAACAGTGTGTTTATGTAATAGTTTCTCACTGCAGGAGGCTTTAAAGCTCCAGAGAACATCTCTAGTGATACAGAAAAATAAGAAACAGTGGTGACTGTCACACTAACAGATTGCTACCAGCAAACATTTACAGCAAGGCATAAAAATCAACAGATTATCTTTCCTTTTACCAAACGATAGTAGCCGACTGCTGACCTGAGCAGCCTTTTCCAGGAGGCCCACTGGCCCTGGTGCGTTCAATCTGCCTCTCATGGGCTCTCTGCTGATCAATCGTTGTTGCTGGCGGCCAGCCAAGGTCTTCGGTGGGAATCGGGGCTGCTGGGGTGCGATGGTTCCTCAAACTAGGACCACACCTCATCAGCACAGGGCTCTCGCCAGCTCCGAGCGCCAGCTCCAGAGGAAGAAGAGAGAAGAGCAGTAAAGCTGAGCCCCAAAGCAAAACGTTGGAAAGGTTCCCACTCCCCACTCTTAGAAACACCTGGCAATGGGGCGCGGTGGCTCACGCCTGTAATCCCAGCACTTTGGGAGGCCGAGGCGGGCGGATCACAAGGTCAGGAGATCGAGACCATCCTGGCTAACATGGTGAAACCCCGTCTCTACTAAAAATACAAAAAATGAGCCAGGTGTGGTGGTGGGCGCCTGTAGTCCCAGCTTCTGGGGAGGCTGAGACAGGAGAATGGCGTGAAACCGGGAGGCGGAGCTTGCAGTGAGCTGAGATCATGCCACTGCACTGCAGCCGGGGCAACAGAGCGAGACTCCATCTCAAAAAAAAAAAAAAAGGAAACACCCGGCAATGGACCCTGAGTGACCGAGGGCCTGGGGAGGAAACTGTTTGCTGCTTCATAGTAAAACCTAAAAAGCTCTTGTGACATGTGGGTGGACACCTCTAAAACGGGGAACATCCAGCCAGCAAGCCAGAGGCCTCCCTCGGGTGAACTCAGATCTTTTTTTGGTGGGGCGGGCACGGTCTCGCTCTGTCGCCCAGGCTGACGTGCAGTGGTGTGGTCACAGCTCACTGCAGCCTTGACCTCCCAGACTCAAGCAATCTACCCACCTCGGCCTCCTGAGTAGCTGGAACTACAGGCATGCACCACCACGTCTGGCTAATTTATTTCTATTTTTTATTTTTGGTAGAGATGGGGATCTTACTCTGTTGCCCAGACTGGTCTTGAACTCTTGGCCTCAAGTGATCCTCCTGCCTTGGCTTCCCAAAGTGCTGGGATTACAGGCATGAGCCACCATGCCCAGTCCAGATCTTTAAATAGGAAGAAGGGAGACAGAGCTGATGCTCATATCTCCGAGGGCATCAGTTTCCAAATATTCAGGCAAAACCCCCTTGGGGAAGCTTGAGACAGGGACAAGAAGCATCTATCTATAGGTATATTTTGTAAGAATTAGTCATGTAAACATGCTTGTAACAATTAAAACATTTCCCCAATTTATTTGAAAAGTAAAAGTTTCTCATAATCACACCCACTAGAGGTAATTAGTGATGATCAAACCGAAAGTTTGGTGTCTTTTCTGCGCTGACATAACTGTCCCTCACCGTGGAAATCACCAAGAAGTTCCTGCTGGGGATAGGGAGTGTCAGGCACCAAGCTTGCATCAGGAGTGATGGCACACATTCCAAATGAATTGCATTCCTGAGTTTAAGACAGTGAGCAGCAAAAGTTTATATACCAAGGCTTTGTCTAAAAACTTACCTAATTTTATTTCACCCAGGAGCTTGACAGTGACAGCGTGGCTAGCAAAAATACCTATAATAACATACATATGACAAGTCTACAAATTGCTTCTAAAATTCAAGGGGCAAGAAATGTCACATTTACTTATTGTCATAGAAAGAGAAAGCCCAGGCTGGGCGTGGTGGCTCATGCCTGTAATCCCAGCACTTTGGGAGGCCGAGGCGGGTGGATCACGAGATCAGGAGATCGAGACCATCCTGGCTAACACGGTGAAACCCCGTCTCTACTAAAAATACAAAAAATTAGCTGGGCGTGGTCGTGGGCGCCTGTAGTCCTAACTGCTCAGGAGGCTGAGGCAGGAGAATGGCATGAACCCGGGAGGCAGAGCTTGTAGTGAGCCGAGATCGCGCCACTGCACTCCAGCCTGGGTGACAGAGCGAGACTCTGTCTCAAAAAAAAAAAAAAAAGAAAGAAAGACAGAGAAAGGCCAAGAGCCCATGACACACCATTACCCTGGGGTCTATAGAGCGCAAAGGATGAAAAAGGAGAGAATGCTGTTCTTGGGTGTGGTTTGGTTGCTATGAAATCTCTTTTCCAGCCCTTACTAGGGGGGTGACCTTACGTAAATTGTATAACCTCTTTTGGTCTCAGAGTTCTCATCTGAAAAATAGGGCTGATTGTAATTCTCATCTAAGACAGTAATAAATATTCATCACCATCATTGCTACATGTTCTCTTAAAGAGTTGCACAGTATGGGCATGAGATCATTTGTACATCCAATCCCACATAAAGAGACATTTAAATGCAGAGAATAGACTATTTTAGCAAGCTGTTACAGGACGTGAAGATGAAAATTTTGTCTGAGACCCCATCTATATCAATGTCTGTTTGTATTTATCTCTATCTATCTATCTATCTATCTATCTATCTATCTATCTATCTATCAAAAGTGAGCTGTGAGAATGACCACCCTGGTTGTGTTAGTCGTCTACTGTTGAATAGCAAATTACCCCCAAACTCACACTTTCTGGAACAAAAAATCCAGATGTAGCTTAGCCAGATCCTCTGTCTGGAGGTCTCTCCAGGGCTGCGGTTTAAAGGGTGAACCAGGCTGGACTGGGAAAGGATTCTCTCTCAAGCCCGCTCCTGTGGGCACTGGCAGGACTCAGCTCCTCACTGGATGTTGGTGGGAGGTCGCCCTCGGTCCCTTGGCTCATGGGCCTCTCCTATGGGTACTTCCCAGCATGGCAGCTGGACTCTCCCATAGTAAGCCAGCCAGAGGAGGCAAAAAGAGAACATGTGTGCACCAGCCACAAGTCACAGTCTTTTACAGCCAGATTTCAGAAGTGACTGCTTTTGCCATGTTCTGTTTGTTAGAAGCGAGTCACCAGGTCTAGCCGTACATCATACACAGATGTGAAGAGCAAGAGGTTGGGATCACTGGGAGCCAGTTGAGAAGCTGCTGACCGTACTTCCTTCTCCTTCTCTCCTTCTCCTTCTCCTCCTCCTCCTCCTTCTCCTCCTCCTCCTCCTTCTCCTTCTCCTCCTTCTCCTCCCTTCTTGTTCTTCCTTTTCTTCTTCTTCTCTGAGGATAAGTAACAAGGTACACGCAAATTTAGAACTATATATCTTTCAATAGAACTTAGTCTGCTGTCATTATGAAAAACTTTTTCCTACCATGCTTTTTGCTTTAATAGATATTTTGATATTAGCATAGCTACACCAGTTTTTGTTTGGTTATTGTTTGCACAGTATATATTTTCTACCTTTTTACGTTCAACTTTTCAGTTTCCGATGTGTTTTCTTTTCTTGTCAACAGCATATATGTATATCTAGGTCAATATATTTTGAATACAGCCTGAAAATATTTAGCTTTCACACAAGAATTTAGTCTATTTTTATTTAATGTGTTTGTTAATATTTTGAGATAAAATATACCATATTTTCTATGTGCTATTATTTGTCCTGCCAGTCTATGTTGTTTTTTCACATCTTTTTTGCACATTTCGGATCAGTTAAGTATTTTTCCATAGTCTCCTTATGTTAGTTTAGAGGATTATATATATAATATACACACACGTTCAAAAAATTGAGACATAATTGAAACAACATAAAATTAACCATTTTAAGAGGCAAACAATTCAATTTTTAAAGGATATTTACAAGGTTGTGTGAACATTACCATTATTTAATTCCAGAACATTTTCATACCCCCCAAATAAAAACCTGTACCTGCCGCTCCCCACTCCGGTTGCCCCATGTCCCCCCTGTCCCTGGAAACCATGAATCTATTTTCTGTTTCTATGGATTTACCAATCCTTGGCATTTTATATAAATGGAATCATACAATATGTGGCCTTTTGCATCTGGCTTCTTTCACTTAGCGTAATGTTTTCAAGGTTCAACCACACTGTAGCATGTATCAATACCTCATTCATTCATCTGTATTGCCAGATAACATTCCATTGGATATGCCAATTCATTGTTCATCCTTTCTCCAGTTGGTGAATATTTGGTGGCTATTATGAATAATGCTGCTATGAACATTCACATACAAGTATTTGAGTACCTATCTTTAATTCTCTTGGATATATACTAGACGTAGAATTGCAAGGCTTAAGAGTTCCTTAAGAAGTTTAGCTTCATCCTTATGCCAGTTTGAGGAACTATCAAGCAGTTTTCTACTGTGGCTGTACCAATTGACATTTTCACCAGCAAATGTGTGAGGATTTCAGTTTTTTCACATGTTCATCAACATTTGTTATTGTTATTATAACTGAACGTATTAGTTCAGTTTTTGGTATTTTCTTGTTATAGTCATTCTAGTGGGATAAAGTGATGTCTTACTGTAGTTTGATTTGCATTTCCATAGTGGCTGACATTGAGCATCTTTTTTTTTTTTTTTTTTTTTTTTTTTTTTTTTGTGACAGGGTCTTGCCCTGTCACCCAGGCTAGAGTGCAGTGGCACATTTGCAGTTCACCACAACCTACTTGGTAATGGTGTACATATAAGTTTTATATGTTGTCAGATTACTTCATTGAGAATACCTGCATTTGTATTAATAAGGAATGTTAACATAAATATATAGTCTATATGGTCTATAGTTTCCTTGTGATGTCTTTGTCTGGTTTTGGTATTAGGGCAACACTAGCCTTATAGAGGTAAGGAAGCATTCACTCCTCTTATTTTGTGGAAGAGTTTGTGAAGGATTGGCATTGATTCCTTTTTAAACATTTGACAGAATTTATGAGTGAAGCCATCTAGTGCTGGGCTTTTCTTCATAGAAAGTTTTTTGACAGCAAATTCAATCTTTTTGTCTATTTTAGTTTTTTCTTTCTTCTTGAGTCAATTTCAAGTTTGTGTCTTTCTAGGAATTTGTCCATTTCATTTAGCTAATCTAATTTGTTGGGATACGATTCCTCAGCACTCTCTTATAGTTCTTTTTATTTCTCTAAGGTTGGTAGTAGTGTCCCCCCTTTTCATTTCTGATTTCGGTGATTTGAATAGTCTCTTATGTCCTTGGTCAGTCTAACTAAAATTTGTCAATTTTGTTGATCTTTTCAAAGAAATGACTTTAGGTTTCAGATTTTTCTCTACTATTTTTCTGTACTTCATTTTACTTACTCCTGCTCTAATCTTCATTTCTTTCCTTCTACTTGCTATGGGTTTAGTTTGCAGTTCTTTATTTCTAGTTTCTTAAGGTAGAAGATTAGGTTATTGATTTGGCATCTACTTTTCTCATATAGATGTTTTATTATATAATTTATTACATAAATTTGGTTATGTTGTGTCTTCATCTTCATTCATCTCAAAATATTTTCTAATTTCTCTTGTGGTTTCTTGTTTGACCCATTTGTTATTTAGGAATGTGGTTTAATTTCCGCATATTTTTGAATTCTCCACATTTCTTTGTTATTGATATCTCATTGCATTCCATTGAGGCTGGAAGACATACTTTGTATGATTTTAATCATTTTAAACTTTTAAGACTTGTTTTATTGCCTAACATATGGTCTATCCTCGAGAATGTCCCAGGTGCACTTGAGAAGCATATGCCCTCTGCTGTTATTGGATGAAGGGTTGTATAGGTATGTTATGTCTAGGTGGTTTAAAATGTTGTTCCAGTCTTCTATTTCCATGTTGATCCTCTGTCTAGTTGTCCTATGCAGTGTGTTTCATACAGGTGATATACATATATATGTATATAATTTACCCAGTTTTAGCATATAAAATTTAAGAAAATAAGAATTAAATACATTAGATCTTAGCTTTTATTCTAATGCCTGTATTAAACCATTTATTAGCCATTTAAGTGCTTGTGACTCTAAGGTCATAAAACAGATTTTAAATTTTGAAATGCTAGTCTCTTATCTTGCCAAAAAAGTAAGTTTTAAACCAGGGTTGAAATCATTCAATGTCATTTTCACCAAAGCAGACATTCGTTTGCTTCTTCAGACAGACATGCTGTCAGAACGTTCCCTGGGGAAGAGGGAGAGGATTCCCCTGTTGCCAAATAGTGAAGGTATTTATTTTTAAATGCTAGTTAGTATTGAGAGAGCTTGGTGGGCTGGTCCAGCTCTTACAGATGCAGAAAGCTTGTAGACCATCAGAATTCCCTGGTAAGTTTAGCGTTGACTTGAAAATAGCCCTAAATCCAGAGCCACTGAGCAGGCTGGAACCACCCGTTCTGCCGTGCTGCCCCACCACTCTCACTTGCAGAGAATCACAGGCCCATGGGATGCCAGGATGGGCTGGACACCACAGGCCATTGGTCTCCTCCTTGCCTTCCCACTTAAGGGAAGAGTGCATAGAGCAGTGGAATGTAGCCCTCTCTTCCCAGGTGCTAAGTCACCAACAGGCTGTGTGATGGTGGGCAAGTGGCCTGACCCTTCTGGGCCTCAGTTTCTTCACATGTAAAGTTAAACTGGTGCACGAAACATCGGAGATCTCCTCTCCTCCTTAGTTCTGGGCTGTACTCCAGGGTCTCATATTCCCAGTTATCTGTGCTTTCACCTGCCCGAGTCTCTCCCTTCCTCTAGAGGGCGGGACTCCCTGGCATGTCCTGGAGTCCATTTGAAAAGTTTCGGCTTAGAAACAGCTTCTCACACTTGGTGGGGCACGAACCTGGGGCTGTTGTCGGAAAAGCCTCAGAAAGCTCCTGTCTGCACGCTAGGACAGGAAGGCCATGCGCTGGGGAAAGGAGAGGTCAGCACAGAGAGGCCACCAGATGGCTCAGTGAGTGGACCTGGGAAAAGCAGAGACTGAGTTTCCCTCAGTCTCTGACAGAATCCTGTGTCCCCAGGGTTTTTCCCTCTTAAGCTATGTGTCACTATTTGGCAGGTGCCAATTCTCTTGCAACACACAGAAAATATATTTTCTTCTTTTAGAATATTTATAAATATTTATATTTACCTCTAGGGGAGAGAACTTGATTTTCTTTTGGAGAAGCTGTAACGCTTGTTCATACCAGTGTAAGAAGTAGCGTACCAGTGGGTTGGAGCCTCTGATGGAGCCCAATGAGAGGGAGTTGGCCATAACGCTGGCCCTAGCCCCCTAGGCTCCTGCTGTGCCCAGAGACTGGGGGCACCCCTCACTCCCTCTTGACCAAATATGGGGCGAGAGAAGGGGAGCATCCCGTCTGAGGCCATCTATAGTCCCGTTTACGTAGTTGGCACACTTTTCCCTCCAAGATTGTCAGAGTTCTGGGTTCTTCTCATTTCTGTAGCTGTCACTAGTTTTGCTGGGGACATCACAAACGAAATCAGCCTGCCTAAAGACTATTTGAGAGCTCTCATTTTAGAGTGATGCTAGGACAGGAAGGCCACGAGCTGGGGAAAGTTGGTTCCAGGAGAGGTCAGTACAGACAGGCCACCAGATGGGCTCAGTGAGTGGATCTGGGAAAAGCATATTAATGTGTATTACATTAATATTCTCTGCAAAATAATCTCAAAAAACTGAATGAGCCAACGGACATCAAGTGTTTCGAAGCGAGCCTGGTTTACGCTGCAGTGTAAGTGCCATCGTCACTGTTACCCTCATGGTTGAGGAAGCAAGGCTGCCTGGGTGTTGTGCCTGTCTCTGGCTCTCAGGGATAACAGGCTCCCGACTTTGGCTTTGAGGGGCTGAGCAGTCTTAAGCCCAGGAGCTGGGAAGCTCTAGGGGAGAGAATTGGATATATACAAGATAATGTTTTTCATGCATATCCTTTAAAGTTTTTTAAAGCATACAATTTTCTTTAAACCTAAGATTTCATCAACATTCTTTTTCAATAAATGTGTATTCCACTGTGATGGTGTTGCACAATTATTTAACCAAAACCCTACTGAGGAACATGAATGCAGTTTCCAATGCTTCACTGTCAGGAACAATCCTGAGATGAACTTAACTGCGTACGTATCTTTATTGTCATATTTCCTATAACCACTCATTCCTTAAGATGAATCCTTACTGATGGAGTTGCTGGGTCCAGGCTTTTTATATTTGACAGTTACTGTCAAATTCTCTTCAAAAGTTGGACCGAGACTTTCACCCACCTGAGCAGTCGCATTTCCCTTCCTCCTCACCCACGCAGGGCACAAAACAGAAGCACTTCACTGCTGTCGCCAGTGCTACTTCTAGTTGGGATCAATTCTTGTGCAAGAAGTTGAAAGGTGGAAGGTTTGCTTCAGAAAAAGGGGAGGTGGCTCACAAGGCCCAGAGGATTCAAAGTCTCGGATGATGCAGACATCAACTTGGAGATTTTACTCAGTTCGCTATTTGTGAATTCTACAACACTGACATCTTGGTGTCTTTGCCAGAATATGTGCTTTGCCACCTCGACCTTGGGTAAAAGCTTCATGCTACTCCTGTTCAAATCACCTACATGACGTTGGGCAAGTGTTTAATTCTTCAGGTTCCTCACCTGTAAAACAGGAGTGAAAACAGCCACATGACAGGTTTGGGTAAAGGAGGAGTAAGTTACAACTCTACGTAAGAGAAAACTTAACAGTGAATGAAGTCAGTCAGTCACAGAAGCTTATTTGTGATATGATATAAAGGTTAAAAATATGTAGAACTAAAAGTAATTTATTTTAGGAATAAGTTCTTTGAAGGAGAAGCGGATGATGGACACAAAGTGAGGAAACGGTCACCTGGGTGAAGGTGACCAGGGAGGATATTGGTCAAATTGTTAGGTCCTACCTAGCTGTTAGTCACACAGGGTTTCATTCCATTAAACTGTACAGATGCTTTATACACACATGTATATTTCACACACACACGAAAGAGAAAACATCCCATGAGAAATCTCACAAGAATCAGAGAAACATTTCAAATGTGTTAAGAAATATTAGTTTTATTTAACCAGTTTTCACAGCTGAATATTTATTCTATAAAAACTTTACAGATTGTACAGTTTATATATAGTTCAAACTACTGAACGAAAAGGTAGGTCCCACAGATGCAAAAATACTGTACCAATCAATCCAAGATAAAGGCAGATTTACACACTGTACAGCTCTCCGCGTGGCCGGGGAGGTGGTCAGTTCTAAGTATAAACTTCAAAACTGTACAAAAATAAGAATTTGATTTTATTTCGCTCTTCATACATTCAATATGATTGCAAGCTCAGAAGCCTAACTAATAATAGGCATCTGGAGTCTGGAATCAGTACCCACTCCTGGAAGGAGTGCACGTGTCTATCCACACAGGGCACTCTTGGACACCATACTGAACTCAGTATATTGTATAGACATAAAAGCAGAGGCCAAGAACATTAAATGTTGAATATAAGGTAGTTCTTTTTTGTTTTGAAAGGAGTTTTTGCATTTAATAGTGTGCCAAAAGAATTTTAACTTATTAAATAAAATATATTCTAAGTGAACCTAAAAATTACACTTTATAAACATAAAAATATTTTATTTTGGTGAAATACATCAACCATATCTGCAAATAGAAAACCAAAACTGTCTATAAAGTAGTATTTCTCACCCAGCAACAAGAAGCACTTATGTAGTTATTTTTCAGAAGGGTCAGAAAAACTATTTAAAACCCACTAAAGACTAACTTATAACTTAGACATACTTAAGCTATTCAGTGATTCACTAATACTGCAAAACAAGCTTTCTTCTAGAGACAGTGGTTTCTTCATGTTAGCTGGGTAAGAACTGGATGTATTTTAAAAAGAAGGGGAAACCAATTGACATCTCAGCATGAATCCTAAGCATATGTCTGGTTTGGGGTATGCTCCTCAGCGGATTTTTCATCAGAAGTATTTATCCTAGAAGCTAAGTCTTTTGATTTTGAGTTTCCCGAATCTGAGGTATCTGTACCTTCTTGGAGAAAAAGCCAACGCCTCACATCACTCTGTGTCTCTACGTGGGGCAGGGAGGCGAGGCTGGCTAATACCCCTTTAGATTCTGTGTTCTAGAAGGAAGAAATGAGGAAAACAAACATTATTCCAGACTTTTCTGTCATCCAAAACCAATAAAACACAATTCTGTTTTTTATACAGTACTAGCCAAAGAAAACAAAAATTAGAGCTTCTAAGAGCAGTCTAGTGCTCACCTTTATACTTTTACACCTGCGTGTATATAAGTATAAAATAATGACGTTTGGACAAAGAAGCTTTGTAGTTATTTATTTTAAAGTTACAGTACTTTAAAACTCCTCGATAATAAATAGCGTGGATGTTCCCAGTCCTGCTTCCAAGCGTAAGCTACAGGTGAGCTTGTCTCAGGCTGTGAGAATGGATCAGGGCAACTGGAGCCGGTGATGTACTCCTGCTCAGCCCGATCCCGGTGTCACCAGTGGGCAGCCCGACACTCAGAACTCATCGATCTTCCTCTGCAAGTACTTTAACATGGAGTCCATCCCCTGGGCCGAGCCCCAGATTTTCTTCAGCACCTCACACTCCCTCTCGTTGGCCTGCTCCAGCTCCATCTTCATGTTGCAGCGCACGAGGGCTTTGGATTCCTCAAGCACCTGCACCGGAAAACAAGCAGCCAGTTAGCAGGGCGCATGCGGGCAGACACGGGTCCCCTGTGCCTCCACATTTACGGAGGCAATCATCAAATCCAGCAATCACCTGTTAAAAAGGTTACCAGACATTTTCTCACAATATGTCGGGCCTAACATATGTATAAAGCACATTTCACACTAGGCACTGGGTGCATTCTTAACTTCAAAACGGCTTATTTGAAAGGAGAGCTGGGCTGTCAGCACCCGGCCCGCGAACAGCCTCGGCCCTGCGCCACTGCCGCGTACCGCGTGGACCCCCGAACTGGATGTCTGCTCTGCTGATGCCCAGAAAGCTCTGGGGATGCCTGTTGAGGGAATTTTTCTAAACAAAATGTAATTTTCATAATGAGGGTTGCTTGTCCGCCTGGGATGGGAGTCGTGTCAGTTAATATTATACATTTCACATCCTATAATTTGCCAAATGCAATTTTGTTAGAAGCATATTTAAAAAAAAATTATTTGTGTGTTTTTTTTGGACACAGGGTCTTGCTTTGTTGCCCAGGCTGGACAGCAGTGGCGGGATCTCCGCTCACTGCAATCTCCGCCTCCCGGGTTCAAGCGATTCTCTCACCTCAGCCTCTCGAGTAGTTGGGATTACAGGCGCGCACCACCAAGCCTGGCTAACTTTTGGATTTTTAGTACAGACGGGGTTTTGCCATGTTGGCCAGGCTGGTCTCCAACTCCTGACCTCAAGTGATCTGCCCTCCTTGGCCTCCCAAAGTGCTGGGATTATAGGCGTGAGCCACTGTGCCCGGCCTATTCAGCACATTTATTAAACAAAAACTTAGGAGGCTGGGCACAGTGGCTCATGCCTGTAATTCCAGCACTTTGGGAGGCTGAGGTGGGTGGATCAACTTGAGGTCAGGAGTTCGAGACCAGCCTGGCCAACGTGGTGAGACTCCGTGTCTACTGAAAATACAAAAATAACCCAGGCATGGTGGCGCATGCCTGTAGTCCCAGCTACTCGGGAGGCTGAAGCACAAGCATCACTTGAACCCGGGAGGTTGAGGTTGCAGTGAGCCGAGATTCCACCACTGCACTCAAGCCTGAGCGACAGAGTGAGACTCCATCTCACAAACAACAACAACAACCCAAAAACAACTTAGGCCCACTGTGGGGAAAGTGGGGAGAAGCTAATAATGTGACTGAAAAGGCTTTGGAACCAGTGAAGAATTATATCCGTTAGTTGTTGTTGACTTTCATAGGACATTTGCTAACTTGCTGACATTTCAGACTGAAGTCCATTTCTGTGGTGCCTGGGTATTTGCAAAGGGAAGGCAAGGCGTGCGTGGGGGCAGTGGCGGCAGTAGCTTCTGGCAGGACTTCACGGGAAGGTGCTCTGTTGAGGACAAACGTAAAGGACTTAGGAATAATTGCAAATCTGTGAGCTCTCTGAGGGAAAAGGTTCTATTTTTAAAAAAGTAACGTGTAACAGAAGCAATTAGACATACAACTGGATTGCACGAGGCAAGCTCCTTAATGCGAACCATCACTTCCTGAGTGAATGTCCCGGGCCAAAACACCTGGGAGACCAGGCCCTTGCCACACGCCTCCTGCGCCGTCAGCTTCCGTCCACTGAGCAGCATCTCGTTTGCCTGCAAGGAAGAAGAGTGGATGTAATATGAATTGCGGTGGGAGGCGGGCGGGGAAGACCCATCCCTTAAAATCCACACCGAAGGGAGACATTCACAAATACCAGCCCCGCAGGGAAATGGGGCACATCCTCTAGGGGCCGCTGGGAACAGACCCTGTGCAAGGTGCAGTCCACTGGGCAGGTGGGAAAGTAATCTATCGGGCTGATGATTTTTTTCTTAAAAAGGAAAGCAAAAAGTGTCTTATTTTACAGCCTATTACAGAATTACAGGGACTCAATAAAGAAATCTAAAATAGAAAAGGTCTTTTGCCATTCGTTTAAAAAGTTACTGGTATAACTTCCTCTCCCCCCTCTGCCTTCCTCCCCCTAATGCCGGCCCTTCCCACGTGTGAGCTCTTGTAATACACAAAACAATCCCGGGAAAATCAGCATATGCAAAGCTAGGCAATTTATAATTTTAAGGATTTGAACCAGGCACAGAATTCCTACCAAACATTTTCTTTATCTGGGAGGCCAATGGTGACTTGTTTTTAATACACAGAAAAAATATTCTAATGGCAGTGACTGTTTCTGCTAGAGTGTACCTTGGAGGCTGCCTTGTATCGCTTGGATATGAAAAGACAGAACTATCTAGGGCTTGAATGTGTCAAAAAATTACCGTAATCTGCTTGAGGGGCTGGCTATAGTCACCTCACATGGCTCAATGGAGAAAGCTAATATTAGTTTTTCTTTAAAAGAATATATATGTGTATATATGAAATTAATTTTAACCTTGTCCTGGATTCTAGATCACTTTATTTTTTAATACATGACACTTAACTAGATCACTTTTAAGGTCTCGGTACAACATGTATGGATTTTACATCATTCAAATGACAGGCTCACAGATGCCGAGATAAGGCGGGAAGGGGTGCACACATGTCTGATAAAGAAACTCCACACTGGCCTGAGGGGACAATGTTTGGTCTGTCGTTTATCTTGCCTGGTTAACCTTCCTAACAACTCTGATGTCACAAAGCCTTGACTATGAGCTCCTGGGGCTCTGGTAAAACACAATTTCGGTAGGTGGCTTCCATTTCCAAAAGAGGCAAAATCACAAGAGACAGTTTTGGCCCTGAAGTCGCTGAGACAGTGTAAGACTGCCCATACACCTTCTGTCAATGTCTTGATGCCGTTTACTGCATGTGAAACCCGCAGCTTGGAGAGCACACAGGCAGAGGCGGCAAAGCAAACACGTGGCTGACTCACTGCCCCTCCCATGCAGGCAGAGGCTGGAAAACAGGGCTGGGGACAGGCTCCTCATGAGGGTTTGCAAGTTTTTTTTTTTTTTTTTTTTTTGAGATGGAGTCTCCTTCTGTCACCCAGGCTGGAGAGCAGTGGCGCAATATCGGCTCACTGCAAGCTCCGCCTCCCAGGTTCACGCCATTCTCCTGCCTCAGCCTCGTGAGTAGCTGGGACTACAGGCACCTGCCACCACGCCCGGCTAATTTTTTTTTGTATTTTTTGGTAGAGACGGGGTTTCACTGTGTTAGCCAGGATGGTCTCGATCTCCTGACCTCGTGATCCGCCCGCCTGGGCCTCCCAAAGTGCTGGGATTACCAACTTGGACAAAGTCATGAGTTTTTGAAGAGTCTGGAGAAGTTCTAGAAACCCCTGAACTGACGAGCTTCTTCTCAGTGAAAAGACGGTCCATAAACAGTGGATTTAGAAACACGACCTGACCTTACTGTGAGTGGTTCTGATAGTCCTTGTCACGGCATACCCAAATGCAGCAGGAAAGGGAGTGGGACTCCCGGTGTGCTGCTGCCGCACGAACTGCTCTGTGCTGTCGGGGTTTTCCTTTCATAGACTGTGCTTCTTTCATTCTCAGCATAGAGTGAGGACACTACAGCCACATCCCTGAAGTTGAGCATGAAGTATGTTCTCAGGACCAGCTTAGCAGAGCCTTAGCTTGGGCAGCGGAGGCAAGCGACCCTGCCAGGCCTGGTGTCTGCGGTTCAATCACAAAGGGCAGGTGTCCGCAGGCTTCCACTCCCGCCCTTCCTGCAGGGCCCTGGCTGTCTGTCCCAGTCAATTCTTCCAACTTTATTTTCTGCCACCTGGAGGTCAACTTACAGCCCCACCACTGTTTTCTTCCCTGTCTCCCTTTCGTCCCCCTTTCTTGACTCTCTTGGGCCTGATGCCAGCCGAGAACGGCCCTTCTCTCTGCTCAGCACTCACTCATTGCGGCCGGTCTTCCTCCGCAGCCCCGCTGGCTCCATGCCTGCTCATCCCTGGAGATCCTTTCCCTACCTTCGGTGTTCTCCATTCCAGGTGGTTGGAGGTGCAGGACAAGCAAGGGCATTTCTCAATTTACTCAAGAGCAAAAATGACAGGGCTCACGCTAGGTTGTTAAAGCTTTCTCACTTAAACACGGCCAGTGAGTTGGTTTGAACGACAGTCACCCAAGAAAACAACAACAACAAATCTCCCTTGGTAAGATTTGTATTATAGGATTAAATACACGCAATTTGCGTGAGCATATTCTTATATAAACACACTATTTTCAGTAGTTTCAAAATGAGAGGTTTCAAACTTCTACCCAAATAACCGATTCACACAGATGCAGGCGGTGGGAACCTGACCAGCTAGCACGTTGCTCTGAGATGGCTGAGTGCACAGGAACTCCCTGTAGACAACCTATATCACCCCATGATGTGGTCAAAGTTGTCCAACTATTAAAAGAAAGTTATCCTGGAACCATCCAGAGAGATGGGAAATGCCGAGGAAAGTTAAATAGAGATGTCTTTTTAGTTTGGCCAGAGTACAGCAGGACTGGTGGCAAGGAAACTGGCCCAGTATGAGCAGAGGGGATCCAGGAATCTTCAGCCTTATGGGGACTGCTGTGGCAGAGGTTTTACCACCTGCTCCCTCAGGCCAGTCTCTGAAGTCCCCAAGAGAGGGCTCTCAAGGTGTGAGCGTGGGGTACGGCCCTCAGGTACTCGCTGGGCATTCTCCAGCTTCACACCGCAGCAGGCCCCTGAGAGGTGCAAGATTTCCACGTGGGAGCCTGTGGGCGTCAGACCATGCCATCCTCCATGCACTCCATGAATGTCTACTGGGCACTAGGAAGGCTAAACTGGAAGAGACTCCTTGGCTGATTTACGTAGCCCTCGCCTACAGCGGAGGGCCTGCTGTAAGAAAGGAGAGGCCACACAGCCTGCATTATTTGCATGTTCTTTTTATCTTGATAATGTGATTCCTTTAGCTTATCCTCCTGGCAGAGCTCTGCACATGCAAAGTGGGGAAAACCACACTTGTCCAGTCTTGCCTCAGGCTGCTGAAAGCTCAAGTACACCAAAGGCTCATGAAAGGAACGACATCATTTACATCATTTGCGTAGTCACTTTGAACAAGAGTTGTCGAAGTCATCTGAACAACGTTTATTCACTTTCTGCAGAGAGGCTTCGTCAGATACTCTGCTCAGAAAGTGTAGAATTCACGCCGAGTGAAATGCAGGCTCTTCGCTCTTGAGTTGGAGCAGGGTTTCTCCCCCTGGACACTAGGGACATTCTGGGCTGGACTGTTGTTTGGTGTGGGGGCTGTCCTGTGGGGGCTACATGCAGGGTGCTGAGCAGGGCTGTCCCGTGGGCTATGGAGGGTGCCGAGCAGTACCCCGGCCTCTGCTAATGGCCATCTCCTCATGTGTGACAACCAAGTTGTCTCCAGACATTGTTCCCCAGGGGTGAGGTCAGGGGGTGAAAACTGCCCAGTTGAAAGCAGCAGCTCAAGAGGCACCAGTACATCTCCAGGGGAAGCGTAAAGTAAAGATCTGCCAAGGCTTGTAGAGTGGGGAGAAACACGGCTGACCAGAGGGCAGGCATTCGTCCTGTGATGACTTCAAGCCTCACGGCCCTTTCTGGGAATGGTGAACTCTGACACCTCTACCCCTGAGCAGCATTCAGCTCCAGGGCTCCACTTCCAAAATGTCTTCGGCCAAAATGTGTCTGAACATCAAGGTGGTTTAGTATTTGCCCCACATCTGCACTGACACCACACATCTACATAGATCATACAGTGGGAGGGGTCAGAACCTCAGATCTCAACCTCCTTTGGATAAATAACTCAAAATGAGATTCACGGGATGTTCTAGAGGATGAGGATTCTTTCCTGCCAGGACAGGGTTAACTGGCAGGACACAGTCTCGTTTACAGTAATCACTACGATGAACTGATTTTACTGATAATGACTCTACCATGGGAGTCTGGTGGTGTCAGGTGCGTGCAGTACGGTGTAAAGGACAAAGCAAATGACTTGGATAAGCCACCCACGTCCCCACCCCAGCAAGCTGCCTGCTGTGGGAAGTGCTGTCAGCAGGCAACAGAGAGCTCAGGGCCTCCCCCATGGATCGCTCTTCCCAGGGCCGCCAACCCCACGGCCAACTGCAGTGGGGCACCGGGAACCGCCGTGAGGCCACGTGGTTCCAGAGCTCCCTGTCAGTCAGCTCTGCCCAATCCTGCTTCCTTTCTGCCCTTCCACAGATGCTGGCACCTAATCTACCAGACCCTGCTTCCCAAATCTATCTTAGCTTCCAGAGAAACCACCTTGTGACGGGGGGAGTGGACAGACCGAGGGTGAAGAGAGGGATTTAGAAACTGCACGGCTCCCCAGCTGGCAATGAGGGACCACCCCCCAACAGGCCAGGTGGAGAAGCCACAGTACCTGGCACAGGCAGCCGTCCACGTGCTAACACTCTCACAGGTGAGGGGCAGGGACATGGGTGCAAGCAGAGGGGCAGCCGGGAGAAGAGGCAGAGAGGGCTGAGACTTGGCCCTAGCCCCTGGACTTGTCAGCAAGAGTGGACAAGCTCCACCCAGGTTAATCAGCCGCTGGAGGAAGGTCTGTCAGCTTGTGAGGGGTGGGGAGGTACCCTAGAACTTGGCATGGGCGCTTCTGGGTGAATGCCCCCAACTTTGAAGTCCAGCTTCCTCTGATCCCGAGCCTACGGACATGGCCCACCCATCCCTATCAGAACACGTAAGCCCCCCTTGCTAGAAGATAAGGCAAATCTCTCTCAGCAAGGCAACACTGCCCCCCAAAACCTGCCCCATCCCCTCTCCTGGCGTCAGGCCTGTAACTCGCCTCTTCCCTGAAACGGGCTGCACGACCCAGCCAAGGGTGCAGGTGGGAGCTGTGAGAAAACACGAGGGCCTGGATTCTCAGGGCGCCTGACCTGGGGCCCAACCACAAGCTGGACAGGAGATTCACTGACGTGGGGGTCTCTTGCGATACTGATTTGGCCCTGCTAGGTTCCCAGGAGATGGTCTCACCTGGCTGCTGGGATGGCTACTGGAAGCACGAGGGAGGTGGGGGCCCTGCTGAGTGAGGCTGAAAGGCCAGGGCTGAGTAGGGAGGGGTGGGACAAGATGCATATGAAGCCTGTGGTCAGTGCCAGAGGGAGGAGGGCAGCACAGCCGGTGGGGCCATCCACAGCAGGGAAGGGCATGCCTGGAGTGCTGGCTGGGACTGGGAGAGGCAAAGCGCCTGACCACGGGACCCCACATGACCACACGTGGGGAGTGACCACCACGAGCTGAGTTCCATCATCCCCACAGGTGCAAGGTCAGGCAGGGCCCGCGGCAGATGCACAGCTGGGCTTGGCAAGCTCCAGAGGGCATGGGCCGGCAGCCTAGACCCCTGCGTCACCCCCAGACCCTTGAGTACCTGCGCCCTGCCTCAGCTCATACCTACAGCCATGGGGGGACTCCCTGTGACCGAGTGTGGCCTGTGGGTGGGTTGGCTCACTGGGTGGATGGGCAAGCCAAAAAGGGGACAGCAACTTCACCAGAGCCTCATCCAGCAGGCCTCAAAGAGAATGTGGTGAGGAAAATGCCCCCACTGGGGGCAGATGCACCTGGTCACCCCCTGGTGTAGAAAAAAAAGTGGATCAAGGTTAGAATAACACTAGCTGCCAGCAGGGGTGGGTGGCCTGGACAGAGGCGTGTGGTGGGTGGAGGAATGGGAAGCGTGCAGGTTGCTGTCTCACATTAATGTCCACCTGAGAGCATCCGCCATGGAGGGGGCACTGAACAGCTTTGAGAGACGGCTGGTGGTCGCTGGCCACCCAGGGCTGGCCAGAGGGGCCTCAACAGCACAGTCTCTGACTTACCAAAGGCTGATGCAGTCGCTGTTGCTACTGAGCGTCCAGCCTGCCAGCAGGAGATGCCAATGTGATCGGCCCACATGACACCATTCCCAGGGAGGCCCGCCTGTGGGCGCTGGGCAGCACGCTGACGGCTCTAACAGGCATGGGCATATCCTCTGGGTCTGAGTCTGCCTGTCCCACCTGCAGATCCTCAGGCAGCATCACTCTCTGTGGCTATGGAAGGTCTAGTCCACCAGCATGGGGTGCCTCAGGGTGGTGCGTTGTGACCAGAACACCAGCCTCACAGCAAAGACCATGTCAGGGGACAGGACCCGAGAGTCCTGTGGCTAAGTCACATATAGCACCTGCCACAGCCGCCAGCCTGGTAGGGCGTCGGCACGGCCTGAGAGGTGCCAGTTTGGAGGTGGCTCCATGATGGTGGGCAGCAGCATTTTCTGATTTGTAGCACATACAGTACAAAGACCTCTATCTGGAAGGACACGTGGCCTGGGAAATGGGATGCAGGCCGGTGCCGCTTGTTCCTCTCCTGATCAACTATAGCAGTTAAGTGGACAAGTGCAGCAACTCTGAGCTGGGCACCGTGAGCAGGCCACAGATCCCTTGGGGGTGAGTGTTTTAGCATTTGGGCGGCTGCTGAAGCCAGCAGAGGTGGGAGTTATGGGTGAGGGGAACTACCCTGGGGTGTGAGAAGGTGAGGCGCAGGGCAGCTCTGAGACCAGTGCGGCACTGGGGGACACGGTCTGGCCTATTCACCTTCCTCCTCCTCTCTTGTATTCCTTTATTTTAAACGTTCTGGTTTTCAAGTACGTTTAGATGCAGGAAGATGATAAAAGTAGTACAGAGTTCCCATAAACCTTCAGGCAGCTCTCCCTAGGTTAAAAAATGTCACATAACATCTTAAGATGACCAAAGCCACTGACAATGTGCTAGTCACTCAACTACAAACATGATGTGAATTTCACCAGCCTTCCCACTCTTGTCCTTTCTCTGGCCCAGGAGCCCATCCTGGGTCCCTGATGTTCTGAGCTGTCATGTCCCCTTGGTCTCCTCCAGTCTGAGACGGTTCCTCAGTCTTTCCACGTCTTCTCTGACCTTGGTGCTTTGGTGGAGCACTGCGGGTGTCTGCAGACTGCCCCCCAGTCTGGGCCTGACGTTCCTCATGATGAGACTGAGCTGCTGCACCTTCAGGAGAAATCCCACGCAGCGACGAAGGCTGTGTTCCCCTCAGTGCTTCATGTTGGCTTTTGTCTTATTTCTGTGAACTCTGACCACTCGGCAAGGTGGTAGCTGCCAGGTTTCTTTACTGTAAAGTTACTATTTTTCCCACTGCAAATAATGAGAGGATCCAAATATCCTTTTTCTCATCACACTTTTACCCACTGATTATAACATCCAGGTTAAACATTTCAGATTCCGGCCTGCAAGTTATTGCTGCCTAATCTTCTTCCTCTAAGTTTCTCCCAGAAAGAAAGCCCCTTGGAACCTGAAGGAGCTGGCCCCTAAAAGGTGCGTGAATGATCTGAATGGCCCTGGGGTGAACTGTGGTGGACATGGAACTGTGCTGCCATGATCGCTCCTGGGGAGGCCTGGCTGCCTGGCTGCGGGTGCTGCTGTTAGCAGACGGCCACAGGGCACCTTTAGGGATGCCCTCAGCCATAGGGAGCCACCTCGTCCAGGGCGCAACGCTTCCCGCGCATCCCACCCCTAAGGATGATGGGCATAGTATCACTTTGACCTCTTCCTCTGTCCGGTCCTGCTTCCTTCCCATCCCTTCCACAGGTACTGACTACCTGCTAATTCTCCATGTGCCAAACTCATCTCAGTGTCTGCTTCTGGAGAACCTGAGCTGTGACACCACCTCCTGCCCTATTTCAAGGACTAGAGAATGAGATGTGAATAACTGCTTGATAAATCACAAGCTACAATACAAACACAAACTACTATAATGAACGGATTAAGCAGTTAAAGAAATAAAAACACACAATTACATGGAAGACAACCCTCTAATCCTATGTAACTCTGCTCCCTCTTAAAATTGCCTTCTCTTAAAAGTGCAGCTTTTAAGTTATTAGGTGAAGAACTTTTCGATTGCAAATTGTTGGTTGGGTTACTGATTGGGTATTTACTAACAGTAGATATCCGTGTGAATTATGCAAAGTGGTAGGCTCCTCAGTGAATGAAGTCCTTCTCTAGGGAATGATGCAAAAAAGGTCAACAACGTCTATGAACCCAAATCTGAATTACAAGATGGAAAGTCCCCACAGAATGACACACTGTACAGCTTTAGAAAAACAATAACCAAACTAGATTTCTTCAGGAAGCTTTCTAAAATGACTTTTTTTTTTTTTTTTTTTTTTAAAGGTACTCACAGATGCTCCTCCCATTATCTTGGGAAACATAACGGTAGAACAGCCATCTGGACTCTGTCCGAAGGTGGTATAGGGTGTTTGAAACCAAGCCTTTTCATTAGCCCAAACCACATCGCAAAGAGGCAATATAGATGCTCCTAGACCAATGGCTGGGCCATTGACTGCTACAATAATGGGCTTCTTAAATTGAATGAAAGTATTCACGAAGTTTCTAAAATGAAAAATAAATGGGGAATTACTCAAAACATTGCATATTTGAGCAAAGGAAAAGTCTATTATGGAATTCAATTTACCAAGATGTAAATGCTACGGAAATCCTGAAGACTTGAGATTTGTTTAAGGCCTTCCCCAGCAGTTGTGGACCCTAGACTTATTTACTACGTGTTGTAAAGGTTTGGTGACAGCCTGGAGCCCACGCATGTGGTGGCTGTCGCTACAGGCCCTACGTGAAGGCCACAGGGTAACATGCAGCCATGAGCTGCACTGGAATTTGCAGGTGGCTCTCGGGCTCTATAAACAACACATCTTGCTCCCCAAACTGTCTTTCCTCGAAGACACAGGAGCCCAATACATATTCTGGGCTTCATAAGACAAATCAAGAAGCTGTCACAGAGGAAATCTGGCCCAGGGCATACTAAGACTGCCTGGTGTTAAGTGTACGGTGGTGGATTAGGGGTCACAAAAACCCTGGGATCTGGGTCTGGCCTTGGTTCATGATTTCAGACAGCTCGCTGATTATTTGGCAATAATTGCTATTTCCTGAGTTTATGTGGAAGTGGACTGAACAGTCTGGGGGATACAGAGACAAGAGTGTCACAGGCTGGCTCAAGACATGCAACCCGCAAACAAGAAGAGCAAACAGCACAGGGCTCAGGCCTGTACCCACATCCTGCTCCACTGCGGGCTGGAGGGTACGGCTGCAGCAGGAGTTCGGAGGACAGTGGGGTCAGGCGTGGGGCAGCCTCTGCACAGGATAGAGGTTTAATAAATCAAGCCCATGCTATTTTGGGATTTGCTTTAGATCAGGCTGGAAAAGTAGGCTGCTTTTCAGTGTAGGGTAGCTTGGTGTCATACCACTTTAGGAACGTGCATTTTCTTCCCCCAAATACTAGAAGCTGATCTTATGCTCAGAGGTTGTTTCTTGTTATGATTTCACACAGTGGAGAAAAGAAGAAACACAAGATAGTCCCTTCAGTGTAGGCTGAGTTCTAGATCAGAAGTGCAGAGTAAGGACAGCTTTTCACTTGCTGGATTCTAAACCTGACCCCCATCTTTAATACTGAAAATAACAATCTAGATGCTCTCTACAATTCAGCAATTTAAAACCACAGCAATCTGTTCAGATCTTCTCTGAAAATCATGACTCAGCATCTGAGATAGCTCCCCACTCAACTCCCCGAGACACTGACGGATGACTCATATTTTTTGGCAGGGGCAGGTCAGGGAGGTGAGGAGGGTTGTGTCTGTGTGTGTATGAACAGGAGAGTGAGGAATTGCAGAGTTTAGCGGCTGGACCTCAGCCTAGCCCCCAAGGTTTGTGGGATCTTTGCATTGAGCAAGAATTAACTCATTCAAATGAATGAGTTGCACTAAGTCTTTCTAAATGAGAGAGCCTGAGGCATTGTTAGAAAGATCACACTGGGGTTTAATGATCAGAGTGGCAGACAACCTTTTAAGCAGACTCTTGAAATAAGCCTAGAAGAACTACATGAAGCTATTTCAGTTGTGTCATCTTTTGAGGATATGGGGTCAATGACACAAGATGGAAATACATTTCCTAGGCCCAGTAACTGATGACTCATGAAAAGGTAAAACTGCTGAACTGTCTCTCAATGATAAGGAACAGCTGTTTCCAAAATCTGAGTAGCTCCAATTTCATCTGCCTTATGGAACAGAAGGCAAACTGTTATAGCCGTTGCCCTGGCTGACATCTGGAAACCACAGATGGGGCAATAAATTAACATAAAAGGGATGATCAAAATCAAGGTAATAAGAAGGTAATTCTACAGAGAAACAGTAAAAGGAATTATTTCATATATCCTTGCCCCCATGCCCATATATTTGTATTAAAAAATCTGCTTCTAAAATATTAATAGATATTGATAAGCCGAAACTTAGATTTTGATAGGCTGAAGGCGTTTTTTGGAACTGAAATTTTATTTTTACTTCTGCCTGGAATGGTGACTTCACCTGAAGCTGGTGGCTCTTTCTGGACGGGGTATGAATGAACCAGCATGCTCTGAAGCAAAGAGCCCCTTCCCTTTTCAGGGAATGGGAACTGGCCATTCTGAATAGTGAGCCCTGAGATGCCAGAAATGGATGTGGTGCACACAGAGACTCGTTTTGTTTTAGAAAAGAAAACCTTTACAGAAATGCTTTCTCTGCCTAGTAGAAACTTCCCAGGACCATAAAGGCTTAACCAAGGGAGCTGCAAATCAAGGCACAAGGAACCAGAGGCGAGGCAGGGGCTGCCTTCAAGCCTGGGATGGTCCTCTCCCAAGTAGCCCCTGCTTCTGTGGGCTTCAGCCAAGTGTGTTTTAAACTTGAAATCAAAATGTATGAACACTCAAATGTGTGCCATGCAACACACTGAAGTTAAATTTGTTCCTTTGGAATTGAATTCAAGGCTGTTGTTGGGTATGGCAGGGAAGGAGGCTGATATTTGCCACATAATTAGTCTAAAAAGACTTTATAATTAAACAAAACTCTTCCTTTAAAGGACATTTACTAATCTGGAGATATCAAACAGTTGGAAAATCACATAAGATGTAGGGACTGTCAAAGGAACGTTTGGGGAGAAGGAGGCAGCAGGGACCTGAAGTTGGGCAGCCAGTGTGCTGCTTTCCATGGCTGAGGTCTCTCTCATTTGAATGGCACCTTCGTTTGAAGGACTAATGGGGTACAGGTCAGGGTCATGGGGCATGTTTACTGGCTCACTTTGTTCTCTCCCAAATCCTCTTGCCCCTGGGGCACTGCTTGGGCAGGGCCCCCGGTCTCCCTCTGTGGGAGGAAGAAGAAACCTCACTTTTGGGGAGAGAAGTCTCCTGGTCCTTATAACCCAGTGGCAGCTACTGGTTCTGGCAGACTTCAAAAGCCTAATGCTGTTCATGAACTTGAAATAATTTTGTTCTAACCACAAAGGTGCAGAATATTTTTGTTGCAATTACCCTGCAAACTGCAAACCACCAATCCTCGTCACGAAGTCAGCTGCTCTAGATACCTGGTGACCTAATATGAAACCCCATCTTCCTGTTTGTTTCCCGCTTTTCCTTTGGAAACTTGCTGCAATGAAGTCCTTTGCCTCCAAGTTTTAAGGAACATGAGACAAGACACCAGAGAAATGAAAAATATACACAGGAAGAGCTTTTATCCACATAAAAATTAATTTAAATGCAAATAAGAAAGGAAAGGTTAAGTGACTCTGGTGTAACTAATTATTTTTCTGATCTTGCCAGACTACATTAAGGAAAATTCACATTGACAAAAATATAGTCACATAAAGAAGAAACAAGTTGGTTTTCCTAAAGCAGGACTTGGCTCTTCACAAGAATATCAATCCAGCTTTTTGTGTGGAGTAGGGAGAGTGGACGGAGCAGGGAGCTGATGAAAGTGAACTTTTAAAGTGACATCAAGTTCAACAAAGGAGATCTCCACTTAAACCTGACTGGATCCAGCTTTCCTCTGCTCTTACTACTGATCCCAGCGCCACAAGCCCACAGCCTCTGTCCGAGAGAATTCAACGCTGGAGGGAGGAGTGAGCTGCACCTGGCGAGGCACCAGCAGGCTCACAAGTGGAGCCAGGGAAAAGCCTACACGGGAAAACGGAGCCAGGACCCAGAAGGCACTGGCTGACACATCCGATTTTCTTATGACCGCAGAGCTACCAAAAAGCACAATATTATGTGTACATTCAGCGTGATATTATGGAGAACATGCAAAGTGACCATAGGAGGCATGGTGGTTTGTATTTTAAAAATAAAAGTTAAGTTCATGGAATTCACCCTGAATGGATAATAATGAAGCTGTCTTAGAGGCGCTGAGAGTCAGCCAAGGATTTATGACACTGATCAAGCAGTTTAATCTTAAACTGAAGAACAAGATGGTCCCACCTAGTGTACCACAGGGATGAAATCCCCTAGGAGATTAGAAACAATACTTAATAAGATCAGACTATAAAATTTCAAACCACTTCTGAAAAAAACCACACATAATGTGATAGCCTGTAAAAGGTAACATTCAAAAGATTAAGGGATAACCTCCTAAATACATGTGTACATCATATGAGAAAATATAGTAATTCTGAAAATGATTAAATATGTCATGAGAGGCTAAGGCAATCCCCTTCAACCCAGAGGTGTGGGTTCCAGGACTCCTGTGATGGGCTGTTTGGTGCCCATCAGAGCCATCTTGGGTGTCAGTCAAAGAAAGACGTCCCTGCCTACCCCAGACTCACCAAAACAGAAAAAAGAGCCCCCCTACCCACCACACCAATCCTGCTGTGCAAGCTCTAGAAGGGTTCAGGTGCTAGAAAGCCCAGTGCACCAAGGGCAGTGCTCAGCTGGAGCCTAGTAACTATCAAAAGTAGTTCAACTTCAGCCCTCCAGAAATCTGGGATTTTGGAAAAGATCCAACTTACTTTACTGCCATTTTGCCAGTCTATGTTTTCTTTCATTTTTCATCCTCTGTAAGTTAAAAAGGCAAGCACAAAGGGCTTATGGGGGCCACCTGGGGATATGTCATTTTACGGAGGTGGGTAGAGAAGCATAGCCAACTTTCATGTTGATGACTAGGTTTCATCCATTTTAAATAAAATTCATCTCCAAAAAATCAGACACTTCTAATTATACATGGAGTGATTAGCATGATAAATGAGGGGATATGATTTTAGACGAATTAAGTGGTTTTAAGAGAAAGTTTTGCTGCTATATGTTATCATATAGCAGAGGAAAATCCAACAACCAAGGAAATAGAAATATCTCAAAGTCATACTGTCACATGAAAAAAGCAAGTTGCAAAGCAACAACAGAACTAAATTGATATTATTTGTGTGTATATATGAAATAAAAATTTGAAAATGCTTAGATCAAGACATCTATTGTACATCATGGTGACCACAGTTAATGTATTTTTATACTTGAAAATTGCTGAGAGTAGATTTTAAGTGTTCTCACCACACACACAAAATAGTATGTGAGGTAATGCATATGCTAATTAGCTTGATTTAACCATTCCACAATGTATTCGTGTTTCAATACACCACGTTGTACACTATAAGTATATACAATTTTTACTTCTGAATTTAAAAGTAAGTCTAAAAAATTAAACTGAAAATTATAAGAAAATGTTCAGAAAAAGGTTGGGGAAGACACACCAATGAATGTTGGATACCTTGAGGCGGGTGAGGGACAAGGAGGACTTCTGCTTTTTATTTCCTACTATCTGGTTCTCTGTCCAGTTGGAATTTAGGATGAAACTGAACAAGAATGTGCACTACTTGTATTTAAAGAAACAAAAAAAAAAACAACAAAAAACAAAACTCTCCATGTGGTGTTACGGAGCTATCTCATCATAAAGCCTAGACAATTTACTTCAGAGTCGAGCAAATGGTAACTTACTATTTGGAAGAGATCTTTATTTAGGGGTTGAGGACAGAACATACTCACGGCACAAATAATAGGAACTCTGGCTACCCGTGATCATCTACTCTAATCATCAGAACATTCTCCGAACACTTGCTGGGTTTAAACCAACCTTGAAATCAGTTATCTGCCCAAGGCAAGTAGTAATTTATGGCAGGCCCATAGAAGAGACAGATGATTTAATTAATTTTGCTGCTCGTGTCTCTCCATGGAAGAAGATGTGTATCTTATTCTCAAGGCTTGGTCAGGCCCATTCTATCAGGATTGGTTTACCAAAAACAAAACACCCAACCAATGTTTAAAAAACATCATTTTTACATACCTGATAGCTTCTGCCATTTTAGTGCTTTCTCTTTTCCTGTCATCTGTCAGACGTCGTATAAAATAAATAAAGTCAAGTCCACAACAGAAGACGCTGCCAACGGCGCTGAGCAGTACCAGCTTGCTGTCATCGGCAGCGGCCGTGCTCAGAGCACTCTGGACTTCTCTCATTACCTGAAAGTCACCAGAAGTTAAAGTGGCAAAGAATATTTTGGGTTTAAAATCCTAAAAGCATTTTTTTTTTTTGGAGAGAGTCTCACTCTGTTGCTCAGGTTGGCGTGCAGTGGTTTAATCAAGGCTCACTGTGCTCTCGAACTCCTGGGCTCAAACAATCCTCCCGCCTACGCCTCCTAAGTAGCTGGGACTATAGGCATGTGCCATCATGCCTGGCTCATTTTTCAACTTTTTTGTAAGAGATGCAGTTTTGCTATGTTGTCTAGGGTGGTCTTGAACTCCTGGGCTCAAACAATCCTCCCGCCTCAGCCTCCCAAGTAGCTGGGACTATAGGCTTGTGCCATCATGCCTTGCTCATTTTTCAACTTTTTTTGTAGAGATGGAGTTTTGCTATGTTGTCTAGGATGGTCTTGAACTCCTGGGCTCAAGTGATCCTCCTGCCTTGGCCTCCCAAAGTGCTGGGATTACATGCATTAGCCACTGCACCCTGCCTAAAAGCATTTTATTACTGGAGAATCTGCATCTGTGAAAAATGCATCATAGCCTGATACAGTTACTGATATCTACCATGATTTTAATTAATTTGCAAATGTCTCATTTTCTGTAACCAGAGATTGAGATGCTGGGGATGGAGTAAAATATAACTACATAACTCGAGTATAATTAAAAAGACATGGGAATCTACGTTATCTTAGTATTTATACAGCCATTGCGGCTCTTAGATAAGGCAAGTTGCTTATTATATCACTGGGCATTTCTCCAGTTTGGACAGCAGGTGGCACATTCAAACCAGTTGAAAGAAACTCGTTCAGTTCTACTGTTTTTTGTTTTGTTTTGTTTTAAAAACTACCCTATTACACTTGGGACAGAAAATAGTTTGGTGCGTAAGTGCGTTAAGTCCAAGCACATTAGCATGGACTGGTAATTTTAGGGCATAAAATCATTTTAAATGATCTCTGTGAAGCATTTAAAAATAATCAATGAAGGGACTCTGCAGTCTAAAAATGTACCAAGGACCAACTTTGAACTGGTTTGTTATGTGACCCCGGGCGAACACACAGACTTTCTGTAGTTAAGTTTTCTTGTCCGGACAAAACTCAACCTAGCTACTCACAAACTACTAGGACTTAAAATTTTGGAAAGGTATAGGTTAGGTTCAAATACTCCCGATTCTAGAAACTTCACAAAATTCATGTTCTAACCTTTCCAACAACCAGTTCTGGAAAACTTACTTACTAGGCACTATCAGCAATGAGCATGTGTGGAAATCCCTGTTGCTGTGTGTTCTGCTACAACCGCTGAGGAGTATCTGGGGACTGGAAAGATGATAAATACTCTGAAGGGACTGGGATCCCCGGGGGCATTTAAATTCTGTCTGAACAAAGAACCCTTTAAGGATCTGATGAAAGCTAAAGCAAAGCGCGTGCACACACATTTCCCACGTGCCTTCATGGAGCCCCGTGCCCGCCAGATGAAGAGCTTCCAGGCAGGAGGTGAACCACAGAGACACAGAGGCCTGGGTGGACCCACACCCGGGAGAATGGGGATGGACACTCAGCACAGGCCAAGCATCCTGAATTCACGGCCGTTGGAGGTGGGACACGGAGCAAAGCCCGCAACTTCCCCTCTGTTCCCTCCCTTCTGGTGGGCGTCGGGAGATGGCCCAAAAGGAGGTTTAGAAAGAGCACAGGAAGAGCCAGTTCCGCCAGGCAGGCCTGGAAATCAGGCAGGGAGAAGCGCGAAGCCCACGCCAGCCCAAGAGCGCCTCTCACCTCTGGATTTAGTGAGTTATTCTCTGAGGACTTTGTGGATAACAAGATGTGGGTGAAGCCATCCTGCTTCCTGACCACAATATCTCTGTATCTGTAGGCACTTTCTGTTTGCCTCACGCTGAAACGCAATCGCTTGTCAAAAGGCTGGTCTCTTCTGTCGTCAATAAATTTCCTTTTGCTGGCAGTCACTCCTGTAACAGATGTCTGTATGTTGGTTGTCCCATTGGCTGTTAATGCATCCATGAACGGAGATGTACCTGCCGAGAGTTTGAAATCACAGTAGTCTGTGATGTCCCACCACCAGTTCACTCCCAGGTGTCATCTTTGAATTGGATAAAGATGTTCATTACACACTTAGGATTAAACGAATATAAGAACATTAAAACTTAGAACCTTCAGAAAGCCAAAGTCTACTTTTAAAGCCACTTGCTCTCTTTCAAGGTCTGACAAGAAAGTCACTCTTTTGTTTCACCTTGCCTAAAAAATACAGATGGAGAGGTACTTATTGAAAGGAAGCTACATAGTTAGAGATTTTTTTAAAGGACAGAATCAAGACAGAATGGGTCTCATGGAGAGTATCTATTCCAGGTTTGAGAAGCTGAAAGAAAAAAGGAAAATAATCAAGAAAATATCTTATTATTAGAGTCAAGGCCATCTAGTCGAAACTTCTTTTTCCAAATGCAAGATAAACTGGATAGACACATGGATGCGGCCAGCCTTCTCTGCGGGTCATAGAGCTGTGTGGCAGCCACCACTTCAGACCACCACCCCTGTGGGACACTCAGGAGTTGTTTCTAGCTGCCCTGGGAGGGACTATCAGAAAGTCCATCTACTTGTTCCAGTTCCACTCCTTTTTCAAACAGCCCTGTTAAGCAGCTGAAGATAGCTCTCCTCTCCCCTACCACATAAAGCATCCTGCCAACGTTCCCTCGTATGTCACAGCTCAACAGCAGCAACTGTGTTTTGCCAGGGTCTTGAGATGGGGTCTTGCTATGTTGCTCAGGCTGGTCTCAAACTCCTGGCCTCAAGTGATCCTCCTGCCTTGGCCTCTCAAGCAGCTGAGATGTACAGGCATGAACCACTGAGCCTGGTTAAGAATGCAAATAATTATCCTGCTGTCTGTATGAATTGTCCAAATATGATCCAATGTGGTGATGAATGTAGAGTGGATGGGGAAAAAAGGAATGAAATGTAAGAAAACTAGATCAGACTTTACTAGTAGCATTAGCAATGGCAGAAGTTCTCTGAGGGCGGAGCATGAAGAATTATGAATCAGAAATATTTCCTCCAAAGTGAAAGAGAATAAGCCAAAGCCACCAGAAAACTCATGAATGGACATTTCAGAGGAGCCAAATAACCTCCCTGGCAAAACAACCTGACTTTCATTCAACTGGTGGAAATAATATTTTAATTGCTAGAGGTTTTTTTTAAAATTATATTTTTGAAAAATTTAAAGAGGTTATAATACATACATATGGTTCAAAAACCTAAAAATAGAAAAGATATTAAGGTGAAAGCCCCCCACAGCCTGATCCTGTTTATACAGGATCCCCCCGCCCTCTTAGCCACTGGGGCTGGGTTCTCAGGGGCCCCTCCAGAGTATCTCCATGGATATACAAGAAAACATCAATACAGACTTCTCCACCACCCTGGCTTTTAAAAGCACAGATGGCAGTACGCTAGATGTAGTATAAGATGCTGTATCTTATACATTGTTGTCTTGCTTGTACATATGTAAGATATACACATTGTTACATCTCATGGTTATTCCTTCCACAATATCTTAGAATGGCTCCTCTATCAGAACATAGCTCCCTGTTCTTTCCTAAGGCTGCGTGGCAGGCGAGGCCCAAGGTAGGGATGCACTGTAATTCATTTTCCAGTTCACACTGCAATACGCACTACTATTTAGTGACTTGTCGATATGACCAAGAACACAGTGACACATAATCCTGACCTCTGTCATCCCAGTGCTGTCAAATCTCTACAAGCTTCCAAAGGACTTGTAGCCTGGAGTAGTTCTAACTGGAGACCACTGGGTCGGATGTTACCAGTCAGCAAAGGTGTTGCTGAGTCCTTCCCAGGGACTCAGGAAAGACTTTTTCTTTTAACCTCCATCCTCTACCCTACCAGATCCTTCTCCCATCTTTGTTTAAAAACGTTTGACAATCTCGTCTCCCCTCAGGAACCCTCTCTAATCTGTTCCTCCAGTCTCAGTCCCGTCACGGCCTCACCTGTCTGCACTTGCTGTCTTCACCTCTCCCTCTGTCCATCATTCTTCAACCCATTCAACTGGGACCCAGAGTCCACATGGCCAGGAACCTTCTGAGTCTAGAGAAATGGATGCTGGATGACTCTGAACATGTGAGCCTGGGGGAGCGGAAGAGGGGCTTCCACAGGGCAGCCTGGAGTTGCTGAGGGAGGAGGCGAGGGAGAGATGCTTGCTCCTCCAGGATGAGCATCCAGGTGGAGATGCGCATAGCCCAAAGTGCACATCTAGATCAGGGGAGGGAAGTCAGGGTTGGAGAGAGGTACTTGGGGTTGGTGCCAGAAATGGCTGAACTGACAGTATGAGCTCCCAGGGGAAGACTGAGACAGAGAGTGAGCCTGCTGAAGCCAGCTGGGAAGTGCTGGGGAGGGGCACAGGCAGAGCCAGGAGGCAGCAGAGAAGCAGGAAGGCAATAATAACTGGTTTCCTCAAAGGAAGGAGAGCAGGCCACAGCAGTGAGGCTGTGTCTGCAGGGGCAGGTGTTACAGAGGTGGAGGAGAATGCAGAAGAGGTGACGCAGGGAGAAATGAGAGGCCACTCGTAAGCATGGGCAATGCTTCACTATGGCGTGAAGAGTGGAAGCCAGACCACAGGACACAATGAAAGACAACTAAAAATCGATCAATAAAAACACACGTAGGCACAGCAGGAGTTGTTAAAAGTGCAGGTGAGATGACATTGCCACTTAGGTGACAGCCGACAGCAACGATTTCCCTGCCTAAAAAGAGACCACACCAGGAACAATGCTGTGCAGAGGCAGGCAGAGGCTACGTGACACGGTGCTGGCATGTTGGGACAGGAGACAGACGTGGAGACTCTGGGCATTCTCAGAAGAAGGGGGTTCCTTCGGACTACACATGCCAGCAGCTGGTAATGCCAAGTGAGAGCTCCTGGGTCTTTAAGAGTTCCTCAACCCGAGCTGGATTTTTCAATTGCTGCTATATCCAAGCACAAAAAGCAGCATCCTGGCAACACAGGGAAGGCTTGGTGCCATGGCCCAAATGCCTGTGTCTCACCCAAATTCCCGTGGGGAAATCCTCACCCACAAGGTGATGGTCTGAGGAGGTGGGGCCTTTGGGGGGTGATTAGGTCATGGGGGTGAGGCCCTCATGAATGGGATGAGTGCCCTTATAAATGAGGGCCGACACCCCCTGGCTCTTCTGCCCTGTGACGATGCAGCAAAAAGGTGCTATTTGTGAACCAGGAAGTGAGCCCTCAGCAGACCCTGAACCTGCTGGCACCCTGATCTTAGGGTTCTCTCCAGAATTATAAGGATAATTAACACAATAATTCTGTTGTGTATTTACAAGCCACCCAGTTGATGGTATTTTGTTAAGGCAGCCCAAATGGCTAAGAAACCTGCCTCCCACCAGGGCAAAGCTGGCTGGCTTCAGGTCCGCTCTCCCCACCTCTGGAATGCTCTTGCTTTCACTGTGTCTTTCCTTTCTCTACGTAAAGGTCACACATTCCTTAAACTCTCCCAGCAGTTTTCCTGGTGGCTTCCTTCCACCGAAGCAACATTTCCAGGCCATGGAGTCCATGCAGCCTTTTTACGTGAGTCTCAGAAACAGCTTCAGCATTTTCTTTGAGGCGACAGTGCCTACGAACTATCCGTGGTTCTGCTAACTTAAAAATGGATTCATTTTGGCTCACGCTGACCAAGACTACTGAACTTGGCCTTCAGACTCCTGAGTTAAAACTGTGTTGGCTCCTCGTGCCAGTGAGGTCCCTGCTCATTTCAGACTCTGTGATCTTGTTGGAGCTTCAGCGACCACACCCCACCCCAATGTAATTCCTGGCACTCCCTGTTACTCATCTGAGTAGGGCATGTGACACTGAACTTTGCACTATTTAGGTAGAGAAGTATTCACAGCAGGATCGAATCTTGGAGTCACAGGCTGCCCGCACTGACTAGGACCCTGATCATCACATATGCCCCCTACTCAAGACAATCATGCCACAGTGTTCTCACATCACCCGGGGTTCTCATGCCACCCAGGGTTGTGCCCATCTCAGGACCTTTGCATGTGTTCTTCCCTCTGCCTAGAACGCCTATGACCTGGAATTCAAATGGCCAGTTTCTTCTGCTCATCTGGACGGCAGCTCAAATTTCAGCATCTCAGACAAGCCTTCTTGGGCCTCCCATCCTAATGCTGGTCCCTCCCATCAGCACTTCATATCACCCTGGTTTGTTTCCTTCAAAGCACCCATGAAAGTTATTTCTTTCTCATTGTATTTTTATTTACAGTATCATCGATGTACTCCACCAAGCTGTGTAAGAGCAGGGTCCTCGCCTGTCTTATCCACCCATCCCCAGTGCATACAACACTCAGTACATGTTTACTCAGTGAACTCATGGAAAGGGTCTTCAAGTCTCTTTAGTCCAGATCCCTCAATTTAGAGACAAGTAGCTAAGTGACTGGCCAAGTGTCACACAGCTCATTACCTCAACCCAAGCCAGGGATGGTAAGCTCCACACTTCAGAGCAGAAGTAGCTGCTAATGACTAAACAAATGGTAAACACTGAGATTCAGGAAAAAACCGCCCCCCTCACCCCAAACTGTGGAAATTAGTGCGACTCCCCTGGAACGATGACTCTCATCGTTGACACAGGAGTACAAGTTGCCTCTGTGAACTGAGAGTTCCTTACGGATTTGGATTCAGAGTACCAAGGCTTTCCTAGGATTTATTAACATAACATTCGACTAGGAAAGAAACCTATTTTAGTATCTCTTGCAGTAATTGATTTTCTTTTAATATGTTCAAGAGCAAAAAGGATATCCTCAAATACACATGGCAAATCTGTTAAATATCACTGCTTCAAAAACTGCAAGTCTCTAACAATGACTTGTGACACCCTCTTCCCACCTAAAGAGAACAGCGTCTGTACTTCTTCACCTGCCACTGATAGCTAGGAAACTGAATAAAATACACATAACAACTGTTTGCAGGCACTGGACCACAGGCTGTGCAGGGCAATGTTCCCAGAGCGAAAGGAGACAAACATGGTGAGCCTAACAGTCCACCCGCCTTTCCACCGAAAGCAGCTGCCACAATGCAGGTGCAGGGATGGGAAACCCAGACATAGCTGGCAAAAATGCTGTCTTAGAACAGATGACTTGGGGGAGGCCCAGGAGGCTGTAATTTGTGAGACATGATATGGAAAAAGAGGAAGCTACATAGATAAAAAGTTCCAGAGAGCCTAGGGGATCCCTTTGAGTCTTTGCTGAACCAATCTGAGCATGCACAGGGAGAAATTCCACAAGGCTGGGCAGTGAACAACTTTTGAGGAAAGAACAATTACCAGAGACCTATAAACTGAATAATCTCAAGTCTGCCTAGGGCCGGAAGTCCTCATCAGCCAGAGCAGAGATCTCATCAAATACATGAGGCATTCAGTAGAGAGACCCCAGATCAGGCACATATCAGCAGTGGAACTAATCTAGCTCTAGAATAAAGAATACTTAAAATTTCACTAACAAAGCTTCAAAGTAAGCTGTGAAAGGATCAAACTGATATACAACTAACAATTTCCTGCCAGAACAAATCTAACACTTTAAAAAAGCATACAACAAAATCCAGCACCCCAAAATGTAAAACACAATGTTCATCAACCAACCATTACTAGATAAGCAAAGAAGTGGGAAAATAGGACCAGTGACTAAGATAAAATCAGTTAATAAAGACGAAAAATGAGAGATGATGGTATTACGAGAAAAGAACATCTTCAAAACTGTTATAATCTCAATGTGCTCAAGGATTTAAAGAAAAACATGAACATAATGCAGAAATGAAAGACTAGGAATAAAAATTTCATTGAATGTGTTGAACCAATTAGATACTAAAAAGATCAGAGAACCTGAAGGCACAGCAATAGGCTATGTCCAAAACACAGTATGACAGGAGGAGAAACAGAAAAAACGATGAACCTGAGTGCCCTGTAGGACAATATTAAGCAGTCTAGCATATGTGTAATTTGAGTCTCAGAGAAGGGGTGTGTATGTATGTGTGTGTGTGTGTGTGTAAGTAAAACATTTGCAGAAATAATAGTGGAAAGTTTTCCATATTTGATAAAAACCAGAAGCTGACAGATTCAAGAAGCTTAAAAAATACTAACTATGATAAATACACACAAACCCCAAACTAAGGCCTATTATCATCTGCTCATAACATGAGAACAAAAAGATTACAGATAGAATAACAGATCAACTCAATACTTACATTCAGAAAGTATACAACACAGAAGAAAATGGAATGGCACCTTTGAAGTGTATGAAGAAAAAAAAAAGCCAACCTATATACACAGCACAAATGCAGCATAAATGTCCTTCAAAAACAGAGGAGAAACAAACACTTTTCTAGATAAAAGCTGAGAGAGTTTGTACCAGCAGGTCTGCACTGTAAGGAATGTTAAAAAATGTTCTTCAGGCAGAAGGAAAATAATACCAGACAGAAGCCTGAATACATTCAAAGGAATAAAGAGTATCAGACCAGTAAATATATGGGTAAAAATGAACCTGCACCAACTGCATATTAAGTGTAATTAACTAAATGTAGACAGTAGTAACTGCTTGGCCTCATCACTGAAACAGTGTCTCCCCTGCTTTCATACCAACTTAACAAAAATGAATAAAAACCGCTTTGTACATACTATACAAATATATTAAAGTATCTTTAAAAAATGGCTATTCTTTGGAAAAATATAAATTCTCGAGACTGATCTTTGATGTAGCAGATACAGAAAAAAAAGCAAGGAAAGAGAAAAAATAAAATCATTAACAAATTACCTCTTAAAACAGTTTATAGGCTATGCAGGTTAAGGAACAGCTGTGTAGTAACAAATAGCCTCTGACCACAGAGAAAAGAAAGAAAATTCATCCAATCTGTTTTGCAAAGATAACTTAACCCTGACTAGACACAAATGCCACAGAGCAAAACCACGTACCAATTTTACCCATTACTCATGGAAGCACAATCTTACTTTACTAATGGTTGATGGTTTATGTCAAAGGGCATTTTAAGATGTTGTGAGATAGCTTAGTTCAAGGAGAAGAATTGCAAAAACATACTAAACAATAGCATTTCTAGATTCTGGGAACTATTTAGAAAATAAACACACATTAAAAAGAAAACATCCATAATCCTGAACTAAAATAGGAATAAACAACTTAAAAAAAAAACGGAATAAACAAATAGAAAACATCAAATTGTACTAAGAAACATAAAAAGACAGCCCCCCTCACACACACACATACACACACAAAAGGTGTGGTGGGATGCCACCATTCTGGAGAACACCAAGCACTGTAAAGCGATTTCTCTTTCCCAATTTGAATTCTAGTAGACTTCCAATTAAAACCTCGGTGGTGAAGATTTAGCAGGAAGACAAGCTAAAATTTTTTTGAAAAGAATAATGAGTGAAATATGCCTAACTAGTTGTATATTACAAATCTACAAGAAAAGCACAGTTCTAGCACAGGGGAAAATGATGAGCTAGAGGAAAATGATGAGCTAGAATCAGTTTAAGAACAGCTTCTATGATGAGGATACATGCATCATGAATCAATAAGCTGGTATAAAACATTCAATAAATAGCAAAAGTCTTGTTTAATAAAAAGCATAATAGAACATGTAAAGTTTCTAGACGGAGAAGAGCTTAAACATAAAAAGGAAAGGAAAAAGGTTAAAAAATTCGAGTACATAAAAATTGAAAATTTCACAGACGAAAAGCTAGTATTATCATTAAAGCACTAATAACTGCAAAGCATAAAACAGATGTAAAAACACACACACAATGTTGGGTGTGTTGGCTCACGCCTGGAATCAATCCCACCACTGTAGGAGGCCAAGGCAGGTGGATCACTTCAGGTCAGGAGTTTGAGACTAGCCTGGTCAACATGGTGAAACCCTGTTTCTACTAAAAATGCAAAAATTAGTTGGGTGTGGTGGCGCATGCCTGTAGTCCCAGCTACTCAGGAGGCTGAGGCAGCAGTGAGCTGAGATCACACCACTGCACTCCAGCTTGGGCAACAGAGTGAGACTCCGTCTCAAAAGACACACACACACACACACACACACACACACACACACACACACGTACAGTAAATTCGAATGATGGAATGAAAACACTAAAACATAAAAAATTGATCTGAGTTAAAAAAAAAAAGACACGTTCTTTCTACCTTCAGATTAGAAAACTTTAAAATATGGCAATTTAGGGCTAGCGAAGGGCACATATACATAAATTGGTACATTCCTAGAAAGCAATTTTGTAAGATGTGGCAATCAACCCCTGCCCTTATAATTCTACCTTTAGAATTTTACTCCTAAAACAGAAAGTACATGAGGATATGTTTTTACACACAAAAGGTATTCAAACAGCTTTACTTTTAAAATGGAAAAATTGCCAAAAGCCCTAAACTTCATGCCTAGTAGTAAGGAAACAGTGAAATTAATTATGGCACACGTGCACCTGACATGATATTATATAGCTATTATGCTTGTGAAGATTTTTAAAAATACGGGTCAATAAGCGCATCACAGCAGCTGCCATTTACATCACACCTTACACATGCTGAGCTCCTAAGCATAAAATCGGATTCAAATCCCTGCAGCACACCTGAAAGGTGTGTGGTACCTGCAGATCTGATTCCCACGCTTGTGTCCTTCCACTGCCCATCCCCAAAATCATACATGAAAAAAATAAAAATGAAAGATAACAGAAGGGGTATGTGGACAGACAGATATCAACAATGTTTCCATGTGAGTTTATTAGGAATGTAAATTATAGAAATGTTAATATTGGCTCTTTATTGGTGAGAGAGACATAGAATAATTCTTATCTTCTTGCTATTTTGTGAATTTTTACAATATATTTGACATAATCAAGAAACCACTTGAAACTACACTACAGCATCCAAAATCCAGACAAAAATGTCTGGGATATTATTCTTCACTAGCTAAAGATTAACTGGTATTTCTCCGATTATATTTTAGTTTAGAATTGTCTAATCCAGAGTTAGCAAGTTTTAATATGTTTTCAAGGCAGAAGGGTCTCAACTGCAAAAAGAGTTCAAAAACTGTTTTTAACCATCTTGGATATTAATGACCACTGTTGTCTTTGGTCTGAAGTTAAAAAGCAAGGACTAGACATCTACAGAATTAATAGCGCTCCGTTTATGGAGTTTAATATTTCAAAATATTGTTATTTACAGATATTGAACGTAATCCTATTCACCTATACAAAACCTTATAATTTTATTCAGATTACATAATCTGCAAATTTTCTTGAAGAACAATTTTTCATATGAACATGGAAGTAAATGCAGGCTTTAAACATCAATACCTCTTTTCTTCATAATGTGTTAAATAAATCCTTTACAAATAATTGTAAAAGTGTCTTTGCTCTAACTCCTTCACTTCCAGTTCTCTATCCATAGGGGTCTCCGAGTTAAAGGCTAGTCTAATTCTAGTAGACTTCCAATAAAAAACTCAGTGGTTAGGATTTAGCAGGGAGACAGGCTAAGAAATTTTTGAAAAGAATAATGAATGAAATATACCTAACTAGTTGTATGTTATAAATCTACATGAAGTGCATAGTTCTAGCACAGGGGAAAACGATGAGCTAGAATCAGTCTAAGAATAGCTCCTGCCGGGCTATTCTTATTCACAGAGATGTGTGTTTTCACATGCAAACCACAGGCAGGGCACAGTGAACAAAGGCAAGGATATGCGCCCGACCTCCTAGGCTCAGAAGCTGGCTCTGTCCTGGACTCGTCCACTCTCACCTACTCATCCATGCCTACTCTCCCAGCTGGAGGACAGTCTACTCTTCACCCTGTTCCCAGCACTTTAGGAGGCTGAGGTGGGCGGATCACTAGGGCAGGAGATCGAGACCATCCTGGCTAACACGGTGAAACCCCGCCTCTAATAAAAATACAAAAAAATTAGCCGAGTGTGGTGGCGGGTGCCTGTAGTCCCAGCTACTCGGGAGGCTGAGGCAGGAGAATGGCATGAGTGAACCTGGGAGGCGGAGCTTGCAGTGAGCCGAGATCGTGCCACTGCACTCCAGCCTGGGCGACAGAGTGAGATTCTGTCTCAAAAAAAAAAAAAAAAGAAAAAAGAATAGCTCCTGTAATGAGGACAGACGCATAACAAATCTATATAAGCTGGTATAAACCATTCAATATATAGTTCACTAAATGTGCTCATTCTTAGCCATCTCTAAGAAAGACATTGATATACCATCAGGACTTCAATCATGTTTTGTTGTAAAAACAAGTGACACATTAGGAACGATCTGAGTATACTGCGAATGTCACACATTTATGCACAATTGTCTGGAGAAAGTCAGTGAATGCACAACCGCACCCAGCTGAAACTGGCTAGGCAGGAATACACAAAACACACACAAAACACACTGAAACAGCCGCCCACCCACATCAGGTATTACAACTTTCTGCATGATTTCAGACTGCAGTCCTTCTATTGCTTCGCAGTAGCCACACGCTGCAACCCTTCCAACGCCCACTTCTACAGGCAAATTTCTGCTGTCCTTTTTCAAGATAATGTATCGTATTTATTGTAGTACTTGCTTTTCTTAACTATTTGACACTTGAAATTGTGCTACTGTTTCTATTAGGTTAATGTGTCCATGACAAAGTCTTCGTGGGCTGTACCCCTAATCTCATTTCCCCCATAAGCCCTGTAGCTTTTATTGCATGATTTTGCCGTGTGGCGATTTTTAGGATCACATATATCACATTATAGCAGAACTCACTGTAAGTTTTCTTTCAACTGCTCAGTATCGAAGTCGTTCATTTTTTGGTTGACTTGAGAAAAAATTTATTCACAGCCATGTTTTAGACCTGGCCCTAAAAATAAAACCATCCAACTTAATGATATGCTTCAAGATGTCATAAAAACCAACCAGCAAGAGCTCAATGGGGAGTGAGGATGGAAATGCTTACTACCAAAGACCACATTCAGAGAATGCTTTAAACTCACTTTAAAAGCAAAAGAAAAACCTGAGAACAGAGGAGGTGTAAAAGGCATTTTAGTCCATGAAACATACAAATAATTCCTGGAAACTGCTAAATAACTTGAGAATGCTAGAAATATAAAGAAGGGCAGGTGAACGGCAAACCACGAAATGAGAACATTAAATACCTGAGACTCCACAGGCTTAGGGAGCATTCTGAAAATCAACAGAGAGAAGAACGTAAGCTAAGGTTCATGCAATTAAAATGATTCTGTTTCATAGCTAACTTTTCACAGAGAATCAACCCCCAAAAATTAAGTGCCAAAAGCAGTGAGGGGACTTTAAAAAGAAAAATAACTATTTTGAGATAAAAGTACCAATTAATGAGATAATGTACCTTTAAATCAACTCTAGATAATTAATTATATTTTCCTAAGACTAAATAAGACTAGCCTGATTAAACCACAGAATTGTGAACCTAGAGACACACAATAATGTTGTATTAGATGTGGCAAGTGCAATGTGCCACATGACAGCAGGGGTTCTCACCCTGACTCTGCAACGGGGTTGCCAGGGGACTTCTAAAAAATGCTCCTTGGAGAAAGGGGAACTCTTTTTTTTTTTTGATTTTTTTTTTTTTTTTTTTTTTTGAGACGGAGTCTCGCTCTGGCCCAGGCTGGAGTGCGCAGTGGCGCGACCTCGGCTCACTGCAAGCTCCGCCTCCCGGGTTCACGCCATTCTCCTGCTTCAGCCTCCCGAGTAGCTGGGACTACAGGCGCCCGCCACCATGCCTGGCTAATTTTTTTTTTTTGTATTTTTTAGTAGAGACGGGGTTTCACCGGGTTAGAAGAGGAACTCTTTCTTATCCACTGTCGGTAGGAATGTAAATTAGTACAGTCATTATGGAAAAGAGTATGCAGGTTTCTTCAAAAATAAATCTACCATATGATCCGGCAATCACTTGACGGATTTATCCAAAGAAAATGAAATCAGCACGTCAAAGAGGCATCTGCGCTCCCATGTTTATTGCAGCAGTATTCACAATAGCCAAGATATGAAACCAACCTAAGTGCCCATCAACAAATGAATGGATAAAGAAAATGTTGGTATATACACACAATGGAGTATTATTCAGCCTTAAAAAAAGAGTGAAATCCTGTTATTTGGGGCAACATGGGTGAACCTGGAGGACATCATGCTAAGTGAACGAAGCCAGGCACAGCAAGACAAATACTGCATGATCTCACTCACATGTGGAAGCTAAAAAGTTGACCTCACAGGGAGTAAAACAGTGGTTACTAGAGGCTGGGAAGTAGGGGGTGGGGGGAGAAGAGTCAAAGGTCAGTTAACAGATATAAAATTAAAGCTAGACCGGAGGAATAAGTTCTGAGTGTCGTATGGCACTGCAGGGTGACTAAAATTAGCAATAATTTATTGTATATTTTCAAATAGAGCAGATTTTAAATGTTACCAAAATAAAGAAATGATAAAGGTCTGAAGTGATGGATTTGGTCATTACATATTGCACATATATATCAAATTATATTGTACATAATAATTGTAATATGTACATAAGTGTTGAGTAAAAATAGTAAAAAATAAAAGGGGGGAAAAAAAGCTCCCTGGGCCACACTTGCAGGCACCCGAGGACTCTGGGTGGAGCTCAGGCCCCGTGGTGTGTGATCAGACGCACCCCGAGGCTGGGGACCCGCTCCAGGTCGGTGTGTTTGGTGTCCATTGCTGATGTTGCATATTCGAGGCCCAAAACAGGATATTCAGGGTAACTCAAAGGAAATGGTTCAGATCAGAACACTGAGATTGCAGCAGCAGTAACAATTCCCATAAATCAGAGGAAGGACTGTTCAAGTCCAGGTAATTAACACAGATAAATAACAATGATAAAAGGGGAAGCAGGCGGCTCAGGATCTGGCAACCAGCAGGGAGCTCTGAAGCACGTACTGGTGGGCACCACCTGGATTACGCCGTGCTGCTCGTTAAAGCTGCACCCAAGGAAACACGCTCACCCATTCACAGTGAAATGGTCTCCAATGTAGACACACTTTAACTGCTGGTTCTTGTACTGCTTGTATTTATACTTTTTTAACAATATCATTCAGGAAGATAAAAATGTTCACATATTAATTAATCATCTGTCCTCAGGATTCATTGCCCATGCATTGATAACTCTTTCCAACTTTGTTTTATTCTTCACCAAAAGCAAGAGGGGAAATCCCAGTGAACGATCATACTGGCTTTTCAGAGCAAGGTGGTCACAGGAGGTCAGAGACACAGATACCGAGGCAACGGGTCGGCAACCAGCATCTGTGGACCCATCACTGCTGGCCGGGCAGTACCAGGTGTCTCACCCAACCCCCAAGCCATAATCCCCTGAAGATGAAAACTTCAGGTCCAGGATGCCTAACCACCTCGCCTGCCCAAGGTCACTGAGCAGGTGAGGGGTGCTAAGCTCCTACCAAATTCAGGCCCATGAGGCTGCACAAATGCAGCCTCCGTCATACCCAGCTGCCACCACAGAGGCAGGAACGGTACCTACGTGAAAAACGAACTAGCAAAAGAAAAGTGGTGGAAAAATGAGTGATTACTGACAAGAAACCTCTCCACAGAGGTTAGGAATATTCCCAGGGAATGCTGGTGAAGACTTTATGGAGTTGGGATTCTAACTGACTCTGAAGTGCTTTGCATGCAGTTGGTGCTCAATAAGTATTTTTTGAATGTAATTGGTTAAAAAAAAAAAAGTATATGGCATGTCGAGGTACTATGCCATTAGCAAAGAAACGGAGGTGGCCAAATACACTACATACTCAGGGGATGATGAAGGTTTACCATGAAAAGCCAGGATGGAAACAAACAGACTGCAGCCAGCCTTTGAAGGGTTAAATACCAAGTTAAAAAGCATATGACACAAAGCTGGAGGCATTGGAAAGGGCACAAGGAAGTCTACAGCTCACCCACCTACGAGGAATAACAAAAAGCTGAGCCTAGGAAGTGGGGGCTGAGAAAGATCTTCCAGGGCTCAGAAAATGTGTTCCGAGCCAGCTTAAGGAGAAAAAATAAAACATAAAAAGATCAAGAGCTGTTGTAACTCCCCAATATGTCTTCTTGTTTATTAAATGTTAAGGACTTCGAACTAGAGTCCTCTTGTTACTTCTGGCATCAACCTACGGGAAGGGCAAGTGGACTGGTTTTCACAAATGGGGAGAAGGCCGGTGCTGGGCCACCATGTGGTGAGCTTCAGTTACTTGGGCAGAGAGAGAAAACGAGGCTTAGTCACTAGTATTCCATGTCCTGCGGAGGGAAAATGTGGGAAGTGACGCACTAGGCACCTATGTTGGTGCTTCCTGCCCTGTGCTTAAAACACACCCATCTCTGTCCGATTTATCTATCTACCCACCTACCCTGAAGCTGAAACTGACCTTCCCTTCTTGCCATGCCTACAGCTGGATTGAAGACCACCATTTTCCAGAGGAATGGCTCAGGGATGTATCATGCTGATGGAATTACTAAGAAGCCACACACACACACACACACACACACACACACACACACACACACGTATCATGCTGGTGCAGTTACTGAGAAGCCACACACACACACACACACACACACACACAGATGTATCATGCTGGTGCAGTTACTGAGAAGCCACACACACACACACACACACACACACACACACACACAGATGTATCATGCTGGTGCAGTTACTGAGAAGCCACACATACACATAAACACACACATGCAATTTAAAACTGAACAAATTCGGCTGGGTGCGGTGGCTGACGCCTCTAATCCCAGCACTTTAGGAGGCTGAGATGGGTGGATCACTTGAGGTCAGGAGTCTGAGACCAGTCTGGCCAACATGATGAAATCCCCTCTCTGCTAAAAATGCAAAAATTAGCTGCATGTGGTGGCGCGTGACTGTAATCCCACCTCCAGAGGCGGAGGCAGGAGAATCACTTGAACCTGGGAGGCAGAGGTTGCAGTGAGCCGAGATCACACCACTGCACTCCAGCCTGGGCGACAGAGCGAGACTCCATCTCAATCAATCAATAAAACTGAACGAATTTGATTAATGAGCTCTGCCATTTCACTTTAACCACTCCTGCTTTTATCCCTCCTACTGCTTAAAGCTGCTGGGGCACTGCTGTTTCAGGAACGGCGCCCTCCACTGTTTGCATGACCCACCCGAGGCTTGGCAGCAGAGCCCCGTCTCACTGGGGACACCTATGGACTTTGTCTTTAAATAATTACAGTCCAGTGGTGCCATAATATATATTGTATATGCATATTTTTCACAAGTCCTACATATTAGCAAATGGAATCTAGAGCATTTTTTATTGTGACACAAGGCACAGAGCATACAATTTACCACTTTTAAGTGTGCAGTTTGATGGCATTAAGCACATTCACGCTATTGTGCAACCATCACCACCATGCATCTCCAGAACTTTTCGTCTCCCCAGACTCCAACTAAATACCAACTTTCCACTCCCACGCCCCAAGCCCTGGTAAAGCACCACTCTCGTTTACTCTAGGTACCTCTTGTAAGTGGAACTGTTTAGTTATTTATCCTTTTTAGATGGTCTTATGTCACCGAGCACCATGTCCGCAAGGTTCATCGATATTGCAGCATGTGTGAGAATCTCCCTGCTTTTTAAGGCTGATTCATATTCCATTCTGTGGATAGGCCACATGTTGTTTATTTATTCAGCTGATGATAGACACTTGGGTTGCTTCCACCTTTTAGCTATTGATGATGTTAACATAGGGGTACAAAGATTTCCTCACCACCCAGCTTTGAATTCTTTGGGTATATACCTAGAAATAGAACCGCTGCATCATGTGGTCATTTTAATTTTTTGAAGCTATATTTAATAGTTTCCTAAATTATCTAGAATGTGTTTAATTAGTAATTATAATAAAACTATTGGAAAAGATTAAAATCATGGACTGTGATTACTTCTATTTCCTTGTTAAATGTCTTCACTTTAGTTCTCCTGGGATGGAGAAACAGGGATACAAGGAGGTAAAATCCTTTACATGTTGGAGAGAGGTTAGTAACTCTAACCTGAAAACTCGAAGAATTTTTTTGAATAATGCTCCAAAAGCTGAAACTTTTCACCAATGTAACACTCAACGGAAATGCTCATCATGGATTTCTGATTTGAGATGCTCAACTGGTAAGTATAATGCAAATATTCCAAAATCTGACAAATGTGAAATCTGAAACACTTCTGGTCCCAAGCATTTCAGACAGGGTTATTTAACCTGTATTATCAATGATAAATTGTGCAAGAATCTCTAGCCAATTTTGAGGCTATCTTAGCTTAGAGACAATACCTTCACAAACTCTTACTTCTTTTTTTTACATCCTGGAACTGCTGTATGCCAGCCAGCCTTGCAGTTTTAATGTATACACACAGGCCACACATGTACCCAGTGTAGGATCCAGGCCTCATCAAGCTTGTGCCTCTGGTTCTGTGCAGGAGCCTCACTCTTAAAGACACTCATTTTGCTGAATGACTGACAGTAGGATAACGAAAAGAACTTGAACTTGTTTTGTTCCGGTCTTCTGGAACAAAACACTCTAATTAACAATATCACCATAAACTATGCAAAACTATACAGTTAGCGCAGGTTTCAACTAGAGACAATCAAGTGTCTTTGCCCACGTCTGAAGGTTCTGTAGCATAAAGGCCCATACTTATAGATTACTATGTGTAGAAGAATCCTGTGTCAATTTTAATCTTCATTTTGAGTTGTGCTGAGCTCCTCTGAGAGCATTAATCCCTAAGGGGATTTGGACTCCTAAATCAGAAAAGCAGCAAAGTCTTTAGTAACCCAAAGGAAATCGAAGTGTTCATCCTTACTCAGTTCTTCAAAACATACACAGAGATAGAGCAGTTTCAAAGCGATCCCTACAACCAGCATTTTAGAATCAAAGTTAAAAACACTGAGGAAAGGGAAATCCTTAAAAGTGAACTCCATTATTTGAAGAAGTTAATGGAAAACTTTATTCAAGCGTGGTCAATCTTTAATTACAGACGCAAATTCATGCTATTTAGTTTTACTTTTGATAAACTAAAACAAAAACATCAGAAATTACTACGCAATATCAATCCTATCATTCTAACTAAGCATATAGGGATAAATTCCTAAAGCAAATTAAACAAGACAGGTGGTACTTTAAATTTAGTTATTTCCTTATTAAAGACTTTGAAAATACATCAAATATTGGAGAGAAAAAAGCAACAACCTTTATGTTATAATGTCACCTCAAAGTGCCAAAAAAGGGGGGGGGGGGCAGAACATCACCCAACCTTTCTTTTCAGTGCAGAGAATAAGGCAGAATTAACAATAACAACAACAACTAAAAAGGACAAATGAAAATACAAAAATAACCATAGCTATCGACATGGTATAATTCTCCAGCAGTGGGATCTTATTATTGATCACATCTTCAAAAACTACATTTCCTGCAGAAATGATTCTACTTTGATATGGGATTGAATGATCAATACTTTTCTTCATGTTTATCCTGACTCTCAGAACCAACTTGGCTTTTGCAACTATTGTTTTCATAAGACAACTGATCAATTACAATCTAATTTCTCTATTTCATTAACAGTGTGTGGCCATTAATTTCAAAACCTAGATATTAAAGGAAGATACTATCTTGGGTAGATACATGAATAGTAGCTACAGGCAAACATCTACTTCAAAGAAAATTAGCTCACAACCTATAGTTACTGCATCTAACGTGTTCTAAGCTAAGATGTTCAAGTGCTAATTTTCCACCCCTAGTTCACCTCACAGAGGGTAAAACTTCAGACACCTCATTTGGAAGTACATCTATAATTACCCAGAGTAAGGAGGGGTTCAAGGTGTTTGCTGGTATTCATCATAATGTCTACTTCAGCCTTCTCCCTGCAATGCCAACAGCAACAGCCTAAGAATGAAAACTTGCCATCTATACTTTTAATCCTTCCTCAGTGCTGCCATTTCTATCAATTTCTCAGTATTCTAACAGCAGACTACACCACAGGACAATTAACTTCTGACTTCTGCCCCCACTTCATCTCTAAATCGGAGATTAGAGAAACAGTTTAAACTTGAGTAACATTTACATTAATTTTAACTGTGTCTCAACTGCTATCATAATGAGGCTCTATGCTTCGTTACAATGTATTAGTATTAGTACACATTATAGACCTCCCTTAAAACTACAAAGGCAAAGCTACTCAAAGTCTAACAAACCCCAACAAGAAGCTAGCGGCAGAACCACCACACGGAAACAGTCAGTCTTGTGGTTAGCTCCTAAAAGCAAGCCACATACTCAGTTCTGGTGTTTCTAGAGGCCAAAGCAAGGATGGAAACGCCATTAAAACGAAGATTCTAAGACAAAAACAAACCTATGACTTCAAAAGACAATCTGGTACTTCTAAGATCTAAGATAAATTTCTCCATGAGGTTCTTTAAAAGAAAACAAACCAACACACACATAGACACTCAACCACCCCAAAACCATAAGGAAGGAATAACCATGAAAGCAAATGACTTGATAAGACAGGGCAGGTTACAAACTCAGTAGAATCCACAAAGTACAGAGAAGCAACAGTTTTCCTAGCATTGCCCCTGTATACAGAGCTGTTTTTTCCTTCCTAAAGAAAAATCTTACTTGGAACCTCAAAAACAAAACGGATCAAAGCTGAGGTTCTCTGGTGGGCAGGGTGCTCTGGACTCCCCATCAGCCTCAGGGCCCACCTGTCAGAGGTGGAGGTGTGGCAGTGGGCCGTGCACGTGGCCAGGCCTCCATCCGGGTACCTGCCCAGCATGAGGGGATCACTACACACTACACCTCCTTGGAATTAGGAAGCATCATAAGAAAATGGAAATATGTGATTTTATTTTAGAGAGAAACAGGCTGCTGAGAGAATGGAGAGATGCCTCTGTCCTCACAGGCTCAGCTGCTTGGCTGGAATGAACCACTCAGATAAAGGTGAATGGTCAGCATCACTGAAAGAGGGGGAGGCAGGCCAGGGGACAGAAACTGCCTGCCCCCCCCCCCGATACATCTGGTCACCCTTCCAGGCGTCATTCTGTTGGCTTTTCAATTAATTTTCAGACCATGAGAACAGGGTCTTCATTTACCTCACAGTGAACTTTTCAAAACCTGTTCTCAGTGGTTGTGACATTCACTCAGTCTTTATTTTTAGTTCTCTTCAGTCGAGAGTTTCTCATCTCATGAGTTCTTTGAGGAAATTATCCACAAGTACATAGATTTTATATAAAGACTATCCTTGAAATTTAAAACATTTGGCATGTAGTGTCATCTCCTAAGAGAAGGCTAGAGGTATGCAGTTTGTAAAAAAGATGGCCACTCCAAACCTGAAGGTTTAAAGCAATCAAGTTAATCATTCTGTAGACTAGAAAGTATCTGAGACAAGTCTCAATCCATTTAGAGGTGTATTTTACCGAGGTTAAGGATCATGGCCCTGACATAGCCTCAGGAAATCCTGAGAACATGTGCCAAGGTGGCTGGGTTACAGTTTGGCTTTAGACATTTTAGGAATACAGAAGTTATGGGCAAAGACATAAATTGATACATGTAAGGTATACATTGGTTTGGCCTAGGAAGGCAGGATGGGGTGGCGGGGTGGGGAGGCTTCCAGGTCATGGGTGGATCCAAAGATTTCCTAACTGGCAATTGGTTGCAAGAGTAAGCCCTATCTGAAGAGGTGAATCCAGAATAAAGAAATGCTTGAGTTTAGATATGGAGGTGTGGAAGCCAAGCTTCTTGCCGTACAGATGAAGTCTCCAGGTAGCAGGCTTCATATATAGGGTGACTGTCTCTTATCAGAGCTGAAAAGGTGTCAGCCTCTCTGGAAAAGACCTGGTAAGGGAAGGAGATTCTCTACAGAATGAAAATTTCCCCCACAAGAGAGCTTTACAGGGGCATTTCAGAATATGTCAAGTTATATTTTGGGATAAAATACTTTGGCTTCCTTCAGGGCACCTATTATCTGTCATGTGATGCTCTACCTGACTCAGGTTGGAATTTGGTATCTGGTTGCTACAGAGTCTGTTCTGTCAGTATTAGGATCTCTCTTTTAATGTTAATGCTAGTCAGTTGTGTCTAAACTCCAAAGCGGTAAGGGTATAATGAGGTGTGTCTGCCCCCATCCCCCACATTATGGCCTGAACTAGTTATGTAGGTTTCTTTAGGGTCCCCTTGGCCAAGAGGCAGTTCACATTCCAAGTTGCAGGGCTTAGAATGCTATTTTTGGTTTCCAATTCTAATGTCAAAACACATAAGTTTATCAAACACCCAAAACAACCCTAATATCAGGGCCAAGCAAAATGTGTTCACTGGCTAGAGAGCAGAGTGGTAAAATGTGTTTTGGAAGATGGTTTGATAACTTGTATCAAAAATATTAAACAAAACAAAACAAATCTTTGAGAAATCCGAATCTAGGAATTTATTCATCATCATGGATTTCCACTGGGAGGTGATCGAAAGGATGCTCTTTGCAGTGTGACTAAACAGTGGGGCGTCTGCTGTCATTAAAGTAGACTGTGGTTATGCCTAACAACACAGAGCTAAACATGATCTACGAGGTTGGGCCAGCCCCGGCACACAAGACAGAGATGTGTGTTCTCACATGCAAACCACAGGCAGGGCTCAGTGAATAAAGGCAAGGATATGTGCCCGACCTCCTAGGCTCAGAAGCCAGCTCTGTCCTGGACTCGTCCACTTGCACCGACTCATCCCTGCCTACTCTCCCAGCTGGAGGACAGTCTACTCTTCACCCTGTTCCCACAACTGTGAACACTGTGGTACCGTGCCGGGCTGTTACTGCTGTACTGAAACACCTCTATGCGTGGGCCATGTGTGGGCCCCGTTCTAAGAAACCATGTCACAACCCACCCCAGTCACAAACCCATTCTGCAAACCGTGTGTTCTATGCAAACAAAAGTCAAATGAAAACCAGCTTAATAGCTCAGAATGAAGAATAGGCCCGTGCACAGCTAAAATGCTGGTTACAGCTGGATAAACTATCAATTACAACTGTTCTTGAGCTTGCAGGATGGCTGAGGTTGCAAGGCAGCCACACAGCCTGCAATCTGAGGAAAGATGAGCCGCTGCAAGGAAAGCTGGGGCCATGTGGACTGTCTCAACTGCAGCAGAACACAAGAGACAGATAATAGTAAGAAACTCAGCTGAGCTTCTAAAGACCTGCAAGAGGCTGCGTGTGGACTGGCACGACAGCGTAGCAGTTCGCTAATGAGAAAGTCTGGAGGTGAAGCAGGCTTTCAGGCACAGAGGAGAGGACCTGCCACCCCCATGAGAAAAGCACGGAGCCATACTCTCCTGCCCTGCCCTCTCTCTGGCCTCTGGGGGAAGGGCAGCAAACCCTGTTGATCTACTAGTGCCAAAGGAAGGAGAGTGTGGAAAAAAAAAAAAAAAAGAACTCTTTCACTCCTTGAGCAGAAGAAAAAAATCATGAAACACTTCACCCCCACAGGTGAGACACACAGGGCCTAAGACCAGAACAACCAAAGATTACCCTGTTCCCACCCTACACTGCAGCCCCTATCCCAGCCTAGCAAGAACCAAGTAAAAATCAACAATAGTCCACTCCTAGGAGAGGAGAAACCATAGAGAGAGCAGTCAGTCCTCTATGACTCAGGCATACATGGTAATAAGTTATGTTTCCCAAGGTGAGAAGGTTAGGAGGAGACAGGTAAGAACTTGGGTGGCCAACAGGCTAGACCCGAGCTCCGCCAACAAGGGCTCCTGGCCAAATCTGGGCTGCTTCCTGTTTTTGTGAATAAAGTTTTGTAAGCCACGTTCATTTGTTTACCTGTTGTCTTTGGCTGCTTTCAGGCTACAATAGTGGAGTTAAGTAGTAGTAGAGACGGTCTGGCCTCAAAGTCTAAAATATTTACTAAATGGCTCTTTAAAGAAAAAGCATGCTGATCCCTAGACTAGACGGTCCTCTTTTGTCCAGTATAACCCTCCTAGTAAGGAAGCAGAGAGTTCCCTGGAAGGCCGGAAGAAGGTGGAAGTATTTTAAAGCCAAGGGCTGTTGTTTTTAAATCTAAAATTGTTTGCCAGTCATGCAACCAGGCTTTCTGTTATCTGCTTAAAGATGGAAGTATCAACTTTTCCCCAATCCTATAATCACTTTTCAAACAGTTTTAAAACACTACGAGCCACCATTCTCTATGATTTTAGCTTTGGTGATTCTATTGCCACTGCCACACACTTTTTGCTTTTTAACAGAGGCCCTAAATGTATCAGGGCCTCATGCTGTGGAGAGGAGAGAAGCTCAGATTAGCAAATTACCGATGTAATGCTTTAAAAGATGGCACTTAAAACCACCCCTGAAATAAAAAAATTTTAATTAAATAATAAGGAAGAGTGTTAATAAAATTACCCTCATTCAAGAGATTTTCGTTCCTTGGCTCGAATTTTGAGCACTGGGAAGAAAATTCTGAAGACACAATAAGGTCTCTGCCAAGTTAGCTTTGATCCCAGGGAAACAAACTTTTAAGAGTTTAGTAATGCTGGTCTACATCTGCAAGCCACCAGCATTAACAGCCTGGCCTGGACTCCGAGAAAGGCTCTGATGACTTCTGCTAGTCCACCTCACCTGCAAGTCACTCTCCTCAGAGCAGTCAGCAGCTGCTATGGTTTGAACATTTATCCCTTCCAAGACACATCCTGAAATGTAACCCCCAGTGTGGCAGTATTGAGACGAGGGGCCTTTAAGAGGCAATTGGGTCATGGGGGCTCTGCCCTCATGAATGGGTTATCACGGGAGTGCGACTGGTGGCTTCATAAGAAGAGGGGGAGACTGAGCTGAGCTGGCACATAAGCAGGCTCTGCCCCCTTGCCATGTGATGCCTGGGAACTCAGCAGAGTCCTCACCAGCAAAGAGGCTCCACCAGAGGGGGCCCCTTGATCCTGGACTCCTCAGCATCTATCACTTCAAGAAAGAAAAATTCCTTTTCTTTGTAAATTACGTAGTTTCAGATATTCTCTCACAAATATCTGAAAATGGACTGAGAAGACAATCAAATGTCAAATGTCAATCAGCACACATCATGTTTCCACTTCAATCCCTTCACCATCTGAAAAAAACCCAACCTTCTTACCCTGGCTACAAAGCCCTACGGCATTCCGCCCCTGCCGATCAGCAACTGTAAGTGCGCCTTGGTACCTGCTTTTGATGAACAGGGTGCTACTCCTCTCCCAAGGAGCCACTGCAGGGAACAGTGACCCTCCAGGCCACGTGCAGATGATGATGAGCTGGGGTTGCCTACACAAATGAGAAGCGGCCGTGTTATCCTATTACTCCCAGGAAGAATGGGTCAAATCAGATTCACCAAAACCAACGTCAACATTTTTCCTAATGGTCAGGAAAAAAAAATTCCCAACTTGGAAACAGGTGAAAGGAGCACGTATCTTTTCAACATCATGCTGGGGCACTGGGAGCCACTCCCACCAGGGATCATCTCGTTCTTTATGGCCATGTACCTTCATTTGACTGTTTAGCGCTGGTTAGAGTATTTTACAGCTCCATATGGATGTCAATTTTAGAAAACTGAGAGTGATATAAATCAATGGCATTGCTTAGAGATTTAAATGACACCTGTTCAGGAGAAAAGACAACAGCAAAGGTTAGTATGGCTGCCCTGCAGGCCGTTAACCGGTTTTGTCTCTTTCTCTGCAACTATCCCAGCATTGTTTCAGTGCCTACACATGGTCTCCTGCATTTTCTTTGACTCAACTTTACTATCTTTTTGATTCCTTCGCTGAGTTAAATGAATACTTGACATGAATGGATTCTGTATTTGTAAGTCATGTTTTTACTTACTGGAAGTTGAAATTTGAAAGTGGATGTCCTGTAACCCCTAAAGGTTTAAAACTAACCTAGGAAGTTATTTAAAGTTAAATAATTTTGAAAATTATAGATTCTTTTCTAATATTTTATTTGAAGCTAAGGGGCGGGGGTTAGAAACACCATGCTCTATGACATGAACTCTGAGGCTTTTAGCTATCCCTAGAACCAACACCAAAAGTGGTCTGTGCCTCTGGCTACAAACCAAGGACCCCCTTTAGCAAACAGTACCATGAATACTGTATCAATTGTGAAGAAAGTGGTGCGGACACATTTTGTTCACTAAACCAGGAAAAACTTTCCTAATGACCTAGGGCAAAATTGTTTTTCAAGTCTCATTACCGTGCACAGTTATACTTCTACGGAGCAACTACTGTGCGCATGTATGTGTGAGAGCACTGTGTATCTGACTCATCAGCACACTCTTATCACATGCCACCAGACAGCTGAAAGCCAAATTTGTGGCCCACCTGCAGTCACCAATGCCACGGCATGCATACCCTGGACTGGACTAACCATAACCCTGGCTTTAATATGTTTTCATTTCAGTTTGTCATGACATCTTCACTTGGATTTAAAAACAGAACACTATATCCCTGTATTTCCAAACTGTCAACTGCCTTAAAAATCCTTTTTCGGCTGGGCGCAGTGGCTCACGCCTGTAATCCCAGCACTTTGGGAGGCCAAGGCGGGTGGATCACGAGGTCAGGAGATCGAGACCACGGTGAAACCCCATCTCCACTAAAAAATACAAAAAAAAGATTAGCCGGGTGCGGTGGCGGGCGCCTGTAGTCCCAGCTACTCGGGAGGCTGAGGCAGGAGAATGGCGTGAACCTGGGAGGCGGAGCCTGCAGTGAGCCGAGATCGCGCCACTGCACTCCAGCCTGGGCGACAGAGAGAGACTCCGTCTTGGGAAAAAAAAAAAAAAAAATCCTTTCTCAGGTAAGGTCTAGAGGTGTATAAATCATCAGAAACACTCCACTACCCACTTCATGCCTTCTATCCAAACCATCGCTTCCAACACTGCTGCTTTATAAAAACCCGACTAATCCTTCCAGGCCCACGGAGACACCTTTTCCCTCTTCATAGTTTCTGCAGACCTCAACCAGACATGCTCGCTCCTTGAGCCTTTGAACACAGTCTCTTAAGTTGCTCAGCTGAGAGCACTTACCCGCTGCCTTATGTTATAGCCTTTTGTGCAACTGGCTTCTCCCCAGCCCAGCAAGCACTGGCTTTCAGAGGACAAATCAGTCACATGGTCCCCTGGGGGTCACCCAGTGAACCTCATGACATGGCACATAGTATGCAGTGTGCTTAATAAATTGGACAGAAGGAAAAGAGCAGAAAGTATGAAGGGAGTTAAAGGCAGAGTACTCATTCATTAATGTGTGCCTCTTCTGGCCATAAAACCACAGAATAACTTAATCTGGCAACAAGACAAAGACACAAAAATCAGAGTCACCGTTTAACAAACCTGAGCAGGTGAGCACTGCCTGGTGTTGTTCCAGGTGCTAATGCCGTGAGACTGAGTAAATAAACATATATGCTGCCTAACTTCCCGCAGCTTAGCTTAGGTAAAGAAACCAACACATTAAGCATGCAACTAGAGCTGTGGCTGAGCGCTATGTTTTAGATGGAGGGGGAAGATCGGGGAGTCTTCTCCCAGGAAGTGCCGTCTGTGCTGAGGCCAGAAGGATAAGAGGTCAACCAGATTTAAAAAAAAAAAAAAGGTATGTGTGTATATGTATACATATGAATACATGTGCAAAACCAGGAGGAAAGAAATTAGCCAATTCCAGAAAGTGGAGGGAGCCTAGCATATTGGAAGCACAGTAAGCAATGAAAGGTCAGCCCCAAAGGGTCCTGTAGGCCACAGTAAGAAGTATGAAATTTGGCCAGGTGCGGTGGCTCATGCCTGTAATCCCAGCACTTTGGGAGGCCGAGACGGGCAGTTCATGAGGTCAGGAGATCGAGATCATCCTGGCTAACACGGTGAAACCCCGTCTCTACTAAAAATAAAAAAAAAAAAAATAGCCAGGCGTGGTGGTGGGAGCCTGTAGTCCCAGCTAAATTGGGAGGCTGAGGCAGGAGAATGGCGTGAAGACGGGAGGCGGAGCTTGTAGCAAGCTGAGATGGCGCTACTGCACTCCAGCCTGGGCAACAGAGGGAGACTCCGTCTCAAAAAAAAAAAAAAAAAAAGTATGAATTTTATCTCAATTACACCAGAAAGCGAAGACACACCCTTAGGCAGGGCAGTAATATATGACTTACATCTATAAAAAATCCTCCTGGTGTGTGAGAAATGGATTGGAAAAAGGCAATAAAGACTGATGTCAATTGCTTGGACAAGGTGGTGGCAATGGTGAGCAGCAGAGCGGATAATAAGGATGCAGGGGAGGGGAGGGCATGGCTTTCGGCTGGAGCTACTGAATAGCTGGAGGTAGCACTTACGGACGCCGGAAAGCCTGGACACAGCAGCCCTTCCCTGATTCCTCACATGGAGGGAGTCAGTAATTACCCTAGTGTTTACAATAAGTTTAATACAGGGCTTAGTAATGACATGATAAATGTATCTTCTCTCCAACATACTTGCTTCTCCTTTCTTTCTGGATGAGTTCCTTTAAAAGACTGCCCTCATTCTCACAGAGCAACAAAACCAAAGGTGTCAGGTGAAATACAGAGAACACCATCTTATGACCTGGGGCCCCCCAAGGCACGGTGTGTCTATGACTGTGACCACTTGCTCATGCATATTTTGTACACTCCTGTACACGAACATGGAAACTTTTAAATCCCACGTCTAGTCTAAGCATAGAACCTTTTGTGGCTTAACCAGGTAAGCAGAACGCAGCGAAGAACGGAGCCTCTCAACAGACAGGCAGAATGTGACCATGCACAGGAGAGGTGACCTCCAGTGAGGAAGTGCCACGGTATGGATGAAGGGGCACAGCATTTCCACCTGGGGATGTGAGAAGCTGCAGGGCAGAGGATGCATAGCAGGTCAGGAGGTCAAAGGACTGCCTGTGGGCTACTGGTTCTCCTGGATCAGAATTTAAAGTTCCATTTCTGCAGGATGGAGGGGAGAAAATGGGGAAAGAGAGACGTAAGCTCAGAGGTGACGTATGATCTTGTAAGTACTATTTAAAAGTAGAAGCATTTATGCTTAAAAAACAGACCCTGGAAGTTTGGAGAGCCAAGGATATAGGTTGCCTGTGGGGGGCAGGAGGAGAGGGTTCTGAGGAGGTATTTTCAATAAGTAGCTAGCTTAATCTGCAAAGCTAAAGGCTGAGCAAACTACAGTGAAATTAGATACTTCCTTAAGCAAATTTCTAAAACAAACCTCCAGCTTCAGCCCAGATCAGTGTTTCTCAAACTAGGGCCCAAGGACATACCACCTATCCATCTATGAAACACCAATGCCTAAATCCTGTGCTCGCACCCTGTGATCATCTACACGGCCTGGATGGCCTGCCCGGTTCCGGACCCTTTCCCATCAGGTTAACCAGGTGCTGCCAAGGATCACCCATAGCTATGGTTCTGAATGGCTCCCAGGACAATCACTGAGGGACCACACCCATCTCTGCAAGGGAATGCCTGGGTACTTACAAAGCTGCCAGGAGAAACAAGAACTTGTCATGCAGTGTTCCTCTAACTAGGGTGCTAGAATTTTCCATGTGTTTGGCATTTCAGGGGTCCACACCAAGTACATTGAGGAATGACAGCCCATGAGCCCCCTGACAGCAAGGAGGGGCTTTTATGTGTCTCTTTCCTTATGGGCACCAAGTGGGGTGGTAGAGAACACGGAGCTCAAGGGGGGCCAAACTGTGGAACTGATGGTTCTGTCTAACAGAGACGTTTAGGACATGCTGAAGAGCAAAGGATCAAGGGAGAGCATCTAACTGAACACACCATGTTCTAGAGGAGGGCAAAAGCTACTCAAAATCCAAGACAGGAAGCTGACCTCACCATAACAGAAACCTAAAAGCCACAATGTGCTAAGTTTTATAAATACAGTAACAAAAACTATATAGTAATTTTGAAATCCAGTTTTGCTATCAGTTTTGAGCATCCGAGAATACTTAAAAACCGTATTAGAGGCTGGACATGGTGGCTCATGCCTATTACAGGCACTTTGGGAGGCTGATGCTGGAAGATTGCTTGAGCTCAGGAGTTCAAGACTAGCCTGGGCAAAACCCCATCTTTTGTAGAGATGGTGAAACCCCATCTCTACAAAAAATACAAAAATTAGTGAGGCGTGGTGGTGCACGCCTGCAGTCCCGGCTACTTGGAAAGCTGAGGTGGATCACCTGAGCCTGGGAGGGGGAGACGGCAGTGAGCTGAGATGGCACCAGCCACTGTACTCCAGCCTGGATGAGACGGAGCCGGACCCTGTCTCAGAAAAAAAGAAAACAAACAAAAACCCACAAAAAAGCTGTATTAGAGCAAAACTCTGACAGTCAGCTTTTCTTACAATTCTTCCATAACTCATGGAAATGCAGGCTAAAACTGCAGCAGGGTGGTCTGTTTTCCCCCCATCTCCCCTTTCTGTAGGAGGACAACCTGGTAACCCACTGGCCCTACAGTGATCCAGCTCTTGGGGTGCACCCCTGACTCACTTGAGCTCGGAGTAGCAGCAGTTTCTAATGTTACACAGTAATGTGCAACTCTGAAGATTGTGGCGAGGTGCCACCCCAGGCTGTCACAGCGTTACACAGACTCTATAATCAAGAAAACCCAGTGTGGAACTGCTTATTACATGCACATGAGAAAACCCCTTGTGAAAACTGGGAAATGCACACATTAGACTGCACAATATACATTCCTAAATGGCAAATTTCTGTAAACAGTGATTAATAGAACACAATACATTTAGTTTAGACCACTCATTGAGAACATATTAACAGAAAAAATGGCACGTGGAAGACTTTGCAAGTAGAAATTTTACTAGGGCAACCTCCTTCTCCCCCAGATAAAACGAAACCAAACCAAAACTCAGACTGAGTCTATTTTTACACCACTCTTCCTCTTGGTTTGCTGTTATAAAGCTGTGACAATTTTGATAGCTGCCATAGTTTTAGAATTTTTGTCCCATCAGATAAGGTTTATCTGAAAAACCAAAGCACAGAAGTTAAACTTATGCTCACTTTCCCTTTGAAGTCCATAATAAAAGAGTGGTTCAAATCACGGAAATCAGAAGCAACCGATACACTCTGTATGCAATGTCATGCCTTTCAAGGCTGGTCTGGGCTGTGTGGTCCTGTTCTTTTTCTCCTGTGGCCTTCACGCTTGTACTGTCATGAAGCAGATACACAGGCAGCCGCACTCCCAGAGAAGGGTCAGAAGCTGGCAATCCAGCAATTAAACAGTGTTATCTTCCGCACTCACCTAGCTGATAATGCTCACGTTATGCTCTCATGGTATTCCTATACAATTCTTATGTTACTTCACCTTTAGAGGTAATGCCAAGCATGGGAAACAGCTACCAAACTTTGCTGAAAGTGTCATGCAAGAAAATGCTACAATTACAATGTGAACATGGAATACATAATTTAAAACTACATTAGCAAGATGAAAAATAATCTCCATCCGGTTTTCCATTCAATAAAAGTCATATCATCCGCCCATGGGAGAGGCAGACTTTCTCTTACCAGATAAAATGTACAACTCTCTCACCATTAGCAGTGTAGTAATTAAAGCTGTAGACACTCCTCCTTAGAGACCACGTCATCTTACCATTTGATTTTACAATTTTACTAGGAGGAAGTTACTTCTTTCAAGGCTTAAATCACTGTAGAAACAATTCCCACAATTACTGTTGACAGTAGAAAGGTCCTATGTAAGAGATTACTCAATTGGTGAAATGTATGTTTATGTGGGTGAGGGATCCCCTAAAAGCCCTGACTTGATCCCTATGCAATCTATGCATGTTACAAATGTGCACTTGTACCCCATACATTTAAACAAATGAAAAATAATAAATAAAAAGGGGAACAAATAAAACTAAAAAAAATGAAAAAGAAGAGGTCCTACAAAAATGGAGGCAAAGACTTGACATAAGAGGCGTGCAGCATGCAGAAAGCCAGTGCTGGGGGCGAGTGGCTCCCAGCCACCAAACATGGCCCTTCGGCTCTGACCCAGGCAGTCAACGGCTTCACTGGTGTAATTCTCAACATGAATTTTATGACTGATTTCCCCTTTCACTACTTCAAACTCAGCAGTTCATCCTCTCCCACCGACTGCTTCTAAATATCCCCCCACTGCCCCTGCGGAATTAAGCATGCCACTTCAGAAAAGATGCTGAAATGTGGCCTGCCTTTGTCACAGAATACGTTTCTCACAATCAGCTGAGCAGCTGAGGAGACAGTTCAGGTCTGTCTCGTGGGAGGAGAGGCAGGCACCCACAGGCACATCGTGTCCGAAGGCTCAGGTCAACCCCGCTAAGTTGGTTGACGGAGTGTCAAAGACCAATGAACACAGTCCTTTAGACCAACGAGAATTCCTAAGTGGGTTTAACATTCCTATTCAGTCTGGAGAGGGTTGAAGAGAACAGCAAGCCACGCGCAAACTCACTTGTGTCAGCATCCTAGTCACGTAAACCCAGGTTCAGTAAGACGGACACACGGTCACTGTGACAGCCAGGTTACTACTGGGCTGGCTTTGTTTATCCAACGTGGACTTCTCTGACTTCAGCAGTTCAGATCACGCCAGGGGTAGAGCACTGGGCCGTCTGGGGCAGTGGTCGCCATCCTAATGCTGTCTCTGAGATCATCAGCTCACATAGGGACGGCCGATCGCACAGGCACCGCGGAGGTGTTCTCGTGATTAAACGCCTCCATTTCAGTGGATGGACTCTGATAATTATTTCTCAGCTGGAGGTCGGGGTGGGGATGAGGGGGACACAGTGCACAGCTGTAGTCTAAGTGGCTAACACGGGTCCTAAGTACAACCTGTAGCTGTACGATGAGGCCCAAAGCCGTTTACAGCTTTTCTCCTGGCAACACGCTCCCTCTCCTTACTGCACAGACATAAATAAGAACTTAAACTGCAGACAGAAATGAGAGATGACTATGACTGAGGTAATTGGGCTGAAAGTATATTTGAGAACCTAGTGTGTTCCCATTAAAAAAAGTTCTTTTTAAGCACAAACAAGTCTTAAATAATAAAGTAGGGAGGACAGACCAGATGTTATCATAAATAAACCTGATTGTGAAATGTTATCTTCCCAAAAGCCAGGGCAGGGAGGGGCGCAGTGAATGGAAGAATTGAGCATCAAATCCACTTGCTCGGAAGAGCAAATACATCGTCCAGAAAATAACCTGGAGTAACAAACACTTTGGAGATAAGCTTTAAAATGTTTTCTTAATATTTCCTATTAAGGATGCCTTGGCAGATGCCATTTATGATCCTAGACTGAGAGCCAATTACAGCAGGTCCATATCACTGGAGGAGATGGGTATTCACTATATCGGGGTAATTACTTTTTAAAAAGAGACAGTTTATCTCATTCATTCGGTGTCATCACTCCACGAGAAGCAGGGCTGTACAAGGATCAGTTTAGTATAATCTTCTTAACAATAGTCTGGCATCTGCCCTTGCCTTAGGGAGCACTACCCACAACCGCAGGGCTGAACTTTCAACACTGCGAGGGGCCCGGCCTCTGGTCTGCAGACAGCGTGGCATGGCTCTGTCAACCACAATGCTTTTCAAACAGACCCTATCATCAGAAACGAGGGCTCTTTCTTGAATATCCATTCTGCCAGGCTCTGAGCTCCTGGAAGTCAGGGGCTCTGCAATGCCAAGCTCCAGTCACACCTGCCTGCCATGTGGTACATGGCAACGTGCCTATGAAGAGGCATGGAGCTTCCAGAAACTCTCCCAGGCAGATGGCTGATGGGTGTATGGCATGGGACATAGAGTGAATCCGAAACTAAAAGAAAGCTTTAAAAAGATGCCTCAAAACCTGAGGAAAATGTGTTTCAGGAACTCAGAAGCCATGGAAGATACTCAGGAGCCAGCAACTGTGTGGACACCAAGTAACATGAATCAAGTACAGCAGACTCCAGCTGCAGGGGCCGAGCACACAAAGCAGGAGAGGGGAGGTGAGCCTGGGGCTCCACTGGGGCCAGAGACTGCTGGTGAGAAAGGACACAGAAGCTGAGGTCTCCTCCCTCCAGCACCCAAGCCCTGGCAAGCCACCGTGTGCATCGTGTGGGTTCTTTTATTATTTCACTTGTTGTTGAAGTTGAATGAACCCTTTAAGTAGATTTTGCTCAGATAAAACAATATAATTTTCAATAAAATGGTAATTATCAAAAGACATTTAAGATGAACCATCACAGAAGAAAATGCTTTCATCCACTCCACAGTTGAGTGGCCGCCTACCATGTGGCAGGTAGTAGAAAAACTAGGACGAAATGTCTTGGTTTCTACTCTCAAGAAGTTCCCTTGAGCACTGGGATGCAGCTGTGAAGAGGAATATATTAACTTCACTTAAAAGGACATGTGCACGTACAGCAGGGACATGGCGCAGGAGCACAGGCCTGCTGACTCGTCTGATTTGGAGGAGGTCCCCTAAGTGCTTAGGGCGGCAGGAGTGTAGGAGTGCCTCTTGGTGCCTTGGTAATTTGTCCCGACTACCCTGACAAACCATTCTTTTTACTCTTCTTTTTAAAAGACAAACACTAATAACGGAAGCAGAAGGGATAAAAATTCCTCCAACAACTCACTCATGTACACGCTAATGTTAATGAAGCCCCTAATGTGTGTAAACAATTGGACTAGGCAATGTAGGAGATTCTAAAGACCATTAAAATATCTGCACAACACTTTTCCATTTTACCATTTAAAGTTTAAGTGAATTTGTCCATCTACTCTGGATCTTTCCCTGGATATTTTAAAAACATCCGATTTTATTTTTTCAGACTGTTGTAGGGAATCGGCTCCCATCCATCCAATCTAAGTACTCAAGCCACGTTAGTTAAACCTTCTGCATCCAAGGCAAAAGAGCCTCGGAGACTCGGACTCCCTGGCACCTCCCTTCAAGCGGATCCTCATAAACAGTCCATTTGTGTCATTAATGTGACTGATGTGTAAAAGGTGAGATATCAAATTAGAAAGGAAATAAATGCAGTGCCTAGCTCCCAAAGACAGGACTAGAAAAGGAGGAAGAACACCTATTCAAAAAGAGGAAGTACAGAGCTGGGCACAGCTCAGTCTCCTGGTGAGCCGCATCTTGGGCACAGCTGTATTGGGAGGATGACTGTGTACTGTTTCAGAGGACCACCCAAACGCTGGAACGTGACATTAATTCAAAGTATGATTGTCCAGGCTTGCTCAGTACCTACTGTCTTTTTTTTTTTGAGATGGAGCTTCACTCGTTGCCCAGACTGGAGTGCAATGGTGCAATCTTGGCTCACTGCAACCTCTGCCTCCCGGGTTCAAGCGATTCTCCTGCCTTGGCCTCCTGAGTAGCTGGGTTTACAGGCATGCGCCACCACGCCCAGCTAATTTTGTATTTTTTTTTTTTTTTTTTAGTAGAGACAGGGTTTTTCCATGTTGGTTAGGCTGGTCTCGAACTCCAGACTTCAGTTGATCCACTCACCTTGGCCTCCCAAAGTGCTGGGATTACAGGTGTGAGCCACTGCACCCGGCCTCTATTGCCATTTCTATTGTTACTAGCCCTGGCTTTCCCCTGGGGTATCCTCTCATCCCCTTCCTTCTAGGTTACAGAGTTTAGATGAAGTTGACCTCACCCCTTGAAACGTAGGAGGAAGAGAAGCCCCTTTTCTGTCTGGTCAGCTGAGAGGTCAGGGTGGCAGCCCAGAGCTGCGGGGGCACCTTGCTTCCATGCAGGAAGGATGGCCTGACTGAAAAAGTGGAGGCTGGGGGTGGGGTGGGGTATGAGAATGATGGTAACTTCAGGCCACAGATCCAGCTGTGCCTGGATTTCAGTTTCATGAGCCAACAGATGCCATTTCATTTGCTTGTATGTTTAAGCCACTGTGGGTTCAGTTTCACTCACTTGACACAGAAGCGAAAGTCTTGAGTAATATTGTGTACTTAATAAAATCAATTACGCTTATAAAAAATTCACTTATCAGTGTGACACAGTACAAAGAACTAAATGGAAGTCAGGAGTAGGTTCTAACGTAGAGTCTACTTTCCCGCCAATTCTGCTAGTGATTTGATCAAATCACTCTCTTTCACAAGCGGCCTCTTCTGTAAAACAAGGATTCTCTGAAAGAGGAAGATGAATGTTGGAGGAACTTAAGACAGAACAAAGGCACCAGAATAGCATGCTCAGAAGAGGCTAGAGAGCCTGTACCCTGTGTATATATAGCTGCTCCCAACCTTAAGGTACAGCAGGCCACTGGAGGAATATTCCAGAAGGCCAGTACCTGACTGCAGCAAAAACAATGCTAACGGGAATAGAGGAGACAAGGAGGATTTGTAACAGGGCTTAATTCCTAGTAGCACATGCAGCGACAAGAGCAAATTTAATCTGAAAATGTGATTTCCCCCCCTTTGTCCTTGTATCAGTTAAAATTCAAAAGGAGCAAGAACTATAGTTAGAAATATTCCTTTTATGTCATCTGACCTAAGAAATCTAAATTTCTTTTAAATTGTACTTCATATAAGCCCAAAGTAATGAAATATACTTCGGTATATTCAAAACTGAGCAGGAACCATAAAATTAATGCACATTAATTAGAAGTTTTCTAGTCCCTTAAGGCAGGGCCTAGATAGTCCCACCTCACCCCTGAGTGGGGTGGGGAGGACCCTGAATCATGGACCTCTTTTTAGGCACTCTCTTTACAAGCATGCACGCCACAGCTCAAACATGCAGAGAAGATCAGTGTAGTCCCTGGGCAAGGACAGGTACATTCACGAAATGTTCACATTTTGGAAGTTAAACCACCCAAAAGAAAAACAGGCAAGATACATATATATATATATATATATATAGATAGATAGATAGATATAGATAGATATAGATATATATATAGATAGATAGATAGATAGATAGATAGATAGATAGATAGATAGATACACACACACACACGTATACGGAATTAACAGAAGAATGAATGCAAACAGTCAATTAACTTGCAAAAACAGTTTTCCTGTTTTAAAATTAAAACAATGAGATAGCAATTTCTCATCTGCCAGACACTGAAAAATAGATTAAAATGTTGGTTAAGAATAGGTAAATATGTACTCACAATATTTTCAGCTTTTTTAGAGAGCAATTTGGCAACATCTATTAAAATTTTAAATCAATTACAGGCCTTGTGTTTTATTGTTTACAATAGCAAGTTGCCGACTAACTCTCAAATAGTGTAAAATGCATCCTCGAATAGGAAAAAAATGTATATGCATATGTGTATGTGTGTATAAACATATACTTATATGGGGGAGAAAGAGGAGAGGGAAAGTAAATGAGGCAAAACAATTGGTGAATCTGGGTAAGGGATACTATATGGGTATTTCTTGTACTGGTCTTGCAACTTATAAGTTTGAAATCATATTTATATAAAGTTTAAAACATAAAAAGAAATGATTTGAGTCTTAAAATAGAGAGTCCTCCAAGACATGATGTTAAATAAAAAGAGCAAATGCTAAGAACAAATTACGTAGTATGATCTCATATAAAAGAATATAAATTCACAGAAAAAGATAGAAATGACACACATCAAACTACTGATGTTCTCTCTGGGGAATTTGGTATTCAGAGGGGGAGGTAATAGTGAACTCATATTTTGCTCAAAGTACTTCTAAATTACTTGTGCAAAAATGTATGACATTTACACATTCTGTTTACAACAGGATGTGTGTTAACATTTCTGGAGCTGTGACATCAATAAACTTCATTTGCAGGGAAAAAACTCTCAAAGTCTGCAGCAGGGACTCTCAGAATAAGAAGGAAAACACTCCTTGAGAAACCCTGGTTCCCTATCCAGAGTGAGATGGTCACGGGACTCCACACAGCTCACACGTGACTCTTCCCCTCGGGATATGGCTGCTGAAGAGCTGGCAGGGTTCCTTCCCTAAACTTCTGACGGGAATCAGAATATGCAATTCTAAAATATGCCACTTTTGAATAAGGATTATTTTTAGCTAAAGGCAACTGAGAAGCAACAGATGCAGAAAGAACTCTCTATTGCTGCCTGAAAGGGCTTAAATTCCTGTCTGTAAAGGTATTCCCACTTTCCCGTACCAGGAAAAGGAAAACAATTCATTACCAGAGAGATGAAACTGGGCCGAGACGGCATCAACAGGCCTTACTAAACAGCCTTTGTCTTCCATTTGTTTCCCCGTATATCCACCTCCCCACATTTTACCACCCCCAAGAAGCCTAGAAACCCCACTTTCTTTTGTCTAGGAACTTCTCCGCAATTTATCATCCTTTGTTAAAATGGTATATGAGCTCTCAAACCTAACCACTTCTTTGGGGTTTCCTCTTTTGTGTGGAGACCTCTTGGGCACATAAAATTTAAAACACCAATTAAATGTATATGTCCTTTTCTCCTGTTAATATGTCTTTCACCACTGTAATTCACAGGCCCCAGCCACAAACCTAAGAGGATAGAGGGAACACTCTCCTTCCTCTTACACTTTTTTGGCTAGCTGAACTTGTTATATTTAATTCATTTTTACATACAACAGGGGATGATTACAAAAGGGGAGCTGATGTTTCAAAGAAAACTACATTGAATGATTTGGAAAGGCTCTAGACTAAAAACTATTGTCAAAACCAGGTGTGAGAAAATGAGAAAAATCAAAAAGGCTAGGGCTGTACTCAGATTTCTAAGTACACCTAAGTTTTGCTCTACTTTGAAGAAATCCAAAGTGGTAACAGTAAGTGATACATTACGAGCATGCTTTACACAAGAGAGGGCTCCAAGCAATGAATCCATGTTCAAAAGTCCTTGGCTCTTCCAAGTGGCAAACGCAAGCACTCCCTTGGAAAGGGCCTTGGTTCGACATCAATCATTGGAAAATAATGTAGATTTATTAAGTTTTAAAATAAAATCATTATGGTGTGCATGTTTTTAAAGATTCCTGGGAGTAAGCAGACTGGCTCCAGCTGGACAAGAGCATCTTCTCTACGGGCTCTGTGCCTGAAACTCTGCACTAGAATCCCTGCACTAGAATCCTGAAGCACACGCAGGTTTGCGGACCACTGTGCTCACTCTGAGGAACTGAGGAACCCACCTGCTGCTGGGCATCACATCATTCTGCCTAAGGATACCTACTAAATGCTTAGAAAGGAGGGAGGCTGTGCATCTGCATGTCTCAAAGGACTACTCCCCTCTCGTTTGATTTTTAGCTTCTGGACCCTTTCCTTGTGTAAGTGGGTTTGCTCTTGAAAAGAATAAGCAAGATAACACATGTGGAAGCCTCTAGCATGGACCCACTATACAGGACATGTCAATCATTTGTGGGGTTTCAAACTGAAATCTTTCTTGATCAAACCCTCAAACACACTTCTAATTGCCTGTTTGCTGTAACTTGACTTCAAATGTCTTCTCTTTTCAAGTGGAGGTTTCCTGCTGTGGCCCCAGGGAATAGCTGCTACCTCTGGGCGCTGGTCTGGGCACTGCTGCCTTTTCGTTTTTTTTCTTTTTGAGACAGGGTCTTGCTCTGTGGAACAGGCTGGAGTGTAGTGGTGCAACCATAGCTCACTGTAGCCTTGATTTACTGGGCTCAAGTAATCCTCCCACCTCAGCCTCTTAAGTAGCTGGGACTACAGGCGGCATGTAGTCACCATGCCTGGATTTTTTTTTTTGGTGGAGACGCAGTCTTGCTCAATTGCCCAGGCTGGAGTGCAGTGGCGTGATCTCGGCTCACAGCAACCTCTGCCTCCTAGGTTCACGCCTTTCTCCTGCCTCAGCCTCCCGAGTAGCTGGGACTACAGGCACCTGCCACCACGCCTGGCTAATTTTTTTTGTATTTTTAGTAGAGACAGGGTTTCACTGTTAGCCAGGATGGTCTTGATCTCCTGACCTCATGATCCGCCCGCCTTGGCCTCATGCCTGGATAATTTAAAAAACAAAACAAAACAAAAACCTTCAAAACCTAGGAAAATAGTTTTTATTTTTATAAAGATGGGGTCCTTACTATGTTGCCCAGGCTGGTCTCAAACTCCTGGCCTCAAGCTATCCTCCAGCTTCAGCTTCCCAAAGCGCTGGGATTATAAGTGTGAGCCACCACACCTGGCCTGGTCTCCTGATTTGTTAATCTTCCCTGGGGTTAAGTTCTAATTTCTGAGACTAAATCATAAAAGGCCCTAGAAAGCCCTGGGGCTTCTTCCTAGAGGGCAGCTGTGCCTCTTATACTTCCCTGATAATCACAGAGGAAAGGGAGATGGATCATCTACTCATATTCTTACTGAGAGGAAATCACACTCCGGCTCCTCAGAAGCAGCCAGGTTTTCCTCAACACTTTCTCTTAGGAGTTTCCTTTGGTTGAAATGCTCATGAAATGCAAGGTGTGCTAAGGTATTAATATTTCCTCAGTCATTTTCCTACTACGTCTGTTGGCTTCAATATGAAATCCAAAAGCCAACCCTATGTCACAACACTGATAAGGTTTACACCTATTTGTTTTAAGTTTGCTAATAGCATTTTCTGAAATTTCATACTTATGGAATGATGATGAATTATATGTTTGAATCCATGAAAGGACAAAGTTACGATAATCCAGTTTTTAAAAGCAATTACTTCTTTTGTAGGATTAATTCATTAGGGAATTAAAAGAGCAAGAAATTACCATTAAACATTGATAGAGAGAAAGAAGACAGCTAGCTGCATCACCTAAATTTTAGAATTTCTCACATTTCTGAGTGAAATAATATATTCATTTAAGCCTTTGCGTCATACTTAAAATAATTAAAAAGCAAACACATATATGGTTATTCTATAAAAGTGAGTGTGTGTGAAAATACTCCAGAAACATTCATTCTTTGGGTTCACAGATATTCAAATATCTGTGGTTTTTGGTGGCAAAAATATTCCTTCAGTATATGATTAATGTTTTCAATGATGGTTCGTTTCCCAATGACTCCACCAGTATCTACTTCAATTAGTTTTAGAAAAACAAATCAGTTTCTTTACGTAGCTCTAAAATTAATCTAGAAAGTAAAAACAAACAATGGCTTAAAAAGTGTCTGAGTGTGGACCAACAGCCTAACAGAGCTTCAGCGCGGCTTCTCCTCATTCAGGAAGCATGTGCCGGAGGGCGAACGAGGGCTTTCTGGAATGTCTGTGTTTCTGGCCATATATGTTGTTATTTCAATAGCATTTCTCCCCTCCTGCTCTCCTTCCCTCCTCTCTGAGCAAAAGACCCAGGCCACAAATGACTCCTTACAACAACCCTTGTCTTCCATGCGCACCCATTCTACTGGAATCACTCCATCCACAAGTACTTGCAGAGCACTGACTACACGGCAGGCACCATTCTGGGCACAGTTCGATTTAGTCTGGAAAAACAAAATGCTTTCTTGGAGCTTACGATCTAGCAGAGTATAACAAAGCTCTTCTCTGCACAGGGACCAGGGCAGCGACAGCACTGACCCTCCCGAATCCGCAGGCGGCCTGCTGTCAGGGGCTCCACCAGCTTTGCAGTTGCTTTTCTTCCAGAAAGACTTCCTCCTTGTTAATCTGCAAGCCTGATTTAGATCAAGGCCGCAGGGGATGTCATTCACCACTGTCCTAAAAATGCTCCCTAACGGCTTCTATTTTCCTCTAACTAGTGATTATATTCTCAGCAGTATACAGGGGTCAGGGCTGATCTGACCAGCGCCCAGGCAGAAGTGAGAGAGGGGTAGAGATCATAGCTTTGGAGAAAAATGATGGTGAGGGCCTTGGAAAAATACTGTCATTCCCAACCCAACCTCCCAACTCCGCACAACAAGGTAAAATAATTTAAGATTCTATGCTTACACATCCCTTTTGGTTTAACCAATGCCACACGTGTGGATGGATGTTTTTTAGAAAGGAAGTCACTAAATCCTCATTTAAATGGAAGCTATTATCTTCCTTATATAAGAAATATAAAGGAATGAAGGTTCTTGTTGCGAATTGTTTCACATGTGGTGAAAGCGCAATGTGGATCTGGCGAGGGCTGCAGTTCATTTTGAAAGAACTAACACACGAGAGGGAACCAGCAAGATCGCATTGGAGGTGGTCTCCAACCAAAACTGGACGTGCAGGTTAAGGACTAGAGCTCTTAACCTTGTTGGCTCGAAGTTTTGAAAATCAAGGATTCTCAAAACAAAAAATGTGTGTATATATATACACACACATATATACATAAACACATAACATATATACACACATATATACACACGTATATATACATATATACATATATACACATACATGTATACATATATGTATATATACAAATATATCTATGTATATATACATATGCATATATACACACATATACATACATGTATATATGCATATATACACACATATACATACATGTATATATGCATATATACACACATATACATACATGTATATATGCACATATATACACACATATGTATATATACACATCTGTACATATATGTATCTACACACATGTACACATCTGTGCACGTACGTATATACACATATGTACATATATGTGTATAGGTACATATACACACGTACATATATGTGCATATAGACACACATATACCCATATGCACATGTGTATATAGATATATACATATATGTATACATACACACACGTACACATATATACACATATGTGCACATACACGTACACACATATGTATATATACACATATGTACACGTGTATATATACACACACACATACAACTTTCGTGGACAAAAAAGGGGGCTCACAGATCTATGGCCTCCTAAGAGTAGAGATCAGGTATCCTCTCTGTAAAGAGCCAAGTAGGTCAGATGCAGTGGCTCACGCCTGTAATCCAGCATTTTGGGAGGCCAAGGCAGGCGAATCACTTGAGGTCAGGAGTTTGAGACCAGCCTGGCCAACGTGGTGAAACCCTGTCTCTACTAAAAATACAAAAATTAGCCGGGATTGGTGGTGGAAGTAAATGAATGGATAGCTCCATTCATTCACAGTAATGGATGGTTAGCTGTGTTCCAAGAAAACTTTATGTATGAACACAGAAATCTTAATTTCTTATATTTTCACGTTAGTAAATATTCCTCCTGATTTTTTTGTTTTTCCAAAATCAGGAAATGTAAAATCCATTCTGAGCTTGCAGGTCATACAAAACCAGGAGCGGGGCAGGGCCAAGCCCACGGACTATAGATCGTCAGTCCTTTTTGGTAGCACTACAGTCCAGCACCGTGCCTGGCCCCCAAGTCATCAATGAAGACGGAGGTGCTTATCTGTCCAGGAGGCAACAAGCAATGCTGGGAAGAACGCCAGGGAGGCACTAAGGCACGTGGCTCTGGTTCCCCTTCTGGCTTCGGTTCTCTCCATGAACATCACCTTCTCTCTGGACTCGACTTCCCTAACTGCAAAATAGAGCGTGCTATTAAGTGAGTCCCTCCTGCCTCTGAACTTCTCTGATCCCTCACATACAACTAAGTAAGAGAAAACTGTATCCATGAGGTCAAACAATATAGGAAGTCAAACCTGCAAACAAGTTCACAAGCTCCAATGAAGCCGGAAAAGGCACCGTTTGGGTCAAGTGTGTATCTGAAAAACATTGGCAAGATGGCAATTTCCTGTCAAAGGGAAACCCCAGATTTCAGTTCATATTCCACTTTTTTGCTACACAAGGGCCTGGGCCGAGGAGAAAACCTGTTGAATGCACCACAGCAGGACGGTTAGAATGTCTTAGTGAACACTTCGCTTTAGAGGAAAGTAGCTCCCCAACAAACCAACACCATTGCATTTTGTTTGCTATTATTCTACTGAGCTTGGATTGGAGGAGACACACACAGGTAAACAGACAATTTTTTTTTTTTTTTTTGGGGGGAGACGGAGTCTCACTCTGTCACCCTGGCTGGAGTGCAATGGCACCATCTCGGCTCACTGCAACCTCTGCTTCCTGGGTTCAAGCGATTCTTGTGCCTCACCCTCCTGAGTAGCCGGGATTACAGGTGTGCGCCACCGCACCTGGCTAATTTTTGTATTTTTAGTAGAGACGGGGTTTCACCATGTTGGCCAGGCTGGTCTCGAACTCCTGACCTCAAGCGATCTGCCCTCCTCGGCCTCCCAAAGTGTTGAGACTACAGGCATGAGCCACCACGCCCGGCTAAAGAGACAATTTTAAGACTACAACTCAGAAGGGAGAGAGAGGAGAGGGCCAGGTGGTGGGGGCCCCTGAGCAGATGGAGAGGAAGGGACCACGTGCGGCCCTGGTGCTGACAGAGAGAGCGAGCCAGAGGGCAGCGGAGCGCCAGGTCGCAGACACACAGGGCACACCTGCTACTGAAGGCAATGGGGTGGGGGCACCAGTGGACACCACCCTCGTTCAAGAATGACTGAAAAGGGATGGGAGCTGTCAGAAGGCAGGAAGCAGGAAGCCCTATTAGAAAGCTCCAGCAGGTGAGAAGTCATGAGGCCTCGTAAGAGAAAACTGTGGCCGGCACAGTGTGGCAAGTGAGGAGAAGGAAGCCACCTGTGTGAACTCCCAGTTGTGCTGTCCTGGGAGATGGACAGGTCATGGCACAACCAAGGCAGCTGCAGAACCCAGGAGCGGGGCTGGGGATGAGAGTAAAACAGAGGACACCACCGGTGCCAGGCAGACTGGGCTCTGACGGGGGAAGCAATGGCACCTGCACTGCTGATCACAACAGAGAAACGAGCCCGGCTCCCAAAGGCTCTGCTGGGTTAGCAACGCTCCCACTGAAAGGCATTCCTGGGTATTCACAGAGATGAGCAAAATAAGAACCAGCACTTCTGTATCAATGCTGGCCACACTTAGAAGAAAACGCTTAACACGAGACAAGACTCAGCACTTCAGAGGTGAAGAAAGGTAGACAGCTTCAGAAACTTGCTGTAAAAACTTACTCACCTAATAACCTAGTGAGAGGGAGATACTGTTTAAAGCAAGTCAGTGTGGTAGCACAGTCTGTGGATGGCGAATTACACAGAAAAAACTAGTGCCGAATTAAGAGAACTATCAAAGGCTTCCAGCGAAGAAAGGAGAAGCTGGCGAAATCTCTGCAAGGCTCCAGCAGATGCCGTGAGAAGCCCCGGACTCTCCCCGGCTCAAGGCCTGATCTCTAGAGATGGACCCAAGCCCTCTGGGATCACCACGGAGCCCGAGCAGCTCCCTAGACACTCACCTTTCCCGTTAACAGCTAAGCCTGTGGCCATGGCTGCAGTCACAGGGCCGGGCACCTGAGGCACTAGCGGGTGTATCCTGGGCCTGCTCCCCATCCTGGCTCTCTCGGCACCGGGGCCCAATAAAGCTCCGACCGGCTTTTCCGCTGCCACTTCGGGTGCCACTGTGTCCTCCTGACCCTGCTCGACGGGGTCCAGTTTCTCGGGGCTCTCGCTCTGAAAGCCGTCCACTGCGGTCCTGCTCTTAACGGGGCTTTTAGGCACGAGGATCTTGATACCTGACTTCGCTAGGTCCATGTTCTTCCGGCTGGAGAGAGATGGAGCTGTGTTCTTCCTGAACTTCTGGCTGGCAGCAAACAGCTGGCTGTTTTTGGATTCGTGGTCTTTCCCAATCACGAGTGCCTTAGGAGAGGTCTTAGAAAAGTTGCTGTTGGTGGATCTGGAGATTTGTTTCCTAGCATTGTTGGGAGAGGTCCTGTTTGTTCTGGTCAATGTGCTCTCCTTCTGCTTCTCCGTGTGGCGTCTGTTGAAGTCGTGGATGTATTCCTCACAGTTCACGAGGTGCTGTTCCGGCTCCCAAGTGTCGTCGTCGCTGTCATAGCCTTTCCACCGAACCAAATACTCTGTCTTCCCTTTTTTATTTTTCCTTTTGTCAACAATCCTTTCAACCTGTTCATAAAAGGAAAAAAATAGTTTAAAAAAAATCAAAATTTGGGGGGAAAAGTGCAAGTTTCATTAGGAAACATCAAAAATAGCAAAAACCACAATAGATGATAAAATGATCTCTTCTGCAACCTCAATAAAATAGTAATAGGCCATTTGGGTTGTGGGCAATTTCCCTCAAAGTAAGTCAAACAAGATGCTAAATTTTTATGCTGAGAACGTGTGGATATGCATTAGGTGACTTATGTTTCTTGTGACTGAAAGGGGCTCTCTGCTATTTCTGTGTTGAAGCCTGACCACCGAGTTGGTTTCCACACTCATGGCTGGAGCAGCTCGAGGCATCTGCAGCTGTGCCTGGTCATCCCAGGGTTCCAGCAGCGGGCACCCAGGCAACAGCCTGGAGTGGTGACAGCAATGAGCTACAAGGCGCTGAGAACCTTCTGTGGTGTGAAACTGCCATCAAAGAAACATATGATCTGTATCACAAGTATCATTCAGAAGCACTCAATTAAAACTAAAAAGGTCAACAGAGAACATCATACTTGATTGTAATAAAACAGTCTAGAGCGATCAGGTTATTTTCAAATCTTGGTTTTAATTAATTTTACACTAACATCTTTCAATGGAGATGCTGTTAATCATTGAAATGGATGACCAATACATTTTGGATCAAATTTATCAATTCACACAACCCTGCCTTGTAAGCACGTTTTATCACCGTGACAAATTCTACTACCTGAACATCTGAAGCGTAAATGGAAGAGAGATCTTCCGCTACTCACATGAACAAGAATTATGTGACATAGTGCCTCCATACGTTACTGAAGAAATACCTAGAATCTGTTGTTACATCTGCAGTTACTATAAAAGCATCAGCTTGCATCCTGGGGGCAGCATGTGACTCTGTATCTTGTGGGCAGAGGCCTACAGCCACGGAGTGGCTCTTTAATTAAGAACGCAAAGGTCTGCACCTATCAATTATTAAGAACGTCAGTACATTTCTGGCAGTTAGAGGTAGGTCAGGCGAAACTATGGCATGCCTGGTTCTCTAACATCCCCAAATACTCGAGTCTAATGAGTAGAAGTGCAGATGATCGTAGAGAACGGGAGAATACCCCATCCCCATCATTTTCTCTGCTCTCAAAGAAATAAAAAACTCTCCAGTATATCTACTTGAGATAGAGAAAACTGAAGCCCTTAACTACTGAACAGCCTAAAATTAAATACATATTATTGCTTCTGAGAAAAAAGGATTAGGAACAGCAAGACCTTAGCTCATCACAGGGCCGATTTCACGTCTGACAGATCTCCACAGAGTCAGAATTAACGTCAGGTCAGCAAGGGCGAGTCCACGCGGTCCGTATCATAGCAGGGAAAGCTTTTGAAAGCGATTTTTCCCTTGCTCCTTCACTTGTGAATAGTTGTGTATGAGGGTGTTATTTCAATTTAAGTAAAAGACATATTTCCGGAAAAGTCCACATAAATGACGTTTTTGCAGAAATAGTTTAAGAGTTTTAAAAGAAAAGGGGCAAAGAGATTATGTCTTGTAGGAAAGCTATGTTTCATGTTCCCCCTGCCTCCTGCCCAACCCACCTTAAATCAATGTCCACTCCAGAAGCGGGCAGTATACTAAACCAGAGTATTCCCGTTTGCTTTCCTCTGTTTCCTTAGAGCCGAGGCAGGAGCCTGGTGGAGCACACTGCTTTTGTTTCCCCTCCCTCCTTAACCATGTACCACTGGTTCCCCCAGGGCCAGCATCCCTGGGGACCTGCTGCTGCCAGGCCCCAGGCAGATCCTGTCCCTCCCTCCTCAGGAAATTGAGCAAAGAGGAAAAGCAACAGTAGCCTCCGCAGCTAAGGGTAGGTGTGTGCTCCGTTTTTAGGCATACTCAGTGGCCAGACTGAGTATACATAAGGAAGTCATAGTGGACACATTAGACCAGGAGTTGGCAAACTTTACATAAACTGCCAAAGAGTAAATGTTTTAGGCTTATGGGTCATCTGGTCTCCCAATCACTTAACCCTGTTCTTGTAGCAAGGAAGTAGCGAGACACAATATGTAATGAATGAAATGGCATTAAACAAAGACAAAAACAAAAAAACCCTCTATCTATGGACACTAAAATTTGAATTTTATAACTGTCACACATCATAAAATATTATTATTCTTTTGATCTTTTCCAGCTAGTAAAAAAATGTGGGCCGGGCACGGTGGCTCACGCCCGTAATTCCAGCACTTTGGGAGGCCAAGGCGGGCGGATCACGAGGTCAGGAGTTTGAGACCAGCCTGGACAACATGGTGAAACCCCGTCTCTACTAAAAATACACAAAATTAGCTGGGCATGGTGGTGCACACCTGTAGTCCCAGCTACTCAGGAGGCTGAAGCAGGAGAATTGCTTGAACCAGGAGGTGGAGGTTGCGGTGAGCCAAGATCGAGCCACTGCACTCCAGCTTGGGCGACAGTGCAAGACTCCGTCTCCAAAAAAAGAAAAAAAAAAAGGTATGAAAACCATTCTTTGAGTTAACCAGCAGGCAGCCATAGCTTGAGATCTCAGCATCAGACTGTGAAGGAGCAATAAGACATCCAGGGGCAGGCAAACTGCTCCATTAATTATTGTGATGGAAACATTATGCAAGTCTGACAAGGAGATAACTCTGCACCCAATAACAGCAGAATATACATTCTTCTCAAGCACACACAGGATACTCGCCAGCACAGACCATATGCTAAGTCTTAAGATAAGCTCAGTACATTTAAAAGGATTGCAATCATGCAAGTTCTATCTCCAAATGGGGATGATACTGAAAATAACAAAGAAGTTGGGAAAATTCATAAATATGCAGAAATTAACCCATGCTAAATAATAAATGGGCCACCTCCCCCCAAAATGTCTCAAGAGAAGTTGGAAACCACAACATACCAAAACTTATGGAATACAGCAAAAGCAGTGATGGGAGGGAAATTTCTACCAGTGAACACCTACACTAAAAAGAAGAAAGACCTCAAATCAATAACCTAACCCTTTATCTTAGGACACTGGCAAAAAAGGAAACTAAACCCAAGGCAAGCAGAAGAAAAGAAACAATTTAGAACTTAATAAACTGAAAAGCAATATTTTAAAAGCAACACAACCAAAAGTTTCTTTAAAAAAAATTAACAAAATTGACAAACTTTTACTTATTTTGATTAAGAAAAATAAACATCCACATTTCTAATACCAGGAATTAAAGAGGGAACATTACTACAAACCATATGGAAATAAAAATAATTAAAATACTATGAACAACTATATGCCAATAATTTTAACAACTCAGATGAAATAAACAAATTCCTAGAAAGATACAAACTAGTCAAAATGAACCAAGAAAATCTAAACAGGCCTATATAAGACTGATCATCAAAACCTCCCTTAAAAAAAGCATAGGATTAGATAGCTTCACTGGTGAATTCTACCAAAATTTTTTTAAATACCTGTTCTTCATAAACTCTTCCAGTAATTAGAAAACAATTTACCACACTTTATATGAGGCCACTATTTACCTAATACCAAAACAAAAGACATCACAAGAAAGCTATAGACCTATACCTCTTTTATGAATATAGACACAAAAATCCTCAACAAAACATTTGCAAATTGAATTCTGCAATATACAAAAATGACCATGACCAAGAAGGATTTATTCCAAAAATGCAAGGCTGGTTTAATATGTGAAAGTCAATTAACATTCATATGCCACATCAATAGAATAAAGGGGAAAAAATCACATATTGTTTCAACAGATGCAGAAAAAACACCTAAGAAAATTCAACACCTCTTCATGATTAAAAAAAAAAAAAGAAGTCAGTAAACTAGAAATAGAGGGAACTTCCTCAACTTAATAAAAGGAATCTATGAAAAACACACAAATAACATCACACAGAATACTGAAAGACTAAAAGGTTCCCCCTAAGATCAGAAAAACAAGATGTTTGTTCTTGCCACTTCTATTCAACATTGTATTGGAGTTCTAGCTAGTTCTGGCTGAGTGACTAGACAAGAAACACAAAGATATCTGAATTGGAAAGGAAGACGTACAATTATTGCTATTTGCATATGACATACTCTTCTATACAGAAAAGTTTAAGGAGTCCATTAAAAACTATTAGAACAAAGAAGTTCACCAAGATTGCAAGAGACAAAGCAACATACAAAAATCAATTTTTAAAATGGAATAACTGCATTGTATTTCTATACAGTAGCAATGATCAAACCAAATATGAAATTAAGAAAGTCTCAGTTATATCACCAAAAAGAAAAAAAACAGGAATAAAAGAGGTGTAAAACTTATAAAGTGGAAACTATAAAGCATTATTGAAATAAATATCTAATTAAATGGAAAGACATTCCATGTTTATGGATTTGGGGACTTAATACTATTAATACCTTAAAACTCTCCAAATTGATCTTTAGATTCGACGTAACTCTTATTAACGTTAAAGTTGTTTTCTTTGTAGAAACTGGCATGCTAATCCCAAAATTCACATGGAATTGGTAAGAACAATTGAGAACAGCCCAAAAAATTTTCAAAAAGAAGAAAAAGTTGAAGAACTCACACTAACTGGTTTCAACTTAATACAAAGCTACAGTAATTAATATACTATGAAACTGGCAGCGTGGAACTACAGACATATAGCCTAATGGAATAGAAGGCTCTGAAATAAACTCCCTTATATATGGTCAAATATTTTGGACAACACTGCCACTACCATTCCATGGGGAAAAGAATAATCTTTTTAACAAATAATCTTGGGACAACTGGATATCCATATGCCAAAGAGGCAAGTTGGACCTTTACACCTCATACCACACATTAAGTTGGTCAAAGATCTACAAGAAAGAGTTAAAATTATAAAATTCTTAAAAGAATATAGCGGTGTAATTTGTTGTCACTTTAAATTAGGCAGTGATTTCTTGCATATGGCACCAGAAGCAATGGCAACGAAAGAAAAAAAGTGGATTAAACTAGATATCAAATTAAAAACTTTTGTGCTTCAAAGGATACCACCAAGAAAGTGAGAGAATAACCTACAGAATGGGAGGAAAAAAATTGTTTTGATAAGGGACTTATATCAAACATATAAAGTCTTACAGTTCAATAATAAAAAGACAACCCAGTTTAACAATGGCAAAGGACCTGAATAGACATTTCTCCGAAGAAGATACACAAATGACCAGTAAAGCACACGGAAAGACGCTCAACATCATTAGCCATCGGGGAAATGCATATCACAACCACAATGCGGGTACACTTCACAGCCGGTAGGATGGCTGTAATAAAAAGGGTAAGCAGTGGTGAGGGTGGAAAGGAATGGGAACTGTCATGTACTGCTTGTGGTAATGTAAAATGGTACAGCCACATTGGAAAACAGTCTCGTTGTTCCTCGAATAATTAGAGTTACCATATGACCCAGCAACTCCACTCCTAGGTATCTACCCAACAGAAAGAAAACCTGTCCCCACCAAAACTTACAGAAGAATGTTCATAGCAGCACTGTTTATAATACTCAAAAAGTAGAAACAATCCGAATGTCTATTAATTGATGAGTAAGTAACAAAATGTGGCATATCTATACTACAGAATATTATTCAGCCACAGAAAGGAATGAAGTACTGATACAAGCTACAACATGGATGGACTTTAAAAACCTTACGCTATGTAAAAGAAGTCAGTCACATACATGATGCCATTTATAAAAAATAACCAGAATGGGCCATTTTATAGAGACAGAAAATAGACTAGTGGCTGCTTAGGGCTGGGGGGAAGGTAATAGGGGTAAATAGGAAGATGATAGCTAATGGATACTAGATTTCTTTTTGAGGTGATGAAAATGTACTAAACTCAACTGTGGTGACGGACACAAAACTGTATATGCTAACAGCCACTGAATTCTCTAATTTAAATGGGTAAACTGGTATGTGAGTTAATCTCAAAAAAGCAGTTTAAAGAAAGGGGGAAGTGAAATAAAGACACTTTCAGAAGAATAAGAGCTAAAAGAACTTTTTGCAAGAGACAAAAGGAAATTTGAAGGGTCTGAGATTTTACCTGCTTGCAAACTATCAAGCTATAACTTGTTTTTGACATTTTCATGGATGCTGGCAGAAGACAAGAGTCCTCATCAGAGAAACAGTATAACAGTCACCCCTTATCAGTGGGGGATATACTCCAGGACCCCCTGCCGATGCCTGAAACCTCGGATAAAACCCAGCCCTATATGCACTCTGATCCATCTGATAACTGAACCAGCTACTAAGTCACTAATGAGGTGGTAGCATCTATGGCATGGAGACACTGAACAAAGGAACAATTCACGTCCTGGGCAAGACACATCAAGACAACATAAAATTTCATCACCCTGCTCAGAACGGTACACAAGTTAAAATAATGAATTGGCTGGGCGCAGCAGCTCACGTCTGTAATCCCAGCACTTTGGAAAGCTGAGGTGGCAGCATTGCTAGAACCTAGCAGTTTGAGGCCAGCGTGGACAACATAGCAAGACCCCATCTCTACAAAATATAAAAAAATTAGCTGGGCCTGGTGGAGTACACTTGTAATCCCAGCTACTTGGGAGGCTGAGGTAGGAGGATTACTTGAGCCAAGGAGGTCTAGGCTACAGTGAGCTGTGATCACACCACTGTACTCCAGACTGTGTGACAGAGTGGGACCCTGCCTCAAAGAAAAAAAAAAAATTATAAATAGTTTCTAAAATTTTCCATTTAATATTTTTGGGCCATGGTTGAACACGGGTAACTGAAACTGTGGAAAGTGAAAGCTTAAAGGGTAAACGGGGACTACCGCTTTTCCTACCCACAGCAGGAGCAGCTGTCAGCCTATTAGCATTGCTTGTACCGGTTACCTGAGCCTGTAATTCCTACAGGGCAATACAAAGACAGTCAGGTAAAAACTGCTGGAACAATAGGTTACATTACAAGAAAGGATCCCTGAGCTTGGGGATCCCAAATGCTTATAATGGGCATGCCTGCCCACATCCCATCTTTATCCTACAGCGCAGTAAACAAACTTACCTATGGCCTGGAGACACTATCTTGTCTCCGAGGCTAACTGCTTACACCAACACTACTGAAAAGACAGTCCACCACAAATGCGCTCACTCTCTTTTCCAGAGACATACAGAAATGCAAAAGATCCCTGGAGAACTCTCTCCCAACAAGACCCACTCCTTGTATTTATACTGTCTTGGCTTCTGTCAAATTTCCCTCTGCGTATCCACTCCATTAGCTACTCTGATCAATCTAATACAGGCTGGAACCAAATCCACTCAATTTGTCTCACACATCTAATAAAAGCTGCTATCAACAGAACTCCAATTATCATGATGAGCCAAACTAAAATTCTGACCTTAACCATGCTTCCCAGCATCCTGGACCCAGCCAGCTAAAGCAATACCATAAAACATCAGGGTCAACCTTAGCAAGCCATGTGGCTTTCTCCTGAAGCTTCTGAATGGACATTTCCTTTTGGTTGGGGCCACTGACACAGATAATACAAGATGTGTTAGCAATTGCATGAACTGTGTCTTGGCCCAAAGGAGGAAATCCACAGCAATCCTATCATCCATTAATGAATGCTTCCAGATGCTTTTATGGATCACTTTAGAGAACGTCACGGACAAATTTCCTACCACCATGTCTATGGCTCTCACAGTGGGGAAAGCTACTTGTAGGATGCACACACATGGTGAGTCAATGATCCCTCTGGGGGGCTGCCCCAGATACTCAAGGGTAGACTCATTTTGGAGAGTTTGCCACTGTTCTATGAGGACTACAGGATCTGATGGAGTTTTTTTCTTTACATACTCAAAGTTCTCTGATGATCACTGCTAAGGTGCAAGTCACCATGCTTCTAGGAGGAAGACAAGGGAGATAATACCTGCCCTTCACAGAGGGAGAGTGTAGTCTCAGTGTTGCATTGGTCCTGGAAAGTGCTGCTTACAATTACCAGTGAGCCCTGCATCATAGGGGCATAGGCTGACAGTGCCTTCAACAGAGCTTTCTAGATGGCTATGGCTCTTAAAGGTCTACAGCTCAGTTCAATCATTGAGTCTTGCCCTTGTTTTTGGAAGAACTGCCTGACAGTGGTCAGTCCAATCTATCCTGTTTGCCTGCTCCACCAGTCAGGTGGCACTCATCTGTGCCATGGCCATGAGTATGGGTGGGCAGACAGCCAGAGGTGCTAGCAGGTGTTCTGTGTGGCAGGTGCAGGCGCTGGCACCATCCCCTGCTGCTTCTGATAGAATTCTCAGCATGGGTCAAAGGAATGCACCAAATCGTCACCAGAGTGGTCTGGCAAGGAGGAATGGCAGATCCAAAAGCTTCACTTCGGTCCCTTGCAAAAATCTGGGAGAACCACACCAGGGCTTTTTCATCCCTGAGGAAGGCTCTAGGGGTGGTTCTGAATGACAAGGATCATTAATGTTCCCTGTCCCAGAACTTCCCAAGGTGTAATGCACCCCACTTCCCTAGGTACTAGCATTGTTGCTCTCCTTCCACCAGGACAAAATTGTATGTTTCCTATTTCGGGAGCTATTTTCACCTGTTTACCAATGATACCCTACTCATACCCAGCCCTTCTGTAAGCAAGGGCCAGATGCAAGAGGGACAAGGCAATTTTAGGTCGCTTACACAGATTGATTATGTCCTCCATTTTGACCAATGCGGGCCCCACAGTCATGGTAACATCTCATGGGTTATCACGTGGCTTTAATGGAAGGGCCAGGGGAGAATTTCCCAGAGCAGTGGAGTGGACGGCAAGAATGTACGTCAACTTGTTTGGGTTAAATTTCTCACTCTCCAGTGGGTCATCATCATTAGCACTGGAAACCTCATCTGGGGCAGTAAGAGCTGGAATAGTAGTAGATGATCTTATTAGACACTAACATTTCCCCACAGGTGTTTGTCTACGTCAGGGTAATCTCCGACACGGGTGCACGTCCCTAAAGCTGCCAGGGTCCACTACAAAAATAATTAAGCCTTTTACTGTCATCTCCCAGCGCATCTGAGGTTGGCAGGACCAGTGCTGGAAGAGCCAACCATGTGGCAACCTAGCTGTTAGCCTTCTGCCTTAACAAGTCCCACCCCTTCTTCTCCCAAAAGAACCAGCCAACATTCAGCTGAAACAATTTGCCTGCTTTCCACCCCTGGTGGTTATCAATTTCTCACCTTTAACTGTTTGAAAAGGGTCAGAACCATCTGCCCACCAAAGGGTGAAGACATCCTCCCACCCAGAGAAGAATTAGCAATAACCAGGGCATTGTTTGGGCAGCTGTGTTTAAAACCATCTCCCCAATTTCCCCTCATTAGCAGGCAGCAAAGTGAAGGACCATTTATCACTAGGATAACAATTTGGTCAATATGTCAGCTACAAATCCCATGGATTTTCCTAAAATCTCACCAAGTGACCCATGAGACTCCCATCCTCCTCTTTGAGAAAAACCACAAGGAGGACAGAAGCTAACAAGTGAGCTTGCCACAATTTCAAGAACGCTCACAGACGACAAGAGACTCTTGAGTCATGGATCAATGTGAACCGGGAGCAAGCGCAGTACCCAGGGTACCAACATGTTCCTGCTCCGGTGTGCTGTGCCTCAGTCCCCAGAGGATGACACCTCTGCGTGCAATGGACGATGTCACAGGAGCAGAACCCTGAGCTTAAAAAGGCAAACTTTTATGATGGATAGTGAGCATGCCTGCTCCAGCCTCTGGCAGGAGAAATGACTTTTGTCTTCTCTATGAATGTCCTTGAAAAAGTAGTCTAGAAGAAACACAGCCAGTGCACTGCTTGCAAAAGGTGCAGAAATGCAGGAGACCTATGGAGAATTGTCTCCCAACAATTTCTGTCATGAGAAACACTAATGAAAATTATTTGGGCTGAAGCAAAATGGTACCGATGGGACCTCAGATATACAGGAAGAATGAGAACCAGAAATTGTGAATAAATATAAATACTCATTTTTTGTTTCTCTTAATTTTGTAAGACAGTGTAATAATGTTTAATGCAAAATCCCAAAAACACTATTGTGGGGTTTATCATATGTAGACAGAAAATATATAACAATAGCACAAATAAGAAAACTCAATTGAATTATACTGTTACAAGATTCTTCTGCTTTACATAAGGTGGTACGACAGATTTTTATCATGCATTTCAGAAGCATCTGATACCTTTATTTAAACCATGAAATGCCAGGTCTCTCCCACAGAATTTCTGAGGCCCGGGATGCAGCCTGGTAATTCATGTTTCAAACAAGTTCCCATTCGATGCTGAGCCTGAGTGATTACTCAGAAGCACTACTCTACAACGATCACTAAAAAAAAGGCAAAAACAGAAACCATAATAATATCAACAAGTATAACTAAAAGCCATTAGAGAATTATAATAAAATGTCAAATTTCAATAATATTATTAGCCAAAGAAAGCGGAAAAGAGGAACAGAGGAACAAAAACCAAAAAAAGAGAACTAGAAAAAAATAAAACACTAGACCTAAATCAAACCCTATCAACAATTATACTAAATGTAAGTGGACTGAGTGCTCCACTTAAAGGGCAGAAATCATCAAAATGGATTAAAAACACACACACACAGAACCCAAGTACATGCTATCTACAAATGATGCCACATAAATATAAAGACACAGATAAGTCAGAAATAAAAGAATGGTAAAAGAAAATGCTATGTAAACAATAATTTAAAAGATGGTGTTTCAAGAGAATGAGAAGACAAACCACAAACTAAGAGAAAATATTTGCAAAGGACTTATCTGACAAATGGCTGTTATCCAAAACAAAGGTATCTTAAAACTTAACAAGTGAAACTGATTTAAAAATGGGCAAAAGACATCTCCCCAAAGATGACATGCTGATGGCAAATAAACATGAAAAGATGTGCCACAGAATATGTCACTAGGGAAATGCAATTAATACAACACTGAGATACCACTACACATCTATTGGAATGTCCAAAATCCAGAACATGACAGCAAATGCTGGTGAGGATGTGGAGCAATAGAAACGCCCACTCCCTGTTGGATGGAAAGCAAATGGCACAGCCACTTTGGACAACAGTTTGGCAGTTTCTTACAAAATGAAACATACTCTTACCATACGATTCAGCAATCACGATCCCTAGTATTTACCCAAGAAAGATGAATGAAAACTTATAAAAACTTTCCAAACAAATATTTATATAGTAGCATTACTCATAATAGCCAAAACCTGTGAAGCCATCAAAATGTCGTTCAGTAGGTAAATGGATAGGTAAGTATATTGTGGTACACCCAGACAATAAAATACTATTCTGCACCAAAAAGAAATGAACTATCAAGCCATGAAAGGACACAGAGGAACCTTAAACATATTATTACTAGGTAAAAGACGCCCATCTGAAAAGGCTACATACTATATGACTTAAACTATACAACATATTGTAAAAGGCAAAACTGTGGAGACAGTACAAAGCTCACTGGTTGCTAAGAGAGGGTAGGAGGAAACATAAAGGCAGAGCACAAAGGATTTCTAGGGCAGTGAGACTACTCTGCATGATACTAGATCCATGTTGTTATACATTTGTCTAACCCATAGAATGCATAACACCAAGAGTGAACCCTGATGTAAACTAAGGACTTGGGGTGATGACGTGTCAATGTAGATGCATCAAGTGTAACAGCTGTATCACTCTGGTGGGGAATGCTGATAATGAGGGAGGCTGTATGTGTGTAGGGGCGTGGGAGAGGGTATAGGGAAATCTCTATTTTTTCAGCCCAATTTTGCTGAGAATTTGAAACTACTCTTTAAAAAAATAGTCTATTAAAACCACAAGGCCAGGTGCAGTGGCTCATGCCTGTAATCCCAGTACTTTCGGAGGCTGAGGCGGGCAGATCATCTGAGGTCAGGAGTCCAAGACTAGCCTGGCCAACATGGTGAAACCCCATCTCTACTAAAAATACAAAAAATTAGCTGGGCGTGATGGTGGGCTCCTGTAATCCCAGCTACTTGGGAGGCTGAGGCAGGGGAATTGCTTGAACCCAGGAGGCAGAGGTTGCAATGAGCCAAGATTGTGCCACTGCACTCCAGCCTGGGCAACAAGAGCGAAACTCTGTCTCAAAAAAAAAAAAAAAAAAAACCAAAAACCCACAAAAAAGAAATGGAAATATTATAACTACTCTTAGATATCAGGAGACTCTCATGAAACTAAATTTATTTTTTCTTAATGCTGGTGTTTACCGAAGTAAACTTCAAGAAAGCATTACAAGACATAAATAGGGACATTTCTTTATTATAAGGTCAATTTATTAAGATGCTATAACAACCCTAAACGTGTATTCACTTAATACAACAGCTTCAAAATATATGAAAGAAAACTGACAGAACTTAAGGGAGAAAGTAATCCACAAACTCAGTTGAAAATTTTAACATCCCTCTTTTAGTAACTGATAGATATGTAATTCACTAAAGACTTCAACAGCACTCAATCACATTAAACTAAGTGATATTTACAAAATGTTATATCCAACTGTCGAATGTATCTTTAAATCACTTGAAATATTCATAATGATAGACCACTTGGTAAGCCATAAAATAAGTCTAAATAAAAATTTTAAAAGAGTGAATGGAATATCTTACAGGTTATGTTCTCTGACTGCTGGGGAGTTAGACACCAATAACAATATCATTATCTAGAAATAAATAAGCTATTAGTAAATTTTTCTAAATAAACCATGAGTCGAAGAAGAAATCACACAAAAAATGTTAGAAAATACTGTGGGATCCAGCTAAAGCAATGTTCACAGGGAAATGGTGCCTTTAAATGTTCACCTTAGAAAAAAATAATTATCTAAATTTCTACTTGAAAAAAACAGAAAAATAAACTGCACCCAAACTAGTAGAAATAAGGAAATAATTAGGAACAGAAATAAATTAGAACAGCAATACAAATAACAATTAAAAAGCCAAAAGATGCTTCTTTGGAATATTATTTAAATTGATATAGCCCTAAGTCAAAACAGTCTGGAAATAAAACACACACTACCAATATCGAAATATAAGAGAATAACACTACAGATCCTACAGACATTAAAATAACAAAATATTATGAAAAACATTATACCAATAAATTCATCATCGTAAAAGTAGACATGTTCCTTGATAAATACAACTTACCAAAACTGACACCAAGATGAAACAGAAGTATGAATATATACATATATGGCTATTTTACACATATAAAATTGTATATAATATATATTAACATATTAATTTATAATATATTAAAATGTTACACACACACAAATTTCTCCCAAACCTCTACACACACACACATCAAACCCCAGATGGCTTTGCTGGTGAATTCTATCAAACATTTGAGGAAAAAAAATACCAATTTTATAGAAATCATTTCAGAAAATGAGAGACTATTTCCTGCTTTGCTTTATGAAGCCAACATAATCTTAAAAAAAGAGGTAGATAAAAACAGTAAATTATGGACCAATATCCCTCAAGAATACAGATGTAAAAATCCATATTAAAGTATTAACAACCTGACATCAAAGATATAACCAATTAAAATGTCATGATTAAATGTGGCATATCTCAGAAATGCAAGGTTTACAAAATCAATATAATCCACCATACTATGAGAATAGAAGAGAAAAGCCATATTTCAATAGATGCAATAAAATACTGCTGAGAAATTACAAGCCTAAATGAATGTAAAGACAGTCCATGTTTACAAATTAAAAGAGCAAATATTAATATAAAATTTCCCCCAAATGCATCTATAGATACAACACGTTCCCAAAAATAATCCTGGCAACAAGCTTTTATGTGGAAACCAACAAGATGATTTTAACATTTACAAGGAAAGGCAACAAACTTGAAAGGCAATCCAAAGCAATCTTGAAAAAGAAGTACTAAGTAGGGCTCCTACAACCTATTTCAAGATATAACATCATAAAGCAACAGATTTCAAGGAAAAGCAGTACCTGTGTAAGTATCTACAAAGACATCAATGAAACAAGAGAGCACCAGAAATAGATTTTCATTTATGATTCTAAATTACACAACTGATTTTTGATTACAAAGATCCCCAAGAAATCTATTTGGTCAAGTTTTTTGGAAAAATGTAGCTGGGATACTGGATATCCATATGTTACCAAGTGAACCACAAACTACGATATACACAGAAGTTCATTCAAGATGCATTACAGGCCTAAGTATAAAAGCTAAAGCGATGACGTTTTTAGAGCAAACCAACGTCATCCTTGTGACTTTGGGGAAGGCAAAAGTTCCTCAGGTCACAAAAAAGCAATAACCAGGAAAGAAAGAAAATTGATTTAAAAAAAGATTTCATTAAAAAAATTTTAAACTTCTCATCAAAAACAATGTTGACGGGGACAGATTGTGAGGACAGAATAAATAAGAAAAAAAATGTTGAAAGATGTACAAACAAGCCATAGATGGGGAGATAATATCTATGAAACACCCACTCTCAGTACCAACTTCTGTCTTGGTCTATTTGGACCACTATAACAAAATACCTCAGACTGGGTAATTCATAAACAATAGAAATTTACTGCTCACAATTCTGGAGGCAGGGAAGTCCAAGGTCAAGGTGCCAGCAGATTCAGTGTCTGGCGAGGGCCCATTCCTCACAGATGGCACATTTTATGTGCCCTCACATGGTGGAAGGGACAAAGAAGCTCTCTTGGGCCTCTTTATTAAGGGCACAGATCCCATGGTGGCGCCCTCATGGCCTCACCTCCTCCCAGTACCATGATGGCACTGCGTTAATCCCCAAGTGTCAAGATAGGAATTTTGGCAGGACACAAACATTCAGAACACAGCATTCTACCTCTGGTCCCGCAAAATTTACGTCATTCCCACAAAATTCATGTCATTCCCACATGCAAAATATATTCATTTCATCCCAATAGCCCCTAGTCCCTAAGACCTATAAAAAGTTTCTAGAATAATGAAAAGACCAAGTATAATTAAAATGTTGGCAAAAGATTTGAACATATACTCCCTAAAGTATATGAATGTGTAGTGAGCACATTAAAAAGTGCTGAATATTTTACTTGTCAATTAAACATTTTTTGAAGTGATGAATATCACACCGTTCATGAGGGAAATGCAAATTAGAAGCACAATAAGTTACAACTACATGCCCATCAGAATGGCCAAAATGAAAAAAATACCAAAGGTAAGCAACTAGGACATTCATACATCGTTGGTAGGATTTTAAAATGGGACAGCCACTTTGGCAAAAGGTCTGACAGCATTTTATAAAACTAAATACATACCTACCCTGTGACCCAGCAATCCCCAACCTAATTACCCCAAAGGAATGAAAACACATGTCAGCAGAAAGACTTGTACAAAAATATTTATAGGAGCTCTGTTCATAATGGCTCCAAACTAGAAACAGCCCACGTTTTCAACAGGTGACTGACCAAACTGTGGTATAAATTATCAAAAAATACTTTGTAATATGATTCCATTTAAAAGAAAATTCTAGAACAAAAACTACTGTATAAACAACAACAACAAACAACAAGGGTGGGAGGGAAACTGACTGGGAAGGGACATGAATGAACTTTCTGGGGTGACTGACAGCTTTCCAGCTTGATAAGCTTTTAGGTTACCCAGGTATATGCATTTGTTTAGCTAAGCAACTGGTTGCAGTATTTAAGACCAGCACATTTCATTGTTAGGAAATTTTACATAAAAAGAAAAAAACTATGAACAAACTGGAATTCCAGTTAATGAAATGCTTGCTGAATAAGGTATTTTTAGGGGTATGTCTCCATTTACTTTAAAATGTTTCAAAAAATAAGATGGACTGATGGATGGATGCATAGTAAAACGACATTCTTTATAGTGGGTTATAAACATTCACTGAATAACTTTTCAACTTAGTTGTATGTTTAAAATTTTCATAATTAAAAAATGTGAGGGAAAAAGGAAAAAAATCACTGTTCATTCTCAATTTAAAAATTCTCAGAAAATAAATACACAACCAACCAACCAGAAAAAGTGAATTCAGTAAAGTCACAGATATGATGTCAAATTTTTTAAATCAAATGTATGTTTATATAGTAGTTGTAAACTGAAAGTGAGGTTTTAAAATTTCCATTTACCATATAATAAAAAGCCAAAATATTAGAAATAAGTTTAACAAAAATGGCAAAACATGGCTGAGACAAATTAAAGAGTACCTATAAATTGGGCGACATGCCATATTTATAAGTTGACAAATAAAATATTGTCAATTTTTCCCAAATTGATACCCAGATACAATACAATCCCAATCACAAGTCCCAAAGGCTTTTCCATGGAAACTGACAAATTTCCATGAAACTCTTAACATTTATACAGCAAATGTATAAATAGAATAGCAAAAATAATCTCATGAGAGAAGAGCAAAGTTCTTCAGCTCTCACCATACCGAAATTCAAGTCTTACTACAGTGGCTAAAATTATAAAGAAAAACGTCAGTGCTGCTAGGATGCAGGACAACAGGGACTCTCCTGCGATGCCTGTCAGAGTCAAGAGTGGCACAACTCCCCTGGAAAACCATGTGGAGCTTCTTAAACACACACCTCCCTCGGCAATTCCACTCCTAGGTATTTTTGCCAAAAGAAATTTCTGTGTTTGTCCACAGAAAGACCCACGCAAGAATGTTCATAGCCACTTTAGTCATAAGAACCAGAAACGGAATCAGCCCAGGTACCCACTGAGAGCAAAGTGGATAAACACGCTGGGTATGTTCACACAATGGAACACTGCTCACCATCCCACGACAACACAGACGAATCCAAACGTCACCATGCTCAGCAGATGAAAAGAGACACAAACAAGCACATACTATATGACTGTGTTTGTATGAAATCCTAGAAGAGGCAAACCCACCTGTGGAAAGGGACATTAGAACAGTGCTTATCCATGGTGATGGGGCGATGGGAGCCCAGAGAAACTGTCAGGTGGTGAAAATGTTCTGTACCTCTAGGGAGATGGTAGTTGCACAGGTGTACACATTTGTCAAGCTCACCAACTATACACTTAAGATTTGTGCACATACTGCACGTAAGCCATATCTCATTTAACGCACCTAGCAGAAAGGAGGCTAGGCAGCGCTTAGTCTGGGATCAGTCTTAGAATGGAGAGGTGCTTCTGGCCAACAGCACCTAACACTGCAGCTGGGTTTTCAGAGAGCGCGGGATCCTCACAGGCAGAGCTTCCCATGAGGAGCACAGAGCAACAGTTCCTGCCAGGCACACAGTGGGGAAGGCCTCGCCAACCCTAACGCCAACGCTGAACAGAAACATCGAATAACGTGCACATGTACATATAAAAAAGAAACGCTATGAAATAAAACTGGCAAGCTGTAAATAAGAGGCTATGGCTTATTAACAAAAAGCTCTTTCAAATCAGTAAGGCCAACACAAAGAATACCCACCAAATTCTGAGTAAGCAATTCATGAAAAAAAAATACAAATGGCCAATAAATATGAGTAACGTTTAACCTCACCAAAGTGAACCATTTTCTGTCTGTAAGGCTTACAGAGGTGTGAAGAAACACCTTCTTTAACTGTTGAGAGTGTGTGAGTGGGAAGAATTTTAGAGGGCAACTGAACGATGAGCACCAAAAGGTTTTAAAACAATCTTACTCTGTGGTTTGGGAATGTAGCTAAGGAATGAACACAAGGAAATAACTGAATGGGGGCTCAAAAGACACGCACATGTGTACCCAGGTACAGACAGGCAGAAGGCGGGGACCAGAATGAGCAAGCAGTGGCAGGAGGTGAAGTCTGCACAGCTGCGGCGCATGTGAAGGTGTCCCCTGTGCGATGTTCCTACTTGGCGGTTTCAAACCAGGCTCTCGGAGCCTATTCACAATAAAACATGTCACCACAGGAATGCTAAACTTCATTTCTGAATTTCTTCAATAATGATAGAATTGTATATTATCACATCCATTTATTCTTCAAGCAGGTGGGTAGAATTAAGGTACAGAAATTTCTGACAGTCATGTTTTCCAAAGTGTTAAATGTAAGTTAATGTTCTAACCAAAAACAAAGGAGAAATGCTATGATTTAAGTTATTAACAAGCGTGAATTTCTATCCATCCCATTAAAAATTGCACAGAACAGTATCATCATTATCCCAATTTTTCCTTCCCATAAGGAAACCAAATACCACAGCAATGAAATGTCTCTCAGTATATACATAAGAAGGTAGAAGAATAACATATTGTTATTCTCTTCCTCCCCAATATGAGATTGGGAATTCTATGTGCATAAAAATTAAATATACCCCTTTTGCTAAAAGTCATAGTAGTCATTATCATATCTATCCACTTTTTTTCTTACATGGCCTACCCAAATAAAAATTGATTTAAATATTTAAGAGGTTAAGCCATTTATTCATGCTAAGAAATGGGCAGTGAAAAAAAAGTTAAGCCATGTAGAAATGATACCGGCAAGTCCTATTGCTAGTGTTTTGTTCTAACAAGTGCAGAATGGTGTCTGGTACAAATAAAACCACTTGCTCCTTTGTGTACTTGACAAATCACAAATTGAATCATGTCTATATATGTGTATTGTATAAACAGAACTTTTCCCACACAGCTGCTACAACTGAGAAGGAAAAACTATAAAAACATATTCATAACAACTGTATTATTCTTCAGATATCTCAAAAGATAACAAAGCATTTATTATTTCCCATTGACAACACAAACCAAAAATGTTAAACAGAAAGCTTGAAGAAGCCATAAAGAAATTCCTGTTCTGAATCGGAATCACTGCTACTATGCTTTACTGTCTGGCTTTATGAAATGGATAGAGACCAAGATGCACTGTTCAGGTACTAAAAATAGATAAACTAGGATTTTTGAGGTTAAGAATTTTCTATCTAGTTCTATTTTCATAATAAAATGGCAAAGTTAGGAACTACAGTGTTATAGGCAAGCCTTCACATATCTTAAATTATAAAAACTTTGTGGCTGGGCATGATGGCTCATGCCTGTAATCCTAGCACTTTGGGAGGTCAAGGCGTGTGGATCACCTGAGGTCAGGAGTTTGAGACCAGCCTGACCAACATGGTGCAACCCTGTGTCTACTAAATACAAAAGATTAGCTAGGCATGGTGGTACATGCCTGTAGTCCCAGCTACTTGGGAGGGTGAGGCAAGAGAATCCTTGAACCTGGGAGGCAGAGGTTGCAGTGAGCCGAGACTGCACCACTGCACTCCAGCCTGGGCAACAAGTGTAAAAACTGTCTCAAAAACAAAACCAAAAAACTCTGCCAACATGTTCGCTTTTAAACCTAATGTACCAACCAAAAAAAAAAAAAAAGCCAAATCAAAACACCAAGACATGCCAAAATTAAATGGGTATAGAATTCACCAGGCACATAGTAAGCTCTTGGTGTAAAGGTCATGACAGGTTTCACAGCTGCAGTCTGATGATCACTCACAGAGAGGGTACCTTAGTGTTGAAAAACTAAGCCCTCTGCTAACAAGAATGAGTATTTCCACCAGAGGAATAAAATCCACTCCAGAGTGAAATGCAGCAAAGCTGTTCCACAGCCCACAAAAGACTCAAACCACACACTGATACACTGGCGCACACATACTGAGACCAATGACAGACAGATAAAGCATTTAGGAACCAGAATACAACAGCTCTGGTCAGAAACCCAAACTGCAACTCCTGCACAGAGATCCTGGGTGATGTTATGGAGGCAGGACCTCTTCCAACCTCACGATGCAGGCTCCTAACAGCAAAACTGTCACAATGCCAATGCGGAATATTAGGGGTCAGTGGGAACTTAGGTTCCTTCAGCCGTAACATGAATATCAGAAGACGAGTGTCAGACAGACTAGGGGTACTTAGCAGTTTTTGTGAGAAAGCGCCCCTTTGTATTTCTTCTAAAGCTCATCTAGGGGAGACTATTTAGGGTGGAGAGGACACGGCCAAATATAAATTTTACAAAAAATCCCAACCCACTAGAGCAAATCACAGATGCACAGTCAATATTTGCAGGCTCCAGGTTTGACACTAGCTTGTAGGTCTGCCACGTGAGAGGCTGCGATGCTGAGACCCTTCAGTGTGTTGGAGCCTCCTAACCAGATGGATCCTAGAGAGTCTGGTTTCACTAACTGCAGTCTTCCATTATAGCAATATTTATTGAACCCCTATGACACATCAGCCCTCTTGTTTTTGCTGAGGATATAGTACGGGTTGAACAATCATAATCTGAAAATCCAAAATCCAAAATGCTCTAAAATCCAAAACTTTTTGGGGCAGCCTTGAAACCTGCCTAAAATTTGAATGCACTTCCAATCCACACTAAAATCCAACAGCAGGGAGTGGAAGCCTTATGGGCTCAAGATGTTTGTCCACAATCCCTGACCAAAACATGGCTCACAAATAAACTATGCAGCTAAAACAGTGACCCCTAGAAAGTCAGACTAAAAGAAAGGGGGACAGGGAGTGATGAAGAGAACAAAATTCAGTGCCCATTCAATGTAGAGAGGACAAGATCCCTCAACTTACACCTAGGCAAGTGACTTAAAACACACATAAACACACACTCATAAAACAAAAAAACTGAAAGTAAAATCCTGAAAACAAAACACCAGGAAAAGCATGAGTCATACTCAAATTAGAACAGTCAGTGGAAACTAAGTTTGCCTAGAATTTGGGTTTAGTAGAAAAGGACTTCACATCAACTATTTTAATTGTGCTTGAAAGATTTTTTAAAACCATGTTTAACGAACTAAAGGAAAACATGACGACAATGACTCAAATAGAAAATGCCAACAAATAAAAAGCGTGTATCAAAATAAAAAAATAATAATTCTAGAGTTTAAAAATCCAATGATGGACTCAACAGTAGATTTGAAATGGCAGAAGAATCAGTGAACATTTGAGAGATCAACAGAACTTATCCAAAAGACAGAGAGAAAAAAAAGATGTAAGAAAAACGAAGCCTCAGAGAGTGGGGAAACAGCAACAGTGCAGACATACATGTAATGGGAATACCCTAAGGAGAGGAGAGGGGAGAGAGAAGGAACAGAAAAAGCATTTTAAGAAATAATGGCTAAAAATATTCCAAATAAAATCAAATGCAATTATGTATAGATCCAAGAAGCTCAACAAAGCCCAAATAATATAAACACAAAGAGGTTCTTAGACATATATTACTTAAACTGGTGGAAGCTAAAGATAAAAATCTTAAAACCAGCAAGGAAAACAATAATTCATAATTTATACAGGAACAAAAATATATACAAATATAATGGCTGACTCTTCATCAGAAATGATGGAGGTCAGAAAGCAGGAGAATGAATGACATACTCAAAGCACCAAAGGGAAAACAATCAATAATTCTATATTTAGCAAAACTATTCTTCAAAAATGAAGACAAGGCTAGGCACAGTGGCACACACCTCAGTGGCACACACCTGTAGTCCAAGCTACTTGGGAAGCTGAGGTAGCAGGATCGCTTGAACCTATGAGTTTGAAGTTACAGTGAGCTATGATCACACCACTGCACTCCAGCCTGTGCAAAAGATCAAGACCCCATCTCATAATAATAAATGAATAAATTATTTTTAAAAGAAAAAAGAAAAAAAATGAAAGCAAAATAAAGATATTCCCAAATAAATGAAAATCTCTTGCCAACAGAGCTGCCTGACAGAAAGCATAAAGTCCTATAGGCTGAAAGGACTCCAGACAGTAATGCAAAACCATGGGAAGAACGGTAAAGCACTGGAAATGGGAAATATCTGAGTAAATACAGAAGACTATTTGAATATTGCTTCTTCTCTTTATTTAAATGACATAACATTGTATAAAGCATTAATTACAACACTATGCACATTTAACACATTCTGTATAATAAATATGAATAAATTACCAAAAAGGAGGGGGGAGGAGATGGAGAGATACAAAGTAAAGCTGATATACTGACTAGAATTAGGGTAGTTATTAATCCCAAGCGGGCTGCGATAAATTAAAATGCATATTATAATCCCTACAGCAATCAATAAGAAAATAATTCAAATATTAAGTTTTAAAATTCAGAGAATATGGTACAGGCCAAAAAACAGAAACAAACACATTTAACTAGGAGGCAGCAGGAAAGGATAAATAAACTGACAAGAGATAAACAGAAAAATAGCAAACTGACAAACTAAAACCAACCATATCAATAACTACATTAAATGTGAAATAACTAAACACTCCTAATTAAATGCAGAAATTACTAGATCAAGGCCAGGCACGGTGGCTCACGCCTGTAGTCTCAACGCCTTGGGAGGCCAAGGCGAGTGGATCACCTGAGGTCAGGAGTTTGAGACCAGCCTGGCCAACACAGTGAAACCCCATCTCTACTAAAAACACAAAAATTAGCTGGGCATGGTGGTGGGCACCTGTAGTCCCAGCTACTTGGGAGGCTGAGACAGGAGAATCGCTTGAACCCAGGAGGCGGAGGCTGCAGTGAGCCAAGATTGCACCACTGCACTCCAGCCTGGGTGACAGAGCAGGACTCCGTCTCGAAAAAAAAAAAATAAGAAAGAAATGATCAGATCAGATTTTTTTAAAGCAACCATATGCTGTCTGCAAGAGACACATTTTAGATTCTAAGACAGAACTTGGTAAAAAGTAAAAGGATAGGAAAAAATATGACATGAAAACAATAACCATAAGAAGTGACTGTATGGGTATCAAACAAGACTTTTAGCCAATAAATATTACTACAGACAAAGAGAAACATTTCATAATGGTAAAAGAGTCAGTATTTCAAGTATTTCAGTATTTCAAGATGTAATAACTATGAATGTGTGTATGTATGATCCTCAAAATACATGAGGCAAAAACTGACAGAAATGAAATACACAATTCTACATTTATAGTTCGATATTTCAATAGCTCACTATCAATAACTGATAGACCAAAACAGAAAATCAGCAATGATATAGAAGACTTGAACACTGTCAACCAACTCATTCTGAAATTTACAGTCCATCCAACAATGGTCCTTCCAAGTGCACTCAGAACATTTACTACAAAAGACCAGAATGTAGGCCATAAAACAGGACTCAGTTATTTTAAAAAGATTAAAGATATATAAAAAGATCCTTACCTGGACACATAATAGTCAAACTACCAAAAGCTAAAGACAAGAGAAAATTGTGTTTAATGGCCATAATGGAATTAAATTAGAAATCAACAATTTTGGAAACTCTACAAAATTTAAAAATTAAAAAAACACACTTCTAAAAAACAAGCCATCAGTCAAAAAAGAAAATATAGGGAAAATTAGAAAGTATTTAGAATTGAATGAAAATGAAAGCAACACATGAAAATTTATGAAATGTAGCTGATGTAGTGCTTAGAGAAAATTGTAGTTTTAAACACTTATGTCATAAAAGTGAAAGAACCAATAATCTAATCTTTCTATTGAAGAAATAAGAAACAGAAGGGCGAATTCAGCCCAAAGCAAGCAGAAGAGAGGAAACAATAAAGATCCAAGTATAAATCAATTCAGCAGCAGCAACAATAAAACAGAAAAATACTTCAAACCAAAAAATAAGTTATGTGAAAGGTTCAACAAAACTGATAAACTCTTCGCCAGAATGATCTTCCACCCAAAAAAAGAAGAGAGATGACACAAATAACCCATATCAGAAATGAAAGAGGAGACATCACTACCTACACCTGGCAGAAAGGAAGGAAACACAATATACTCTGAATAACTCTATGTCAACAAACTAAGCAATTTAGACAAAATGCAAAAATTCCTAGGAAACTATAAGTTACCAAAACTGACTCCAGAAGAAAAGGAAATCAGCAAAATCTTTTTTACCAAAAAAAAAAAAAAACCCCCACAACAACCTACATAACAATATTCCTCATAAACACAGACATGAAAATCCCAAACCAAATTCAGCAACAGATAAATAGGATTGTGCGTCATGACCAAGCAGAGTTTATCCCAAGAATTCAGAGTTGGTTTCACATCAGAGAATCAATTAATGTAATATTCCATATTAACGGATTACAGGAGAAAAACCACATAACCATCTCACTAGTCATTGACAAAGCATTTAATAAAATCCAACACCATTTCATGACCAAAACTCTCAACAAATTAGAAATAAAAGGGAACATTCTCAACTTGATAAGGAAATCTATAAAAACCCTACAGCTAATACATACTTAATGTGAAAGACTGAAGATGTTTCCCCAAAGATCCCAGGAATGAAGTAAGGATGTTCATTCTCAGCAAGTCTGCAGATTCTTGGTAAAGAAAAAGACAAAATCTACATTGATTGGAAAGAAGTAAAACTGTCTTTATTCACAGATGGTATGATCCAGTATGCAGGAAGAAATTAAGAAATTTTTTTTAAAAACTTTTGAGAACTAATAAATGAGTTTAGCAAGGCTTGGATTTGTTTTAACATACTCCAGAAACAACAAACAAAACATTAGAAATGAAAAGGAGGTCACAGCTACAGTTACAACAAGTATTTTAAAACAAACGAACAAAAAAAGATATCTGTGAGAAATTATCGATGAAACACTAATGGCAAAATATTCTAATTGTTAATGCTAGCCGACTGATGATGGGTTCACAATTATTTGTTATACTTATTTGTGACAGAAATTTGAAGCTTTTCATGATAGCTTGAAAATAAAACCAAACTAGAGGATCAATTTAGTTCCTTTTTTTCTTCTCTCTGGAAATAATGGTGTAAAATTTTGAGAATCCATTCCCTTGACTGTTTCGTTGAATACATCCGTGAACTCTCTGGGCCTAGTATGGGGGTAGAATGCAAAGTGAGAGGGTATAGATTATTAACCCATTCATTTCTTGAATGGTCTCCTACTCTTTTTTAGTCAATTTGGGTAAACTTGGTTATTTCTAGAAAACTGCTTATATTCTAAGTATTATATAGTAAGTCCTCACTGTCTTTGACAGGTTTTTGGAAACTGTGACTTTAAGCAAATTTATTTATAATACAACCATTATTTCCCTCATCAACATTATAATAAAATGACACTGAAGAAAATGATCTTATTCAAGGACTTGGCATTGTCTTTTCGCTTAAAGTAGCAGTTTCCAAGAACTTATTGATGACGTTAAGTGAGAACTTACTATAATATCTCATACTTGTTGGCATGCAGTTGTTTGTAGTCTTTTAAAAATACTTGCTATTCCTGTAGATGTGACCTTCTTTTCATTCCTAATGTTTTAATCTTTCTTCTACTTGATAAACTGTCACTTTTTAAAAAATAAATAAATAACCACTTTTGCACTTGTATCCTCTTAACTGTATCCTTGTTTTGGAATTATTTTCTGTTCTTCTCTTTAACATTCTTAAAGAAAACAAAGAAAAACATCTCTTTTCCTTTAACTTTATTCACTCTTCTGTCTGATTTTTAACTTGGGTACTTGACCGACTCCAAAATTTTGACAACCACTCTTAATTCCGGTTTGTTTTCTTCGTTGGCCCACAAGTTATATTGAATTCAAATTTCCAAAATGCATAAAATTAGAAATTCAGTTTCTAATCTAATAATTGTGATCAGATAACACAGTATGATATGTGTTTTTTGTTGATACTAACTGCTTTCTGGCCTAGTGTGTAAAGAAATTTGAATGTCTCTTGTATTTTAAAATAATTTATCTCCTTATTAAAGGTAAGGTTCTTTATGTCCACTTGAAACTGTAGCTGTTCAAATCTTCTGATCTTTGTAATTTCTGATCAATCTACTAGTTACTTACAGAGAAGTCATTCAACAACTGACACTGACTAGAGATCTAAAATTATGTTGGCTTTGCCTTAACTATTTTGAAACTATGCTACCGAAGGCAAACAAGTTTAAAATCACTTTATCTTCATGGAGAACTATACATTTTATCACTGTACAATGACCACCTTCATCTTCTTTCCTCCTTAAAATTATGTTTTATCCAATCTGATCATCTCTGATCTTTACCTGAAATTTAATCCTTTTTTACCTATTCGGATTACAAACACATTTTATCTGTATTTATTTTGACCATTTCATTCTATACTCTTCGTTAGAAACAAATGCTTGTTACTTGGTGCTGCAAGAAAATAGCACTCGAACATAAATTTCCTTTTCTGTGCAAGGCAATTTTTACTTCTATAGAAGGGTGTGACTCACAGATGGAGCAATGGTGAGAGTACACCTGGACAAGGGAGGGGAAGGGGTTCTTATTCCTGATGCAGGTAGCCCCTACTGCTGTGTCATTCCCCTATTGGCTAGGGTTGAACCGCACAGTCTAAGCTAATTCCAATTGGCTATTTTAAAGACAGAAGGGGTATGAGCCCGAGTGGCGGGATGAGTAGTTTGGCGGGAAGGGAGGTTACAGAACAGGTGACCCAGGATGATTCAGGTCAGAGCCAGTGACCAGGGATGACTCAAGATGGAGCAGGTGACCAGGAGTAACTCAGGGTAGAGCAGGTGACCATGGGTGACTCAAGATGCAGCAGGTGATGAGGGGAACAGATGTGAACTACTGATTAGAACTGGCAGGAAAGTTGTTTACTGAAACTAGAGGCAAGGGGGCAAAAAGAACCAGGAAGTTAAACTTTAAAATGGAGAATCAAAGAATAAGAGAGCTGAACACACTGACATACTGATTCTTTGAAGAGAAACTTGGGAGTTCACTCTAACACTCTTGCTTTTTCTATAGTTCTTTGGCCCTTCCTTCCTATAATTTGTAATTTTCAGTTGTTATCCTTACAGCTTTAGCATGTGTATTAGTTCATTTTCACGTTGCTGATAAAGACATACCTGAAACTGAGAACTAAAAGAGGTTTAATTGGATTTACAGTTCCACATGCCTAGGGAGGCCTCAGAATCATGGTGGGAGGTGAAAGGCACTTCTTATGTGATGACAGCAACAGAAAAATGAGGAAGCAGCAAAAGCAGAAACCCATGATAAACCCATCAGATCTTGTGAGACTTATTCACTGTCACAAGACAGCATGAGAAAAACCGGCCCCATGATTCAATTACCCCCTCGCCCTGGGTCCCTACCACAACACGTAGGAATTCTGGGAGATACAATTCAAGTTGAGGTTTGGGTGGGGACACAGCCAAACCATATCAGCATGCTTATCTATTAAAATCTAAAGTTATTTCCTTCCCTCCCAAATAATAAAAGGACAGGATAAAATATTATTCCTGATCACCTATCTTCTTCTTGTTGCTACAAATTTTAGTCAATAAAATGTTCCCCAATTTTATCAAAATCAGTATTACTGTTTCGTACAACTAATGTGGTTTAGACATACCTGCCATCTCCCATTTCCTTGCTCACCAATCATCTTATGCCTTTCTGAGTTCAATTTCTTTCTTTTTGAAGAACATCTTTTCATGATCTTTTTAGCAAGAGTCCACCAGTGGTAAAAATTTCAGGGCTTGTTTGAAAGTGTCCATTTCATTTTGTTTCTTGAATCATATTTTACATTAGTAAAGTATTCTAGGTTGGCAGTTACGTTCTCAGCTCCATCTTCATACTTCTATGATTACTGTGGAAATCCATAGTCAGTGTCATTACAGACCCTCAGGCGATCTCTCTTTCTCCCTCTGTGCCTTCAACATCTTCTACTTTACCTTTGAGGGTCTATACTTTCTAATAATATATCTAGGTCTCAATTCAATTTGCTAGGGTTTTAGCGTGTTTCAACTTGAGGATCTTATCAGGGCCTCTCTCGTCTCCTGAGAAACACTAATTTTACTTAAACTGGACCTTCTCGTGCCCAAGACAAGGTCTTGGGTCCCACATGAGGAAAGGAAATGGGATACAGGTTTATTCCAATGCAGGCATTAAAAATTAAGCCAATTTGAAATCAGCTTCTGCATTAAATATGTCTCAGCTTCTGCAAGAAATATGTCTTACATGCTTATAAAAATTTGCAAAAGGATATTTATTTTCTTGATTAAACATGCTTGTAGAACAAAATGGCTTTCTAGGAGCAACTCTTCATAATCTCACACTCATGGGAAATACCATTTTGCAACTGGAACCAGCTGCATCAAAGCAAGGATCTCTTAGAGAAGAATGCCACCAAATGCAAATGTCAAACAATACCTAGTTAGCTGTTAATTCCTTTGGAAGGATCATTCTTTTTGAGTGTAAAGTGACCTTTTTTTAATTCCAAAAGAACAAGAAATTATGTGACTTGATTTTTTCTATTTTTGCCACGAAAAGCGAGGCAAAGAAGGGGAAGAGGTAGTCTTTTTAAAAATAATTTAATGATTTCAGATTCGGGGACTACATGTACAAGTTTGTTACAATGGTATAATATATAAAGCTGGGGTTTGGGCTTCTCGTGAACCCATTACTCAAACAGTGAACACGGTACCCAACAGGTAGTTTTTTCAACCTTTGATCCCCTCCCTCCCTCCCACCTTTTTGGAGTCCCCAGTGTTTACCGCTCCTATCTTTACATCCATGCGTACCCACTGTTTAGTTCCCACTTATAAGTGAAAACGTGGTATTTGATTTTCTGTTTCTGCATTAATTCACCTTGGATAATGGCCTTCAGCTGCATTATGCTGCTGCAAAGAACATGATTTCATTCTTTTTTATGGGGGTATAGTATTCCATGGTGTATATGTACCACATTTTCTTCATCCAGTACACTGTTGATAGGCACTTAAGTAGATTCCATGATTTTGCTATTGTGAACAGTGCTGCAATAAACATACATGTGCAGGTGTCTTTTTGACAGAACGATTTCTTTTTCTTTAGGTAGATACCCAGTAGAGGGATTGCTGGGTCAAATGACAGTTCTAATTTCAGTTCTTTGAGAAAGGGAAGAGATATTCTTAACCAAGTGGACCACCTGGAAAATTACTGCCATAGAGTTTCTCTTTGAAGCTATAAATGAGGAAATAGTCTAGGAATTACAAACTAAGTAATAAGCAAATTAATTAACTGTTCTAAAGTGTTTTATGTGAAAACGTTGTAGACCTAGCACACTAATAGCTATAGTGGGCATTCACATTAACTTAACAGCCCCCAAAGGTAGGGAGCTTTGAGATCATTGTTTATTAGATCATGTTTACAGCTCTTTCAGAGGTTACTTTTAGGGAATACTCTTTTAATAAATATCACAATATTTATTATTTACTATGGGTTTTATGTTTATAAGGCTCAGGTAAAAATTACTCTCCTCAAAAGAAAGTTGTAGGGTGAGCTGTCACCAGGCAGAGCTGATGGCCACGTCATGGGCTTAAAAGCCTACTTTATAGGCTTAAGCCATGGTCAGAATTAACTCATCCCACCCCCTCAAAAAAGAATGAAAATATCTCCAGTGAAACAGCAGCACTTTCCTCTCTCTTTTTCAAACAAATATTTATTTCAAAGCTAAAACCTACAGACTATGCCAGGGGATCAGGGGCGATTACAGGGAAGGAGGGGACTTGTTACTTTTCATTCTAGGGTGTTTTGTTTATTTACGTAGGATGTTAAAACAGCAACAGAACCTGGCACACACAGAGACCTGCACAGTACCCGCAAGAGCAAGATATCCAGGAGTCTGACAGTTCTTTTTGTTTCTGGTTTCTGGGGAGTGGGGGTTGGGGAGGAGGCAGGGTCCCTTCACTTCCTGTTTAGGACCAGGGCTATGAATTTATAAAAATGACTATGTGATTGAATGGGGAATGTACACTTTGTACTGGATGCTGGATATTAAGGAGATGGTCATGGGTCTTTGTAACTTAACCAGATCCATGCGCATCATAACCCAGGTGGCTTTAAAGGCTTGCTGAGTGGAGAAGTCAAACTGCCTAAGGACAAACAACAAGCAGGAAGTCACTCTGTATCAAGCACATGTAAAGAGACAGATACAGTACTGCGCAATGGCAACAAACTGGATCATGTGACAGCTTCCAAGGGCATCAAGAAGAACAGCTTTTAAAATCTACTCTCTTTAAGGAGCAATCCCATGAAGTTAAGATAACTTCAACACAGGAAAATATTGTGACAGCTTTACTCATGAAAACATAGCCTTAGACATCATATTAGACGTGGACTATGTCTTAGGATTCAGGTTTCCATTTCCTGTCCTACAGTCTCTTCCCCCTACTTCTTGAGAAAAGGCAGACCATGATTTACTGGCCCTCTTGGCCCTCAAAAAACATCTGATGCGGGGAAGTGGAGCTCAAACATGGCCAAGGACAGCATCTCCAGCTCTATTATCTGGGTGACCACAAAAGCCACTTAGGGGCAGATGACACTCCAACCTTCAATAAGAAGTCCTGGGGCCACCTCCTCCCCAGCCACCAGCCTGGCCCTGAGACAACTTATACCCACAGTTAACGACTCCATTTGCACTTAGTGCCTTTCAGGCCTGGGTGCACACCCCAGAGAATGGTAACCTAGGCATCACCGTATACGCCATACACATAGCCAGAAAGGACACAGATAGGCTTCCCAATATTTTGCTCATAGCATCACATTTTTTCACTGATATTTATGTTTTAACTGTTCTATATTTTTAGATCCTCTGCATCAAATAAGTAACTGCCGTTAATGAACTAATCTCACTTTCTATACTGTCTTGATTATTGGTGTGATGGTTAATCCCGAATGTCAACTTGATTGGAATGAAGGATACAAAATATTAATCTTGGGTGTGTCTGGGTGGGTGTGGCCAAAACAGATTAACATTTGAGTCAGTAGGCTAGGGAAGGCAGATCTACCCTTCATCTGGTGGGCACAATCTCATCAGCTGCCAGTCAATATAAAGTGGCAGAAAAACGTGAAAAGGAGAGACAGGCCTAGCCTCCCCCCAGCCTACATCTTTCTCCATGCTGGATGTTTCCTGCCCTTGAACATCGGACTCCAAGTTCTTCAGTTTGGGGACTCAGAATGGCTCTTGGCTTCTTGCTTCTCATGCAGACTGGCTATTGCGGGACCTTGTGATTGTGTAAGTTAATACTTAATAAACTCCTGTATATATTATTTATATATTATATATAATATATAACATATAAAATATATATGTTATATGTTATATATTATATTATATATTTATTATTGTTATATTTAGATATGTTTATATGTATATATTTATATATTATATATAATATACATAATATATGATACAAAATATAATATATAATATATGATATATATGTATATTATACATAATATACAAAATATATATAATATGTAATATATACATGATATATAATATACATTTATATATATTTTTTATATATATATATTTCCTATTAGTTCTGTCCCTCTAAGAGAACCCTAATATAATTGCTAACAAGCTCCCCAACTGGAGACTCACTTCCCATATGCTAGCACCTGCATGCTACACTATCAGGAGCTTCACCATAGTAGTTAGGAGAATGGGGAGGGAAAGAAGGGGGGAGTGAGGGGAATATGGATGGCAAAAACCAGTGGTAACAATCATATGCATTACACACATGTAACGAAACGTTAACACTAAAGTCACAGTTCAAAAGTTTTTCTTTTGCTGGAAGTATAAACTTGTTCTTACGATCCTTATGAACTGGCTGGGCGTGGTGGCTCACGCCTGTAATTCCAGCACTTTGGGAGGCCGAGGCGGGCGGATCACGAGGTCAGGAGATCGAGACCATCCTGGCTAACACGGTGAAACCCTGTCTCTACTAAAAATACAAAAAATTAGCTGGGGGTAGTGGCGGGCGCCTGTGGTCCCAGCTACTTGGGAGACTGAGGCAGGAGAATGGCGTGAACACAGGAGGCGGAGCTTGCAGTGAGCCGAGATTGCGCCACTGCACTCCAGCCTGGGTGACAGAGCGAGACTCCATCTCCAAAAAAAAAAAAAGAGAAAAAAAGATCCTTATGAACCGTGTTTGTGTTGGCAAAAGTCATCCCACCAGTCTAGCGACGAGGCAGCCACTCAGAGCTGTCTGCCTGCAGTCAGGTGAGGTGTTCAGAGAAAACCAGCACGGGGAGCCAGGAGAGCTGGTGCTGGCAAACAGATGCCCTTATTCACCAAACATCTAAGTTAGAAAGCATTCTGTAAATGGGGTATCTCAAGACAGAATTATCTCCTAAGTAAGGCAGAGTCCCTAAAACTTTAGCAAGTGTGCAGAACTAGCACTCATCAAAATAATCTAATTACCTAAGGACAGAATCCACAGTCAAAATCCCCTTTCCTGGGACAGTCAAAGGCAAGGCTGCCACCCTTAAATTGTGCTTTCCTTACAGAGGGAGTGAGTGTGGTAGCGCTCTGGAGACCACCGTTGGCTCTGCCAGGGGACCGTGGCTGGGACATAACTCCATCCACTTCGTCTGTGATGCAAGGGCAACCAACTCAGGACTGAGAAGGTTTAAGCAAGGCACCCCGGGCAGCTCACCTACCTACACAATGGCAAGTAATCCGCAGCGACCATTACTGGAAAAAAAAAAAGACTACAAGTAGAAGCACACAGCTCACAGACTTGAGCTCACACTAGAAAGAAAATGTCACTGTCTGTTGTAATCCAAGGATAGGTTTGTGCCACAGAACATGTCTCTGCTGTGTGACTCACTGAAAATATCACAAAATAGAGAGCATGAAGGAAAGCTTAGTAAAAGAACTGCCAGCCACCAAACCAACAATAAAACCTTCCCATGAAAAAGGCTTTTAAAGAAATAACAAATCAGTAAAATGTGTACAAATGATTCTAGCTCTAGGACTACTCTAAAAGCACGTATACTCTCACAAACCCATCAGTCATGAACCAGCGCAGAATGAGCAGAGACCCCTGCAGGTAGCTGACATTTAACCTGGGTAACATTGGCCCAGTGTTTATGTGGCAACCACTGTTTTAAGCTCTTTACCTCTGTTAACTCATTTAATTCCTGCAAAACCCTATGAAAGATATCATTTCTGTCTTCCCCTTTTTCCAGAGGAGGAACTGGGGCACAGAGGTTAAGTCACTCTGTCAAGGGAGCAGTAACTGGAAGAGCTGGATTCAAACTCACACAGTCTAATAGTCTAATTCAAGTCTACACTCTCCACCTTCAAGCTGACAGCCTTAAATTGCAAGTCTGTACATAAATACTGCAAGATTTGCAACATATCCTTGAATTTAAAACCAAACAAAAGGCGGGTCACAGGAAAAGATGAATAAGCATGCCAGCCAAGAGGGATTGCCCAGACAGGCTGGCCAGGGTGGCGCTCGATCCCGTGGCTGGGGCTGTGTGGCTCTGGGCAGGTTCCTTAAGCTCCGTGAGCTCTGGTTTGCTCATCCAGGTGACTGGACGGCTGGACAATAGTAGTGCTGACCCTCAGAGGGCTGCTGTGACAAGTAGTGGAAGTGTTTGGGTGTGAAACATTTTAGTGCCTGACACCTGCCAGGACTGTGTTTGTGTTCGCCATTATTACATGTCAGTAAGGTAATAACCTAGAAGAATAATCAAATCAAAAGGTGGTTTAGTACTGAGTCTTAGATTTTTCCGAGTTTCCCTTCCTCTTTACTACATGAATTTTTCTAGGAAAATATGTGGGTTTTTTAAATACAACCAAAAAAATCTCTTTAAAGCCTCACTCTGGACAAGAAGTATATTTTAAGATAAAAGGAAATGAAAGAAAGTGGATGAACAAGGCTCCTAGTTGAACTTCTTGCATTCAGAAATAAGCACAATTTTGAAGGGCAAGGAAAATAAGTGAAGGAGGCAGAGCCTTGAGCTAGTGCGATACAGAAGCTTAAGTCAGTGGGACAAGATGGGGGCGGGGGCGGGTAGAAAAACCTTTAGGCTGAAAGGATACAATCCAACTTGGCAAATCCACGTCTTTAAATCACTATTTCAGCAAAGAGGTGGTTTTTCTTCTAAACAGGCATAATGAGAAGTGAGTATGGGCAAAAGCTGACTTAATTTCTTTAGCAAGGGTTCGAGGAACACAGCAATCATCGGATAATTCCCTGTAAAGTTAAATGGAAGACCTGGGACATGTCTTAATTCAACAGAGCTTTCTGAGAAGCGCATGGCAAGAAACAATATTCTTATGTCCAATGACAGATTGTATTGAAACAGACAGAAGAGATCCATGAACAGGTGGTACTGTGAACACAGGTCATGCCCTGCAGACCTGCCTATCAGGAGACTTTTAGAAAGCATCCACACACACCAAACCGGCAACAAATAGTCCTCAACGATCTACCTGTTCTGAAGGGACTTCAAAGGCCTACAAAGCTACAAAGAAGACCTTACGTTTGCTAAAGGGTGAGTTACCAGAAAAAGGCAGAGTCTAGTAAGAGTCTCTTAGACTTATTTCTCAAGAATTTCAGCATATTTTGCCCCACGTAGGGAAGTCCTCCCCTAGAGCAACATTTGCAACTACCCTTAAATTCGATGTTTACTCTCGTGTATATAAAAACGCATTGTTATTAATGTAAAACTTTTCACCAGAAATTTGGGTAATTCTGAAATACTTTTGGGAAGGGTGTCTCAATGCAAAACTTCATTTTTTTTAAGTTCTGGCAATGTTTGGTGGTGATGGTTGATTATCAGTGTGAATGTATTTAATGCCAGTGAACTGTACACAGAAAATGGTTAAAATGGCAAACTTTGTCACGTATATTTCACCAATTAAAAAACTCAATTTTTACAATGAAAAAAGCCTGTGTTTTTCTAATTGTAAAAGGCCACAAACTATAACACTGAACCACGCATGACCACTGAAAGATGAAGGAAAGTTGCCTTTCTCTTAAGTTGGCTTCTCTCACCTCTGTGGACTTCCCCCGGCTGGCTGAGAAAGGAACTGCCAGGAATTCAGCCCCACATTAAAAATCATATGAGACAGAGATGGACAAAAATATCCAGACTATACTTACCAGGTCAGGTTAGAGTTTCTCTTTCAAATTAGTGAGGAAATGTGCAAAAATTGTTAATTAATGATTCTATTATCTTCTTGACTTTTCCAATGAGGTGTAAAAGGCTTCACAAAGTTCTACCTGCCCCAAGTTGAGATCCTGAAGTTCCCCCCAGGCCCCAAGCTACTCCATCTCAGTCTTCCCCATCAGAGTTCTGGGCTGGGGCCATCCTGGGCTCTCTTCTTTCTTTCCCACCCAGGTTCAGTCTTTCCAGAATTCATGCATTTCTCGCTCTTCCCGCTGCCATCCCTCAGGACCACACCACCATTGTTCTGGCCCCCACTGTCGCAACACAGTCCTCACAGCTGTTCCCCTGCTTCTACCCTGCCACCCTCAGGCTGCCTGGCACAACCAAAAGGTCCCATGGACATGTGTGGACTGCCCTTCTGGCCCCTTGTCCCCTTCCCTCCTCGCCAGACACGACTGGGCTCTGTCTCATTCAGGGACTGTGCACTTCCATGGCCTCTGCCTACAAAGTCCTGTCTGCAATTATCTATCCGGCCGACCTCTTCACTTCACTCAGGAAAGGTTGCTTTTTCAGTGACACTAACAACCCAGCGATCCAAGCTAAAATTTCAAACCTTATCCCAATTCTTCATACCCCACTCTCTGCTTTATTTTTTCTCCTTATGATTTATCACAGTCTGACATATTTTATGATCTCATTTGATGCCCCTCTCCTCTACTAGAAGGCTGGAACTTTTGTTTGTTTTGTTCACTGCTATACCCTGGTGTTTTTAGATACCTGTGCTGTGACCACAAAGGAGGCACATTTGCTGAGCATGTGAGATCTCTATAATCTATATGAATGTGGGCCAGATCATAACACTTTCAATGTGTCAGAAGTTGATTTGCAATTCTTCTTTTCTAACTGCCTGGGGTATGCATTTAGCCAGAATCAACCTTGGCCACAAATGGACAATGAGCATAAGAACTACATCCGAGCATGAGATGCCCAGTACTGAGCTTGGCCGTGACAAGGCAAGGGTTCTAAAGTCTACCCACTCTGCATGGTGAGAGCTACATTTTTCTAACTGCAGGTGGAGACCCCTTAGTGTGTCATAAAATCATTTCATAAAACGAGCCAGAACAGAACAGTGTGTGTTGCCCATAGTCGGGTTAGTATTCTATGAAGCTTTTCATCTTATATGCTTACATGTAGATTGTGATGTAAACTACATTTTCAACTGTGGGCTACGGTTAAGAAAACTTTTTGAGATAAAAGATCCACAAATAACTTTCAGATGAATTTGTGATTCCCCTGGTCCTTCCACCAGATGGAAAAAAACTGTGTGAAAAATCGTGGATGCATGTGTGCAACTTTCTAGGTTGAGAATCTATGCCTTCTTGGCACATTCCAGAAGAGACCCTGGGCTTAAATAGGTTAAAAACTGCTGATAAAAATTAGCTGGGTGGTGGCATGCACCTGTAATCCCGGCTACTCCAGAGGATGAGGTGGGAGGGTCCCTTGAGCCCAGGAGTTCGAGGCTGCAGTGAGCTCTGATCATGACACTCTGATCACAACACTGCACTCTAGCCTGGGTGACAGAGCAAGACCTTATCTCTAAAAAAATTAAAATTTTAAACTGTTTGATGGGAGGATATTAATAGAGAAAAGGGTCAATTATCTTTCACTTTACTTCAAAGGGTTAAATACTGGGCTTTCATTGGTTCTCTTTTTAGAATCCACTGCAGATCTATTAATTTAAATAAACCATCCTCCAATCTATCTATATAGTCAATCTAAAATCCTAAGCGTATTATCCAGGAAATAATTATTTCTCTCATTTTATCCTAAAGCAACCTTGTCTAGACATAGACTATTTCTAGAATTCCAACACTTGATAAGGAAGCTCATATTGACCATATTCATATATTTCATAATTATAACCGGATCGGGTTGAACTCCGACCTTAGCCCTGACTCTCAACATGAGTCTTGACTGACAATTATCAGGGGCCTCCGTAGACTTCTTCCTTTAATCTTACCTAACTCTTTACACTTCTAAGGCAAGTGGCCAAAAGAGGACAGGCCAAACCTAAATCGGTGTGTGGTGCTTCATGGACACCCCTGAGGTGGCTGGTTTTTGTTTCGACGTCACCCTGGGGGCTGACTCCTGGAACCCAGCACTCCTTGTGCTGCCACTGATGTGTGACAACTTACCTGCTAGGTGTGTGTGCCCTCAACGGCACATGCTTCCCCCAAGCCTTGGAACCTTGTTTCTCTTCTTGTAGTGTCATGAGGTTATTTTATTCCAGGTGGCGTAGCATTTTGCCATTTGAAAACACCTGCCGTAGTAGAAGACTTGGCGTCTTTATCCTCTCTCTAGACACCACTAAAAGGAACACACACAGAGCTCCCAGGTGACCAAGCGCCTCCACCACTTCACCAACCAAAATGACTCACTGGGAGCCTGTGGGGTGTACACAGTCCTTTGTGCTGGGGAGAAACCTCAAGTGCAAACTTGGTGATCTGATGGGGTAAATACATGACTAGTATGAAACTGCGTAACATAAACAGGGTGATGTGAACTGCGGATGCTGAGTTTTGAGGAAACATCTTAAAGAGGATCTGAGCCATGCCTGCAAGACGGCATCACTCAGATTACGTAAGAATCTAAGCGACAATTCCAGTGAGGAGAGCCAGACACGGTGTGCTCGCACAGGTCTCGAGGGTTAACAATACCTTATCTGCTGACTGAAAGAACTAGCCTACGAAGATGAGTCAGGCCCAGCTTTGTCACTGCCCTGCTGGAGGAGGCCGCGTGTGCACAGTGAACTACACCCCCAGGGACACGTGTGCAAAGTACACACACTTCAAGGGGACTCACCACGAGCAGGAGCTCACCTCTGCACAGAGAATCAGGACAACACCTTCACAGAAGTCCATCTGTGCTGAATTTCGGGAAAACAAAATTTTACAAAGTGGGAGGAGGATCCCAAGAAGAAGAAACAAGGTGTGCGAAGGCACGGGAGCACACGAGGCCAGCTAAGAGGTGCCTGCCATGCTGTTCTGCACATGCAGGTGTGCTGTGGCATGGCAGGAGAAGCTGGGGCAGGTGTGGGGACAGGTGTGAGGAGCCAGTGTGCCACACAAACGGTGACGGGCTCTATCCTGTACGCAAAGGTGACAGCTGCCTGGTGTTTTGTTTTGTTTTCCTTTTTAAAAGATATTCCTGACAGGAATGTGGATATTGGGAGAAGAAAGGCAGGAGACAGGGACTCGATGCAGTAATCTAAAAGAAAAACCAGCACCTGAAGCAAGACAGCAGTGAAGCTGAGAAGAGACTCAAGAGATGCTTTAAGAGCTATCCGTGGTACTAAAAACGGGAGAGGAAGGGAGGAGGAGGGGAGTGAGAAGGAGAAGGAGGAAGAGAAGGAAGAGGTCTGCCAAAACTGGCCGTGATTAGGAACAACGGTTTGGAGCTTCCGCAGTTGGAAGTCCTGGATTCAGATGCAGGCTCTGCCATCTGGCAGCTTAGCTTTGGATAAGTTATGTTACCTTCTTCAGCTCTCTGAACTTTGATGTCCTCTATTTTACCGGGAAAAATAAAAATATCTACCCTCGCGGTTGTTATGAGAACTGAATGTGGTAATTCTTTTAAAGTACAAACCAGTACCTGACAAATGTACATGCTCAGTAATGGCTACGGAATTACTGTCATCAACTGCACGGGGAAGTATAAGGTGAGCCTTGGCCACCTTACTGTGTCAAAAAGCAGGAAAAGACTAATGAGGGAGTATGGGCAGATGTCAAAAGAACAAAGGAGCCAGGCACCGTGACTCATGCCTATAATCCCAGCACTTTGGGAGGCCCAAGAGGAGGACCACTTGAGGCCAGGAGTTCAAGACCAGCCTGGGCAACAAAGCAAGACTTCTTCTCTACAAAGAATTAAAATATTAGCTGGGCATGGTAGCTGGTCCCAGCTACTCAAATGACGGAGGCAGGAGGATTACCTGTACCCAGGAGCTCGAGGCTGCAGTGAGCTGTGATTAAGCCACTGCACTCCAGCCTGGGTGACAGAGACAGACCCTGTCTCAAAAAAAAAAAAAAAAAAAAAAAAGAACAAAGAAACCCATGAGAAAGGGTTCCCACTGGCTAAAAATTGTACAACTCAAACAAAAATAATGTATTTGAATCATCAAATAAAAATCACAAACCCACAATGATACACACACAAAAATGTTAAATCTTTGCTTATAATCAATGATTTTACACCAAATGTAAACTTGGTTTAAATCTAAACAGGAAGGAAGGAAGGAAGATTGGAAGGAAGGAAGGAAGGAGGAAGGAGGAAGGAAGGAAGGAGGAAGGAAGGAAGGAGGAAGGAAGGAAGGAGGAAGGAAGACTGGAAGGAAGGAAGGAAGGAGGAAGGAGGGAAGGAAGATTGGAAGGAAGGAAGGAAGATAGGAAGGAAGGAAGGAGGAAGGAGGGAAGGAAGATTGGAAGGAAGGAAGGAGGAAGGAAGATTGGAAGGAAGGAGGAAGGAAGATTGGAAGGAAGGAGGAAGGAAGGAAGGAGGGAAGGAAGATTGGAAGGAAGGAAGGAGGAAGGAAGATTGGAAGGAAGGAAGGAGGAAGGAAGGAAGGAGGAAGGAAGACTGGAAGGAAGGAAGGAAGGAGGAAGGAAGGAAGGAGGAAGGAAGGAAGGAGGAAGGAAGGAGGAAGGAAGATTGGAAGGAAGGAAGAAAGGAGGAAGGAAGGAAGATTGGAAGGAAGGAAGGAGGAAGGAAGGAAGATTGGAAGGAAGGAGGGAAGGAAGGAGGGAAGGAAGGAAGGAGGAAGGAAGGAAAATTGGAAGGAAGGAGGGAAGGAAGGAGGGAAGGAAGGAAGGAGGAAGGAAGGAAGGAGGAAGGAAGGAAGGAGGAAGGAAGGAGGAAGGAAGGAAGGAGGAAGGAAGGAAGGAGGAAGGAAGGAAGGAGGAAGGAAGGAAGGAGGAAGGAAGGAAGGAGGAAGGAAGGAAGGAGGAAGGAAGGAAGGAGGAAGGAAGGAAGGAGGAAGGAAGGAGGAAGGAAGGAAGGAGGGAAGGAAGGAGGGAAGGAAGGAGGGAAGGAAGGAGGAAGGAGGGAAGGAAGGAGGGAAGGAAGGAGGGAAGGAAGGAGGGAAGGAAGGAGGGAAGGAAGGAGGGAAGGAAGGAAGGAGGAAGGAAGGAAGATTGGAAGGAAGATTGGAAGGAAGGAGGGAAGGAAGGAAGGAAGGAAGGAGGAAGGAAGGAAGGAAGACTGGCCCTGCCTTTTTAGGAGGAATCATCGTTTGCCCCAGTTGGTGACAGCTCTTCCTTGCAAAACAGTTCCACCTGGTAACCACAGAAGGAACGACAGGACTAGAAAATCTTCCAATTGGAACACCCACTGATGATTCAGCAAGGATCATCAGTAGATGCTAAATCCACATGTTGAAACATTAACGGGAAATGGGATTTCTGCCTGGTGCCTAGATGTCACCCAACAGGTTATCTGCTAAGAGCAAAGGGGAAGCCATCGCTTTACAGAAGAGCAAGGGAAAGAGAAATAAATTACACACACCACCAAGAAGCAACTGGCCTGGTTACTTCAAAAAGTCACTATAGAAATAAATAAAAGTAGGGGACTGACATAGAAAAGGGTGTAAAATGCCACACTGTTTTTGGTTAGTATCGTTATCACCCCCACTTATTTGAGCCTCAACTGGGGGCTGGTAGATTCAGCACTCCTCAGTCCTGGACCATTCCCCAAATTTGACTGTTCAGTTTCTCAGGTTTAAACATGAAGAATGACAGCCATGTGCATCTTCTAACAGGAGGCTGACAAAGCCTGAATGACTACGTGCACAGCCACGATCAGGGATTGTTGCGTTAAGACTTTTTACCAAGGTGCTGGTGGATGCAATGCGTCTGCGAATGCAGTGAAGAATTAAACGGTGGTTCCTTTCCAGCCAGGTCCTCGTGCCCACCTGAAAATCCCCTCACAAACGGCCGAGCAAATCGTCTGTTTCTACTCATGAAAGATCTTTAAACAGAGAGAGCCCCCAGACTCCAGCTTCCTACACCAAGAAAGGAGCTGTCCCAGATGTCGCCTGCCACAATGACGACCTCAAAAGCTCACCCCTAACCACCTATAGGGAAAGTTAAACATTTGCCAGCCCAGAAGCTCTCCAACATGGTGAAGCACTCATGATTCTTTTCTGACAATCCTTCAGCTTTGTATGATAGATAATAATAATCAAGTACCTAGTATATCTACATGCCAGGCACTAGGTTAAGTCTTTACTATCAATTAACTCATTTGATTCTCACCACCCTGCTGTTATGTCCACTTTACAGATGGGAAAACCAAAGGTAACTTTGGCCCAGGTTACAGAACTAGCACAGAGCTCAAAGTTGGAAGACCCAGATTACTACTTTCTACTAAATAAGACGTCCATGTCCTCTGGCTCTGAAAGGGAACGTGTAGGCCAATCTGTAATAACTATGCCCACCCAAGTAAGCGCCCAAATCTTTAGGGCAGTATGATTAAATCACAAATACTAGTCAGTCGAGAGCCACAGACCCTAGTGCTCAGTTTTAATTAGTCATTGCCATGTGCCTCGGTGCCATTATATTTCCCCTGGTAATCAAAAACTTTTAAAAAATGAGCAGTACTCCTGGATTTTCTGCTTGTTAGTTAAGAACTCTGTACTGGCTAATGCAAATTATACATTTTTTCAAATAATTTTTTAACACTTGAAAATTTTTGTTAAGTATCCAAATTATATGGATCTCTCCATTCTACTGGCCCAAATGAAGAAAGATTCACCTTATTCACCAGTCAGCATTTCATCAACTTAGACAAATTCTAGCGTGTGGCTTTCACGATCTAACTATATGCTTTCAATTATCAAATGGCATATTTCATTTCTACTTCTTGATCCACACTGTTATCACAAAATGTATTACATCCAAAGTTCTCCTGAACCATTATAAATTTTAGGGCTATACAGTAGCATTCTTACAAGGAAAAGAACTCTATGAATACTTTTAAAATTAAGAAACTTATAGAATAAACAAAATTACTAATTTAAATAGTCCCAAGAGTAAGTAATAGGAAAATAAAACCACTGTGAGTTCCCTACCACAAGGTCTATTAAAATTATAAACTTTTTCGCTAAAACATCGACTTTTCTAGTTAATTGACAAAAGTCACCAAACTGAGCATTTAAAGATAAAATACACAGCAGTGGTGAAAGGTATAAGACACTACATCTCTTCAGTCATAGCTCAACCAGAATGAGAACAGAGTTTTGTGTATCTAAAATCTAGCTATATCCCTCGCGCCTAGCAGACACTCAACAAGTATTTGCTGAATTAATCAGAGAATGAATTGTGATACTGGCAATTAGTGTGAAGCATTACTATGAAGATTCAGTAAGCAAATACAGTTATCCTATGTGCAGTTATAAGGCCCTTGTTACTACTAATAATATTCCTCTTACCCACAAAACTCTATGAAGTAGGTTGAACATGTATTATTTTTGCCAATCCAGTCATGAGAAAACAGGTTCCAGAGTTAAATGAAGTCACCCAGCTAATCCATTCTAGTTAGTGGTAGGGCTGGAACTGCCCCCCTCCCTCCCCACCCTTTCCCCCTAATTCTAGCCCCTTCCCTGCCTCCTGTTTTCTCCAGAGCACGTCACACCATCTCACCATCAAACACACTGCGTTTTATTTCTGTGTTTGTGGTCTACATGTGAGCTTCATGAAGGCAGTTCATTAGTACTGTTTCCTGCTATGTCCCTTGAACTTTTAAGTGCCTGGCACTTAACAGGTGCAAAAGAAGTAAGAATTTTCTGACATGTTTAAATTTGGAAGGAAGAGACTTTTTTTTTTCCTGGCATGACCAGTTTGGGGGACACTTCATCTTAAAAATAAAAAGTAAACTGAATGGACAATATTCTTTGAACGGTAAAGTTTTTGTGCAAAAGCAGTGGAGAAAGAAAGTAAGAGCACTTATTTTAACACTTTCCCCCAAATAACTTAGCAACATAACATACAAAAGACTTAAGATTGTTAATCTTTAAAAAGAACACACCACACGAATTATCGTGCTGCTCAGTACTGACCTTAGTGTCTGCAGTCTCCTGTTTATAATTCTGTTAACCTCAAAAAGCACTTGCACTTGTCAGATAATCATTAAGGTATGTTTTCATAAAGACTCATTTTGCCAAAAGTCAGTACAATCTGTTTTCATGATCGGCTTTTCATTCCACATTTTTAACAGGCTCCAACACCATTATGAAGCCCCCTTCAAGTTGTTTTTCCTCATCCCAGTTTGCCTAAAATATTGCTTTATACATGTTGGTTTTAAGAAACACTCATTCCTGCCTTTAGGAATTCAAAGGAGAAACGATGGAGTAAAGCAAAGAAGTTTCATCTAGATGTTCCTAAATAATCAGAATACTCTTAAGACAGACCACTCTTCTAAGCTAAATATGATTAAACCTAAAATTTGATCAAGAAAAAAGTATTGGCTCTACAAGAACAGGTGAATGACAACTAGGGCCTAATATATTACATTACTTATCTTTTTAATCTTTGCTGTTATGCAAAGAAGAATGTTTAGAAAAATGACTCAAGTATTATTAACAAAGTAAACAAGATAAGCTTCAAACATCCTATAAATACAATGACCTTCTGCCCTTGTCTCTATCACCTTCACTAAGAAGGGCCAAACTGGCCAGCAGGTGTCCCACCAGGCTTCACAGAGAAGCCTCCAGGCAACCAAATGCAACTGCATCTTCTATACAATTAAGGCCCACGACCCTCAATCCTTAGCATGTCCTAAAAACCAAATAAAGACTCAGACGCAAGCCATCGGGCAGCTATAAATAGCCACACAACTAGAAATACACTGTGCTAATACTCCCTAGGAAGAATTCCTCTTCTGACCAAAATATTTGCCTTTTCATTGAATTTAACTTTCGGATCAGCTGTGATGCAGTGCAGACTCTCTCCTGTGTGGAAGACCTTCATTGTTGTTTTTCTACAGCTGTGCACTGTTCTCACGTGCCTGGTCATTGATGCATTTGTCAAAAGAACATTTTCAACACTATAATAGGAGGCATACATCGGGGTTAAGGTACCAGCAATTATTTCCAAATTGATTATCTAGGAAAGGACATCATAGGTAATTCTGACAACTTTTTAAAAGTCTTTACGAAACTCTCCAATTTCTATAAAAGTTTGCCACTGGAAAAAAAGCACCAAGAATCAATCTGCCATACTGGAGTTATGTTACCATGAGTTCACTCATTCAGCAAATATTGTCAGACACTACTATTTATCAGACACTGTTCGAGAGCTTGCCTATACAATAAAGCACCCCCCTCCCAAAAATACCCTGCCTTACATTGCTCACATTTTTCTTGAAGAGCCTACCTAATTTCATAGAATCATATGTAACTATGGTTAAATTTTATTAAATTTCAATATCTATAAGCAAAAGCATAAGCCAGTAATATTTTCCCATTTCAACACTGGTCACTAACCAGTTGCCAGCAGTTCTTAATTTCAATGATGGGACATGTGAAAGCAAGGGCAAAAACCCTCAGGAAAGCTTTCGCACATCTTTTTTCTAACCAACCTTATGGCAATCCTAACCTACAGAATCAACTACAGAACTCCTGACAATTGTTCCTGACTGTATATTCCCAAAGTGCAGGAGGCTTCCAGCACCTTTCAGCTTTCGTTTGTTGAGCCCTACCTTGGCTGTAGGGAGACACAGTTTTTATTTTAATTCAAAAGACAGCAGAAGTTGTAAATGTTTAGGAGGCATTTTTGCCCGTTCTAAAGCTCAATTTTTAAAGTATGAAATTTAAAATTACCACACTGACTGATCCTGGAGAAAATGGAAGTTTTAAAGGCAGAACTTGATACATACAATGAAGTGACTATACAAATCCTACTTTAATTCACTGAACTTTCAGTTCATGACAAGAGAAACAATGGAAAGACTGTTAACTTGAATCTTATACCATCACTCCACAGTAACTACAAGTTTCAGGCATCAGGTTAAGAATACAGATGATCTGAGACCTAGACCCTGCTATCACACAAGATGCTCAGCTAGAGAAAAATGGAATCAAAGAGCAATAAATTTAATTTCGACAGAAAGATGTACAACAGCAGCTTCTTAGCTGCTGAAAGAATGTGGGGAAAAAGACAGACAGGTCCACTAAACAGGACATTGGGGACCTACAACAGCTGGGTGGACCATGAGACAGGGATGGATAGGGACGGCAAGTGACAAAGTAATGAGATGGACAGAGACTCAACTTTGATGCACCAGGGCTTTCCCAAGACTTACTGAATACCAATCTCTAGGAGGGAACCAGAAATTTGCAACTACCCTCACACACTGATGATTTTGGTGCACGCAATAGTTAGAGGGCCATTGGTGGCATTCCTGGGTGGTCCATGCTGGGTTTTAAGCAGCAGATAGACATGACTGTAACTGGGTCTCATTAGTTCACACAGCAGGGCTGTGTAAACGTAGTGTGCAGAATAAGAATGGCGGGATCACAGATCTAAGTGGATCTGAGACTACTGCAGAAACCTAATAGGGGGCAACTTTGCTGACCAAAATGGGAAAAGGAAAGAGTAGAACTACCCAAATTACAGAAAAGTTTAATTTTATGGATTTAAATAGGACAACCATATGTCTTGGTTTGCCTAAAACAGTCTTGGCTTACAACTGCTGTCTCAATGTCCAATCTGGTTTTGTCTTTGTATTTTTCATTTTTAATTAAATATTATGATTCACTATTGCATTAAAATAAGCCAGTTTGAGTTTAATAAATAACCTCTTTTTTGTATGTCTTGCTTCTGTCACCATCTCATCTAGTAGCATGCAAGACACACATACAGCGAATAGAGTTCACACTTCAGTGTGTTGTTAACTCTGAAAGTCAACCAGGAATAAATCACCTATTTTCTGGGCCCTTTCCAGGTCCAAGGTAACTAACAGCTCCCTCTCCGGCACTCTGACGGAAGAAAGCATGCTGGCATCACATGGGAAGCAATTACATAGAATATTAGTCTGACAGCTTGTATTATAATGATTTTGTCATGTATAGTGTAAATCCACAACTATTTTATTGTTTTGTTTGTAATTTACAAGCCATTCTAGGAGCAATGAACTAAAAAATAAAAATGCAGATTTAATAAGTACTACATTTCCATTTCTCAAGAAAGTTAATAGTAAATAGTAATTTGCACATGTCTCCACATTTGCCATGCACCCTGTGGGGTTGGGGTGCTATCAGTGGGCACATGAAAACCAGACAATATCTGAAAAAATAGCCACATCCACCTTTTTTTTTTTTTTTTAAGAAGGCAGTACCCAAAGACAACTAATTCTTAGGTGCAATCACAGAATTTGCATTTATAAAATTGTAGTATTCACATTTCTTTCTAAAGCATGACTGTTCATTTAGATCAAATGACTGTTCTAACATAATTAAGCCAATTTTTCCCCTAAATGTTCTCCTGAACATTAAACAGATACATAATAGCAGTTAAATATTGGCTCCTTTAGCTTGGAAGAACTTTACAGGCAATTAGATTGTGCCAGTTTTCAAATAGGAGATCAGTTCCGTTAGTAGTTCTATTTTTTTCATCCAACTCGTGGAACAAGGATCAACAAACTGGTCTGCGGGCCAAATCCACCCTGCCACCTGTTTCGGCATGGCCTGCAAAGTAAGAATGGTTTTTACGTTTTCAGTGGTTGGAAAAAGATCAAAAGTTGATGCTTTGTGATATATGAAAAGTATACAAAACTCATATTTCAGTCTCCATAAATAAAGTTGTGTTGGTATATAGCCACACTCATTTGTTTGCATACTGTCTATAGCTACTTTAAGGCTACCAAGGCAGAAGTGAGTTGCAATAGATAGCTGTGGCCAAGAAAGCATAAAATATTTATTGTCTGACCCCTTACAGAAAAGGTTTGCTGAATCCTGCCTTAAAAGGTTAAACACTACTGTTAATAATATCGTAAAAGCTCAATGAGGAACACTATTTGTTATTCTGATTTTAATACAAATACAGGTTTTCATATACACAATAACGAAGAACAAATTAAACTAAAGTTAAGAATACTTCATCATGGCAGTACCCATTCTCTTTGGCACTCAACTCATTTAGCCTTCAAAAAACTACTTTGAAAACCAATCTAGGCATCGCAAAATGACTTGGAACCTTTTGTTTTGTTTTGTTTTGGTGAGACCTCTAAGATTGGGTTACCTTTTGTTCAAAATCAGCTGGAAATTTTGATCAAAACTTTCAACAAACAGAACTGTCTTTTGAAAAGTCAGCTTTTGAATCTTTTGGCAAACTGCAGTTGTTGAAATCAAACTTTGCAAGTAAGCATACAGTGAAATTAACCTCTAAAAAAATCAAGTGACAGACAAAAATGGAATATATAGAGCAATGTACAATAATTTTGAAATTCAGTAAGTGCACTTTGGAGTATCTCAAATTGTAGAAAGAATAATTTCATGGCGCTTCTATTTTTAATTGGATAAAAACAACATTTTACAGCATCTAAATTTAGCAAAAGATTCAAAAGAATGAAAAAGGCAATTTATTTGACAACTTTTTTGTCTTGCAAAATTATTTGTTGAATATAGGTATTCTAAATAGAGGTTTAGACAGTTCTTATGAAAATATTTGAGCTATAATACTTCACATCTCATTAAAAAAACAACAAAATATCCTTCCTTTAGCACTAGTTGCTCTGAACTCATAAGCTACCTTACCTCAGCACAAATAAACTTTTTCAATAATAAAATGATGGCTTACAGAAGAATAAAATCCAAATGTCAACAATCTCAAATATACTAACTGAAAATGCAACTTTTAAGAAGTATGTACTTTTATGAGAATCTCAGAAACAAACCCATGTTGGGGGAAAAATATTCTTCAGAGTCACAAGGAAAATGGCAGACAGGAAGACAGGACTAACTTGCAGCTCCCACTCGGACGGACAGAGCAGCGTGTGGGGACTCACCTCCTGAACTTTTGCTCCAAGAACTACTGCAGGAACGTACCAGGAAAGCCAAGAGAATCCACAAACCCTCTGAAGGAAGCGGATTGCTGCTGCAGGCCCCAGGGGACAGCCAAAAAACTCCAAAGACAAAGGACATAATCTCCTGGGAGCTCTTGGGCCCCCACACCACCTGATCCTCCCTATACTACCACAGTTGATGCTCTCTTGACAGCGCCACCTACTGGCTGGAGACCAACCAACACAAAACTAGTAACAATGAACAAAACCACAATTAAGCACGCTCAGGTGCTGGTATCTACAGTTGAGAGACCTGAAGATGGTTCACATCGCAGGACTCTGTGCAGATACTCCCCAGTACCAGCCCAGAGCCCGGTATCTCTGCAGGGTGACTAGATCCGGAAGAGAAAAAACAATCACCATGGTTTGGCTCTCAGAAAGCCACATCCCCAGGGGAAGGGAGAGAGTATCACATCAAGGGAGCACCCCATGGGACAAAAGAATCTGAATAGCAGCCTTTGGGCCCCAGATCTTTCCTCTGACATAGTATACCCAAATGAGAAAGAACCAGAAAAACAATTCTGGGTCATACGACAAAACAAGGTTCTTTAACAACACCAAAAGATCACATTACCTCAACAGCAATGGATTCAAAACAAGAAGAAATCTCTGAATTGCCACAAAAAGAATTCAGCAGGTCGATTATTAAGCTAATCAAGGAGGTACCAGAGAATGGTAAAGTCCAACTTAATAAAACCATAAAAATGATATAAGATAGGAAGGAGAAAATCTTCAGTGAAATAAATAGCATAAATAAAAAATAATCATGACTTATGGAAATGAAAAACACACTTAGAGAAATGCAAAATACTCTCAAAAGTCTAAGCAACAGAATCAAACAAGTAGAATAAAGAACTTCAGAGCTTAAAGACAAGGCTTTCTAATTAACCCAATCCAACAAAGACAAAAAAACAATTAAAAAAAAAAAAAAAGAAAGAAAGAAAAAGAAAAAGCCTCTGAGAAGTTGGGGATTATGTTAAATGGCCAATCCTAAGAATAATTGGTGTTACTGAGGAAGAAGAGAAATCTAAAAGTTTGAAAAACATATTGAGGGAATAATTGAGGAAAACTTCCCCGGCCTTGCTAGACAGAGATCTAGACATCCAAATACAAGAAGCTCAAAGAACACCTGGGAAATTTATTGCAAAAAGATCATCACTTAGGCACGCTGTCATCAGGTTATCTAAAGTTAAGATGAAGGAAAAGAATCTTAAGAGCTGTGAGGCAAAAGCACCAGGTAACCTATAAAGGAAAACCTAACAGATTAACAGCAGATTTCTCAGCAGAAACCCTACAAGCTAGAAGGGACTCGGGGTTGGGGTGGGGAGGGCTATCCTTAGCCTCCTTAAACAAAACAATTATAAGCCAAGAAGTTTATATCCAGCAAAACTAAACTTCATAAATGATGAAAAGATACCGTCTTTTTAAGACAAATACTGAGAGAATCTGCCAATACCAAGCCAGCGCTACAATAACTGCTAAAAGGAGATATAAATCTTGAAACAAAAACTGCTAAAAGGAGATATAAATCTTGAAACAAATCCTTGACATACACCAAAATAGAACCTCCTTAAAGCATAAATCTCACAGGAACTATATAGCAATAACATAATGGAAAAAAAAACCCACAAGGGTTTTCATATTCGTTCCCATGTTGTGTATTCATAGCACAATGAATAGAATAATACCTAGCATCTCAATACTAACTGAAATACCTCCACTGGAAAGAGAACAGAATGGCAGAATGGATAAGAATTCACCTAGTATCTGTTGTGAAGAGGCTCACCTAACACGTAAGTACTCACATAAACTTAAGGTAAACGAGTGAAACAGATATTCCCTGCAAGAGGACACAAAAAGCAAGCAGGAGTAGCTATTCTTATATCAGAAAAAACAAATGTTAAAGCAACAGTAGATAAAGAAGACAAAGAGGGGCATTATATAATGATAAAAGGACTAGTCCAACAGAAAAATATCACAATCCTAAATATATACGCACCTAACACCACAGCTCCTAAACATATAAAACAATTACTACTAGACCTAAGAAATGAGATAGCAACACAATAATAATATATAGTGGGGGACTTTAATACTCTGCTGACAGCACTAGACAGGTCATCAAGACAGAAAGTCAACAAAGAAACAATGGACTTTAACTTATAACAAAAAGACTTAACAGATATTTATATTTATTTTTATTTATATGAATATTAGTATTATTTATATATAATTACATATAATTATATTATTTATCTTAATGATTTATTATATAATATATAATATATATTTATAATATATAAGTAATATAATTGTATATTAATAAGTTTATATATAAATAATATAAATGATATAAATCATATATAATTATATATAAATAAATATGAATATTAATATAAAATACATTATATATTACAAATAATACAAATATAATTTATATTAATAATTTATTATTAATATTAATATAATATTAATATAAAGTCAACAAAGAAACAATGGACTTAAACTATAACTTATAACAAAAGGATTTAACAGATATTTATAGAACATTCTATCCAACAACTGCAGAATATACATTCTATTAATCAGCACATGGAACATTCTCCAAGACAGCCCATATGATAGGCCACAAAACAAGGTTCAGTAAATTTAAGAAAATCTAAACTATGTCAGGTACTCTTTCAGACCACAGTGGAATAAAATTGGAAATCAACTCCAAAAAGGAAGCCTCAAAACCAGGCAAAAACATAAAAATTAAATAACCTGCTCCTGAATGATCACTCAGGCAACAATGAAATCAAGATGGAAATTTTAAAATTCTTTGAACTGAACGATAATAGTGACACAACCTAGCAAAACTTCTGGGATACAGCAAAGGCAGTGCTAAGTGGAAAGTTCACATGCTTAAATGCCTAACACTGAAAAGTCTGAAAGAGAACAAACAGACAATCTAAGGTCACATCTCAAGGAATTATAAAAACAAGAACAAACCAAACCCAAACCCAGCAGAAGAAATAACGAAGATCAAAACAGAACTAAATGAAATTCCAACAAAAAATAAATACAAAAGGTAAATGAAACAAAAAGCTGGTTCTTTGAAAAGATAAATAAAATTAGTGAAATTAACCAAGACAAGAAGATCCAAAACGCTCAACTAGAATTCACACAGGAGATACCACAACTGATACCACAGAAATACAAAAGTTTATTCAAGCCAACTATGAACACCGTTATGCACATAAACTAAAAAACCTAGAGGAAATGGACACATTCCTGGAAATATACAACCCGCCTAGACTAAACCAGGAAGAAACAGAAACTCTGAACAGACCAATAACAAACAGTGACACTGAAATGGTAATTTAAAAGTTGCCAACAAAAAAAAAGTCCAGGACCTGATGGATTCACAGCTGAATTTTATCAGACATTTAAGGAAAAATTGGTACCAATCCTATTGACACTATTCCACAAGATAGAGAAAGAGGGAATCCTTCCTAAATCATTCTATGAAGCCAGTGTCACTCTAATACCAAAACCAGGAAAGGATGTAACAAAAAAAACAAAACAAAAAACAAAAACATAACAAAACAAAAAAATCGCTGATGAATATAGATGCAAAAATCCTTAACAAAATACTAGCAAACTGAATCCAACAACACATCAAAAAGATAACCCATCATGATCAAGTGGGTTTCATACCAGGATGCAGGGATGGTTTAAAATACGCAAGTCAATGTTGTCATCACATAAACACAATTAAAAATATAAAAATCACATGATCATCTCAATAGAGCAGAAAAAGCATTTGACAAAATCCAGCACCCCTTTATGATTAAAACCCTCAGCAAAATCAGCATAGAAGGGACATAACTTAAGATAATAAAAGCCATCTATGATATACCCAAAGCCAACATAACACTGAATGGGGAAAAGTTGAAAGCATTCCCCTGAGAACTGGAATAAGACGAGGATGCCCACTCTCACTATTTCTATTCAACATACTGCAAGTCATAGCCAGAGCAATCAAACAAAAGAAAGAAATAAAGGCCATCCAAATCAGTAAAGAGGAAGTCAAACCGTCACCGTTTGCTGATGACATGATCATATACCAAGAAATCCCTAAAGATTCTTCCAAAAAGCTCCTAGAACTGATAAATTCAGCAAAGTTCCAGGATACAAAGCTAATGTACACAAATCAGTAGCTCTGCTATACACCAACAACAACCAAGCTGAGAATCAAATCAAGAACTCAACCCCTTTAAAAAGAGTTGCAAAAAAAAAAAAAATGCTTAGGAATGGATCTAAGGAGGTGAAAGACCTCTACAAGAAAAACTACAAAACACTGCTGAAAGGAATCATAGATGACACAATCAAATGGAAACACATCCCATGCCCATGGAGAGGTAGAATCAATATTGTGAAAATGGCCATACTGTCGAAAACAATCTACAAATTCAATGCAATTCCCATCAAAACACCACCATCATTCTTCACAGAACTAGAAAAAAAATCCTAAAATTCATATGGAACCAAAAAACTGCCCACATAACCAAAGCAAGACTAAGCAAAAAGAACAAATCTGGAGGCATCACATTACCCTACTTCAAACTATACTATCAGGCCATAGTCACCAAAACAGCATGGTACTGGTATAAAAATAAGCACATAGACCAATGGAACAGAATAAAGAACCCAAAAATGAAGTCAAATACTTACAGCCAACTGATCTTCAACAAAGCAAACAAAAAGATAAAGTGGGGAAAGGACACCTTATTTAACAAATGGTGCTGGGTTAATTGGCAAGCCACATGTAGGAGAATGAAACTGGATCCTCATCTCTCATCTTAAACAAAAATCAACTCAAGATGGATCAAACACTTAAATCTAAGACTGAAACCATAAAAATTCTAGAAGATAACATCAGAAAAACCCTTTGAGACAATGGCTTACACAAAGACTTCATGACCAAGAACCCAAAAGCAAATGCAACAAAAACAAAGATAAATAGATGGGACTTAATTCAACTAAAAAGCTTCTGTAAAGCAAAATAAACAATCAGCAGAGTAAACAGACAACCCACAGAGTGGGAGAAAATCTTCGCAATCTATACATCTGACAAATAACTAATATCCAGAATCTACAAATGACTCAGACAAATCAGCAAGAAAAAAACAATCACATCAAAAAGTGGGACTAAGGACATGAACAGACAATTCTCAAAAGAAGATATACAAATGGCCAACAAACATGAAAAAATGCTCAACATCACTAATGATCAGGGAAATACAAATCAAAACCACAATGCGATACCACCTCACTCCTGCAAGATGGTCATAATCGAAAAATCAAAAAATAATAGATGTTGGTGTGGATGTGGTAAAAAAAGGAAACACACTGCTGGCAGGAATGTGAACTAGTACAGCTGCTATGGAAAATAGTGTGAGGATTCCTTAAAGAACTAAAAGTAAGGCCGGGAGTGGTGGCTCACGCCTGTAATCCCAAGGCCGAGGCGGGTGGATCATGAGGTCAGGAGTTCAAGACCAGCCTGGCCAACATGGTGAAACCCCGTCTCTACTAAAAATACAAAAATTAGCCAGGTGTGGTAACACTCACCTGTAATCCCAGAAACTCACGAGGCTGAGGCAGGAGAATCGCTTGAACCCGGGAGGTGGAGGCTGCATTGAGCTGAGATGGCACCACTGCACCCCAGCCTGGGTGACAGAGGGAGACTCTGTCTCAAAAAAAAAAAAGAACTAAAACTACCATCTGATCCAGCAATCCCACTACTGGGTATCTTCCCAGAGGAAAAGAAGTCATTATATGAAAAAGACACTTGCACACACGTTTATATTTGCAATTGCAAAAACATGGAACCAGCCAAATACTTATCAGTCAACAAGTATATAAAGAAACTGTGGTGTATATATACCATAGAATACTCTCAACCATAAAAAGAAATGAAATAATGACATTTGCAGCAACCTGGATGGAACTGGAGATCATTATTCTAAATGAAGTAACTCAGGAATGGAAAACCAAACATCCTAAGTTCTCACTTATAACTAGGAGCTAAGCTATGAAGATGCAAAGGCATAATGATACAATGGACTTTGAGGCTTGGGGGAAAGGGTGGGAGGGGGGTGAGGGATAAAAGACTACACATTGAGTACAGTGTACACTGCTCGGGTGATGGGTGCACCAAAATCTCAGAAATCACCACTAAGGAACTTATTCATGTAACCAAACACCACCTGTTCCCAAAAAACCTATTAAAATAAAAAAATAAAAAGACATACCGAAAAATTTTTAAAGAGTCACAAGGCATTACAATAGATACATGATAAAAATGTATCAAGAATATTTACAGCCTGGTGTGATAGCTCACAAGTGTAATCTCAGCACTTTTGAAGGATGAGGAAAGCGGATTGCTTGAGCCCAGGAGTTCGAGATGAGCCTGGGTAACATGGCAAAACCCCATCTCTATTTAAAAAAAAAAAAAAAATTAGCTGGGTTTGTTGGTGCACGCCTGTAGTCCTAGATACTGGAGAGGATGAGGTATTGGGATCACTTGAGCCTGGGAGGCAGAGGCTGCAGTGAGCCATGTGCATGCCACTGCACTCCAGCCTGGGCGACAGAGCAAGACTCTGTCTTAAACCAACGGGAAAAGAAAAAATAAGAGGCCGGGCACGGTGGCTCATGTGCCTGTAAGCCCAGCACTTTGGGAGGCTGAGGTGGGTGGATCATGAGGTCAGGAGTTCGAGAGCAGCCTGACCAACATGATGAAACCTCGTCTCTACTAAAAATACAAAAATTAGCCAGGCATGGTAACACTCGCCTGTAATCCCAGAAACTCATGAGGCTGAGGCAGGAGAATCGCTTGAACCCGGGAGGTGGAGGTTGTACTGAGCCAAGATCGTGCCACTGCACTCCAGCCTGGGCAACAGAGCAAGACTCTGTCTCCAAAAAAACAACAACAACAACAACAAAAAAAAGAGTATTTACTAATTTTTGTAATGTACTGGTGATCCCTTTATTGTAACGCACTGACGTTTACTTCATAATTTTTTGAAAATTTTTTTGAATAAAACTACTTTATGTCTATCACTACAACAAATGTATTGGTCAAAAAAAATTCCAAAAGATTGTATAACAATTTTCAGTCCTCCTTTTGCTTCCATGTGCCTCCATTTGAATGATAAATTATATTGTCACTCAAGTTGTAACACTGTGAGGAATGTACACAGAAGCAAATTAGTAAAATAAAACAAATTGCCAATTCATATCCCTGAACATGTAACACCCACTGACTCAGGTCTATGCCTTTAACAATGATTGATCTATCTTATCTGGATCCTCATTTATTCAGCAAGAGAGTGTCTGCTATGTATAAGGCACTGTACGAGGTACTGGGGATATACAGGTGAACACCACTGCTGCCCTCACTCTCATGAGAGAGACTTCCACCCAGCAGAGGTGGGAGCAGACACACATACCCGCACCCACACACATCACTCCATTCCAGGGCACTCACATAATTCCATTTTGTTCCATCAAACTTCTGTATCCCCAATTCTGTATCCAGGGGCAAGGTCTACAAGTGACAGGACCATCTCCATCAAGGTGCCAGAATCAGAAATGTACTTACTCCCCTTCCTCGCACTCAGTCCCAGCATTTTTTCCTTCAGCCACACTAGAGACCAGCATACCAAGGCCTGAAACAGCCCCTAAATTCAATATAAACAGTTCTTTTCTGCCTCTTTTCCTTTGCACATTTTTCCTTGCTGCATGGTGGTCAGCATAGAAATAAGGCTGTAATTATCTATTGCTAACAGATTTTAAAAATATTCTAATGAGCAATCTTTTAAAGGACTTTAGAAGGACAAAGTACTTACTGCAAAAACAGGAGAGGGGAGAGGCTGGTGAGAGCCATGCTCTCGAATGGACACACAATGGCAAGTGGTATCACAGGAAGGAAAGCCGAAGTCTCAATTCCCAGAACCCATAAGGGAAAGGAAAAAAATAAAAAGTAAACTGAAGCAAACAGAAAATGTATCACACTGGTTTAAAATCCCAACTCCTCTAGGGGGTTGGAATTCTGAAAGCACACATAAATAATTAAAACTCACTTTTTGGTTCTATGCAACTTTTTTCTTCTTTATGTAGTTTTGGGTAGCATTTGTGGCTGACTTAGAAACCTAAGCCTTGGGGAGAAGCCAAGATGGCCGAATAGGAACAGCTCCGGTCTACAGCTCCCAGCGTGAGCGACGCAGAAGACAGGTGATTTCTGCATTTCCATCTGAGGTACCAGGTTCATCTCACTAGGGAGTGCCAGACAGTGGGCACAGGTCAGTGGGTGCAGCGCACCGTGCGCAAGCCGAAGCAGGGTGAGGCATTGCCTCACTCAGGAAGCGCAAGGGGTCAGGGAGTTCCCTTTCCTAGTCAAAGAAAGGGGTGACAGATGGCACCTGGAAAATTGGGTCACTCCCACCCAAATACTGCGCTTTTCCGACGGGCTTAAAAAACGGCACACCAGGAGATTATATCCCGCACCTGGCTCGGAGGGTCCTACGCCCACGGAGTCTCGCTGATCGCTAGCACAGCAGTCTGAGATCAAACTGCAAGGCGGCAACGAGGCTGGGAGAGGGGCGCCGGCCAGTGCCCAGGCTTGCTTAGGTAAACAAAGCAGCCGGGAAGCTCCAACTGGGTGGAGCCCACCACAGCTCAAGAGGCCTGCCTGCCTGCCTCTGTAGGCTCCACCTCTGGGGGCAGGGCACAGACAAACAAAGACAGCAGTAAGCTCTGCAGACTTAAATGTCCCTGTCTGACAGCTTTGAAGAGAGCAGTGGTTCTCCCAGCACGCAGCTGGAGATCTGAGAACTGGCAGACTGCCTCCTCAAGTGGGTCCCTGACCCCTGACCCCTGAGCAGCCTAACTGGGAGGCACTCCCCAGTAGGGGCGGACTGACACCTCACATGGCCGGGTACTCCTCTGAGACAAAACTTCCAGGGGAACGATCAGACAGCAGCATTCGTGGTTCACGATAAACCACTGTTCTGCAGACACCACTGCTGATACCCAGGCAAACAGGGTCTGGAGTGGACCTCTAGCAAACTCCAACAGACCTGCAGCTGAGGGTCCTGTCTGTTAGAAAGAAAACTAACAAACAGAAAGGACATCCACACCAAAAACCCATCTGTATATCACCATCATCAAAGTCCAAAAGTAGATAAAACCACAAAGATGGGGAAAAAACAGAACAGAAAAACTAGAAACTCTAAAAAGCAGAGCACCTCTCCTCCTCCAAAGGATCGCAGTTCCTCACCAGCAATGGAACAAAGGTGGACGGAGAATGACTTTGACAAGTTGAGAGAAGAAGGCTTCAGACGATCAAACTACAAGCTACAGGAGGAAATTCAAACCAAAGGCAAAGAAGTTAAAAACTTCAAAAAAAATTTAGACGAATGTATAACTAGAATAACCAATACAGAGAAGTGCTTAAAGGAGCTGATGGAGCTGAAAGCCAAGGCTCGAGAACTACGTGAAGAATGCAGAAGCCTCAGGAGCCGATGCGATCAACTGGAAGAAAGGGTATCAGCGATGGAAGATGAAATGAATGAAATGAAGCGAGAAAGGAAGTTTAGAGAAAAAAGAATAAAAAGAAATGAACAAAGCCTCCAAGAAATATGGGACTATGTGAAAAGACCAAATCTACGTCTGACTGGTGTACCTGAAAGTGACAGGGAGAATGGAACCAAGTTGGAAAACACTCTGCAGGATATTATCCAGGAGAACTTCCCCAATCTAGCAAGGCAGGCCAACATTCAGATTCAGGAAATACAGAGAACGCCACAAAGATACTCCTCGAGAAGAGCAACTCCAAGACACATAATTGTCAGATTCATCAAAGTTGAAATGAAGGAAAAAATGTTAAGGGCAGCCAGAGAGAAAGGTCGGGTTACCCACAAAGGGAAGCCCATCAGACTAACAGCAGATCTCTTGGCAGAAACTCTACAAGCCAGAACAGAGTGGGGGCCAGTATTCAACATTCTTAAAGACAAGAATTTTCAACCCAGAATTTCATATCCAGCCAAACTAAGCTTCATAAGTGAAGGAGAAATAAAATACTTTACAGACAAGCAAATGCTGAGAGATTTTGTCACCACCAGGCCTGCCCTACAAGAGCTCCTGAAGGAAGCACTAAACATGGAAAGGAACAACTGGTACCAGCCGCTGCAAAATCATGCCAAAATGTAAAGACCATCGAGACTAGGAAGAAACTGCATCAACTAACGAGCAAAATAACCAGCTAACATCATAATGACAGGTTCAAATTCACATATAACAATATTAACTTTAAATGTAAATGGACTAAATGCTCCAATTAAAAGACACAGACTGGCAAATTGGATAAAGAGTCAAGACCCATCAGTGTGTTGTATTCAGGAAACCCATCTCACATGCAGAGACACACATAGGCCCAAAATAAAAGGATGGAGGAAGATCTACCAAGCAAATGGAAAACAAAAAAAGGCAGGGGTTGCAATCCTAGTCTCTGATAAAACAGACTTTAAACCAACAAAGATCAAAAGAGACAAAGAAGGCCATTACATAATGCTAAAGGGATCAATTCAACAAGAAGAGCTAACTATCCTAAATAGATATGCACCCAATACAGGAGCACCAAGATTCATAAAGCAAGTCCTGAGTGATCTACAAAGAGACTTAAGACTCCCACACAATAATAATGGGAGACTTTAACACCCCACTGTCAACATTAGACAGATCAACGAGACAGAAGGTCAACAAGGATACCCAGGAATTGAACTCAGCTCTGCACCAAGCAGACCTAATAGACATCTACAGAACTCTCCACCCCAAATCAACAGAATATACATTTTTTTCAGCACCACACCACACCTATTCCAAAATTCACCACATACTTGGAAGTAAAGCTCTCCTCAGCAAATGTAAAAGAACAGAAATTATAACAAACTATCTCTCAGACCACAGTGCAATCAAACTAGAACTCAGGATTAAGAAACTCACTCAAAACCACTCAACTACATGGAAACTGAACAACCTGCTCCTGAATGACTACTGGGGACATAACGAAATGAAGGCAGAAATAAAGATGTTCTTTGAAACCAACGAGAACAAAGACACAACATACCAGAATCTCCGGGACACATTCAAAGCAGTGTGTAGAGGGAAATTTATAGCACTAAATGCCCACAAGAGAAAGCAGGAAAGATCCAAAATTGACACCCTAACATCACAATTAAAAGAACCAGAAAAGCAAGAGCAAACACATTCAAAAGCTAGCAGAAGGCAAGAAATAACTAAAATCAGAGCAGAACTGAAGGAAATAGAGACACAAAAAACCCTTCAAAAAATTAATGAATCCAGGAGCTGGTTTTTTGAAAGGATCAACAAAATTGATAGACTGCTAGCAAGACTAATAAAGAAAAAAAGAAGAATCAAATAGACGCAATAAAAAATGATAAAGGGGATATCACCACCGATCCCACAGAAATACAAACTACCATCAGAGAATACTACAAACACCACTACGCAAATAAACTAGAAAATCTAGAAGAAATGGATAAATTCCTCGACACATACACTCTCCCAAGACTAAACCAGGAAGAAGTTGAATCTCTGAATAGACCAATAACAGGAGCTGAAATTGTGGCAATAATCAATAGCTTACCAACCAAAAAGAGTCCAGGACCACATGGATTCACAGCCGAATTCTAGCAGAGGTACAAGGAGAAACTGGTACCATTCCTTCTGAAACTATTCCAATCAGCAGAAAAAGAGGGAATCCTCCCTAACTCATTTTATGAGGCCAGCATCATTCTGATACCAAAGCCAGGCAGAGACACAACCAAAAAAGAGAATTTTAGACCAATATCCTTGATGAACATTGACGCAAAAATCCTCAATAAAATACTGGCAAACCGAATCCAGCAGCACATCAAAAAGCTTATTCACCATGATCAAGTGGGCTTCATCCCTGGGATGCAAGGCTGGTTCAATATACGCAAATCAATAAATGTAATCCAGCATGTAAACAGAACCAAAGACAAAAACTGCATGATTATCTCAATAGATGCAGAAAAGGCCTTTGACAAAATTCAACAATGCTTCATGCTAAAAACTCTCAATAAATTAGGTATTGATGGGACTTATCTCAAAATAATAAGAGCTATCTATGACAAACCCACAGCCAATAACATACTGAATGGACAAAAACTGGAAGCATTCCCTTTGAAAACGGGCACAAGACAGGGATGCCCTCTCTCACCACTCCTATTCAACATAGTGTTGGAAGTTCTGGCCAGGGCAATTAGGCAGGAGAAGGAAATAAAGGGTATTCAATTAGGAAAAGAGGAAGTCAAATTGTCCCTGTTTGCAGATGACATGATTGTATATCTAGAAAACCCCATCATCTCAGCCCAAAATCTCCTTAAGCTGATAAGCAACTTCAGCAAAGTCTCAGGATACAAAATCAATGTACAAAAATCACAAGCATTCTTATACACCAATAACAGACAAACAGAGAGCCAAATCATGAGTGAACTCCCATTCACAATTGCTACAAAGAGAATAAAACACTTAGGAATCCACCTTACAAGGGACGTGAAGGGCCTCTTCAAGGAGAACTACAAACCACTGCTCAATGAAATTAAACAGGATACAAACAAATGGAAGAACATTCCATGCCCATGGGTAGGAAGAATCAATATCGTGAAAATGGCCATACTGCCCAAGGTAATTTATAGATTCAATGCCATCCCCATCAAGCTACCAATGACTTTCTTCACAGAATTGGAAAAAACTACTTTGAAGTTCATATGGAACCAAAAAAGAGCCCGTATCGCCAAGTCAATCCTAAGCCAAAAGAACAAAGCTGGAGGCATCACGCCACCTGACGTCAAACTATACTACAAGGCTACAGTAACCAAAACAGCATGGTACTGGTACCAAAACAGAGATATAGATCAATGGAACAGAACAGAGCCCTCAGAAATAATGCCACATATCTACAACTATCTGATCTTTGACAAACCTGAGAAAAACAAGCAATGGGGAAAGGATTCCCTATTTAATACATGGTGCAGGGAAAACTGGCTAGCCATATGTAGAAAGCTGAAACTGGATCCCTTCCTTACACCTTATACAAAAATCAATTCAAGATGGATTAAAGACTTAAACGTTAGACCTAAAACCATAAAAACCCTAGAAGAAAACCTAGGCATTAATTCCTCAGGGATCTAGAACTAGAAATAACATTTGACCCAGCCATCCCATTACTGGGTATATACCCAAAGGACTATAAATCATGCTGCTATAAAGACACATGCACAAGTATGTTTATTGCGGCACTATTCACAATAGCAAAGACTTGGAACCAACCCAAATGTCCAACAATGATAGACTGGATTAAGAAAATGTGGCACATATACACCACGGAATACTATGCAGCCATAAAAAGTGATGAGCTCAGGTCCTTTGTAGGGACATGGATGAAACTGCAAATCATCATTCTCAGTAAACTATCGCAAGAACAAAAAACCAAACACCGCATATTCTCACTCATAGGTGGGAACTGAACAATGAAAACACATGGACACAGGAAGGGGAACATCACACTCTGGGGACTGTTGTGGGGTGGGGGGAGGGGGGAGGGATAGCATTGGGAGATATACCTAATGCTAGATGACGAGTGTGCACTGCACCAGCATGTCACATGTATACATATGTCACTAACCTGCACATTGTGCACATGTACCCTAAAACTTAAAGTATAATAATAAAAAATAAATAAAAGAAACCTAAGCCTTATGAATAACATATTTCAAAGTTTCCAGATCAAGCACCAATTTAAAAATAACAAAAAGCTTCAGAACACAAACTATTCCTGAGTTGTGGAGTGCCTGCCAGTAAATGTGGCTGTGACCACAGACACAATGGGGTAGCCTGATCTAGAATATAGCAGGTGGCTGGGGAAGGAAAACTATCAATGCCAGCCAAGATCTGTACTTATGGCAGAAGAGAGTTTCCCAAAGCATGATGTACATCCTCCTAGTGGTCCACCAGATGACTTCTAGATGGCATAAGGATGAATATTTAGATTTATTAACACTGTTTATTATATAATTAGAAGAACCATAAGCCAGCGCCAATTGTTTAAATGGGTAGTGTGGTGATAAGCCCTTTTACACAGACTCACAGTTGCAGGGATGGTGCTTACGCACACCTTGAATATTGAAAATTGTCAGTGACTTTCCACCACAACCATTCAGATGTACAGACAGGGGCAGACTTGGTAGAGTAGGAAGCTCTGACTTCTCATACGGAAACATTTCCAAAAAACAGCAATTATTGTTACAACCAACATTATCAGGACTCTGGAAATAAGTCAAAGATTGGCAGCAGACAAGTGAACATTGAATCAAGAAGCTAGCAACTTCAAAATTACAGGTAAGGTTTGTGGTATTTTTACTTGTACTTGCCGTACCTCCCTGGCCTGACAGCCTGCATTCCCAGTGGGAAAGTCCCTGGTTCCTGGTTCTAGAGGGAGCACAGCCAACCTTATTCACAAATTATTGTGTAGGTATGTTCTAACCTGACTGAAGGCTATCTAGAAGACCATGGCACGACATCTGAACTTGGGCCCTTAAGCCAGAAAAATGGGGGAGATTGTTCACAAACTAACACCCACAAACACCTAGGCTAAATGATCAAGTTGAGATATACAAACAAGTCCACAGGCACCCCCAGAAAAGCTGCAGGAGAGTTTCTTTGGAAGATCAGGACATTCTAAAGCATGTGGGTGTAAGGGGAAAGACAGCCATGCACAAGCCCAGGGCAAGATGCACGCTCAGAAAGACCTGAGAAGTTTCTCGGCTTACACCTCAGAATGATCACCTGGCTCAATGCAAACCTGGAGTCACAGAGTTAAATGCAAAAACTAGGAGAAGTGCTCTGTTTTGTTTTGTTTGCTTAGCTCCAGGCTTCCAAAGAAATCTCTGCCAAAACACAGTGGAACACAATCTGAGGAACAGAGGCTTCAGTGACCACAAACAATAAGGAATACAGTCTCTACACAATAGTGTGGAAATGTCACTAAACAGCCAATTCTAGCCTTCAACAACAACAACAAAAAAATCCCAGCAAAACAAGGAAGAAAATCTGATTTCCAGAATTACATTATAATGTCAAATGTGCAGTTTTCAACAGTAACAACAACAAAAACCCCACAAAGCATATAAAGAAATAGGGAAGTACAATTCATTCAAAATAATAAAATAATGGACAGAAATCAGCCAGAAGGAAACCCAGGCAGACTGTCTTAAATAAGCTCAAAAAGCAAAAGAAAGATATGAAGAACTGAAGGAAATCAGAAGAACAATTTATAAACAAAATAAAGAAACACATTCTATAAAGGAACCAAGCAAACATTCTGGAGCTGAAACGTACATAATTGAAATAAAAAATTCACTAGAGAGGCTCGGAAAGTTTTTAACAAACAGAAAAAATTAATCAACGAACTTGAAGATAGCACAATTAAAATTACTGAATCTGAAAAGTAGAAAGTAAAGAAAATAAAGAAAAAATGAACAGAGCCCAGTAGGCTAGCAGGACACCATCATGCATACCAACAAATAAATTATGGAAGACTTGGGAGAAAAGAAAGGGACAAAGTGATTATCTAAATAAATAATGGACAAAGCTTCCTAAATCTGAAGAAAGACATGATTTACTTATCCAAAGCCAATCAATTCCAAGCAGAATAAGCTCAAAAAGATCCACACTGAGACACATTATAATCAAACTATTGGAAGCAAAAGACAAAAAGAAAATCCTAAAAGCAGCAGGAGGTGACTTGACAAGCACAAGGTATCCTTAATAAGATTAATAGCTGATTTCTCAACAGAAATCATGGAAGGTAGAAATCAATGGAACGACATATTTAAAATGCTGAAGCCAGGCATGGTGGTGTGCACCTGGAGTCCCAGCTACTTGGGAGGCTGAGGCAGGAGATCACTTGAGCCCAGGAGTTTGAGGCTTACAGTGAGCTATGATCATGCCACCGCACTCCAGCCTGGGCAACAGAGCAAGACCCAATCTCTTAAAAAAAAAAAAAGCTGAAAGTTAAAAAAAAAAACCTGTTAAACAAAAGTCCTATATCCAGCAAACTAACTGTTGAAACTGAGGGGGAAAGTAAGACATTCCCAGATAAATAAAAGCTGAGGAAGTTCATCACCACTAGACTTTCCCTGAAAGAAATGCTTCAAGTGAAAGCATGCTAAACAGTAACTCAAAGCTGAAAAAGAAATAAAGCTCTCTGGTAATGGTAAATACATGAGCAAATATAAAAGCCAGTAGTACTGTATTTAGGAATTTTGAATGTACTTTTTCTTTCACACATGACTTAAGAGAAATACACAGGCTGGGTGCGATGGCTCACGCCTGTAATTCCAACATTTTGGGAGGATGAGGTGGGCAGATCACTTAAGGCCAGGAGTTTGAGACCAGCCTAGTCAACATGGTGAAACCCCGTCTCTACTTAAAATACAAAAATTAGCTAGGCGTGGTGGCACACGCCTGTAATCCCAGCTACTCGGGAGGCTGAGGCAGGAGATCACTTGACCCTGGGAAGCAGAGGTTTCAGTGAGCCGAGATCATGCCACTGCGCTCCAGCCTGGGTGACAGAGTGAGGCTCTGTCTCAAAAAAGAAAAAAAAGGACAAATGCATGAAAAATAATTATCAATCCATGTTATTGAGCACACAATGCATAAAATATGTACTTTGTAAGAACATAAAGGGAGCAGATGGAGCTGTATAGACAGACATTTGTATGCTATTGAAGCTGATATTGACTTAAACAACAACATCAATTGTGGATATTACATATAATTCCCATGATAACCACAAAGAAAATATCTAAAAGCTATATATTCAAAAGGAAATGAGAAGGGAATCCAAACAATCCATTATTAAAAAGAAAAAAGATCAACTAATCACAAAAGGTAGTAATTAAGGCAATGAGGAACAAAAGTATAAGGCAGAAAACAAATAGCAACATGGAAGAAGTGCTTGTCAGTAGTAACTTGAAATGTAAATTAAACTTTTCTGACAGAAGGCAGAGACTGGCAGAATGGATATAAAAACATTATATAACTATATGTTATCTACAAGAAACTCAAGATTCAAAAACAAAAAGGTTGAAAGGGAAAGTAGTAAAAAATATATTAAATGTAAATAGTAAGCAAGAGAAAGCTGGAGGTGGCTACACTAATATCAGACAAAATAGACTAAGTCAAAAACTGTAACAAGACACAAAAGATGGTGACATAAAGGCCAGTTCAACAAGAAAATGTAACAATTATAAACATATAAGCACCAAACAACAGTGCTCCAAAATACATGAAGCAAATATTGACAAAGCTGAAGGGAAAAAGATAGCTTTACAATAACAGTAGGAGAATTCAATACACTACATTTTCAGTACAGGACAGAATATCTAGAAGATCAAAACAGGACTTGCACAACACTATAAACCAACTAGACCTAACAGTTCACCAAACAGCAGAATATACCTTCTTAAGTGCATATGAATCATTTTCCAGAACAGACCAAATGTCAGACCTCATAACAAGTCTCACATTTTAAGAAATTGAAATCTTACAAAGTTATCTTGTGGAATGAAGCTAGAAATTAACACAAAAAGAAAAATGGGAAAATTCACAAATATGTGGAAATTAAAACAACACCCTCCTTCAACAACCATGGGTCAAAAAAGAAATCACAAGGGAAAGTAGAAGACACTTAGGGACACATGAAAACAAAATCACAACACAGAAAAAGTATGCAATGTAGTGAAGGCAGTGGTCAGAGGAAAATTTATAGATGTAAAGGTTACATTAAAAAAGAAAAAAAGATCTCATATCAGCAGCCTAACTTTACACCTAAAGGAGCTAGAAAAAGAAGAGCAAAGTAAACCCAAAGGTACCAGAGGGATAAAAATAATAAAGATTATGGGTAAGATACATAGAGAACAGAAGAAAAGAAAAATCAATGAAATTAAGAGTTGGTTATTTGAAAAACTCAATAAAAATTGAGAAACCATTAGCTGGACAGAGAAAAAAAGAAAAGACCAAATAACTAAAATTAGAAATAAAGGTGAGGACCATTGAATCAATGGATACTAAACCACCTGCTCATAAGGTAAATATACACACACATATCTCACATAGATTATAATCCTACAAACAACTGATCCTAGTCAATTCTATTTTACAGAATGGAGAAAATGAAACTCAAAAATGTTAAGTGACTTGCCTGAGACCGTCACACTAACAGGTGCCAGAGTTGAGATTTAAACCACTTCAAGTGGCTCTGAGGCCAAAGGTTTTGGTACTACACTGCATTACCCCCATCACTTCCACCCTCTGGTGGTCTCACAGCTGAAACAAGGCAGTGTGTTGTTATGGGCAATCTCAGCTAGGAAGGTGTGTGTCAGGTGACTCTCTTTTTTTTTTTTTTTTTTTTTTGCCATTCTAGGTGTATGTATAAATGACCATGAAACCACTGCATTATTAATTTTCGGGTTACAAATAAATTTTAGCAAATGGGCAAATATGGAATCCATGAATAATGAGGATTGGCTGTTCGAGCAAACCAAATCTAACATCTAAAAGGATTATAACCAAATGGGATTTATCCCAGGAATGCAAGGGTGGTTTAATATGAGAAAATCAATCAATGTAATATATTACATTAGAAAAATCAAAGAAAGGAAAACCACAGGATCACCTCAATCAATGCAGAAAGGCACTGATAAAATCTAACTCATGATTAAAACATTCAACACACTGGGAATAGAAGAGAACTTCCTCAACATGATAAGGACATTTATGAAAAACTCACAGCTAATACACTCAATTGTGAAGTGTATAACTGGAAATTATAGCCAGAGTAATTAGACAAAAAACAAACGGCATCCAAATTGAAAAGAAGTAAAACTATCACTATTCATTCAGAATTCTATATATAGGACACGATCCTATATATAGAAAATCCCGAAGAATCCACAGGAATGCTACTAAAGCTAATAAATTCAGCAAAGTTGCAGGATAACACACAAAACTCAGAGTGTTTCTATATACTAGCAATGCATGCTAACCAAAAGTGATAGGTTCATGCAATCCCTATCAAAATTCCAACAGCTGGTGGGGCATGGTGGTTCATGCCTGAAATTCCAGCACTTTGGGAGGCCGAGGCTGGCGGATCACCTGAGGTCAGGAGTTCGAGAACAGCCTGACCAACATGGTAAAACCCTGTCTCTACTAAAAATACAAAAATTAGCTGGGCTTGGTGGCGGGCACCTGTAATCTCAGCTACTCAGGAGACTGAGGCACAAAAATTGCTTGAACCCAGGAGACGGAGGTTGCAGTGAGCTGAGATCATGCCACCGCACTCCAGCCTGGGCAACAGAGTGAGACTCTGTTTCAAAGAAAAAAAAAAATCCAACAGCCTTTTTTGCAGAAACGGAAAAGCTTGTACTCAAATTCATATGGACTTGCAAAAGGTCCCAGAAAGTCAAAACAATCTTGAGAAAGAAACAGTTGGATATGTCACCCAAAGGATGAACAGCAAAAGAAAAAAAAATAGGTAAACTGAACTTTAACCAATTAAAAACCTGTGTGTTTCAAAGGACATTATCAAGCAAGTGAAAAGACAACATAAAAATATTTGCAAATCATATCTGGTAAGGGCTTAATAACCAGAATATATAAAGAACTCAACAAAACTCAACAACAATGACAAATAACCCAATGAAAAATGGGTTATTTGTATATTTCTCCAAAGAAGATATACAAATAGCTAATAAGCATATCAAGTGATGCTCATCGTACTCATTAGGAAAATGCAAATCAAAATCACAATGAAATACTACTTTAAATCTATGAGGATGACTATAATTTTAAAAATGGAAAATAAGTACTGCCAAGCGCTGCTGGTGGAAATGTAAAATGGTGTGGTCATTGTGTAAAATAGTTTGACAGCTCCTCAAAAAGTTAAACATCGAATTACCATATGACCCAACAATGATCCACCATGCAACCCACAGGACCCACTCCTAGACATATATACCAAACACCTAAAAACAGGGACTCAATTATATACTCGAATTATCAAGGTACATGGTAGCATTCACAGTAGCCAAAATATGGAAACAACGCATATGTCCACTAAGATGAATGGATACATAAAATGTGGTGTATCTATGTAAGAGTATTATTCAGTCATAAACAGGAATAAAGTGCTGATACATGCTGGAACACGGATGAACCTTGAAAACATTATGCTAAGTGAAGGAAGCCAGACACAAAAGGACAAATACTACAAGATCTCCCTTATATCAAATATCTAGAATAGGCAAATTCACTGAGGCAGAAAGTAGAATAGAGATTTCCAGGGACTGGGGGAAGCGAATGGGGAGTTTTTACATAATGCTTACAGAGTTTCTGATTGGGGAAATTAAAGAGTTTTGGAGAGACAAATAAAATACAAATATAAATATAACATTGTGATTAATGTCATGGAATTGTACATTTAAAATTGTTATAATGGCAAATGTTAGGTTACATATATTTTACCGGTTACAAAGCTTCTGTTTGGGGGAATTTAAAAGTTTTGGAGATACAAATACAATGTTGGATTAACATCATGGAATTGTATACTTAAAATGGTTATAATGGCAAATGTTAGGTTACATACATTTTACGGTTACTAAGTTTCTGTTTGGGGGAATTTAAAAGTTTTGGAGATACAAATACAACATTGTGATTAACGTCAGGGAATTATATACTTAAAATTGTTATAATGGCAAATGTTAGGTTACATGTATTTTATTACAAGAGAAAAGGACTACAGATAGTATGGAAGGCATGCATGAATGCCAATCAAGATTTCTGAACATTGACTTTCCATGTGTATCTATGCACTCTTACCAGTGACAGACCAAAAGTCACCCCTAGAAGCCAGCAATATTTTAGTAGATACGTCATGTTTAAGTATACATAATTTGGAAATGGAATTGGGACTGTTCTCTGAATATTTGTTCTTTGTGTTGAACCCATCATGGATAAGATCAATTAGGTAATTAAAGAGTCTTAAAGGTAAATGTCACGGAAATATACTAAATTACTAAGTGTTTTTGCTAAAATGCTAAAATAAACTTATCTACTCCTTGTTTATATATGGAAGCAAACTCAAAATGTTACAATTTGTTAAGAAAAGCTGCTGAATCCTGCACTCTTCCCCTCTGCTTTCTATAGAGATAGGTGGTGTCGACTTCTTACGACAATGCACAGCCATGTCTACGTCAGAGCATAGAAGGAATTGGGCAGGCTTCAGGAATCAGTGTATTCTGCTAAGGTATTTGTTCATTTAAAGCACCTGAATTTATCCTTACAAGGTGGTACTGGACATGCAAGAAGAGAGAAATTCCCTTGTGAGCACAGAAGTAGACCTGTGGGGTCACATCTGAATAACAAAATACAGGACGGTTTTGTTGTTGTCTACATGACTGAGACAAATATTAATCTGAAAACTCACTGAAAATATTTTGCACATTATGAAGAGAACTGAAAACACATGAAATAGGGTTTCATTTTCCATACCAGATGGCAGCAATGTGTGGCAAAGGGCCCTCTTATCCCACTGTCTGGATACTACACACATACTTTGACACATTCAGATAGATTCCAGAGAATGGCTGCTGGTGGCTCCTGGAGACCCAAGCCGCCTTCATTGCCAGTATTAGAAATTCTTGGTATTCAACCAAAATAAAGAAAATGGTAAAATAGTTTTTATACTTTACAAGTGTACACATGTGAACTGACTCTCAGGCTGGTTATTCCAAAACTATTAACAGATGAATGGTACCATTGATTTTTCCCCCCAGATTAAATTTGTAGCTTTGTTAATGCTTTTTATATTTCTATTTAAGCTGAATGATACTCCATTTATGGCAAAATAATATTTACGTTTAAAAGAAAAGGCTGTTAAGAAGCTGATTTTGCCGGGCACAGTGGCTCACATCTACAATCCCAACACTTTGGGAGGCTGAGGTGGGTGAATCACCTGAGCCCAGGAGTTCAAGACCAGCCTGGGTGACACAGTGAGATGCCCCCTGCCAACCCCATCTCTACAGAAAGAAAAAAAAAATAAAGAAAAGAAAAATTTGCCAGGCATTGTGGTGTGCACCTGTAGTCCTAGCTACTCAGGAAGCTGAGTTGGGAGGATCGTTTGAGCCCACGAGGTCAAGGTTGTAGTGAGCCATTGACACCACTGCACTCCAGCCTGGGTGACAGAGCAAAACCCTATCTCAAAAAAATAAATAAATAAAAAGCTGATTAACTTAAAGAAAAAAGTAACCATTTGGCTGGTACATACGTTATTGCAACAACCACCAAGAACAACTAAAATTTGGAAAATTATTATATGGCTACAATTACCTCAAATGGACAATGTAGGTGCATATTTTAATCTATGTACTCTGAAAGGAGCATGCTTTAAATCTGGTAAGCCACAAATATTAGGAACACATGGAAATCCAAGGATCGCTTTTTTTTTTTTTCCCCCCTGAGATACAGTCTTACTCTATATAGCCCAGGCTGGAGTACAGTGGTGTGATCTCAATTCACTGCAACCTCCGCCTCCCAGGTTATTCAAGTGATTCTCATGCCTCAGCCTCCTGAATAGCTGGGATTACAGGTGCATGCCACCACGCCCAGCCAATTTTTGTATTATTAGTAGAGATGGGGTTTCACCATGTTGGCCAGGATGGCCTCAAACTCCTGAGCTCAAGTGATCCGCCCGCTTCGGCCCCCCAAAGTGCCGGGATTACAGGCATGAGCCACCACGCCGGGCCACAAGGAATGCTTTTATATGAAGAATTCCCATATGACCGACTGGGCGTGGGGTGGCTGAGGCAGAAGAATCACTTGAACCCGGGAGGTAGAGGTTGCAGTAAGCCGAGATCACACCACTGCACTCCAGCCTGGGCGACAGAGTGAGAGTGAGACTCCGTCTCAAAAAAAAAAAAAAAAAAAGAATTCCCATATGACCATGATAATCACCTCTCCTCTGATTTACATTTTGTTTTGCTTTTCTCTTGAGAGCGCTGTTCTCTTAAGATTTACATTTTGTATACCTCAACTTTCACTTGGACCATAAAGGCACTAGAACCACAAAGATGAAAAGGCAAGAAAGAAATGAATAATGATAAAGGTAAAATGAGATTCTACATGACATCATTAATAAGATGAATACAATCAAAAGCCAGGTTAGAAAATGTAAAGATGGCTCCCACTGCTATTAATACTGAAACCTATTCTGTGCCAAGAACTGAGTAAGATGAAAGACAATTCTGGTTGTGGATGTCACATTCCGGATGTGAGGCAAGGCCTGTGGATGTTTTACAGATTTCAAGATGTCTCATGATTCCCGTGTTTCTGCACGCTGCAGGCTGCCGCTCTGCCTTAGTGTCCACTATATTTCTATTTTCACAGGCATTTTGCAGGACTGTTTCCACACCTGCAATTAAGGTATCTCAGTCATCTTGTGGGCATCACTTCCAATCACTTCCCAGTGCACTCACGAGGGAACTGGTTTAATTTGGTCCTGTTTTCCTTCATATAGCTCCTCAAAGTTTTCCTGTCTATGCAGCCTCTTCTTAAATACAATCTGGTGGGGGAGAACATAACATCCACTAGTGAGAGGGCTGTGGTGAAGATCAAAGTCCCTCGATTCCCTCACTGGGATGCCTCCCGAAGGTCCAAGAGCCAAACCTCAGGACCCCAAAGGTCCGATGCTGCCAGAGAGAGAGAGAGGAAAATAGCAGAATCCAACCCTCAGAGGAACCCATCTCTTTACCATGGTACAAGTGGGTTCAGAAAGTTGAACCTGATATGTTAAACTTTGCTGTGAGGAGGGAGAAAAGCCTAGCTTTATAGCCAAACATCAGGGAAACTGTCTTTAACATCTGTTGTCTCACCACAGAGTAAATCAGGTATTTTTCACGACCACTTTCAAGTCACAGAGGTATATTCAGGGCCCTGAAATAACAGGGAAATGCTACAACTGCTGAAAAACCACACTTTAAAATCTACCTGTTGGGTGCATTTATGCACTTTTGGAGAAAATCTAGATCTCTGTGCTGGCATCTGCGGCTCTAAGAGCTCTCTGTGCATCTGTGTGGCCACGGGATGAATCACCACAGAGAACACAGAGGGAGATGGATTAGGAATCAGCCTGCATTCCCCACCACGGCTTAGGATGGTCCCTCTCCTCATTTCTCTGGCTACTCAGCCTCCCTTAACGACTCTTGTCCTGCTGAAGTCACCACCAGACCTTCCACTCCACCACCAGTATCTGGTACATTCTCATAACACAGGGTTTCTCGACTTCAGCACTACTAGCATCTGGGGCCAGGTGACTCTTGGTTGTGGGGCCATCCTATGCATGGCAGGATGTTCAGCAGAATCCCTGGCCTCTACCCACAAGATGCCAGGAGCACAGGCCCTCAATCCCAACCTGGCTGTGACCATCACAAAATGTCTCCAGACATTGCCAAATGTCCCTTGAGGGTGAATTTGATCTACCTTCCCCTCTGAAAACCACTGTCATAAACACCTGATATCAGATTATGAGATCAGAGAAGAAATAAGCAGAGATCAAGGAAGATGGCATCACTAGTAACCTCTCTGACCTGAAGTTCTTAACTACAAAATTGCAGATACCTGAGCCTCAAGATGTTGTCATGATGATACCTTTAAAGCAATGAGCTGGACCCCAAAAACAGCAAGTTCCCAATACATGAAGGTTGTCAACAGACCAGAAAGAAAAAGGGCAGAAGCCACCACTATCTGGTAGACATGACAAATTTTTAAGTCTGGGCAAACCCCTCAGCCACCTGTCCAATGAGGGAGTGGGAACATCTTAACAAAGGAAGCTTGAGAACCAATGATTGACACACGTAAGTAGTAATTCTTTACTTCTATGAATTGAGTATGAATAAAGTATCCCCAAATTTCAACATACAAGTGAGATTTTAATGATTTATAATGAAAGCATTAAATCCAATGCACATAAATAACATCCCCATTCACGAAAAATGAAAAACTGGTGAAGAGCTACACACACACACACACACACACACACACATACACACACACACACACAGAGAGAGAGAGAGAGAGAGAGAGAGAGAACGAACCTAAAAAGAAAAAGAGCCAGGTAGCATTTCCATTATCAAGGTATAAAAACAGTTGGATTTACGGACAATACTCAGACTCCCAGTGCTCACCTCTGTGGGGTACCAGGGAAGCACTCCCAATTCACAGGGACCTACAGAGAGGATACCAGTGACACCGCACCTGCATTAACTTTTACAACAGACCTGTGGTCTTAAAGGCAGGAAGGGATCAATCCCTGGAAAAAGAAAAAGTAACTGAATAAATAAGCCCTCGTGCCTCTCTGCTCAGTCACCTGGTAATACAGTTACACTCAAGTTAACATGATTTTTACATCCACAGTTTTCATGCTAAGCAATTGTGGTCAGAGTCAGCTTTCACACCTTACCCATTTAGCGTCTCTACTACGGAATACAACTGTGCCTCCCTCCTGAAGAAGGAAAATTAATCTGGTGATAAAAATGCCCAGACAAAGCAGGATAAGCATAATATGAGTAGGAAAACAAGGCACCCACAAGAGAAATGTCCATTTGCTCATGGAAGACAATCAAATTGTGGCCCAAAAGTCAATAAACTCTATGCATCTAATGAATACATCTCCAATCTCAGACTCACACTGAAGAAAATTATAACATCCCCAAGGTCCACACAATCAACTAAGGGCAAAGACTGCTGACTAATTCAGCTGTTCACTGTACATACCTCACGCCACATTAACACAGGGAGGTATCAAATGCCTTCAAAAGGCTTAGAAAATCTCCCTTTCATAGAAACAATCTTTCTTAGAAGGTTTAACAATATCAATACCATTTATATTGCCCACACTCCTTTTCTTGGTGTTTTCCATTTTATTTTATTTTATTTTTTATTTTATTTTTTGAGACAGGGGCTCACTTTATCACCCAGGCTAGAATGCAGTGGCACAATCTCCACTCACTGCAGCCTCGACCTCCAGGCTCAAGTGATCCTCCCATCTCAGCCTCCCAAGTAGCTAGGACTACCTGTGTGTGCCACCATACCCAGCCGATTTTTGTATTTTTTGTAGAGAAGTGGTTCTGCCATGTTGCCAAGGCTGGTCTTGAACCCTGGGCTCAAGCAATCTGCCCGCCTCAGCCTCCCAAAGTTCTGGGATTACAGGCGTGAGCCACTGTACCTGGCCTCTTTTCCATATTAAATGTAAATAGCTACTATCTTACTTAAGCATTTAAAGGCTGACAAAATACAACTTTAGTTGTAGCCACAAAACAAGAAGTACCAATGCCTAAACGTTTTTAATATGAAAAAGATGTTATTTCAAAGTTTCTTTAGAGGATATTTTGTCTCAAGCAATGAGACTACAGACAAATTCATCTAATTCTGATGCAGCAACCAGCCCAAAACAAACCCTAGTACACACAGAAGTTTAAACTTTGGAAGTCATGATAAGTCATAAATAATACAAAAATGTTGGCTAATTGATTATGAGATTTAGGCCCTCAAGACACAACACTGGGCAAAATAAAGTCCAGATATGTAAATTATAGACTTAAAAGTTTAAAATGATAAAAATACTAACTTTAACAAAAATTTCCAAATCACTTAGCTTCTAGTGAGCTAAGAAATGCAAATTAAAAGATAACACTTTTCTATCAAATGAGCTAAGTTTTGAATGTACTGTCTAGTGGTGTCTGGTAAGGGAATGTTCAGATGGTCACTCAGGTACTGCTGGTGGGAGTGAGCAGCTGGCTCTGACAAAAGCCATGGCTTCTGATCCAGGAATTTCACTGTTTTTTTTTTTTTTTTAATTATCTCTTAAAAAGGAAAGGGTGATTGAAGAGTAGGTCACAGTATTACTTGTAACTGTGTACCTGTAATTAAAGGCCTGAGGGAAAGAGCACACAGTCCAATGCATGAGTATTAGATAGGCTCTGGCTGAAGTTAGCTGGCTCCCAGGTCTCTTTTGGAGGCTCCATACCTCACGGGTGACATACTCTTTCACATACAACACAACTGCAAAAGAAAGATACCACCAAAAAAATACAATGCCTGTAGGAATAACTAGATTTCGCAACAATACAACAGGCAAGACATGATATATTTATTAGTTGTATTTCTAAAAGCATTTTGATGATATCAGGAAATGCTCATGACTTATAAAAAGCAGGACACAAACACTGTTAACTGTGTTCAATGTGGGTATATGAGAATTGGGGGTGTCCCTTGAGGGGCAAGTGGAACCTCAGTACACCTCAAATCTATACTAGACACAATTTTATACTGTCTCAGCTAAAACACATAGGTGTCAACTTATTATCATTTCCCCACTACAGTCATGCAATCAGACCAATTTTTTGCTCACTATGAAATCAAAATATAGGCTGGGCACAATGGCTCATGCCTGTAATCCCAGCACTTTGGGAGGCTGAGATGGACAGATCACTTGAGCTCAGGAGTTCAAGACAAGCCTGGGCAACATCGCAAAACCCCGTCTCTACTAAAAATACAAAAATTAGCCAGGCATGGTGGTAGTCCCAGCAACTCAGGAGGCTGAGGTGGAAGGACTGCCTGAGCCTGGGAGGCGGAGATTGCAGTGAGCCAAGACTGTGCTACTGTGCACTCTAGCCTTGGTGACAGAGTGAGACTCCATTAAAAATAAAAAAAAAAAAGAAAGAAAGAAAAATAAATCAAAGTATAACTGCTTCTTCTGTAACAATATCTGCAAAGTACTTAAAACAATACCCAGCAGATGGGAAATAAAAATAAATCTTCATAGTAGTAGTTTCTTGGGGCTATTTGTATTTTTGGCTTTGTAAAATGCAACCCCTTTACTACTTACAAAATCCAAAATAAAACTCTTAAAGTCAACCTACACACACAAAAATAATCAAGAGAATTTTGACAAAAAAAAAAAAAAAAAAAAAAAAACAGGGACACGAGAGATTTGCGTGCTTGATGCTCAGTGCGTCCTCTACAGCTGGGGTAACGACAGCTCTGCCACTGCTGCTGAATATGAAGCTGAACAGAAACTTCAGAAATATACAGAAATTTAGTGTATGCCAATGGGTAGCATTTTTAAAACATGAAATTCAATAAACTATTGGGGCAACTGGTTATTTCACGTGGAAAAATTTTAAAGCTCAATCTCTATGTTCCCAAACATAAACAATAATATCCTCCAACAGGATAACGTCAAAAAAAAAAACCTATAAAAATACTCAAAGAAAATATAGGAGGGTGTTTATAATGTTGATAAAGAAAACGACTTTTTAACCAAGACACACAAGCCAGCTGTCATAAAGAGTTGACGATAAACACATTCTGTAGAGCAAAAAATACATATATTTTTAAAAGCCAAAACAGGCAGCAAATTAGGAGAAAATGCTGACACGGGACCACTGAATATAATATGGAAAGTGCCAACTGCCTGATGGAAGAACATTAAATAAGCACACCTTGGACAAGGGAAAAAAAAAAAAAGTGAAATCTCACTATTAAAACAATCACATGCTAATTTCTGTCCATTAGATTAGCAAAAATTAAAGACTGATAATAACCAGTATTGATACACATGCAGGAAGACAGGCACTCAATCTGTGAGTATGAACAAATACACTGGAAGGCAATCTGGTTATACAGATTTTTTAAATGTGTGTTCCTTCTGACATAGTAAGTCTATTGGAAAAAACTGTAAACAACCTAAAAATCAACAGAGAAATGGCTAAATGACAGTATTCCATACTAAGGAATAAAACTATGAGGCTCTTAAGTAGAGAAGGTTGATATGTGGTAACTGACTACATAGTGACATACAAAATATTCTTAAGTTCCAAAATTAAAAGCCTTATAGCTATATTTATACAAACCTCTGGTGCATATTTAAAAATCTATTTATGTGATACACGATATATACATAAACACATGCATATATACACATACATACATATTCAGGCATATTCTGGAAGGTTAGGGTTGAGGGAGGGTGAGAACACAGACACATCCTATTTCCATCTGTAAGTATTTGTTATTACTAGTATAAAAGCATAAGCATGTACTATTAAAGCTCAAGTTCCTACTGGCAGCTTTAAAAATCTGACTTTGGGATTGAAGAGAAGGCAAACTAAGGGTCACAAACCAGGAAAAATGAGAATATTTCTGAATAAGAGATCTGTTACCAAGGGACTGGCAGACCCTACAACACTGCCCCTTAATCTGGCTGGCTCTCTTCATCCTCTCCCTCTTCTTTGAATGGATTCCATCAAAACCCTACAACAAGCTGACATGAATCCCACATGGCACATCTGTAGGATCTATTCTCAATCCTAAATTTGGGCTGGGTGGGGTGGCTCCCACCTGTAATTCCACCACTTTGGGAGGCTGAGGCGGGCAGATCATTTGAGGCAAGGAGTTCGAGAGCAGCCTGGTCAACATAGTAAAACCCCATCTCTACTAAAAATACAAAAATTAGCCAGGCATGGTAGCCGGCTGTAATCCTAGCTACCAGGGAGGCTGGGGCACGAGAATTGCTTGAACCTTGGAGGTGGAGGCTGCAGTGAGCCAGGATTGCACCACTGCACTCCAGCCTGGGCAACAGAACAAGACCCTGTCTCCAAAACAACAACAACAAAATACTAAATTTGTCTGTGAACTCTACTTTTCTAATATTAAGTCCTCACAGTGAACTGAAGCAGAACTTCCTCTTGTTATAAGTTAAATTCCTTTGACCTCTTAGGTTGACTCTGCATATGCTCCATGAACAGTAAAATACCTGTTCAGTTGCACTTTCTAATAGGTTCAAGTCAATTACTTAAAGGTTGTTTTTCCCCTCTCATGATTTCAACTCTAAAATAATTAACTAATATAAAAATAGCTGCTTACACAAAGTTTAAGAAAACTTACTTCAACATTTTAAGAAAATGTTTTGTTCCCAAAAGTTTGCCAAAAATAATTTTAACTCAATGTGGAAATGAAAATAATGGGAATGCTACCTATCCAGATGCACCAAAAGTTCATTGTTATTAGAAATAAAAAATACTTGGCCAGGTGCAGTGGCTTATCCTGTAATCCCAATGCTTTGAGAGGCCAAGGTGGGTGGATCACTTGAGTTCAAGCTGGAGTTCAAGACCAACCTGGGCAATGTGGTAAAATCCTGTTTCTACAAAAAAAAAAAAAAAAAAATTAGCCAGGCATGGTGGCACACTTCTGTAGTTCCAGCCGGGAGGCTGAGGTGGAAGGATCGTTTGAGCCTGGGAGGCTGTGGCTGCAGTGAGCCATAATCGCACCACAGCACTTCCAGCCTGGGCTACAGAGCAAGATCCTGTCTTGAAAAAAAACAGAAAAACGAAAAAACAAATTGCACCAACAATTCTGTTACAGGCAAATTCCACCAAAACATCAAGAAACAAGTAATTAGCTTCTAATAACAATCGGATAAAATAAAACCAGAACAGCATGTGCACATATACACACACATGCACAAATGGATCCATCAATCTCACAGCAGATATTTACACATCCTAAACACATAATTTAGCAAAATGAATCCATCAGTGGCAGAAGAATAAATGATAACCCAGTAGAGTAAGTCCCTGAAATAACAGGGTAATTCAGTCCTAGTTTTCTGTCACTACCATCATTAGATACAGGAGAAAACCTAAGAATATCAGCGGATGCTGCAAAAGCACACCATCAAATTAAAACCCACTCATGATTTTAAAAAGTAACAAAGACCTCTTCGCCAGCAAATCTGGATAGAACATCTACAACTAGACATTTTTGGGAATGCTCATACTTCAATGGTGAAACACTAGAAGCACTCCGGTAGGCGAAGATGACGACGGCAGTGTTCTCTACCATGTTACTACTCAAAATGGTCCTGGAAGTTCCCAGCCTACACTAGATGAGAAAATGAAATGGATGCATAAACACAAGGAAAAGCAAGTACGAACTATAATTAATTCTAAGGTAGAAGACTGCCGACTCCAAAATCCTAGAGCTCTAACTGACCATTAAAACAGTGTCCAGCAAAGGAACAAGGTAAACGTATGAAAACTTTGTGATTTTCCTATACAACGGCAATCAATTAGAAATCAGTCTTTTTGAAAATCCTATTCGTAATAGCTAGAAAAACAACCTAAGAATAAATCTAAAAGAAAACAGACAAAACTACAATACACAACACACACATACAAATGCACATATACCTATACATTCAGCTATAAAACTTTACTCAAGGACAGAAGAAGACAAGTAAATTGGGAGAAATACCATGTTCAGAGATGAGTATCAGAAGGTCAACACTTCACATACCTAGTCTCCAACCCAAATTAATCTAGAAATTCAATACAATCTACAGCCATGAAAAAAAAAAACCCTACTAGAATTTTTCACAGAACTTGACAGGCTGATTTTAAATTTCCTATAGAAGACTGTGGAATTTCTTTAAAAGCCAATATAATTTTGAAGAATTACAGCAAAGGGGAGGGAAAGGCAACTTGATATGAAAACATTATAATGCTATGGCCATTAAAACAATGTTATAAAGAATAAAGACTATGTAAATTGATCACTGAAACAAAATAAGAGTCAGATTGATACAACCAGTTTGGAGGGCAATTTAGCAGGATGTTTAAGTTAAAAATGTTCACACTCTTCTATCCAGCTACTTTCCGGGCACATGTACACAAGACGTGCCCTAGAGTGAGTTCACCGCCACACCGGACATCTCAAAAAAACAAAAGCTGCAGACAACCTTAATGTCCTTCAATGGGAAAGTGACTAATCATTTAACACTGCAGAAGTAAAGTTAGGAAGCAACTAAGAAAGAATGAGACAGGTCTACACACACCACACAGAGTGATCTTTAGAGGTATCTAGGGCATCTTGTTGATGGAAAAAGTTACATCATATCGTTTGTGTACCTTCTAAACACACATTGGCAGGACTTTCTATGTTCACTATAGAAAACATGTATACAAAACCATGTCCCTACAAATCACCAAAGATCTTGTTAAGATGCAGATTCCAATTCAACTGGATTGGGGCGGTGCCTCAGAGTCTGCATTTCCAACCAACTCCAGCAAGCTTGATGCTGCTGCCAGTCCATGGACCACCCTGCAGACAGCAAAGGCACAGGAGATGATGTGGAAGGTTCCAGGGGAGACCAACACTAAGAGCTGATGAATGGAGAAGAGGGTGGAAGACAACAGTCAAGTGAGATGGCCAACAGGAGTCTTTATGATGTTCCAGACCAGCCTGGGTAACAGTGAGACCCATCTCTAAACTAAATAAATTAATTTAGTATTTGTTAAAGAAGAGAGAGGCCAGGGGTGGTGGCTCATGCCTGTAATCCCAGAGCTTTGGAAAGGCAGGGCAGGAAGATCACTCGAGGCCAAGAGTTTGAGGCTGCAGTGAGCTATAATGGCACCACTGCATTATGGCCTGGATGACAGAGACCCTATCTCAAAAAAAAAAAAAGAATAATGTCATTGAGTACTTGTGTAATTAAAAGCTAGTTTTAAAAAACCCATATAGACTACTTTTGAGTATCTCCTTACTAAATTCTAGGAGCCTCATGATGTTAAGTACACAGAGAGGGCCAACTAGTGTTGCCAGCTCCTCTCCTCAAACAAGAATCCATAACTGACCAGAAGAGAGCAAGAGCTGAGGGAAAATAACCAATAAGCTAGCAGTGACAGCCTATTACTACTGAAGAGGTACTTTTTAAAATGCTATTTTAAGTCAGGTGCTCTGTTTTTATTTAAAATAGTTTAAGTCTAGAGAGCTTATTAAAAATAAACAACTGCTAGTTCTATCTTTAGTATTATCTATGCAACATAGTTCAGGAAGTTTTTACATGGTCTACTATGTTTTATTTTTACTTCATATTCTTGTTAATTAATGCTTCCAGAGGAAATCCTTCTTAACTACTAAAGAATTAATGAGCATGCAAAAATGTCCCCTCTATAACGCCAACTATCAAAAACTTCTGTCAGACCTGAAACTGAAGCTTCATTAGCTCCCAGTAAATGGACCTCTGTACGGCTGATCTGACACAAGATGATATGCATTGACAAGCTCTTTCTCTATTTACTGAAGGAACTGCCTGCAATAACTGAATAGACACAAATGGCCACTTGCTATGGTCTGAATATTTGTGTCCCCCAAAATTTCCTATGTTGAAACCCAATCCCTAGTATGATGGTACTAGAAGGTTAGACTTTTGAGAAATAACTAGGTCACAAGGCTCTGCCCTCATGAATGGGATTGGTGCCCTGATAACAGAGACCTGGCTAGTCCCTTCCACCATGTGAGGACACTGTGAGAAGGGCAGAGAGCAGCCCTCGCCAGGCACCAATCTGCTGGGTGCCTTGACCTTGGACTTCTGGGCCCCCAGGACTATGAGCATACATTTATGTTATTTGTAAGCTTCCCAGTTTATAGTATTTTGTTACAGCTCTCCAAATGGACTATGACACCAGGCAAGTCAAAACTGAGATGTGTAGATTTTATTATATACTAAAACAAAAAAGATTTTAGTGGAAATGGATTCATGAAATATATTAAAATTGGAGGCAAAGTCTCAGGTCCAACAATGAGTCATCCCATACAGTCACAACAACTGATAAAATCTGAAAGAAACTCTGACATAGTTAACTGGTACTAGACACATAATCACAGGGAGTCATTAAAGGGTACCATGAGGATCAAACAACTTTTAAAAGTAGCACCCTCTGAGAAGGCAGAACATAATCTCTTTCTTTAACTCATGCTAGTTGAGAAATCATTTCGGAACTGAAGCCTGAACTGAAATCTTGTGAAGTAGGAGTTAGGAAGTACAATGCAAACAACAAACGGCAAAAGGTAACCCATCACACACTTAGACAACTATGTATTATGTCATTATCCTGTAGGCAAGGGCGAGTCATAAAGGCAAAAATAAACACACACACATACACCAAGATCAAAGTCAAAAGCCAACGGGGAGAAAGTATGTCCAAGAAACATCACCAAGGACTAATATAATACCCCTACCATACAAAATATCACCAAGGACTAATATAATACCCCTACTATACAAAATATCACCAAGGACTAATATAATACCGCTACTATACAAAATATCACCAAGGACTAATATAATACCCCTACTATACAAAATATCACCAAGGACTAATATAATACCGCTACTATACAAAATATCACCAAGGACTAATATAATACCCCTACCACACAAAATATCACCAAGGACTAATATAACACCCCTACCATACAAAGTATCACCAAGGACTAATATAATACCCCTACCATACAAAATATCGCCAAGGACTAATATAATACCCCTACCATACAAAATATCGCCAAGGACTAATATAATACCCCTACCATACAAAATATCACCAAGGACTAATATAATACCCCTACCATAAAAAATATCACCAAGGACTAATATAACACCTCTACCATACAAAGTATCGCCAAGGACTAATATAATACCCCTACCATACAAAGTATCGCCAAGGACTAATATAATACCCCTACCATACAAAATATCGCCAAGGACTAATATAATACCCCTACCATACAAAATATCGCCAAGGACTAATATAATACCCCTACCATACAAAATATCGCCAAGGACTAATATAATACCCCTACCATACAAAGTATCGCCAAGGACTAATATAATACCCCTACCATACAAAGTATCACCAAGGACTAATATAATATCCCTATCATACAAAGTACTCTTAAAAACTGGCAATCCCACATCTAAGAAACTATCCTGAAGGCAGGCCTCCAACAGTATAAAACTACACATCCACGAGTTTATTCATTGCAACACCGTTTATAATTACAAACACCAGAAACATTCTAAATGCCATACATAGGAGAGTGGTTGAATAAACTATGGTACATCCACACGAAGGAGTGGCTATTTTTTAAAATGAAGATGATCTTTAAGAGCTGATGTGAGTGATTTCCAAGACATATTGATAAGTGAAAAAAGTCAAGTGCAGAAGAGTATCTTATACCATACTACCTGCTCTTTAAGAAAGATAATGCAATAAAATACATATGTATCTGTTGATTTGCACAAAACATACATGAAAGACAAACTAGAAACTAAAGAGACTGGTCACCCACAGAGGGTGGGTAGAAAAGGAGTGGAGGGCGTACAGAATGGGAATGGGAAAGCTGGAACGAGGAGGCTTTTCAGAGTGTATACCCTGGTGCACAGCTCTCAGGCTTGGGAGCCACATCAATATTTCACACATCCAAAACACACAATGACAATCAACCAGGATGTGTGTATGGGGAACAAAAAAATGGAATCCAAGCAGTAACAAATTGATCTAACTCAATTACAAATGAATAAAATAACCACATTGAAGGAGGTGAAAAGAAAAAGCAATCTTGGAAAACAGTATTTTGACTGGGACACCATAAAGCTAAAGACAAAAAGAGCCGTACACAAAATCTATATTCTTGGACTTTAAGAGTCAGCAAACCACGTCCATAAAGGGTCAGACAGTAAAGCTTTTCAGCTTTGGAGGCCATATGGTCTCTCTCACAACCATGCGTGATATATAAACAAATAGGCGGGGCTGTGTTCCAATAAAACTTTATTTACAAAAACATCAAGCGGGCCAGATTGAACCCATGGGCTATAGTTCACTGGCACGTGTTCTAGTTAATAAAGCTGCTTCTCAGAGGGATTTGGGTTAGCAAATTTGAAACTACTTTGATGTTATACTAGAGTTGAGCAAATGAGTAAATGTATTACAGACAGTGGAGTACGGATTTCTCACTGCTGGAGAAAGGAGTTAACAATTAAGGAAAAGAAGAAGGTTAGAATGAATGCTATGGTGTTAAACTGGAAATGGAACTCATCAATAGGAACTCATTTTTAACTGCATATGCAGAGAGATCCATATATAGATGTGCAGGTTTGTGTGGGCTAAGATACAGGCATGCACTTCCAAGCTTTGTCCTCCTAGAGGTTCGAGAGGCAACAGCAACAAGCACGCGTTGCCCCGCATGTGCATTTCTAAATGCCGTTCGCCAATAAAATGAAACAGTGCTCCCTCAAGTGCCTGACTCCAGAGCTGGAGCAAAGAAAATACAAGATGCACCCTGAGTGTCCTGTGGTAGCTGAAAATAAGAAATTGGGAAAACATGATGAAAGGACATAGGACCCAAACTGCAGGAGCTTCCAATGACCAAAGCTACGACAATCTGAGTAATAGAATAAGAATACTGGATTATAATACATAGAGTTAAAAAAAAATCTAAGTGCATAAAGACATAAATGAGCCCGGCGCGGTGGCTCATGCCTGTAATCCCAGCATTTTAGGAGGTGGAGGCAAGTGGATCGCTTGACCCCAAGGAGTTCAAGACCAGCACGGGCAACACAGCAAGACCCTATCTCTACAAAAAAAAATTAAAAATTAGCCAGGTGTGGTGGCACATGCCTGTAGTCCCAGCTACTCAGGAGGCTGAGGCAGGAGGATTGCCTGAGCCCAGGAGGTAGAGGCTGCAGTGAGCCACATTCACACCACTGCACTCCAGCCTGGATGACAGTGCAAGAGCCTATCTCCAAAAAAAAAAAAAAAAAAAAAAAGACATGAATGAATGATATACAGAGAAGGAATAGCTTCTCCTTGCAAAACAACTCCAATTAGCAAATGTGGAAGAAACAAAGGAACAGACAATCACCATTAGGTAAGCACCACAGAACTGCTGCAGGCCAATGGAATGAATGCTAAAGATGGGTGAAAGTTCAAGGAGAAATGCCCTATTTTCACAGTCTCAAAGTTATCGCCCCCAAGATATGTATTAATTACAAAGTGAAAAGTAGTTACTTTATGGTGGAAAAACTTGGCAGACATCCCCGTAACCAAGTGATCAAAGTTAATATCACCAGTAATTAGACAACATCATATACCCCATCTATAAGCGACCCACTGAAATGTATGGGCTGAGCTGCAGTCCCCTAAAACTCCTATATTGAAGCCCTAACCATTATAACCTCAGAATGTGACCACATTTGAAGACAAGAGCCTTTAGTGGGGTGACTGAGTTAACATGAGATCTAGAGGGTGAGCCCTAATCTAACATGACTGGTGTCCTCATACGAAGAAATTTGGACACACACAGACACCGGGGCACGCACGCACAGAGGAAAGAGCGTGTGAGGACACGGCAGAGAGATGTCATCCACAAGCCTCTGAGGGAAGGACGCCCTCGGGAGAAACCCATCCTGCCCGCACCTTGATCTTGGAATGCACCCTCAGAAACAGTGAGGAAACAAATGTCTGTTGCCTGAGCCACTTGGTTTGTGTATTTTATTACAGCTGCCCAAGGAGACTAAGACAGAAGGACACAGTGTTGCATCTATAGAATTCTTGCCAAAAATGTACTAACCTGACAGAAAACTGGAATTTAGGAACATTTTACAAAAGAACTTAAAGGTACTCTTTGAAAGTGTCCAGATCATCGAAGGAAAGACTGAGGACCTGTCGCAGAAGGAAGGAGCCTAAAGAGACAGGACTCTGAATGCAATGCTGGTCCTGGAACAGAAAAAGGGCATTCATGGGAAAACGTGCAGTGTGAATACAGCCTGCATAGCTCCTCCCAAAGACTTTCCCTGTTTTGATAACTGTGCTACAATGTTACAGAAGATGTTAACACTCAGGAAGTTGGAGGAGTGGTATTTGAGAATGCTGTATCATTTTTACAACTTTGCTGCGAAACTCTAAAACTACTGCAAAATAAAAAGTTGAAACACTTTCTGTTTGACAGCCATGAAGATCCTCTGGTAGGGGGATGCCAGAATGAATTTCACATTTTGGAAAGATGGCTCTGGCAGCAGCGTGGAGGTGGTGTGAAGGTGCTGCTTCTCAGATGCAGACCGAGCCCTGCCCTGCTCTGAAATCCTGGGTGACGCTTGATGCCAGGCTTTGCCAACAGAGGGTGCTGGAGGGACTGCAAGGATTCCTTTTCTTCTCCAGCATGTGGTTTTCCAGGTGGCACAGCCGGTGGGTCGGCATGCAGGGCCCCTCCTGCTGACCTCAGAGGACTTTGTGGATGGCCACTCTGTCCAGCACTGGCAGGTCTTGCGTCCCTGCGGCATGTACACCCGCTCCCTGCGGTCGAATCTCAGCAGCAGGCAGGCTGCGCTGCTCTCAGCTCCTTCCTCATGCTCCTGCGCCAGCGGCTTGCTGCAGCTGCCCCTCTGTACACATCTTCTTTCAGCCCCTCTGGTGAGTTTTACATGTCCACTTGACTGCTGAAGGGATGCCCAGATGGGTAGCTAGTAAAACATTATTTCTGGGTTTGTCTGTGGGGGTGTTTCTGGAAGACACTGGCATTTGAATCAGTGAACTAAGGAAAGAAGAGCCGCCCTCTTAAGCCTCTTAGGCATCATCCAATCCACTTAGAGCCTGGAGAGAACAAAGAGGTAGACAGAGGAAGGGCAAATCCCCTTTCCCTCTTCATGAGCCAGGATCCATTTCTCTTGCCCTCACACGTCACTGCCCCTGGTTCCTGGGCCTTCAGTCTCCCACTGGGACTTTACGCCACTGGCTCCCCTGGCTCTCAGGACTTCGGGTTTGGGCTGGAACTCCACTACCACTTTCCAGGGCCTCCAGCTTGCAGAAAGCAGATCATGGGACTTCTAGGCCTCCATCATTGCATAAACAAATCCCTATAATAAATCTGGTTCTATATATCTCTCTCTCTAACCTATGGGTTCGTTTCTCTGGAGGATCCTAAATACCTCTCCAACAATTCTATGAAATTTCCGCCATTCGAATTACCAGTGTGGCTCTGAGCCCTGATGGCACCTTGCCTGATTCGAGTTCTAACATTTCTTTCTACTTTCAAGTTCTAACATTCTTTCTACCAAGCATATGCTTTTTTCCCCCCCGATGGGAAGCAGAATAGAGTTTCACTACTAAGTTACTTAGATTACATGAGTTCCCATGTTTGGTTCTAAAAGTTTCTAAAAGTAAAGCAAAACTTACTCTTAAGTTTAGAGTAAAAAGCTAATTCACTCACTGATGAGCATATACTAGTTTTTAGTGTTTTGAGATCAATGGTTTATATATTATTCCTATTCAAAAGCACCATCTAGTCTGTTTTCTGGGTTTTTGTTTTTGGGGGTTTTTTTGGTCTAATTTAGAAATCCGATTCAAACTAGCTAACACCGTTAACCATGCAGCTACTATGAACAATTTCTCCCTCTTTCTTTTCTCTTATTTAAAACAAGTGTAACCTGGAACACACAGATAAAAGTATAGAAATGGGACAGACGCATGCGCTACATGGGCCAAGAGTTCTGTGACATTTTCCACGTTTGTGTTTTAAGTGATGGACTAAAAAAACCTTCCAGTTATAACTGCCCCAATACTCCTTACACTATTTCTCATCACCCAGCTAAAAATATTAAATACAAATTACCATCTACCTCCCTCACCAAAACCTATAAAAATAAAAAACTACAATAAACCCTGAGAACCAAAATGAACGAAAATCTATTCGCTTCATTCATTGACCCCACAATTCTAGGTCTGCCCGCCGCAGTACTGATCATTCTATTTCCCCCCTTACTGGTCCCTTAAGTCTAATTACTCTTCTTGAATGTTAATTTGCCATTAAAAGACATTTTTTCAAACAATCTAAAATTTCCACCACTGGTCATGAGTAGGAGAATGGACCCAAATGGACGTGCAGACAGTTCCTTTTAGCAGCGGTCTCTATGACAGTCAAGTTTGAAAAACAGTGCCAGGGTCTAGAAACCGCAGAGCCAGGGCCATTCTGTTATTTACAGCAGTGGGGCGAGAGTGATGAGCAAAATAAGCCTCCAAGGCCATCGTTTCCTACTGATGGGGAGGAAGAGCAGGGCCCTGGGCATCAGAGAACAAGCTCTCTCTGGCTCCCAGGCCACTGGCCTGGAGATGCGGTCGTAAGACAAAGGTCTTTATTTTGAGATCTGAACTGTACTTCTATTTCAACACTTAACCAAAGACTCATTCTCTTCAGCTCTAAAAGTGGTGACTAATGCCTGCCCTGCAGTGATGTGGGGAGCCTAGGAGCTAGGTTCTTAGGCAGCGCCCCACACTTCAACATGACTGAATAATGGCCTTCTCTTGGTCTCAGGCCCACCATTCTCGTGGGTGAAACTGGAGGTTGGCTGACTGGGCGAGGCCACTGCTTAGGACCTTCCTCCGGTAAAACAGGGGGAGTGGCCTCAGCTCTCCCAGACCTCATAACACAAGTGTTACACTTTTCCTCTTACTTCTGTCCACACTGGTTAGTCTGTAAATAACTGACAGCCCAAGTTTTATAAAATTATGGACCTTGACTGGTTTCCTAAAGAGAGCAAACTCTTAAAACATGCACGGCAAACAAAGTATTTTAAAAATCAAAAAGACTTAGGAGAGCAAAAAAAAGCATGCTAGGCCATGAGACACATAAGCTATTTTTAAAAAGAAAAGTTTTAAAAAATATAATTTACACCACCAATATAAGGACAAAGTTACCCCCAAAATTCCTCCTAGTACAAAAAACACACATACACACATAGAGTTGGATAAAATATCTTTTAACTACTTTTAAAAATACATCATTTACAAGCTAGAATGAAGAGAAGTCATCAGGAAAATAAAGATGAAAACTAAAAAGAAGAAAAAAAATATCAGGAAAGTGAGCCAAGTCTGAAGCCAGGAGATATCCTGAGGCCACGCGCTGATGCTGGACAGGGACACAGAGCCACAGTGACGGGGCTGTAAGATCAGATTAGAGCCCACGCAGACAGGCAAGGTCAGGGGCTACACTCTCAAGTGAAACGGCAACCAGGGAACAGAGCCCACAGGAAACCTGCCTATCGTCTGTCAATCCTGTTACGGGAGAAAGTTGGTGAGAGAATCCTGAAAGAATTCTCATCCACGCCCCAGGCTTCAGAGCAGGAGAAAATCTGTTTCACTTCAAGGCAGATGGAGGAGAATGGGGACAGCAGAGGAGGTGCAGAAATTGCCCAATCCCTCAAATCTTGAGATAATAGCCAAGAGAAAACTAAGTACCCCACAAGCCACAAAATATGACTGGAAAGGGATGATAAATGGGCAAAAGCTGCAGGACCAGGTGGATGAGGATCTGTGCAGAGGAAGCAGAGGACAGCAACAGGGTGTCTTATGGATGGGAGCAGAAGAACCCTGACACTGTCAATAGGCACCTCACAGGAAAACTCAGGGAGCCAGCTGAGAATAGCAGCCAAAACTAGAAGGGTCTTTGCACACTTCCATCTATAGGTGGATACAAGTGATCACAGCCAGGTCCAAAGGGACTGCAGCAGTCTAAGGCTGAAGGGCTCTTGAAACTAGCCAGCCAAAGCCTCCTTCTACTAAGAAAAACTGCTGGGAACAGAACAGCAATGGAGCAGGAAAGGGATAGTGTGGGGTGGGGGACACAATGGAAAGAGAAGGTCTAGCCCAGATGGATGGGGAAGGAGAGGAATGGGAGGACAGCCCTTGAGCTCAAAAGGTACCAGGCCACACTGTCAAGTACTTAGTGAGATGCCGGAAGAGAGAATCCTGTGGCCTCTGAAAACCTCTCCCGCCCACCCTCCCTGCACAAGTGCACACAGCCTAATTTCAAATAAAAAGAAGAACAGAAAAAGGATGGTGGCTGACTCTCATACAAACTTATCTCAAGGGAAAAAAAAAGAAAAAAATAAACTGAATAATGACCCTAAAAGCAATGAAAGCACAACAGAAAGACACGCTCATGAAACAGACAAGCTATACTCACCCTAGTATTTCAAAACTAAAAATATCAACTTTCTGTAATGGCAGGAAGGGTGAAGAGGTCACACAAACACTCACAGATAACATTTATAATAACTGTTTTTTGTTTTTTTGAGGTAGGGTCTCACTCTGTCACCCAGGCTGGAATACAGTGGTGCAATCATAGCTCACTGCAGCCTCAACCTCCTGGGATCAGGTGATCCTTCCACCTCAACCTCCCAAGTAGCTGGGACTACACACACTGCCATCACACTCAGCTAAGTTTTTTTTTATTTTTAGTAAAGATGGGGTCTCACTATGTTGCCCAGGCTTGTCTCGAACTCCTGGCCTCAGGTGAGACTCATGCCTCATCCTCTCAAAGTGCTGGAATTACAGGTGTGTACCACCATGCCAAGCTAATTAGTGATTTTTTTTTTTCAATGATCTAAAGGTAGTATTTGCAAAAGCCAGGAAGAGAGTTAAATCTCAAAAACTGTAACTAGAAGGGTTAAGAATTGTGAGTTTGTGGCATCTTGGCTCAAGGCACTGCTCAACTCCCACAGCTATTGCTGCAAAACATGGGGGCAAACAAAAGCCAGTTCCTCACCAGCTAAAGGTGCCAGATATCAGAATCTGGAATTGGGGAAGCAGCTAGAAATTTAAAGCACTCTGACAGCACTAGAATATAGAGGTGACACTCAAATTCAGAGCGTAAGATGCTGAAATCCCTAGCTGACAGCTGAACTACATACTACATATGTGCTGAGGAAACCACAAGCAGCATGGTGAAAAAGCAGTCAGAAACCAGAAAGCAATATTTTTAAAAAAGAGTAACATGGAGCCAAATCTGTGAATATGATGCTCTTTCCCAACTGTGCTCAAGCTAGGGCGGCATAAAGCTTGAAATGTCAGAGTACAGAGCTCAAAGCTGGTGGAGTGCTAGAAACTAGGGGAATCCCCAGAAGAAAGACAACCACAGAGAAAAGTCCATCTCTACTCAGATCCTTAGCCAACTTTCAAATTTTGCAGACACAGGGGAGACTCACAGGGTGCCAGACTAAAACCACCACCAGTGCAAAGACATAAGAGCAGAGGAGAGCTACAAGCGGCTGCATATCACAGGAAAAACAAAGTGTGTAGTTTGACCAAGCAGTTTATTAACAGTCTGCTACAATAAAAACACAATAATCCTCAGAAGAACACAAGAGTTCAGACTCACTACAGCATATGTCCAACTTTCCACTAGACAAGAAAAAAATAGGAAATCTTGACCCTCTGCAGGTAAAATGATAGTCAACAGAAACTGATTCCTAGTGAGCCGAAATGTTGGATTTAACAGACTTCAAACATTTATCATAAATATTTCAAAACGTCTGAAAAACATGCCCAAAGAAATGAAGGAAAATATGGTATCAATAAGTGAACAGATACGGCAATCTCAAGGGAGAAAAATGAAACCAGAAAAACTAAAAGCCTAGATCTGAACAAAACATTTACTAAAATAAATGCATTAGACTGGCTAAGCAATGGATTGATGCTTGGTTCTGCCATCTGCAATGAACCTGAATACAGAATAATCTGAAGAACATAAAGAGAAAGAGATGAATGAAAAATAAGTAGAATTCCCAAAAATGTGACAACAGGAAGCAGTACATTAATTGGACTCTAGAGAGAGGAAAGGAGGAAAAGACATCTGAAGACACAACAACTGAAATATCTCCCAAAAGCTCAATAAACCTCAAACAGAATAACACAAACAAAACTTCTTCTAGACACACCTTAGTCAAATGGTAGAAAGCCAAAGATAAACAAAATCTTGAAAGCAGCCAGAGAAAATGACATGTCATAAACAGGAAAACAACGGCAACAATAACGATAAGAACAAAGACTTCTCCTTAGAAACTTTTAAGTCTGAAGACACTGGGACCACATATTCAAATTACTGAAGAAAGAAAAGGAAGAAAACCAGTCAACCAAGAATTCTAGTATTCAGAAGAAGTTTCCTTTAAAAATGAAGGTAAAATAAGGGCATTTTCAAATAAACTATTTGTCATTGGTAGATCTATAACAAGAAATGCTAAAGAAAGATCTCTAGTCCAAATGGAAACTACACTAGATGGCAACTTAGAGCTACAGGAAGAAATGAAGACAGCCAGAAATGGTAATTATGTGGATATATGTAATATCTTAGTTTTCTATAAAAGATGACAGCATAAAGCAAAAAATACAACACTACTGATGGGTTTACAAAGTATATAAATGCAACAACTGTGACAATAATACTAAGGATAAGTAGTGGAACTGGAAACACATCATTGAAAAAATTATATGTCTTATCCAAAGTGATTCAATATTAAAGAAAAAGCTAAGATGCATATAGCTAGAAAACCAACAGAAGAATTAAAATGAATAAGAAATTTTGGTTAACACAAAATCAGCAAAAGAGGAGGAACAAAAGCAAATAAAATCCCTTCCCTAAGAAAAGCAAAAAATGATAGACCTAATATAACCATATTAATAATTACTTTAAATGTAAATGGATTAATTTCAATTAAAAAGCATAGACTATCAGATTATTTTAAAAAGGCAAGAACTGACTATATTCTGGTTTCTAAAGAACAATTTTAAATATAAAGACAGAAACAAACTAAAAGTACCAGGCTGGAAAAAGATATACCAAAGCTAGAATGGATACATTAATGTAAAACAAAGTAGACTTCGAAAAGTATTACTAGAAACAAAAAAGACATTTCATAGTGATTTTAAAAGGAAAATAAAACAATATTATAAATATACATCCATCTAATGACAGCTTCAAAATACGTGAAACAGAAACAGAAACAACCAATGCACAATCATATTTGGAAATTCTAACATATTTCTCAGTAACTGATAAAATTGGACCAAAAAACAATAAAACAAAGAGATGAGAGATCTTGGCTGGGCGCAATGGCTCATGCTCTGTAATCTCACCACTTTGGGAGCCGAGCAAGGCAGGCAGATCACCTAGCTCAGGAGTTCAAGATCAGCCTGGGCATATTATGAAACCCCATCTCTACAAAAACTAGCTGGGTGTGGTGGCACACACCTATAGTCCCAGCTACTTGGGAGGCTGAGGTGAGAGGATCATCTGAGCCTGAGAAGTCGAAGCTATGCTGAGCCATGATCACGCCACTGCACTCCAACCTGGGTGAGTGAGACCTTGCCTAAAAAATAAAAAAATAAAAAAATAAATGGGAGACCTATGTGACCATACCAACTGTAATTTAGCTGGTATTTATGAAAAGCTCCATCAACAACCAGAGAATTATATAATCTTTTCAAATACACACAGAACATTCACCAAGACAGACCATATACTGGGCCATAAAACAATTCTGAATGGATTCCAAAAAACTGAAATCTTATAGGAAATGTGCTTTGACTACAATGGAATTCAAAATCAACAATAAAACATTTAGAAAAACCTCAAATATCCACAATTTAACCTAATTCTAAACCCAGGGGTCAAAGAAGAAATCACAAAGCAACCCAGAAAATATTTTGAACTGGATTCTAATGAAAGCATATCAAATTTTGATAGACTGAAGCAGAGCTGCAAGCAAATGTACAGCACTATATGCTCATGTAAGACAATACAGCAATGGCCTAAACTTCCACCTTAAGAAACCAAAACAGAAAAAGCAAATTAAACTGAAAGTAAAGGTAATAATAATAAAGAGCAGAAGCAAGTATCTGCTAATGAATGCAACACTTTAGATGAGGTAAATTCCTTTAAAGATACAACTTTCACAAAAACTGACCCAAGGAGAAATGTTAAGTCTAGTTAGCTTATGTTTAATTAAAGGCTGTGAATTCATAATCTAAAAACTTATCACAAAGAAAATCTTAGTCCCCAATAGCTTCACTGATAAATTTTAGTACATATTCATGAAAGGATCCAAACCAGTACAATACATTCAATTTGAGAAACAGAGAAAGTGCTTCCTAACTCCTCTTATGAGGCCAGCATTAACTGTGATGTGAAATAAGAAAATTATAGACTGACATACCTCATGAAGATAGACACAATTCCTCAAGGCACTGACATTTATTAAAAGATATGTTAACATCCTCAGATCAATTCATACTGAGACCAAAAGTATATCATATCTACTCTTAGACCCACTGTAATAAAACTACGGAACTATCAAAGGTAAGAAATCTTAAACTATCAGAAACTCAGATAACTTAGAAAAGGAGGACAGGAGACTTTTCGTCAGCTCTAAGACTGATAAAAACGGTAAACCAATAAACTTATCTCCAGCTAAAATGTCATTACTAGTGACAATAGTGCAATTATCTTTAGACAAATGAATACCAAGAACTTATCCCCAAATCCTCACTAAAATAATTATTAAAAGATGTCTGGCAAGGCATGGTGGCTCATGCATGTAATCCTAGCACTTTGGGAGGTCAAGGTGGGCAGATTGCTGGAGCCCAGGAGTTCAAGACCAGCCAGGGAAACACGGTGAAACTCCATCTCTACAAAAATTACAAAAATTAGCCAGGTGTAGTGGCACACACTTACAGTCCTAGCTACCTAGGAGGCTGAGGTGAGAGGATCATCTGAGTCCAGGAAATCAAGGCTGCAGTGAACTGTGACTGCGCCACTGCATTCCAGCCTGGGCAACAGAATGAAATCCTGTCTCCAAAAAAAGGAAGAAAAGAAAAAAAAAGATGTTTACTCCTGGGTATCATAAACAACAACAACAAAACAACAACAACAAAACAGAAAATACATGTTCATCTAAAACTTCTACATGAATACTCATATTCATAATAGACAAAAAGTAGAAACAACTCAAATGTCCCACCAAGTGACAAATGGATAAACAAGTCACAGTGTATCCACAAAATGGGGTATTAATCAGCTACAGAAAGGAATGAGTCACCCATACATTCTGCAACATAAACCGTGAAAACATTCTGCTAAGTGAAAGAAGTCAGACACAAAATGTATGTTTCCATTTATATGACATGTACAGGATAAACAAACTCATAGACACAAAAGGTGGATTCGTGGTTGCCGGGGGTCTAGAGTAAGATGGGAACTGACAGCTAATGGGCATGGAGTTTCTTTCCAAAAGGATAAAAATGTTCTGGTATTAGATAGTGGTGGCGGCTGTACAACTTTGTGAATACACTAAAAACCAGTGAACTACGTACTTTAAAAGGAGAAATTCTACGGTATGTGAATTATATCTCAAAAAAAAAAAATGAAAAGAAAAGAAAAAGATGTAATTCAGGAAGAAAAAACAGCCCACGTAGAAGAGAAGGAATAAAGAAAACAGTAGTTCTCAAATGAAATGTCGGGAAATTTAAGTAACCTGTGATTTTTAAAATTATTCATGTGTTTTCTAAAGTTAAAATTAATCTAGTGGAGGTTAAGATTACAGATTAGAATGAAGAGTTAATCAGTGAATTTCCTTATTGTGTCTTCAAGAAAGATGGATATAAATTAAAGTAATATACATATTCCATTTTTGGTACACTGAAAAGAATTAAAAATTCTAGATACACGTCAAATAGGAGAGAGAATACATTCAAAAGGTGAAGAATGCCAATATCCTTGTCACATTCCAGGAGAAATTATTGAATAATTTATTCAAAATAACAGATAAGCAGAATTCAAAGAAACTAATGGCAACAAGGTCAGACACAGAATCTGTATAGTTCAACACAGCAAAGTAATAGCAAATCCATGTAGAAAAATCTCTCATACCAACAAGGTGCTAACACTAATAGTAAGCCAAGAAGAATGATAAACAGCAAACACTAAGAATTCCAAACATTATAGTAATAACAAAATTAAACACATTAAACTGATAAAAGATACTACTGAAGTGTTAAAATCTAGTTATATGGTGCTTTCAAGACAGAGTTCCAAACAAAACCAAACTTTTTTAAATAAAAAGGGAAGGAAAAAGTAAATACTATCCAAAACTAGTTATTACAGCAACATAAACACATTTTAAGGGAAAAATTCATTAAGTGATGGGCACTACACCTTAATACAATAAACGATCATGAATTTGTATACATCTAAAGCCTAGGCTCAAAATATACAAAATATTTATTGGCAAACCTATAATCTTAGGAAACCAACTCATTTGTGCCAGTTAATTAAAAGATCGGGCCAGAAAACAATGAAGGGTATAGTAAATACTTCATAAAGAAAATACATTTGACATATATGTATATATATGAACCCTGAACAAATATTTAAATCTAATCCCAATATAAAATATTTTATAAAATCACAAGAAAAAAACTTTTCACCTTAGAAATGTAAATGTTCTCACATCAAACTAAAATCATTTTTTGGTTTTCATTTTTTATACTTTTTGGCCTTTTAGACCTATGAATAAATATCCTACTCAAAAAATAAGTGGGTCAGGCGCAGTGGCTCACACCAGTAATCCCAGCACTTTGGGAGGCCGAGGCAGGCGGATCACATGAGGTCAGGAGTTCGAGACCAGCCTGGCCAACATGGTGAAACCCTGTCTCTACTAAAACTACAAAAATTAGCCAGGCATGGTGGTGCGTGCCTGTAGTCCCAGCTACACAGAAGGCTGAGGCAGGAGAATCACTTGAACCTGGGAGGCAGAGGTTGCAGTGAGCCGAGATCACACCACTGCACCGCACTCTAACCTGGGCAACAGAGCAAGACTCTGTCTCAGAAAAAGAAGTGAATGTATTTTAAATAAACAGAAAAAAAATCTGAAAGTGAAAAAAATGAAATTAAACTTACAGGATGCAGCAAAAGCTGCATTTAGAGGATAATGTTCACTAAAGAACAATACGAGCTCAATGTTCAACTCAATGAGCTATAAAAAGAACCAAATAACCTAAAGGCAGAAGGAAATAAAGAACCAGAAATAATGAAAGACAAGGATGCAATAGAAAGAACCAAGACAAAAACTGATTCTTTAAAAAAAAAAAAAAAAGAAAAGAAATACCTCTAAGAGAAAAGGTACAAAAAGAATGAGGCATGCTGAATCACAGAGCCGGTATAGATGTTTAAGTATCCTAAGAATCTTCTAATATAAAAGACATTAAACCATAATTGATTCAAGAAATAGTACTCATAAATCAATAAGATCAAATTCTCGATGGATAAATAAATAGTTCACCTTCCATCCTAAAAGGCAGCAGAGGCTCAGATGATTTTTTAGGCAAGTAAAGCCAAAACCAGAAAAAAACAGAATTTCCAAAAATTCTAAAAACTGAGAAGAGAAAAAAATATTCAGTTGTGTCTTTCTCTTTCATGTGACTAATTATAACAATGATTAGGAAAAAAACTGTAGCAATATACACAAAATAATACATGTGACTAAGCAGAGTCACATTTATCCCAGAAATGTAAGGATGGCTCAACATCAGAAAATAAAAATAAGGGTAAAACAACAATCTGCAATAAATGCAGAAACATATTCAATAACCATGATTTAAAACTCTTCACAAGCTAGTAATAAAACTTTAACCAGATTTTTTTTTTTAAAAAAAGAGCATCTAACAAATATTCACAGCTTTTATTTAATAGTAAAATTTTACAGATCCACTCTTTTGGAATCAGAAATAAAACAAAAATGCTTGTTGTTACAACTTACATTCAACGTTGTAGTTGATGGTCCTAGCCAATTCAGTAAAAGAAATAACAGGTACTGCAGGAGTTTGAAAAGAAAAAAAAAACTATCCCTATTTGCACAAGATATAATTGTCTACATATAAATCTAAAAGAAATTACAGTTTTTCAAATACGAAGACAGTTTAACAAGTCTGCTAGATATAAGATCAGATATACATAAACAGCCTTTCTATGTACTGGCATTAACCAATTGCTTTTCCATTAACGAGACCAACAACAACAACAACAAAAACTCTAGTTTCTAGGAATCAATCAAGAAAGGTTATGCAAAACTTTCAAAAGGTTCATACAAAATATTCCTGAGAGAGACGAGATATGAGTAAGGGACATGCACCCCATGCTCTTTGATGCAATCCCTTCTGGCCATCTCAGGAAATCGTTCCAGCCACTGTCCCTGCACTCTCTCTCTCCTGGCCCTCCCCTTCCCGAGCTCTTTCCCATCATCACACAACTACCATCATTCCTCTGTCTTTAAGCAAACAAACCCCGGAGCCTGCCCGGCACTCCCAGTTCTCTTTCCATGAAACCCTTCCCAGGAGTCGCCCATAATCACCACCTCTAAATCCTCTCTTCCCATTCTCTCATGAGCCCATGCCAGACTCCAGTCTCCATACTCCACCGAAAGAGCTGCTGCCAAGTGGCCTCCGCGCTGCCAAATCTAACAGTCAATTCTCAGTCCTCAGCAGCACCAAACACAGTGGGGCTCGTTCCCTCCTTGAGGTTTTCTTCCAGTGCACCACTATCTCTCGGTTCTCCTCCTCCTCTGGCCACATCTCTTCTCAGTCTTCTTTACTGTGTCTCTTACCTCCCCGCAAGCTCTATGTGATGACGGCCACAGTGCCCCCAGGATTCAGTCTTCACATCTCTTCTCCACTTCTGCTTACCTCCTGGATGACTAAATGCACTCATGGCTCTAAGAACCAAGTGTACTACATGGATAACTCCTAAAATTCTCTCCTGCCCTGAACTATAATCCTGTGTAGTTCACAGCTGCCCAGCCGCTCCCACTAGATGTTAAAAGGGATCTCAAACTCGACACATCTAAAATCCAACTCCTAAATACCCACCAGCCCTCCCTGGCAATAAAGTCAAAGCTGCGCCCTACACATGAACCCCCATCTCAGTAAATGGCAAGTCCACTCTAGTTACTCAACCCTAAAAACTCCAGGTCCCTTCTATTCCTTCTCATTCCCTCATATCCGATATCCAATCCATGGGTAAATCCTGCTCAGCAATACCTTCAAAATATCCCCGAAATGCAATCACTCCTTACTACCTCCCAATACCACCACCTGGGTTTCAAACCACCATCATCCTTTGCCTGGATTATCCTGCCAGCCTCCTAGTTGGTCTCCCGGCTTCCTTCTAAGTCTCCCTCCAGTTGCCCAGATAGCATCCGGCAAAAACTTTAAAATAATTTAATTGTATTACATCATTCCTTCATGGCTTCCCATCTTACCACAAATAAAACTCAAAGTACTTCTTAGCACATTTATGAAGTCCTACAAGTACCCCCAACCTCATCCGCCATTCTCTCCCTTGGTTTCCAGAGACACTTGCCTCCTGCCGGCCTCACTCCCACCCCATTCCCAAATGTTACCCTATCAATGAAGCTCTCCCTGATTGCTTCACCTAAAAATAACACCATCCCCACCAGCCAGTAGCACTCCAATTCTCACTAGACTGTTGCCACCACTAGAATAAAAGCTCCTTGAAGGAGGGCGGGCAGTGGCTGAGCGGTCATGCCCGCTGCTATATCTCCAGTGCCACAGATTAATCCATGAACGCGATGCAGTACCAACCCCAGTTCAACATGGTTTCTCACGTAATCAACATGATGATTCCAGGGTGTAGATGGAAGAGCACACCACCAAGAGGAGAGAAATTTGCCAGAAAAAAAGAACACAATGAAGATATCTGGAAGGACAAGTTTCCAAGACTTACATAAAGCCATGCTACTCAAGCCAGCATGGTATGAATCAGGAAAGACAAATACCAATTGAAGAGAAGAAATTGCCCTACACACGGATGGAAACATCTATGACAGAGGTGGCAAATAATGGGGAGAGATGGTCTATTTACTAAACAGTGCCTATGGATTAGCCACATTTTAAAAATAAGTTGAACCCCAAGCTCAGGCTACACTGTAAAAACAAACTACAGGTAAGTGAAAGTTCATACTGTAGAAAGCAAAATATTTAGATGAAAACACAGCAGACAATGATCTTGGGGTAGGAAGGATTTCTTAAACAAAAAACGAAATGAGAGAAGCCAGACGCGGTGGCTCATGCCTGTAATCCCAGCACTTTGGGAGGCCAAGGTAGGCAGATCAGTTGAAGATAGGAGTTCCAGACCAGCCTGGCCAACATGGTGAAACCCTGTCTCTACTAAAAATACAAAAATTAGTTGGGCATGGTAGTGTGTGGCTGTAGTCCCAGCTACTTTACTCGGGAGGCTGAGGCAGAAGAATCGCTTGAACAGGGAGGTGGAGGTTACCATGAGCGGAGATCATGCCACTGCACTCCAGCCTGGGCAACAGAGTGAGACTCTGTCTCCAAAAAAAAAATTTTTTTTAATAAAAATTTGACTACATTAAAATGTCAGATTTAATTTGGCAAGTGAAACATAACTGTATTATTGATTTTAAAAAGGGCAAAGCCATATATCAGAAGATATTTCCAACGTATATAGTAGCAAAGATTAGAATCTATTATATACCAAGATCTCCAACAAATCAACAAGGAAAAGGCAAAATAAAAGTGATCCAATGATGTAAAATGTTTTCGTATAAAATTCCACAATTCCTGGCCAGGTGCAGTGGCTCACATCTGTAATCCCAGCACTTTGGGAGGCCGAGGCAGGTGGATCACGAGGTCAGGAGATCGAGACCATCCTGGCTAACATGGTGAAGCCCCATCTGTACTAAAAATACAAAAAAAAAAAAAATTAGCCGGGTGTGGTGGCAGGTGCCTGTAGTCCCAGCTACTCAGGAGGCTGAGGCAGGAGAATGGCGTGAACCCAGGAGGTGGAGCTTGCAGTGAGCTGAGATCGCGCCACTGCACTCCAGCCTGGGCGACAGAGCGAGACTCCGTCTCAAAAAAAAAAAAAAAAAATCTACAATTCCTTCCTATTAACTTATATTTATCTTCTACTAAATACCATGTATACGATTCTGTGTTTATGAAATAACTGTTAACTGTATACATCCACATCCACTCTTCTGTCCAGAATGGTCTTCTGTGGTTCGTAGTAGTTAGACTAGGGTGGTAGGGCATGGGACTTTTTTTTTTTCTTTCTTTGATGTTTCTTTGCTCAGTAAACACGCACAGGGCCCTTAAATTATATACATCCCACACTAAGGTAATGAGACCATGTAAATGCTAGAAATTCAGAGGGCCTGTCTGCCAAGTGGATGTCAGCTAGTTCAAGCCAAGACGTCAGAGGCCAAACTCTCAGTTCAAAGAAGCTGTTGACAACACAGAATATCCTCAGAACTTTTTCTCTTTTAGGACTGCCCTCCAACACAGTTTTTTGAATATGCTCTATGGTGCCAAATCTTCACTCCCTAATTGAGAAACAGATTTTGACGTGAACTAAAGTACTTCAGTACTAGAAGTCTAGAGAGCGAGGTTGATGATACGTTGTAAATCCAAAGTGGTTTCTCACACACAAAATGAAAGGTCTTCATTAAAAATTTCATCACTAGGGCCCAGCCCTGTTCCCTCCACCTCACTGATTCTCAAAACATCCTGATTTCCACATCTCTCTGAGCCTATGGAATCGGTTATACAGTGAACAGTGGTATTGATGACAAAGATCATATGATGCTTTCTTGATTCTTAGGAATGTCGATGCTGGCCACTGTATATGAGTCTTCATGTTGGTTTTGGAAAGCTTCCTCCCTTAATGTATTCTCCAAAGACGTTACACTTTGTTCTGTTTCTCTAAGAAACACTAATAACAGATATTCAATCATCAGTTTGTACCTACCTTTGGGGCCTAATTTTTTAAAAACTCAAATTCTCTTCCAAAGTGAGCACCTGCTGATGTTTGTTGGACCAAATTTTCAGTTAGCCTACTTGGACAAATCCAATCTCTGATATTTTCTCTGTTTTTATCAATGTTTTGTGCTTCATTACAGATACTTGCTTAACTTGAAATCGTTGATGACAGTCAAAAATTGCTTTCCACGATGATGCATTAAATACATTCTTCCTGCAAATCTGCTTAACCTCGTACAAAGCTTATTCATTTTCTATTCTGCAATTAGTCACTCATTTTTGGGTCCACACAAAAGATTTCCAAGGTGCTGTACACAGGAAACCTACTGGCTGCCTTTGAAATTACAGGTAATTAGCTGAGCCTTCCTATTCTACTTCCATAAGCTACATTACAAAATGTCATTGCTTTAGTCAAGTCTGCTCTGTGTTCTGCTTAATGATCCCACGTACGATGACCAGGGGAAAAGGCAGATGAGGAACTCAAATGTCCGCCTACTTTCCAAAAGGGCTTCAGAAATTCTCCTAACTCTAGTCCTCATACCAAGAAAAATGAGTTTGTTGTTGTTAAGGTCACTAGTATGTGTCTTGGAGAAAAATAACATCTAATGTTCTCAAGCAAACCCAAAACCACAGCAGTAACACCTCCTGAACTCTGACAAGCTTTTATACAGCATGCAAAAGGTCACTTACACATAGTATTAAGTCCCATTGTTAACTGCTCACTAAACATTTGTTAAGTAAAAAGCTGTCTTCGTATTTAAAAGGTTTCATTAGTACTTTATAAACTCAAGGCTTTCAAATACCACCACCCTTAACAAACACTTACTGAAAGAGTAAATAGCTTCTTGCTAATACAGCATATATCCAAAAGAGATAACTGAGGAGAACAGCAAATCTTCCTATATGCTTGTTGCTTCTTATCATTATCAATATCCACACAACACCGGCCTAGCAAAACCCTGACAGGATGATGTCCTCAATGATGTACAGCAGGAGAGAAAACCCATTCTCCAGCAAGGACAAACAACCCACAGGGAAGGGGGAGCACAAAGGCATAAAGGGCAGCTTCCTGTCGTCTGAAAGGCGATTTGTTTTAGAGGAACAGGAGGATTTTATTGTTCACCTGATGTCTTTCATTAAGAACAGGAAACTACACTTCTCTGAATGGTTCAACTCCCCATTACTCCATGGAGTGCTGCGGGGGCCCTACCCAGGGGCAGGTGAGAAGAGTAACACCCAGAGTAGGTGGGAAAGAGCCAGATAGGGCCAAAGGCAGGAGAGCTAGGGAAACAGAGCAAAGTCATTTGGGAACAACGCTGAACCCAGAGTTCAGATAACTGATTCTACAACAATTTTTAGCAGCAGGTGCTTTCTGATGCACGTGGCCCCTCAAAAGCTCACAGAGCACTGCAGAGCTCCTCAATGACTGTACTGGGTAGCAGGCATTTAAGTTTGAATCACTGGAGTTCCTGCCCACTGGGAGTGGGGGAGATGCCTAGGGCGGGGAGGCTGCCAGGGCCAGGGAACCAGAAATAAAACCGGCCCAGCAAGAGAGACGTGGTGCGGAGGGCCCACCGTGCCCAGAGACACCACTGGGGGAGAGAAGCGCAACTGAAACCCAGGAGCAGCCGGGCGCGGCAGGTCACGTCTGCAATCTCAGCACCTTGGGAGGCTAAGGAGCAGATTGCTTGAGCCCAGGAGCTCGAGACCAGCCTGGCCAACATGGCGAAACCCCGTATCTACTAAAAATACAAAAATTAGCCAGGCACAGTGGTGCACACCCATGGTTCCAGCTACTCGGCAGGCTGAAGTAGGCAGATCACCTGAGCCCAGGAGACAGAGGCTGCAGTGAGCAGAGATCATGCCCCTGCACTCCAGCCTGGGCAACAGAGCAAGACCCTGTCTCAAAAACAAACAAACAAAAAACAGGAAAACCAGGAGCTTCTGCATGAAGCAGTATGGCTTGGCTATTCCTGGGACAGAATGTAAAGCCAGGAGGAGCAGCACCTGGCCCGCCATGTAGCTACAAGACAGGGAGGGCTCTAACTCACATAGCTTCACCTTGAGGGACAGGGCCAGAGGCTGGTCCACCTGGCACAATGGAGGAAGCAGCAACATCCTTCATCCCAGAACAGCAGAGCAAAGCCTGCAGGGATCCTAACAGGTGGGGTGGGAAGGAGGCTGGCTGTTCGACAGGCAGACCACAAATTCCGGAGAAACATGGGTCACACTAGATATGAATTACACACTTCTGCTGCTGAATGGTGGTGGGGAAGCACAGAAAGGATGGGAATTTCCATCCTACTTACAGTTCCCACCCCAGTGACCCAGGAGAGTGAGGGCTCAGGAATATGGTGGGGGAGGGGTGGTGTTTCAATCTTTGAGAGTTCCTGACCCACCTTCAGGGCCTAGGGCACACTGACGTCCTTATTTGCCCCAAGGGTTCCTTTTCAAACTCTAAGGGAAGCACTTTTCTTCACAGAGACCTGCTCCACTACTGAAAAGCCTTTTTTTTTTTTTTTTTTTTTTTTTGACAGAGTCTCACTCTGTCACCCAGGCTGGAGTGCAGTGAGGTGATCTCGGCTCACTGCTAACTCCGCCTCCTGGGTTCAAGTGATTCTCCTGCCTCAGCCTCCCGAGTACTTGTGACTACAGGCACCACCACACTTGGCTAAATTTTTGTTTAGTAGAAACGCGGTTTTACCATATTGGCCAGGCTGGTCTTGAACTCCTGGCCTCAAGTGATCCTCCTGCCTTGGCCTCCCGAAGTTCTGGGATTACAGGCGCCAGCCACTACACCCAGCCTGAAAAGCCTTTTTAAACAGTTCACCAAACCCCAAGTCATGTCCCTTTCCTGCTACAGAACTGAGCCACTGGAGACCCAAAAGAAGGACCCTGACCTTTCCTTTCAGTGGAATTATGACTATAAGACTCGAATTTCGACCAGGTGCGGTGGCTCACACCTATAATCCCAGTACTTTGCAAGGCCAAGGTGGGCAGATCAGTTGAGGTCAGGAGTTCGAGACCAGCCTGGCCAAAATGGTGAATCCTTGTCTCTACTAAAAATACAAAAATTAGCCAGGTGTGGTGGTGCACACCTGTAGTCCAAGCCACTCGAGAGGCAGAGGCAGAAGAATTACTTGAACCGGGAGGCAGAGGTTGCAGTGAGCCGAGATCGTGCCATTGCCCTCCAGCCTGGGCGACAGAGCGAGACTCTGTCTCCCAAAAAAAAAAAAAAAAAAGACTTGAATTTCAGAGCAGCCTGTCCCCACCTCCACCTGCATGTCTTTGGTCTCCTTCTCTCCCAGCTGCCTTTCTGTCAAAGGTGAGGGGGCAGTGTTGCCATGAAGCTGCCCAGCTCAGACCCACGATTTCTTTTCTGTTGACTTTCGTTAGGTTCCTGGGCAAGCTGAATGTGTCTGGTCTCAGCACTGAACTTCTTCTGCCAAGGCATAAGCACGCACTTCCACAGGACCACATTTCCATGATCTTTTCAACATACTCTATACACTGCAGCCTCTTCATTTTTAAGCAGCCCCAATCTAGAGCTACTTAGGAAGGACTGAGGAAGGCACATTTAGATATGTATCTATCAACCGAATCAAGATTTTTTCAAAAAGCTTATTTACGAGCAGAAACCAGGGGTGTCGCAGGATGGCGTGCCAAATGATTCTGGGGAAACCTTGACTCTGACTCGTCTAGGTGCACTCTGAAGGAAGGGCACAACGAATCAGTCTAGTTAGCACCTCTCCTCAAACACACACTCCTACTTCTTTGCATCCCTAAAGGTGCTAACAAAATAATCACTCGCCTCTTGCTTTAAGTTCAAAAGCTCATCTGCATATGAGAGAGAAGTTAGAGGATAAGAATCCCAGAAGTCTGTCCTGCTGGGAGAGTTGGCTACACTCTACCTCACGTGCCTGGGGTGTAAGACAGTTGAGAACTTCCCTCTGGACTGTGCAGATGAAAAGCCAGGTAACACAAACACAAGTGGGCAGCCATTCTTCTACTTCCCAGGCCAGAGCTCTGCAGGGCCACCAGCAAGTGCAGAAGCCAGGGTCAAGAATCAGGACAGGAGGAATGAAGCCTCAACTCGAGGGACCTGGCAGATGGCTGAAAATCAGGTTAGAGGGACACAGCTGGACATGCAGACAATAACACTCGGGAAAGAGGGAGGAGAAAAAGGGTGGAACCTTCCTGGAAGACATGGAGTTTTCCAAGGGTACTTTGGTCTAGCCCACAGACAGAGAGGAGTTATGAAGCAGATTGGTCCTCATTCCAACAGGGACCCTACAAATGCTCCCACAACCAGCTCAAGGCAGCAGCACAGTCACTTTTTTAAAGTACAGAGAATAAACAGCGAGACTCGAGATAAAAACTACTAGTGCACCTTCTCTTGAACCCCTAGCAGTAAGATGACTGCAGACAGAAAACAAGTACTTTTAATCTTTATTGGTTAAAAACAATTACTAAAACAAACTTTTTAAATTTTTTTGGAACTACTTAATTCAAATCTTATTTACATTTCACCAGATCAGCTAATGCCTCCTTTACCAGGCATCATTAGGGAAGGTAACACAGTCCTTCTCTGCTTCTGAAGCCGGAGTACACACACACAGCAAGAGACCAAGGGCACACAGGGCCACTAATCCACAGCTCAGCTTCCTGAAACATCAGCCTAAATCAAGGATCTCTGGAGAAGAGTTCCCTGGTAAATATGTTTAAAATATTTCATATTGAATCCCAAAAATTGTATGGACTACATGGTTAATATCACAAAACATGTAAGGTAACTTGAGATTTCAAACAACAGGTCAGGCTTGCAAAGGCCATTTCCTCCCCCCTCCCACCTCCACCTCCTTAGGAGAATACCTGCTGACTCCTCTGCCGTCTGCAGAACTTGGGTGGAAATGACCATAAAATTTATGTTTAAGTTTACCATAAAAGTAGACTTAATTTTTTCGCTTACACTTACATAGCAACACTTTTTAAAAACTCTTCTTGATAGCTCTTTGCAACATATGCCTTTTCTTTCATAAGCATGCCCTTCACTTGCTCTAAGGGGCGCAGGACTGGCCCCACAGAGCCTGTCACCTCAAGACTTGGAGTGCCATCACCAGCTACCCTCTTCAGCGAACTTCATGAACAAACTTATTAACGTCAACTCACCTGCCTATGGCAGAGCCTTTTCCTTTACCAAATAACCTGTTTCTAACATGCTAAAGGTGCCAGTCAAGTCCAAGTACATAATGCCTAAAGGAAATGTCAACAGTCTCCAAGAGAGACCCAGAGCTGTTGTCTAGTGTGCATGGGGTGGTGCATCTTTTTGCAAACTAAGATGACTTTTTTTGTCCTGGTTCTCAGATACACTAAAGAGCTGGGATATCCACACTAGTTACATGCTATTAATAAAATAAGGAAAGCTTCCGTGTGCAACTATGTGATGCCTTGAATTCCTAAACAGTAAACTACTAATGAAAAATGGGTACAGGTGAAAAACTGATACATTTTAACCAAAGAACATTCATGATGTGCAGTCAACATTGTTGGGTTTTATCAACAAACACTAGGAAACTACCAACAAAGAAAACTTCACATAGCAGAAAGCCTACTACAAATGGAAATAAGACAAAAAGTAAATAAAACAAAAGACATTCTCTAAATATATTGAAGCTAACTTCTCCACAAAAAAGAAAGTATACTATACAGTGACACGTTGCTTAACTACAGTGATATGTTCTCAGAAATGCGTTGTTAGGCAATTTCACTGCTGTGCGAACCTCACAGAGTGAACTTACACAAACATCAATGTTGTAGACTACTACACACCTAGGCTGTATGGTAGAGCCTATTGCTTCCAGGCTACAGACCTGTACAGATGTTACTGTACTGAACACTGTAGGCAATTTTAACACAATAGTAAGGACTTGTGTATTAGTCCATTCTCACATTGCTAATAAAGACATACCCGAGACCGGGTAATTTATATATTTATAAAGGAAACAAGTTTAATTAACTCAGTTCCACATGGCTGGGGAGGCCTCACAATCATGGAGGAAGGTGAATGAGGAGCAAGGTCACATGTTACATGGTGGCAGGCAAAAGAGCTTGTGCAGGGGAACTCCTCTTTATCAAACCATGAGATCTCATGAGACTCACTATCAGGAGAACAGCACAGGAAAGATCCACCCCACGATTCAACTACCTCCCACAGGGTCCCTCCCATGGTACGTGGGAATTATGGGAGCTACAATTCCAAATGAGATTTGGGTGAGGATACAGCCAAACCAATCAACTTGTGTATCTAAACATAGAAAAGGTACAGTAAAAATGTGGTATTATAATCTTACGGGACCACCATCGTAAGACCAAAGTATCATTATGTGGTACAAGACTATATATCAAGGCATGCCGAACAAAGACACTGAACATTTTGCTTCAGAAGCAATTGCGTTATAACTATTATAATCCATTTTCATAAACAGTCCTCTTGAAAACTACTGTTTTGCATTTTCAATATCATCAGGTAAATCTCAAGTGTTGGTTCAAAGCCTCAATCCCTGCTCATGTCACAAATTCCAAATCAAGAAGGTTTCTTCAGATTCTGGCAATAAAGCAAACATGACTCCAAAGGGCCCTCTCATTACAAATTAACTAGATCTTTAATAAAATATAACTCTCATTAACAGTGATACCATATAGCAATTGTAGGAAACAAGGAAAATATCCCAGCTGCCTCAGTAACTGCCCCCAACCCAAAATAATGACTAAATCATAAAATGGACAAACACCAAAGACTTAAAAAACGAATTGCAGATTAGGTAAAAACTCCCCAGAATATTTCGAAGTAAAAAATGTAATTATTGAAAATTAAAACTCAATGGTTGAATAAAACAGCAGATTAAACACAGCTCATTAGTGAACTATAGTTTAGATCCAAGGAAATAGCTAAAATGCAGCACATAAAAAGAAAACAAAACACAAACAAGGAGATGGAAATGAAAAGGTAAAAGACAAAGAAGAGAGAATGAAATGATCTGATAGATGTCTACTTGGAATTCCTGACGAGTACAGAGAAGGAGTATTTGAAGACAAACTGGCCAAATCCATTTTCGAGCTGATGAGGCACAAATCCAAAAAGCAGCACAACATATACCCACCTAACTAATAAAAAATCACACAAAATACATTGTCGTATTAAACAAGAGGAAACCAAAGTCAAACAGATGATCTCAAGAACAACCAGAGACAGAAGACAGATCTCCTATAAAGTGACTGCACCTATGCTGACAACAGTCTTGGCCAGGTGCAGTGTGGCTCACACCTGTAATCCAAGCACTCTGGGAGGCTGAGGCGGGTGGATCACTTGATGTCAGGAGTTCGAGACTAGCCTGACCAACATGGTGAAACCCCATCTCTACTAAAAATACAAAAAATAGCCAGGCATGGTGGTGCATGCCCATAATCCCAGCTACTTGAAAGGCTGAGGCAGGAGAATCACTTGAACCAGTGAGGCAGAGGCTACAGTAAGCCAAGATCATGCCACTGCACTCCAGCCTGGGCGACAAGAGTGAAACCCCACCTCAAAAAAAAAAAAAAAAAAAGTCTCAAGAATAGTGCAAAGGCAAGGCAGAAGACAATGGAGCACCATCTTCAGAATGAGCTGAAAGAAATTAACCAATTAACTGGTTTTATTTGAAATACTATTCTCTTTCAAAAAATGATGGCAAAATAAAGACATGTCCAGATAATTAAAAAAAAAAACCTAGAAACTTTTCCATCCATAGTCCCTCACTAAAGAAATCTCTAAAGGATACACTTGAGAAAAGAAAAAAAAAAAAATCCCAGAAGGAAGTTCTGAGATAGAAGATGGACGATCTGATTGAAGAAACTGGTGAAGAAACTATGAAGTCAGAGGTGAATCTAAAGAAAGGTTGTATAAAATAATAATGTTCTATTTGATGAGGGATTTTTTCATGGGCAATAAGAAAGCAGTAGCATGTGAGTTCAGGAATGCACCAGGGTTCAAGGAATGTAAAATCTTTACAATGTCAGAAGTGCCATTAAATACTGACTATCTTTAGACATCATGTATGCATAGCTGCAAAATTAACCACTTAAAGACTAGAAATAGCATACGACTTCTAAACCCAATCAGTGAGGTTTTAATATGGTTTTACTGTAATTTGTGGCAGAGGACAGTTCAACAAAAATAATGTCAAAGTGGTCCGTGGAGGGCAGCCACAGATAAGTCTTAGTTCAAAGGTCTCAATGCAGTTTTTAATACTTGCTTTGGGTCCTATATCCCTCTGAGAATCAGATGAAAGCTCTTGATTCTCTCCCTCTGAAATATGCTCATATGTACTTGTTTAAATTTTCATAAAATTCTAGTTGAGGTTATAATTGGATTTAAAGTCATATCTAGACTCGTAATAGGCCCTCCCCAGACTTCCTAGAGAACGTGAACCCCAAAACCTTGCCCAGCTTAAAAGGCTGAAGAGAATTAAGTTTGTGTGGGAAACAGTGAAATTCTCCATTCTAGAGTTGAAACCATGTAAGCAGATGAGGAACTAAGAGTAAAAAGAACAGCAAGAGGCATAATGCTTAGGGGAGGAGGAACCTCGAGGTAAGTAAGGAGTCAGGAATGGAGATTCATTCCTGTAATTCACTCTTCCATTAAAGTAACTCAACAATTATGCAACGATTGCAGTATTTTGAGCTGTGGAAAATAATGACCAGAAAATGAATCTGAGCTTTAAAGCACTTACATTCTAGTGGACAAACATGCCAGGCAATAAAGACAGAAAACAGAAATTACAACGCCCTTAGCTAACTACCTGATGTTTTTAATATTCCCTTCCTGGAATTACTCAGTTAACAACCAGCAGTGGTCAAGGAGCCTGCAGAAAGAACCAGTCTGGTCCACCGAGAGCTCCTCTTCCGCCAGGCAGATCCCCAACCCACCCCCCACCCACCTCCACGCACAGCCTAAGGGTCTGAAACACAGAAGGGCGTATCCAGAGGCTCCTAAATCCACCTGCATTCCAAAAAGAAGCTTCTCGGAACATAAGATTCCTGTCTCCATCCAAACATTGAAAATTACAATCTCGTGGTTTGGGTTCAAGAATCTGAATTGAAAAAAGACCCCAGGCTGGTCCTGTTCCACCTAGGAGTGCTCACAATATAAAAACTATCACTCCTTATTTACAAAAGAATTCATTTGAGGCCTGGCTTTGTGAATCGCAGTTATCCAAAACTGTGAACCAGAACAATGCGAAGAAAGTGTTGCCTACATACCATGAAAATATTCTCCGTGGTTAAAATCATTATAGAGCACGAGGGAACAGTCTATGATTCTTAGATATCACAGCAAGAATGAAAAAACGCTATTCTGGTACACAGGAATTGAAAGTAGTTCAAAGGAAGAGCACATGAGAGGTCTCCACACTGCTGCTGGGGCAAATGAATAAATAATATTCTCAGCAACTCACAGGAAAAAGAGCATTTAAGATAGGCTATTATTGTCAAAACACACATGCATGTTTGACCTCACTGCCTCACTATCAACTCCTGAAGTCAAATGAACTCTTTTTCTTTACTAATTTTGGTGATCCCAATCTTTTCAGACAGCTACACCATATACAACATACGCTGACCTAGCTTGGCCAACATCCATGAAAGGTGTCCTGGTCTCTGTGACTTCCATTTGAACTACAGATTGAGACTTTATTCACAACTGCTTTTGGTCAATGTAAGTAAAAGCCTTGTGGTGCACCGGAGAGAGCAGGAATCTTATCGCAAAGTAGGAAGAAAGATTCAAAAGACCTACCTTCCCCTGCAAATCCTGATCATCCTGTCAAGCTAATCAACTTTAAAACAATTTTTTACACACCACATACGATTTCATTCTTAAAAGCTTACTTCCATTTTTGAAAATGAAAACATAAATATTCTCTCAGAAGGTCAAGACTAATCATTGAGAGCTTACTGAAATTTAAACTATTACAGGAGTTCTCAAGGGAATAACTCCACATCTACTGAGGAAAAAAGGAATTATTAAGACATACAAATAAAGAGAATGCTTATTCCAGTTTACTACAGCATACGTTCCTTATTCAGTCTCACGTGAACAGTCTCATGGTGGTTACTTGACTGCTAGATAAATTAAGGTCCTCTTGACCTCACAGCTTTCTCTGGTGATATAATCTAATCAGTTTATAGAATACTTTCAAATCCTAAATCTTGAGGAAGGAAAAACAGGTTTGGTTTCATGGTTTGAGAGTTGGATGGTTTTTTTTCCTCTTTAAAAATGGAAAACGTTTTGTAGAATTGCTTTTACATGCTAAAGCCATTTAAGCCTCAATTATTTGGTTATCATCCTCCCTATTTTACTGACGAGAAAGTTTAGGATAGTTAAGACAAGTACAAGATGAGTTACTTAACAAGCTTCTAAGAACAAGGGAAGGCCGGGTGCAGTGACTCATGCCTGTAATCCCAGCACTTTGGGAGGCCAAGGTGGGCGGATCACTTGAGACCAGGAGTTTGAGACCAGCCTGGCCCACAAGGTGAAACCCTGTCTCTACTAAAAATACAAAACATTAGCTGGGGCGGGGGCGGGGGGGGGGTAGGCGGGGGTGGTGCACGTCTGTAATCCCAGCCACTCAGGAGGCTGAGGCATGAGAATAGCTTTGAACCCGGGAGGCAGAGGTTGTAGTGAGCTGACAACATGAAGCCACTGCACATCCGCCTAGGAGATAGAGCAAGACTCTTGAAAAAAAAAAAGAGAGAAAGAAAGAAAGGAAGGGAAGGAGGAAAGGAGGGAGGAGAACCACCCAGATCTTCTAGCTCTTAGAGCTGGGATGAAAGTTAGAAATACCGTCTAACTTCCATACACCCCCAACCCTTGAGTAAACCCAGATTCCTAAACAGACTATGACAGTTGATCACCTACAGCAGGGCTTAACAAACAACAACCTACAGGGCAAAGCCAGCCCACTGCCTATTTTTGTGGAACCTACAAGTTAGGAATCATTTTTACATTTTTAAGTGATTGGAAAAAAAACACAAATGTGTATTTCATGACACATAAAATATATGAAATATACTAAATGAATTTTACTATCCATAAGCAGTTTGAGACACAGCGCACATTCATATAGGAGTCTACGACTGCTTTTGCACTACATGAGGTGAGCTGAGTGGTTGCAACAAAGACCATAATATAACCCACAAGTCTAAAATATGTATTATCTGGCCCTTTACATTAGAAGCGTGATGTAAAGGACGCTTGTCTTTTTGTGAAAACTATGAAGTTCTAACCTATGCCGCATCAAAAATCTGTTTTTCCTCAATCCTAGCAGCTGGAAAAGTATGGAGTAAATCTATTCTATCCTTCAACTAATAGTAACTCTTCAAATTTCGCAAGGTTCATGCTCTACCCATCTTTTCCAGGATCTGTTCCTTTATTTTTTGTTCACAAAGCCTAGTTTCAATAGCCATTTAAACATTTACTAAAGACCTATTACTACATACCAGGTTCCATGCTAAGTATTGGAGACATTTCTTTTAGGCGAGAAAACCAAGGCTCAGCAGTTGGGTAACTCACCCAAGTTCCCACAGTTACTGCAGACCTGTCCTCCTACCAGACCATGTGAGTTCAAAGAAGCAAGACTTCACATTTCCTCCTGTCAATACATCCCTCTAGATTTGTGGAGCCTGAGGCCAAATATAAAACTTCTATTTCAGTTTAGGCAGAACTGGACAAAACAAGGCAACTAACAACCCTTGACTTGGCCACAAAACATCATCTTAGTGTCTTTCCCAGCCTTGTCAGACTATCGTGTTCATTTACAATTGCGTATCACTTCTGCCCTACAAATAATACTGCCTTTATGAAAACAATACAACTCTATACCTTTAGAAACAAAACCAGGTTTCAGGGAGGCATTTTAAGCCAGTTACAATACAATCATCATCACTTACTGGGTGCTTGCCATGGGAATTTTAGGGTGGGCTTTACATATGTTCTCATGTAAACTTCATAGCTCTATAAGGGAAACACTGATCCCAATTTCACAGATGAGGAAACTGAGCTTTCAAGGCTAATTTACCCAAGGTGATAGAGTTGGAAGTCACTAACTGGGTTGTCTGACTCCAAATCTAGGCTCTCAACTGCTATGCAAAACTTTCAATGTCAACTTTCAATGATAACATAGTCATAGTGTTGCCTACAAGTAAAAGAAAAGTTACAAATTTTGCCTTGAAAGATACTGACCACTACATATTTACTACACATACTTAAATTTATCACCTGAACTATACTTCTATAATACCTTTTTTTCCAAAACTAAAATAAAACTCAGAATCAAAAGTTCAATTGTGCAGGTGTATCATTTATTTGCAATATACTTACTTCCTCCCCAACAGACACTCCTTGAAAGCATGAACCATTCTCACACCTCAATATTTCCCCATGAAACCTCCATATGGCAAGCATTCAATAAACGTTAAATGAACACAAACTTAGTACAAAATGTTACTCATTAATAACTTCTGTTAGGAATAGAAACCTGAAGATATAGAATAAGCACAGAAGGAACTAAACTTAGTTCATAATATACTAATGGGAAATGTGCTGTCTTCAGAATCATTCTTACACACATAGGATACAACTTACGTATAAGGTGCTACTCTCATCCACTGATGGAACTGATTATGTAATCATACTCATAAAAGCAAATGCCAAGAGTGAACACCCATGACTAAACAACCAAAGAATGATCTAATGTAGAAACTAAAATCCCCCATACCCTCATGCTATGTACTTCCCCCTGTACAGACTTCACCTGGAAGACCTCAACCTCAAACATCCTAGCCTCCATTTCTGTGTCTTCCAGACACACAACACTTTCCTTCCTAGAAGGAAAGCTCCTGAGAACAGGGAGATTTTTCTTCTTTTACATCCCCAAATGACCTAAAATAGTATCCTGAATACAGCGGGGCACAGCTAATGTGTAAAACGGTTGAAAAGAATGGAACATTTTCAGTACCAGCTAAGGTATACTGACCACATACAATGTAAGGAGAAGCAACAACCTTACCCTTAATTCTACAGATGGCAGCTTCCTCCTGAGAACTTCTGCAAACACTTGCTCTTAAAAAGCAACAAAAAAGTTGCTAGAAGACTAACATCGCAGACAACAAAGCTCTATTCTATGCCAACAGCAATAATACGCCCATAAGAGAAGACAACTGAAAGGATCCCTGCGGCCACAGGGCTCTACTTGTTACAGATGCTTCCTTAAGTCCCTCAACACCCAGGTCCCTAAACGCATCATAAAGGTGAGTCTAGAGAGTCTTCGCAAGTTTTAAGTCTCTTAGGAACTTATTTATAAATACATGTGAAACAAGAGAATCATTTATCCAGAAGAACAGAAAGCCTTCCAAACTTCTGTACTCCCAGGAAGTCTACTTTGAAATACGTCAAAAGAAGTTACATGGAGACATACAAAACATGTCTAAAGATCCAAATTGGTAACTCTCAAACTTGAAGCTGGTTTAAACCCATCGACCATAACTTACAGTTCTGGCTATGCCCTTCTCATTTGCAACGCTGCGGCGCAAATGAATGACGGTGTATCAGCGTTAAATTTAAATTTCCTGGCTCTGGCCACAATGCTAACCTAATTAAAGCATGTGGTCAACGTTTAGCATTTTCGGTGCGAGATTTTGCATCGCTTTGGCGAACAGCAAAGTCGAAAGCGTTTGCACCGGTCTTCTCCCCGCCACCCCCCGACCAGGGGCAAAACCCTCTCCCAAATGCTTTATCAAATGGTCAAGAAAACCCCCCCACCCCACCCCCCGTACCGCCCACGGTCCCCGCCGAGCGGCAACGGAGGCTCCACTTCCATGACCCACGCCAAGAGCACTTTGAGCTCAGTCCGAGCAAGTCACTTGTGTCAGCACCACTTCCCCACGGCTGGGACCCCCACCCCCCCACCCCACGCCCGGCAACTTCAAGACCCCCCGGCCGGGCCCCTCGGAACGGAGGCTCGGGCTCCCCTCACACACATTTCCCGTCCAGCAAACTGCGGCCGCGGCGGGGGAGGGGACGCGGCGGGCGCGGGCGGCGAGCGGGGCCGTCGGGCGGCGCGGCCGGGCCGGGAGGGGCGGCGGGCGGGGGGCGGCCCGAGGCCGGGGGGAGGGGAGGTACCTCGTACAGCTCCTCGGAAGCCATGGTGGGCGGCGGAGTTGCGGGCGGGAGGGGCAGGGTCGGGGCGGGCGCCGGCGCCGGGCGGCCGACACTTTGTTTCAGTTGGGTCCTGCGTGGCCTGCGCTTCCTGCTCCCGCGGCCGGCCGGGCGCTGGGCACGGACGAGCCTCTTGCACTCCGCGGCCAGTGCGGGCCGGCGGCGCGGCGGGGTTGTGCGCAGGAGCAGCTGCGCAACGCGCCCTGGGCGCCCCGCGCTCACTCCCCGGCGGGCCGGCTCGCGCTCGGGCTCATCGCGCCCCGCCGCGGGGCCGGGCGGGCTGGGGCGGGCGCGGCGGCGTGCGGGCGGCGCGGCCGGATCGCGGCTCCCCTCTCCGGTGTAGTGCAGAAAGCTTCCTACTTGCGACCAAAAAACCTGCCCCGGCTACTGAGCATGCCCAGTGCGGCCGCCCGGCCCTGCGGAGCCGCGCTCCCGCGCTCCGGGTTTTCGGGCCGCCCGCGCGGGAGGGGCGGGGCGGCGGCGGGGCGGGGCAGCCGAGGGGAGCAGTGGGCTCCGCTCGGGGCCGAGGCGGGCGGCCGGCGGGGCCGGGAGCGAGCCGGCAGGAAGGGGAGGAGCGGGGCAGCGGGGGCGGGGCCGCGAGCGCGGGGGCGGGGTGGTGGGCGGGGCTCCGACTTCCCCAGTCCCGCTTTCGGGGTCGGCCTGGCTCGCGGCACCGCCCCCCAGCCCGCCTCGACGTGGGCGCTTGCGGCCCGGCCCAGGGCAGGCGGGACCTGGACCTCGAGGTTCGAGGCGCAGCGCGGTTGTGCACACCAGGGCGGGCAGCGACGGACCCGAGATGGGGCAGGGAACCATGCGAGCGAGCCGGCCCGCGTCTGGAGCCCACCGCCCCGACGGCAGCGGCCGCGCCGTCTACCGCGCGCCTCCCTCCAGGAGGAGCCCAAGAGGCGGCCTCCGTGCGCCCGCCCGTCCGGGGCCGGGCCAGCCGGCGAAGGGCCGGCGGCGTGGCCAGGTGGAGCACCCACCCCATGCCCGCCCCACCGGCCGCCGCCAAGACCCGGAGCCCGGGCCGCGCGCCCCGCGGGGTGGCCCGGGGAGCTCCGGCTGGCACGCTGGCTCCGCGGCAGGCCGGGGGTGGGATCCGGGGGGCGGGAGCCGGGCGCGGCGGAGGGCGGCGCGAGGGCGCGGCTGCCTCCGCTCTGCCCGCAGCTCCCCCCACGCCAGGCCTCTGGGTTCCTCTTGGAGCGTCCGCCTCCTCCGAAGCGCAGCTGGGAGGGGACCGAGTCTGGATTCCAGGGAGGTCCGGGTTCTAATCGAACGAGGCTGTCAATGATGGTTCCTTTCGCGGAACGGTGTGGACTACACGACAGGCCCTCGCTCAGAACAGCGAGGGCTGGCCCGCGCTCCACTTCCCAGGGAAGATCTACTGCCAGGGCACACCTGCCGGGCCCTGGACGTGCCCCATCGGTGGCGAAAGAAGGGGCTTCCTGACCCAACTCCCCCAGACAGCCGCCAACTCCGATCACTCTGGCCGAGTATGCGGAACTTCCCCACGGGGCACTGCAGAGGCATTAGTTCACCTTCTCCCCCAGGCCCTGCATCGGGAAGCCCTCGCCAGTTCCTCCATGTCTCCCCGGGCATCCTTCGGGCCGCCTCACTCCTCCGTGCTCCATCTCGCTCCAGTTCCTAACCTACCTTGGAGCCACAAGGCTCCTCCCACCAGTTTTCTTCCTAAAACCCTATTCGTTTGTGCCCCCCAACAGCGTTTCAACAACCACGGGGCGTTTCACAGACCCCGCGGTTTCCTGTCCTCCCCACGCCCAGGAACAAGCACCACGCCAACCCTTAAGTCACTGCGAGTCGAATCGCCGTTCCCCTTAAGCGGTGCTTCTACCTGCGGTCCCCACCGTTTGAAACAAACTCCCAGCTCAGGGATCACCTTAAAAGGATAGCCTTCCTGACTTCCAGGGCCAAATCGGTAACTCCCTCTTCAAGCGCTGCCTAAGCACTCACGCGTGCTCACTGCAACACTCGTCTCTGTATTTTAAGGTTTGTCTACTCTTCACCCCACCCCAACTCCAAACGATGACCTTCAATCAGACTTCATCTTCAAATTTGACGCTGGCCCCTAGCACCATTCTCTATACAGGAAATAAGGTGTTGTTCAATGAATGGAATTTCAGTGTCCACGAGAAAGCCCAATACCTACACATCCAATTCCCATTATCAAATGCTTGCACAAGAATCGCAAATTAAAGCCACCACTTCATCAACTGGTCAAGGCGCCTCAAGCTCTGCCTCTTTCCCTGATGGCCCAGCCAATTCCCTCTCCCTCCTCCAAACAGCGCCTCTTTCCTCTCACTTAGCATTTCCATTATATGCTGCATTTCATTGTTGCCTTCTCTCTAGGTTTACCAATTTATCAACAAAAGTTGTAAGTTCCTTGAAGGCAAGGACTAGGACTTTATACATTTGAGAAATCTCAAAGCATTGAGTGCACACTTCGGCAAGCGCTCTAATACTGGCAGGTGATAGTTTAAAATCCCTCAAGAAAAATCAACTGTAAAAAAGAGATCCTCAATAGGAAATAGATACATATAACATATAAGCCTATTATGCAATGATGGACCAATACAAATACAAGCACTTCTCGCCATGACCATTACTCCAATTATTGCCCCCTTCAGAACATCCACAAGCTTAGGCATTCACAAGGGGCTCCACCATGTGCGTAATGGTACTGTGGTCTCCAAGGAGTCTCCAAAACTGCCATTGTTGCCCAGGAGAGGGAAAGAAAGGAACATAGACATCCACAACAAACATATCCAGATATTGAGCTAGTAAGGCGATTTTCCCCATTGTGGAAACAAAAAAGGGAAGAATTATAGCCTCAAAAAGGTAACTCAAAAATGTCAATTTACATAGACCTTTGTCAATTTACGTAGCTTTTCAATCTTGACAATCTGGAATGTTTATGCTGCTATCCTTAGTCTACAACATTAAGAGTAACCACCAGTAGCCTCTAAAACAAAGCAGGAGTGAGCCATACTCCTAAGTTCCAACCACCTCTCCACTCTGACAGTTGGCTTCCACTGGTGAAGGAGATGGGTATCCACCTAGCTACTGAGAAATTGAGCAAGTTCTCAATTGTCCACTTTGTTCCTTTCATCTGCCCTCCATTTAAAACTCACTGATTTATGGAATGCTATTTTGCTTATATATACATATATATTTTAACCTCATTCGTTCAATTTGTCTTACTTTTAAGCAAACTTTGCTTTCCTCCGTCACTTGTTTATATAAACATTTTACCAGCACTCATAGCAGAAGTAAATATGCCCAAGATCATTTAATGACTTGGAATTTCCACCACATTTTATGAAACAGTGAAGTTCTGTAGTTTCCATGACCACGTGTGTGGGTGCTATTATTTTCTCAGTGGCTTAAGAATAAAAGTGAAATCACATCCCCTAAGCACACCGGGAAGATTGCAGCAAAAATACATACAGCACAATACCATGCACTAGTAAGACATATGACTCTTAAAAGATTAGAGAAGTGGTCAACAAGAGAGACGATATACACACATGATTAAAAGACACGTCTACCAGCAATAAACAATTCTCACCTGAGCTGCTCCCGTTGTTGTAGGCCAACATAATTCAATTCTCTCCTCCTCAAATCCAAACAATTGATCATCGATGGCAAGTACTACCGACGATAAGACTCTTCAGATCAAGAATCACAGCCTTTTCCCATCTCGGGAGAATGATAACTAAAACCTGAAATCTGAGATCCTCCTCTTTTCCCAATCACCACCCAAACCAGGCAGGTCTTCCTTTCTCCCAAGAATCTGCATTTCATCTACATTTGAATCCAAAGGCATCCAAGGGGAGATGGGGGATGGGACAGAAAAAACAAAAGAAGCCAAAATCTAGCTACTACTATTCTCAGAGCCAAAGGCGTTTTATGGTTGGGTAGCTGTGAAAAGCTACTGATAATGATTCCCTTCAACAGTTTTGTACCCCCAAAGCATATTCTATCCTGGTTACCTCCTCCATAACCCAAAATTTAATTGTGATTTTTATGAAGATGCGACCTAAGTTTGTTTGTTTTAAACCCACAGTGGCTGAAGGGAAATTAAATGCCGTTCTTGTCATAGAGTATCTACTCCAGAAAACTTGGTGGAATTTCCATCTCAATCACCTACTCAAAAGAAAGAACATTTTAAACCTGAGACCCAAAAGAAAGAAGCATACAGAACCAGTTATAAGATTAATTCAGATGTTAGGGGCCTTGTCTGAACTGGGAGCCAACCAGTTCTTCCTTCCCTAAAAGCTTAGAGTGGATACCAGTACCTTTTTCTGGTCAATCAATAACAGCTGATTCCTTTTTTCAGTCACTGTTTCCTTCCCTGCCCAAATAGTCAGTTTCCCCATTTCGAGGGGCAGCCTCTCCCTGCCGCCCTCCATGTTGGTCCCAGGTAGGTACCATTTCTCTCTTTCATATGGAAGCCAGTAGCCAGCTGCCACACTGCTGCTCCTTGGCCAGATATCACTATTTGTTTCATCTCTTTGCCCTTGTGATGCCAATTCTGAGACCTCTTAACATTTGATTTCACCAATTTCATCTTAGGCTGTGATACCATCACTGGCCGGAGCTCATAAATCTACAATTAAGGATCATTTGCTTTTTCAACTAGATTTAGTGTTTAAGTACGGTTCCTTTTTCTATTTAGCTAATGGTGTTCTACCAAGAGAATCCTTGTAATATGTACTTGTTGAACTTTTTTGATTAAAGTAATGAGCAAGAGGAAGGAAGTTTTTCATTGATAATTTTATACATTACCCCATTTTTGGAAAGCAAAAACACCAAAAATCATAAAGAGGAAATAGGCACAGGTATTCCCATAATTTTGGTTGACTTTATGCCAAGGCAGTAACTAACTCATTTTGGATCCCTGGAAAAAAACAGCAAGTACTGTTTAACTTTCCCTTGAATTATTGTGATGATTAATTGCATTTGTCTCTCAAGTCAGACCATCCCAGTATCCTCTTTACCTTTCCATTTCTAGACAGAGAGAGAAAGAGAGAGAGAGAACAACTAGGCAAGAGATGAGTGTGGACATTTTGACTGGTAAGGAAAATAGAAACACAAGACCCACTAGAAGTGGGGGAACCCAGAATTATCCCAGGAGCAGGTGGATGTTGAATCTAAAGCAAAGTGTAAATGAGTTGGAAGATTGGGGCCAGACCAGCACTTGGAGGCACTTAGTGGGGCTTGATTTTTTTTCAATCACTAGTATTGTCTAGTGTAGAAGTTCTCAAAATGTGGTTCCCCAGACTAGCAGCAACGGCGTCACCTTGGGACTTGTTCAAAGTGCAAACTCTCAGCTGGACGTGGTGGCTGACGCCTGTAATCCCAAAACTTTAGGAGGCCAAGGCAGGTGGATCACCTGAGCTCAGGAGTTCCAGACCAGCCTGGCCAACATGGCGAAACCCCATCTCCACTAAAAATACAAAAATTAGCCGGGTGTGGTGGCATGTGCTTGTAATCCCAGCCACTCGGGAGGCTGAGGCAAGAGGATCACTTGAACCCAGGAGGCAGAGGTTGCAAGGACCTGAGATAGCACCACTGCACTCCAGCCTGGATGGCAGAGCAAGACTCCATCCCCCCCGCCAAAAAAAAAGTGCAAATTCTCTTACCCTCTCACCTACTGGAACTAGAAACAGTATTAGAGAGCATCCATCACTTTACTAGGAATGACCATTGTGTAGTAAAATTTTGTTTCCATTATACATATACACAAATATTTAGGCATGTATATATATGCTTATATACGCACACACATATATTATTGTGTACTAAGTCATAATGTAAAATGTATTTCTTACATTTTGAGCTAGGGCAAGAAGTTTGAAAGCCAATGTTTTGAAACCAGGTAACAAACCCCTGCAAAGGTGGACTGTTAATTATCTATGAATGGTATTGCTGTAGTGCACAGCAATTTTCTTAAATGATTTAATGATTCCTTTTTTGTAGTACACATTACTTCTCCATAACTACTACAGAAGTGTTCAGATCACGTTCCTTTCTGAATTACACATATCCCAGAGTGATATATTTTGAACGAATCAGAATAGTATGCATTTTAGGCCTTATCTTTCCACACAATGTAGAAGATTTTCCAAAGAATATCCCTAACAGACTAAACAAAATGAATGTGAAGTTTAATTTGGTCAACAGCAACATTAAAAAAATAATAAATAAACACAAACAAGAAGCACTTACCCTGTTCTAGGAACTGTTCTAAGTACTTTACAAATATTAAGCTATTTAATTCAGCAAGCACCTAATAAAAATCATAGCTAACATTTACAAAGAACCGTAATAAGCAAGCACATTCGTCCACAAAGCGCCTTTTGGAGTGGGCATTTTTATTGACCCCATTCCTAGTAAGTGGGGAAGCTAAACTTCATCAGGTCCAGGTAACACTAGAGTCTAACTTTTGAATCATTAAGTTATAGTCACTCAATAAATACTTATTGACCATTTATTGTATGCCAGGAACCTTGCTACTCAATGTATATACAATCATCCCTGCTCCCAAGTAGCTGGCAATCTATTAGGATAGATAGACATTAAGTTGTCAGGAAAAAAAAAATGTTGGCCCGGCGCCATGGCTCACGCCTGTAATCCCAGCACTTTGGAAGGCCGAGGCTGGTGGATCACGAGGTCAAGAGATTGAGACCATATCCTGGCTAACATGGTGAAACCCCATCTCTTCTAAAAATACACACACACACACACACACACACAAATTAGCCGGGTGTGGTGGCAGTCGCCTGTAGTCCCTGCTACTTGGGAGGCTGAGGCAGGAGAATGGAGTGAACCCTGGAGGCGGAGCTTGCAGTGAGCCGAGATCGCGCCACTGCACTCCAGCCTGGGCAACAGAGCGAGACTCTATCTCAAAAAACAAAAACAAAAACAAAACAACAACAAAAAAGTCTTAACTACCAATCAAAAAAAATGGCAGGAAGCTGTTGAGCCCAGGCCACCTAGAGATGAGTCTGGTTTGCTGCTTCCCCAGAGACAGTGCCCAGCACCCCGTGGGCACACTGGACATGCTTGGGTACCAGCATAGCAGAATCATTGGAAAATTATTTTCAAATAATTTGATATTTTAAAACTAAGTAGCCATCATGCGAGAGATCAACATTTTGACTTTTACGCAATTGCTTTACATTTAGCATTTTAAAAAATGAAATACTAGATATGCAAAAAGGCATAAAGAAAAATACAACAAGGCCTATGTACCCACTCCCCAGCTTAAGCAAAATATGATTTCCATATTCAGACCAATACTTGGCAGACTTTTAAATAATTTATGAGAAGTAGGAGGTATACCATATTCTATTCACTATTTAGAGGTTATTTAGTTGTTGATGTTTTTCATACAGATTTAGATTTTAACAGATTTAGATTTATAGAAAAATTGCAAATATAGTAGAGAGTTCCCATACCCAGTTTTCCCCATTACATTTAGTCAGGTATACATGGCACAATTAGTGAACCAATATTGATACAGTATTATTAACTAAAATACACGTTTTATTCAGATTTCCCTAGTTTTTACCTAATTTTCTTTTTTCTGCCCCGGGATCCCATCTGTGATGCCGCATTACATCTATTAATAGTTCTCCTGTCTCCTTACGCTTCTCTTGGCTATGGCAGTTTCTTAGGCTTTTCTTGTTTTTGATGACCTTGACAGTTTTGAAGAGTACATTTTGTGAAACTTTTGCAGAATGTCCTCAACTGGAATTTGTCTGATATTTGTCTCATGATATGATTTGACTGGGCTTTTGTGTTTGGGGGAGGAAGACCACAGAGGTAAAATGCCATTCTCATCACATTGTATCAAGGATACCTACGATCAACATGACTTCACTGTTGATGTTGACCTTGATCACCTAGCAAATACAGTGCTTGTCAGATTTCTGCACTGAAAACTTACTGTTCTCCACTCCCAGCCCCTGTCCCTTTCCATACTGTAGTGTTTGGAAGGGAGTCACTTTGAGCAGCCCACACTTAAGAAATGAGGATTATGTTTCCCCTCGAGGGCAGAGTGTCTACAAAAAGTATCTAGAATTCTTCTGCATAGGAGATTTCTCTCTTCTCCCCCACTTATTAATTTATTCATTTTTTATATCAATTGAGACTCATGGATTATTTTATACCCTGGATTATAATCCATAATGCATTATTTATTTCCTTGATCAGATTCTCTAGCTTGGGCCACCGGGAGCTCTTTCAGTTGACTTCTGTGCGTCTTTGACATACTCTCATCATGAGGCGGTGTATATTTTGATCACTTCCTTACTTTCTGGCATTGTAAGATGCTGCAGGTTCATCTTGTATATTTTCTGCTCCAGTCCTAGAATCAACCATTTCTCCAAGGAGCCTTGGTTCCTCTTTGTTGAAAAATCATATTAGAAAGCAAGTTCTGGGTGTTAGATGTGTTCATTGTGACTGAGGCTATTCCCTATTTGTGATTAGGTTGTCCCTCAACTAGTGAGCTAAAATCTAAAGGATGAATTAGGTGAAGAGGGCATTGGAAATGGTCCCAGGCTTAGGAAAGGGCTTTTTCCAAAGGCCTAGATGTGGAAGTTGCATGACACCTTTGAGACTCTGAAAATGCTGGTGAAGCCAGAATGCAGACAACAGGAAGGGAGACATAAGATGGGATGGAGAGGCAGGCAAATCTGGTAGCTCATGACCAGGTCCTGGGTCTCTTCATCAATAATCTGACCTATATTTTTTAAAAGTTTGGCTCTATGAAGAGAAAGTGGTTGGAGCAGAGTGGTTAGGGAATTATTGCAATATTGCATTAAATTTGATGTTTTTACATTTTGTTTAGATATCAAATCATTTCAAAATAAAGTTTTGGTGGACCTGCTTCGCTGATGCCAACTGCATATGCAGCATGCCTATAAAGTGAGGGACACTGCACTTAGGACCTCCAATATGACATTGAGTAAAGTGGATATCAGGTCTTGATTTTTATTACAGAGGGAAAGCTTTTACCATTAGGGATGATATTTGCTGAAGGAATTTTGTAGGCCTATTTAATTAGATTAAGGCAGTTCCTTTCCATCCTAGTTTCCCTCTGCTCCCCTCCCCTCCCCTCCCCTCATCTCGCCTCTCCTCTCCTCTCGAGGGTGTCTTACTCTGTCACCCAGGCTGGAGTGCAGTGGCACGATCTCAGCTCACTGCAACCTCCACCTCCTGGGTTCAAATGATTCTCCCGCCTCAGCCTCCCAAGTAGCTGGGATTATAGGCGCGCGCCACCACGCCTGGCTAATTTTTGTATTTCTGGTAGTGATGGGGTTTCACCATGTTGGCCAGGCTGGTCTCAAACTCCTGAGCTCGTGATCCACCTGCCTCAGCCTCCCGAAGTGCTAGGGTTACAGGTGTGAGCCACCGCGCCCAGTCTCCATCCTAGTTTTCTAAATGTTTTTTTTTTTTTAATCATGAATGAATATTGAATTTTGTCATCTACTGAAATGATCAAATGATTTTATTCCTTCATTTTGTAAATGCATTGACATATTTATTTTTAATTTTAAGCCAAATTTCTTTTTCTGGAATAAACCAAATAAAGTTTTTATGCATTATCCTTTTCATAAATGGCTAAATTTGGTGTGCTAATAATATGTTTAGGATTTTGAATCTATGTTCATGAGGGAGATTCACCTGAAATTTTTATTTCTTGTTAATTTTTTTTTTAGACAGGGTCTCACTTTGTCACCCAGGCTGGAGTACAGTGGTAAGATCTTGGTGTACTGCAGCCTCAACCTTCTGGGCTCAAGTGATCTTCCCACATCAGCTCCCCCCAAGTAGCTGAGACTACCGGTGAACGCCACCATGCCCGGCCAACTTTTTTTTTGTGGAGAACAGGGTTTCACCAGATTGCCCAGGCTGGTCTCGAGCTCCTGAACTCAAATGATCTGCCAACCTCAGCCTCCCAAAGGCTAGGATTACAGGTGTGAGCCACTGTGCCCGGCCTCTTGTCAGATTTTAATATCAAGGTTATAGAGATCTCATAAAATAAGTTGTCATGTACTTCCTCTTTTCCAATTTTTAGTTTGTGTATGAATGCCATTATTTCTTCTTTTGATACCTGTATGCATTTGCTTATAAAGCCACCTGGGTCTGGAGCATTCTTATTGGAAGACTTTAAATTATAGATTCAAATTCTTTAATAAAGAAATATTCAGGGCCGGGCGCCATGGCTCACACCTGTAATCCCAGAACTTTGGGAGGCTGAGGCAGGTGGATCACCTGAGGTCAGGAGATCGAGACCATCCTGGCTAACGTGGTGAAACCCTGTCTCTACTAAAAATACAAAAAATTAGCCAGGCATGGTGGCACATGCCTGTAATCCCAGCTACTCGGGAGGCTGAGGCAGGAGAATCACTTGAACCCAGGAGGTGGAGGTTGCAGTGAGCCAAGATCATGCCATTGCACTCCAGCCTGGGCAACAAGAGTGAAACTCCATCTGAAAAGAAAAAAAAAACAAACAAAAAAGGAACATTCAGGATTTCTATTTCTTTCCGTGTCAATTTGTCCATTTCATCTAAATTTTCAAAGTTAATAACATAAAATTGTTCATAAAATTTTAGTATTTGTAGGATCTCTAATAATATTCCCATTTTAATTATTGAAAATATGTATCATTTCTCTCCTTGTTCTTTATCAGTCCTGCCATGGGTATATTAATTTATTAGTCTTCTGAAAATACCAATTTTGAGCTTTTTTGGTTCTTTGTATGGTATGTCTACTCTATTTAATTATGCTTCTATCACTATTATTTCCTTTGTTTTATTTGTTATTCATTTTCTAATTTCTTAAGATGACTTTGTTCAACAGGCATGGTGGCTCATGCCTGTAATCCCAGCACTTTGGGAGGCCAAGGTAGGTGGATCACCCGAGGTCAGGAGTTCGAGACCAGCCTGGCCAACATGGCAAAACCCTATCTGTGCTAAAAATACATAAATTAGCCGGGCGTGGTGGCATGCACTTGTAGTCCCAGCTACATGGGAGGCCGAGGCAAGAGAATCACTTGAACCTGGAAGGCAGAGGTTGCAGAGAGCTGAGATTGTGCCACTGCACTCCAGCCTGGGTGACAGAGCAAGACTCTGTATCAAAAAAAAAAAAAAAAAAAAAAAAGGGAAACAAAAAAGATGACTTTGTTCATTGATCTTCAGTCTTCTTTTCAAATGTATGAATTAAAACCTATAAATTCCCCTGCATCCCACAAGTCTTAATAGTTTGTATTTTTATTATTATTTAGTTGAAAATATGTTATAATTTCCATTGTGGTTTCTTCTTTGAGCCACATGTTATTAGAAAGATATTTTAAAATTTCAAAAAATAAGGATTTTCTAGTTATTTTTATTTGTCTTTTTTTTTTTTTTTTTTTGAGAAGAAGTCTCCCTCTGTCACCAAGGCTGGAGTACAGTGGTGCGATCTCAGCTTACTGCAACCTCTGCCTCCCGGGTTCAAGTGATTCTCATGCCTCAGCCTCCCTAAGTAGCTGGGATTACAAGTGCCCACCACCATGCCTGGCTGATTTTCTGTACTTTAGTAGAGATGGGTTTCGTCACATTGGCCAGGCTGGTTTCAAACCCCTGACCTCAGTTAATCCACCCACCCTGACCTCCCAAAGTGCTGTGATTACAGGCGTGAGCCACCACACCCAGCCAATTTCTGGCTTAATAACATTGTAGTGAAAGAATATAATCTGTAGAATTTCAATCCTTTAAAATTTGTTAACACTTATGTCACAAAATTGCTTAAGTTTTATACATATTTTATGTGGTACTTCAAAAGACTATGTATTTTTTAGTTGTTATGCAGTGTTTTCTCTCTATTATATATATGTGTGTGTGTTTAATTTTGCTGTATTTTACTGTTTATGTTGTTCAAATATTCTATTAGTTACTGGGACAGGTGCATTAAAATATCCCAACATGATTATGAATTTGTCTAAGCCTTTCTGTGTAGTTTTTGCTTTGAATATCTTTAAGCTATGTTTCTAGGTACATACAAGTTTAAAATTGTTATAATCTATCTGGTGAAGGAAGCATTTTGTCATTATAAAGACACCAATAATGCTTTTTACATTGTCTACTTTGATATTAAGATACCTACAACTGACTGGGTGCGGTGGCTCACGCCTGTAATCCCAGCACTTTGGGAGGCTGAGGTGGACAGATCACGAGGTCAGGAGCTTGAGACCAGCCTGACCACCATGGTGACACCCCATCTCTACTAAAAATGCAAAAATTAGCCAGGCGTGGGGGTGTGCGCCTGTAATCCCAGCTACTCAGGAGGCTGAGGCAGGAGAATCTTTTGAATCTGGAAGGCAGAGGCTGCAGTGAGCTGAGATCATGCCATTGCACTCCAGCCTGGGCAACAGAGCAAGACTCCATCTCAAAAACAAAAAACAAAAAACGAAAAAAAACCTACAACCAAATTTCTTTTGTGTTTGTATGATAGCTAAATCTTTCTCCAAATGTGTTTTTTAAATTTTCTGGATTCTTAAGTTTTACATGTCTCTTACAATTAACACTTTTATTTTTTAATCCAGTTTGATAATCTTTGTCTTTTAATTGGGATATTTAGTCCATTTACATTTAAAGTAATTACTGGTATGTGTAATTTTGATTCTACCTATAATTCTAGGTATTATTCAATATGTTCTATTTTTCCTACTTGTTCTGTTTCTTTTTCTTTCCTTCATTGATTTGTTCCAGACTGATTGAGAACTTTACAACAAATTTTTCTTTTTTGGGGTTGGGGGACGGAGTCTCACTCTGTTGCCCAGGCTAGAGTGCAGTGGCGTGATCTCGGCTCACTGCAACCTCTGCCTCCCGGGTTCAAGCGATTCTCCTGCTTCAGCCTCCTGAGTAGCTGGAACTATAGGCACACGCCACCATGCCCAGCTAATTTTTGTATTTTTAGTAGAGATGGGGTTTCACTATGTTGACAGGGCTGGTCTTGAGTTCCTGATCTCAAGTGATCCGCCCATGTTGGCCTCCCAAAGTGCTGGGACTACAGATGTGAGCCACCGTGCCTGGCCCTACAAAAAAATTATTCTATTATTTTTCTCCTTATTACCTGGAAAGCCATATATTCCTTTAAAATATATACAGTAATAACCCTAAATATTAAGTGTGTCTTTTTCTTAACTAAATGTAATACCAATACTTTTATTTTTTTTCCTGGACAACACAAGAAACTTAGAACACTTTACACCATTTATTCCATGTCCTACTGACCCATGTTCCAACACCACTAATTCTATATTCCATCCTTATTGTTGCTTTATGTTTTAATTCTTCATTTTAATTGCTAAAAATTATTATAATTATTGGCTTATGCAATCAATATTTATTTAGAGTCACCTACATATTTAACTCATTATTTTGTCCTTCGGTTTTTTTGTTTTGTTTTGTTTTTACTGTATCTCCAAGGCTGGACATTTTCCTTCTGCTATAAAAACATCTAATATTTGCTTTAGTTTGTCTAAAAAGTTATTTATTTTACCTTTTTATGGAAGGCTATATCAGCTGGTATAGAATTTCAGTGGCAATTTTCTTACTTTTGCTCAGTGCTTTTAGTATATTTTATAGTCTCCTACTTTCAATTGTTTCCATTGAGAAATCTGCTATATTTTTGCTCCTTTGAAGGTAATCTATCTTTCTTCTCTTGCTATTTTTACCATTTTCTCTTTGTCTTGGGTTTTCAGCAGTTTTACTATGATGTGTTTAGGTATTCGTTTGTGTATTTATCCTGGTTGGGTTTCCTAGGATTTATAGAGTCTTTGAATTATTTTACCAGTTTGCAAAATTTTGTCAGCCATTATCTCTTATTATTGCTGCTACCTCAGTCTCTTCTTCCCTTCTGAGTTTCCAATGAACGTATGTTACAGCTTTTCACCACAGTCCTATGTGTTGTATTATCATTTCTGATTTTTCTATTATTTTGTTTTTCTACTACATTCTGGGTACTTTCTCCTGATCTATCTTTTGGTTTACAAATTCTTGCTTCAATTGTGTCTCATCTGCTCTTAAACCTTTTTTTTTTTTTTTTTTGGTACCCTTTAATCTGGAATATCCTTTTGATTTGTTATTGAGTTTTTGTTGTTGTTGTTCTTGGTTGAAATTCTTAATCTTGTTGGATTTTTTTTTTAATCTCTTTGACCTGAATAAGATCATTAGTTTGAAGTCAGTGTGCAAACTCTAACACCTGTAGCCTCTGTAGGTCTGTTTCTATTGTCTGCTGTATCTATTGATATTAGTTCATGTTATTTTACTCCTTGTGTGTCTGATTATTTTTTATTATGTGCCAGATATTGGATCTACAAAATGTAGAAATATATTTGAGGTCTGAGATGATGTTATATTTCTCCAGAGAGGATATGTTTGTTCCTGCCAGCTGCCTAAGTGCTCAAACACTAAAATGTCACCTAAAACCAATTTCGTGGCTTGAAAGAATTAAAAGCTAAGCTGTAGTCTCTAGGGGTGCTTACTTCTGAATTACTCTTTTCCTTAAGGTCCTTCAGAGTTTTAATCCAGTGTGAGAAGAGTTCATCCACCAGGACTCCCATCCCTTGATGGAAACTGAGCACCAACCCCTGTCACCTTAGATCTTGTGGCTCTCAAAATCATAACTCAGCATGTTGTTCTCTCCGCCTTCTGGTCTTGCTCACAGGGGAGAAACATACAGAAACTCCGGGCTCACCTCCATGGGCTTCCAAGCTTCCCCACCCTAGCTCAGTGTTTTTAAACATCTTATTAGTTCTCTACTGTTTTGAGTCAGATTCTTAAAATGCTTTTCCCCCAGCTTTCTTAGTTGTCCTTAGCAGGAAGCTCAATCACACTTATTTAGTCTGCCATTACTGGAAATCTGATTTAACCTTTATGACAATTCTATAAAACAGATATTATTTCCATCTTACAGAGAGGAAACAGGTTGAGAATAATGAAAGAATGGGACCAATACAAATACAGCTTATTTTGCTAATTAGAGTAGGTGGTCTTTGGGTATTTGAATACTACCACATAAGTAGTCACCTTTAACAATTCTGGGGAAAGTGGGCCAGGCGTGGTGGCTCATGCCTGTAATCCCAACACTTTGGGAGGCTGAGGCAGGCGGATCACAAGGTCAAGAGTTCAAGACCAGCCTGGCCAACATGGTGAAACCCTGTCTCTACTAAAAATAGAAAAATTAGCCGGGCGTGGTGGCGGACGCCTGTAATCTCAGCTACTCAGGAGGCTGAGGCAGGAGAATAGATTGAACCCGGGAGGTGGAGTTTGCAGCGAGCTGAGATTGTGCCATTGCACTCCAGCCTGGGTGACAGAGCAAGACTCAGTCTGGGGAAAAAAAAAATCATGGGGAAAGTCACTCTCACCAAAAATATTTCTGTGATTGACCCTCTCATGGTACCTTATATTCCTACATTAAATTATCCCTCGAGATACAGCTTTGAAAGGATATGTTTAAAGATCTGTTTAACACATATGTAACTGGAGAGTGCTCAATCTTGGTCTTTATCTGCCGCCAAGAGCTTATCTCAACTGGCTCTCAGGTTGTAGAAATAGTTTTTATGAAGTGTGTACAATAGTTGGGAGCAAAAACAATTTTGCCACAGTTACTTTGAACATTTCTATAAAAGAGAGTCTTAGAGTAATATTATAACATAGTTGGAAATATAGTCAGAAGAGTGGGCTGGATCCTGGAGTTACCTAACACTTTGCATCAAATTGAGAACATGCTAAATTTCCACTACAAGGAATAGGACAAGGACAATAGACTTTATCTACGGGGGTTGGGATGGGGCTGGGAGTTGGGTTGGTTGAGAGAGAATCCCAGAAAAAAAAAAAAATCCCAGAAGGCTCACTGATTTATCTGGTTTTGTTTGTTGGTTTTCTGGCAGTTACTCTTATCTTTGACAGTTCTATCTATATTAAGCCCAGATTTCTCCCTTTCTACTGCAATTGTTTTAACCAAGTATTTTCCTTTCTTGTCAGGCTTCTTCTTGGTCCTTTTATGCCAATTTCCTCATAGCGTAGGTCCAGATTTCTCACTCTGAAGAGCTCTATTTCACATAGACCTTTTTCTAGGCAACAAATTCATGGCTTCTCCTCTGCTTCGGGAAGGCTTCCTCACCTTTCTCTATTCATCACCAACTGCATGAATATTCCTCTAAATGAGGCAAACTCTTTTCTGACCAATCCATGATGAACCAGTGTCTTTAGCATTCAGCACAAAGCCCATCAACTCTCACAGTCCTCTGAAAGCAGCATCAACATTTATTTATTCTTGGGCATGCTTTCTACTTGGGTCATCATTTTTTTTTTTTTTTGTATTGCCGTGCTATTCCTTGGGTATGTTTGAATGCATAACTACTCTTTGCTTTCAAGGGGAAGCTCCAAAGGGTGTCTTAAACAACAGTGCTTCGACCCTCTAAGCTCCCAGGATACAGGGAGTCAGCAACAATGATGAGGTCAAAATGCCATCCACTTTGGACTGGGGCATTCCTGCTATAAATATTTATGGAACACTGAGCTGAGGGATGTTCTTTCCAAAGTATAAGAGGATGTGGCTGTAACTCACTGAGGTCAGTTCATGGAGATAAAGGATTGTTTCAACCCCAGGTTGATGGACTAGCCTTAGCAGAAAAAAACAACAGACTTGCTTTTGAGAATAGGGGTAAAAAGAAACTAATCTCTTCAAGGAAAATTACTGTAAAAGTCCTATAATTTCTTTTGTTTTTCTTTTTTCTTTCTTTCTTTTCTTTTCTTTCTTCTTCTTTTTTTTTTTTGAGATGGAGTTTCTCTCTTGTTGCCCAGGCTGGAGTGCAATGGCATGATCTCGGCTCACTGCAACCTCCACCTCCTGGGTTCAAGCGATTCTCCTGCCTCAGCCTCCTGAGTAGCTGGGATGACAGGCACACACCCCCACGTCCGGCTAATTTTTGCATTTTAAGTAGAGACGAGGATTCACCATGGCCAGGCGGGTCTTGAACTCCTGACCTCAGGTGATCCACCCACCTCGGCCTCCCAGAGTGATGGAATTACAGGTGTGAGCCACTGCACCCGCCAAGTCCTACAATTTCTAAAATGAGAAGATCAATGGGCTCTTTTAATTTAAGCACTAGGATCTACAAAGTTGCTAAAACTCAAAAGTTGGAAACAATTTTAATGTCGATAGATAATCAGGACCAAGCAAATTATGGTATATCTGTATAATAAAATATTATGTGGGCCTTAAAATTGACATTTTATATGATTTTAAATAAGATGGAAAGTGAATCTGTTTTAATATTAAGGTAAAGAATCTGAATAAAATGCACAAAGTCTCTTTGGAAAGATACACATATGAAAACTTTTAACAACTGTATTAATTTTGGTTAGGAAGAAAACTGTGTGATTGGCCGGGCGCGGCGGCTCACGCCTGTAATCCTAGCACTATGGGAGGCTGAGGCACATGGATCACGAGGTCAGGAGATCGAGACCATCCTGGGTAACACGGTGAAACCCCATCTCTACTAAAAATACAAAAAAATTAGCCAGGTGTGGTGGCGGGCGCCTGCAGTCCCAGCTACTCGGGAGGCTGAGGCAGGAGAATGGCATGAACCCGGGGAGACAGAGTTTGCAGTGAGCTGAGATCCTGCCACTGCACTCCAGCCTGGGAGACAGAGCGAGACTCCGTCTCAAAAAAAAAAAAAAAAAAAAAGAAAACTGGGTGATTGAGGTAGAAAGATCAGAAAGAGCCTCTTCACTCTATGTCTGTTTATTCTTTCCAAGCTTTAAAATATGTAAATATATTACATATTTTAAAGAAATTAAAATATGTAAATATATTACATATTTTAAAGAAATTAAAATAAATACGTAAAATGAAGAATCAGGAAATATGTAGTATAGTTTCAACCGTACAAAAATATACATCGAAAAATATGTAGCAGGAACTACGTTAAAGTGTCAATTGTGACTTTTCTCTAGAATTATAGGGTTTTTATTCCTTCCTCTTATATTTTCCAGAATCTTCAGGTACACAAAGTGTTTTTTTGAGACAGAGTCTCTCTCTGTTGCCCAGACTGGAGTGCAGTGGCATGATCTCGGCTCACTGCAACCTCTGCCTCACGGGTTCAAGCGATTCTCGTGCCTCAGCCTCCCAAGTAGCTGGGTTTACAGGTGTTTGTCACCACTCTCAGCTAATTTCTTTTGTATTTTTAGTAGAGATGGGTTTTGTCACTTTGGCCAGGCTGGTCTCGAATTCCTGACCTCAAGTGATCCACCCATCTCTGCCTCCCAAAGTGCTGGGATTACAGATGTGAGCCACCGTGCTGGCCACAAAGAGATATATATATATATATATATATATATATATATATATATATTTATTTATTTATTTATTTTCAAGACATGAGTCTTGTTCTGTCACCCACACTGGAGTGCAGTGGCGTAATCTTAGCTCACTGCAACCTCTGCCTCCTGGGTTCAAGTGATTCTCCTACTTCAGCCTCCCAATTAACTGGGACTACAGGCACAAGCCACCACATCCTACTATTTTTGTATTTTTAGTAGAGACAGGATTTCACCATATTGGCCAGGCTGGTCTCGAACTCCTGACCTCAAATGATCCACCTGCCTCAGCCTCCCAAAGTGCTGGGATTACAAGTGTGAGCCACTGCACCAGGCCACAAAGATATTTTTAATAAAAGTTAATTTTGTTTGAAAATAAGTAGAAAAAAATGAAATTAAAAAATTAGGAAACTTGTTTTTAAAAAATTTTTACAGATGTATAGTTTATCATCCAGTTTCTTTCATTTAGTGATAAAGCCATCTTTTGGGAGGATTTTAATAAGTTTATTTACTTATTTTTATTTGACATGATGTTTCACTATGTTGCCCAGGCTGGTCTACAACTCCTAGGCTCAAGTAATCCTCCTGCCTCGGCCTCCCACAGTGCTGGGATTACAGGCATGAACCACCACACCTGGCTTAATAAAATTATTTTTAGCAAATAAAATTTACACAATGCCTTTTCTTCAAAAGTTATATGAAAAATAGAGTCTTCTTTTCATTTGTAGAAAAGACAGTTTTTCACTTAAATAATGAGGCATATTCTGCATTGAGAGTTAATAGAGTTGAATTCTCATATTGGGTCTGCAGTAGTAAGTTACATGATCTCGGACAAATAATTTAACTTTTGTAAGTCAAATAATTCTCAACTCTAAAACAAAGAGCTTGGGCTAGATTATGGTTTCCAAGCATTTGAGGTAATATGGATCTGTGACATTTTCAAAGCTATTGTGGAAATGAACATCAGTTTGCTAACTTGGTTTTGTTAAGAAAAGCCATGATAGAAATAACAAAAACCACAGCTACTGTCCTCTACCATGTATCATGACCATTGTTTTATAAAGCAAAGAAATGTTAACCCACACAAAAAGTAGGAGAGTCATAATTGCAAAATACAGAATAATCCTAAAAATTGCATTATTTAGTTTAACCAAAAAACTCATTATAATAATGTTTTTCTCATTTTCTTGCAGACCTGTGTTTGGGCATCATTGGTTTAGATGACAACTATTTCAACACTAAAGTTATATTTCTAAATACAGAAATATCCAACAAACTTTTAAAAAATAGTTGGAGTTTATATTCTGTATATTTATTCATGTCAATCAGTTATAGGTACAATGGTGACTCATACCAATCACTTATGCTCACACAAGACTTGAAAAGACAGTGATACCCTTCAGTCATCAAATAACCACAATAGTTTTGCTTTTCAGTATACATGGATGGCAGGGATTGGCCTAAATTCTCTTGTAATAAGCTATGAGCATCACAATAAGCTATAAGGTGACAAAAGTAACCCATATTATTAAAAAATTTGAACTTGACTGAATTCACACAGCTGATTGGATTGGAATTCATATATTCTTAATTTCAAAACCCATGTTCTTTTTATTATACCCTGTTGCCTCTATCAAAGCAATTTGCTTTCTTTGAATACTATATTGTTTGTAGAATGATTTACATGTAAACTCATTTCAAACATCTGAGAGATGTAGAAGATGGTTGTAATTCATTTTGCCCTCTAGGAATTTTAAAATCTGACCAAGGAGGCAAGATACACATACACATACACACACACACACACACACACACACACACACACACACACACGATAATTTTAATTGCTACAATTACTACACAGGGCAACATATGCTTCTGCTGAATGAGTAACACAAATAATAAATACAGTAGGTAAACTTTAGAGGAAAGTAAAAACCACGGAGCCAACTCAAGAGACTTGAGTTGGACATTTTAAGGGAAAGAGGTGGGAGGATATTTATTTTGAGAGGCAAGGCTGAGTGAGCAAAGTTTAGAAGGCAGAAAGTAAAATGCCCATTCCAAGCAGTGTGAAGAGAGCAAAAGAGTGGAGTGAATTTTATCAGCTATTGGAAAAGTAGGTTGGAGTCGAACTGTGGAAAGCTTAGACTGTCAGGGTAAGGACCTTAAGACATTGTATCAGCTGAAGGCTTCTGGTCAACTAGAGGACAGGGCAACCGCTGCCTTCTGAAAGGTTGTTCAGTGGCCATTCAGGGAAGGAGAATGTGCAAGGAGCTAAAAGCAGAAAGAGAGGACAGAGATTTATTGGAGACCTTAATGGGTAAGTGTGTGAACTAGAGGAAGGAAGAAAGGAAAATCAGGAAGAGGCAATATTACAGGACTTACAGATGGATTTGACAGGAGAAATAATAAGGAGGAGGGAAAAACCTTCACAATTTCAAGTTTCCATATGAAGGAGAATTACGGTACCATAGGCAAAAATAGGCATACAAGAAGAAAGTTTGTTACAGAGAAAATAAAAGTAATTTAATTTTAGATATAATTTTTGGGAGACCACTTAACATGACACTTGAGTTCAAGTTTTGCAGTATACTTGCTGTGAGACCAGGGCAAGTCTCTTTCTTTACCTCTCTTATTTCCAATTTCCTAATAGGTAAAGTGAAGGTGGTAAAACTCACCTATAAGATGGTTCAGAGGATTAAGTGAGATTTGTTTTTAAAGCAGCTGTTGTAGTATGTAGTATATAATTGATAAAAGTTTTCTTGTTATTGCTAAGTCTTTTGATGCCACTAACATGAAATGAACAGTAATGATTAATAGTTGACACAATGAATTTGAGGTGACAGTGGAAGTATCCAGTGGGTAATCTAAGAAGTTGGAACTCAAGTGATATTCAGGTCCCAGAGTCATCTGTTAAGAATGATAGTTGATACTTTAAGAAGGTTTAGTTATCCTAGGTCAGCATGAAAGAAGAAATGCTGAATTTGGGGAATCACACAATTAGGGGTGTGAAGAGGAAGAAATGTTTAACAAGGCAAAGGTGGTCGGGCGTGGTGGCTCATGCCTGTAATCCCAGCACTTTGGGAGGCAGAGGCAGGTGGATCACCTGAGGTCAGGAGTTCAAGACCAGCCTGGCCAACATGGTGAAACCCCGTCTCAACTAAAAATACACACACACAAAAAAATTAGGTGGGCATGGTGGCGGGCACCTGTAATCCCAGCTACTTTGGGAGGCTGAGGCAGAAGAATAGCTTGAACCTGGGAGACAGAGGTTGCAGTGAGCCAAGATTGTGCCATTGCACTCCAGCCTAGGTGACAAGAGGGAAATTCTGTCTCAAAAACAAAACAAAACAAAACAAAAAACAAAACAAAACAACAACAACAACAAACAGGACAAAGGCTTAATCAGAGAGAGAACTAAAAGAAAGAGGATGCAATATTCCAGAATTCGAGAAAGGGGTCATTTCAAAAAAGAAGTAAGCAGACACATTTCCAAATATTTCAAAAAGGCACATACCATGTATTACTTACATTTCAGAGTGATTTCAGGAATTTGGAATGATTTTCAAGACCACACATATTAGTAAATATTTTAATTTATAGGATATGATTCAAGAGTACATATTTATGACATTCAAGAATGGATTTCCTTCGAAATTATAGTAATCAAATATTAATTTAACAAATAGGAAGGGTCTGTAATAGGCATATTAAAGTACCAATCAGAGCAGTGCTAGATTATAAAGATAATCTAATGGCATTTTAATATGCAAATAGGAATAAAAGCTGTTGGGAAATAGCTCTTTAATATTCAGATATTCCTTCTCACAATTTATACTCTTTTGTTTAATATACTCAGAGAGCAAAGAGTAAACTTCAACCACTCTTTGTCCAAATTGTCACAAAACCCAAATGATACAGCTCAACGGACTGAGATTTTATTGTTTTGCTTGTTGGTGAGTCCAAGAACTATGTATCAAAGATCAAGTGCCTATTTACCCTTCAATGTCTGTTTATAAATTTAAGAGATCTTATAAAGCTAAATATGTCTTCTGAAATGAAAATCGGCCAACTTCAGAGACTTGAAAATGTGATTGGTTTGCATTCATGACTTAACACATGCCTCTGAAAAATCATAGTTGAGTGTCATCTCCAAGGTCCAGCTGATGAAAATAGTTTGCTTAAAGACTGATTCAAGGCTTCACTGGAAAATGATGTCAGAGACTCAATTCAATTGAAATTTATGAAGTAATCAAAATTGATTTTTTTCTTCTTAAGAGACAGGGTCTGCTCTATTGCCCAGACTGTAGTGTGCAGTGGTGCAGTCATAGCTCACTGCAGCTTCAAACTCCTGGGCTCAAATGATCCTCCCACCTCAGCCTCCCAAGTAGCTAGGGATAATTAATTTTTAAAAACAAGTTGATTTACAAAAGGTAGGCAACTACATAGATAAAACAAATTGCCAAAGGGAAAAAGGGGGTAAGAACATTAAAGCCAAGATTGTTACAGAGCAATGGAATCCATTTGATAAACAAATTTGGCCCCAAGTTTCCTAGTGGCCAGAGCAAAGAGGGAAGAGGCTGATACTTTAATCATAAGATTAAAAAGTTGTTTAGTAGAAGCTAGGTTTCTCCTGAAGCTGCAGCCCCAAGGAAATTTATCACTGTGAGTCCTCATAAAGAGGAATCTAGCAATCCATCAGATCAGGTTCTCCATAAAATCCTTGTGTTGAATATAATAATGCATTTCTTACAATTGGGTCTGATAGCACACCCCTTCATGTAAGCACAGTTCAGTCAAGTTAGTACTACCAGGAGGCAAATACCTGGGATCCAAATACACAGTGCCCTGACAATCAGGTTTGACCCATAGGTAAATTTTAGGATATCCAGCAGAGTGGAGAATTTGCATAACCTTCAGGAGATTCTTCAAAAACATTATTTCTCAAAAATCAGTATTTTGCTAAGGGATTGAACAGCAGGGAGTTCAAAGTTGTATTCTCTAGTGAGAGTCCAGAGTACAGGTATTCTGCATTATTACACATCTTTAGCACTGACAGCCCAAGAGGAAAACTACCTCATACAGTTTAGCATGCAGGTGGGTGAGCACCTCTAAGGGAGCTCTTGTCTTGTTACCACTTGACTCCTTTGAGTCTATTTTTTCAGCTTAAAATAATAAAGATCATTAAAAATACACATATTAGGCCAGGCACCGTGACTCATGCTTTCCATCCCCCACTCTTGGAGGCAGAGGCGGGCAGATTGCTTGAGCTCAGGAGTCGAGTCCAGCCCGAGCTACATGGCAAAACCCCGTCTCTACCAGAAGGATTAGCCGGGCATGGTGGTGCACACCTGTGGTCCCAGCTACTCAGGAGGCTAAGGTGGGAGGATTGCTTGAGCCCAGGAGGTTGAGGCTGCGGTGAGCCAAGATCACACTGCTGCACTGCAGCCTGGGTGACAGAGTGAGATGCTGTCTTAAAAAAAAAAATCTATCTATCTATCTACCTACCTACATACCTACCTACCTACCTATCTACACACACACACACACACACACACACACACACACACACACACACACACATTATTTTCCTTTGCAGACATGAAAGACTTTTCCATTGCAAGCTCCCAGGGTGTCTAATTTGGTCCTCGCCGCCATGTGATGAGGCAGGGTCTGTAAGATCCTCATTTCACAGACAATTACCAAAAAAGGAGGGGTGGGCTTTAAACTATCTTTGAGGGCTAATATTCAATGATTTTCACTAGAAACTACTTTGCCTATTTGGCCTTTCAGGATAACAGATTTGATTGTTTTAGTGCTCACCTATTCTATTTGAACTACAAAATCCTAGGAGGCAGGGTAATCGTTTGTGTTAGGAGAGCCCCAGGAGGGTGCTTAGTCAATATTATCCTGATTTCGACCCCATCTGTGCACCTAAATCTTCCCCATTCTAATTCTTCTTTCCCGAAGTTATGATGAAAGCCTGTTAAAGTACAAGTTCAGAAATGTAAATTTTTAAAGTTGTCAAGCCAGCAGGCGAAAGAAACTATGACTGAATGACTTACAGCTTTAAAGAGCTATAAAAGACCTTTATTTGGAGGCACTCACAACCCCCTCATTGCCCTTCACAACATTCATCTTGGGAAGGAAGGGAACGGCTGCCCAGAAGCTGCAACAGATCTCTACCCTTGCAATTACCAGCCCTGAGGATGGTAATGGGGCATTAGCAGAATTCTCAGAAGCACCCACCCAGGATATGCTGTGAATATTAACGTGGGCAAGAGTCTGCTAGGAAGACCTGCTGTCCCTGTGCTAATTGCCCCAGACCCATTATTGTTGCTTCATTGTACAGGGGATTGATTCACTGGGTCACATGTGCAGCAACACATGTTGGAGATGGGAGAAGCTATTTAATGCCTGCAAAAATAGAGATGCAATGCAGGCCGGCATGCAGCTGTGGCCTTGCCCAGTACTACCAAATTCATGCCGGGCCCAGAGCCAGCAAAACAGTCGCAGGAAAGACACCCCCATAGCATGTTAATATTCCTTCAACTTGTGAGAGATAAAGCCTTTTGTTCAGTATTTACAAGGACTGAAAGTCAAGATTTCCTTGAATAGTTTGCATTTCTAAGTATGGTTTCTTCTTCTATCACTTTTTTTCTTCTCCTGGGAGAAGTTTTAAATACGAAATTGACTGGCTAGAGTTAAAAACTGGTTCATGCCAAAATGGAGCAGCTTATCATGTGAATTTGAGTCTCTGTCCATCGTTACCCCTGAATGGGGGATGTATTATGGGAATCTAGGGTGTTCATCCTATTCTTACTGTTTTCTTTGTAAACAACAGCCCTCTTCATTATTATCATTCAAGTTCTAGACACTTAAATGGCTTAAAAGCAAAAGGAAGCATACTGTCAATACATTTTACAAAGGAGAAGAGCAAAGTAGGAAAGGTATATTTAAATGCTTAAATAAATGTCATACTTTTGAAAGAATGAAGGTTGTGTAGACCAATGCTTCTTGAACTTTAATGTGCTTGCAAATGACTTGGGCACCTCATTAAAAGGCAGATTTTGACTCCATAAGTCTGGGTGAGGCCTGAAAATCTGCATTTCTAACGGATTCCCAAGTGTTGCTGATGCTGCGACTCCAGGGACCACGGTTTGTATAGCAAGTATATAAACCTACCCTATTCTTAGCAACATTTCTACCATTTAAAAATAAACTCTACGCTACTCTCATTAAACCATTAAAAAGAGTATTTTGGCCAGGCGCAGTGGCTCACGCCTGTAATCCCAGCACTTTGGGAGGCCGAGGCGGGCGGATCACGAGGTCAGGAGATCAAGACCATCCTGACTAACATGGTGAAACCCTGTCTCTACTAAACAATATACAAAAAATTAGCCGGGCATGGTGGCGGGTGCCTGTAGTCCCAGCTACTCGGGAGGCTGAGGCAGGAGAATGGCGTGAACCCAGGAGGCGGAGCTTGCAGTGAGCCGAGATCACGCCACTGCACTCCAGCCTGGGCGACAGAGCAAGACTCCATCTTAAAAAAAAAAAAAAAAAGAAAAGAAAAGAAAAAAGAAAAGAGTATTTTGCTCAAAGCCAAATATCTGAAATTTAAAACTCTAGAAAGACACGCGTGATTTTTTTTTAAATGAGATAACAAACTCCTGTCTATATACTTACAGTATGTACAGAATCTTTAATTTTTTTTCTAGCCTTTGTCATTCATACACACTTTTCAAACTTATTTTTAATACATCACATATATTAATTTGATTGTTGTCGTTGTGCAGTGGCACGATCACAGCTTACTGCAGACTTGAACTCCTAGGCTCCAGCAGTCCTCTGGCCCCAGCCTCCTGAGTAGCTGAGACTACCTACATGTGCCACCATTCCCAGCTAATTAAAAAAATTTTTTTGGCCGGGCATGATGGCTCACACCTATAATCCCAGCACTTTGGGAGGCTGAGGCAGGTGGGTCAGTTGAGGTCAGGAATTTGAGACCAGCTGGCCAACATGGTGAAACCCCGTCTCTTTTAAAAATACAAAAATTAGCCGGGCATGGTGGTGCACACCTGTAGTCCCAGCTACATGGGAGGCTGAGGCAGGAGAATCTCTTGAACCCGGGAGGTGGAGGTTGCAGTGAGCCAAGATCATGCCATTGCTCTCCAGCCTGGGCAACAGAGCAAGACTCCGTCTCAAAATAATAATAATAATAAATTAAATTAAATTAAAACTTTTTTTTGCAAGGACAGAGTCTTGCTCTGTTGCCCAGACTTGTCTTAAACTCCTGGCCTCAAGCAGTCTTCCAGCCTCAGCCTCCCAAAGTGCTGAGATTACAGGGGTGAGCCACCATGCCTGGCCTTTATAGTTATTAATTTTAAGACTAAGTAGCTGTTACCTAATTAGGAATGAAGAGAGACGTGCTCCAAATTATGGCACAGCACAAGCAAAGTTCAAGAAGCCTCCTCAGTACATGGGAAATCTGCCCTCTCATCTGAACCCCCTACTTGGACCATATAGCCCTGTTTGTTCCTATTGTGTAGGTGTATTAATAAGGCCCTCTTTCACTCTCGAAGGGGACCCACTTTAGAAAACAAGTTATATCACTCTACTTACAGCTTATCTGCAAGAATAGTCACCTGGCATTTAACACATTGTTTTCCTGTATTGCTAATCATTTCTGCTTACATCCATGTCTTAGGTTTCCGATGAGATTATAACTTATTTGAAAACATCTCATTTATTAATTAGATCATTTACCAAGAATTCTTTAAAACAACCTGGGATCATTGGCCCATATGCAGAAGCAAGTTAGATCAAATACCTCTTAAAGTCAGAAAACATTGAAACAGTCTATTCAATAACTATCTGAATAGTGGTGGCAGCCCTAAATAGAACACATTTATCCATCTATCCTTCCATTCATTCATCCATCCATTCATCCATCCATCCATCCATCACATATCCATTCATCCATCCATCCATCTCATATCCATTCATCCATCCATCCATCCATCATACATTCATTCATCCATCCATCCATCATACATTCATTCATCCATCCATCCATCACATATCCATCCATCCATCCATTCATCCATCCATCCATCACATATCCATTCATCCATCCATCCATCTCATATCCATTCATCCATCCATCCATCCATCATACATTCATTCATCCATCCATCCATCACATATCCATCCATCCATCCATTCATCCATCCATCCATCACATATCCATTCATCCATCCATCCATCTCATATCCATCCATCCATCCATCCATCATACATTCATTCATCCATCCATCTATCCATCACATATCCATTCATCCATCCATCCATCTATCTCATATCCATCCATCCATCCATCCATCTATCCATCCATCCATCCATCCACCCATCCATCCATCCAACAAAACCCTATCGAAAACTACTTTTGTGCCAGGCTCTGGGCTAGGTGCTGTGAGTACAAAAACCAGCTCTTGCCTCCCAGGCCTATTGCTTAGTCCTTCACAATGAAATGTTTATTGACTTACTTTAAAAAACAGACTTTTTTCCCCCCAGTTTTTGAGAAGGTCATTTGTTTGGGAAAATGGAGTAGAAAAAAATTACCTGTTGGAATAAACACTATTCTAGAAATACACAGACTGTGACTTTGGCTCAGGCTCCAAGGCGATCTAACAGTGTGTCTACAGGGGAGTCACTTCCATCCTCTGTGTGAAACGAAGGAGCTTGGTGATTGCTAAGATCCCTTCCAGTCTCACTGTTCTATTATAGGAGGTAAGATGTTTACTTCTCTGCTGTTAAAGACTTCTAGGAAGAGCAGAATTTTAGGAAAGCTTTGAATAGCAGAAGGAATAATTTCATAGAAGCCTTTAGAGATGAATAATTATAAGCTAAGCTACTTCTTGGCTTTTTGCACATTTTCCTTTTTTACCTCTCCTTCTTCCATCTTTAGTTTTACAGTTTGCCAAGATTTCTTTTCTTTATATTTTCTTTTACTAAAATTTGTTTGTGTGTGTGTGTGTGTCTTTGCCATCAGTCTCTCCATCCAACCATGTATGTCTTCCTATCCTGGTCCCCATACCTCCCACGCTCCTACCCCTACCACCGTGTCCATTCATCCTCTTGGCTTCCCGAACTTCCCTGGAATCTCCCAATGCCATCATACTCCTGTTTTGCTCCTATTCCAAGTCTTGCTATCAGTTTCTGTTTTTCTTCCCTCAGAATTCTCTTTCTCAAGCTCCACCAGTTAGACATTTGCCATATAGCCTGTGTTATTAGTATGTATCCTTTATGTTTTTTTCCAGGTGAAAAATGATGTTTTTCACCTGGAAAAAAATGCTGTGTTTCCCAGGCTGGTCTTAAACTCCTGGCCTCAGGCAGTCTTCCAGCTTTGGCCTCACAAACTGCATGAGCCACTGTGCTCAGCCTTGATATTTATTAATTTTAAGAAGACTAAGTAGCTGTTACCTAATTAGGGATGAAGAGAGATGTACTCTAAATCACGGGCACAGCACATGCAAAGGTCAAGAAGCAAGAGGTCAACATAGCAAAAGGAATCTTATATTCCCTGGAAAACCTCCCAGTGTGACTTGGTGTGTCGAGAAGCTCCCTGACACGCTCTGTGAATGGCATATATCTCTGCAGACTCATTCACCCAATAGATATTTATTAAACACCTGCTATCTACAGCAGCATTGCGTTAAGGCACAGGGACAGGCAGTACAAAGATGGAGAAGGTACGACATTTCTCTCCTTGGAACTTACAATATAGAAGGAAAGACTGACTTGAAAACAAAAGAATTGCAGTGCAGTATGATAAATGCCATACTGCCATGGGAACATGGTGAAGAAGTCCCTAATGATTCCTGTGGGAAAGCTTCCCTGGGGTATTGGCATTTAACTTCACAGTTGTTTCTTCTTTGCCACTCACTGCCAGGTGTTTCTGACTCAAGGGCCTTGCACTGGTGAGAAACAGTTCTAGTTCCCTTTTGTCTGTGTCCTCTGCTAAAATAGCCACAATCGCAGTTGTCCATTACAAAGATGAATAAATGCACTAAGTGCTGGTACAGGCTCTCTAAGGTAAAAAGGATCAGGACCTGGGAAGCAATTTATATCTGTGCACGAAAAGCAAAGGAAATATTCAACTTTTGGAAAACGCACAGTTGGGGAAATGAGATTTCTAGTGGCAGGAGTGGGACATGAGGGCCAGGTCACCTCAGTAATAACCACCTATCACAAATACATAAATAAATAAAAGAAAGGAAATGCTCTGAGCTCTTCTATGGATTCAAATCCTATTGATTCTCTTTGATTAAAATTCAGAAATGTTCTGGGTAATAATGCATTAATGCCCATGAATTTTTTTTTTTTTTTGAGATGAAGTCATGCTCTGTCACCCAGGCTGGAGTGCAGTGGCACAATCTCTGCTCACTGCAACCTCTGCCTCCCAGGTGCAAGCAATTCTCCTGCCTCAATCTCATGAGTAGCTGGGATTACAGGTGCCCGCCACCACTCTTGGCTAATTTTTGGATTTTCAATAGAGACAGGGTTTCACCATGTTGGCCAGGCTAGTCTTGAACTCTTGACCTCATGATCCGCCCGCCTCGACCTCCCAAAGTGCTGGGATTACAGGCGTGAGCCACTGTGCCTGACCAATGCCTATGAATTTTTAACATTAAATCATTCACCAGAGTAGCTAGGAGAGACCCTGAGAGAAAGGGACACAGAACTAATTTAGGATGGGGATTGGGGTAACGCAGCATGGAGCAGGACCCCCAAGAGTAGACGGGGTGAGGGGCCGGCACAGCGAGAAGACCTGGCCAGTGTGTGCTATGTGGGGTGCAGGGCAGGAGGCCAACAGTCCTCTTCTGGGAAAATCTCATCCTTCCCCTGGCTCCCATTAGTCTATGCCAGCGACCCCACAGCTTCTTCTCCAGGCCAGATCTGTCCTGTGAACTCTGGACTCCTGTGAGCTCTATTTGATTTGAACCTGTTTCCAAACCTGCTTCTCTCTTCCCTGTGTTTTTGGACCCACTGACCAGCCTAATTGTCCGAGCTAGGTACCTGGACATTGGGCCTGACCCCGCCTCCTCTCTCAGCCACCAGGCTTAAGCACGCATCAAGCTCTGGTCTCTCCACCTCCTCAGCAGCATTCCGGTCTCTTCATTACTGTCCATTCCTGTTGTTGTGCCCTAGGTCTGGTTCTCACCATTTCAACACTGCATTACCTTGATAGACTCATTGATTTCCTTCATTGAAGTCATCTTTCAAACCATTCTCTACCCTGCAGCTAGACTAAACTTTTTTTTTTTTTTGAGACAGAGTCTGCTCTGTCACCCAGGCTGAAGTGCAATGGTGCAATCTTGGTTCATTGCAACCTCCGCCTCCCGGGTTCAAGTGATTCTCCTGTCTCAGCCACCTGAGTAGCTGGGATTACAGGTGTGTGCCACCACGCCTGGCTCGTTTTTGTACTTTCAGTAGAGACGGGGTTTCACCATGTTGGTCAGGCTGGTCTAGAACTCCTGACCTCGCGATCCACCTGCCTCAGCCTCCCAAAGTGCTGGGATTACAGGGGTGAGCCACCGCGCCCAGCCAGCTAGAATGAACCTTCTAAAGCACGAATTGGATGTCCCGTTTGTATCTAACATTTATCTGGCTAGGATGAAGTCCATGCTGGTGAGTGTAGCACGCCAGGCATCTTCAGGCTGATTCCTGTCACACCCCTACCCATGGCTCCCACATTCTGGTTATCATCAACACTTCCCTGAACACATGCTTTCTCCTGCTCTGGGCTTTTGCACTGTTGCCTCCACTACTGGGATTGCCTTCCAGTCTGCCCACACTTGGCAAGCTTCTATTTATCCTCCCAGGCCTCAGCTTGGGCCTCATCAAAAGGATTTCTACCCTCACTTCCCCATGAGACCAGCTGCCTCTCATTGCAGGCACAACACCTGAGCTTAACTGACAGCACTGGACACCCTGTTCTGCAAGTGCAGAGCTGGGCTTTGACCCTGGTGACACTTCTACTCCTCAGTGTTTTACCTGACCAGAGTGGACACTCAGTGTTATTTAACTTTTTTTTTTTTTTTTTTAATAGAGATGGGGTTTCACTATGTTGGCCAGGCTGGTCTCGAATTCCTGACCTCAAGTGATCTTTTCTGCCCACCTCAGCCTCCCAAAGTGCTGAGATTACAGGCGTGAGCTACCGAGCCCGGCCAACACTAAGTGTTTGATGAAAGAAAGGAGGGAGGGAAAGAGGGGGTTTTCTGAGAGAGGAATAAAAGGTCTTCAAATCATACTTGGTCTATTTTCTCATTTTCCTAAATGCCAACCTCTTTCTTTCCCCCTTTTTGTTCATAGAGTCCATGACATGTGGCTTAATAATACAAATTAGTAAAGTATGGCTGGGGTAGGCCAGGCGAGGTGGCTCAGGCCTGTCATGCCAGCACTTTGGGAGGCTGAGCCTGGAGGATCACTTGAAGCCAGTAATTCAAGACCAGCCTGAGCCACATAGTGAGACCTCGTCTACAATAAATAAAATTAGTCGGGTATAGTGGCACCTGGCTGTAGTACTAGCTACTCGGGAGGCTGAGGCAGGAGGATTGCTTGAGCCTAGGAGTTTGAGACTGAGGCTGCAGTGAGCTATGATCATGCCACTGCACTCCAGCCTGGGCAACACAGCCAGGGGCCTGTCTCTAAAAAGAAAAGAAATGTATGTCTGAGATATCTTTTCTCATAAACCAGACTGATTACATAGGTGATGAATGATTGGCTACTGCTGAATAGTTGACACAGTTGAGAGCCATTCCTTTGAAGAAAAAAAAAAAAGCTCAAATCTACTTTACAAACAATTTACCATAGAGGTTAAGAGATTAGCGTTGCTCTCTGAGAGACCTGAGTTCAAGTCTTGGCTCTGCTATTTGCTGTGACTTTGGAAAAATTAACCTCTTTAAGCCGTAGTTTCCTTATCTGTAAAATGAAGATCATAGTAGTATCTACCTCATAAGGTTTTTAGAGATTAGTAAAGGTATGTAAAGCATTTAGTACACTGCCTGGCACATAGTGACAAGAAATGTTGGTTCTTAAAGTAATCAGTGGCAGTAGGACTCTGGACTTTTCCTTGATTTCAACATGCACTCTCTTTCTCTTTGTCTCATAATTTGGCAATTTTTTTTTTTTGAGACAGGGTCTTGCTCTGTTGTCCAGGCTGAAGTGCAGTGGGTTCAATCATAGCTCACTGCAGCCTTGAACTCCTGGGCTCAAGCAATCCTCCTGCCTCAGCCTCCTGAGTAGCTAGGACTACAGGCATGCAGCACCACACGTCTGGCTATTTTTAAAATTTTTTGTAGGGACAGGGTTTTACTAAGCTGACTAGGCTGGCCTTAAATTCCTGGCCTCAAGCAGTCCTCCCACCTCAGCCTCCCAGAGTGCTGGGATTGCAGTGTGAGACTTCACGCCTGAGCTATTTAGCAATTTTATAGTCAGATTCTGGACTGGTGGGCCCCACTGATGGCTTCCCTCGACACTCTCCTTCCCAACTCCCATCTGACCTTCGTCCTGCTCAGTAGTGATTCAGCTCCCCACCCCTCCTTCACCAGCCTCTGCAGACTTCTGGGTCAGGAATTAGTCGACATTATCGTAAAATCTTTGGATCCCTCCTTATGAGAAACTACATCTTAAATCCTGTTCCAACTTGAGAAAAGTCTCACAAGCTACATAGGAAAAGGAGCTGTTATCACACTCACCTGTAGGTATTTTATCTAAGTCCTATACTCTCAGGTACAAGTTATTACTAGGAACTGTTATAATTAATAAGCAAATTGTGTTTCTTATCATACTACACATCTGACAAGCCACATCTGTGGGGTTACCACCTTGTATTATGTTTAAACATATTATTTTGCATTTTCCTGTTTTATGCAACTAAACCTTACCCTAATCAATATAAAATTCAACACCCATGAGTTGGATGATATATATAATAAAATCCAATTGTGTCATTGGCTTAGTGGAGAAGATCAGACATGGAGCAGTGGTGAGCAGATATCATCAGTTGGAAAATTAGTGACCCTTGTTATGCTGTAGCAAAACATTTGATCAAAATTGCCATTTCCTGAATAATATAAAGCAAGCAACATGCAAACTGAAGATGTGGCTGGGGGAAGGGGTAAGAAGTGTAAAATTTTGGTTTGTATTGATTGCATCTTGCAGCTTTTAGCTAAGAGCTGTGATAAAGATATAAACTCATCTGGAGCTATCCTGCCTGCCAACAGAGATGGAAGGAAACATAGCTTTGTAAAGATTAGACTCTGCCTGTAATCTAAACTCAGCTATAAGTCCTGTAACTGGGAGTCTTGTAGGATGAAAAATACAGCTTCCAGTGAGTGCAAGCCCATCCAGCCTTGGCAGGAGATAAGGCTGTGGCCCCAGGCACTTTCCAAGCATCTTCCTAGGTTCCTTGCCAGACAATGGAAACAAGCCCAGACACAAAGATTAGATTAAGCGTGTTCCCATCTCATCCAACTTCTTTCTTCTTTCAAATGGTCTCAAGGCAGCCAGGCCAATTGGAGAGGGAAAGGATGGGCAGAGCATAAAGAGCTCTAAATAAAAGATCAGAGCCTTGGGGCGTGAGAAGTGTTTCTGGACGCAGTGTTAGGCTGTAGTAACCCACACTTGGAATTGACTGGAAGCAAAGAGATTGGATGGAAGCTTCCTATGTTTGGACAGAAACCTCAAGCTTGGCCTGCAAAAACTTTGATTAGACAACTCTGAAAAGAATTCCTGGGAACCTGCACCTGCACAAGCAAGAAGTTGGCTGTGGAAACCATGCAGCTTCAAGATGATCCTATCTCCAATGCCCAGGGCTCAGATATAGCCATAGAGGAAAACTGACAAGGAAGAACCCCTGAGAGGGCAAAGCCAGAGGCCATGGGGGCAATGGACAAGAGAGATCCTCCAAGGCAGCAGCTCAATCAAGGAATGACCTTCTCTGCCCCCAAAGGGAGTCTTTGCCATTCCTATCCAGCAGGATTTGATCATTGCTATGGACCAATACCTGCAATATTTCTCTCTTCCTTTTTCTTTTCTTTTCCAGCAGGATTTGATCATGGCTGTGGACCAATACCTGCAATATTTCTCTCTTCCTTTTTCTTTTCTTTTCCAGCAGGATTTGATCATGGCTATGGACCAATACCTGCAATATTTCTCTCTTCCTTTTTCTTTTCTTTTCCAGCAGGATTTGATCATGGCTATGGACCAATACCTGCAATATTTCTCTCTTCCTTTTTCTTTTGTTTTCCAGCAGGATTTGATCATTGCTATGGACCAACACCTGCAATATTTCTTTCTTCCTTTTTCTTTTCTTTCTTTTTTTTTTTGAGACAGGATCTTTGTCACCCAGGCTGGAGTGCAGTGGTGCAATCTTGGCTCACTGCAACCTCTGCCTCCTGGGCTTAAATGACCCTCCCACCATCAGTCTCCCAAGTAGCTGGGACTACAGGCACATGCCACCACACCTGGCTAATTAAAAATTTTTTTATTTTTTATTTTTTATTTTTTGTAGAGAGAAGGCTTCACTATGTTGCCCAAGCTGGTCTTTAATTCCTGGGCTCAAGTGATCTGAGCAATCCCAAAATGTTGGGGTTACAGGCATGAGCCACCACACCCAGCCTTTCCCTGCTTTTCTAATGTGAGTTTTTCTGTGTGTCTGCTTATTCTGCTCCTATGCCAGCAATTATATTGCATGTAAATGTAGATAACATTTTTTGGTTTGCAAATTACCAGACCATGAGGAGGCACATGCAGACATGATCGAGCACATCACCTAGAGATTCTGGACTTTGAGTGAGATGCACTAACTGGATGGGAAATGCCTGGGTCTACACAGGGGCAGAAGAGTATTCATGAGTATATCTGCCAGAGGACCAGTCTACAGCATCAACTACTAGCTGCCTTCCAAAACCCACTCTTTGCTTCTCCTTTAGCAAAGAAATCCTGATTTTTACCCAGGCACATTGCTGCCCAGCTAGAAATCTGTATTTCCCTGCTTCCTTGACCATTAAGTATGGTCAGGTAATTAAATTCTGGCCAATGAGATAAAAGTAGTTGGGTTGCAAGGAGCTGCCTGGAAGTGTTCTTAAAAGAGTAGAGCCATGCCCTTCCCTTCTCCTTCCTGCTGATTTGAACTTAGAAACAGGGATGTTCTGGGGGAGCTTCAGCAAGCATCTGGAACTATGAGGATGAGGGGCACAGAGAATGCAATGGAGCATGATGATGTCATGGAGCTACCAAAGCAGCTCTGGACTGCTTATCTCTAGGTTTCTTTTAACTGAGAGAAAAATGAAATTTAATCTTATATATGCCTTTGTCTTTTGCAGTTTTCTGCTATGAAGCTGAATGTAACCATGATTGGTAGCCTCTTCATGCATGATTTGGCCAATTGAACTTTAAGACTATGGAGAAGGTGCTTTAATGGTGTAGGTTTGACATCTGGTCCATGGATCAGTTGAACTATTTCCTGGGAGGTTGAAAAGAAATACCTGTGTTGTGCTTCCTTTGGCTTTGGAAATAGCCAGGGTTAGACTGAACTAGAATGCAAGCCTGATTAATTTTCATGATTGAAAAAAATTCCATAATATTTCGCCCAATTAAAATGATTATAGAGGCCAGGTGCGTTGGCTCACACCTGTAATCCCAGCACTTTGGGAGGCTGAGGCAGGTGGCTCACTTGAGGTCAGGAGTTCGAGACCAGCCTGGCCAACATGGTGAAACCCCGATCCTACTAAAAATACAAAAATTAGCCGGGCACGGTGGCACATGCCTGTAATCCCAGCTAGTCCAGAGGCTGAGGCAGGAGAATCGTTTAAACCCGAGAGGTGGAGGTTGCAGTGAGCAGAGATCACACCACTGCACTCCAGCCTAGGTGACAGAGCAAGACTCCATCTCAAAAAAAAAAAAAAAAAAAAAAGGTTTTAGAGTATATGCCCTTTCCAACAGATGCCATTCTGCCTGCTGTGGATACAGAGAAGAGAAACTAGAGGCCATGGTTTTGGCAGAAGCAGCTCTATCACCCACACTCTCCGGTCTAGTCAGTGTCCAGTATTAGAAAGAAAGATTAGAAAGAAGATGTGGCTTCACTTGTCTGGTAATTTATAAAAAGGACTCATCAGAAAAGTAGTCAAATTTAGTATATTAGATTTAATGCAACGGTTATTTATGTTACTTTCTATGAGCTTACATTGGGTTTCTCAACCTCGGCACTATTGACATTTGGCCCAGATGATTCTTTGTGGTGGGGGCTGTCCTGAGAATCACATGATGTTCAGCAGTTCCCTGGCCTCAACACTCTCCATTCTAGTAGCAACGCCCTCTGCCCCAGCTGTGATGACTAAAATGCCTCCAGACATTGCCAAGTGTCCCCTGGCAGTGAAAATTGTCCCCAGGTTGAGAAGCACCGGCTTGACATGAGGCTCAAGGCTCACACCGTGTTGTTCTGTGATACACAGAGCCTGCTGTCAGCACACGTGGGATGAGGAGAAGCCACCAGTTGGTGTAGTTGGGAAACAGGAAGCAAGTACATTTTAGCACCTGTTCTTGATAGATAACTTCAAGAATAGCTATAATTTAGCAAGTATCTAATAAAAGTCAGACACTCTCCTTTGTAATTTCACGTGTACTGCTTTTTTTGGGAAAAATTTTTTAAAGTATAGGAAAGTACAATAACACTTCTCCTCTTTCCTTCCCCATTTCCTTTCCATCAGAAATTTAGTGTGTATCAATTACTTTTTTTTTTCTTTTTGTTTTGAGACAGAGTTTCACTCTTGTTGCCCAGGCTGGAGTGCAATGGTGTGATCTCGGCTCACCACAACCTCTGCCTCCTGGGTTCTAGCGATTCTCCTGTCTCAGCCTCCCGAGTAGCTGGGAATACAGGCATGCGCCACCATGCCCAGCTAATTTTGTATTTTTTAGTAGAGACGGGGTTTCTCCACGTTGGTCAGGCTGTTCTCGAACTCCTGACCTCAGGTGATCTGCCTGCCTCACCTCCCAAAGAGCTGGGATTACAGGTGTGAGCCACCACGCCCGGCCTCAATCACCTTTTTATGCTTTTACTAGGTAGAAATACATCTGTAAATATTTAATGTTGCTTTGGTATTTAAGAATATTTATATAAGTGGTATTATACTGTATAAAACTATACGTGGCATTTTTTTTTACTCAACTTTTTTTTTTTTTTTTTTTGAGTCAGAGTTTCACTCTTGTCACCCAGGCTGGAGTGCAAATGGCAAGATCTCGGCTCACTGCAACCTCTGCCTCCCAGATTCAAGTGATTCTTCTGCCTCAGCCTCCCGAGTAGCTGGGATTACAGGTGCCTGCCACCATGCCCAGCTAATTTTTTGCATTTTTAGTAGAAACAGGGTTTTGCCATGTTAGCCAGGCTGGTCTTGAACTCCTGACCTCAGGTCATTCACCCACCTCAGCCTCCCAAAGTGCTAGGATTACAGGAGTGAGCCACTGTGCCTGGCCTCAACATTGTTTTTATTTTATTTTATTTTTATTATTTAATTATTTATTTATTTATGTTTGAGACAGAGTTTTGCTCTTGTTGCCCAGGCTGGAGTGCAATGGCGTGATCTTGGCTCACCGCAACCTCCGCCTCCCAGGTTGAAGCGATTCTCCTGCCTCAGCCTCCCAAGTAGCTGGGATTACAGGCATGTGCCACCACGCCCGGCTAATTTTGTGTTTTTAGTAGAGATGGGGTTTCTCCACGTTGGTCAGGCTGGGCTTGAACTCCCAACCTCAGGTGATGCGCCTGCCTCGGCCTCCCAAAGTGCTGGGATTACAGGCGTGAGCCGCTGCGCCCAGCCACAACATTGTTTTTAATAATTCCTTGATGTCACTATGTACAAATCTGGTTCCTTTGTTTATACTGCACATATTGTTCCACTGTAGTTTACTTATCCATTCTTCTACACACAGACGTTTGAGCTAGTTCCAACTAATCTCTACTATAGAGCAACACTGCAGTAAACATCTTTATTTGTCTCTTTGCACACATGTACAAGTGTTTCTTCAGAAGCAGAATTGGGTCAGAGGTTGTACTCATTTTTTACTTTGCTGGATAATACCAAATTTTTCTCCAAAGTGATTGAATAAATTTGCATTCCCACTAATAGTGCATGAGAATCTTTGGTTTCCCATGATCCTCTCTAACACTTGGTTTTGTCAAAATTTTAAAGTTTTTCTAATCATATGGGAAAGTGAAATGATCTGTGGGAGTGAAATGTGGATTTATTTGCATTTACATGTTTGTGGTAAAGTTGTACAACTTTTCCTGCATTTGTTTTATTTTTATTTTTACTTATTACTACTTTTCTGAGACAGAGTCTCACTTGGTCACCCACGCTGAGGTGCAATGGTGTATAATCTTGGCTCACTGCAACCTCTGCCTCCCAGGTTCAGATGATTCTTGTGCCTCAGCCTCCCTAGTAGTTGGGATTACAGGTGTGCACCACCGTGCCTGGCTCATTTATTGTATTTTTAGTAGAGATGGGGTTTCACCATGTTGGCCAGGCTGGTCTCCAACTCCTGGCCTCAAGTGATCCATTTGCCTCAGCCTCCCAAAGTGCTGGGAGCCATAGAGCCCAGCCTGTATTTTTTGACTATAGCAGTTTCTTCTGTGAATTACTGTATGTATCATTTACTCATTTTTTTATTGTATTTTCTTTAAAGTTTATTTAAAATAATTTTAGCATGTTTTGTATATTAATGCTTTGTTTTTCGTATTGCAAACACTTTCTTTTAGGCTTTTGACTTTTTACATTTTTTCTAAGATGTCTGTTATTGTGTTGAAGTTTTTAACTTTCATGTAATTCAATTTACGTTTTTAAACATTTGTCCGTTTTGGGTCTTATTTAAGAAATCATTTCCAGCTGGTGCGATGGCTCACACCTGTAATCCCAGCACTTTGGGAGGCCAAAGTGGGCAGATCACGAGGTCAAGAGATCGAGACCATCCTGGCCAACATGGTGAAACCCTGTCTCTACTAAAAATACAAAAATTAGCCAGGCGTGGTGGTGCATGCCTGTAGTCCCCCCTACTTGGGAGGCTGAGGCTATTTTTTTTTTTTTGAGACGGAGTTTTGCAACATGATCACGGCTCACTGCAACCTCCACCTCCCAGTTTCAAAGGATTCTCCTGCCTCAGCCTCCTGAGTAGCTGGGATTACAGGCATGCGCCACCATGCTAATTTTGTATTTTTAGTAGACACGGGGTTTCACCATGTTGGCCAGGCTGGTCTCAAACTCCTGACCTCAGGTGATTCACCCACCTCGGCCTCCCAAAGTGCTGGGATTACAGGCGTGAGCCACTGCGCCTGGCCCCTTTTGTTTAATTTTTGTTGCAAATATTTCTTAAGTTTGTTATTTTTGGTCTGTGACATTGTTGTGTTTTGCATCTTTTTTTGTGTGTGTAGTGAAATCTATCAATTTCCCCCATCATTCCTTCTATTACTTTTATACTTAGAAAGCTTCTACTTGTCTCAAATCAGTTAAAGTCACATATGGTTTCCTTTAGGAAAACTTTTAAAGTTGTCTTTACAACTTGTTTTTCATCATATAAAAAGATGTTTATTATTATTTTTAAAGACAGTACAAAGGAGTTTAACATGAAAAGACACTCCCTTCTTTTCCTCTCAATTTCCATCTCTACTCCCCAGAGGTAATCACTGTTAGCAGTTTCTTGGGTATCAATTCCAGAATATTTTGTGAATGTCAAGCATAAACAGGAGTCACAGTAACAGACTATTTAGGGAACTTGTTCTGTCATCTCAGAGTTGCTTGTCCCATCAGTGTATTTTGTTTATCACTATATCGATAAACAAAGCACTTGAAACATGATAGATGTAATTTGTTGAATTAAGTGAATTAGCAGATGAAAAATTTCTGAGACTGTCTTTTGCAAAGAGAGGATTCATGTTTACTCCTTTTCAATATTTCATGTGCACTTACTCTTAATGTCTATGCTCCTCCTGCTAAGTCTATGGGTTATGAGGGAAAAAAAAGCTAAGTTGCTAATAAAGTGCGTAGCAGAAAAAAAAAAAAAGCTGAGTAGCATTGGCTTTCATGTCTCTCCACTCCTAGGGAAGTTGCTGGGTGATTCTGCAAACCTCACCGAGAGGCCACCAAACCGGCCCTGCAGCCATGTCCCCTGCACCCTCCTGACCTATATAAGCAGAGGCCAGGAAGGCTGTGGGAGGATTCCCTGGAGCAGGCAGTAGTCAGTCTAGAGCAAGGGTTCTTTGTCCATCCTTGGCAGGTTGCAAACATCAATGGGAAAAATATTCCATCCTTATTTTCACTATCCTCTAGCTGAAATGTTGCATTTCCCCCAATTATGAATGTACACAACAAACTATAGTAGTACCAGCAGCAACTGTAACTTAGTCTCTAGTAGAAAGCACATGTGTTTTCATATTACATACAGCTGTTGCAGATATAGCAAAATACCTTTATACTCATCACTAGTTATAAATCACTGTTAGACCTTGTCATATTATGTTTTAAGAAAGCATCATCTAAGTGAAAGAAGCCAGACACAGAAGGACAAGCACTACATCATTTCACTTGAGAAATATAAAATAGTCAAACACATAGAAGCAGAGAGCAGAATGATGGTTGCCAGGGGCTGGGGGAGTGGGAAACAGGAGGTGTTGGTCAAAGGGTACAACATTTCCCTTATACAAGTTCTAAAGAGCTGCTGGAGAGCATGCTGTCTATAGTTAACACAACTTGCATACTTGAGCATTTACCAAGAGGGTAGATCTTAACTGTTAGGTGCTCTCATCCCACCCCCCCCATCACGTGCACACATGCACATAAATACAGAGTGCGGGGGGAACCTTTTGGAGATGATGGATATGTTTATAACATAAATTGTGGTGATAGTTTCATGGGGGTGCACTTATACATTAAATATGTACAACTTTTTTTTTTTGAGATGGAGTTTCGCTCGTTGCCCGTGCTAGAGTGCAGTGGAGCGATCTCAGCTCGCCGCAACCTCCACCTCCTGGGTTCAAGTGATTCTCCCACCTCAGCCTCCTGAGTAGTTGGGATTACCGGTGCGCACCACCAAGCTTGGCTAATTTTTTTGTATTTTTAGTAGAGATGGGCTTTCACCATGTTGGCCAGGCTGGTCTCGAACTCCTTTCCTCAAGCAATCCGCCCACCTAGGCCTCCCAAAGTGCTAGGATTACAGCCATGAGCCACTGCGCCTGGCCTGAATATGTACAGCTTTTTGTATGTCAATTATATCCTAATAAAGTGATTTTTTTTTAAAAGAAGCATTATTACTAGAGTACACATTTTCAAATGATTGTGATAACTGCATTTCGATGTAATTGATAACCTTTGTAGTCCTGTATATTTTATTTTATAAACTTAAAAACGTCTTTTTTTTTTCTTTTTTTGAGACAGAGTTTCGCTGTTGTTGCCCAGGCTAGAGTGCAACGATGTAATGAATCTCAGCTCACCGCAACCTCCATCTCCCGGGTTCAAGAGATTCTCCTGCCTCAGCCTCCTGAGTAGCTGGGATCACAGGCATGCACCACCACACCCGGCAAATTTTGTATTTTTAGTAGAGACGGGGTTTCTCCATGTTGGTCAGGCTGGTCTTGAACTCCCGACCTCAGCTGATCCGCCTGCCTCGGCCTCCCAAAGTGCTGGGATTACAGGCGTGAGCCACTGTGCCCGGCCAAAAACATCATTCTAAGGAGTCCACAGCTTCACCAGACCACCAAAGGGACCCGAGCACAGGAAAGATGTAAAGGGAGAGTGTGGTGTGGGGCGATTCCCCTATGGGCTCTTCCTTGCCAGATGGACTCCAAGCTTGCCACTGGGAGAAACCAAGACCTACCTGTAAACCGGGAGGCTGCTGTGCCCCGCTTTGCTCACTGCTCGCGGAGATGCTGAGGTCTGAAGGCCCATCTGGTGCTGACACTAGCACAGAATAATGAGAAAGTTTCTGAGAGAGGTGGACCCATCCTCTTCCCCATCCCCATCTTCCCTCCATCCCCATCCCCCAGCTTCCCATCCCTGTGCCCTCCCCTTCCCCCTCACTGAATTAGGAGTCTGACTGAACATAGAAACTGGTCTCTCCTTTTCATCTAGAGAATTCTGAATGCAAAAGTCTTGCTGGAGCAGCCCGTCCCAGCGGGATGAAGAGAAAGCAGACAGAGAGAGCAGCTACACTCTCCCCATCTGGAATGTGGAGTGGAAGGATGTGCTGTGGACCAAGTGAATGCAGCAGACAGTGACTCAGGCCATCTGGCTGGTGCCCCGCCCAAGGTGGCTGGCTGGTGGGGAGCCCCCTGCATCATGTGCCCCAGGCTGTGATGGGGATAGCTGGCGGGAGCCTAGGAGTGGGACTCTGAGATGACCCAGTATGCATCAGACAACAGTGCCCTGGAGAGACCCTCAAAGGTCTCTTGAGCCCACACAAGGGGACCCTCCCAGAGAGAGAGTTTGACTGTCAGGACAGCTGCATGACTTACATAAGGGCACCTTTCCCCTAGTCCTTTCCCCTCCCTTCCCCACAACGCCAGAGGGGAAACAGCAGAGAGAGGGCTGGGCGTGGTGGCTCATGCCTGTAATCCCAGCACTTTGGGAGGCTGAGACGGATGGATCACCTGAGGCCAGGAATTCGAGACCAGCCTGGCCAACATGGTGAAACCCCATCTCTACTAAAAATACAAAAATTAGCCATCACCTGTAATCCTAGCTACTTGGGTGGCTGAGGCAGGAGAATGGCTTGAACCCAGGAAGCAGAGGTTGCAGTGACACGAAATGTGCCATTGCACTCCAACCTGGGCAACAGAGTGAGACTCTGTCTGAAGAAAAAAAAAAAAAAGAAAGAAAAGAAAAGAAAAAGAAAAAGAAACTGCAGAGAGAGAGGAGGAGAGGAGTAAAATGCAGAAAGAGCAAAGAGCCCATCTTCCAGAACAGGGACTGCAAGCCTGGCCTTAGGTGGACGGGAAAAGCCTTTAAACGAATATAAAATTAATCTTTGCCTTCACTTACTGAAATTTTCATACCTGAGATGGAGTCTTAATGACCAGAATGAAGTTTTTCTTAAAACTGAGTGACTAAAAGGCTGTCTGTTCAGCACAAGGAGTAAGGAAGGGGACAAAAATTTGGAGATTTGGAGCCAGAGGTTGAAAAAAGTATTTCATGGTGTGCACTAAACAATTTAGACTAGTCTTCTGTAATATTTATCCATTTGATCTCGGTCTTTTTAAAAACACATAACCACTCACTTTTTTCTTTTTTTTTTTTACTTTATCTGAGTCACATACATTTTTACGGTTTCATTTTTTTAAAAACATGTAACTTTTTAATCCAACTGGAATTGATTTTGCCATGCTGTGACGGAACAGGGACATGGCTTCTACCCTGAGGTTAGGATTGCAATGTGTCCAGGAAAGCCCTGGATTGTCACTGCATGCCTACCTGGGGGGTTTCAGTGAAGAGTCACTGACATTCCTCTTGAAACTTGCAGGGCTCTGCTTGATCATCATCAGGCAGGCTACTGCTCAGGCCCTGGGGAAGGAGAGGAAAGCACAGCAGCTGAGTCACCGGGAGGGAGACACTCATGTGTATAGGGAATCTGTACCCAGAGCTGCGAGGGAACGTGCTTCCTGGCTCTGGGCCACACAGGCTGAACGGCAGTGGGAGGCTGACTGCCTTAGGTGGCTGAAGCAGAATGCTGAGGAATAGGATGGATTTGCTGACGTTTCTTGGAGGATCCGAAGTAGCTTTCGCTGTTCTGCTCTCTCGCACTCTGCAGCGCTGCAGGGACTCCTCACCACCTCTGTCGTCCGTGTTCAGCCAAATACTCCATCTAATCCTCCTATCTCTGCCTGTCTTCCAGGCCTCTATCTTTTCTTTCATTTTCCTTCTCAAACTTAAATCTGTTTTCCTCCCTTTCATTTGCTTATCTATTGCTTTCTCCTTATTTTTTCTCATTACCTTTTTTTCCCCTCAAAATTGAAGGGATACTGAGAATTCCCCCCCAACCCCCACCCCCCTTTTTTGTTAAAACAGGATCTCTCTCTGTTGCCCAGGCTGCAGTGCAGTGGTGCAACCAGAGCTCATTTGCTGCCTCAACCTCCCAGGCTCCAGCAAGCCTCCCACCTCAGCCTCCTGAGTAGCTATGACTGCAGGCATTCACCACTATGCCCAGTGAATTTTTTATTTTTTAATGTTTTTGTAGAGATGGGGTCTTGCTATGTTGCTCAGGCTGGTCTTGAATTTCTTGCCTAAAGTGATCCTCCAGCCTCTGCCTCCTAATGTGCTGGGATTACAGGCGTAAGCCGCAGTGCCCAGACATTTCTTCCCATTAAATTAAATTAATTAATTAATTTAGAGACAGGGTCTGGCTCTGTTGCCCAGGCCGGGGTGCAGTGGCACAATCAGAGCTCACTACATTTGCAATCTCTGGGGCTCAAGCAATCCTCCCGCCTCAGCCTCCTGAGTAGCTGGAACTACAAGCATGCACCCCCATGCTTAGCTAATTTTTGTATTTTTTGTAGAGACAGGATCTTGCTATGTTGCCCAGGCCAGTCCCAAACTCCTTGGCTCAAGTGATCCTCCTGTCTCAGCCTCCCAGAGTGCTGGGATTACAGGGATGGACCACCATGCCCAGTCATTTCTTCCTATTTTAAATCAACTCTACATATTACTTTTAAATTATCACATATTTAAAATTTGTATCGTCGACTATTTCATACATACAAGAGAGTATATTATAAAATAAAATGACCTCATGTAATTGACACCAAAAAGAAATAAAACATTACCATCTTCCTCCTCCTTCCACAGATTACTAGTCCCTTGAATTTTCTTGCATATTAATTTTTGCAGGAGGCAATAATTTTTTTTTTTTTTTGAGACAGAGTCTTTCTCTGTCACTCAGGCTGGAGTGCAGTGGTGCGATGTTGGCTCACTGCAACCTGCATCTCGGCTCACTGCAACCTCTGCCTCTGGGGTTCAAGTGATTCTCCTGCCTCAGTCTCCTGAGTAGCTGGGATTACAGGTGCATGCCACCGCACCTGGCTAATTATTGTATTTTTAATAGAGATGGGGTTTCACTATGTTGGCCAGGCGCTGGTCTCGAACTCCTGACCTCAAGTGATCTGCCTACCTCAGCCTCCCAAAATGCTGGGATTACAGGCATGAGCCACCATGCCTGGCCAGGAGGCAACATTTCAAGACATGTTTTGTGGATCCATAATGGAAGGGGATGAGACACAGAGGGAGCCAGGGGCACCTGACATAGACCCTGGAATTCTTACCATTTGAATTAGATCATGATAGCCCCTTTAAAAGGCATGCTGGCTATTTAGGTAGTTTAATACACTAGCACCCTTTAATACTGTAAGAAGGATTTATGTCTTAACTACTCATAAAGATGAAAATAGGTTGGGAGATCCATGATTTATGTGAACACTTCATGTGAAAAAACCTGGAGGCTTCAGTTAGCTACGAGATTTATATAAGCTGAAGGTGTTAAGTGGTCTTGAAAAAGACAAATACAATCGTAGAATGTATTACCAGAAGTGTAATGTATGTATTACACAGGAGATGTATTACACAGGAGATGTCAAGCAATGGAGTATTCGCACTAGTCAGGATAGCACACTCAATGCTGAGCATCGTTTCAGAATGAGCAAAGGAATACCTGCACTTGTTCCAGGCCCAGACGTTGAAAACATGCAAAGAAGCAGCAAACAACAGTGTTACCGGTAATCTCATCATTCCAAACAACCACTTTTAACTTTTTTTGGAAATATTTTTCCAGCATATTTGCTAAATAGGTGCTAAAAACTAAGAGGGACAGCAAGGTGGAATGTGTGCAGAGGAAAGTCACCAGAACGGGGTGGGGAGTGAGGCATGGAATTGCAACTGTGTAAAGAGCTATGTCAGGCGAGGGAGGGAGGCCAACTCTTCTGTGTTGTTTCAGAGAATACTATTGGAATCACAGAGATAGGGAGGACCCTGCAAAGGGATGCTGAAAGAGGTATATTCTTTTTTTTTTTTTTTTTTTTTGAGATGGAGTTTCGCTCTTGTTGCCCAGGCTGGAGTACAATGGCGCAGTCTTGGCTCACTGCAACCTCCGCCTCCTGGGTTCAAGCGATTCTTCTGCCTCAGCCTCCTGAGTAGCTGGGATTATAGGCATGCACCAGCACGCCAGGCTAATTTTGTATTTTTAGTAGAGACGGGGTTTCACCATGTTGGTCAGGCTGGTCTTGAACTCCTGACCTTGTGATCCGCTCGCCTCAGCCTCCCAAAGTGCTGGGATCACAGGCATGAGCCACCGTGCCTGGCCAGTCTTCACATTTCCTTGACTCTTCACTCTGCTTCTGTAGGAGAACTCAGCTTAGCTCATGAACAAGACTTTAAAATGGACTTGCTGAGCAGGAAGACATTTGGTGCCAGTACTGGAACCGTTACGCTTTGCCTCCAAAGAATTTCCTTCCCTCACTTGGAAGCATGTAAATGACATTACCTAATTATAGAATCTCAGAAAAACACAGAATTAAGTCTCCATGGTTGCTTCTGTAGTTTACCCCCAGCAAAGGTTTGTAATCTCAGGCTGGTTTCACTGTGCCACCCAGAACCCACCTTTATCATTTTCCAGACTACCAGTGGTTGGAGACACTTGTTCTGGTAATATCTCCAGCAAAGCCTCATCAGAAAAAATATATTTCTTATAAGAAAATTGTCTGATGCTTTCACAATAGAAAAGCTTTTGGGTTTTTGGATGTTTCGAGGTACCTGTACTATTGTCTCTACCCTTTTTTTTGAGACACAGTCTCACTTTATGGCCCAGGCTGGAGTACAGTAGCGTGATCGTGGCTCACTGCAACCTCCACTTCCCAGGCTCAAGTGATTCTCCCACCTCAGCCTCCTGAGTAGCTGGGACCACATACATGCACCACCATGCACAGCTAATTTTTGTATTTTTTGTAGAGACAGGATTTCACCCTGTTGCCCAGGCAGGTCTCAAACTCCTGACCTCAAGTGATCCACCCGCCTTGGCCTCCCAAAGTGCTGGGATTACAGACATGAGCCACCATGCCCAGCCTCCACCTTTTAATCCTAATCAAAATGTGATTTGGTCATTGTTTTTTTTAGATGATGGATTTCTAATTACTTAAGGAATGGGCCTTCTGCATGTGAGCATGTGAGGACTTCTCGGATCCATGCCTAGGTGTGACAAATATTCTCTTCTCTAAAGCAATGTATAACCTGGGAGTAATCCCAGTTGGTCTGGGCTTTAGATTTGCCAGAGGTCTGAGAAGGTATCAAGGTCTAGAAATGTGGATGTGGCTTTTGCATGCTCAGTCGACTTGTTGATTCTGGTGTGTGTATATGCATGCAAAGTTTCAGAGAAAGTAGATTGGAAAAAGGCTTGAAAAAAGCCTGAGCAAAAACAGGCTGTAGGGCCTCTTTAGGACCTTGCTGGATGCCAGCACAAGGGATAGTCTGTTTGGGGGAATTTCAGGGGTGGAAAAAAGATGCTACAGAGCTGGGTTTGTGTGTTTGGAGAAGAGGGAATTTTATCCCACTCTGTTGTTGACCTGCTGACTCTGTGCTGTAATTGATGAGTTTCTGTGCCTGACTACCATACTGGGCTGAGTAGGCAGAGAGAAGACATTAAATAAGGGTTAAGTTGAATTGGTTTGATCCTAAGAGGGAGACTGGGACCTGGGAGGAAAGATCTTTGGGAAGGCATGTGCTGGGACTGGGCTTGGGAAGTAGAACCGAGACCAGCCTGAAGCCTGGGTACACCCTGGTATGTACTAAATTAGTGGAATGGCATGGAACTGTGCAAATAGTTAAAGCTGGATTGTAGAGAAGTCATTGTTCCACTTCAGATGGCCAACTGACCTTGAGAACCGGAGTGGGCACAATATGGCAAAGTGCACAGAAAGGGCTCTGAGCCCATGACATCGCTTTGAAGGATGACACTTTCTGATCTCTTTACAACCAAAAGCAGAAAGCTACCCTGGTCACTGAAGCCCTCTGTCCAGGGGCTTGGAATTCCTTGACAAGTCTCCAGTAAAATGGACTTCCTTTCCCTTTAATAAGCAAGAGTCCAAGATTCCTCATCAGGTGTGCAGGGGAATCTGTCCTTTCTGGGGACCTCTGAAGAGTTTAATTAACTGATTTCTCAGTGCCTGGCTTTCATCATCTTTTCCATTTTTCAGTTCAGCCACTAGTGTTCAGGACCTGGAAGCAATAATTGGAAATGTTCTAGAAGCAAGCGGGACGGAAGAGGAAGCCCATGCAAGGATGGGGGAGTTCTAGAAGCAAGCGGGATGGAAGAGGAAGCCCGTGCAAGGATGGGGGAGTGAAGAGGAGGAAGCTGAGGCTGAAGAGCCACATGCAGCAGGGAAGCCCACACTGGGGATAGAGGCTTGGGAATGCCATGGCACAGGCAGTGGCCTCAGGGGCGGTGGCTTCAGGGGTGAGCCCGAGGCAAAGTCCTCCTAAACAGCCAGCCAATTGGCTCAGACGTGGATCAGCCTACGGCTAATCATCCACAAGCAAGCTTAATTTTGCTGGGTGTGACCAGAGATAAAAGAAGTATCAGTCCCAGTCATTTCATGGGAGCGGAGTGATAACACTCTGAAGAGAAACTGTTTAGTTGAAGAAAGAGTCCTTAAAAAGGAAAAAAAATAAGCAAATTCTGAAGCATGGGTTAACTATCAAATGGGCACTTGTAGGTCGTCTCAGTTGTAAACCCTCTAACCAACAAATGGCTTCTGTCGACAGCAAGGAGCTTGCTGCAATAATCCTGGAGGAGAGGCAGTCACAGGCTCTAAATGTGGAAAATGTTGGTAACCCAGGAGAAAGAGCCAGCAAGACTGAAATCAACCAGTCCTAAACCACAGAAAGAAAAAAGTCAACATACCGTTTGTCACCATGTCACCACCAGCCTTGCTAAAGAGCACTCATTGAGTGCATGAGCCCCCAGGTGGTAGCTGAAATCCTCAGCAAACATGACACTGTATTTTATCACGGTGGCATCCCACCCCAAAGGGCAGCTGGAAGCTGTTTGTCAGGGAAAATTCAAGAAACAGAATCCATATCTACTCAGGGCTTATGCTAAACACAGTATCAAATAGAGGTAGTTGAGAAATTTAATTTCATTTGGTGGAGGGAGGGGGTGGGTGGGAGGCAGGGGATAGTGACTGAACAGAGAGAGGGAGGGAGAAAAGAAAGCTTTGAATAAACAATCAATACTTGGCTGGACTTGTGTGAAGAGAGATGACTTGGTAGATTTCCTCCTTGTTCTGTCCTAACTCATGCTCCTTACAACAGATGGGCTTGAGCCTGTGGAAGGCTGTGTTGCAAATCCACCCTATGTATGGACAGAAAACTTTTTTTACAGTGTTTGAGAGGAGTTCTTAAGTTCCTCTGCATACATCCATGAGGTTCCTACCCTTCTTCCTCACTTTTGGACAAACTGTCATTACTTAGTGATTTAGATTACATCAGAGAGGTTGAAAGGAAGAAACCCACACTTCTCTGGAAACTTCTGGTTCAATGGAATGTCCTATTCCTTTCACCCCATTCCTCGTGTTGGCAAATAGCTACTTTGTGTCAGGGAAGTGGAGATACATTTGGAGTTTCTAGGAGGGTTTTGGGAAAATATATTTTTTAAATTACTAAAATGCAACATTGTTAAACAAAGTGACTAAAACTATGTATTTAAATGTATATATGCACTTAGGGTAAGGTAGAGAGTTGAGGGTGGGGAGACTAATTTTAGAGCCTACTTAGTGTTAGGTATTTTTGGAAATTATATTATTTAATCCTTACAACAATCAATGAGTCACCCATTATTTCCCACATTTCACAAAGAGAAGAATGGAGTCTCAGACTAACTTGTTTTCCAAAAATCATAAGCACCCTTCACATGGAGACTTGTCTTTTCATGAGACATTAGCTGCCATGATGATATCATTGTGTGAGGAATTTCTGCAGTTTAATGCTAACAGAATGAAATCTAATTTTATGATACATTTATTCGACTTTTTTTTTTTTTTTTTTTTTTTTGAGACAGGTCTCACTCTCTCACCCAGGCTGGACTGGAAGGCAGTGATGCCATCTCAGCTCACTGCAACCATTGTGGGCTCAAGCAATCCTCTCGCCTCAGCCTCCCAAATAGGTGGGACCACAGGTGTGTGCCAGCATATCCAGCTAATTTTTTTTTTTTTTTTTTTTTGAGACAGAGTCTCGCCCTGTCCCCTTGGCTGGAGTGCAATGGTGCGATCTTGGCTTACTGCAACGTCTGCCTCCCAGGTTCAAGCAATTCTCCTGCCTCAGCCTCCTGAGTAGCTGGGATTACAGGTGCGTACCACGCCTGGCTAATTTTTGTATTTTTAGTACAGACAGGGTTTCACCATGTTGGTCAGGCTGGTCTGGAATTCCTGACCTTGTGATCCGCCCACCTCGGCCTCCCAAAGTGCTGGGATTATGCGCGAGAGCCGCCACGCCGGCCTAATTTTTTTATATTTCTTGTAGAGACAAATGTTGCCCAGGCTGGTCTCGAACTCCTGAATTCAAGTTATCTGCCTACCTGTGTACGCCAAAGTGCTGGGATTACAGGCATGAGCCACCGTGCCGGGCCCATTTATTAGAATTTTAACCTCTAAATCTTGGATTAATGGTGATGGAAAGAATAAGACATGGGGACCATTTTGGAGCTGACATTCGTGATGATTTCCTGTGATGTTCCTCCTGTAAATTTCAGTCGCCCTTAGCAAGTCAGGAGTTGTAGACAACAGATAAATGCAGTGAAACGCTGCTTGGTAATTTGCTCTTTTGTTTTTGGCTTTGACAAAAACGAACACATTTTGGAAAAGCACAGAGATACTCACCTTTGATAAGAGTGAGAGGTGACAGCGTGTCCGGAGTTTGTTCACAGCCCTCGCTCGCTCTCGGGGCCTCCTCGGCCTTGGCACCCACTCTGGCCACGCTTGAGCCCTTCAGCCCGCCGCTGCACTGTGGGAGCCCCTTTCTGGGCTGGCCTGGGCTGGCCAAGGCTGGAGCTGCTTCCCTCAGCTTGTGGGAAGGTGTGGAGGGAGAGGCGCGGGCGGAACCGGGGCTGTGCGCGGTGCTTGCAGGCCAGTGCGAGTTCCGGGTGGGCGTGGGCTCGGCGGGCAGGTCCGCCCGCAAGCCCCGGAGCTGCAGGTCCACCAGCAAGCCCCGGGCAGTGAGGGGCCTAGCACCTGGGCCAGCAGCTGCTGTGCTCGACTTCTCGCCGGGCCTTAGCTGCCTCCCCAGGCCTCCCAGCGGGGCAGGGCTCGGGACCTGCAGCCCGCCATGCCTGAGCCTCCCCACCTCACCGTGGGCTCCTACGCGACCGGAGCCTCCCCCACGAGCGCCGCCCCCTGCTCCACGGCGCCCAGTCCCGTCGACCACCCAAGGGCTGAGGAGTGTGGGCGCACAGGCACAGGACTGGCAGGCAGCTCCACCTGCACCCTCGGTGCGGGATCCACTGGGTGAAGCCAGCTGAGCTCCTGATTCTGGTGGGGACTTGGAGAACCTTTATGTGTAGCTAAGGGATTGTAAATACACCAATCAGCACTCTGTATCTAGCTCAAGGTTTGTAAACACACCAATCAGCTAGACACAAACCCTGTGTCTAGCTCAGGGTTTGTGAATGCAGCAATCCACACTCTGTATCTAGCTAATCTAGTGGGGATGTGGAGAACTTTTGTGTCCAGCTCAGGGATTGTAAAGGCACCAATCAGCACCCTGTCAAAACGGACCAATCAGCTCTCTGTAAAACAGACCAATCGGCTCTCTGTAAAATGGGCCAATCAGCAGGATGTGGGTGGGGCCAGGTAAGAGAACAAAAGCAGGCTGCCCGAGCCAGCGGCGATAATCTGCTCTGGTCCCTTTTCACGGTTTGGAAGCTTTGTTTTTTTGCTCTTTGCAATAAATATTGTTGCTGCTAATTCTTTGGGTCCACACTGCTTTTGTGAGTTGTAGCACTCACCCGAAGGTTTGCAGCTTCACTCCTGAAGCCAGTGAGACCACGAACCCAACGAGAGGAATGAAGAACTCCAGACGCGCTGCATTAAGAGCTGTAACACTCACTGCGAAGGTCTGCAGCTTCACTTCTGAAGCCAGCAAGACCACGAACCCACCAGAAGGAAGAAACTCCAAACACATCCGAGCAGCAGAAGGAACAAACTCCGGACACGCTGCCTTTAAGAACTGTGACACTCAGAGCAAGGGTCTGCGGTATCACATTTGAAGTCAGTGAGACCAAGAACCCACCGATTCCGAACACGAGCAGGTTGCTTCAGGATATAGACGTTTGGCACAGTACTGCAGCGTAAACCCAACAAGGTAAGCCCTGACATGTTACACGAAAGACACCCTCACCTTTGGAATTATAAAGAGCGGACAGGCTCGGCATGGTGGCTCACGTCTATAATCCCATCATGTTGGCAGGCCAAGGTGGGTGGATTACATGAGGTCAGGAGTTTGAGACCAGCCGGGCCAACATATAATGAAACCCTGTCTCTACTTAAAAAAAAAACAACAACAAAAAAAAAAAACAAAAATTAGCTGGGTGTGATGGCACATGCCTGTGGTCCCAGCTACTTGGGAAGCTGAGGCAGGAGAATCATTTGAGCCCAGGAGGTCAAGGCTGTAGTGAGCCAAGATCATGCCCCTGCACTCCAGAGCCTGGGTGACAGAGCAAGACTCTCTCACACGCACACAAAAAGTGAGGGGACAGATGCAGGACTCAAACTAGCACAGGTATGTAGGATGAGTAAAATAATTTCACGGATACATAAATCTCTTTTAATCCCCAGGGCTCATTCATTCTAACCAAAAGCAGATCAGGAGCCGTAAGGAATGAATAACTTGATTTTGATTTAATTCTGCAGGGACCGGTTAGACCTAAACACTCAGTTTTTGGCACTAGTGAGTTGTCTCAGTATGTGCCTAAAATAACGCCTTGATGTTTCCCTTAGATTTTTAAGTTGCCAAGAGCAGGGGCCAGGCTTATGTGTTGTTTGTGTGCCTTCGGACTCACTCTGCCCTGCTCTGTGGCTTGGGGTGCTGACAGGCGAGGACTGCATCAACAAGCCCCCTTCCTCTGCCTTGTAGTCAGATTCATTCACCCAGTGGGAGGCACAGTGCTAGTCTGTAGGGTGGAGGAGGGGAGGACTTGCCGCCTCCTGCTGGGTGGTGGTGAGTTCAGGTTGGACAGCCTCCTCTGCCTTTTCAGGTACTGGCAGCCCCCACTCTTGCTAGCCCAGGATGCTTCTCTGTTCATTGTTTTCCCTAACTATGCCCACACCTCTGTAAATAGCCTCTTTGTGACACTGTCGTCAGATCGCCCAGTTTGGCTGTACTGTCCGTCTCCTGCCTGGACCCTGACTGATTCCTGCTCAGCACAGTGCAGTCATCCTTGGTATCTGTTGGGGATTGGTTCTAGGACCCTAGGAATACCAAAATCCACAGATGCTCAAGTCCCTGATATAATGGCATAGTCAATGCGTATAAAACTTCATCCTCCTGTGTACTCTAAATCATCGCTAAATTTCTTAGTATCTACTGCAACGTAAATGCTATGTAAATAGTTATACTACATGGGTTTTAAATTTGTATTATTTTTATTGTTGTATTATTTTTACTGCTGTTTTACCCCCAAATATTTTAGATCCATGGTTGGTTGTATCCATGGATATGGAACCTGTGGGTATGAAGGGCTGCCTGTACTTTATACACAGAAGGCATTCAATAAAGGCTGCTTAATTCAGTTAAAGGGAGTGGTCTTCATGATTCTGATATTTTCATTCAAAGATTGCTTATGGTAGGGTAATCAGTTGCCTCAGTTTGGTCTGTGGGGTGTTCCCAGGACTGTGGGCTTTATTTTATTTATTTTTTGAGACAGTCTCTCACTCTTATCACCCAGGCTGGAGTACAGTGGCACGATCTCGGCTCATTGCAACCTCTGCCTCCTGGGTTCAAGCAATTGTCATGCCTCAGCCTCCCGAGTAGCTGGGATTACAGGTATGCACTTGCACATCCAGCTAATTTTTGTATTTTCAGTAGAGATGGAGTTTCACCACGTTGGTCAGGCTGGTCTCAAACTCCTGGCCTCAAGTCATCTACCTGCCATGGCCTCCCAAAGTGCTGGGATTACAGGCATGGGCCACTGTGCCTGGCGTGAACTGTGGACTTTAAAACAGTTTTAGTTTTAAAACTGTAGCAGTTCTAGATTAATCAGGATGAGTTGGTCACTGTGGCACGTACTCTTTTTAAAAATCTTTACTTGGTATTTGACAAACATTTTCTTATCTTTCAGAAGATTTCTATAATCATATTTTAATTAGTTTTTGTGTTTTTTTAAATTTTTTCTTTGTTTTCTTGAGACAGGTTCTTGCCAAGTAGCTGAGGCTGGTCTCGAACTCTTTACCTTAAGCCATCCTCCCACCTTGGCCTCCCAAAGTGCTTAATTTTTTTGTTGAGATGGGGTCCTGCTGTGTTGCCCAGGCTGGTTGAACTGGCCTCAAGTGATCCTCCCCCCATTGGCCTCCCAAAGTACTGGGATTAAAGGTATAAGCTACTGTGCCTGGCCTCTGAAGTTGTTTATTAAAAAATATTTCTCTGGCCGGGCGCAGTGGCTCATGCCTGTAATCCCAACACTTTGGGAGGCTGAGGCATGCGGATCAAAAGGTCAGGAGTTTGAGACCAGCCTGACCAACATGCTGAAACCCCATCTCTACTAAAAATACAAAAATTAGCCAGGCACATGCCTATAATCCCAGCTAGTCAGGAGGCTGAGGCAGGAGAATGGTATGAACCCGGGAGGTGGAGCTTGCAGTGAGCCGAAATCATGCTACTGCACTTCAGCCTGGGCAACAGAGCAAGACTCCATCTAAAAAAAAAAAAAACCCAAAAAAACAAAAATTCTTAATTATGGTAAAGTCTGTGTCTGAAACTATTCAGGTAAATTGCTGTGAAGTGGACAGAGCATGTATTGCCATTTTGTGTCTGTTTGAATCTTTTCACTCTCCAGGGAATTCACCCAAGGAAGTGTGAGACAGCAAGCAGTGACGTATAAGTGTTTCTTAGGAAGTTCTGGGCCAGGCATGGTGGCTCATGCCTGTAGTCCCAGCACTTTTGGAGGCTGAGGTGGGTGGGTCAGTTGAGGCCAGGAGTGGATAGCAGCCTGGCCAATAGGGCAAAACCGTCTCTGCTAAAAATACAAAAATTATCCAAGCGTGGTGGCACACACCTGTAATCCCAGCTATTAGGGAGGCTGAGGCATGAGAATTGCTTGACTCCTGGGAATCGGAGGTTGCAATGAGCTGAGATCATGCCGCTGCACTCCAGCCTGGGTGACAGTGCAAGACTCTGTCTTAAAAACAAAAATAGAAAAACAACACCCCTCCCCTCCCCCAGAAAAGTGCTCGCTTTGGCAGCACACATGGTAAAATTGGAAAGATACAGAGAAGATCAGCAAAATACATTCAATTTTTTTTAAAAAAAGGAAATAAGAGAAGGACTATGTGCTGCATAGTGAAAAATAAGGTTGTTTGAATGTGGTTCCTAGTTGAAAAAATGCTGTTAGGCATTTAGAATAATAGTTTATTGTTTCCCTACCCTTCCTGCATATGGTTATCCTGAGAAATAAAAAGATATTGACATATTATGAAAAGCATACTCTATTAGTCTGTGTTACTATTTATTGGTATTTTTTAGCTCCTCAGAGGCAGATCAGTTGGGCAGAGGCAAATCGATTGGAAAGAAAAAGCAGCAATCCCAAACCAAGCTAACATTTTGAGAAAAAATCTTTATTTATGCTGTGGTAATAGTTGGAATAGAGTTCGTTTTTACTAGAAATGTGTTTATTAAATGATAATATTAACAGCTATCATACTGCTTTAGTAAATAGGCTACCTAGGAGAAGGAAATTTAATTGGGTTAAAAATCTACCATGATCCAAATGCTTTTCAATTCAAGATATTATTTTCCAGCAGGAGAGCTTTTGACTGATCACTCCAGGAAGCCAGAATTTCAAATGTTATCCCTTTACTCCTGCCATTTAATACTAATTTTCTTGATCTACTTATGCTCCCCAAATCCTTGTTTCCTTCTAGGAGTTGGACAAGTTATTTAAAACAAATTTAGTGATATTGGTTGCGGTTAAGTTAGAATTTAATAACTCATTTCAGGCATCTTAGGATGGCTCCCTTTGGTAGTATCTTTACATTTTCTATGGATGAAGTAAATCTTATTCATGGAAATGGCTGTTAATATTATTTTCCAAATATAAGACCTTATAAAGAATGTGTGAAAGACATTGACCTGAGCATATTACATTTAATTCATTTCAACCAACATTTATTTCATGCCTACTAGGTGTAACTGGATAATAGAAAATCGGATTTCGCAACGGAAATGCACTAATCCAAACATCAAACTATTGGAAAGAAAGATCAGCTGTCATTCATTCTGGTTAAGTTTTAAGAATTTTTCAAGACCACATTCCCCTTTTGCTTTGTAACCTTGTGAAATTTGTAAGAATTTTTTGCACTCCTCCTCCCTCCAAAATTTGTAAGGTTTTGACTCAATGTTTACAAGTTTTTTTCCTTCAGAGAAATGTGAGGATATGAAATAAGATCCCAGATTTTCCCAGGAAACTCTAGCTTCCATGGCTTACCCACATATGCACTTTGCAAGGTTAGTTGGTGAGGTTTGCGATTAATAATGCAGTAAAGATTAATGGACTTAATAATTATTGGGTCACAATGTTGATTTGCTATAAGCATTGAAATGGACTACGGAGAGAAATACAGAGGCCAAAGGAATGTGATTTTGTTGTACACAGTGGGGATAATTTGGTCCAAAGCTGAGTTTTCTTTGCAGGCACAGGTAAGTTTTTTTCTGTGTAATGGCCATAGAAGGTATTTTGGGGAAAGTGGCAAGAGATCTTGGAAATGCAAATTCTGGTGACTGTTTCAATGAAGAGATGGTACTCATTAAAGATCAAGAAGATCTCTCATTATAGATGGGCAGAGTATCTGATTTTAATTCAGAATGACTCATCCTGGGTGCTAATGGTTGACTTTGAAGTCTATCAGCCAAGGATCAACCCCCATCATCATTCTCCTGTCTTTGTTGTCTTCATTATAGCTTCATTCGTTGGCTCTGGAAGTCATTTTAATCTTCATGAAAATGAGTCATAATTTTAAAAGCTCTAAAAAGTGAATATTCTGTTGATTAGCTAATAGGCAGCTAGTAGGCAGCTTAGGCCTTGCAGGAATGGGGGTCAAGATAGGTGTAGAGCTGGGAAAGAGGTACCACATGATGAGTGGGAAGTACTTAGAGGGGAGGGAAGGTGAGGCCACAGTTTAGATGACTTGATGTTAAATTTAAGGACAATGTGTATTAATACCGTTAACCACATCTTTCGACCTAGTAATCCTACTTCTATAAATGGATAGTAAGGAGAGACACTCAGATACATGCACAAGAGTATACATATGAAGATGTTTATTATCACAGTATTATCTAAAAGTAATTTAAAAGTGGAAATAAACAGCCAGGTGTGGTGGCTCCCAGCACTTTGAGAGGCCGAGGCGGGTGGATTACCTGAGGTCAGGAGTTCGAGACCAGCCTGGCCAACATGGCAAAACCCCATCTCTACTAAAAATACAAAAAATTAGCCAGGTGTGGTGTTGCATGCCTGTAGTCCTAGCTACTGGGAAGGCTGAGGCAGGAGAATCGTTTGAACCCAGGAGGTGGAGGTTGCAGTGAGTCGAGATTGTTACATTGCACTCCAGCCTGGGCAACAAGAGCAAAACTCTGTCTGAAAAGAAAGAAAAAAAGAAAAAAAAAACAGTGGAAATAACCTGAATGTCTATCAATATAACCGGAATGCCTATGAATAAACTGGAATACCCTGCAGGAATCTAAAGTGATAATGTAGATGCATATGTCTAAAAAGGCCATGATACATAATCGAGTGAAAAAGAAAATAACAAAATTACAACATCCAATTTTTGTTTTTAAAAAATATGCAAATACAAGAATCAACACACAAATATTAATTTGCCTTAATTGCATTAACCAAATAGAAAAGTTTGGTACTATAAATGATATTACCTCTGGCTAGTGGGAATATGGATTAAAAAAAAACTTCTTTATACTTTTCAGATTAAGGAAACCATGGGGGCCGGGCATGGTGGTTCACACCTGTAATCCTAGCACTTTGGAAGGTTGAGGTGAGTGAATCACTTGAGATCAGAAGTTCGAGACCAACTTGGCCAACATGGTGAAACCCTGTGTCTACTTATAATACAAAAATCAGCTGGGCGTCATGGCACACGCTGTAATCCCAGCTACTTGGGAGGCTGAGGTGGGAGAATCGTTTGAACCCAGGAGGCAGAGGTTGCAGTGAGCTGAGATCGTGCCACTGCATTCCAGCTTGGGCGACAAAAAACAACCAAACAAACAAATGAAAAACAGAAAAAAAACACCACCACCAAAGACAAAACTGGGCATTCTTAAAAATGAGAAAAAATGAAATAATAAATTATTTCCTGGTCTATGGCATAATACATAATCTGTTATTGCAAATGTCTTAGGTATATTCAAAAAGAATGTCTGGGACCTGGTTTAGTGGCTCACACCTATAATCCTAGCACTTTGGGAAGCTGAGGCAGGAGGATTGCTTGAGGCCAGGAGACCAGCCTGGGCAGTATAGTGAGACACCATCTGTACAAAATATAAAATCAGCCAGGTGTGGTGGCATGTGCCTACAGTCGCAGCTATTTGGGAGGTTGAGGGAGGAGGATCCCTTGAGCCCAGGGGGTTGAGGCTCTTGTGAGCCATCCTGAGCCACTGCACTTCAGCCTGTGTGATAGAGTGAGACCCTGTCTCAAAAAAGGAAAAAGAAAAAAAAATCTAACAGGGTGATGTCTGTGAAGACAATGTAAAAAATAAGAAAACAACAAAAAACAAAAAAACCTAACAAAACAACAAAAATCCCTTTCAATTTTTTGATTTTTTTTTTTTTTTTTTTTTTTTTTTGTGAGGGTCTTTGTTCTGTTGCCTAAGCTTCAGTGCAATGACCTGGTCATAGCTCACTGTAGCCTCAAACTCCTGGCTCAAGTGATGCTTCTGCCTCCCACTTCAGCCTCCTGAGTGTCTGGGACTACAGGCACATGCCACTGTGTCCAGCTAATTTTTAATTTTTTTTTAAGAGATGGAGCCTCACATTGTTGGCCAGGCTGTTGCTGAACTCCTGGCCTCAAGAGATCCCCTCACCTCAGCCTCCCAAAGGCCTTTAGCCACCGTGCCTGACCCTCTTGTTTTAAAAACTGAAATGCAATTTTGCCTAAGCGGAAGTCCCTTATGGTGGATCCTGGATGAGCCAGCTGCAGCAGAACATCTGTTGGTAAGTTAAAAGCCCCAGCTGCACCAGGCTCTGGAAGCTGTAGGAGTGGAAGCATCCCAGTAGGCGGAACAGGAATTAGGGAATTGAGGATAACCTCTTTCTCAAATTCCTTGGCTGAAGTGATCCTCCTGCCTCAGCCTCTTTAAAGTACTGGAGTCTCAGGTGTGAGCCCCTCACTGCTCCAGCCACGACAACCTCTTCCAAGTGACTTTGGACCCCTTATATCCTACCCACCCTTTTCTTCCTGATTGCGGTCCCAGGTTCCCACTGCCTGCTCATGCTTCCCTTGAATGCCCCAATGACTTCAGACTCATCATTCCCAGAACTGACCTGAACCTCCACCAAGTCTTTCCCAATGAGATGTAATCTTTCCCTCATTTGATTTTTCCATAGCTGTGTCCCTCTCTGGGGTGCCTATTTCATGCTACCTGTATGGTATCAATTTGAGCTCCTGTCTTTTTCGGCTTGCAGAATGAAAGCTCCTTGTCAGTGTCTTTGTCTTGCTCATTGCTAAACACCCTGAAGCACCTTGCTCCATGCTTTTTGTGCACCCAACACCATATACGGTAAATAAATGAAAGAATGAACAGATGACTTCTTCAGGTTGCTAGCTCTCGTGGTATCTAGACTTGCCTGTTATTTCTTAGCAATGTAGAAAACCACTTTTACATTCTATCTGGCCCTGTCAAGAATTCAGGCATCCCTTAGTGAAGATGAGGCAAAAAAAAAAAAAAAAAATTATTGCTGCCTTCTCTGACGCTTGTAAACACAGAGTGTAGGGTGTGCTATCAATTGACTTGGAGGAAGTGGAAAAGGAAAGGAAGCCAACGATGTCTCAGGTCATTAAAAGTTACTAAAGAGCAATGGGAGACACAAAACTAACCACTGCAATGAAATGGAAGTTCTGGCTACAAAAAATTTATTTAGGGAAGCCAGATAGGAGATTTAAAGAGAATGAAAAAAGAGGAGAGCTTGCGAGAGAGAAGGCGTTGTCCGAACAGCTAGAGTATTATGACTGTGGAATACCAGAAAGCTTATGTTGAACAATTTCTGACTACATATTGGTAAAATCTTTTTTTTTTTTTTTTTTTTTTGAGACGGAGTCTTGCTGTCGCCCAGGCTGGAGTGCAGTGGCACGATCTCGGGCTCACTGCAAGCTCCGCCTCCCGGGTTCACGCCATTCTCCTGCCTCAGCCTCCCGAGTAGCTGGGACTACAGGCACCCACACCACGCCAGGCTAATTTTTTGTATTTTTAGTAGAGACGGGGTTTCACCGTGTTAGCCAGGATGGTCTCGATCTCCTGACCTCATGATCCGCCCGCCTCGGCCTCCCAAAGTGCTGGGATTATAGGCGTGAGCCACCGTGCCCGGCCAGTAAAATCATTTTTAAATAAAAGGGGCCTCTCTAAGAATTCTGCCTACTACATCAGAACTAATTTGATTCCTGCAAGTTCTTACCATTGTTTCTCTTCAGGAATAACTTTTGGGTTGGGCCCTCGTATTGCCAGTTTTTCTTCCTGCTTTTTCCCCAGGCTGGCCTGTGGCTTGCCTGAAATGCCATAAAATTCTTCCGGGGGCTCTGTGTTCTCTGATTACCACCTGCAATTACAATCCCAACAAGAGGAATTTACTACAGTACATGGGAAAAAACCCAAGGCTCATGGCATTTAATGACTTTCCCCAGTTCTACATTGAATTTGAGAGTGAGCCAGCATTTTGTGCTTGTGCAGAGGAAGCAATAAATGTCAGTAAGCAGTGCATCAAAAGTAGCAACACATTTAAAATGATAAGGAATAAAAAGCAATGTTTAAAGTAGTCAAACTTGCTCTTCTTCACCACAATGTATGTCAATATCTTGGTTACCTGCAATTTATAATGACGTATTACAATACATGGAAGAGTAAGTAAGCCAAGTGGCCTGATACTTATCATGAGGTTGGAAGGCTATCATTTGCAGTCATGAAAATATGTCTGCATTACAGCTTAAGGACCATCCCCTTTCCTTTTTTCAGCTTTTCTAGTAGACTGGTGGACACACAGATGACAAGGAGGCGTGTCTTGTCCTCATGTGGTCTACAGTCTGGTAGGAAGACATAACTGACGTCTTATACAAAAGGTCTGAAAGCAGGAAGAAGTAACCAAATGCTTTAATGGAGACAAGGAAGTGATTCATTCTCAGGTAGGGAGGGTGAGAGCCAAGGCACAGAGGCACGAGAAAGCACGATGCATTTTCAGAGTGGCGAGTGGTTGGGCGTGCCTATGCAGAGGGTTTATGGAAACATGCCATTGGAGATGGTGCTGGAAAGTCTATACCTTTTGGACTTTGTTTTGGAAAAATAAAAAACAACTGAGGTCATTTCCTTTGGCTTTTAAGACACAAAAGTGAAAAAGTCACATATAAATTTAAAACTATTATAACATGTCATTTACAGCTGAGTGGAACCCTCACTCAGGTGGCGCATCAAGATTGCTGCTGTCAATACAGGCAACTGGGGTAACCGAGGCCTCTAAACCAGCCAGAACACTCATGGATTCTGTAGTAGTTGGTCCTCAAGTTTGTTGGGGAGCATGTGGTGTGACCCTAAAGGGAGCACTTCATCCTCTAACTTACCTACGCATCCACACTGGGCTCCATATGAATGGCAGCTGGTCGTCTACTTCACAATTTAACTTGGGATCAAATGTGCTCTTTCTGGAAGCTGCCTTTAAGGCAGGGAATGTTCAGGGTAGCTGAAATCTGCAGAAGCTGGCAGCCTGGGAGCATGGTGCTTCAATCCAGGGCTGGCCAGCAGCAGTGCTGTGATGGGGGTCCAGGTGCTCTTTGGTGTCCTGAACCATGATTATGTGTTTCTATTGAGAGCTTATTATATACCAGGCATTGCACTGAGCATTGTACATGGGTTCTCAGACTTAGTCTTCACAACAGTTCTGTGAGCAATAATCTAGAATCATTCTTGTTTGGATGAGACACTGCAGTTCATAAAGGTTAACTTCTCCTGAGTAATAAGTGGTGGAGCTGGGCCTTAACCAGGTGCTCTGATGTTGTATCTTCCTTACTCTGTCAGAACTTGACTTCAGTAATGGCGTTAGAGAGACATATTAATGTCAGGTGTAAATACCCACCGAGAGGCAGTGTGGTGCAGGGATCGGGGACATGGACTGTGGAGTCAGTCTATCCAACACACGTGGGTTTGATCCTGGCCCCAAACCTCCCCTGTGTGGATGAGTAAATGACCTAACTCTCCAACCCTCTGTGTTCGCATCTGTAAGGTGCTGGTAACAGCCACACATCCCGTAAGCATGAGATGAAATCACATCTACAAAACTCCTGGCACACGGCATCCTCTCAATGTTAGCTGTGATTATTATCCACAAGGAGTTATGTGAGAATGTTCCTCCAGTGGGATATCTGTGATTTACCTATTAGATACTAGTTAAGCCAAAATAAATGAATCTAGGCCAGGTGTGGTGACTCACACCTCTAATCTCAGCACTTTGGGAGGCCGAGGCAGGCGGATCACTGGAGATCTGGAGTTTGAGACCGGCCTGGCCAAAATGGTGAAACTTCATTTCTACTAAAAATACAAAAATTAGCTGAGTGTGGTGGCCCATGCCTGTAATCCCAGCTACTTGGGAGGCTGAGACAGGAGAACTTCTTGAACCCAGGAGGCAGAGGCTGCAGTGAGCTGAGATTGTGCCACTGCACTCCAGCCTGGGCAACGCAGCAAGATTCTGTCTCCAAAAAAAAAAAAAAAAATCTAAATGATAGAAGTTTTAAGACGCTGTATTCAGTTTTTAATTAAGTCATACCGAAATACCTTGCTTGATTGTATGAAATTCAAATAATACAGATAGAGTCGAGTTGTCTTTAGTCACCCGCATGGAATTTGACTTTTCGTCAGTTTAATGGGGAGCCCTGACAAAGAGCAGAGCGGCCTTCTCTTGGCATCTGGAAATTTCCCACATAGCCTGCGGCCTGCGTCTTGCGGACCTTTCTAGCCGTTGGCTCCAGGATCCTCCTTCCGCCACTCCTATTGACAGCATGACTGGGAATCGCAGGTGCGAGGAAGGAGATGCCGGGTACAGCAGAGAAGCACGAGATCCAGGGAGGCAGATTCCAGCTCTGCTCTGACCCAGCTGGCTGTGTGATTGGAGCCCTCACTTAATGATTGTGAAATGAGGGTTTGTAACTAGAGAATTGTCAGGGCCATTTTCAAAGAGTCATTTTGCTCAACCCCCTCATGTGGTCACGGCTCACTGCAGCCTTGACCTTCTGGGCTCAAGTGATCCTCCCACCTCAGCCTCCCAAGTTCCTGGATCTACAGGTGCATACCACCACACCTCGCTAATTTTTGTTATGTTTTGTAGAGACGGGGTCTTGCCGTGTTGGCAAGCCTGGTCTCAAACTCCTGGCCTCAAGTAATCTGCCCACCCCAGATGCAGGAATGGTGAGCCACATCCACAGTGCCCAGGCTCACATACTTGGTACATACTTGGTAAATGGCAGAGTGAAGGCTGGAAAGAACCCCTTCCTGCTAGTTCTCCTGGCTTGAACATCTGTAGCACGTGAGTCGTGAATGCTTTGCTTTGCTCTCTCATCCAGTTTCTCATAAATGGGAGCCATTTAAAGCTCTGAAATTATCTCGTTCTAACAGTCCGAATCTCCTCTTGGGGACTAGCAGAGTGGTTCCAGGTGTGAATGGGGGTATACGTGATAGTGAATATCCCAGTGTGGAAAGACACAGGGCATGAGAGTACCCACCATCCGCAGCTGTCCTGTCACAAGTGTCCTTCGGCTTGTGCCCGGGTGGGAGGTGGCCCTCCCCAGCCATGGCTGCTGTGGGCTGCTAATCAAAGCCTTAACTGCTGCCAGTGGGAACGGCGGCCACCTGTGTGGGCCCAGCCCCTGCTGTCTTTCTCACTCCCCTGGCCACTGTCACCCTTTCCACCTTCAGTTGGGGACCTTGGCAACAGCCTTGCCCAGGAAGAAATCCAGGGGGAATTCCTAGTATCTCTGCACCTCATGGGGATGGAAATCACTTTAACATCTGCCAAGGACTTGGGATTATTGCTGGAGTGCGGAATTCTAATTCTCTCATGAACATGTGCTCCTAGCCTGAATTCCAGGGCCCCTGTCAGCCTCTCTACCCAAGAGGTGCTCTTTCCTGCCTGTCCTGGCTTGACATTGGTTTATAGAGGTTGCTTTTCCCTCAAATTGGTGGAAGCTTCTGCTTCTACTTAACTGTTATATATTTTTTCTTTTTCTTTCATTTTTGTTTCTTTGAGACGGTCTTGCTCTGTCGCCCAGGCTGGAGTGCAGTGGCGTGGTTATGGCTCACTGCAGCCTCAACCTTCTGGGCTCAAGTGATCCTCCCACCTCAGCCTCCCAAATTCCTGGATCTACAGGTGCATACCACCACACCGCACTAATTTTTGTATTTTTTGTAGAGACTGGGTCTTGCCATGCTGGCCAGCCTGGTTTCAAACTCCGGGCCTCAAGTGATCTGCCCACCCCAGCCTTCCAAAATGTTGGGATTACAGGCATGAGCCACTGTGCCCAGCCTGCTTTTTTCTTTTATACTCGCTTGGTGATCTGCCCTCCTGTAGCCTCAGCTGAAGCCTCTTCCTGGCCAATTTAGAGCCATAGTGCCTCTGTTTAACCCAGAAGACAAACTCAGCCTTTGGTGTGTATGTCAGCAATAAGTCCAGAAATGTCCTCTACCCCCCTCCCTCACAAGGAATGACTCTTCAGGGAAGGACTTTCAGAAAAAAACCCAGCATCTGAATTGCCCTGAGGGCTGTGGTTCTGTGCTGTTCTCTGGGCTCTGCCACCAAATACAGCAGCTGAGTGACCTATCACTGAGAAAGACACAGTTCATAAGACTAAGAGAGAAAGGTGAGGGTAAAGGGCCTTCTGTCGCTCCTGAGGGGGAATCAGAGGAGAGAATGAGGAAAACAGATGGCTGTGAATAAGCAACCAGAGAAGAGCCTTGAGGTTGCTAGATTCGGGTCAAGGTGTACGACTTCCCGTAAGTCTCTGAACCTTCTTGTTTCTTCCTTTACTCTGTGGCAGGAGAGGGTTAGGTTAAAGGGCCTCCTCTGGAAAAAGCATTCCATTAGCAAACCATGTCTCCACAGCATTAGAGGCCAGGGTTGTGGCCACAGAATCTTAGCCATGGTCCCTGTTCTCAGGGTATTTGTGATCTTAGAGAGACAAGTGCATGGACTGGTGGAGGGGATAAGTCCATTGTGTTGGATTTTGTGCCGACTCGAAGGTCTTATTTCTTTTACAGTATATATTTGAAGTGTGCAGCATGGCGTTTTGCAGTACATATCCATAGTGAAATGAATACTACAGTCAAGCAAATTAACATATCCATCTCCTGACAGTTACCTTTGTGTGTGTGTGTGTGTGGTGAGAACACCTGAAATCTACACTCTTCGCCAATTTCCAGCATTCAATACAGTGTTATTAGCTATGGTCATCATGCTTATTTCAACCACAGGGATTTAGAAAGGGATGATAGTAGTGGTCTGGGAAGCTTTGAGGAGGAGGGAATAGCTTGGAAGGATGATTAGAATGTGAGTAGGGGAGGGGAGAAGGGAAACATCCAGGTGCAAGGAGCAGAGAATAAAGACGGGAGCACAGCTTGCCTGTGGGACCTGGATGAGCCTTGGAGCAGAGGCACCTGTTGGAAGAAGTAGCTGAATAGATTGGATGGGCCTGTGAAACGAGGCCCTAAAAGCCACTGGGTTCCTCCCTCCCTTCCTCCCTCCCTCCCTCCCTCCCTCCCTGTTTTAGAGGTTTAGAGATAAAACTGGTGAAATTAAAAGGGACCAAAAAAGCAGTGGTTCTCAATCCTGGTGGCACATGAGAAAATTAAGGATGCTGGACTCATTCTCCAGAAATTCTCATGTAATTGGTCTGGAAAGGGGATCTAACTGTAGTTTCCTTCCTCCCTCCCTCCTTCCCTCCCTCCCTTTCTCCCTCCCTCCCTCCTTCCCTCCCTCCCTTTCTCCCTCCCTTCCTCCCTCCCTTCCTCCTTTCTTTCCTTTTATTCTTTCAATCCTTCCTCTTTCTCTTTCTGCAGAGCAGCAATCAAAATGGAAAAGAAATGAACATAAAGAGATTTGTTTTGTTTTGTTTTTTTGAGATGGAGTTTCACTCTTGTTGCCCAAGCTAGAGTGCAGTGGCATGATCTCGGCTCACTGCAACCTCCACCTCCCAGGTTCAAGCGATTCTCCTGCCTCGGCCTCCTGAGTAGCTGGGATTGCAGGTGCATGCCACCATGCCCAGCTAATCTTTTGTATTTTTAGCAAAGACAGGGTTTCACTATGTTGGCCAGGCTGGTCTTGAACTCCTGAACACAGATAATCTGCCCGCCTCAGCCTCCCAAAGTGCTGAGATTACAGGCATGAGCCACCGTGCCTGGCCAAAGAGATGTTTTAAGGGGAAAAAATGCTAGCTATCTTGAATAATGAAACATAGCTGAATTAAGAGATTCTATTCATTTCTTTAAAATATTGGTTGAGCACTTACCATATGCCTCACACCGAATCAAGCTAAGGAAAATCAGAGGTTAAGACCTTTGTCCTGTCTTCAAGGAGTTTATATGTAATAGGTGACAAAGAAAATAACCACAATATGAGAAGAATATGAAAGCTGGCTTAAGGGTAATTTTTTAAAAAGGTATAAAGATATAGAGAATAGAGAGACAGAGGTTCCCTCTTGAGGAGAGAGTGAAGGACACTCTACAGAGGTACCACTTAGCTGCAGTTTGAAGCCTGGGGAGGTTTTTGGCAGGGGAGGTGGGGGAAGGGACCCTCACATGACAGTCATCACTAGGTGTAAGAGAAGCCATAAAAATGACTGGGGGCGGCTGGGTGCAGTGGCTCACGCCTGTAATCCCAGCACTTTGGGAAGCCGAGGCAGGCAGATCACAAGGTCAGAAGTTCAAGACCAGCTTGACCAACATGATGAAACCCCGTCTCTACTAAAAATACAAAAATTAGCCGGGCATGGGGTGGTGAGTGCCTTTAATCCCAGCTACTTGGCAGGCTGAGGCAGGAGAATTGCTTGAACTCAGGAGGTGGAGGTTGCAGTGAGCCAAGATCGGGCCACTGCACTCCAGCCTGGGCAATAGAGTGAGATCCTGTCTCAAACAAACAAGCAAAATGACTGGGTGCAATGAATAGCAGAATTAGTGCATAGTGACAAACAGCCTTATCCCTAAGAAGCATGAGGTGTATGGAAGGGTTGGTGGAGAAGGTGGATTAGTGCCAGAAAAGGTTAGAAAGGTGAGTTTATTTTTAAAACTGTTAACTAAAAAAAAGTTAACAATATTTTATTCTTTTTTAAGACAGGGTCCCACTCTGTCACCCAGGGTGGAGTGCAGTGACATGATCTTGGCTCACTGCAACCTCTGCCTCCTGGATTCAAGCGATTCTTCCTGTCTCAGCCTCCCAAGCAGCTGAGACTACAGGCACATGCCAATTTTTGTATTTTTAATAGAGATGGGGTTTTGCCATGTTGGCCGGGCTGGTCTTGAACTCCTGACCTCAGGTGATCCACCCATCTTGGCCTCCCAGAGTGCTGGGATTACAGGTGTGAGCCACCGTGCCCAGCCTATTTCTTGACCTTAGTGGTGGTTATATGGATGTCTGTAAGTATTGCTTTAAATAGGCATATAAGATTTATAAACTTTATTCATGTAAATTATATTTCACAGTTTAAAAATGTTTAAGGAACAGTATAAAATCAAAATAATCATCATAAACATATAACACCTACCAATACAATCTTGAACTATATCAGATACATAGAAAAAATTCAAAAATTAATAGTTGCAGTTGGAAATGTTTATTCATGGATATGAATGGCCAAAAATACAATTAAAAATATATGGCCGGGTGTGGTGGCTCATAGCTGTAATCCCAGTACTTTGGGAGGACAAGGTGGGCAGATCACTTGAGACCAGGAGTTTGAGATCAGCCTGGACAACATGGTGAAAACCCATCTTTACTAAAAATACAAAAATTAGTCAGGCATGGTGGCACAGACCTGTAGTCCCAGGTACTTGGGAGGCTGAGGCATGAGAATTGCTTGAACCCTGGAGGTGGAGGTTGCAGTAAGTCAAGATCATGCCTGGGTGACAGAGCAAGATTCTGTCTCAAATATATATATGTGTGTGTGTGTGTGTGTGTGTACACAACATAAACAGAAAACATTCTTTTGATTATACCTAAAACATTTGCAATAATAGATCACATATTAGGCCATAAAGGAAGCTTCAGTAAGTTCCAAAGAATCAATCCCATTCTGACAATGTTTTCCAACTACAATGCCATCACAGAATTAATATTTTTAAAAAGATGGCTAAAATAAAGTCCTGCTTATTCAGAAACTAAATAGCACACTATTAAATAACATTTGGACTAAAAAAAAATAGAACTGAATAAAATACTACATGATTGAATTTGTACACATCTAAAGCAGTACTTAAAGGCAAATTTATAGTCTTAAATACATTAATGAACAAAAAAGTTAAAAACAAATGAGGTTTCCTAATAAGATATTATCTCACACCCACTAGGGTGGCAACTATAAAAAAATCAGAAAATAACAAGTGTTTTGAGGATCAGCTTAACTTTTAAATTAGGTACTATCTGCATATGATAAAATGCACACATTTTAGAAGTCTGATTTTTTAAGGTCTTGAATGCCCAGGTAAGGGATTTGGATGGCTGGAGGTCATACAATACAGTAAACAGTTTAACAGACAGCCGGGGGCTGTGGCTCACGCCTGTAATCCCAGCACTTTGGGAGGCCAAGGAGGGCAGATCACGAGGTCAAGAGATCAAGACCATCCTGGCCAACGTGGTGAAACCCAGTCTCTATTAAAAATACAAAAAATTAGTGTGGTGGCGCATGCCTGTAGTCCCAGCTACTCAGGAGGCTGAGGCAGGAGAATCGCTTGAACCCAGGAGACAGAGGTTGCAGTGGGCCAAGACTACGCCACTGCACTCCAGCCTGGCGACAGAGCGAGACTCTGTCTCAAACAGAAAACAAAAAACAGACTTGGCATTGAATTACAGTTTAGTCATTTGCTCACTATGTAATCTTGGACAAATGACTTGAGCCTCAGGGCCTTATTTCCTCATCTCCAATGGTGACAGGAATACACCCCTGGGGAATGTAGAAAAGGATCAAATAAAGTATTGTGTGCAATGTATACCTCTTCTTGGATATTTGACTTCATGGAATGCATCTTTTCCTTAAAAAAACCTGATTGAGGCCCTTATTGTAGAAAACACCTGGCAGTTGGTGCCTCTGTTTTATCTTCCAACTCTGGTCTCCATCCTGAACACTGTAACCAAGTTAGGCTCTGTTCAGCATTGCTTTCACCATTCTGTTCCTTCCACAAAAGCTTTTGGCGAGTCCCCACTGGCCTGAGGTGAAAATCTGAATGCTTTACATTAGAGTTCAAGGCCTTCTGAAGTCTGTCCTCAATCTGCTTTGCCACTCTCTGCTCCTCTATATTTGTAGTTTTATTTTATTTATTTATTTTACGACAGTGTCTCACTGTCACCCAGGCTGGAGTGCAGTGGTGCCATCTCGACTCACTGCAGGCTCTGCCTCCAGGATTCAAGCGATTCTTATGCCTCAGCCTCCAGAGTAACTGGAATTACAGGCGCGCACCACCACACCTGGCTAATTTTTGTAATTTTTTTAGTAGAGACGGGGTTTTACCATGTTGGCCATGCTGGTCTCGAACTCCTGACCTCAGCCCGCCTTGGCCTCCCAAAGTGCTGGGATTACAGGCCTGAGCCACCATACCCGGCCTAATTGTAGTTTTAAAACTCTTAAATTCTCTATAAATTCTGATGTGGCAAAAAACAAACAAACAAATGAAAAGAAAAAAAAAACACCCAAACTCTTAAAGTTACAGAACCCAGAGCTCTTTGTTCAAATGGAATCTCTTGTTCAAAAACATTGTAGCTCCATCCATCAGGCAGATGAGAGTGAAGCTTTTGGTTGAAGCCGGGATGAGGGTCCCAGATTGACTTCCTCTCCCCTCCCATTTCCTCCTTTCCATTCCTACCTGCTTAGTTCCCTGAGATGAGTCTCTTCAGGATATTGTTTGAAACCCATTGCCTTCCGGGAATGTCCTTAGGTAGAAATAGGTCCTCTCTCCTCAAGGAACAAAGGGGTCACTGAACTCCATGTGTGTTACCCTCCAGTGGGCCTCTCGCCTGACCCTCCTCTGGTGGCTTGCTCATCAGTCAGGGACCCCGCCTCATAAAAGGCCCCCTCTGTGATGTAATGTTAACATGCTTAGCTACGCCTCTGGCATGAGTACAACAGCAATTTTAATCATATGCCTTTTTGTAGCAGCCTTTAAGCAGCCAAGGGTATCGCAACAAATCACAGCCCCGTGAAAACAGTTTTAACAGGGGACTGTCTGATGTGCTACAAGCATTCCCTTGGTCTGATTTCACCTAGAAAATGTTGTGTCAAGAGCAGTGGTTTTCAAACCTGTGGATGGGGCCTTGGAACTTGTGTTTGCAGATAATCCCCTGAGTTCAGAATCAGTAGTATGGGCACTAGAAAACAGCTAAGGAGAATGGAAATTTCTAGTTGAGTGCAGGGGTGCAGGGAGGATGGTGCACTCAGAGATGAGAATATGTGCTGTACTTCGTGTGGATATTTTCTCACATGAAGGAACAGAAGAGTGGAAAGTGCAGAAGAAGTAGGTTTTCAGGGGGTTGTCTTGCTTTCGGTTTTGAGCAGATGGAGTTTAAAACACCCATGGGCCAGTGAAGTGCAGATTTCCAGCAGGTAGTTGGAAATTTGAGTCTGGGACTCGAGTGAAGTGAGGGGTGAGCTGATAAAACAGAATCATCTGTATGAAGGAGAGAGTTGAAGGTGTAAAATGAGTGAGTTTTTTAAGGAAGAGAGGAGAGCCTTGTGAAATGCCTATGTTTAGTTTCCAGAGGAAGAGAGGAGAGTGAGTAAAGGAGGTGGGAGATGTGGCCAGAAAGGAACAACAGAAGTTCACCTGCCAACTCACAGGGAGGGAAGAGCTTCTAGGAGGAGGAGGTGGGTGGGTGGCCAATGGGGTGTGATATGGTTAGGCTTTGTGTCCCTATCAAAATCTCATTTTTTCTTTTTTTTGAGATGGAGTCTCATGCTGTTGCCTAAGCTGGAGTGCACTGGTGTGATCTCTGCTCACTGCAACCTCCGCCTCCCAGGTTCAAGAGATTCTCCTGCCTCAGCCTCCAAAGTAGCTAGGATTACAGGCACCTGCCACCACACCCAGCTAATTTTTGTATTTTCTGTACAGGTGGGGTTTTGCCATGTTGGCCAGGCTGGTCTTGAACTCCTGACCTCAGGTGATCCACCCACCTCGGCCTCCCAAAGTGCTGGGATTGCAGGCGTGAGCCACTGTGCCCGGCCAAATCTCATTTTGAATTGTAATCCTCAGATGTCAAAGGAGAAAAGTAATTGAATGATGGGAGTAGTTTCCCCCATGCTGTTCTCGTGATAATGAGTGAATTCTCACGAGATCTGATGGTTTTATAATGGTAGTTTTTCTCGTGCTCTCACACAGTCTCTCTCGCCTGCCACCATGTAAGATGAGGCTGCTCCCCCTTCTGCCATGACTGTAAGTTTCCTTCCCAAGGAAGTTGGCTTCCCAAGACATGTGGAATTTAAGCCTCTTTTCTTTATAAATTATCCAGTCTTGGGCAATTCTTTATAGCAGTGTGAAAACGGACTAATACAGGGTGAATGTTATTAACTACAGTTCCTGGGGAGGATAAAAGGTGAGAAGCAGTCAGGACTTTGGAATTCAGGTCACCTTGCAGTATGTATGATGTGGATGGGTGGTTTTCATGGGCCTGAGAGCTGAGTGGGAAGTGAGAAGTCTCCTTTCCCTTTCTGGGACTTCATGGAGATCACTTCAATCTGATAAGTCTCCTGACCACCTTCTTACTCTTGCTTTGTACAGAAAATATTATTTTTAGGAAGTCTGGCTGGTGTGGTGGCTTACACCTGTAATCCCAGCACTTTGGGAGGCTGAAGCGGGTGGATCACTTGAGGTTAGGAGTCTGAGACCAGCCTGGCCAACATGGCAAAACCCCATCTCTGCTAAAAATACAAAAATTAGCTGGGTGTGGTGGCGCACGTCTGTAATGCCAGCTACTCTGGAGGCTGAGGCAGAGAATCGCTTGAACCTGGGAGGCAGAGATTGCAGTGAGCCAAGATTGTGCCACTGCACTCCAGCCTGGGCAACAGAGCGAGATTCTTTGTGTGTGTGTGTGTGTGTGTGTGTGTGTGTGAGAAAGAGCACACTTTACTGGGAAGCAGACTGCTGCACAGTGACCAACAGACGAAGGCCACCCAATGGGCACTTACACATTGTACTCCAAAAGACACAGGATGTTTTTCTAATAAAAATCACTGCGAACAGGGATTCCTCTGGGCAAATCCCCCAGAGGAGAATGGTTGAGAAATCTCCCAACCATTTTCCTGATGGCAGCTGTGGTTCACTAGAGAGACAGCCCCTCAGGGGTGCCTTCCTGTTTCTCATAAAGAACATTTTCTTTAGATTTTTTGAAGTCTTCATTTGTTACTTTCATTCTACGTTCTCTTAAGGCCATCAGACCAGCTTCTGTACAGATTTGCCTTGATGTCAGCATCAGAGAGGTCATCTTTAGCCACTATCAAGTCATCCAGGGTTGCATCATCAGCCAGCATCATCCTGCTTGTGTGAATCTGAAAGATGCACTTCTTAGTCTTTTCATCAGGCAGGGGGAACTTGATCTTCCTGCCAATGCGGCCTGGTCTGATAAGTGCTGGATCCAAAGTTTCTATTCGGTTTGTGGCCACGATATCTTTCACATCTCCCCTAGAATCAAATCCATCCAACTGGTTCAACAGTTCCAACATTGTTCGCTGAATTTCTCTCTCACCACCAGAATTTGAGTCATATCTTTTTGTCCCAATGGCGTCAGTTTCATCAATAAACACGATGGATGGTGCATGTTCTCCAGTAACTTGAAACAATTCCCGTACAAGTTTGGGCCCATCACCTAGGTACTTCTGAATAAGTTCAGAGCCAACCACTTTCAAGAAAGTGGCTGAGGTTTGGTTTGCTACCACTTTGGCTAGCAAGGTTTTAACTATGCCAGGTGGACCATAGAGAATGACCCCCTTAGGAGGCTTTATACCCATCTCTTCATAATATTCAGCATGGGTGAGAGGAAGCTCCACAGATTCCTTAATTTCCTGAATTTGATTATCCAACCTCCCAGTATTGGCATAGGTCTCCTGGGGGACCTTTTCCACCTTCATCACTGTGACCAGGGGATCCATGTCATCCATCAGCACCCCCCTCATGGCATGCACCTTGTGGTTGAGCAGGACCGAGCAGCCAGTTTCCAGCAGATCCTTGTCTACAAATGAAAGAATGTTGACGTAGTGTTCTGAGCCCACAGATGTAGACACGATGGCATGACTGTCATCGATCTCTTCCAAGGTTCCTACTGACATCGGGGTCCCCTCAGATCATCCACCTTTGATCTTTCCTCCTGTTGCTTTTCTTCTAATGGTTCCATTTGTTCCCGATTCCTTTTGAATTCTTCCTCCATGAGAAGATAGTCCTTAATTCTCTCTAACTTCAGTAATTTTAACGGGCCCTGAGTGTGAGGTGTCACCAGTGGCAGTCTGCTGGCAACATCTGATCCTTTTCTTTTCTTCTTTTTCCCCACTCCAGTTGGTACAGGAGGTTCATATTTCTTTTTCTTGTCCTTGTTATCCTTCTTGCCACCTCCAGGACCGTGACCACCACTCTGACTTTGACCCATCTTGCCTTGGCCACTTGAGCTTGAGACTTTAAAAAAAAAAAAAAAAATCCAATTACTCAACAAAGACTGATTAAGCCCAGAATCACTGATTATTATGATTCTTAAAGTTGAGGCCCTTCAAAGGTGAGGTTTAACTTCTTCGGTGTGGAAGAAATTTTGCATTGAAGAAGAGATTCTTCAACCTTTTAAACCCCTGCAAGTAATTGAGTTTCAGAACCTGTCATTGCTAAATCCCTGTGAGGGCTTTGATTCTGAACCGTTTAAAAGCTATCTTCAGAGGGCCATCTTTTTTGGTGTATTCTTGCTAGCGAGAGAGGGACAGTCTCCAGGAAGCTCAGAATCTCTCGGTTGTCCAAACAACCTAGCAAAGCTTCCGACAATGGATTCAGAGTGAGATGGTTCTGTCACAGGAATGTGAGATAGGTCTGTTTTCAGTGTCATTTTCTAACTATTGATAACTTGATCTTTTTTCTTGCTTGCTTTTTTTTTTTTTTTTTGAGACGGAGTCTCTCTGAGAGATAAAATTATCTCTGAAAGAGAGGGAAATAGAGACTGCTTCAAAATAACATACTAATATTTTTACTAGCAATAGAACTGCTAAATGAAATTTAAGATTGCTCTGCAGAAGTATGCCACCAAGCATGCATAAAGTACTAACTTCAAAGTCTCTGGAAGGAGCTCTTTCCTTTGGATGGTTATTTACAATATTACTAGTTTTATTTACTTTAGTTTGTTTTCAATTCCAGGATTTGCTTCATTTTTTTTTCAATAGGGTTTAAGTTTATTATTTGAGTATGTAAAAATCTTTGCATGGTTTAAAAATTAAAACTATATGAAAACATATACTTAGAGAAGCTTGTCTCTAATCTTTTCGATTCTGCCCCTCTCCTGTAAGTAATCATTTTTTTGCTTGTTTGTTTTTATCTTTTATTACAAAAAACTGCTCCTTGCAGAGCAGGGCTAACTCGTAGGTCATGTGTCCAGAGTTGACTAGGTAGTCATTTTTATTGGTTTCTAAGTTATTCTTTTAATGTTTTTTATAAATAAAGGCCACTTATATGTGTATATTACTGTTGTACTATTATTTAATAGCACTATATTATATATTTTTTCTTTTTTAAAATAAAAGGCTGTTAATCTCGTTATTATTCACCATGAATTTTTCACTGAACACACACTGAGGATCACACCATATCAATGGATAGAATTTTTTCATATACTTTACGACTGTACCCTACTTCACTATGTTGAATGTACCATGGTTCCAAATTTATAAATATTTATGTTATTTCCAATCTCTTGTTATTTCAAATAATGTTGCAATAATAACCTCATACTTTATAGTCATTTCATTTATGTGTGGGTATGTCTTTAGGACAGAATTGAAATTGCGTGGTCAGTTGTGTTAACATTTTCATTTTTTTCTTGCCTTCTCATTCTTTATTTTTCTTTAACATTTAAAATTATCAAATAACCTATATATACAGAAGAGTATATGATATACATGCAAACTTGACTGAATACCAGCCCACATTCACAGCTTTGGAATAACACACTACCAGTATCCTTGAAGCCTCCTGTATAACCCTTTCTGATAACACCCCTGCCTCTTCCTACCAGAAGTAGTGATTTTCCTGAACTCTGTGTCAACTGCTTCCTGTATTTTCTTTACATTTATTTATATATACCAATGTATCTCCAAATATATATATACCTATGTACCTCCAAATATATATATATATATATATATATAGGTATATATATACGTGTATGTCTCCAAATAATGTTTAGTTTTAAACTTATATAAATAAAATCATACTGTGTATAGCCTGTTGTGAGCTATTTTCATTTAACATTATTTTTGCAATGTATCCACACTGATATGTAAAACTATAAGTTATTCATTTTCATATCTGTGTAGTATTCTCTTGATTATATCATCACTTACTTATCCATGCTGCTTTTGATAGATATTGGGTTGTCTCCAGTTTTTCATTACAAACAGTGCTGCAATAAGTATCCTTGTACGTATTTGTGGTTTACATATCCAACAGTTTCTTTTTTTTTTTTTTAATTATACTAAGTTTTAGGGTACATGTGCACAACGTGCAGGTTAGTTACATATGTACACATGTGCCATGTTGGTGTGCTGCACCTATTAACTCGTCATTTAACATTAGGTATATCTCCTAATGCTATCCCTCCCACCTGCCCCCACCCCACTACAGGCCCCGGTGTGTGATGTTCCCCTTCCTGTGTCCATGTGTTCTCATTGTTCAATTCCCACCTATGAGTGAGAACATACGGTGTTTGGTTTTTTGTCCTTGTGATAGTTTGCTGAGAATGATGGTTTCCAGCTTCATCCATGTCCCTACAAAGGACATGAACTCATCATTTTTTATGGCTGCATTAGTATTCCATGGTGTATATGTGCCACATTGTCTTAATCCAGTCTATCATTGTTGGACATTTGGGTTGGTTCCAAGTCTTTGCTATTGTGAGTAGTGCCACAATAAACATACGTGTGCATGTGTCTTTATAGCAGCATGATTTATAATCTTTTGGGTATATACCCAGTAATGGGATTGCTGGGTCAAATGGTATTTCTATTTCTAGATCCTTGAGGAATCATTAGAGTTTCTTTAGGGTCTATACCTAGGAAAACAATTGTTGGGCTGCTTAGTATGTACAGATACAACTTTGCTGATGTATTGATTCAGGTAGAGAACAAACGGCAGAATGCACCCTCATTCATTAAAGCAGAAAGGGATTTATGATAGATGATTGATCATTTACAGAATTGTTGGGAGGGTTAAAGAAATAGACTCAACACTGAACTTCTAGTGATAATTCCCAAGGCCACACCAAAGCCACACTGAGCCATCAAGAAAGCTGCCACTTTTCCCGTCAATGGGAAGCTATGTTTTGAATTGGAAAGCTGCCAATACAATCTGACTCCAAAGCCACAGTGCCTTGGGCACAATTAGGGGCCACTTCAGCTAAATCAAGAAGCCACTGTCAGACCTGCTGGCTCCAGAACCAAACACAGCTCTGAAATCACCTTCTAAAATTGGGAAGCCACCATTTTAATCCCTGCCAGTAAAACAAATACTGTCAGCCTTGCCTCTCTCTCTTCAGTTAACTCAGTTCAGGTCTCACTGAGAGCATTGGATGGGTCAAACTTTAATCGTATATGGAACCCTAGCTATAAGGGTGTCTTGCAAATGGGGTTTTTAGTTTTCTGCCCTTTGAAATATAGGAAGGCACCCTAGGAGAAGGTGGAATAAAAGTTGAGCAAACCAGTTCATAGTATCTGGTGCATGAAGTAATGACAATTTCTAATGTGGTTGAGCCAACTCCTGCCAGGAATGTATGAGAATGTCTGTGATTCTAAACTTTTGGCAATGCTTGATTTTGTTGGGCTTCTGTTTTTGAAAATCTATTTTATTGTCATTCTAATTTGAAGTTCCCTGATTAATACTGAGGTTGAGTATGTCTTTGTAGATATCTTGGCCGTTCATATTTCTTTTTCACAGATATGCCTGTTTAAGCCTTCTGTACGTTTCATTTTTTTTTCTTATTCTTTAGCATACTCTACATATTCTGTACAATGATTCATTGTTGGTTATAATTACGAGTATCTTCTCACATTGAGGCTTATCTATTTACCCTCCTAATGGTGATTTTACTCAATAGCATTCTTTTTATTAGTCAGTTTTATTAATTTTTTTCTTTATGGTTTGTATTTTTCTTGCTTAATTAAAAATCTTTCCCTACTCACAGATCATTAGAATATTCTTTTGTATTTTCTCTAAGCGTTTTAAAGTTTTGTTTTCCCTGTTTTGGTTCCTGATACACCTGAAATTGATTTTTATGTATGGTATGGGACAGAAATCCATTTTCACTTTTTTTTTTTTCTATATGGATAGCCCCTCTGATCTGCAATGCTGGATCTATCATATATCATTAAGTGTGGATCAGTTCCTGGGTTCTCTTTTTGTTCCGTTGGTCTGTTTTTCATCCTCATGCTAATAACACACAATCTAATTAATATGTCATTTCTGGCAGAACACTTTCCCTGTTTCAGCTTTTTGGTCATTGGCCCTTCTTTATACATTTTAGAATGTTTGCCAAGTTCTATGAAATGTCTTATTGGTGTTTTTATTAGAATTACATTGAATCGGCCGGGCACAGTGGCTCACGCCTGTAATCCCAACACTTTGGGAGGCCGAGGCAGGTGAATCCCCTGAGGTCAGGGGTTCGAGACCAGCCTGGCCAGCATGGGGAAACCCTGTCTCTACTAAAAATTTGAAAAAAAATTAGCCAGACATGGTGGTGGGCACCTGTAATCCCAGCTACTTGGGAGGCTGAGGCAAGAGAATCGCTTGAACCTGGGAAATGGAGGTTGCAGTAAGCTAAGATCGCGCCATTGCACTCCAGCCTGGGCAACAAGAGTGAAACTCCGTCTCAAAAAAAAAAAAAAAAAAAAAAGAATTACATGGAATCCATATGAAAGTTTAGGGGAGAATTGATTGATCTTTAAGACATTTAATCTTCCTATCCATGGAAAAAGTGATGTTGTTCTCTTTATTTAGGTCCTATTGAAGACCTTTCACTAAAGTTTTATAACTTTCTGCCAAAAGGTCTGGTATATCTTTTGCTAGACTTATTCTTTGGTACCTTATTTTGTTGTTGCTACTGTAAATAATATTTTAAAACTCTATTTTCCACCTGTTTTTTGGCTGGTGTTTAGAAACACAGTTGATGCACATGTTGATTTTATGCCTAGGAAACTTACTAAACTCTTTTATTACTTCTAATAATGTATATGATATGGGTTGTCTGTGTCCCTACCCAAATCTCATCTTGAATTATAGTTCCTGTAGTCCCCATGTGTCATGGGAGGGAACAGGTAGAGATAACTGAATCACGGGGGTGGTTCCCCCCATCCTGCTCTTGTGATAGTGCATAAGTTCTCATGAGATCAGATGGTTTTATAAGGGGCTTTTCCCTTTGCTCGGCTTTCATTCTTCTTCTCCCTGCTGCCATGTGAAGAAGGACGTGTTGGCTTCCCTTTTCACCACGATTGTAAGTTTCCTGAGGCCTCCCTAGCCATGCTGAACTGTGAGTCAATTAAACCTCTTTATAAATTACCCAGTCTTGGGTATGTCTTTGTTAGCAGCATAAGAATGGACTAATACAGTATAGATAACTGGAAGTTTTCTGTGTAGAATATAATACCTGCATATAATGACAGATATTTTTTGAATCTGTATTATTTTCCTTATCTTTGCTTGTATTCTTATTTTTGCACAGGTTAGAATTCCAATGCAGCACTGAGTAGAACTGAGGATTATGTAACATCTTATTATGCCTGATTTTTTAAAGTATGTGTTAATATTTCACAATTGAAAAAACCTTTTTTTGCTCATTAGTTTGAAGATATACTTATCATGTTAAGAACATTCCTTTTTGTTTCTAGTGTGTCAGTGATTTTATTTTTTTACTTTTTGTCTCATGAATGTTGTTTTGAATTTTATCACACACTTTCTCATCTCAAGTAAGATCACAACATAGGCCAGGCGCGGTGGCTCACGCCTATAATCCCAGCACTTTGGGAGGCCAAGGTGGGCAGACCACGAGGTCAGGAGATTGAGACTATCCTGGCTAACACAGTGAAACCCCGTCTCTACTAAAAATACTAAAAATTAGCCGGTCGTGGTGGTGGGCGCCTGTAGTCCGAGCTACTTGGGAGGCTGAGGCAGGAGAATGGTGTGAACCCAGGAGACGGAGGTTGCAGTGAGCCAAGATTGCACCACTGCACTCCAGCCTGGGCAACAGAACAAGACTCCGTCTCAAAAAAAAAAAAAAAAAAATCACAACATAATTTTTCTCCAACGAATAAGCTAAATTACATTAATTTATGTTCTAATGATCTAACTTTTCATTCCTGGAATAAACCCAACTTGGTCATTTTTTAAAAATTTTAATTGCTGGATTCAGTTTGGTAATATTTTGTTCAGGATTCTTGCGTCTATGTTCATGAAGGAGATTGACCTTCAATTTTTCTTTCCAATATTGACCTTTTTACTTTTTTTTATACTAAGCTTGCAATTGCTCACAAAACGAGTCAGCATAGTGTTCCTTCTTTTTCTATTCTGTAAAGAGTTAGTGTGTGTGGTGAGAACACTTAAGGTCTACCCATTTAGCAAATTTTAAGTATACAAAGCAGTATTGTTAACAGTAGTCACCAGGCTGTATATTAGATCTCCAGAACTTACTCATCTTGCATAACTGAAAATTTGTACTCCTTGACTAGCATCTCCCCATCTCCCCTCCCCTCAGCCACTGGTAACCACCATTCCATTCTGTTTCTTTTCTTTTCTTTCTTTCTTTTTTTTTTTTGTTTGAAACGGAGTCTCACTCAGTCGCCCAGGCTAGAGTGCAGTGGTGCAATCTCGGCTCACTGCAACCTCCGCCTCCTGGGTTCAAGCGATTCTCCTGCCTCAGCCTCCTGAGTATCTCAGATTACAGGCACGTGCCACCATACCCGGCTAATTTTTGTATTTTTAGTAGAGATGGGGTTTCACCATGTTGGTTAGGCTGGTCTTGAACTCCTGACCTCAAGATCTGCCCGCCTTGGCCTCCCAAAGTGCTGGGATTACAGGCATGAGCCACCGTACCTGGCCCCCTTTTTAATTTTTTTTTTTTTTTTTTTTGAGATGGAGTTTCGTTCTTGTTGCCCAGGCTGGAGTGCAATGGTGCAATCTCGGCTCACTGCAACCTCCACCTCCTGGGTTCAAGTGATTCTCCTGCCTCAGGCTCCCAAGTAGCTGGGATTACAGGCATGCGTCACTACGTCCAGCTAGTTTTGTATTTTTTTTTTTTCTTTTTTTTTAGTAGAGACAGGGTTTCTCTATGTTGGTCAGGCTGGTCTTGAACTCCCCACCTCAGGTGATTAGCCCACCTCAGCGTCCCAAAGTGCTGGGATTACAGGTGTGAGCCACTGAGCCCGGCCTCCCTTTTTAATTTTTTAAAGCAACCTCCATACTGTTTTCCATAATGGCTTTATCAATTTACCTTCCCACCAAAATGTACCAGGGTTCCCTTTCTCTGCATCTTCACCAACACTTCTTATTGTTTGTCTTTTTGATAATGTCCTAACAGAATTGAAGTGATATCTTATTGCAGTTTTGATTTGCATTTCCCTGATGATTAGTGATGTCAAGCACCTTTTCATATACCTGTTGCTTATTTGTATGTCTTTGGATTATTGGGCTTTTGAAGATGCTAGAGGCAACCAGGTTAATGGAGAGATCAGTACTTGGGATCGGAGACATGTTTGAGCTCTGATCTTTATTATTTAGTGCTAAGAATTTTTGGGCTGGTAACTTACATATTTGGGACTCAGTTTCCTCCTAAGTTAAATGGATGTAGTAGTACACACTGTCTCCGCCTTTCAGAGTTGTGTACTGTGAGCACCAAATGGAATACTTTACGGTATGTGAAAGTGCAGTATAAATCCCCTAAGAAAGAGAACCACCTCTCCTAAAGCTGACCTTAGGGAAAATATTGTCTTGTGGATTGTTTTCAAAACAGATTCTCTCCCTGGTATTTTAAATCAGAGCAGGGAGCAGAAATGTTCCTGGAGACAACCTCTGCTTATAAGGTTGGGGTCAGGAGCTCTCACAATGTACTTCCAGAAGAGATGATGTTGGCAGTTTGTGAAGTTAAATTTGTAGACTTTCCAGGTAACTTTCCAGGTAGTTTAGAATGTTAGATCTGGATATCTTACAGATCATCTGGTCAATGATGAACTTCAGTCCTTGAAGGTATTTAACTTATATCTAGAGAATTATTATCTTAATTTTAAATTGCACATTAATTTTGCATATATGTTTTAACTTATTAAAAAATACCTTCTCATAGTAATGGTACAGAGATATTTAAAATGGTATGAAAGACATAACTGAAAAGTCTGGGGCCAGGTATAGTGGCTCACACCTGTAATCTCAGCACTTTAGAAGCTGAGGCAAGCAGATCACTTGAGGTCAGGAGTTTGAAACCAGCCTGGCCAACATGGTGAAACCTTGTCTTTACTAAAAATACAAAAATTGGTCAGGTGTGGTGGCTCACGCCTGTAATCCCAGCACTTTGGGAGGCTGAGTCGGGCGGATCATGAGGTCAGGAGATCGAGACCATCCTGGCTAACACGGTGAAACCTCGTCTCTACTAAAAATACCAAAAATTAGCCGGGCGTGGTGGCGGGCGCCTGTAGTCCCAGCTACTCTGGATGCTGAGGCAGGAGAATGGCATGAACCCGGGAGGTGGAGTTTGCAATGAGCTGAGATCACGCCACTGCACTCCAGCCTGGGAGACGAAGTGAGACTCCATCTCAAAAAAAAAAAAGAAAAAAGAAAAATACAAAAATTAGCTGGGTGTGGGCAGATGCCTGTAATCCCAGCTACTTGGGAGACTGAGGCAGCAGAATTGCTTGAACCTGGGAGGCAGAGTTTGCAGTGAGCTGAGATTGTGCCACTGCACTCCAGACTGGGTGACAGAGAGACGCCAAAAAAAAAAAAAAAAAAAAAAAGTCCAAGCCTTCCTTTTTCTTCAGCCACCTCAGCCTGTATTTCTCCTTAGAGATACAAGTTTTTAAACTTCCTCTTTTTGGTTCTTCTGGTAGTTACTGCCGTGCTTGCAATGATGTGATTTTACCTCTGTTCCTTGATTTATAATTTTTTGACAGTATCTATTGTCTCCCCATTACAACAATGATTAATTTATGTTTCTTTCTTTTCGTCCACTTTAGTTTCTGCTTGACACATTTTATTTTTAGTTCCTCTCTTGGCTACCACTGTAGCTTTAAGTAGTATTTTTGGACTTTTACATCCTGACCTATTGGTTAGAGTTTCCCTTGAATTTTCACTCTGTAAAATGAGAAAATTGGTTCCCCTGCATTTCCCTTCACTGTTCCAGCTCCATCTGTCTCTTGGCTGCTGTCATCATTTCACCGTCTAGGTTTACAACACATATTGTGTTCTATAACCATATGTGTCCTTTATGCTTTGCCTACAGGTTGATTCTAAAAACTGAAAGCCAATATCCGTAGTTTATAATAAGATTATATAAATATTTGTTCAATGAAGAACCACGTAATATGATTGTGTAACTAGAGAAGGAAATGAGATCCTATGCTTATAAACCCAGGTACTTAAGAGAGTGATTTTTAGGAGACAGGAAGAGGGACAGCATATTTTAACTATTTACCTTTATTATTATTATTTTTTACAGGCTAAATTGAACTCCTGGGCTCAAGCAATCTTCCCATCTCTGCCTCCTGAGTATCTGGGACTACAGATACATGCCTGGCTTACTTTTATTATTTTATGCATCCATCTTATAACATAACTAAAATTATCCACTTTTAAGTGTTAAAGTTTCTTGCAGGGAATCAGTTTTCTTTATGAATACACTTAGTTTAGAGCTTGCTGAATTTTCTAATTTTTCTAGGTTCTAATTTGGATCTAGCTGTTGCACAGCGATCACCCTAGAGTATCTTTTCACGCTTTCCTGGGTTAACACTATTGTGTCTGTCACTTTCTTGCACTCCTTTGTTGTTTTGCTGGGGTGCCTACTTGAGTAGTGCTCTCAGAGAAGATCACTATTTGATAAATATCAGAGTCTTTGCTTATACATTAATATCTAGGTTTTATTTTTATTCTTGATTGATAGCTCAGGAAGCTATAACCTTTTATGTTATTTCTTCAAAACTTAAAGGTAATACTTTATTGTCCTATGGCATTGAAGATTGCTGATTAAAAATCTAATGCCAATATGATTCTGGTTCCTTTGTAGGCAACTTATTCTGTCTGGAAACTTCATATTTGGCATTCTAAAATTTTATGATGATAGCTCTAGGGTTGTGTATGTGTGTGCTTTTTTTTTTTTTTTTCCCCCAAGACGGAGTCTCACTCCATCACCCAGGCTGGAGTGCAGTGGCACGATCTCGGCTCACTGCAACCTTCGCCCCCAGGGATCAAGCGAGTCTCCTGCCTCAGCCTCCTGAGTAGCTGGGATTACAGGTGCCTGCCACTGCACCTGGCTAATTTTTGTATTTTTAGTAGAGATGGGGTTTCACCATCTTGGCCAGGCTGGTCTTGAACTCTTGACCTCGTGATGCACCCACCTTGGCCTCCCAAAGTGCTGGGATTACAGGCATGAGCCACCATGCCTGGCCATGTGTGTGCATTTTAACTTATCCTTTTCATGACTTAGTGATGCCTGGAGACTCACATCTTTCTTTTGTTCTGGAAAAATTTAATAATTTTCTTCTTGCCTGTTGTCCTCTTTTACTTGAACATATATTAGGTGGATATTAGGATTTTTGAATTGATCTTTTTAAGTCTCAACTTTTTAAGTGATTTTTTTCTAAATCTTTGCATTTTAAATTTATAATCTGAAAGATCAGTGTTTTGCTTCTAGCTCTTTTATTGAATTTTTGATTTTGTCAATTATATTTTAAAAATTCAAGAATCATTTTGTTATCTACTTTTTTTGGTGAGCAGCTTGTATTTCTTTTCTTTTTTAATGAATAAACTATAAAGTCTCTGAGATAGTTTAGAAAGTTTTGAAGCTCTCTTCTATTGTCTGCATTGTCTGTTTCCTCTAGGGTCTTTTGTTTTTGTTTATTTTATTCGGTCTCTCTTGGTCTATTTTTTTCTACTAATTAATTACTAATTGATTGGTTATAAATAATATTCATTTAGTTCTAATTCTGAGCCAGACCCTGAGCAAGACAGAGTTTCTACCCTCATGGAGCTTGCATCATAGGGCAGAAGTCACAATTACCATGTATGTAAATGGACACACAGGAATTCCAATTTGCAGCAAGTGCCATGAAGGAAATAAGCAGGGTGGTGTGAGAGTGAGTGATGGGGAGGCCTCTTTCAGAATGGGGTGTGTGAGCTGACAGCTGGAAGACAAGGGGCAGCCAGCAAGGTGACCACAGCCAGGGGGTGTCTGGAGGGGAGAAAGGGTCAAATAAGGTGCACCTCCAGGTAGGCTCTGGGGTAAGGAGCTTGCCTTTGATTTAAGTGCAGTAGGAAGCCATAGGAGCATATTAAGAGGGATGTGATGCAATGGAATACTATTCAGCCATAAAAAAGAATGAAATCAGGTGTTTCGCTGCAACGCAGATGAAACTGGAGGCCATTTTCTTAAGTGAAACAAGTCAGACACAGACAAATACCACATGTATTCACTTACAAGTGAGAGCTAAATAATGGGTAGATGTGGACATAGAGTGTGGAATGATGACCATGGAAACTTGGAAGGGCGAGGGGGTGGGAGGGAGGTGAATGATGAGAGATTATTTAATGTGTACAAGGTACATTATTCGGGTGATGGATACCCTAAAAACCCTGACTTCACCACTACACAATCTATGCATATGGCAAAATTACACCTGTACCCTATACCTTTATACAAATAAAAAAGAGTGAAAAAAGGGGGAGGGATGGTCTGATCTGACCTACGTTTCTAATGATCCACTCTAGCTGCTGAGTGGAGAATGACCCGAGACAGGCAAAAATAGCAGAGGGAGGATCACGAGGACTCTGCTGCAGCTAGCTAAGCTCAGAGAAGGGTAGGGTGGCTGGGTATCCTGGGGAAATGGTAAGGGAGCATCACCAGCAGAGCATGGTGTCAGAAAGGCAGGACAGAAAGTGTTCATGGAGAGAGTCGTTCAGTACGTCAGTGCTGCTGAAAGGTCACAGAAGTCTAGGACAGAGCAGTGGGCACCCTACTTGGCAGGTGAAGGTTGCTGGTGACTTGATAGCCTCGGGGGAGGGCTGAAGAGAACCTCAGATGGTGGGAGGCGTTCACCCAGGTTTTCGACATAGTAACTGCACAGGAAGTTACTGCAGTGGTGTATTTGTCACTTTCCATGGGATATGGTTTGGGTCTGTGTCTGTTTCCAAATCTCATGTGGAATTGTAATCCCCATTGTTGGTGGAGGGGCTTGATGGGAGGTGATTGGATCACGGGCGCCGACTTTCCCCTTGCTGTTCTCGTGATAGTGAGTGAGTTCTCACGAGATCTGGTTGTTTAAAAGTATGTAGCACCTCCCCTTTCTCTTGGTGGTCCTCCTGCTCCTGCCAAGTAAGACCTGCCAGCTTCCCCTTCACCTTCCACTATGATTGTTGCCTGAGGACTCCCCAGCCAGGCTTCCTGCAGAGCCTGTGGAATGGTGAGCCAATTAAATCTCTTTTCTTTATAAATTACTCAGTCTTGGCCAGGCATGGTGGCTCATGCCTGTAATCCCAACACTTTGGGAGGCTGAGGCAGGTGGATTGCTTGAGCTCAGGAGTTCTAGACCAGCCTGGCCAACATGGTGAAACCTCCTCTGTACTAAAAATACAAAAATTAGCCCGGTGTGGTGGCAGGTGCCTGTAGTCCCAGCTACTTGAGAGACTGAGGTGGGAGGATAATGCCTTGAGCCTAGGAGGCAGAGGTTGCAGTGAGCTGAGATTGTGCCACTGCACTCCAGCCTGGGCAACAGAGCAAGATGCTGTCTCAAAAAATTAAAATAAATTAAAAAAATACCCAGTCTCAGGTAGTTCTTTTTTTTTTTTTTTTTTTTTTTTTTTGAGACGGAGTATCGCTCTGTCGCCCAGGTTGGAGTGCAGTGGCACGATCTCTGCTCACTGCAACCTCCGCCTCTGGGTTCAAGCAATTCTCCTGCCTCAGCCTCCTGAATAGGTGGGACTACAGACATGCACCACCATGCCCAGCTAATTTTTGTATTTTTAGTATAGACAGAGTTTCACCATGTTGGCCAGGCTGGTCTCGAACTCCTGACCTTAGGTGATACACCCAACTTGGCCTCCCAAAGTGCTGGGAATATGGGCGTGAGCCACTGCGCCTGGTCTCAGGTAGTTCTTTATAGTAATGTGAGAATGGACCAATACACCGTTGGTAGCTTGGAAATGGAAATTCCTTGAATAGTTGCTCCCAACCCCAAACACTTTGTAGTACCCCCCTAATTTCTTCCAAAGCCCTCCTGTTTTCTGTACATTTCCTCCTTTTCTTATGACTCCATCAGAAAATATCTTACATGAGGAAGAAATGGTTTAAAACATTTCTATTTACTTTCATGTTATTTCCGATTATCTACCAGAGAGCATAACTTTTTTTTTCTTTTTTTTTTTTGAGGTGAGTCTCACTCACTGTCACCCAGGCGGTGCCATCTCGGCTCACTGCAACCTCTGCCTCCTAGGTTCAAGAGATTCTCCTGCCTCAGCCTCTCGAGTAGCTGGGACTACAGGTGTGTTCTACCATGTCTGGCTAATTTTTTTTTTTTTCAATAGAAATGGGGGTTTCCCCATGTTGACCAGACTGGTCTCAAACTCATGACCTCAAGTGATCCACCCGCCTCAGCCTCTCAAAGTGGGATGTTCAGTACAGACACAATGTTTTTCCAGCTATTTTCAATCGGAAATAATCTGAAATCAGATTATCGAAATCGGTTGGTTGAATCCACGGACGTGGAATCCACGGATACAGAGGGCCAACTATACTTGGTGGTCAAACCTACACATGATTCCAAAGCCCATGCTCATTCATTCTTCCTTCCTTTTTTTCTACTTTAACTTTTACTTTTGTTAAAGCCACATATGTATAGAGTGCAAATATTAAGATCACTCAACATGGCTGATTGTCAAACATTGCAGCAGTTCCCTGTCCCACTTTCCAGAAGCACCTCCTTGTAACTTTCACCTGAGTGTTTTCATGTTCATTTCTGTATTTGTAAAACACGTAAATTTGTAAATATGTAAAATGCTAGCATATTTCTTGAAGAAAAAATGTGGGTAGTAAGTATTTGCTGGAATACAGAGATTTCGCCGTCTTTTACCTGCCTGTCTCTCAGAACACAATCTAAGTCTTCTCCATTCTCTTTATCCAGTTGAGTTCTAATTTTGGCTGGCTCATTTTTCAGTGTTTATTGTGACTATGCTTGCTGAGTCACGCGGTACACAATCATTACGTTTCCTTCCTCTTGCACTTTTTTATTTTCCGTAGAGTTAATAATTGTCTTCCAGTTCTATTTGCTTATTTTTCTGTATACTTGTAGCTAATTCAATGCCAGCTCTTTCAATTGGGCATACCTCTCAATATGTTTAATTTCATTTTCTTGAAGAAATCTCTTCTGGATCTTCTGATCTGCTCCAAACTGCACTGGTTGCTCACACAGCAGTGACTCATCTGCCATCTTGAGTTCTGCCTCCACCCATTATCTGGGTAATTTCTTCACCTCTTTCCCTGCAGGTCTGCAAAGGCCTTTATCGTATCATCTCATTTCATTGATAGTTTGGCTGAGTATTCAATTCTAGGTTTTAAAATTTGGAATTTGGAATTTGGAAGTTCTGCTCTGTTATATTCTGCCTTGTTACATAAGACGTGCGTTGTTCTCTCTCTCTCGAAGTTTGTAGACTCTTTCTCTGTCCCTAGTGTTCCTATATATCACAATGATGCACTTTGTTGTGGGTTTATTTTGTCTTCTGGGACTTGGTGGGCTCCTTTTAATCTAGAAACTTATGTCTTTCAATTCTGAGAGATTTTTCTTGAATAATTTTGCTGATGGTTTCTTTATTTTCTCTTTTTGAAACTCCTGGACAATTCTCTAATTTTCTTATTTTTTTCTTGTCTATTTTCTATCTCTTTTTCTGTTTACCCTTCTCTCTGGGAAATTTTCCCAACCTAGTCTTCTATTGCAAGCTACCTTATTTTAAATTCCAAGGATTATTTAAATGTTCTTTCATATTTTTTAAAAATGAGTATATTGTATTCCATTATCTCTCTCAGGATATTAATAAGGGTTTGGGGGCTATTTTCTCTGTTTTTACCTCCTTTTTCCAGTTTGCTTTGGTCTCTGGCTTTCAGATTACCGTATTTTATCGACTTTGAGAACCTTCGATGCTGGTGCTCTCAATCTTACGAGAAAGTGTCCACGAAATTATTTTGCATGGCCGTATCACGGCTGCCTCCTGACTGACCATGATTTTGCAATACTATTGATTTGTAAGGCGGATTTCAGAGATGTTCATTCGGACACATGCATCTTAGGATCAATGAAACAGGGTAAATGCTTCTCAAGTTATCTTGGGATTCTTGCCTATACTGTTTATAGTTTAAGAGTGGTGCACCAATAATCTGTTTATAGTCTGCTCTGCATGGTGCTGGTGGTAGTAGGTGAGTGGAGGGCTTTACTGACAGTGGAATTAATTGTAAGATGATTCAGCTCGGCTGTTCTTTTTTTTTTTTCATTTTTTTGTTTTTTGAGACATAGTCTCACACTGTCACTCAGGCTGGAGTGCAATGGCATGATCTCGGCCCACTGCAACCTCCATCTCCCGGGTTCAAATGATTCTCCTGCCTCAGTCTCCCGAGTAGCTGGGATTACAGGTGCCCGCCACCATGCCCAGCTAATTTTTGTATTTTTAGTAGAGATGGGGTTTCACCATCTTGGCCAGGCTGGTCTCGAACTCCTGACCTCATGATCCACGCCTCCCCCGCCCGGCCCCTTGGCCTCCCAAAGTGCTGGGATTACAGGCGTGAGCCATGGCGCCCAGCCTGTTTGTTTGTTTTTTTAAGAAACATGGTCTTGATATGTTGCCCAGGCTGAAGTGCAGTGGCACGATCATGGCTCATGGCTACCTCGAACTCCTGGACTCAAATGATCCTCCCACTTTAGCATCCCAAGTAGCTAGGACTACAGGCGTGCACTACTACACCTGGCTGATTTAAACATTTTTTGTAGGGATGGGGTCTCACTATGTTGCCCTGGCTGGTTGTGAACTTCTGGCCTCAAGTGATCCTCTTGCCTTGACCTCTCAGTACATGGAGATTACAGGTGTGAGCCACTGTGTCTGGCCCAGCTTGACAGTTTTGTTAAGAAACCCTCTGATGATGACTTTCTCATGAACTTGTTGGATTCCCAAGAGAAGAGTTTTTGAATCTTCTGCCTGGAGGATTTAAGCTTGGCTGTCTGCCTTCTGAGCGTCACGACGGGAAGGAAGGCTGGGACTCAGATGCTCAGCATGCAGCTTTGACTTCGTCTCTTTCTTCCATACAGTACTCCTGCCCTTATCTCTGCCTGGTGTTCCCCAGCCCAGAGAGGCTTGGTTTTACCTCTCCAGAGGGAAAAAACCCTCCAGGCTCCTGCCCTTTGTGGAGCTGGGAAAGAAAGCTGGTGGAGTTAACTGCTTCTCAAACAGACTTTTCAATCAAACCTTCTGTTTTCTGCCCCATCTTTTTCTCTGCTTCCAAAGGAGCTGGGTGTTGCTGCCTCCTGAGCCTTTGAAGTTCAGGATGTGATTCAGGTTGTGTCTTAGCTTTACCTATGGTTGGTTCAGGTTTGCTTAAGTTAGTTACTTCGCCTTCATTTTCCAGCTTTCAAAATGTTTTTTTGGCTGGGCATAGTGGCTCACACCTGTAATCTCAGCACTTTGGGAGGCCAAGGCTGGTGGATCACTTGAGGTAAGGAGTTCAAGACCAGCCTGGCCAACATGGTGAAACCCCATCTCTATTAAAAATACAAAAATTAGCCGGGCGTGGTGGTGCACACCTGTAATCCCAGCTGCCTGGGAGGCTGACTCAGGAGAATCGCCTGAACCTGGGAGGCAGAGGTTGCAGTGAGCTGAGACCGTGCCACTGCACTCTAGCCTGGCAACAGAGTGAGATTCTGTCTCAAAAAAAAAAAAAAAGGAAAGTATTTTTCTGTCCACCCATTCTCTTTGTTAAAAATCACATTACAGGGAGGGGAACATCACACACCAGGGCCTGTTGGGGGGTGGGGGGCTAGGGGAGGGATAGCATTAGGAGAAATACCTAATGTAGGTGACGGGTTGATGGGCTAAAATGATCCTCCCACCTTGGCCTCCCAAAGTGCTAGAATCACAGGCATTTATTAAAAATATATTTTCCACATTGATTTGAAATGCAACTTTATTTGGATCTGTTTTGGAGCAAAGACCATAAGCCTTCCAGTGCTTCACCCTCTCCCTTAATGCTAGGTGAGTGCATCTTTCTTTCTGGGTCTCTGCTTCTTGCTCTGTAAGTGATGTTAGGGAACTGCATTATTCTCGCTGTTGCTAAGCTCTGCAGCCACATATGCTCTTATTTGTTAATTTGACCAACATGTTTGGGTCCTCTGCAGTGTCTGTGTTTGTGCTAAACACTGGGGATACAAAAAACAAGGCAAGCCCCTGCAGTAGTCACTGTAGGAAGCCAACGACACGTTAGTCTAGGAGTGATTCTTCTGTCCTAGGATGGGTCTCTTTCATGCAGGATTACAGAGCGTTCTGGAGGACATTGTGCAAAATGTTAATGATGGTTGTTTCTGAGGGTGTGGTCTCAGTTGAATTTTGATCTCTGCTTTATTCCTTTCTGTATTGCTTATATTTTTGGCAAGCATACACTTTTTTTTTTCTTTTTTTAGCATGATTGTTTTGTTTTTAACAGACCTCAGTTTCACAGAATTGGTTTAGTTGTAATCCTTGGTTCATAACGCTCTCTGGGGTTCCACAGTACCTTTAGAAAAAGAAAACAACGAGAAGCAATCTACAGAGGTTAGGGAGGATTCCAAGAGTGACCAGAGGGTGTTCCTTAGGTAAGACGCATCAGAGAGCCAGAGCAGTCAGGCACCCCTGCTGCTGTGAGGTGCCTTTGTGAGGGTGCAAGGTACAGCTGCCTGAAACCATGTGGCCTTTGGGGAATTGTGAGGAATTCAGCTTGCCAGAAGCTGAGGTTATAAGCAGGAGTGACCGTGTGTTACCTGGTGTACACAGAGAACACTAGAAATGAATAATTTTAAGACTGTGAGAATTTGCACAGCTGAGGATCTCATATACCCATTTAAGCCCATCCTTTGGGGCACTTTCTCACAAATGGAGGATTAGATATTCTTTCTATTAAAAAGTGTAACTGTATATTAGTACAACAGAAATAAAGACTCTCTAAGCTGAAGAATCCCTAAGTGAAAGAAAAATTATAAATACACGCACCTATACACAAATTATTGCCGCAATGATAGCTTTTACAAAAATTGCCTTTTGTCCAGCATCATCAGTTTCTTCCTCTCTGCTCCATTCCTCCGGAGGGCATGCTGACATGCCGTTGGCTCTTCTTTGATCTCTGTGCCTGTCTAGATACCACTTGATTTCTCTGCTCTCCCTCCCAGAGAGATGGTGTCTTGCTGTCTGTTTGCTTTTCCACATTTCCTTCTCTCCTGAGTCTTCTTCAGTCAGGCTTTCAGCTGAAACTGTCTTCACAATGAAGACCTCCACCCTGCCAAGTCCCATGGTCCATCTGCTAGCCTCTTTATTGAGTCTTGCAGTGACATTTGGCATGACTGACCACTCCTTCCTTTTGGAAGCATTTTTTTGGAGCTTTCATTTCATTCCATGCCATCCCATCCCATTCCATGCCATCCCATCCCATTCCATGCCATTTCATGGCATCCCATGCTTCTGGTTGTCCTGCTACCTCACCAGCTGCTCCTGGTCAGTATCCCCCCTCAATGTCTGTCCTCTCAATGTTGGAATATTCCAAAACCCAACTCTAGATCCCCTTCTCTTTTCCCCATTTTCTCCCTATGTGATCCTACCTGCACTCTCAGCTTTCATGACCATCTTTCTATTGAAGACTTCTGATAGCCTAATTTCCCCCTGGATCTCCAGAGTCCTAAATCCATCTGCCTGCTTGACATCACTTAGAGGTGTATCAGGCATCTCAGGCTTGTGTGGCCAACGCAGAACTCTTGTTTCTCTGTCTCCTCATGGCTGCTTCTCCTGTCTTTTCTGTCTCAGTAAATGGCACCATCATCTACCCACTCTCTGGGCCTCAAACAATCATTCTTCATGCTTTTCTTCCTTTCGCTCCTTACAAAATGTAAGGAGCAAGTCCTGGGAGATTTGTTTTGAAAATGTATTCCAAACCTGACCCTTCTCCCCATTTGTACCACTCAAGTCCTACTCTATACCGTTGTCCTCTCTTAGTGGGGCTACTCCAAAAGTCTCCTAACTGGTCCTACTGCTTTTCCTTTTATCCCCCCTCCAATCATTTCTCTGAAAAGTAGAGTGGCCAGTGATTCCGAAATGTTAATCTAAAGGCCTCAGATTACCACTAGACTGGATCCAAACCCCTTCTGAAGCCCCGTGAAACTCATGCTTAGACACTGCCTACCTCACTGTATTAGTCCTTTGTCATACTTCCATAAAGAAATACCTGAGACTGCGTAATTTATAAAGAAAAGAGGTTGAATTGACTCAGGGTTCCGCAGGCTATACAGGAAGCACGGTGGCATCAGCTTCTGGGGAGCCCTCAGGGAACTTACATTCATGGCAGAAAGTGAAGGAGGAGCAAGGCATCTCACATGGCAGGAACAGGAGCATGCATGGGGGAGAGAGGGAGGGACCCCACGCTCGTAAACAACCACATCTCACTATCATGAGAACAGCAGCACCAAGGGAGAGATCCATCCCCATGATCTAATCACCTCCCATCAGGCCCCTCCTCCAACACTGGGGATTACAATTTAACATGAGATTTGGGCGGGGAACACAGATCCAAACCATATCACTCACAGATGGCATTTTGTACGTTTCTTCATTTTCTGCCACTCAAACACAACAAACTTCCATCCATCCTTGACGCTTGGTGTTTGCTGTTCCCTCTGCCTAAAGTGCTTTTCCCCAGACCTTTGTGTGGCTGGCTCCTTATCATTCCGGCTGGTTACCGTATCCTTGAAAAGGCCTCCCTAGAGTCACTTACATCCTCTGCATTGCGCAGTGTTTTAAAAAATTCTCAGAATAGAATTTATTCCTACTGGATATTTCTGTTCCTCTTCACGTGTGTTTTCCTGATCAGAACAAAAGCTCTGAGAGAGCCAAAGCCTTGTCTGACTTGCTCACGGCCTCTATCTTTGACACCTAGGACGGTGCCTGCACTCAATAAATGTGTGTTGAATGAGAATATGTTATCTTGTTACACCTTTGTAACAACTCTGCAATGGAGATAGTCTCATCCTCAGTTCGTAGGTGGGAAAACAACAGCAAAGAAGCTAATTAGTTTGCCCAAGGTCAAACAGCTCTGAAGAGTGTAAGTTTTGAGCTTTTGATTTTAATCTCTCACAATACTGCCTTCAGAATCCATTCCCCTGGACTCAAGAACTTATTTTATAAGATGGGGAGGAACCCCTAAAATATCTATAAGCAGATGAGTTAACTTTTTATACCTGCTGGAAACTAGGGTTACTAAAGGTGTTAAAAACATTTTTATCAGCAGAGAAGATCAGGTTTAAACAAAGTTATTTCTTCTCTCCTTTTTTAAACTTATAATTAACACATAGTGCTATTTCTATTAGAACCTGTAGCTTGAGCACTGATCCTAGTCTAGCATGCAGAGCTCTAGGAGGGAAGTCTGACAGGCTTGTTCCATGTTGCCCTGGCTTGTCACCTAAAGTCCCAGAATCTTGGGTGGCTGCCCCTAACTTCTCCATGACAGATGCATGAATTAATTTGCTCATACAGGGCCTGCTAAGCTTTTCAGAACAGGGGAGTATTCATTTGAACATATAAATTACTAGGTGTGCCTTTCCCCCTCACCCTTGAGAGCCCAAGCTCTTCAGGGACTGCATTCTAAGTATGTCACAAAATCCCTGAAGCTCGTGGCCCCCATAGGGTTGCCAAGGGTCTGCAGTGAGCCTTGCTGGCTCTTCCGGCCAGGTATGTTTCCTGATCTCTTGGGCCTACCTGGAAAGTGGCCTGAGAAAGGGTGGCTTTTCTGATGAGGAGCTGATCTGGAGGAGAAGTTGATATCAGGACCACGCTTAAGACACCTGCTCCGTCAATGCTCTGACTATGTCCCCCCAACCCCTGGTTCTGCCTAGAGAATGGCAGGTAGGGTGGAGGTAGGCAGGAAGGGCCATTGCCCCTGAGAAGGCCAAAGACAACAAACCTTTGTTTCTGTACTGTGATTCTCTGTGAGGTCAGCACTCCTTTGAGTATCAGCCGCCAACTGGAAAAAGACATTTTTTGAGAGAGCTGAGGACAATGTAAGATGGATGGATGGACTGTATATTAGATGGTAGTTTTGTTGGGTGGGTCAGTGGTGTTATGGCTATTTTTTTGTTTGTTTTTGAGACAGGGCCTTGCTCTGTTGCCCACGCTGGAGGGCAGTGGCACGATCTCGCCTCACTGCAACCTCTGCCTCCGGGGTTCAAGCAGTTCTCATGCCTCAGCCTCCCAAGTAGCTGGGATTACAGGCGTGCACCACCACGCCCGGCTCATTTTTGTATGTTTAGTAGAGATGGGGTTTCACCATGTCGGCCAGGCTGGTCTCGAACTCCTGACCTCAAGTGATCTGCCCACCTTGGCCTCCCAAAACGCTGAGATTTCAGGTGCAGGCCACTGCACCCGGCTGTTATGGCTATTTTTAAAAAGCCCCATCTGTTAGAGATACATATTAAAGTACTTACAGCTGAAATGATGTGATGGCTGAGATCTCCTTTAAGCTCCAGAAGAAATTGTGTGTGTATCTCTGTGGAGGGGGGTCAATGAAATAAGTAAGGCAGAAAGTTGATGGTTGTTGAAACTGAATGATGGAGGCAGGGGGATTCTTCATACTAGTCTCTGCTTAATAAGCTTAAAAAGTCCTCAGTGAAATGGCTTTTTATAAACCATCATTATTATTTATGGGTTCTGCCTGGTGTTGGGTTTATAAACTGCCTGTTTTAGTTGCCTTATAGAACTTAGTGCTGCAGTGGGTATTAAGGGGTTTACTTGGAGGAAGTGTCAGCCAAGATCCTAAAGATTGTGTACTCTTCAGCACAGTGCTCATAATTAAGAGCTTAAAGCATAGCCAGGTGCCGTGGCTCATGCCTGTAATCCCAGCACTTTGGGAGGCTGAGGCAGGTGGATCATCTGAGGTCAGGAGTTCAAGACCAGCCAGGACAACATAGTAAAACCCTGTCTCTACTAAAAATACAAAAAATTTTCCAGGTGTGGTGGTGTGCGCCTGTAATCCCAGCTACTCCGGAGGCTGAGCCAGGAGTATTGCTTGAACCTGGGAGGTGGAGGTTGCAGTGAGCCAAGATCACACCATTGCACTCCAGCCTGGGCGACAGAGCGAGACTCCGTCTCAAACAACGACAACAACAACAACAAAATAATTTACTGATCACAAGTTTCCCATGTAGGTAGATGGTATGTACTATACTGATTGAGCTGTCTATTTGAGTAAAGTTTCAACTCTTTGGTGCAAACCTTTCTAAAAAGCCCTCTTTTTGGTCATCATAAATAGATCCTACTTACCCTAACTGAAACTTTGTTGGACAGTTCGTGGAACTACCCAGGTTCGGGAGGCCATGGCATAGACCTTGGTCTGTACTGCGGATGAGAGCCGTAGATGCTCAGGGAGGTATGCGTCTAGGAGGTGCCAACACTGAGTGCTTAGCATGCAGCTGGCGCTCAACGAGAGCATCGTGACTGCTTTACCTGAGGAGTGCCCTAATCAGAATTACACTTCGAGACTGGTTTTTCTTGTACAAGAAAGAAGTTGGCAATGGCTTGAAGGTATAGGCAGGATAGAAGATCACAGGTTTTCCTTGGCCTGGGAAGAATTGCTAATGGAGTCTCCCTTACAAGAATGGCCTAGGCAAGGCACATTATGCTAGGGGCTTTGAGTGGCTTTTTGTCTCTGGAGTGGGGGTCTCCAGGCAGGAAAAGGACAATTGGTTTCCAGCTCTGGAAGACGGGCCTGGCTTCCTCTCGTCTCTGGGGGCTGCTGGGTACTTGAGAGGGGAGATTATAGGGTTCTCAACCTTGGCACTATTGACATTTGAGGCCAGACCCTTTTTGCGGCGGGACTGTCCTGTGCATTGCAGCATGCTCATTAGCATCGCTGGCCGCCACCTGCTAGATACCAGGAACAACCCCTGCCCAGCTGTGGCAACCAAAAATGTCTCCAGCCATTGCCAAATATCTTTTGGGGAGCAAAATCACTCCTAATTGAGGGGCACTGTATTCACAGGAGAGGTCCACCTCCAGGCCTGCCAAGGTCTGAAACCAGCATGAAGCAGCAGGTCCCCTTTCCCCAGCAAACCCAAGAACCACCCCCCTCAGTTTCAGGCCCCACGTAGGGGAAGCAGAGGCCTGTTTTCACATCAGCTCCCTCCCAGACTTGCAGAAACAACATCTGCCTGAGTGGGCCATGTGTTACCCTCGACCAGGGTGGGGCCTCCTGGGGCCACACCTGGGAGCCCCACACATTCCCTGCTGCTGCACATGCCTCCATGCTGTGTCTGTCACCTGCTGGTGATGAAGCTTTGGCTCTGTCTGCTAAGGTGAAGAGCAGACAGTGCCTTGAGATAGGTGAGCCCAGCTGGACTCTCCAGGCCTAACTCACAGCATGTTTCGGCACTGAAGAGTACCTGGTTGTATTAATCCAGTTTCACACTACTATAAAGATACTACCTGAGACTGGGTAATTTATAAAGGAAGAAGCTTAATTTATTCACGGTTCCACATGGCTTGGGAGGCCCCAGGAAACTTACAATTATGGCAGAAGGCAAAGGAGAAGCAAGCACCTTCTTCACAGGGTGGCAGGAGAGAGAGAGAGCAAGAGAGGAAGTGCCAAACACTTTTAAACCATCAGATCTCGTGAGAACTCACTCACTGTCACGAGAACAGCATGAGAGAAACCGCCCCCATGACACAATCACCTCCCTCCAGGTCCCTCCCTCAACAAGCAGGGATTGCAATTCGGATTACAATCCAAGATGAGATTAGTTCCACACAGAGCCCAAACCATATCACTGGTGTCAGAGCCTTGAGGCCTTGGAGGGAAGGACTGGCCATGTGAAGGCTTGCACTGTGCATTTTGGGGACAGGAGCCCATTATTGGCTTCCAGAATTAGGCCAAAAGATGCCCCAATTACAAATACATATTTGATTAATCTACCAACTCATTAGCAATTTGTATGGGCCCTAGGAGATAGAAATTGGGCTAGCCTGGGCAACATAGTGAGACCCTGTCTCTACAAAAAATTAAAAACAAATTAGCTGGGCATGGTGGCATGTGCCTAGTTTCTTGGGAGGCTGAGGTGAGAGGATCACTTGAGCCTAAGAGGTTAAGGCTGCAGCAGTGAGGCGGTAAAGCTATGATCGCGCCACGGCACTCCAGCCTGGGTGACAGAGCGAGACCCCACCTCTTTTTAAGAAAAACAAACAACAAAAAAATTGGGGTTGTATTTTTAAAGCCAGAAAGAATAAAATACGAACATTAGCTTCCTTGGCTGTGATTGAACTCTTTCTAAGGTAAAATGTAGATGCTGGGAAACGCCAGTGAACTAGTGATTCTTGTTGGTCGGGTTTGGTTGATAGCAGATTTACTTTGTTTTTCTCTGGCAAGAATGAGGATTCCAAACAACTTGTTTCCTTGGGTTCTAGATGGAAGTGCCTGGAGCCTGCAGACAGGGTCTCTCCACCCCAGCTGCTGGTCCAACCTGCCTCGCAGGGCGTGACATGGCTGTTGTCCTCACTGCCTTGTACTCTGCCTCACCAGTCCCAGTGAGTACAGTGAACCAGTGCCTCCTCCATTCCTGTCTTCCCCCTTCCCACATGCCCACTCAGTTGAGGTCATTTTCTGCACAAACGTTGTGCTGTGTGTATTTTCTTATGACATGCATGGGAGGTAACCTACGGGCTACCTGGACTAGCCTGCTGGACCAGGCTGTGAAGGCTGAATTAAGCTTCCTAGAGCCGATTGTGTGGAGTCAAGGATTTGGGTTGTCATTACCCCATGAAGCCAGGAAGCAAGATCAGAGGAACTGGCTCATGTTGGGGGTGTTGGGTAATGTGGTGGTTCTAAAGCATTTCCACAGACTCTTTGGCACTTCTCCCTTAACAGGTGAATTCTAATCTCATCCCTTTGAATATGGGCCAGTGCTAGTGCCTCCCTTTGAATAACAGCGTGTGGCAGAGTGATGGTGCATGACTTCTGAAAGCTAGGCCACACAAGGCGACATGGTTTCCACCTGGCTGTCTGTGTCCCGCTTACTTCCCATGTGTCTCTGCATGTCTGTCTATCTCCCCCTTGCTCCGGCTTCCAGCTGCCATGGACAGGCCTGTATGGGTGTTCCAGGTAAGGCCCTGGATAAGGCCCTGCTGGGGCCAGCGCCCCCACCTTCCAGGTGAGTGAGCCTGTTTGCAGGTATTTTCAGCCCCAGTCTTCCACCTGCTCCAGCGGATATCCAGTGGAGTTGGGATGAGCTGTTCTTGCTGAGATCTGTCCAGGTTTCAGATTTGGGAGCAATATAAATGCCATTGTTGTTTTTTATTTTTGAATATTTTTAGAGACAGGGCCTTGCTCTGCCCCCCCTGGCTGGAGTGCAGTGGTATGATTATAGTTCACTGTAGCCTCTAACTCCTGGGCTCAAGTGATCCTCTCGCCTCAGTCTCCTGAGTAGCTGGGACTATAGCCATGCGTCACCATGCCCACATAATTTTTAAATTTCTTGTAGAGGTGAGGTCTTGCTATGTTGCCCAGGCTGGTCTCAAACTCTCAACCTCAAGGGTCCTCCTGCCTCAGTCTCCCAAAATGCTGGGACTAAGTTGTGAGCCACTGCGCCACACCACCATTGTTGTTTTAAGGCACTTAGTTTTGGGATAGTTTGCTATGTAGCAACAGATAACTGGAATAGATAACAGTAACATCAGAAAAGATGAACAGCTACCATGAATTGAGCCTTTACTGTGTACTCAGACCCTGCACTAAGCATTTTATACAGATCATCTCATTTTACCCTTGTGGCAACTCTGTAACATAAGGTATGTCTTTCACCCCGTCTTTGAAACAAGGCCCAGAGAGACTGAGTAACCTCAGGGTGGCTGATGAGTAGCTGGAGTCAAGATTCAAACCCAGAACCTGTGTTCTACATAATACAGAGTGACCAGCTGTGAGTGTTGGTGGAGGGGTTTTCCTGGGGCTGCTGACTGAGAGGCTGCAAAGGTGTCCCCACGTAACTGCTTCAAGCTGCCTGGTGGTATCCACTGCCTTTTAGGTGACAGCAGCTCAGCCTCACTTGCTGGCTCCTGCCCTGCCCAGATGCTCTGGCTCTCTCCGAGCAGCTCCCTCAACCTTCGGTCGGCACAGCAGCGCTTCTCAAAGTGAGGCCCTGTGCCACCTCCATCAGAATCCCCTGGGAAGCTGGCTAAAAATGCAGATTCCATGATCCCTCCCCAGACTTACTGAAAGAGCATCTCCGGAGATGGGACCGTGGAAGCAGCATTTGTTACAAGTGCCGGTGGGATTCTCATGCCTGAGGAATCTTTAGACCCATGGCTTGGGACAAATGCAAACTCCAAGGAGATGCAGAGGGGAAGCAGAGGAGCCTCAGGCTCCTCCTCCAACCCCCCCCCACCTCCCCCTCCCCATCCGTCACTTTCGGAGAGGTGACTACAGAGGCTGAAAACTAGCCAACTCCCTATGTGTCAATGAATGACAGATTTTGCTCCTCTTTTTATAATGGGCAGAAACAACACAATTTGTGAGAGCTCTTTTCTGAGCTTTTTCTGAAGTGCTGGTGGATATGCAAAGTCATTCCCATGAAACTTCATGAGATAAGTGCTTCCAATGTACTGGAATTTTTTGTTCTTGATTCTGACATCTTTATCAGCCCTGCCTAACATTACATGGCCTTCAAGACAAGGGAAAAATAACCTTAACACTACCTTATCCCACCGAATTTGTGCAGAACAATTGCCACAGCTGAGAATCAAGTGACAGTGCTCCCTAAGTACAGTATTTTACAATGAAAAGCCTTTGATAGCCACAGACACTCCTAATGGTTTCCCAGAGGGAGACACGGAGGGGGACAACACTGCCAGATGCGATTCCTTTGGTCCTGATGGCATGGGAGGAAACCATATGCATAACTTCTACTCTGCAACACTCTTTTATCATGGTGTGTCCATAGCATCTTTCTCTTTGTAATTCAAGCCATTAGTACAGAGGGATTCAGCATCTGTGGCCGTGGGGACACTGTTGGCAGCTTTCCAGAGATGCAAAGAAGCCACACACAGAGCCCCTCAGTCACTGTACTGCCGGTGCTGCAGATGGGAAAGGGGCGTGAAGGTGGGAAGATGGCCCCTGTCCGGAAGCTGTTTGCAGTCTACTGGGAGGGATAAGGGGTGTTCACACAAACATGGACAATGCAAGGGTACTATGGGAAAAAGCCATCCATCTGCGGTAAACAAAGGGCCCTAGGATCTCAGAGGAATGGACATGAGAGTTGACGGATCCTCAGGGAAGGCTTGATGGAGGGCAGGTCTTGGGTAGCCTTTGAAGGGTAGGCAGACTTTGGTCCTCTGGGTGGACTGGAGGGAGGTGACCCATGGCCTGCAAAGGATGGTTCTCACGCTCAGCGCTGACTCTGCACTCACTCCATCCTGAGAATGATGCCTCCTGGAATTCTGCACCCTGGGGCCTCTTCCAGTTGACTCTTGTTTGAGCCCTGCGGGAGCCACAGGTTTATGGGGAAGAGACACATTGGAATTTGCATCTTCCTTCCTGGGAGAATTGTTGTGATGCCCTTGGTTGTGGGGTGGGGAGGATGGAAGCCAGCCTCACACGCACCCCACAGGAGGAGGCTGGCTTGGGATCACTTTGTGGGGTCCTTGCAGCTGTTGGATTGACTAGAGGCCACATGGCAGATTCTTCTGACAAGGGTCATAGATTCCAAAGTGACCACAATTGGTGGCCAAAATTGAACCATCTTTTGATTTTTTTCCCTTTGGAGATGGGGACCATGCTGGGCATTTCTCTTCTTTGGGAAGTTTTTGTCTTCTGCTATTGACGCTGTGCAAAGGCCAGGTATGGAGTAGATAGCTATGCCCTCTTTTTGAGAATATCACTGTAACCAAGAAATGTTCCAAGAGTGTGTGGAAGCTAGACCCTGGGCTTCAGAGAACAAAGGAGCACTTATTTAGTTCCACAACAGACCCCCCCCCCCCACTGTCTTGGCATCTTCCCTGCATCTTTATAGTGAAGGCATGACCTATGTGGTGGGGACTGAGCCCCAGCACATCCCATCACAACAGCCCAATCATTAGCACCTTTCAGAAGTGATGGAGCAGGTGCAAGAGGAAATCCTCCACAGTGGAGACTTTGTCACTTGGGGTGACCACTGCAAGAGTGAGCCCTGAAGACCTTGGCCTCTGGGAAGCATCACTGACTGGGCACTAAGTCCTTTGCCGAGTTTACCCTGGGACCATGCCTCCCCGGGCTATTCCCTGCCAATGACCTGTCTAGGAGAGCTGGGATTCCTTTGTCAGCTACCTTGGACTCAAAGACTCCCCAGTGGTTTTGCCAAAGCTCCCTTTGACAGCACGGTAGTTTAGGGCATTTCCACCTAACCTCCTTCTTTCCTTCCCTCCGGGTCAGACTTGCACTGTGGTCTGATGACCCCCTAGCCTTCCTTGGTTCCCTTCTTATTTCCCTTAATGCAGGCATTTCCTTTCTTAAAATCCTTGCGTTTTAATTCCATCCTGGAGACGGAGGAGCTGAACTAGCATAAATTGCTGTTTCATCTTGCAAAATAGAAAAGGGTTTGAGAGGGTCCAGTCAGGCAGCACTGGTGATGGAATACCTCAAGCAACAATTTGAACATGACCAAAGGGTACACATGGGTAGCCCCAGGCCTCCTGCCAGCCCTATTCAGGAGGGCCCTTATTTTGGCTGCTGGGATATTTCTAATGCCCTGGGGACAGTTAACTAGGGCTTGGAGAACATGGAGAAGCTGACGGTTGCCTAGGGCTAGTGTGAAGGGCCAGATGCCTGTTCCTATAGTGCATTGTTGGGACAGACAGTGTAGTGCATTGTTGAACCTGTAGGCACTGGCCCCAGTGGGCAAGAGGTCACTCCACCTTGCTGGCCAGCAGTGACACGGGGTTTACCTACTGGGATTTCTGACCTCATAATCCTGCTGTGAAGAGGCACAGGGAAGCCTATGGGAAGAGGCGAAGGGATGGCTGAGTCATAAACCATCTTTTCTCCATTCTTCTTCCTTTCTTCTTGTTTCTTTCTCTTTCCTTCTTCCTCAGCTCAGTTTTTTCTCTCTTTTCTTTCTTGCTTTTCCATCATGCAAATCTCAAAGTAAGGCAAGACAGAAAACCTGCTCCCATATTTTCCTTATTAAAATCACACGAGTGGGCTGGTGGTCAAAGGTTGACCTTCTGAGCTCCTCTCCCTGAGGTTTCTAGGGGGCATTTCTGTGCTGCAGCGGGTTAAGGGAGGACTGGCTTCCGTTGGCATTGGGTAGATGGGGGAATTTCCACTGTGAGAGCTAAAATATGCTGATATCTAGTTTACACCACGTGGACTGGAAAGTCATGTGAATTGCAAGAGGCAAATAGTTCTGATGCTTTTGTGTTGCCTTGGGTGAATACCAAGTGGTTTCTGCATTAAAAAAAAATGCCTGGGAGAATTGGGCCAATTGCTTGCTATAGACAGAGGGAAAAGTCCTTTTTTGCTAATTTGAGACTATTAAAGTACAATCTGGGCACTGAGTTTCAAATTCACTGCCAAAAAAATATAGGTCTTATACCCTCATCCTATTTTCCTATCACCTAACTTTGTCTTGGCCATCAAAGAGCGTGATCGCTTCGGCTCCAGAGCTCCCAAGATTGATGCTGTGCCCTGCACACTGGTACATTTTAATATAACAACTCTAAGCTGGAGCACAGGTACAGATGCAAGAAGGGTGGGCAGAGAGAATGTTTTGTGTTCTTTGGCACGAGTTGAAGTTACCAAATCTCTGCAGGAAGAGATTGGGGTGCGAGGAAATACTTGAAGAAGAAATAAAACAAAAGAAAACAAAAACCCAGGGAATTTACTGTGGAGTTCTACTAATATTCAAGACTTCTCATTTTTCTCCACTTTTTCATCAGTCAGACACTTTTTAAATCAATTGGAGGATTCTTTTCCTTTTCTCACTCTGCTTTTTTTTTTTTTTTTTTTTTATTCCACCCTCAGAAATCGTTGCCTCCTGCAATGGTAGCTTCTTTTAGTAACTCTCCCATCCTTAACAGGGTCACTCATTCTTAAGCTTTGCCATTAGTCATTGACTTAGAAATAAATTTTGGGAGAAGAGGTGGGGAAAGCCAGATTGCTCAGCTGGTCATATATCTGTGCTGTTTTTCGTCCCTGGCAAGGGGGTGAGGAGTTCCCAGCTGATTTAGAGTGTGATGGTGTCATCGTCAAGGTATATTTTCATTGTGAGAGAAACATGAGAAGCAGAGCAAAGCAGACTTGCTGCGGCCTGGGCATGGTTGTCTGCACGGCCCCCTCAGGAAGGCGTCGTCCAGGCTGGACATCAACATGCTCCCAGGGCTAAGCGCAGAGTCCTCTCAACAAGGGAACAAACCCACCTTCGGCGGAAAGCCTGGAAGCTCCTCGGGATTGCGTGGCACCTTTCCGGGGTGTTGAGTCTGGAGCCACTTGCCTGGGCTGGCATGCAGGCTCACCACATCCCAGCTGTGTGACAACGGGCAAATGATTTAACCTCTCAGAGCCTCAGTTTCCACATCTCTAAAATGGGAATCATAGTATCAGAGAACTATAGCAAGGATTTAGTGGGTGAATACATTTAACACTGCCTCACACTAAATGTCAACTATTATTATGATCGTTATTATTTCTAAAGGAAGAAGTGTGGCCTTCTAGGCCGGGGAGCGTTGGTGGAGTTAGACATCGGAATGGGCCAAATTGGAGAGCCAGAATCACCTGTACAAGCTCTTCCGGAGAAAATAACTTGCAAATCCAGTCTTTAATGACTCACTTTTTTTTTTTTTTCAGGGTCTTGCTTTGTCGCCCAGGCTGGAGTGTGGTGGCATGATCTCGGCTCACTGCAACCTCCACCTCCCGGGTTCAAACGATTCTCATGCCTCAGCCTCCTGAGTAGCTAGGATTATAGGCATGTGCCACCACACCCAGGTATTTTTTTTTTTTTTTTTTTTTTGTATTTTTAGTAGAGACAGTGTTTCACCATGTTGGCCAGGCTGGTCTCAAACTCCTGGCCTCAAGTGATCCAGCTGCCTTGGCCTCCCAAAATGCTGAGATTACAGGTGTGAGCCACCACACCTGGCCCAATGACTCATTTTATGAGTGTCATCTACAGGCAGAAGACACTTCATAAACATGCTCGAATTCTCATAACAACACCAGGTGGAGGACATGATCATCCCCATATCACAGATCAAGAAACTGGGGCTCAGGCTGCCAAGAACCTTGCCCCCAGGCAGTGGAGGAGTGAGAATTGGACTGAAAATTGGCACACCACCTCTTGCCACAGCTCCTAAGTCAGGACTAGCCAGTGCAGTCACTTGGAGGTGCTTACAGTGACTCAACTCTGGACATACACAATTTTGCACAGGCAAAAGTAATCGAAGGTTACACAATGTCTTTGCTTGGAAAGAGCCTTAAATGTGTTATACATAGTACATCTAAGAATTAATTCACCAGCAAATGAAGTGTGCCTTCTGGAACCCAAGGCAGCCCTTAATAGCCCATAACCAAACCATGCATGAGGCTGAGGTGGTTTAATAATGGGTGGATGAGGGTGGTGAAGACGCAGTATTCTGAGAAATTGAAATTGACATCCCACTTGTGCGCTGGAAATGAATAGACTTGCCACGGGATCTAGAAGGAGAGTCTCTGGGAGTGTAGCATCTCTTCTCTGGTTTCTGGGCAGCTGCTTGGCTGTCACGGCCACTCTTGTGGTTCTCTCTCTCTCTCCTCCCTCCTCTCTTCCTAGGTCTCTCCTCCCACCTCAATGACCATGTGATTCCTCAGGCTAGATTTCCCTACATGCAGTGTGAGGGCGTCTGTGTGCGGGTGTGTACACGTGTGGATGTGTGTGTGTGTGTAAGAGGAGAGGCTCTGATAGTCCTCCCGACAGGGCTGGAAGCAGGACGCGAGTGTCCATAAAAAGCACACAGACGCCAGATGGCACATGTCCTTTGCATTTGATCAAAATGCCACATGCCGTGTCTTCTTGCCCTATTTCACATTCTTATAGTGAAATTGAGCCATTTGAATGTAAATTTAGGGAGGAAACAATCCTGTGTTTGGTGCATTTATCTAATACAGAGATGGGCACAAAGCTGCATTTCTGATGAGTGGGTTCCCTGACTCTCTCTGCAGCTTTCTCCTCTTCTCATTCTAGGCAAGATTTTCATAAAGCCTGGGGCCATAGCTGCATCTGGACTTTGCAATAGCATAGGCCCCAAAGTGTCCTCTTTCTATCATGGAGTTCGGAGTTAGGTTTCTCTCATGTACAACCAGAGGAGACCTGTCCAGTACAATATGAAACAGTGGGGAGACACTAATATTGTAAAATTTCATGGGCAACCTTTGCATAGTACATCATACTTTGTAAATAATGACACTGAACATTTCTAAGGTGCTTACTACGTGCCAGGCACGGTTATGAATCCATTACACAGGACAACCAAAGATGGGTTCTGTGATTATCCCCATTTTACAGAAAGAAAACTGACAGCCAATGGGCCGGGCGCGGTGGCTCACGCCTGCAATCCCAGCACTTTGGGAGGCCGAGGCGGTGGATCAGGAGGTCAGGAGATCGAGACCATCCTGGCTAACACGGTGAAACCCCGTCTCTACTAAAAATACCAAAAAAATTAGCCAGGCCTGGTGGCGGGCGCCTGTAGTCCCAGCTACTCGGGAGGCTGAGGTAGGAGAATGGCGTGAACCTGGGAGGCGGAGCTTGCAGTGAGCCGAGATCGCACCACTGCACTCCAGCCTGGATGACAGAGCAAGATTCTGTCTCAAAAAAAAAAAAAAAAGAAAAGAAAGGAAAAAAAAAAGAAAAAAGAAAACTGACAGCCAATGAAGTTAAGGAAATTGACTAAGTTTCTACAGCTAACAAGAGACAAGAGTCAAAATTAGAATCTAAATGAACTGGCTCTGATCCCTGACTACTCAGCTATGCTGCCTCTTCCACTCAGAGTGAGGACAGTTATCGTGTCCTTTGCAAAATGCTGGAGACTTCACGAAGTAATGAGATTCACCCAAGATCATGCAGCCAGAGAGTGATGGAACCAAGACCCAAGGCAGACCTTTGGATTCCAAAGTCCTGCCTTTTATGTCACACTCCATTGGCTCACTTGGAAAGGGTAATATGCCACCTATAGTTGTGGAGGGAGACAGCTGTGGAGATGTCCACCAGGCAGGTAGAACGTTGGACTTGGATCTTAGGTGCTTGGTGATGCAGTAGAGAGAAGCTTCTGGGAGTGATTTGTGAGCCAGAGAGAGCAAGTTAGGCCAGAAAGCAGGCAGCTGGGAAGCTGTGACAATGTCTAGGGACAGAGCTTGATGGGGAGTAAGTGACTCAGCACACATGAGATCGGAGGAGAAAGGAAGATTATGGGCAGGAAGGCTCCTGAAGGGTTCTGGAATGGCAGGCACAGGCAGTCAGAGGGCAGCCACTGGACATGGGGCATCTTGGTCAAAGGGTGACAAAGAAGGTTTCAGAAAGCAAGAGTGGCAGAGAACTGAAAATATAAGGTAGCAAGAAAATGCAGTCATCTGGGTCTTTTTCATGTGAGCTAACCCAAGTCACCCGACATCCCAGGACTCAGTCTGCCCCTCTGTGAAATGGAGAAGTTGTGTAAGGCCTCTCTCCCCTTTGCATTAGACCTCACTTCCCACACCTGTCCACAGGGCCTGCTCAGATGCAGCTCTTCATTGTCCCCTGTGGTTTTGTTTTGAGCCTGACTCATGTGCCCTCTCCATTGCTTATTAATGCTTTCCTTAAAAAGAAAAAGAAAGATCAACAATGGTGTTGCCCCTCTGTGAAATTAACAGCCCAGGGAAGAGTCTCGCCTGCCCGAGGGCAACCTTGCGTGGCCAGCGTTGGTGGTCTCTGCTCTCATCTGGCTACCTCATCATTGGGACAAGTATAAAGATTTAATTTCCAGGCCTTCAACATCCAGAAACTTCTGTGCTGGTAGCTACTAGTGACCCTCTAGGGAAATCTTACCAAACTGATTACAAGCTTTACAAACTTTATTTTAAATTGGAAACATATATTTCCCTACGTACAGATGAGTGGCTTTGCATCTGAATGGCTAACAGCCGCCTACTTGATATTCTGGTCTAATGGGTGACTCTGAATTGCATCCTATTGGTGCTTCTCAAAATGTTTTATGTTTACTGAATACCCAGGACTTTTGAATGAGTCCTGGTGAGTTCCTGACAGTGTTTATTTTTAAACTTTATTTCCCCCTTTTTGGGGGCTAGGTTAATCTCAGTTCTAAATTACAAAGATTCTGCCAAGGAAGAGAGGAAGGCTAAATATTTCTTGTACGTATATCCTGCTTCTCAGCATGTTTGAAAGTGTAAGTGGGGTGCCCTGGTCCACTTGTGGAGTGATTTGCTGGAAGGGGAAATTGCAGCTTTTCTGATGAGGGGAGACAGAGCCTTACTTTTCCAGGTCTGTGGGAAGAGAGAAGAAGGATAGGGGTGGAGAGATTGGGAGTGCTGACAAGGCCTGTCAGCTGAAAGTTCACTTCCTCACTAACTAGTATCAGTTAGTTAGGGCTGCCAAAACAAATACCACAGACTGGGGGGCTTAATTTATTTCTTCATAATTCTGGAGACTAGAAGTTCAAGATCAAGGTGTAGGCAGGGTTGGTTTCTTCTGAGACCTCTCTCCTTGGCTTAGATGGCATCTTTCCCCTGTGTTCTCACGTGGTCTTCCCTCTGTGTGTGTCTGTCTCTTCCCCTTCCTATAAGGAGACCAGTCAGATTGGATCAGAGTCCATTCTAATGACCTTGTTTCAATTTACGTAAAGGCTCTCTCTCCAAATATGATTATACTCTGAGGTACTGGGTGTGAGGACTTCAACATATGAATTTTTGGTGTTACATAGTCCAGCCCATAACAACCTTCTACCCATTAGAAATTCAGTGGGGTTAAGGCACTCTTGGAGGGCACCTGTCATTCATGCCAGGGCAGTGGCCCTCATCCTTTTTGGCACCAGGGATCAGTTTTGTGGAAGACAGTTTTTCCAAGGACTGGTGGGAGGGATGATGGGGGAGATGGTTTCGGGATGAAACTGTTCCATGCCAGATCATCAGGCATTAGTTAGATTCACATAATAAGGACACAAACTGGATCCCTGGCATGCACAGTTCACAGTAGGGTTTGTGCTCCTCTGAAAATCTAATGCTGCTGCTGATCTGATAGGAGGTGGAGCTTAGGCGGGGGTAATGCTCACTCTCCCACCACTCACCTCCTAGTGTGCAGCCCAGCTTCTAACAGGAGGTGGACACGTAGAGGTTTATGGCCCAGGGGTTGGGGACCCCTGTGCTAGGGTGTGAATTGCTCAGTTTCTTCTTCTCCCAAGCACCTGGCTGAGATCAGCCACAGTGACTTTAGTATTTTTGGAGAGTAGACTTTGGAGAAGGATATTTCCAGGAAAGGCGCCATAACTGGGAATTTGGGAGAGCACGGGAGAAGTGGTCCAGGTTTGACTGAGCTGAGAAGCTGGTATTAGAGTAAGAGTAAGTGGAGGTTAGGGCAGAAAGAAGGAAGAGACGACACCATGCCTAGAATTAGGCTCTCAGAACCTTAGGCTGTTACAACCAGAAGGGATCACTGGAGATCATTCTCCCTGCAGTGTTCCTGGGCTGGAAGTCTTCTCTTCACGGGGCGTGGAGAAGACTCATTTCTACAATCTCCATTCACTACACACCACCTGGCAACTGGCAGCTGTCCACAATATTGAATATGGAGAGGACAGGTCAGGAAGGCACATGTGTGGAGGGAAGTATGTTTAAACGGTGGCTAATATAGAAGATATCTCCTATTTGTTATCTGTTCATCAATCTCTCTTCCTTTTTTCTGGCAGCATACCCTATTTCTTTGACACCAGAAGTGGGTATGTGACCCAGGATGGGTAAGTAATTTCACTGTTGTGACCATGGTCACTGTTCTGAGAGGTACACTCAAAGTGAGCCAAGCTGAGCTAACTTGTGTTTTCCTGCGGTTTTGAAATTGGAGCTGGGAGGAAAGCTCTTCCTCTCTGGTTGGAGAGCTGCTAAAGATGTGAATCAGAGCTGCTCCCATGAACCCACCCCAGTGAGAAAGTGGATTGGCTGGGTGAAGTCCACACAGAAAGAGAAACTGAGGCCAGAGCACAGTGGGTGAACCCCGATGGGGTCTGAGTCCCCAGCTTGGTGGTCTGCATGGCTGTCTCCTCTTCTGCCTGTCCTTCTCTTGGTTTGCTCCCATGAACTTAGCTTGGATTTCTGCCACTTGGATTTCTGCAACCAGAAGAGTCCTGACTAATTCAGGTAGAGCTTGGGTTGCATTAAATCTTGTGAAGAATATAAGGAGAATGAAAAGGGTTGGAAAGCTATGTCATGAGCAGGAAGAATGAGAAAAGGAATCAGTCCATGACCCAGAGAAAATGGCACAGTGCCATCTGATGATTAAGAAATATCAAAACACCTTAAATTATCTTTGGTCATTACTTCCTGAACAAGAATCTTCTTCAGATTTGAGAGGAGCAAATAAACTTGGCTAAAAGGGAAATTGAAATCCAAGATAAACAAAAAAATAGTAAGAAAAGACCACCAACATTTGAACAAGCTTATTTGAGCCCTGCTGAGTCATCCCAGTGGAGTGGACACCTTTCCATGTAATTTGGAGACAAGTTCTACTTTTGGAGGAATTGTGACAAGGGGGTGACATGCTGTAAAAGTGGAATGAGTGTTGGAGCAATTGTGGAAAGGTGTGGGGAATCCAGGGTGGAGGTCTTAGACCCTCCAGGGAAATATCACACCTTGATGTTAGCAAGGTGTTCCACAGAGCCCTTCATGACCAGCTTGTGGCTGAACCTCCCGTCTCAGACAACTAGAAATGGAGAAACAGCAGCATTGCTCAGTGGGTGGGGAGTAATGAGAGGGGGTGACAAGGGAATGAATTTTGTTTTGGCCAGGCTGCTTTCGAGGTGCCTGCAGACCATCTGTGTGTGGCTGTTCAGATGGCAAATCAAACATTTTGATCTAGAGCTCAGAAGAGAAGTTGGGGCTGGTGAGGCAGTTCTGGAGATGGTGAGTAGAAAGGGGGAAGGCGAGTAGAAAGGGAGAAGGCAGATGGTAAATGAAGCCCCCTGGGGATTCCACACATAGAGAAAAGAGCAGGTGCAAAGCCAGAACCTTGGGACAGCTTACATTTGAGGTGGAAGAGAGGAGTGTGTGTGGTGTGTTGGGGTCGGGGGGTGGTGTGGAAGAGAAAGAGGGAGAGAGAAGGGAGGTTCACAGACAAGAAGGACTGGGGGTGGCGAAAGGGAAGACAGCCTCCAAAAAAGGAGGCAGTGGTCAAATGCTACAGGATGGCACCGCTAATAAGAAAGATGATCCTTGGTTCTGGATGAGGAGGTCACTGGTGAGCTTTGAGAAATCTGTTTCAATTAACAGTGATATAAAAGTTGAATAGAAAGAGGGAGTGGATGATGAAAAATATCTGCTCCTTTCCTTCCTCTCCCAGTCACTGTCTTTCCTCACTTCTCATCTCTTATCTGCCCTTCAGTAGTCTTTCAACAGGGTCCTGCTGTGGCTTTCTTCCTGCGTCCACACCAGCTTCCACGCTGCCCCCGGGCTTCCCTTCCCAAAGCACGGCCTAAGGAAGAACATGTGACCCCAACCCTGGTATTTTAGTTGGAGAAATGCTGACTTCAGAGTTCATGCAAGTGAATCCTGACATCTCAGCAGCCTAGCATCCTGTAACTTCCTCACTCAGGAAAAGTCCCTTGGGAAGTGGGGCTGGGTGGGAGGCGGTGGTGTGCTCCCCGGCACACAATCAACCAAGGATGACGTTGGTGGAGGTTCTGTTGTCTCCATGGTGTGCTCCAAGCTTGCCATGGGTGTTGCTATCCAAACTAGCAGAGAGAGAGTGTGTCCAGGCAGAAACCCCTGGATGGAGGCCCAGTCACGGCCTGAGGAGGTGGGATTCAGGCCAGTCCTGGAAGTGGTGTACATTACATCACTTCTACTACCTTCTGTTGGCCAGCATTGAGTCACATGGTCAGACTTAACTGTGGGAGAAGCTGGGGGAATGCAGTCCAGCTGAGTCACGCGAGGAAAGGAGAAACGTAGCCAGGCTCTGGTAGTCATGACCTTCCAGGCCTTGCAAACTTGAACCCAGTCTGCTTTTGCAGTTCCATCTTCTTGGAGTTTTACCCAACTCCAAGGCATAAGAGAGCATAACTTAACTGCTCTTTAAACATACCACGTACATTCACTTTCCCCCTCCATCAAGAATATCCCTTTTTTTGAGACAGGGTGTCACTCTGTCGCCCAGGCGGGAGTACAGTGGTGCAGTCTCAGCTCACTGTAGCCTCTACCTCCTGGGCTCAAGCAATCCTCCCACCTTAGCCTCCCAAATAGTTGGGGCTATAGGCATGAGCCACTGCACCTGGCCTAAGAGTATTCCTCCTCCCAATACCTACTGACTTGTTGAAATTTCACTCATGCTCTGAGCTAACCAGGGGCATGCCACTGGTTTTACAGAGCCTTCCTCTGAGTTGCAATGATTTCCTTCCTTTAGTAATTTGTTAGCTTCAGACCCTGTCACTCCTTGCCTTCTGCTGGTATTGTAGTTACACATGTTCCCGTGGCCTTCTGTAGGCACTGACTGCATACTCATTCAGGGCATGGTTAAGTTATAGTTATCTTGCTCACTCTATAATTATGCTAACTATAGGGCCTACCGTCCCAAATCAGAGCGTGTGGTCTGAGATGTCTTCCTGTACATGCACCAGGATCAAGTGGGTAAAATACTGGATACCGGCAGTCTTCAGGAATATCCCGGAACAGGATCCTGAAGATGCAATAGAAACCCAATGTATATTGTTGGTCTGGAATGGAATTGAATTACTGTTATCACTGAGTAACATACAAAGCAAGAGAAACTTGCAGGGACTTTTCAGATCATGCCTAAGCTGGCTTGGGACATTTCCCAGGGCACTGGTTTACCCGGCTGATTCCTAATACCCCTAGACTGACTCAGCCATACTGAAATGCCCAGACATTTCATTGAAAATGTACAGAAATCAAATACAGCAGAAACGTGATGTTTCATGCCTGGCGTTTTGTGCTTGTGCGTGACCATTTGAATTGGCACTCCTGGGTTCTGAGATGACTTGAAGACGAATGGTTTTATCTCGGGTCTATTATGGTTCGTTCAGCAACTGGAAGCTTGTTTACAGCTCTGTGGCCGAGGGCCTGGGAACTGTCTGTGAATTATTTTGTCAACAAGTCAACCAGGGATGGCTGGCTTTGAGTCTGCTTTTTGCTTATATTTGACCCTCAATTATGAGATGTTCATACAAGGAAGGCATTATTTTCATAATAAAAATATTTGCAGGCATCTGTTCCATTCATGGCTGAGATTTTATTGGCATTCATTGGAGTTGAAGTGAGAAGGAGCAAATGAATTGGTTGAGCTGGGGCTTGGCCTCTGAGGGGAAGGGTCTGGTGTCGCAGTGTCCTGGGTGGGCTGCTGTCTGGCGGGACGGAAGATCACTCCCCAGCCTGCCACCACGTAGTCCTCCTCCCTGAGCTGTGTGACAGAGAATGTGGTTAAAGGATGAATGAGTCGTGTGGAACTGCCACGTGGCTGGTCCTCCTTCCCCAGATCCTGAGAGAGCCTGCGGGGAGCTCGGTGGGTATTTGTTAAAGGACCCTCCCTCCAGCCCAATGCCCCAGATTTTCCTTTTCCCACATTCCTGTTAAAATAGCAGATGTTCCAAGACACGCCTCTGTGTGCCTGTGCCCGCTCCAGTTCCTGTCTCTGGAGTGCGTCCCCCAGCCCCCAACCGTCTGACCCAGCTAGAATCCAAAACAGTCTTCAGTCCTCTCCGGTAACACTTCCTTCATTCTTCTTCATGTTGGCCTCACCCATTTGTTTATTTATTTACTTGTTTATTTATTTATTTAGAGACAAAGTCTGGTGCAATCTTGGCTCACTGCAACCTCTGCCTCCCAGGCTCAAGCCATCCTCCCACCTCAGCCCCCACCCCGAGTAGTTGGGACTACAGGCGTGTACTGCAACCCCTGGCTAATTTTTGTATTTTTTGTAGAGACGGGGTTTCACCACATTGTCCAGGCTGGCTTCGAACTCCTGAGCTCAAGCAATCCTCCCGCCTCAGCCTCCCAAAGTGCTGGGATTACAGGCGTGACTTGCTGCATCCAGTCTGCACTCAACCAATTATGAACTCAGAGTTCTGGAGTCATTAAAAATTTTTTTTATTTTTGGTAGAGAAGGGATCTTTCTGTTTCCCAGGCTGGAGTGCAGTGGTACGATCATGGCTCACTGTAGCCTCAAACTCCTGGGCTCAAGTGATCCTCCCATCTCAGCCTCCCCAGTAGCTGGGACTATAGGCATAAGCCACCATGCTCAGCTAAGTTTTAAATTTTTTTTTCTTTTAGAGATAGGGTCTAGCTATTTTGCCCAGGCTGGTCTCAAATTCCTGCCTCAGCCTCCCAACAGGGAAGACAGGTGCCTATGAGCATGTACAGCTGGGTTCATCTTTAGTATCTGTTGCTGCTGCTGCTGTTGCTTTCTAGACACCAGGCCGGGAGCTTCACCTCTCTCAAGGCAGACTGCCTAACTGAGGGCTTCCCTGGCCTAGGCTGTGAAAAGGGAAGAGTAGTAGCCCCTGCCTCCTGGGACTGCTGGGGGGCTATGCAGGTAAACCACGGAAGAGCACATGCTCAGGGCCTGCATGTGGCTGGGAGCTGGCTCAGGACTCCTGGGAAGAGGCAGCTCACTTTGCACATAAATAGGCAGTGAGAGAGGCGGGGGACGCACGCAAAGCTCAGAGCCCAGGTACGTTGGGAATGGGCCATGGAGTCGTGTGTGGTGGTTGGTGGGAGCCAGGGCTGCTGCTGGTTCTCTCCTGATAGCTGATGGCCATGGTGATGGGGGGCAAAGTCCAAATGGCTTGTCTGGGCAGAAGTCCCTGTGGGGGCCGATCCTGGGCCAGAGGAGGTGGTGCTCATCCTCATAGAGAAGAGCTTTCCTGCAAAGAGAGCTGTCCACAGATGGACCGTGGAGCTCCCTGGCCAGAGAATGGGAGGAAAGCTGAGTCTCCACAGGGTCGGGCCCTGGGAGCACAGTCACCGTCTCCTGGCTTGTCCCCAGCGCTGCTGGAAGGGTTGTACTGTACAGTGGAAGAAGAATGTAAATATTGTTGCACACAGGGATTAGTTTTACTGGTAGACGTCATGGTCCTCCTCCCCCTTTAAGAACAAGTGTTGGGTGTGGGGTGGGGGCAGATCAGACCCTGCCTGTTGGAGACAACAGCAGAGACAGAGCTGTGGGAGGAAGGGAGGCCAGGACCAGCCAAGAGGGCTGGCAGCTGACCCCCCCAATCCCTGCTGCGGGGGCGTCCTAGTGAAGTTTCTTGCCTCCTCAGCCCTCTTGTGCCCTCCCGAGGTCTTGCTGCTTTTCAACCATCTCTGGCCTGAGTAAAGGTGGGGCGTGCCCCTGGGGTGGGAGGGGGGCTGCTGGGCTGAGGATCACACACAGGGTGGACCTTTGTTTCGTGGGGCGGGGTCGGTACAAGGTGGGCCTGGCATGGAAAAAATAAAGGCCGCCAGAAGGGAGTTGGCAGGGGCCTCCCGTGAGAGCCCGTGCCTCTCAAGAGCTATTTATAAATCAGGCACAGGGCATTCAGCTTTCTGGGGCTTCCCTTCCTCCAGGGCATGGTGGGACCAGCGCTCCTGCCCGCTGGGGCTGGGGTTGCCAGGCTCCCCGCCTGGCCATGGGAGCTGCACGGTGTCATAAATGGACTCAAATGCCACAGTTAACTGTGGCTGGTGTCTATTTTATGTCAGAATATGGAGGGGTGGTGGGTGGTGGGCAGGGTGGAAGTGGAGTTTGCTTTTTTCCCCATTTGCTGAGGACATTATTTTGAACAAAAATATGTTCAGAGGGTTGAGAGAGAGCATCAAGTAAAGCTGTTTTATTGACAGTGAAATCATAGCTATTGAGGTTAACTCAGGCTGTTCATAAAAGCAACCCTGAAATAAGTGGCTTATGAAAACAAGCTGCAAAAAGAAACAAATGAGAGAGAATTCTGCAATGACCTTACAGGAAGAAAGTGTGGGCTGGGTGGAGCCCCGGACTGCAAGTGAGAAGCTCTGGGCTTAGTCCCAGCAATCGCTCTTACTGGTTGTGTGACCTTGGGCCAGTCACTTAACCACTAGGCCTCCATTTTTCCCTCTGTAAGTTCACCTAATCATCGCTGCACTGCCAGCCTCACTGAGGTGCTATAAGTCTATCTTGGTAAGCAATATTAGAATATGGGTTTTGCCCCAGCACTGTGGCTCATGCCTGTAATGCCGGCACTTTTGAGGCAGGAGGATGGCTTGAGCCCAAGAATTTGAGACCAGCCTGGGCAACATAGCAAGACCCTGTCTCTAAAAAAAAAAAAAATTAAGAAATCATGCTGCTATAAAGACACATGCACACGTATGTTTATTGCGGCACTATTCACAATAGCAAAGACTTGGAACCAACCCAAATGTCCAACAATGATAGACTGGATTAAGACAATGTGGTACATATACACCATGGAATACTATGCAGCCATAAAAAATGATGAGTTCATGTCCTTTGTAGGGACATGGATGAAGCTGGAAACCATCATTCTCAGCAAACTATCGCAAGGACAAAAAACCAAACACCGTATGTTCTCACTCATAGGTGGGAATTGAACAGTGAGAACACATGGACACAGGAAGGGGAACATCATACACCAGGGCCTGTAGTGGGGTGGGGGGAGGTGGGAGGGATAGCATTAGGAGATATACCTAATGTTAAATGATGAGTTAATGGGTGCAGCACACCAACATGGCACATGTATACATATGTAACAAACCTGCGTGTTGTGCACATGTACCCTAAAACTTAAAGTATAATAATAAAAAATGTAGGTTTTATGAAAATCCACTGCTTTTTCTTGCTGGCTGTGTGCACAATCTCTGTTCTACTTTTTGAAAACTGGCATCTTGCTTCTCCTGCGTCATGCCTGTCTATGATGCTGTTTCTCTGTCTCCTCAAACAGCCATTTGCTCTTGCCTCATGGCTGACTTTGGGGTGGTGCTGGGGAGGCTGGCTTTCTTAAGAGAAGCATGTCAAAATTTCTGTCTCTCTACCCCTCTGTCTGTCTCCCTGTCTCTCTCCCCACTCTTCTCATTCTCTCTGTGGTTTGAAGGATCAAATTCAACAGAAACTTCATCCTTCCAGTTGCTCCAGCCCAAAGCCCTGGATCCCCCAGGACTCCTTCTGTCTTTCTCACCCCAATTCAATCCACGAGTAAATCCTGTAGACTGCATCTTTCAGGTTTGCCCAGAATGTAAGCCCTCCTCCTCCACGGCACCACCTCATCTGAGCCGCCATCATCTCCTGTCCGGATTGCTGCAATAGCCTCCTAAAGGGTCTGCTTCCACCGTCACTCCTTCAGTGCATTTTCAACATAATAGCAGGGTGATCCTGCAAAAATGTAAGCCAGATCCTGCCACTCCTGTGCTGCACTCTCTTGAGTCACAGTCGAGGTCTGGCCCCTCATTTCCTACTCTCCTTCCTGTTACCTGCCCTCTCTCAGTCATACACTCCTCTGTCTCACCCCTGCACATGCCAGTGGTGTTCCCACCTCAGGGCCTTCGCACTTCCTGCTCCCTCTGACTGCGCTGTTCTTCCTCCAGTCAAAAATGGGTCTCTTTCTCTCACCTCCTTCAGGTCTTCCTGAAATGTGAGGTCCACCCTGACCATCCTACTTAAAATGGCATCACCCACTTCCCCTGGGTCTTTCTTGTTTTAGTTTTCTCCGTAACAGTTACCACCATCTATCATGCTGTGTCTTTTACTTATTTACTGTGTGTCCCTCCCATACCCACCCTAGAATGTAAGTTCCATGGGGCAGCAATTTTTCTTAATTGTGTTGACTGTCCATTCTCCTTTAACATCTCCCCTTATAAGAGGAGTTAGGGAGTAATCCCTCATTTTCTTTTGTCTGGAAGAATTTTTCTTTTGTCTGGAATAATTTCTTTTGTCTAGATGATCTGGTCCTTGAAAATTTCACCTCACCTGTAAACCCATGTGGGCTTGGTACTTTTTTTGTGTGTGTGAGAATAATTTTTCTTTAATAATTATAGCATTATTCAAGTTTTACCTTTTGTTTTTTTGCTTAAGTCAGTTTTAATTATGTTTTGTAGATATTTAAGTTTTCACAATTTTTGGCATATTGTTTTTGGTCATATTCTCTTATTATGTATTATGGATACTTTATGTATAATAACACCCCCCATTTCATTCATAATATTACTTATTGTGACTTCTATCTTCTTGTCTTGACAAATCTTGAAAAGTTTATCTGTATTGTTAGTTTTAGTGAAGAACCAGTTCTTAGCCTTTTAATTCTTCTCCATTGTATTTCTGTTTTCTACTTTGTTGATTTCGGCTCCTATTTTTATGTTCTGAATTCTAATTTCTTTGAGTTTGTTGGTTCCCCCTCACTTCTTAAGACTAATACTTAGCTCAGTAATTTTGGGATTTTATTTCATTCTAATATAAGCAATTATCTATTAACTTCCCTCAAAGTACACGTTGGCTGCATCCGAGCAATTTTGATATTTGCTATTTTTATTGTCATTCAGTTTTAGATATATTAAATTTTTTATTATGATATTTCCCCTTTAACCCATGTGTTGTTTAGCAGTACTGCTAAATATGTAGTCATTTAAAATGTATACTTTAAACTTCTAATTTAATTTCACTGTGGTCAGAGTTCCTAGTCTGCTTCATATCTAAGTTCAAAATGTGTTGAGACTTTCTTTATGGCTTAGTGCATGCTCAAATTTTTGCATATATTCCATGTGTTCTTGAGAAAAATGTATATTCTCTAATACTTGAAGGAACTCAATATATCCATTAGATGTCAGCTGAGTGGGTCATAACTTGAAATTGAGTGGTTCATATTTTAAATACCCTTGCTGATTTTTTGTCTTCTTCATCTATCAGTAACTGAGAAAGCCATGCTAAATTCACTTAGTTCCAAAAAATTTTACCTAATATACTTGAGGCTATTTTATGTTGTGCATTTATGTTTAAAGTTGTTGTCTCTCTTTTTTTTGACAGTCTTGCTCTGTCTCCCAGTCTGGAGTGCGGTGGCATGGTCTTGGCTCACTGCAACATCCGCCTCCCAGGTTCAAGTGATTCTCCTGCCTCAACCTCCTGAGTAGCTGGGACTACAGGTGCTCACCACTATGCCTGGCTAATTTTTGTACTTTTTAGTAGAGACAGGGTTTTGCCATGTTGGCCAGGCTGGTCTCGAACTTCTGACTTCAAGCGATCTGCCCATCTTGGCCTCCTAAAGTGCTGGGATTACAGGCGTGAGCCACCATACCCGGCTTGTTCTCTTCTTGATGAATTAAAGTTTTACTACTTTGTAGTGATCATCTGGATCCCTAATAATGTTTCCTGTCTAGGAGCCTGGCTCATATGATACTAATATGCTACACAGCTTTCTTTTTGTTCATATTTGCCTACCATGTCATTTTCCATCCTTTTGCTTTCAACCGTTGTATGTCCTTATGCTTGAGTGTCTCTTATAAATAGCACATATCTGGATTTAAAAAATTCAATTTGTTAATCAAGTGAGTGGTGAATTCCTTCCAAATACATTTATTATTTATACTTATTATATTATATATTATAAATATTATAATCATTTATAATTATTTAATTATTGATATATTAGACCTGTTTCTACCTTATCTCAAGTTTTCTTTTTTTATCTTTTCTTGCTTTTGAAAAAAATGAATATTAATTTCCCTCCCTATGAGAGAAGAACTTGAGTTTAGCCATCCTTCTTACCCCTGGCCTCTCTTGAAGAGGATGTGTTCGTCACTTGTCTTGTTGATTCCGCCTCTGAGCTTGTTTTCCTGAGAGAGTACTGTACTGGTTTTTCCTCCAGCTCCACACCGGAGAGTTCCCAGGGGCTCAGGGAGGAGTGGGTGAATGCATGAGCCCTCAGGGGGTACTGAGCTCCCTACTCTGAAAAACAACTCCTAAAATCAGGTCCTGACTTTTGCCCTCTAGAGAGAAGCAGAATTAGCAGAGATAGATGCTCTTAGAATATAATTCTCTAGCCCTGGGATTTGGAGGAGAAGGAGTGAGAAGCCTGCAGCTTTAAAATTTCAACTTATATATTTTTTCACCTCCTCACCCAGATTGAGTTTCTGCAAGGTCTGATTTTATTCCTGAGGACACGTGAAGCAGAGGCTCGAGGGCAGGAGCAGAACCCTGAGGATTCCTTTCCCATGTTATCGTCTGTAGCTGCTCTTGCTCTAAGCCCAAGCCTCCTCCTACAGCCACACATGTCCATAAAAGCACCCCCTTTTACTCTTCGGTTTCTTAAAATGTCTCAGTGCACATCTTCTAAGTTCCCAGGTTACCTTTGGGAAAGGGCCTATGCTGGAGATTGACAGCCCCTTGAAAAAAATCCTGCAAGTCCCTTTCTCTGTGTGGAGTGCTCTCTTTTTGCTGCCACCCTACATTCCAGCCACGCTGGCCTCCCCGAGGAGCTCGGCCTGCACCTTGGAGCTGGTGCCCTTCGGGCTGCCCTCAGCTGCTCCTCTTGTTTTTCTCTCCTTAGCCTTTCCTTTATTCTGCAAAACCACATTCCACTCAACTCACGACTTATCCTGCAGAGCTTTTCCCAGATCATAGCAACTCTTGATCCAATGCACTCCACCTTGACCCAGATTTCTGCTCTATGGAAACCAGGGAGAAAGGTAGAGGGGAGGAGAGAGGCAATGATGAACCTGGTCATGGCGTTTGACAGCCCCTCCCCTCCCCCACAGCATCTATTTCCACTCTGCCCCTCCAGGACAGTCTTATTCACAGCATTCTGTTACAGTGGAAGAACCATTTCCTTCAAAATCCTGATTTAAGAGCCTTCAGAGTCAGGGACACAGGGCTCAGTGGAAGGCAAGGATGATATTTGGGCTCAAAATAGGAGTTATAAGGGAACGTTGGGAAGAATGATGCTTCCTTCCATCAGCCTGCTTCCCTTGCTCTCTGCCTGGAACACCGGAAATCGGGATGTTCTTCCTACGCAGGGGGATGGAAAATTCACCCTTGGAGGGACTATAAATTCTCAAGAGAAAACACCTTCAGACATTGACATTTTCCCAAGGGAAAAATCAACTTTCTGCTGCTTTATCATTTTCCAAAGGCAACCACTCAACACGTTCTACCCATGCTTACAGGACAGCCAATTTTAAGGCCCCTATCTTAGTTAAATATGAACAAACAGCTAAGGTGATCACCATGCATCCAAGGACAACTTTCAACATGAGAGGCCGAAAGCGGCATTATCTCTAGAAGGGACACACCTGCAGGGATTGGAGGAAAAAGAATCGAATTACAACAGCGTCCTTAGAGAAGATGAACAATTCAAGAACAAGAAAAAACTCTTTGGAATTACAGATAAGAAATCTGAAACAAAGACTTCAGAAAGAGTTGGAAGATAAAGGCCCTCTCCTAGAATGAAAAGACAAAAAGACAACTATTAGATAAGATGAGAAGGTGTTTTCTGGAGTCCCAATATCTTTCTGGAGTTCTAGGAAAAGAGAATAGAGAAAACAGACAGGAAAAAATTTTAAATAAAGCATGCATGAAAACTTCCTAGAAAAGGACTTAATTTTCCAGTTTGAATGGGCTTATTATAAGAACCTAATTTAGTGACTAAAAACTTTCAGAGGAATAAAAATGGTCACAAAGAATCAGGCATTAAGATCACATCAGGTTTTTCAGTAACAATGCTGAACTAATTCAAAAAATTGAATATTTCTAAAAATCTGCAGAAAAATTATTTCAGTATCTGTAGAGCTTCTCATTCGATTATAATGAGGGACATGCAAAATGTGTAAGGGTGAACTCATATCTCCTGGGCCTAAACTGCTTCCTAAATTTTAAAAATCAGTTTTATTGGGGTAGGATTTATGTATGCTAAAATTCACTAATTTCTATTTTACAAGTCTACTATTTGATGAGTTTCTCTCTCTCTCTCTTTTTTTTTTGAGACGGAGTCTCCTCCGTTGCCCAGGCTGGAGTGAAGTGGCACAATCTCAGCTCACTGCAACCTCCGCCTCCCAGGTTGAAGCAGTTCTCATGCCTCAGCCTCCTGAGAAGCTGGGACTGCAGGCATACGCCACCACACCTGTGGCTAATTTTTATATTTTTAATGGAGATGGGATTTTGCCATGTTGGCCAGGCTAGTCTCGAACTCCTGACCTCAGGTGATCTGCCCACCTTGGCCTCCCAAAGTTCTGGGATTACAGGCCTGAACCACCATGCCAGGTCTTTTTTCTCTCTTTTTGAAATTAAAAAGAAAATTTCTGGCCAGGTGTGGTCGCTCAAGCCTGTAATCCCCAGCACTTTGGGAGGCCGAGGTGGGTGGATTGCCTGAGCTCAGGAGTTTGAGACCAGCCTGGGCAACATGGCGAAACCCAGTTTCTACCAAAAATACAAAAAATTAGCCCGGGGTGGTGACATGCACTTATGCTCCAGGTACTCAGGAGTCCGAGGTGGGAGGATCACTTGAGTCTGGGAGGTGGAGGTTGCAGTGAGCCAAGATCATGCCACTCCAACTTGGGTGACAGAGTGAGACCCTATCTAAAAAAAATTTTTTTTAATTTGAATTTTAAAAATAAAATTTAATTCTATTTTGTTAAATTTAATTTAATGTTACCCAGGCTGGTCTCAAACTCCTAGGCTCAGGTGATCCATCTGCTTCAGCCTCCCAGTGTTGGGGATTATAGACGTGAGCAACTGTGCCCAGTCTATTTGATGAGTTTTGACTAGTGGTTCTCAACCAGAAGTGATTTCACTCCTCCAGGAGATGTTTCGTAATGTCTACAGACAATTTTGGTGGTCACAACTTGGGAGGGGGTGTGAGTGTGATCCTCGTGTTGGATAGAGGCCAGGGCCACTGCTGAACATCCTGCAGTGCACAGTAGAGTCCTGCAACAAAGAACTATCCTGCCCAGAACATCAGCAGTGCCAAGGCTGAGAATCCCTAGTTTTGAAAATATACAATCATGTATCCACCACTACAATTATGATACAGAATGCTGCTATCACCCGAGAAAATTTCTTGGACTCCTTTTCAAGGGGATTAATTATCCTTTCATTTACTTCCTGGACCCTGACTACCACTGATCTGCTTTCCACCACTATAGTTTTACTTTTTCTAGAAGTTAATATAAATAGAGTTATATAAATAAATCAGCCCTCTGTAATCCATGAGTTCTAAATCTATGGATTCAGCCAACCATGGATCAAAAATATTTGGGCAAAAACATTGTGTCTGTACCGAACACGTATAGACTTGTTTTTTCTTGCCATTATTCCCTAACAATACACTACAACAATGATTTTTGTTTACACTGTACTAGGTATTATATGTAATCTAGAGATGATTTAAAGTATATGGGAGGATGTGGGTAAATACTACGCCATTTTATATCTGGGACTGGAGCATCAGAGGATTTTGGTATGCAAGTGAGGTCCCAGATCCATTCCCCACGGACTACATAACTATAGTCTTTTGAGCGTGATCTCTTTTATTCAGCATAATGTTTTTGAGATTCATCCATGTTGGTGCATATACCAGCCATATATTCTTTTTTACTGCTATGTATTGTTCTACTCTATGACTGTATCATAGTTTATCCATTCATCTATTGAAGGAAACTTGGGTGGGTTCTTTCCAGTTTGGGGCGATTAATGATAAAGCTGCTATGAACATTTGTGACTATGACTTTATGTGAACATATATTTTCATTTCCTTTAAATAAATGGTTAGGAATGGAATTGTTAGGTCATATAGTAAATATAAGATTAACTTTATAAGAAACTGCCAAGCTTTTTTCCAAAATGGTTGTACCATTTTACATGCATATCAAAATATATGAGAGTTCCAGTTGCTCCATTGCTTGTCAACACTTGGGATTATCAGGTTTTTAAAATTTTAGCTAATTTAATGCATATGTTGTGATATCTCATGGTATTTTTAAATTACTTTTTTTGGAATAATGTGTTGAATATCTTTTCATTTGCTTGTAAACTTTTGTATATCTTCTTTTTTGAAGTGTTTATTCAAGTCTTTCCCCTATTAAAAAAATGAGTTGTTTATATTGTTGAATATAACAATGAATGTAATAGTTGTTACATAATCTGGATACAATTTTTTTCTCAAATGTACATTTTCAAATATTTTCTCCCATTCTGTGGTTTGCCTTTTTTTGTAAACATTGTCTTCAGAAGAATAGTGGTTTTAATTTTGATAAAGTTCCACATATTAATACTTTCTTTTATGGTTAGTGGTGGTTATGTTCTGTATGTGAGATATTTGTTAGATTGAGATTGGATATGTTTTCTTCTGGATGTTTTATAGTGTTATCTTTTACATTTAAGTCTATGGGTTAACATTTGTGTATGGTTTGAGGTAAGGGTCATAGGATATCTGATTGTTCCAGCACAATTTATTTGAAAATACTGTCTTTGAGCCATTGGCTTACCTTGTCACTTTGGTTGAAAATTAGTTGAGCATGTACATGTGAGTCCACTTCTAGACTCCCTAATCAGTTTTTTTGATCCATGTGTCTGTCTATATATCAATAGCTCATTACCTTGATTATTGTAGCAGTTTAGTAAAATTTAAAATCAGGTAGTGTTAAATCCTCAGACTTTTTTCTTTTCCAAAATTGCACTATTCTAGATGCTTTAAATTTTCATATAAACTTTAGAATCAGTTTGTCAATTTCTACAAAAAAAATTCCTTTTTTGAGTCTAAAGATCAATTTGGAAATAACTGACATTTTATAACTATTGAGTCTTCTTATCCATGAATATTATTTATTTCTCCATTTATTTGAGTCTTTTTATATCTCTCTGCTATGTTTCATGCTTTTCAGCATACAGATCTTGATTTGTATTTCAGGTATTTAATTTTTGTGTGTGCGTGTTGTAAATGTGAAGTTAAAACTTTTTTTTAATTTTCCAATTGTTTGGAAATACTGTTGATATTTAAATATTAACTGTATCTTGCAACTTTGCTAAGCCTTCTTATTAGTTTTAGTAATTCTAGTAGCTTTTTCATATTTCTCTTAAGATTTTCTATATAGACAATCATGTCTACAAATAAATAGTTTTTCTTCTTTTCCAATTTGGATGACTTTATTTGCACTGGCTATGCCTTCTAGTACAATGTTGAATAGGAGTAGTTGAGAGTGACTATCCTTGCTCTGTTCCTCATCTCGGGGGAAATGTCCTGTCTTTCACCATTAAGTGTGATGTTAGCTGTAGGTTTTTCATAGATTTAAAAAAAAATCAGATTGAGAAAGTTCATTTTTGCTGAGAGTTTTTATCATGAATGAATGTTAAATTTTGCCAAATGCTTTTTCTGCATCTATTGAGATGATCATAGGGTTTTACTTTTATTTTATTAATATGATGAATTACATTGATTAATTTTCAAATGTTAAACTAATCTTAAATTCCTGAGATAAATCCCACTTGATCATGATATATTATCCTTTTAAAATATTGTTTGATTTGTTTTGCTCATATTTTATTAAGAATTTTTGCCGTTATGTTCATGAAGAATATTAGCTATAGTTTTATTTTCTTTTAATGTCTTTGTTTTTAGTATCAGGGCAATACTGGCCTCATAAAATGGATGGGAAATGTTCCTTGATTCCTATTTTATAAAAATATTTGTATAGGATAGGTATTATTTCTTACTTAGGTATTTGTTAGAATTCATAAGAGAAGCCATCAAGACCTGGATTTATAATTGTGAGAAGATTTTAAATTACAATTGAATTTCTTTAATAGATATAAAGCCTTATCATATTTTATATTTCTGCTTGTGCCAGTTTTGGTAATCTGTATCTTTTGAGCAATGTGACCACTTATGTAATTTTTCAAATTTATTGGCATATACGTGTTTATATTCTTCCCTATATCGTTCTTTTAATATTTCTAGGATCTGTGATGATGTTCTCTCTTTCATTCCTGATTTTGGTAATTTGTGTCTTCTTGCTCAGTCTAGAGTCTTTGTGATTTTATTAATCTTCTCAAAGAGCCAGCCTTTGGTTTCATTGGTTATCTCTATTGTTTGCCATTTTTGGTTTCTTTTTACACGAGAGGAAATAGTAGTGATAGTTTACCCTTTGTCTCAGTGGTAAACAATATTAGATGACCATAACAATGTTAATACTGACTCAAGAACACATGACTCATGAATATTATGTAACCCCATTTTGGAGTATGAGGAAAATGGAGGAAGAGAAGTAGTTTATGAAAACAATATCCTTATCTTTCTAATAGGAAGTCAATAATACACTAAAATAGATTAATCAACAACTTGCAGAATAAACGTATCATTTTGAAATGTGAACGTAAATACTGGAAGAAAGAGAGGAAGGAAAGGAAAATGGTAGTATTCAGCAAGAAAATGGGGGAGTTAGGTCAGAAACTTTTTTTGTGTGTTGAGTATTTGACAAAATATATGAATGTTATTATGTTGATAAAATAAAAATTAATCTAACACTTCAGTATCAGAATGGGAAAAAGTATGGCTGGAAAACAAGGTTTTCCAAGCCTGGGAGAGGTTACAGACATGATCTTGGGGAATATGCCGTGACTTTGAGTAGTGCGGAAAGCTGCCCTTTATTTTCAGTTAGTTAAAAAAGCTCTGCATTTGTTGTATTCTGATGGAATTATTATAAATGTGAAGTTATAAAGCCTGTTGTAATTGAATTAGGAATTGCCACATAAATATGTCCTTAACATCATATTAGATAGTTCTTTACAGTTTTCAAGGAGATTTCATATACATTGCCTTCTTTAAACCTCACTTTAGCTCCATGAGTCCAGTGTTATTATAGACAGCATCTTCCCTTCGTAGCTGTGTTTCAGCTAAAAGATCTGCTGAAGGTCACACTGGTGGTAAGTACCTGGGGATGGACTACAAACTCATCACTTTCACTAAGAACTCCATAATATACATAGTTGAATCACAAAACAATTTTAAACATGTTGATTTATTTATCTGCTTGTTTTCATAACTATAACCTGATGACTTGAACAGTTGGTAGCAGGATAGAACATATATTGATGTTGCTTTGAATACATTTCAATATCTGTGCAGCAATTACTTGCTGCGTGACCTTGGGAACATTATTTAATTTATCTGAGCCTCTTTTTCTCCACCTGAAAAAGGATATTACTACCTTTCTCATAAGGTTGTTCTTCAGAGTTAACATAAGTAAAATGCTTATGACAGTACCTAGAAGTTAGTATGGACTCAATAATTGCTTAATATTAGATCATTTTTATTAACTATACAAATAACTAAGATTATTTGATAATTACTGCCTGCTATCTTTTGTATGAGAATCGCAATACTGCCTCACTATCAAAATGATGATACTGAGTTCTCCTAGTGAAATGCTCAGTTAAAAAAGTGACACGTTCATATGTGAACATCAAAGTTAAACTGAAATTACTTTAAAAATTAATTTACTTTTGAAGATCACCTTCCTAGTAATGTGAGTCACTAAGAATCTGAGTACATAGATATAAATCCTGCTTTTGTAAGATAGCATATATGCAGAGAAAAATGTGGATAAGTACATATCAAACAGTTGACAGTGGTTGTCTCTAAGGATTGGGATCATGGTAGGGGTGCATTGATCTAATTTATTTATTGTTTTTAGTGCTTTTTTAAAAAATAGAAAGCATATACTACTTTTATTATCTGAAAAAATATGATTTAAAAATGATTATGTAAAAAACAAGCCTTACAGAAATCACAGCCTTATCAGAAATGTTTGACATGACTTGCCCCACACTGGCTTCTAGTGAAATGCTCTGAGATCTCCCTGAGGATTGACATCCCGCTGACAGGTCTCTAGTTCTAGGATTTCCAAAGGTACCGATGAACCACTTGTACCATAGAATTTGCATCTGGTTTCCACGTAGGAGGTGTGTTCTGTGGGGCTCCCTGGGCTTGGTAGGCAAAATATTTTAGGAACAGAGAAAATGTGTTGGCTTTAAAGAAGAGATTTCACTGCTGGTCTTTCCAGCTATGACCTATGACCGGCTGTGTGTAGTCGAAGCCATTTTAGTTGAACATATTTATAAGCAGAGTTAAAAAGGGACTGTGGCTGTTATCTCACACCCCAAGATGACATTCAAGCTTTGCTTTTTCAGTTATTCCTAAAGTTATTTCTAAAACCAATGCTGCACTCAATTTTAGTCTCTCTCTCTCTCCCCTTCCTGCCCATCCGGGGTCTAGCCAAAGCTCCCTTCCTCAACTCCAGCTCCATCTCTCCAGGTTTTCCCTCTGCCCGGTTCTCCCGGGAGCGAGAGGGGGTGGGGACAGGCGGCTTTGGCGTCAACAGCAGCACGAGCTGCGGCTTCCTGCCTCCCCAGGCGGCTTCGGTTCCAAGGGTGCCCGGCTGCCTAGCGTCCCGCAGTGTCCAGGGCTTTCAGACCTCACCTAAGGTCCTAAAGATGTCCTCATTCTCCAGAGTGGCACTGCCTCTACCAAGGAGGACACTTTGAAGTGTTGGTCCCGGCTGGAGGCGCCCTCTGTTACTGACTGGTACCTGTGAGTCTATTTAAAAGCCATAGAGCCAATTCCTCACACCCTCAGCAAATGAAACCTGCCCGTGGGATGCCCTTTGGCTTTTATTTCACGAGTGATCAGAAGCTGGCTACCGCCCTGGTGGCAAGTGTGAGCTTACTGTCACTTACTGTCTGGGCAGCAGTTTATGACATCTGTATGGTTTTAACTCTCAACCTTTACACTCTCTTGAATAACAAACTTGAAAAGAGATGACTCCCCGGGAAGAACCTCCCCAATTTTGTCGTTGTTGTTTGTTTGTTTTTCTTCTTTGAGATGGACTCTGGCTCTGTTGCCCAGGCGGAGTGCAGTGGCGTGATCTCGGCTCACTGTAACCTCTGCCTCCTGGGTTCAAGTGATTCTCCCACCTCAGCCTCCCAAGTATCTGGGATTACAGGCACCCGCCATCATGCCTAGCTAATTTTTGTATTTTGTATTTTTAGTAGAGATGGGGTTTTGTCATATTGGCCAGGCTGGTCTTGAACTCCTGACCTCAGGTAATCCACCTGTCTAGGCCTCCCAATGTGCTGGGATTATAGGGCCAAGAACCGCCTTTCACAGGAATTGAGAACGTTTAAAAAGGATGTCATAGGCCATGTTCCGAAGAAAGGGAACCTTATGAGATTATTGATGACAGATTCTGAGAAATTAGCTGAGCTTTCTGATGGGTCATCAGAAATGTGGGTGGGAGACAAAGGCTGTTCCAAAGTGTTCCAGGCCAAGGTCAGAGCAAAACTTGTCCACGTGTTGGGTATCTGGCCCCATTCGAGGTTGCTTTGGCCGGGCGTGGTGGCTGACGCCTGTAATCCCAGCACTTTGGGAGGCTGAGGTGGGCAGATCAAGAGGTCAGGAGTTCAAGACCAGCCTGGCCAACATAGTGAAACCCCGTCTCTACTAAAGATACAAAAATCAGTTGGGAGTGGTGGTGTGCGCCTGTAGTCCCAGCTACTCGGAGACTGAGGCAAGAGAATTGCTTGAACCCCGGAGGCAGAGGTTGCAGTAAGCTGAGATTGTGCCACTGCACTCCAGCCTGGGTGACAAAGTGAGACTCTGTCTCAAAAAAAAAAAAAAAAAAAAAGTAATGATGATAACAATAATCAACTAATGTTTACTGGATACCTGCTATGTGCATGACCTTACTCATTTAGGTCTCACCACAAGCCTAGGCGAAGAAGCCCAAAGCACGTGCCATCCACCATTCCCTAGTCTAGTCCCTATGCTTGCTCTGATGAGATGAGCACAAGGCTGGCTGTGGAGGAGAAAGTTCTTTCCAAGGCTTAAGGTACCCTTATGTCCTCAACCTTTATTGAGGGTTGGTGTGAGAAACAGCCATGTGACAAACATCTCTGAAGGTGTTCTTTATCTGTTATTGACTAGGGTGCATTTCCTTGTCTAGTGGCTTTAAAAGAAAACCATATGTCATAAATTCCTTTGGGAGTTAAAGGTTGTTTCTCTTGATGGTTTTTTGTGCTTCCTTTCATTAGACAGATGTCTTGGTCTAAGGCCTAGAGACTCTGATTCAGTGCGTTTGAGTAGGGTGAGATGACCAGACTTTGAAAATGCCCCCTCCCTTTGAGTCCGAGGCACAGCCAGGGCTAGGAACCCCTCCTGTGGCTCTTGGTCAGCTCCCCCTGTAGTTCCTGATTGGGATCACAGAGCTAAGATTTGTGCTCCTTTTACCTAGGTTTTCTGACAGAATTTTTGCACCCTTTTCATGTCTTGTCTCTTGTCTTGTCTCTTGTCTCTTGCTGTTTTACTTCCCTTCCCTTAATATTTTTAGAATTCATATATCATTTATTGTAAAATACCTTGTCTGCTTTCAGCATAAAACCAAATGAATGAAAGAATGGGTGTCATTCTCCACCTAAAGTTTCCAACAGGATTTTCCTTAAAACACCTCCTTATTCTTTCTGTCATTCTTTCACCTACTTTGCTGTTTTTAATTAATTGCTTGACAAAGTAAACATTTATTTACTTTTTAAAGACACTGATGTATTCTAAAGGGAAACCGGCTCCCTCTCAAGTGTCTGGAGGCATCATAATTGTGAAGAGAGACTGTTCCAGGAGAAGAAGTTCAACCTTGAGATAATGAGAGGGTTGTCTGGAGAGGACCATAATGAGTTCAAAGGAAGGTGCTGGAATAAATGCAGACACAGAGGTTGTTAATGCAATGTAGAGATTGTCTCATCTCATGGCCCTCCCACCCCATTCCACTGATGTCAGTTTAGTTACTTCCCTTGCTTGTGGTATGTCAACATGCAGCAATTATTTTGTTTTTGTTAACAATGATAGGACTTCAGTGCGATGAACTTGGCCTACATCCCTGAATGCTGCATTTACAACCAGCTTTCCTTGCTTGACAGCAGACTTCATTGAATAAAAAGAGGCAATTCCAAAGGTTATTGCAAGATTACAGCATAGCAGGTCTGGACAAAGGCGCTGTGGAATGTGGGAGGATGACTGACTGGAGCCTGGAGGAAGTGACGTTGGCTTCACTGGGGCACTGTAGAGTCACACAGTAATGCACATGTGACCAGCTGCAGGTGTTTGCTTGATCCTATCTTCTACATAAGAAAAAGAACTTTACAAAAAATCATTTAGTGTGACAAAGACTTCGGTACCATCAGATTATTAAAATTATCGTACCGATGGAATGGTTTTTAAATTAAATTTTGAGTAATGTTGACAAACCTCTATCAATAGAGCAGGTTTCATCTGCCGCTAATCAGCATAAGTGACTTACAACTAAGTTAATCAGCATTTTCATTCCAGAGGTCAATCTTAATCCAACTGTTTATTAATAATTCGAGTGCCCCTCTCTCTGTTTTCTGAAGGAATCGGTTGTTTATACTTTTCAAGTGCCTGCTCCAGGTTAACTTTCTTTTTCTTTTTTTTTTTGAGATGGAGTCTTACTCTGTAGCCCAGGCTGGAGTGCAGTGGCATGATCTTGGCTCACTGCAACCTCCGCCTCCTGGGTTCAAGCGATTCTCTTGCCTCAGCCTCCCAAGTAGCTGGGATTACAGGCGCATGCCACCACGCTCAGCTAATTTTTGTATTTTTAGTAGAGACGGGGTTTCACTGTGTTAGCCAGGATCCGGGTAAACTTTCACACTAGGTGCTATCACTGTCTTTTGGAAATTTACCACTGAACTGGGATGATACACCACGTAGGAAAAAATCATTAGCAATACAAAGCAGTGTAAGTTAGCAGTGCTAACAGGTGGTAGAAACCCAAGTTGTCAGGAATTGAAAAGCAGGCATGACCTCATGCGCTGGGGAGAGGAGGGAGTGATTCCCTAGAGATGGCACCTAGTCTATGGGAAAGCCACATCTTTGTATGCTATAGGAACCCTCTTCTCCAGCCATGGTGGCCATGCATCTGTGGAATTTTCCTTTCCTGCTTACCACCACACCTTTGCCAGTATCATTTTTTCCACCTAAAATGTCTAACCTTTTTGTTCACTTAACACAATTCTCCCCAAGTTTCGAAACTCAGGTTGTGGAGGTCCTTGACTGTGTGGCTTGGAAATGTGCACTTTCTGTTGTTGGAAATCACTACCTACTATTGAATGAGATTGTGAAATGATAAACATGAACCCTAGCTGTGTTATAAGAAGAGAATTGTTTCCAGACATGCAATACAACGGGCCTGTGCCTCCTGTTTACTCATTTGTTGTCACACCAGCCCGGTAGTGTGTTGATAGATATGAAGGAACACATCTCACACATGAGCGTGAAAACCCAACCATCAGCTTATGAACTACAAAAGGATTATTATTTATTGTTTTTCTCTTGGACATCTGAGAAGGGGCTAAAGAGTTCACAGCCAAACCTGGTTGTATTGTGCTTTGCTTTATTGCACTTTGCAGATAGTACGTTTCTTACAGATTGAAGTTTTGTGGCAACCCTGTGTGGGGCAAGTCTATCAGCATGATTTTTCCAGCAGCCTTTGCTCACTTTGCGTCTCTGTGTCATAGTTTGGCAATTCTCGCGACATTTCAAACTTTTCCATCATTATAATATCTCTTCTGGTGATCTGTAATGTTACCATTGTAATTGTTTTGGGGGGCCACGAACTATGCCCATATAAGATGATGAATGTAATTCACAAATGCTGTGTGTGTTCTGACCCCTCCACCAGCCTGCTGTTCTCCCACCACTGTCCCTTTTCTTGGGCCCTCCTGTTCCCTGAGATACAATGATGTTGAAATTAGGCCAATTAATAACCCTACAGTGACCTCTAAGTGTTCAAGTGAAAGGAAGAGTTTCATGTCTCTTACTTTAAATCAAAAGGTAGAAATGATTAAGCTGAGATAGCTGAAAGCTAGGCTCTTGTGCCCGAGAGTTAGCCAACTTGTGAATGCAAAGAAAAAGTTCTTGAAGGAAATTAAAAGTGCTACTCTAGTGAACACACAGATGATAAGAAAGCAGAACAGCCTTATTGCTGATATGGAGAAAGTTCTAGTGGTCTGGATAGAAAATCAAACCTGTCACCACATTTCTCTGTGCCAAAGCCTAATCCAGGGCAAGGCCCTAACTCTCTTCAATTCTCAGAGGACCAAGAGAGGTGAGGAAGCTGCAGAAGAAAAGTTTGAAGCAACAGAGGTTGGTTCATGAGGTCTAAGGAAAGAAGCCATATTTGTAATTTAAAGGGCAAGTTGAAGCAGCAAGTGCTAATAGAGAAGCTGCAGCAAGTTATCCAGCAGATTTAACTAAAATTGATGAAGGTGGCTACATTAAATAGAAGATTTTCAATGTAGAAGAAACAGCCATGTATTGGAAGAAGATACCAACTAAGACTTTTATAACTACAGAGGAGAAATCAATGTCTGGCTTCAAAGCTTCAAGGACAGGCTGACTCTCCTGTTAGGGGATAATGCAGCTGGTGACCTTAAGTTGAAGAAAATGTTTATTTACTATTCTGAAAACCCTAGGGCCCTTAAGAAGTATGCTAAATCTACTCTGCCTGTGCTCTATAAATAGAGCAACAAAGCCCAGATAACCCCTCATCTGTTTACAGCATGATTTACTGGATATTTTAAGCCCAGTGTTGAGACCCACTGCTAAAAAAATTCCTTTCAAAATATTACTGCTCATTGACAAAGCACCTGGTCACCTAAGAGCTCCGATGGAGATGTACAAGGAGAATAATGTTTTCATGCCTCCTAACATAACATCCATTCTGCAGCCCGTAGATCAAGGAGTATTTTCCATTTTCAAGTCTTATTATTTAAGAAATACATTTCATAAGGCTACAGGTGCCATGGATGTGGCACTGGTTCCACTGATGGATGTGGGCAAAGTAAACTGAAAACCTTCTGTGGAGGATTCACCATTCTAGAAGCCATTAAGAACATTCGTGATTCATGAGAGGAGGTAAAGATCTCAACATTAACAGAAGTTTGAAAGAAGTTGATTTCAACCCTCATGGCTGACTTTCAGGGGTTTAAGACTTCAGTGGAGGAAGTAACTTCAGATGTGGTAGAAATAGCAAGAGAACAAAAATTAGAAGTGGAGTCTAAGATGTGACTGAATTGCTGCAATCTCATGATAAACACTGAACAGCTGAGGAGTTGCTTCTATGGATGATCAGAAAAAGTGGTTTCTTGAGGTGGAATCTATGCCTGGTGAAGATGCTATGAACGTTATTCACATAACAACACAGGATTTAGAATGTTACATCAACTTAGTTGAGAAAGCAGTGGCAGGGTTTGAGAGGATTGACTCCAATTTCCAAAGAAGTCCTACTGTGGGTGAAATGCTATCAAACAGCATCTCATGCTACAAAGACATCTTTCACGAAAGGAAGAGTCAACCGATGCGGCAAACTTCATTGCTGTCTTATTTTGAGATACTGCCACAGCCTTCCCACCCTTCAGCAACCACAACCCTGATTACTCAGCTGCCATCAACACTGAGGCAAGACCTTCTGCTGACAAAAAAATCACAACTGGCTGAAGGTCCAGATCATTAGCATTTTTTAGCAATATTTTTAAATTAAGGTATGTACATTGCTTTTTTAGACATAATGCTATTGCACACATAATAGAAAATAGTATAGTGTAAACATAGCTTTTTTTTATGCACTGGAAAACCAAAAAATTTCTGTGACTGACTTTATTATGATATTTGCTTAATTGTAGTGGTCTAGAACCGAACTGACGACATCTCTGAGGTATACCCGTGTTTATTTATTGGCCCCTTATCTGAGGAGGGGGCTAAGGCCAAGATAATCATAGTGTTAAATTAAGTTTAGCCTAAAGTGGTTTCCTTACATATTTTAAGTTCAGCCTAAAGGTTTCTCCATACATAGTGAACTGTAACCTAACTGGATGCATAAACAGACTGTAACCTGCTTTTGTGTCAATAACCAAGTTTCAGCCAATCAGAGGTGACCAACAATTCAAATCATCCTCAAATAAGGCAAATGTGGAACTGCAACCCATCTGGCTATTTCTGTACCTACTTCTATTTTCTGTACATCACTTTCTTTTTCTGTCCATAAATCTTCTTGGACTGCACTGCAGGACTGGAGTCCCTTTGAGCCTACTTTGGTTTGGAAGGCTGCCCGATTTGTGAATTGTTCTTTGCTCAATTAAACTCTGTTAAATTTAATTTATCTAAGATTTTTCTTTTAACAGTTGCCAGTGGCAGCAAATCAAAAGATCTCTTTAGACTCTCGATCCCAGAAATACCGTCTGGGGATAGTTTTGCTTGGCACAACTTGGGGAGTGCTACTAGCATCTACTGGTAGAGACCAGAGATTCTGCTAAACATCCTACAACTCACAGGACAGGACTTCACAACAAAGAATTGTCTGGCCCAAAATGTGAATAGTGTTGAGGTTGAGAAACCTTGCACTAGAGGAACTTAGAAGTTACTGACTGACACCCAGTTAAGAGAAAGTTGCTTGGAAAAATTGATCTCAGAGGAAAGGAAAACAAAATAGTAAATCTGTTTAACTTACAACATTTCTACCAGAAAATAAAGTTGAAGGAAAAGTTCAGCTCATTTGTTAAAATGCCCCATTGCCAACCCTTTCTTTCCCACCTGGCTGTTTATTCAGTGGGAAACTGACGTTTCTGACTTGGACTAGGCATGTAGCAATGCCAAACAAATGACTTCAGGAAAAACGTGCTCCTGAATCACTGCTGAGCAGTATCGTCATCACTTTAATTTGTTTAGTTTCTCCTTGGTCAGGAGCACCCAGCTTCCCAGGTGTGAGCAGTTTAGGCAATTCTTCCTAGTTCCCATTTCCTTCTGGAGGAAATGTGGTATGCATGGGCAGGGCTGGGGAGGGGAAGGAGCCCATGATAGAATCCTTAGGGGGTGATGGAAACTTCTGCCAGGATCTTCCCTTCAGAGGGTGTGATCTTGGCTGAGGGGAGGCTATTGATGAAACGTGACTGTGGTTTTACACATTTATAATACATTTATTTTGGGAGATCAGGGTTCAGAGGTTATTTTAACATTGTTTCGATGATTAATGTGTAGAATTTACATACATGTTTTAATAGTACAAATGATTTGAGTGCTCATGTGTTTTATTGGTGAGCCTAATTTTTTACCCATGAAGAATTATTAATTAATTCACCATCAAGGATTTATTGCATGTCAGTTTTGTACAGACATGCTGCTAGGTACAGTGTCACGGGGACTTACAGTCTGGTGGGAGAGACAGCCGAGTAAAAGGATAATGGCAATACTGTGTGCTAAGTGCTGTGATGTGACAATTATAGGGCACTCTGGGAGCATGGTTAAAAGAGGTCCCTTCAGCTGAGACCTGAGACTTGCAGGTTAATAGGAGTTAGCTATACAGAGTATAGGGAGGAGCAGGGGCCAGGATGGGAGATGGTATTCCCTGAACAGCAGTAAACATGTTCAAAAGTTCACAGGTTAGGAAAAGAGCATGAAGAGTTCAGTGGATTTTTTTTTTTTTTTTTTTTTTTTTTTTTTTTTTTTTTTTTTTTAGACAGAGTCTTGCCCTATCTCCCAGGCTGGAGTGCAGTGACATGATCTTGGCTCACTGTAGCCTCCGCCTCCTGGGTTCAAGCGATTCTCATGCCTCAGTTTTCCAAGTAGCTGGGATTACAGACATTCACCACCATGCCTGGTTAATTTTTGTAATTTTAGTAGAGAAGGGGTTTCACCATGTTGGCCAGGCTGGTCTCGAACTCCTGGCCTTATGTGATCTGCCCACCTCAGCCTCCCAAAGTGCTGGGATTACAGGCATGAACCACTGCGCCTGGCTGAGTTCAGTGGATTTTAAGAGCTATTTTGAAGATATAGACTTAGGATTCAGGTGCATATGCAGTGGAAACTTTATTCATTGGACTGATTGACATGGGATCACATGTGGAACAAGGAGAGAACAGGACCCAAGAGGGACACGAACAAGAGACGGGCAAAAGAAGAGGAGCCAAGGTGGACAAAAATTGGCAAGAGAATCTGAAAAGACAAGCCACAGGTGACCAAAGTAATTGCAACTGCAATATGCGAAGACTTTCGACAAATCATTAAGGCAAGAGTGAACAACCCAGTGGAAAAATGGACAGAGGAAATGAAAAAGCATTTCATAAACAAATGAAAAGATTCTCTGCCTTGTTGGTAATCTGGGAAAGGCTAATTAAAACCACAAAAGAGATATTATTTTGCACCCATGAGATTAGCAAGTTAAGAATTCTGACCATACCAAATATTGGTAAGAATGTGGAGTAACTCCGATATGCTGCTGGTGGGAGTGTAAATTGGTGCAACCACTTTGTAAAAGAATTGGGATTAACAGTAAATATAGAGATGCATATATGCTACATGTTCATGGGAGCCAGGTTGCTTGTGGCAGTATCATCTATAATAACAAAAAACTGGAAATAACCAAAATATCCATTGTTGGTAGAATAAATAATATACTTTTGTCTGTTCATAAAATGGGATACTATAGAGTAGTGAAAATTAACAAACTACAATTATATACATGCTATGGGTTGAATTGTGTCTCCCCAGCATTCCTCTGTTGAAGTCCTAACCCCCAGGACCTCAGGACTATATTTGGAGGTGGGTTCTTTAAAGAGGTGATTGAGTTAAAGTGAGGTCTTTAGGGTGGCCCCTAATCCAACCTGACTGGTGTCCTTATAAGAAGGGGAGATGAAGACACAGACTCACACAGAGGGAGGACCATGTGGGGACACAGGGAGAAGATGCCATCTGCAAGCCGAGGACAGAGGCCCCAGGAGAAACTGATCCTGCCCATGCCTGGATCTCGAACTTCAGCCTCCAGAACTGTGAGAAAGTAAATTTCTGTTGTTTAGGCCCCTAGTCTGTGGTACTTTGTTATGGCAGCTGGAGCAAACTAATACAGTGTGTCAACATGAATGGATTTCAGAAATATAATGTCTTGTGAAACTTCAAGTCATGGAACATTCACAGTGTGATTCCATTTAGGAAAGATTAAAAAAAAAGACACATAGTTTAGGGACACACACACACACACACACACACACACACATTTGACAAAGTTTTACTTTCTTACACTCATTTCAAAAGAAGGAGCTTAATTTCCCTTCTCTTGAGTGTGGGCCGGACTTCATGACTCACTTCCAATGAACAGAACAGAGCCTGTGATAGAGTGTGACTTCTGAGATGAGTCATGAAAGGCAGAGTGGCCTTCTCCTTGCTCTCTCTCAGATCACTTGCTCTGGAGGAACCCAGGTGCCATATTCTGAGAGCACTCAAACAGCCCATTGGAGAGGTCCCTGTTGCTACAGCAGCGCCTCTCATTGGATGCGCCCTTCTGCAATGCACTCTTGCCAGAGGCTCACTAAGTTTTGGAGCTAATCAGATTCAAGCGACTGCTGGTAACCAATAGAATGCAGTTGAATCCACAGAACTTCATTGCTGACATCCGAAGCGAGGTCAAAAAAGGTCTAGCAGCTTCTGCCTTGGTGTCTTGGAACTCTTGTTCCCCAGACACTGCCTCTTGGAACCCAACAGCCATGATGTGAAAAGCCCAACTCACATGCAAGACCACATGTAAGTCAACCCAGCTTCAAGAAGCTTCCGGATGGTTCCAGCCTCCAGTCATCAAGCCACCCCTGTCTTTGAGTTTTCTAGTTGAGGCCTCCCTCACACACTGTGGAACAGAAACAAGCTGTTCCCATTGCCCTGTCCAAACGCCTGACCCACAGAAGCTGTGGGCATAGCGAAAATGGCTGCTGGTCAATGCCACTGTGTTGGGATAGTTTGACAGGCAGCTGTAGAAAACTGCAGCAGTAATCATCACATTCTCACTTGGCATCCTTTTTGTCTGTGTCCACCCTTTCCATTCTCCTGCCCAAATTTTTAAGGATCACCTCCTAATAAGTCCCTTTTGTACTAATTTGTGTCTGCTTCAGGGGAACCTTAGCTGAGACACCCCTGAACCCCGTCTGGCCTGGAAGCTGGGGTGGGGAAAGGAGCTATGAGGATTTTGAGGGAAAAGCACAGATACACCCATGGCTGAGGAAATCTGACCTAGAAAACAAACACCTGGGTGTGTCCTTGGCTCTGCCCAAGCAGCCCCGGGACATGGGAGTACCAGGGTAAATATAGTCAGGAAGGCTTGGCAGGTGGGAGTAGCTGGCAGGTGGGCCATGTGGCCTACCCTTCAGAATGCCAGGGAAATTGGTTAAGGGGAAGAGCTGACTTCATTTTTTCAGGAAAGATGAACAAACAGAGGACGAGGAAGGAAGAGAAGGCAAGGCAAGGTGACGGGCCAAAGCTCTCGAGGCTGCTTTCAGGCCAGCGTTTCATCTGGGAGAACTGCTGATTCACTGAGTTGTTCGGTCTCCGCGGCTCTTCGTTCAGGGAGCTGCTGCCCCAGGAGGCAGGCAGGTGGACCCGGACCAGGCCAGAGGCGGGGGCTGTGCCAGCCCACTCTACCAGCGTTGCAGAGACACTGCAGGGTGAAGGGGAGACTCGGGAAAAAAAGATGGAAGAGCTTGCTTATAAAAGATCCATTGGGATTTAAGGGTAACACAGACATATGCTTAAAAAATTCATACAAATTTATATTCTCTACAAAAGAACATATAGTAAAAAATAAATGTGCATCCCCAACTCAACTCCCAGACCTCCATTTGCCCACTGCGGAAGCAACAGCTGTTGCAATTTCTTATGCATCTTCCAGAGATACTCTGTGCATAGAGAAGCTTATGTGGATATACAGTCATGACCTGCCGATACGTTTTCCACACAATTGACAGCATACCGTAACCTGTCATGAGCTGGGGCTGGCCATATCAGCTTACAGGAGCCAACTGTGAAATTTTCAGGAATGCTGTGAGCTGGTTGTTAACATAGTGATTATTAAACACGAAATTATGTGACCTTATAATTAATTAGCTAAAAAGCAAATAGTCAAAACTCACGGCTTCCTGATGATTTTTCCACATCTCAACATTATGTGTTCTTGAGGTTATTCACATCCATTGGTAGAGTGGAAATACCATACAATGATGTGCTATTCGTGTTTCTTCTCAATTCTGCATTTAGTGAGGACTTCTCAGTGGCTTCCAACTGGTCATGGTGGGAGTATTTACACTTTGGAAATCAGCAAACATTACAAATCAGATCTTGTTCTATGGGTTGTTCCTTGTCCGGACCAGAGGTCTGCAAAAGTTGTCTGTAAAAGGCCAGATAGTAAATATTTTAGGCTTTGTGGGCCACATGGTCTCTGTTGCAACCACTCAACCCTGTTGTTGTCGTGCAAAGGCAGTCGTAGATCAGTCATGAACGTGGCTATGTTCCAGGCTTTATTTGCAAAGCCAGATAGCAGGCTAGATTCGGCTCAAGGGCCATGGTTTGCTGACTCTTGGTCTAGACTTAAGAAAGTGATGGAGAAAATAATAAGAAGAAGAATTAACATCAGTGTTATGGCTGAGTCTGTTACATTGTGATGAGCACAAAAACTTCAGGAAATATTCTTCCAGTATTCAAAAACTCATCTGATTCAGCAAAGAAGTTGCTCATGTCATTGATAGACAAGTGAAGTTCCAACATACATATGTGTTGTCTCACTTCCATTTTAATTATGAATAAAAATGAAATATCAACCAACATTCATGTTTGAACCACACATATTTGTCAATGATATGAGCAACTTCTCTGCTGATCAAATTATAATCAAGCTTATTCAGAGTATTATTTTGGGACACAATCATGGACGATAAAATTATTAAAAACTTGACATTGGAATTTTTAAGAAATAGCAAGTCACATTGACATTATAGAATGGAATTTACAATAAAGACTATTGTATATTTTATTTGCAAATTATGTACTATACATCCTTTTTATTAGTAAATTTTGTAATTATCTCAAGTACATATCTGTATACTTATAGTGTTTTTATATTGTTAAGCATTTACCAGTATAGCATTGTACATAACTGTTCAGAACTTGGCTTTTGTTCACTTCATATATTTTGAAGAATCTTTTGTACATATATACCTGCCTCATTCTTTTCAGCAACTCTATATTTTTAAACAACTTCTAGTATTTTAGAGTCCCTATTTGTTTAAATAGTCTCTTAGTGATAGATATCTAGGCTGTGTGTCAACCTTTCTCCATTGGAAGCAATGGTACATACCGCAAACAGCCTTTTATACCTCCCACTACACACATATACAAATATATCTGTAGCATAAATTCTTAGAAGCAAAATTGTTGGGCTAAAGAGCACAAGTATTTGCAATTGTGATAGATATTGACAAATTGCTTTTCAAAGATGTTGAACCAATCTATACTCATATCAAGGATGCAAGAGAGTGCCCATTTCTGTATACCTTTGTCAACATGGCATATTATTATACTTTTTTTTTTTTTTAAGAGACAGGGTTGTCCAGGCGTGGTGGCGCATGCCTGTAATCCCAGTACTTTGGGAGGCCGAGGCGGGCGGATCATGAGATCAGGAGATCGAGACCATCCTGGCTAACACGGTGAAACCCTGTCTCTACTAAAAATACAAAAAATTAGCCGGGCGTGGTGGCAGGCACCTGTAGTCCCAGCTACTCGGGAGGCTGAGGCAGGAGAATGGTGTGAACCTGGGAGGCGGAGCTTGCAGTGAGCTGAGATAGTGTCACTGCACTCCAGCCTGGGCGACAGAGTGAGACTCCATCTCAAAAAAAAAAAAAAAAAGAGACAGGGTCTCAATGTACTTCCCAGGCTGGAGTGCAGTGGCATGGTTATAACTCACTGCAGCCTCAACTCCTGGGCTCAAGTGATCCTCCCACCTCAGCCTCCCGGGTTGCTAGGACTACAGGCATGTGTCAACATGCCCAACTAATTTTTAAAAGTTTTTGTAGAGATAGGGTCTCAACATGTTACCCAGGCTGGTCTTGAACTCCTGGCTTCTAGCTATCCCTCATCTTACCTGTAATCCCAGTATTTTGAGATTGCAGGCATGAGCCACTGTGCCTGGCCTTATTATACTTTTTGATTTTGCAAAGTCAATGGATGAAGATGGTATCTTACTAAAGTTTAACTTGCATTTCATTTTTATTTTTTATTATAATCTTTTGTGTGTCTCTCTGTCACCCAGGCTGGAGTGCAATGGCGTGATCTTGGCTCACCGTAACCTCTGCTTCCTGGTTTCAAGCATTTCTGTCTCAGTCTCCCAAGTAGCTGGGACTACAGGCATATGCCACCATGCCCGGCTAATTTTTCTATTTTTAGTAGAGACGGGGTTTTGCCATATGGATCAGGCTGGTCTCGAACTCCTGACCTCAGGTAATCCACCCACCTCGGCCTCCCAAGGTGCTGGGATTACAGGCGTGAGCCACTGCACTGGACTCATTTTTATTCTTGTTTTTTTCCCTATCCAGTAGACAACCAGGGAGAGCTTATATTTCATTTGTTTTGAGGGAGAGTGAACACTTTTCCGGTGTTTAATACCACTTGTGTTAACAGCCTTGTCAGCTATTTATAGTTCATTTTTTATTGTGCTTTCCTACTAATATGCAAGATTTCTGTATGTTCCCCAACAGAATATGAGCTCCATAAGACAGGGAATTCTAATTGTTCTGAAGTCTCAAATGCTTGGAATGGTGCCTGGCACATAACAGTTGCTCATTAAATATTTGTTAATTAATTAATTATTATGGGATTTAGCCCCTTGTCTGTTGGGTATGTTACCTTATTATCTCTCCCAGTTTGTCACTCATCTTTTACTTTGTGGCATTTTTTGTCCTTTCAGGAATTTTTAATTTTTAGATAGGCAAATTAAAACTTTTTTCTCTATAGCTTTTGTACTTTTGTGTCTTATTTGGGAAGGTATTCATTCTTTCTTTCTTTCTTTCTTTGAGATGGAGTTTCACTCTGTCTCCCAGGTTGGAGTGCAACGGCACGATCTCGGCTCACTGCAACTCCACCTCCCAGGTTCTAGCCATTCTCCTGCCTCAGCCTCCCAAGTAGCTGGGACTACAGGTGCCCGCCACCATTTTTGTATTTTTAGTAGACACAGAGTTTTGCCATGTTGGCCAGGCTGGTCTTGAACTCCCGACCTCAGGTGATCCATCTGCCTTGGCCTCCCAAAGTGCTGGGATTACAGACATGAGCCACCGTGCGGAAAGTATTCATTTCTAGAAAAAAAGAAAAATTCTCTGATGTGATCTCCTAGGAATTTATAGTTTGATTATTTGTATATTTAAATCTTTGAAACATCTGGAAATTCTGTTAGATAAGTGATAAAGTGGCATCAGATATTATTTTTCCATTTGGCTGCCCAGTTGTTCTGAGATACTCATTGAAATATCTCATTCCCCCAGTGATTTAAATTCCACTTGATCATACATTGAATTCCCATATGCGGTTGGTCTATTTCTAGTCTCTCTATTGCTCCGTCTGTGCATTCATATGCCAGCACCAAGCTGTTTTCATTATTAATGCCTACTCTCTTGCATGTTGTTTACAGCATCTGAGTGAGCAAACTCATGTTAAGTATCAATGTGGTTAACCCATCTTTGGCTTTAGGCCTACATGTAAAGTACATCTGAAGTACTTTCACAGACATTCATCTCACTTGAGTTTTATGGTACCTCTGAGGAGCAGATGGTAGAAGTTGCCCCCTTTTGCATATGAGGAAGTTGAAGCTCAGAGAGGTTGGGGGACTTTTCCCCATGATTGTTCACCTAATAGTTTACGGAATGGATACTAAACAAGCTCTTATTCTTTCTTGTAATAAAATGTTGATTCATGGCAAAATGCTTTAATAAACAACTAGGATAAAAATTACTCCAAATCCTGTAACCTAATCAGATGACTGATTTGTTTCCATATATATTCTTCGTTCTTACGTATTGACTCCCAGGCTGTCCTCCTCAGCTCTTACCAAGAAGCTCCGGTGAGTTAATGTCAGAGAGCTTTGAAAAATAGGCTGGGCACGGTGGTTCACGCTTGCAATCTCAGCACTTTGGGAAGCTGAGGTGGGCGGATCACTTAAGGTCAGGAGTTTGAGACCAGCCTGGCCAACATGGCAAAACTCCATCTCTACTAAAAATACAAAAATTAGCCAGATGTGGTGTTGCACGCCTGTAATCTCAGCTGTGCCAGCTATCTGATAGGCTGAGGCATGAGAATTGCTTGACCCCGGGAGGCAGAGGTTGCAGTGAGCCGAGATTGCACCACTGCACTCCACGCACTCCAGCCTGGGTGACAGAGTGAGACTCCATCTCAAAAAAAAAAAAAAAAAAAGATAATGACTTGTATGTTGAGATACTTGTAGCACAGCTCTTAGCATATAGTATTAGCCCCATAAGTGATAGCTATTATTTATATTCGTATATGTATTCTTATTTCAGAGCATGAGCTGTGAAGTAAGACAGACTTGAGTTCCAGTCTCCACTCTCATTCATTAGCTGGGTGACATTGGACAAGTTGCTTTACCTTTCTGAGCCTTGGTTCCCTCATATGTAAAGTAGGCCTTGTTATAAAACCCTCAGGGGTTTTGTGATATTTAAATGAGATGATGAATGAAGCCTGCCTCAGCATAGTGTCTGGCACATGGTAAACTCTTAATAAATATTAGTGATTTCTCATTGATTATGTTCTTCTGAGAATCCTAAACTTATTTCCTCATAAATGGGGGACTGTCCCCTTTCTTTTTTTTTTTTTTTCAAGAAAACCAGGTATGGTTAGTTCTTCAGCTATACTGTATTCACTGATATACTCTTGTATACCTAATGAATCTCTGCTGCTTTATCTGAAAAAGCAGAAATAAAAATCGACACAGGCTGCTTACTTTAATTTAGATTCCATTTATTCTTGCTAAGTCCCACTGGATCTGTTGGCATTATTTGCTAAGAAAGGGTTTGTGAAATAAATTAATAGTGTAAACAAGACTCGGGCAGAGTGCTGAAAATAATTAAGGTAACTATTTCTAAGCAAGCTTAAATACTTTAGCAGCACCGTCTACATACAATGTATCTGAGATCTCTGCACCACTCATCTCCATTCTTGAAGTAGTAATTACAGCTAGTTCTGCAGCACTCTTTCTCTGCACTCAGTATGAGTCTGAGGGCAGGTCCAGCCCTGTCCATCTCCGTTCCCTGTGTGCCCAGTATGGCAAATCTGCTCCTGGCAGGTGCTCAGAACATGTGGAAATAACAAATATGTCCCAAGAACCCTTGCTTAGAGACACTTGGTTATTCTAGATCAAGTGATTGATTTATCTTTGACAGCTGGCTGGACATTCCCAGTCAAATGTTCTGTGGTCCCTTCAAATTCAGCTACGTGCATTGTTTCATTTATAAAATTAGCTCCTCACCCCAGTTTCCTTTTTTTTTTTCACCAGGCATCATCATTTTTCCAGGCTAAAAACTTGGAGTTGGCTGTGTGTGTTGGCTCACACCTGTAATCCCAGAACTTTGGGAGGCTGAGACTGGAGTATGGCTTGAGCCCAGAAGTTTGAGACCAGCCTGGGCAACAGGGCGAAACCCCGTCTCTACAAAAAATACAAAAATTAGCCAAGTGTGGTGGTGTGTGCCTGTAGTCCCAGCTACTTGGGAGGCTGTAGAAAGTAAAAAGTTTCCTCTTCAAAGTTTCCCTTCTTGTTAAAGAATAAATCATAAATGTAGAAATAATAGTTTCTTTTAAAGACTAACTTCCTTCAAGCCTCTTCGCTTTGTGCTAATAACTCTTTGTTAAGCCCTATCTTATGTAGCTGCTAGACATAAGGGGATAAGTACATTCTCTGTCCTTGTACTTTAACCAAGATATTTGTAGTGGACATGCTCACAGGCACATTCCAGCTCACAGCCTATGCCCCTTCCTTATTTGGAAATATTATTAGTTTTCTAAGTCCTCTCACAAGCAACTTCCTCTTTTCCTTTGTTCTCTTTTGCCTTTACCTATTTAGGAAAGTTTTAAATTATTAGCCAGTTGGGTTTAATTTAGATTGTGCGGTCTGGCTCCAGCCAGTGGAGACAGGACACAGTAACAGGGACAAACTGCGTAAGGGATAAAAATTGCTTCCCTCCTTTGTTCAGGTGTGCTCTTGCCATTGTTCCACCTGCAAGGAGCACCCTTTCTGCAGAAAGTAAAATTGCCTTGCTGAGAAAACTTTTTGTCTAAATGCTGATTTTTCCTTGTGGTACCGAGGAACAAGCATTCTGTTTCTAAATAAACATTTTACTTATAACAGAGGCCTAAGGTAGAAGGATTGCTGGGAGTTCAAGGCTTTGGTGAGTCATGGTCATGCCACTGCACTCCAGCCTGGGTGAGAGAAGGAGACTCTGTCTCAAAAACTCAAAGAAAACAGAACCTTGGAGTCCTGTTCACTTTCCTCTTCCCCTTCCTCCTACAAGCCACCCAGTCCACTGTGCTACCTTCCAAACATTTGTTGTCTCTGTCACCCCCACTCATTGGATGGCATCCTTTGGTCTAGGCTCCATCACCTCATGCTTGGTGCTGAAATGATCTCACTGTCTTCAGCAAAGACCCCTTCTAATTCTACATTATTTTTATATCAGATGGTAATACATTACGTTTCCTTTCTTTGGAAATTAAAAGGTGAGCAGTCCCCAAAGAAATGTGTAAGAAAAAAGGGTGTTAGTTTCCTCTCAATTCCCCTCCAATTCCACTTCCTTGAAGGTAATCAGTGTTAACAATTTGATGTGTACTTTTCCGTATTCTCCTCCATGCTTGTGTATAGTTTTTAAAAAATGGGTCCTATAGTGCATGTGATCCAATGGAGAAAGGATAGTTCTTTCAAGAAATGGGGCTGGAACATCCTGGATACCACATAGGAAAAATGAACCTCTATCCTTATCTTGCATTATACACAAAAATTAAAATGAAATTGATCACAGACTTAAAGGTAAAACTAAATTGATCACAGACTTAAAGGTAAAACTAGGCAAAGTTTTTTTAGAACACAAAAAGCACCAGTTATAAAATAAACAATTAGAAAGTTGGGCCTTATCATCAAAGTTAAAAACTCCTCTTTGAAAAAGCACCATTAAGAAAATGAAGATGTAGGCTGGGCATGGTGGCTGATGCCTGAAATATGAGTGGTTTGGGAGGCCGAGGCAGGCAGATCATTTGAAGCTAGGAGTTTGAGACCAACCTGGCCAACATGGCGAAACCCTGTCTCTACTGAAAATACAAAAACTAGCTGGGCTTGGGGGCACACGCCTGTAATCCCAGCTACTCCAGTAGCTGAGGCATGATAATCACTTGAATCGAGGAGGCAGAGCTTGCAGTGAGCTGAGATCGTGCCATTGCACTCCAGCCTGGGAGACAGAGCGAGATTCTGTCTTATTAAAAAGAAAATGAAAATGCAAACCTCTGACTTTAAGAAAATGTTTTGCAATACATATATCTAAAAACTTGGCTCAAGAATATATAAAGAACTCTTGCCAGGCGTGGTGGCTGATGCCTGTAATCCTACCACTTTGGGAGGCCGAGGCAGGCAGATCTCCTGAGGTGAGGAGTTTGAGATCAGCCTGGTCAATGTGGTGAAACCCCGTCTCTACTAAATATACAAAAAATTAGCCAGGTGTGGTGGTGGGTGCCTGTAATCCCAGCTACTTGGGAGGCTGAGGCAGGAGAATCCCTTGAACCTGGGAGCTGGGAGGTGGAGATTGCAGTGAGCTGAGATTGCACCATTGCACTCCAGCTTGGGTGACAGAGTGAGACTTCATCTCAAAAAAATAAATAAATAAAAATAAAAGGCCCGGTATGGTGGCTCATGCCTGTAATCCCAGCACTTTGGGAGGCTGAGGCGGGAGGATCATGAGGTCAGGAGTTTGAGACCAGCCTGGCCAACATGGTGAAACCCTATCTCTACTAAATATACAAAAATTAGCCGGGTGTGGTAGCACGCTTCTATAGTTTCAGTTACTCGGGAGGCTGAGGCAGAAGAATCACTTGAACCTGGGAGACAGAGGTGTCAGTGAGCTGAGATTGCACCACTGCACTCCAGCCTGGGCGACAGAGTGAGACTCCATTTCAAAAAAAATAAATAAATAAAAATAAAAAACTCTTACAATTCAACAATAAGACAATCTAATTAAAAAATAGGCAAAGAGTCAGTTCACAAAAGATATTCAAAGCAATAAATGCGAATATAAATTGCTGATAAGTACAAATAGATGCTCAGCATTAGTTTTCATGTCAATGCAAATTAAAGCCGCAATGAGATACCACTGTACATCTAATTAAATGGTTAAAATGTAAAAGACTGACAATACTGAGTGTAGGCAAAGATGTAGAGCAACTGGAAATCTCATGCATTGCTGGTAGGAGAATTGTTTGACATTTCCTTATACAGTTAGACACACACTTAGCATGTGACCTAGGAATTTCTCTCACAGTTACCCGAGAAAAATGAAAAAGCATGTTTGTCCAAAGACATGTACACACATGTTAATATCAGCTTTATAAAACAGGTAAAAACTGAAAGCAACACAAAGGGCACACACTATATGATTCCATGTATATCAGATCCTAAATTAGGCAAAATTAATCTATAGGGACAGAGAGAAATTCAGTGATTTCCTGGGGCTGGTAGGGAGATTAACTGCAAAGAGGCACAAAGGAACAATTTTGGGTAATGGAAATGTTTGGTATCTGAACTGTGGTGGTGGGAAATGGATGTATGCATTAGTTAAAACTCATTGAGTGGTATGCTTAATAGATGTATTTTATTGCATGACAATTATAACTTAAAATCTCTGTGTGTGTATGTGTGTAACAAGAACCTGCGGTTTGTGTGATTTTAATTTTTTTGCTTAGCAGTGTATCATGGCCGGGTGCACTGGCTCATGCCTCTAATCCCAGCACTTTGGGAGGCCAAGGTGGGAGGATTGCTTGAGCCCAGGAGTTCCAGTAGCCTGGGCAACATAGGAGACCTTGTCTCTTAAACAAAAAACAAAACCCAAAGCCAAAAACAGCTAATATATCATGGACATTGCTCTGGGTAACACAGAGAGACCTAGCCCATTCTTTTTAATAGTTGCCTACTATTTCATAGTATGAATACATTCTTTTTGATGGACATTTAGAATTTTCCCTTTTTCTTAACAAACACGTCTGCAATAAGCACCTTTGTATGTATGTTCTAATATACTATGATTTTTATTTCTGAAAGTGTGGGTTTTCAAAGATTGCATTGCTGGTTCAAGGGGGTATGGGCATTTACAATTTTAACAGATATTGTAAAATCCTGCCCTTTTCTTTTGATATTTATATTTTATCTTCAGCAAATCAACTGTTCATTTCTTTTGATAAGTTTTCTGCAGGGTATTCTTTTGAAAAATTCATTTTTTCTATCAATATCTCAGCAGAGCTCTTTGTGTATTGCCTATTTGGTTATTAGAAAATTATTTTTGTAGCCCTTCTCACCCATCTTTTTATTTAAGGGACACAATGTAGCCATTGAACAAATCTCTCTAAAATAACTCCTAAGGCTTAGCACTCTTTAAAAGCAAAGCCTCACTGGAAATTTATAAACTCTTAAGAATTATCAGATGAGCCGGGAGTGGAGGCTGAGGTGGGAGGATCACTGGAGGCTGGCCAGGAGTTCAGGGTACAGTGAGCTGTGATTGTGTCACTGCACTCCAGCCTGGCCCACAGAGCAAGATCCTATCTCAAAAAAAAAAAAAGTTAACAGAAAAGAAGTTTTCACTTTTTGAGTTTACATAAATTTCTAAAAGTTGAGATGTGCCTTTACCTAAAAATAAAAATATTCAAAGAAGGTTATAAGAATTACACTATATTCAATAGTATAGTTGCTTAATTGTAGTATATTGGTTTCTTTTAGAATTAAAAAACTAAGAGGGCATTGCCACATGGCACCAATGCTAGATCAATGTCACTCCAATGTGACTAGGAAAACATTGTATTCATTCATAATGGAATAAAGTTTCAATATTTCATACTGCGTATTTCTTATGCCTCTACAGCTCCAAAATCCAGTTGATCTTTTTCCATTTTTGAGGACTGACGGGCCCCTAAAACTTCATTAATGGGAGCAATTTTTTTCACAAAATATACTCCAACCCATTAACGAATCTGGCACTTTCTAGAATTGGTCATCCATAACAATCTCAATGGGATGTAGATGCGTCCTAAGACTGGAAGAAAAAAGTGCTGGAGTGTAGACTGTTTTGTGCATTGAATTAGCCTAGGATTATGAGATGTGATCCTTTCACCATGAAGAGGGGGTAGGTCTTTCTTTCTCCCTTTGCCGTATGCCCAGGAAGCTTCAGGTCCTGGTGCACAGGTTTGGCTCTTGGAAGCTGGACATTTTGTATTGCGTCATAAATGAACCGTCCTTCATTCCCGACCCCATGAAGAAGGCAGCACTTCCCCTACCTCCCCAGGGGAGGTGTGAGACCTGAGTGTGGCCCCCTCAGCTTTCCTCCCCCATGTGGACAAGGCCAACCCGGCACCCTGCCTCCATTCTGGGTGGCAGGTCGCAGCTAAGAAATCACAGGGTTCTTGCGATAGTTTACTGAGAATGATGGTTTCCAATTTCATCCATGTCCCTACAAAGGATATGAACTCATCATTTTTTATGGCTGCATAGTACTCCATGGTGTATATGTGCCACATTTTCTTAATCCAGTCTATCATTGTTGGACATTTGGGTTGGTTCCAAGTCTTTGCTATTGTGAATAATGCCGCAATAAACATACGTGTGCGGCACATGTATACATATGTAACTAACCTGCACAATGTGCACATGTACCCTAAAACTTAAAGTATAATAAAAAATAAAAAATAATAAAAAAAAAAAAAAAAAAAAAAAAAAGAAATCACAGGGTTCAACCTCCAGTCCACTTTGTACACCGTTCCAGACCTGTCTTTCTAAAACTTTCTCTTAAACTACTTCTCTCCCAGACGGTTAGCAAGCTTCCCACCATCTTCTGCATAAAGAACAAACACACATCAGGGAGCTTTATAAGCTGATCCCCCGACTGGCATCCACCCTGCCTCACAGACCAGTCAGCCATTCTCCTCCTCCCAAGTCTGCTCACCAGCCTCCTGCCAAGAGGGTCTTCTACTCCTGAACGCTTCATCCTTGTCTCCCTGCCCTTTGTGCCCTCGATCAGGGGTGTGCTTGTGCACAAAGACATCCCCGATCCTTCTGGGTCTATGCTGATCTCTCTTGCACCTGAGCTTCCTGAGGATCTGTGTTTGTGTTTATCAAGGCTTTACATGATGTGTTATCTTTTGGAATTGCCATTTTGTGAGCATTTATTTCTTCTCTCTGCATTAGCATGTGGTGTGCACTCAATGGCCACGTCAGATGTTCCTCCTGCTCCCCTCCTTGTCCTGAACGCCTACAGGTAGCTCCACAACGACCCGTTTCATCAAATTATATGCCCATATTTGTAAGCAAGAGCACTGCATTCCTTCATAAAAATGCAGTGATTCAGATTAAGTAATTCAGACTTGCTTGCTCCCAGTTGTTCTGAATTCTTGTATTCAATTATTCAGCATTTTTGAGATCTGACTAGTTGCAAGGTACTGTGCTATGTGTGGTGGTGGTGGGACACAATGGCAAGCAAAAAACAAAGCAAACAAAACTCCAAAAACAAACCATCAACACCCGCCCCCCACCCCAAAACACAGTGCCTGGTTTCTTGTGGCTAAATGTCTCGTGGCCTCAGAGAACCACACCAGAAGTGCAGGCTTGGCTAGAGTGGGAGATGCCACGTGATTTTGTGAGAGCCTCAAAGAGGAAATTGCCCCATTTGGGAAGGTGATGGAAGGCTTCCCTTAGGAGGCAGTCATTGCCCTGTGGACTGAAGGAAGCTAGGAGTTAACCAGCAAAGGTGGGAATGGAGAAGGGAGGAGAGGATTCCAACCAGAGGGATGGTGCTGGAAGAAGGAGGCCACAGTCAGAGAAGGGGAGGAGGTTCCAGAGATGGATGGGGATGGGTGAGGTTGCATAGTGGGATGAGGCCAGACCTGTAAGGTTTTGTAGCTCATGTGAAAAGCACTGGATGCCAATGGATTATTTATTTTTATTTTTATTTTTTGAGGTGGAGTCTTGCTCTGTTGCCCAGGCTGGAGTGCAGTGGCATGATCTCACCTCACTGAAACCTCTGCCTCCTGGGTTCAAGTGATTCTCCTGCCTCAGCCTCCCTACTAGCTGGGACTACAGGTGCACACCACCCTGCCCGGCTAACTTTTGTATTCTTGGTAGAGACAGGGTTTCACCATGTTGTCCAGGCAGGTCTCAAACTCCTGACCTCAGGTGATCTTCCCGCTAGGCCTCCCAAAGTGCTGGGATTACAGGCATGAGCCACCGCACGTGGCAGCCAATGGATGATTTTAATGAGGGGACGGGAACACCCTTTTGGCACTGGGAAAAGACCACCCTGGCTGTCGTATCAAGAATGGAAGGGAGGGCATGGGGTGAGGGCAAGGAACCCAGTTAGGAGGCTACTGCAGTGGTCCAGGTGAGAGATCATGGATGCTCAAGTTAGGATGGCAGGAAAGACAAAGAGAAGAAGCTTCATGATTAACAATTAGTAGGGCGTAGTACTGAGTTGGATCTAGAGGTGAGGGAGAGGGCACAGTGTGAGGGCAAGGAACCCAGTTCGGAGGCTACTGCAGTGGTCCAGGTGAGAGATCATGGATGCTCACGTTAGGATGGCAGGAAAGACTAAGAGAAGAAGCTTCATGATTAACAATTAGCAGGGCGTAGTACTGAGTTAGATCTACAGGTGAGGGAGAGAGGAGTGTATACAGGTGCTGAGATTTCTGAGGAGCAATAGTGGGGTGGATGGTGGTGGCGTTCACCGGCGTATAATACTCACTGATAGAGGTTCAGACCTGGGAGGGCATGAGCATGACTTTGGTTTTGGACATGTCAACTTGAAGAGCTTTTGAGATATCTGCAGCAGAGGATGCTGATACACTACTACAGCTGTTCTCCCCTTATTCTTTTAATGAGAAGTTCTCCTGAATTTAACTGGGAATATGATTGCCTGTTCAGTTAGAGACATTTCCTAACCTTCCTTGCATTTAGGTGTGTCTACACAATTGACTTCTGGCCAGTGGGATGTGAGTGAAGGTGATGTGTGCAGCTTCCGGGTCATACCCTTGGCAGGAAATAACTTATGGCGTCCCTCCTTCCCCCGCCCCCCTGCCGCTTCCCCTTCCTGCTGGCTGGGAAGCAAATGTGGCAATAGAAATTGCCATGGTCTTCTTGAATCCAGAGCTAGGAACCTTGTATTGAGGATGGCAGAACCCCTCCATTAGCTTGGACCTGCCTATTGCTGGACTGTGATTTGAGAGGGAAATGTACTTCTACCTTTCTTAAGGCATTGTATTTTTGGGTCTCTTTGTACCTCAACCCGTACAGTATCCAAGGGGAGATGTCAGGAAGGCATTTGCATATATGGACCTGGAGCTCACAGAAGAAATCTGCACAGGTGATATGAATTTGAGAATTCTTGACATGTAGGAATAATGAAAGCCATGACTGTGGATGAGATTGTCTAGAGGGAGAGATTACAGAAAGAGGAGAAGAGTGGTCTGGGATAGAGCCCTGAAGAATTCATATATTTAAAGGCTAAGCTTGGAGAAGATGAGTGATCAAAGAAAACTGAAAAGGCTCAGCTAAAGCAATGTATGGAAACCCAGGACAGAGTAGGCTCACGGAGTCCATGAGCAAAGAGTGCTTTAAGAAGGAGGGAGCAGTGAGCAGTGCTTGACTTAAACAGTGTCCTTTAGTGAGCTTTCACTGTACATTGGCCGGCTTGGCCAGTGATAGATGGAGTGTTCTTGTCCAACCAAGGGCTTGTTTGCTAATGGGGGTTATTATTGGCTAATGCAACTTCATAAAAACTGTGCGTATCTCTGGCAAGAACACGGGGAGATCTAATCATTATTTCTCAATCCAGTTTTCATGATATATTATCCAGAAACACTAAAATTTGTCAAACAGCGTGATGCTTCATATGAAACCCTAAACAACTCTAAGTTTTTTTTGTATCATTTCTCTAGATTCTAAAAATTCATTTTTTTAAAAATTCAAATTTTTTAAATTGTGGTAAAAAAATCCTATAAAATTTACCATCTTAACCATGTTTTTGTGTTCGGTATACTCACATTGTTGTGAAACAGATCTCCAGAACTTTCAATCCTGCAAAACTGTAACTATTCCAATTAAACAAGTCATCACTGCACTTCTCCTCAGCCCCTAACATTCCCCAGGCTCCTTTCTGTCTCCATGAATTTGACTACTCTAGATATGCTATATAGGTGGCATCATTTAGATTTGTTCTTTTGGGCGTGGCTTATTTCACTGAGCATAATGTCCCCAAGATTCATCCACATGGTAGCATGTGATGGGACTTCCTTCTTTTTAAGGTTGAATATCCTTCCATTGAATGTACATATGTAGGGTAAACACACCTGAGAGCAATAATTCAAGCATACCCTGAGAATCACCCCGTGTGGCAGATGCCCCTGAATGTGTGTTCTGAACTAGAGAATCTGGGTGTGGCCAACCTGGAGATTTGTTCTTTGTCTATGAGGGACATCTGAGCCCCCTACCCATCCCGTGGAACTTGGGCCATATAGAGGATTGAGGTCCTAAGTTTTGGGTTGGCTGAAGGTTGCCAAGTAGGAGTCATTAAGGGAAGGGTATTCAGTGAAAATGCTATGTAAACTGCATGCTGTTTGCAAGTGGTTTTCCTGCAGATATGGGGCCCAGCCTGCTGCCACTGGACTGTTTCTGTACGTAAGGGGGTTCTCCTGTCCAGCCTGCTGCCACTGTGTGTAAGGCCCTAAAAAAACCACAGGTCTCGTTTGCTGGCTTGGGGTCTCTTCTTCAGCCTCTTGACCCTGGTGCCTTCCCTACTGAGGTTAATAGGGGTTCGGCACAACAACATGCCACATTTTGTTTCTACAAATTAATTTTAAAAGAATTCACCTTCCAAACACTTATTCCTCTGGTTAAGTTTCTTTTGGCCTTGTCTATCTAGAAAGCAATAGAAGAGAGATGGCAAATTGGCTATCAACTTTCCTTCTTTTTTTAATCGGACAACCTCGATTCCATAAAATAGAATGGGTGCTCCCACTACTGACTTTCTTCCAGAAAACTGACCCACTAAGCAGTCACTGGCAAACTTTTCCTGCAAAAGGCCAGATCGTCTGTATTTTTGGTCTTGTGTCCATACCGCCCCTCTAATTACTCAACTACTCACTTTCAGGAAGGCTACCTGTCTCTTGCATTTTTGTAGCTATTTGTGTATTTGTTCACCGTGTGTCTTCCCTGTTAGACTGCATATTTTGAAGGCAGAGGCTGTCCCCTCCCACTCTCAAGGAATTCCTAGCACCTGGCACATCACCAAACACATAGTGAAGGCTTCACATGTGACTAATTTCCTCGTGCATCATGTAGTTGATGGGTACCTATGAATAAGGGAGGAGACCACCCCTCATATTGTCTTATGCCCAATTTCTGCCTCCAAAGAAAGAAGAAGTAAAAACTAAAAGGCAGAAATGAAATCTACGGGCAGACGGCCCGGTGCCACGCCCTGGGCCTGGTAGTTAAAGATGACCCCTGACCTAACTGGTTATGTTATCTGTAGATTCCAGACACTGTATGGAAAAGCACTGTGAAAATCCTTGTCCTGTTCTTTTCCGTTCTGATTACCGGTGCGTGCAGCCCCCAGTCACGTACCCCCTGCTTGCTCAATTGATGACAACCCTCTCACGCAGACCCCCTTAGAGATGTGAGCCCTTAAAAGGGACAGGAATTGCTCACTCGGGGAGCTCGGCTCTTGAGACAGGAGTCTTGCCGATGCTCCCGGCTGAATAAACCCCTCCCTTCTTTAACTCAGTGTCTGAGGGGTTTTGTCTGTGGCTCTTCCTGCTACATGATGAAGGGAATATGGCATCTGTTGACTGACTGGCTAACTTTGTCTTAAGCGGAGGGAGTGTCCCTACAGTGACAATCAATTTGGGAAGGACATGTTTTCACATGTATTTGCCTAGAGGACAATGTCCAGTTGTATAAAATATTGGTATGTCATTTTAATCTGTGACATTTTCTACAATAAAAGTTTCTCAACCAAATGTCTTCTAACCCTTTCTAACTGTCAGGGGTTTGGCTGTCAATGAGCAGGAATTAAAGTAAGAATTTATGACAATTTAATAGCACTTTGAGGGAAAAGGGCAGAAGTATTCTCAGGATAATGTAAGAGTTAATGGCTCTGTATTAACATGAAAAAAAATGTTTTCTCCCTCTTCTTTCTGTTCCTAGTGACTTCAGAGCTCTCACATATGATGTGTGTTGCTCATTACACCGAAGGCCCTGGTCAGTGGGCAAATGGGCCGCCCTCTCCTCACGGCTCTGCTCTCTCTGCTGGGTGCTCCAGCATGGGCTGCATCCACTAGAGGGGCACCTTTTCCTTATTCATACATGGACTTTTTTTTTTTGAGATGAAGTCTTGCTCTGTCACCAGGCTGAGCAAGTGGCATGGTCTCGGCTCACTGCAACCTCCACCTCCCAGGTTCATGTGATTCTCCTGCCTCAGCCTCCCGAGTAGCTGGGACCGTGGGCGCCAGCCACCACACCCCACTAATTTTTGTATTTTTAGTAAAGTCAGGGTTTCACCATGATGACCAGGATGGTCTTGATCTCTTGACCTCATGATCTACCCCCCTCGGCCTCCCAAAGTGCTGGGATTACAGGCGTGAGCCACTGCACCCAGCCCATACATGGACTTATTAAGGGCTTGCTGTGCTGGCTGACTCCTGTGTCATTTGACTTTTGTAGAGGTTTTTGTCTGGTGTGTACAACAGTCTCCTGCCTTATCTTTCTGTCTCTTGAGTTTTCCCTCAAATAGTCCCTTCCCCAACTACTGCTAGATGAATCTCATCATTCCCATGTTCAGAAAATGTCAGTGGATGCCCAACACAGGCACAGGGAACTATGGATTTCCTAGCCTGGACTCCAGGCCTCCTCCTCTGGCCCTGTCTCACTTGTCCTGTGTTGGCTACCTCTACCTCCCACCAGACACACTATACTCACTCCACCTGAGCTGGACAATGCTGGCCTCCCAGCTTTATGGGGCTAGTGATCAGTAACAATGGGGAGCATTTATTGACACCTATGTGGGTGCCAGGCACGATGCCGTGAGTTTTGCATGCCCTAGCTCATGGACTCCTCACAACTCTATGAGAGAGTTCCTACAAAGCTACATCCTTCCAACCCTAAAGAGCTTTGCGTGCTGTCTCCTCTACTGAAAACAACCTACAAAGCAGATTCTACAAAACCATGTCTGATGCATCTCTTCATTCTATTTCTCTTACCTTTTACACATGCATTAGCTGATCTGTCTCAAGGACTCTGTGTGGTAGATATTATTATTCCCACTTTTCAGCAGAAAACACCGAGGCTCAGAGACATTAAATGGTTTTCCCCAAGATCACATAGTAAATTAAGACAGAACTGGTTCTCAAGCCTTGCTGCTGGTTTTATACCAAAAGTTGTGCTCTTAAAAGACCAGTGGTTCTTAAATGGAATCACCCAAAAGAATCACCACTCATTGTGACCTACTTTAAAATGGGCACCAACTCCAGAGATGCTGCCTCGGTAGTCCTGAGGCAGGGCCTGGGAGCATGCATGTTCAAGTTCAGGTGGTTCTGCTGCGGGTGTGTTTTGGAACACTGTATTAGACTACCCTGTTTCAAGTGATGACTTTTCAGATTTCCTTTTGTGAGATGTGGTCAGTACATTCAGCTGCTTTGGGATCATGATTATTTGACCAGATCATGAGTGTAGAAAATAATGCTGCCTTTTTTTCTTCTTTATAAATCATAATTCTTTTAATTTTATTTTCTTGCCTTGTTTTTAACATTTATTTATTTATTTATGTACTTATTCATTTTTTGAGGCAGGGTCTTGTTCTGTCACCCAGGCTGGGGTGTAGTGGCATGATCATGGCTCACTGCAGCCTCGACCTCCCAAGCTCAAGCCATTCTCTCATCTCAGCCTCCTGAGCAGCTGGGACCACAGGCATGTACCACCACACCTGACTATTTTATATTCCCCAGGCTGGTTTCAAATTCCTGGGCTCAAACAATCTTACCGCCTCGGCCTCCCAAAGTGCTGGGATTACAGGCATGAGCCACCACGCCTGGCCTTAAAATTTATTTATTTTTAATTGACAATTTAAAAAATTAAGGAGTACATTGCAATGTACTCCTTAATTTTGTTATATGGTCTCACCCATATGTATACCTTATAAAATGATTGAATCAAGCTAATTAACATATCCATCACCTCACATAATTATATATATTTTTTCCTGTGGTGAGAACATTTAAAATCTACTCTCTTAGCAATTTTCAAATACACAATACATTGTTATTAATTATAGTCACCATGCTGTACCATAGATCTCCAGACCTCATAGCTCCTGTCTAACTGAAAATTTGTACCCTTTGACCAGCATCTCCTCATTTCTCTACTCTCTGCTTCTATGAGTTTGATCTTTTTCAATTCCAAATATAAGTGAGATCACATGGTATTAGTCTTTTTGTGCCTGGCTTACTTCACTGAGCATAATGTCCTCCAGGTTCATCCATGTTGTCACAAATGACAACTTCATTTTTATTAGTTGTGGCAAGAGGAAATGCATCCATTTCATCCTAAGGAGGCCCTGAAATCTTTCAACTTGGTGTTAAGAAGCAGAGCACAGGTCTACCTCACACCATTTGAAATAGCAATCTGCTTTCCTGGAAGGACCGTGCTTCCTGCTCTGATTCTGGAGGTCAAATGGAAACAATTCTTTGAAAGAGTGTTGAAAGCGTTGGTTATTCACTTGGATCCTACAGCTTGGCCAGTGATAGATCTACAAACGCCGTGAAAAGCCTAGATTGATCCTGATTTCCTGGACAGGTTTAACTGAGTGGGGTAACAGTCAGTGGTAGTTCGGCTGCACCTAAAGCCTGAATGTTGCTTCTGCTGAGTGTCAGAGTCACAGACCCAGGCTACAGTTCTTGAGAGAAGGAGGCTTGTGTTGAGTCTAGAATCAATAGATTATGAATCTATACTTGGGAGGTTTGGCAAGGTGCCGTTTTAGGACCAGACCTAAGGTATTAATTGAGGAAAAAGGCTTTGCCTATATTAGGATCAACCACAGAGCATCAAGCCAAGGATGATATTCTTCCATTTTAAACTCTAACGGAGTTTACTCTGCTGGGTTTCAGACCTGCTTGGTATCTAAGACCCCCTTTTTTCCTTCCAGTTTCTCCCTATTTGAATGGGACTATTTGCTCCACTGTGGGAAAGGAATAAGATAGATCTTTCCATTCTGAAAACAGATAACTTGTCTGGTTTCATAGATTTACAGATGGAAAGAAATTTTGCCCAGGGATGAATCATACCTCAGGTCTCACCCATATCTGATTTATAGAATATTTGGATAAGATTTTGGACCTAGAGTTGATGCTGGAACGGTTTAAGACTTTTGGGGATGTAGGGAAGGGGTGAAATATATTTTGCCCATGAGAAGAACGTGCATTTTAGCGGGGTGGCGTGGGGAACTGTGAACTGTGTCCCCTAAGTTCTAATCCTCAGTACCTCAGAATGTGACCTTATTTGGAAATAAGGTTATTGCAAATGGAATTAGTTGAGGCGAGGTCATACTGGAGTTGGTGGCGGGGGGTGGCGCTAATCTGATTTGACTGGTATCCTTATAGAAGGAGGACGCTCGGACACAGACATGCACACAGGGAGAACTCCATGAGAAGATGAAGACAGAGATTGCAGGGTTGTGTCTAAAGCTAGGGAAGACCAAAGGTTGCCCGCAACTATGAGAAGCCAGCGGAGAGGCGTGGAATGGATTCTCCTTCAATAGCCCTGCTTACACCTGATCTCAGATGTTCAGCCTCCAGAACTGTGAGAAAATACGCTTCTGTTGTATAAGCCATCCATTTCTGGTACTTTGTTATGGCAGCTTTAGCAAACTAATACAGATTTTAGCAGGATTTAAAGCTTCATGGAAACAAAACTTCTCCGACAATTGTCTTCATCCCTAAGTTAATCAGCCCTAAGTAAATCCCTCCATTTTTTTAAAAAAGTTTTTACATTAAATTAAATGATGATTATTATTAGTTTTTGAGACAGGTCTCACTCTGTTGCTCAAGCTGGAGTGCATGGTGCAATTTCTGAGTGTTCTCTAAGCTCCACTTATGACGTTCCCTTGTTAACTTTGCCAAGATATTTTTGGCTTATTCTCCATTTTGGTCACTTCAGGAGTCAGGAAAGCAAGTCCGCAGTTTCCTGGTCCCCAGTGGCTGGGGCAGCTTTCAGCCTGTTCACCATCTGCTTCTATGAAGACAGCTGGGCAGAGAGTTGGAGGCTTCTTATGTAAAAGATGTGAGGTTTGTGTCATGGGCTGCCACTTAAGAGGGTTTTGTTGTGGTAAGAGCTGAGCATAATAATTTTCTTTTTGATGAAAAGGGAGACCAGGCATGGTGGCTCACGCCTGTAATCCCAGCACTTTGGGAGGCCAATGCAGGTGGATCACCTGCGGTCGGGAGTTCAAGACCAGCCTGGCCAACATGGTGAAACCCTGTCTCTACTAAAAATACAAAAATTAGCCGGGCATGGTGGTGGACGCCTGTAATCCCAGCTACTTGGGAGGCTGAGCCAGGAGTATCACTTGAACCCAGGATGCAGATGTTGCAGTGAGCCGAGATCGTGCCATTGCACTCCAGCCTGGGCGACAGGAGTGAAATTTTGTCTCAAAAAAAAAAAAAAAAAAAAAAAGGGGTATTTCTAAAGGTGAAGCACATGGAGAAACAATGTGTCCAGACCAGCTGTGGACACCATCCCAAATTCTTGCAAATACTAAAGAAGGTGTGTTAAACGTAGTTCAACAACTATGAGGTTGGTGCCAGGATCCTTGACCAGGGAAATATGGGCGTGGAGACACACCAGACTCATCTGAACAGGTTGCTGAATCTGATTAGGAGGGAATGCATCCCTGATTGTACAATGCCTGGAACCCCCTGCAACGTCACCCAGGATACCACCATTAGCTTGTTCTTGTCTCAGTGAAGACCATACTGTCAGGTGTTCTACAACCTTGGATGTGAGAGAATGTATAAAATCTGGGGCTCTTGGGGATGGATGATGCTGAAGCCCGGAATTAAAAAATATCCCCTGGAGCTCAGTGTTTACTTCTCCATCCTGCTCCTTCCAAGCCAGAATCCTTAGTTACCACAATGCACAGCCCGGCAAGCCCTTGCCCACAGAAAGAGCATGCAGTTGTTTGCTTTTTGAAACTTAGGACTACCTCGTCTGCTGACTTGCCTACATCACCAGAGTCGGTGGTGAGAGGTGAAGCCAGCTGGACTTCCTGGGTCAAGTCGGGACTTGGAGAACTTTTCTATCTTGCAAGAGGATTGTGAAACGCACCAATTAGCACGCTGTAGTTAGCAAGGGGATTGTAAAATGCACTAATCAGCACTGTAAAAATGCACCAATCAGCACTCTGTAGCTAGCAAGAAAATTGTAAAATGCACCAATCAGCGCTCTGTAAAACACACCAATTGGCATTCTATAAAATGCACCAATCAGCACTCTGTAAAACGCACCGATCAGCAGGATCCTAAAAGTAGACAATTGCAGGGAGGATTGAAAAAAGGGCATTCTGATAGGACAGAAACGGAACATGGCGGGGACAAATAAGGGAATAAAAGCTGGCCACCGCCCCCAGCCTGCAGCTGGGGTCCTTTTCCACGGTGTGGAAGCTTTGTTCTTTCCTCTTCACAATAAATGTTGCTGCTGCTTACTCTTTGGGTCCATGCCATCTTTAAGAGCTGTAACACACACCACCAAGGTCCACGGCTCTATTCTTGAAGTCAGCGAGACCACAACCCTACCGGCAGGAACCAACTCCGGACACATCTCGGGGGACTAATTTGTTCAGCTGGAGTGGATTGTTTTTCCCTGGTAGGAAAGTGTTTAAGACTTCCCTATCCAGAGAAGGCAGAGAGGGGTCTAGTGGGGAGTCATTTAGCTGTATAGGGGTGGTCTTCTGTTATAGGGAGAGGGGACTTTGATATGTGGGAAGGGCTTCAAGTACAAAATGCTCTCAGGAGTTGGGGATGCCTGATGAACTGGATTCATAGATGAGAAAGAAAGGAGAGGGGCACTTCATCTTTCATGGTACAATCAGGAAACAAGTTCCTCAAAGTGGTTTCAACAGAGAGAAATTAATGCAGGGAGTTGGTTGCCCAGGAGGAGCTGAGAAGGCACACAGCGGATGGTGAGGCAGGTGAGAGACGAATAAGGCAGGAAGCCTCCACCAGCTGTGGCCTCAGAGGTGGGATTAGCCAGAGACCAGAAGCTGGGGCACCAGGTGGAAACAGAAAACAAACCAGGGCTGCTGAGTGGGAGCTAGAACCGTGGAGGAGGGCACTGTCTGATGGGAGATGGAGCTACTGTCCGAGATGGTGCTAGAGGTAAGAGGAAGAAATACCCTCGCGGGTCCTTATTTCCAGCACCTTTTGCTCGCACAAATTGCTGGAAAGCCATTTGTCAAGGAAACCAAGAAGGGAAAACGAGACGAAGGGCCCAGATGGAGCTGAGAGCCGACTAGCAGGTGACTGGCATGACCCCGATGAATGAGGTATTGTGTTGGGTGCCTTTAAGGGGCTTCTGTTGTGTGACCATGATGTCATTGGAGATCAGAAATGTGCATTTAGCTGTTTAAGGTCACATGAGGGCAGAGCCACATGTGAATGTGGGTTCTCTGGGTTGGGTTCTCTAATGCCATGGTGATTACGGTTTGCCCTTCTGGGGAGGAAGCAAACAACTGTCTACACTCTTTGTGGGCAAGAGCTTGCCAGGCCGTGCTTCATGGTCACTAAGGATGCTGGCTGGGAAGGAGCAGGATGGGATGCTTGGGCAGAAGAGGGATACAGCTGAGGAGTTGCAGGTGGGTCATGCAGGTGGGTGGCGGTTTAGTGCTCCCGCCTGAGCTTCATGGGCTCTCTAGCCCAGCTGAGGTCAGGTCGAGTACCCAGCACCCTGTGATAAAAGGAGGGCCTGCTTATTATGGTGACATTTCTTTCCGTGGTAACTGTCTGAGCCTTTTGCTCTGGACTGAAGATAAAAAGCCACCTCTTTGTGGGAGGAGGCCACATAGACAGGCCAGGGCTGGGAGAACAATGGGCAGGTACTCCACTGGGTTCCCAGCAGCAACATTGTAGGAGCAGCCATGTGAAAAACGAGAAAGTGGGTTTTGGCCACGGTTTGGGTCATGGAGGGAGAAAGTGAGGGAAACCTCCAGGTCATGCCAAGATTTCAAAGCAGGAGCGACAGCTCTTTGGCCCAAGTGCAGGCACAGCCCTTGTTGTAATGCTGTCTGCCAGGCAACGGCTACATCCTGGGAAGACAGAGGCAACCCCCAAATCCTTTGAGCTCATCTCTTTTTGACTCACAGATGGATCTCCCCCATGAGCAACACTTTGTGGAGTTTTGGAATGGATTTCGTGTTGCAACAGTGTTTTCTAGCTGGTTGTCTAATTTAAGTGGTGAGTCTGCAGAATGTCCAGGGAGGATTTGAATTCAGATGATAAGGCTGCATGGATTGCAATGCTGACAGATTTATGCACAGCATTGCAGGAAGGTCTCCAAGTCACTGAAAATGTTTCTGAAGGTCACTGCAAACTCTTTGCATGGGACATAATCTATGAAAGTTTTGAGTTCTCCGTGTTTTCTCTAGAGTAATGATTCTGAAATACTGTTGCTAAGTGGTCCAAGCTACTTTTCTCAGCCCTTTTCTTTCTCCTCTCATTTTCTGTTGGTTCCTTCTGAAAGGAAGGAGAAGCATTTTCTCACTGAAGCAACATCTAAGTTACAATGCCTCATGCTCACCATTGCTCCAGGGCCCCAGGGTGCTTTGCAGATATGCAGTCCTGTCTAAATGAGTGCTCCAGTGGACGACAGAAAATGCTGCTTCAAAGATGTTAACCTGGATGCATAGAAAATTTTCTTGTTTTTTTTTTTTTTTTTTTTTTTTGAGACGGAGTCTCGCTCTGTCCCCCAGGCTGGAGTGCAGTGGCACGATCTCGGCTCACTGAATAAGTGTTGACTATAGAAAAAAAGAGAAAATTAGAAATGGTACCTTGACTCTACACTTCTAACAATCGCAGTCTGCTGTATTCTGGTAGTTTCCTGATGCGAAGGACGTTAAGCAACGTGTGTGTGTGTGTGTGTGTGTGTGTGTGTGTGTGTGTGTGTTTTAAATCTAGGATTGAATACAGACCATCTATTTTGGGTCTGAATGACCCAGTCTGGCAGTGGGTGATCTCATTCCATTGGACAATTTGGTCCAAAAAGTATTTCATTAATTACACTCAGCGCAACAACATGCCCAGGAATCTGCTTCTGTGCTTGGAGAATAATCCCACTTTATAAACAATCCACTTTATTTATAAAGTGATGAATTGCTCTCTTGGGAGCACGGGTGGGTGAGACTGGGGAGGAGGATGGGAAGTGAGAACTTGGTCCGTTTACCGGAAGACAGCGGCACACAGATCTGCTTGCACCCTGTACCTCATTGTCTAGGATAACAGGATTCCACGGCCTTGCCCTGATAGAAGCAACTCGGCAATTAATGGGTTGATGGCCCACAGTCCTTCCAAGGAAAACCCACGTTTGCTTGCTGCAGCCACGTGGACAACAGGCAGGCTCACCGCAGTGCCTGCAGGCCCTTCCTGGTCTCTCAATTTCACTCCTTCAACAAGCGTTTAGCAGATGCCCCCTCCTTATTACCTTCTGTATTAGGTGCTGGGGATACACTGGGAGAAGGTTCTTGTTCTTAAGGAACTTCTGATCCTACAGCAAGCCAGTGATGAGGGGAGAAGTGGTAGAATGTGGGGGGATTCACGGCATGAGCACACAGAGGAGGGATACTCACTATGGGGCAGGGAGTGGAGGCTGGTGCTCAGTCATCAGCATTCATTCTCTGGAACTCTGTGGACCCCTGCTTCTATATTTGCACATAGTAAGTTCTAATTTAACCATGAATTTTGGAAAAACCATGATCATAGAGTTTCTTTCTCTGTCTTCCTTTCTCATCTCTTCCTCCTTTCTCTCTCCTTATGAACAGCAGTCTTTTCAAAGTTAGCCCATAGGATTGGGACCAAGCCTGAGATTCCAAACAGTGTTGGAGAGGGTGGAGTGTAGAGAAGCACCTGAGTCTCATGGTGAAGTTAGAGACAGGGACCCCGAGGCCTGGCATGATTGGAAGCAGGGCACAAAGATGAGTGTAGAGCAGAGGCCAGCGGGAGGGTAAGGAGCCTGGAGGTCAGGAGGCCTGCAGAGGGGAGAAGAGCAGAAACAGGGTCGGGAAGTGCCCCAACCCAGCAATCCCTGCCTCCGCAAACAAGACTTGCCGGACACCAAGGCAGCCTCCTGACCTGACTTGCACACCTGTCACACACTTGCCTCCCAGCAGGAGTGACTAGACTCCGGAGCTCACCTGAGGCCTGCAGGTAGGAGCTGGAGAAGGATGAGGTCGGGCTGAGGAGTTCGCGGAAGCATTGGCAGGCCTGGACTCTCCTTTGTGCTGTTTCGTGGTTTATTTCCCAGCTCTAAACAAGGGCGTCCTGCAAACTTCTGATGGGTTTGGTTTTGTGGTAACTTCTTAGAGAGCTCAGAGCATCAAGGAAGAACATTTCCTCAGGATGCTGAGGCGTGGACTGGCTTTCATCTCAATTTTCTTCAGCTGATTTCCTTCAATGTTGTTTTTCTCTTTTGAAAAAAAGAATATGCTGTTTGTTCGGTCACATGGACTTGTGGTTACTCACCCGTGGAAGGAGGCCACCCCTCGAGACTCTGGCAAGAGCAGGGGAAATTCCTTTCAACACCAGCCCCGAGGAATTCTCATGATCCTGGTTTCCATTTTGGTCAAATTAAAGATGAAAGGACTCGATCCAGCACTGAGGAGGACGATAGTTTTGATTCTGAGGGAGACACAGCTAGATGAAAAACCAGGCTAACCTTTTATCTGGTATGAGAGTGGAGAGGCACATCCTGTTACAAATTGAGCATCCATTGTGTGAGGAATTCCTGCTTCGGGCCCCATCTCAGAAATCAAAGCCTTGTAGGTGAGGAGAAACAACCGCGAGGCGGCAGGTTTATTTATTTATTTCCCCACCAAAGTCTTAGATAACTTTACTGGGTGCCTGCCTTCTTTTTGGTTTTGTGTTTGCATAATTTTAGAATTGCCATTAGGAATAGCTACTTTCCTACAGAAAGTTTCCAGTTGGTAAAAACAGGACAAGCTGTTTTGGATAATCATGAACCTTTTCATTTGAAGGGTTCTTTTCCATACTCCTGACTCCCAGCACCTCTGATATAGGTAATTCCATGAACTTTAGCACTTCTTGATTTGGTATTCTTTAAAAATTTTTAAATTGTGGTAATATACACATAACATAAAATTTAACATCATATCCAATTCTTTTATTTATTTTTAAAAAGATTTATTTATTTATTTGAGATAGGGTCTCGCTCTGTTACCCAGACTGGAGTGGAGTGGTGTGATTACAGCTCACTGTGGCCTCAACCTCCTGGGTTCAAACAATCCTCTCACCTCAGCCTCCTGAGTAGCTGGGGCTACAGGCTCACATCCCCACGCTGTTTAATTTTTAAAATTTTTTGTAGAGATGGGATCTCACTATGTTGCCCAGTCTGGTTTCAAACTCCTGGCCTCAAGCAGTTCTCCTTCCTTGGTCTCTGAAAGTGTGGGGATTATAGGCATGAGCACCTGTGCCTAACCTCCGGAAGTCTTTTCATTCTCCCGAACTGGAACTCTGTACACGTTAAATCCTAACTCCCCACTTCCCTCACCCCACTCTGCAGTCCCTGGCATCCCCTTTCTACTCTCAGTCTCTATGAGTTTGACTAATCTAGGACCTTATATAGGTGGAATCAGCAATACTTGTCATTTTGTGACTGGCTTATTTCACTTAGCATAATGTCCTCATAGATTTGGCATTCTTTCACTTTGTCTTTAAAATACTATTTCCTCTTAACATCCAAGGGCTAACTCATTTAAACTTTGGAAAGGTCATCAATAAAATTTAAAAATATTTCCTAAGCCTGGAAATTGTGAAGACAAGTATGGATCTGTGAAACACCATATTGCTTGCAGCAGAGCAGAACATCTCAGAGGTGAAAAACCAACTGAAGAAGAGGCTCGTGTTAAGTGGCGCCAGCTGGGAACGTCCTGTACAGTAGGGCGCTGAGCCCTCAGGCCCGCAGCCAGGGGTAGGGGATTCTCTGCAGATGTGCCCTCCTCATGGCTGGTGCCGGTGGTCACGCTGCTCTCCTGGGGCCGTGGCGACAGCTGTCCGTGGAGTGGGGCTGGCAGCGGCTCTGGAGGGAGGCATCTGCCCGGGCTGTCACCGGAGTGAAAGAACAGGAGGCAGCTGCGCAGAGGCAATGGCAAGGACAGGAGCAGAGGACACAGAAAAAACACCCTCGATCTCCTTGTGTGCTTTCCCCCAAAGCACAGGCCCCAGCCTGGTCATCGTGCCTCCCCAAAGTCAGGGAATACCCCAGAGGCTGTTCCTCCTCTCCGTGTTCAGGCCTGGCAGTCTGTTCTTGGACAGAGAAGGCTCATGCCAAGGCAGCTGCCCGGCAGTGTCACACGAATGCTGGAACAAGGGGGGCTGGGTGAGGACACCAGACCGTTCATCTCACAGACACGGCCTTTAAAAGCTCCTTGAGGTTTTCTTATGTCTCAGCAGCAATGCAAATAATCTCTAAGAACTGTGACACCATCTTTTTCAAAGACATGTAATTTGCTACTGTCAATAACACGGATTTCCCACCCAAAAGAGCCAATGTGTTTTCTCGCTATTTATCAAATCTTTTATACTCTGATGACTAATGGAAAATACAATGGCAATTTGTTACTGTTTTGGCATTGTTTGCTATCAGAAGTGACACTGGAACAAAGGGGTAATAAGTTACGGTTGCATTCAAAATTTATTCTCTCCTGCGGGAGTATACACACATATCAATAGGAGTTGATAACTATAATGTGTGTAGCCTTTATGAATTATCTGTGTAATAATTTTCACTTTAAAAAAGCATGTTCCCATCCGTCAGTTCATTTCGGCAGCACGAGAATGTTTATGATATTGTTTCAGTTGAACAGAACGAGACTTAAAGGAGAAATGGCTTGTCTAAGGCCTTATAGGAAGTCAATTGGGGCTAAAATTAGGTCTCCTGAGTCTTAAACCAGGGCTCTTTCCACTAAACTATACTTGAGAAGAAGGTGTCAGAACCACAGGAAGCATGGTGAGAGATGTGTTTCTTTCTCCTACTGACTTCTCCCCAGCCCCAGCCCAGACAATTCTGAAATGTTAGAGTAGTGATTGCTTGAGAACCAAGGGGACTATTTGGCTGAGCTGTTTAAAATTGCCGTTTTTAAAAGATTAAAACAGTCAAATATCAACAATTTCAAATGTTTCAAACTAATTGCTCTCCCCAGATTTATATAAGGTTATATTTCCCGTGTAGCGTCAAATTGGTCTTTTTATTGGTTAATTTGGCTGGTCGCTTTGCTTTCAATTTTGCTGCCCCTCGGTCTGAAACAGCCAGTGACCTCAGATCATTGTTTTAGTGGCTTCTGTAACCAAATCGAGCCAATTATAGAGGCAGCTGGCCAAACCATGCAATTAACCCCAAGCAAGGCAATTCAGGTTCATGTAAGTATGACTCACAAATGACCAGCCTATAAGAATTTTCAACAAGTCTAACCTGCTCTTGGTTACCGCACATTTTGCCTGAAAAAACAATTAGATCATATTCTTTTTCTGTTCATCTGGCATACGTTTGCATGAGTTCTGGTGAGTGGGAGATTTCCAAGGCTGTTACAGGGGGATCATTAGAAAATCAGGAGGGATCTTGGCCGAATGTCAAGAATGAAGGAGCAGCAAGTCAAGCCGCCAAGGAAACACACATTAGAGTCATTCGTTCTCACCACTCGGCGGAAGCTGGTAACTCGCTCCACTGGCCAGGCTTCCCACCATCTGGAGTGGAGTCCGGGTGCTCCTACCAGGGATGGATGAGCTCCAAGTGCAGGCAGCCTGGCACAAGGGCCGCGGCCACCAATGCTGGAAGATAGAGCCTCCTGCTTCCTGCAGACAGCAGAGCAATGAGGATGGCGCTTTGTGCATTTTCTGGTTACAAGGTGCTATTGTGAATCACTTGATGTTGAGCGTGAAATTACACGGAGCTGTGAAGCCTTTGGTGCTGCCGACTGGGAGGAGCAGTGTTTCCAAGGTGTTTCTCTGTGTCCCTGTTTCTGGCAGCGAGGGCTTCATTTTCACTTTGCGTTCCAAGTGGGGAGAGTTTACAAAAGGGCAGGGCAGAAGAACAGTGGTTCCCCCAGAAAGATTACAGATGCATGGGCTAATGTTAGAAAGACAGCAAGGGGCAGCTGCCCACAATCCCGGCAGGAACATGTCAGACCGTGCTGGAGGAAAGCAAAGTCAATGGAGAATGACTTGGTGCAGTGGAAACTCAGCTCTATGGACCAAAATCCTTCAGCAACCCTGATTTATAACATTTGCCAATATCTGTGGTGTAAAAAATACTCCCACTGTGGCCAATTTCAAATTGCCAATAGCTTAACAACTGGCTTGCAAAATTTCTGGGTGTTTGATACTCTTCTCTTTAGAGCCTGTGTGAGTTGGCTCCAAAGAGGCACTGAGTGGCTTAAAAACGGAAATCAGGCAAATGTATAAGCAAAGTTAAAGTTTACGTAAGGATATTGGGGTGAGAAGCAAGTGTCTCGGAGTGACCCATCCCCTGCCCTATTTCGTTTGCCTCCCTTTTTTGTAAGTTCTCCAAGGATCAGCACTCCCTTGACAAATCACAAGCATCCCAGTCCCAGGTGACCTAACCCACTCAGGCCCCACCCCTGCAGTCCCTAGAGCTGGTGGTCTTCCTACAGACCCCCTTCTACACTTGCATGGCATCAGCAACGCGTGCTGCACATGCAGTGCAGAGGTCTCGGGTTCCAGCAGGCAGGCTGAGCACTGGGGGCAGGTTGCTTGTCTCCCGGAGGGAGCCGTTGAGGAGCTGTCACTTCGCTGGAGCATGTATTGGCCTCAGATTCCTCCCCTAGCGGGCTCCATGCATAATTTTAAAAAGCCAATTGCAGGAGTAGGAATTCAGTTCAATTGTGGGGAAGGTAGAACCCAGCTTTTAGGTAGTGTGGGTTTATAATTCTATAGGATGGGCTTATTCAGAAATAAATTCATGTGACTCTGAGTGAAGACTTGAGTGTCTAATAATAAATTTTTCTTCCAGTTATGCAACCATTAGTGCTGTGTTTGTGTTTTGGCCAACACGCTTTTTAAGCTAGGCCTCAGTTTCCTGAGTGCAGAAATGAGTGGCAGAAATGAACTGAGGTCTGAGGCTTCTGTCTGTCCTGGCATGCTGTGGTTCTGGGATGGTAGTGGTGCCAGGGCACCGTTTCCCCACACTTTTCCATAAAGTCTTCAATCCCTTTATACATTTGATTGTTGGTTTTTGTACTCCTGAGACATCTAGTGCTCCACTGAACATCACTATTTAGCTGTGCCACAAACAAGGTATTTTTTGGCTACACAAACTTGGAGTGCACTGTAGGTCAAACTAGCACTTTACTATGAGTTTTCCTTAGAATCTCTGATAGTCCAGGGTACATTGTGTATGTCTGTTTCCAAAAGGGAAACTCAATGGTCATGGATTCCCAAATGTTTTAACTGCAAATCATCTTGTTTTTTTTTTTTTAAATACTGTAGTAGTCTCCTAGTGCCACAAATTGGGTGACTCAAAACAACAGAAATTTATTTTTTCACGGTTTTGGAGGCTGGAAGTCTGAAATCGAGGTGTTGGTGGGGCCATGCTGTCTGCAGGTTCTAGGGAGAGGGTCAGCTCCATGCCCTTGCCTTTACTTCTGCTGTTGCCAACAATCCGTGGGGTTCCGTGGTGCATCAGCGTCACTCCAGCCTCTGCCTTCACAATCAGGTATGCTCTCCCTGCATGCGTCTGTGTCTCCTCTTCTCTCTTATAAAATCACCAATCCTATTAGATCAAGGCCCAACCAAATCTATTATGACCTCACTTTACCTTCATTACATCTGCAAACACCCTATTGGCAAATATGGTCACAATCACAGGTACCAGGAGTTGGGATGTCACCATATGTTTTGGGAGGACACAGATTCAACCTACAGCAGACAGTTTTTAACGTTTCTTAAAAGTGGGACTCCAATGAACAGGGCTTGGGAAATGCTGTCCCCAAAATTGAAAATTTATTAATAATTAGGATTCACTAACCAGATACATGATAAAACCTTTAGGCCAGGGGTTCTGAACCTGATACCAAGGGATTCATGGTCTTGAATGAGAAAAAAAATTATTTATTTGTACTAATTGCTAACTGAAATTTAGCATTTCTTTCACGTGTGAGCATAGGCAACAAACCACAGTCATATCAGTAGTACCTGTGAATTTGTTACCAAAGAAATCACAGATATTTTCTTCTCACACTATAGTTGTTGCAGATATCTTGGGAAGTCATTTATTCTCGTTGCCATTTCAAAATCATGGTGGTTATTAGAGCTGCCAGTAGACCTTATTGAATGTGTTAATGAGGAAACAAATGTAATAATGTAAAATATTTTAGTATCTTGATAGCTGTATTTCCTTTTAATCATTTGTGTTTTGTTTATTGAAAACACTATTCTGGCCTGGTGTGGTGGCTCATGCCTGTAATCTCAGCACTTTGGGTGGTCAAGGCAAGAGGATCACTTGAGTTCAGGAGTTCGAGACCAACCTAGACTGTATAGTGAGATCCCGTCTCTACTAAAAATACCAAAATTAGCCAGGTGTGGTAGTGTGCACTTGTAGTCCCAGCTACTTGGAAGGCTGAGGTGGGAAGATCACTTGAGCCTGGGAGGCAGAGGTTGCAGTGAGCCATGATGGCACCACTGCACTCAAGCCTGGGTGACAGAGTGAGACCCTGTCAAGAAAAAGAGAAAGAAAGAAGGAAAGAGAGAAAGAAAAGAAAGAAAGAAAGAAAGAGAGAAAGAGAGAGAAGAAAGAAAGAAGAGAGAGAGAAAGGAAGAGAAAAAGAAACAAAGAAAGAAAGAAAGGGAGGGAGGGAGAAGGAAGAAAGAAAGAGAAGAGAAGAGAGACCATAAGCTTTACCAGCCAGCCAAAGGGGTCATGCCCTAAAAATGTTAAGAATCTCTGTCTCCACTTACGGCTCTCATAGCCCAAACAGGCCAGCTTCCCACAGAGGGTTTAACCAAGAGATACACAATAGCAGAATCTTTCCATTTTTACAATTAAAATATAACTGATAAATCAGTCAAATGTGGATATCATCATATATTTTATTTGTAAATAAAATATCAAAATAGGACAAAATATAAAAATAAAATGCACAGAGGCACAACAAAATGTCTTGCACAATAATCTTCCATTGTTTTCACTGTATTCTTTATAAATAGGTCACATTACCAAGGAAAGATTTGTCTAAATATTGAGTTAATTTGGAAACTCTCGATATGCCTTGGAGTATCTGAATCATTTACTAGGAAACACATTTTGGTGTGTGTATGTGTTCAAACATATCAAATAGTTGAATATATTCTGTTCCTGTAAGGAATAGATCTGGGTTTGCCCAAGATAGAGGGGTTTCCTGAGACATGGGACTTCCCCTGCAAAAACTGGGAAGTCCTGGGCAAACAGGGAAGAGCTGGGCCAAATTTCTCAACTTCGTGTATGAACATGGTTGTGCTGCGGCCGGAGTTTTGGTAGAAACCACCATGACTCATAGTCCCCCAGAGGAGATCTCAGGAGCACTTTGGCCTTGTGAAGGCCAAATTCCAGCCCGGCTCTGCCTTGGCACCCTCCCAGAACCAGGCACCTCACGTAATCTTCTGAGCCTGTTTCCTCATCTGTGAAACATGGAGACGCCGGTGGGTGCCCTGCCCCTCCCAGGGCTCCTGGAGGATTCCAATGAGATAAGTGTTGTGAAAGCACTTTGTAAACTGCAAGTGTGCCACAGAAATGCAAAATACAGAATAATTCTTTAATCTCACGTGGCAGCAGCAAAATATGTGTGCATCCATGGCACACTTTTGTATTATAAGAAGGATGTTAGCCCATCCCTTTAGTCCTTTCTTTCATGGACGCTCAAACCCCAGATCCCCTATCATTAAGAGCGCAGCAAGGCTGTGGGGAAGTAGGCCTGGGTGTCCCTGGGCTTTTGTCTGCCACCTCCTTCCCCTCAAGGTGCCCCAGCGCCCTCATCCTGCCTCCTCCCTGGCCAAACTCTCTTTCTTGTATCCCACCTAGAGCCTGCAAGCATGGTCTGTCCTTCAAAACATGCCCGCTGTATGCCGTTCCTACTGGACAGGAGTCCTCGCTGTCAGCTGCATGTTAGAGCCACTGGGGAAGCTTTCACTGTCCCCATGCTGGGACTTCCACTGATGATTGCATCAGAATCTCTGGGGGAGGGCTTCAGACACCCCAGGTATTATATTGTATAGCTTGGATTGAAAACACAACTTGAGTGTTGCCTGGAGGTTAATTAGAAAAAGGACTCCCCATTCATCTGTTAGCCAGCGATGTTGTTACCCCACCCACAGAGCCCTTTGCTTGAATCCAGGCAACCTACCAGGCTCCTGAACAGTCTTCTCAAAGAAGCGTTTCTTGCAGGTCTCCAGTGCACCTCACCCTGGGCTCCACCGGCCCTCATTACGCTCCCATGGATGACGTTAGCCTCATCTTCAGTTGAGAAAGCTGAGACTCAGCAAGTTTCCTTGTAACTAGGGAGGGGCAGGGCAGTGGTTTAAAATGAAGCCATGCACACCTCCTTCCCCAGAGCATCCAGTGCCTTGCTGATGGAAAAGCCACCCCTGCTGAGAAAGGCAGCTGTGCCTGGGCCCCGCAGGTCACACTGGAGTCCTCACCTCCATCTCTGCATTCTGGTGCATTTGGAAGAGGATTTCTAGAGGTGGGAGAGGAGATGTAACTTCCCCCACCTCCTTCGCATCTTCTAACAGTTGCAGCCTCCTCTGCTTTGCACATTCACAGGGAGGAGCATGGGCAGCACTTGCATGGGTGGCACACAGCCTCAGCCTGCAGGAGCATGCACACCCCAACAGCACTCGTTCTGCAGCTGCGGCCTGCACCTTCCTCAACCCCTGGCCCCTCATCTAGGCTGTTACAGGGGAACTGGAATCCACCCGGCTCAGGGCCCAGGTACTTCCTCAAGAGGCTGTTGCCCTGAGGTAAGGCTCTGACATTCCAAGTCTTAGGCATCCAGTATTTTGGTGGGATTTGAAAGGCCTTACAGAAGAGACCCTCCTATTGTGCCCCAATGAGTCCTCCCAAATCCATGCAGTTCCCAGTTTCTTGCAGGTCCCCAGTGTACCTCACCCTGGGCTCCACCAACCCTCGTGATGTTCCCGGGGGTGATGCTGGCCTCATCTTCAGTTGAGAAAGCTGAGGCTCAGCAAGGTTCCTTGAAGAGCCACTCCTTTCCCAAACTATGACATCCCCAAGAGTCCTGTGCTGAAGTGTTTAGAATCCATGATGATTTGTCCATTTGCCTGTTGTCTGGCGTGATCCCTTGTAGAACTCCGTAATACAGCATGGAAGTCCTCTGAGGCCTGGAGTCTTAATTCCATGCTCTTGGGCCCAGTGCACACCAGTGTTCTTGTCAATGAAATGATGAGTTTCATCTTTTCCTCACATATTTCTACAGTACTGAGGTTGGGATCATTTGAGATAATGGACAAGAAATTGATTTTTGTACAACAAAGTCCGTCTGACAATGTGTGAGATAGTTTCATTACTGTCACTGGGAAAAAAAATTTTTATTGGTCTGCTTTCCAATATGGCAACTCACTGAGAGCGAGAAAGACAAAGAATGTTTCAGTTTCTGAAGGGCAAGTTTGGAGAGAAAATTCCTGCCCATAGAGGTCATGTGGCTGAGGTTGAATGCTGTGGTGAGAAGCTCCTGGTATCCTGAGGACAACCTCAGAGTTTTGGGAATTTGGAGAAGGCAGCCAAAGTGTGGAGGAAAGAAAATTAAAAGGGAGAAGAAAGAAAACTCACTTATTTTGCATTTTGTCAACAGCTCAGCCCATCCTGAGACAGGTGATGAAGACATGGCAAGGCTTCCAGAAGCTGCTCTGTGTGTGTGTGTGTGTGTGTGTGTGTTTCAGACTCGGTAGGAAAGGATGGGCCATTGACAAGAATAACACAGACCAGCAGGCAGAGCAGGCATCACAGGAGACGCCCTAAAGGACAATAAGGAAGCAGGCTTGTGTGCAGTTGGGCCTGGCCTCCCTGGTGTGAACTGGCTGGCTGGCACCAGGCAAGGTAGGCCGGGCCTAGGGTGTGGTGGCTCATGAGGCCATTAGAGCATCTGTCAGGCCCAGCACCCAGGGCTTGTGCAGTGGGGCAGGCCCTACCCTTGCAACCGTGCAGGGAGAGGGTGAACTCAATCCAGAGCACTTCCTTCTTAGGGGGCCACATGTCCGTTGTGATTTCAGGGATTTGAGCACCTGCTTTTTCTGGCATATATTCTGTGGTCTTGTGGACACAGTATTGGCTGTGGCCCAGGCTCTGCCCTGGTTCTCTTCCCAACAGACTGTGTGGCCGTGGGCAAGTCGCTTCACTTCTCTGGGCTGCCACATCCTCTTTGATAAGACGATGAGGTTGGGCTAGATGACCTCTAGAATCCCTTCCAACTTGCTGTCAAATTGCTCTAGGATCCAAGATTCGTTTCTAAGACAATATTGAGAGGCAATACGGCCTATATGGCTGGATCCTGTGAGACGGGGGTTTACAAACATTCTGATGCTGTACAATCTTCACGTTAAAAGCAAATACTGGAATATGGCATTCCTCAAAAAAATTAAACATAAAATTACCATATGATCCAGCAATTCTACTTCCTAATACATATGCAGATGAATTGGAAGCAGAGTGTCAAACAGATAGTTGTACACCCATGTTCATAGCAGCATTACTCACAATAACCAAAAGATGGAAACAAACCAAGTATCCACCAACAGATGAATGGATTAAAAAAAGTGACATATCACAAAGGAATGTGATTCAACCTTAAAAAGGAAGGACATTCTGATACATGCTACAACATGGATGGACCTGGAGGACAATGTGTTAAGTGAAATAAGCCAGATACAAAAGGTCAAATACTGTATGATTCCACTTACATGAGTAATCACCTTCCTAGAGACATGAAGTAGAAGGGTGGCTGCCAGGGACTGAGGCACTGGGTAATAGGAAGTTATTTCTTCATGGATGCAGAGTTTCACCTTGGGAAGATGAAAAATGTTCTGAAAATGGTGCTGGAGGTTGCACAACAATGTGAATGTATTTAATGTCACTGAAATTTACACTTAAAAATGGTTAAAATTTTATGGTATGTATATTTACCACAGTACAAAAAGCATGGCCGGGTGTGGTGGCTCACGCCTGTAATCCCAACACTTTGGGAGGCCTAGGTGGGCGGATCACTTGAGGTCAGGAGTTTGAGATCAGCCTGGCCAACATGGTGAAACCCTGTCTCTACTAAAAATACAAGAATTAGTTGGGTGTGGTGGTGCACGCCTGTAATCCCAGCTACTCGGGAGGCTGAGACAGGAGAATGGCTGGAACCTGGGAGGTGGAGGTTACAGTGAGCCAAGATCATGCTACTGAACTCTAGCCCCTGGGTGACAGAGCGGGACTCTGTCTCAAACAAACAAACAAAAAACAAACTCCAAAACCAAAAAACAAACAAAAAACCCAAAACAAAAAACAAACCGAAATGCAAATACTAGGATGTTTACGTATCTTAACATGTTAAATTTAGTATAAGAAATAATTGTAAATCATAATTTATGCTGGCATAGAGCCCTCTTGTTTGATATGAGTGAAACTAATCATTGAATAATTAATTTGAAAAATTAAAGTGGGAAATTACTAAAATGATGCTTCTATACTATATTTATTCACCAATCATCAGATTCTTTCTTCGTGCTTAGGTTTGCTGAGAATTCAGCATGGTCTTTCTTACATAAACCACACTCAAAGTACATCATTTACAGATTCCAGTTTCAGAGTCTTTAACATAGAATTTGTTAGAAATCTTAGAGATCTTAGAGACACTTAAGAAGAACAATGAATGCAGATTCCTTCTAGGTTTCCTGACCCTTCCCCAAGCCCAATTCTTTCATAATTGCATTGCCCCACCTAATTCCATATCTATATCAAATCTATATCTATATCACTATCAGTTTGTATAAGAGTTTAAACAACTAAGCTTTATAAAGTTTTCCCAAAGCATTCAAGTTATTATGGAAATGACAATAACATTCACCACCCACTTCAATGGGCTTGTGGACAAACACAGTTCTCAGTTTGTAAGCACAGAACTCAATTAGAGGAACAGATGTGTACCGCACACTGTAAAATGAGTGAAAAGACAAGCATCAGGTGGGAGAAGACAGTTGCAACACGTAAACTGACAAATGACTAGGATTTCAAATATACAGAAAGAACTTAACCAGATTAATATGGAAAAGAAATAACCCAATAAGAAAAGGGGCTTATTGGACAGGCACAAAACCAAAGAGGAAATTCAGATGGTCAACAAACATGAAAAAGTGGCTCAAATTTATTAGTAATCAGGAAAATGCAAACTAAAACTACAATGAGATAGCCTTACACAGGAGACAGGAAAGAACTAAAAATTCTGAAAATACTAATCGTCAGCAAGGATTTAGAGCCACAGCAACTCTAGCGAAAGTTCTATGAACTTAGAACTTAGAATTCATAGAGTCTAGTGAAACTCTGTGAATGCCATTTTGGAAAGCAGTTGCCCTATCTATGAGATTGAATATCCACATGCTCAGAGATGGAGAAATTCCTGGAAAGATACAACCCTCCTAGCTAAAATCAGAAAGAATTAGATACCCCGAACAGACCAATAACAAGCAACGAGGTTGAAATGGTAATTAAAAATGTACCAACAACAGGCTGGGCACGGTGGCTCACAGCTGTAATCCTAGCACTTTGGGAGGCCGAGGCGGGTGGATCATGAGGTCAGGAGATCAAGACCATCTTAGCTAACACGGTGAAACCCCATCTCTACTAAAAATACAAAAAATTAGCCAGGCGCGGTGGCGGGCGACTGTGGTCCCAGCTACTCGGGAGGCTGAGGCAGGAGGATGGTGTGAACCTGGGAGGCGGAGCTTGCAGTGAGCCGAGATTTCACCACTGCACTCCAGCCTGGGCGACAGAGCGAGACTCCATCTCAAAAAAAAAAAAAAAAAAAAAAAAGTACCAACAACAAAAAAGTCCAGGACCAGACAGATTCACAGCAGAATAAGTCCAGGACCAGATAATTCACAGCAAAAATCTATCAGACATTCAAAGAAGAATTGGTACCAATCCTACTGATGCTATTTCACAAAACAGAGAAAGAGGGAACCCTCCCTAAATCATTTTATGAAGCTAATATCACCCAAATACCAAAACCAGGAAAGAACATAACCAAAAAAGAAAACTACAGACTAATATCCCTATATGCAAAAAAATTTTATCAAAATACTAGCTAACTGAATCTGACAACATATCAAAAAGATAATCCACCATGATCAAGTGGGCTTTATACCAGGAATGAAGGGATCGTTTAACATATGCAAGTCAATAAATGTAATACACCACATAAACAGAATTAAAAACAAAAATCACATGATTATCTCAATAGATGCAGAGAAAGCATTTGACAAAATCCAGCATCACTTTATGTTTAAAGCTCTCAGCAAAATCAGCATACAAGGGTCATACCTCAATGTAATAAATGCCATCTATGACAAACCCACAGCCAATATAATACTGAATGGGAAAAGTTGAAAGCCGTTTCAACTGGAACAATACAAGGATGCTCACCCTCACCACTCCTCTTCAACATAGTCCTAGAAGTCCTAGCCAGAGCAATCAGACAAGAGAAAGAAATAAAGGGCATCCAAACTGGTAAAGAGGAAGTCAAACTGTTGCTGTTTGCTGAGGATATAATTGTTTACTTAGAAAACCCTAAAGATTCCTCCAGAGAGCTCCTAGAACTGATAAAAGAATTCAGCAAAGTTTCTGGATACAAAATTAATGTACACAAATCAGTAGCTCTTCTATAGACCAATAACAACCAAGCTGAGAATCAAATCAAGAATTCAACCCCTTTAACAATAGCTGCAAAAAAGAAAAAAAAAGAAAGAAAGAAAGAAATACTTAGGTATATACCTAACCAAGGAGGCAAAAGACCTCTACAAAGAAAACTACAAAACACTGCTGAAAGAAATCACAGATGACACAAACAAATGGAAACCTGTCCCATGCTAATGGATGGGTAGAATTGATATTGTGAAAATGACCATACTGCCAAAAGCAATCTACAAATTCAATGCAATTCCCATCAAAATACCACCATCATTCTTCACAGAATTAGAAAAAACAATTCTAAAATTCATATGGAACCAAAAAAGAGCTCACATAGCCAAAGCAAAACTAAGCAAAAAGAACCAATCTGGAGGCATCACATTACCTGATTTCAAACTATACTGTAAGGCCATAGTCACCAAAACAGCATGGTACTGGTATAAAAATAGGCACATAGACAAATGGAACAGAAGAGAGAACCCAGAAATAAACCCAAATACCTACAGCCAACTAATCTTTGACAAAGCAAACAAAAACAAAGTGGTGAAGGACACCCTTTTCAACAAATGATGCTGGGATAATTGGCTAGCCACATGTAGGAGAAGGAAACTGGATCCTCATCTCTCACCTTATAAAAAAATCAACTGAAGATGAATTAAAGACTTAAATCTAAGACATGAAACTATAAAAATTCTAGAAGATGACATTGGAAAAACCGCATTAGACTTTGGCTTAGGCAAGGATTTCATGAAGAGGCACCGAAAAGCAAATGCAGTAAAAACCAAGATAAATAGCTGGGACTTAATTAAACTAAAGAGCTTCTGCACAGCAAAAAGAACAGTCAGCAGAGTAAACAGACAACCCATAGAGTGGGAGAAAATCTTCACAATCTATACATCTGACAAAGAAAGGGCTAATATCCAGAATCTACAACGAACTCAAACAAATCAGCAAGGGGCTTGCAACTTAGCTCACACCCGACCAATCAGATGGTAAGGAGAGTTCACTAAAATGCGAATTAGGCAAAAACAGGAGGTGAAGAAATAGCCAATCATCTGTTGCCTGAGAGCACAGGGGGAGGGACAATAATCAGTATATAAACCCAGGCATTCGAGCCAGCAACGGCAACCCCCTTTGGGTCCCCTCCCTTTGTATGGGAGCTCTGTTTTCACTCTATTAAATCTTGCATCTGCAAAAAAAAAAAAAAAAAAAAAAAAAAAAGTGGGCTACGGACATGAATAGACAATTCTCAAAAGAAGATATACAAATGGCCAACAAAAATGTGAAAAATGCTCAACAACCCTAATTATCAGGGAAATGCAAATCAAAACTACAATGTGATACCACCTTACTCCTTTAAGAATGGCCATAATAAAAAAAAATTAAAACATAGGCTGGGCACGGTGGCTCATGCCTGTAATCCTAGCACTTTGGGAGGCTGAGGCAGGCAGATTGCCTGAGCTCAGGAGTTCAAGACCAGCCTGGGCAACACGGTGAAACCCTGTCTCTACTAAAGTACAAAAACAAAAGTAGCTGGGCATGACGGTGTGCACCTGTAGTCCCAGCTACTTGGGAGGCCGAGGCAGCAGAATTGCTCGAACCCAGCAGGCAGAGGTTGCAGTGAGCCAAGATCATGCCATTGCACTCCAGCCTGGGTGACAGAGCAAGGCTCTGTCTCAAAATAAATAAATAAATAAATACATAAATAAATAAATAATAAAAAGTAGTAGATGTTGGCGTGGATGCAGAGAACAGGGAACACTTCTACACTGTTGGTGGGAATGTAAAGTAGTACAACCACTATGGAAAACAGTGTAGAGATTCCTTAAAGAACTAAAATTAGACCTACCATTTGATCCAGCAATCCCACTACGGGGTATCTACTCAGAGGAAAATAAGTCATGATACGAAAAAGATACTTGCACATGCAGGTTTATAGCAGCACAATTCACAATTGCAAAAACGTGGAACCAACCCAAATGCCCATCAATCAAAGAGTGGATAAAGAAACTGTGATATATATGAATACTACACAGCCATAAAATCATAAAATGGAATAAATTAATGGCATTTTCAGTGACCCGGATGAGATTGAAGACTATTATTTTAAGTAAAGTAACTCAGGCATGGAAAACCAAACATCATATGTTCTCACTCATAAGTGGGAGGTAAACTATGAGAATACAAAGGCATAAGAATGACACAATGGGCTTTGGGGACTCAGGGGGAAAGGGTGGGAAGGGGGTGATGGATAAAAGACTACAAATAGAGTGCAGTCTGTATTGCTCGGGTGGTGGGTGCAACCAAAATCTCACAAATCACCACTGAAGAACTGACTCATGTAACCAAACACCACCTGTTCCTAAATTACCTATGGAAATAAAAAAATTTTAAAAAAATGCACATACTCTATGGCCCAGCAATTCCACTCTTAGGTGCATACCTAGAGAACCTTAGGCAAATGCACAGCAAGGTCTGCAACGTACAAGAATACTCATGGCAGCCTGGTTCACCTCAGCTGCATTGGGAAGCAATCCAAATATTCATCACCTATAGAATGGACATGTGAAGTGTCACATGGCCAAACAATAAAATACTACAAAACAATGAAAATGGAGACACCACTACACAAGCAACATGAGAGAATCTTAGAACAGAAGCAAGACAAAGAATACAATGTGATCACATTTATATAAAGTTAAAAAACAGGTAAAATGAAACTCTGGTACATATCACTTGGTGATGTAGACCTAGGTGGTTACCTCTTAGGAGTAGGGGAACAAGAGGGCTTCTGGGTATTAGCAATGAACCCTCAAGAGGAGTTACAGAGTTCACTTTCTGATTATTCATTAAGCGCTATGTATATGGCATTGCTTATGTAAGTGTATGTAAATTTTGATGCAATAATTCACACAAAAAATGGGGAAATAAGAATGTGGGTGTGCTGGTGAGTGGCTTCCTTGCTGTCTGGGTTTATAAGCATCATGGAATGTTTTCTGGAGGGAACAGAGAACAGTGGTTAATCTGGTAACATAGTCAAGGTGGAGCTGGGGTGGAAGAGAAGAGGGGGGTGTCTGAAAAAACATGATAAAAAGGAAATACCGATATATTAAGGTTAAGAATAGAGGCTCTGAGGAGCTATTATAACAGTTTTCCTTTTCATTTTACATTGTTTATTACCTAAACCACAGTGTGACAAATCAAATGCATTTTCCTCTTCTGGGTGACCTTGGGTTTTTTCTCTGGCCTAGTCTTTGTATTTGGGAGAAAATGAGCATTTTCTAGGTATTTTATAATTTGGATAAAGGCAGGGAAAGGAATTGGATTCGGACTTAATCTTATCACAACATGTAAAGCATAATAAGGGGAGGTAATCTCACAAAATATTCAAAGCCTGCCTGTACTTCCAAAAAGGTCCCCTGGAACCTCCACAAGCTCCCAGAAAAAGCTGGGCTTTTTGCAAGGAGTTTGGAAACCCTGCTATAGTATCCAAGGATCCAGCAATGGGGTCTTAGTGGGGAAAAGGGCTGCTGATCCTCTTGTAGGAAAGTCAGGTGGCTGTAGGAGTGGGTGGGATAGTGGGCTGAGGGTCTCTTTAGTCCTGGGCAGATGAGGAGTCTGCCCGAGTGGAGAATGCCAGGGACTGAAAGCCGCGCTGTAGCTCATGGACAGACATTAAAGAGGGCAGCCAGAAGAGAACAGGAAAGGTTTATTACCACCCCAAATAGCAGAGCTGTTGAACAACTTCTCTGATAGTAAAACAAAGGGATAGAGATGTCCCCTCGGGCCCTTCCCACTGTGTTAGTCTAAGGATTTGTGAAGGGAATGAAGGGTTGGGTATGCTACTTTCGTGTGAAGTCAGTGAGGCTGAAGGAAAAGCACCATCCCCAGAGCAAATGGACCTGTGTCCCAGAGCCAGGCCCTGGGGTGGGGCCTGGGAGTCTGCATTTCTCACAAGCTCCCTGTGTCACTGATGTTACTGACCTGGAGACCACAATTGAAACCACCTTTGCAAAATTATGACAGTAAAAGATATCTGACATAGTTGACTCCATCTTGCTTCTGATCTGCAAGCTGTCCTTGGCCATTCCTGGGCATAGACCAAGCTAACTTTGGGAGGAATTTAGTTTATATTTTATCTTGAAAGCAAGGACAATAATAGTCCTGCCTTAAAACTAACCCCCTCCTTGCTCAGGGACTGCCTTTGTAAGACTAATGAAAGGCCAGAAGAATAGGATTATGAGAAGGGCCTCAACTCAGCAGCATCAATATCATCATCAACATCATTATGATTATCATCATCAACACCACCGTCAGCAGCAGCATCTGCAGCATCAACATCATCATATCCAAATAGTTAACATTTCTTAAACCTCTCTCTGGGCCAGGAACTGTTTGAAGGGCTTTACATACATTAACTCATTTAATCCTTATGACAACTTTTGAGGTAGAAATTACTATCTCTTTTTTCCCCCACAAATGAAGAAACTGAGGCACAGATGTTAAGTATTGTTCCTAAGGTTGCATGGCTAGTGAATAATACTATATGACAGATACTGAGCTAAACCCATGTAATCCTCACAACAGATATGAATTATTACTATGTTTATTTTACGGGTGAAGAAATGGATGCTCAGAAAAGTGAAGTGACTTGCCCATGTTCTGCAAGGTAGGAAATAGTGGAGGCAGGATTCACATATGGGGCTTCAGGCCCTTCCCTTTAACTATGCCAACTGCAGTCAGATCTTTGCCTCCACTTTTGTCTAATAACACATTCTTATAACTCTAGCCTAGCTCTGCCATCTCTCATAGCTGCCAACTCAAGGATCTGATGGAGAGAAGAGGAACTGGTCTCCCTCCACTCCCTTCCCCCAGCACCAAGGACAACCTTCTTTCATGTGATCTGTGCTAATGTGTGTTTGTTGAATTAAATTCTTGCGAGCATCCAAATGGAGCTCAAAGAGCTTTGGGGAGTCAGAGAAATGAGACCTTCTGAGGGATTATTTTGGCCAGGGGAATGGGGATAGATTTCATGAAAGGGAAAGAACCTGAGGTAGGCCTTGAAGAATAACTGGGGGGTGGGGATGAAGTTGGATTTGAGAGAGCAGGTTGCAAAGGCACAAGGCAGCAAGGATGAGGTGTGTTTGGGGAGTGGGGTGATGCTGGTTTGCCTGGGTCTGTGGACGATTAGAGGGGAGGAGTCACACTGAGGTAGAATTGAGGAGGTCCCTACTACTGCTATGAACAGGGACTTCATCTCGTAGGCGATTAAGAAGGCAAATTATGTTGAAATAGAGGCATGCCTGGGTTAAATACTGGCCTGGTGGCAGAATATAGGCTGGACTGAGCAAATGATTGGCTGGAGCCAGGGGAATGAGTTAGGGGCCGGTACAGGAGGTCTAGGCAGGTGGTGAAAAGGATCAGATACACAGAGTTGGGAGGGAAGACAGAAAGCAAGAAGCAAGTGATGCGCCAAGAAGGAAAAAGCAGGTGTTGGCTATAGAGTGAGTTGAGGGCTGCAGGTGGGGACAGAGATGACCTAGGTTTTCAAGATCCAATGACGAGGAGAATGAATGGAAAAACAGCTGGTGTGTGGGGCAGATAATGAGCTGTTTCCCACTTGCTGGGTTGAGGTGCTGGTGGGACGTGGGTGGAAACATCTGCAGCTCCCTGGGAATTTGGAGAGAGATTGGGGCTGGTGCAACAGATTAAGGAGACAAGGGCTAGAAGGGAGCCCTGGATGTGGATTGTCCCCAGAGGGAAGAGTGTGAAGCAGGAAACAGAGAAGATGGTATTGGGCAAAGGTCCATGCTTAGGAAGAAGGAAAAAGAAGATGACATGAACCAGAATCAAAGGATCATAGACAATTTTGTCAGTCTGTAGATGAAGAAATCTGGTTTTCAGCTCTGTCCATTCAGCCCTACAGTTCCCACAGCCAAGCCATGTTTAGCTTCATCTTTAGGACTGGGCCAGTCCTGTGTTTTATGAGGACACCATCTTTCTGGTTTTAAGTGACTCCAAGAAGTTAACTGGCTTGTTGAATAGGCCTCTGTTACACATTTTCTCTTTGTTGCTAAAACCTGTAATGGCAGGGGGGAAAAGCATTGTGAACATGAATGCCTGTGAGTCTGCATGAGAAAGGATAATAAATAATCCCTACAGAGCTCTTTGTATATGTCAGTCACTCTGCTAGGCATTTTGCAAGCATTATCTCATTTAATCTCTACTCCACTGGATCAGGTGTTATCCTATTCCCATTTAGCAGAAAGGAAACGGATACCCGGAGTGGGTAAATCTCAAAGCTAGTGGGTGACAGAGGGCTGGAGTCCAGGCAGGCTAACCCCAAAGCTCTGGTCTTTTTTAAAAAATATATTTATTTATTTATTTTGATCAAGATGGGGTCTCACTATGTTGACCAGGCTGGTCTCGAACTCCTAACCTCAAGGAATTCTCCCATCTTGGCCTCCCAAAGTGTTGGGATTACAGGCAGAAGCCACTGAGCCTGACCCCAAAGCCTTAGCTTTTGACTGCTACATTATCCTGAGAAAGAAAAGAAACAGGAATGAGAATGGGATGTAAGAGAGATGAGGGTGAGAGAACTTTCCAGAAGGTTAGTTGAAAGTGGTAATTGCCAAAGATACCTTGAACTGAGAGTGGGAGAGGTCTCCAAGTCCATAAAGCCAGCAGAAGGTCTTTATCCCCTAGAGATAAAGGAGGGCTTAGGGTCTCCTGGGACTGCTGGTGCTTTGTGCCAATCTCCCCACTAAGGATTTGCAGGAACCATCTCTGGGAAGACATCCAAGGGACTCGAGAAGTCACTCCATCCAAAAGAAATTGTGGATTTGAAGGTAGCAAGGTGGGAGATGGCTTCCCCACCTCCCACAGGTGAGCTGGCCTCCTGGGGTGGGCTAGTATAGACTGATGAGAGGGAAAAGTCGATTCCAAAGCATTACCAGGAAACCTAAGCCATTTGGGATCAGAAGGGCAGGGAGAGAGGCAACCTTAGAAAAGATAGGCCAGCTCTACCTCCCAATTTTATTTTTACAAATGGATTAGTGTCATGGGGAAACACTTATTGATATGGAAGGATGTTTTGTTATTGCCCATTGGAGATTCTTTCATGACTCCTGCAGCACTCTCATTTTGCGAATCTGAGATAAGAAGAGTAAGAGTGGGTGTGCACATGTGTTTGTGCACGTACGTGCCTACGTGTAGACACAGGGTGAAGTCAGCACATCCTCCAGGGCCTGGTAGAATAATGGAGATGGTATGGAACCAACTGGGAAGCTCTAGGAGCTCGTGGAGAACAAAGAGAGTGCAGATGGCCGTGCTATGTGTGCATATTTTTAGGAAGGGCAGAGTGACAGAATTCCTGTGTCATGGTTTGGAATCCTTTCTCACCTGAACAGGTCTTTGCCTTCCGTGATGTGTATTTGCTTCACCCTTTAGCTGGAGCAGTGCAGGCACTTGCCAGCTGACACAAGGACTCTGTAGAGAACTGAGAAATGCTTGTGTGTGGCACCCAGTCAATGAGTGTTACTGGCTAAGCTCCCTCCCTTGTTGCACACCAGACTCTGGTGACTAGAGGAGTTAACAAGACACAGCATGTGAAGAATGTAGCTCACACGGGACACATAAGCCACAGTGAGTGATAGCTTTGAATCCTTGTGGCTGAGACAGGGCTAGAATCTGAGGCCCAGCCCACCTCCCAGGCCAGCATGCACCCACCGTGCCACTGCTTTTGTTCTCTGGGGTCCCTGTGTCTTGCGGTCCAGCTTCCACTGGACACTGCACCTCTGAAGGAAGACAGATAACAAGGCTGATTACAGGTGTGTGACTGATGGGCTGGGGTTCCTGAGTTGGGTCCAGAGCCTTCATATGCTGACATGTGGCATTGTTTGCAGCTCAGATCTGGGGGGATAACTGCAGTAAAGTGGTGCCTTCTCTGGAAAGTCAGCAAGTCAGGGGTTCTTGGAATATCCATGGTGCTCCTCCCTGGTGGGGAACCAGCTCCCGAGCTGGGGGTGGGGGGCTGGGTGAGGGGGCAGTGTGGGAGGAAAGCTTTGAAGGCTGCAGGAGATAGGCCTGGTCACATCCTGCAGGTGGCCAGACAACATGGGGACACTCAGGCACTGTACTCCACCTCTTGCAGCCTCATGTTTTCTCCCGCAAAGCAGCAGTGACAGTGACAAATATCTGCAGTGTGGCTGTGAAGAGGCAGGTAGCACGTGCGCAGTGCCTGGAGCTCTGAGGGCTGGGTGAGGGCTGAGTGGGGATGTGTGGTCTCTTGCTACCCCCAAATGTGGGCTGGGAGTACTTGGACATGGATTCCTCTTGTGACAATGTGGAATGTAGGATGCTGCATTTGTGGGGCCTAGAAGTTCTTGTGTGACCCTGCTTTGGGCTCATTATGAGTGTTTGTGGGTGCGTGGAAATGAGAGTTCTTTGCGGGCTTTGTGGATGAGAAAAAACTCAACAGAGAAGGCAGGACAGGACCTGGGCCTTGCAGGACAGATGGGTGTGCACATGGGAAGAGGAACCAAAGGGGGAGAGGGATGGCTGAGCAAATGCTCTGAGGATGGAATGTGTTGCGTTTTCAGTGTTTGATGAGGAAACCAGCCAAGTGCAAAGAGTTTACCCACACAAATGGGGAGAAGATCCCAGTGCCATCTTTCCTTTTTGTCGTCATCATCATCATCGTTACATCATCATCATCATCATCATCATCACATTTCATCGAAATGATTTATGGGCGCCCCCATCTTCCCAGCCAGGCTGTGAGCCCTTGAGAGCAGAGACTGGGTCTACCCTAGCTTACTCTTGACCTGGGTCTCCAGGGCCTGGCACCTAGCAGGTGCTCCATACAGATGTATTTGAATGAATGAGTGAATGAGAGAGTGAGTGAATCCGTTGAGAAAGGCAGATTATGACCAGATTGTGGAAGGTATTGTGTAGGGACTGGGGACCCATTGAAATGCTTGAGTGGGAAAATATCTCTCAAGGGGATGCTTTGGGGGAAGAGTAACCTGAGAGCCATGTGCAGGGTGGACTGAGGGGTAGGGAGAGCAGATAGGATGGAGGACCATGAGGAGGCAACCAGGTGAGGTTTTTGACTCATCTCTGAGATGATGGAAAAGAAAGCACAGTCAGGACAGGAATTAAACACACACTCAGCAAACATTTTCATATCGTAGCCTCTTCCGATGGTTTCTACCATGCTTAAGATTCTACATCCTTTTTTCCCCCACTAATATAATAATAGTAAAAGTCAGAAAAGAGTCTAAATAATTGAGAAGAGGTGAGAAAAAGCTGCAACGTGCCACAGTTTTGTCCACCTGGCTTGGCTGTGGAAAGGGCTGGAAGGTGAGCCCAAGAATGGATGGGGACAAGGAACATGGCAGGCACTGGATCTGGAAGGGAGAGAGGGCTGGACAGCGGGCAGTGCTGATGGCCTCAGCACAGATCCACTGCGTTCTTTTTCAGAAAAGGTGGAATTCTTGACTTTACTGTTATAAAGTGAGGGGTAGAGGAGGAGAAAGGATTAATAACAGTTTGTTTTCTGCCAAGTTAAAAACCCAAGTTCTTTGAAATGGTTATACACAATGTTCTAAAGATTTTATAAATTCCTCTGTAGGACAAGCCTCCAGGGAGAATATGTCCCAAGGGAATGTCCCTGCAAGAACAGAGCCAGAGGGAGCAGTTGGAAGTTTCCTCAGAAATGCAAACCACCCTCTGTAGATTAAAGGCCTTTGCGTTGGCTTCTGTTTTGCCCTGTTGGAACTTGCCGTGTTCAGAGAATCATGGTCAGTTAAGATCAACCTTCAAGGACATACATAGATAACAGAAGCCCAAAATGTCCAGTTACAATGTCAGAAAGGGAGACAGAACAAATGGGAAGAGCACAGTGTGATTGTCTAACCCTGGAACCTCCCCATTTTTAGTTATTATTATACTTCGTTTCTGGTCATGATTAGTAGAAAACCTTGCAGACAGAATGGGCCTGTACACCTGCTCGTCTTCAGTGTTACAAGGTAGGGAGGTTGAGTTCTCTCTTCAGCCAGGTTTGGGACAGAACAACCCAGGGGAGCAAGAGGTGGGACAGCCACAGAAAGGAGAGAAGCTACAAAGGTCCTGGGGCCTTTGTCAGAGAAGGAAAGGGAGAATATCCTAATTAGAGGCTGTGATCGTTAATTTTATGTGTCAGTGTGGCTGGGGCATGGCCCAGGAATGTGGTCAAGCATTATTCTGGATGGTTCTATGAGAGTGTTTTGGATGAGATTAACAATTAAATCAGTTTGAGTAAAGCCGACTTTGAGTAAAGCAGATCGCCCTCCACAGTATGGGTGGGCCTCATACAATCAGTTGAAGGCCTGAATAGGACAAAAGACTGACCTTCCCCAAGCAGGAGGAAATTCTGCCAGCAGACAGCCTTTGGACTCAAACTGAGGCATTGGTTCTTTCCTGGGTTCTCAGCCTGATGACCTTTGAAACTGAACTGCAGCATCGGCTCTCCTGGGTCTCCAGCCCACAGGCCACCCTGCAGATTTTGGGTTAGCCAGCCTCCATAATTGTGTGAGCCATTTCCTTAAAAGAAACCTCCCTTTGTACCCTCTGTGTGTATATACATCCTACTGGTTCTGTTTTTCTGGAGAACCCGGACTAGTTTAGAGGCTTAGTTACAGCAGCTCCACGGATTTCTAGTACCTGCATTCTTGGGACCGCACCCAGGAAGGAGGAGAAACCAGCTGGAGCAGACAGACCTTTCAGAGTTAGTGCACCTTGGTGAAGCCACTGCTTCACTCCTGCTTGCCTTTGGTTACGTGTGCTATTAGCAAAACTTGGTTGGTCTCAAGCCATACACAATTCCAAGCATGCTAAAAATTCGGGGAGAGGTATTTGCTACATTTACAAGGGGATGTTTGAATGTTATTTAGGGAAAGCAGAGCATGATAATTACTTGCCAAGCAGGATTCCCTTGACTCAACATTAAAAAACAGATATGAAACAGAAGGCACAGCATTAGAACAACATTTCTCTTCAATAATGAACTTTACTTAACTGAAGTAGATGGTTTAACCCTCAAGTATTCTAGTTTATCTTCATATTCTGGCCCAGCAAAATTTCAGCCAATTAGCATTCCTGACTTGGTGTAAGACAATGCATAGCTTTATGGTTTTGACCATGCTTGTTGAATGGAGTGATTGTCTTGACCATTCAGATTGAGCAGGAACCATGACTAGACGAATCAAGTAGATAGCATAGAGAGTAGGTAGCGTAAAGATTCAGTGGAAAAAATAAAGCACATGTCTTTCTGGCTGGAAGTCATTTCTGACAAACAGAGAAGTGTGTCCTTCTGGTCCAAGATTCATTTCCAAATTGGTGACTATGGACCCCAGAGGAGTGCCAGTCATGATGGCACCCAAGGCCGCCAGGGGGCCAAGAAGTGAGTTGGACCTCAGCAAATAGAGGAGGCACTGAAGGAGCAGTCTCGGCTCCATCTCTTTCAGTGCTGAAATAAAATTTTGTGCTACTTGGTTAGTCTTGAATCCTGACATTTGGAGTGAGGGTCAGGGGTATTGGGAGAAGAAGAGGAGAGAAGGAGGGAGACATTTCTAGCCAATTCCAGACATTTTCACTGCAATAACAGCATTACAACACTGTCCAAATGCTCGAAGTGAAAATGAAACACTGGACAGTGAGATTTTAGTGGGAGGAAAGTGGACTTCATATTACATACACCATGTTCTTGATAAACTACTTGCTAAACTCCTAAAATGCCATGTTCTCTTCCCATTCTAGGTCTTGCCCCATCTTTGCTGGAGACTACCTATTCATTAACCTAACTTTTCCTTGATCATTAGGTCTTTATGCAGAACCACTTCTAGAAGCCTTTCTCATTCTTCCTGTGTGCTGCCACAGCCCTGCCACGTGGTAGAATAACTGCCTCCTAGACTATATGATCCTTGAAGGCAGGGATGTGATTTGCACACAGTTATATCTACCGTGCCTTGAACAGGACATATAAGTGGACTCCTTCCCGCTCCCTAAAGTTTTGACTTTGTCTCAGAGCCCAGTGGATCTGATTCAACCCCAAAGCCGGGCCGCTATAGGGCCTACCTATTCTTATCTAGCTGATCCCATTTTTGGACCTGCTTTGACATAGAAACCCACTTTCTGCATTTATTCCTTATTATATAGTCCCTGCTTGCTACCCCAGCTCTTCCAGAAAATGGATTTCCTTTCTTGAATCTCAGTTTCCCTTGGCTGTACAAAATACCTGCAAGTAGGTCTCCCCAGTTCTGATAATGGAGGCTGGTTGCTTCTATTAGAACTTGTGCCCATCATCAGTTTTTCCAGCTTGTCTTAGATATGATCCTAGACCCTGAGTATTGGCCATGCCATCAAAAAATGGGAATTTCAGCAAGTTTTGGACCTACCTTTAAGTGCATGTCCTTTAATAACTGATGCTGTCTGTTTTTTTTTGTTTGTTTGTTTTTGTTGTTGTTGTTTTGTTTTGTTTTTTAGATTCAAAGCCTTGCTATGTTGCCCAGGCTGATCTCAAACTCCTAGACTCAAGCAATCCTCCTGCCTTGGCCTCACAAAGTGCTGGGATTACAGGCATGATCTGCCATGCCTGGCTCTGTGTATTCTAATACTGGTCTCTCACCTAGCCCGGAGGGACCTCTTGGACATCATTCCTGGGCTCTCTGGATCTGTCTGTCCCTCTTGGCAGTTCCCAGATGTCAGGGATTGGCTGTGGGTACAATCTCATAAGCGTAAGGATAAACAGTAATGTGTCTCGGAAACATGCTCAAAGACCTAGATTTTCTATATTTGGAGATTTAAAACTTTTTTTCTGCAAATTGCAAAACAAAGACCAGCTGTACTCTCCCAAGAAAAAGCCCAATTTTACTCATGCCAGGTGGAGTCCTACTTTTGTAATGAAAATGTAGGGCCTTGTCATAGGTCCAATATGGTCCCCCAGTGAAGTCCATGTCATAATGCCTGGAACTTGGGAATATGTTACCTTACATGGCCAACGGGAGTTTACTGATGTAAGTAGATTACTGACCTTAAGATAGGGAGACTCTCCAGGTGGGCTCAATTCAATCATCTGCCCTCTTAAAAGCAGGAAACTCTCTCTGGGTGGAGTCAGAGAGACACAGCAGAAAGGAAGTCAAGGAGATTCAATGTGCAGTTCTGAGAAGGGATTCAGTGTGCCGTTGCTGGCTCTGAGAAGTAGGAGCCTTGTGCAAGGATTCAGGAGAGGCCTCTAGGAACTGAGGATGGCCCTCAACTGGCAAGCACAGGCAACTGAATTCGGCCAGGCATCTGGGTGAGTTTGGAAGCAGATTCTTCTCTGGAGCCCCCACTAAGGATTGTGGTTCAGCTGATAGCTTGATTTCACCCCATGAAACTCTAAAGAGGACCCACTCTGAGTGTGGTGGTTCCCACTTGTAACCCTAGCACTTTGAAAGGCTGAGGTGGGAGGATCACTTGAGCCCAGGAGTTTGAGACCAGCTTGGGCAATATAGTGAGATCCCATCTCTGCAAAAAACAAAACAAAACCAGACAGAAATTAGCCAGGTGTGGTGATGCCTGCCTGTAGTCCCAGCTACTCAGGTAGGCTGAGGTGGTAGTCTGGGAGTTTAAGCCTGCAATTGTAACTGCCCAACAGGTTCACCTTGCCTGCTGCTTAGACAAGGCTGATTTATCAAGACAGGAGAATTGCAATAGAGTCATTCACGCAGAGCCAGCTGTGCAGGAGACCAGAGTTTTATGATTACTCAAATCAGTCTCCTCGTGCATTCGGAGATCAGAGTTTTTAAGGATAATTTGGTGGGTGAGGGCCGGTGAGTCAGGAGTGCTGATTAGTAAGGTCAGAGATGAAATAATAGGGAGTCAAAGCTGTCCTCTTACACTGAGTCAGTTCCTGGGTGGGGACCACAAGATCAGATGAGCCAGTTTATCAATCTGGGTGGTGCCAGTGGATCCATCAAGTGCAGGGTCTGCAAAATATCTCAAGCACTGATCTTAGTTTTTACAATAGTGATGTTATCCCAGGAGCAATTTGGGGAGGGTCAGAATCTTGTAGCCTCCAGTTACATGACTCTTAAATCATAATTTCTAATCTCGTGGCTAATTTGTTTGTCCTACAAAGTCAGTCTAGTCCCCAGGCAAGAAGAAGGTTTGTTTTGGGAAAGGGCTGTTTTAAACTATAAACTACAAACTAAATTCCTCCCAAAGTTACTTTGGCCTACACCCAGGAATGAGCAAGGACAGCTTGGAGGTTAGAAGCAAGATGGAGTTGGTTAGATCAGATCTATTTCACTGTCTCAGTTATAATTTTGCAATGGTGGTTTCACAATAAACTATGATTGTGCCACTTCTACTCCAGCCTGGGCGACAGAGCAAGCAAGACACTATGTCTAAACAAATACAATAAAAGTAAAAAGAAGACCCAGTTGAACCACACTGTACCCAGACTTCTGAGCTACAGAACTGTGAGATAATACGTAGGTGTTTTAAGCCACTGAATTTGTGGGGGTTTGTTCTGGTAGCAATATAAAATGAATGGAGGCCATCACGGAGGTCAGATGGGACCTCAATGGGAAGATTTTCCATTGCCTCTTGCTATCTAAGATCCTTGGGCTGCAAAGTATCTCTCTACTGCTCTTTGCTGATTGCACAGTTAATGAAGAAAACCCCCTGAGGCAAGAACACTGGGATTTTCATCTCCATCTGACAACAGCTTTCTTCCTGGGCAGGAGCTTCCCTCAGTCCCACATATTTGGAGTTCCACAGCCTTCCCTGGGAGCCAGAATGTGGTCATTTCCTTGCCCAGCCCAGTACAGCCAAGCTCTAAGGAAGCTGTTATCAAAACAGGAACATTCCTTTCATGTGTCCAGTACTTCCGGCTGCAAAGTGGAGAGAGACTTACTCTGCAGCAAAAGCAAAGCATCAAATAAAACATTTCTGTGAAAGACCTGGCAAGCAGGCATGTCAGCTCTCCTAAGAAGTCCTCTTGTTCAGCAAAGTGAAATAGTCTATAGAAATAGGGCTGGAACAAAGGGCCCTGGTGGTTTTGTCCTGGATTCCCTATGAATGGTCAGCTTCCTTGGGCAGAGTTCAGTGCAAATGAGGCCAAGGCTTGGCTCTGGAGGCAGGCCAGTGAGCTCCAGTCTATTTTGTGGAGAAAGACTCCCTCTAATTCAAAATGCCTTTATTGAACACCTAATATTTTCCAGGTCCTGTGCTAGGGGCTGGGAAGACAAAGAGAAACAGAGTCAGATCCTGCCACAAAAATCCATGAGATGTTGGAGAGCCGAACTTGTAAACAGCCATCATCAACACAAAGAAGGATGCGCTGATGCTCTCTAGAGGCTCACAGGAAATGATTCATGGGCATAGAGGTAAGAGACATGAATTCTGCTTGCATATTCCCAACGAAGTGTCACAGGAGAGAGAGTATTTGAGCCAGACTTTGATTGAGAGTCAGGGATAAAAAATTGTTGATGACATGTATTTGGTGCTTTACATTTTATAATTTCACTTCAATGGAATTTTGGTAGGCAGAGCACAGCCAAGGTGTTTTAATGTAGAAAACTGTAGGATTAGGTATACGTGGGCAAAAAGATGTAAAACTTCATGATATTTCCAGCAACTAGGCGTTTGCATTGTTACTGGGGTATTGTTGCTTCTACTTCTCAGTGGACACGGAATCTATCCAAGAATGTTCCTGATTTACATCAGATGGATTTACATCAGGAACATACCTAGATTTATATCAGGAACATGCCTACATAGATTCCCATAGCTGTCTACATAGATTCAAATCTATGATTTTACACCAATGTCTTCAATTCCAAACAGCACCTCAGGGTTCAGTTTAGTTTTCTCACTTTCCGTATATAAATGTGTATATTTTTTGAGACAGAGTCTCACTCTGTTGCCCAGGCAACAATCATGCAATGGCGTGATCTCGGCTCACTGCAACCTCCACCTCCCAGGTTCAAGCAATTATCCTGCCTCAGCCTCCTGAGTAGCTGGGATTACAGGCGCCCACCACCACGCCTGGCTAATTTTTGTATTTTGAGTAGAGACGGGGTTTCACCATGTTGGACAGGCTGGTCTTGAACTCCTGATCTCAGGTGATTCACCTGCCTTGGCCTCCCAAAGTACTGGGATTACAGGCGTGAGCCACTGTGCCTGGCCTCACTTTCCATATTTGTAACTCCCTTCTCCACAGTGTTCCTGGAGAATAAAGTGCACTGAGATAGAGAAGACAGATGGGAAGGATGGTTTGGGATCTGCCAGGGAGGTCCCTGAGTGCCATGATAAGATAAAAGACTCTGTCTCTCAGGTATGGGTGAGTTATTCGAGGTTTCTGAGAAGAGAGTGATAAGATTCAATCAGAAGAGTAAAGTTAACAGACATTTAAATAGAATCAAATAAGGTTTTTAGGTAGAAAGGGAAGGCCTGGGGACATTTGTTGCAGAGTGGTAAAAATGATGTTGGACTGAGTTCAACTTGGTTGCTAGATAGCTCCGTACTGCAATGCCCCTGTGTGATAAGCTCAGCGTATTCCTTCACATTCTGGAATGCTTTTTACTTGGAATCTGAAAGTCACAGTGGAGGTGCTCAAGAGGTTACACTGTGCTTGTTTACCCATCATCCATGTCATAACAAGGACCCATTATTACGCAGGAGGGAGATTTCTACATAAGGATTTAATAAATGGATAACCTGTGTCACAATGAGGCTGGAGTTCATTGTCAGAGGACACTGGAATCCTTCTTCAATGACTATGTGTAAGTCAGTATGTCTTTTGTGGAGAATAATTGAAAACCCAACATGAGAAGCTTAAACAACAAGGAATTTTAATCACTCCTGTGGCTGACAGTCCAGAGGAATCAGGACAGGCTCGATCCAGTGGCCCCAGATCTTTCCCTGTGACCCTCTTCGCTCTGCCTTCTTCTCAGGCTGGCAGTGAGACGATCACATGATTTTTGGGGTCTCATCTCAATGCCTGGCATTATCCAGAGGAGGAAAAAAGTTTCAGGAAGTCTTCATGGAAGGAAAAAAGACTTTTCTAGAAGTTTTCAGTAATCGTAATAGTCTCCTTGTATCTTAAGAACATTTCTTTCCATTCGTTTTATTTTCTTTCTATTTTTTGAGAAACAATCTCAAATTTAGAGAAAAGCTTCAAGAACAGTACAAAAAAGTTATTTCTCTGAATTATTTGAGAGTAATTTGCTGACATGAAATTCTGTGCACCAGGATAATTTAGTGTATACTTCCTGTGGGACAAAGACATTCTCCTACAAAGCCAAAATTCTAAATCACAGACACCATTCAAGGTTTTTTGTTTGTTTGTTTGTTTTTTTAGATGAAGTCTCACTGTGTCACCCAGGCTGGAGTGCAATGGTGCAGTCTCAGCTCACTGCAACTTCCACCTCCCGGGTTCAAGTGATTCTCCTGCCTCAGCCTCCCTAGTAGCTGGGATTACAGGCATATGCTACCATGTCTGGCTAATTTTTGTATTTTTAGTAGAGCCAAGGTTTCACCATATTGGCCAGGCTGGTCTCAAACTCCTGACCTCAGGTGATCCACCTGCCTCAGCCTCTCAAAGTGCTGGGATTACAGGTGTGAGCCACTGCGCCCGGCCTTCCATTCCAGTTTTGCCACTTGTACTGATAATGTCCTTGTAAAGGATGTCCGACTTTCATGACCTTGATATTTTAAAAGACTATAGCCCAGTTATTTTATTGAAGGTCCCTTGGTTTGGGTTTATCTGATGTTTCCTTATGATTGGATTCAAGTTTTGCATCTGTGGCAGGAATACCACAAAAAGTAATGTGGTGTTTGTTTCATTGTATCTTACCACCTGGCACATGATTTTGATTTGTTTCATCATGGGAGATGTTAGTTTTGACCACTTCATTAAAGCAATATCTGCCAGGCTTCTTCACTGTAGTTAACTTACTTTTCCTTTGTCATTATTAAGTTGTAGGAAGGTACTTTGAGACACTGTGAATATATACCTTCTTATCAAACATTTAATGTCAATTTATCTATATATTTATATTAGTATGGACTCATGAATTCCTAATTCAGTTAATGGGTTATGATCTCTAACTACTGTTATTTATTTTGATACTGAGATTCTCCTTTATTTGACTGGTGGGAACCCCTTTAAGCTGGACTCTGTGTCCTTTTGAAATGTCTCCTAATTCTTTGGGCACATCTTACTTTCTGGTAGAATAAGATGTTCCAGACTCATTTTGCCCTTTCCTTGCTCAAATCATGGAACCAGCCATTTTTTTTGCTAAGTAGTCCTAGCTCCATTTAGTGGAGAAAGATGTTTAGAAGCCAAAATTTGGTTACTAAGTATTCTTATTGCTAGCTACTGGGTTGTTATTGCTTCTAGAGTCTCTCAGTGAACAGGGCTAGGGACTCTATGCTGTTATATATATCTGCATTTACATCTATGTCTATTTCTACATTGATCAATCTATATATTGAAATCCATGACTTCACACCAATGTCTCCAATTCCAACACACCACAGGGTCAAACTAGTTTCTCTCTTTCCATGTTTGTGATTCCCTACTCCAAGAGTGACAAACTTGGCTACCATAATTCTCATCCTATTTGTTCATTTGACTAATCCCCAATGTGTAATCAATTTCCCATTGCTGTAGTCTTCCCCTCCCAACATCCTGCCCTCCCTTGATAGTAGCATCCTCTTGTTTCTAATCGGCTTTCACAGCCATGTCTGATCCAGTCACTGAAAGGGGGATGCAAAAGCCTTTATTTAGACCAACAAATTAAAGCTGCCTCTGGAGCTGGGGTGGGGTCATCTTTCATTGGGATACGTGGGCTGTGTATAGGAGAGGTAGATATCTAAAAAAAATTCAGAGTTCTCTAAGAAAAAAAGAAGGGAGAATGGATGTTGAGTTAGCAGTAAGAGTGCTCACTAAAGAGCTGTACAAACACATTCCTGTTATTGAAAACAAACAGCTCTCATCCCAACAAACATGTCAAACTGAAGGCAGACCTCTTGCATCATCTTTCTAACGATGGGAAGCACAACTCCTTGGTGCTAGAGCCAAGGAACAATGTCTGACTGCTGAGAAAAGAACCAATAATGTAAACAGCCTCCATGAACAGCAAACTATTCAGACAAGAATTCTGGAGCAGAGCCCAGGGCTTAAGTCATGGCAGAATAAATATATTCTGAAATCACAGCCCAGCTTTTCCCTATCTCAACCCCCTCCCTGTTCCCTTCCCCATACAATTATTTGGATTAAATGTATGTGAATTCAAAATGTTAAAGACATTGACGAATTTCTGTATGGAAATGTTGCAAAAAGTTCCATTTTCACCAAAGCGTTGATGAATGCAGGCTCCTCCATACCTGGGCCACCTGAGCCAACATGATGTTTTAATATTACCAGACTTACGCATTTTTTCCATTCTGAAAATTGGCACTTGTGGTTGTTTGGATTTGCATTTATTTAATCATAAATAAAGTAAAACATGTTTTCATATGGTTAAAACATCATTTTTGACCAGGTGCAGTGACTTATGCCTGTAAGCCCAACATTTTAAGAGGCTGAGGTGGGAGGATCACTTGAGGACAGGAGTTCAAACCAGCCTGGGCAACATAGTGAGACCCCATCTCTACAAAAAATAAACAAAATTAGCTGGGCATGATAGTGCTTGCCTGTGGTCCCAGCTACTCAGGGGATAGGGAGCTGGGATGGGAGGACAACTTGAGCTTGGGAGGCCGAGGCTGCAGTAAGCCAAGATCACGCCACTATACCCCAGGTTGGGTGACAGAGTGAGGTCCTGTCTCAGAAAAAATCATTTTTATGTTTTCTGTGAAAGCCTATTTATATACTCTACTTTTCTTCATTGCATGTATTATTTTTTTTCTTACTGATTTGTAAGAGCTCTTTGTATATTGAGAAAATTACAATATGATCTTGTGATATGAATTGCAAATATTTCACCTACTTTGTTTTTAGGATAGTTTTTTCTGGTTAACATTTTTTGCCTTTTATGTTATCAAATGTATCAATCTTTTGCTTAAGGCCTTATGACTTGAAGAATTAAATTCTGTATAAAGCGTGTTACTGCTAAGCCCTGCCCCTCCCTGTCCGCATCCATCCCAAGCAGTCTGGTTTCTACCCCAAGATCTTAGCCCTTCCTCTGTCAGGATGGACACTCAGCTGAGGCCTTTCATGATGTTCCTTTGTCATAAACTGACAGCCCATGGTATTCTAGATGCTGTTCTAGGTGCTGGGGATACAAAGATTCAGGTGAAGAAGACCCAGCCTGTGCCTCCCAGGAGCTCAGAGTCGGGTTGTGTGAACAAATAAGTTAAATAAAGTCTATGATAAAAGTCTGTACAGGGTAGAATGGAGCCAAAAACAAAACAAAGTCAAGAAAGTTTTTAAAAGGCGATGACCCTTGATTTGAGTCTTGCAAGTGGCACAGGTTTTCACCAGGTACATCAAGAGTGAGTGGAGAAGGGCATTCCAGGGAGAAGGAGCATCTGGGGTCCAAGTGTGGCTGCCACAGAGGGAGGGCACATCTGCCAGGCAAGAGGTTCCAGATCACAGAATCCTGAGGTTGGGCTTTGCTCTGAGGGCAACTGAAGGGTTTTAAGAAGAGAGAGGTAATCAGGCTTGTAATACAACACTGCTCTTGACAGCAGGGTGGAGGGATGGCGGAGGAATGGCAGAATTAGAGACCCAGAGACCGGATACGAAACCACAGTTCATGTGACACTTGCAGAAGGCCAGGACCTAACAGTGAATAATAGGAGGGTGGAGAGCAGAGGATGAGTGTGAAGGAGGAAGATGAGTGAAGTTTGGGTGTATTAGAAGGAGGTGGTTTGCATATTGGAGAGAAGGAGGTGGAGTGGGGAGTGACATGGAATGCAGGATTGAGGAGGACTCCGAGTCTCTTTCAGTGTGGAAGGTGCTGCTGACACTGAGGAGGGAACACAGGACAAGGTGGTTTAGTTTTGGGCTTACTGTGTTTAAGGAGTCGGTGGGACATCCCAGTAGAGATGACCCATAGGCCATCACTGGGAATAAACAGCTATGGGTCTGGAGAGAGCCTAGGCTGGAGACAGAGATTTGAATTAGTCATCAGTGATGGGGAGGCCCTGACAGTGGATGGGATGGCCAAGTAGTGGTGTGAAGTGCTGCATCTTAAGTGTGTATTTTAATTTAATTTAATTTAATTTGATTTAATTTAATTTAATTTATTTAAGGGCAGAGTCTCGCTCTGTTACCTAGGCTGGAGTGCAGTGGCATGATCATGGCTCACCGCAGCCTCAACCTCCCCAGGCTCAGGTGATTATCGCATCTCAGCCTCCCAAGTAGCTGGACTACAGGCACGCACCACCACACCCGGCTAATTTCTGTATTTTTTTGGAAAGACAGGGATTCGCCATGTTGTCCAGGCTCGTCTAGGACTCCTGGGCTCAAGCAATCTGCCTGCCTTGGCCTCCCAAAGTACTGGGATTACAGGCATGAGCCACCGTGCTCAGCTTTATGTGTATGTTTTAATTTAACAAATATTTACATAGCACCTGCTATCGACCAGGTACTTTATACATACTTGTTCATTTAAAACAAATACAACTTTTAGGAAGACACTATTATTACCCTCATTTTGCAGATGAGAGAGCTGAGGCTCAGAGAGGTTCACCAACCTGCCCAAGGTCTTGCAGGTCAAAGTGGCAGAGACGAGGCTTGAACCTAGGTTCTCTGGCCCCAATACTCATGCCCTCTACCACCACACTGTGCTATGCTGCTACTTTATACAGCACGTTGATTGTCAAGGAAGTTTATAGGAGTGAGAATAACTACAATTTATTTTCTCCTGGGACCCAGGGATCTTTGTATAAAGACTCTACTCCCTGCCCTTACACGGAGACATCTGTGAGTTGCGGAGGAGCCTTTGATTTATGGGTGAAGGCACCATGCTACCTGTATCTCTTCTCTATGGATGCAGGGCATTGAATGACAGAGAACAGCTGACAGGGAGGGCCACTGGTCCCTCTCACTTCTTGCCAGTTTCAGTTAATTTCCATCTACTTTTTTTACCCCTCCCAACAATGAGTCTTGGTTTTGTGTTTCACCAGGATCCAGATGGTGTTGTAAGTTCATTATTCCCACCATAAATCTTCAAAAAAAATCACATATCAGTGATAGATAACATATAAAGAGAAGACAACAGATCATAGTCACATTAAAAATCAAGACAAAATGTCTACGGACCAGAAGTGTAACAGAAGCACAAGCCAGGGGGATGTGCTGTCACAGGACTTTTGGATTTAGGTCCTGAAACAGGCACAGTGGATGAGAGTTTATATGCTGCAAAGTCATGGCCACTAAATGTACTTCACATGGGGCAGTGGTCCTGGGCCAGGCTCATTCATGCACCTAGGCAATGGGATTGGGCTCTCCCTGCAAAGGAGGCTGGAAAAAGTTACTGCTGGCTGCATATTCTGTTTCAGGGCCTCTGGCTTATGCAACTACCCAGGAGGGCTGGAGAAAGGAGATCCAGCCGTATAGCTAGGACTTGAGCCAAGCTGCCTGCTGCATCAAAGGCAGAATGTGAGGTATCTCACTCACCACAACATGGAATTTCTAAGCCATCAATATAAGTTTTGGTTCAAGACTGGGAGATCTGAGAGAGGGGCAGGTGGAGGTGACCAGCAAACTGCTAGGCAAGGTGGGGTAAGTGGAGAAAGAGGAGAGGAAAGAGGAAGAAGGAGAGGAGAGAGGTGAGAGGAGGGAGGGGGAGAGAAAGAGAGAGAGAAGAAGGGGGGAGAGAAAGAGAGAGAGAGAGAGAGAGAGATTTCCATTCAGTAGGAGCCTATAAACTAAAACTGTTTTTTGTTTTGGGTTTTTTTTTCATTATTTTTAATTTTATTTAATTTAATTTTATTTTAGTATTATTATTATACTTTAAGTTTTAGGGTACATGTGCACAATGTGCAGGTTAGTTATATATGTATACATGTGCCATGCTGGTGTGCTGCACCCATTAACTCATCATTTAGCATTAGGTATATCTCCTAAAGCTATCCCTCCCCTCTCCCCCCACCCCACAACAGTCCCCAGAGTGTGATGTTCCCCTTCCTGTGTCCATGTGTTCTCATTGTTCAGTTCCCACCTATGAGTGAGAATATGCGGTGTTTGGTTTTTTGTTCTTGCGATAGTTTACTGAGAATGATGATTTCCAATTTCATCCATGTCCCTACAAAGGACATGAACTCATCATTTTTTATGGCTGCATAGTATTCCATGGTGTATATGTGCCATATTTTCTTAATCCAGTCTATCATTGTTGGACATTTGGGTTGGTTCCAAGTCTTTGCTATTGTGAACAGTGCCGCAATAAACATACATGTGCATGTGTCTTTATAGCAGCATGATTTATAGTCCTTTGGGTACATACCCAGTAATGGGATGGCAGGGTCAAATGGTATTTCTAGTTCTAGATCCCTGAGGAATCGCCACACTGACTTCCACAATGGTTCAACTAGTTTACAGTCCCACCAACAGTGTAAAAGTGTTCCTATTTCTCCACATCCTCTCCAGCACCTGTTGTTTCCTGACTTTTTAATGATTGCCATTGTAACTGGTGTGAGATGGTATCTCATTGTGGTTTTGATTTGCATTTCTCTGATGGCCAGTGATGGTGAGCATTTTTTCATGTGTTTTTTGGCTGCATAAATGTCTTCTTTTGAGAAGTGTCTGTTCATATCCTTCGCCCACTTTTTGATGGGGTTGTTTGTTTTTTTCTTGTAAATTTATTTGAGTTCATTGTAGATTCTGGATATTAGCCTTTTGTCAGATGAGTAGGTTGCGAAAATTTTCTCCCATTTTGTAGGTTGCCTGTTCACTCTGATGGTAGTTTCTTTTGCTGTGCAGAAGCTCTTGAGTTTAATTAGATCCCAAAACAGCGATATAGATCAATGGAACAGAACAGAGCCCTCAGAAATAACGCCGCATATCTACAACTATCTGATCTTTGACAAACCTGAGAAAAACAAGCAATGGGGAAAGGATTCCCTATTTAATAAATGGTGCTGGGAAAACTGGCTAGCCATATGTAGAAAGCTGAAGCTGGATCCCTTCCTTAAACCTTATACAAAAATTAATTCAAGATGGATTAAAGACTTAAACGTTAGACCTAAAACCATAAAAACCCTAGAAGAAAACCTAGGCGTTACCATTCAGGACATAGGCATGGGCAAGGACTTCATGTCTAAAACACCAAAAGCAATGGCAACAAAAACCAAAATTGACAAATGTTTTGTTTTGTTTTTGAGATAGAGTCTCACTCTGTTGCTCAGGCTGGAGTGCAGTGGTACAATCGCGGCTCACTGCAACCTCTGCCTCCCAGGTTCAAGCGATTCTCCTGCCTCAGCCTCCTGAGTAGCTGGGATTACAGGTGGATGGCACCATGCCTCACTAATTTTTGTATTTTTTTAGTAGGGATGGGGTTTCACCGTATTGGCCAGGCTGGTCTCAAACTCCTGACCTCAGGTGATCTGTCCATCTTGGCCTCAATGACTCTTCTGAGGACAGCTGTTCACCTGCCTAGGGCTGCTACATGATCAAAAATAGCTGCTATTGTATTGAGCCATTACTTCTTTGGATGGTCAAAGATATCAAGGAAAGAAAAACTTATTTAAAAGATGAATAAAAAGTAATTTTAAAAAGGCAGAAATAAAATATCACTAGGTGAATATGGAAAAGAATCAACTTGAAATCCTAGAAATAAGAACAATGATAAATGAAATCTAAAAATTCAATAGATCAAATTGAATGGAAACTCTAGACCAAACACAATTGAAGAGAAAATTGATGAGCTGGAAATATCACCAGAAAGTACTACAGAGTGAAAAAGTAACAAAAAATATGAAAGAGAAGTGAAGAGTCACAGAAGGGAGTTCAAAAAACTCTAATAATCATATAATGAGAGTTCTAGAAAAAGTCGATAATTGATTCAATGGTGGATTGTCATATTTGAAGGTACAGATAATCCTTGACTTACGATATTTCAACTTATGATTTTTTTTTACATTATGATGGGGTAAAAGCAATATGCTCCTTAATTTACAATGGGGTTATATCTCAACAAACTCATTCTGAAACTTTATTGGGACATAACCCCACTGTAAGTTGAAGAGCATTTGTATATTGATGAGAATTTTTAAGAGTTGAAAAAAGCCATTGGCTCTTAGGTTAAAAGTGTACACTGAATCAGTAAAAATAAATCCACACATAAATGACTTGTGCATACGCAATGCCAGTGTAACAAAACATTGGATATCAAGAATAAGGATAAAATATTAACGAGTACTGGAAAAAAAAACAGTAAATCTATACAAGATGATAATTAGTATGACATCAGACATTTTAACAATGATAGATTTGAGGAGACAATGAAGTAATATCTTCAAAGTGCTGTTGGAAAAAATGGACAACCTAAAATTTTATACCCAGCAAAACTATTATTTACAAATTAAGGCAAAATAAATTGTCAGACAAACAAAGATTAAATGAGTTTACCACTTACAGTTTCTCAAAGAAAGAACTAATAGACATGAAATTCCATGAGACGAAAAGTGAACCAAGAGAGAAAGTACAGGATCTAAGAAGCAATGATGCACACAAATAAAGTACTTGGTAATATATATTTTACAAAGATAATCAATGAGAAAAAAGCCTACTTTTTGTGTGTACATTAAAAAAAGAAATGTTCAACATTTAGACAGCATTCACAAGGAAGAGGATGTTCAGTGAGTAGTTGAAACATGCTGAGATTCTTGTCTTGAGAGGAGAATAAAAACACTGAATAAATTTAACTTTCTTATAAATATTTATGGTTAATTATGATTGCTAAAAATCAAGGAGTAAAACTTAAAGAACAGACCACAATATATCCTTCCAAAGCAGCAAAAGTTAAGAAATAAAGAAAACATTATCAAAGTTTGAGAAGTTAGGAAAGGATAAAAGAAGAAGAAAAAGGAAAAACCAAAGCCAAAACCACAGGAATAAGATGGTAGAAATGTCCCCAAATAAGTCAGTAGTTAGAATAAATGTAAATTGTTGAAGCCTTTTTACTTCTTCTTTTTATTTTTTCAAGCTACAGTCCTCAATAGATGCAGATGAAGGCCTTTTAAATGACATAGATGTTCAGATTTTATTTTGATTTATATTTATTTATTTATTGAGACAGGGTCTTGCTGTGTCATGCAGGCTGGAGTACAGTGGCACGATCTCACTGCAGCCTCAACTTCCCTTAAGCAATCCTCCCACCTCAGCCTCCCAAGAAGCTGGGACCACAGGTGAATGCCACCATGCTTGGCTAACTTTCTGTATTTTTTGTAGAGATCAGGTTTTGCCATGTTGCCCAGACTGGTCTCGAACTCCTGGGCTCAAGTGATCCTCCTGCCTCGGCCTCCCAAAGTGCTGGGATTATAGGTGTGAGCCACTGTGCCCAGCCTAGATTTGAGTTTTAAAACTGAAATTCAGCTTTGTGCTATGTATAGGAGACATAGTTAAGAAATGACATAGAATAGCTAAAAATTAAATGAAAAAAAGCTAAATCAGACAAACACTAGTAAAAAGAAAACTGACATAGCAAATTTAATAGCAGATCAAATAAATTTTAGGTCAAATTTTTATAAATAGGGATAAAGGGGAACATTTATGGCTGGGTGCGGTGGCTCATGTCTGTAATCCCAGCACTTTGGGAGGCCCAGGCGGGCGGATCACTTGAGGTTAGGAGTTCAAGACCAGCCCGGCTAACATGGCAAAAAGCCATCTCTACAAAAAATACAAAAATTAGCTGGGCATGGTGTTGTGCAACTGTAGTCCCAGCTACTCAGGAGGCTGAGGAAGGAACATGACTTGAACCTGGGAGGCAGAAGCTGCAGTGAGCTGAGATCGCGCCACTGCACTCCAGCCTGGGCGATACAGGAGACTCCCTCTCAAAAAAAGAAAAAAAACAAGAAAGGAAAAAAAAAAGGAAGAACATTTGCAATAAGAAAAGAACAATCCTGCAAGAAGTAACAGATTTGTATGTTCTTAGGATAACCTCAATATTTATAAAGCAAAACCAAGAGAATTACAAGGAATATTTACAAGGAAATAGATTAAGCTGGTAAAAACATAAGGATATAAAGGATTTCAACAGCATAATTAAAAAGTTGGTCAAATTAGATAAATGGAGAACTCTGCACCTAACAAAGTGATTATGCATTATTTTCAAACACACTTTGGATATTTATAAAAATTGACCCTCTTGATAAAACAATCACATCTTCTGACTATAATGCAGTTAAATTAGAAATCCACAGTTAAAAAAAGAGTATACGACAGGAGATAAATCTATGTATCTGAAAACCATAAAACCAATTCCCCAAAATAGTTTTTGGGTTAAAGAGGAAATCATAATAGAAATTGGCAAGGGAACACTTGTTGCTTTTGACATGTGTTATATACGTATTAACTTGTTACCTTGCTAAAGTAGCAGCTTATCTTATTACCTTGACTTACGCTTGAACAGTTCCTCTTATATTTTCATTTTACCTCTCTACCATCTCTCTAATTGTCAAGATTTTTGCTTTTATTTTGCTCAAAAAACATTTCTCAGAAACCCTCTTTACTTTTATAGCTTTTGTGTTTTTATCCTTGTTCTTTATCCTCAATACCTTCTGCTTTTACATTGTAAACTTACCGTCTTCACAGTTTTTGGCTTTCAATGCTAACTTTTGTATTTTTAACTTTTAAATCTCATAGACATCTAATCTTTTCTTTTACATATCTATTATTATCGCATTATTCCAAACTCTTTTAAAATAATAATTATATTTAAATATTTTAGTCCTTTCAAAAGTTTTTCTTCCCTAACCTTTCAAAAATCTTCTCCAAATTTCCTACCTTGTGGATATTATTTTACCCAAGTGTTTTTGTTCTGTTAGCCCCCTTTTCCTTAATGTCTAGGATAAGCACCATCTTTGGAAGCATGGCCTCAAGATGATGGCATGGAGGGGACTCACACTTACAGGCAGGGGAGCTTCAGGTCTGCCGGCCCTCTCCTCCCTCCTTGTCACCCCTCAACCTCTGGGCTGCCCTTTGGGCTCATAACAGTGGATCTCAGAGCCCAAGGAGGTTGGTCTTCCACTCTGGGGAACTCTGGAAGCTCCTGGGTTAACTACTCTCAGGGCTCTGGTTTTCTCCATGTAGATAAAATACTTGATTTCTTGGAACAATTTTTCTCTCTCAGTCTGAGGGCTCTGATATATACATAACCTTTGTATTTGGGCCATCGACACCAACCATATGCCGTGAGGCTGGAGGGAATGGAATGAGAGCAGGCGGTTATGACTGCAGACCTTGGCCTGACCCCAGGGAGCGCCGGGGTGGTTTTATCATTTCCTGGGCATCACAGCACTGTTTTCCAGGCTGGGCTTCTGTACCACTTGCTGTTATACCGTATTTTCAAATTGACCCACCTTCCTTTCCAGTGGGAATATGAACATTTTTTCTCTTGATGCATGATTCTCCTTAGCTTCCTCCCCTATTATGGAGTTCAAAAAGAATGTGGCTAGGGCAAAGAAGTTTCTGCTTTCGGGGTTAAACATCAGGCTTGCTGCAACTCTGCCGGGCAGAACGGCTTTCTTCATGTGGCAAGACCCAAAGTGGGCAGCCAGGTCCACCTGGGGACAAGGGGGCCAGACTCACCTCTCACTGGAGGCTGGGAAGGATTCTCAATGCACAGGAAAGTTCTCTGCCCCTCATCCATCTCCCAAAAAAGGAAGAGGACACACTTCTGGAGAGGTTAGAACCCTTCAAAGAAAACATGCCACACGTACTGATGACGCCCTCATCTTCACGCAGCTGCCCCCATCATAACTTCCCTTTGGTTTTCTACAGCCTGCCACTCAATCCTTAAGAAAGAGTTCTTTTGGGTGCTTGGGGTTTTCAAAGCAAGGACCCTGATATTTCGGTCTTTATAAAAAAACATATCACTGGGGGAGACCTCAATTTTAAAACCTGCCTCTTCCCATTTTCAAGGAGGTTTATATTACTTGTTCCTCTGGTTATCAAGGAAAATAATTGAAAAGAGAATAAGTGCACTCTGACTTCTGTCACTTTTAAGCTATGCAGATGACAGGAACATCTTTTTTTCCAGTTTTGATTTGGCTTCCTGGCAAGCTTCCTGTTTTTCTTAACATATACATTCTTTAAGTCAATATGCGTGCTCTCAGCTCATACATATGATCCCTGGTGATCTTTTAAGTGTCTATTCAATCTGCATATCCCAAGGCAGAAGTAATCATCCGTGGTAATCTGAAAGTCAAGATTGGGTCATTTATTCACTTAACAAGTGTCTATTATGTTTCCACTATGAGCCATATCGGAATGCTGTTAGAAAATGGGTGAATTGCATTCCTATGAGCCATTCTTTCTGAGGCAAACGTAATAGCCTAATGGAAAACTTCTCTCCATACTTAGTTAATGGACAGCTGATATATTCTACACCTTCTCCAGGGCCCAGAGCTTCATTGTCTTCTATGCCGGGACCCATCCCAGTTAGACTTCTTTATGGGGTTGCTTTCACCACTCTTCATAGAATATGACAGTTAGCAAAATGCCTTGCAGTGGGCACTGAACACTGAACACTGTCAAATAAATGTGCATTCCTCACTAAAAAGGCTTTGCTTTCTAAAGATTGTATTCAGTACTTTCCACAGCTTCCCTCTTGCGTTACGGGTGACATTTTCAAAGTGCAATGCCAAGTCAGGGACCCCACTTTCTTAGGCTTACGGGAAGGATATGAAGGTGCCTGTTCTGTGACCGTAGCAATTGTTGGGGGCTGGAAAAAGAAGGAGAGACTGTGTTCACCTTACTAGCAGGATGAGGAGACCAGAAGTAATTCACCAGGACAGCAGAAATGGTGGAGTTTAGCATGGTGGTGGTGGCTGCCTTGTACACTACTAAGAAATGATCCCACAAACCACCTTTGGGATGAGTGGGGAAGTCTTCAATTCCCTGCATTAGAGAGACACTCTTGCCCAGCCAGCTTCCTCCAGGTGATGTGGAATGCCAGGTTTGGGATTTTCATATGCTGCTGCTGCCAGCTCAGCTGCATCCTCCCTAAGAACAGGGCATCTGAGACACACCCACTCCCCAACCCTGCCGAACGTCTGCTCTTGAAATAATCTGTTTGCAATTTCATTCCACATTTCTCCTGATTTTCCTTCCTCTTCCCTAACTTCTCCTCTCCGAACAATGAGACACAGAGCAAAGTGGGTCTCAAGAAATGGTCTAATCCTACTATGCTCCAGAAACAGTGGCGTGCTGGTAGATGTTTAACAACCGGATCTCCAGGAGAAAAAAAGCTCTGATTTGTGGTGTTTGTTAACTCCCATGGTGCAAATACCGCCACCATGGCTGATTTCAAGCTACCGCTCTCCATCACTGCACACAGAGTTGGGAAGAGATGCACGCAGTTGACTCTGGAAGGTCAGTGTCAGCGGACTGCAGCACAGCACTGTGACCTCCATGTGAAGAGGCCCCACGAGGCAGAGTCTTCAAGCTGGACACCGTGGGTGCTGGCGGAGCCATTCAGAGCTGCAGATTGAGTTTTCTAGAAGCAGGCCCTGAGATGGAATTTGGGGAGGAAGCAGCACTGGGCAGAGGGAGAAGCCAAACTGTGACCCCGTCCTCTAAGGGCCTCGAAGCTAGCCTTTGTGCTCCTTCAGTCTCAGGACAAGGGCACCTCTGGGAGAGGTGCAGCTGAGGCAGAGCCTGTAGGAGCTGGCAAGAGGAGGCTGCCTAATGACCACATGCCCCACACCTGGGCAAGGAGTCCTGCTTCAGAGGGAGAGCTGGGTGGCACTGCACAGTGTCTGGCATGTCCAGATACACTCAAGTTGGGGTGTGGAGCCCCTACCAGAGCTTTCAGCGGTAGTCCTGGCCACCTGTGCCTGTCCTCTGTTACCTGTAGCCTCACTCCTCACCTGGTCCCTGCCTGTCCCATTGCTCAGCTTTGCTTGTAGCTTCCAAGTCTCCAGCTCATCCTACTCACGGCTGAAGGTCCTGGCAGGCTCCCTCCTGAATCCCACCCAGGTTAGACTCCGCTTTGTCTGCCCAGGTTGGACATTTCTGCCTGCATCCTCGGGGCATCTGACCTCAGTGCTTGGGCCTCGCTCCTTGGTGCTGACAGCTTGTGGTGAGCCCGCCCTGCTGGGCAGACATGCTGGGGTGCCTGGGCATGGTGCTCACTCCCCAGGGCCCCTGCTGGCTCTGGGTTGGACCCTGGCCCCAGGCAGGATGCAAGGTCTGCTTTATGCACAGGTGGGGTGGACAAAGGCGGCAACTGCACCTCCTCAAACCAGACTGAGGAGAATGAGTGGAGCTGGTCTACTATGCAGGAGCTGGAAGTGACCTCACAGCTCCTGCAGGCTCCTCTCTTCACGTACTTACAAGGGCACCACAACGCAGAGTAAATACACAGCTGGTTAGGAGCAGAGCTGGGAATAAAGCCCTGTCCAGAGCCTTTTTATACATCCTTCTCCATGACTGAATTACAGTCCCTTCTTTCCCCTTCCTCGAGACAGTTGTGTGTTTAGAAACGGCCTCATTGGCAGATTTTCTATTCTTCTTGGTTAGCTACTCGGAACACTCAGCCCCATTCTGGCAGGTGGCCTCTCTGTTTGAGGAATTATCCTGCCTGCCAACTGGGTGCTGGATTTACATGCTAGCTGGGCCGCAGGGAAATCATCTGGAATAGCTAAGGGGCTCATTCATCTCAGACTTCTCAGCCTCCAGGGCAGATGTGCCTGGCGTGGATGCCTTCTGCCCTCACAGAACTTGTCCTGGGGCCTCAGCCCCTGCCTCCAGGGAAGCAGAGCCTCAGGGCCTTGCTGATGAGCTTCGTCACTGGCCCAAGGCTCCCATGGCTCTTATTTCCACTTTATCCTCTGTGAGTGCATTCTTTTTTTTTTTTTTTTTTTTTTGACGGCGTCATGTTCTTTCACCAGGCTGGAGTGCAGCGGTGCCATCTCAGCTCACTGCAACCTCCGCCTCCTGGCTTCAAGTGATTCCCCTGCCTCAGCCTCCCAAGTAGCTGGGGCTACAGGCATGCACCATCACATCCAGCTAATTTTTTTAATTTTAGTAGAGATGGGGTTTCACCATGTTGGCCAGGATGGTCTCAATCTCCTGACCTTGTGTTCTGCCCGCCTCGGCCTCCCAAAGTGCTGGGATTACAGGCATGAGCCACAAGGTCCGGCTGTGCATTTTTTTATTATTATAAAAAAAATTTCTGGTGTGACAGGGTCTCACTCTGTCACCCAGGCTGGAGTGCAGTGGTGCAATCATGGCTCACTGTAGCCTCAAACTCCTGGCCTCAAGTGATCCTCCCAACTCAGCCTCTGGAGTAGCTGGGACTGCAGCTGTGCAGCACCATGCTTGGCTCATTTTATTTTGTAGACACAGAGTCTTGCCACGTTGTGCAGACTGGTCTTGAACTCCTGCCTCAGCCTCCCAAAGTGCTGGGATTCCAAGTGTGGGCCACCACGCCTGGTCATTGCACTCTGTTAGCAAACATGGTACCTAAAAGAATGACGTCATCCTGTTCTACTCTTTTAACGTGATCCTTTAGCAAATATTTAGTTAGTTATTTTTCAAAACTTTCTAGCTTTTATCTGTAATTGTTAGTTTCAGTCTGTTTTCTGTTATTTCAGAGTACCTTTGTTACCTTTATAATTTACTCTCTCTGCTAATTTTAGTCAAATTATTGAACTGATTTCCCCCATAAATGATGAGCCAGAGGTCTAGGCTCCATGGTGGATGGGGTGGAGACCCCATCCATGGTGGATGGGGTATCAGCTGCGGGGGCAGTTTCTGTCCTAAGCAAGGAGCCGGGGAGAGCCTGGGCTTCACTCAGCTGCAGGATACCCCCTTCTGGCCCTCTTTCATGGAATTCTTTTTCTCTCCTTGGGTGAATATTTTGATTCAAAGACAGCTAGCAAGGAAGAGTAGGCAAAGCTCCTGTAACCTACCCAGAGTGGGTATAAAATAGTTACATACCAAAATTAGGGCACGGAAGGGAGGTGGTGTGTGCTGTCGTCAAATGAGAAGCACCGTGGAAACAAGGAAGCCTGGGGGGAAGCTAGAAAGGTGTTTTGTTGTGGGGGACTGTATCCAAACAGGAAGTTGCTTTCTTCCCACCAAAATGCGGGGGTCATATATTTCCCCTCCTGCTGCAGAATCAGAGGCCAGATCAGAGCTCCAGGCTCACAACCACAAAGCCAAGAGCATGAATAGAGAGAGAAGCCATTTCCCAGCTAACGAGCAGCTGCTGCCCGAACACTGAGGAGCGGGTGGCTGGAGGGAAGGAAAAGCATTGTGCATTTCAACAGCACATGGGGGCTTGCTTTACCCAGAGTCTAGAATTGTAGCTGATGGAAACGCTGCACTGACAAACAGAGCTTTCAAGACTGGCAGACAATGGGATGAAGCATTCTATGTGACTGGTATTAAAAATCCAAAGAAGCATGAGACAGACGGAAAGGATCGATGTATCCAAGCCAAATGAAGAGACGTTGACCCCAGCCAGGTCCACTTTCCTGGTGAGGAGGAATTGACAGTAACAGAATTCCAATGTGCAGAAAGTGTAGCTCCATATGTGAAGAATTATGCTCGGTTAACTACACAACTGTACACGCATAGGTTCAGTCATGCTTAGTGAATTATTTTGCCAAAGAACCTGTATTAATTTGCTACGGTTGTCATGACAAAGTACCACAGACTGGGTGCTTGAACAACAGAGATTTATTTTCTCACAGTGCTGGAGGCTAGAAGTCTGAGATCAGAGGAGGGCAGGGCTGGTTTCTCCTGAGGCCTCGCTCCTTGGCTTGTAGTTGCCATCTTCTCCCTGTGTTTTCACTCGTCTTCCCTCTGTGTGCATCTGTGTCCTCATCTCCTCTTCTTGTAAGGACACCAGCCGTATTGGATCAGGGCCCATTTTAATGACTTCATTTTAGTTTAACTACCTCTTTGAAGACCCTCTCTGCAAATACAGTCACATTCTGGGAAATTGGAGGTTAGTTAGGACTTCAGTCTATGAATTTGGAGGGACACAATTCAGCCCCATTTCAGAACCCTTCCTGGTATTGTTAAGGATGGATGTCTGGTCAGGCTATTCCCAGGGGACAATTTCTGCCACAATCCTGGAGTACAGGCTATGCACAGCAGATAGACAACGCCCCCTTAAAGAATACTACCTTAGGAACTAACTCCATTGAGCTGGACATACCAATGGACACAAGGCCCAAATTCCTCAAATTTGGGAAGTGGTCCTGTCTTGTGATAGCACAATAAGACAATGATTCTTACACTTCCCACTACCCAGTCCCTCGGTGAGGACATACGTGGTCTAGAATGCATTGTCTTCATTCTCTGGCCTCAAATCCATATTCTGTGTGAATGTTTGTTGCATTTAACTATGCAATTCTTTGCTCAGAGGCTGGGTTTTCCATGCCCAGGGCTGACATCTGTGAGTGTAGTGGAGCACCCAGGCATAACTAGATGACGAAAATGAGGTGGCAAGTCTTGCTAAATGGAGCTCCGACATCCATTCTCTGCTCACTGCTAGCAGAGCCCTAATTTTATTTGGGTTTAGGAATATGTCCAGCTTAAAAAGCTATACCTTTCATCCTTGCATTCCAGGTAAGAATGATGATGCGATACAGTTCTGGCCAGGGAGGTAGGAACAGAGATGACTAGGTGGACTTCCAGGTTTCAGGAAAGTTTATAGAGAGCTCAGGCAGTCCGTTCCATTTGCTTGTTGCCGTTTCTCCTTATTCCTGTCTAAAACAGGGATGTGATGGCTGGAGTACCAGCAGCCACCTTGTAAGCATGAACATGAAGATGGTAGAGTGGTGATCCAGACAGAAACTGGGTTCCTCCTGACCTTGGGGAACTGTCACACCAGCTCTGGCCGCCTCTGAATTCTCTTCACATGAGGGGAAAAAACAAGCCCCCAGGGCTGCTGGCCTCTCCAATGGCTCAGCCTGGAGCACAGTTGTGAATGGCCCTTCCTGGCATAGGTCACCCAGTGGCTCTGTGAACCCCTGTTTTATGTAAGCCACTATTTGGGGTTTCTATTACCCACCACCAAACATTATTATTTAACTGATGCAGGTGAGTTGCAATTATTAGAATCATTCTATTATTCTCCCTAGATTCAGGTACAGGATCTTCTGAAAATCAATAGGCTCCCCCTCCACCCATCAGAAAAGCAGATGAGAGGACTTGGGCACACCTGGGTTCACATATTCTCTCATCATTTATTAGCTGTGTGACCTTGGATGAACTTTTTCAGCTCTCTGAGCCTCGCTGTCTTGTGTGCCATCATACAGGGTTGTTGGGCTGATTTAGTGGAAGAATGTATGTAAAGCACCCGGCTTGGACCCTTAGATCCTTGTACACAGGGCTTGGCACATGGCCCTCCTGCTGTTAGGACATTACTTAACCCTGCAGAGGAAGACTCAAGTCCAGGTGTCCAGCTTACTCTTCCCCCAGGTGCAAGTCTTCCTGGATCTCTCTCTGGCTGCTTGTAGGACATTTCCGGTTAGCTCTTCTGTTGGCCTCTTCTAGCCTGGTCCCCAACCACCCTCTCTCTGATGATGCCACTGTCTATCCTATCTCTCGTTCTCATGCCTATTGGCTTCACTCACCATACCATGGCACAGTGTGTCATGCCATGCTATGGCGCAACACACTATGCCTTGCTATGCCATGCCACCCCTGCTTCTAGTGGTTTCCAAAGTCCTTCAGAAGGGGATCATCCAGGAGATGCGAAGTTGTGTAGAGACGCGGTTGAAGCCAGCCCCTTGGGGCCAAGCGAACATGATAATGCAATGCTTGGGGCTGCCTTTCTACCCTTTCACTGTGGAATCTCTCTAGAGTGGCTCAGGAGAGCACTTTGATGTAGGGTCTGGCCCAAGGGGAGCTCATTCGCCAAGGCAGGGAGTGGGCAGGAAGGTTTGCAGGCAGTGAGCACTGGGCTCTGGGTGGGGTGCAGCAGAAACTCAAGTCAAATTTAGAAACCAACTGTCATGTGTCCACCAGGCCAAGTAGGAAAGGATTTTTCCACACCTGAGTCTGGAAAATGTGGGGCTTCAGTGCCTTTCTCTAGTTGCATGAAGCAGAACTTTCCCTAAGTTCTGGGGCAGCAGCAGCGCAGGTCAGGCAGAGAGAGACACTCACCCCTAATTCAGTGAACCACAGCTCACCCTGTAAAGAGGAACTTCCTCAGTAAGCAGGAACCCTCTCTTCCAAACTTCCTGATATACAACAAAGGGTGGACGACGGGACAGGCTTCCAGGGTCCTGACAGCAGGCTGGCGGGTGAAGGCACTTATCCTGTGCCTTCACCATGTCACAGCTGGTGCAGGGAGTCCCAGAGAAAAGCAGGGGCACTCCTCTCTGGGATGGAACTGCAGCTTGCTGGGCCCTCTCGCCACGCCTCCTCGTTCTTCTCTGGACTTAATCAGAGCGTCTCTCTATGCAAGCATCTCTCTCCACTATCTTCACCTGGGAGAACCACTACTTTTTGTAATTTTTGTAGGAAACAAAAATTTCCCTTCATGTTAATATCAAACTATATGCTAATATAAAACTTTAATATTTAAACTTAATATGTTACAGTTCAGTGTTTAATTTTAAAAACCTAATGAGTTATTACCTTGACATTTATTAATGAGGGTTCTATTTATAACTATATACCTACATCTATTTATCTATACACAGGTATACACATAAACATTTTTAAGAATCAAGGAATCAATTTCTCTATACACATCATGCTTGTTTTCTTGTTTCCTTCACATAATATTTATTTTCTCAAAAAACAAAACCCAACAACAACATACTATGCCATGCCATGAACAATGCCACACCATACTATGCCAAACGACATCAGGCCACACTACCCTAGACTATGCCATACCAGCACATGCCACACCATGCCACACTAGACTATACCGTACCACACCCTGCCACACCATACCGTGCCATGCCACGCCACATACCAGCTGGTGCAGGGAGCCCCAGGGAAAGCAAGGGCACTCCTTTCTGGAATGGAGTGGCGGCCCGCTGGGCCCTCTTGCCATGCCCCCTCGTTCTTCTCCGGACCTAATTGGAGTGTCTCTCTTTCCTTCCTAGAGCTGCCAGCAACGCACTCCAGAAGTACACTCGCAAAACTGTGTGTATGAGTGGGAGTGTGCATGAGTGTGAGTGCACGAAAGTGTGAATGTGTGTGTGTGCGTGTGAACGTGAGTGTGCGTGAGTGAGCATGAGTGTGAGAGTGGAAGTGAGCGTGCGCGAGCATGTGAATGTGATGGATGAGTGCAAATATGACTGTGAATACGAGCATGTGTGTGTGAGTGTGAATATATGTGTGATTGTGCATCCTCTTATCTGCTGTGAGGCCCCCTCTGTTTTCTGGCTCTGCTGACCCTCTTGGCCTCTTCCTTCTGCACGGTGCCATTATCCATGGGCTTCGTTTCATCTCTGGTGATGGAGTCCCTCTGTTGGCATCTACAGGTGAATTTTGGGCTTGATGTCTTTTCCCAATCCCAGCACTGCTGAGGCCTGCAGAGTTCTGGGCCAGTGTGGTGGTCGGTCCAGCCATGCTGCTGTGGCCGCCCTTTGGACTCTGCCGCCTGCTCCCGATGGTCTTCTTGAGGGTCACCATGATCACTCAGTTTCCAAGGCCCATGAGCTTAGTGATAACTTCTCTCCACCCCTGCTGCCGCAACCTTCACTTGTTTTCTCTTTATCAGCTTATCTCTTGTATGAAGATGTTGCCAAAGCATTTGACCTCATTCTTCTCTCTTTACACTAGTGTTCCTCAAGCTTTTAAAAACCCATGCCTCTAATAAAAAATCAAGTAAATATGGATTTAAAAACACATTGGAACAATGGCTGTGGTATCAAACTGTATGCATTCCCTGTCCCCCCGATCTCTGGCCTGCAAAACGTCGTACTGTGTCGTCTGAGGGGTGTGTACTCATTTTCTTCTTCTGTGCTGTGCTACATTTCCAGAATCACTGCTCAGAACTCTCTGACAGGGAAATCTTACTTGGAGATAATGCGTGTTGTAAGCCTACGTTCGGAATAAAATAAATCAGGGTTCACATATGCCTCCATCATTTGTCAGCTGTATGACCTTGGACAAAATATTCCAGTTCTCTGAGCCTCACTTTCTTGAGTGCGTTATCATGCAGCTTGTTGAGAGGATTTAGTGAGAGAATGTATGTGAAGCACCTGGACCCTTGTACACAGTGCTTGGCACATCACATGTCCCTCCAGAGGAAGACTCAAGTCCACACGTCCAGGGCTTGCTCTTCCCTAGAGTGCAACTCTTTCTGTATCTCTTTCTGGCTGCTGCAGGACATTTCTGGTTAGCTCTCCTGTTGGTCCTTTTAGTTCAGCCCCCAACTGTGCTCTCAAAGCCACAGTCCATCCTATCTCTGGTTCTCCTATCAGCTCCACTTACCATACTATGCCATGCCATGAAAAGATGCCACACCATACTACACCACACCACATCAGAAGACACTATCCTAGACTACATTATGCCATACCAGAGAATGCCACACCAGATTATACCATACCACACCCTGCCATGCCATACCATGCCATGCCATGCCACAGCATAGCTGGTGCAGACAATTGCCCCAGATTCACCCCTGCTCATTCTTGGGACCTTGACCCTGTCTTCCAGTGTCCATCCTGGCCTCTGTCCCCTTTGATTGGGTTAACCTATTTGAACTCCATTCTTGGCTTCTAACATAAGTGTCCCAGCTCTTCTCCCTCCTTGGAGTTTGGAATCCCCCCAGTATTCAGGGAAGACACCCCTCCTCAATCCCTGGGTTGCAGAACCTGGAGTCATCTTCTGCAGAATGGAGAGATAATCCCTGTTCACCTCTCCATTATCTCCACCTGGGAGAATCACTACTTTTTGTAGGAAACAAAAATTTCCCTTCATGTTAATATCAAACTATATGCTAATATAAAGCTTTAATATTTAAACTTAATATGTTAGAGTTCAGTGTTTAATTTAAAAAACCTAATGAGTTATTACCTTGACATTTATTAATGAGGGTTCTATTTATAACTATATACCTACATCTATTTATCTATGCACACGTATACACATAAACATTTTTAAGAATCAAGCAATCAATTTCTCTATATACATAATGCTTGCTTGCTTGTTTCCTTCACATAATATTTATTTTCTCAAAAAACAAAACCCAACAATAACAGAAAAGTATGCTCTACAAGAAAGTTGACCTTTTGGCCGCCATCTTGTCATGATTTATGTGTCTAGTTTTCTTCTTCCTCTTAGCACCTACAGCATCTTGACACACACACACAGTGTCCTTGACTGAATACAGTTTGTAAGGGAAACCTTACAAGTTGATGGTGCCTCACAGTTTCTTCCTGACTGCTGCAGACCCAGGAGGAGTTGGGGAGTTACTATGATTGTGAAACTTTTTAGCTACTGCACTTGCTATTCCTTTTTCCTAGTATTTATCCAATGATGTCAACTGTGAAGTGGGCAAGCATCACAGTAGACCAAATACAATAGGATTATTTATATACAAATAGAGGTTAAGTGTGTATATAGGTGTGTATTTTTATTATTTGATGTGAACCTAGCATTTTATATATGCTTTACTATAGTGGCAACTAGCATTTACTAAGAATAAGGGCCCAAGAGGCTGTTTGCCAGCATAATTCCCAGGAAGAGGTTCTGGTAGGGACCTTGCCCAGAAACGGCACTGCATGTTACTATTTTCCAGGTTACCTTTTCTTGAAATCTTCAGAGTCATCTGCAACTCCTCTCTCCCCTTTTCATTCATCCTTTTTTTAGTGAGAAGTTCAAAGTTGGTTGGGAAGAGATGTGCTGTGGAGAAAGTCAGTAATCCCTCTTGAGGGAGGTTTTGCAGAAGGGGGATTGTTGCGCTGAATCTTGAAGGGTGATGGAGAGTGTGATGGTTAATACTGAGTGTCAACTTGATTGGACTGAAGGATGCAAAATATCGTTCCTGGGTGTGTCTGTGAGGGTGTTGCCAAAAGAGATTAACATTTGAGTCAGTGGACTGGGAAAGCCAGACTCACCCTTAATCTGGGTGGGCACCATCTAATCAGCTGCCAGTGTGGCCAGAATAAAAAGCAGGCAGAAGATCAAACATTGGACTCCAAGTTCTTCAGCTTTGGGACTCGGACTGGCTTCCTTGCTCCTCAGCTTGCAGGTGGCCTATCATGGGACCTTGTGATCGTGTGAGTTAATACTCCTTAATAAACTCCCCTTTATATATACATCTATCCTATTAGTTCTGTCCCTCTAGAGAACTTGGACTAACACAGAGAGCTTGGCAAATTGGGTAGGCATAGTGTGAAGAAGGCCTTCCTCATTTACAATGCAAATAGTCATTAAATATACCCTTCCTCTTTTTTTTCTTGGAATCACTTCTATGATTTGTTCTATTTCTTCCTTATCCATGACTGCCCTAGTTCAGGCACGACAGTCATCCCTCAACCTTGGGCTACAGCCCCCGAGCTCACTTCCCTGCCCTTTCGTGCATCCTCCACCTCCTTCAGCATCTCGCACAGTCTCTTGTGCCTCACAGTGTTTACCGGATAATGTATGGGCTAAATAAGTCATCATGAAATGCTGTCCCCCTATTTCTCTCTGTGATCTATGATGTACAGGATGACATCTATGCTCTGTATTTCTGGCGTTCAATGTCTTCTACCTCCTTACCCTAACCTGTGTTTCCCATTACTTTTCTGAACCAGCTCTCCATCCTTGCCAAACAGGTCTGCTTACTCTCTCTTCAATTCACACAGAAAGTTTGGACCTTTGTTCATATGCTTCTGATTTCTCTGGAACTATCCTGATCCTTTTTGGGTTTTGTTTTTTTCATAAGGTTTTCGGGTCATTAATTTTTTTTTTTTTTTGAGTCTCACTCCGTTGCCTAAGCTGGAGTGTAATGTTGCAATCGGGGCTCACTGATACCTCCGCCTCCCAGGTTCAAGTGATTCTCCTGCCTCAGCCTCCCTAGTAGCTGGGATTACAGGTGCCAGCCACCATGCCTGGATTTTTTTTTTTTTTTTTGCATTTTTAGTAGAGATGGGGTTTCACCATGTTGGCCAAGCTGCTCTAGATATTCCTGACCTCAAGTGATCCGCCTGCCTCGGCCTCCCAAAGTGTTGGGATTACAGGCGTGAGTCACTGCGCCCAGCCCATTAGTATTTTTAAATTGACAGATAAATAATTGTATATATTTATTGTGTACAACATGTTGTTTTGAAATATGTGTATATTGTCACATGGCTAAATGGACATAACTAATGTATGCATTATCTCACCTACTTATGCTTTTTGTGGTGAGATGTAACTTGATCTTAAACAACCTTCAAGACTCAGCTCAAGGTCTCTCCCCTCCACAGACCTGAAATCTAGTTTTCTGTCTTTCATTTCTAATCTTCTGGTTTCTCCAAATGGCTTCCTTTCTTAAACTCCTAATTTGTATTATTTATGAATTCACTTTGCAATTCATCATTTCTGTCTTGTAAGTAGATTTTATGATTGCCTTGTCTTAGAGTGAACATATTTCAATGTGTATTAGTATAATGGAAAGTTTGTAAGCTCCCTGAGAGCAAGGATTTTGTACTTATTTGTATGCCCTAGAGCAGTGTTATTCATGCTGGTGTGCAGATCAGTGTCCATCAGCAAGCAAGATCTGAAATGAGAACACAGCAAGAGAGAATAAGAGTTGAGTAATGTTCCTAGTAACAGGACATTGGCATGGCATCCAAGCCTGTGTCATGGGCTTTCTTTTATTAAACAGGGAACAGACCAGATTGGGTGCTGTTGAATTCTTGTGGTGAGTCCCATCTGGTGCAAACTGCATACAAGTCACTCATAGTAGGGCCACACATCACACTGCATGGATTGGGAATGATAGCAGCTGCACCTTCACCTTAGATAGTTTGGTCAGCAGCACCTGTAGAATGGAACCCTGCATACTGCAGGTGCTCCCAAGGTGCTAGTACATTGATAAACACTACAGATATGGACACATTAATAGCTGTGTTTTTCTTTTCTATCCTTGTATAAAAATCAGAAGTATTAATCTAGTTGCAATACAAATTCAATTCACGTTAGGTATACAACCCAGATGTTACCGGGGCTACCCTGACACTTAGGAACAAAATGGGCCTGTGGCTTATGATTCTCCAATTATGGAGAATCAGAGGTCTTCCTCGAGATTTTTTTTTTTTTTTTTGAGATGGAGTCTTGCTCTGTTGCCCAGGCTGGAGTGCAGTGGCACGATCTTGGCTCACTGCAACCTCTGCCTTCCGGGTTCAAGTGATTCTCCCTGTCTCAGCTTCCCTCGTAGCTGGGATTACAGGCACCCACCACCACGCCAAGCTACTTTTTGTGTTTTTGTAGAGATAGGGTTTCATCATGTTGGCCAGGTTGGTCTTGAACTCTTGACCTCAGGTGATCCGCCTGCCTTGGCTTCCTACAGGCGTGAGCCACCTCACCCGACTCTTCCTCGAGGTTTATGGAAGGCTTTGGTATGGGTTTTCCCGACCATGTCTTCCCCAGCTCACAGGGGGCCTTACTTCTACATCGCGCCATCCCATGCTCCCCATCGCCTTGACCCAGATGAGGGAGTTCAGCCGTTTTACTCATTTTCACAACTCCCCTTGCTCTGAGGTAGAAAAAAAAAAAACTCTCACTAAAGCTTTTGTGTGGATAACAGACTTTGCTGAAGTTTGGGGGAGACAGACCAATTTTTGTTCCACAGAAGTATCATATTAAAAAACTCATCACTCAAGCTTTTCACCACTTCTCATGCTTCCGGATGCTACTCAAGGGTCGAACTTCCTGCCCCTTCCCTCGTGCCCTCACCTTGGTCTCCTGTGGCTGACATAATCCATTCCTCTACCCTTTCCTGAGTCAGGCCCTCGACGAATGCTTTAATTTCCTCCCCAGGATGCTAGTGCAGCCATCGTCACTCACTGCCTAGATAATGAAATTTGAGGCTGTATTAGTCAACCCGAAACTCTTGAAATCATTCCGACATTCTTTCCGCATTTCGGCAATGTGCGCTGACTGCTCATGAGACTGTGGTCCTGTAAGAAAGAATCAATCCACACCTCACACTCCTTTCTGCTTCTGGGAGCTAATGCCGCCAGTGCAGTGATACATGGAAGTGAAATGCAAGCATGATTGGCTCCATTTACCACCTAGAGCCCCCTTCCCCATCCCATTACATTCCTATATAAGAATGGGGTGGAGTGATTTTTTCCCCCATTATACATATGAAAATCACCTGTCTTAAATGACTAGCCAACTCAGCTGCTCCTTTCTAAGGTGGGAATTCTCTTTGTCACTCACTCATTGGTAGTTAACATCCATGGGCTCCTGGAGGAAGAGAGAGATGGTCCGTGGTGGCTTCATTTGCAGAATAGTCTGAAGCTTTTTGGGTGTGGAGGTCACTCTGTCTTGCTATGTTCTGTGCTTTGACAATGAAACTGGGTCAATGAAAATTAGACTCACTGGGGCCTTCCCTTATTATGTGGGGGCTGCTTTTCCTGCCTATTGTCCATCATATTGATTTCTTGTTGCAAGACTTGTCTCTGTTATGTTTTCAGTAGCTAAGAGCCAATGATGCTGCCAATTGTGGCATTGTCAGAGAATCCAGGGAGCCCAGTTGTGGTCTAACAATAGGAGAAAAACCCATATAATACCGGGTGATGTCATGAGAGGTGGATGAAGGCCATGCTTGTGTCCCTAGAACTGAAAGTCTCAAGATGGGTGATCACCCTCTTGGAGCCAGAGGTCATTGATCCTGCTAATCCTTCCCTCCCAGAGGAGAGGTGGGGTGTGGAGCCGTGGTGGCCGCCATTTCCCAGGAATGGAGTGGCAGAGGGAGCCGAGGGGCAGCAGCAATTTGCCTCACCTTAGGGTGAGTCTAAGCCAAGAAGAAAAGAGGGAGGAGGAATGGGGGAAGTGGCTACGTGTCACCAGGACTGCCATTTACTAGCGACCAGGGTAAGGCACTCACTCCACCTCTCTCAGAATAAACTCTTAAGTCCTATCCCCTACCTGGCATTTGCATTTTAAAAATCCTCAGCAGCTTCTTGGGAGTAGGTGGCTGGCACTTTGTGCCCAAAGTCTGAGAGAAGAGGAATATGTGAGCCAATTTCTGTGGTTTTGTTCTTGGGTTTTGTCTCATGTGACGAAGGCAGAGTTGGTGCAGCCAAGCTGGAGTAGGCTGAGGAGTTTGGAGGAGGTGACTTTTGAGCTGGTGTTCAAGCTGGAATAGAAGTTTGTCAGGCAGATACAAGAGAGGTGAGCAACCCTGGGCAGTGGGTGCCACACATGCAGACTGACCGACTGACCCTAGTCTCTCTCCAGCCCAAGTGCAAGTGGCGGAGAACATTCCTTGCTGAGATTTTTGCAGAAGGAAGCAGGAATCACAGTGGCTGAGGTAAACGGAGCCAGGGTTGAGTCTTGAAGTGACTGTTTGGGATGCCTTCACTGCTGCCTTCCAGCTTGGGAGGGCAAAGCTGACCTTTTGGGGACTGGGAACGTGCTTAGCTGACTGGCCCACCACCACCTGCACAGTTTCCATACTTGTACTGGTCCGCAGGGCATTGCCTGAAAAGGATCCCGGGCTACACTGTTGTGTTCATTGACTTTGCAGGAATCCACGCATGCAGTTGCCAAAATCCATGACTGGCAGGATACATTTGCTTGTTTTATGGACAAGTGCATCCTTTAGTCCCTGCAACTGAGGTGAGCCACATGTCACCCTGAGCCACCGTGCTTTGTGTTCAAAGCTCATTCATTCCTCCTCCCACTTCCTGCTGATCCTTGCCTTACCTCTGGCTATCCCTGGAAGGTAGCTGCTTGTTATCTGTGACAGCCCAGGAAGAGGAAGGAGGAGAGGCAAAGCTGGAGAGGGGCTGGGAGGGAGGAGAGGAGGGAAACCTCGGTAAACCCACCGTTATGCACCTTGCAGTCCCTGGAGGGCTATCAACAAAGCTCCCTCCCCAGCTCTGCATCTCTCCCAGAAGTAGTCTCTTTGAGTGGGAGCAGCAGAATCTTTCTAAACCTCCTCAGGCATTATTATGTGGATCTGAGTAAAGAACCACCCTCTAAACCCACGGCAGAGCTATGCCATGACTCTGGCCTGTTAGGGAAAATTCTATAAACTGGCTCTCTCTTGAGTCACCAGTATCATTCATTCACAAGATAGTTTGGGAGCCCCTCCAGTGGTAAAGGCCCTGCAAACTCCTGGGGATAACATGAATAAGATGCTTCTGAGGGTCTTACTGTTTGGGGGAGGGTGAAGGCAGTGTAATTATTTCAATCTCTCAAAGAGTTCTGTGGAGTGGACTCTACTATTCGTATTTGACAGGTGAGTAGCATGAGGCTTTGCAAGGTTGATGCACCCAAGACCACCCAGCTGATAGGTAAAAGAGCCAGAATTCAAACTCAGATCTTTTTGATTTGTAGTTCAAAGCGGTAGGTGAAAGAGATATTTACCTTCTTTGTCTCATGTGACAAAGTCAGAGTTGGTGCAGCCAAGCTGGAGTAGGATGAGGAGTTTGGAGGAGGTGATTTTTGAGCTGGTGTTCCAGCCGGAATAGAAGTTTGTCATGCGGATACAAGTGAGATGGGCACCCCAGGCGGTGGGTACCACACATGCAGAGGTGGGAAAACCAGCTGCAAGGTCTACCTAGGGCTGCCAAAGTCCTGCCTGGTAGGCGTGTGGGCTAACAAAAGGGCCTGGCACACCATTCTAAGAACAGGTACTTTCCTGAGGGTGTTGAGGAGAATGTGGGGTGCAGGGGGTGGTTAGAACGGTGTCTTTCAAAGATTCCCTGCAGATGGCACCTTGGCCAGGACTCCCAGGAGACCCTTGGGTGCTTGAGAAGAAGTGCTGTCCCGTTAGGTGGAGCCCTAGGTGAGTGGAGCCAGGAAAAGCCCCAGATAAGTGAAGCCAGGAACCCTAGGTAGATGCAGTCCCACATGATGGAGCCCCAGTTAAGTGGAGTGGTGGTGAAGGCTCATGTGGGTGGAGTCCCACAGAGTGGACGCAGCCCCAGGTGGGTGGATCCCCAGGTGATGGAGCCCCCAGGTGGGTGGAGCTCCAGGTGGGTGGAGCCCCAGGTGGGGGATTCCAGATGGGTAGAGCCCCAGGTGGGTGGAGCCCCAGGTGGGTGGGGCCCCAGGTGGGTGGAGCCCCAGGTGGTGGATTCCAGATGGGTAGAGCCCCAGGTGGGTGGAGCCCCAAGTGGGTGGAGCCCCAGGTGGGTGGAGCCCCAGGTGGTGGAGTCCCACATGCTGGAGCCCCAGATGGTGGAATCAACCTGAGCCCACGGCCTCTCCCTCTGCACTTTATGAAATCGGGAGAACCAAGCTGATTGTCCTTTAAGAAATGCCACATTCACGCTTCCTGGCTGAGTCAACACGGCTCTTCTCGATGGCTTTTCCTCCCTGAATAGCCTTTCCTGATTGTTCGCCCTCACAGAATGTGGTACGCATGCCTGGCCTTGAGTACGGGCTCAAGGGTCACCTGGGTTTGTCCTTTTTGAAGTTCTTGTGCTGAGGTTCCATGCGGCTCTAGAGCGTCTCCGTGTTTCTGGGGCGGCTGGATTGGGCCCCTGTGAACTTCAAGGCAGGATTTCCGGACTGCACAAGGCTGAGCTTTCTCCTGCAGCCGTGCCGCGTCTTGGTCTCCTTGGGCCTTCCTGAGTTCTCTGCCTGAGTGGCAGCTGGTTTGTCCTGATTTTCTTAAGAGGCGAGGAGAGTGGGGTTCTTTGGTGCATTTCAGGTGGTGCTCCGGGGACCCTGCAAGCCCCAGTGCGCCCCGGGAACCACTGGCCAGGCCGGCACAGCCGGGCGTCTGTTCTCTTCTTACTGTGTCCCTCTCTCAGGGATCCCAGAGCTGCCATCTCAGTTATTGTCTGGCAAAGTTTTCCATAATGCTGCACGCAAATCCAATCCACATTAATATTATGACAAATAAAAAAATACAGATTTCCAGCAGAAGTCCACATGGAGCACTAATGCAAACATGTCAGTTTAGAGCCTAAAAGTTAAAGCATGGACGTTCTTGGGTGAACAGGGGAGAATGAGAATCCAAATGGCAGGCCCAACTGGAGAATTGACATGAGAGTCAGTGTAGCTCTATTTCCCAGCGCCAGCGGCCTGCCTGCCCTCCCTCCCTCCCTGCTTCCTTCCTTCCTTCCCTCCCTCCCTCCCTGCTTCCTTCCTTCCTTCCTTCCCTCCTTCCCTGCTTCCTTCCTTCCTTCTTTCCTTCCTTCCTTCCCTCCCTCCCTCCCTGCTTCCTTCCTTCTTTCCTTCCTTCCTTCCCTCCCTCCCTCCCTGCTTCCTTCCTTCCCTCCCTCCCTCCCTGCTTCCTTCCTTCTTTCCTTCCTTCCTTCCCTCCCTCCCTCCCTGCTTCCTTCCTTCTTTCCTTCCTTCCTTCCCTCCCTCCCTCCCTGCTTCCTTCCTTCCTTCTTTCCTTCCCTCCCTCCCTCCCTGCTTCCTTCCTTCCCTCCCTCCCTGCTTCCTTCCTTCTTTCCTTCCTTCCTTCCTTCCCTCCCTCCCTCCCTGCTTCCTTCCTTCCTTCCTTCCCTCCCTCCCTGCTTCCTTCCTTCCTTCTTTCCTTCCTTCCTTCCCTCCCTCCCTCCCTACTTCCTTCCTTCCTTCCTTCCTTCTTTCTTTCCTTCCTTCCTTCCCTCCCTCCCTCCCTCCCTGCTTCCTTCCTTCCTTCCTTCCTCTCTCCCTCTTCCCACCCTCACCCTGAATTATCAGGTTGGGGAGAGCCTTGGGTGACTGGTTTTAATGAATAAGAGGGAATGATTGGAAATTAGCATACTATTGACTTGCATGCAAATAAGTACTTCTGAAGTGATTGCGAAATTTATTCTTTTAAACATTTTAAACCCTCTCTTACAATCTGATTTTTTACAGTAAATTCTGACTTACAACAATAAAAATGTGGCATTTTTTGTACCCCTTTTTCTGGCTTACAACAATAAAAATGTGGCATTTTTTGCACCCCTTTTTGGTGACACTTGTGAAGGAAAAATTTAAACCTCACCTAGGTTCAGTGTTCTTTAATAAAAAATTGAGAAGACTGATTTAACTTAAAAATATTTATACAGTATTTTTGCTTCTGATCACATAAATAATACATATATAGCATAGAAATGTGGAAAATAAAGAAAAATAGAAAGATGAATCTAAAATCACCGGTATTGTAACTCTTCCTCTCTTTACATATGTACGTGTATATAATTTTTTAGTAAAAATGTATGTATTTTGAACTGATTGTTCTATAATCTGCTTTTTTAACATTAGCAATATACTGAGAACTTTTTCTCAGGCTACTAAATATTCTTTGAAAAATTTTTTACATTAGTTGTATATAGATAGGTAGTGTAATACTTTATTTTACTATGCCCCACTTTTATACATTTGTTTCCAATCATTTGATATTATAAACAGATGTTCATCCTTACAGATACACCTTGTGGACATCTATGATTGTTTCTAAGGGTGAAAGGACAAAAAGCGGAATTGTTGTGTGGGAGGGCACAGAGGGCATGTACAGACACAGTATAAGGCTCTTCATACATAATCCCACACAACCCTCCAGAAAGATCATACCAGTGTCCACTCCTGCCAGCCTTGTGTGTCTTTACAAAATGGAAACTTTATACCTATTAAATTCAAACTCCTCATTCCTCCCTATCCCTAACTCCTGACAACCAATATTCTACTTTGTGTCTCTATGAATTTGCCTATTGTAGGTACCTCATATAAGTGGAATCATACAGTATTTGTCCTTTTGCATCTGGCTTATTTCACTTAGCCTAAGGTACTCATGGTTCATCCATGTTGTAGCATGTGTCAGAATTTCCTTCCTTTTTAAGGCTGACTTATATTCCATTTATGGGCATACATCATTTTGCTAACCCATTCATCTGTTGATAGACATGTACGTGGTTTTCTTCTATGTTTTAGCTATTGGGAATAATGCTGCCATAAATTTGGGTGTACTATTTCTTTGAGACCCTGTTTTCACTTCTTTTGGGTGTATACTCAGAAGTGGAATTACTGGATCATATGGTAATTCTATAATTTTTTTTTGAGGACCTGCCATACTATTTCCCACAGTGGCAGCACTGTTTTACATTGCCACCAACAGTGCACAAGAGTGCCAACTTCTCTGCATCCTTGCCAACACTTATTTTCTGTTTTTTGATAGTAGCCGTCCTGATGGGTGTAAGGTGGTATTTCACTGTAAATTTGATTTTCATCTCCCTGATGATTAGTGATGCTGAGCATCTTTTTTTATGCTTCTTGGTCATTTGTCTGTCTTCTTTGGAGAAATGCCTATTGAAGTCCTTTGCCCATTTTGAATCCAGTTGTTTGGGTTGTTTTTTTGTTTTTGTTTTTGTTTTTTGGTGTTGATTCAGAGTGTCATTTTTAGAGGCTCCCATGATTCCCATTCTCTAATCCTCCACTCCCATCTCTTCCTTAGGGTCTGGCAAACTGGCCATCTTACCCCCATGGGACATTTATGTCAAATTTAAACAAAGTAGGAATATGACTCGCAATAGGTCACTTTCCTCATTCACATATTGGGTCCCACATAAGAATAGCTGTGCACCGTCAAACATACTAAGATGGGAACTTCCAGAGTAGATAAATTAGGAGGTGAACACTTAGATTACCAAAAAATTCTGGCCTTGCTAGATAATGATTTTCAGGAAGAGCAGCTACAGATCAAGCATTTTAAGATCAAGCTCATTATCTACAGCAGATTTGTCCAAACTTTAATCTGGTTTCTAAATACTAGATAGCAAGTCACCAAAGGCATGCATTTTGTAGAATTTTAATCTGGAAGGGCTCACCAGGTAACTCCATCACTCAAAGCCAATCATTCTTTAGGCTCTCTATTAAAATTCTTTTAAGTGGGAGATGAGTATTACTTAAAGTTTTCTCCAAGTTAAAATGACTGCATTCTGAAGGCATAGAATGTCTATATCCTAATGTTTAGACATATAACTTTTTTTTCCTAGGCAAAAATTGTACTTGAAAGCTATAAATACTGTGAGCAGAGGTGCTTTTGTTGAAGCAAGGCTGAGGGAGCCTGTGTCCTGGCCCTGGGTTTCCTTTCCCCCTTCCCTCCAAGTCCCTCCAAGTCCACACAGCTCAGGCAGCAGCCCTGAGGGTTCTGGAGCACAACTTGAAAACCACAGGGGAGAGGGGGTGATGGGGACATTTAGTGCAGTCTGGATACCGCTTCAAGGCAAGCAGAAAGTCGGCACGGCTGGGCTTAGACTGGGTTTTGGGAAGAGAGGTTAGCCTGGAAGAGGAGAGGAGAGGCTGTTACTCTGAGGCATAGAGCAAATGGAATCCAGAGACAGTGTCATGGGCTAAGATTTGGAAACTAAAAGAGGGAGTAAGGAGGAAGAACCAACTCCGAGGCAAAGGCCCTGCCTGCCATGGTGCCCAGGTGGTTCTGAGCAAGCAGGCTCAGGATGGGGTTCTGGGTGAACCCATAGGGGCCAAGCACCAGGGAGCAGGACGTTTCTACAAGATGCCCCCAGACACAGCCATGGCAGTGGACAGAGTTTTTTTGCAACTGTTGGTTCTGAAAGTCTGTGTGTGGCCACTACACCCTGTGCACAGCCATCATGCACAATTGGGCAGGTTGTGCACTGCACAATGTCTCCCAGGCAAGGGATTTGGTTTGGAGCGAAATTCAGTTGCCAAGCCCTCACCCTGGAGCAGAGCTGCATCTGCCATGAGGAAGGGGGGTCCTTTCTAATTTACACAAAGGCGCTTCATGAGTTTGCAGTGGCCCTGAGTGCATGCAGTTATTTGCTGGCTAGTGTTCTGGAATTCTAGTCCTCTGCTCAAAGGATCTCAACCAGCTCAGATGTTGGCTGTCAGTGCAATGGCTCTTCAGTGGCACTGTAACACAGCTGCACTATAGTTACTTGTCTTTATCTCATTATTCATTCATTCATTTCAATGAATATTTATTTAGCTCTTACTATGTGCCAATCACTGTTCTACATGTTTGGGTCACATCAGAGAATGAAGTAGACTAGGGGACAGTTAAGACAATAAACAATAAACATAAGAAATAAATTTTCTAGTATGTTGGAAGGTGATAAGTGTTAGGGAACAACGAGAAAGGAGTAAGCAGATCAGAAGTTCTGGAATGGGGGAGCAGGTTGCAGTATTAAATAGAAATGTCAGGGGAAAGCCTCATTGATAAGGTACAATCTGAGCAAAGACTTGAAGGAACTTGCAGAGCCTAGAAACAGCATTTTTGGTGGAGTCCTGATTCCTTTTTATTGCAGATTGGTATTTAGAAACAAGATCAGGCACTAAATGTGCTTGTTGCTTTCTTACTTGTGTGTCTTTTTAGCGGGACAGATCTTGGAATTATACATATGTGTACTCCGCCATGCAAACACAAACATCAATATTTATTTAAAAACCGAGTTTTATAATGATACTTCTGACTCCAGTTCACACCCCAGAGTTTTTTTCTAACTTTCCTCTTTCCTTGTTTCTAATACCTTTTTCTAACACTGAGTGACTTAATAAAATGAAAATATCACATTTGTTTGTTCAACCCTGGTATGCATATAAAGCAGTGTCAGAATTGCTAACCTATGCCCTTGTGAGAAACTGATTTATTAATTAAAACACAGAATTTGTGCAGTTCTTTTTGTCTTCAGTTTCACAATATATATTCAAAATGATGCTTCCCAAAGTAACTCTTTCCCACTGTCCTCAGTGTGTTGCTTTTATTCATTTGTAATATAGTTAAATTCATTTATTACAATTTGTATTCCATTTTGGGTTTCTCCCATATTGTGGTTGATTTCTTTTAAGTTTACACTCAGTAAAAATCACTCTTTGTGGTGTACAGTTTTATGGGTTTTGACAAATGGATAGAGTCGCATATCCACCCTGCATCATGACTTAGAATGGTTCTGCCACTCACAAAATCCACTTCTATTGCCCGCTTTGTAGTTAAAGCTACCCTCTCCCCACGCCTGGCCTCTGGAGCCCTCTGATTTGTTTTCCATCCATATAGTTTTGCCTTCTCCAGATGGTCACATTAATGGAATACAGTGATATAACACGTAACCTTTGGTTCTGGCTTCTTTCACTTAGCAAAATTCATTTACAATTCATCCGTTGTGCTGTGTGTATTAGTAGTTTCTTCCTTTTTATTTTTGAGTAGTATTCCATTCAATGGATTTACCACAGCTTCCTAAATCATTCATTGGTAGAAAGACATCTGGGTGGTTTCCAGTTTTTGATGGTTATAAATAAAGCTGCTATAAAAAATGCATACAGGTTTTTGTGAACCTGTCTTTTCATTTCTCAAGGGTTAATATATATTTACCTTTATTAGATGCAGCCAAACTACTTTCTAGAGTGGCTTTAACATTTTCCATTTCTACCAACAATATGTGAGAGATCTGTTTTATATCCTCATCAGTACTTGGTACTGCTTGTATTTTTATTTTAATCATTTTAATAAGAGTGTAATACTTCATTGAGTTTCTTTTTGAGATGGGATGGTGTTATGTTGCCCAGGCTTCCTGGGCTCAGGTGACCTTCCTGCCTCCTGCCTCAGCGGCTTCAGCACATGCCACCATGCTGGCTTTCACTGAGGCTTTAATCTGCCTGTCCCTAATAACTACTGATGTTGGACATTTCTTCAAATGCTCATTTGACACTTTCTTTGGTGAAGTGCTCTTTAGATCTTGTCCGTTTTCATATAGGGTTGTTTTATCTTATTATTTTTGAGCTAAAAGAGTTTCTTATTTATGTAGAATTCAAGTCGTTTGTCAGATATGAGGTGTGTAAACATTTTCACCCAGTCAGTAGCTTGTCTTTTCATTTTATTGATGGTGCTTTATGAAAAGCAAAACTTTTTAATTTTGATAGAGTCCATTTATTAATGTTTAATTTATGGGTGGTGTTTTTGGTATCATACCTAAAAAATATTTGCCTAACTCAAGATCATAAAGATTTACTACTATGTTTTCTCTTAGGATTTGTAGTTCTAGCCTTTATATTTCTGTCTGTGATACATTTTGAGTTAATATTTGTGTATGAGTTGTGAGACAAGGGGCTAAGTTCGTGAGTGTGTGTGTGGTTGTCTGTGAGATATGAACATTCAGTTGTCAGGGAAGCATGAGAAAACAGTGGAAACAGGAAGCATGAAAAACTTTGAAAAAACTACACTTTTCCCATTGCTGAATCACCTTGACAACATGGTAAAAAAAAATGGACCATAAATTTAAAGGTTTATTTCTGTACTGTATTCTGTATCTTTGCACCCACACTACCATGTCCTGATCATTGAAGTTCTGTAGTTAGTTTTCAAATCAAGCAGGTGTAAATACCCTGACTTTTTTCTTGTTTCTTTTAGAAATTGTCTTGGGTGTTCTGGGTCCTTTACACTTCTATATGAATTTTAAGATTAGCCTGTCAATTTTTATTTTAAAAAGCCAGCTTTTTTCATAACTGATAAATAAAAGTTATATATATTTATTGTGTACAACATGATGTTTTAAAATACGTGTACATTGTGAACAGCTCAATTGAGCTAATTAATATATACATTACCTCATATGCTTATCTTTTTGTGGTGATAACACTTAAAATCTACTCTTAGCAATTTTTAAGAATATAATACATTGGTGTATGCTATAATCACCATGTTGTACAGTAGATCTCTTGAGCTTATTCCTTCTATTATCTAACTGAAATTTTTTACCCTTTGACCAGCATCTTTTCTCCTCACCCCCCAGCCCCTGGTAACCACCATTCTACTCTCTATTCTATGAATTCAACTTTTTAAGATTCCATATATGAGTGAGATCATGCAGTATTTGTCTTTCTGTGTCTGGATTATTTCGCTTAACATAATGTCCTCCAGGTTCATCCATGCTATTGTAACTGGCACTCTTTCCTTCTTTTTTTAAGGCCGAGTAATATTCCACTGTGTATATATACCACATTTTCTTTATCTATTTATCTGTGGATGGAAACTTAGGTTGATTTCATATCTTGGCTATTGTGAATAATGCTGCAATAAACATTTGAGAGCAGACAGCTCTTCAATACGTATATCTCATTTCCTTTGGATATATATTCAGTAGTGGGATTGCTGGATCATACAGTAGTTTTAGATTTAATTTTTGGGGAAATAGCCATACCGTTTTCCATAATGACAGTAGTAATTTACATTCCCAACAATAGGGTGCAAAGATTCCCATTTCTCCACATCCTCACCAACATTTATCTTTCATCTTTTTGATAATAGTCATTCTAACAGGTGTGAGGTCTCATTGTGGTCTTAGTTTGCATTTCTCTTGATGTTCAGTCCTAGTGAACATTTTTTTCATATACTTTTTGGCCATTTATATGTCTTCTTTTGAGAAATGGCTATTTAGGTCTTTTGTCCATCTTTAAAATCGGGTTATTTGTTTTTTAGCTATTGAGCTGAGTTCCTTATATATTTTGGATATTAATCTCTTATCAGATGTATGATTTACAAATATTTTCTCCCATCCTGTAGGTTGTCTCTTCACTCTTGTTTCCTTTGCTGTGAAAGATATTTTTTAGTTTGCTGTAATCCTATTTGTCTATTTTTGCTTTTGTTCCTTGTGCTATTGGCCTAATTTCTTTCTTTGCATGTGAATATCCAGTTTTCCAATATCATTTATTGAAGAAATTGTTCTTTCCTCATTGTTCTTGATACTTTGTCAAAAATCAATTAACTGTAAATGCGTAAATTTATTTCTGGGCTCTCTATCCTGTTCCATTGGTTCGTGCCTGTTTTTATGCCAATACTCTGATGTTTTGATTACTATAGCTTTGTAGTACATTTTAAAGTTGAACAATATCATGCCTCCAGAATTATTATTATTTTTTTTCCTCAAGATTGTTTTGGCTATTCTGGGTCTTTTGTGGCTCCAAATTTTAGGATTGTTTTTACTATTTCTGTGAAAAATGTCAATGGAATTTTGATAGGTTTTGCATTGAATCTATAGATCACTTTGAGTAGTATAAATATTTTAACAATATTAATTAATCTAAACCATCAGCATGGGATATCATGTCATTTACTTGTGTCTTCTTCAATTTCTTTCATCAGTGTTTTATAGTTTTCACTGTAGAGGTCTTTCACCTTTCCAGTTAAATTTATTCCTAGGTATTTTTTTGGTAACTATTGTAAATGAGATTGTTTTCTTGATTTCTTTTTCAAATAGTTCACTGTTAGTGCATAGAAATGTTAGTGATTTTTGTATGTTGATTGTGTATCTTGCAACTTTATCCAGCTGTGGTTTTGACAGAGATTCCATTGAATCTCTACCTCAACTTAGAGAGTGTTGCTATCTTAATAATATTGAGTCTTCCAGCCCAATAAATGAAATGTCTCTTCATTTATTTTCATGTTCCTTAATTTCTCTTAGCAGTGTTTAATCTTTCAACTTACACTTCTCTGTTAATGTACTCTCTAAATATTTTATCCTTCTTGATGCTATTGTAAATGGCATTGTTTTCTTAATCTCATTTTTGTATAGTTTGTGGTTAGGATATAGAGATACATTTGACTTTTTGATCTTGTAGGCTGCAATCTTGCTAAACTTTTAGTCCATTTTGCTGTTACTATAACAGAATACCACAGACTAGGTAATTTATAAACAATAGAAGTTTATTTGGCTCATGGATTCTGGAGGCTGGGAAGTCTGAGATCAAGGGGATGCATCTAGTCAGGACCTTGTTGCTGTGTCATCCCATGGTGGAAGGTGGAAGGGAACAAGAGCATGTGCAAAAGAACAAGAGGGTGCTGAACTCACTTTTATAACAAACCTACTTTTGAGATAACCAATCTACTCCCATGATAATGACATTAATCCATTCATGAGGGCAGAGCCCTCTTAGTAGGCCCTAACTCCCAATACTGTTGCATTGGGGGTTCAGTTTCCAATACATGAACTTTGGGGGACACATTCAAACCATAGCAACTTGCTTTTCAGTTCCAATTGGCTTTTATTATTTTTGCAGATTCATTAAGATTTTATACATACAAGATCATGTCATATATGAATAAAGTTTTACTTTTTCCTTTCTAATCTACGTGCCTTTGAATTATTTTTGCCTTATTGCACTGACCAGAACCTACAGTAAAATGTGGAATAGAAGAGGTGAGACAACTTTTTTTCCTGTTCCAGATCTTACGGGGATAGCATTCAGTCTTTCCTCATTAAGTATTATGTTAGCTGTAGGACTTTCCCACAGATGCATTTATAAGACTGAGGAAATTCTCGGCTGGGTGTGGTGGCTCACGCCTGTAATCCCAGCACTTTGGGAGGCCGAGGCGGGTGGATCACCCCAGGTCAGGAGTTCAAGACCAGCCTGGGCAACATGGTGAAACCCTGTCTCCACTAAAAATACAAAAATTAGCCGGGAGTAGTGGTGCACGCCTGTAATGCCAGCTACTTGAAAAGCTGAGGCAGGAGAATCGCTTGAGCCTGGGAGGCGGAGGTTGCAGTGGGCCAAGATTGTGCCACTGCACTCCAGCCTGGGTGACAGACAGAGACTCCATCTCGAAAAAAAAAAAAGAAAATTTTCTTTTCTTTTTTTTTCTTTTGAAAATTTTTTTTCTTTCAAAAAGAAAGATTGAGGAAATTCTCATCTATCCCTATTAAGAGTTTTTATCATAAGTGGGAATTGGACTTTATCAAATGCTTTATCTATGTCTATTGGCAAAAATAATCTTGTTTTGTCCTTTATTCTACTATCATAATGTATCATATCAATTTTTGGATCTTAAATCAACCTTGCATTTGTGGGCTAAATCTCCTTTGGCCATGGTGTATACTCCTTTTCAGATGTTGGTAGATTTGGTCTGCTAATATTTTGTTAAGAATTTTTGTGTCTATGTAACTGTTGGTCTCTAATTATCTTTGCTTATGATATCTTTATCTTGTTTTAGTATCACGGTAATATTGGCCTTACATAATGGATTGGATAAGGTTTTTCTCTCTGTTTCCCAAGAGAGTTTGCATATGATTGTCATTATTTCCTATTTAAATATTTGATAAGATTCACCAGTGAAGCCATTTTGGGGCTGGGTTTTTCTTTGTGGGAAGGTTTTTTATTATAAATTTAATTTATTCACCTTTTATAACTGTATTTAGATTTTCTACTTCTTGAGTCAGTTTTGGTGTTTGGAGTGTTTCCAGGAATTTGTCCATTTCATCTAAATTGTCCAATTTGTTGGCAAAAGTTATACATCTTATTTCCTTATAAGCATTTACATTTCTATAGGATCAGTTGTGATGCTTCTGCTTTCATTCCTGATAGTGGCCATTTAGGTCTTCTTTCATTTTTTTCTTGCTTAATCTAGCTAATATTTTTTAGTTGATTATTTTAATTTACTGTTGACTTTTTTCTTTTTTAGATTAAGATATAATTCACATACTATGCAATTTTTCTTTTAAAATATACAATTCAGTGGTTTTTAGTATATTCGCAAAGTTGTGCAACCATTACAACTATCTAATTACAGAACATTTTCATCACCACACATACACACACACACACATACACACACACCAAAGACCAAAACAATTCTGTATTTATTAGCAGTTACTTTCCACTTCCCGTTCTCCTAATCCCTGGCAATCAGTAAGTTACTTTCTGTCTCTATATAGTTTGCCTATTCTGGACATTTAATATTAATGAAATCATATGATATGTGGCCTTTTGTGTCTAGCTTAATTCACTTAGCATAATACATTCAAGATTTACTCATTTTGTAGCATGTATCAGTGTCTCATTCTTTTTGTGGATAAATAATATTCTATTTTATGTCTATATCATTTTGTTTATCCATTCATATCTTAATGGACATTTGGGTTGCTTTCACCTTTCAGTTGTTATAAATAATGGTACTATGAACATTCACATACAAGTTCTTGTGTGGACATATTTTTAATTGTCTTGGGTGTACACCTAGAATTGCTGGGTCATATGGTAACTGTGTTTCACTTTTTGAGGAACTGCTAAACTGTTTTCCAAAGAGGCTCCACCATGTTACATTCCCATCAGCTATGTATGGGGATTCTTGTTTCTCCACATTATCTTCAACATTTGTTATTGTCTTATTTTTTTGATCATAGCCATCCTAGTGGGTGTGAAGTGATATCTCATTGTGCTTTTGGGTTGTATTTTCCTAATGACTAGTGATGTTAAACATCTTTTCATATGTTTATTAGCCTTATATATATTTTTTTTTTTGAGAAATGTAGATCCCAATCCTTTGCCCCTTTTAAAATTGGCTTATGTATCTTACCTTTTTATTGTTGAATTTTAAGTCTGTATGTTTGTATATGTTTTTATGTATCTGGATATGGTCTCTTATCAGATACATGATTTGTAAATAGTTCCTAATATTCTGTGGGTTTTGTCTTCACTTTCTTAGTAGTGTCCTTTGCAACACAAAAGCTTTTCATTTTGATGAAGTCCAACTTATCTATTTTTTTTTAGTTGCTTATGCTTTTGGTGTCATAAGATTTACTCCTATGCATTCTTCTGAAAGTTTTACAGTTTTAAGCTTTACATTTAGATCTTTAATCCTTTTTGAGTTAATTTGTTGCATATGGTGTGAGGTAGGGTTATAACTTCATTATTGTGCATGTGGGTATCCATTTGTCCAATTACCATTTGCTGAAAAGACAATTATTTCCTCATTGAATGTTTTTGGTGCCCTTGTTGAAAATAAATTGACCACAGATATGACTGTTTATTTCTGGGTTCTCAATTTTATTCCATTGATTTATATGTCTATTTTTATGCCAGTACCAGAGTCATGATTACTGTAGTTTAACTTTTGAAATCTAGAAGTATGTCATCATAGCTTTTATTTATTTCTGGCTCTTCTGGGTCCCTTGCGTTTCCATATGAATTTTTTTGATCAGCTCATCAGTCTCAACCGAAAAAAAAAAAAGCACTTGGGATTTTGACATAGATTTCTTTGAATCTGCAGATCAATTTGGGGAGTCTTGCCATTTTAACAACATTAAATCTTCCAATCCATGAACATGAGATATGTTTCTGTTTATGTCTTCTCTAATTTTATTCTTCAGTGATGTTTTGTAGTTTGCAGTACACAAGTCTTACAGTTTTTTTTGTGAAATTTATTTCTAAGTAGTTTATTGTTTTTGATGCATTTTAAGTGGAATTATTTTCTTAATTTTTATTTCAGATTATTTGTTGCTAGTGCATAGAAATACACTTGATTTTTGTATACTGATCTTTTGTCCTGCAACTTTTCTAAAATTTGTTATATGTATATGTGTGTGTGTGTGTGTATAGTGGATTTATTAGGATTTTCTATACAAAAAATCATGTTATCTGGAAACAGAGATAGTTTCACTTCTTTTTTTCAATATTAATGCGTTTTATTTTGTTATCTTCCCTAACTGCCCTGGCTAGAACCTTCAGTAAAATGTTGCATAGAAGTGGTAAGAGCAGACATCTTTCTTTGTTCCTGGTCTTAGAATGAAAGATTTTTACCTTCTACCATTAAGAATGGTGTTAGCCTTGGGACTTTTGTAGATGTCTTTGATCACATAGAGAAATTTACCTTCTAGTCTTAGTTTGTTGCATAGTTTTTTTAATGAAAATATTTTGGATTTTGTCTTTTGTTGCATCTCTTGAAAAGATTACATGGTGTTTGTTTTTCATTTTTTAAATATGGTTTGGGCTGGGCATGGTGCTCACGCCTGTAATCTTAGCACTTTGCGAGGCTGAGGCAAGCAGATTGCTTGAGCTCAGGAGTTCAAGACCAGCCTGGGGGACATGGTGAGAACCTGTCTCTACCAAAAATGCAGAAATTAGCTAGGTGTGGTGGCACATGCTTGTAGTCTCATCTACTTGAGGGGCTGAGGCAGGAGGATGGCCTGAACCTGGGAGGTTGAGGCTGGAGTGAGCAGAGATTGTGCTGCTGCACTCCAGCCTGGGTGACAGAGGAAGACTCCATCTAAAAATAAATACACAAATAAATAATAAATAAATAATTTGTCCATGAATTGATTTTATATGTAACTAATCTTATATTCCTGGGATAAATATCACTTGGTTATGATATGTAATCCTTTATATGTTACTAGATTTGGTTTGCTAGTTTTTTATTGAGGCATTTTATATCTATATTCATAAGAAGTATTGATATGTAATTTTTTATTCCTTGTAATGTCTTTGTCTAGTTTTGGCATCCAGGTAATACTGGCCTAATGAAATGAGTTGAGAAGTGTTCCTGTCTCTTTTATTGTTTTTTGCAAGAGTTTTTGAAGGATTGGTGTAAATTCTTTCTGAAATTTTAAGTAGAATTCAGCAGTGAAACCATCTGGTCTTGAACTTTCATTGTGGGAAATTTTTGATTACCCACTCAATCTCTTTATTAATTATGGATTTATTCAGGTTTTCTACTTCTTGAGTCAGTTTTGGAAGTTTGCATTTTTCTTGGAATTTTCTTATTTTATATATGTTATCTACTTACTATTGTATAATTGCTCATATTATTCTCTTAAATTATTTTTATTTCTGTAAAGTTGATAGCAGTGTTCTCTCTTTTGAATTACTAAAATCACTGCTAAATGAGTTAAAATCATTCCTGATTTTAGTAATTGAGTCTTCTTTATTTGTTGGTCAGTTTAATGTAAAGATTTGTCAGTTTTGTTGATCTTTTCAAAAAACCAACCTTTGTTGTCCTTGATTTTCTTTATGTGTCTCTATTTTTATTTAATTATTGCTTTATTAATCAAGGTTCTAATCTTTAATATTTTCTTCCTTCTGTTTGCTTTTGTTTTTTCTCTTTTTAGTTTCTTAAGGTATTCATTTGAGATCCTTCCTTTTCAATGTAAGCTTTTACAGCTATAAATTTCCCTCTGCATGCTGTTTCACTGCATCCTGTAAGTGTTGGTATATTGTTTTTGTTGTTCATCTCAAAGTGTTTTCTAATTTCTCTTGTGATTCTTCTTTGACTCATTAGTTGTTTAGGACTGTATTATTTAGTTTCCACTATTTGTAATTTTTCTAGATTTTCTTCAGTTATTTATTTCTAATTTTCATTCCATTGTGTTCAGAGAACATACATTAAATGATTTCAATCCTTTTAAATTTATTGAGACTTGTTTTGTAGACTAGCTTATTATCTAGCCTGGAGAATGTTCTACATGCACTTGAGAATAATTCATATTTTGCTGTTGTGGAGTTTTCTAAGTTGAGTAAAGTTTCCAACTATTAATTTTAAACTGTATATTTTTCCTTCAATTCTGTCAGTTTTTAACCTCGTGTATTTTTAGGTTCTGTTGTAATGTGTATATGTTTATGATTGTTATCTCTTCATAAATGGATTGACCCCTTTATTGTTATAAAGTGTCTTTTTTTGCCCATAAAATTTTTGTCTTCTAGTCCATTTTGTGTAATACTAGTATAACCACTCCATCTCTTTTTCTGTTATTGTTTGCATGGTATATATTTTCCTATCCTTTGACCTTCAATCTATTTATTTCTTTGAATCTAAAGTGTGTCTTTTTTAAAAAAATTAAAAATTTTTAAAAATTTTAATATACAGTTGGGGTCTTGCCTGTGCTGGTCTCAAACTCCCAGCATCAAGTGGTCCTCCTGACTCAGCCTCTCAAAGTGATAGGATTACATGTGTGAGCCACAGTGCCTGGTCTTAAAGTGTATCTCTCTGTCTTGTTTGAATTTCTTATTTTAAATTTCCAGTACTGTAAATATCAATGTAAATAAAAGCCCTTTTTGTTCCCAGATGAAAAGCTTGAGAACCACTGATGTGGTTATTTACAAATCTATTCACAGGGTATTTTTGTTTTGTTTTGTTCTTGTTTTGCTTTTTGAAATATAGTCTCACTCACTCTGTTACCCAGGCTGGAGTGCAGTAATTTTGGCTCACTGCAACATCCACCTCCTGGGTTCAAGTGATTCTCCTGCTTCAGCCTCCTGAGTAGCTGGGATTCCAGGCATGCACCACAATGCCTGGCTAATTTTTTTTTTTTTTTTTTTTGTATTTTTATTTGACATGGGGTTTTGCCATGTTGGCCAGGCTGGTCTCAAACTTCTGGTCTCAAGTGATCTGCCGACCTTGGTCTCCCAAAGTGCTAGGATTACATGTGTGAGCCACTGTGCCTGGCCTGTTTTTTTTTTGTTTGTTTGTTTTCATAGCTTTTGGGGTGTGAGTAGTTTTTAGTTACATGGATGAATTGTGCAGTGGTGAAGTCTGAGATTTTAGTGAACCCATCACCTAAGCAGTGTACGGTGTAACCAACAGGTAGTTTTTATCTTTTGTCCCTCTCCCAAACTCCCCTTTTTTTGTCCCCATGGTTCATTTTATCATTCTGCATGTCTTTGCATACCCATAGCTTAGCTCCCACTTATAAGTAAGAACATACAGTATTTGGTTTCCCATTCCTGAGTTACGTCACTCAGAATAATGGTCACCAGCCCCATCCAAGCTGCTGCAAAATACATTATTTTGTTCTTTTTTATGGCTCAGTAGTATTCCATGGCGTATATATATACCATGTTTTCTTTATCTACTCATTGGTTGATGGACACTTAGGTTGGTTTCATATCTTTGCAATTGTAAATTGTGCTACAATAAACATACATGTGAAGATGTGTTTTTGATATAATGACTTCTTTTCCTTTAGGTAGATACCCAATCATGGGACTGCTGGATTGAATGGTAGATCTACTTTTAGTTCTTTAAGAAATCACCATACTGTTTTCCACACAGGTTGTACTAATTTACATTCCCACTAGCAGTGTGTAAGCATTCCCTTTTCACCACATTCATGCCAACATCTATTGTTTTTTGACTTTTTAATAATGGCTATTCTTACAGGGGTAAAGTGGTATATTACTGTGGTTTTAATTTGCGTTTATATGTTGGTTGACCATTTGTATGTCTTTTTTGAGAAATGTGGGTTCATATCATTTGCCCACTTTTTGTTGGGATTATGTTTTTGTTCTTGTTGAATTGTTTGAATTCCTTGTTGATTCTGGATATTAGTCATCTTTCGGATGCATAGTTTGCAAATATTTTCTCCCATTTGGTGTGTTGTTTGTTTACTCTGATGATTTTTTTTTTCCTGTACAGAAGCTTTCTAATTTAATTAGGTCTCATTTATTTATTTTTGTTTTAGTTGAATTTGCTTTTGGGGTCTTAGTCATAAGACTTCTGGACATTGCCTAGGCCAATGTCCAGAATAATTTTTCCTGGGTTACTCTCTATAATTTTTATGGTTTCAGGTCTTAGATTTAAGTTAAACTGTGTCCCTTTAGACAACATATGGTTGGATGATTTTTTAGAAATACATACTATTAGTCTCTGCCTTTTGATTGGGGTATTTAAAACATCTACATTTCATCTAATTGCTGATTAGGTATGATTTATATCTGCCATGTTTCCATTTGTTTTCTCTATGTCTTATGTCATTTTTATTTCTCTACGCCTTTGTTACTGCCTTCTTTTGTGTTAAACAGATATTTTCTTGTCTACTATTTTAACTCTCTTGTCATTTACTCTACTATATATTTTATGATTTATTTTCTTAATGGTTGCCTAAGGGGTCACAATTAACATCTTGATTTATGAAAATCTATTTTGGATTAACATACATTTAAGTCCAATAGTGTAAAAAGCTTTATTCCTATGTAGTTCCATTCCCTGTCACCTTTTTCATCCTGTTATTGTCCCATGATTACTTCTTTATTCATTGCATGCCCATCAACACAAACTTGTAATTATCACTGAAATTTGAGTCCCCATCTCATATTTAATGGGAAGTTAACATTTATTAGGTACATTTACTTACACTGTAATACAGGAATTAGGTCCATTTGCCAGAATATAAAATTGTGCATTTCCTTACTATTTCTGGGTTCTAACTTGATACTTTCTTAAAATTGTAAATTATATAGTACTCAGCTAAAATATCTCTTCATAAATTCCCATAAAACCTGCCAAAACACAAAGGAGAAAATACTTTTCGTTAAAAAAAGACACTTGAATGTCACACAACACAAGAAACGGTGCTTAGAGACATGTTATTGTTTTCAGAAGAAAATGGTCAATAAACTACTTAGCTGAAGACAAAAGACTACTCTTCCCCATGATCATAGTGCCAAAAAAGTAAAATGTCAATTGTTTTTTAAATAAGATGAGAAGAAGGAAAGTGTTACAAACAAAAAATATATTTTTGCTGTCTTTTGTGTTTAAATCAATGTAGTTACCTTTACCAGTGCTCTTTATTTCTTTATATAGATTAACATTACTGTCTGGTGTCCTTTCATTTCAGTCTGAAGGACAAATTTCTTGTTGAACAGGTCAGCTGGTGATTAATTTACTCAGTTTTTGTTTATCTGGCAATATCTTAAGTTCTCCCAAATTTTGAAGGACAGTTTTTCTGGATATAGAATTTTTAGTTGAAAGCCTTATTTTTTCTTTAGAATTTGAATATGTCATCCCACTGATTTCCAACTTCCATGGTTTCTAATCAGAAGTTAAGTATTAATTTCATAGAGGATGCCTTGAACGTGATTATTCTAGTCATTTCTCTTTGGCTGTTCAAAATTTTTCCTTTGTCTTTCAGAGATTCGGTTATTATGTGTGGTGGTATCGTAAAATATGTATTTGGTCTTCATCCCTGCTTTCTGGCATAAAACTCCTAAAATCCTTCGAATTTCCAAAGTGCCATATTTTTGCATGCTAATGTTGACTAATAAGGGAAGACAAAGGCATCATTAGAGGATTGGAACTTTCAGCCTCACACCCTAACCTCTGAGTAAGGTAGAGAGGCTGAGAATCAAATTGATCTCAATGGTTTAATTAATCATGCCTATGTAATGAAGCCTCTGTAAAAACCCAAGAGGACTGAGTTTGGAGAGCTTCTGGGTAGCTAAACATATGGAGGTTCCTGCAGAGTGGTGTGCCTGGGCAGGGCCTGGAAGTTCCATGCCCCTTCTCTTATGCTTTGCCCTATGCATTTCTTCATCTGTATCCTTTGTAATAGTCTTTATAATACATCAGCAAACATAAGTGTTTCCCAGAATTCTGTGAGCTGCTCTAGCAAATTAATCAAACCCAAAGAGTTGGTTGCAGAAACTCCAACTTGAAGCTAGTCAGTCAGAAGTCCCAGAGTCCTGGCCTTGTGACTGGTGTCTGAAGGTGGGGAAATTTCAAGGACTGAGCCCCACAGCTGTGGGATATGACACAATCTCCAAGTAGGTTGTGTCAGAATTGAACTAGAGGACACCCAGCTGGTGTCTGCTGCAGAATGGATTGCTTGCTGAAGGTGGGGAGAAATCTTTATATATTTTGGACTCACAGAAGTCTTCTGTGTTGACTGTTACGTTGTGGTATGAGAGCAGAGGAAACATGTTTTGAGTTTTTCCAAACATTTGTCTGGGTGTGGATCTCTTTGAATTTATGCTACTTTGTGATGACCTTTTGGATGTGTACTAATGTTTTTCATCAGATTTGTGGAGTTTCCAGCCATTAATTCTTAAAATACTCTTTCTGACCCTTTCTCTTTTTCCTTGCTCTTTTGGACTCCCATTGAGCATATGCTGGTATGCTTGATGATGTCTGACAAGTATCTGAGGCTCTATTCATTTTTCTTTTTGTTTCTCAGAGTAGCTGATCTCAATTGACTTATTTTCAGGTACTCTGGTTCTTTCTTCTGCCTGCTTAGATCTGCTGTTGAGCCCCTCTAGAGAATTTTTCATTTCAGCAATTGAACTGTTAAACTCCAGAATTTTTATTTGCTTCTTTTTAATAATGTCCATCTCTTCATTGTTTTCCTCTATTTGTTGAGGTGTTGTTTTGAAACATTCCTTTAGCTCTTTAGACGTGGTTTCCTTCAGTTATTTGTTCATATATATAAGTAAACACATATATAAGTTTATTACGCACACTGAACATATTTCTCTTTTGTAATTTAATCTATCTAGAGTTTAACTTTCAGTGCTTGAGGGAGGTAACATCACATGGTATTGGGCCATCACATTTTCAAAGGGAAATTACTCTTTTTCCTTAAAAGTACTTTAAAAAATGTGTGAAAATACAAATGGGTCTGCTGAATTACAATGGATATTTTAGAATGAGAAACATGTCTTTTCTTCCTTCAGAGTGCCACGTAGGCACTTTGTAACCCTGAGCCACTTTGTCTAAAATCCAATATAAAAGGACTGTTAAGGAATGAAAAGTTCACACAACTCCTTGGATAAGTTAAAGTTAGCTACATGCAACACAGCGTACAAAACACTTAAGACTTGGTAGCTTTCTGAAATTTGAGTCCCAATCTCATATTTAATGGAAATTAACATTTATAGGTTGCATTCACATACACTATAATACAGGAATGATATTCCTTTGCCAGAAGATGAAATTGTACATTTCCTTGCTATTTCTGGGTTCTGACTTGATAATTTCTTAAGATTGTAAATTATATAGTACTCAGCTAAAAACATTTCTTCATAAATAGCTATAAAATCTACCAAAACACAAAGGGGGAAAAAAGACATTTGAACATTACACAGCACAAAAAACAATGCTTAGAGACATGAGACATGTTATTGTCTCCAGAAGAAAATGGTCAGTAAACTACTTAGCTGAAGACAAAAGACTACCCTTACCCAGGGACACAGTGCACAAAAAGCAAAATGTCAAACAACAATACCTCAAAGCAAAATAAAGGCCAGGATGAAGCCAGCTCACTTGTAATTTGCTAAAGAAAGAGAGTCACCATTTAGGTCAAATGTACTGGGAACATTTGCTAGCTCAGAATGGTATATTGGTAGAATTTGCTAAAAATTCAACCAAGCATGCCAAAGACATTTGCCAACCAAAGCTTAATTTTCTGGAAGCATTTCTAATATCAGAAAATTTATAAACTGTGCCACATCTTCACGGGACCAGCTGTACTTTTCCACAAGTACATCAAAAAGGGTCTAGGGCTTTAGCCTGGTGGTGTGCTGCAGTTCTCCTTTGTAATTGAAGAATTCCCCAAAACATTTTACAAATAGAGTAAAGTGCTTTGGGATACTGCCTAGCAGCTCTATGATGTAGGCTATACATCTTCATCTCTTGAATAGTCTTCCCAGAATGCAGTCTTTGAACATATTTAAAATAGCTGATTTAAAGTCTTTGTTTATTTTAGTAATTCCAACATCTATGCTTCCTTAAAAACAGTTTCTAGGCCGGGTGTGGTGGCTCATGCTTGTAATGCCAGCACTTTGGGAGGCCAAGGCGGGGGGATCACGAGGTCAGGAGATCGAGACCATCCTGGCTAACACGGTGAAACCCCATCTCTACTAAAAATACAAAAATTAGCTGGGCGTGGTGGCGGGCACCTGTAGTCCCAGCTACTCTGGAGGCTGAGGCAGGAGAATTGTGTGAACCTGAGAGGCGGAGCTTGCAGTGAGCTGAGATCACGCAACTGCACTCCAGCCTGGGCAGCAGAGCAAGACACCATCTCAAAAAAAAAAAAAAAAAGCAGTTTCTATTGCCTACTTTTCTTCTGTGTATGAACCACACTTTTTTTTATGTCTTGTAATTTTTTTGAAAACTAGACATTTTAAATAATACAATGTAGTAACTCTGGAAATCACATTCTTCTTTCTCCCCAGCACTTGATGTTGGTGTTGTTTTGTTGGTGGTGTAATAGTTGTTTTTGCTGTTTGTTTAATAAATCCTCCAAACAAATTCTGTAAATCCTGTATTCTTTGTCCTGTCTAGGAATTTATCCATTTTTCTCTAGGTTTTCCAATTTATTGGCATATAGTTTCTCATAGTAGCCACTAATAATCCTTTGGATTTCTGTGGTATCACTTGCAATGTCTCCTTTCTCATTGCTGATTTAATTTGTTTGAGTCTTCTTTTTTTCCTTCATTGGTCTGGCTAAAGGTTTGTCAATTTTGTTTATCTTTTTTAAAAAAACAACTTTCTGTTTTACTGATCTTTCATATTGTTTTCTTCATTTCAAATTCATTTATTTCTGTTCTGATCTTTATTTTTCCTTCTACTAAGTTTGGGTTTGATTTGATTTTGCTTTTCTTGTTCTTTAGGATGCATTATCAGGCTATTTATTTGAAGGTTTTCTTCTCCTTTGATGTAGGCATTTATATCTATAATCTTTCAGTATTGCTTTCTCTGTATCCCATAGATATTGACAAGTTGTGTTTTCATTATTATTTGTTTCAAAAAATTTTCAATTTCCTTTTCAATTTCTTCATTGACTTGCTGGTCATTCAGGAACACATTCTTGAATTTCTATGTGTTTGTAGTTTCCAAAATTCCTGTTGTTGATTTCTAGCTTTATTCCATTGTGGTTGGAGAAGATGCTTGATATGATTTCAATTTCTTTGAGTGTTTTAAAACTTGTTTTGTGACCTAACATATGGTCTGTCCATGAGAATGATCCATGTGCTGAGGAGAAGAATGTGTATTCTGCAGCCTTTGGATGAAACGTTCTGTGAATATGTATTAGGTCTATTTGGTCTATAGTGCAGATTAAGTCCAATATTTCTTTTTTGAGTTTTTGTCTGGGATAGATATCTGTTTGATGCTGAAAGTGAAGTGTTGAAGTATCCAGCTATTATTGTATTGAGGTCTACCTCTGTCTTTAGCTCTAATAATGTGTGCTTTATATATCTGGGTGCTCCAGTGTTGGGCACATATATATTTACAATTATTCTATTGCTGGATTGACTCCTTTATCATTATATAATGATCTTCTTTGTCTCTTCTTACAGTTTTTGTCTTGAATTTAGTTTGTCTGATGTAAGTATAGCTACTTCTGCTCTTTCTTGGTTTCCATTAGCATGAAATATCTTTTTCTTTCTTTCTTTCTTTTTTTTGTTTTGACATGAAGTCTTTCTCTGTCATTCAGGCTGGAGTGCAGCGGTGCAATCTCAACTCACTGCAACCTCTGCCTCCTGGGTTCAAGCCATTCTTCCACCTCAGCCTCTGGAGTAGCTGGGATTACAGGCATGTACCACTACACCTGGCTAATTTTTTGTACTTTTAGTAGAGACGGGGTTTCGCCATGTTGGCCAGGCTGGTCTCGAACTTCTGGCCTCAGGTAATTTGTCTGCCTCGGCCTCCCAAAATGCTGAAATATCTTTTTCCATCCCTTTATTTTAAGTATACGTGTATCTTTATAGGTGAATTGTTTATTGTGGGCAACAGATTATAGGGTCTTGTTTTTTCATCCATTCAGCCACTCGATGTCTTTTGACTGGAGAGTTTAGTCCATTTACATTCAATGTTATTATTGATAAGTAGAGACTCACTCCTGGCATTTTGTTGTTTATTTTCTGTTTGTGCCGTGGTCTTCTCTCTCTTCTTTCCCTTCTTTTTGTGTTCCTTTTAGTGAAGGTGATTTTCTCTGGTGGTATGATTTAATTTCTTGCTTTTTATTTTTTGTGTCTCCATTGTATGGTTTTTGATTTGAAGTTATCCTGAGGGTAGCAAATACTATTAATAACTCTTTATTTTAAACGGATGACAACTTCACAATGATTGCATAAACAAACAAACATGCAAAAAGAAAACTAAAAAAATTCTACACTAACTTCATCTTTTTGCTTTTTAACTTCTTGTTGTGTCTCTTTATGTCTTATTGTACTATGTCTTGAAAAGTTGTTGCAGTTATTATTTTTGATTGGTTCATCATTGTCTTTCTACTTAAGACAAGAGTAGCTTACACACCATAATTACAGTGTAGTAGTATTCTGTGCTTACTATTACCAGTGGGTTTTGTACCTTCAGATGATGTCTTCTTGCTCATTAACACTCTTTTCTTTCAGATTGAAGAACTCCCTTGAGCATTTCTTACAGGGCAGGTCTGGTGTTGATGAAAACCCTCAGCTTTTGTTTATCTGGGAAGGTCTTTATTTCTCCTTCATGTTTGAAGGATATTTTCCCTAGATATACTATTCTAGGGTGAAAGTTTTTTTTCCTTAAGCACTTTAAATATGTCATGCCACTCTCTCCTGGCTGGTAAGCATTCCTCTGAAAAGTCGGCTGCTGGATGTATTGGAGCTCCATTGTATGTAATTTGTTTCTTTTCTCTTGGTGCTTTTAGGATCCTTTATCCTCAACCTTTGGGAGTTTGATTATTAGATCCCATGGAATAGTCTTCTTTGGTTTAAATCTGCTTGGTTTTCTATAACCTTCTTGTACTTGAATGTTGATATTTTTCTCTAGGTTTGGGAAGTACTCTGATATTATCCCTTTGGATAAATTTTCTGCCCCTATCTCTTTCTCTACCCCCTCTTTAAGGTCAATAACTTCAATTTGCCCTTTGGAGGTTATTTTCTAGATCTTGTAGGTGTGCTTCATTATTTCTTATTCTTTTTTATTTTGTCTCTGCTGACCGTATATTTTCTAATAGCCTGTCTTCAAGTTTCCTAATTATTTTTTCTGCTTGATCAGTTCTGCTTATTAGGTGACTCTGGTGTCAGTTGCATTTTTCAACTCTAGAATTTCTACTTGATTCTTTTTAATTATTTAAATCTCCTGGTTAAATTTATCTGATAGAACTCTGAATTCCTTCTCTGTGTTATCTTGAATCTCTTTGAGTTTCCTCCACACAGCTATTTTGGATTTTCTGTCTGAAAGATCACATGTCTGTGTTTCTCCAGGATTGGTTCCTGGTACCTTATTTAGTTCATTTCATGAGGTCATGTTTTCCTGGATTATCTTGATGCTTGTAGACAGGTGTTCATTGGTGTCTGGGCATTGAAGAGTTAGGTATTTATTGTAGTCTTTGGAGCCTGGGCTTTTTTTGTGCCTATCCTTCATGACAGGGCTTCCCAGATATTCAAAGAGACTTGGACCCCAAGCCCAACAATACTGTGGTTCTTTCAGATTCATGGAGGTACCAACTTGGTGGTCTTGGATAAGATCTGGAAGAATTCTCTGGATTACAAGGCGAGGACTCTTGTTCTTTTCCATTTCTTTCACCCAAACAAATGAAGTCACTCTTTCTCTGTGCTGAGCTGCCTGGAACTGGAGGTTTGGTGATGGAAGCACTCCTGTGGCCACCACTACTGAGTCAGACCTGAAGCCAGCGCAGCCTGCTCTTACCACTTGCCAAAGGCCTGCTGTTACCACTACCTGGCTACCACCTGTGTTCACTCAAGGCCTTAGGGCTTTACAATCAGCAAGTGGTGAAGCCAGCGGGGTTTGTGTCCTTCCTTTCAGGGCAGCAAGTACCCTCAGGTCCTAGGCAGGTCCAGAGATGCTGTCTAGGAGCCAGAGATTGGAGTCAAAAATCTTAGAAATTTGCCTGATGTTCTATTCTACTGTGGCTAAGCTGGCACTCAATTCATGATATAAAGTCCTTCCCATTCTTCCCTCACCTTTCCATAGGGAGATGATCAGCTGTTTTTCTAGCATACATGCTCCTAGATTATCTCAAGCCTTTGGTTGATTTCCAGAACTTTGAAAAAGTTAATTTTGACACTTTTTGCACAGTGTTCTCATAGTTTTTATGAAGAAGAGGGTTTTTCGAGGTCCTTACTCCTCCATTTGCATTTAATTCACCTCTGTTGACTTTTTAACTGCATTTTATAATAATTTCCGTAGTAGTTACTCTAGTGATTAAAATATGCATATCAACTTGTTAGTATCCTATTTCAGACTAATGTTGACTTAATTCTAGTCAAATGTAGAAACTTCGCTTCAATTTAAATCCACCACCTTTTCTTTTCTTTGTGTTTTTATTGGCATATATATACATAGAATGACCACGGCGGACCCTTAAGCACTGCAGGCGTTCAGGGTGCCAACCCCCTGCACAGTTGAAAAAATAAGTTTTGATTCTCCCCAAACTTAACTACTAATAGCCTACTCCTGAACAGAAGCTTTCAGATAACATCAACAGTTGCTTAACACATATTTTGTATAGGTATTATAGAGTGTATTCTTACAATAAAGTAAGCCAGAAAAAAAAGGAAAATGCTCTTAAGAAAATGATAAGGAGGAGAGGTTGGGTGAGGTAGCTCACGCCTGTAATCCCAGCACTTTGGGAGGCCAAGGCGAGTGGATCACCTGAGATCAGGAGTTTGAGACCAGCCTGACCAACAAGGTGAAACCGTGTCTGTACTAAAAATACAAAAATTAGCTGGGCGTGGTGGTGTGCACCTTTAATCCCAGCTACTTGGAGGCTGGGGCAGGAGAATCGCTTGAACCCAGAAGGTGGAAGTTGCAGTGAGCCAAGATGGAGCCATTGCACTCCAGCCTGGGCAACAGAGTGGGATTCCATCCCCCCCTGCAAAAAAAAGAGAATTATAAGGAGGAGAAACTGTATTTCCTATTCATTAAGCGTAAGTGGACCATCATAAAAGTCTTTATCCTTGTCATCTTCACCTTGAGTAGGCTGAGGAGGAAGAAGAGGAGGGGTTGGTATTACTGTCTCAGGGGTGGCAGCCGCAGAAGAAAATTCACATATAAGTGGACTTGTGCAGTTTAAACCTGTGTTGTTAATGGGCCAACTGTACATATGTATAAACATAGAATGATACATATTTACATCATATATATATATATGTAATATCTATGTGTGATTTAAACCCATCAATAGTCAGCAGTAATGTTACTGTTTTTCATTACCTGACAAAACTACCTGGCTGACCAGGCTGGTAGGGTTTTGGAGCTATTCCCAGCAATAAGTCCAAAGACTCTTACTCTTCCTTCCCCAAAGTTCTAGCAACTTTTCATTACTAAATACCTCTGTTGTTGTTTGCCTTTGGTAAATTTCCAGAGCCAGAAAATTATTGGTTTTTAATAATTTTGTCCAGTTTTATACTTGCTTTTTTGGAGAGAGAATTTGCTGACTTCTTTACTCTGTGATAGTCAGATGTCCCACCTCCTACATTAAATTGATTTTATGTATGGAGTAGAAGTGAATTTCTTTCTTTCTTTTTCCATGTGGATATCCAGTTAACTTAACATCATTTATTGAAAAGATGATCTTTTCCCCATGACTCCTGTTTTCAAGCCTTACTTCTGCAAATTTGCCAATAACTGTCCAAATTTATCTTCATGGTATATTCATGTTCTAGAGAGTATAACTGGATTTTTCAACCTATCTCCTCATAATTGATTGAGGAATATTTTTGCTAATTTTAATTTCAAAATTTTCTTTCACACATAAAGCAACAAATATGAAAATAGTTACAGAAATTCTTTAAAAATATCCTGTAACTAATAAATAAATTTTGATAAAGCTGAACATCCTGCAAGAGGTATAATTTAGGCAGCTCTCCGTTGTATCAATGATGTAATATTGCATTTTCTTAATTTAGTCTGAAGTTTTAAAACAATTCATAATTTTAAAAAGAATCAATTGCAATTTTAAAGATACCAACCAAATTTTCTAAAATATTTTATATATTGACAAAAATTTACATTCAGCTGCTACAGAAACCTCAGTTCTCATTCTTTTTCTCTTACTGTTTTAAAAATTTCAACACTGATCTAAATTTCCAAGTGATCTCATAGAAAGACGAAATGTAAATAATTTAAGTTCTGTTTCTTTGTCTTACAATCACCATATTATCATTGTTTATTTTGAATCTACTGTTTAAGCACAGGAATTTGTAATACCACAGGAAATATAAGTAGCAATTTTGAATGGTTACAAATGTAACCACCACCACCACAAAGATACAGAACAGACCTATCGATCCCCTGCCCTATTTGTTAGTAAGACTTTCCTCCCACCTCTGTCCTGCCAATCTCTGATCTGTCTTCTGTTCCTATAATTTTGCTTTCTCCAGAACGTCATATAAATGGGCTCATACAGCATGTAGCCTTTTGAGTCTGGCTTCATTGGAGCACATTTGAGTTTATCTATTTTGTGTGTGCCACTAGCTCATTCCTCTATATTGCTCAGTAATATTCCACTGAAGGTGTTAAATTAAGTTTACCTAAAGCTGCCTCCTTATAAGTTCAGCCTAGAGGTTTTTCTGTACATAGTGAAGTGTAAACTAACTGGATGTATAAACAGCCTGCAACTCACTCTTGTAACAAGCAGCCAATCCCAGCAGCCGTACTTCAACCACTCACAGGCGGCCGACTGCTTGAACAGTGTTCAAATAAGGCAGACTCCAGGCGGTAACCAATTCAGCTGTTGCTGTACCTCACTTCCGTTTTCTGTAATTCACTTTCCTCTTTCTGGCCATAAATCCTCTCCAACCACGCGGCAGTGCCAGAGCTTCTCTGAAGCGATTCTGGTTCTATGGGCTGCTCAATTCATGAATTGTTCTTTGCTCAGCTAAACTCTGTTAAATGTAATCTGTCTAGGTTTTCTTTTAACAAAGTCAGGTACCCTAGTGTGTTTATCCACTCTCCACTTGAGAGAGATGTAGGTTGTTTCCAATTTGGGCAATTATGAATAAAGCCACTAAAACATTTTGTGTGTTAGTTTTTGGGTGACTTTAAGTTTTTAATTTCAGTTGGACAATTGTATAAAATGTCAAATTTCTTCCTAAGTACTTGATAACTTTTGATGAAGTAAATGATATCTAACTTTTTTTTTCATATTTGAACTATTTGTTGCCGGGATAGAGAAATAAAATTGAGTTTTGTATAGTGACAATCTACCTAGAAAACTTGCTAAATTTGGGCTGGGTGTGGTGGCTCATGCCTGTCTTCCCAGCACTTCGGGAGGCCAAAGCTGGCAGACTGCTTGAGCTCAGGAGTTCTACACCAGCTTGGGCAACACAAGGAGACATTATAATCTTATGAGACCGCTGTAGAAAATGCAGTCCATTGTTGGCTAAAATATGGCTATGTGGCACATGACCATATTTAATTCTAATAGTTTAACAAGGATTTACTTGGAATTTTTATGTACACAAATAATTGCTGCAAATTCCATTATTCTATTAAGGAAGTTCCGTTCCATTTTTAATTTGCTAAAAGTAATTTTAATTGACTTGAAGAGTATTGCTTTCCCCACGCAAGCACTGCTCAGAAGTCTCAGTGTAGACATGGAGAAAGAGAACAGTTGGATTGGTTTAGATTGGGGTGTTTTGGGTGGTTGTTACGGAAGCACAACAGAGCAAGGTAGTTTAGGATACTAGTGAAGGGGCAGCTGAAGCGATGAGGCATGGAGTTGAAACCAGGCAGGGAGACAGAAAGCATGAGAGGGAAAAAGAGGAGAGGCTGGATGGATATGAGCAAAGGAGAGAGTCACTGAATCAGAGGACCCAAGGATGTTGAAAAGCAGGCACAGCTGGAGTGAAGGAATGAAACAGAAAGAATGGTCAGGGAGAAACCATAGTCTTCAACTCTGGTTGTGTATTGAAAACACCTGGGGTTCTTAGAAATGGACCGATGCCTGGGCCCCAACTGGGGTCAATTAAGTTAGGCTTTTTCAGGGTTCGGGGGAAGGGGTGCCAGGGACTGGAATTTGGTGACCTGTGGTTCTAGTGTGGAGTCAGGGTGGAGACTCCGCACTGGGGAAGTCTGCAGGGGTGATTTCAGCAGGGCAGTATGAAGATGCAGGGTGCACGGAGAGCACAGCAGACAGCTGAGGTGGAATGGAGCCAAGAAATGATCTGGAAACAACCGTGACTGGGGGATGACACTGACTCTGAGGTGTCCTGCTGTAGGTGGGGGTGGGAGAAAGAGCGGCCTTCCACTGAGGGAGCCGAGGGAAGTGGGGTCTCAGAGGGATCTAGGATCACCTTTTGGTCAGGAGGTGTGGGAAACACTGAGAAAACAGCAACCAGTTTGGTGGGTTTGATTTTCTAAAATCGTGTAGACGCCTACAATTGTGTAACTGATCATGTGTCCCTTTAGGTGCTGGGGCTGGAGGCAGCCTGCAGCTAAATTTGGGGCCCACCTCTGCGAAGTACATAGACCTTTACGGGTTTCCTGCGTTCATTTTCCTCCTGCCCTTTTCTACCATTATTTTCCATTTGCCTGGAATTCATTACTTATTTTCAAAATTTATTTTATCTGGGATTATATGTATCTTCCTAAGTTGCCCGAAACATGTGTTTGGTACAGGGTAGATTATAAATACATTCACACAAAAGAATTCTTTACATTACAAAATGATTCATTATAACCTTCTCTCCAATGACTAGTTTCTCCAGTGCATTGAAGATATTATTCTGTTTATATGCCACTTTCCCAAAACACATTTATTATATAAGAGAAATGTATTTTTTATTTGATCTTATTTTTGTTATGTAAGTAACAGAAAATTTTAAGGAAAAAGAAATAAAATTTTATATAACCTCCTTATGTTAAATTGAACAATCTAATGTTAGATAACTTAGAACAACTTGCTTCCCTTCCATTTCTGGTGAGTGCATTTGGTGAGTTTTATGTTTACTGTATCAAACTGACAAAGAAGTGTGTACAAGCTGACCTCAAACAACAGAGATGACTGTTTTGGCACCTGGTTTTTAGCACAGTTGCATGTAGAGCCGTCTGATAAATGATAGAAAAATTTAGTAGATTTGGGGAGTTTGGTTTTGATGTTGATTGAGGACTGAGTAAAGATTCAATGCCTGACAACGTGTGGCTTGTAGATTAATAGCTCTGATTGTTTCATGTATCAGATAAAATGATCGGGAAATCTGAGCATCTCTTCTGGTGGTTAAGAGCCTGAGCTCTGCACTTTGTAGTTATCTGATCTTTTTAAGCTTCTGTTTTATCACTTGTGAAATGGAAACAGCAATAGCATCTACCTAATAGAGATAGGGTGAGAATTAAATAAGATAATGAATTTAGAGCATTAAGCATTGTGCATGGCACATATTGAAAACTGTTTATAGATGTTTATTTGAAAACAAATTCAAAGGCTTTCACTCTCATTTTGTTCTCTACAGGGTGTTATTTTACTTGTTGCAATGCATCTCCATACATCTCTCTTAAAATACTATTTTTTTTTAAAACTCTAAGTTCTGGGATACATGTGCAGAATGTGCAGGTTTGTTGCATAGGTCTACATGTGCCATGTGCCATGGTGGTTTGCTGCACCTATCAACCCATCATCTAGGTTTTAAGCCCCACATGCATTAGGTATTTGTCCTGATGGTTTCCCTCCCCTTGCCCCCCACCCCCCGACAGGCCTCGTGTGATGTTCCCCTCCCTGTGTCCATGTGTTCTCAATGTTCAACTCCCACTTACGGTAAGAACATGTAGTGTTTGGTTTTCTGTTCCTGGGTTAGTTTGCTGAGAATGATGGCTTCCAGCTTCATCCATGTCCCTGCAAAAGACATGAACTCATTCTTTTTTATGGCTGCATAGTATTCCATGGTGTATATGTGCCACATTTTCTTTATCCAATCTATCATTGATGGGCATTTGGGTTGGTTCCAAGTTTAAAAGACTAATTTCTTAAGGATAGAGAGTCTCTCTGTTATGTCCCACAATGCCAAGTACAGAAGACTCTTCAGCTGGTGAATTTGGTTCTCTAGATCAATATCTTAACACATGACACTGGCATGTTGGAGCCAGCATGCTTAAAGAAATTTACTAGGAAACTACCTGGAATGTGGAATTTACTCTCTGATTCCGTAGACCCATCTGCCTTCAAATGTTTGTCAGTTGCCTCTTTGGGTTCTCTGCTGCCTTTTTAGTTCATCAATTTGTTTGGTACTTTCATGATGCCTAGAGGATATGGGTATTTTGGATGTCAATAGTTATTTCAAAGCTAGTTTTTTTTCCCCTCAGTTTAATTTTAGTTGTGTAGTACTTGGGGAAGCAAAGTATTTCTATGTAATTTCTCCAGGTGTACTTTTTCTTGCTGTTCTCAACATTTCTGGGAATTGATGTTGTCTGGCTGGTCAAGATGTGAGGTTTTTAAAATTTCTTTCTCCCCCTCCTTCATAATTTCCACTGGGAAATTTTCTAATTTTCAGGACTTGAGGGGCTTGCGTTTTGCTTTGCTTCAGCAACAAATGTAATCACCAAATCCCCAAAGCAGAAACATGAGGAACTGAGCAAAAATTCTGAGCAGTCTCTAAGTTAAGGGTATGATGATCAGGTCTGAGAATATGCAACATTCATACTTACATAACCACATGTCTGCAACTTTGGACTTTGACCCGTCTTAGTACTCATCACTCCAGACTAGCTGGGAAACCCCTATTTATAAGGAACAAAGCAGCTGGTGCCTGCAGAACTCATCCTCAGTCTTAGGACTGAAGGCAGGCATGGTGAGGTGGGGCAGGGGTGAATTTGACTAATGAAGAACATGAGTTCTGAAAACCTGTCTTGTTGTTCAAAAATAGGTATGGAAATGTGGTGGATGTTCTTTCTAAGAGAAAAACCTACATCATTAAGAAAGCCAGATTGGCAGGGCGTGGTGGCTCATGCCTGTAATCCCAGCACTTTGGGAGGCCGAGGCAGGCACATCATGAGATCAGGAGATGGAGACCATCCTGGCTAACACGGTGAAACCCCGTCTCTATTAAAAGATACAAAAAATTAGCCGGGCGTGGTGGCGGGTGCCCGTGGTCCCAGCTACTCGGGAGGCTGAGGCAGGAGAATGGCGTGAGCCGAGATCGCGCCACTGCACTCCAGCCTGGGCGACAGAGTGAGATTCCGTCTCAAAAAAAAAGAAAGAAAGAAAGCCAGATCAAGCATTGGGATCTTTCCTCTCCATTCCCCTGGCTCTTCAGTCACCTTTAATGACACTTTACATCACAGAATTTAATGTGAATTCTGGATCCTAGCAAAAAAATATTTTGACTTGGGGTTTTATTCATGGCATCGTTTTGCTAACTGTGGTCTCTCATTAGTCTTTTAAGAATTACATCTCACGCTGTTGGTTTTATTAAAAGACTTCACACCTCACTGAATTTTTTCATGCTATCTTTTCTAACCTATTTTTTAAATTGAAAAGGTGATACGTACACATAGTCTAAAAAATTGATAGAATAAAAGAATATGAGTGGAGAAGCAGAGACAAGGCTTTCTCTTTCACTGCTGATTTCCAGTCCTCCAAGCTACCTCCGCAGAGTTAGCCGTTCCTACCAGTTTGCTTTGTGTCTTTCTGCAATTTTCCACGCATCTAGGAACATATATATGGATATTCATTCTATGCATACTGATTTGTATCATGCATTTTTCTGTTTTTTGTTTCTTTCTATATCAGCTCATGGATCTCCACCTCATTCTTTTTCAAAGCTGTTAGGCTTGTCTTTTACATTCTAATTTAATTTTAAGACGAATAAGAAACCTATTTTTCGTTTTTGCCTCCTGCTCTGACCGGCCACAGGCCGCCACACCTGGGACAGGCCTAGTGTGATTTAATTACGGTGGCCCTGGGAACATCTCCCAGTTACACAATATTTTTTCCTTCCTGGCATTCCTGAGGCCCATAATTCCCTAATTAACCTGCATCCCTTTGATTTTTGCTTTGCCCATCTGCTCAGATGTAAATATTCCTGGGAATCTTGTGTGTGTTTTTCCATCCAGTCTTAGTGCTAGTGAATTTCTCAGCTCCTTTTCAGGGAATGCATTTAGCTGAGATAGGAAGATGACCAAACTGAAGGCTCTGAACACTGGGGGTGAGGGTGGGAGGAGGGAAGAAAGGAGAGACTGGGGCCCCTCCTCAGCTTGCTCCCCATTGTTTCTGGAGTCTCCTTTCCGTGAGTTCCATCATGGCATGTGATACCATGCAAGGAAGCTGGGTGGTGTATGGAAGCTTTCTCGTCAATGTTTTCTTTGTTGCAGAGTCTATACACTTAGGGGAGTCCCAGCAGAGGCATATGGGATATACATTCCAGGCTGAGGAAGAGTTCCTTTCTATCTAGGAAAATACCGAGCAGCATCACAGCAAATGTGATGATTCTGTTGACAGAAAAATGAGCAAATACCTAGCAACTTGTATACAGTTGTATACCCACAAAGTGGGTTTTTGTGTGTGTGTGTGTGTTTATGCCACCATTTATTGAGCACTTACTGTGTGTTGGGCATTGGGTGGAACAGCTCTGCATACTTATTTTTGTATGTATGAATTTTATTTTAAGCTTTACAATAGCCCTATGAGGTAGATAGTGTTACCCTCATTTTACTGATTAAAAAAAAAAACAACTAAGGCTCAGAATGTTTACAGTGTACAAGGTAGTAAAAGGCAGAGTTGGGATTTGAACCTGTCTCAAAATGAAGCGCTCCTGTTCTAAGTCACACTCCCTGGACCCACTGAGGTTGATGGGGTATCTGGCCTGGGAGGTGTTCCATGCGGGAAGGTGCTGCTGGCAAACAGAGGAGCAGAACACCTTTGGAAAGCTGGCTGCCTTACTGGGCAAGAGAGCAGCCTGAAGGCACCCAGCCAAAATGCACACACAGGTGGGCAGAACAGAGACTGAGGTGGCCCAAGAATGACCAACAGCAGAAGGAAGGAAGGAGAGTTGGGAGTGGCTAAATTAGCAAGTGTGGAGATGGCGATGATGGCTGCTGACATGGTTGAGTTGAGTCACAGGTGAAGCACTGATCTGAGAACGTGATGTGCTTTAACTCACTTAATCCTTGTCCTAATTTTAGAGTAGGCACTAGTTTTATCCGCATTTTGCAGACAGGAAACTGAGAGATAGAGAGTTTATACAGCTTGCTCCAGAGCATACAGCAGGATTTGAAAATAGGCATGAGTTTGTCCTCCTACCCCCACCCCCACCCCCAGGTTCTGCTGCCCCCTGTGCCACTTGTTTGCACTCCCTCTTTTTTTTTTTTTTGCATCCTGGTAAAATCCCTTATGGTGATTTTCAAGGCAAATCCAAATGGCTCATTCTCCCTGGAGTCTTTTCTGATCCTTGTTTTCTACTGCTTCTGGCTCCTGAGTCATTAATCATTACCTTCTAGCTGTCCCTATAGCACTTGGCTCACGTACTGTTGAAGCATTTAGGACATTGTATTTAAATTGCTAGATTACAAGAGTCTCGAGGTTGAGAAGGCACGTTTCATCCACCCTCAGTGCCTGGAACAGCACTGGTGACAATGGTAGCTGCTCCCTATGTGTTTCCTGAATGGCTCGTAGATTGGATCCCACTCTATGTTGAGTTCTTGGGTTTCCCCATGGCACTGCAGAGAAGTGGAACATCCAGGAGGTCACTGCAGCAGGCCCATGGGATGCTGGACTGTCATTCATTGATGTTCGGAGCTCAGCAGCAGCTCTGGGGCACCTGCAGCACCTGTGGTGTCAGGGTTCCTTGCTGCTGCTTGGAGTAGGTGTTCCTTATTGCGGTGACTTCACTCTTCTTGCAAACGGGTGTCTCTCCATTCTTCCATTCCTGTCTGCTTTTATACCATGGATGGTTGATGCTGCTTATCTTAGACTCTAGGAGGGAGGATCTGACCCCCATGGCTGGTTTCTATCTAGTGTCAAGTGCTGCTCTTGGGCAGAGGTCTCACGCCAAGCACCCTCTGAACCCCTAGCCTTTGTATATGGCCTGGGCACCAGGTCTTGCATGTAGTGAGGTTGATCTTGGTAGAATCTGGAATTTCTCAGGGATGTTTATGCATGGATAGAAATAATATGATTTCTACTTTGTTAATGTCCAGTTTATTAATCTTCAAACAACCAACATTCCTCTACATATTCAGACACTAGTTACACAATGATTAAATAAAGAACTTAGGAATTTAACAAATTTGATTTCTCCCAAATTTAAATATTGATTGCAAATTTAATTCATATGGGCACGAATCTAGTCTTATAAGATACTCTTGGTTGTTTCAAATGAGTTAAGAAAGAGCTAAAACACATAAGCAGCATTTCAAAGATTGCCAAGCTATTTTAATTGTCCCTGATTTTAAAAAGGGCACCAATGTGCTAACAGTGGTTTAGGTCTGTGACTCTGTTGTCTGTATTTTCATTCCTCTATTGTATTCTTGTCATTATCTTTACCATTATTGTTTCTCTGCTCACCAAACCTAACCAGGGCTGCTAACAATTCAGTGCTATTGTGTGAATGAGAAACAGCAGTACTTCCTCAAGTAAGAAAAAAAAAGAACTGTATTATTTATTTCCTGTTCATAATAATGACAGCAGTCATTCTAAATGAATTATACAAATCAAATTCCTGAACATAAAATGACAGTTCAAGTTTTAAATCATGATAATTAGAAAACTTTTGAGCTAAATGCTTTGTTATAAAATAGTTATGTGTACTGCTGTCCTGAAAACCACTTTCTGAGGGACATTTTTAATATTTACTAGTTCCGGTGTTTTGTTTTCTGCAGAAATAGTTGCCATATTTGTCTTTCTTATGACACTGTAGACCTTAAGTACTTTTAAAATAAATTTTAATGTTGAGTAGTATTGATGACAGGTATTGGCAAAATTAAATAGAACCTGATAGTTACAACATCTTATAAATGTATCCAGGTGACTATTGCTGGAAATAAATTTCAGCACTTCAAAAGGAGTAATACTAAAGGATTTTGGTTCTGACGCTACATCAAAGTTCTACCATTGTCTTATTCCTCACCATAGTCATCAGTCAATTTTAATGGCAGAATTTGGTGTCGTTGTTGCATTCATTTTCATTGTCATTTTTCAAATTATGCATGTTATTTAACATACTGAAAAAGCCGTAGTATTCTTTTGGTTTTACAAGCTTGTTTTTTTCCTTAGGTATGATATTTTATTTCTAATAGAAAATAAACTGATTTTTAATCCTTTGACTTTGAAATTTCAAACATAAAAAGCAATTAGAGGAATAATACAATGACCATCAAAATCTTTTCACCCGGATTCACCAATTGTTGGTGTCTTGCCGAATGCGCTCCCTGTCACTTCTTTTTTTTGCTGTTGGGACATTTGTAAGTTGCAGATGCCACGAGGCTCCCTGCACATATTTCTGCCTGTGTATCAACATTCTTCTATGCGTCCTCAGTGCCCTTGTCACACCTAACGAACTCGCTATTTCAATATAATCTAACCTGCAGTCCATATTCAAAATTTCCCAGTTGACTAATTATTCTCTATGGCTCACCCCTCCATTTCAGTCACATTTCATTCATAGCGCTTGGTTGCGATGTTTCTTCCATTTCCTTCAATCTAGAACAGTTCCCTTGCCTTTGTTGTTGCTATTCCTGACACTGACTTTTTTGACAAGGCAGGCCAGTTGTTTTGCAGAATGTGCCACAATCTAGATTTATCTGATGGTTTCCTCATGATTAGATCCAGGTAAAGCATTTGGCAAGAATATGGCAAGAATCCCTCTGAGGCAATGCTGCACATTCCTGCTGTCACACCAGGAGGCTCACAAGGGCGGTTTCTGTTTTCTTGGTGGTGCTCAATTTGATCAAAAAATGAGTTTGGAAGGCCTGTTTGAATCATAGACAGGCAGATTATGAGATTTTCCATGGAAATGAGTCTGCTTTCCCTTTCTAGAATTTTCGACATTGGAGAAGTCAAATGCATCCATGTCAAGAGACTTTGAGATTCATCGAGTGTCTTCGTAAATGGAAGTAGAGGAGTAGTCATGGGGTATCCAGGGAGAGAGCATTCCTGGCAGGGGGACGCAAGTACTTAGGTCCTGAGGTAGGATTATGGTTGGTATGCTAGGAAGGCAGCAGGGAGGCCAGGGCTGAAGATTCACCAGAGAGGAGGGACCGGGCAGATCCTGATGGCCTGGAAAGCCTTTGTGAGAACCTTGCTTCCCGGCTAAGCATGGTGAGAAGCCATGGAGAGGGTCTGAGCAGGAGAGTGATGTGATTTGGCTTCCATTTTTTTTTCTTGTCACTTAGAATTTCTTTACTTATTGAAAGTGATCCTTCACACCAGCCAGAATGGATTTTTGTCATACATTGATTGCTCTTGTGCATACATAAAAAGGAAAACATTAAGTGAAAGCAATTGCTTAAGGTCTTTCTAAGGCAATGAAACCACATCACAACCATCACCTGGCGGACTGTGACCTAAGGACCATCCTGACCAGGAATGTTAAAATGTGAAAAGATAACGTTGGTCCGCTCCTGTGTACCTGCACCTTGCTTCAGAAATGCAATTCCCCGTACTGTCAAAGCCCCTGCTGTGACTCCTTCCTTCCACGCTGCGGACATGCGTGCTCCTGACTTCTGTGTTCATCGTGGCCTTGTGTTTGAGCTGTGTGGGCCGTTTTCTTTTCTTTTCTTTCTTTCTTCTTTTTTTTTTTTTTTTTTTTTTTTGAGACGGAGTCTCACTCTGTCGTCAAGGCTGGAGTGCAGTGGCGCAATCTCAGCTCACTGCAACTTCTGCCTTCCAGGTTCAAGCAATTCTCCTGCCTCAGCCTTCTGAGTAGCTGGGGTTACAGGTGCCCGCCATCGCCCACCACCGCACGTGTGGGCCGTTTTCTTCTGCGCCTGGCCTTTTGACTGAGCAGTGCCAGCAGTCTCCTGGCTCCTGCGGTCTCCTCAGCAGTCTCCTGGCTCCTGTGTGTTGCTGCTGTGCGCCTTCACTTTGCACCAAGTCCCCTTGTGTGCACATCCCACACTTCATCTGTTCTCCTGTTCAGGGACATTTGGCTGCTTCCAGGATTTGCTGCTGCAAACTTCTTTGCTATGAACGTTCTCCCACACATGAGTGTTTCTCCAGTGCCCAGACCTCTGGAATCACTAAGTCCACACGACAGACTTTCCAACGCTGTTTGCCAACAAAATCAGATGCTTCCCTCCTCCCGCCCCTGAACATCCCAGGAGGGAAAACCTGAATCCTGTTCTGCTGTCTATGGCTTGTCTGTCTGTGCTCAGTGGCTCTGGGGTAGGGGGAGAAAAAGAGGGAGAAGAGGAGATGGCGGTGGCGGGGGATGCTTCCCAGGCTGTAGCCTTGGGGAGCCCAAGCTGAGATCAGCCCAGACAAGGCTGCCCCTCATGCTGCCTCTGCAGAGCATGGGTGTGAGGGTGGTCCCCTGACTAGAGACCAGGGAACAGGGCTGCAGCACAGTGACGTCATGGAATCCACTGAGCGACCACTGTTGCACTGAGACATGGAATCCTGGGTTGAGCCTGTGGCGGGAGAGCTGGACCGGCTTCCCCGGCACCTGTCCAGGAACTGCAGCTTCCTGCTGTGGCTCCAGCTTAATGGGGTTCCAAGGTTACAGCTGCCCTGGTCTCCAACATCCCTGTAGCAGAAACCCTAGCCCCTAACCACCCTCCACTCTCTCCAGGAAGGCTCCACAGTGTTGTTCTCCACGGCCTACCCCTTTGGTGGGACCACTGATTGCCTCGAGGAGGGCTGGCTTTGAAGTGCCTCAGGAAGAGCTGACCCCTCTGAGTCTGTCACTTGTAGAGCTGGACTGGCCATGTCAGCTCCCCTCGATTTGGAAGACGTCCCAGACTCTTCAGCTGTTGGTGGTTTGGTGAAGAGAGGAACCGAGTCTGCACCTGTGGGCTGCTCCAGGCTTCTTCTTGGCATCTCTCTCCCCAGGAACAGCTGGCCAAGGAGTAGCTGGGGGATGGTTTCAGGGTGACTGCGCTCTCCTTCCTGGAAGCTCCGCCCTCCTCTCCTTCCTTCTGGGTGTGGCCCTCTCCGGCTTCCACCTCCTTTGCTCCTGTCGCCTTCACTGAGCAAGGATGAGCCAAGGCTCCAGGTTCTCGGCTTCCCCACCTTCAGCTGCCCCCAAATAGACCTGCTGGTCCTCTCTCCTCCCGTGATGGCCATGCTGGCGCTGCCCTCTCTCTGAAGACCTGCCGGCCGCCCCTCCCACACAGTCCCTGAGTTGCCTCTTCTGGGTGGCAGTTCTGTTCTTGCTGCATTTGCCTGGCCTGGGCCTGCAGCCTTGGGTGCCGTGTGCCCACCGCACCTGCAGTGCCCACAGCCCCTGCTGTGGCCCCTTTGGCAAGCCCTGCAAACTTGGTGGCTGCAGAGGCTCCTGTGCTTGGGGTGGATACAGTGGACATTCCATCAGCAGAGTATGTGTGTGGGGCGCAGGCTGGATTCTCCCTTCCCTGTACCCAGCAGATGCCATCAGAAGAGGTGGCCTCAGACACCTCACGGACCATGCAGAGTGTCCTCGTGCTGATTGGATCCCGTGCCTTTCTCTGGAGCTCTGTGGCTGCTGGCCTCTTCCTGCCTTCTGCAATCCAGCTGTGCCCACTGCGTCCCCGGCTGGGTGCTTTGGATACTGCTGCACTGACGCTCAGGGTCTCAGGAGATAAAGTGAGGCTTTCCTAGTATGAAAGAGGTCTTCCTAGGTGCCTGGAAAGGGATGTGGCCAGTGGCAAGCTTCAAGTGTAGCTGCTGTTTCTCTCAGCCATGGACAGAGCCTGACAGACTTCAAGGGGAGGAGCCTCCTGCCACTCTGGGCCTCATGCTGCATGCAGCTCACGGCCTGTGGCTGACCAGGCCAGCAGTGAGTGCCAGCAGTGGAACACTCAGGCTGGTCATGCAATGCCCACGATCGCCATTGAATCACAGTGTGCTCATCAGCCCCTTCTCCTCTTTTACTGATCTGGATGAAGTCAGACATTGGTATGTATATTCATGAACATACTGAAGTCTCCCCAGCTTCGTGCCACTGCAGGTCCCTGTGGAGGTGCTGAGCATGCCTGTTGCACAGGCACTGGGGGCTGTGGGATGCAGCAGCATCCATCCACTGCTCATGTTATCTGTTTTTCTTTTCTTTTCTTTTCTTTTTGAGACGGAGTCTCGCTCTTGTTGCCCAGGCTGGAGTGCAGTGGTGCCATCTTGGCTCACTGCAACCTCCCACTCCCAAGTTCAAGCGATTCTCCTGCCTCAGCCTCCTGAGTAGCTGGGATTACAGGTGCCCGCATCATGCCCGGCTAATTTTTGTACTTTTAGTAGAGACGGGGTTTCGCCATGTTGGCCAAGCTGGTCTCGAACTCCTAACCTCGGGTGATCCACCCGCCTTGGCCTCCCAAAGTGCTGGGATTATAGGTGTGAGCCACTGTGCCTGGCCTCTGTTTTTCTTTTTTAAAGATAGCTCTGCCTCTGGAACTTGATCCACTCAAAGGGCTCCCCAGACCATGGTCTCAGCAAGGGGAAACACTGCAGCTGCCTGTCTTTCTTGGGCGTTCTCGTTGGCCTCAACATCCCCTCCTGCTGGGCCACATGTATCCTCTACTGCCCTCTGTGATTGCTCACTATTACATGCGCATTTGTCCTTATCTTCTGTAGCTAGTTGGCCCCTCAGGACAGGGTGACTGTCCTCACCCCCTAAATTTGCCATCATCTCCAAAGAAGGCAGGCTGACCCTACTCGGGGAACAGGGGGGAACGCCATTTACATTTTAATAGTGTTGCTCCAGCTGCTTGTCTTAATCCGTTTTGTGCTGCTGTAACAGAATAGCACAGACTTAGTAATTTATAATGAACAGAAATGTATTGAGTCATGGTTCCGTAGGCTAGGAAGTCCAAGATCAGGGACCTACATCTGGCAAAGACCTTTTTGCTGCAACATCCCATGGCAGAAGGGCTAAGAGAGAGTGAGAGAGAGAGAGAGAGAGCAAGAGAGAGCCAAATTAGTCTTTTTATAAGAAACCCAGTCTCACAATAATGAACCCACTCTTGTGGTAACAGCATTAATCCATTTACCAGGGCATAGCTCTCATGGTTTCATCAATGGCTACTTTGGGATTAAGTTTACAGCACATATTTTTGGGGGACACATGCAAACCATAGCACTGCTGTGTGGGAAATTGAGTCTAGGAAGCAAGGTGGAAGACATATTACCTAGGAAGCTACTGTACCAGTCCAGGCAAGAGACAATGGCAGCTTGGCAAAGGGAATGCAGTGGAGGGTGACTGTGGTTAGGTTGCTAGTATTTTGAATGAGACCAAAGTGGATTTGCTGTGGACTGTGTAGGGGCAGGGTACAAAGTCAAAGATGACTCCAGGGTTTTGGCCTCAGTCTTTGGGTGAATCATGGTGCTGTTTACTGAGACACGGTGAACTGGTGAGGGTACAGGTTTGAGGCGAGAGGGACTAAAGAGCTCAGCTTCGAGCAACTTTAGTTTGAGATGCCTACTAGACATTTAAGATGAGATTTACTCAGGCTCAGCCCAGACTATCTGGAGCTCAGGGGAGAAAGTGATGTGGGGATATAAATTTAGGGTCTAGAGTGTGTAAATGGTATTTGAACCCACGGGAAGGAATAAAACCCATGTCTTATGTCCAATCCCTTACTGTTTCCAGTAAGAAATAGGAAATGAGTGCCATGAAGGAAAAAGACCAGTTGGGTGACTGTAGACACGGAAGAGACCTGAGGATGATCCCAGGCATGAAATGTTGAGAGGGGGTAAGGTGATACTGAAAATTGCCCATCAGATTTGGCAATGTGAAGGTCTTTATGACTTGATGAGACTAATGTTAGCCTGGTTGACTGAGCTAGTGTATGTGGAGGGGTGGGGACGGGGGTGAGAATGTGGAATACTTCATTATATAACATTCTGAACGAGTTTTGCTGTAAATAGAAGCTCAGAAATGGATTGGTAGTTGGAGAGAAAAGGGGGATGGAGAGATTTTAAAATACTTTTGTAAATTTAATTTAACTTTATTTTAAACACCTTTACTGAGGTATATTTTACAGACCACAAAATCTAGCTACTTTAAGTATGCAATTCAATGATTTTTTATAAATGTACTGGTTTATGGTGCAAACATCACCATAAGTCAGTTTTAGAATATTTCCATCACCCCAACACAGTCCTTGCTGCCCACTTGGAGTTAATCCAGTTCCCACCTCGAAACCTAGGCAAATGCTAATATACTTCTTGCCTCTATAGATTCAACTCCCATGAGAATGGCTTATAAGTGAAATCATACAATATATTGTCTTCTGTGTCAGGCTTCTTTTGCTTAACATGGGATTCATTCATGTTGTGGCAAGTATCAGTATCTTGTTCTTTTTTATTGCTGAATAGTTGACATAATTTGGCTTTGTGTCCCCCCACCCAAATCTTATCGCCATGTAATCCCAATGTGTGGTGGGAGGTGACTGGATCATGAGGGCAGTTTCTGCCATGCTGTTCTCATGATAGTGAGGGAATTCTCAGGAGGTCTGATGGTGTAAAAGTGGGAGCTTCCCCTGCACACTCTCTCCCTCCTGCTGCCTTGTGACAAAGGTGCTTGCTTCTCCTCCTTTTGCCATGATTGTAAGTTTCCTGAGGCCTCCCCAACCATGTGGAACTGTGAGTCAATTAAACCTCTTTTATTTATAAATTACCCAGTCTCAAGTAGTTTCTTTACAGCTGTGTGAGAATGAACTAATACAGAGAACTGGTACCGGGAGTGGGGCACTGCTATAAAGATACCTGAAAATGTGGAAGTGACTTTGGAACTGGGTAACAGACAGAGGCTGGAACAGTTTGGAGGGCTCAGAAGACAGGAAGATGTGCAAATGTTTGGCACGTCCTAGAGACTTGTTGAATGGTTTTGACCAAAATGCTGATAGTGATATGGACAATGAAGTCCAGGCTGAGGTGGTCTCATATAGAGATGAGGAACTTATTGGGAAATGGAGTAAAGGTCACTCATACTGTGCTTTAGCAAAGAGACTGGTGGCATTTTGCTCCTGCCCTAGAGATCTGTGGAACTTTGAACTTGAGAGAGATGATGTAGGGTATCTGGCAGAAAACATTTCTAAGCAGCAAAGCATTCGAGAGGTGACCTGGTTTTTCCTGAAAATGTAGTTATATGCATTCACAAAGAGATGATTTGAAATTGAAACCTATGTTTAAAAGGGAAGCAGAGCATAAACGTTTGGAGAATTTGCAGCTTGACCATGAAGTAGGAAAAAAAATATTTTCTGGGGGAGAAATTCCAGCTGGCTGCAGAAATTTTCATAAGTAAAGAGGAGCCAGATGTTAATAGCCAAGACAATGCAGAAAACGCCCCCAGGGCATGTCAGAGATCTTTGAGGCAGTTCCTCCCATCATAGGCCAGGAGGTTAGGAGGGAAAAATGGTTTCCTGGGCCAGGCCCAGGGCCCTGCTGCTTTGTGCAGCCTTGGGACTTGGTACCCCGAGTCCCAGCCACTCTGGCTCCAGCCAAGGCTGAAAGGGGCCAAGGTACAACTTGGGCTGTTGCTTCAGAGGGTGCAAGCCCCAAGCCTTGCTTGGCCTGTGGATGTGCGGAAGACAAGAGTTGAACTTTGGGGGCCTCTGCCTAGATTTCAGAGGATGTGTGGAAATGCCTGGATGTTCAGACAGAAGTCTGATGCAGGGGCAGAGCCCTCATGGAGAACCTCTACTAGGGCAATGTAGGGGGGAAATGTGGGGTTGAAGCTGTCACACAAAGTCCCCACTGCAGCACTCCTGGTGGAACTCTGAGAAGACCATCATCCTCCAAACCCCAGAATGGTAGCTCCACTGACAGCTTGCACTGTGCACTTGGAAAAGCCACAGGCACTCAACACCAGCCCATGAAAGCAGCTGCAAGGGCTGTACCCTGCATAGCCTCGGGGATGCAGCTGCCAAGGGCTGTGGGAGCACACCCCTTGCATCAGCATGCTCTGGATGTGATGTGAGACATGAAGTCAAAGGGGATTTTGGAGCTTTAAGACTTAATGATTGCTTGGCTGAGTTTCAGACTTGCATAGGGCCTGTGGCCATTTTGTTTCGCCCCATTCCGCCCATTTGGAACAGGAATGTTTACCCAATGCCTGTACCACCATTGTATCTTGGAAGTAACTAACTTGTTTTTTATTTTACAAGCTCATAGGTGGAAGGGACTTTGTCTCAGAAAAGACTTTAGACTGTGGTCTTTTGAGTTAATGCTGGAATGAGTTAAGACTTTGGGGGACTGTTGAGGAGTCATGATTGGTTTTGAAATGTGAAAAGGATATGAGATTTAGGAGGCATCAGGGGTGGAATTATATGGTTTGGCTCTGTGTCCCCACCCAAATCTCATCCCTAATTGTAATCCCCACATGTGGAGGGAGGGACCTGGTGGGAGGTGATTGGATCATTGTGGCAGTTTTCCCTATACTGTACTAATCATAGTGAGGGAGTTCTCATGAGATCTGATACTTTTAAAGTGGCAGTTTCCCCTGCACACTCTCTCTCTCCTGCTGCCTTGTGATAAAGGTGCTTGCTTCTCCTTTTCCTTCTGCCATGATTGTAAGTTTCCTGAAGCCTTCCCAGCCATGCAGAACTGTGAGTCAATTAAACCTCTTTTATTTATAAATTACCCAGTCTCAAGTAGTATCTTTATAGCAGTGTGAAAATGGACTAGTACAATAGTATTGTAAGGCTATGCCACCTTTTGTTTATTCATTCATCAGTTGATGGGCATCAACTGTAGATTATTTAATATGGGGATTGTATTGCTCTGCCGGGGCTGCCATAAGAAAGTTCCACAGACTGGGTGGCTTAAAAAACAGACATATATTTTTTCTGACAGTTCTGGAGGCTGGAAATCCAAGATCAGGGTGCTAGCATGGCTGTGTTTTGGTGAGAACCCTTTTCTGTGTGTATGAGGAGAGAGAGAGAGACACAGAGAGAGAGAGAGAGAGAGAGAGAGAGAGAATGCTCTGGCATCTCTTTCTCTTTTTATAAGGACACCAGTCTCACCCTTATTACCTCATTTAACCTTAATTACTTCCTTAAAAGACTTATTTCTAAATACAGTCACACTGATACTTTGGGGATTAGGGCTTTAACATAGGAATTTTGGGGGGACCCAATTCAGTCCATAACAGGGATACTATATCATATTTGGGTGTTGAATGAGAGTGATCTAGCACCGAGTTTCTCAACCTCAGCATTATTGGCATTTTGGAAAAAATAATTATTTGTGGTGGGGGAAAAGAGAAGTGATGGATGTGCTGATGGGAGCATGTGCTTTCTTCTTATACTTGTATTTCTTAGTGAAATTAGTCACCTATGGAGGGGACAGCACTGCAAACTGTGTACATGGCTACCAGAGAACAAACCATGTTTTACTGAAGACCTTCCCTGAGAAAAAGCGAATTGTTATTTCTTTGGGAGCTAATACTGACACATTCCTCCTCCTTTGAATGCATAGCACGTGTGTTTAACCCACTTAGAGTTCAACGCATGTTAGAGTTCTCAGTGTATGTGCCCTGCCAGATTGCAAGTTAATGAAGATAAGAACTAGCTTGTGCATATCTGCAGCTCTCACAACAAATAGCTCAGTCTACACTAGGTACTCAGTAAATGTTGAATTGACATGCATTTCCATTGAAATTATAGTATCTTTACTTTCTAACAAATTTGTCTCATAAAACTAGCAACTCTTCTGGGACATATTGGTGGACATAGAAATTGATACCTATTGCTATAATTTGGGAAAAGCTTTCCATTTCTTCCCCCAATAATAATCCTATCAATAATAACATTGGATAACATAAATCAGTACTTCTCAAACTTCAATCTCCATATGAATAAGTTGCTGGTGCTCTTAAAATGCAGATTCCGACTCAGCAGGTGTGGAGTGAGGCCTGAGATTCTGCATTTCTGAAAAGCTCCCAGATAATGCTGATGCTCATGGTCCTGGACAGCAATTAGCTTAACAAAGTTCACAAAAGATTGGCCTGCATAAGTGGTTGGAAGAGGTTAATCACAGAGCCACCATTGCTGAAGGTGGGAAGGAGCTCTCAGGAAGGCGATGATAGGAGAGACAGCATGCCTCACAAACGCCACAGGACTTCATTAAACTCTGATGAGGACAACAGGAATCAGTCTCTTGCTATGGGTTTAGAATTCAAAATGGCCTTGGTAGCTGAGAGATGGGGAGAGAAACCAACAAAAGCAAAGTTCAGAAAACACAAGCAAAGGGCATTGTGTTTGCAGAGAAAAAATCCAACCTTTTAAGTCTGTCATGGGCAATGACAGGGTAGATGCATGTGGAGCTGAAAAACTCTAAAAAATCACGTGGACCCTGGGTTGATCATGAGTTAATAATACAGTGCTCTGGTTTGGAAATCAAGTACAAAAGTAGAATACACAATTAGAAACTGAAGTAATATCCATTATATTCAGTACTGCCCAGAAACTTGCTAGAATTCTGCAACTAGTTTTGAGTTATATGAACCCAGAAAGATGCAGAGAACTCAAAGAAGGTTCAGGTGAGAGCCTCAAGAATTATTAAATGGTTGAGAAATAAGATTTACTGTTTAGAAGAGAAGGCTGCAGTAGTATTTTGTCTACAAAGGGGTGTGTTTCTCAAGGAAGCAGTGAGCAGTTCTTTCATATTTCTCCTGAGGATCTGCTCAGATGAAATGTCTTTACTCCAAATGTGATTTTGGTTGGATATGAAAAAGTCTCTAATACAGAGGGTTTTTCAGTGTTGGAATCTGCTACCAAGGCAAGTTCATGAATATGTTTCCTGCTAGAGGGCTTTTTCTATTTAATGGGAATTGTTAAGTGGAGCCCAACGTGAAAACAGAGAGATGGCATAGCTAAAATTATGAGCGCTGTCCCCTGAGGACCAAGGTGATGGATAAATGGATTGGTTGCTTTCCTTCTCAAGGTCCCTGAAGGTTCCAGTGCCAGGGGATCACTCAGGGGTGTCATAACTGAGAGCTTCTGAGCCTCCTGGATGTATCAAGTGAGTCAAGGATGATGGGGCTTGTGTGGTAGACTCCAGGTAGGATTCCAGGTGGTTGACATCTTCACTTTCTGGTCTGGTCTTCAGAGCCGGACACCACCACACCAGTAAAGTGGAGTCTTCCTTAAATGCACAGCTGGCCTGGAAACTGAGGTCAAATAAAAGTCCGGTGGTGGGATTTACATAGGGAGGGGCAGTGATTCATACTCATATGAAAATCCAGCAGGTTATACACATGGGTGACATACTGAGTTAGGTAGAAAACAGGGCATGGTGGGGACTACAGAGCTACATGAGCTACACCAGGGCATGGTGGGGACTACAGAGCTCATTCAAAGGGCAGATGCAGCCACATTGCTGCCATTCGAGAATGAGGGCCTCACATTATCAGATCTCTTGAGCTTTCAAGGAAAGTCAGAAATCTGGGCTTTGAGTGCACATCTCCAAATTCTAAAATACATCTGCAAGTGCCCATTGATGGATGAATGGATAAGCAAAATGTGGTCTGTCCACACAATGGAATATTATGCAGCTCTGCAAGGGAAGGATATTCTGACCCATGCTACAACATGGATGAGCCATGAGGATGGCTATGCTCAGTGGAATAAACCAGTCACAAATAATTTAATTTGGTGTTATTACACTTAAATGAGCCATAAAAATCATAGAGACAGGAAGTATAATGGTGGTTGCTAAGGGTTGGAGAGAGGGGAAATGGGGAGTTATTGTTTAATGGGTAGAGAGTGTCAGTTTTGCAAGATGAAAATTTCTGGAGATGGATGATGGTGATGAGTGCACAACAATATGAATGTACTTAATACTACTGAACACTTAAAAATGGTTAAGATGGTAAATTTAATGTTATGTGTATTTTACAACAATAAAAACCTAGAAAATAGAGCCATAGGATCCAGCAATCCCATTTCTGGTATATATCCAAAGAAACTGAAATCCAGATCTCAAAAAGGTATCTCACTTCCATGTTCATTGCGGCATTATTCACAATAGCCAAGGTATGGAAACAACCTACATGTCCATTGGTGGGTGAATGGATAAAGAAAATGTGATGCATACAATTTTCCCCCAAATCTGAGGGGGATTGGTTACAGACACCCAGACACCAAAATCCACAGATGCTCAAGTCTTTGATATAAAATGGTGTAGTGTTTGCATATGACCTATGCACATTGTCTTGTCTACTTTTAATAATCTCTAGATTACTTATAATAACTAATACAATGTAAATGCCATGTAAATAGATGTTATATTGTATTGCTTTAAAATGTGCATTATTTTTTGTTGCTTTTCCCCCCAATACTCTTGATCCATGGTTGATTGAATCTGCAGATGTGGAACCTACGGACATGGAGGGCCAACTTCACATATAATGAAATATTATTTGGCCGTAGAAAGGAAGGAAATCCTGCCATTTATGACAACATGGATGGACCTGGAGGACATTATGCTAAGTGAAATAAGCCAGACACAGGAAGCCAAATACTGCCTCATCTCACTTCTGTATAAAACCTAAAGTAGTTAAACACATAGAAGCAGAGAATAGAATGGTAGTTGCCAGGAGCTGGAGGGAAGGGGAAATGGGGAAGTATTGGCCAAAGAGTTCAATTTGTGTAAAGTTTCAGTGTGCAAAATAAGTAAATTCTGGAAACTTCCTGTGCGATATAGGGCAAATGATTAACAACACTATATTGTGTTTTAAAAAATTTGCTAAGAAGGTAGATTAAGAAAAACAAAGAAAACCAAAAAACCTAAAGGCAGCAGGAGGACACTTTTGGAGATAATGGAAAAGTTTATGGCATTAATATTGGTAGTGATGATGGTTACATGGGTGTATGCTTATCTCCAAACACATCGAGTTGTATACATTAAATATCTACAGCTTCTTGTATGTCAATTATATCTCAATAAAGCGGTTTAAAAAATTGGATAAAATATTTCGGCAAACACACCAATTCTGAATAGCCCCATGCTGCCCAACACCACAGAAGCCAAGCAGACCCAGCCACACTCCGGATTTGGTCTACAGGTTATGAGGCTGACCTCCAGGATAAACTAAGAACTGAACTGCAACTGGTGGGCAAGAACCAAGCGGGAGTTCAAGCCCTCAGAGACGGTGCCAGCCATGATATCGAGATCTTCCCTGCAGCCCAGGGCCAAAATTACAAAAGCTTCCACTGTGTGACTTTTATTATGTGGGTGAGTTACAGAAAACAGATGCTTCACTGAATTAACTGGATCACTGCATCTGCGTAGACATGTCATCCAGTATACTCATGCGATGTCACTCATCTGCCCCCTCCTACATAAATGATACACAAAAAAGTCAACAATCAGAGAAACCCAAGCTCCTGGATGTCAACATCCACTTCTGCTTGGAGTTGGTTCCTTTCATGGAGACATACACCAGGCTGTTTCTTGAAGGCCCACCCCCCTCGCCACACACCTGCCACCTCCCTGACCCTCGCAATCCCTGGCATGAGAAGCTCCACCTTGTCAAGAGCAGACATTCTGAAAGGCTGAAGCCAGGAACCTTACAGGAAACATTCTGCCAGGTCCACCACGTAGGATCAATGGAGATGGTGGTAGTGTGGTTATTGGCTTACCCAGCTCTGGGTGTAGAGTGCTTTGGGGAGGAGGATGGAAGAAGAGCTGATCCTGCCTTCTCAGGGCTTTAGCACATAATGGTGATATATTGTTTTTCTACAAGTTGCCATTAAATAATGATGAGATTTTACTAACAGTCACTTACCGAGGCTATGCTGTGCCAGGCAGTGTGCTGGGTGCAGGGTCTTCCTGATTCCTGTTCCTGAATTATTTGCTCTGTGAGGAGAGCTGGACAAGTAAGACAATGGTTTCTGTTCTGTTGGATTCTTTAACTCAGTTGGAGTTCACAGCAATGGAACAGTTGAAGTGTTTTGTTTTTGTTTGTTTTTCTTTTCTATGTATTTTATGAGATCAAAATGAGACAAGATGGGATGTCTCTGTTCTTTCTGCTACTAGGAAAAAATGTGTTTTATTTCTGTTTTCAGTAGAAATAATTGTAAATTCTGAACTGCATAGAGAGCCCTCACACATAACAGGTTCAGGAATAATTCTAGGAGAGTCACATGGTTTTCCTTGGCCTGGAGAAAAAAAAATCTGCTTAGTTGAATGTTGGATTGTTGCTCAAATGGATAGATCAGTGGAGAGCCTTTTGTGGGAGAAATTGTGCCATACAATTTCAAAATGGTATCTTTATTCATTAAATGCTTTAATGTCTAGACATTGAGCTGGATATTCTAAGGACATGAAGGTCCTTGTCCTCACAAGTTTAGAGTAAAAATAATAACTACTATTTTGTTGAGGACTTATCCTATGCCAAACTCTGTACACATAATTTTGTTCAATCTTCCCAGTAACACTTTTGAAATAATCAATATTATCCATTTCATAAAATGGATGAAACTTGAGGCTGTAAGAGCATGTTTAGAATGTATTCAAGGTCACATAACTAGCAAATGGCCGGGCAGGGATATTTTTGCCATTAAAGTTTATAATTTAACCATCGCTCTATCCTATCTCCTTTAGATTTAATATGAGAAATGAGATTCACACACAAGTGAAAATAGAGCATTGTTGATTGATCCTATCTGAAGTAACCTCTTGCTGTCAGAGCCACATTTTCCAACTGTCTTTACTGTTGGCAGGTGTTTATCCTCTGAAAACGAACTTGACTTTTGGAAACAGCCAACATCCTTGGCATCAAGCCTGGCAGGTATGGTGGTCACTACCACTTCCATTCTAAAATATGGTGAGACTGAAGTATTGCCACTGACTTGAAAATATTTCCAAGTGAAGCATTTAGAAATGTTTTATTTTGTTAAAAACAGCTTTATTGAAATATAATTTACACACTATTCAATTCACTTAAAGTATACGATTCAATAATTTTTGTATAATCACAGCATTATACAACTGTCACCACAATCAATTTCAGACAGTTTTTGGAACCCCCCAAAGAAACCCTATGCCCTTTAGTCATCACTCCTCAGTCCCCCATCTCATCCCAAGCCCTTGGCAACCACTCATCTATTTTCTGTCTCTATTGATTTGTTTTCTGCATGTTTCATATGAACGGAATTATTTAATATGTGGTTCCTTGTGACTAGCTTCTGTTTTGTTTTGTTTCTTTGTTTTTAACCACTTTATTGAGATATGATTGACATACAAAAGTGGTAGAAATGTAGTGTATACAACCCGATGTGTTTGAAGCTCTGTGTACACCCATGAAACCATCATCACAAGCTATGCCGTAATCTTATCCATCACCTCCTGATGTTTCCTCTTGCCACCTTTGTTTTTCTGTTCATTTTGTCCTGTTTTCCTTCTGTGCTAAGGGTACTTATCAGATCTACCCTCTTAGTAAATTTTTAAGTATGGAGTATTTTAATCATATGCCCTATGTTGCACACTAGATCTTTAGAACTCACATATCTTTCATGACTGAAGCCTTGCACCCTTTGTGGAAGAAAGTGTTGACTTTCTGAAAACAGCTGTTGCAGATGCTTGGTTCTGGCCAGTGATGATTCTCTCATTTTGTCCCAGCTTCTTTGCATCCCTGGAGGAATGAATGACCTCCCCATGTGCTGGGGTTAAAGTTATGGTTGATAACAGCATACTGCAGATTGACCAGCCAGTGACACACTGTCATCTCCTACATGTCAGAGAGTCACTGCTCATCTTTCCCCTTTGTCCTTTTGGATTGGAGTGTCAAGCTCTGGCCTGGGCTTCAGAACTTCCAGGATGGCATGTGGCTCTCACAGAGAGTCTCCTCCAGCTCCCGTTCACCTTGGCTGGGGCTCTGGGCTCCTTCCTGATCTTTCAGATGCTCTAGGTCATGCCGATTGTAGCCTTACCTTGCACCCCACCAGACAGAAACAACTACCCCAGGGGCAAGCCAGGCTTGAAGGATTTTGCTTCAAGAACCTTCCACACAAATGTGTTTCATTTGGAATTTCAAAGCATCTATCTACCTTCTGTCTTCCTCTGTGTCAAAGGCTCTTCATTTGTGGTCCACATGGCCTCAGACAAGTTATTTCACCACCCAAGGCCTTTGTTTCCTCATCTTTAAAATAGTGGTGGCAGGGTGATGAATGGGACCCACTTCATTCAGCTGTTATTTGAAACAGCACAGACTTGGCTGCTTGACTTGACATGAATCCACCCACTTTCTATGAGTTTGGGGTGAGTAACTTCTCTGAGCCTCTGTTTCCCCATCTGTACCATGGAAGCAATGCTTTGTATGCCATAGTTTTGTTGCGAGGATTAAAGAAAAGAACATATGCATGGAGGTTAAGTCAGACCATGAAATACAGAAAATGCTGAATATTAATTATTATAATCTTACTGTGTACTCTTGAAAGTTTATAAGTTTATGAATAATTTTGGAGGGATGCAGCCCATGAATTTTCTGCAATTATTTGCAAATATTTGTGTGTCTATCATGTGAACCTTTTCTGGGACAAGTTTCCATAATACTCATCTGATTCTCAAAAAGTCTACCTTGGCCTGGCATGGTGGCTCACACCTGTAATCCCAGCACTTTGGAAGGCCGAGGTGAGAGGATTGCTTGAGCCCAGGAGTTCAAGACCAGCCTGGGCAACATAGTGAGACTCCATCTTTACAAAAAATTTAAAAATTAGCTCAGTATGGTGGCACATGCCCGTAGTCCCAGCTACTCAGGAGGCTGAGGTGGAAGGACTGCTTAAGCCCAGGAAGTTGACGCTGCAGTGAGCCGAGATCACATCACTGCACTCCAGCCGAGGTGACATAGTGAGCCCTAACTCAACAAGAACAAAAAATCCATCTCCCTGTTTCCCAAAGTTGAGAACCTAGATGCTTAGACATGAAGACCTCATGAACACAAGACACAATCTCCAGAATGGGGTTGCAAGTCTGCCCTGTCCACGCTCTATTTACTGTGTTTGAACTTGAAACCTTTAGATTAAGTCTCTTCTCAGCCCACAGCCAGCACCCCACCCCAAGCCTTTTATTCGTGTTATTTGGGCGCAGGTTATGTATTGTGGCCAGCTGCCTTCCTGGCTGAACTGTAAGCTCCTTGAAGGCCAGGGCTTAATTTTTCATGTGTCCCCAGTAATGGGAGGCTAAGCACAGATCTCTAAACCAGGCAAATGCTCTGGAAATACTCATGAAATAACTAGACGTCGGGGTTCCTTAGAGCAGTGTCCTGAGGAACCTCCAGGAACCATCACTCTGCAACCCAAGTTGGGAGAAGAATTGAGGGATAATCTGAAATACGCAGACTCAGATCTCAGTTTGGGGTTGAACTCATTTCCATCTTCTGGTGGTACAAGTTTCCTTTCTCCAGTGTGATTGCTTGTACAGGTTGGGACAAGTTGGTAAAACTGGAAATAACAACTTTGCTCGCAAATGCATTGGCTAGCCTCACTGAGGCAATTTTGATGGAAAGAGAAAGGGCAAAGCAGGTAATACCTGTTATGCATTGTAAAATAAAACTGCTGTCGGGCTAAAAGAAATCTTTTGCTTGTCTTGCCCAAGAGATTCAGGGAAAATTGGTGGCATTTTTGGCCTGAAATCTGGACTGTTGCCATAATATTCTGATTGACTTGGGAAAATGGTTTTCTTGGAACATAGAAATCTAGGTACAGAGACAAGAGCTTTCTTAAGTTCTGTAGAAGTACTAGGAGTAGATTAAAAATAGTGAGTCCTATCAAGTTTGGTAGATTCAGTAGAGGCATTACCGTTGGGTGCAGTGGCTCACGCCTGTAATCCCAGCACTTTGGGAGGCCAAGGTGGGCAGATCATGAGGTCAGGAGTTCGAGACCAGCCTGACCAACATGGTGAAACCCCATCTCTACTAAAAATACAAAAATTAGCCAGGCGCAGTGGCGCACACCTGTATTCCCAGCTACTCTGGAGGCTGAGGCAGGATAATCGCTTGAACCCGGGAGGCAGAGGTTGCAGTGAGCCAAGATTGCAGCACTGCACTCCAGCCTGGGCGACAGAGTGAGACTCTGCACCCGGTGTGAGCCACTGCACCTGGCCTGTATCTTGCAATTTTCACTTAACCATTCACATAAGCATTTTTCTTAAAGAGATAGTCTTTGTAACCACCATAATTAGTAGTCATATAACATTTTATTGAGTGTATGTGCCATAATTTACTTAGATATTCTCCTACTGATGAATCTTTAGATTGTTTCCCTGGTGTGCTATTATACTGAATGCCACAGTGAACATCTTAGTGGAGAAAGGTTTTCTGCAGCTTGAATCATTCTCCTAGGCTTGGTTCCCAGAAGGAAAATCAGAGCCCTGGATCAGTGGGTATGGAGGCGTGGATGCTTTCGGAGTGCCTTTCCCCACTGTTCTTCAAGAGGCCTGTACCAGTTTACACTGGCAGCTGCAGAATACGAAGGCTCCAGGGTTCACAGCTGAGTTTTTATTTACATGGTAATATAGAAATGGACTGCCTGGCATGATCTTCTCATGGCCTATTGCCCCTAGGACTGCTCTGTGGACAGATAGGAGGAGGCAGGTCTACTTCCTGGGTCACCAAATGCTCTGGAATCATAACCTCACCTTCTCCCCTCTAAGACAGATTATCCTTGCTCATGGTCCAGAGTAGAGTTAGGGCATTCTTTTTTTTTTTTTTTTTTTTGAGACAGAGTCTCACTCTGTTGCCAGGCTGGAGTGCAGTGGTGTGATCTCGGCTCACTGCAACCTCTGCCTTCTGGGTTCAAGCGATCCTCCAGCCTCAGCCTTCCAAGTAGCTGGATTACAAGCACAAGCCACCATGCCCAGCTAATTTTTGTATTTTCAGTAGAGACAGGGTTTCACCATGTTGGCCAGGATGGTCTTGATCTTGTGATCCACCTGCCTTGGCCTCCCAAAGTGATGGGTTTACAGGCGTGAGCCACCGCGCCGGGCCCAGAGTTAGGGCATTCTGAAGCCCAAAACCAGAGAAGGCTGAGGAAATTAGCAGGTAGAATCTACAGTGCAGGTTGCAGTGAGACTCTTGAGTCAGGCCTTACCCATCGCTTTCTCTTGCTTGGCATTGTTGCCAGGGAGTGAGAAAGTCAAGCTGCTGTTTTGCATTAGATCTCAGTCTTCCAAGAAGCACTTTATTTGGTGAGTGGCCAAGACAATCAATATTTATTGTTCTGCCAGTCATGTTCATAGATTCAGGATTGCATCCGCAGCACCTAGAAGATGGCCTGGAGAGAGTGGGCACTCAACATCTACTTGTTGAGTGCAAGAATGACCGAGTAGCAGAATGGGGGCAAGAAAGGCTTTATTTCATATGAGGCATATTGCAGGCAATGCTGTTTCCTGACCAAATGTAGATTTTGCTCTTCTTTATTGACAGAACTTTCCTTTTATGTAGGGTTGCAATGTACCTGATGAATCGGCTCATTTCCCCAGGCCCCTTGCATCTAGGGGCAGCCGTGGGACACAGTTTGGGTCCATAAGATATGCAAGTGCAGCCTCAGAGTTTCTGGGGAAGCAGATTTTCTTCTTTCCTGCTTTCCCTCATTTCTTTTTGTGAGCTTGAGGTAGAGCAACCATCTTACCACCAAAAGATGACAAACCTGAGGATGAAAGTCACAGCCTGAGGATGGGGCTGAGTAAAGAAAGGAGGAGTGAGATGCTGAGGTCATCCTGGGGCTGCCGCATCAGCCCAGGACGCTGTAGTTTTGAGAAAAATTGAACTTTTCTTGGATAAGCCACTGTGATTTGGTTTTCTGTTGTACACAGCTGAATGCCATCCTTTCTGATACAAGGAACTTGAGGCCCAGGAAGTTTCATTTGTCCAAGGTCATGATGATCGTATGGGCCAGAAATAAGACCAGACCTAGATCTACATAGTTAAGCCAGCCCTTTGATTTCCCCAAACACCCCTTGTCACTAGGACCAATTTTAGATCGGAAGAGCCCTCAAAAACACTTTGAGATTATGTGCATTTGCAAGTATTTTGGGAAGAGACTTGGTAAATACCGTCTTCTGACCTGTTGGGGAAAAAGGATTTCATGAGAATACTTATGCACACAAGGGTTTCACCTTTATAGTATAGGCTCTAGTCTAGATATGAGCTCCCTGGAGGGATATTTACTTAGTAGGAGAGAAGATAAAATATTAGAAGGCGTTTTTTTTTTCTTTAGATTGCCATCAGCTTTGTTAACCCTGTCCTCCTATTTCATAGAAAATTAAACATTGAACCTGAAAAATTGGATTTGGCATTTGATATTTTAAAACTCTGACATGGCCTTCCATATTTTTTTGTTGTTTTATTTTTAGGAAAGTCTAGAAAAGGCTGCGGATACAACTGTCAGTGTGTATTTTCTTGATTTTCTCTTACTGTGTTAAAATGTGGCCCCTTTGGCAATATTTCTCAAAGAACCGTCTTTAAATGACATTTGAAAACCATCTAACCCTGTTCACGTAGTTTTGTTCCTGGATAAATCGTCCTCTACTTTACGGAAGTGACTTATAAAAGAGACTCAGATAAAAGAGAGAATGAGGGTTAAGCTCATGTGATGTCTCATTGGCTGAGATGAACCAGCAAAGAAGTATTTTCATAAATCAACCAGAGTGTTTTCCTTTGAAAGCCAGAGAGGAAAGTACTCCTGAGAGGTTTGTACCTGGTGTATTTGTCAGCAACAGGTAATTTCCCAGAGGTGGGATGAGCAAAACCATACTTTCAGTCCATTATTTAAGCATCATCCTACAGTTTAGAAAACAATTTAATGAATGAATAAGACCTATTTGATAGCACAATTGGGTGACTATACTCAATAATAATTGTATATTTTTAAATAGCTTAAAGAGTATAATTGTATTGTTTGTAACTCAAAGGATAAATACTTGAGAGGCTGGATACCCCATTCCCCATGATGTGCTTATTTCACATTGCATGCCTGTATCAAAACATCTCATGTACCCCATACTCATGTACCTACTATGTACCCAGAAAAAATTTTAAAATAATTTTAAAAATTTAAAAAAAGAGGCCGGGCACAGTGGCTCACGCCTGTAATCCCAGCACTTTGGGAGGCCAAGGTGGGTGGATCACGAGGTCAGGAGATCGAGACCATCCTGGCTAACATGGTGAAACCTCATCTTTACTAAAAATACAAAAAAAAAATTAGCCGGGTGTGGTGGCGGGTGCCTGTAGTCCCAGCTACTTGGGAGGCTGAGGCAGGGGAATGGCATGAACCCAGGAGGCAGAGCTTGCAGTGAGCCAAGATTGCACCACTGCACTCCAGCCTGGGCGACAGAGCAAGACTCCGTCTCAAAAATAAATAAATAAATAAATAAATAAAAAGAATGGGCCAGGCACGGTGGCTCACGCCTGTAATGCCAGCACTTTGGGAGGCCGAGGCTAGTAGATCACGAGGTCAAGAGATCGAGACCATCCTGGTCAATATGGTGAAACCCTGTCTCTACTAAAAATACAAAAATTAGCTGGGCATGGTGGCGCACGCCTGTAGTCCCAGCTACTGGGGAGGCTGAGGCAGGAGAATAGCTTGAACCTGGGAGGCGGAGGTTGCAGTGAGCTGAGATCGCACCACTGCACTCCAGCCTGGCAACAGAGTGAGAATCCTTCTCAAAAAAAAAAAAAAAAGAATGAATGCTTTAATAAAAGAAAATAACCTAAGGACAATGGATGTCAGTGCCATGCCCACTGCTTATGACTGCTACGCACCAGCCAGTTTCCATGGGGCATGTTTTCGTGGTTGCTGCACTCACTCCCATTGTTCCCTTCAGATGTGAATACATGTCATAAAATGTCAGATGACTTCCTCCAGCTGACATGCTGACTCTGACTCAGCTCTGCCCTTCTCTTCATGTTCTTCACTGGCCATAAGTCCGAAGACATCCGGATGCTGTGGGATCCTCAATAGCTCTTGTGTCTTAGTCCTGTCCTTCCACCACATCTCAGAAGCCATGCCAATGACACAGCTGTGTCTGGAGGGGACGCTGTGCCTGCTGCCACCACTTGCCCTCAGCCCAGGGGTGGAATCAACACTGAGGATGACAAAGGGACAGATGGAAAGTCCTCCGTGACACTCACTATCAATCACATTGCATCTGGAGCTCGCCTTGTCTCTGGATTCCTGGTTACAGGGACAATAACTGTTCTTCTGGTGGAACCAGTTGAATCAGATGTTTATAAATGGCAGTCAAAAGTATCGACATGTCTAGGAAGGGCTGAAACTCTTGCAGTAACCCAGCCAATCATCTGTGATGTCATCTTGTCTGGCAGCCTGTTAAGCCATATCCATCTCTTATAGCTTGAAAAGCGACAACTGCTGGTGGCTACCAGATTTAACAAGAAAGCACAGAGGATGTCCAGTGAAATCTGAATTTCAGATAAACAATAAATAATTTTTACAGCATTACCATGTCCCACATATTGCATGAGACACACTGATATGAAAATACCACTGCTTGTTTATCTGAAATTTAATTTAACTGGGCATCCTGTATTTTATCTGACAACTCAACTGTAGGTAGGCCCCGGGGGAGACTTTTGAGGTGCCTGTGAGGGTGCATGGGTTCTGCCAATCCTGGGGTCCTGAAAACATATTTGTGTAGGACTCATTTGAAATTAAAGACCATTCTCTGGGGAAGCCATTTCCCTAGTAAGTGAAAGAGAACCCTGTGGTTCTCTTTCACTAGTGAGCCCTTCCCTAGTGGGCAAGGTAAGTCTTCTATTTTTATTGATTGATTGATTGATTGAGACAGTGTCTCACCCTGTCTCCCAGGCTGGAGTACAGTGGTGCAATCATGGTTCACTGCAGCCTCAACCTGCTGTGCTCAATCAATCCTCCCACCTTGGCCTCCTGAGTAGCTGGGACTACAGGTGCATGCCACCACACCCAGCTAATTTTTGTATTTTTTAACACAGTTTCACTATGTTGCCCAGGCTGGTCTCAAACTCTGGACTCAACCAAACCTTCTGCTTCAGCCTCTCAAAGTGCTGGGATTACAGGTATGAGTCTCAGGGCCCAGCTATTTTCTTTTCCCCTCTTCTTTGCACCTTGGCCTGTGGTTGGAGCACAACGTATCCTTTTTCTTTCTTCTTCCCTTTCTTCACAACTGACCCCCACCTCAGACTCCAGAGTATGCTGGGCTGTGGCTGCCTGACAGGTGGACCTTGTCCTCTGGGAGTGTCTGTTCTTTCTCATCAGCAGGGATGCTTCTCTCTCTGGTCCTGGAAAGTAGTGGGCAAAGGAAGCCTTTCAGGCAGCAGGTGGGGGTTGATTGCCCCGGAAGCCCTTGGTTTCTGGTGTCTGCTCTGGGATTCTGGCATCTAGTTCTGCTGACCCTCTTGGCTCAGGAGCTGATTGGATGCCCAGGACCTGCCTTAGGGTGTCACCAAAGAGGGACTGTTCCCTCTCCACATCCCACCCTTAATGGAAATGAAACAAATGTCTTTTCCCCTTAGTTGAGATCAGACTGGACTCTTAAGCAGCAGCCTTTCTTATTTAGGAAACAGGAAAATCAAAGCAAACACAGTAGTCCAAACATATAAATGGCTGTGTTTGCAGAGGCCACTTTCTGGTCCTAACCTTCTCTGTCATAGAGCAGATGCGAAGAATCCAGTCTTGAAGCTTTCCCATCCTTTCAACCTCTCTGGACCAGATAAGCAACTGAGATAGACTTGAGTGGTGCTGCCTGAGGCTGGCTGTGACTTTCACGTGCTCCCAACACCTGCTCCCACCTCCTACAGTACATTTCACTGCACCACCCCACCCTTGGGGACCCACTGGCTTCCCTCTCTGACCTTGAGGGGCTTGTCTCCCTGGTCACTCTCCCCTCCTATGCCTTCTTCCCCCTCCCAGGAGTCCCCACGGCTCTACTTCCATTTCCCTCTGTTCGGCTGTCCCTTCAGTGGAGACCTGAGTCTTTCCCAGGGGGTCCGGGGCTGCCTGCAGGTCGTGTAGCCTTGGAGGGCAGCCTCTGCCTTTCCCTGGATGTGTCTGCATCCCACAGCTTCCTGTGACAGCCAGTAAGGGACCCTTCTTCCCTTCTGTTTCTCTCTCCAGCCTCACGGTCCTTTGCCCCAGATACTAGACACCCACTTGTGTTTGCTGAGAAGTCTCTGGCCTTTGGTTCCTGCAAAGATAAAGATCTCGATGCCAGATTTCATTATCTTCAAAGAGCAGCAGTGACGTATGGCTTTATTTGGTTGCTAAACCATGTCAATTTCACTTCCCTGGGGTTATAATAGTAGAAAGAAGAGAAAGAGAAACCAGTTTGTCAACAAAGACAACCTGGGAGATTTTCCAGAGTTCCAATTCTCATTCGATGGCCTTTTATTGAACTTTTACATATGTGACCTAACTTATTCCTTCTACAACTTTTTAAAAGGATGACAAAAGGGGCATATTCATGTGTCATTACTCCCCACCCAACTCTGTCTTCATTATGGGGCCACCACCCTTATGTCTTTGTGATGGGCTGGAGTGGGCCTCTCTAAAATTTGTATCTTGAAGCCCTAACCCCCAGTATCTCAGAATGTGGCTGTACTTGGAGACAGGGCCTTTAAACAGGTCCATTAGGGTGGGCCCTAATCCAATCTGACTGTGTCCTCACCTCATGAGAAAAGGACATCCGGACACACAGAGACACCGGGGATGCTAAGGTGGAGAAGGGTGGTCATGTGGGGACACAGGGAGAAGACGCCATCTGCAAGCCAAGGAGAGTGGCCACAGGAGATACCAACACTGCTGACACCTGGATCTTGGACTCCCAGCCTTCAGAGCTGTGAGGAAATAAATTTCTGTAATTTAAGCCCCGCAGTCTATGGTACTTTGTTAAAGTAACCCTAGCAAACTACTCCAGTTTTTAAAATCGCTCATCAAGGTTATAGTCTTTCTGGTGTTGGGTACGGTGGATTCCTCTTCAAAGAAGAGTCAGCTTGTTCAGCTTCCTTGTTCTTTGTTCTCTATTTTCAAAGAGTAACTTCCTCGTTCTTTATGCCCCCTTGCCTCTAATTATGGTAAACAATCTTCCCATCAGTCCTAATCTATAACTCACATCTATTCCCTCGATTCCCCACTCTGCAGCTATCCTTCCTGCCTTTACTGCACCCTAAAATTGTAAGGGACAGCCTCTCCCTTCCTGCCTAGTTAGCCCTGTTCAATTTTAAACAGTAGCCAGTCAGGTCTCAGCTTAGATTGTGCAGTCCAACTCCAGCCAATGGGGAAAGGACACAGCTACAGAAGCTGCTGCATTAGGGATAAAAACTCCTGCCCCACCCTACTCAGTGTGCTCTTGTGATCATGTCTGGCGCCAGCTGCACCCTTCTGCAGAAGTAAATTTGCCTTGCTGAGAAAAAAATTTCTGTTTGAGTGCTGTTTCTTTTGCGGCACTGAAAACTTGTTTCAAACGCTGGCCTACTCTGAGGCTCCTGATGGTGGGTTGTGAGGGAAATTGAGAGAGGGTTGGGGTGACCAAGGGCAGCATTCCATGTGGGGCCATGCTCTCCTCCCCTAGAACCCTTGCCCTCCTTTCAGAGCCCCCATCTTGGTTGTTGCTGCCATACCCCAATCACAGAAAGGACTCATGGGAAGGAGGGAATGGAGACTCTAGAAGACACCCAAGGGCTGTCCTCTGACCAGTATCCCAGTGATGTGAGGTCTGACTTCCCAAATCTTATGAAGACTTTGCTTAAGACTGTTTTTAAAAAATCCTTATAGAAAATGGAAGAAACAAGGAAAATGGAGGAAATGAGGGGAAAACTCTAATCCAATAGTGGTAATATTACCTTCTATTTGTGAAATGCATTAGAGGTTACTGTTAGAAATAAATTTTCAGTGCTGCAAAAGAAATAGCACTCAAACATAAATTTAATTTCCTCAGCAAGACAAATTTTACTTCTGTAGAAGGGTGTAACTCATGGATGAGGCAATGGTGAGAGCACACCTGAACAAAGGAGGGGAAGGGGTTTTTACTCCTGATGCAGGTAGCCCCTACTGCTGTGTTGTTCCCCTATTGGCTAGGGTTGGACTTCACAGTCTAAGCTAATTCCAATTGGCTATTTTAAAGAGAGCAGGGGTATGAGTTGGAGTGGCAGGGTGAGTAGTTTGGCACAACAGGTGACTCAGGGTGACTCAGGATGACTCAGGTCAGAGCAGGTGACCAGAGGTGACTCAGGACAGAGCAGGTGACCAGGGGTGACTCAAGACAGAGCAGGTGATAGGGGCTGTGGTGGGGGGAGGGGTTGTTTACTGAAACTAGGGGCAAAGAGATAAAGAGAACAAGGAAGTTAAACTTTAAAATGAAGAACAAAGAACAGGGGAGCTGAACATACGGATACATTGGTTCCTTGGAGAGGATCTCAGAACTCATTGTACTTAACAATTTATAGGCTAAAACCTTTGAAGAGGAATTTATTATATCCTACATTACAAAGCAGTTAATACCGATGGTCCTTATTGGGCCTGTCTGGTGGATGGAGTAGGTATTATTTCCATTTCACAGATGAGGACGGTGAAGGTGGGCTTCTTGCCCAAAGCCATTCAAAGAGTAAAATGTGGAGACAGGACATAAATTCTGGTCCTGGAGCTGCACAATGTTCATGCTCTCCATTTTTTCCTGGAGCCTCTTCCTTGATGAAAACACTGAAATTCTTCTTCCACCACTTGGTGGAGGTGGGCTGGGTTCCCCACAGGTGTGTGGCACCGGGAACCCACCCTCTGTCCTCTCTGCTCCTTGGCTTTCCCCTCCTCCCCTTGAAGGACTGTGCTGTGATTTTGGCAGGTTGAAGGTAATAACACCCACTTTGGCAGCCCACAAGGCCTCTCTGCTGCAAAGCCAAATAGAAAGTCAAAGGTGGCTGTGTTTCTACCACCTCCAGGGTGCCTCCATTTAAAATTAAAGCTCAGCATGTTGTCTTTTAAAAATTCACAATTTATTATAAAGGGAGAAGAAAAGCTCTTGTCGTAGCGATTAAGTTTTCAGAAGGATCACCTTTTAGCCAGGCTGTAAAACTGTGGCCACTGGAAGGCTGGAGTATTTAAAGAATGTGAGCTGAAGTTGTTTTTCTTGAGTCCTTTTTTTCATTTGCACAGTGTTAAGACATTTGTCATGAGAGGGACATTTCAGAGCTCTCAGGTCAAGTGCAATAAACTGGTAAACAACAGCCTGCCATTGAAGTGCAGATTTTTCTATCTATGCTTAAGGGTTTTTTGCGTTGCCTGTCACCATCCCTGCTTCTTGTTGCTCTGGGCTTTCTGCTCTTCAGCTATGGCAGAAAACATAACCGGGTTGGGTTTTGGAAACTGGTCTGGCCTTGACTCTGAATTGTTGGCTCCCAGGGCCCCGACTGCCCAGGAAGCCTCTCCCTGAGACATGTGGAGCTAATGACTTCAAATATGGATTTAGAAGCCTCCGGGAGCAGCAGTGAGGTATTATTTGGTCTCTAAAACTACTTCTTGGTTAAGTGCTAGTTCCAGCCCTTCCAGGCCACATTTCCTGTAGGAAAACACAGAGAACCCCTGTCTTCTTCATGGACATGCTCCTCCCAGCACTGAGTGTCTTTGCAAATCAGCACTTTCTAAGGGTTTTGGGAAAATCTGTGAAGGCTCATGCTATGGCCAAAATAAATCAAATAGGGTAAATATTCACTCTTTGGAGTCTTCTATCCATTAGTTTGGGATGATAATTTAGGCTGGAGCGAGTTAGAAGCAAAAGGGGCAGCCTCTAAGGTGGTCCCCATGATCCTCCCTCCTGATAGTTTCACCTGAGTGTAATCCCCACCTCTTGAGTGTGTGTTGGGGAGTCCCTGTGACTTGCTTCTAACTGATGGAATATAGCAAGGGTGATGACTGTATGACTTCATTACATAACATATATAAGACTGTCATCCTAGCAAATCACTCTGACTCTTGTGCTGGGTTTGAGGAGGGAAGCTGCCACATTGTGGAGTGCCTATGGAGAGGGCCATGTGGCAGGGAACTGAGGGCAGCCTCCAGCTGGCAGTCAGCAAGACATCGGAAGCTCTCAGTCTTACAGCTACAGTGAAAGACAGTCTTCCAACAACCTGAGTGAGCCTGGAAGCAGCTGCTTCTCTCGTTGAGCCTCCAGATGAGAACACAGCCTGACCATCACCTTGATTGCAGCTGTGAGACCCTGAGGCAGAAGACTCAGTCCATATCCAGATTTTTGATTCCCAGAAACTGGGAGACAATACATGTGTGTTGTTCAAAGCTGCTAAATTTGTGGTAATTTGTTACATAGCAATTGATAATAAATACAAGGGGCATGCAGAATACATTAATAAGGAAACCCGCATCACAGGAGTGCTGTGCAGCTACCAGATAAGGAAAGCTATGTAAGCCTCTTTGAAAGCACCACTTGCGCCTAAGAATAGGCAACTATTTTGACTTCTTAGCCATCCTTTTAAGAAGATGCGGAAGAAATGCTTCAAAAAAATTATAGGGAAAAGCAGTGGATTTGTCACTTCCTGCATGTGTGCTCTTGTAGAAAAAGCAATCCCAACAAAGGTTTAGCAAGTGTTGAGACCACAGTTGTGGGAGTGAGCCGGCCACTGATGTGCACAGGAGGCCACTGTGGCTAGAGCAGAGTGGGGCAGGAGGACAGGGAAGGAGAGCAGGTCAGGGAGATGAAAGAGGCTTGAGGGGTTAAATAGGCCCTTGCAGTCACTATGAAGATTTTGCCTTTTGCTGGGTGGGCTGGGAGACTGTTCAAGGGTCTGAGGAGTGCTTGGGGGAATGATCTAACCCAACAGACTCTAGAACTACTTGTGCTCTCATCCTCATCTGTGAGTTGTTTCAGAGAAGGCAGATGCCTGGGGGGCAGAGACTTTGATTCATTTCTGGATCTCTCATGCTACCTAGCACAATGTCTGATATATTAGCTGCCCAGTAAGTGTTTGTTAAATTGAACAGACTGTGCAAACCATCCATATTGCTGTGAGATTTTTGACATTCTGAAGAACTGAAGCCCCAAACAGTCTCACATTGTTTAACTGGCATTAGAGCTATTGATATAACCAATGAAAGAAAAGGTAAAGCTGTGTTGATAAGTAGGACATTTCTGGGTTTTTAATCCTTCCCCAAAGTTCATGAAAAAGAAAAGCAGTGGGCAGATGTTACCACAGGTGGGTGACAGGCACCCCTTCCTCTGCCAGTGATGCTAAGGAAGATGGGATGGAATAAGACCTTTTTGCTTCTCCTGGTGTGTGTTGGGGGGGTGTCCCCTCCTGCAGGGACCTCGTGTGGCTTAGCCTATAGCTCCTGCTGCTTAAACTATGGCTGGTCTATTCATCAAGTTAAGCTTTTTTTTTTTTTTTTTTCAGAGAGTGTCTCGCTCTGTTGCCCCGGCTGGAGTGCACTGGCACGATCTCAGCTCACTGCAACCTCCGCCTCCTGGGTTCAAGCGATTCTCATGCCTCAGCCTCCTGAGTAGCTGGGATTACAGGTGCACACCACGCCTGGCTAATTTTTGTATTTTTAGTAGAGGCAGGGTTTCGCCATGTGGGCCAGGCTGGTACCGAACTCCTGACCTCAGGTGATCCGCTGCCTCAGCCTCCCAAAGTGCTGGGATTACAGAAGCGAGGATCAAGTTAAACTTGAGGCTCCCACTCTGCTGTTATCATGAATGCTTTGCTTCTTCCTCAGAAGAGTGAGGATCCAACGGAAACTCGGAAAACCAATAATTCTGTTGAATGGTATGAGCAGTTGGTTAGCTAAGATATGTGTGATGGTGAATTTTATGGGTCACCTTGGCCAGACCATGGTATCCAGATATCTGATCAAACAACAGTCTGCATGTTGCTGTGAAGGTAGTCATTAGATCTGAATAAAAATCAGTAGACTTTGAGTAAAGCAGATCACCCTCCATAATGTGAGCCTAACCCAACCCGAAAACCTCAGAGAGGGAAGAATGTCTGCTTCCAGACTGTCCTGGGACGGGGCTTAAGACTGCAATGTCAACTGCTGGTGAATGTCCCAGTCGGCCAGCCCATGCTGTGGATTACACACTTGCCAGCCCCCACAATGTTGCGGGACAATTCCTTAGGATTTTCTGTGTCTTTCTCACTCTCTCTCTCTGTATACATGCGTATGTGTGTATATATATGTACATACATATATGTAAAAAGGGACCCAGTTGGGTCCCTTTTACCTTCTTGGGCCCCCTTACCTGTGCTCCCGTGGTCTAGAGGATCAGGGAGCCCCAGCCCGACACAAAGAGCTCGGCCGCAACCACCCTCAAAATGGTAGCCCATGGGGCTTGTGTCAATCACTAAGTCGCATTGAAGTCCAAGGTGCTAGGGAGGTAACTGCCCACAAAAAACAACCACATTCTTTTTCTAAAAGCACAAGAATGGTGTTTCTCTTCATGCATCAACAGGGGTTAGCCTATTTTGCATGCTAGAAGATGATGCATCTTCTCAAATAGACTTCACAGAGAAGCCAATGCTTATAAAGCAAAGACTCAATGCTGATGGTTTTAATTAGTGCACAGCACAAAGCTCAGAATAGATGGGGAGCCACTGCCCAAATGCCCATCCAATTAGCGGCCTGGGGAGTCATCCGCCTTCTGAATTATGACAGGACATCACTTTGTGTGTGTGTGTGTGTGTGTGTGTGTGTGTGTGTGTGTGTGTGTGTGTGTGTGTGGTGGGGAGGGGGTGGGATGGGGAGGAGAGAGAGAAGATCACATGCTACAGTGGGGAGGGGTGGACAAGGACTGTGGGGGATGGGAGGAGCCAGTTGTTCCCGTCACTGTGACTCACTCAGAGGCTCCCTCCCTTCTGTTCCTTTCACCCCTAAACCAGCCAGGGGAAGACCTCTAGGGCAAGGGTGCAGATGTTCAGGGAAAGTGATCTGAGGGAGAAACCGGAGCTTTGCTTGCTTGCTTGACTGCTTGCTTCCTTCCTTCCTTCCTTCCTTCCTTCCTTCCTTCCTTCCTTCCTTCCTTCCCTCCCTCCCTCCCTCCCTCCCTCCCTCCCTCCCTCCTTCCTTCCCTCCCTCCCTCCCTCCCTCCCTCCCTCCCTCCCTCCCTCCCTCCTTCCCTCCCTCCCTCCCTCCCTCCCTCCTTCCCTCCCTCCCTCCCTCCCTCCCTCCTTCCCTCCCTCCCTCCCTCCCTCCCTCCTTCCTTCCTTCCTTCCTTCCTTCCTTCCTTCCTTCCTTCCTTCCTTCCTTAGTGCTTTCTCACTCTCAAGTCGTAGCTATTTCAAGTGAGCTTTTCAGCACGGTCCTGGGACCCCAGCAGCTGTTTCCTCTACTTCACAAACTAGGTCGGCCCCATTTCCGTCCAGCCAAATGCGCTGTCCCTTGTCACTGCCAACGACGGCAGGCTGCACAGGGCAGCGGGAGCCGGAGGCCTGCGTTCTGGTCCCCGAGCCCCCTGGCCTCCCATGACCCGGAGCTCTGCGCCGACGCTCACGTGGAACAGGCGCCGCGATCTCCCCGCGGGAAGGACCGCAGGCGCTTCTTCCTCCTCCAACGCCTGGGATGTCTCACAGGTGCCCAGTACAGCAATGCTCTGACTACCGCCAGGTGCCCACCGTCTCCCAGGAGTCCCCGGCGCCTCCCAGCAGCATCCCCAGCCATCTGGATGCCTGGTACCTGGTCTTCTCCTGCCTCCTTGCTCCCGCCTGGGCTGCTCTGGCCTGTGTGCCGGCGGGGGAAGAGCTCTGTTCCCGACACGAACTGAACACAGTTCAAAGCATGGCTGCCTGGGGAGTTTCATTTCTTACACAAAGTTGAATTAAAAGGTTGAATTTAATAAACCATCTCTTGGTTATAACCCCTTTCCTTGAGGCTTAGACCCCTGCATCCTGGATGCCTCTGCGTGCCTGCCCTTTGGGTTGTGCACTCAGGGTCCTGGGTCTTCCCAGAAGTGGGCAGTTCCTCATGGGCAGGACGCTTAATTTCCAGGGGGGTGTCAGCTCTGGAGCTGGGTCCTCAGGGATATCTTGATTTGTGATGCTACCAGGGCTCTACAGGACCTATGTTCTGCTGAACAGGGGGAAAGGACAGCAGAGCAGATACTGACCCTTGGGGCCATGGCTTTTGCACCTAGCAGCCGTGCAAGGGAGGTGATCAACTGATCAGTCCTCAGACCGTAAGTTGGCCATAGGCTGTCAGCAGTAGCTCTAGCTCCTTGGCAGAAGCGTGCTGTAAGCACATGGGAGCATAAATATATTTGCATGTGTGTCATGAAAATCTAGCCTGGTCCTCCTCTAGTATTTAGGTAATGAGTAAGTGAATGAGTAGAAATGATTAATGAATGAGGCTCTTATTTGTTTCTCGGTCTTAGCTTTCCTTGATTTCTTTAAGTACCTGTTATCTCCATCAGTTTCTCATCCAAGTGAACATTGCACAGTCCTTAATTTGGAAACCATTGTCTTACCTCCAAGAGGAATCCTATAATCAGAATCTTGGGATATATAAAATGAGGTTCCAGTATTCATGTATTAAGAATAAACTGTTCTCTATCCCCCTCTCCACTCCATGTTCCTCTCCACATTTGAGAAGCTGAATTATGCTTGTTTTACTAAGAAAATGGGAGGAGCACAGGAGTGGTTATCAGCATGAGAAACAAGGAGAGAGAAAGAATGGGTGTTTATCAGCACGTCAATGGTGTAAGATAAGTATCCAATTTCATTCTTTTGCATGTGAACATCCAGTTTTCTCAGCACTGTTTACTGATGAGACTGTCCTTTCCTCATTGTGTGTTCTTGGCACTTCTTCCTTGTGTAAGACCACCCTCTCATCTGCAGGGAAATATCTTAAAGTCAGCAGTACTGCTGTAGTGCATTCAGTAGCTCACTCTTGCATAGACACGCAGAGGTGTGGGTGGGGAGAGCACAAGGCTAAAACCATTGAGGAGGCAAAGAGCATGACTGGATTCACTGACACTGTGAGTGTGCATGCACACGTTGGTGTGCACTGTGTGTCTCTAGGACTTGCTTGTTGACATCCAACCTGCCTGCTGCTTCTCTGTGAGATAGGTTAGGTTGCCTAATTATCAGCTGCAGCAGATCAAGGGGTACTTGAATAAATTTCATGCAAATTCCAAGCGTTTCTCAGCATGTTCTGGATCCATGAATTCCCAGGACTCTAAGTGAAGCAGAGACAGTGTGGCGGTGAGGCACTGACCTGAGCGAACAGAGGGCAGGGCTGGAGAAAACACATGGGCTGGGAAAAGCTGCACTTAAGGCAAACTGGGTATGTGCAAAGGAGCACCTCTCCTTGCACTGACTGCATGCAGGGCTCTCTCCGGCATGGGCTATCTGCCTTAAGACAGGGGCCTGACTCCAAGAGGAAGAGTGCCTTCCCTTCTTCCCTGTCCCTTATGGTCATCTGTAAAATGGCAATGTGCATTCCCTCCCTGATGGGAGGGGATCCAAGTCTCTGAGCACTCCTGAACTCAACGTGGGGAGACACCTATAAAAGTCTGTTTTATTTTATGTCTCCTTATTTTTATTATGTAATCAAATTTCCTTATATCTGCCTTTATCTCTCTATATTACAGGCCTAAGACAAAGCTCACATCTTTTCCTATCTCCCTTCTGTCGATCACTATTCAATCCATTCCATGTCCTACTTCCTGCAGGCCCCAGCTCTCTGACTGTCAAAGTCCTCAACCAAGCCAGTGGTAGACACAGCCTAGGGCCGTACGAGTTATCCTCAGGCTGCAGAGCACAGAGGGAAAGGGCCTGCTCAAGAGGCAGCATCTGGAAGAAGCTAAATCAAATGCTGAACACACTGCCCTTGTAGAGGGGCTAAGCAGAGAGAGAGATTGAAGGGATGAGCTGACAAGACAGAAACCACAGAAACCAGACGAGAGAGATTTCAAAGCAAAGGCCTGGTAACGAAATCTAAGAAACTCTCCGTGTCAAGAAAATATGTCTAACAGTTGAGTATCATGAATGAGCTAGTCAGAGAAGATCATCCCTGCTGCACGCCTAGGGGATTACCCATCCAGGGAAAAAAAGCACCTAACCGGGGGAAATGCAGCATGCCTGTTATGGACTGAATGTTTACATTCTCCCCAAATTCGTACTTTGAAGCCCTAATTCTTAATGTGATGGTGTTTGGAGATGAGGTGTTTGGGAGGTAATTAAGGTTAAATGAGGTTGTGAGGGTGGGGCCATAACCGGGTAGGGCTGTGCCCTTATAAGAAGATGAAGAAGTGCCAAGAACACGCTGTGGCTAAAGGATGTCTCTTCAATAAATGGTGCCGAGAAAAACTGAATATTCACATGAAAAAGAATAAAATTGGACCTGTATTTTACACCACACATGAAAATCAACTCTAAATGAGTTAAAGACTGATATGTGAAACTATAAAAATCATAGAAGAAACCATAGGGAAAGCTCTTTGACAATGGCCTTAGCAATGATTTTTTTTGATATCACATGAAAAGAACAGGCAACAAAAGCAAAAGAAAACAAATATGACTATATCAAACTTAAAAAACCTCATGAACATCAAAGGAGACCATCCACAAAATGAAAATGCATCCTGCGGACCGGGAGAAAATATTTGTGAACCCTATATCCAATAAGGGGTTAATATCCAAAATATGTAAGGAACTCATACACCTCAATAGCAAAAAAAAACAAAAAACAAAAAACAAAAATCAATTAGAAAATGGACAACGTGGCTTGGTACGGTGGCTGACGCCTGTAGTGCCAGCACTTTGGGAGGCCAAGGCGGGAGAATCACTTAAGCCTAGAAGTTGGAGAGCAGCCTGGGCAACATGGCAAAACCCTGTCACTACAAAAAATAAAAAATTAGCTGGGCATGGTGGCACATGCCTGTAGTCCTCTGTGGAGCTGTCCCTTTAAGCACAGGTCAGTGATCGGTGAAAGAAACTGGTCTGAGGAGCTGCTGGTCTAGGGGCTCAGGGTGAAGCTACAGAAAAAATGGACCTCCTCTTGACTCATGCATGCCCTCCTGGACCTTTGGCCCTCTTCCTGAGCCCTGGAAGGCTTTCCCCTATTTCCAGGACCTGTGAATCAACAGAGCTGCAGAACCAGGAATTCAGAGGGCTTCATTCGCAGCCCCCTGGCCATTTTTAGGGGCCTCTCACTGAGTGCAGTGAGTAGATGGTCAACATTCCCACTCGTTTCTCAGGGAGGTGATATTTCAGTGCTACCCACAGGTGACCAAGGTGAGGCCCAGGCTGTGTGTTGGGTGCCTGGCTGCTGATCCATGTTAGTGAGAATCATGGGCTTCCTGTCACAAGGACTGTGCTGCTGTCAATCTCTCTAACACCCAAAGTCATCATTGTAAAGGAAAAAATCACGCATCGAGAAAGAGCACATAAATAGTTTGAGAAGACCATCTGTGCCATCCTGGCTGCCTAGGAGGCTTAATGCGGTGTTTATTGAAACAAACATCTGCTGGGCATAACCTTTCCTCGACAGACAAGGGGCAGGGGAGAGGGAAGGCAAAGCTTAGGAATAACTCCATTATCTCAGCTCTAATAGAGGAAAATATGTACAGGAGGAAAGGTCAACTTGTTGAAAGAAGCAGCTTTCAATATTAGTTTTCTTCTTTGCTCTTTTCCTAATATTTGACTTTTATTGTTGACTTAAAACCTTTTTTTTCCACAAGAACTTCGCAGCATACGTTTCTAAATCATAGCTAGTTAATAAAATTTCGACCTTATCAGGCATTGAAAATGCCATTTCAAAAATCTAGCCAAGTGATATGCACAGCATATGCACATATTTATTTTATTTGCCATATTCAGTGAATGATGATGTATCAGGCACTTTAGATGCATTATTTTTTTTAAGCCTCCAAATAACCACGTGAGTTGGTGCTTTTCATATCTCTATTTTACAGATGAGAGAACATAGGGACAGAGGAATAGAGTAACTTGTCCAAGGTAATTGGTGGGCACTTAGATAAGAAATACAGACTGTACTCAGTGCCTTACCTGCCCTGGCTATGAAGGAGTATATGACCTACCTCATTCCTGCTGCTGCCTCCTTTTGTGTGACTTACAGGACTGGGGTCCCTGAACTGCCTATTAGAGGTGGAGTTCAATGCCTTTTCTCATTCTCTGTTTTCTACTTCCCCCTATCCCTTTTTCCTCTCCTTTCTGATTGCAACAGAAACACTTACTTATAAGTATCTACTAGTCAATCATTCCTAAAATGTCAGAAATTATTAACAGCCGAACACAATTTGGTCCCAGTCATCATGGGTTCCCAGTTCCATGAGAGGGATGGATAGGGTAGCAGATAATGACCACAGAGTTTGATGAATGCTCTAAGAGAAGAATGCACAAGAACTATGGAAAGCTATGGGGGCACAGGGGCAGAACCCAATGGGAGGCAGCAAATAATAGTTTAAGAGATTATCTTAAAGCAGAATCAGGAGGAGTCCAAGTTTTTCAGGAAATACGGACTAAACCATGTCCCTCCAAAATTCATATGTTGAAGCCCTTACCAGTGTGATGATTTGGAGATGAGACCTTCTGGTGGTAATGAGAGTTAGATAAAGTCGTGAGGTAGGTCTTTATATTAGTGGCTTTATAAGAAGAGAAATAGTAAGAGATCTTCTCTCTCCACCATTTAGGACACAGTCAGTAAGTGGCTGTCTGCAAGTCAGGAAGAGAACCCTCACCAGAAGCTGAATTGGCTGGCACCTTGATTTTGGACTTGCCAGCCTCCAGAACTGTGAAAAACATGCCAACATGCTTGGCTAATTTTTTAAAAAAATTTTATGGAGATAAGATATTGCTATGTCACCCAGGTTGGTCTCAAACTCCTAGCCTCAAGTGGTCCTCTTGCCTTGGCCTCCTAAAGTGCTGGGATTACAGATGTGAGTCACTGTGCTTGGCCAGTTTCCATTTAAAAATCCTCCCTTTGGCTCTTTTGGAGAATGGACAGAAGCGGGCACAAGTGGATGCCCAGTCAGAACCTGGGCTCCCAAACTTGGCTGCAGATTGAAACCCCTTGGAGTGTGTAAGATAATACTGATGTCTCAGTTTCCCCTATTCCCAGGGATTCTGATTTAATTGGTCTGGGTGTGGCCTGGAATTTGTAAAAGCTTCTCATGTGATTCTAATGGGCAGCAGTTTGTGTATCATTGAATCCAGAAGGTTAAAGATGTGATCTAGTAGCAATCTGGTGGTGCTGTGCACTAATGCTGTGGCCATGAGACGCTAAGTCATGCACAGATATGTGAGATACATTTTAAAGGCAGAAATAGCAGCTTTAAAGGCACTTTGGTCATGAGTGTCAGAGAAGCAGGAGGTACTAAAGATTACTCAGAAGTGAGGGCTGAGCTACAGATAGACATTTGGGGGGCATCAATATTTGGATTGGTATTTAAAGCCTAAGGAATAGAAGCAATCACATGGAAAAGAAAATTTAGAGGGAAGAAGGTGGCAGGGATGGAGCCCTGAGGGCCGGTAGTGGAGGATTTGCCTGCATAAGAGACTGAGAAAGAGAGGGCAGGAGGCAGAGGGCAGGAGGCAGAGGGCATCACAGAGGGAAAGCAGTGTGTGATCTCAGTGATGGAGGCAAGCCTGGGAGAGAAGTGTGAAGTGTGGGTCAGAGGTGAGGAGAAAGGGTTAAGAGGTTGATGAAGGTTGTTGGCCTCTTTAGGTGTGAGTAGGGCCAGAAGCCAGAACAGAGTGTGATCAAGGATGCATGGAAGCTGGAAAAAGTGGAGGCAAAGTGTGTAGAAAATTATTTCAACAAGTCAGGCTATAAAAAGGAACAAGGAGATGAAGCAGTGGCTGAAGGGGGATGTGGAATTGGGGGAGGGTCTTATAGGTTGGGAGGTACAAAGTGGTGCTGTGTACTGATGAAAATGCACCAGCAGCTGAGAGAGAGACGAGAGAGAGAATCATCCTTGTCATCAGCATGATCATCACCAGGGAAGGAAAGTCCCTGTAACAGTGAAACAGCAAAAGAACTAACATAACTAGCTCCATTTTTGTTTAAGGATCCTTTACCCATCCCTGCACATAGGCTGGGGTAATTTTACGGTACTGAGATGATATGCAAAACAGCAATCATGTAGTTTTAAAAACTAATTCTAGGATTAAAGGAGAAGTCTGCAAACAACTATGTTTGGTTAAAGATTTATTGGAGCGTTGTGACCTGACCAAAGACAAAGAAATTCCCAACTTCTTCAGACCCTTGCTGGTGCAGAGTTGTCTACAATCATCAGTTACATCTTGATACCAAGGCCCTCCTGTTCCTCCTGACCTGAACATTAAAAAAAGCCTGGAATTTGTACTGACTTGAGACAGTATTTTAGGACACTAACCCACCATCTTCTCAGTTTGCTGGTTCTCCAATAAACATGATTTTCCTCCCAACTCTTGTCTCTCAACGTTTGGTTTTCAACCTGGATTTGGTTACATCCTTATGAAGACCTGGCCCTGAGCCATGACAGGGACTGGCCATTGCTAGGAGAAGCAATGCCCCCTTCATTTTGTCAGGAAGAAGAAATAAGAAAGGGACAGGCCGGGGGAGCTTTGTAAATTAGCTATGAAACTGCCTTTGGAAAATTATGACTGAGACAGTGAAAGAGATCTAATGTAACCGACTCCATCTTGGTTCTAAACTTTTTAAGTTGTCCTTGCTCCTTCCTGGACGTATGCTGAACTAACTTTGGGAGGAACTTAGTTTATAGTTTAAAATAAAGACGATAACAGCCTTTACCCAAAACAAACCTCCTTCTTGCCTGGGGACTAGACTGCCTTTGTAGGACCAAAAAATGAGCCACAAGATTATAAATTATGGTTTAGGTGTTATGTAGCTGGAGACTACAAGAGTCTGACCCTCCCTCAACTGCTCCTAAGATCAGTGCTTGAGATATTTTCTAGACCCTGCACTTGATGGATCAACTTGCACCACCCAGATTGATAAACTGGCTCATCTGATCTTGTGGCCCCCATCCAGGAACTGACTCAGCACAAGAGGACAGCCTCAGCTTCCCCTGATTTCACCTCTGACCTGACCAATCAGCACTCCTGGCTTCACTGGTTTCCCCCCATCTACTAAGTTGTCCTTAAAAACTCTGATGCCTGAATGCTCTGGGAGATTAATTTGAGTAATAACAAAACTCTGGTCTCCTGCACAGCCGGCTCTGTGTGAATCACTCTTTCTCTTTGCAATTCACCTGTCTTGGGAAATAGGCTCTGTCTAGGCAGCGGGCAAGGTGAACCCATTGGGCGGTTACAGTTATGGGGAAATGAGAGTGCTAAACTGATAGATTTCATTTTCTCAAGTAAGTATAATTAAGCAGCTGGAGTCTCAAGTGAAGGGCCAGGTAGGGGTTGGGGATGAGGAGGAGAGGTGGGAGGTTTGAGGAGTTTAGAGAAGGTGTGAGGTTGCCATTGGATAGAGAAGAAGAACATACTTATTAGAGAGTGTTGTGAGTTAGGGGCAGTGTTGTGTGTCCATTGGAAGGTGACAATGATCCATTTATAGTGACTCCTAAGGTGTGTCTTTCGTTTCCATTGCCAAGGCTTAGAGGCACAGTTGCAGGCACAGAGAAAGGAGATGGTGGGCTTCATCCTGGCCTGGGGATTTGCAGGTCTTTAGTGATTTCACAAGAAAAGTCTTAATAAAGAGGGAGGGAAGAGGCTGAATTGTGGGTGGAGATGTCAGCAGGAGGTGTGGGGACCTGGAGTTGGGCTGCTCCATCTCCCTTGGAAAGAACCTGGCTGACAGCCTCCAGCTACCACACCTTTGATTCCTTCCTGAACCCTTAACAAGAGCCTGCTCTCCCAGGCTGCTCCCAGCCAATGACTGTGGGTATTGAGGTAATGGTGGGGGTACTGGATTTACTTTGGATTTTTAAAATAATATTTGTATTAATTTCCCATTGCTATATAAAAAATAATACTACAAACAGTTACTTAAAACAATACACGCTTACTATTTCACAGTGTCCATGGGTCAGGAGTCTAGGCACACTTAACTGGGGGTCTCACAAAGCTGCAGTCCAGGGAATGGCTGGGGCTGGGGTCTCATCTGAGGCTCAGGGTCCTCTTCCAAGCACAGTTGTTTGCAGAATTCAGTTCAGTGCAGCTGTAGAGCTCACAGAAGCTTGCTTCTTGAAGGCCAGCAGGAGAAGAGTCTGTTATCTCTGTACCAGCTTCAAAAGGCCCACCAGGATAAACTCCCTTTTGATTAAAGTCAACTGATTAGAGACTTCATTACAAAATCTCTTCAACCTTGCCAGATAACATAGCCTAATCACTGGAGTGACACCAATCATGTTTAAGACCACCCAAAACTCAAGTGGAATGACACAGCCATGCTCACCGGGAGAACGGCAGGCTCGGCCGTGGTAGAATCCCAGCTCCCAAGGCATTCATAACTGGGGAAGTGAAATAAAGTACTTCTTTTTCTTTTCTGATTGCAAAAGGAACATGAATTCATAGGGAAGAATCTAGAATCTGTAGAGATGTACAAAGAAAGAAATTAAAATCCACTCATAATATCACACTCCTCCCCCTAAATATAAACACCATTATAATTCTGATTTATTTCTTTTTATATAATGGGATCATCATTTAGAATTTTTTTAAAAAAATTTGCCATTAGATTAAATGTTCTTTGAGAAGAATATGAATATGGCTCCCAGCACTCCATTGTGTGAATATACAGCGGTTTGATTTATTTACTTTCTCTTTTACACTTTGGTTGCTTCCATTTTTAGCTACTTGCAGATAATGTTGATGAATTTACTCCAGCACATTTAAGTGCTTGTTCAGAGCTCACTATTCACTCAAAGCTTTAGGGGCAGAGACACTTAAAGTGATAGGGTCAGATGACAGTAAAAAAAATCAATCAGAAATGAAAAGCATCCCCAACCTGAACAAGTTATGTGAAAAATCAAATTAGTTTTTATTTGAACACAATTTTTCACACAAGTATTTATCGAGGAAAGTGAGACACCCCTACAGGGCTCTGGCTTAGGGCTTCTTGAGAATGAAGATGGCATTTGTTTCAGGTTACCCAGACTCACACTATCACGGCCTGGTGCAAGGGTTTGATTATGCCATCAATATAGTTTCACAACAGCTCCTGGAACAAACGTTTGAAATGAAAGGAAAGGGATGAGATAAAAGTGAAGTTGCACCAGGAATGGGCAGGAAGGCAGAGTTGGAGGATGGGGGAAAGAGGGTTCATGATGGAAGAGAAAAGGAAAAATTCCCTTTGCTGGGAGATTTGGTGGCTGAGCAAACTGTCCTGGGCTGGCATAAAACCTGCCTGTAGTAAGAAGCTCAATAAAGGGATTGAAAACCCATTGATCTTTGTGGGCTTGGGTTTCGCTTTGGTGGTTGGCTTACTGCTTCTTTTCTCCATGTTAAACACTTGGCACTTTGTGAATAGTGGTGACTCCAGGCCACACGAAGGCCTGTCATTCGGTGCTGTGTTTGGCGCACCATGGCTTGATCTTGGATCCTGTCCGAGGCGTTGGTTCCTGACAGTGCTGCCTGGGCCTTGTGCCTGAGCTCACTGTTTAGCTTTATTGTAGAATGGGAGCTCTGGGAAGGCAGCACACTGTACTTTTGCAATTTTCTAGGAGTGGACGTATGTGTGTTGTAGTGTAGAACATGGATGTGCAAGAGCTAGAATGCGGGGCCAGATATAACTGAGTTGCATCCAAGGAATCCCTGCAGTTGAGCCACTGGGAAATGCTAGAGGAGCTGGACCTTGGCACATTGATACCTAACACTCTGGGCAGCACACCCCTGTTCTCTTTCCAGGTATGATGGGAGCCATTTCTCCCCGAGCCTTTTGCTGTGCTGTGTCTCTCCTGGGAGCAAATTGCTGCTCCCCTTTAAGTGGGTGTGGCCTTCTTGTTTCCCCTGCTGTCTCTGTCTCTCTGTCTCTCTCCCCTCCCCTAAAAAGCTCTCTCTAGAGTAGTTATGAGCTGGGCAGAGCCAATTCACTTGCTAATTCGTGCCCAAGGCATCCAGCAAAGGAAGTCTTGCTTTTTCTTTTCCCTTTTGTAGTGATGGTGAGGACCCTAAGCTGGGTAAGGCAAGTGTGAATGTGAGTTTTGGGAAGGGTGACTCACTGGTGGTCTGTCCTCTACAAATCTCCAGGAAGTAGCTTTGCTCCTAGGACTTCAACAATCCTGTGCTTCTCATCTTTCAACCCTCACAGGACCAAGCATAAGCAAAACCAGTGGTTCTCAATCAGGGATGATTTTGCCTCTCAGGGGGCGTTTGGCAATGTCTGGAGACATTTTTGATGGTCAGTTTTGATAGTTTGATGTGGGGTGGGGAATGTGTGCTCCTGGCATCTAATGGGCACAGGCCAGGGAAACTGCTGGGCATCCTACTATTATAAATAAATTTTTGATACCACCAAAGAAATAGCACTCAAACATAATTTTCTCAGCAAGGCAATTTTTACTTCTATAGAAGGGTGTGACTTGCAGATGGAGCAGTGGCGAGAGCACACCTGAACAGGGGAAGGGAAGGGGTTCTTATTCCTGACACAGGTAGCCCCTACTGCTGTGTCATTCCCCTATTGGCTAGGGTTGGACCGCACAGTCTAAGCTAATTGCGATTGGCTATTTTAAAGAGAGCAGGGGTACGAGCTGGAGTGGTAGGGTGAGTAGTTTGGGGGGAAGGGTGGTTACAGAACAGGTGACTCAGGATGATTCAGGTCAGAGCAGGTGACCGGGGTGACTCAGGACGGAGAAGGTGACCAGGGGAACAGATGTGAACTACTAATTAGAACTGGCAGGAAACTTGTTTACTGAAACTAGAGGCAAGGAGGCGAAGAGAACCAGGAAGTTAAACTGTAAAATGGAGAACAAAGAATAAGAGAGCTGAACATACTAACCTACTGATTCTTTGAAGAGAAACCTGGAGTTCGCTCTATTTAACACAACGAAGCACAGTGTTATAGGAGTTATTAAGAAATTATTTTAGGCAGATAGAGAGGAAAAGGGGTCCTTGGAAAGTTGTTTCTTTTAAAGCAGCTCCAGAAACATTTCTCATCTAGCAGGAAAGCCCTGCCTCTAGGAGCCAGGCTGGCAACCTTTGATATGCAAATGCCAACCATTAGAAACTGGGTCCACCCGAACATGGTGATTCCTTCCATCTTCTTCTTGCCCTTGCCCCAACATGTGCCAGGCAACATGGCCGCCCTCACATATCCCCGTGTGTAGAATGTCCTGGTGCCCTGCATTTGCATATTAAAAGGCTAGGGTGGGAGGGCCAGTTTTTTCGCAGGCTACGTGAATGACATGCCTGGTCAAACCAATCCCCCGAGCCCTATGCAAATCAGACACCGCCTTCTCCAGCCTCCTCATATAAGCAGTCCCTGTGCTGTTGCACCTGGGGTGTCCTCTGTCAGCTTTGGAGCCCCCCTCCCTCTGTCTCTGTACAGGGAAGCTTCTTCCTTCTTTCTTCTTCCTTCTTTCTTGCCTATTAAACTCTCTGCTCCTTAAAACCACTTCATGTGTGTCCATGTCATTTTATCAAAGTTGCATGAGACAAGAGTCCTGGTGTTCCTCCACTCAGCAGAGCCCTATCAACAGGACAGCCCCTCCCTCAACCAGTAATTATTCTGCCCAAAATGTCAATAGTGCCAAGGCTGGAAAATCCTGATATAGACCAAAGTATTACCGCTATGACCCAGAAGCCTGGGTTCTGGGTTTATAGGAGAGATACTAAAGTTTGCATGGGAGCCGTTTGCCTGAACTCTGTTTAAGGCAAGAACTATGCCCTGCTTTTCCACACTTTCCCTAAAGCGAGGTCAGTGGAAACAATTCAAATATCCCCAATCCGAGAGAAAAGAAACAAATAAATGTCCACATCTATTTGGCCCGGGGTTTAACCTTCTTGGAAACACATACTCATTTACGTAACAATGAGGTGCGGGGGGAAAAACGGCCTGGCATGGCCTCACCAAGAAAGTCGTTTGGGAAAGAGTGCTAAACTGGCAAAACGAATCTCCTCCCTATCCTTCGGATGCCTGCACCTTGCCGGTGTTCAGCAACGCCTTCTGAACGCACATCTGAGCCAGTGAGTTGGTCAAAGAGTAACTGGGTGGGAGGCCTGCCCTTTCCCGGCTAGAGTTTGAACCTATTTAACTCCTTGTATGCTCAGTTTTCTTTTATTTTTTTATTATTATTATTATTATTTTTATTATTATTATAAGTTTAGTCCTTTGGGTATATACCCAGTAACGGGATGGCTGGGTCAAATGGTATTTCTAGTTCTAGATCCCTGAGGAATCGCCACACTGACTTCCACAATGGTTGAACTAGTTTACAGTCCCATCAACAGTGTAAAAGTGTTCCTATTTCTCCACATCCTCTCCAGCACCTGTTGTTTCCTGACTTTTTAATGATTGCCATTCTAACTGGTGTGAGATGGTATCTCATTGTGGTTTTGATTTGCATTTCTCTGATGGCCAGTGATGGTGAGCATTTTTTCATGTGTTTTTTGGCTGCATAAATGTCTTCTTTTGAGAAGTGTCTGTTCATGTCCTTCGCCCACTTTTTGATGGGGTTGTTTGTTTTTTTCTTGTAAATTTGTTTGAGTTCATTGTAGATTCTGGATATTAGCCCTTTGTCAGATGAGTAGGTTGCAAAAATTTTCTCCCATTTTGTAGGTTGCCTGTTCACTCTGATGGTAGTTTCTTTTGCTGTGCAGAAGCTCTTTAGTTTAATTAGATCCCATTTGTCAATTTTGGCTTTTGTCTGTAACAAGAGGACGGTGACATCTGCATGGGATAATTCAAAGGATTGTTTGTTGGTATTATTTTGAGGGGGCATATTTTAACACCCGACTTTATATGAGCAAGTAACAAAGTTTGAAATGTGCTTTTGAAAGCTGGTATATATGAGGATACATTTTGGAAGATAGGTGCAGAGGAACAGTACACTTGGGGTACTGAGGATGCTCTGAGGCCTGGGTACTCAAATTGTGATCTGCGAATAGACCAGCTGCATGGCAACTCCTGAGAGCAAGTCAGAAATGCAGAATCTCGGCCTCACCTCGAGCCCACTGAGTCAGAATCTGCATTCTAACATGATTCCCGTGGGATTCCTGTGGAGGTCTAAAGTCTGAGAAGATACCATACCTACATCTTCTGAGCTTATTTACACTTTGTTATTCAGACAGATGGCGTCCCTTTGGGTAGAGTGTGCTAAATTAGTTTTATGGACTGATGCTTTGGGTACCATTTTTTCTTCATTACAGACAGTGCCTCCCAGATCAGTTGTGAGGGAGAGTGTCTCGAATTACCAAGTCATAAATTTAATATCGGACACCATCTTCCCTTATACCCGGAACCTACAACAAATATCTTCTAGTGTTTCCAAACACAGTAACACTTTAATGTGATATCTGGGGTTTAAAGAACCCTAAGTCAGAAGATGGGCTTTATGAATCCCCTGAAACTGTCATGTAAAATCGTGTGTGTGTTGCATTACCAGAGGAAACAATCTATTGCTATCACCACATGCCTAAAGTGGCCTTTATTCCAAATATTGAGAACCATTGACATGAGTTCATTTGCTTGTCAAATATTCATTGAGTGCCTCCTACGTGCCAGCACTGTGTTACTACAGATGAAGAGAGCTATAAGGTGGAGAATCATTGATGGTGAATCATTGATTAAAACTTAAAAAAAAACAAAACAAAACTAGGAAAGAATCTGAAGAGGGAAACATAAAATGAATCAAGACACACTGAAGAAAACAATTGAAAAATGTAAAAAGCCTAAAAATTTTTTTTCTTTCATATTGCTGGACGCTTTTATTTGCACAGACACAAAATTGAAACTATACTATAGAAATGGAAACAAAGGCTGGTCACAGTGGCTCACGCCTATAATCCCAGCACTTTAGGAGGCCGAGGCGGGTGAATCACCTGAAGGTCAGGAGTTCAAGACCAGCCTGGCCAACATGGTGAAACCCTGTCTCTACTTAAAATATAAAAAATTAGCCGGGCTTGGCGGCGCATGCCTGTAATCCCAGCTACTTGGGAGGCTGAGGCAGGAGAATCACTTGAATCCAGGAGGCGGAGGTTGCAGTGAGCCAAGATCACACCATTGTACTCCAACCTGGGCAACAAGAGTGAAACTTCATCTCAAAAAAAAAAAAAAAAGAAAGAAAGAAATGGAAACAAAGTAGAGGAAAAGTTATGGTGATGGATGTTTAGATTAGATAGTTTTTATTAATAGGTAATAAAAATCTCTAAGCTGCTGATTCTGAAAATATAATCTAATTTGTTCCCTCAAAAAGTGTTTTTTAATTTTATTATTAGGTGGGTTAATCGTCTGTGTATCATACAACTTGTAATTTGTGTTTTTGGAGTGATATTGAATTAAAAGCTTGGCTTTCACCGAGGTAGAAATACAGTCATCTCTCCAACACCAATGAATTACTAGGAGGGCTTCCATCCTGACCTTCTTCACCTTAAATCCTTTTGCTTGTCTTCATGTTACAGGTGTGCAATTCGCTTCCTACCCCAGCCCTGACCCTGAGATGCAGCATGGAGGGAGTAGAGGGGTGGGGTTTGGGAAGTCACTTCCAGTCATCGTGGGACCTTTATGGAAACCTGGGCTCCACTCCACAGGATGAGTCTCAACTGGAACCCCTGCCCATTGGGCTCACTGTTCCAACCTAAAGGGCAGGCTTTCCACTACTCTTTGGGACTTGTAGTTTGTGGTTTTTTTTCACATGCACATCATCTTACTTACAGTTCCCCAAGAATAAAAGCTTTCCATCTCAATTCTGGGCACTCTAAGTTTACCTGTATTTCCTTTTCACTTTAAACAAAGGTAGTCATAGGAGCCGGTCATTTCCCATGACTCAGGGAATTGAGTTCATGTTGCTTGCCTTGTGAGTGCTTACAGCCTGTATGTCATAGCATTTAGAAATGTCACTGAACCTAGGTTCGGCTGCTCGCTCCTTGAGAGCCAAACTGGAGACACAAGAGTTGGTCAGAGGAGAAGTAGGTTTATGAGGAGCTGGCAACCTGAGGAGATGGTGGGCTAGTGTCACAAAGACCATCTCAAATTTCTCAGGCTGGCCAGGGGTGTTATGCGAGGGGGAGTCCGGGGGAATTATGTACAAGAGCTGAATATATGCTGGTCAGTCTGTCTAGTCTCAATGACTATCTTGAATAATGGGCCACCTGGTGGTCTGGCTGGCATTAGCTTGATTGCAACAGGAATACAGATGAACTGCTCAGCCTTCTTTCCAGAGTGGGATGTTCTGCAACCTGGATTCCACGCTTAGCGTTTCAGGTCAGTCCCTGCAGTTCTTTAAGCAAAGCACGTGAGTTAAGCATCATCAAAAACCTAGCATAGAAAGAAGGGGGATAAAAGGAAAAAAAAGGAAAATAATTGTTTTTCCAGATGAGGTGGTAGTTTCTGTTACAGAAAGAGCCCAAAGTTTATAGATAGAATCCAAATGTCTCATGTTATAGGCGAGGAAACTGGTTCTGAGAAGTCAAACTTGAAAACAGCAGAACAAAAACTAGAACCGTTTTTCCCAACTTACCTTCAGGCGCTCTCTTCACATCACAAAATTTCTGGAAACATCGACATCTCCTTTCCCTGTGTCCTTTCTGGACATGGTTTGATGGCTCCTAACAGTGCCAGGCACACAGCCAGTGTTCACTTCCTTCTTGTGTAAACAATCAGACTCAGCCTCTCTCTGAACAACCACTTAATCCGAAGAAAGGAAGCCAACGTGCCCACAGGTCATTTTCTTAGCTGACTGAAGACTGGAGGGTGGATCCCAGAGCAGCAAAGACGTATTCAATGTAGACCTAAGAGAAAGAGGAAAAGGGATGTCATGGCTCATTGTGCCTGAGAGACTCCATGTCCTCCCATGTGACCAGGGTTCCACTTTTCCAGATAGCACCTTGCTCAAAGATTTCTCCAGTGCCAGGAAAACTGCACTGCTCAAGTTTTCCCACCGTAACAAAAAGGTCATCTCATAAAGAATCTATTTGGTCACTAAGGGCCACACAGCAGGTTATTTCCTAATATTCATTGTCCCTTTCTTCTATAGAAATAGAATCTTTAGACCAGGCGCAGTGGCTCACGCCTGTAATCCCAGCACTTTGGGAGGCAGAGGCAGGCGGATCACCTGAGGTCAGGAGTTCGAGACAAGCCTGGCAAACATGGCGAAATCCCGTCTCTACTAAAAATACAAAAATTCGCTGGGCATGTTGCACCTGTAATCTCAGCTACTCAGGAGGCGGAGGCAGGAGAATTGCTGAACCTGGGAGGCAGAGGTTTCAGTGAGCCAAGATAGCACCACTGCACTCTAGCCTGGGCAACAGAGCAAGACTCTGTCTCAAAAAAAAAAAAAAAAAGAAAAAAAGAAAAAAGAAAAAGAAATAGAATCTTTAACCTGGGCACAGGCTGAAGAACAGAGAAAGATTCTGTTCTCCAGCTTCCAGTGCATTGAGTGCAGCCATGTGATTGAATTCTGGCCAGTGGGCCCTGAGGGGCTGTGTGGTATGCTGTTCACCTCCATGGGAAGGTGTGTGTCTCTTTCTTCCTTCTTGCTGGGTGGAATGCCAGTGTGACAGGGGCTATCATGGAAATGGGGATGCCACAGAGCAGCAAGGTCAAGGCTGACAGGCAAGAAGATTGTCTCAGTCAGCTCGGGTTGCCATAACAAAATACCACAGATGGGATGGCTTCAACAACAGGAGCTTATTTCTCAGTGGGAGCTTATTTCTGGAGGTGGGAAGTCTAAGATCAAGGTGCCAGCCAATTCGGTTCCTGGTGAGGGCTCTCCTGCTGGTTTGCAGAGGGTTGAGTTTTTGCTGTGCCCTCACATGGCAGACAGAGATCTCTGGTGTCTCTTCTTCTTATAAGGACACATACCCTATTGCATAAAGGCCCCACCCTTATGACCTCATTCAATCTTAACCTTTAACCTCTCAAAGACCCCATCTCCAAATGTCATCACATCGGGGGTTCAACATATGAATTTTGCAGGTTTGGGGGGAGATACAAAATTCAATTCATAAGAAAGACACACATCACAAGCAAGGTCCCCATGCTTGCTTGGACTTTTGCGTGATTGAGAAGTGAATTTCTAACCTGTTACACTACATTTGGGAACTTTTTTACATCCAGAGAAACTTATAATTTAATCTGTATAGTAACTTAGGTTTCATTCTTACTGACATCACACTAATGTCTGTTTTTGCCATTGTTTTTTGGTGCCTAGCGTAAATACTCACTGAAAGAAAGCATGCAGTGGTTCTAACCAGACACAGGCATCTAGGCAACAGGTGTGAGAATTCCCATATGGCCCTCCCCACATGCGGTGTGATGCAATGTCATCAGAAGGCAACTGGTTGGACTGTGAATGGCTCACTGAATTGCTGATTGCAGAGCGCCTCTGGGCGGGTTCTATGCACCCTCCAGCCTGTGGACCATAGCAGAACACATCTGGAAGGCTTTCATTTTTTCTTTGGAAAAGAGGGAAAGAGGAAGACATGACATTGAGTGAGAAAATGAGCGTATATTTGTTTGCTAGAGCCGCCATAACAAAGTACCGCAGACTGAGTGAACTTAAACAACAGAAATTTATTATCTTACAGTCTGGAGGCTGGAAGTCTGAAATCAAGGTGTTGGCAGAGCCATGCTTCCTCTGAAGGCACAGAAGGATCTGTTGTAGGCCTCTCTTCCAGCTCCTGGGAACTCCTGTGGCAGTGTAACATCAACCTTCACTTTGACGTGGTGTTCTCCCTGTGCAGAAAATGTGTCCACATTCTGCATGTCTCTGTGCCTAAATTTCCTCTTTTATAAAGACACCAGTCCTATTGGATTAGGGTCCACACTAAGGACCTCGTTTTAACTTAACTAATTACATCTGCGATGACTGTATTTCCCAGTATGGTCACTTGGGGTTAGGAGTTCAACATATGAATTTGGTTTGGTGGGGACACAACTGAACTCATAACAAAAGGTAAGAACTAACAGAGTATTTCAGCCAAATGGTTCCAGCCAACTGCTAGCAGGAGAGGAGACCAAAGGTGTGTCACAGAACAGCAGAGAACCAGGTATGGTGCATCATCCTAAGAGGGAGTAATGAGACAGAGCCTTGTGGTTTCTGCAGTGAAGGCTTGATCTCAACTAATGCTCTCTTCATTCCAGCATGGCCGATGATGATCAGGGTTGCAGAGTTTTCCGTGGAGCTCCAGGACCCAGAAGCCAACTGCTCTAGCTCCTCGTTGATGCTCTGTCTCCTGCATGCCAGCTGCCCTCCATCCCTTCCTGGGAGCCATGGATCAAAACAATTACTGCTGTCTCTGGAGGCCAAACACCAGAGGCTGGTGTTTTGTTTTAGAAAATACAGTTTATCCCTTTTCAATGACAAAAGAAATAATGTTCATTATAGCAAAGTTGGAAAAAGCACCAAAGTTAAGAGCTCATAGGAAAATCATCCCTAATTCCAAGACCCAGACAACCCCTGTAAAATTTTGACTCATATATTACTCCTTTTTGTCTTCTTTTTTAAGGCATATTTTACAGTCTGTACCACAGCCTCTCTGTATCTACATACTTAGATTTTCCACATTATATAATGGATATTTCCTATGTTATTATAAATTATTCTTAAACATTCTTTCAATAGTTGTATAATATTGAGGATGACTAAATCATAATAAAGAGAAGCTGCTATTTTCTGCTTTCCACACACTATTCCAAGCAATGTACATACATTCTTTCCATGTGACTCTAGCAAAAGCCCGGTGGGGTAGGAATTAGTCTCATCATATAAATTGATAAGAAAATTGAGGCTCAAGGTTTTAGCATGTGTTTAACATCACGTGCTTGTTAAACAGCCAAAGCGGGATTTAGACACAAGTTGGCTTGACTCCACTTTCCATGCTTCTAATCACTGCTTAATTTCTCTACTGCTGGACATGGAGTTTACCTCCACATTTTTACTGTCATGAATACTGCAAGGCACATCTTTGCACAGAACATTTTATTTCCCCTGTATTTTCTTATGATAAATTCACAGAACTGGAAATACTAGAGCCAGGAATTGAACATTCAAAGAAACCCCACCATTTTTGTTACTGCTAATTTGTTTTCCGGAAAGGTTGTGCCAATTTACATCCCTTCCAGCGCTATAGGAGACGGCCGATTTCCCCACACTCAGCACAGGACGGTCTACTCTGTGAACTTCCCTGCTATTTATGATAGCTGGAAATGGATTGGTTTTTTTTGTGTTTCTTTTTGCATTTATTTGAGTATTAGTAAAGTTACACATTTTTCCTTTTCTTTCCCCCTTTTTCCCCTTTTTCCTTTTTAGAAACAAGATCTTGCTCTGTTGCCCAGGCTGGAGTGCAGTAGTGCAATCATAGCTCACTGCAGCCTTGAACTCCTGGGCTCAAGTGATCCTCCCACCTCAGCCTCTTGGGTAGCTGAAACTACAGTCATGTGCCACCACACCAGCCAATTTTTCAAAAAGTTGTTGTAGAGACAGGGTCTTGCTATGTTGCTCAAGCTGGTCTCAAACTCCTGGGCTCAAGTGATCATCTCACTTTGGCCTCCCAAAAAGTTTGTGGGATTACATGCATGAGCCACTGTGCCTGGCTAAGTTACACATTTTTCGATGTTTCAAGTCGTTTGTATTTTCTACTAAAAATTTGGAGCCATTTATTTGTAATGGTCTTAGTATTTAATTGAACCACGTGTAATTAAAATTTTTGTAAGTCAAACATTGTTGAATATCATCTCAGCCAAATGTTTTTTCAAATGCATTAAGAATATTAACTAATTTAGATGCATTGGCTATAGATATTTTTGTTGATGTTTTGATATAGAAGTTTTAATTGCCAAAATGAGCATCCAATCATCTGGAAATTCTCTGAGTAATGAAGATGGCATGCTAATGATTGCCATGGACTATTTTTTAAAAAAAACTTTCCTGCTTTTGTGTTTTATTTGTCCCTTTTGTTCTTCCTACTCTTCTCCTGACCCCTCAGGATTGAATCCAGAAAGATGTATTTTCATGAGATAGGTGAAGGCTGGGTATCAATTTTGGAGAATAGGAAATATCATTGGATGAATTACAGGTGCCAGTAACACAAGTTAAAACAGTACACCTTTATTATCCTTGATGCCATACGCAACTAAAACTGTAGCCTGACAGCATTTGGGGCATAGCTTTAGCTGTAGCAATTAAGAGGATCTTTAAGGTAGGGGTGATCATGGCTTAAGTGTGCACATATGCCCTGCGTGACACTCACATACGTTGCCTCAGCGGAGAACTCACTGGCTGTGTCTTACTCTGAGCCAAACAAAGACAACGCCAGCCCATTTGGCTCTGAAACAATTTAATATCTTCTCTTTCCTGTAGGTAGACAGAGAACCATTTGAAAGTTAACTATCATGACTGCATATTGCACACACATTTTTAAACTTCTTTAAAAAAAAGAGAGAGAATGGCTACAATGAAGAGCGTCAAGTCGCTCGTCAAATCTTGTGGTAAGAGGACGAGAAATGCTACTTCAGTAGCCACGAGTATTTCTGAGATCGCTAAGTAGCACTTGCTTTTAACATCTGCTGTTCAAGACCCTCATTTGTAGCAGCCGTTTCTGTTTGCTTCTGTTCACATGCGGAGGCAGGTGGGGTCAGATCCAGTTCAGGTTTCTTGAGCCTCTGATTAAAATGATTCACACCAAATCTCCCTTGGCCCCAAATACATCTTCACATCAAATACTGGTTATCTCCTATAAAACTGGGAAGCAAATCTAGGCTCCTTCAGTGTGCAAGGCTTTGATCGACCCAGTGGATCTTGCTGCTTTCCTAAAGCATCAAGGAGACTGCATTTCGTTTTCACAGTGTGGCTCCCAGGAGGGGAACTGAAAGCATTACAGATGATGTGTCTGCAAATACAATAAACTGTTCTTAGTGGGCGAGGAGGACATTTCCGACCCACGGTGCAGAGTGGATGAACTCACTGTTGGTTTTCCCGGGAAGAACACGGCTATTGTCACTTGGCTCCTACTTGGCGGATGCCGGCTAGGCTGGGGCGCAGTCAGTGAAGAGGAACAAAGTTTTCCTCTGTGCAAAGCTAATTGACCCATTCCCGGATCAAACCTGCAACCTCAGCCTTCTTGGCACCAGCCACAGACTGACTGAGCTAACGGGGACAAACTGTTTCCAAGTCATGTAGGAACAAATCCTTCAGAGCACAAGGCGTCTGCTGCCCGGCACAGGCTTCTCAGCGAGACCTTGGTGAATGGGCTGGAATCTCTGCACGGAGCAGCCAACTGGCAGGCAACTGACAGCCGCTGGCCTTTTGCACACAGGGCCTTACTGGAGCTGTACTTTGTTTTGCTGAAGATGACTTATTCACACATCCCAGATGTTCCCTGTAACCGAGAGCCCTGGAAACAGCTACCTAAAAACACATGTGTTTTCTAAAGGCCTGACAGAAATAAATATGAGCAAACAGCCTGAGGTTGCTGTCTGATCACCAGGCAGTCTAAGGGCTGACCCCATCTCTTCATTTCCTCTCTGTGCTGCTGGGCCTCCCTCCCCTAATGGGGCAGGATCTGAACAGCTCTGGTTGTAGTTTTAGGGTTTGTTGTAAGTAGTTTGAATGTAATAATCAAACTCATAGAAGAACATTAAAAATGTTAAAAAGAGGGCAAGGAGCACAGAGAAAAAGCTGGTATTAGCTTGAAGTGAATATGTGGAAAATGCAAGTATACTTTGAAAATGATAGCATCGTCTTATATTTGCTTTCGATTAAAACTTATACAGGCATTTTCTCCCTGCGGAAGCCTAAAGCTCTCCCTTGGAGGAATGTCAGCAGTGACACCTAGGTAGCCTCTGGCAGCTGTGGGGTAAGACACAGGAAATCAACCGCACGAATGCATTTGTCCTCCTCCTGGGACCCGGGCCCAGCTGTGCAGGATGCGTAATGCCCCTCTTAGGTTCTCTCGGCATCTCCCTAACTGGCTGCCTTGCTTCCACTTCCTTTCTGTCCAAATCCAGCCTGCAAATGGCCATGACACGGATCTTCCCAGGGCCTCACCAGCAATAAGTCGTTTCCCTACATGAGATGGCTTCATGCTCCACCATGCGAAATGCACGGGGAACAAACAGCAGTTGCCTCTCCTTGGCTTTTGAGACCTTCCCCTGTCTGCCATAATCCTACTTTCCAAACCCTCTCCTGACCCCACCAGGGTTGCCTCTGTGGCCCCCGACTCTTCCTGTTTCCCAGACCAGGTTGGACCCCATTAGAAACTTCATGATGTTCTGCACCTCCTCTTCCCAGCCCTCCTCGCAATCCCAATTCTCATTGAATCTCTTGTCCGCTTCTGTGAGCTCCCTGTGAGGGCCAGAGCTGAGCCATCTTCCTCCCTGTGTGTCTGCGGTGTCTGGTAAGGAGGTGTTCCGTGAGTCTTTGCCGGTTGAAGGAATGACTCCTCTTAACATCCAGCTGGCCCTGCCTTTTAATACTCCACATCCATTCTGTTTCGTCGTTTCTACCCCTAAGACTATGCTCCTGTTGCTTTCTCTACCTGAGAAGCCCTTCCCTCTCCCCATCCACATCCCACTTACCTTTGCTAGCCCCCACTCAGTTCTTTATCCTGTACAAGGTGGCCCCTGACCCCTGATCTCTGGCCCATCTGATCTGCCCTGAGTTCTCCCGCTTCCACATTCCTAGGGCACTCCCTGCACCACGGATGCAGGCCTTAACACATGCTACCTTGCAGTGTGACCTGAATTTTCCCCAAGTCTGGCCTCCCTTATCAAATCTGTATCCACCTTCCTAAATTCCTAAGAGCCCCGAGCAGAGCTGAGCACAGACCAGCTGTTCGATAAATGTCTGACTCATTATGATTGGGCAACTTTCCTGCCTCTCTCTGATTATCTACATCCTGTCCATTGTTCCAAGTCTGGCTTCCTTTGAGGTAGCTTTGTGGATGATGCCCACGTTGACCTCATGCCTGGCTCATGGTGTAAATCCACACTTTGTGGAACTCTCACCCCTTTTGGGATGACAGGCTTGAGCACACACTCCCAGTAAACACACATGGTCCATGATCTGTGAACTTGACGTGGGTCCTGTTGTACCCTGACTCTCTGGATCACTGGTCTACTCTCAGGGGAACACACACTGCACACTGGCGGCCATGGGGCTTCAAGGCACCGCTTGGCACTTTAGCCCATCTCATGTTGCTCTTGGACACCAGAGAACATGAGGCCTAAAATGTGTGGCTGGGGGTGTTGCCTTTTTGGGATAACTTTCTGTGCAAGTTGGAACTTCTGGTCCTGTGGTTTGACGCATGTATCTCTCAGTATAGGAGGCTGATGGTGGAACCCTTTGAGACCAGGAAACTCACCACCAGGAGACCAGACATTTTACTGGACACAGACAGACACTTATTTTAAAGATGCCTACTGTGCCTGGCACAGAGTAGAAACTTAACATAAGTTGATTTAAATTAAAAGCAATTGTGATCCTTGATGGCCAGTGTCCTACCTCACTGTACTGAAATGTCCTTTTAATGTGAACCTCGTTAAAAAATTTTGAAAATCTACATACTCCTTCAGACATTTTTAAATTGACATCTAACATCTTCATCATCATAGGGTTAAATAAGTTTACTTCTTATTAACAGGAGATAAAAAATGTTAAATATTTTATATGGTAAAATAAGATGAGAATTGATTATAATTGGAATACATATTTTATATTATTTCAAAAAATATTTTCATTAGTTTATTGATTAAAGGATGACATATCGGAAATATATCAGGTGAAATTTTTGTTTGTCTGATTTATTGTATTTTGAAAAATCCACTCATCCTGCAAAAAATTCCAGTTACATTTATTTAAATGGATCAGTATCACAGCCCTATATGACTTAGACTTTCTGAATTATGAGCCCTCATGGGCCAATATGCCTTCTCTCTTGCAGAAATACGTATAAGACAGGAGAAGGCAGAAAGCCTTGTGAGCTCAAGGGCCTTGATTTATCTTTAAGTTTATCTCATTGCTTTAAACTCCCTCCTGCAGCAAAGCACCAAAGCAAGATTTGGGATGGAAAAAGGATATATCTTTTTTTCTAAAGTGAGAAAAGCTACATTCTGAACATAGCTCATTTTCAAGCAGATTAATATTAGAAAAATACTACTGGACATTGATTCCCCTGTAACTATCCTTGCCTGAGTATTATGGGGAAAGTCTTCAGGTCCCCCAGGTAAATGTGCACCTAGTTGGAGGAATGTCGGCCCAGGCTGCCCACCTAGTGATGAGACAGGTAGAACAAGGTGAGCATAAGTGCTGCCCGGGCTGGGAGCAAATGCCTTTCCTTGGTTCCACAGAGAGGGTGGTCCTTATCTTCATGGAGAAGCAGCTAATTGGCCTGTAATGAACACAGACAGAAATGAAAGGGTCTCTAAGCCAGGGACATGCAACAGAGTACAACACCTCTCAGAGGAGCAGAGGGCAGAGTGGTGGGCAGGCAAGGCTGAAGCAGAGGCGAGGAGGGAACAAAAGGCAGGGCACAGGAGCCAGCATGGCCTCAGGGTCAGACTCGCCTCGGTCAAGTGCACCCTGGTTCTTTTTGTCAGCCCTGCCCTGGGAAACCTAGAGCTCAGACTCCTGGGTCCCCAACTTACAGCCTTGTCCTACAGAAGGAAAACTGTACAGCTTTTGCAGCATGACACGCTGTGAATACAGTCTGGCCTCATCCTCTGTGGCTCTGGCACCTCCACAAGCCCCTGGCTCATGCTCTGGTCCCTGTGTCTTGTTCTTCTCAGACAAACCACACTCTGCCTGGCTTGAGTGCCCAAGCTGTCCCTCCTCTGTGTAGAATGACCTCCCTGTTAACTCACAAGTCATTGTTTCTGAGCCTTCTTTCTCTAGCGTGTCCGTTCCTACCTTCCCCCTTAGAGCAGAACTTTTCAAAGTGGGGTCCACTTCTGTGCCAGCATCACCTGGGACTTTTTGTGGGGAAAGAGAGTCGATTCCTAAGACACATCTGGAGATGCTGATTTGGTAGATCTGGAATTTGAATATGTAATATTGGAACTCCTGGGACAATGTCTGGGAAGCTCAATTTTTATAGACTGCCCAGATGGCCGGGTGCTCCTATATTTCCTAGAGCTTGGGATCCACCAGGATGCAGCTGGTGACTTCCTCAGTGTTCCCGGGCTCTCTTCACATCTCTACTGGAGCACCTGCCATACCATACTGTAATTTGTTTATCTTCCTGTCTCCACTAGTGTCTGAACCCTCAAGAAGAGCATTGCCCTTCATCTTTGTTGACTCCACACCAGAGCAGGGCCTGGCACATAGTGGTGTTTGATTGTTTGGTGGTTGCTATGGTTTGAATGTCTGTGTTCCTTCAAAATGTATGTTTAAATTTAATGCCCAATGCAATATACTAGGAAATGGGACCTTCAGGAGGTAATTAGGCCATGAAGGCTCTGCCCTCAAGGATGGGATTAATGCCCTTATAAAAGCACTTAAGGGAGCAAGTTTGTTCTTTTTTTCCCTTCCACCATGTGAGGACACAGCAAAAGGTGCCATCTGTGAAGCAGAAAATAAGCCTTCACCAGACACCGAATCTGTCAGCACATTGATCTTGGACTTCCCAGCCTCCAGAACCGTAATACATTTTTATTATTTACATATTACCCAGCCTAAAGTGTTTTGTTGTAGTAGCAAGAATGGACTAAGACAGTGATCAAGGTGTTGCTGGTAAATGGTATACAAGAGAGAACGCGAATATCATCAGAGTTCTCCTTCCTGGGTATCAGCATCAATGAACATAATGCTCTAAAACTTGAAGAGAACCACCTGCTGGAATCTAGGATCAAGCTAAAGGGCTTTGCAAAATGCAAAAGGCAGACCCAGATAGAAAGAGACGGTGCACCATGCCTGACAGCCATTTCTCCTTTCTTCCTCAGTAACGAGATATGAGTTTACGAAAGGCAACAATGCACCCAGCAGAAAACTCCACCTCACAGTCGCCCTTGTAAATAGGGTGACTGAAGAGATTTAACAGAAGTCACTGTGTCTGCCCTACCTTCTTGCAGCCTGGAACACTGACTACAGTTGCAGCAGCCATTCTACAACCAAGGATGGATGCTCTGAGCAGGGAACAGAAAGCTAGACAAAGCCAGAGTCTCCATGACATAATGGAGCCAGCATGTTGGCCATACATTGCCTACCTTTGGGCTTCTTTTACATGAGACACAAAACAAACAACCATGAAACCCCTATGTCGTTTAAGCCACTGATAGATAGGTTTTCTGTATATGCATTTGATCCTACTCTTGACTAAATCATATGGGTTGAGATTATTAGTTTTGTGAGCCGATCGTCCATTATAAATTTCTTGTTTGGTGTCTACTTGACCTGAGAGATGCAAGACTCACCTTCCACTCTTACAGTTGCTGTGCCCAGTTCCTCAGGGTCCTTGGTGCTCTCTGCCCAATGCTATTCAATCTTTTAAGTTACTTGAAGAGCAAGAAGCTGGGCTCACTAGCTACTTGTGATATCAACCAAAAGGGCCTTCAAATTCTTCAGTAAACCTGCTGTGCTTGGGAAACCCTGGAGGGTGGTCATGGGCTCTTTAATTTGTACCCAGAGGAAACACACAGCTGGGAACTTATTACTTCTGGGATCTTCTTCCTCAAAGGCAGTCACCTTTGAGTTTTAATTATATAGGCTTTAATCTTCCAGTTTGCAGTTGACACTAACATTTTGTTGGTAGTGAATAACAAGCTTATAAGGGAAAACTAGGAAAATTTCACAATTGTATAGGAGGAGGAAGTGCAAAACTGTTTATTTTTGGGGGGAGGGAGTTCAAGGTTTAAGGATTTCAAGTCTCCTAATATGAGTGGGTTTTTGATGTAAACAAAGATAATAAGCAAGAATATCAAGATAAAGCTATTAGCATCATTTTAGTTCCAATAAAATGAAGATATGTCTATAAGTCTGGTCCAGAGTACTGTACTGTCTATAAACCTAATCTAGCCAAGGGAAGTCCTAAGAATCCACACACAGTGATCAAAACAGTAGGAAGGAGGCTGGGTAAAGGCACTAACATGGACTTTGGGGGTGAAAGAGAACTGGGTTTAAGGCACTAACATGGACTTTGGGGGTGAAAGAGAACTGGGTTTAAATCCCTGTTTTGCCATCTGTCGTGAAATGAGGGCACACTACCTATCTGGCAAGGTTGTCATGAGAATTAAATAGGAAACCACATGTATAAGGGGCTGGCCATAGAGAACACAGGATGTGGCATGGGAGAGTGAGCAAGGTCAGATTAGGGTGTGCTTTGCCATCCTAGACACGGTTGTCTGAATCTAGACTCCTTTACTTACTTGCCCCATGACCTTGGACAATTTTCTCCTTTACAAAATGGGGCCAGTAACGTATCTTACCGATAGGGTGATTGTGAAAATTGTGTGACATCCTGACTCCTCATTCTTTCTTTTTCCTCTGAATCCCAAATTGCTGAGCCCTTCTGGAGAAAGTTAAGAGGTGGAAACTGATTGAACCTCCAACACCGTTATGCAATGTTGACATTTCAGAGGAACAACCTTTCATTTCATTCCCAATTTCCTACAAACCTCCTACCACAACTGTTCCTGTTCTTACTTCTTTAACACCTTAAACTTTGTCCTATCCCCTTCTTTCAGCCAAAGACCTCGCTACCCACTTGGTAGATCAGGGTCACTCTTGTAGACTCCTGAGTGCAGTCTCTCTCCCCTTCCTACTTTATGTGGGTCTTTACCACTCTGTCTTATCTATGAGAAAGACTTGTTTTCTATTTGAGATCCCTCTACCCCTAATTCCCAAACCAAGACATTTTTTCTACCCCTTGTGCCTGTTAAATGGCACTTAGGCATTCAGAAAATAAACACGTTAACTACCAAGGGGTTACCAAGAGCCCCTTAAAAGTTCTACCTTCCTCAAATTCAGTGTTTTTCACCCTATGTGCTCTCTCCTTGTCTGTCTCATGTCCTCTTGGGATCCTGATATGTCTCTTTGCAGTAAGTTTGTGAATCTAACTTTCCTTCTTTTTTGTTTTTGAAGACCCAGAGTTTCATCTGTCAGCTGGATACCTCCATGTGAATGTCTCAGTTACCTCCAGCTCAACAAGCAGCTGAACACATGATCTTTCCCATTGAACTTGGGGTCAGCCTCCCAAGAAGCCAGGCTCTAAATCTCCCAGCCATCTCTATCTTCTCCTCTTTTAGCTCCTTTTGCTGCTCAGGTGGCAGACCTCCTCTTCTTTTCTCTTCCACATCTGGTGTCTTAGCCCTGGTTCCTCTAATATGGACAATGAGACAATGAAATAGCTCCTCAACTGGTCTTCTCAAGTTCTGTCCTTATCCTTGCCCTAGCCCCCAATTGGTGCCAAAGAATAATTGGATGGAATTCTACACCCATTCATTACTTAAAAATAAATAATAAATACACAATCAAGTAAACCTCCTATCAAACTGGAAATAAAAAGACAACTAACATAACGAAGATTATCTTAGACTGGCAGCCAGCATCATATTTATCAGTCAAATGTTGCGGCATTCTCTTTAAAGCCGTGAACACGACAAAGATGCTCATCATAATTAATAGCAAGAAAAAAGAATAAGAAAAATAAGACAGAAAAAAATAGGTATCATTATAATTATATCATTATATCATATTATATAATTATATATATCATTATATCATTATAATCATTATAATTAATAGCAAGAAAAAAGAAAAATAAGACAGAAAAAATAGATATAACCATTATAAAGACAGGCAAAATTATCTCACAGTATTTATTGATTTTTTGAGGAAACGGATGAAAGAATGAATCACATGGATAAATATTTATGGTAGATTAAGAGAAAAAATAGTGACAAAAAAGAATATGTAGCACATAATCCCAATTTAGTGAAAGAAAATAATACTCATTCAATGAATGAGGAAAATTTTTATAGCTGAAGAAAATTAGTTTTCAAATGTCTATACATTAGAATCCAAGTTTAATTATATATTGTTTCCCCCAAAATTGTTCTTCAAAGATAGAAACCAAAATGTTAACAATAATTATTTTTGGGAGATGATTTTATAGATGAATTTTATTTTATTTTGCTCTTGTGTTTATTTCATGTTTTTATAGAGAAATGGATTCCTTTGAAATTAGGGAAATATTATGAAAAAAAGAAAGCTTCTAATTTTTAAGTTCTAATATAGACACTAGGCAAAGGTTAACTTTCCTGGCATTTTCCTTGTGGCTGTCCAAAAATTAGCTACTCATCAACCATTCACACAAGATGTAATGTCGTCTCTCTTTCAAATGCCTTAATGTGTTCTAAATGTAAGGAACATTCTTTTTCTCTTTCCAAGAACTTCTAGGCATGAAACACCCTTAGGGAGAATTTCCTTCTTAGAAGTGATTTGTTAGTTGGTGTCACAGTTCTCAGAAGTTCTGTGAATAAGTCAGGGACCCAAGATCAGGCATAGTAAAGTTAACCTGCAGCTGAAGAGTATACAGCTGACTTTACCATTATGGTGGATAAAGAGAGGAGGGCCTTGTTGGCTTATTGAGGCAAGAAAATTGACAGGGAAATCTTGAACTGAGTCACAGAGAACACTGTTCAGTCTTGCACCTGTTCAAAGTCAAGAAGACCCTTAGGATTGTGACCCAAAACTGCCACAACAAGTGTTCAGTCCAATTAGAAATTAACAAACCTATCTGATTTGGGAAATTCAGCTACACCTCCCAATGACCTAATCCTTCTCCACTCCTGATGCTATTTTTTGAACCCTTTAGTCTTCAACTTGACATTGTCCCAGTTTTTGGATTTCTGATCTCCTGATTGTGAATTCTGTTACTAGTCTCCCATACTGACTCCCAAGACCATGAGCCTAGCCAGGTCTCTGGGTTACATCTCTGCACAGCTGGTCAGGTGGGGCATACAATACAAAGTGGTGCTAAAGCCACAGACTGTAGGGCATACTTCTGAGTATATTCTCACTGGGGGTTCATTGAATTTCTTAGATCTGTGAGTTTATAATTTTCATCAAATTCGGAAAGTATTCAACCACTTTATCTTTAAATATGTTGTTCCCTTCCCTCTTTTTAGGATTTAATTACACATTTAAACAACTTGCTGTTATCCTAGAAGTCTTTGAGGCTCTGTTAATTTGATTCAGCTTTTTTTCTCTGCTTACTTTATTTTGAATAATTTCTATTGTTATTTCTTCAAGTTCATTAATCTTTTCTTTTGCAGTGTCTAAACTGTTGTTGTCAAGCCTATCTAGTGATTTTTTTTTTCCATCTCAGATACTATATTTTTATCTGTAGGAGTTCCATTTGGTTCTTTTTTATATATCCTTCTTCCCTACACATGAAGTTGTTTTATTTTAAATCCTTGAGCATACGTATAATAGTTGTTTTAATGTCTTTGCTCATTCCACAATTGGTGTCGATTGTGGTTATGGGTCTATTGACTGATTTTCCACTCCAGTTTATGGGTCTTATTTGCTACTTCATGTCTAGTAAGTTTTTACTGGATGGTGACCATTGTGTTATTAGGTTGCTGACTGTGTGGATTTTGTTGTCTTCCTGTAAATAGCACTGAGCTTTGTTGTGTCAGGCAGTTGAGTTATTTGCAAATCAGCTTGATCCTTTCGAGGATTGCTTTTAAGCATTATTAGGGACAGGTCTAGAATAGCCTTTAGTCTAGGGCTAGATAAGCTGTCTCACTACCCCTTCTGGAGATTCTACTGAATGCTTCAGCTATTTGAAATTCCTCCACTCTGCATTATTGGAACACAAATGTCTATTGCTCCTTTGTGAGTTCCAGGAATTGTTGATCATAATGTTCCTTAGCAATTATTTGTCTGGCCTCGTGGAGTTCCCCCTCTGTAGACTTATGGAATTTCTGTAGACTTACGCAGATTTCTCAGCATAGCTATCACTTTTCTGAATTCTTTCACACAAATCCTAGCTACCTTGGGATCCCTGAACTTTCATGTGTCTCTTCAGTTCAGAAAGACTACCATGCATTGTTTGGGCTTTTTTGCCCCACCTCTTGGTCTGGAGAGTGTTTTTCAGGCAGAAGCTTCTAAATTTCTTTCCTCCCTCCTTCCCTCCCTCCCTCCCTCTCTCTCTCTCTCTCTCTCTTCCTTCCTTGTTTTTATAGAGAAATTGATTCCTTTGAAATTAGGGAAATATTATGAAAAAAGCAAACTTCTAATTTTTAAGTTTTAATATAGACACTAGGCAAAGTGTCTTTCTTTCCTTCCTTCCTTCCACTCCTTCTTTCTTTCTCTTCTTTTTCTCTTTCTTTCTTTCTTCCTTTCTTTTCTCTTTCCTTTCTCATCTTAAAATATGGTCTCTTTTTTAAGAGATAGGGCAATCATAGCTCACTGCAGCCTTGAATTCCTAGGTTCCGCCTAGGATCCTCCTGCCTTGGCCTCCTGAGTAGCTGGGACTACAGGCAGAGACCACCATGCTGGGATAATTTTTTTATTTGTTAAATTTTTTGTAGAGATGTGGTTTCCTATGTTGCCCAGGATGGGAGAAATTTTTTTGATTGTAAGGCTTGTGTCTTGTTTTCCTTCTCCCAGGGATTACAGCTCTCTGCTTCCTTTTGTCTAATAACTGTTCTATATATGGAGCCCAGTGTTTTAGCCTAGTACCATTTACTAGAACATGGCTGGAAAGTGATCCTGTTGGAGCAGAGAGGAGGTGCAGGTTGAAGAGGTTATGCACTAAGAGCTAATTCACTTAAATAAACCATGTTTTAAATAGCTTTGGAAAGCCATAAAGCATCGCTAGTATAGGACATAGTTAGAGAGCAGTAATTTTACTTTCTATTAATAATTTCAGATATAATCTAACATATAATGAACTTACTAAAACCTTTTTAATATTTTAAATTTTTTCCAGCCCCCTGGTGTCTCTGTTCCCCTAAAAGTACAGATGGCTAAAATAATAAGCTGTTTACTATCCACAGAAAACTAGAACCAAATAAAAGGGGTTTTGACAGTTTCTTTGCCCAAAATACAAAATGATCTCATCATTTGTCAACACTAAGTTTTACGACTGATTGACTCCCAAGCAGATGTACAGAATTACACTCACATTAGCATTAAATAAGAGATTACATTTTCCCACATTCTTACCACACTTAGTGTTATTGGACTTTTTAGTTTATCCCAATTTGGTAAAGTTAGCACAAGGAGATCATGAAGACAAGAAAAGATGTATAAGAATAGAAGATAAACTTTGCATTAGTAGGAGGATAAATTATAGTAGAATGTCATGTAGCAGTTAAAATAAATTAATTCCTCCTACCAGTTTTAATAAATCAAAATATTAGGCCTAATCCTGAGCCATGAAGAAAGTTGCAAAAGGGCACATACAGCATAAGGACATTTTTAAAAAAGTTTTAAAACATACAAGATAGTAACTATTTATAGAGCAGCAGCTACAAAACCCAGTGGTCTCAGCTCTGGCTGCTGATTAGGATCACCTGAGGAGATTTAAAACATACCCAACCCTGTGACTCACCTCTAGAGATTCTGATTAAGTTGAATTTAGAGTCACCATTTAAAGCAATTCAACTTACCAGTACAGAGCTTCCCAGGGGTGTCCAAGGGAGAGAATACAGTCATGGGTTCTTAGTTACTGTTTCTGGTTGGGCCAGTAAAGCCCCTTCCTCATCCTTCTTTTCCGCCTGTCACTAGAGACAGAAACTAAAAACCAAGGCATCAGGCTGCTAAAAGCCTAAAACAAAACAAAACAGAACAACAAGAAACTAAGGCAGGATGGACGAGCTTGCTCATTCAATGATGCAAAGTACATCTCTGTATACCACACATATATAGTTTATCTTTTATCTTCCTTTTGGAGTCCATATTCAGACAAACTTTTCATAGGAACCGCCCTTACTTTAATTTCCATTGGCTAATTGTGTAAATTTGACAAAATTACTTAATTTTGGCATTGCATTTTTTCTTCTTCTGTAAAACGAAGATAATAATCACACTACCCTTTTCAGGGCTATTATGAGTATCAAATTAAGTTATATATGTGAGTAAAATGGAAAGCAATTCACAAATGTTAATTATTATGAGTCTCCCTGCTCAACATTACCATATGCTGCTTGAATTACATCTGCGTATGCTTGTGTGTGCTGAATTGTTGTAATTTCCTGTCTATTTTTATGTGTATACTTATATAACCTAAATCTCAATTCAATGAAGACTTTTTGGGGGCAAAAAACAAGATTTATACTTCTTTAGTATACCTTATTTTCCCCATTTCTCTGATTAGAAGCAAAAAACATTGAATTGAATATATTAACAGAAACATAGTACATAATTTTAAAAAATTTTCTTTGTTACAGTAGCTATTAACTTTGGCAAGTATACTGTACACACACATTATATATATACACACTATACACACATACATATACATATATGTATATGTGTGTGTATATTATACATATTATTATATTATAAACATATATACGTGTGTGTATATATACACGCACACACCTGTAGAATATATGGCAGGAGGATTTTTTTTACATATTAACCTTTGATTCCTTTCCTCTCCGAATGTCTGCTTTTCCTACCATTTTCAATCAGATAACTTGGCTCACTGGTACTTGCTTCATTGTGTGAGGGGAGGGATGTATCAGGATCAAAAGCAGAAATGACCTATGAGTCTTTTTTACTTTCATCTCTAAAAGCCTAATTTCAGAGCAGGCAAAAGGATTTGATGTATGGACACAAAGTCTTGCCAGAAACTGTGGAGAGCACAGAATGTTCCATTCTCCAGGCAAGAGAAAGATTCACCCAGGCTTAGGGGAAAAAAAAAAAGGAATAGAAAGGAAGATGGTGCTGGGAGATGGCAAGATCCCAGAGAAGGAGGTGGGAGGGGCATGTAGTCATGTGGGCAAAACTGAGAAGATTTTCGCATCCCAAACATGACTCAGGAAAGGGAGACGGCATCTGGACCTGAAGGAGCTGTTGTGTTGGGATGGGGACATTCTCCATGGCAACTCGTGTGGACAGGTGGCCAAGGAAGGCATTTTCCTATAACTCCCCATGCCTTGTCCCTGTATGGGACTCTGAAACCATGCACAACTCTGGCCATCATGGTGCAGCAGAGGCTCATAAAGACTGAGGTCAGCATTTCTTAACAACTTAGTAGCCAAATGGGAATTAAATGGTTCAAGAAATCAAAGAAAATTCTGTTTCTTGCATATTTGGGAATATGAGCTGTGATTCATACTCACCACATTTATGCATATACATATTCTTGAACGGCTATTTATAATTCACATTTGTGTTTACACACACACACACACACACACACACACGCCATACAACTCAGGGTTTCCTGCCAGAAAGCACATTTATTTGTATTCTTCTCTTTTCTAGAAAGAGGTGTGTCCAAGAATCACCTTGGAATCCCTGTAGTAGCCTCACTATTGGGAAGGCACTTCCATATTACCATGGAGTCACCAGTACAAGGAAAACGCCACCTCGAGATATTTCAGAAAGGCAACAGCCCTGAGTGAAGAGAGCATATATAACACCCTCAAAGAAACTCAGACATATTATGTCAACCACATAATCTATTACTAAATGGCAATGCTATATTAATATTAACATGTTTCCATTGCTGATAAGGTTTTGCTGATAGGAGAGTTGATATACAGTTTTATGGTAGATTAAGAATGATAAAACCAATATTATCTTATTAACAATGACAAATTGACATGATGACAACAGCGGCTAGTGATTTCCACTGCAAGGCACAGCTGGGCTGTTTTTAATGACTCTTAAAAGGAAGGTGATCCAGAATTCCTGGCATGTAGCCTGGAGCATACATCCTCAGAGATGTGGGCTTTTTGTTCCCGTAAGAAAGAAGATAAAAATTGGGAAATAATTGAGGACACTCGCTGAAAAAGAAAGCTGCTTGAAATCTGGAATTGCATCTTACTCACCATCGTGTTCTTCCCCTTTGCCCTTCTTCCTGTCTGTAGTGCAACTGAGATATCTATTAATAGAGACACCAGTCTGTGCTGCAGCAGCAGTCTTCCAACCGTGGAGACAAATGCTACCTGGTAAAGAAAGCAGAGTTAGAGAAGTGTCTGTTCATATCCTTCGCCCACTTTTTGATGGGGTTGTTTGTTTTTTTCTTGTAAATTTGTTTGAGTTCATTGTAGATTCTGGATATTAGCCCGGGTGGTGGGAAGGGGGAGGGATAGCATTAGGAGATATACCTAATGCTAAATGACGAGTTAATGGGTGCAGCACACCAACATGGCACATGTATACATATGTAACAAACCTGCATGTTGTGCACATGTACCCTAAAACTTAAAGTATAATAATAATAATAAAAAGTATGAGTCCATAATGTTACAAATAAATGATTGAATAAATATATAAATGGAGAAGAAAAAAAAAAAGAAAGTAGAGTTAGAAGACAGAAGGGGCCTGAGTTCTTCATAACTCCCTTAGGCAGTTGACAATTGCCTATGACTGCCCAACTCCAGATTTCTTGTTACAAGAAGAAAATAATCTCCTTCTGTCTTAAGTCACTGTGGTTGGGTTTTCTGTTCCTTGCAACCGAATGCCTCCCTAATCAAATTTACGTGCAGAGCTATGATTGCCTAATATAAGAAACATTATATACACAGGGCAGGATTTATTGGTAATAATAGCGAAGGTAAATCCACATTTTAGAAAGTTTTCTTGGAAATTTGGAAGATTTCTGGCTAAGCCCCTGTCAAATCAGATTGGACTCTCACTGCTTTTACTCACAGTGGGGCTGTGTAAGAGCTCAGGACTGGAGCTGAGGTGCCAGTTCTGGTACAGTCATGCTGTTCTTTTATGCTTGCCATATTAGTATTATTTTCAGTCCAGGGGATTTTTTTTTTGTAGAAATCTTTTAAGTCACTGTTTAATCTTATGAGAGTTACTTTAATTAAAATATTATAATGTACATGTCCACATAATCAGCAATATAAAGTGCAAAAGGCACATCTAATCTGAAAGCAAACATACAAGGGAGAACCCCAGTTTTCCCAACCTCCCTTCCCCAGTAAACATGAACATCTTCCACTTCCTTAGGGGCCAGCAGGCTTGCTCTGTGTATTATACAAACCGAGCAAAAGCTACACTATTAGTCTAGATACTAAATAGTAACAGAGCTCAACTTACTTACTTCAAGAATTAAAACAGAGTATAGTGAATTTGATATTCTACAGGGCTAGTCTAAATTTTCTGTTATAATATAGCTAGATTTTAGATAAATTGCTCCCCTTCCAAATTATTTTTCACCCACTGCTAGGCTTGTGAGAGAGTCTGAGAAATTTTCAAGAAACCAGAGTTCTCACATCTTATAAAAGATATTAACTCAACATGGATCATGAACTTAAATATATAACATAAAACTATGAAATTTTTGGAAACATAGGAGAAAAATCTTTAGGATGTAGGACAAGGCAAAGAGTTCTGAGGCTTGACACCAAAGGCATGATCCATGAGATGAAATACGAAAACATGTATTTAATCAAGAGTAAAAACTTTTGCTCCGCAAAAGACCTGATTATGAGGATAAAAAGGTGAGCTGAAGACTGGGAGAAAATATTTGCAAGCCATATATCTGATAAAGGACAAGAATCTGGAATATATAAAGAACTCTCAAAACCAAACAATCCAATTTGAGAATGGTCAAAAGATGTGAAGAGCTATTTCACTAAAGAGAATACACAGATGGAAAATGTACACATGAAAAAACGTTCAACATCAATGAGAACACTTGGACACAGGAAGGGGGACATCACACACCGGGGCCTGTTGTGGGGTGGGGGGAGGGGGGAGGGATAGCATTAGGAGATATACCTAATGCTAAATGATGAGTTAATGGGTGCAGCACACCAACATGGCACATGTGTACATATGTAATAAACCTGCACATTGTGCACACGTACCCTAGAACTTAAAGTATAACAATAATAAAAGAGATATAACAACAAAAAAAGAAAAAAATAACTTACCATTTAATATGTCATTACTTAGTCCTAATTGTTCAAACACGATGCTTTGATTAAAAAGATTACTATATCCTTACTGTTAAATAAGAATACAAACAATTCATATTATTCTGGTTTTTTTTTTCCAGAATAAATTCCCATATGTATACTTTTAATTGAGGAATAAACATATATAGTGATGGATAGAAAAAATGTTCAACATCATTAGCCATTAGGGAGATGCAAATTAAAACCAAAATGAAGAATAACTACACATCTATCAGAGTGGTTAAAATAAAAAACAATGACAACACAAAATGGTGGTGAGGATGAGAAGAAATTGGATTCCTCATACATCATTGGCGGAAATGTACAGCCACTCCAGAAAACAGTTTGGCAGTTTAAAAAAAATAAAATAAAATGCAACATGTAATTGCCTTGTAACCCAGGAATTGTACTCCTGGGCATTTACCCAGAGAAATACATATTTATACCTGAATGTATATAGCAGTTTTATTTGTAACAGCCCCAAACTGGAAATAACCCAGATTTCTTTTGATTGACAAATGGTTAAACAAACCATGATACATCTATATCATGGAATAACACTAAGAAAGAATACACCATGGATACATGCAGCAATTTGGATGAATCTCCAGATAATTATACTGAATGAAAAAAGTCAGTCTCCGAAGATTACATACTGACTGATTCCTTTTATATAAAATTATTGAAATGATGACATCGTAGAAATGAAGAATAGATTAGTGCTAAGGGCGAAGGAGGGGATAAGGATGGAAGGAAGTGGGTGTGACTATAAAAGGGCAATCTGTGGGATTCCTGTGACGTTGGAAATGTTTCGTATCTGACCGTATCAATGTCAACGTCTTAGTTGTGATGTTGTACTGTAGTTTTGCAAGACGTTATCATTGGGACAACCTGGGTAAAAGATACATGGGATGTCTCTGTATTATTTCTTACAACTGCATGTGAATCCACAATTATCTCAAAGTAAAAAGATTAAGTTTAAAAAGTAAACAAAGAAAACAGTGCTTTGAAACCAAAAGATGAACGATAAGCAAACACTGCACAGTTATGGTCAACAGAGTACATGTTAAGTCCATGGCGAATGGGAGGTCTGGAACCAAGTGGAGTCTCTTGAATACCTCTGGAGTAAAGCATGCCCAGTTAGGCTTTCAGGATCCCCACAAATTAAGTTCAACCAAGTAAGAGCTCATAATAAAAAAAAATCACCAGGCTAGATGTGGTGGCTTATGCCTCCAATGACAGCGCTTTGTGAGGCTGAGGTGATCTCTTGAGACCAGGAGTTTGAAACTGCAGTGAGCTATGATCATGCCACTGCACTCCAGTGTGGGCAGTAGAGCGACACCCTGCCTCTGAAAAAATAAAAATTTACCAAAGGCACAAGGAAACAACTCACCATAAAGCAGAGCCAATAGGTAACATAAATTTTAGTGTAAGGCCCCCAAAGACATATTTTACTTTTCTGATGCAGAGTATAAAATAGCTATGTAAGGAATGATTAAACTCAATAAAGGATGAAAATTAAAAATAATGAATCGGAATGCAAAGCAGCTATGTAGACTAGAAAATGAAATAGAATTTATAGAAGTAAAAAATTGCAATTGTTGAAGTTAAAGCCTCGTGGGTCACTGCCTCTATTCTGCCTGGTTTGAAGCCCTAGCCAGAAAAATTAGATAAGAAAAAGTAATAGAAGTCCAGGTGCAGTGGCTCACACCTGTAATCCCAGCACTTTGGGAGGCCAAGGCAGGGGTACCACGAGGTCAGGAGTTTGAGACCAGCCTGGCCAACATAGTGAAACCCAGTCTCTACTAAAAAATATAAAAATTAGCCGGGCGTGGTGGCACATGCCTGTAGTCCCAGCTACTCAGGACGCTGAGGCAGGAGAATCTTTTGAACCCAGGAGGCGGAGGTTGTAGTGAGCCAAGATCGTGCCACTGCCCTCCAGCCTGGGCAACAGAGTGAGACTCCACCTCAAAAAAAAAAAAAAAAAAAAAAAGAAGGAAAGAAAAGAAAAAAAGAAGAAATAAAAAGTAATAGAAGATATAAGCATTGGGATAGAAGGAACAAAATTCATTATTGCAGGTGATATGACTGTCTACATAGAAAACTCAAGAGAACTTACAGAAAAATATTGTCAGAATTAATGAGAGTTTATCAAAGTGGCTAGAATAGAGAACAATATGCAAAAATCAAATGCACTTTTATAAACCAGCAATAAATTTAAAAAGTCATTATCAAAAAGGTACACTTGAAATAGAAACAAAATATAAATTATCTAGGAATAAATGTAACAAAAAGTGTTTAGGACTTTTATACAGAAAACTGTTAAATCTTATTGGAAAAAAAGAGTGAAATAGATAGAGTGATACAATGTTCATGGATAAAAAGACTCAATATCAACTGTTTTGTACCATCTCTCTCCTCCTCCACTGATGCCCTTGCATTTCTATTTCACTGGAAAGAATGCAGAAGTAAGAAAAGAACTTCTACTACAACACATAAATATTAAAACCCCAACAGCATTTTAATGGAACTACATATAAAAGCTGTCACATATTTTTTGTTGAATGTAACATTTGAGCTTCTTTCTGTCAGAGGCAATGGTGTCCACTTTGGATACAGCTTCCTCTGTAATTATTTAGCCTTGTCTTCAGGCCAGGCCAGTTGTAGCTGACCAGTCTGTGGGCAGAGAAGAAAGCATTTTCTATGATTGCTCAATGTAGGACCTGGCCTCACATACTTTCTTCCTTTCATCCACAGACATCAAGACAGATGTGTGTGTTTGGACTTGGACTGCCACCTTGCAGAGGGAGCTATGACACACTTTCCTCTGTATTTCTTAACCCTTACAGCTTTGCCATTGCTATTTTCTCAGGTCCATCATGACTAATCTTTGATGACCTTTATGTATGTTTACTTCAGTTTCCATCAGAGGCCTGAGACTCCCACGTCACCCCTCATTGCCTTTGCTTGAATGCTCACATAGCTCAGCACATTCTTTTATGTCTACCTCCCATTCCTCCACAACAGATGCAACCCTGGCACTGTGTCCTCTGAAACTCATGCAGCAAAATCCTTTATATTTTACATCTCTTCTCTGAACATTTTTCACTTTCTTGCTCTCAGGAAACCTGGATTCCCCCTGAAGACCGTGTTTTTCCTGCAGTCCTTTAAGTGGTGGCTATTTTCTCTCCTATAGCCCTTTAATTCCTGGGTCTGGAGATGGCCTGGGTGTCTTTCTTACTATTCATTTTTCTCTCAGACCATTCTCCCTTCTTCTCCCTCCCTAAAATATTCCAGCTTTGAATATCCTATCTTGTCCCTATCCTATCTTGACCTTGACTTCATGGTCATAGTCATTTAGTGACCTCAAGGGTAACTCTATTGACCTCAAGGGTAACCCTATCTTATTTCTTATTAATTTTAACTCTGGGTTTTCTGTTATTCTATCCAACATTACCCTTGTCTTAATTTCTAATGATTTAAATATGCATGTAGGTAATATGTTTTACACTCTGAACTCTCATTTTCTTGACCTACTCTCCTTCAGTGGCTTTGTCCTTCATCCAATCTTGTCTGTTCATTCCTAAGGACATAGCTTAGACCTTGTCATTACCAGTAGCTCCAGCTCTAACATTTCTGGCTCTCTGACTTCAGGCACATGGTAGAATTAAAATTTCCCCCATTGAAGTTAGTCCTGGCCATGAGACTTTTCTTGGCCAGTGAAATGGACAAAAAAACAGCTTTAAGATGCAGCGCCTTTACCTCACTTCCTCTTGCCACGATGACCAGCAACATTTGAGGTAATAGCTGTGCTGTCAGTCTGGGACCATGAGTGTTCATTAGTGATGAATGGTGTCCTTGTGCTAACCTGGTTGGACTTGTACCCTGAACAAGAAATAAACCTTTGTTATTCAAAGTTACTGAGAATTTGGGGTTGTTTATTGCTGTAGCATTGTGTGCTTGCTTCCCTTTCTCTGACCATTTTTCCTATCTTTCCATATAAATTTCTTTAGTATCCAGATCCCAACAAACCTCTGAATGTCAAGAAACTGAAACTGATACATGTGAATTCTCTTTGCATTTTTTTTTATAAATCCAAAGCTATTCTAAAATAAAGAGTTTATTAAAATTAATGCAAGGAAGTAATGTTAGCAAGATGGTGGATTAGTAAGCTTCAGGCCCTTGTTTTCCCCAGAAACACTAAGAGAATAACAACAGCAACAACAAGAACAAACTCCTAGAGACTGGCTAAAATAACCGTATAGAAGCTCTGAAAATTAGTCAAAGATCTATTGCAACCAATGGAATACTTAATGAAGAAAAAGCCACATTCAACACGGTAGAAAATTTCATGGCTTTTTTTTTTTTTTTTTTTTTTAAAGACAGAGTATCGCTCTGTCTCCCAGGCTGGAGTGCAGTGGCGCGATCTCGGCTCACTGCAACCTCTGCCTCCCAGGTTCAAGCGATTCTCCTGCCTCAGCCTCCCGAGTACCTGGGATTATAGGCGTGCACCACCATGCCTAGCTAATTTTTGGATTTTTAGTAGAGATGGGGTTTCAACATGTTGGTCAGGCTCTTGACCTCATGATCCGCCCACCTTGGCCTCCCAAAGTTCTGGGATTACAGGTGTGAGCCATCGCGCCCAGCCGAAGACTATTATTTTAAGTGAAGTAACTCAGGAATGGAAAACCAAACATCGTATGTTCTCACTTGTAAGTGGGAGCTAAACTATGAGAATGCAAAGGCATGAGAATGACACAATAGACTTTGAGGACTCAGGGAAAAAGGGTAGGAAGAAAGTGAGGGATAAAAAGATTACAAATCGAGTTCTGTGTATGCTGCTTGGGTGGCGGGTGCACCAAAATCTCACAAATTACTGCTAAAGAACTTATGTAACCAAATACCACCTGTTCCCCCAAAAAACTGTGGAAATAAAAAATAATTGTTTCACTATTTAAAAAAGTTCTCTCTTCTAGTTACTTTTTATTTTTTTTGACAGAGTCTCACACTGTAGCCCAGGCTGGAGTGTAGTGGTGTGATTTTGGCCTCCCAGATTCAAGCAATCCTCATGCCTCAGCCTCCCGAGTTGCTGGGATAACAGATGCATGCCAACACGTATGGTACTTTTTGTATATTTTGTAGAGATGGGGTTTTGCCTTGTTGCCCAGGCTGGTCTTGAACTCTTGAGCTCAAGTAATCTGTCTGCCTCAGCTTCCCAAAGTGCTGGGATTATAGGCATGAGCCACTGGGCCTGGCCTCTTCTAGTTACTTTGAAATATATAATAATTCATTACCAACTATAGTCAGCCAACTCTGCTATGGAACATTAGAACTTATACCTTCCATCTAACTGTATGTTTGTACCCATTGACCAACCTCTTTTCAGCCCCACTCCCACTCACATACTCTTCTCAGTGTCTGGTATCTATCATTCTTCTCTCTACCTTCATGAAGTCAACTTTTTTAGTTGAGTAAGTACATGTGAATTTGTCTTTTTGTGTCTGATTTGTTGCAGTTAACATAATGACCTCAAGTTTCATTCATGTTGCTGCAAAATACATGACTTTATTCTTTTCAGTATTCCATTGTGTATATAAACCGTATTTTCTTCACCCATTCATCCTTTGATTCTATTTCTTGGCTACTCTGAATTGTGCTGCAATAAACATGTGAGTGCAGCTATCCCTTTAACATACTGATTACTTTTCCTTTGGATAGGGGCCCAGTGGATTGTATGGTAGTTCTATTTTTAGTTTTTTGAGAAAACGCCATACTGTTTTCCATAGTGGTTGTAGTAACTTACATTCCACACCAACAGTTTAAAAGAATTTCCTTTTCTCTGTATCCTTGCCAGCATCTGTTATTTTTTGTCTTTTTAGTAATAGCCATTTTAACTGGAATAAGATAATATTTCATAATAGCTTTAATTTGCATTTCCCTGATGATTAGTGATTTGAGCATTTTTTTTTCATATATCTGTAGGCCATTTGTGTGTCTTCTTTTGAGAAATGTTTATTGATGACCTTTGCTCACTTTTTAATAGGGTTATTTGTTTTTTGTTTTGTTTTGCTTTTGTTTTTTATTGTTGAGTTGTTTGAGTTTCTTATATATTCTGGATGCTAGTCCCTTGCTGGATGAATAATTTGCAAATGTTTTCTCTGATTCAATCGGTTGACTCTTTACTCTATTGACTGTTTCCTTTGCTGTGCAGAAGCTTTTTAGTTTAAAATAGTCTCATTTGTCTATTTTTGTTTTCATTGTGCTTTTGAATTCTTAGCCATAAAATATTTGCCTAGACCAATGTCCTAATGTGTTTTCTCTCTGTTTTCTTCTAGTAGTTTTGCAGGTTTTAGTCTTACATTTAAGTTTTTAATTTATTTAGAGTTGATTTTTGCATATACTGAGACAGAGGGGCCCAATTTTATTCATCTGCATATAGATATTCAGTTTTCCCATCACCATTTATTGAAGAGGGTGTTCTTTCCCCAATGCATGTTCTTGGCACCTTTGTCAAAAACCAATTGGCTGTAAATTTGTGGATTTACTTCTGAACTCTCTATTCTATTCCATTGGTCAATGCTTTGTTTTTTTTACCAATATCATGCTGTTTTGGTTACTATTGCCTTGTAATATATTTTGAGGCACACAGTGTAATGCCTCCAGCTTTGTTCTTTTTGTTCAGAATGGTTTTGACTAGTCTGGATATTTTTTTGTTCTGTATAAATTTTAGGATTGTTTTTCTGTTTCTGTGAGAAATGATGTTAGTATTTTGATAGAGATTACATTGAATCTGTAGAGTGCTTTGGGCAGTATGGTCATTTTAATAATATTAATTCTTCTGATCCATGAGCATGGGATGTCTTTCTATTTGTGTTCTCTTCCATTTCTTTCATCAGTTTTTGTAATTTTGCTTGTAGAGATCTGAAAGTACCTCATTTATAGAGGAAAATGTTCTCCAAGTTCAATGAATCCCAGGATACGTATGAGTATATTTTCAAATGAACCTAGTCTCAATGTGTATATAATACATGATAAGCATGTTGCAATTATCTCTTGGAGAAACAAAAATATCTAATTAAGTTGGCAGGTACCCAGAATTGGTGTCTTCTGAATTGGCCAGTGATAGTTAATGGATCTGACGCATCTTGAAACACTTATTTGGCATATGTGGAATCATCATAGTCTCAGAAATGATTATTGGCTTTGTTCTGATGGCTTTCAATTCCACATTCGTTTCAACTCCTCTATCAGAACACATATTTATTTATCTTTTCTGCATGTGTTCCCAGAATATTCTGTTTAGCAAAGAAGGAATATCAGTAAATCCCTCTGTTTTAGTGAGTTTACCAAAGAGCAAAATAGCTGGTCTATTGGCCAAAAATTGTTGGTGTGATTTATTTTTGTAGTTCTTTTCAAGCATATTTTGCAGGGGTTGATTTCCAATTGTAAAAAAGTCTCGATTTTGAGTTAGCCATGAACTTGTGAACCCACATTACATAAAATCCTTGTATTTATACCAAGCTTTGAAATTTCCTAAGAATTTCCATATGCATTTTTGCATTTAATTCAATAATAAATACTGTGTGGCTATTGTTGATGCCTTTTTACAGAAAAAGCAATGAATATGCTTTTGGAAAAAATTTTCTCTGATTCTTGAAAATGTGCTAGAACTTTCAAAATGTGTGAAATAAATTATAGTAGCATTTCTTCACACTCACAACACAGAACATTTCTGATCACTGAAATAAGGAGAGTGTGTTTTTCCCCACCGAGGCATTCTCCAGTTTTCTGTGAACACTGACTGGGTGTCCTGCAATTCAGTTCAGTTCTGACACTAACCAGAGTTACTGCAGACCCCACAGGTTAAGGGCTCAGTCCCACAAGGCTGCCCGTCACTTCAGACACCAATCTTAAATCCCATGTTATCACCTTTACTTCTGACTGATAGCTACAAATCAGGGTTCCCACGACCCTTCTTTGGGTTCAATAATTTGCTAAGAATGCTCACAGAACACAGGGAAACACTTGTTTACATTTATTGGCTTATTATTTACTAAAGAATACAAATGATAGAGACAGATAAAGAAGTACATAGGGTAAGGTATGTGGGAGGGGTGCGGACCTTCCATGGCCTTTCCTGGTTTACCACCCTCCCAGCACCTTCACGTGTTCACCAACCTGGAAGCTCTCCAAACCCCATAGTTCAGGGATTACTACAAAGGCTGCATCATGTAGTCATGATCAGTTATTAACTCAGTCTCCAGCTCCTCTCCCTTTTCTGGAGAAAGAAAGGGAGGGAAAAAAAGAGGATGAGAGGGTAGGACTGAAAGTTTCAAGCTTCTAATCATGGCTTGGTTTGTCTAGTCACCAGCCCTCATGCAGAAGCTCAAGAAAAGTCATCTCATTAGATCAAAAGATGCTCCTACCCCCCAGGAAATTCTGAGAAACTGGGAGCTCTGTGTCAGGAACTAGAGGCAGAGACTATATATATACATATGTGTGTGTGTGTGTTTGTGTGTGTGTGTGTGCTTTTCATGGGTTGCACACACCTCCAGCTGGACCAGATCTGGGGGTCATAGAGCTGTTCAAAGTTTGAATAATTCAGGCTATTTCAGGTCAGCTTTGTAAATCAGGTCAGTTTAGTGATTTAAGTTCCTCAAAAGTTTAAGCTTTTCACCTACCTGGCTTCAGTTGGTTTCTTGTGCAAACAACCACTATTGAATATCTGTCTAGACAAAGTGTTTAACCTAAAGACTGAATGAGCAGCCTCTATCTATGGCCATCCCACTCTGAACATGCCTGATCTAGTCTGAATTACCAGCCTCTGTGCTCTGCCCACCTACCTCTCTTTCAACTCCACGGTGGCTCCCTTGAGGCCATCTGATGCATAGGGTTAAGTGGAAAGACAAAAACCTTAATTTGACTTTGCTGCTGGAGAGGCTCCTGTTGTCCAGCAGAGATAACCTAAAGGAAGTTGCTTAAAAAAGACATGTGGCCACAGGCTGTCACTTTGAAGTCACTGCTTATAATAACATTAGTTTGGGCTGCAGAAGCAGTTGACGTTTTCAGCTGAGGAGGTCTAAATGGCTCTCAGTGAATTTAGATTGCAAAACACAGGCATAAAAAGCCTCACTTTCATCTCTGCCTGTAGATAAACTAGCTATAATCGGACTTAGTTTCTCTCTTATAGGACTTTGTTGAAGGTAGTCAGAAGTGACAACACAAATAAGTATTCTAGATCTCTTACAGGTATGCCCTTGGCTGGGATGTGGTATAACCTCACATACATCACATCCCAGCAGGGCTAAAACCGAGGTAATATGTGAAATACTCACCTCAGGTGCAAAATTTAAAGGGGCACAGAAAATGTCTCAGTAATCAAGATAAATAATATTTTAATGTGATTTTTTTAAAAAATAAAAATTAATGCAAAAAATATGATGAATAAAATATCAAAATTTTAAATAAAGACAGTATCAGTGTTGTTGATTTTTCCTTTTGCCTTTGGCTCCAAGGTGCCTTGGCATGGCATCGCTCACAGTTGATGGTTTTGCTAACTATTTTGCAACTGAAATAATAGGAGTCACCAACTTTCCAAACTGCGATATTGAGTCCTCACTGCCTTTTGCTTCACAGCAAAAGTTTATTGAAATAAGCTATCTTCAGAATCCCATTCCTGGTGCTACATGATATATTAGAATTAGGTTCGGTTACACAGGCCAGAAAATCCAAAGTAGTAGGATCTTAAGCAAGATAGAAGTTTATTTCCCTTTCAGGTAAATGTAGGCAGGCCAAGGTTGCTGTTGCAGCTCCATGATTAGCAGGGATCCGGGTTCCTTCTCTCCTAATTCTCCATTATCATCAATATGTGGCTGCCACCTTATGGTTCATAAATGTTGCTTTAGCTCCAACCATTACATCTATAGTCTAGCCAGCATGAAGATACAAAGTGGAAAAGAGGCAAAGCGCACCCACACTCACACCATCATTGTCTCTAAGGAAAGCTCCTACAAACTCTATATAACACATGCTCACATTCCATCTACCAGAACTATCAAAGCTAAGTCTAGCTGCAAAAGAGGCTGGAAAATGCAGTCTTGGTTCTGGGTGGCCATGTGCTCAGCTAAAAATGCTGAAATTAGTATGGAGAAAAGGAGATCAGATACTGTAGACAGCCAGCAGTCTCTTGGAAATCGTGAAGGATTTGGTTGCATCCATTGCGTCAGCTTTGACGGGGCTCCTACACAGAAGATCTACCCCTATGCTGGTCAAGCAATCACTGTCACTCCCAAATGTGTCATCACACTGTGCTTTGACCAGAGTTTCCGTTCGTTAGCTCTGATTTAGATATATTAAGATCTACTATTGGCTACATTATTAAACCCATGAGGTGAGAAAGAGATTTTGAAATATTAACAGATACTTGTTTTCCTCTCTATATATCTTCCTACCTATCAGCTAGCTACTCTTTTTTTTTTTTTTTTTTTTTTTTTTTTTTTGAGACAGTGTCTCACTCTGTTGCCAGGCTGGAGTGCAGTGGTGCAATCTTGGCTCACTGCAACCTCCGCCTCCCGGGTTCAAGTGATTCTCCTGCCTCTGCCTCTGCCTCCCAGGTAGCTGGGACTACAGGTGCCCGCCACAGGCCCGGCTAATTTTTTGTATTTTTAGTAGAGACGGGGTTTCACCATGTTGGCCAGGATGGTCTCGATATCTTGACCTCATGATCCACCTGCCTCGGCCTCCCAATCGTTTTTATTTTCTTACTTTAGAGAAGGGATAAAATAGTAGAATGCAAAAGACAAGAAAATAATTCTTGCCTTTTGGATTTCAAAACCATCAAAGACTCATGATCCATTTGGAAGACTATATCACCAGCCAGAGCTAGACTCCCCCCAATAGCTCCTCCCCATTTAGGCCTAGATACATATTCCTGGACCGAGGGAAGGAGAAGAGTCAGAGAGGAAGCCAGAGGATTAGATGCTGCTGTGAGTCCCCAAGAAGGGGCAGTATTGGTGGTTGGAGAGATGGAGATGGAATTACCTGGATAAGTTTAGGGTCTAAGAACAGGGGATACTTGTGTTCCTAACCCCCATGGAAGAGCCCAGAGGGCCTAAAAAAGGCCTGCCATGTCAGGTTTCTGAGACAAAGAGATATTTGTATGGCATGTCCAGTGCATTCATCAGGTTATATATATTTATATATGAGATTTATGCAGAATTGGCTCACTTGATTATGGAGGCTGAGAAGTTCCACAATCTGCTATCTGCAAGCTGGAGACCTAAGACAGCCAGTAGTATAAATTCTAGTCCAAGTTCAGAGGCCTTAGAAGCAGGTGAGCTGATAGTGCAAGTTTCTGTCTGAGGGAAGAAGGGTGATATCCTAGCTCAAGCAAGCACGCAAAGAGGAAATTCTCCCTTCCTCTGCCGTTTTGCTCTATGCAGGCCCTCCATGGGATGGATGATGCCCACCCACCTTGGGGAGGACCATCTGCTTCACTCAGTCTACTGACTCAAATGTTAATTTCTCCCAGAAACACCCTTACAGACACACCCAAAATAATGTTTAACCAGATATCTAGGCACCCTGTGATCCAGTGAAGTTGACACATAAAACTAACCTTCATACCCAGACCAAAGAGTCTGTGTTTCCTGCATACAGACTTTCTATTCTAAGTGCTGACAAGGTGCTGTGGAAGAGTTTGATCAGGGAGAGCCAGAATGTGATGGACATTTAAAAATAGCACTGATGGTAGAAGCCTGAGCATGTTTAAATACTGCTGGGAAAGTCCATCCAGAGGAATAGCTGAAAACCAAAGAAAGAAGGGGTAACTGAAATAGATGCGACAGTCTGGGAAGGGGATTAGAACCTAGAAAGGGGGGCGGACGCGGTGGCTCATGCCTGTAATCACAGCACTTTGGAAGGCTGAGGCGGACAGATCATCTGAGGTCAGGAGTTTGAGACCAGCCTGACTAACAGGGTGAAACCCTTTCTCTACTAAAAATACAAAAATTAGCTGGGCGTAGTGGCAGGTGCCTGTAATCCCAGCTACTTGGGAGGCTGAGGCAGGAGAATCGCTTGAACCTGGGAGGCAGAGGTTGCAGTGAGCCGGGATTGCACCAATGCACTCCAGCCTGGGCTACAGAGCGAGACTCCATCTGAAAAAAAAAAAAAGAAAAGAAAGAAAAAAAAAAAAGAAAAGAACCTAGAAAGGGGGTTAGTCTTGGGCAGAACTGGGAATAAGCCTTTCACTGTGATGAGAGGGTGGCAGAAAGAATGGGGCAGTAAATCCATAAGTGGGGTGGCAGGAGTTAGGTGAATTCCCTGAGGAAGGGTATGCTGAGCAGAAGACAGAAGCATTTGAGGAGGATGGAGAAGTTTGGACATGACCAGTATGGAAAATGGGGCAGTGATGGCCAACTGCACACTAGAGTTTGGCAGGCCCAGGAAGAACTGAAGGAGGTGAGCATGAGAGGATGTGGTTGTCCCCACCAGGCTCTGTGGCCAGGGACAGGTGTTGAGGAGGCAGACACTGCAATTATTGGAGAGTTGCTGTCTGTGGCAGGTGTGAAGGAAGCGCAGAGTAGATCCCTGGTCCTCCAACTTGGCTGCATATGGGAATCACCTGGGGAACTTAAAAGATATACTGAGGCTTCAATCCCAATACAGACATTCAGCTTTAACTGGTCTGGGGTCCAAGTTTGAGGAGAACTGGGGTAGGGGATACTGGCAAATATGGCTGAAATTGATGGACCATGTCTGAGCTAGGGCAGGAGGGGTAGGCAAGGGTGCAAGAAGGCAGGAAATAGAGGGGCTGAGAGTGGAGGTCTCAATCAATGGGAAAAGAGTTTTCCTGCGATGTCCCAGAAATGCAACTGTAGTTACACTTCCCTCAACTTCAGAGCTAAATTCTCCCAGGTATCTTCCATGTTTACCTGTGTAGACCTAAGGACAGGCTCCATTTGCATTCCAAATAGATCTCTTTCTCAGCAGTTTATGTGGATTTTGTGTGCTTTACTTTACATGACAGTACTAAACAAGCCAAGAGCAATTCAGATTTTAGACACGGACATCTCCTTCCACCTTCTGAGAGATGGTGAGTGCTATGGACTGAATGTTGGTATACACTCCTTGCCCCGTTCTTATGTTGAATTCTAATCCCCAATGTGTTGGTATTTGGAGATGGGGCCTTTGTGGAGGTGATTCGGTCATGAGGGTGGAGTCCTCATGAATGGGACTGGTGCCCTTATGAAAGAGAGAGCTCTCTGGTCCTCTTTCCACCTTGTGAAGATACAATGGGAAGTCGGCAGTCTGCAACACAGAAGAGGGCCCCCACCAGAACATGATTATGCCGGCCCTCTGATCTTGGATTCCTAGTCTTCAGAACCGTGAGAAATAAATTTCTGTTGTTTATAAGCCACCCACTCTATAATACTTTGTTATGGACAGCAACAAACTAAGATGGACAGACTCTCTTGGTGCCTTTGAGGGGATATGTTATTATCAGCAATGTTGTTTGAAGCAGTCTCTGATAAGGAATGCTGACCCACCAGGGACAAATACCCCTATCTTAAGCAAACTCTCATCCCTATCTCCCTGCCTTAAACCCTTTTTCAGGTGCTGTGACAGCATCAATCAGGCCTTGGCAGGCGAGGGAGCCCTTTGAAGAAGCAGCCAATGGACAAGCTGAAGACATGGTAGGTGGAACGTTTTTCATCACCCGCAGGGATGATATAAATTGTGTGGGCCTAGGGATAGCAGGTTTCAGATATGGCCATATTGTCTTTATTTATTATATGCTCCATTGATTAGAAATTGGATTCCAAACCCCTCAGGAAGTTGCCCTATTCCCTAGCTAGCTCTAGATCCAGCACTGTATGAGTGGTTCCACTGTGATAAAGCAGTAGTTCTCAAACTTGGGTGTTATCTTACTCTGTTCAGGCTGCTATAACAAAAAATTGCCATTGACTGGGTGGCTTAAAAACAACAGAAATTTATTACTTACAGTTCTGGAGGCTGGAAAGTCCAAGATCAAGGCACTGGCACATTTGATGTCTGGTGAGAGCCTGTTCCCTGGGTCATAGACGCACAGCTTGCTGCATCCTCACGTGGTGGAAGAGGCAAGGGAGCTCTCTTGGGCCTCTTTTATGTGGGCAAATCCCATTCATGAAGGCAGAGCCTCCCAAAGGCCCCACCTCGTAATACCTCACATTGGGGATTAGGACTTAAACACAGGAATTTTGGAGAGATACAAATATTCAGTCCATAGCAAGCATGCATCAGAATCTTCTGTAGGGCTTGTTAGGGTATGGGTTACTGGACCCCAAACCCAGAGTGTCTGGTTTAGTAGGCCCAAGAATTTGCATTTCTAACAAGGCCTAAGGTGATGCCGATGCTGCTGGTCCAGAGACCACACTTTGAAAACCACTGCTGTTGAGAAAAGAAGTGGCATTCAAAGGATGGGGAAGCAGAGAATGGAACATCTTCCATTCAAGGGGCCATCTCAGGTGGCCCTCTACATCCCCAAATTAATCCATCAAACCGTTGCATCAGTGACAGCATAGTTTTACATGTCAATATGTGATACTGCAGTTTCTTAGTCTCTAAAGTTAAAGGCTTCCTGGTGGTGGTGACACGAGGACTAGGGGATTGCTGGGACAGGGCTAATGAGCACCTCACTCACAGCTAACCACTCATGAAGTGTCTCCATGGGCTGCACCCAGTCCTGGAGCCCTATGTATGTTATCTCTTTTATTCCTTAGATGATGTGGGTGGGGTTAGATCCCCATTTTGCAGTTAAGAAAACAGTGACACAAGCAGATGTAAGTAAGTAGAGTGTGTTTGCAGGTGAGTCCTGTATGCCTCTAAGCGTTGGCTTACTCTGGGAGGTGCTGCCCAGGATCTCTCAGCCAGTTAGTGGAGGAGTGGGCCTGCATGAGGCAGACTGAACCTGGCATCAGATCTCCTACCCATCTCCCCACCTGTGCTCACTCAGTTGCTGCCCCTTCACTCCCTTTTCTTCTGTAGAGACAAAGGGAAGAATCTGTCAGGAAAATTCCTGGGAGAGGGGGAGCTGTGCTTCTGAAGAAGGCAGTTGTTGCAGTCCTAGTCTGCTTGCAACATGGTTGGTGGCACAGACCTTCCCACACCTCTATGCCAGATGTCTTAAGGATCAGCCCAAAGCTTAATGTCTCCAGGGATACCCACTTCCTTCCTAAGGGAAGATAGAGGTGCTTGAAAATGTAGGGTTTATTCTTATTCAGGTATGGTGAGGCCAACAGACCAGGAGATGATGGCCATTGAAGAGATAGTTTATTACTCACAGTTCCCAGGAGGAGGGGGTACACTGGGCCACACAGGGAAGCATCAGGTCAGTCAGGAGGCAGAGGGAAAGGGGGAAGCTATGGGCAGAAGGCTTTATTGTGAGAAGGAACAGGTGAGGCAGGCTTAGGATTGGCTGGCTTGGAAAATTACAGCAGGCTCTGGGCCATAGAACTGCCTTAGTTGTCTGCTACCTGGCCCTGGAGTGACTGGGACTGGTAACTGGTGTCCTTGAGTGTGAGAGCCCAATAAAGGAGGTGGTTGGAGGTGTGGGCTCTGGATTGGTTGGCTTGAATGTGAAAGATGTGTTTGTAGGTGAATCCTGTACTGTCTCTGGGAACTGGCTAACTCTGGGAGGGGCTGTGCCTCTACCGTCAGCCAGGCTCCAAGATGTCAAAATATCAAATACAGAATCTAGAACATTTGGTTATTCCGGAGAGCTCATGCAAAGATGGTATTAGGAGCTACTTTTCCAATCAACAGCCTCCAATACTGTTTTCTCTCCAGAATCATCTATCAGGGAAGAGACTTATAATCAGAAAGTAACAGAACAAAGAGGGCAGGCCACAGTTAGGTATAAGCAAGGGATTGGTCTTTCCTGGGGTGGACCTAAAGGGTCGCAGCTTTAAAAGCATCCATTGTTATTAGAGTGTTAACAGTAGCATCTCACGTGTGAAGGTAGGGAAGAACGAGACGAGGTCAGGGCCAAGACCCTGAAGGGGGCTGTGGACCCAGAGCATGTCTCATAAATCCCAAGTCAGATTCTGTTGACTCCTGGGACTTTCTGTTTGTTTCCCCCCTAATTTCTCCTTTTTTTCAGTTTACCCATGTGTCAGAAGCACCTGGGGAGCTGCTTGAAATTGCTGGGGCTGACCCCTGGCCACTGCTCTGCATCAGAATCCCCTGGAGGCTGGTGAAGCATGTTTCCAGGTCCCATACCCAGAACTTCTGATTCAAAAGGTCTGGGGTGGGGCCTGAGAATTAGAGCCTGTTCCTAACACGTTCCCAGGTGATGCTCATGCTGCTGGTCTGCAGCCCCTGGTCTGCGAGCCACTGACCTAGGGATTCTAACTCAGTAGGTCTGGAGACGGCCCCAGGTGGTTCTGACCTGGTGGTATTCTGAAGTCCACACCTGGAGAAACACCGCCCTGAGACTGAATAAATTCTGTGATGAACATTCTCACTGTGCTGCTGCCGTGCAAGGGAGAACTGGCCAAAGAGTTATTTGGCCAGCTTGAGTGACGCGGATCCTGAGAACGCTCCCGGGTAGGCAATTGCCCCCGTGGAAAGCCTCCTCAGAGCAGCGCGCGCAGGCCCACGTGGAGGATCAATGCAGTGGCTGAACACCGGGAAGGAACTGGCACTTGGAGTCCGGACATCTGAAACTTGGTAAGACTAGTCTTTGGAACTTGCCCACTCCATTTGAGTGGAAGCGTGGCCTGATCACCCACGGCGTGCCTGTACCGGCACTTTGGTTTTTGTTTTTGACTTGACTTGAATTGCTTGATACTTTGGTTTTGGTTTTGACCTGGCTTGGATTTCTGGATACTCTGATTTTGGTTTTGATTCTGGTTTGGTGTAAACTGAAAAAGTGTGTGTGTGCCTTTTTTACCCGTTCTTTGTTTTGTGGTGTGAGTGTGGTGTGAGCTTGGTGTTTTGTCTCGGGGAAACATGGGTCAGACACAAAGTAAGCCTACAGCACCCGGTATTCCCAGGCGGTCTCCCATCCAAGTACTAACCAGGCCCGACCCTGCTTAGCTTCCGAGATCAGACGAGATCGGGCGCGTTCCGGGTGGTATGGCCGTAGACACGGCTGGAAAAGGCCAGATGGGTCCCCCAAAGTGTGGGGCCTGGCCCAGGGGTCCCAGTTGCCTGGGCCTAGGAGTTTTTTCCGTGATGCAATATCATTCTGGGGTTTGTCACAATGTTAGAAACACAAAACTTGCCAGATCACCTGGCCTCATTTTGGGCTTGAAAAAAATGGGGTCGCCAAAGATATAAAGAGTGTCCCCGAACTGTTAGCCCTCCTGAGGTTAGAACGCCCTAGCCCTACCCCCAATGCCCAGCACCGTGGTAACTGCTTTAGTTCCAGAAGTACAAAGTTTCAACATCCAAGGTATAAGGGTGACCCCTCTGTGAGACATTTACTCTTCTAAGGAAACTTAGTTCCTCACTCTTCAAAAGCTGCTTGGGAAAACTCAGGCAATGATGAAAGTGAGCACCAGCTTCAAACTTCAGCATGTCCCCAGGTTTCTCTCATTTGTCACATCAGCTAAAATCTTACAGGGAATTTTTTTTTTCTTTGGGAGGAGAAAACTAACTTTGTTTTAGCCCTGTGATCTATAAATGCAAATAGTGGATTGGAGTCCATTTCCAGTGTAGAGAGAGTTGAGTGATACAAATGCTAAATGGAAAATCCACTTTCCAGTAGCTTTCTGTAGCCTGGACAAACGCATAATTTATTCTCAGATAGCTAGACTAGCAAACTCGCAACAGGGAGCGTCATGCCAGAATGCATTTGTGCGAGGAATCTGAATTTCAAAGGACGGCTTCGCCTGGAGAGACACCACCCAGAACGATGTGGGTTTAATTAAGGTTTAGAGCAGCGCTTTGTTCAGGTGGGGTTGATAGGACGGCTCCAGGTAAGATTTTATTTGGTAATAGATTATTGACCAATGGCAGGCAAGGGTGGCTGGTTTGCATATTTTACTATTCATGACCTCGGGACTGAAGGAATCAGAATGACAGTAGGCGATATCTCTGTCAGCCTGCTGTTTCTGGAGGCAAAGGCAGTTTTGTGGGTGGATAAATAGACCTCATTTGTGTTGCCTTTTGCACCTGGACCTGATGTTCTGTTAAAGCCAAGTGTGAGAAATACTTCTCTGAAGCAAAGGGCACGCTTGGGTGAGATTAATTAACCTGAATACCAAAGATCTACTGTGGCACCAAGATAAGGAGCAGTGGGCAGACCCTGCCCAAACAGAAGCAGAGTGAAGTCCTGGAGGGCAGAGCTGTGCTCTGAGAAGGCAGTGCAGGCTCCTTAGCATGAGTCAGTCACCCTTGGTTTGCACCCAACCCAGAAAGGGGTCTTGAGGAATCCCAGAGCATCACAGCCAGCCACGGGTCAGACTGAGTCGGGACAATAACAGGATTCCAGGATTGTGGGTGCTGGGCAGTACCTTACCTGCTTGCCTAGGTGGAAAGGCTATCAGGAAGAGCTTTGCAGGGTGAGGCTTTCTGGAATAAATGGAGTCATAAAAGATGCTATCAGAAGAAAGGGATAAGGCAGAGGTGCAGCTTGGTAGGATGGGGTGCAAAGAAAAATCCATTTCTGCATTCCTTTTTCCACTGACATTTCCTTCCCAGCTGCCCCACCCACAACCACACACAAACAGAACAAAACAACTCCTGGGGCCCAGTGGTTACTCCCCATACCTTCCTCCTAAAATTGCTCTCCTTGGCTGGGCACGATGGCTCACGCCTGTAATCCCAGTACTTTGGGAGGCCGAGGCGGGCAGATCAGTTGAAGTCAGGAGTTCGAGACCAGCCTGGCCAACATAGTGAAACCGCGTTTCTACTAAAAATACAAAAAAATTAGTCGGGTGTGGTGGCACAGGCCTGTAATCCCAGCTACTTGGGAGGCTGAGGCATGAGAATCTCTTGAACCTGGGAGGCGGAGGTTGCAGTGAGCCGAGATCGCACCACTGCACTCCAGCCTGGGCTACAGAGTGAGACTTCACCTCTAAATAAATAAATAAATAAATAATTGCACTCCAAGAAGTTTAACACCAGTAATTCAAACTTTGGGAAGATTTTAGTTTAGGTATTATCTCCCATTTTTAAGATATGGGTATCTAGTTACCCCCGTATTATTATCAAAAGGACTGTTCTTTCTCCATTCAGTTGCCTTTGCCCCTTTGTCAGTTGACTATATTTGTGAGCGTCTATTTCTGCGCACTTAACTCTGTTCCACTGATCAATTTGTCGATTATTTTACCATTATCATCCTATCTTCATTACTGTGGCTTTACAGTAAGTTTAAAGTTGGGGAGCGTATTGGTTAGTCTGAGTCTTTTGTCTTTCCATATAAACATTGAAATTATTTTTTCAGTATCCACAGAATAACTTGTGAGATTTTGATTTGAATTGTGTTGAATTTATAGAGTTGAAAAGATCTGGCATCTAAACAATATTGAGTCTCCCTATTCATGAACATGGAATATCTCTCTATTTAGATATTCTTTGATTTCTTTCACCAGAGGTTTGTACTTTTTTCATATAGATCTTGTAAGTATTTTATTATATTTATGTGTAAAGGTTTTTTTGGTATGTAAATAGTATTGTGTTTCAAATTCCAATTGTTCATTGGAGTATGTAGAAACCCAACTGACTTTTGTGTATTAACCTTATTCTCTGCAACCTTGCTCATTTATTGGTTTCAGGAGGTTTGTGGGGTTTTTTTTTTTTTTTTGGTCAATTCTTTGAAATTTTCCACATTAGCATTCATGTCATTTGTGAACTAAGTTCTTCCTTCCCAATCCCAATATTGCTTTTTTTCTTTCCCTTTTCTTGTCTTTTTTTTTCTTTCCTTTTTTTTTTTTTTTTTTTTTTTAATTTTGAGATGGAGTCTCGCTCTGTTGTCCAGGCTGGAGTGCAGTGCCACGATCTTGGCTCACTGCAACCTCCACCTCCCAGAGTCAAGTGATTCTCCTGCCTCAGCCTCCTGAGTAGCTGGGACTATAGGCACAAGCCACCAAGCCTGGCTAATTTTTTGTATTTTTAGTAGAGATGGGGTTTCACTGTTTTAGCCAGTTTGGTCTCGATCTCCTGACCTTTTGATGCACCTGCCTCAGCCTCCCAAAGTGCTGGGATTACAGGCGTGAGCCACCTTGCCCGGCCTTCTTTCCCTTTTCTTGTCTTATTACATTAGCTAGGACTCTAAGTACAATGTTGAATAGAAGTGGTGAGGGGGACATCCTTCCCCTGTTTTCTGATTTTGGGAGGAAAGCATCCAGTTCCTCACCATTAAGTATGTTAGCTGTAGGCTTTTGTAGATGTTCTTTATCAAATTGAGGAAGTCCCATCTATTCCTAGAGTGCTGAGAATTTTTAATATGAATGTCTGTTGAGTTTTGTCAAATGCTTCTTCTGCATCTATTGATATGATCATATGATTTTTCTTCTTTAGCCTACCAATATGATAAATTATATTATTTGACTTTCCAATATTGAACCAGACTTATATAACTGGAATAAATCCCACTTGGTTGTGGTGTATAATTCCTTTTATACATTGTTAGATGCTATTTGTTAATATTTTGAAGATTTTTGCATCTATGTTCATGAGAGATACTGGTCCATAGTTTTTCTTTCTTGTAATGTCCTTATATGATGTCCTTATACCTATTCTGGTATTAAGATAATGCTGGCCTCATAGAATGAGTTAGAAAGTATTTCTTCTGCTTTTATCTTCTGAAAGAGATTATGAAAAATTGGCATCATTTCTTTCTTTAATGTTTGGTAGAATTCCCCAGTGAAATTGCCTGGGCTGGATACTTTCTTTTCTGGAAGGTTATTATTTATTTATTTATTTTCTTTATTTAACATAGGCATCTTCAGATTATCTATTTTTTCCACGTGTGAGTTTGGTAGATTGGGTCTTTCAAGGGAGTGGTCCAATGTATCTGAGTCATTAAATTTGTTGGCATGAAGTTGTTCATAGTATTTTTTTTATTATCCTTTTAATGTCCATGGAATCAATAGTGATGATCCCTCTTTCATTTCTGATATGAGTAATTTATGTCTTCTCTCTTTCCTTGGCTAGACTGGCTACAGGTTTATGAATTTTATTAATCCTTCAAAAAAAACCAGCTTTGGTTTGCTTAATTTTCTCTATTGATTTCCTGTTTTCAATTTCATTCATTTCTGCTCTAATTTTTGTTACTTCTATTTTCTGCTTGCTTTAGGCTTATACTGTTCTTTTTCTTTAGTTTCCTTTGTTGAAAGCTTAGATCCTGATTTTAGATTATTCTTCTTTTCTACCATATGCATTCAGTGCTATATATGTAATTTTATTTTCAAAGCCAGAAATCATTTATTGAGTAATAGAAACTGAAATAAATAACACTGCTTTCAGTCACTGAATCCCACAAATACTGAGTTGTATTTTTGTTTTCATTTAATTCAAAATAGTTTTAAATTTATCTTGAGACTCATTGTTTGGCCCATGCGTTATTTATAAGCGTGTGGTATAATTTCTAAATAATTTGTTATTTTCCTTCTGTTTTTCTGTTATTGATTTCTATTTAATGTCATTGTGATGTGAAAGAATACTTTACATGATTTTTATTCTTTTAAATTTGTTAAGGTGTGTCTTATGGCTCAGCATGTGGTATATTTTGTTAAGTGTTCCATGTGAGCTTAAGAAGAATGTGTATTATGCTCTTCTTGTATGAAGTCAACAACTGTCCTATACATGTCAATTAGAACTAGTTGACTGATAATGATATGTAGTTAACTAAATTCTTACTACTTTATGCTTGCCATGTCTGTCAATTACTGATAGAGGAGTGTTTAAGTCTCCAAGTATAATAGTGAATTTGTCTATTTCTCTTTGCAGTTCTGTTTTTGCCTCATGTATTTTGATGCTCTGTTCTTAGGCCCACATACTTCAAGAATTAAGTCTTCTTGGAAAATTGACCAGTTTATCCTTTTCTAATGCTGCTTTTTATCTCTAATAGTTTTCCTTAAACTGTAGTCTGATTTGTCTGACATTAACGTAGCTACTCTTCCTGTCTTTAGATAAGGGTTAGCATGGTGTGCTTTTTGACATTCTTTTATTTTTAATCTATCTGTGGATTTACATTCAAAGTGTATTTCTTATAGACAACATATAGTTCGTTTCTGTTCTTTGATCTGCTCTGACAATCTCTGTCTCTTAGGTGTTTTTGAATCATTTCCACTTAAAATGATAATTGATACAGTTGAATTAATATCTACCATATTTGTAACTTTTCTATTTATTGTACCTGTTTTTTATCTTCCCCTCTTTTTCTGCCTTCTTTGGTCTTAATTGAGGATTTTACATAATTCAGTGTTCTATTCTCTCAGCATATCAATTATACTTCTTTAAAAAAAAATATACTGGTTTCTCTAGAGTCTGCAATACATTAATACATTTACAACTAATCTAAGTCCACCTTCAGATGACACCATACTGCTTAATGGGTAGTGCAGGTAAAGTATTCCTGATTCATCCCTTAGTACACTGCTGCCAATTATTTTATTTATCCACATGCTATAATCATCGAACACATTGTTGCTATTATTGTTTTGAGCAATTAAAAATTATGAATAAAATATTTTTATTTTTATTCATTCTCTGACACTTTTTCATTCTTTACATATTTCTGAGTTTCTAACCTATATACTTTCCTTTTCTCTAAGAACTTTTTAAAAATAATTTTTTGCAAGGCAGATCTACCAGTAAAAAATTCTCTCAGTTTTTACTTGAGAAAGGATTTCTCCTTTGCTTTTGAAGGTGATACAGTTTGGCTGTGTCCCCACCCAAATCTCATCTTGAATTTCCATGTGCTGTGGGAGGGACCCAATGGGAGGTAATTGAATCATGGGGGCAAGTCTTTCCTGTGCTGTTCTGGGGATAGTGAATAAGTCTCATGGGATCTGATGATTTTAAAAAGTGGAGTTCCTGCACAAGTTCTCTCTCTTTGCCTGCTGCCACCCATGTAAGATGTGACTTGCTCTTTATTGTCTTCCACTATGATTGTGAAGCTTCCCCAGCCACGTGGAACTGGAAGTCCCGCTAAACCTCTTTCTTGTATAAATTGCCCAGTCTTGGGTATGTCTTTATCAGCAGTGTGACAATGGACAAATACAGAAGAATAATTTTGCTGGATACATAATTGTAGGTTGGTGGTTTTTTTCTTTCAACACTTTAAATATTTCACTCTACTTTTTTTCTTGCTTGAATAATTTCTCAAGAGAATTCTGGTATACTTCTTATCTTTGCTCCTATGTAAGTAAGGTGTTTTTTTCCTCTGGTTTCTTTCAAGATATTCTCTGTGTTTGGCTTTCTGCAATTTGAATATGCTATAATTAGATTTTTAAAAACATCCTCATTGTGTTCTCTGCCCTTTTAATCTGTGGTTTGCTTTCTGGCATTGATTTTTGGAAATTCTCATTATTAATCCAAATATTTCTTCTGTTCATTCTTCTTCTGATATTCTTATTTTTTTTTTTTCCCCTGAGACAGGGTCTCACTCTGTCACCCAGATTGGTGTGCAGTGGCATGATCACAGTTCACTGCAGCCACTACCTCCCTGGCCTCAGAAGTTCCTCCCACCTCAGCCTTCTGAGTATCTGGGGCTACAGACAAACACCACCATGCCTGGCTAAATTTTGTATTTTTTGTAGAGATGGTGTCTGACTATGTTGCCCAGGCTGCTCCTGAACTTCTGGGCTCAAACAGTATCCCCCCTAGGCTTCCTAAAGTGCTAGGATTACAGGAATAAGTCACCATATCTGGCCACTCACTATGTGTATCTTAACACCCTTTGTAATTGACCCAGAGCTTTTGAATATTCTGTTCCTTTTTTCCCCATTATTTTTTTTCTGTTTACATATCAGTTTGGGAAGTTTCTATGAACATATCTTAAAGCTTATTGATTCTTTCCTTGACAGTGTCCAGCGTACTAATGAGCACACCAAAGGCATTCTTCACTTTCGTTACAGTGCTTTTATTTTCTAATGTTTTATTCAGATACCTTTGTAGAATTTTTCTCCCTGTTTATATTGCCCATCTGTTCTTGCATGTTGTCCACTTTTTTTTTCATTAAAGCCCTTAGCACATTTAATAGGGTTTTTAAATTCCTGGTCTAATAATTCCAAAATCAGTGTCATATTTGAGCCATGTTCTGATGCTTGCTTTGTCTCTTCAGACAATTTTATTTGTTTTGGTTTTGGTGTTTTGCCTTTTAGTATGGCTTATAATTTTGTTTTCAAAGCCAGAAATGATTTATTGAGTAATAGAAACTAAACAGGCCTTTAGTGTGAGCGTTTATGTTTATATGGCTAGAAGTTAAGCTGTGTTTAACGGCTGCTGTAGCTGGAGGTGCTAGGGCCTTCCATTTCCTCTGGCCTTTTTGTTTTTGTGTTCTTTGTTGTCTTGGGATTCTCCTAGAGACTCCTTCTTAAATTGAGCCTTAGCTTTATAGTTCTTTCTGCTGTGATCTTGTTTATCACACAGGAGCCTGTTAATGTGGTGGTAATGTATGAGGAGAGGGAAAAATCTTTATAGTCCGATGATTAGGACTTAGTCATTTAGTAAGCCTGTGCCCCTGGGCTGTGACCCTCACAAGTGCTTCTCAGCTTTCCCCTTGTGTAGGTGAGATAAGAAGGTTAGAGGGAGATAGAGCTGGGTACTTCCTTCTTTCAAGGCTTCAGGTTTTGGTAAAGTAGTTTCCTCTGAGAAAAGGCCTTTGTTAAAGAGAACAGATCTCTCTGGGTATATTTAAAAATGGTTGCTTTTCCTCTCCCCTTGCTGGAAGCAGGAAGTGATTTTTCTCTGATCTTCACTTTGATAACTTTGTTGTCTCTAGGAGGTAAAACTCATGAAATTATGAACTCTCCCACCACCCCTCCTGCCAGCCTGAACCCAAAAGAGTCTTTGAATTTCAAGCTAGTCCACACTTAGCTTCCATAAATCAGTCAATTACCACTTAAGTTTGCCTGCCCATTAGTTACTTACTTGCTCCAGTAGCTTCTACTTTAATTGTATCATTTAAATTTCAGTGTTCTTTTGTTGCTGAAATATAACAATATAATTAAACTTTGTATATTGACCTTATATCTATCACCTTGCTGAATTCACTTATTAATGCTAATGCATTTTCTGTTAATTTTTAAATGGATTTTCTATGTACACAATCATGTTATTTAAAAATAATTACAATTTCATTTCCCATTATTTCTAATTCTGATAGCTTTTGTTTTTGTTTTTTTTTTTTCCTTATTGCAACTACTGCCGATTATAATGTTGAATAGAAGTGGTGACTGAGTATCTTTGTTTCATTCTTTATTTGGGTAAAGTCTTTCAATATTTCCCATTAGGTGTGATGTTTATTTTAGAGTTCTTTCTCTTCCAAGCTACTCTATCAGTTAAAGAATGTTCCCTTCTAATCCCACACTCAGAATTTTTTTTTCTTTTATCGTGAATGGGTGTTGAATTTTATCAGGTGCTTTTTTGGCATCTATTTAGTTGATTGTCCTTTTATTTTCTTAGTGTGGCAAATTACATCGACTAATTTTTTGAACATTAAATCAACTGCATCCTAGAATAAATCCAATTTGGATTTGTTTTATTATACTTTTGATTAGGTCCTCAATTTGGTTTGTTAATGCTTTATTTAGTATTTTTACACTACATTATTAGGGGGACTGGCTTATAAGTTTTCTTTCTTTGCTGATTTTGGTATCAAGGTTAACCGGCTTCATAAAATGAGGTGGGAAGTGTTCTTTCTTTTTCTATCCCTGGGTGAGTTTGTGTGAGATCAGTGTCACTCCTTCTTAAATGTTTAGAAGGATTTCATTAGTGAAGAATTTGGGCATAGAATTTTACTTGTGGGAAAGAATTAAATTACAGTCTCACTTTCTTTCATACATGGATGACAATTCAGATTTTCTATTGCATCTTATCTTAGTTTTGGCAAGTAATGCTTTACCAGGAATTTGCCTATTTTATTTATATTTTGAAATTTATTGGTATGACATTTTTATAACATCCCCTTTTCTTCATAATATTGATAATTTATGTATTGTCTTCTTTCTAGCTCATTTTGCCAATGATTATCTATTTTATTAACTTTTTTTCAAACAATTTTTCCTTTTGTTGTGTTTCTTTGCTGTATGCTTGCTTTCTATTTCATGGATTTCTGCTCTTATAATTATTTCCTTCCTTGTACTTTATTTTGGTTTCATTTGCTATTCTTTTTCTAACTTTTCTAGATCAACATTTAGATTATTCTTTTTCAACCTTTCTTCTTCTCTAACACATGCATTTAACACTTTATCCTGATTATGGCTTTAGCTATACCCCATATATTTAGACATGTTCTATTTTCATTAATCAGTTCAAAATATTTTGTAAGTTATATGGTGCTTTTCTCTTTGATCTATAGATTCTTTAGAATGTATTCTTCACTGTATGTGGAATCTTGGTGATTTTCTTCCTTCTTGTTTTTTATTTATTTATTTATTTTTGAGACGGAGTCTCGCTCTGTTGCCCAGGCTGAAGTGCAGTGGCACGACCCCTGCTCATTGCAAGCTCCGCCTCCTGGGTTCATGCCATTCTCCTGCCTCAGCCTCCCAAATAGCTGGGACCACAGGCGCCCGCCACCACACCCAGCTAATTTTTTATATTTTTATAGAGACAGGGTTTCAACGTGGTCTCGATCTCCTGACCTCGTGATGAACCTGCCTCGGCCTCCCAAAGTACTGGGATTACAGGAGTGAGCCACCATGCCCGGCCAAGAATCTTGGTGATTTTCTAGCTATCTCTGCTTTTAAAAAATGTTTTAATTCTATCCTGGTCAGAGAATGCATTCTCTATTATTTCAATCCTCTAAAATTTTGAGAGACTCACTTTGCGGCTCAGGTCAGTTTTGGTGATTGTTCCAAGTGCACTTGAAAATAATATATACTGTGGTTGTTGAATTTAGTATTCTACATATGTCACTATGCCAACAGCTTATTAATCATGTCCTTCAAGTTCTTTATATAATTATTGATGTTGGGCTTCCTCGTTCTATTAGTTACTGAGACATATGTTAAATTAACTATGATTATAGATTTATATATTTCCTCTTTTAATTCTTTCAATTTTTGATTTACAGATTTAAAACTATATTTTGAAGTATATTCAAATTTAGAATCATTGTGTCTTTCTAATAGATGGATCCTTTTATCATTATTAAATATACCTCTTTATTTTTAGTAATGCTTTCTCAATTAAGATCAACTTGTCAGATAATTGCATAGCTGTACTTACTTTCATTTGGTTGATATTTGAAGGGTATATCGTTTTCTATTATTTTACTTTCACACTTTCCAGATTCTTACACCTAACCATATATTAGGATGTCTCTTTTGTAAGCAGCTTAGTGTTGCTATTATTAAAAAATCCAATCTGGTGATCATTGTGTTTTAATTGGAATATTTATTTAATTTACATTTAATGTGATTTCAAATATATTTAAATCTAAATTTATCATTTACCCTTTGTTTCCTATTTGCTATGTTTTAAAATTTCCTTTTTCTTCTCCTTTCTTGGCTTCTTTTGAATTAATGTTTTTATGATTTCTATTTCCTTCTCTATCATTCTCTTTGTGATTGGCCTAGAGAGTATACCATCCATCTGTATCTTATTATCAGTCTTCTATATATCATAATCTTCCTGAACAACTCTAGAACTTCACAACATTTTAACTCCTTTTATCCTTTTCCCAACTTTTATACTATTTAGTTATATATCTTAATTTGGTATATATTTTAAACCCCTGAAGGCATTATTATAGACTGAACTGTGTCCCTCACCCTAATAATTTACATGTTGGAGTCCTAACCCCCAATATCTCAGAATGTGACTATATTTAGAGATATGGCCTTTAAAGAGGTAGTAAAGGAAAAATGGGTCATTAGGTTGGGCCCTAATCCTATATGACTGGTATGCTTCTAAGGAGAGGAGATGAGGACACGGACACACACACAGAGAAGACCATGTGAAAACACAGGGAGAAGACAGCATCTGCAAACCAAGCAGAGGGGCCTCAGGAAAAACCACCCCTACCCACACCTTGGACTTCCAGCTTCCAGAACTGCGAGATAGATTTCTGTTATTTAAGCCCTCCAGTCTGTGGTACTTTGTTATGTCGGCCAGAGACGAATACAAACATCATGATTGTTATGGTTTTAAACAGTTTTATCCTCTTATTTATTCTATTGTTTCTTATTCCTCCCACATCATTATGCTCCCTTCAGGATAATTTTCCTCATTCATGGTAAACTTCTTCAGTATTCCTTTTTGAATTGGTATGCTTGTGACAAATTATTTTGGCTTTTGTCTGAAACATCGTTACTTTGTTTTTAATTTATTAATTGGGAAAATGTTAATTAATATAGTATCATTTTTTAACAATCACTTGTGCCAAGCACTGTATTTAATATTCTATATAATTTTTTCACTAAATATTTACAACAGTCCAAGGAAGTAGAATTGGCCATCTCCACTTTACAAGTAAGAAAACTGAGATTGCCACAGATCTTTGAAGGTTACCTAGCTAGTAAATAACAACATTTGTCTTTATTTTGAAGGATATTCGCACTGGGTATTGGATTCTAGGCTGATAGTCATTTGCTTTTAGCATTAAGGATGTCATTTCATTATCTTCTAAATTCTATTGATCTGTTGAAAAGTCAGCTTTATCCACACATTTTATATACGTATACATGCACATGTATAGCAGGATACACAAGAAAGTGTAATAGTTGCTGTTTCCGAGGACTCTAGGAGAGAATGCATTTCCCTGCCTTTTCCAACTTTTCAAGGCCACTCACATTCCTTGGCACATGACCCCATCCCTCTCCCCCATCTTTAAAGTCAGAATGGCCAGTTGAGTCTTCCTACAATGCCAAGGTTTTGGTCCTGACACTTCTGCCTCCCTCTTATAAGATACTTATATCTTAAGTATAAGAATATACTTAAGGATGCTTGTGATTACACTGTGATCACCTGGATAATTACATGGGACCAACTGCCCCATTTGCTGATCAGCCACATCAACCTCACCTGCATGCTTAATTCCTTTTTGCCATGTAAGTAACATATTCACAGATTCTGGGGATTTGGCCTTGGGCATCTCTGAGGATATGGGGTGGTTGAGGTGTATAACACAGGCAAGACATAAAAGGTAGAAAGTTCATGCTGGGGGAGTGACACTGCAAAAGAATTTGGCAGGTTTTTCAAGATGAGCTGGAAGTGCAGCCTGTTCCTTTAGTGGTAACAAATCATGGATTCACTGGGTAAAACCAATTTCATACAGCCCCTGCCCATTGTTCTACCAAATATGTTCAGATTGTGGGTCCTGGTTTTGATGCCCCAAATCCCAATTACATAAGAGAAGGAACACAACAGATGCTAATGATAGGTTACTCCTCCCCAAGAATTACTGCATTCCCCTTTTCATCAAATTAAAGCTTATCTGCTGGAATGGACAATACCTTTGTTTCTCTGTGAGCCATGAGGGGCCATAGTCGGGTCTGAATGACTATGGACTGTGCATGCTGACAATATTTCTTCACTTCTTTGCTCTCCTCTGGAAGTGTACAAGGGTTTTTTGCCTGTTCAAAGGAGGACTTCATTGGTAATCAATGACTCTCAGCAGTAAATAATAACAGCCACAACTAACCATGAGTCTGGGATTGTGCCAAGTGTTTTACATGTAAGCTCTGCTGCTGGCCGTTGGCTCCCATGCATAGACCTCTTGTTTTGCCACTCCTTTGCCAGGGCCTCCCACAGTGCTTGGCTCAGAGTAGGTGTTCAATAAATGTAAGTAATATGTGTAATGCTATCAACTTTTCACAGCATCTTTAAGATGCTATAATTCCCCTATTTCGTTGCCTGGAAACAGGCTCAGAGAGGCTAAATGACCTCCTGCAATCACATATCATGTACATGGCAGAACTGAGATTCAAAGCCAGGTCTGACTCTTGAGTCCAGGCTCTTAGCTTCTACACTCACCCATCTCATGTTCAGTATAGTCTGCATGGCAGACACACACCCCAAAGAAGGCACATCAAGGAAAATTTGGGAGTCAAGTCTGAAAACTGAAGTCAATAAGATCCAATATAAAATGAATCAGATTAACCACTTGGAGTGATGGTCTGTTGCTTGATCACTAGCAAGTTTTCCAAGTTTCCTTAAGGGAGAACAAAGTGCATCTTAACTAAGTGTAGAAAAGCAGTTCAATCAAAGTGGCTGTGATGCTTAAATTTATGTGTCAACTTGGCTAGGTCATGGTACTGTGTCCAGAGTTGCTTCCTTCCGGTGGGTTCGTGGTCTCGCTGACTTCAAGAATGAAGCCGCAGACCTTCGTGGTGAGTGTTACAGCTCTTAAAGATGGCATGAACCCAAGAGTGAGCAGTAGCAAGGTTTATTGTGAAGAGCCAAAGAACAAAGCTTCCACAGCGTGGAAGGGGACCCTAGCGGGTTGCCGTGGCTGGCTGGGGTGGCCAGCATTTATTCCTTTATTTGTCCCTTCCCAGGTTCCATTTTTGTCCTATCAGGGTGCCCTTTTTTCAATCCTCCCTGCGATTGGCTACTTTTAGAATCCTGCTGATTGGTGCATTTTACAGAGCGCTGATTGGTGCATTTTACAGAGTGCTGACTGGTACATTTTACAATCTTCTTGATAGCTACAGAGTGCTGATTGATGTGTTTTTTACAGAGTGCTGATTGGTGCATTTTACAATCCTCTTGCTAGCTACAGAGCCCTGATTGGTGCATTCTTACAGAGCACTGATTGGTGCATTTTACAATCCCCTTGCTAGCTACAGAGCACTGATTGGTGCATTTTACAATCCTCTTTTAAGACAGAAAAGTTCTCCAAGTCCCCACTCAACCCAGGAAGTCCAGCTGGCTTCACCTCTCAGTACCTTACCAGATGGGTGTGTCCTTAACCTTGGCAAAATAAACTTTCTAAATTGATTGAGACCTGTCTCAGATACTTCTGGGTTCACAATATGATGCTGTAAAAGAAGCATAGACACACGTAGGGAGATGGGACTATTAAAGTGGATTTATTAAGTATGACCTCCTCACCAGCCTCCTAACTACATCCCAAAGATGGCCCAGAGACATTGAGAAATTCACTGGTGACAGGGACATGCACATCCTGTCAAGGTCCTGTAGTGGTTGTCCACTACACCTGGAAGAAGGTGGGCCTGGAGGAAGGTGGGGGACTGCTGCTTCTCAAGTGGGCTCTGTGATTGCAGGGAAGAGTATGGGATCCCTCAAGGCAGAGCCCAGCGCAGCACATGACAGCCAGAAGCAAGGTGTCATGGCTCCTCAGAAGGTCAGTAGGGCCCGAGTGGAACGCAGGTGACCTGACCTGCCCAGATCTTAGGCAGAGGCTGCTTGATAATGAGGTCTCTCCTTGCATAAACTTCCTGAGAAAATAATTTTACCTGTAATTTATTTCCATCTTAAAATGAAAATAACCCCAACCAAGAGTTCATCTTTTCATTTATAAACACTGCACATCTCCAAGGATGAAAGTTCTTGAGAACAGAGCTTTTCAAATTTTTATGTTCATTTGAGTCACCCTGGATCTGTCAAAATACAGACTCTGACTCAGGAGGTCTGGGGTGAGGTCTGAGATGCTGCATTTCTCACACACTCCCGGGAGATGCTGCTGCTGCTGCTGCTCTGTGGGCCATGCTGGGAGTGGTTAGTTTTTAAAGATAAGAGAACATTGACGGAGGGCTGAGGGATGGGTCCCGCTTTCCCCCACCCCAGCTGTACTACTGTGCTTTAACCAGAGTAGCCCCCAGCCTTTTTACAAAAGTCTTATCTCAGATTTTATTAAAAAAAAAAAGCAGCTCTAATTTAAAGCAGATTTAATGTTTAAAAAAATAGGCCTAAATATTCATCACGAATTTTCAATTAAAAAAAAGAGAGACATATGACCAAGTCATTCTAGTTTCCATTGTTATCTTCTGGAATTCTTTTCAGTTCCAGTTTTCATTCATTCAAGAAATAATTTTTGCAAGTCTACTCTGTTCAAAGCACCATAAATGCTGAATTTGTCTAATATTAGTTTTTGCAAAGTTGAAATCTCCATCTTTGTCTCTTCTGACCTGGGAATCCTATCTGTAAAACTTCAGCTGCTTCTGGCACAACACAATCCTCTCTCCCCATGCCAGGGTTGGAGTTTGATGGTTTACACATGTTCATTTCAATCTCCTGTTATTGGGAAAGACTGTCTCCACCCAAGGTCTGGAGAGCCGACAGACCTTTCAGAGGGGGTTCACAAGGGCCCATTTTGTAGAGACCACACATTTCTTTAGATAAAATTATGAGGAAATGAGGAAAGGCAAGAGAAAATGGCTTTCAAATAGACCTATTATCTATGCATTTCATGTGCTCCTAAATTTCTATAAATGCCAATGACTCTTGATTCCAGAGAGGTACAGTATTTACTGCTGGTTCACCTTCCATTGGTTGTGATTCCTAATACATTAATGTTATGTCTTTCGGGCTATTGAGTTATTTAAAAAATCACACTCAGGGCTCCAGTTAAATGTCAGCTTCTTTGTGATGTCATTCCTGACAATCCTGTCCTTGTTAGAAATAACTGATTCTTACTCTGCCCTCTGAATATGCAGCTATGTAGAAGTTCCCAATAGATGGTAGATATTAATAACAGATGTGTATGTTTTGAAGTAATGTTTTATAAGAGTATTATAGTCTTTTTAAATTTTATTTTAAGTTCTGGGATACATGTGCAGAATGTGCAGGTTTGTTACATAGGTATATGTGTGCCATGGTGGTTTGCTGCACCTGTTGACCCATCCCCTAAGTTCCCTCCCCTCGCCCCACACCCCTAACAGGCCCTGGTGTGTGATTATTCCCTCTCTGTGTCCATGTGTTCTTATTGTTCAACTCGCACTTATAAGTGAGATCATGCGGTGTTTGGTTTTCTGTTCCTGTGTTAGTTTGCTGAGGATGATGGCTTCCAGCTTCATCCATGTCCCTGCAAAGGACACGATCTCATGCCTTTTTTTTATGACTGTGAAGTATTCCATGGTGTACATGTACCACATTTTCTTTATCCAGTCTATCATTGATGGGCATTTGGGTTGGTTCCATGACTTTGCTATTGTAAATACTGCTGCAATAAACATACGTGTGCATGTGTCTCTATAGTAGAATGATTTATATTCCTTTGGGTATATGCACAGTAATGGGATTGCTGGGTCAAATGATATTTCTGATTCTAGATCCTTAAGGAATCGCCATACTGTTTTTCACAATGGTTAAACTAATTTACACTCCCACCAACAGTGTAAAAGCATTCCTTTTCTCCACAGCTTCACCAGAATCTATTATCTCTTGACTTTTTAATAATTGCCATTCTGACAGGCATGCAATGGTATCTCATCGTGGTTTCGATTTGCATTTCTCTAATGATCAGTGATGTTAAGCTTTTTTTCATGTGTTTTTGGCTGTGTAAATGTCTTATTTATTTATTTATTTATTTATTTATTTAGAGATGGAGTCTTGCTCTCCAGGCTGGAGTGCAGTGGCGTGATCTCAGCTTACTGCAAGCTCCGCCTCCCGGGTTCACACCATTCTCCTGCCTCAGCCTCCCAAGTAGCTGGGACTACAGGTGCCCACGCCTGGCTAATTTTTTGTATTTTTAGTAGAGACGGGGTTTCACCGTGTTAGCCAGGATGGTCTTGATCTCCTGACCTCGTGATCCACCCACCTCGGCCTCCCATAGTGCTGGGATTACAGGCGTGAGCCACTGCACCCGGCCAAATGTCTTCTTTTGAGAAGTGTCTGTTCATATCTTTTGCCCACTTTTTGATGAGGTGGTTTTTTTCTTGTAAGTTTCTTTAAGTTATTTGTAAATTTTGAATGCTAGGCCTTTGTCAAATGGGCAGATTGCAAACATTTTCTCCCATTCTGTAGGTTGCCTTTTCACTCTGATTATAGTTTCTTTTGCTGTGCAAAAGCTCTTTAGTTTAATTAGATCCCATTTGTCAATTTTGGCTTTTGTTGCAATTGCTTTTGGTGTTTTTGCCATGAAGTCTTTGCCCATGCCTATGTCCTGAATGGTATTGCTTAGGTTTTCTTCTAGGGTTTTTATGGCTTTGGGTTTTCCATTTAAGTCTTTAATCCATCTTGAGTTAACTTTTGTATAAGGTGTAAGGAAGAGGTCCAGTTTCAGTTTTCTGTATATGGCTAGCCAGTTTTCCCAGCACCATTTATCGAATAGGAGATCCTTTCCCCATTGCTTGTTTTTGCCTGGTTTGTTGAAGATCAGATGGTTGTAAATGTGTGGTGTTATTTCTGAGGTCTCTGTTCTGTTCCATTGGTCTATATGTCTGTTGGTACCAGTACCGTGCTGTTTTTGTTACTGTGGTCTTGTATTACAGTTCAAAGTCAGGTAGCGTGATGCCTCCAGCTTTGTTCTTTTTCCTTAGGATTGTCTTGGCTATACGGGGTCTCCTTTGATTCCACATGATATTTAAAGTTGTTTTTTTCTAATGCTGTGAAGAATGTCAATGGTAGTTTGATGGGAATAGCATTGAATCTATAACTTACTTTGGGCAGTATGGCCATTTTCATCATACTGATTCTTCCTATCCATGAGGATGAAATGTTTTCCCATTTGTTCGTCCTCTCTTATTTCCTTGAGCAGTGGTTTGTAGTTCTCCTTGAAGAGGTCCTTCACATGCCTTGTTAGCTGTATTCCTAGGTATTTTATTCTCTTTGTAGCGATTGTGAATGGGAGTTCATTCATGATTTGGCTCTCTGCTTGTCTATTGTTGGTGTAAAGGAATGCTTGTGATTTCTGCACATTAATTTTGTATCCTGAGACTTTGCTGAAGTTGCTTATCAGCTTAAGGAGTTTTTGGGCTGAGATGATGGGGTTTCTAAATATAAAACCATGTCACCTGCAAACACAGACAATTTGACTTCCTCTCTTCCTATTTGAATACCCTTCCTTTCTTTCTCTTGTCTGACTTCCCTAGCCAGAACTTCCAATACTATGTTGAATAGGAGTGGTGAGAGAGGGCATCCTTGTCTTGTACCAGTTTTCAAAGGGAATGCTTCCAGCTTTTGCCCATTCAATATGATATTTGCTGTGGGTTTGTCATAAATAGCTCATATTATTTTGAGATAAGTTCCATCCATACCTAGTTTATTGAGAGTTTTTAACATGAAGGGTTGTTGAATTTTATCAAAGGCCTTTTCTGCATCTATTGAGATAATCACGTAGTTTTTGTCATTGGTTCTGTTTATGTGATGGATTACGTTTACTGATTTGTGTGAGTTGAACCAGCCTTGCATCCCAGGGATGAAGCCAATTTAATTATGGTGGATACGTTTTTTGATGTGCTACTGGATTCAGCTTGCCAGTATTTTATTGAGGATTTTCACATTGATGTTCATCAGGGATACTGGCCTGAAGTTTTCTTTTTTTGTTGTGTTTCTGCCTGGTTTTGGTATCAGGATGATACTGGTTTCATAAAATGAGTTAGGGAGGAGTCCCTCCTTTTCAATTGTTTGGAATAGTTTCAGAAGGAATGGTACCAGCTCCTCTTTGTACCTGTGGTAGAATTTGGCTGTGGATCTGTCTGGTTCTGGGCTTTTTTGTTGTTGTTGTTGGTAGGCTATTAATTACTGCCTCAATTTCAGAACTTGTTATTGGTGTATTCAGTGATTCAACTTCTTCCTGGTTTAGTCCTGGAAGGGTGTATGTGTCCAGGAAATTATCAATTTTTTCTAGATTTTCTAGTTTATTTGCATAGAAGTGTTTATAGTATTTACTGATGGTAGTTTATATTTCTGTGGGGTCAGTGGTGATATCTCCTTTATCATTTTTTATTGTGTCTATCTGATTCTTCTCTCTTTTCTTCTTTATTAGTCTAGCTATTGGTCTACTTATTTTGTTAATTTTATCAGAAAATCAGCTCCTGGATTCATTGATTTTTTGGAGGTGTTTTTGTGTCTCTATTTGCTTCAGTTCTGCTCTGATCTTAGTTATTTCTTGTCTTCCGCTAGCTTTTGGATTAGTTTGCTCTTGCCTCTCTAGCTCTTTTAATTGTGATGTTAGGGTGTCAATTTGAGATCTTTCTAGCTTTCTAACATGGGCATTTAGTGCTATAAATTTCCCTCTTAACACTGCTTTAGCTGTGTTCCAGAGATTGTAGTATGTTGTCTCTTCGTTCTCATTGGTTTCAAAGAACTTCTTGATTTCTGCCTTAATTTCATTATTTACCCAGTAGTCATTCAGGAGCAGGTTGTTCAATTTCCATGTAATTGTGTGGTTTTGAGTGAGTTTCTTAATCCTGTGTCCTCATTTGATTGCACCGTGGTCTGAGAGACTGTTCGTTATGATTGCAGGGCTTTTGCATTTGCTGAGGAGTGGTTTTTCTTTTCTTTTCTTTTCTTTTTTTTTTGAGATGGAGTCTTGCTCAAGGAGTGTTTTACTTCCAATTATGTGGTTGATTTTAGAATAAGTGCCATGTGGCACTGAGAAGAATGTATATTCTGTTGATTTGGGGTGGAGAGTTCTGCAGATGTCTATTAGGTCTGCTTGGTCCAGAACTGAGTTCAAGTCCTGGATATCCTTGTTAATTTTCTGTCTCATTCTGTCTAATATTGACAGTGGGGTGTTAATGTCTCCCACTATTACTGTGTGGGAGTCTAAGACTTTTTGTAGGTCTCTAAGCACTTGTTTTATGAATCTGGGTGCTCCTGTATTGGGTGCATATATATTTAGAATAGTTGGCTCTTCTTGTTGAATTGTTCCCTTTACCATTATGTAATGCCCTTCTTTGTCTTTTCTGATCTTTGTTGGTTTAAAGTCTGTTTTGTCAGAGACTAGGATTGCAACCCCTGATTTATTTTGCTTTCATTTACTTGGTATGCTTTCACTTCCCTTTTTCGCTTTCATTCGCTTTCATTTCCCTTTATTTTGAGCCTACGTGTGTCTTTGCATGTGAGATAGATCTCCTGAATACAGCACACCAATGGGTCTTGACTCATCCAATTTGCCAGTCTGTGTCTTTTAAATGGGGCATTTAGCTCATTTACATTTAAGGTTAGTATTGTTATGTGTGAATTTGATCCAGTCATCATGATGCTAGCTGGTTATTTTGCATACCAGTTGATGCAGTTTCTTCATAGTGTCATTGGTCTTTATTTTTTTGGTGTGTTTTTGCAGTGGCTGGTACTGGTTTTTCCTTTCCATATTTAGTGCTTCTTTCAGGAGCTCTCACAAGGCACGCCTGGTGGCAATGAAATTCCTCAGCATTTGCTTGTCTAGAAAGGATTTTATTTCTCCTTCACTTATGAGACTTAGTTTGGCTGGATATGAAATTCTGGGTTGAAAATTCTTTTCGTTAATGATGTTGAATTTTGGCTCCCACTCTCTTCTGGCTTGCAGAGTTTCTGTTGAGAAGTTTGCTGTTAGTCTGATGGGCTTCCCTTTGTAGGAGATCTGTCCTTTCTCTCTGGCTGCCCTTAACATTTTTTCCTTCATTTTGACCTTGGACAATCTGATGATTATGTGTCTTGGAAATGGTCTTCTCATGGAGTATCTTTGTGGTGTTCTCTGTATTTCCTGAATTTGCATGTTGGCTTGTCTTGCTAGGTTGAGGAAGTTCTCCTGGATAATATCCTGAAGTGTGTTTTCCAGCTTGTTTCCATTCTCCCCATCTCCTTCAGGTACTCCAGTCAATCATAGGTTCAGTCTTTTTACAAAGTCCCATATTTCTTGGAGGCTTTGTTCATTCCTTTGCATTCTTTTCTCTGTAATCTTGTCTGCATGTCTTCTTTCAGCAAGGTGGTCTTCAAACTCTGATATCCTTTCTTCCCCTTGGTTGATTTGGCTATTGATACTTGTGTATGTCTCACAAAGTTCTCGTGCTGTGTTTTTCAGCTCAATCAGGTAATTTATCTTCCTCTCTAAACTGATTATTCTAGTTAGCAGCTCTTCTAACCTTTTATCAAGGTTCTTAGCTTCTTTGCATTGGGTTAGATCATGCTTCTTTAGCTCAGCAGAGTTTTTTGTTGCCCATCTCCTGAAGCCTACTTCTGTCAATTCATCCATCTCATCCTCTGTCCAGTTCTGTACCCTTGCTGGAGAGGAGTTGCAATCATTTAAGAGAAGAGGCACCCTGGCCTTTTGGGTTTTTCAGTGTTTTTTCATTGATTCTTTCTCATCTGCATGTTTGTCTAGTTTTGCTCTTTGAGGATGCTGATCTTTGGATGCGGTTTTTGTGGGGACTTTTTGTTGTTGATGATGTTGTTGCTTTCTGTTTGTTTGTTTTTCTTTCAATAGTCAGATCCCTCTTCTGAAGGGCTGCTGCTGTTTGCTGGGGGTTCACTTCAGACCCTACTCATCTGGTTCGCTCCCATGCCTACAGATACCACTCAAGGAGGCTGGAGAACAGCAAAGATGAGTCCCTGCTTCTTCTTCTGGGACCTCTCACCTTGAGGGGCACTAACCTGATGCCAGTAGTATCACTCCTGTATAGGCTCTCTGACAACCCCTGTTGGAGGGTCTCACCCAGTTGGGTGGCACAGGGAACAGGACTGGTTTAATGAAGCATTTTGACTGTCCCTTGGTGGAGGGAGTGTGCTTCGCTTTGGGGAAACCCATTCATCTGGGCTGTCCAGATTCCTCAGAACTACCAGGAGGAAAGGCTAAATCTTCCTTTCCTCCTGGTAATGGAGGTGTGGCCACCCCTCCCATTAGGGGCTCAGGCCCAGGGAGATCTCGGTTCTGTCCCTGAGCCTCTGGCTGCAGTTGTTGGCGTTCCTGCAGGGAAGCCCTGCCCAGTGAGGAAGGATGTGTCAGTGTCAGGCCTGAAGAGGCGCTCTGGCCACAGTCTGCCACAGCTGGTGTGTTGGGCTGTGGGGGACACCTCTTGGGGACCAAGCCGTGGTGCCTCCCTGACTCCAGCAGGGGAAAAGTGCGGCCTGGAACTATAGAAATGGCTTCTGCCCTTCCCCCGCTCAGGGAGCTTAGTGTGTTAGGCAGTTATGAGTCCCAGTGCTGGCTGCTGCCTCTACCCCAAGGAGCTCAAATGGCTTAGGCAGCAGGCAGCTGCAGCTGTGGTGTTGGTCACCCCTCCCCCCGGAAGCTTGGCAGGCTTAAGCAGATTCCAGCTGAGGGGCTGTTGAGAATGTGCGCGGCTCCAAGTTTGGGACCCTAGGCCCCGGTGGCATGGGTTTGCCAGTGGGATCTTCCAGTCCGTAGGTTGCACAGTTCTGTGTAAAAAGCACGGTTTCCCCGGCTGGGTAGCACGCTCACTCACCGCCTCCCTTTGCTGGGGGTGGAACTCCCCTGCCCCGTGTGGCTCTTAGGTGGCTGCCACACTCCACTGCTCTTCCTTCCTTATCATGGATCACATCAGGTGCCTAAGTCAGTCCTGATGAGAGAACCTGAGTAGCTTGGTTGCCCATGAAGGATTTACGCACCAATTATGGTTCTTTTTCATAGGAGCCTTTGATTGCCGCTGTTTCTAGTCGGCTATCTTGGCTCCACCTAGAGTGTAGTCTTTAGAGTAACTCAGACAGGTTTGGTTAAGGCTTGTCCACTCTGCCTGATAAAATATATATAATTAAATTATGTATACATCATATTGGTGCATTGTATGTCTTTCATTATAACCCATAATACAGTCAGATTTGTAGTGTTTACTATTCTTTCTTATAGGTCGTAATCTAATAGAAGAAAGGAATTACATTTCTTTTCTTAATTAATAAATAATTGATTTTTTGAGATGGGGGTCTCACTATCTTGCCCAGGCTGGTCTTGAACTCCTGGGCTCAAGTGATTCTCCTGCCTCGGCCTCCCAATTAGCTGGGTCTACAGGTATGAAACACCATGCCTGACTACATCTATTTATTGTTCGCATTAGGTTCAATATATTGCATTATATCTATAAGCTGCTTGGTAGTTCTGTGAAACCCTTGAAATTATAAGCAAAATTTTATGTCTGTATGTGTGAATACAATTTTCTGGAAAAGGGGTCCATCACTTTCTTTAATTTCTCAGGGAATTTCAAGAAGCCATACAAAGGAATAACCATTGGCCAAAGATCTCACAGAGTCTGTTTATTAAGTAAAAATCTGTTTGTAAGGCACATCAGTTGTAGTACTCGTGCACTAATTTGTAGGTTTTAAGATTTGGATTTTTCTGTATTAGTTGTTCTTGAAATGGGGCTTACATACATAGCAATTCCCTGCTGTGGGATGTTTCAGCTTCTTCTTTTTGCTGGCTGGCTGCCCATGGGCCTTTTCAATACTTTCCGCTTCTGCTGGGAGATGGAATGATACAAGGATAGGAGATAACACAAACCAGTGAGGGTAGCTGCATTATAAGCAGCTCCAATAAGAGCTTTCAGGGAGGGAGGGTTGAAACTACTGATCCAAATGAGGCTTGGGGATTATCAGTGGATATCAATTATCCATAACCTTCTGGTCTCCCATGACTATCAATGACTTAAAGTTGGCTGTAAGCTTAAATGATTTCTTTAACTAAATGAAAAGGATCAAGTTCATAAAGACTAGTGAGCCTTGAGAGTTATGCTAAGACTCCATCACCTGGGCTGGGGTTTTGGCTCGGGGAAGAATTTGATTGGCAGGAAGTAGCAGAATTTCATTTTTAATGCTCTGGTCCATTAATAGCATGAAAGCACCACAGGCTATCTTTGGGAGAATGTCCCTAAAAAGCACAGCACTTCTCAAAGGGGGCGGCATGCTGAAATCTCTACAGAAGGGTGGGAAGGAGAAGCATGAGTGTGTGTATGGGATTTGAAAAACTTCCAAGGGACTGTCACGTGCTGCCCTCCTTGTCCCCACCCTCAGCTGAGGACTCACTGGTCTGTGAAGAATGAAATAGTATCTGTGGGACACATTGTGCTTCTTGGCAAGTTCTGTATTTACCATACTGTTGTCCTGCTTGTTGGCATTCAGAAGCAAACTTGACTTAACACACGATATCCAATATGCATATTCTAACGTTTCAGCTTCCCCTGTTTATGTTTTTTATTCTACATACACCTGCCTTGACTTTGTCATATTCCTGGTACATGGATTCAGATGGAGACAGTCAAAAAGCAAAATTTAGTGTATTTATCTCCAATAATGTGTCTCCCTGGAAAGCAGGAGTCATTTATTTGGGAAGACTCCCCCATTTTCTTCATTTTTGTTGATGGCTGAGTAACAAAACCCAGCCACCTCTTCTTCCCCTACGCTGTGGAGCAGCAAGAGAAAAACTTCTGGGAAGTTTTCCAAAAGGTGCCAGCATCTCAATGACCAAAGGCAAGGATGTCGATGTTGTTCAGCTGGGTGTGTGCCTGGAACATTTGCCCCATTGGAAAAGGAGAAGGTTTGCCTCACAATAGAACTCTGTGTTTCCTGTTAACATTCTGGAAAAACAGAAAATAATAGCAACCCGGGCTCCTCGAGTGCAGTGCCACCGTGCCATCCATTTTGTGGCATTTGGTGTTATTTAGCATTTTGGGTGCTCTCTCTATTGCTAGAGTAAGCAGACACAGAAAAATAGAGCGATCAAGGGATATGCACACGCACACACACATGCACACAGATGTCTTACAACAGCGCCCGTGGGTCTCATGAGCAGCACAAAGCCCAGAGAAGTTAAACAACTGGCCTATAGTCACACAGCCATGGCTGCGATGGTCACACGTGTTTCTAAATGTGTTCCTTCAGTCCTACGCTTCAGCCCTGGGTGTTGCTGCTTTTGGCTCCCTTTACTTTTAATTTTGTTCTGTTCCTAAAAAAGAAGCCAAGAAAAAGAATGCTTACACTACGAGGAACAGAATAACAGAATTCTGTGTTTTTTCATCTTGCTCACAGACCTCCAAACCCAGAGGAGAATTCTGAGTGAGTAGCAGGGTGAGAGCTAAGCCCCAGGCCACGTGCACATGACCCCCACCTCCAGCCGAAAGTCATGGTCACATGTCACGCCTCCATGCGGCTGCAGGGCCAGGCATGTACTCAGAGCCCTGCCATGGGCAGTGCCAGGACGGGAGGAGACACACACTGAGGCCAACTGCTCTGGCCACAGGACCGGAGGGACGCATCCGACCTGAGGCACCTTCCTCCTCGGAGCTTTCTGCCTCTGCCTAATTACAGCTGGCTTCTCTGAAGTCAATCTGGTCAAGGTCAACTGGCCACTATGGGAAATCAAGCTCAGGGAGGTAAATTTAGAGAGCTGAAGGGACACCCTCACTGCCTGCTCCAGCTATGACTCAGCAGAAATTCTGAAATGAAGAGCCAAACGCTTGTGGAAGAGAGCAGCATAGAGGCGTGTGAGATTGGCAGTGAATGAGTAAACGTCAGGAATGGCTGAATGAATGAATGAACAAATGAAAGCACGAGCCCTTTGCATCTGCAGAGCGGCTCTGGGGAAAGTAACTGGAGTTAAGGACTCTCTGCAATGGGTTAGTTGGAGGATGCTTACAGGACGTGCGGAGTCCTTGGGGGAGCCTGGAGGTGACACTTGCTCCCTCCACGTGACACCCATGCAGTTGGGCAAAGCCTCTGAGTTTGACGGAGGAGGAAATCCTAAGTGGATGGACTTGGAGAGGGCCCGTGGCTCCCAGCCACCATATGACATACAGAAACAGGGTCAGCGGGGTGGTCGGCGGCAGCTGGCAGGCGTCTCTGGCTGGAAACGGAGCAGCTACAAATAGGCGGTGACCTTCTGTAGCCATCCTGCTCCCACAGAAGGAGATGCGCTCTGGGAAGAGGCTGCTGGGTGTGTGCCAGTGCTGAGGCCAGGGGGAAGGAACTCAGTCTTCCCATTGCAAGGAGCTCAGCTCCTTTGGGTAGCAGAGGGAAGGGGGACGCCTGTCTCCATCTGGGGTGGAGATCCTGGTCTTACATTCTGCCAGAATGAGAGCCTGAAACACACTCAGTGGAGAATCCTGAAGAAGGACATGTCAGACATAACCCCAGGCGGGGCTCCCGCAAAGGTAGGGCGGGACACTGTCACCTGCGACGGCCATGAAGACTATTCCTTTCTGACCAGCTGGACCCAGTTTTTCTGATGTAGATTAAAGGTGGCAGGAAAAAGAGAGGGGTGCCAGGAAACATCTTTGCCTTCTACTAATTCCAGATTCATTTATTATTTCTTTTAATATTCATCTTTTAAGGGGTAAGTGTCCCTTTCAGAAAGTTATGCCAAAGTCTAAATTACTTGAGACGCTGGTTTGCTTTCCTTCAACACTCTGAGATGACACATTGCACTCTGCAAACATTTATTGAGAATTGCTTACGTACAAGGCACTGTGCCAGATCATAAGACCAAACAAAGATTAATATAAGATTCATAACATGGTCATTGCAAGAGCATGGGCTTTGGAGTCAGACTCAAGTTTAAATCTTAATTCTAGCCCTCTGCCTTTACTTGGTGAAGCTCCTCTGTAAAATGGGTATATCAATACCTGCCTAATGAAGCGAGCAATGAGGATTAAATGGAATTCTTATGCAAAACAACTGGTACCGTGACTTCTGTGCTCCAGGCAATTCGTAAATGAAGATTCCCTCCCCTTGAGGAGAGTGGCAAAGTTGTTCAGTGGGAGAGAGGGTCGTGGAAGCTACTACTGAATCCCAAACCAGGATCGGGATTTACTCAGCAACATGCAAGTAACATGGTATAGGACTGCAATGGGAGAAGCCCCAGGGGCATCAGAAAAGGAGCATTTACAGTACCTTGAAGGGAAAGAGGGGTTTAATCATTGGAAGGTGGAGTGGGTGGCACCCCAGGCTAAAGGGCTAGCACAGACCCAGGCACAGAAAGTGTCAAGTTGTGTAGTCTTCTCTGAGGATGGGGACTGCCCTGATGTGGCTGGGAATGGAGTGTGCCAAGGAGGCCATGGGGGTCAGCCTGGGCTGGAGCCTTGGGTGACCATAGTATCATCTCCTTGAGTGCATCTCATGGCCCTTCAGGGCTCTCCCAGGAGCAGAGGCTGTGTGTGGGCCTCAGTGGCTTCCTCTAGCCTGCTCCCCAAAGCTCTGTATCTAGAAGAAATTCCCCAGAGCTCCAGGATCTGTGACTAGCTCCTTTCCTGGCATGTTTGCTGCAGCTACAGAGGGTTTTAATTGGGCTCTGTGTTCACAGATCAGCTGAATCCCAAGACATATTAGAAGAAGCGTATTGTGCCAAGCCATTGGTTGGAAGTCATCCTGTTCCTTTGGGCATTAATTAGACCCTATTTATCCACAGTGTCCAGTTTTGAACATGACCAAAACCTGAAGATATCAAAGAGGAACAGGAAGGGCACAAGGGAGATCACAGGGATAGGGGATCATGCTGTCCCAGACAGGCTGAGAACATAGGTTGCCTGGGGAGGAGGAGGCTAGGAGCAATGTCGGGATTCTCTCTACACAGAGAATTTTCACTAGGACAAAAATTATTTTCCTCCCTGTCTTGGAGACTAGAGAGAAATGCAGGCCAAGCAGCATCAACTGGGGCCACACACAGGGGTCTCTTCTTTCCCCCATCTGCCTTGAGCATCATGACAGATGAGATGAGGAGAAGAAGGTTTGTGCAAACCCATGATACTGTCCCCAAGTCTACTCATGAGACCAGGATGGAGCACACAGGCTGGATAGGGACAGCCTTGCATTGGCTCTAGTGAATTCTTTAAAGACTAAGGCATTTGCAAGCTTCAAATGAGTTCTGTCTTCAGCTCTGTGAACAGCACATTCCTTGGTGGATCTCACCACAGATTGCAAAGCACAGGGTGCTGGGGCTGGGAAGACTGGGTGGCTATCCCTAACTCTGAGTGTGCCCCCATGGCACAGGTCCCTCGAGGAAGGGCAAGACAGGGTAAAGTCCCAAACTGGCCTCTGTGCAACCAGAGACAGCACCAGGGCACTCACCTGGTGCCTGGAAGCTGGAGAAGAGGGATCACAGGAAGGGAGGAGAAGGTGAAATTCAGGTTGAAGAAAAGTCAACTGTTGCCTCATTCTCTTGCAGACTCTGGCTGTCAATGTGTTCCTACAAGATAAAGGATGGTGAAGGTGACATGGGCCGGGGACAAACTCAGTGCTTGCCAGTGTCTGGTGCATAAGTGCTGGATAAATCTGTTTTGGATAAATGGATTGCCTGCGAGTCAGCTGGAGGTTGATTTTTGCCAATTCCCTTCCTTTCCTTCTTCTTTCCTATGAAGGGGGAAGAGGCTGGCATGCTAGTCCTTAAATAGGAGAGTCCCCTTTCCTAACTTTAATTATTGTGAAACTTTGGCTTCCAGGGAGCAATGTTCAGAAACATAGGGCAGCTTTAACTGACCCGGGAGGACTTGCAGGTAGGCACCAAACAGAAGGTGAGCAGGAGGGAGCGTCTCTTCTTGCTAGTGGATGGAAAGCTCAGCTGGATGGATTTATTAAAGAAGACCTGGACCCACCCTGAGAGATCAGATGCTGATACAGACTGGAAGAAGGGACAGGGCTGTGGTCCTGAAGAGCCCTGCAGAATCAAAACTGATAAGCAAACAAAGCGTGAGGCTGAGCCACACTGTGCAGTTCTCCTTGAGTGTTCCATCCTCATGACAGCAGTGGGGACTGAGGGTTGTTAGTCCTGTTTTCCATGTGAAGAAACTGAGATGCAGAGGCTCAGGGCCGGCAGATCATGACTTCAGTGCTCCTTCTTTCCTCTGCCACAGGCCACTCTGGAGAAAGCTCGTATTGGTGCTGGGTGCGTCAGATCAACGTTCCCCCAAAGCAAGGTCCCTGGATTACCCACCTCAGTATCACCTGGGAAGTTGTTAAAAATATAGATTCCAGGCCCCAGACCAGCCTTGCTGAATCAGAATGTCAGAAGCTAAGGCTAGGGGAGAATTCCTCATAGCTGTTTCTCTGGCTGATGTTGAGATGAGGGCGAAATGCTTCCCTGGATGCATGTGGCATGTGTTCCACCTCCAACAGCTGTTAAGAATCATTTCCATTTTCTTTAAAGGGGCTTTAAAGGAGGGAGAGCAAGTTGAGAAATTTGATTCTTGAGCAGAAAAAGATCCAGGAACAGAAAGTCATTCAAACAGTGACCAATTTAATCCAAGTTTATTAGTGTATGTATTCTGTGGCCCCTTTTTAAACAGACGTGTTGTGTTCCAATGTATCTGGCATTCATTCCTCCTGTTGACGCTTGGTGCAAACAGGAAAGCTAGTGGACCAGTGACTCAAACTGGATTTTATGGAGCCTCAGTCTCCCTTCTTGGCTTGATTTCACTGAACAATTAATTACAAGGGTATCTCTAATCTTGCTTGTAGAGTCTCTGTATCAGTTGAGATGCCTTGAGAAAACTCTGTCTCAAATAGGTTTATCTAATAAGGAAATGGGTTCTCTCCCATCACAAGAGGCTCGGGTGGGTCTCTCGATTTGGTTAATTCAGTGGTTCGATTATGTCAGAACGGACCAGCTTCTTCCTGCCCAGCCACACCTGTGAGGGCTTTATACCAGGCTGGTGGCAAGTTGGGCTGCAGCAACCCAGGCATCATGGAGCCACAAACAAGCTCTGTCTGAGACAGTAAACTTTCCCAGAAGCCCCCAGCAGCACTCCTCTCAGGTGTCAGGCTGGAGTTTGCTCATCATGGACCCATGCCTAGATCAGCCACTGGCAGAGGGAGAGGAGAAAAAGCCACCATCGGCTTAGACCTCTCAGGATCAGCCCTCTGAGCTGGGGTCTTCCCTGACACACAGGCAGACAGGAGGATAGATAGCTTCACAAAATCAGGATTCTGCTCCAAAGAAGGGGGATGAAGGAGTGTCAGCCACAGTTTCTTTCCCAGAAAAGAGCTGGTTTGGAGAAGTCACTTACATACAGTGAATCCCAAGAGTGCCTATTATCCTAAGAGGACAGGTTTTACTGCACCCCCTGATCCAAGTGAGGGCTGAAATTAAGCCTCCTCTGCTCTCTGCTCCTCCTGCCTACTTCACATGCTGAAAGCAGACACAAGCAGTGGTTAGGGAGGAGGATGGAACATCCTAGGGAAAGGTACAGAAGTCTATTTTTTGTATGTGTCCTGTCAATTCCGTCCAGAGGATATCCGTATCTTATGTTGTCCTTCAAATTGAAGCTTTGACACCTCTAAAAATATAAGACAGTCTCCGTGGAGGCTAGAGCTTTCTCTGGCAGAACCAAGGAGAGGGCCTCAAACATATACTCAACAAATATTTGTTGGGTGAATAAATGCGTGGATGGATGGATGGACGGGATGTTTGATGAGCACAGTTACATGACAAACTTTAGACAAACTTCTTGCAAACAATGCTGAGTGCTCTAAACAGTGCTGCTGGTGAGGTCAGTTGCAGGGCTGGAACTGTGACCTTGTGGAGCTGTCTGCGATCTGGGGTTGGTCCAACCCTTTAGTGTGCTCTAGACATGATCTGTGGGGACAGCTGCTGAGGTCAGCCCTGGCTTCAGTTCCTACACTATGAGGGTGAGGAAAACAACAGCTGGCAAGGGCTTTGTCTCCGTAGGCATCCCCAGGCCTGTGAACTTCGTCCAGCTGAACTTCCCTCCAGGGGCCTGTCGGCACAGAGGGAGGGAGAAGCTGAGATTTTAAGTCTACTTGCTTGATTTCACACTCTGGCAGAGTTGATCCAATCACCGAGCTTGGTGAGCTCTGATGGACTGCCATATTTTTTCCTATTAGCACTAGAGTCTGTAGGGAAATTCCTTTATTTAAATTTATTTTTTTCCAGTTAGAAAATATTTACTTTTGGTGGCAGATGTTACATACATAAGAAACTAAGTTGAGCCTAAAAAATACTGATGTGGGAACTCACTGGAAGTAAATATGGCTGCATCTCATGACCCTGGAGGCCAGAAGTCAAATCAAGGTATCAGTGAAGTTGGTTCATTCTTTTAAAAATCTTTTTATAATTTTGATAAAATACATGTAACATACAACTGATCATTTTAACAGTTTTAAGAATATAATTCAATAGTGTTAAGTACATTCACATTGTCGTGCACCAATTTTAGACAGATTTTTAATTGAGGTATATACTATAGAAAAGTACACAAATACTAAACACACAGCTCAGTGAATTTTCACAAAGCAAACATTCCTGTGTAATCCATCCCAGATTAGAAGATAGAATATTATCAGTACCCCAAGAACCCTGCATGCGCCCCTCCAATTCACCCCCCACCCATCCCCAAAATGGCACTATGATCCTTATTTCTAGCACCATAGGAGTAAGTTTTACCTGTTTTTGAACCTCATATAAATGGAATTGTATAAAGTGTACTATTCTGTGCCTGGTCTCTTTTGTCCAATGTCACATTTGAGAGATTCCCCCCGTGTCATAGTAACAGTAGTTTGTTCCTTTTCATCACAGTGTAGTATACCATTACATGAATATAGCACAGTTTATTTATCCATTCTGTTGTTGATGAATGCATGGAGTTTGTTTTCATTTTGGGGTGATAATGAAAACAATATAATATTTATATTTATAATGTTTAGATAATTATAGTGAATATAATTATATTTATTATTTGCTCCATGAATGCTTCTCTGAGCTTTCTTGGAGATACATTCTTTTGGTGTAATGTATTTGTAATGTAAATCCAGGAGTTGACTTGCTGAATCATAGGATATTCTTGTATTCAAGTTTAGTAGCTACTGTCAGAAGAGTTTCCAAAGCAATTGCTCCAGTTTCCATTCTCACCAGCAGGGTATTAGTGTCCCAGTGACTTTACATCTTTACCAACAGTTTTTTTCATGTTCGCCATTCTGGTGTGTGTTTGGTGGAATCTCATTGGAGTTTCCTTTTTTTTTTCTCTTGTTGGAGTTTTAATTTGCATTTCCTTGCCATACATTTTTTTCATATGTTTATTGGTCATGTTGATATCCTCTCTGATGAAGCATCTGCTCAAGTCTTTTACCACTATTTTTTAATTAGCTTATCTGTCTTTTCTAATTGATTCGTAGGAGTTCCTTATATATTCTAGGAGTTCTTTATATACTCAACAGAATATATAAGGAATGAATATATATATATATATATTCCACAGGAGTTCTTTATATATTCAACAGAACTTTTGTTGGATATATGTATCACAAATGTCTTCTCCCATCCTGTGGCTTGCTTTTTCAATCTCTCCCCAGTGGTGCCTTTTGTTCATCAGAAGTTCTTTTTTTTTTTTTTTGAGCAACATGGCTGTTTATTTCACCTGGGTGCAGGCGGGCTGAGTCCAAAACAGAAGTTCTTAATTTTAACATAGTTCAAATTATCACTTTCCTTTATGGTCACTGTTCTTTGCATGTCCTGCTAGAGAAATATTTGTCTACCCCAAGAGCTATGAAGATATTTCCCTGTTATTCAATAGAAGCTTTATTCTTTTGCCTTTCACATTTAAATCTACAATCCACTTGCAATTTTGCCTTGCTTTTTACAAATACATTCATTGTAATACTTCAAGCTAAATAACTCAGATGTGCCAGAGAATCCTGGTCCCCAGGGAACAACTTCCGTGTTTATTACTTTTGTCCCTATGAGAAAATACTCTTTTTACCCCAATCTGTAAAAAGATGATGGCGAAATAAGCTAAACTTCATTTTATTGACAACTACAAGTGTTAGAAAACTGTTAGTGTACGTAAGGTTTCTGGAGCTTCCTAGAACTTTATCTTTATGGGTGGGTTCTGACTCTCTATTTTGCACTCTTGTTGGTATTTATTTCTCTAAAAGGAGACTGAACACAAGTATTTCCCTTTTGCTTGACACATAATGCCTGGATCTATAAACTTCTCTCTTGCTGGACTAAATTTAAAGAGCTATGCGTTGCCTACCTGACATTGATCTTTCGTGACTCACCTTTACCTGACTGGAGTCAATGAACGGTCTGTGGTCAGACAGCCTTCTGGCTGCATTGCCTTTGATTGGGGGCATTTTCCTTCTGTTTGCATTGTTTACACTCTAGGTCATAAAGCTGTCTTCTTCACCAGATGGGAACCTCCTCAATATATCTCAGTAGTTGAAGTGGCTTGTGAAATCCTGTGAAGTGGAGAGCTGTTCGAAATGTTTTTCATGCTTCCTCCTTTCTCCCTCAGTACCACCTGATGTGCCTCCTGCTGTCTTCCAGCTCCACCCTCTCTGTCAGCTTGATGGATTTGTCCATTTATAGTGTCTATTGAAAGTCACTTCTCCTTTGGCATGTACTGCCACATTTTTCTCTGTCTGCCTCTTTTGACTTTTATGCCCATTCTGTATTTTGTCAATGGCTTTATTGAGCTGCCATTTTGTATTGAAAGTGATCTTGGTCTTTCTAAAAAAGCAGATTTAGCTTTTTGCAAAAACTTATCTTTTGAGAGTTTTAGGGCCCTTGTTGTTAATTAGTTTGATCTAATGACAACCTTCTCCCAAAAACAAGGGCAAAAATTTTACAAAGCCTGCTTCTAAAAAAGGAACTTTAAATTAATTTGATCTTGAGAGAAGGGCAACAAGTTTGGAATCTCATTACTAGGGTGAGAAGGAAAAGAGTTGATTCTAGTCCCAGCTCTGCCATCAACTAACTATATGGCCTTGACCTTTTCTAGGTCTCAGTTTCCTGGTCAGTTAAATGAAGGAATTGGCTCTCTAGGGCACTTTCAGCTCTACCCTTATGGAATTCTCTAACAAATGAATGTAGTCAAAATTAAAAAGTCAGTACTGTGAATCAGCTATATAGATTTAGCTTACCTTTCTTAAGATTTTGTTTTAAAATTTTGTATATGGAGACATTCTTATAACAGAAGTCAATCTTACTAAGTTTCATCACATGCATACACACAAAATGTAACATAATGCAAAGTCCAAGTAATGGCTTACCTAACTTAGCAATATTCAACATAACAATCAAAGCCAAGTACAAAAAAAGACATTGGACAGTTTTTTTGGCATTAAACTTCAAATTTGATCTGTTAATTTATTTTATGTAGAATCATTTAAATGTTGATGCACATTTAAATTTTTAAAATATTTCACCAGGTTTGTGGAAATTAGATGTGTAGTATATATACACTGCTATTTCTTTCTTTTCATAGATAGTTTAAACATATTTATTTTTAAAAAGCGTCTGGTGACATAGATTTCCAGGGAGTGGTTGCTATGTCAACACACATTCACTAGGCATCATCTGTGTGCCAGGCATTGTGGAGATGACAAAGACTTTTATTCCAATATATGATCATTGTCCTTAGGAAGCCTACAGTCTACTTGGACAAATGAGACTTAAGGAAATGAAAATGTAAATAATGATTAAAAATCATGGCTCCCAAGTTTTTTTTATATGTTCATTTTTGCATTTATGACAATTATATCTCTTTTTTAAATTTTACTTTAAGTTCTGGGATACATGTGCAGAACGTGCAGGTTTGTTACATAGATATACATGTGCCACGGTGGTTTGCTGCGCCTATCAACCCGTCATCTAGGTTTTAAGCCCCACATGCATTAGGTATTTGTCCTAATGCCCTCCCTCCCCTTAGCCCCCACCCCCTGACAGGCCCTGGTATGTGATGTTCTCCTTCTTGTGTCCATGTGTTCTCATTGTTCAACTCCCACTTATGAGTGAGAACATGTGGTGTTTGGTTTTCTGTTCTTGTGTTAGTTTGCTGAGAATGATGGTTTCCAGCTTCATCCATGTCCCTGCAGAATGAGAGAAAAAATTTCCAATCTACCCATCTGACAAAGGTCTAATATCCAGAATCTACAAGGAACTTAAACAAATTTACAAGGTTTTTTGGTTTGTTTGTTTGTTTTTGTTTTTGAGATGGAGTTTTGCTCTTGTTGCCCAGGCTGGAGTGCAGTGGCGCGATCTTGATTCACTACAACCTCCGCCTCCCAGGTTCAAGTGATTCTCCTGCCTCAGCCTCCTGAGTAGCTGGGATTACAAGCGTGCACCACCACACCCAGCTAATTTTTTGTATTTTTAGTAGAGACGGGGTTTCATCCTGTTGGCCAGGCTGGTCTCAAACTCCTGACCTCAGGTGATCCACCCACCTCAGCCTCCCAAAGTGCAGGGATTACAGGCATGTGCTACCACGCCCAGCTAATTTTTTGTATTTTTAGTAGAGATGGGGTTTCATTTTGTTGGCCAGGCTGGTCTTGAACTCCTGACCTCAGGTGATCCACCTGCCTCGGCCTCCCAAAGTGCAGGGATTACAGGCATGTGCCACCACTCCCAGCTAATTTTTTTGTATTTTCAGTAGAGACAGGGTTTCATCCTGTTGGCCAAGCTGGTCTTGAACTCCTGACCTCAGGTGATCCACCTGCCTCAACCTCCCAAAGTGCAGGGATTACAGGCGTGAGCCACCGCGCCCTGCCAGTATTTTTTAAAAGAACCTGATAAACTGATTCTACAGTTCATTGGGAAGAATAAATGGGCAAGAACTGCCAAGAAAATATTGAAAAAAAAGAATAAGCACTGGTTAGGGAGACAGTGTGCTTATACTACCGGTTATTCAGATATTGCAATGATAAAAGTCTGTAACAATGTAGGATCAAAAAAGATAATAGAAACAGATCCAAGTATTTTTATGTGTGTGTGTCTGAGTGCGTGGTCAGTGGGACAAGATAATACGGGATAACTGATAAACTCTTGTGAAATAATAACAATAGATGCTTCATAGTATATATTAAAATATATCCAAGATGCCCTAAAAGTTAAATTTAAAAATGAACAGAAGAAAATATAGGGTGAATCTCTATGTAAATTTGGTGTGGGAAAGGCAGTTTTAACTAACACAGTTAATGAAAGTTTGTTCAATTTAACAAAAGAAAGATTAAAATACATTTTATTTATCAAAAAGCCTAGACATTAAGAAAGACGGGAGGAGTAGGCACTAGTGTTCTATAGCACTGTAGGATGACTATAGTTAACAATAATACATCATGTAATTTCAATAGCTAGAAGGAGGTATGGAATGTTCCCAACACAAAGAAATGACACATGGTTGAGATGATGGATATGCTAATTACCCTGATCTGATCATTATGCATTACGGATATCAAAACATCACTATATACCCTATGAATAGGTACAATTATTATACATCAATTAAAAAATAAAACTTAAAAAAGCTAGAAAAAACACTAACCATAAAATAAGTGGATGTGCAAAGCAATGGAATATTTTTAAAAAGCTTAGACAATTTTAATCTGTAATGACAGAAAAACACACAACAATAGTTGCCTGGCACCAGGGGTGGGTTGGAAATTGACTTGGAAAAGGCATGAAAAAATTTGGCAAAATGGGCCAAACACAAACAGGAGAACAAAAGGACGGTAACCACGTGGAAACAAATTCAATGCCACTATTAATTGCAGAGTGCAAAACTCAGACATGCAGATATCATTCTCACTTATCATACTGGCAAGGAGGAAAAAGAATAATCAATGTTTTGGATGAGTATATGGGGAATACACACTCTCTGCAAATGACATTTTGATGCAGCTTAATAAACAAATCAATAAACGTTCAGATTTTGAAAATTATCAAGTAAATGCACATAGATATCCTCACTGATTCTGGAGCCTGCCATCTCCACCCTAAACTCTCTTCTCATCTAGGACTCTATCCCATTCCTGTCCTCTTCTTGTCCTTGAGCCTCCTCTATTCTTCCTTCATCCCTGAACCTCATCCCATTCTTAAACCTCACTCCATCTCTCATTCTCTATTGTAACTTCTACTCTTAAACTTGTATAAACTTGTATATTCATGATTATTCCCTGCAATATGTATTAGCTTTTGCTGTTAACCAACGACCCCAAATCTTATAGCAGCCATGTAATTAGTTCACAGTTCTGTGGGTCAGCTGTGTGGTTCTCCTCATCTGGGTAGCTTGTCCAATCCCTGCTGGGTGTCTGGGAGAGGATGGCGAATTGGAGGGTGCTGGATGATGGAGGCTAACCACAGGCGTGGTGGTTGGCAACCTGTTGGCAGGGCTGATGGGGCAGCAGGCAAGCCTGGACTTCTTCACACGATGGCCATCATGGGGTCCCAAGAGCAGCAAGAGAGCCAGTCCCAGTGTGCAGCTCACGCCAAGTCTCTGCTGGGTACACTTGCGGACACAAGCAGTGTCGGCCAAAGTACGTCACACAGCCAGTGCAGATTTGAGGAGTGGAGAAATAGGCTCCACTTCTTGACAATGGGGATACTATGCGGGCAAGTTTTGTAATCTGCCACATAACATTATTTATGATAATGAATGTTGGAAACTACCTAAATGTACACAAGAATGGTCAGATAAAACATAGTTCAACCACACACTGCAAAATGCATAATATCCTAGAAAAACATTTTTGTCTATGTAGATGCTGTGTGAAAATGCAAAACAAAATGTGCTGCCTAAAACCACTTCAGTAGGGGGACAAACATTTAATAAAATGACTAGAAGGACACAACCTAACATGTTATCTACCAGTCCTATGTCTGATTAGCAGGATTATGAGAGATATTTACTTTATACTCTCCAGTTTTCTCTATTTTCTGATAGAGCACATGAGGCCATATTATGTGTAATTAAGGTACAGGTCAATCTGCTTTTACAGCCTGGCTCTCTCTCTTGTTGCCTATTTGAATGCAGGTGAGTTACCAAAACTCTTCAAGCCTCAGCTTCATCTATAAAATGAGGGTTACAATGATGCCTACCTTGTAAAATTGTGATGAGGATAAATTGAGATATTTCATGTGAAGGGCTTCACATATTACTGGGCACATAATAACTGATCAGTGAATGTTAGATAAGAAGCCATTATTTTTGTAATTAGAGGAAGGTAACAATCAATATCATTTAGTACGAAAGACATAAATTTATAATAGGATTTGGATTTTTTTAGCATCCACTGCTTGAGGAAATAGATGAAAAAAAGTAGTCAATAAGTTTTAGTAATGCCTTCTATTGGATTTGTATTTTATTAATCTTATTAATACCAACATGAAAAATAGTAATGTATATAATATGTTGGAAGTATTTACTAAATCCACAGATGATTTGTGCTGTGCAAAGGGATTTGAAGCCCCACCAATGATTTTTGTCTCACCAGTTGGGAGCCAATTATTTTAGGCAACAAAAGAAAAGATACAATGAAGCAGAGTCTGATCAATTGTCGATTTGATTGTCTAGGCAGTCAGTGGATAACGCTGGTAGTCTAACATTTCTTAAACGATGTTAAAGACTTTTTCTCCATTACAAATGACACCATAATTGTTTATGACCCTTTAAATATGATCACCCACAGTTTGGTCTTCTATCTTTTCCTTTTTTGTTTCAGATGCACTGTCTTGGGGGTTTCTGGGAAGCACAGATCGCATAGGATTGCTACTTTCTGGGTACTATCTACTGCTATTATTATTTTTAAATCTCACATGTGACTTTCAGAGTTCAATTTGTATGGAGACCACAGCAAACATCTCAGCTTATTTTGTCATGAGAATTTCTTCAAATGCCCTTTACTCCCCAAATCACATTAAAACAAAACAAAACAAAACACAGAAGTGGGAGAGATGTACAGTTAGAAATAAGTTTTGGTGCCGTAAAAGAAATAGCACTCTAAAAGAAATTTTCTCAGCCAGGCAAATTTACTTCTGCAGAAGGGTGCAGCTTGTGCCAGTCACGATTGTGAGAGAACACTGAGTGGGGTAAGGCAAGGGTTTTTATCCCTGATACAATTGGTTCCTACTGCTATATTCTTTCTCCATTGGCTGGGATTGGACGGCACTATCTAAACTGACCTGATTGGCTAATGTTTGAAATTGAACACAGCTATCTAGGCAGGAAGGGGAAGGCTATCCCTTATGGCGCAAGGCATGTCTAGACTTGTCAGGGCATGTCAAGGTGCGGCAAGGGCAGGAAGGGTTGTTTACAGCATGGGCAACTATAGAAACTAGAGAAACAAAGAACCGGAAGAACAGGTAATTAAAACCTTTCAAGAGGAATTTATCATCTCTTGACAATTTTCCCCTTTTGATTTTATAGTTTTTCCTCTTCAAAACACCGCAGCATATCTCGGCTCTGTTGTTCTTCTTGGGCATCTAGAAGAAAGAGTTCATCTGAATAAGGTGAGGGTGAACTAGGGAGGTTTTGGTGAGAGCTGTTTCTATAAGTCTTTGCACTAAACCATGAATACAGGATATGATACAGCATCCTACAAGAATGAGCACAGCTATAACGATTACAAGGGAGGTGAATATTGAGGTCATAATTCCTTTCCATTTCCCGAACCATTTTTCCTTGAGGCTTGAAAAGGGGTCATTTATTCCAGAATTTTTAGCTAACTCATTTGATAACGGGGTAAGGTTTTTGTTATTGTTCCATCAGGGGCAGTGTTATTGGGAATAAAAGTACAATATTGGACTTCAATCATGACACAAACCCTACCTTTTTTTTTTTTTAGCTAATATCATGTCAAGGGCTATTCTATTTTCCCAGGCCATTTGGCTGGTAGGGCCTAATTGTTCAAGTATTCCTTTAATAGTATATCTAGTATAATTAACACAGCGTTGTTGATTATAATAGACATAATTTATCTAAGCTACATTCTTGTTTACAGTTGACCACCAGAACAATATAGACTTGAATCCTGCAGCTATTTGATTTCAGGCATTGAATTCATCTGGTAACCCTTGTGGTACTCCAATAGCATCTATATAAACATGAGGATCAAAGGATCCTTGAGAGACATCTCTCTTTTTATGACATTCTGTTTTCAACTTTCTTGGTTGATGAAGTGCCAAGGTGAAAGGGATAGCCAATTGAATTAGAGCGTAAGTGCCACTCCAGTGACTTGGCAGAGTACCCAACAATAGTCCTCCGCAATACCACCACACATTCATTCAGGGATGAACGAGGGCAGACTGGTAAGCTCTTGAAAAGGCTTGGTATCACTGCACCCTGTTAAGTCTCCAAGGAATGCAAACGTTTCCCCCTGCTGTGAAAGGCACGAGGTGAAGTTAATATTAGGAGCTGGAGGCCGGATGGCCCTCAGGGGCTGACCTGCAGGGCTCTTGACCTCAGGGAACAGCAGTGAAAGAGTCTTGCATGACTCATCGCCTCAGGCTATGGGGTTCTGGAAGAGGGCTATCATACAGCTCATGCCTCGTCGGTGACAGGACCGCCCAAGTGGAAAGGGGACAATGTTGGTCTCTGGCCTGGCTGTCGCACAAGAGTAACAGTTGCTTTTGTTTAGCATGTGAACAGAATATTTAATCCATTCCAGCCAAGCATTTGCGTCCTGATACCCTGTTTCAATTGCTATAATTTGTTTTAAATCTTTAACCTCTACAACAGCTACTTTGGTTTTATCATTGGGTATATAATGAGAAAAGGTTTGGTTAGCAGAGAACTTAGGAGAGTGAGAAGGGGATGCAGGAGGTGGGGAAGCAGTGAAGCACATTTCAAAGGATCCTATGGGGTCCTTCCCTGAGACTTCTGCTCCTATACCATAGAAATGGCTTAATGAAGGGGAAGAACTCTGGGGAGCACAGATAGTAATCTGTGCTGGATTACATTGGTTCAGCTGACAATTGGGAGGGGTAATCCCTTTAGTAAAATGAATATATGGTTTTAAGAAACTGTAAGTACTAGTTGGGGAGGTCATCCTTGCCCTTTAGTATTTCATAGAACATTGGACCAACTTCGGCAGAGAAGCTCTGCTCTAAGAGGACTAGATTCCCAGTTCATATTGGAATCTTCGTCAAACTCTTCCCAAACTAATTTATCCCAGTTAACAAATGCCCAATCTGAGGACAGCCAGGAAGGACAGAGATACTTTTCTGAGGTGGAGAGTTGCTTTTGACTTGACAAATCTCTGCAGGGTATAACAAGGCAAGCATCAAAGGTAATAGTTTGGGGTGAGCTTGACTTGGTTACATTAATGATAAGGGGATTAGTGATAGAAGGGGGAAGGAAAGAAATACAGAATAAGAGGGTTAAACCACTTTAGCCTTAGCTTGGTAGGAGTTGGTCCTGGAACAATGGTCCATGATTCTGGGAAGGGTGGTGCCCACTTAACTCGAGTGTGATGAGCCCAGCCCTTCTTGGTGGTCTGAACTGCTGTCTTAGTTGTTAAGAGCATTAAAAAAGGTCCTTCCCAAGTGGGCTTGAGCCTCCTTTCTTTCCAACTCCTGATGAGGACGTGATCTCCAGGCTGGTGGTGGTGAACTGGAAATTCAAGAGGTGGAGTCTGGGCTAGAATGCCTTGAGTCTTGAGGGAGGAGAGGGCAGAAGACAGACCTAATATACAGTTTTTGAGAAATTGAGTGATGGTTTTCCCAATTAAAAGCAAATAGGTCCCAGCTGTCCTCTGCTAATGGACAAGCCCAGAAGGCATCTTTTAAATCTATTACTATAAACCACTGGTGGCTGTATGGGATCCTACTGATAATAGTGTAAGGATTGGGAACAACAGCATGTGTAGTTTGGACTATCTGATTAACAGCTCTAAGGTCTTACACTAACCGGTATGACCCATCTGGCTTCTTACAGGCAGTATTGGAGTGTTATAGGGAGACATACAGGGTTCAAGAAGCCCATCATGGAGAAGACCTTTAATTATAGGTTTTAAATTTACCCTGGCTTCTAAAGGATTAGGGTATTGCTTTCTCTTTACTACTTCCCTAGGGATTTTTAATTTAACATGAATCAAAGGAATCTGTAACGTTCCCAATTCCTGTCTTTTGACCATACCTCAGGATGAATGTGTTCTTCGTCTGCGGTGGTAAGCAAGTTTAGGGAGGGGAGGAATTTTCCATGATTGATTTGGAGGCCTAAGCCTAATTTTAGCATTAAATCTCTTCCTAATAGATTTGTCCTTGCTTCCAGAATTAACAGAAATTTGGTACTAGCTGATCAGTTTTTATATTTCACTTCTGTCTCATACTTACTGGTTCCTTCTCTAAATCTCTATTTTCATTTCTGGGTGTTATGTCTTCCCCCATCTCTATCAGCCCCCATGTCCCACCCAGGACAAAGCACTCTTAGTTGGCCTGGCAGAGAGGAGCTAAGCCGCTGGTGGGAGTGTGGTGATGGTGCTAGTAGGCCCTGACCACAGCCAGCCACACCTTTGCAGGGACTCTGGTTGCTGTAAACACGTGACTGGGCTGAAGTGGGCAATGCCAGGCACAAGAGACCTCCCGAGTGGTCCCTCAGCCAACCTGTCCCAGCTACCCAGCTGGCATCTGAACTTGCCCTTCTTCCTCTTTCCTCACCGGCTTCACAGTCATGCCAGGATGGGGTAAAATGACAAGCTTTTATCTATTTGAAACAGTCATGCCACACTGCCAACACAGTTTTCAAAGCATTATAGCCTTTAAAGAGATCCTTTCTTCCTCTCCTGATTTTAAGTTCCCAGGCTTTGCTCTTTGGTGTTCTTTATATGGCCTGGAAAGTTGGGGCCTAGGCTCTTTATAGGTTCTGGCCCCGAGTACTTTGTTGTATGGTGAACAGCAGAATTCTTGCCTTCTGCTTCTGGTTTTCTTTGGCCCTTCTTACATACACTTTTTGAGCCTTCCTAAGAAATTCACTCATGGGACAGTTTTTCTAATTTTCTATCTTTTATAATTTCTTTGAAATATCTGGCCAATTGTTAGTACAAAATGAAATTTTAACATTCCCTGCCCAAAAGGATCCTTGAGATCTAGATGAGCATACTTTCTCATTTGTCTTTTAATCGGTCTAAAAATTCTATAGGCCCTTCATCTTCCCCTCGCTGTATAACAAATGCTCTGGTAAGATTCTGGGTTTGAGGGACTGATTCTTTAATCCCTTTTTTTAATCATTTCCCTAAAGTCTTGCATATTTTCTTGGTGGGATGCGTTATTATTGTCTCACCAGGGGTCTCGGGTGGGGAATTTTCGATCTGCTGCAGGAACATTTTGGCCGGGAGGGTGTTCACATTCCCAGACTACCATAGCAGCCCTATGGATCGTGCTTCTTCCTTCCCCTGACAAGAGGATGCTTAGGATGAACATTAGCTCAGCCCAGGTATGTAACTGTGGTCCTAGAAATTGGTCAATTTGGTTTGCTACCCGATAAGGGTCATCTAACAGTAACTTAAGCTCCCTTTATAGGTTTCATACTTCTGAGATGGTTAAAGGAACATTTACAAAGCCAACGTCTCCTCCTCCTAGGGGCACCTCCCTCAATGGGGAAGAGAGCTGGAGCTGATTCCCCTGAGGTAAAAGGGGAGGGGCAATTTTGAATATCTTTTTTACATTGCTGTTTCACGTTGAAGTCCCTTTAGGGAAGGGTACTTAGGCTGGTAGTGAGTGGGCTCTAGGGACAATTTCCAAGAGGCAGGGTTATAAGGAAGGGGAACAATAGAGGTAGGAGAAGGGTCTGGGACAGCAGCTCTTGATGGGACAGCAGCTCTTGAGGGGAGGAAAGATAGGGGTGTTTGGTGGGGGAAGGTGACCTAGCAGGTCCCAAGGCATAGAGAGCTTGGAGTTCAGAGTTTCAGTTTCCTTAGGGGAAACATTCTCTGGCTTATGCTTATCTTTTCTTTTAGAGCTTTTAGGGGGTAGAGAAGAACAGGTCCTTGTCGCCAACACAAAGCATAATCTGTCTCTTCTTGGGAAACTAGACTCTTGTTATTAACATGTTCTATTAGAAGCTGACAAATACAATCCTCATTTGACCCAAATTTTGGCCAGAAAACTGAGGGTTTGAGGATTAGTTCCTAGGTCCAAATAAAACAACAATATTTTAACATTTGTTGCTTTTTCTTATGCTTAGTCCTTTCATTATCTTTCCAATACTTTAACATGAGACCTAGAGGACTATTAAGGGGAATATCATTGCTGTTAGCTTTATCCTTTTTACTGTCTGTCTTACTTGGGGTATTTCCCATCTTGATGGTTTTAGGGTGAGGCTCAACTTCCCCTACTGGAAATTTTTTGCCTTCCCTACGACTGGAGGTTTGTGTGAGGCTGAATCCCCTCTACTGGAGATTTCTCGCCTTTCCTTTCTTCTAGAGGCTCAACCCCCACCACCGCCCCACCCATATTAGGGATTTCTTGCTTTCCTTTTCTCCAGAGCCTCAATACCCCCTAGTGGAGGCTTCTTGCACTCTTTTCCTTTCATTTCCTCCTCTCTGGCTGCTTCCCCGAAGGGAACATCATGTCCCTTTTAACATTGGTGGGTCAGTATAAACCCCTGACAGGACCCCCAAAAGGCTGCCGTAAGTCATATGAGGTGACCACAGAACCGCAGATTGGACTCGCTCACTCTGCACACCAGTAGTGCTTATTCACACACTTTCAACTTCCAACCTCCGAGATGTTCCGATCATCAAGGAAATACTTTGTCGCCGCTGTGAGGTTTCTTACCTTGATCTGTGCACAGAGTTACCTGGACACCACAGTATGTGATTACCCTTTTTTTTCTTTTTTCAAAGTTGTTGGTCTGTTTCTTCCTGTGTTGCTGAGAGTCCAGGTTTATTCATCACACTGAGTGAGTCTCGATTCCTTACCCCTGAGGCTACCGCAATGAGGCAGCAGGTTGTGCCTCCTCATGGGAGAGGACCGGACCCTTCCCCAGAGGAGAATGGGAATCCCACACAGGCCCCCAAATTTGTTAGAAATAAGTTTTGGTGCTGCAAAAGAAATAGCACTCAAACAGAAATTTTCTCAGCAAGGCAAATTTACTTCTGCAGAAGGACGCAGCTTGTGCCAGTCACGATCGCAAGAGAACACCAAGCGGGGGGATAGGGCAGGGGTTTTTATCCCTAATGCAATTGGTTCCTACTGCTGTGTTCTTTCTCCATTGGCTGGGGTTGGACTGCACAGTCTAAAGTGACCTGATTGGCTAATGTTTGAAATTGAATACAGCTATCTAGGCAGGAAGGGGAAGGCTATCCATTATGGCACAAGGCCTGTCTAGACTTGTCAGGACATGTCAGGGAACAGTCAGGGCAGGAAGGGTTATTTACAGCACGGGTAACTATAGAAACTAGAGAAACAAAGAACTGGAAGAAGAGGGAATTAAAACCTTTGAAGAGGAATTTATCATCTCTGACATATGCCCCCAACTAACAATTCATTTAAACAGTGTCTTGCTGACAGCAGTGGCACTGTGGAACTTTTTGAGAACTAACTACTTGCACTACTGTCCTTAAAGGTAGGTTAAATTGTGAAAATGGAACTTTAGAAATTCTTAACTCCAGGGCACCACCTGTTATCACAATTTCATAAGTTTTCTTCTTGCTGCATTAACACAATATGCTGTCTGTCTTTTCCTTCAGCTGAATCTTACAAACCTTATGACTTTCCCTCTCAGCCTATATTATTTTGGACAGAAGAGGATTTTTTATTTTTATTTTCCCTGAGACAGGGTCTTACTCTGTTGCCTAGACTGGAGTGCAGCAGTTGATCATGGCTCTCTGCACTCTTGAACTCCTGGCTCAAGTGATCCTCCTTCCTCAGCCTCGCTAGTAGCTGGGACTATAGGTCATACCACCATGCCTGGCTAATTTTTTTGTTTTTTGTAGAGACAGGGTTGCCCAGGCTGGTCTTGAATGCCTGGTCTCAAGCTATCCTCTTGCCTTGAGGATATTTTTGTTTAGTCTTTTCTCTTACAGAATGCTATCATTTTGGTGAATTTAGATCCTTCTATTTAGACCTCCTCAAGAATCCTGGAAAATGTCAGCATACTTAGTGTGATAAATATCCCATCAGCTGAGCCAGGTTTTCTGAGTGCAACATACCCTAACAGGTAGGTTTTATTTTCTTCCTGATTTTGGCCAAACAACACACTGAGGAAGTAGCTTCAGAAAAAAAAAACAAAACAACAAAAAAAAAACTCTACAAGATCCTAAGTTCCCTTCTTAGACAGCAATGAATCCCACCCTGTGTCAAGAACCTCTGTGAAATTAAGACCTCGAGGTTTCTCTCCCTCTTCTCTACTGGACACCAGTTGCTTCATTCCTGCTGGCTCCATGACCCCATTTGATTGTCCAATCATTGGCTTTCCACCCACTCTGGGAGGCACACACTGCTTTATTCCTTGTGTGTCTGGGTGTAGAGCCTTTCCTCTGTGGCCTGCAGATGCAAGGGATACAAAATGAAGCATTTACTGACACCCTCGCTGTCTCTGCAGTGAAATGAACATAGCTGTGTAGCCAGCAGGCCTTAGCCTTGGATAGCCATTGAGTGTAAAAGAGGCCATGTTCCATTGATCCCCAATGCTCAGCTCTGCCAAGCCACTATCTGCCACAAATTCTCCCCTTCCCAAGTGTGTGTAAGGCTCCCAATCTGCTTCTGCAGATTTTCAAGCTAGTTTCAATTGGCACTCATGGACAGCCCAAGGGGAATTTCATCAGGTCCCTGTTACTTGAATGACCCCCGCCCTGGCTCCTTCACAGTCCTTGGAGATGTCACTCCCATTGCATCATTCGAACCTGTGGCAGCCACAGCCCCCACCAGGGAAACCTGCTGACCACACTGGAGCTGCTCTCAGCTGTACCAAGGCTTGGTAGCCCACCTCCCTCTTTCCCTGGCTCCCGTTCATCCATCTGCTCTTGCTGACCTCCAGGTAAACCTTTCTTAGTTCCTTCTGACTCCAGAGAACTAAGAGTGAGAATGATATGTTTCATACAAAAATTGCTTATGTCCTAAATTGTAATAGCATTTGGTGCTATAGCACTTTAAGTTCAAACAAACCTGAAGTCGTCTTCTTCAAATACTCCAGGGCACCTGAGTGGGCAGGTCAAGGTGGATTCTAGTATTTGCAATATGCTATACCTAGAATCAGTTCCCTTCTCTGACCTCAACAGTTAGGGGCTGTGTAAGGTTTGCTAGTGTAGACTGCCAGGGTTGTCACATATAATTTGCATGTTGTGCACCATAAAAATCTAAAGAGAGATTAAGAAGTAAATGATGCCACAATGTTGTTCAGTGCACAACCTGCACAACTGTTCATCTTGATTTTAAGTGCTTTCCTAATTATGAGTTCCCTCTCTTGGGCTCTGTTGTCCTCACTGCAATATGGCCCAGGGCAGCAGAACTGCCTTCCAATCCTTGACCCTCAAAATGCTCAGAGATCCACTGTTTTCCCCACTCTACTCGCAAGATACTAATTAGCCATTATAAAAATTTGCAAGGGCGGAGAGATGCTATCAGAACTCCACTCACAACAGCAACTGAGCCCCAACCAATGGCCAGGCAAAATATCCTCCTCCAGTTGCAAGACCCTCTCCTCTCTTCAGATGCTCAAATAATTGCAAAGAATAGAGCCTATTAAGGTTTGACAATAAATATTCTTCCTACCAGAATCCCTGCCAAGTAGCCTGGAACAGGAAATAGAGTCATCAGTAGAGTCACAGCCCCCGTTTTTTCTTGACGTCAGCATCTCTTCTGCTCCTTCCTGGATGGAGACCATCTGCCTCAACTCTCTCCTCCGTCTGTGTCTCCTTTTGTCACTGCTAATGGGACTTCCAGTGGGAATCTGGGAATAGCCTCTGCATCTCTATTATTCTCTGCACTTCTTGTGGGCCTTGTGCCTCAGCAACATAGGCCGTCTCTGATTACCACTTGGGCCATGTGCCCACAATTCAGGTTGCAGCCATTAGGTACCTTTATTTGTTTGAACCGAGTCACAGTTGGGCTATTGGCAGACAGTGAGATACTCAATAGGTTTAATGATGCAGCATCCAGATATTCACAGCACAGTTCCTGGCACCCATGGAGACAGCAGACCAAAGAGAGCCGAGGCTGCTCAGACAAGCTAGTTGAAATCGCTGGTGAACAATTACATCTATATATAGAACTGACCTGGCTGTGCCCCTGGCTGCCGGCTTTGATACCATTCTTTCAGGCATTTTGAGGTCCCAGACCTCCTTCAACACTTTGTTCTACTAAATGTTAGAGCTGCTTATGAAGCACTAACCAGGTACCTCATTATAGTCTTGTTTGATTTCAGGGAAGTGACGATTAGACAATAACCCAGCCCAGATCCCCATGTTGTACTGGGTCAGATTTTGGTCTCAGCTCTCTGTTGAGCTGGCTGTGTGATCCCGAAAGTCACTTAACCTCTTGGGTCTTTGTTTTCTCATGTCTAATACACAATGACTAGATCAGCAGAGAGGAGAGAAAATTGCCTTTGCAAGCTAGTAGAACAGGGTTTTAACCCCAACTCCCCACCACTTTGTAGTTGGTCAAATTGTTTAAAGCCGAACTTGCTTCTTCTTCAGAGAAATGGTCAAGTTCATGCTTACTGGGCAGGACTGTGAGAGGATGAAATAGGAGAAACGATGTGTGAGACACACAGTAGGTATTCAATCAATGCTAGGTGTTTCCCTGGTTCCCTGAAGACTGTGTGTCGCTTTGGTAAAAACTCTGGATTTGGAGTCAGAAAACCTGGATTTGGGGTTTGATAGTCTCAGTGTGTACAAATCACATGCCCTCTTTAAGCCTCAGTTTTCTTGTCTGTGTAGTGGTATTATCACTGTTAGGCTCAAGTAGGATAATATATGCAAGGGCTGCTTTGGAAGCATAAAAGACTGTATCCATCAGAATGTGGGGGTGCCTTCTCTAATTTACACTCAGCTGTAATGAACTTCTGCCACTGCACCCCCATACCAGCCCCTCCACTGCACGTTGAAAACAGGCAGTGGATGTGGATGGGATATGCTTTCTCAGATGGTTCACATTCATTTATCTTTATTTCTCAGCCTGCCCCTTGGCTAGGCTTTCTGGAAATCCTGGGCCAATCATCACCATACCAGGAGAGCCACAGGAACCAGGCGTCAAATGAAGGAGTCTTTACTGATGTTCCCTTACCTCAGTTGTCAAACAAATGAGTCTTTACTGACGTTCCCTTACCTTCAGTGATGATGAAGTGGAAGACTTCCTGCCTCCAAAGTAAAGAGATGAGTCTCTGTTGAAATTCTAGCCTGTTGGGTACTCAGGCTTCTGTGTAATGGATAACTTAGTATAAAAACAGAGCACTCTGCTCGCTGACTTTCAGAGAAGTGTGGGGAAGGAAAACAGCATTTCCCAAATTTCCCTCCCTGGTCTGCTGGAGCATGGCACCCCAGCCCCAGGTGCCCGCTGTCCACCATGGGACACACAGCACAGCACACCTCGTGCTCAGCCTGGTGCTTCCCCCACCTTTTCCTCTCAAGCATTTCTCATTGCACCCAGCAACCCCTTTTAGCATTTGGTTAAGCTGCCAGGAGCTTACCACTTTGGGTATCTGGATAGATATTCCTTAAAATGGCTACTTTGGGGATAGAAGAATCAAGTGTATTCTCCTCACCAACACGCCTGACCAGTGACCAGAAAGGCATTTCAGTAGGTTGATTAGACGTGAGTGAAAACGACTTTTCAATGTTGGGATCTATATGGAATAAGTACTAGGTGTTCACTAAAACGATGACATTGTGCAGCTGTAACAACCCTTTGTGAAAGTGCCCGAAGAATCTCAGATGCCAAAAAAAATCTATATCTGTATCTATAGATATATATATAGATATCTATACAAAATGAAATGTTTCCTAGATGTTTATGAAAACCTGTATTAATAATTCCATCTAGTTTTCATGGGAATGGTTTCTTGTCTCAGATAAAGAATTGCTCACTCTCTCAGCCAAGGGAGCTCATTATTTTGGCTTTGCTGACAATCAAAGAAAATGTCTGAAGTCCAGTTTTAGTTATATGGTGACACGGTAACGTCCTCTTGTTGGGGGCACAGTACTTAGGGGGCAGTGAGGACAAACAGTGGACCTAGCAGTGGTTCCTCTTAAAAGGCTAAAGGCACCCCGTTGGAGAGGTAGTCCCATAGGAGACAGAGGCCTCATGGCCAGTTTGGGTGCTTCATTTTAAGGGACAGTAATGAACAGGAACAGGTACTGGGGATGTGGACAAAGATGGCAGAAGCTCTGGATTCCACTTCAGTTATGGGAATGGGGCTGTCAACACAAAGGCAAGGAGTCTCGGGGCACATGGTGATCACCCACAAATTGGGGGCTTTTGAGGGGGCTATTCTTTAAGTTGGAACGGTGACCAGTGGGTGGCCATTGATATTGGATCAGATTTGGGGTAAAAAATGTTTTCTGAAGAGAAAAACAAATGTGATAGCAACAGGCTGGTGTTTCATGATGGTCTTGCCTCAAGAGGGCTCTTCACTGGACTGACTGGCGCCTTTATGAGGGGTGGGACCGTTACAGCACCACACTGCCATACCTCCTCCTCTTGGGCTCCTGGGATTCCTGAGACTTGGAAAGGGCTGTCGCCATGGGGTGAGTAGGAAGAGGAGAAGCTTGGTCCCGGGGCACAGCAAAGCCCTTTGTTTCTGGACGCTTGCAGGCAGGTCTGGCTGCCCTCACGGGACATCCTTGGGGATAGACACTAGCAGGAAGGACAGCTGGCCTGGCCCCTCGGGGTGGCAGGCAGTGGACACTGAGATCAGGTGAAAGTCAGGCAAAGACTCCGCCCCCAGTGCGGCCAGAGCCCTTTGCAGATCCCCGACTACATCCTGGCTGATGGCGACGTGTACTCACTGGACCCCGACTAGATCCTGGCTGATGGCGATGTGTACTCACTGGAAACTCCCAGCAGTCAGCCCCCACTGAGCTCAGCTCCCCCAGGCCCTTCAGGGCCCTGTGTGGAAGGAGCACCTCCCCCAGGGAGAACCAGCCCACTCTCTCCAGGTGGACTCCCCTAGCTCTGTGCTCATCCCTGTCCCCTCCATCTTCCCTGGCTCTGGGAGAAACTCTACTCCCCACAAATTCCATTTCTTTTTTCTTTTCTTTTTCTTTCTTTCTTTCTTTTTTTTTTTTGAGTTGGCATTTCGCTCTTGTTGCCTAGGCTAGAGTGCAATGGCACGATTTCAGCTCACTGCAACCTCTACCTCCCAGGTTAAAGCGATTCTCCAGCCTCAGCCTCCCAAGTAGCTGGGATCACAGGCATATGCCACCACACCCAGCTAATTTTATATTTTTAATAGAAATGGGGTTTCACCATATTGGTCAGGCTGGTCTTGAACTCCTGACCTCACCAAGGGCCACCCACCTTGGCCTCCCAAAGTGCTGGGATTACAGGTGTGAACCACAGTGCCCAGCCCCCATTTCTTATCTTTTTTTGTCCTTGCCCAGGGCAAGGTATTTTCCACAAGGGCTTTTGGAAACTAAAGCCAAAAAAAGACCCACATGCTATTTTTCAGTTTATGCTCCATCTCATTCCTCCCCGGGGGCAACAAGCCCAGGACGTGTGGCTGATGGATGCCAGGAAGGTCAAAGGGGTGGAGACTCTGGGGAACAATGTTGGTTACAATTCCAAGCCCATTATCCCTACACTTACATGAAATCTGCTGTGTGGAGGTGCCAGGCACCTCACATGCACTGCCTTCTCTCAGTCATTCATTCTTCAATTAATCTTTAAAGAAGCCTTCACTGTGTGTGCCAGACACTGTTCTAAGTGCAATGTGTGAAGCACATGAAACCTCAGAAGCTGCTTTCTGAAAGTGAACCTTAGAACCTGGATTTTTACAGATGAGGAATTTGGGATACAGAGAGAGAAAGCTCCATAAGATTCACATCTGGGTTGGTTCCAAAGACCCCACTTTTCGCCCACCAGTGCGTTGCTTCCCAAGGCGGTCATCAATGATCACAGTGAGAAGAGCTCCTTGGGAGGCAGTGACCTGGAGCAGTGCCTGAGCAGATGGAATCTCAAGGCACCATTGAGGATACGCTGCACCCATGGCTGGTGGGAGGTGAATAAGATCGTGTCTAAGGCAGGCTGGACTCTGAAAAAGTCAGGGGGTTCTGCTGACCTCAGGGAGCCAGACTGGCAGTCAGCTTGACTGGGTAGAGGAAGGAAGAAAACTGAGCTGATCCAAGGGCAGCCCCAGAGTGAAGGTGAATGATGTGGATATCATCCAGGCAACCTCCAAAGGGCTCCCTGACGCTCCCCTGATTCCTTGTTCCATCATCAAACATCTGTCTGGGTCAGGCTTTGCCCAGCAGGTAGAGCTGGAGGCAACACATTCCCAGCCACTGAGTTGACCACGCTCATGTTCAGAGGTTCTCTGCCTCAGGAGCTTTCAGAGAGAGTGACGCCCGTCCCCTATCCACCATGAATCTGACGAGACGGGCAGGGGGCTAGGGATGGAGGTCAGTCCATAAACAAAAGATGGTGACCAGACACCACCATAAGGGTTGCACTTGTGGTGCTGTGGGATGCACAGAGGAATATAAGATGGACTCAGCTTTGCAAAGTCAGAGAAAGGCCTGGCTAAAGAGGTGGCACAGAAGCAGTGTCTTGAGGCATGAGTGGGCATCAGCCAGGGCCAGGTGGAACAGGAAGGGCCTCCAGACTGGAGGCATGGTGTGTGCAGGCTCTGGGGAGTGGAATGTGGGAGGATTCATGAGTAGGAGGCAGCTCAGCCTGAGGATCTGTCTGCCTGGGCTGCAGCAAGCACACCCTCACAGCACCGTGAGCTCCTGGCCCATCCCGGACCCCACCTCTCTCACACCTGACTTACTCTGACTTCCACCTTCCTTACTGGAATCCTCCTTCCTCACCCACACAAGCATGACCTCAGTGGCTCCCTGGCACCACTTTTGGCTCTTACACCCTGGCTCCGGGTGCCTTTCCCCCCTCCATAGCTCCTTGACCCTTTGTGGACCACAGCCGCTGGAACTCAGGCCTGGGATTGACTTCTGAATTGTGGGGCCAGTGAGGCCAGACTTCAGCCCTATGGAGCCCTGGAGTCCCAAGAAGGGGCCTCAGAGCCCACAAAAGGAAAGGAGACATGAATGGGCATGGCTTTGGGTCCTGTGTCCCCTTCCCCCTCACTTCCATCGGTTTTGTATACCATTCCAGGGTTCCACATGAGGTTTGGTGTGAAAATCAAAAGTGCCCTTCTGCTATAGGAATAACAGCTTGAGGGGCCATGTAGCCCAGGGATGAAGAACATGGACAGGAGAGTAAGCTCTGCCTGCATCACTTCCTAGCCTAGTGACCTCTCTGTGCCTCAGTTTGTTCATCTCAAAAATGGGGATAATGGCTGGGTGCGGTGGCTCATGCCTGTAATCCCAGCATTTTGGGAGGCCAAGGCGGGTGGATCACCTGAGGTCAGGAGTTCAAGACCAGCCTGGCCAACATGGTGAAACCCCATCTGTACTAAAAATGCAAAAAAATTAGTTGGGTGTGGTGGCACATGCCTGTAATCCCAGCTATTTGGGAGGCTGAGGCAGGAGAATCGCTTGAACCCGGAAGGTGGAGGTTGCAATGAGCTGAGATTGTGCCACTGCCCTCCAGCCTGGGCGACAGAGCAAGACTCCATTTCAAAAAAAAAAAAGAAAAAAAAGTGGGGGGGAGGATAAAGACAGTACTTTCTTCTTAGGTTATTGTGAGAGTTGGATACAAGCACAACAGGCAAATTGCTTTGTAGGGGCTGGCCACCCAGCAAGAGTGGACTGATTGCTGGTTATGAATATCGCCACTGCTGCAGGAGATGGGCCACCGTGGGGCTCTGAGCAGGGGATATCACAATTAAATCTGTGTTCCAAAAGTCTGTGGTCTGGCAGTATATTGGAGAATGGATTGGGGCAAGGGTGCTGGGACTCAACACAGAGAGATCCTTACAGAAAGTTATATTACAGCCTTCTCAATGGAAAAGGGAAGGACCTATGGCAGTGGGTGGCTGGGACAAAGAAGAGCAGGGATTCTAAGGAGACCCAGCAGGACATGAGGACCCTGTGGTTGTTGGGGAGCCTCAGAGGGGAAAGGGGGGGATGCTGGCATCCTGCCTCAGGTGAGAAAGGTTTAGATGTTTCAGAAAAGAGCATCTGTGGGGGGGTTGAGCCATAATCCCCGAAGGTTTAAGGCTTTACCGGGTTTATTCCTTAATCCAGTCAAGTTAACACCTAATATTAGGTCCACAAGTCCACCCTTGTCAACTTGGCACCCATACGTATCTCCTGAAACCACGCCTAATTTCCAAATAAGGACATCAACAAGGTAATCGTTTTGCAACTATCCTGCACAAAACAGAAAACTCAACTAACCACGTCTCCAGAATTCGGCTTTCAGGATTTCAACATTCAGAATTTTAATCCTTCAGGATTGTGATTTTTGGAATTTTAGACTTCAGAGATTTTGCTCTGTGGGGATTTTGATCTTTCAAGATTTTAATATTAGGGATTGTGTCTTTCGGGATATGGTTGGCATTGCTATAATGACGATAAGGTATGTGAAATTGCTTGATGCAAGTGGCCAGTGAGGACACCCACAGGTAGAGCCAGGAGAGGGGGTTGCAGATATAGACTTAGGAATTGCCAGGCTGTAGTACTTAAAGATAAGGAGGTGAATGAGGTCGCCAAGAATGAGGATGAAGAATGAGACAAGAGCAAGGACGGAACCCGGCAGAATGCAGGGAAGAACCTGGTGAGTTAGAAGGCTTCGGAGGCAGCAGTGGAGCCCTCTGCTTGTCCCTGTAATTGTGTGAGCGCCTGAGGCCACAGGTCCCGGCTGGCCATGTTCACGGCAGCCAGGCAGCCCGAGGACAAACACACAGTGACACTGGCAGGCTCTTGCTAGGGCAGCTCCTCAGGTGGTCTAACGAGTACAGGAGCCTGGTCAGAGCTCATAGAATGGGGCTCGGTTCAGCATCCCAGAGCACAACAGCTGGTGTGAAACAGAATCCCTCACCATGAGCCATCTGCAGTGCATTCCCCGAACAAAGCCCAAAGAAAATCTGCAGGGAAGTTGGGAGGATGCTAAATTAAGTAGGTGGCAGACATTATTTGATGACACTTCATCTAAGTGACAGGTTAACATACAGCCGAGGTGGGATGAGCAGGTGGCCGATGGAAAATTCAGGGCAGGAAACTGGGTTTCTATCTTAGAGAGAGCAGGGGTTGAGGAGTGCACCCAAATCCATCCATGGGGCTACTAACTGCGTGGAGGGGAACTGCCTCCCACTTTGGTGATCCCAGGGCCCCAAATGTGGCACTGGGGATTTACTGGGTGTGCAGTTAAGTATTCACAGAATTGGACTGAATGGATACTGCAGGCAAAAATAAAATTCTTCTTGCTTCAGTTCCCTGAGACTTGTCATGTGGAAGGTACTCTTCTTTTGTTTTTGCGTGAGGTATTTGAGTGAACATTTCTTCAGTTCTCTGAATTATTCCTCTTGTTAGTGCCACATTTTGGACTTGCTTTTTTACTTAATAAAAGGAGTTCATTGAAGGAAAACCTCTGAAAGTGTAGTGACAGGGCTGATCAGAGTGGTTGTCAAGGTCCATTTCCCTGGAGGGCGAGGAAGAAATGCTGGGTAAGTGTTGCATTTCTCATGCTGGCTGGAGTGCCTCTGGAGGGGTGACTGACAGCTGCTCCTGGTTTCCCAGCAGCATGAGCAGGGCCCATCCAGATGCAGGGGCCACCTTTCCATCAACAGTGTCCCTTGGCCTTGCCTTCTCAGGCTTTCTGGAGGAACTTCTTGTCGTTTAATCTCCACGCGGGACTCTCACCCTACAGCCCCATGTTGCTCCCTTTCCCTGCGTGCCTTCAGAAGGAAAAACAATTGGGCGTGAATTTCTAGATACACAACCACTTACAGTTCATCTGCAGGAGAAGATTTTGCTTTACAAAATCTAACATTGCATGTTAAATGCAAGCAGTGTTGTGAATACACGAGTTTCTTCATTTGTTTGCTCATTAATCCATTAAATGGGTATTGAACACCTTGACTGGCTCAGGCATTGGAAATCAAGGTGAAGAAATTAAGGTGCCTGGAAGGACCCAGGAAGCAGCTGGATGAAATATACACGTGCGTATGTTTAGTGCAATGTAATAGGTGCAGGGTGGAGGTGATGTGCATCTATGGACAGAATGTGAGGACCTGGAGGACAGGATTCTTTGAGTACTTACTGGGCACCAAACATTGGAAACACATTCATTTTCCCAACAATCCTGTGAGGTGTATACTATTATTTGCCCCCTTTACAGTTGAGGAAACTGATCCTCAGGAACTACATGACATGCCCCACATCACATGGATTATAAGTGGGGGAACCAAGGATTTGATGCCTGAGCCAAAGTCATCACAAATATTCCTCCCTACTCTTTTCTACAGAAGCCCTTTGGAATATTTAGCTTTTGAAAGAAATACCTTACGTGGATCGGGGTCTGTCTTCAAATACTTGAGGAGTTATCATAGAAAACATCATCCTCCTACCACCTTACTTTTGGGTTAGAGTTGGCTTATTTTTTATTTTGTGGGTTCCTACTTTACCCTCACTATGTGCAGTCCCAGTGGGATTGCTAGGGAAGGTGCCTCCCCTCCCCAAGCCAAGGGGCAGGGCAGCATACAAGCTGAGTCAACCACACAGGACAGAACCCGGTTGGCCCTGTCCCATGGGGCCTGAGGGCCTGTGTTGTGGCTTTGAGTGTTGATATCCTCAGAGCACCAAGTTTCCCAAGGGGTCAGCTTTCAGAGCTATGATAGTTCTGTGATGTCCCCTCAGGCGGAGGAGGAATCAAACTTTTCTGTGAGGTTCCAGAAAGACTAACTAGGACCAATGAGCTCTACACTGCTGGAAGGCTAATTCTGATTTGGAATTGGGGGACGGTGAGGAGATGCACACATCAGAGAGGTCTGAAAGTGGACCAAACAGCCTTGAGAAGTAATGAGATCCCCATACTGCACTTGTTCAAGCAGGCACAGATGCGGTGGAAGGGATTTGCCCTTTGGGAAAAGGGCAAGCTTGAACTAAGTGCTGTCAACACCCTTTTTCTGAGATAAGAGTACCCTTCTACATGTTCTTTGCTGATTCTCTCTACACCTGTGAATGGCCCAAGTGCAAGCTTACCGCTGCCACACCTTCCCCATCTGTTAACAGATGCACCTTTGGCCTGCCAGCATGTAGTAATAATGTGATGTAACATTTATTAGGGGTCACTCATGCCCTCAATTGCTAGTAGGCACTATTTTAAGTGCTTGACATCTTCTAAATAATTTAATCTTCATAACTACCTATGAGATGCGTATTACCAGTATTCCCATTAGTTAGATGGGAAAATTAAGTCACAGAGAAGGTAGGTAAATGCCTGAGATTACACAGCTAGTTAAGTGTCAAAGAGAAGATTTGAACCCAGGCAGGGTCATGCCCTTAATCTCAAAACTGGGCAGCAGATGTTGTGATGGTACACTTAGTGCCTGTAAGGACAGCTCCTGTTTATTTCTAGGCGTGACATTACATAACAAAGATAATATCCAAGCCCATTTCATACACGAGGGCATCAGAATCTTACTTCGCTGAGCTAGGTATCACACACGATAAACTCTAGATGGAGAACTCTTGATTAGTATGATAATCCTTGCCTAAAGATGAGGACATTGGCAGGGGTGGGGTGAGTAAGGTTAGGGACGTGGTGGGCTGGAGACTGCTCAGACCAGCTCCTGAGCTGTTATTGCGCACATCTCCCCCAGATTCTGTGTCCAGTGACCTCCTGTTTGTACCTTGAAATAGGCCACAGGAAAAGTGTTTACATGGAGAAAATTGGCAAATGCCACAAATAGTTATGCTATGGAAAAAGAGATTTTTCTCAACTTGTGGCAGATCAGGCTACAATATAGACATAATAATTGTGCCATGTCTTGATCTGAGCATGGGCCATTTAAGGTAAAAGGCTGCCTCCTCCGACTTCTTGAAGCATTCTCTTTCTTCCTCGCCCCACGAGAGTCACTCTTCCTATCAGGGGACTGGTGGCTCACTGCCCGGTTAAGGCACACACACAGGGCCAGCATCTAGCTTATGTCAGCAAGCCTTGGAGGAGGTGCTCTCCAGAGATGGATCTTTTTATAGCCACAAAGAGCCATGTAGTGCAGTGGAGCTCGTCACTTGGCCATGACTCAGGAGCTTTGGGCTCCAATTCTGGAACTCCTGCTAATGTGTTGGGTGACCTTGGACAAGCCAACAATTCACAGTGGGGTCAGTTTCCTCTCCATCAAAGCAGAGACATCAACACCCACTAAATATATCAGAGAGCTTAGAGAACAGGGCATGGTACATCAGGCAGTCTGCTTATGTGACAGTCAACTATCAGAGTCCAACTGGGTGGGTTTACCCGATGGGGATCTGGAGGTCTCTTGGTGTCTCCATCCTGCCTGGGGAGAGGAGGTGAATGGGACAAGCAGGAAGGGAAGGGGATGAGGCGAGATCTATAAGGAAGAGGGTGGAGGAGTGACACAGGCTGATGGTTAACTGTAGGTGTCAACTTGGCTGGGCTAAGGGATACTCAGATTGCTGGGAAAGCATTATTCCTGGGTGTGCCTGTGAGGGTGTTTTCAGAAGAGATTGGCCTTGGGGTCAGTGGATTGAGTAAAGGAGGTAACCCTTCCCTCTGTGGGCAGGCATCACCCAATCCATTGAGGACCAAGATAAAACAAAAAGGTAAGAGAAAGATAATTTCACTCCCTCTGCTTGAGCTGGGACACCCACCTTTTCCTGCTTTCAGACACTGGTGCTCCTGGTTCTTAGGCCTTCAGCCTCAGACTAGGAGTTACAGCATCAGCTCTCCTTGTTCTCAGGTCTTGGGACTCAGACTGAATTAGTTTCCTTGATTCTCTGGCTTGCAGTTGGCAGATCGTGGGACTTCTTGGCCTCCATAATCATGTGAGCCAATTCCCATAATATATTCCCTCTTCTGGCCAGGCACAGTGGCTCACGCCTGTAATGCCAGCACTTTGGGAGGCCAAGGGGGACAGACCACCTGAGGTCAGGAGTTCGAGAGCAGCCTGGCCAACATGGTGAAACCCCATCTCTACTAAAAACACACACAAAAAAGCCAGGTGTGGTGGCACACACTTGTAGTTTCAGCTACTCGGGAGGCTGAGGCAGGAGAATCGCTTGAACCTGTGAGGTGGAGGTTGCAGCGAGCTGAGGTCACACCACTGCACTCCAGCATGGGTGATAGAGCAAGACTCCATCTCAAAATATAAATAAATAAATTAATTAATTAATTAATTCCCTCTTCTATCACCTATCATTTATCTATCACCTATTGGTTTTCTCTGGAGAATCCTGACTAACAAACACACTGCTGTAAAAGACTGATGACTCAAGCACCTAGAATTTAAGCTGGTGGGGCTAGCTCTGACTACTCAATCCCTCTATGACTAATTTGCTTCCCTGGACTCCCAAACCAAAGAAAATGACCTGCTAGCTTGAGACCTCCAGTGCACAAATGCACCACAAGATCGAGAGCCTGCTTGGGCTCCATCCATCTCCCCTCTGCCTGCTCTGTACAGACAGAACTGCATTTCCCAGCATCTGCATAGGTGAAGCCAATTAGAACAACAAGCAAGAGATTAGAGGGTGGGAGAAGGGACACCCAGAATATTCCCTTTTTCCTTCTGGTTCTCATGGCATTTCTGCAGCAGCCTCCACCGAACTTCCAGACCCGGGCAACTCCACCTCCCCCTATTGTTTTCCCAGTCTAGGGGTGGTAGCAACTTCCTCTGCTGCTAACCCGTCCCTCTGTGCTTCCCAGCTCACCCATCCCTCTGTCACCAATCCCTTCAATCAGATTCCTTCCGTTAGAAAGACCTAGAGCAGTTTCTATTTCCTGGCAGAACTGACTGGCAAAGGACCAGTGGGAACGAGTGTAGAGGAGGAGTCCTGGCAAACTCACTGCTTCCTCTTACAGGTTTCAGCTCTTGCACAGTGTCCTGCACACAGCAGGAACCCAGTGAATACTTAGCAAATGAGCCAGGCCTATGTTAAGGTTTCTAACTCACATGAGGTTCAATAAATGTGGATTTCCTGCCTCTGGACTCTCCACAACCAGATCGTCTCTACTTATTCCCCTCTTCATGTGATGAAATAAAGAAAAAAGCCCAGGGGGTGCAAGTCTTCAGGCGGGATGTCCTCTTGCTTTTCAAATTTCAGCCTATGCCAAATTTATCTCCCTGGCAGTATCACTTGGGTCATGTAGGCAGCACACGGGCATTTCATGCCACAACCCAGAAAAGGCTGAGGTGGGCACATGGGGGTCCATGAGAGCCAGGGAGCCTGGAGGAAAAGGCTGAATGACTTCTCCCAGGGCACTTTTTCAAAGCTCTTCTCCTCCTCCTCTTCTTGTTAATGGTCTCCCATCCTGGCAGACTGAGAGGCTGTCCATGGACTCTGTCAGTGGACTCCCTTTGCCGCTGGCTTCCAGCTGGGTGTGGTCAGTGGGGATGTCTGGCAGGAGACTGGAGTGAAGGGGGATGAATGAGGTTGGGGCAGTGCTGGGCTAGAGCCTGCTCATAGTGGCTCACGAGAGTTGACTGTGCACATCTATTGTCAATTCTGCATCTGGTGACCTCACATAGGTAGCTTGAAATAAGCCATGGGGATGGTATTTAATACACAGAAAATGGGTAAATGCTATAAATATTTTTTTCTCCAGAGGGCCAATGATTAAACACTGTCCAGCATACCATGGTGGTGGGATATTCATTCTGCTGGCTTCTTCCTTGTGGGGTAGCTTCATGCCAACCTTAACCAAAGGCCATTGTTCCTCTCAAAATAGTCACCTCTATTGCTTTCTCTCCTTCTGGGCACTGCAGTATTTCTTGTGGTTTACCAACTCACCCCCAGCTTTGCAGGTAGCACCTTTATTGGACAATCCTCCATTGTCTTACTTAGAGTGGGCCATTTATTCCCTGCAGGAACCATGGCTGGTACAGTGGGGAAAGAGAGGAGTCATAGCCACTGGTCAGTTTATACCTGGGTGTAGGGTAGGATGGCCACTCATGCCCCTAAGTGTGATTGTTCTAGAAACTAGGTCTAATGCTTCCAGAGGGCCAAAAGAAGTCAGTAGCCTGGAATGACATTCAAATTCTGTTTTTAAAACAACTTTTTCTCAATGTCTTTGCCTGCTAGTCTTCCTATCCTCACAACTCTTTTAATACCAGAATGTGGAAAAAAAATCTCTTCAAAAAGATGACTTTGGAAACCCTCACATTCCACTGCAAATCCTGGGGAAGTGTCCTCACATTATGGGGTCAACAGTGTCTTGTTCTGGCAGCTGGTTCAGAGTGTGGAAGTCTCAGATCAGTGGCTCCCAGCCCACACTGCATATTACCATCACCTGGAAGCTATAGAAAACCTGATCGTGGGACCCCTAGCTCAATTAAATCCACTCTGACAGACACTTAAGTGTGTGAACTTGAGAAATAACCTCTCTAAGCCACTTTGCTCATCAGAAAGATGGAAAAAATCAGACCTATTTTACAGGACTGCCTGAAGGATTACATGAGTAGTGAACAGTGATTTGCATTAGCATGCTCATTCATCATTCTCCCACCCCTCTCGCTTCAGCAGCCCCTGAGGACCGAGAGGGTCACTGCGAGGCATAGAGACTAATGAGAGGGGTCTGTGGGCCAGCACATGAGCTTCACCTGAGAGCTTTCTAGAAACATAGACCCTCCAGCCTCATCACAAACCCACAGATTCACAAACTCTGGGGCTAGCACCCAGCAGCTGGTGTTTTAACTTATCTTCCAGATGATTCTGATGCATGCTGAGCCTGAGACCCAGTGGTCTAGACGTCTCTCCCTTTATCTGCTGTTGACTTCTGGAAAGGCTAGCTGCACTGTTCTGCCTGCTTTGGCCCAGATTAGTTACTTTGGTGGACTGGACTCTCTCACCCCCCTGGGCACTTCAGGACCATTCTTACCATGCAGTTCAAGACCACCTCTCCTCCCAGCACCTTCAACCAGCTCTGCAAGGGTTATTTGACTTGCCTGAGCATGGAAATACAGGGTTAATTGCTCATGAAACTAGGGATGGGGGAAACACAGAGATAGTCTCCTCTTCCGAGATACCCAGGGCCATTATTTTGGGAAATTACTTTGCTGTTTTACTGTAAAATGGCTACTGTGTTTAAAATTATGACTATTGTTGACTGTCTTTCCTCATCAGATGAAGACTCTTGGGATAAAGCTATCTACCCTGGGAAATAGAGGCACGGAAGGTGTTTTTCCTCCCTAAAATTCCGTGGGTAGACGTGTGAGTGTGGTTGTCGGGGTGCACGCTTGTGTGTTTGGATGGGGTGGGCACATAGTGGGATTTGAGGAGAAAGAAAAAGGGAAAGACTGTCTCTTTGTAATATGTACATTCCCCTACCTCACGGTTCTGTGAAAAGGTCTGATTTGGAAGTTTGGGACCAAGAGGGTTAGAGCCAGAATGTGTTGCTATGGAGATTTTCCAGCCTAGGATGCTGGATTTCATCTGTGTGCTCATTTTTCAAGCTTTGGAGGGAAAGATCTCTCCTTGCTGCTACCCATTGTCCCTGCAGACAATTCCCCACCAGAGAAAGGCTCTCCTTGCCTTGGCGGCTGCTAGACAGGACGTGCTATTGTGCTTTCACGAACCCCAACAGGAGAATTAACCTCCTGTTTGGTTAGGTGCAGGCATTCAGCAAGTGTGAATGTTGGCTCTGAAGAGAAACTGATAGAGTCCCGATAGGAATCCAGCCTCCTTGGCTGGCTGGCAGGCTCTCATCTTTATAAAACGCCTCCTGTTTTCCCTGAGCTACGTTCACCATCCGTCACTGTGAATTTGACTGATGAGCCCACAAGTACTCGAAAAGGATTCCAGGATTTGGAGGCCCATCCCTTACACAGTGGATGCAAATTAGCTAACACTCTCACTTACTAAACATGAAATCAACCCCTTGGCCTCTCTTCATTTCATGGCCTCTCCTATGGGCAAATTTGGCAGCAGTAACTACAGGGCATCTGAGTGAATGAGCTGCTCCACAAAATGAGTGCCTGAGAGTGCAGAAGTTTCTCTCTGCTGGACAACCTGGCTTATCTCAGTGGTTGCCAATAGCTGAGTCATAAGCCATCTTTGATTGGTACATTTTAAGCTACAATGTGAGAGAAGGGGATGATGTCCAGGTGGAATTTGCAAATGGCCCTACAGCGGCAGAACAGATGATGGAGACTCATTACCTGACAAGAAGTGCTCTGCATTTCAAGAGTAGATAAAAAATATTGCAGCCGCATTTTCATGCTGTATAAGACTCACATCACAGCACAAGTGGGAAACAGACCAACCTGCTACAAATTTATCATTCAGGTCTTGACACGCCAATTCACCTTTCAAATCTGTATCCATGAAGATTCTTCATGCAGCATTACCTTCTCTAAATGCTTTTACATCTTAAACACGTAAATCTTCACACAGACCTCTGCATCGTTCATCATATCATTAGGCTGATGATGATGATTATGGGGTAAATTAAGGACAATAATCATAAACCGCATCGATATTTACAAATCACTGTGGTGAAACTGCTTTATAGCTCTGAATAAAATCCTTGTCAAACTCTAATTAAATGTGTTTTAAAAAGTCATGTTCTGATACAGAGCAAGGTTTTTGGAACAGCAGTTAACCGAAAGCCCTTGGTGTCAGAGAAGAGGCTGTCAGGCTGCTTGTTGCTATGGACACTGTCAAAGGCAAACTTTGGTTCCTCCAAGGGCCTTACTAGTTTGGTCAGAGGCAAGAGGCCAAGGGGAATGATTTTCTCCACTAAGTTACAACTAAAAAGATACAGACGAGGATGTATTGGGCGCGGAGGAACCTTCCTCTGATGGATGAAGACAGCTGAGATGGATTTCACCCTGGGTGGAGAAGCCTGATGAGACTAAGGTCCTTCTTTCACTGCATTTATAGGAAAAGCTGCAGCCTTGTTGAGTGACAAAGATCCCAAACACCATGGGGGAAGGGGCCAGATGAGGCCAATCTGGTTTACCTATTAGGGCAGTTCAAATTGGCAGTTATCAAAATGGTAGTGAGGCCTCCAGATACTCGAAACCATGAATTTGGATTATATATTGAGATAAGCTACCTAATTATGTTCTCATACATATTTATGAATAGGAATAAGATAAAAACAAAACATATTACAGTGAGAGGTTAGTAAGAAAGGTATCTAGTTACACTTGCTGTAGGTATTTTTTGCTCTATACATGAATCTTTTATAATACAGTGTTCTTTAGAAAAACTTGACTGTAGAAAGAAAGATGAGAACTTTAGTATGTGTTTTTTGTTGACCCTATGTTGATCCCCTTCACTGCCTTTGTGCACTCATGCCCCCTTCGCATTCTCCCTTCACTCTGTCCCGTGGGCGCTGTGAGTTTAGTTACTAATTGTCCTTGGCTCATAGGTGACCCCTCAGTGGGGAGGCTATGTCCCCACCCACAGGCGCCATCAGCCCACACCCATGGCTGCCTGACTGATGGGCAGGGGGTATGGAAGGGTGGCACCCTTTCCTAAATGGAAGACAAGACTGGGGTGAGGTTTGTGCTCCAGAGCCCCCCACTAGGGGTAAGAGTAACATCCCTACTCAGCTCCTTTCCTTCTCTATCCTGCATCCCTCACTGGCTTATAGTTCTTCCTGGAGAGAGCACACCTGCAATAAGCACTGTGCACAAAATCCCTGTCTGAGGCTCTGCTTCCAGGGACCCTGACCTGAGGCAATAACCACAGGGCAAACCAAATGTTCCCCAGGCTCAAAAGAAGGCAAATTGCAGGGCCATATACCTATCACAGAAAATACATGACCTTTGAGCCTTAACTTTGCAATCAGAGTCCTATAAAATGACAGCACTGTGTCATTTACATTTCAAAAACCTGAAATATTAGGTCACCAATAAAAAGAGGAAAGGAGTAAAATGTGATCATTGCCTGAAAATTTTAAAAATAAACCATTTTTACATGGCACAGCAATAGACCGTTTGAATGCTTAGTAGTTAAAACTAGATCATGTTTTGGGGTGACATATTTAGCTGCTACTTCTGTTTTGTGGACGCTGATATAAATACCACTTAGAATTCATTCTGGTTTTTTGAAATGATTGAGACCCAATTTAGGTCATAATGTTAGTGCATTACAGACAAATTATCATATTTACTATGCAAAAGCTGAGATCTAAAAACTTATGACCACAGAAAAAGCCTGGAGATACCATTCGCATAATTGCCCAATTGCAAAACAGGAAGTGTGGTGGTTAGTTTTATGTGTCAACTTGACTAGGATAAGGGATGTGCAGGTAGCTGGTAAAATATTACTTCTGGTGAGAGTGTTTTCAGATGAGATTAACATTTGAATCAGTAGACTGAGTAAAGAAGATCATCTTCACCAGTGTAGGTAGGCTACTTCCAATCCATTGAGGGACTGAATAGAACAAAAAGACAGAGGAAGGGTGAATTCATTCTCTCTGCTTGAGGTGGGACATTCATCGTCTCCTGCCCTCAGACATTAGCACTCCTGGTTCTCAGGCTTTTGGACTCAAACTGAATTACAGCCCTGACTTTCTGCTTGCAGATGGTAGATGTGGAACTTCTTGACCTCCATAATTGCACGAGCAAATTCCCATAGCAAATCTCATACACACGCGTGCACACACAAATGCACACACATATCCTATCGGCTCTGTTTCTCTGGAGAGCCCTGACTAATGCAGGGAATTAGTTATTTAGTGATTCAGATTGGGAAATCCATGTAGCTTTTTGATGAAATTGGCCATGGTGTGAGATCACCAAATCTGGTCACACAGCATGTCCCATGCACTCTGGAGCAGGCACAGAGCAGTTGGTGAACATTCGGCCCCAGCACTTGCTGGCTTTGTGACCTTGGTCAATTACTTAATCACAAAGCTTCAGGCTTTTCATCTGTAAAACAGGCACAGCAGTGCCTATCTCATTGGGTAATTTAGGGTGTAATGTAACAATGTCCAAAAAGCACTCAGTTCCTTGCTTGGCTGAGTAGAAAATCTCAACAAACCGTACGTACGGCTCTGAAAGAAGGGCTAGACTCCTGATTTTTGAAACTTCAAGTGGATGTTTATATAAAACACCTTAAAAGTTAAAATGTAACTAACAAAGATTACAACTGAATATAAACTGTGTTATTTCAAACTCTTCTGATCTTTGTCTATGTACACTCTTTCATATCGGACACAGATGTACTAGTGGCATGTAAAATGCCATACACATGGCATTTTACATTCTGCTTTTTTTCAGTTGGTATTATTTTGCATACACAGATCTATGCTTGGCATAGTCTATATATGTCATTTTTATATTTCAGCTATGAATCCAACACGTAAGTATCATAGAAGTTGGAGGCAGAACTGAAGCATTACATTAACATTTGCCTCCCAAAAGCCCCAGGGCTCCAGGATGCACAAAATCATTAGGCCAAAGCTGTTAGCAAGTCATTCAGTATCTCCATCGGTCAGCGCAGCTTGGTCTTGCAGAAGTCTGCACACTGGTTCCCCTAAGGAGACCCCACGTTCTCCTCTGTTTGCCACTCCCCTTGCTGGGGCCACTTAATTCCTGACTCTTTTCGGACCAGGTTTCTCAACCTCTGCATCATTGACGTTTGGGCAACACCAGTCTTTGTTCTGGGTGCCGTCCTGTGCAGTGTATGGTGTTCAGCTGCATGCCCGACTTCCACCCAGTCAATGCCAGGACCACCTAACCCCAAGTCATGACAACCAAAAACGTCTGCAGATATTGCCAAATGTCCCCTGGGGGGCTGAATCGCCCTTGGTTGAGGACCACTGTGAGGATCTTTCACCATCATGGATTCTGGGCTCTGATGGTTTCCTCCCTACAGTCCCAGAACGTCCTGGCTTTACTTCTGCATCATTCTAAGAGCTGTACTAGCTCTTTCCCAGGAAGTCCAGTTGCCTTTATAGAAATCAAGCTATATGATTTATGTCTAACATAGGGCATGATGTCTGGGGGCCAAAGACAGCAGGATGATTTCTGCTTCACATAATTACCAGCAGGATGAGAAAGGCAATTGATAAAATGGAAAGTCCCTTTACGTTTCCAAGTCTGAGTTCCTCATCTGAGAAATGGAAGTAGGAATGGGAAGCTTGCCTAACTCAGGGCTGTCATGATGGTCAGCATGTTAAGTGATTGACTCATTTGTTCCTTCAACATTTATCAAGAGAATGACATGCCAGGCACGGTGTTTGGTGAGTGGGATACAGAGAAGTATTAGACAAAGGGTCCGACCTCAGAGTAGAGACAGACACAAACACCTCTCTAACACAGTGGTTTCATTGGTGAATGTGTGGAACAACAAAATGTGGTGTGTGCAGACAGCGGAATATCACTCAGCCTTAAACAGGAGGGAAATTCCGACGCATGCTACAACACAGATGAATCTTGAGGACATGATGCTGAGTGAAATGAGCCAGTCACAAAAGGACAAACACTGTGTGATTCTACCTATACAAGCTACCTACAGGAGTGAAATTCATAGAAACAGAAAGTAAAATGGTGGTTGCCAGGGCCTGGGGGAGAGAGTGGGAGTTATTCCTCAATGATGTTAGAGACTGAATTGTGCCCCCCTAAATTCATATGTTGAAACCCTAATCCCCAGTGTGCCTGTATTTGAAGACTGGGCCTTAGGGAGGTAATTAGAGTTAAATGAAGGCCGAGCCCCAGTCCAATGGGACTGGTGTCTCTATAAGAAAAGGAAGAGATGCCAGAGCCCCCTCTCTCAATAAGCACACAGAAGAAAGGCCATGTGAGGACACGGGGAGAAGCTGGCCAGCCACAGCCAGGAGGAGAGGTCTCACCAGACACCAACCCTGCCAACGCCTGGATCTTGCACTTCCAGCCTCCAGTCTGTTAAGAAAATAAATGTCCGTTGTTTAAGCCATGCAGTCTGGTCCTTTGCCATGGAAGCCCAAGCAAACTGATACAAATGGGTAGAGAGTTTCAGTTTGGGAAGATGAAAAATGTCTGGAGATGGGTGGTGGTTGCACAACAATATGAACGTGCTTAATGCCACTGAACCGTATACTTAAAAATGGTTACAATGGCAAATTTTATGTTTGGTATATTCTATCCCAATAAGAAAGCCACACACCCTCAGAGGCCATCAGAGAGATATGCACAGGACATTACGAGCCCTGAGAAGGGGGCCTGGCACAGCTGGGGAGGGGCATGGCAGGGGGGTTGCGGGTGGAAGAAAGAGCAGAGCAGATGGGGAAGCCACATAGGCTGAAGGACAGGCAAAGCCGAGATACGGAGGGTGAGAGGAGGGAGATGTGTGTGTTGAGAGCCACAGGCAGTTTGAAGTTCTGGGAGCTTGCAGTGGGAGGTGGGATAGGGAGGCGGCAAAGAGGTGAGAGCTGGCCTGCACAGCGAGGAGATGGGGGCCATGAACACCCTGGGAAGGAGACTGGAATTCCAGCCACCACTGAAGGCTGTTGGGCAGGGCAGCACCATGGTCAGTCACCTACACTGAGGCGATGTATGTGAAAGCCCTTTGCAGGCTGTAAACTCCTGCAGAAATGTAAAGTTCCATCACCGTGGTTATTGCTAGTGATGATGGCTGCAAGTGGCATAGAGCATCTGGTGGAACAATGCAACCTAGGGTTGCAGGGAGTATTATCTTGACTGCAGGGCCCTTCAAGGCAAGTTCAGGAAGCCTGGACAGCTCCTCAGAAGACGGCCTGTCCTGCAGATGCAGGTAAGAAACAAGGGGCCATAAATATGGACCAAAGATTGTTGAGAGCCACTAGGAGACACCTGGAATATAGTCACAAATCCAGACCCACAAATTCCGCCCAACAGAGACTTGGTTACTTAACAGAGCTGGCAGTGCAGGGTGGCCTATTGATGAGGCTGCTCCATTTCAAGAAAGCTCTGCAAGAATCTACACAGAAAAGAAAGCCTGGGACTCTGTTGAGGGAGCAGTCACAAATGTGAGACCTGAGGGGGAAGAAGGGTGTTGTTTTGGCTATGGGAACTCATGCAGAAAGCAGTTAGACATTTTAAAGACTAGAAATGTGCTATGCACTGATATTTATTCAGAAATGGTGGGTTGAATATTTCCTATACTCATTATGGGAGCAGTTCTGCCCCGCGACGGTGTAAGCCCCCACTTGTACAACAAGGCTGGAGTATTGGAAGGTAACACTGACTTTAGGTGCGAGATTTGTGACTTACATTTTGCATATAATTCAGATATTTGTAGACTGAACCTTATCTCTTCATTGACATACATTAGAATCTCACAGTTGTAGTCAATTTGTTTCTGATTGACTTTTCCCTTCAAGGGCGTTGTTAGAGCCTTCCCTGCAACCCTTGCTTCTCTTGGTAGCCCTCAGAACACATGCACATGCGTGTGTACACACACGGAGCCCTGCGAGGCTGATGGCTTTTAAAGAAAGCCCTTGACAAATCCTTCTAGATCATGAGCAATCATTTCCTAGCATTTCAGTTTTGAAGGTTCAGACTTTGCAATTTGGTCACAACTGAAATATGTTAAGCTCTGAAATAAAATATCATGAAGGCATTTCACACTTTTCATCTAAAACTCCAAAGCTAAAACTCAACAAATATTTATTTGGCATCTATTATACTTATCACTATGTGGAAAATATTTTGTTTATTTTCACTCTACCTGTCGCTAAAGAATATTTATGGTGACTTTACAAAGAAGTATAAGACCAGACTTTCTGTTGGGAACAGCATCTTTCCCCCTTTGACTCCCTAGTGTCTGGCACAAGCTGTGGAACATAATAGACTCTCCACAAAAATTCTTTCAAAAAATGAATGAAAATACACAATCAATTCAATTAGGGAATCAGTATACACACATAATAAAATAACTTTAAATATAAACATACATGGATATAATGGATGCTAAAGAAGTCATAAAAAAGTAAGAGGCGGTGAGAGCAAAAGAGGCGGGGCCAGCATTGAGTGAGTCCTTACCTTGTGCCCAGCACTCAGACACTAAGTTCCATTTCCCTCATGAACGTCTGATTATTTGTAGCAGAAGAAGAAATCTAAGGGCCAGGAGGTTTTGTGTCTTGCACAAGATCACACTTCAAGTCAGAGAAGGATCTGGAATTTGAGCTCAGATTTGTAAGTCTCATCGTCCCTGTTTTCTACCCTGGCTCTGCCATGAAGTGCCACCAAAGGCTTCGAGAATGGAAAGAGGCCACTGTGGGGCTGGCTGTCTGGGAAGGCTCAGGGAAAGGAGGGATGTGAGCCGCACTTTGAGCCTGGGACTTGGGAAGAGCAGGGAGGGAGAGGGCCGGCTGGCTGGAGGAAGCAGCTGGCCAGGAGAGCAGTGGAGGATTGTCCTGGGAAAGAAGAACCAAACTGTGACAGCCTCGAGAGGCTTCCTCTCCAGGGCCAGAGCTGTTCCCAGGACATGATGGCTGGGCCACCAAATTGTAGACCCTTAAATGCCAGGCTAAGAACTGAAACTTCATCCTGTAGCAACAAGAGACCGTGAAGATTCAAGCCTGATTAACTGCAAAGTCATCTTAAGGGGAGACCTGAAAAATTAAAGAATACATAGAAAGGGCATGGAAAAGCTGAAGTTCCCTTTGCTAAGGAAAGCTGAGATCTGAAACACAAGCCTGCTCCTGCCCTTCTCTCTCCCCCACCCCAGCCTGCCACCTTTCCCAGCCCTTTATGCGCCTCCCTCGCATGACACACATAATCTAGTGACCTTGGTGACTAAGGCACAGAATTGGAGAGAATGCATCACGCCCACTCATTCCTGTCAATGGCAAAGGGCTGCCCAGTTCAGACGTTCCCGGCAGGCAGCCACAGCAACTTCTCGCTCTGCATCCAGGGTGACTCAGCATTTGCAGAGACATGAATGTGACGCAAAGTGACTCAACTTCCCCCTCCCACAGGACTATCCCAGGCTGTGGGCTCTGTCCCAGGACCAACAGGACAGGTGCCAAGAGGGCAGGCCTTCGCCAGGCCCTGCACTTGAAGAGGCTGGGGAGGCCAGCCTGGCTGTAGGCTCCCCTCAGCCGGCCAGGTGTGCCCATCCCTGAACTCTCCTGCCATTGGCCTGTGCCAGAGCTGGGACCCCATCCAGATGAAGCCCTGATTTGGACATGAGGAAAAGGATCTCATTTTTAGTAACAGCATTGCAGATAACATGACGGTGTAGTCATGTGGATTCAGACTTAGAGATGGTCACAGGTGAGCAGCACTCAGCCAGAGCCTAAGATGCTGGGGGTGGTTTTTGGAACACACCTCAAAAGAGTAAACATTCTTTATTATTATTATTATTATTATTATTATACTTTAAGTTTTAGGGTACATGTGCACAATGTGCAGGTTAGTTACATATGTATACATGTGCCATGCTGGTGTGCTGCACCCATTAACTCGTCATTTAGCATTAGGTATATCTCCCAATGCTATCCCTCCCCCCTCTCCCCACCCCACAACAGTCCCCAGAGTGTGATGTTCCCCTTCCTGTGTCCATGTGTTCTCATTGTTCAATTCCCATCTATGAGTGAGAACATGCGGTGTTTGGTTTTTTGTCCTTGTGATAGTTTACTGAGAATGATGATTTCCAATTTCATCCATGTCCCTACAAAGGACATGAACTCATTACTTTTTATGGCTGCATAGTATTCCATGGTGTATATGTGCCACATTACATTCTAAGGAGATACAAAGTATGTATTGATGTGCTGACTTTTCATCTTAAAACCTCAATACTTCATACGTGAAATTCACCTCTCTGATCTGGGGCATCTAAACCATGACAAATAAAATCTCTCACCCCAAGGGCCTCTCCACCTCTCCCACGCCCTCCTTCTCACTAAACCAGTTCTTCAACTCCAGGCTCACTCCTCACAGATGCTTTCATTCTGACACAACACTCCTGGCTTTCCTTCCTCCCTCCCTCCCTTCCTTTCTTCCTTCCTTCCATCATTCCTTCCTTCCTTCCTTCTGCATCTGGGTTCTTTGGCCCTTTCAACACAACACTGCAACTTCCCTCCCTCCCTGGTCCAGCTGTGCTCGCCCAGTCGACCTCCAACCCTGCCATCTGCCTTTCTCACATTTGCTCCCATGCAGCAAGTGGGGTGGAAGAAAACCATGAACTAATTGCTGGCATTGGAGGTTTATTGCTTCTGGTCACAACTGTCCCTAGTCTGGCAATCCTCTTTTATGTCCCTAGCCAGACCCGTTTCTAACACTCTATGGTGCTGATTACAGACCTGTAATGCTCCCAGAGTTGGGGGCATCCTGAGGTGGGGGTGGTGGCCAGCATGCTGATGTTTACAGGTGTCTCCATAGCTGAGCCCAGCACTTTGGTGTTGGCAGTACCTGACACACCACAGAGTGATTCCCAACAGGAACTGAGGACAACGGTGGATGAAGACAGGGCTGCCGGGCACGTAACAGGCTCCCCATGGGGACTTGCCAGCTCCACTGAAAGCATCTGAAGTTTCTGGGTGTCCCCCATCAAGTAGAACAAAGGAAGTACTGTTTCGTTTCTATCCTTGGGAAACTGCTCTTATTCCCTAGATATATGGCCAGGAAACTCAGAAGACAGTTTAAATACAGTGCTCTCCATAAACTTGAAAAAAGAAAAATGACCTCTTTCTTTCCAGGAAAAAAAAATATATCCCTTGTTCCATTTAATATGTTTTTAGAGGAATAAACTAATGATCTCATCTCTAAGTTGAAAATCAGAGGGTGATTGGCCATCTCTGTAAACTTAACATCTTTAATGGGGGGGGGAAATATTTGCAAACTTGCATCTGACAAAGGTCTAATATCCAGAATCTATCAGGAATTTAAAGAAATTTATAAGCAGAAAACACACCCCATTAAAAAGTGGGCAAAGCACATGAACAGATACTTTTCAAAAGAAGACATACATGCAGCCAACAAACATGAAAAATGCTCAACATCACTAAGCATTAGAGAAATGCAAACTGCAACCACAATGAGATACCATCTCACACCAGTCAGAAATTGTATTATTAAAAAGTAAAAAAATAACAGATGCTAGCGAGGTTGTGGAGAAAAGGGGATGCTTATACACTGCTGGTGGGAGTGTAAATCAATTCAACCATTGTGAAAAGCAGTGTGGTGATTCCTCAAATAACTTAAAATAGAATTACCATTCAACCCAGTCATCCCATTACTGGATATATACCCAAAGGAATATAAATCTTTCTACCATAAAGACACATGCACAAGTATGTTCACTGAAGCACTATTCACAAAAGCAAAGACATGGAATCAACCTAAATGCCCATCAATGGTAGACTGGATTTAAAAAATGTGATACACACACACACACACACACACACACACACACACACACACACACACACAATGGAATACTATGCAGCCATAAAAAAGAATGACATCATGTCCTTTGCAGCAACATGGATGGAGCTGGAGGCCATTATCCTAAGCAAATTAACACAAGAACAGAAAGCCAAATACCACATGTTCTAACTTAAAAATAGAAGCTAAACGTTGAGTACAAGTGGACACAAAGTAGGAAACAACAGACAGGGGGCCGTATCTGTTGTTGGAGGAGGGAGAGGATTGAAAAACTACCTATCAGGTACTATGCTTATTACCTGGGTGACAAAATAACTTGTACACCAAGCCCCTTTGACACACAGTTTACCTATATAATAAAACTGCACATGTACCTTTGAATCTAAAATAAAAGTTTAAAAAAATGCAACAGCAATAAATAAATAAATAAGGAAACATGTCTTTGAGTGAACACTGGTAAGGTATGCAAAAAACCAACAATTGATGTTTTTCTATTTAATAAAGCAGTAAAGTTTCCATAACTGAAATATAAAATATGACTACCCTACAGAACTTTACACGGCTCCACAGTAACAAACTCTAGGGCAAAGTTTCGGTTCCCAAGGGTGGTGTTTAAGGGCCTTGAAAACCTAGGGCTAAGCTGCTTCACTGCCCATGGCTGGCCATGCCCCTAAGCCTCTCACTTTCCACACAGTCTGGGAAGACTGTGATTTCCTGGCCTTTCTGCACTTGTAAAGCCCTCCTCTCCTCTTCTTGGACATCCTCCCCCTACATTCTGTTGTCAACTGGCAAACACCTACTCAGCCTGCAAGAGCCAGTTCAATTACTAATCCTCTCCAGAGCGTTCCTGAGGATTTCAAGATAAAGTTAGTCACCCTCTTTCCTGTGCTGTCAGAACCCCCGGGTCCCCAGACTCTGTAGCTCTTATCCTATTGTATAAGACCTATTGATTCATGCCTGTCCCTCCCATCAGGCCACATGAGTGCACAACAGGGGTTGTGTCTTGCTCATCTTTGTGTCATCATTCCCCCTGCAAAGCCCATCACTATGCCTGGTATGTTATCGTGACTTGATAAATTCATCTTTTGAAAAAACAATTTCTTTTTATATCTCTGAATTTCTTGCTCATCATAGCTTTCATATCAAGAGGAATAGCAATTGGAAAATAACCATCCTCAAACAGTATTGATATAGTGCCCTTGCACATGAAACTATACAAAGAGTTGAAGGTCTAAAATAAATTTTGAGGCTGGGCACAGTGACTCACACCTGTAATCCCAGCACTCTGTGAGGCTGAGGTGGGCAAATCACTTAAGGTCAGGAGCTCAAGACCAGCCTGACCAACATGGTGAAACACTGTCTCTACTAAAAATACAAAAATGAGTGGAATGTGGTGACGTTCACCCAGCTACTTGGGAGGCTGAGGCAGGAGAATCGCTTGAACTCAGTGGAGGTTGCAATGAGCAAGATCATGCCACTGCACTCTAGCCTGGGTGACAGAGTGAGACTCCATCTCAAAAAAATAAATAAAAATAAAAAATAAAATTTGGACAACTATGTAACTACCAATGGCCAACCAGTATATCCTGGATTTCTATGAGGTCCCTAGAAATGGATGAAAACACAGAAAATATAATCCCTGACATAAGGAGCTTACGGTCTGGTCAGGGAGGCAAGACCTACGTGGAATAAAACCATGGTATTTTGAAGCTGGAGGGGTGTCATTAGAGAAAATAAAACAGCAACCACCAAACAAGCAAGCAGTCAGTTTGTTCTGATGTCACAGGTGCCACTCCAGTGCTGTTCCACACATGTCCCTCCTGCAGGTAGCTGCTCTGCCTGCCAAGGCTGCTGCAGGCCTGGGAGGGAGCCCCCACCAGGAACACTGGGAGATCAACCGGGAGATCTTAGGGATTCCAAGCTGGACTCGTGTCCATATTGGAGAGAATGCCCCCGCTTTGGGTTACACTCTGGTGGAGAGGCACCCCCTAGCATGTCACAAAGTTTGATGAACGTTTTTGTCACATCCTCTGACTTCAGAACCCAAACAGGAGTCCAGGGAGCTGGGCCAACGCTGGCTTCAAACACAAGATGGCATACTACACTCTGATCCCTGCCTCTCTCTAGCAAAGCCTATTCCCGAGTCAAGATCCTCAGGCCATCTCTTGTTTTTTTATGCTGAGTTCTTTCCAGGGAACATCTTCCTTCTCCCTTGTCAGTTTAGGTGCTCTGAGAAAGGCAGATGCTAGGACTAGAGTACACATGCCAGAGGTTTATTGGAGGAGACATTTGGTGACAAAGGGGAGGGAGCATAGGAAGGCAAGGAGGACCCTCAGACTGAAGTGCGGGTCTGACCCCTGTGAGGGGGAAGAGGGAAGAAGGATGGTCAGGAGGAGCCTCAGATGTCACAGAAGCCCTGAGAGTCCCAGTTGGGCCACTGGGAGTCCCTGGGCCAAAGTTGCCAGGAAGAGGAATCCTCCAGAGTCTTGGCTTTGGCACCCTCTCTGGGTAGCCTGGGGAGGTGGGTCCTGGCTTGGCCACCATGATGGATCCAAGGCTTAGCAGCTGGAGGCTGTAGTCAGCAGTGTTCTCCACAGAAGCTTCTCTTGCAGAGAGATTTGAGCAAGGCATTTCCATGGCTGCCACACCCTCGCAGGTAGGATTTTGTTGGAGAGCTGGAGAGCTCATTGAGCTGTGTCTGTGGGCCTTGTCCTGACACCCTATTCTGTTCCCCCTGCCGTTGTAATGAAAAGCAGGAAAGAAGTGATTAAACTGCAAACACTGTGGAGCAGGTATGAAGTTCAGATTGTTCACAAGCCTCAGGTGTGCAAAAATAAATTTAGCTATTTCTCAGGCAATTAAGTAATTTCTCTTTCAGTTCAAGGCTTCTCTGTCAGTTTGGGGTTACTTTAGTGAATTCAAGTGTTCCTGATCCTGGCTCCCTGTGGGGTTGCACACACATTCCAGGTCTCACCTGCTGTCATGACAGTGGAGGAGGATGGTGCCTGGTCACCACTCTGCCCTGGCTTCACTGGAGGTGTTTGCACACCAGGGGCCTGGGGTGCTGGCCTCTGTCACCACCGCCTCTCCTGCTGCTGCCCACGGTGTCTCTCAGGTCTGTGGCTCACACAGCCTACCTCATGGCCACTACTGGTATTTTTCAGCTGTGAACCCTAGTCCATTTCTGGTCTGAATTCCTTCTCTCTCCACTTGCAAGTTGACTTCTGCATCATGGCTGGTGTATAGTCTGCATCAGGAAGAGCTGTGCAGCTTAGTCAGACTGGCTCCCTTCAGCCAGGGTATTTCCAGAAGAGAGCTGTCCACTGAAGACTGTCCACTGGTGACATCTGCTGCAGCTAGGGGAAGAAACCCTTCGTTCCTGAAATGGGAGCTGGGAGGGAAAGCTTCAGCACGAGGGCACCTGTGGGCAGACGTCTCAAGAGCGTTGACATTATGGTCCTCGTCACATCCCGTGAAGATACAAATGGAATTTACAGTGATGTGAATTTAGACCTACAGTCCCACTCCTCTCTCTCAAGGGACAGTTCATGCATCTGAGGACTATGTGTCCAATGGGAGAACCTTCTCAGCCTTTCCTGTCTGCCTTTGTGTTCTCTTCCATCTCCTCACTCCCCATTGGCATTTCCACCGTAGACTGTCGGGGAAATCAAAAGCAGGGAAATGCAAACCAGTCCATAGCCAGCTCTGGCCAAAGGCTCACCTGGATGGGACATGGCAGCGGCAGCCTTGGCTCAATGGGTTTGGAGGAATTTCCAATGGCTTTCACTCCCGCAGCTGTCACATGGACAGTCGCAGTGTCTTCTCAGGGCATCTTCCCAGCATGGCCACTACAGAATTGTAAAAAGCCTCTGGAAGCCTATGACTGCACCTCTGCGATATCTCTCCCACCCTGCCCATAAACAGCCCAAAGGAGAATCCTCACATTCAGACAACATAAAATGTGCTTGAGTGGACACAGATTTCTCACTAATTCTCCGTGAAATCCATGTCACACTGCCACCTACTTCTTTCTCTATTACAGTAACACAGGAATGAGTCATAGTCTGGACGATCTTCTAGAACCCCCCGAGAGCTGCAGGAGCTGGGAAACAAGCCCAGGCAGCGCTGCCAGGCCTCTCGATATAACGCTGCTTTTGTGCCAGACCCACTGGGGGCTGTGCCTCTGCGACATTTCAGCTCTAGAAATGCTCCCTCTCCATTTCCAGCCGCCATCGCACACACGCAGATGCCTGAAATTCCCATGGCTAGTGACTCACGCCTCCTGGCTCGGCAGCAAGAGTCCTGAGCTCACTTCATTTTTGTTGAAAATGAAGAAGCCACTGGGAGGGGTGTTACTTTAAGTCAGAGAGTGTCAGAGCTGGACGGGATCTTAACTGCAACCCTGTTCTGGGTGCTCGTCCAGCTGGGCACTGCCATCACAGCCCAGCCCGGGGAAGCCACAGGAGAAGCAGGGCTTTTTGGACTCTGCAGAGCAAAGTGTTCCTTACCCTGGAATGTAGTATAAAGCAACACTTTTATAAACAAACAAGGAGATGATGTGATGCAGAATGCTGAATCTGGGTGAATTCGTAAAATAGAGCGTGATATGTTGGCCACTACTGGACGGTTACTAGTTCCTGCACTCATTTACAGTGGCTGTGTGGCTGCTCTGTTGGGAAGTTTGGGAAGGCGCTGCTTAGACAACAGCAAGCTACCGTGTGACCCAACAATCCCACTTCTGGGTATACACCCCAAAGAATCAAACGCAGGATCTGGAAGAGATATTTACACCCCCATGTTAATGGCAGCATTATTCCCAACAGCCAAATGGTGGAAGAAATCCAAGTGTCTCTTAGTGATGAATGGATAAACAGAATGTGGTCATCTACACAATGAAATATTATTGAGCCTTGAAAAGGAAGGAAATTCTGACACATTGCAACATGGAGGAACATTATGCTCAGTGAAATCAGCCAGACACAAAAGGACAGATATTGTGTGATTCCACGTACATGCAGTACTAGAGTAGTCAAAATCATAACAATGGAAAGTAGCATGAGAAGGGCCAGGAGCTGCTGGGGAAGGAGGGGAAATGGGGAGTTGGTGTTTCATGCGGACAGAGTTTTCGTTTGGGGAGATGAAAAAGTCCTGAAGATGGATGTTGGTGATGGGTGCATAACCTCCATCTAGTGGATACTGTGGCATCCAATACCACTTACTATTGTATGTCTCGTATCTTCCCCATGCACAAACTTCACCTCCTTCTCTGGACAGTTCCTGAGGGTTGGGTGATGCCTCATTCACTCTTACAGTGTAATTTTCCTAATGCCACTAAACTGTACCCCCCAAAATGACTAAAATGGCAAACGTTGTGTTATGTTAAAAGGGGAGGGCTGCATGTGAGAACACGAGTGAATTGCCAGATCACCTCATCCCACCCCTCCCTGTCCATTTCCAGGTGTTGGAAGCTGAGTTCAGAGAGCTGCTGTCATTTCCTGGGGTGCACGGCTGGTTAGTGCTGGAGCTGAGCCCAGGCTTCCTGACCTCTACGTCAGTGTTCTTTCCTTAAAAAAACCCACTGTTTATCATTTTTTTCCATGCTGATTGGAGAGATGGCAGTCAGATGAGGCAGATGTGGCTATGTCACTTGTGGCCATTCCTCTTTTCCAGTCCCGCTGCCACCACCCTTGTCCAGGTGTGCACAGCCTGAATTACAGCAGTAACCCTAATTTGCCTCCCTGACTCTAGTCAAATGCGTTTTGCTCACACTGCTGAGGGACAGACTAAGCATTTCACCCCCTGCCTCCCAAATGTCCATGGTTTCCCATTTTCAAGAAGAGAAATAGCAAAAGTTTTAGACTTAAATGTGACACAATTAATTGGTAATGGGCATGTGTCCTCCAAGAAGCAGATACTGAAATAAAATTCAAAGTGCAAGAGATTCTAGGGGATAGACACCTATGAAGGCTAAGGAGGTGGGAGCAGGAGAAGCTGAGAGGGAAGGAGCATTGGACAGGAAGAGCCCCAGATCTCATGGCAGTCCTGAGCGAGTCCTAGGCAGACAGACGGCAAGTCCTTGAGCCAAAGCTGCCCATAAAGGGAATCACCCAGAGGGCAAGAATGGCCCACTTCTAGCACCACTGCCAGGCTCAGTGTTGGCTGGAGGCAGCTGGCAGAAGTGCGGCCAGGTGCGAACACCCTGATGGATCCAGAGGTGCAGCTTCCCGGAGGTTTCAATCAGCTGTGATCTCTGCAAAAGGTTTGCTTGCAGGCAGGCATCTCTGTGGCTACTGCAAGATACTTGGTCCTTTTGCTTTTATATACTGAGAAACATCTGGATTCTGAGGCCATAGTCAGGCCAGGAAAAAGGGCCACAATGGATCACTGGTGTTTCTTGGCTTTGTGTAGGAGGTGGGTAGGTACAGGGATAGGATAGTTGTGGCGCATGAACAGTGCATTTGGCATCCCTTCTCTTACACTGTTAGATAGAGTCAAATTCCATAGTCTGGTGTTCAAGGTTATTCATAACCTGTCTCTCTGGCCATTGAATGCTATGGAGTTCTCAAGGCAAAAACCGCCTCCTCCTTAAATCCTTCCCCTTGTCCTCTGCCTTTGCTCTAAGCCCCCACAGCCCTCTGAGCCTTACTTATGGCACCTACTATTGTATATCTTGTATCTTCCCCATGCATAGGCTTTATCTCCTTGTCTGGACAACTCCCCGGGGTTGGCGTGATGCCTCATTCACTCTTGCAGTGTGGTTTTCCTAATGGCATTGATGTACAGTCCGGTCGACTTAAATTAACTTTCTCCTCTCAATGGACTCATCACATGGGAACACTGAATTCAATACCAACACGGGGGCTGATGCCTGGGCCTCCTCCCTCCAAGAACGTAGAGGGTTTGATCATGTGTTCCTGCTACCATGCAGTAAAAGGTGAGGCTTTCCTTTACCGCTGCATGTCGACCTGTCCTTCCACTCAAATAGAAGATATCTACAGCAAAGAGCCCTGTGTTTCTCTAAGAACAGACCTCGGCAGAGGCATTTTATAGCTTATCACAATATAAGGACCAGCACCTTATTTTTAAAAAATGCTTTTTAGGCCGGGCACGGTGGCTCACGCCTGTAATCCCAGCACTTTGGGAGGTCGAGGCAGGCGGATCATGAGGTCAGGAGATCGAGACCACCCTGGCTAACATGGTGAAACTCCGTCTCCACTAAAAATACAAAAAAATTAGCCAGGCACAGTGGTGCATGCCTATAGTCCCAGCTACTCGGGAGAGGCTGAGGCAGGAGAATGGCATGAACTTGGGAGGCGGAGCTTGCAGTGAGCCGAGATCGTGCCACTGCACTCCAGCCTGGGTGACAGAGCGAGGCTCCGTCTCAAAAAACAAAAAACAAAACAAAAACAACTTTGTAAAGCCCTAACAATATATAAACGGTAGCTATTCAATATCTCTTCAGGAATAAAGCAAGCAAGGAATGCCAAAATTGGAGGCTGTGGTGGCGAAGGCGGCTGGCAAGACTCAGAACAAAATGTGCTGCTCTACTGTTTTGGCCTGAGCCAGCTTTGGCCCCATGATGGATCCCAGGCCACTGAGTTTGAAAGTAACGTTCGGCTAATTCCATCTCGTCTTCGACAGATCACTTCCTCCTCTGCTGAGATTTCTCACAGCACTTCATCTCTCTCTCCTCTCTGGTCAACCCCAGTATCAGTCATCACCACAAAATACATCACTCTGAAGTGAAAGTGCAGTGGGCCCTTCCTAATTGTGCAGAAATAGGGATAATGAGCTAGCCAGTTGCGCTGCCTTTTAAAAGAGAGAGAGAAAGAGAGAAATGAAAAAGAGTCAGAGTCACTTCAAGAAGAAATGAGCTATCTTTATAAAAGCAGGGGACAACTTCTAGAAATAACCTCCAGAGTGGAAATTTGATGACTGCCTTATTCAAAATACTTGCTGTAACTTAAAATACACTGTCAGGGTATTATAGAAAAGACAGTTGTACTTTGCAGGAAAAAATAAGGCTTCACGAGTAGGAAAAATATTTTTAAATGATCTATTTTTCATAAAAATGTAGTGCTCATGATTTGTCACTGAGGCATGGGCACTGGTTTCATCTAGCTGCTCTCATTTGCTCCTGTGATACACCTGTGCTTCCCAAGGACACCCAAGAGGCTGCACCCCTCCATAAGCAATGTTCAAAAGGAGCACGGGGCAAGTGCTCCCAGCGCCTCATGGCTACAGAGCCCTGGGCAGTGGCACCAGCCGCCTGAGACATGCCCCTGGGACATCTGGGTTTCCCCTGCCCATTTCTCCATGCAGTAAACAAAGAGTGGTCACTGGGTTGCCACCTACCCACAACCATGGCCATACATGCCACCCAGCAGTGGCGTGAGTCAAGCCCTATCCCATTCCGTAGGGCAACCAAGCCTGCTAGAAAATCAGAGCCAGTGCTTATGGTTTTCTGCAAAACAGGTAAGACAGCAGGTGAGTTCCTCCAGCCTTTCAGCATCATGCTCACAGTCCCTTCTCTCTGCTCCAGATGACCCTAAGTGTCAGCCCAGCGATGGCGCACAAATCCAAGGATGTCACCCAATTCTACTGATGGCTGAAGTGGGTCTGCCCCCTGAAACAACTCTGGACAGTTTTCTGTCACTCCTGTGACCTCTCCTTTCTCCAGCTATCACCTGTTGGTGGTCCCTGATTCCAGACAATGAGTCAGGGACCCAGAGGGAGAGTCAGCGTAATCCCCGACCTCAAAGGAAAACCTAGACAAGAGGGACAGAGACACAGGAGAAACAGCAAAAGAGACAGAGCCAGACAGAGAGACATGCAGGAGACTGCGAGATGGCAAGACAGAGAACCAGAGGAAGAAAGGTAGAAAGAGAGGTGAAGAGAGAAAGACAGGTAAAATAAGGAGAGGGAGGAAAGAGAGCAAATTGAAAAGGATTTTCTTTCTTTTTTCTCTCTGGTGGCTTGAAAGTTGTTTGAAATGATTCATTCTCTGTCCTCTTCAGACAGCAGCAATCAGCCCATGCTCATGTGCAACCTCGAGGAAGCCTTCCTGGCTCAGGGGAGGAATGTGCTCTTTGTCTCTGGCCATTGGCTGGCCCCTGAGGGCTCCAGGGCGCCCCTGATAACTACATTTAGACAGGCAGTCACAAGCCTGGGAACTGCAGGCACAGTCAGGAAGGTAGGGAAGGGTATCTCCAAGACAGGCCCACCAGGAGCCCCCACTGGGAGTAGTGCAGCCCCTCTCAGGGGATGGAGTGTCTGGAATTCCATGGCTGAGGTGCAACAGGTGACTGAAGTTTGAGGAGGCAACGCTCCCACTCACAGTCAGAAGCAGAGGGGATGAGATGGCCAGATGTGATTGGAATCAGACACAGTGAGGTTTGAATCCTCACTCTGTCCTTTTTGTTGTGTGGCCTGTGTGACAGGTCCCACAGCCTCTCCAGCCTCTGTGGGAAGAAGGATCATCTGATGCCTACGTAATAGAGTTGCTGAAGGAGTGGAAGCAGCTTTGACATTATCAGTGGAACCCACCAGTGCAGACTGCTTCATCCAGGGGCACCTGAGGCAGCAGATCTGAGGATTAGGGACGTCGGGAGCTGAAGCGTGGCTGGAGAGGTGGTGCGCACAAGAACCCCCACATTCCCCGACAGGAGCCTGAAAAAGGTAAGTGGCAGCCAACATAGGTTTCACAGCCAAAAGTGGAGGATTTTATGCAGCAGGCCAGTTCTCTGAAAGCCCACTTGTGAAAGGATACGTTCTGGGGATACCCACTCTACCTACTTACAAAAAGCCTGTTTGAAGGAAGAGGCTTTCTGGCCATACTTGGTGAATTTATATATATTTGTCAGGCTGGGCACGGAGACACAAAAATTAGCCAGGCATGGTGGCACGTGCCTGTAGTCTCAGCTACTCAGGAGGCTGAGACAGGAGAATCGCTTGAACCCAGGAAGCAGAGGTTGCAGTGAGCAGAGATCGCTCTACTGCACCCCAGCCTGGGTGACAAAGCAAGACTCGTTCTCAAAAAATAATAATAAAATAAAATAATAAAATAAATATATTCGCCTTGTGCAATATTTCAATGCTTGGCAAGGGAAGTTTTTCATTTTTAACTAATTTCTTTCTAGTCCTTGGTAAAGCCATTTTCTGTCTTGCCTACATTTTAGCTTTTTAAAAACCCTTTCTCCAGTTTTACTGAATTGACTGATTTACCCCCCAAAAAAGTTTGTTTTAGTTTTTTATAAAATTTCTAGCAATAGATTTGGAATGGCAGAGGGAAGGGAAGACTAAGAGACAGAGGAGGAGTAGTCTGAGGGTCAAAGAGGGGCAGTTTGGTCACCAGCCTCCAATGAGTTCTACCTTTGGGTCTCCCCTTCCTTGTGTCATCCTCTTCCATGCTGGATAGGAATGATTTGTGTAACCAAGAGGACAATGCAGAAATAACATAGCAGTTTCCCCCTTCCTCTCTCTTGGATCACTTACACTGGGATAGCAAGACGCCATGTTGGGAGGACACGGAAGCAGTTCTAGGGAGAGGAGCACATGGCAAGAAGCCAAGGCCTCCTGCCCACAGCTGATGAGTAGCCATCTAGGGGGTAGATGTTCCAACTCCAGTCTCAAATGACAAATCACCTTAATTGTGACCTTACAAGAGACTCCAAGCCAGAACCATCCAGCTAATCTGACCCTGAACTCCTGACCCACAGAAATTATGGGAGATAATAAATACTTGTTGTTCTTTTAAGCCATTAAATTTGGGGATAATTGGTTCTGTAGGCAGACAGAGGAGGACTCTGAAAAGCAAAGGAGGATTTGAGGGACCCAGATCCCTGCAGTCCTGACTTCCCATGGCTCTCCTGGGCCCTGTCTACGCATCTGAATGAATTGCTATAAGCTTCATAAGCAGCTGAAAGGAATATATGTTTTATAAGTTGGAAAATTTGATGAATTGGTCATTATGGAAATAGATCCTTAGATGAATTGACTTTCAGTGAATTAGTTTTCTGTGAGTAACCTAGAGCTGGAATATCTAGAGTGTTTTTATATTTTTGAATCATAGAGCCAGGGTTTTAGAAAGCATTTCACCTGAGAGATGTTAAGGTGAGGCTGATATAAATAAGTATCAAAGTAGTAGTAGCTGAGACAGAGGTTTGGGAGACATAATATCATCTGTCCCCTCTCTCTCATTCTCATTACATTTATCTGGGTCATTGTAAGGCAAATGTAATAAATTCCCTATCCATGGATGACAATACTTATACTTTTTTATTTTTGGTAATCTGTGATTATGTTTGGGAATAAATTTGCCTCTACAGGATGATGATAAGAATGTAATTTGCAGATAGAATAAAAACAGAAATTGGATTCATAAATAATGTCTCCACAGATGCTTAAAAGATGAAAATTCTACTACTTTCACTAACATGTGGAAGCCTAGTTTCTTTTGCAGATACCCTGTGATTGCCAGCAAGTAAACCAGATGCAATTGTGGTTTCCGTGAAGCACAGCTGGAAAACTGCTGCCCCCACGGAGGAAGAGGAAGATGGGAAGATAGTGGTTACTGCACACCAGGCACCAGCCTCGGGGCTATGAGCTGTACAAACATTACCCATTTTATCCTCGTGACCATGTTCTGAGAAGGCTGTCAATGATCTCACTTTATACATGGGGAAATTCATGCAGACAGAGGCTGACTAAATTGCCATGGTCACTCAGCTAGTAGGAACTGGAGCTGTAACTTGAACCCGGGTCTTTTGTTTCTGTGGCTCCTGGTAGCACATGCCGGGCTTGAAGTGAGATCCGGAGGATGTTGGAAACAACGTGTTCCTCATCATGAAAGTCCTTATGATACCTTATGATGCAGAGTTGGCAGCCAGGAGCAGGGGCTTCCAGAAGCATGGCTGACCCTTGTTGGGATCTCACTCCTGTGAGCCTTGGAACGTCTAGGGAGAAAGAGCAGCCAAATTTAGAGCTTCAGGAGCTGTGAGATGCAGCTCAGGCATCATCTCTGGGAAGTCTTTCCTGGAACCACAGCCTGGGCCCTGCACCTGATTCCCAGCCCCTGTGGCTCTTTTTGCATTTGCTGCCTCTTTTCACAATTCTGTCTCCTTTTGTCTTCCACTCTACACGCAAGCCCCTTGAGGGCAGGACCATGACTCAGTCATCCTGTACCCTAGCACCCACCCTGGGTCTGCATCTGGAAGGAGCTCACTAAGTGATTATTGAGCCAAACTGAACTGTAGCAGGAGTGAGCAAAGCTAAATCATGGGTGCAGAATGGGAGCACAGAGCTGCCAGAATCCAGAGACAACTGTAACTGTCCCAGCACAGGGGGCTTCAGGCCGCGGTGAGAGCCACTGAAAGCAAGAGAGTCAGGTGGTGGCTCAGTTCACACTGAGTCCTGCTGAAGAAATAGGCACATCGTGTGTGTTAAAATCAGCACCCCACGCACCTGTAGGAAGAGACTGAGGCACCCTGGAGGCCCCTCCCAATAATTAAAAGGCCCTCTGGGGCCTGTGGGAGCCCTAGCTGATGAAATCACAAAGGCCTCAGCCTCTAAAGTGTTTCCAGTAAAATGCTACCAGGATTTTCCTCCCTTAAATCTGGATGAAAGGGCTGTCTGTGCTACAAAATGCACACCTGGCGTTGATACGCAGTCTCTTGCTGCCTGTTAACCAACCCACCAGCCGACAAGTTCTGCCCACTGGCAGGGGCAAGGACTTATAAAAAATAGTGCCTCCCTCCCAAGGGCTTATGAGCTGGTTAAGTGCAGAGGACAAATAGAATGAAAGAAAAGGCAATCTCGGCATAGTATTCAGTTAATTCTTCTCTCTCTCTTCTTCCCTCTCTCTCCTTTCTCTCTTCCTCCCTCCTTTCTATGACTTGTCCTCTCCACACAACTCCTTTTCCGTTTTCCCTCCCCTGCCTCCCCACCTTCTTTCTTGACTTCCCATCTTGCTCCCTTTCTTCCTGCCTGCCCATCTGCTTTCCTTTCTTATCTCTGGTGCAAATTCTGCATATAGTCGCTCTCCTCATTTCATGACAGGCTGTCTTCATCAGTTTCTGAGTTCTTTTGTTATTTTATAAAATATTTTACATGCTGTCCTCATAAAATCCCCTCCCCCAGAAAAGGCCCATTCAAAAGTACTTACTATACGTCCTTAGATAGGCAATGATCTCTGAAATATATATAGGCTTGCTCTATATGTGTTTTTGTAAGTGTACTTTTCTTTCATTAAATATGCAGATCTTAACTGTACAGTTTGAGGTGTTTTGACAAAGGTATATACCAGTAAAACCACCACCCCAACCAAGGTACCGAACACTTTCATCTCTCTGGAAAGTCCCCTTGTGCCACCTTCCAGTCAACTGTCACCCTCCAGAGGCACCCACTGTTCAGATTTCTACACGCATTTTGCCTGTTGCTGAACTGGAACCTCACAGCCTTTTACGTCTGGCTTCTTTCACTTAACATAATGTTTTTAAGTCATCCATGTAGTTCATTCTTTTTTTTGTTGCAGAGCAATATTCCATTGTGTGAATGGATGTACTTTATCCATCAACAGTTGATGAAGTTGGGTTGGTGGCACTTTTTGGCTATCGTGGGTAATGCTGCTCTGGATGTTTCTGCACAAGTCTTTATTGTGGACATGGGTTTCCATTTCTTCTGGGTAAATGCCCAGGAACAGAATTGCTGATTCATTAGGAAGTTATATGTTTAACTTCATAAGAAACTGGAAAACTGCACTCCACAGTGTTCATGCTATTGCACATTGCCCCCAGTGCCATGAGAATGTTTCATTCTTGGGGTCTAGAATATCTTACTGCAGTTTTAATTGGAAGTTCTCTGATGACTTTTGATAGAGTATCTTTTCATGTGCTTATTGGTTATTTATTTCTTCTTTAAAGAAGAGTCTAGATCCTTTTCCCATTTAAAATTGCATTGCTTCTATTTTTACTGTTGATTCTTAGAAGTTCTTTACATATTTTAGATTTATGTACAGTAAATATTTTCTCCCAGTCCATGGCTTGCCTTTACCTTTTCTTAATGGTGTCTTTTGATAAACCAGACATTTTAAATTTTCATAAAGCCTATTGTATCGGGGGTTGTTTTTGTTTGTTCATTTATGGTTAGTACTCTTTTTGGTGCTAGCCAGGAAAACTTTGCCTACATTCTCCTAAGCTCATGAATATATTTTTCTATATTTGTTTCTAGGACATTTATAATTCAAACTTTTATGTTCTAGCCTATCACTCATGTATAGTTATGTATAGTATAAATAAGAGTTGAAGTTCATTTTTCTTTCCATATACTTATCCAGTTATTCCAGCACCATTTGTTGAAAACACTTTCTTTTTTTTTTTTTTTTTTTTTTTTTTTTTGAGACGGAGTCTCGCTCTGTCGCCCAGGCTGGAGTGCAGTGGCGCGATCTCGGCTCACTGCAAGCTCCGCCTCCCGGGTTCACGCCATTCTCCTGCCTCAGCCTCCCGAGTAGCTGGGACTACAGGCGCCCGCTACCACGCCCGGCTAATTTTTTGTATTTTTAGTAGAGACGGGGTTTCACCGTGTTAGCCAGGATGGTCTCGATCTCCTGACCTCGTGATCCGCCCGCCTCGGCCTCCCAAAGTGCTGGGATTACAGGCGTGAGCCACCGCGCCCGGCCGAAAACACTTTCTTTCCCTCATTGAATTTCCTTGAAGCTTGTGTTCATAACTTATATAACGAGTATTGTGTTACAATTTCCATTATATTTCTTAATTTTTCACTTAACACAATGTTTATATGATCTATCCGCAATGCTATATTCAGTCATTTGAATTCACTCATTCATTTTATCATTCAATAAATCTGCAGTGGTGAAGAAAACAGAACATGGCTTTATTCTCATGAAATTTATAATCTAGTGAGAGATATTGGCCAAAAAAATTATACACACACACCCAGGTAATGATAAGAGCTATAAAGAGAAATAAAGCAAGACAAACAGGAAGAGATTTAATGGGAGGTGCTATTTAAATCGGGCAATGGGTCAGGAAACCTTGCTCCTGGTCCTGACATTAGAGGAGAGAGCCATGGGCTCATTCAGCCTTGAGTTGAGCAATTGCTTCCAGAAGAGCTAAAAGGCCAGAGGGCCCAAAGGGTGGCAGATGAAGGGGTGAAGGGCAAGAAATGAGATCAAGGACCACATCATATACGACCCTAGAGGCCAAGGTAAGGACACTGGATTTTGTTTTAAGAATGCTGGGAATACACTGGAGGGTTTTGAGTGGGAGAGTGATATGATATCTTTTGTATACTTAAAGTATTTGGATACAAAGAAGAAGGGGGTGAGGAGAATGGACGTGGGAGGGCAAGTAAAGCAGGAATCGCCATGAGCAGGGAGATATGATGTGGCCTGGGCCAGGGTGAGAGTAGTGGATACATTCAGAAGTGGTCATATCCTGATAGACTTTGAAAGTAGAGCTGACGGATTAAATATGAAGTGGAGAGGGAAGATGAGGACTCAAGGGTAACAATAATAAAATGTGGCACATTCAGGAAGGGACAGGTTTGAGGGAGGAATAGCAAGTGTGATTTTAAAGAGTTTGAGTTTGGGAGGCCTGCTAGTGATAGAAATGGAGATGTTAAAGAGGCTATTGTGTATAGAAGCCTGGAATCCAGGCGGGGAGGCTGAGATCAGAATCAAAAGTTTGGGAGTCATTAGTGTGCAGATAATATTTGTGAAATCACAGAACTAAGAGATCACTTACAAAGTGAGTGACCCTGGAGGAAGAGTCTGAGGACGCTCCACCGGGGAGGCTTCACTATTCTGAGGTTCGAAGCATGGGAGGAGGACCCAGCCAAGGAAGCTGAGGACGTAAGGGAAAAGCCAAGAGGCGGTGGGATTCCATGAGCCAGGTGGAGGGAGTGTCTGCATAGGAGAGCCTGCCCCATTGTGCTGGAAGCTCTTACCAGGTGGAGGTAAATCAGGGCAGAGAATTGCCCTCGAGATTCGTCCCTGTGGGAACACTGCTGACCTTCGAGATGTCAGGCTTGAGGAAGTGGCAGGACAGGAGACTATTTGGAGTGTGTACTGGAAAGAAAACAAGTGTTGAGGAAAGACTGACGGTAAATAGGTTGAGCAGCTCTAGTCCGAAAATCTGAAATCTGAAATGATCCAAAATCTGAAATGTTTTGAGCACCGACATGATACCACAAGTGAAAAATTCTATGCCCAACCTCATGTGATGGGTCACAGTTGAAATGCAGGCACACGACACCCAGTTTATTCTGTGTCCCCAAGGGAAAAAAGATCCTCCCAGGCCCCTTCAGCTGCCATCTATCTTTTTGGCAGACACCCAGATTCCCCACGCAAGCACGCTCACGAACAATAATAAAATAGCACTGATCCAGGCGAGACACGCTGACTGCAGGCTCCCCTCAATGCTCCACAGGAGGCCAAGACCTCTGTGCATTACTTACTGTGTGTGTGTGTGTGTGTGAGTGCGCGTGTGTGTGTGTGTGTATTCTCTACTCTGTGGGATAAAGATATTGTTGAAAATGTCAAAAAGGCCTGCAGATAACCCTATGGGTAACAGTGATAAAAAAAAGAGAAAGTATTTATGTTTATAGCACAGGAAGTCAAGCTGTTGGAGAAATTGGACAATGGTGCATGAAACATCTTACAGAGGAGTATGGTGTTGGAACGACCACAATATGTGATCTGAAGAAATAGAAGGATAAAACTAATGCCATTCTATGCTAAAAGTGATAAGCAGAAGTTAATGAAAAAGTAGGAAAACACTGGGTAAAGATGAACACGAAGGTCTTGATCATGTATTGAAAGAGTTGATCTGTCAGCATCCCTGTGAACACATGCCACTTAATGGTATGCTGCTTATGAAACAAGAGAAGATCTATCACAATAAACTGAAAATTGAAGGGAAGTGTGAATATTCAACAGGCTGGCTGCAGAAATTTTAGAAAAGACGTGGCATTATATGTTTAAAGATTTGTGGTGATAAAGCATCTGCTGATCACAAAGTAGTAGAGAAATTCATTGACAAATTTGCCAGAATCATCACTGATGAAAATCTGATGCCAGAAACAGTCTATAACACTGATGAAACATCCTTGTTGCGGTGTTACTGCCCCAGAAAGACATTAACTCCAGCTGATGAGACAGGAATGAAGGATGCCAAGGACAGAATAACGGCTGGGATGTGCTAATGCAGCAGGCACGCGTAAGTGTAAACTTGCTGTGATGGGCAGACTTGCATTCATGCTGTTTTCAAGAAGTGAATTTCTTACCAGTCCAATTGTTATGCTAACAAAAATACATGGATCACCTGGGGCATTGTTTTTGATTCATTTCACAAACATTTTGTACCAGTGGCTTGTGCTCACTGCAGGGAAGCTGGACTGGATGATTGACTGAAAGATTTTGTTTTTCCTTCAACAACTGTTCTGCTCATCCTCCAGCTGAAATTCTCAACAAAATCATGCTTATGCTGTCATTTCCTCCAAATATGACATCATTAATTCAGCCATGTGACCAGAGAATCCTTAGATCAATCAAAAGTGACTACAGAAACACTTTCTTGAACAGCATGCTAGCAGCAGTGAACGGAGGTGTGGTTGTGGGGGGTTTCCAAAAGGAGTTTAACATGAAGAATGCCATATATGCCATTGCCAATGCATGAAACACAGTGACTAAGACACAGTCGTGCATGCCTGGCACAACCTCTGGTCTGTAACTATGTTTAATGATAATGATGAACAAGGTCGTGTCTTTGAAAGATTCTGTATGTCAAGTGAGAAAAAAAAGACGGCTGACTTCCTTACATATGGTAAAAATATTCCTTCAGAGTCCATTAGCAAGCTGGAAGAAGTGGATATTGAAGATTTTAACATTGATAATGAGGCTCCAGTTATTCGTTCACCGACCAATGATGAAGCAGTAAAAATGGTTCTGAATCGAGATGATTCTGATAATAGTGACAGTGAGGACGATGTTAACGCTGCAGAAAAAGTGCCTAGAGACAACATGGTGAAGATGTGTGAAGGGCTTATCGAAGGACTAGGGCAGCATGCATTCGTAATAGAACGTGAAGTCATGTCAGTTTATAAAATCAAAAAGAGATTTCTAAGACAAAACCCGCAGATAACGAGGCAGATGACTCTGGAGGAAACATTTAGAAAGGCCACTCAGCAGAATGCCTCCTCATCCCTAGAGGACACACTTCCTGGTCCCTCAATGCCTCTAATGTTTCCCTCACCTAAAAAGAAAAAAGAAAAAAATTACAGTTACAGTAAACTTTTACTCCAAGCAAGGCATCATAAGTGGAGACTGAAAGGCTGCTTACTGTTGCTGTTGTTTAACAGTTGTTCCAGGTGTCTGGTGATGCTACTGTGCTGCTTACACTTTATTCTCTCACTGTAATAATGGTATGTCAGTAAGTGTAAGAGAATGACTGCTTATCGGCATTATATAAATTCAGAGTCAGGAATGATGGTGATGCTAAACAACTACAGATTGTCCACAGAGATGGCCGAGATAGTCACGCCTTTGCTTTCTGATAGGTCAATGTCAACACACTTTGTTTTATGCACAAAATTATTTAAAATCATGCATAAAATTACTTTCAGTCTATAGGTATAATAAATATGCAAAATATATATGAATTTCATGTTTAAACTTGGGTCCCATTCCCAAGATATCATTATATGCAAATATTCCAAAATTCAAAAGAAATTCAAAACCTGAAATTCTTCTGGTCCCAGGCATTTTGGATAAGGCTACTCAACCCGTATAATGTAGGGTCCAGCCCTATAGGCCTCTTCGTGTGCGGAGACGGGAGATCGTAGGAAAAATAAGACACGAGACAAGGCCAGGTGCAGTGGCTCACACCTGTAATCCCCGTACTTTGGGAGGCTGAAGAAGGCAGATCACGAGTTCAGGAGATTGAGACCATCCTGGCTAACATGGTGAAACCCCCGTCTCTACTAAAAATACAAAAAATTAGCCCGGTGTGGTGGCGTGTGCCTGTAGTCCCAGCTACTTGGGAGGCTGAGGCAGAAGAATGGCATGATCCTGGGAGGCAGAGCTTGCAGTGAGCCAAGATCACGCCACTGCACTCCAGCCTGGGAGACAGAGCAAGACTCCATCTCAAAAAAAAAAAAAAAAAAAAAGAGAGTAAGAAAGACAGCTGGGCCCAGGTGGCCACTATCACCAAAGCGTGGAATCCAGTAGTGGCCTCGAATGCCTGGACACACTGCTATTTATTGTATACAAGGCAAGGGGTCAGGGTAAGGAGTGTGAGTCATCTCAAATGATTGATAAGGTCAAGCAAATCAAATGTCCATGTGACAGGGGGCCCTTTGTGGTAGCCGCAGCAGAGAGGGAGGACAGCATACGTCAGCATTTTTTCTATGCACTTATCAGAAAGATCAAAGACTTTAATACTTTCACTAACTCTGCTACTGCTATCTTCTAAGAACTTAAAAAGAGGAGCCAGGTATACAGGCAGAACATGAAAGTGGACAAAGAGCATGACCACTGAAGCACAGCACCACAAGGAGATGTTTAAGCCTCCAGACAACTGTGGGCAGGCCTGGCTAATGTCAGACCTCCCACAAGAGGCTGGTGGAGCAGAGTGTTCTCTAACTCCCCCAGGGAAAGGGAAACTCCCTTTCCCGGTCTGCTAAGTAATGGGTGCTTTCCCAGGTACTGGTGCTACCGCTAGACCAAGGTCTGCTAAATAACGGGTGCCTTCCCAGGCACTGGCGCTACAGCTAGACCAAGGAGCCCTCAAGCAGCCCTTATCTGGGCGTGACAGAGGGCTCACACTCTTGTCTTTTGGTCACTTCTCACAATGTCCCTTCAGCTCCTAACTCTGTATGGCCTGGTTTTTCTTTGGTTATAAGAATAATACAAAGGTTAATACTGAAAACTAATGATTGATAATATCCATAATCATCTCTATATCCTATTTCTAATACAACTTTCTCTTATCCTATTTTCTTAATTATATTGGAACATCTTGTGCCTTCAGTCTCTTGCTTCGGCACCTGGGTGGCTTTCTGCCCACAGTGCAAGTCTTCGAAGGAGTTTTGTGTCAAATCTATTCATTTTCCCCCTTAACACTGGTACTTTTTAGATGTCATTTAAGAAATTTATACTTGCCCCAAAGTGACATAAGTTTTGTATTTTCTTGCACTAGCTGTGAGAATGGTTTTCACAGCTAAACTTTTAATCCAGTTAGTTTATTTGTGTGTATGATATGAGGTAAGACACTTTTCCTCTCATTTAGCAGAGTTTATACCTTCTGCTCTCTCCTCAAAACTTCCTCCCCCATTTCTTCCTCATACCGTGATTTCTACCTCACAGAGAAAAGGGAAGCAATACTGTGAGAATGTCCACAAACTGCAACCCTGCATCTGCCCGCCTACCTGCAACTGTGTCTATGTCCTTGAACTCTCTCCTATTCATACAAGTGAGTTTTCCATGTTCCCACCAAGGGCAACCTCTCAATCTGAGCCCTCAATCCCACCTTCTTTGTCTACCCAATGCTTCCTCTCTCCTCCATTATCAGCTTTTCCCTCTGCTAAATTTAACTCACTTCTCAAGAATATTGTGAGTTCTTCTTTAAAATCAACAACAACCCATGCTGACCCACCTTCTCCCTCCTGATACCTCACTTCTCTTCTTTTTCTGCATCAAAACTTCTCCAAGCATTGTCTATAGTCACTGTATCCAATTTCTCTCCTTTTATTCTCCCTTGAATCATGGTTTTGCCCCAACCAAGTACACATTGAAAGTAAAGCTGACAGAATTTGCTAATGTACATTGTTCCTTTTCAATTCATGAATGACCTCCACATTCCTATATCCAATGGTCAATGTTCAGTCTTTATTTTCCTTAACCTGTCATTTAAAACTATTGTTCTCCCTCTCTTCCATGAAACACCTTCATTCAATGTTTCACTCTCTCATTTTTCTCCCCGCTCTCTGGCCATGTTGGAGAGCTCAAGACGCAATCCTTAGTCACCTTTTCTATCTGTATTCACTCCCTTTGGAAGGCCAGCCAGCCTCATGGCTCTAACGCCATTTGTTCACTGATGACTTTCTGGTATGCATCTCTAGGCTGTGCCTCTCTCCTGAATTCTAGGCTCATATATTACGCTGCATTTTCACCTCATTTTGATGTTCAACAGATATCTCAAACTTAGCATGTCCATGAGCAAACTTCCAATCTTTCCTTTCAAACTGGCTCTGCACAATCTACCTCCTAAAACACAAGTGCATTCTTCCTGTTGTTCAGAACAAAAATCTTGGATCCTTTCTTTACTTTTTGTTGTTGTTGTTCTCTCAAGCTTCGCATCCTATCCATCAGGAAATTCTGTAGGCTCTATTGTCAAAGTATTTCCAGAATCAAACTACTTTTTAGTACCACCCAAGTCACAACCATCATAATCTGTTGCCTGGATTTGCTGAAACTCTCTCTGTTTATAGGTCTTATAGCATGTTCTTTAATAAAGTTTAAAATATATTTTGTATAAAGTTTTTGTTTTACCTTCTTCTAGATTAGTTCCTGGATATTTTATCATCTTGTTGCCGTTGTAAATGTGTCTTGTTTCCTAGTAAATATTTTAGGTGATTATAAAAGTGTATGTGTAAATTGACTTTGTATTCGGCTACCTTGTTGAACTCTCTAAATATGCTGATAGTTTGTTTATTAAGCCTGGTAGATTTTCTATAAAGATCATCTGGAAATAGTGATAGTTTTATGTCTTCCATTTTAATCCTCACATTTCTTTTTGGTTTTATTCTATTGCATTTTCTAGTAGCAGCATTTGTTTTACATTAAAATGTAAAGCAGGCAAGAAAACAAAAACTTCAGGTAAAATTAATTCTAATAATACATTTCGGAGGAGGAGCCAAGATGGCCGAATAGGAACAGCTCTGGTCTACAGCTCGCAGCGTGAGCGACGCAGAAGACGGGTGATTTCTGCATTTCCAACTGAGGTACCGGGTTCATCTCACTAGGGAGTGCCAGTCAGTGGGCACAGGTCAGTGGGTGCGCGCACTGAAGCAAGGTGAGGCATTGCCTCACTCGGGAAGCGCAAGGGGTCAGGGAGTTCCCTTTCCTAGTCAAAGAAAGGGATGACGGACGGCACCTGGAAAATCGGGTCACTCCCACCCTAATACTGCGCTTTTCCGACGGGCTTAAAAAACGGCGCAGCATGAGATTATATCCCGCACCTGGCTCGGAGGGTCCTACGCCCATGGAGTCTCACTGATTGCTAGCACAGCAGTCTGAGATCAAACTGCAAGGCAGCAGCGAGGCTGGGGGAGGGGCGCCCACCATTGCCCAGGCTTGCTTAGGTAAACAAAGCAGCCAGGAAGCTCGAACTGGGTGGAGCCCACCACAGCTCAAGGAGGCCTGCCTGCCTCTGTAGGCTCCACCTCTGGGGGCAGGGCACAGACAAACAAAAAGACAGCAGTAACCTCTGCAGACTTAAATGTCCCTGTCTGACAGCTTTGAAGAGAGCAGTGGTTCTCCCAGTACCCAGCTGGAGATCTGAGAACGGGCAGACTGCCTCCTCAAGTGAGTCCCTGACCCCTGACCCCTGACCCCCGAGCAGCCTAACTGGGAGGCACACCCCAGCAGGGGCACACTGACACCTCACACGGCAGGGTACTCCAACAGACCTGCAGCTGAGGGTCCTGTCTGTTAGAAGGAAAACTAACAAACAGAAAGGACATCCACACCAAAAACCCATCTGTACAACACCATCATCAAAGACCAAAAGTAGATAAAACCACAAAGATGGGGAAAAAACAGAACAGAAAAACTGGAAACTCTAAAAAGCAGAGTGCCTCTCCTCCTCCAAAGGAACGCAGTTCCTCACCAGCAATGGAACAAAGCTGGACGGAGAATGACCTTGACAAGCTGAGAGAAGAAGGCTTCAGACGATCAAATTACTCTGAGTTACAGGAGGACATTCAAACCAAAGGCAAAGAAGTTGAAAACTTAGAAAAAAATTTAGAAGAATGTATAACTAGAATAACCAATACAGAGAAGTGCTTAAAGGAGCTGATGGAGCTGAAAACCAAGGCTTGAGAACTACATGAAGAATGCAGAAGCCTCAGGAGCCAATGCGATCAACTGGAAGAAAGGGTATCAGCAATGGAAGATGAAATGAATGAAATGAAGTGAGAAGGGAAGTTTAGAGAAAAAAGAATAAAAAGAAACGAGCAAAGCCTCCAAGAAATATGGGACTATGTGAAAAGACCAAATCTACGTCTGATTGGTGTACCTGAAAGTGACGGGGAGAATGGAACCAAGTTGGAAAACACTCTGCAGGATATTATCCAGGAGAACTTCCCCAATCTAGCAAGGCAGGCCAACGTTCAGATTCAGGAAATACAGAGAACGCCACAAAGATACTCCTCGAGAAGAGCAACTCCAAGACACATAATTGTCAGATTCACCAAGGTTGAAATGAAGGAAAAAATGTTAAGGGCAGCCAGACAGAAAGGTCGGGTTACCCTCAAAGAGAAGCCCATCAGACTAACAGCGGATCTCTCGGCAGAAACCCTACAAGCCAGAAGAGAGTGGGGGCCAATATTCAATATTCTTAAAGAAAAGAATTTTCAACCCAGAATTTCATATCCAGCCAAACTAAGCTTCATAAGTGAAGGAGAAATAAAATACTTTACAGACAAGCAAATGCTGAGAGATTTTGTCACCACCAGGCCTGCCCTAAAAGAGCTCCTGAAGGAAGCACTAAACATGGAAAGGAACAACTGGTACCAGCTGCTGCAAAATCATGCCAAAATGTAAAGACCATCGAGACTAGGAAGAAACTGCATCAACTAACGAGCAAAATAACCAGCTAACACCATAATGACAGGATCAAATTCACACATAACAATATTAACTTTAAATGTAAATGGACTAAATGCTCCAATTAAAAGACACAGACTGGCAAACTGGATAAAGAGTCAAGACCCATCAGTGTGCTGTATTCAGGAAACCCATCTCACGTGCAGAGACACACATAGGCTCAGAATAAAAGGATGGAGGAAGATCTACCAAGCAAATGGAAAACAAAAAAAGGCAGGGGTTGCAATCCTAGTCTCGGATAAAACAGACTTTAAACCAACAAAGATCAAAAGAGACAAAGAAGGCCATTACATAATGGTAAAGGGATCAATTCAACAAGAAGAGCTAACTATCCTAAATATACATGCACCCAATACAGGAGCACCCAGATTCATAAAGCAAGTCCTGAGTGACCTACAAAGAGACTTAGACTCCCACACATTAATAATGGGAGACTTTAACACCCCACTGTCAACATTAGACAGATCAACGAGACAGAAAGTCAACAAGGATACCCAGGAATTGAACTCAGCTCTGTACCAAGCGGACCTAATAGACATCTACAGAACTCTCCACCCCAAATCAACAGAATATACATTTTTTTCAGCACCACACCACACCTATTCCAAAATTGACCACATACTTGGAAGTAAAGCTCTCCTCAGCAAATGTAAAAGAAGAGAAATTATAACAAACTATCTCTCAGACCACAGTGCAATCAAACTAGAACTCAGGATTAAGAATCTCACTCAAAACCGCTCAACTACATGGAAACTGAACAACCTGCTCCTGAATGACTACTGGGGACATAAAGAAATGATGGCAGAAATAAAGATGTTCTTTGAAACCAACGAGAACAAAGACATAACATACCAGAATCTCTGGGATGCATTCAAAGCAGTGTGTAGAGGGAAATTTATAGCACTAAATGCCCACAAGAGAAAGCAGGAAAGATCCAAAATTGACACCCCAACATCACAATTAAAAGAACTAGAAAAGCAAGAGCAAACACATTCAAAAGCTAGCAGAAGGCAAGAAATAACTAAAATCAGAGCAGAATTGAAGGAAATAGAGACACAAAAAACCCTTCAAAAAATTAATGAATCCAGGAGCTGGTTTTTTGAAAGGATCAACAAAATTGATAGACCGCTAGCAAGACTATAAAGAAAAAAAGAGAGAAGAATCAAATAGACGCAATAAAAAATGATAAAGGGGATATCACCACCGATCCCACAGAAATACAAACTACCATCAGAGAATACTACAAACACCTCTACGCAAATAAACTAGAAAATCTAGAAGAAATGGATAAATTCCTTGACACATACACCCTCCCAAGACTAAACCAGGAAGAAGTTGAATCTCTGAATAGACCAATAACAGGATCTGAAATTGTGGCAATAATCAATAGCTTACCAACCAAAAAGAGTCCAGGACCAGATGGATTCACAGCCGAATTCTACCAGAGGTACAAGGAGGAACTGGTACCATTCCTTCTGAAATTATTCCAATCAATAGAAAAAGAGGGAATCCTCACTAACTCATTTTAAGAGGCCAGCATCATTCTGATACCAAAGCCTGGCAGAGACACAACAAAAAAAGAGAATTTTAGACCAATATCCTTGATGAACATTGGTGCAAAAATCCTCAATAAAATACTGGCAAAACGAATCCAGCAGCACATCAAAAAGCTTATCCACCATGATCAAGTGGGCTTCATCCCTGGGATGCAAGGCTGGTTCAATATACGCAAATCAATAAATGTAATCCAGCATATAAACAGAGCCAAAGACAAAAACCACATGATTATCTCAATAGATGCAGAAAAGGCCTTTGACAAAATTCAACAATGCTTCATGCTAAAAACTCTCAATAAATTCGGTATTGATGGGACATATTTCAAAATAATAAGAGCTATCTACGACAAACCCACAGCCAATATCATACCGAATGGGCAAAAACTGGAAGCATTCCCTTTGAAAACTGGCACAAGACAGGGATGCCCTCTCTCACCACTCCTATTCAACATAGTGTTGGAAGTTCTGGCCAGGGCAATTAGGCAGGAGAAGGAAATAAAGGGTATTCAATTAGGAAAAGAGGAAGTCAAATTGTCCCTGTTTGCAGATGACATGATTGTATATCTAGAAAACCCCATTGTCTCAGCCCAAAATCTCCTTAAGCTGATAAGCAACTTCAGCAAAGTCTCAGGATACAAAATCAATGTACAAAAATCACAAGCATTCTTATACACCAACAACAGACAAACAGAGAGCCAAATCATGAGTGAATTCCCATTCACAATTGCTTCAAAGAGAATAAAATACCTAGGAATCCAACTTACAAGGGATGTGAAGGACCTCTTCAAGGAGAACTACAAACCACTGCTCAAGGAAATAAAAGAGGATACAAACAAATGGAAGAACATTCCATGCTCATGGGTAGGAAGAATCAATATCGTGAAAATGGCCACACTGCCCAAGGTAATTTACAGATTCAATGCCATACCCATCAAGCTACCAGTGACTTTCTTCACAGAATTGGAAAAAGCTACTTTAAAGTTCATATGGAACCAAAAAAGAGCCCGCATCGCCAAGTCAATCCTAAGCCAAAAGAACAAACCTGGAGGCATCACACTACCTGACTTCAAACTATACTACAAGGCTACAGTAACCAAAACAGCATGGTACTGGTACCAAAACAGAGATATAGATCAGTGGAACAGAACAGAGCCCTCAGAAATAACACCGCATACCTACAACTATCTGATCTTTGACAAACCTGAGAAAAACAAGCAATGGGGAAAGGATTCCCTATTTAATAAATGGTGCTGGGAAAACTGGCTAGCCATATGTAGAAAGCTGAAACTGGATCCCTTCCTTACACCTTATACAAAAATCAATTCAAGATGGATTAAAGATTTAAACGTTAGACCTAAAACCATAAAAACCCTAGAAGAAAACCTAGGCATTACCATTCAGGACACAGGCATGGGCAAGGACTTCATGTCCAAAACACCAAAAGCAATGGCAACAAAAGCCAAAATTGACAAATGGGATCTAATTAAACTAAAGAGCTTCCGTACAGCAAAAGAAACTACCATCAGAGTGAACAGGCAACCTACAAAATGGGAGAAAATTTTTGCAACCTACTCATCTGACAAAGGGCTAATATCCAGAATCTACAATGAACTCAAACAAATTTACAAGAAAAAAACAAACAACCCCATCAAAAAGTGGGCGAAGGACATGAACAGACACTTCTCAAAAGAAGACATTTATGCAGCCAAAAAACACATGAAAAAATGCTCATCATCACTGGCCATCAGAGAAATGCAAATCAAAACCACTATGAGACATCATCTCACACCAGTTAGAATGGCAATCATCAAAAAGTCAGGAAACAACAGGTGCTGGAGAGGATGTGGAGAAATAGGAACACTTTTACACTGTTGGTGGGACTGTAAACTAGTTCAACCATTGTGGAAGTCAGTGTGGCGATTCCTCAGGGATCTAGAACTAGAAATACCATTTGACCCAGCCATCCTATTACTGGGTATATATCCAAATGACTATAAATCATGCTGCTATAAAGACACATGCACACGTATGTTTATTGCGGCATTATTCACAATAGCAAAGACTTGGAACCAACCCAAATGTCCAACAATGATAGACTGGATTAAGAAAATGTGGCACATATACACCATGGAATACTATGCAGCCATAAAAAATGATGAGTTCATATCCTTTGTAGGGACATGGATGAAATTGGAAATCATCATTCTCAGTAAACTATCGCAAGAACAAAAAACCAAACACCTTATATTCTCACTCATAGGTGGGAATTGAACAATGAGATCACATGGACACATGAAGGGGAATATCACACTCTGGGGACTATGGTGGGGTGGGAGGTGGGGGGAGGGGGGAGGGATAGCATTGGGAGATATACCTAAGGCTAGATGACCAGTTAGTGGGTGCAGCGCACCAGCATGGCACATGTATACATATGTAACTAACCTGCACAATGTGCACATGTACCCTAAAACTTAAAGTATAATAAAAAAAAAAAAATAAATAAATAAATAATGAAGCACCAAAAAAAAAAAAAAAAAAAAAAAAGACTTAAACGTTAGACCTAAAACCATAAAAACCCTAGAAGAAAACCTAGGCAATACCATTCAGGACATAGGCATGGGCAAGGACTTCATGTCTAAAACACCAAAAGCAATGGCAACAAAAGACAAAATTGACAAATGGGATCTAATTAAACTAAAGAGCTTCTGCACAGCAAAAGAAACTACCATTGGAGCGAACAGGCAACCTACAACATGGGAGAAAATTTTCACAACCTACTTATCTGACAAAGGGCTAATATCCAGAATCTACAATGAACTCAAACAAATTTACAAGAAAAAAACAACCCCATCAAAAAGTGGGCGAAGGACATGAACAGACACTTCTCAAAAGAAGACATTTATGCAGCCAAAAAACACATGAAAAAATGCTCATCATCACTGGCCATCAGAGAAATGCAAATCAAAACTGCAATGAGATACCATCTCACACCAGTTAGAATGGCAATCATTAAAAAGTCAGGAAACAACAGGTGCTGGAGAGGATGTGGAGAAATAGGAACACTTTTACACTGTTGGTGGGACTGTAAACTAGTTCAACCATTGTGGAAGTCAGTGTGGCGATTCCTCAGGGATCTAGAACTAGAAATACCATTTGACCCAGCCATCCTATTACCGGGTATATACCCAAAGGACTATAAATCATGCTGCTATAAAGACACATGCACACGTATGTTTATTGCGGCATTATTCACAATAGCAAAGACTTGGAACCAACCCAAATGTCCAACAATGATAGACTGGATTAAGAAAATGTGGCACATATACACCATGGAATACTATGCAGCCATAAAAAATGATGAGTTCATATCCTTTGTAGGGACATGGATGAAATTGGAAATCATCATTCTCAGTAAACTATCGCAAGAACAAAAAACCAAACACCTTATATTCTCACTCATAGGTGGGAATTGAACAATGAGATCACATGGACACATGAAGGGGAATATCACACTCTGGGGACTATGGTGGGGTGGGAGGTGGGGGGAGGGGGGAGGGATAGCATTGGGAGATATACCTAAGGCTAGATGACCAGTTAGTGGGTGCAGCGCACCAGCATGGCACATGTATACATATGTAACTAACCTGCACAATGTGCACATGTACCCTAAAACTTAAAGTATAATAAAAAAATAAATAAATAAATAAATAAATAATGAAGCACCAAAAAAAAAAGACTTAAACGTTAGACCTAAAACCATAAAAACCCTAGAAGAAAACCTAGGCAATACCATTCAGGACATAGGCATGGGCAAGGACTTCATGTCTAAAACACCAAAAGCAATGGCAACAAAAGACAAAATTGACAAATGGGATCTAATTAAACTAAAGAGCTTCTGCACAGCAAAAGAAACTACCATTGGAGCGAACAGGCAACCTACAACATGGGAGAAAATTTTCACAACCTACTTATCTGACAAAGGGCTAATATCCAGAATCTACAATGAACTCAAACAAATTTACAAGAAAAAAACAACCCCATCAAAAAGTGGGCGAAGGACATGAACAGACACTTCTCAAAAGAAGACATTTATGCAGCCAAAAAACACATGAAAAAATGCTCATCATCACTGGCCATCAGAGAAATGCAAATCAAAACTGCAATGAGATACCATCTCACACCAGTTAGAATGGCAATCATTAAAAAGTCAGGAAACAACAGGTGCTGGAGAGGATGTGGAGAAATAGGAACACTTTTACACTGTTGGTGGGACTGTAAACTAGTTCAACCATTGTGGAAGTCAGTGTGGCGATTCCTCAGGGATCTAGAACTAGAAATACCATTTGACCCAGCCATCCTATTACCGGGTATATACCCAAAGGACTATAAATCATGCTGCTATAAAGACACATGCACACGTATGTTTATTGCGGCATTATTCACAATAGCAAAGACTTGGAACCAACCCAAATGTCCAACAATGATAGACTGGATTAAGAAAATGTGGCACATATACACCATGGAATACTATGCAGCCATAAAAAATGATGAGTTCATGTCCTTTGTAGGGACATGGATGAAATTGGAAATCATCATTCTCAGTAAACTATCGCAAGAACAAAACACCAAACACCGCATATTCTCACTCATAGGTGGGAACTGAACAATGAGATCACATGAACACAGGAAGGGGAACATCACACTCTGGGGACTGTTGTGGGGTGGGGGGAGGGGGGAGGGATAGCATTGGGAGATATACCTAATGCTAGATGACGAGTTAGTGGGTGCAGCGCACCAGCATGGCACATGTATACATATGTAACTAACCTACACAATGTGCACATGTACCCTAAAACTTAAAGTATAATAATAAAAGAAAAAAATACATTTCATTTAATCCAATATATCCAAAACAATATGATTTTTCTAAGTTATTCACTCACCCTTTCTTTCTATATCTCATTGCTTCCTCATGGATTTATTTCTTTACTTTGCTGGGGTACTTCTTTACAGAATACTTTCATTGTATGTTACAAATTATGAAGACTTATGTAATTGAGAATATCTGTTTCATCCTTATAATAAAATTGTTTAGCTGCATATAAAAGACTAAATTTGATGTTATTTGCCTTCATGTTTAGAATCTTTATTTGCTTCTTTCTCAAATCTATCTGACTATATGTAACAGTCTATTTTTTCTTGTTCATTTTTGATCTGATCTTTTATTTTTAATTAAATTTTTCATAGTTATTTTCTACTTCATTTCAGATAATCCCAGGATCTGAAGCTTTTGGAGTCTAAATCTATTTTGGATTGTTCCCTCTGACTCTTATTCAGGGAAGCCTGCTTCCTCATGATTTTTGTATATCTATATATTTTTAAATTTTGAGCTCTTATTTGGCTGAATTTAATCTGTAGGCGACCTGAAGGACCTGACTCTAAGGTTTCCACCAAAGAGGATCTGTATTTGATTCTGCTGGATGTCTTAGACTGGAACCATTTGAATTTCATTTTAGATTAATGTTTCTCTGACCATTCAGGAAGTATAAATTCAACACCAGATGCAAGAGGAAAGGCCAGTGGTTGCAAATTCTCAGGGGATTATGACTTGGTTTTATCCCTTCTGGCTTCATGCTGGAGACAAATATGTTTCCTAAGTGATTCTTTTGTCTCAGGCAAGTGGATTATTTTATTTTTGTAAAGCCAACAATTCACTAAGAACATGGACTCTTTGAGAGGTGGCTTCATAAGAAGAGGTGCAGTGGGCAGCTCCTACAACATTTCCAGGTTCCCAGGCCTAGTTTCTATTTCCTATTTGACAAGTTATTCATACTCAAAGTTCTAAGATCTTGGATAACCATTTGCTTCATTCACTCATCCATTCATTCAACATATATGTACTCAGCACTTACTCTGTCCCAGGCTTTGCTCCAGGGGCTGTGCTTTATCAGGAAATAAAATAATCAGAAATCCCTGCCTCACAGAGATTACAACCTAATGAGGGCAGCCTTCATTTCCAGCTTCATTGACTATACTTGTTTCAACTCTCTATTTGTTGAGGGAGGCAGAAAGTATAGGCTAGACTTACTCACTTATGGATTCAGTATTGTATTTTAAAACATTTAAAAATATATCCAGCATCTAGATGCTTTCCATGGGGAGCTTTTCAGCATATCTGGTCTGCAATACTTTCAGAAGGAACCAAATTGTTTTTCTCAAACCCAATAACTTCAGTTGGTTCTTCTCAAATTATTATTCTACCTTCATGTTGAATATCCTTTCTTGGCTACTTGAAGCTATGTAAAAGCTTATTTAATTGTTTTCTCTTTTTGGTCAATTAATTCTTATTTGCCTGGTATAATTTGTTCAGTGTATTGTGTTTCTTTATGGTATTTGTGCTCTTCAAATGTGTCATTATCTTTTCCTCTGAGCTCATATTTCCCTGGTTCTATCAAAGCTGGTAATTGCCCTCCTACCATAAATAATTAGAAAATTGGAAAACAAAATCTATTAAACAATTGTTTTCAGACATTGAACCACAGGCAGCACAAGACTATGACTCCAGTGAGAACAAAGACAAATGAAGTGAGCCCTGCACTTGTACCAGCTTACTACCTGGCAGCAGTTTCTAGGTTACAGTGCAGGGAGGAAAACCCAATAATTCCCAGCAGTCTTACCTAGTGAGGAGTAGAGATTAGAACTTGAGAAAGCAGAAGCACCTAGAATTGGCTGGGTGGATGCCTGGAGCAGAGGTAGCTACATGGAGTGAGGGCTTAAGAGAACAGAGGAGTCCCCTGGCATCTTTGGCCAAATTGTGATCTGAGCATGCATGGAAGGAAAATCCACAACACTAGAGAAAGAACTACTGAGAAGCAATAGGTTGAACAATTCCCGGAGTTCTCACAGGGCTGGGGAGAGTTTGCAATCCCATCAATTATAAGAGACCTCAAAATACACAGGGCATTGGATAGAGAGAGTCCTTAGAAGGGCCACACCTTAGTAGTGAGACTATTAGCCTTAGAGTAAGGGCTGCTCTGGATCTACCCTTATAAGCCTGAAAAGCAAGCCTCAAAAGGATCAGTCTGATCTGCAAGTAATGTAACTGCAGGAAGAACACAGTCCAACACTCTTTAAAGGAATATGACAAAATCCAGCATTCGCTGACCTAAAATTCTTGCTGCTCAACATTTAAAATTTGTTTATAATTTGTATTAACTAATTTTTCTGGGAATCATGTGGTCTTGACTTAGGTCTTATTTAAATCTATTTACTAAGCCTGAATGTGATCAATATATAAGAAATTTAGAGAGATTAAGTACCCAAATACTCAAAGTACTTGTATTCTTTTAGTATCATATATCCCAAGAGCTATGAACAACCAGTGTTTCCCAATGGTTTTTAAATTATTGCTCCCCTAAGGAGTATTTTAAACACTTTTTTATAATTACTCCATTGCATAAGATTTTAATATGGCAGATATAATGTATACACTTTTATGCATTGGCTTACGTAAATGTATATCTATAATTTAGACATTAAAAGAGTAAGATTTTTCCATCCCCTTGGGAACAATATTTTTCCCATTGAGAATGCATGCTCTAGACCCTCTGCAGTCAGTTATTTCAAACATTAAAAATGTCAGTCCTTTATGCTTATCTGCCTGCATGTCCTATCTTCTAGCAACAAAAAAATTAGAAGTCAAAATTTTCAAAATGCATTTCCAGTGGCATCCAAAACATGAAATATTTGACAAAAGAGGTCAAAAAACCTGTACACTGAAAACTATGAAAAGTCACTGAAGAAATTAAAGACCTAATTTAAATGGACAGCTACACCATGTTCATGCATTGGAAGACTTTAATGTTGTTATGATATCCACTTCCCCCAAAATTGACCTACAGATTGAATATAATTTCTATCAAAATTTCAAATTTTTTAAGATATAAATTAACAAACTGCTTCTAAAATTTATATGAAAGGTAAAAAATCTAGCTTGGATAGTCAAAGCAATTTTGAAAAAGAACAAAGCTGGGAGACTTACACTGCCTAATTTTAAGACTTAATACAAAGCTACAATAATCAAGACAATTTGGTCATTGTGTAAGGATAAACATGTGGACTAGTGGAACAAAATAGAAAGTCTAGAAATAGACCATACACAAAGCTGCCAAGGTATTTCAATAGGGAAATAACAGGGTCTTTTTTTCAACAAATGGTGCTGTAATAACTGGCTATTCATATAGAAAAATATGAGCATCAACACTTATCTCACACCATATAAAAATATTAATTCAAAATAGGTCAAATACCTAAAAGTAAAACCTAAAACTATAAACTTTCTAGAAAAAAAATATAGGGGAAAATCTTTGTAACCTGAAGTTAGGCAGATATTTCTTAGTTATGGCCCGAAAACATAAACATAAAAGAAAAAACACAAATTGGACTTCATCAAAATAAAAAACTTGAAAACTTTGAAAGATATTGTTAAGAAAATAAAAATGCATGCCACAGACTGGGAGAAAAATATCTGAATAACATACACATTATAAGGTATTTATCTTTAGAATATAGAAAGAATTCTTGGCACTCAGAATAAGAAGACAAATAACCCAATTAAAAATAGAAAATATATTTGAACAGGAATTTTACCAAATAAAATATATGATGGCAAAAAAAAAAACACACAAAAAGATCCACAATATCATTAGTTATTAAAAAGAATGCAAGTTGAAACCATATGTTACTAATACATACTACTAGAATGTCTAAAGTTAAAAAAAAATAAAACTGACCATACCAAGTGTTGACTAGGAACTCTCAAACATTGCTGTTGGGACTGCAAAGTGGTAAGTCACTTTAGAAAATCAGTTTAGCACTCTGTAATACAATTAAACCTACATTTTCCATATGACCCAGCAATCCTACTTCTAGGTATTTACCCAAGAAAAAGAAAATATTGTACATGAGTGTGTATAGCAGCTTTATTTGTAATAGCCAAAAACTATAAGCAACTCCAATGTCCATCAACCAGTGAATGACTAAATGACTTTTGGGATATTCATGCAATATTCAGCAATATGAAGGAACAAACGACTGATACATTCAATGCCATGATGAATCTCAAATGCATCACACTTAGTGAAAGAAGCTAGACTACTTCTTTCACTACCATATGATTCTATTTATATAAAATTGTAGAAAAGGCAAAACGACGATGATAACAGATCTATCTTTCTGGGGAAAGGTACTAGGGTGGGGTATTGGTACAGGAATTCTGTAAAGGGTCATTAGTGAACTTTTTGAACTGAAAAAATTGTTGTGTCTTGATTGTGATGGTAGTTACACTAATACACCCACTTGTCAAAACTCAACACTGAAAACAAGTAAATTTTACACACATTATAGTTCAATAAATCTGCCTCTTTTTTTTTTTTTTTTTTTTTTTGATGGAGTTTCGCTCTTGTTGCCAAGGTTGGAGTGCAATGGCACGATCTCAGCTCACCACAACTTCCGCCTCCCAGGTTCAAGCAATTCTCCTGCCTTAGCCTCCTGAGTAGCTGGGATTACAGGCGCCTGCCACCACACCCAGCTAATTTTTTGTATTTTTAGCAGAGATGAGGTTTCACTATGCTGGCCAGGCTGGTCTTGAACTCCTGACCTCAGGCGATCCACATGCCTCAGCCTCCCAAAGTGCTGGGATTATAGGCATGAGCCACTGCGCCCAGCCCCTGACTTTTTTTTTAAAAAGCCCATACCCCTAAGTAAATACTTCTAATTCTAAATACATTCTGGATTTCAGAATGAGTAGAAGGGATATGGACTTGGAAGGATCTTCTGGCTTTACAATCTGGGTTCAGCAACTCCTCCCCACTTATTTGCCACAGGTAAACCCGCTGCTAGGTAGATCTGTCTTCCAAGATCTGCTACATAGAATACAACTGATAACACAGGAGTGGCATCCAGGATGAAGAAAAAAAGAATTCTCAGGATCTTCCTGATCCTCTCACTGTTGTTACTCTTTCACTCCTTACTCAGCCAGTCTCTGGGCCTTCCCGAATTTTTGCCTCTTGCCTTTGGCTGGCTCTAAGCTGCTGCTGCTGTTTTCCTTACCATTTCCCCATAAAAGCGTAAGTAGTAATGTGGTTGAGGGGGAGGGCCTGAGGTGGAGAGATATAACTAGAAAGTTTTCTCAAAATTCATTCCTCAATACCAGGCTCTCTCTCACTCTATGTTTTCCACTGCACCTGGAACCACTCTATTTCATCTTCCCAAAGATTTCTCATGATTTTTGCACTAGATTCTGGGAACCATCAATATCTTCTGGCTTCTTGGGTAGAGATCCTGGGAAAGAGCCAACAGCTGGTGCTCGTCCATAATCATTGTATTTACTGAATTCCAAACTAACTTTTGTCTTGAATCTTTTTGCTTGAATAAAAGTTGGAATTGGATTATAAATCAATGCAACAGTCAACAGCAGCTCTACTGAAGCCAAGGTGGGGCTGGGTCCCATAGTGCTGCCCTACAGGGTTGGGAAAGGAAGACAAGGAAGATTCCAGGAACACTGAGTACTGAAATCAAAGAAGCAGAGGCAGAGATGATGTAATGTGCTTGGGGCAATATGAGCAGGCCAGTCTGGAGGAACAAGAGTAAAGATAAGGTTGGAAAGCTGGGGGTGGGGTGTCAGTTCATGGGACTTTACATGACAATGGAGGAAGTTTGTTTTCTGCAGGCAATAAGGAGCCATGGATAATTCAGATGATCCAGCAGCATTATGATCTGATATGTTGTTTCAGGCTTAAAAGCCAAACTTCCCAATGGAAAGGCAAAGAAGCTGCTGGGGATAGGGGAGCTGGAGCACTGGGCTTTTGTCAAGAATTCTTGGCTGGTGTAATCGAAGGTAGGAAATGCTGGAAGCACAGAGCAAGAGCAGTACTTTCTAGTTCAGCCTCCGGATTTTACAGCTGAGGAAACGAGGCCAAAGAAAATCAGAGACTGGCCAAGTGTCAAGGTGAGTTAGTGGCAGACCTGGGACTAGAATACTGTTCTTTGGACACTCACACCTATGCTCAGTGCTGGCAGCAAGGCCTTCACACAGTTGTGCAGTTGGAAGTAGCCAATGATTTTCGAAAATTCCTATTCATGGAGGAAGACGTATAAAATGGTCAGATCATGGAAAATGACATTCCAGTTGGGTCTTTCCAACCCACTGTACAGGAACAGCTTCTCAGACAAAGTGTATTTGCCCGTGGTCTTTCCAATAAATTCTCAAATAGATGTCAAGATTGAGCAGTCAACTTGGTCACTTCCTCAAGCAGGCTTTTGGACTTAATGGAAAGTGCACATCCAGCCACCTAAACACTTGAGCCCAAACCCTGGCTCAACATCTGGTCCCTGTTTCTCAGTGTCAGGTTGAGTGGATTGTGCAAAGCACACGTGCCTCCTACCAATTTAGCAATTGATAACTTGCTCTGGGGAAGCACTTTCAAGGAGTCCTCTTGCTCTTTGTCTTTATTCTCTGGCTATTGGGGGTTTTTTTAGGTCACAAAGAGGGAATGGGACAGGGAAAAAACTTAAAAAATTATTTCTCAATCTCAAACTGGGAGCCAAGTAACTTAACCTACTAATTGTTCTGAAAGATTTCCTTTGCTCTTTCTCCTTCAACACAACAACCTCTTATCGGAAATCATTCATTGTGGCCTGCAGAAATTACACACCAAATTCCAAGGTTGGCCACTAGTATAAAATAATAGATCATTAGTAGACTTCTATGAATTACACATTTATAAAATAGTCCAAGAACACCATCTGGGTTGCTGCAGGTCTGCTGGGGAAACAGGTAGGGAGATGGAAGGGTCTGTGTCTTGATTCTGAGCCAGACATTTGATTGATGACTATATCGGACAGTTGACGTCTCATCTTCATTAGCAAATGTATTCCTATTATCTACTCAATGACCTAAGATCAATGTAAAAAAACAAAAATGATAACAAAAATCTTTCCCGAGCTCAAAACTTTCATGTTATTTTTTTTTTCAAATGTTTCGACTGATTGGAAGAATTAAAATGAAATTTACTTCAAAAGCAGCAAACATGAGTGATGTTGTGTGCACATGAACTGGATTTATTAGGTTAAAAAAAAAGCCCAAATAAACCATCTTAAAATATGCTAATACATGTCCACAGCACCCACAACACACTTTTCCCTAATGTTAAATATGAAAATACAGTGCAAATCACCCCGGAAATGTGTGGTGGAAAAAAAGGTATACCGTGGCTGAGATAATCAACACACACTGATTACTGTTTTTCTAAGTGCTTATGAGTCTTTTGCATTTCTTCTATATAATTCAGTATCAGAGTTAATGACGTATCATAGTTTTCTCTGATTCAGAAGCACCTCAATTCCTGAAAGTTTTTGCTCCCTTCAAGACAACTTATCTGCAGCAAAATTACCAATAAAGCTCTCAGCATGAGAAATAACAGGGCTGAATGACTTTGTGATGAATAAAGAGGGTGGTTGGCTTCTCTCCATTCATCTTGATAATCTTCATTGCTATGTAAACAGTAAGAAACATTATCATGATTCATGTTCAAGTCAGTTCTCAGCTCAACACTGTATCCAGAGAAATGCTACCTAGTAAACATTTTATTAGGATTTCAAGGCACCGGCAAGAAAATGGCAAAAACATGACAGCCTGAACTTGTAAGTGAATGTGTGCATGAGAAAGAGGAATACTGAGAAAGAGTAATTAATCTCTGTGAGATCAGACACATTTAGCAGCATGTCTAATAAATGAATACTCTTCTAAACATGGTTAAACTATTCACTTTTCATTATTCTCATCAGAATCCATGTTAACCCAAGTTAGGAGATACCAGGAATAAACAGTAAATCCCACAATAAGGGTTTCAAGTCCTTCCTATTTTTAACATCCCAAAACTTAGAAGTATGAAATCAATATGATCATTACAGGGGTGCTGAAAGGCTGGGGTTGGGTAGATATTCTAAAAATGTCTGAGAACTGATAGGATCATATTTCCAAACAAGTCCAGACTTCTGTCATCTGTGCCCAGTTGGAAGAAAATTCTCAATGTAAGAAAATCATTCTCAGGCAGGCACCTGGAAGAATCTGTGATTGCCAAAACATTTCCAGTGAACCACTTTCCCTCTCAGGATACATGGCCCCGATCCATTTGCATAAAGTCCTAATGCTAGAAAATCGACCAGAGTAGACAAGATCTGCCTGTCGGTTTCAAGCCAAGAGGAAAAGAGGAAGCCAGACACTCCTCCAAAGCTTTCTTTCCCCTTAGGATTGCATCAGTTCCCACTCTATGGGATTATTTTTAAACGTTGGTTTAAAATATTCCATAGCCCAGCTGTTCAATACCACAACATAAGGTCAATTTTATATAGTTGTACTTCCTTGAAGAGCTAAAGTAAGGTGACCCAAAAGGCCAATTTTCCCCATCAATAAAATATTCATTCTTGGAAAGCTGCCATTGTGTTATGACACTTATATTTCCTTGTTTTACTAATGTAAAATTTGAACTTTGAAATACATTTGTGGATTTAATGTTTGTAGTTCTCAGGCTTGGATCACAAGATCTCAGTGTGTATCAATTATGTTTGCTAACAATGAACTGAGCCTAGATATGTCAAATCCAGTGATACTTCCCAATTGCATAGAGCCCAATTTAGCCAACCAAATTTCTTTTGAATTGTCAGAATGAGCATCGCACCTGTGAAATAGTCAGAAGAGGAGCTACTCTGGGAGGCTGAGGCAGGTGGATCACTTGAGGTCAGGAGTTCAAGACCAGCCCGGCCAACATGGTGAAACCCTGTCTCTACTAAAAATACAAAAATTGGCCGGGCATGGTGGCCTGCACCTGTAATCCCAGCTACTCAGGAGGCTGAGGCATGAGAATCAATTGAACCCTGGAGGTGGAGGTTGCAGTGAGTCTACATGGCACCACTGCACTCCAGCCCGGGTGACACAGCAAGACTCAGTCAAAAAAAAAAAAAAAAAAAAAGAAGAAGAAGAAAAGAAAGAGGAGCTACTGCAACATAGGATGGTGAGGAAGGGAGGTACTTAACACAGACTAAGGAGCAAGAGCAACTAGCAAGGTTCAAATCCAAGCATGCCACCTGTTGGTTTAGCTGAGGGTCTGTGCCTCAGTCTTCTCTTTCAAATGAGGAAGGAACTTCCTTCACAGTTTTGTTTTGAAGACTAGATGAGATCATACCTGTGAAGCTCTTAGAAAAGGTTTTAGGCTGTGGTGAGTGTGCATGGTGTTTGGCATTAGCATCCTCACGAATCAGCAGAAGCTTTTTTGTTTGTTGATCCTCACAAAATTCCTGTAAAGAGAGACTCGTTTTACAGATGAGGAAACTGGGACTCAGAGTGGTTAAATACCGTACTCAGGGTGATACGGTGAGAAAGAAACATCCAGGAATATTTGCCTGTTTTCTCTTTTGTGCTGTTGCTCTCTAGATACTGTATTTTACTTCTTTTTTGAGCTAACCAAAATTTTTATTTCAGTACTTTGAATTATCCCTTTTTCTCTTCTTCCTTTTATCACATCTTCCCTTTCCCCCTTTTCCTTTCTTCCTACAAGAATATTTTTAGCATCTCCCATGGACAAAACGCCCTTTTAATCCTCACAAAATAGATGCGCATTGTTAAAAAGCAAGGAAGGCCTCTGGTGCCCTTGTCTCCCAGAAAGGAAGAAGGCTCTGTATCCTCCCCACTTCTTTGATGTGGCCTAAGAGCTTTCAACTTCACTTTTCCTTGAGGTTCATTCAGTAGCCCCTAGCAAGGAGCTGTTCCTGCCCAATCAGAGATCTGAAAGTCAAGTTCATGTGCCCACAAATGGCTCCAAAATAAAGTCTCCCCTAAGACCCTCATCTAAAAGTAGGTTGCTCCCTCCCTAAAGAGTGCCTCATTTTAATGATACACAAGATCCTGGCTCAGAAGCACTTTATGTTCCAGACTTTCCCAGACAGTGCTGACTTCAATATCATTTTCAAGAAAGATAATTCCTTAAATGTAAGCCTGTAAGAAAAACTCCTGTTTCCTTCCTTATACTCACACTTAACACAGAACACTTCTGTAACCAAATATGTGTGGGGTTTTCCCACACCAACTAGTTCTCCAGTTCTCTTCAGACACCAACTTGGTGTTCAATAATTCAATTCAATTCTGACACCATCTACCTGGGATTAGCACAGATCCCACAGGTTAAGTGTTCAGTTCCTCCTGACTCCTCACCCCACTTCAGACACCAATCACAAGTGATGGTCTCTAGGTTACCCACAACTCCTGTCTGACTTGGTTACAAATAGGAGGGTCCCATAACCTCCTCCTCAGTTTTGATCATTTGCTAGAGCAGCTTGCAGAAGTCAGGGAAATACTCACTTATATTCACCTACCACTTTATTACAAAGAATATTACAAAGGATACACATACACAGCCAGATAAAGAGATGCAGAGGGCAAGGTCTGAAAGGGTCCCAAGCACAGGCACTTCTGTCTCCATGGAGCTGAGATGCACCACCCCCAGCACGTAGACGTGTTCATCAATCTGGAAGCTCTCAGCCCTATACTTTAGGGATTGTTATAGACACAGAAAAATCTATGATGTAGATCTTTCATGGCATAGGCAGGATCAATTTTTAACTAAATCTCCAGCCCCACTCCTCTACCCAGAGGATGGAGAGTGAGGCTGAATGTTCCAAGCTTCTCATCATGGCTTGATCTTTCTGGTGACAAACTCCATACAGGAGTCCACCAAGAGTCACCTTGTTAGAATGAAAGACGCTCCTATCACCCAGGAAATTCCAGGGGATTTAAGAGCTCTGTGCTGGGAACTGGGTCAGAGACCAAATATTAGGACAAAATATTCTCCTCGCACCCCTATCACTCAGGAAATAACAAGGGTTTTAGTGGCTCTGTGTCAGGAATCAGGAGCAGTGACCAATATCTATATATTTCTTATTATACCTCAAAGCCCAAATATAATTTTTTTAAATGTGAGTAATGGCTGCATTTTCTGTAGGAAAAAAAAAGAGAACAAGACAAGTACTCCCTCACCAGAAAATAGAATAACTTCCTGGCCTCATCAACATGCCACCTCCAACGTCAGCATTGGCCCAGAAATACAACCATTTTATATTTTCAGAAGCTTGACTTCAGTCTAGCCAAAATGAATTAAGCTCACCTGGTTTTACTATGCATGTGGATGCATGTGTACACAAAATGTGATCATGTGAGTTTTCCTTCCAGCAGCAGTGAGCTGCAGAGACTGGTCTAAAACAAAAGGCATGGGCAGCAGGGCTGTGGAAACGGGCTGCCTAGAAATGCTGTGCTCACACATGTGACTTTGAATCCCAGATGATAGTTTGCCAAGCTAATGTGATTAATGTGCCCTTGTAGGTGACGTTTCCTGCTATTTCATGTTCTCCAGTAAAAGCTGATCACACCCTGCCTTACAGCCTCCAGCAGGGTGGGGGAGTTGAAACAGGAACTCCTGCATCTCAGCTGCTGTGTAGAGGGGTGGCCAGTTCCTCAAAAAGGAATACCACCCTTAGGGGATTTAGAGCCGCTGGTCATCCTGGTTTTCCATCCTCACTCTCCCTCCCTGCCCACCACCCCAGCCCCGTGGACATCCAGCAGGAAGTGGCGGCCATGAGGCAAGCAGCTGTGGCTAGAGATCAGCCAGAAGCATGTGGGCAGAGGTGGCTCAGAACAGCCTCAGAAAACTGGAGATGGAGTTGTAGAGGACTAAATGCTAAAGCTAAAGAGAGGAGAGGAACTTGAAGATGGCCTATGCTAATTTTTCCTGCTTCCCTGGAAAAGAACTGAGGCCTAGCATCCAGTTAACTAGTGGCAGAGCAGGCTGGACTTGCTACAGACTGTCCAGTATAGGACTAAATAATTTTTTTAAATGTAATGGGTGTCAAAGAAAAAATGGATGAAAACGCTTTTGCCAAATGGGGAGAGGAATAATGAGTGGCTTTTAAAAATAAATCTCCAAAAGATCTAGCACTAGATGGGTGGAGCTTCATCTGCCACTCTAACCAGTTAAGGTAAAAGGGTCAGCACCCAGGCTCCATCCAGAAACCTTCTGGCAAACCCAAATCTTCTAAGACACTGGCTCTCAAACCTTCCACACAGTGCCATCACCTTGGAGATGTAAAAGAATTCAGGTACCTGGTCCCACCTCAGAGACTTTGATTTGAGAGGGTTGGATTGGCCTAGGTGTGGGGATTTCTCAAAGTTCCCCAGGTGATTCTGATGTGCAGCCAAGTTTGAGAGCCATTGTTAAAACATGAGCATTTCTCCACTCTTCTCCTCCCAGAGCTTATCCTCCTCCAACCCCCTTTATGACGTTTCTTACCACCTGGCTCCTGGGGCTCCCTGGTGCATTCACAGATGTGGCCCACATCACTGTGGCTCACTTTTCTAAGCCTGATCCCCGAGTAGATCAATGGATCTGTCTCAGGAAGAGTGATCCTTGGAGAGACACATAATGACTCCCTGCAAATGATTCTCCTATTTGAAACACAGCTCAAGCCAACTATCATTGCTTTAAAGGGGAGAATAAAAAGAAAGGCATGCTCACTTAGCATGTGAAATTGTCCTCTATCCTTTGACCTCCTCTGCCTGGCTGTGATATTGTAAGTTGATAGAATACCACCGCATTCCCCTTAGCCACAGAAAATAAAGGAAGGGGCTTCATCAAGAATAGCTTCAAGTGAGGGAGGGAATGATCAGGTTTGCTTTCAGGAGAATGGCTGCAGTGTGTTGGTGTGGAAGATGGATGCTACTCAGGAGACTAGAGTTAGGGAGCCCACTGTGGAGGCTACCGGCACAATGAAGGTGAGAGGAGATGGAGCCTGAACTAAAGCCACCTATGTGGGACTGACGTGAAACACGTGCCTGTAATAAATCCAGTGCATTGGTAATAGATTTGGGGGAGGGAATGGATTTGTTGATGCAAGAATTTAGGGAAATTTGAGTGTCTACATAAAATGACTGAAAATATTATGATCCAGGAAAGGTTAAGAGCTACTCATTTAAGAAAACTGACAAAGAAAAGAACCACTAACTGGGAGAGAGAATAGCCTTAGATTCTGTATGATGTTCTGCACCTTCTTTTTAAATTCCCCAGCTATTGATCTGGAATTTTATGTATAACTCTAGCACCTGCCAACAAACTCTAAGGTTAGCCTATGCAAGGAAATGAGGAGAAAGAGTGAAATAATTGTATTTAATGGTTTCTGGTTTGACTCTCTACATGGGGCTTGTGACCTTAGCTAAATTGAAGCCTTGGATGGCTATGAAGGGGACAATCATGAAGTTGGCCCTGACCCTTGCTTGTAGTTCTTTAAAGTCTTTATAGTAATGATTTTATTAAATAAATAGCTTTGCAAAGCCTGTACAATTATTGTTGTCATAATCATTAATGTAATTTATCAAATGGCAGAGACTACTGAAGCTTGCTTGGTTCCTTAAAAGGCATAGGGAATTGGTGGGAAATGCCAAAATCCTGAAACGGTTTTTCATTACAACGAAAGCGAACAATGAGGATATTGTTGTCAGATATCTCAATGAGGCAAATAAAGTATAGAAAGAAGAATTCCTCTTCTTTTAAAAATAACATTTCTTCTGATTGTAAAAATAACCCATAGGCATTGGAAAAGCTGTAAAAATGTAAAAACAGCAAAAACAAGTAAATAAATGCCAACCATATCCCAACAGCCATACATAATTATTATAAACATTTTGATGTATTTTTCATCTTTCTTCTAAAAATATTTTTTGTATAATTGGGAGTAATATTGTATTGTACATAACATTTTTGTATCCTAAGATTTTTTTCACTTAGTATTATAATTATGATCTTTCCTACCATCATTACTTTTCAAAAACATGATTGTAATAGCTATTTTTCCTTCTTTATAAGTGCTCCTTCAGTAGATATATTGTGATGAGTATAAAATATGTTTCTTATGTTCTCAAGATATAGCATTAGTTTTATGTTTAAATGCAATCATAGGAACTGGGCCTTTCTATTGCCTTCTTGTCTCTTTTGTGTAGATCTTTCAGTAGAAGCTCTCTTAAATGACCTTCGCTTAGCTGACTCTCCAGATTAACTGACTGACCTTCTGTTTACTCTATTTTTTCATGACCATGCTGAATCCCTATAGCCCAGTAGTCTACTGTGATACACTGATATACTTTTGCTCTTCCTATTTTATTTGTATGCTTACCAAGAGTTGATTGGGTTTGTTCCCAACCTGTTTCTGCCACCTGTACATATTATAATGATTACGCAATTTAATTATATACTTCACCAACCTATAAAATCTCAGGGTTAAAAGAGTGTAATTTCCATGAACATAAAGTAGAATCCTTCAGAAACAGTCTATAAAGAAAAGTCACTTAAGATATTTTTACTGACAAATAATTGTTTACAAAAATCAATCATTTCTATATACTAGGAATTATAATTTGAAACTGAATGTTAAAAAAACAGCATTTATGATTGTTCACAGGATCTATATGCTGAAAACTATGAAACAGATGAAAGAAATCAAAGAAATCAAAGATCTAGATAAAAGCAGAGATACACAATGTTCATTGATTGGAAAACTCAACATAGTAAGAATGAAAATTTTCCCCAAACACATCTATAAATTTACTGCAATTCCAATAAAAAGTTCAGCCATATATGTACACATGCTGATTCTAAATTTCAGGTGAAAAGGAAAAGGAATTAGGATAGCTAAAACAATTTTTGAACAAAAAGAATAAAGTTGGATTAATAACACTACTAAAGTAATCAAGATAGTATAATAGGACTTTTGATTTCAAAATGGCAGAGTAAAAGCAAGCTGGTTTCACTCTCCCCACAAAAACCAAAAACAAATACACAGTACTGAGATTATTGCCAGCAATATCCCAGAACTCAAATATCAGAATGAGACAGTTCCCAGGGCAACAGAGCTGTGAAATCACTCGGGGCAGATAGTAAAAGGACTACCGTATCCATGACACCCCTCCCTCCAAGTCTGCCTGGCACAGCACCAAGCATGAGAAAAATTTCTCCCTGACTCACAGTTTCTACACTGGAAAAAGTGAGACCGAGGTGCACAACCAGCTTCTTTACCAACTTGGGCTCCCTACTACAACAGTCCCTGTCTCAACCCATGGGAAGCATCAGGAGTGCCTGAAAGGAGAAATAACCCTGATTACAGCCAGTGACAAAGGTGGGGGGGTATTACCATTCCCAGACCCTGAAGCTTTACTATGTAACTAGGCCAAAGGAAATGCCAAATTAGCGTGGCTGTCCAGCAGCACTACACTGTGGAAGGTTTGTTCCACAGGTCCCCTGGGCATAAACTCCTAGCCAGCCTTCCCACACTACCAGGATGTCCCCTTTGAGATCTCTCCCATTTGGAATGGGCAGCACTCTGGTTGTTTACTACAACTGAGGCAACCCTGGGCTTAAGGCACCATCTAGTGCCAAAAAAGAGGCAATAACATCATTGGGGGAAAAAAAAGATAATCTACAATTAAATTACAAAGAATTTCTAGGAAAACTTATCCAATAAAACCCAAAACAATCCAGGCAGAGAAGACTGAAATAAATAATCCTTCAATGCAAAGATGTAAATGTACATCTACAAAAAACAACAGCAAATGGGGAACCATGACCTCCCCAAATGAACAAAACAATAAACCAGTAACTGACCCTAATGAAACTGCAATATGTATGCTCTCAGATCAAAAACTGAAAATAGCAGTTTTAAGAATACTCAGAAATCTCTAAGATAACACAGAAAAGCAATTGAGAAATTTATCAGAGAAATGTAACAAAAAGATTGAAATAATTAAAAAATCAAACAGAAATCATGGAACTGAGAAATACATTTGCTGAATTAAAAAATGCAACAGACTCTCAACAGCAGAACGGTGATATCAAGCAGAGGAAAGAATCAGTTAAGTTGAAGATAGGCTTTTTGAAAATGCACAGAAAAGAAAAAAAATGAAAAGAAACAAAGATCACCTAAAAGATATAAAAAAATTACCTTAAAAAACAAAATTTAAGAATTAATGGTGATCAAAACAGAGTTGAGTAAGAACAAGGGATAGAAGGTTTATTCAAAGGCATAATAACAAAACTTTTAACACTTGAGGAAAAATAAATAACCAGGTACAGAAAGGTCAGAAAACACCAGGCAGATTCAACTCAAATGAGACTACCCCTAGAATAAAATGTTCTACCCCTAATCAAATGTTCAAGAATAAAAAATAAGTAGAGAATCTTAAAAGCAGCAAGAGAAAAGAAGCAAATAACATATAAAGGAGCTCCAATTGATCAGCCAACAGACCTTTCAATGGAAATCCTACAGGCCAGGAGGGAGTAGAATGACATTTTCAAACTTCTGAAAGAAAAAAAAAGACTGTCATCCAAGAATACTATATCCAACAGAGCTATCCTTCTAATATGAAGCAGAGAAGTCTTTCCCAAACAACAAAAGCTGTGAGAATTTGTCACCAGACCCATCTGACAAAAAATGCTAAAGAGAGCTCTTCAAACTGAAAGAAAAAAATACTAACATGCAAAAACAAACAAACAAAAAAGTGTAAAGATATAAAACCCACTGGTAAAATTAAGTACATGACAAACCCAGAATACTCTAATACTGTAATTGTGTTGTGCAATCTACTCATAACTCCAGTAAGAAATCTATTAAAAACAATAATACCTACATCAACCTGCTAAAAGATAGACCACCAAACAATTGTTTTGCATTTATTTCTGGGTCCTCTATTCTTTACCATTGGTCTATGTGTCTGTTTTTATTTCATTACTGTGCTGTTTCAGTTAGTATAACTTTGTAGTATATTTTGAAGTCAGGTAGTGTGATCCCTCCACCTTTGCTCTTTTTGCTCAGATTGCTTTGGTTACCTGGAGTATTTTGTGATTCCAAACAAATTTTAGGATTACTTTTTCTGTTTCTGTAATGAATGTCATTGGCATTTTGATAGGGATTGAATTGAATCTGTACATTGTTTTGGGTAGCCTGGTCATTATAACAATATTAATTATTTCAATCCATGAACATGGAATGTCCTTCTATTTTGTTTTATTGTGTTCGATTTTTTTCATCAATATTTTATTGTTTCTCTTGTGGAAGTCTTTCACTACTGTGGTTAAATTTATTTCTCAGTATTTTTTTCTTTGCTATTATAAATTGGATTGCTTTCTTGATTTCTTTTTCAGCTAGCTCGTTGTTAATGTATAGAATCACTACTGATTTGCAGCAGAGAGGTGGGTCTCATTTTTCTAAAAATTTATTTAGCCAGTCTATATATTTTAATTGAAGAATGTGATCTATTTAGATTAAAGGTTATTATTGGTATGTGAGAACTTACTCTGTTTGTTATTTGTATTTTGATGCATTTGCATATTTTTTGTTTCTTTCTTCCTCTGTTATTGTTTATCTTTGCATTTTGGTGGTTTTCTGTAGTGATGCATTTTAACTACTTTTTCTTTCTTCTTTATGTCTCTGTTCTGCCAGTGAGTTTTACACATTCATGTGTTTTCATGATGGTAGATATCATTCTTTTGCTTCCAGATATAGGTCTCCCTAGTGTTTCTTGTAAGACCAGTCTAGTGGTAATGAATTCCATTTTTGTTTGTCTGGAAAAGACTTTATTTCTCCCTTCATTTTTGAAGGATAGTTTTTCTGGGTATGAATTCTTGGTTGTAAGTCTTTTTCTCTTTCAGCACTTTGACTATATCATGCCATTCTCTCTCTGCCTGTAAGGTTTCCGCTAAGAAATCTGTTAGTCTAGTGGGCATTTCCTTATATGTGACTTGATGCATTTCTCTTTCTGTTTTTAGAATTTTTCTTTGTCTTTAACTTTTGACAATTTTACTATAATGTGCCCCAGGGTGAAACTTTTTGAATTGAATACATTTAGAAACTTTTAAACTTCGTGAACCTGGATGCTCATGTATCTCCCAAGATTTGAGATTCTCTTCAGATATTGTTTTATTAAATTAAATAGGCTTTCTATGTCCTTTCTTATCTCTTCTCCTTCTTAAACTACCATAATGTGAATATCTGTTTGCTTTATGGTGTCCCATACGTCCTGTAAATTCTTTTTTCTCTCTGTCTTTTCTGCCTTGGTTATTTCAAAAGACCTGTCTTCACATTTAGAAATTCTTTTTTTCTGCTTGATTTCGTCTTAGCTCTTAATTTCATTGTTTATTTCCCTCATGAAATTCTTCAGCTCCAAGATTTCTGTTTGGTATTTTATATCTCTTTGTTGAATTTCTTATTCAAATCATTAATTTTCCTGATTTCTTTGAATTGTCTATCTGTATTTTCCTGTATCTCATTGATCCCTTAAGATTATTATTTTCAATTATTAATACTTCTCTGGCATTTTGTACATTTTCATTTCTTTAGGACTCTGTTCCTAGAGAATTATTATGCTTCTTTGAGGTGTCCTGTTTCCTTGCTTTTTCATGTTTATTGTGTCCCTATGTTGATATCTGCTCATCTAATGGAATAGTTGCCTCTTTCAGTTTTATAAAATAGCTTTCATAAAGACTTATTCCTGTAGCTAGATCCTAGGGTACTGGCTGGGGAAGGCACACTGATTTTGGTTCTGGAAAGACAGGGTAGTGCAATGTTCATGCAGTGTCTTCAGCTATAATTTATGTTAGTGATGCTTGCGAGTGCCTCAGTGACCTAGGCTATAGGAGTTTGTGGTGGCAGTGTTGTGGCTTAGCCAGAGGTGGGCTTACCAAATTGGCTTATAGGCAAGGGGCATGCATGTGCACATGGGGGCAGGACTGCTGGGTTGTTTCCCTGGCTAGGGGTGCAGTGCATGATGTGTTGGCTGACTTGAGAACTGGCTCACTGGGGGCGGGGCCACCAGGCTATATCTCCAGCTGCAGGGATGGGCATGTGGTGGCTCCATGATTTGGGGACATTTTCTCAAGGGGCGGGTCAATTTGGCTGTTTCTCCAGCCAGGGGCACAGTGGTCAACTGATTTTGACAAAGGTCCAAAGGCAAAGAAATGGAGGAAGGATAGTTTCCCAACAAATATGTTGAAACAATTGGACATCCACTTTTTTCAGAAATCCCTTTTTTTCTTACCACACCTCTCCCTCAAGCCTCTTTGCAGGTCCCACATGAATAATTTTTTGCTTATAAATAGCATGTCCCTAGAGAGGAGCAATGGTAGCAACCTGCCTCAGATGCAGGCAATAAGGGAGTACCTTGTCTGGAGAATTTAAAAAATAATAATGACATTAAGAGATAATCTGCTTTTTAAATCACTGTTACAGCAACTCTAAGCAATGCCACTGATGATACACACCTCTCTCAAGACTATCTTTTTATGGGAGTCTAACTTCTAATCACTTCTGTTGAGTTTAGTAATGTATGTGTGAGCTTTAAATTAGCACATTTCTATTACTTATCCTTGAATAGACATTTTATTGTACGTTGAAGTTAATTTGGAGAACTCTTGGTTATTATAGTCAGCCCCCAGCAGACACAAATTTAGCTACACACATTCCTCTTGAAAGTAAATTCATGGCCAGGCACAGTGGCTCACGCCTGTAATCCCAGCACTTTGGGAGGCCAAGGCAGGTGGATCACAAGGTCAGGAGTTTGAGACCAGCCTGGCCAAGATGGTGAAACCCCGTCTCTACTAAAAATAAAAAATTAGCTGGGTGCAGTGGTAGGTGCCTATAGTCCCAGCTACTCGGGAGGCTGAGGCAGGAGAATCGCTTGAATCTGGGAGGCGGAGGTTGCAGTGAGCCGAGATCATGCCACTGCACTCCAGCCTGGGCAACAGAGCAAGACTCCATCTCAAAAAAAAAAAAAAAAGAAAGAAAAAGAAAGCAAATTCATAAAGGTATGGACACTAGATTCAAATTAACCAAGAATAGCACAGTGATTGTAAAAATGAAGAAACAGAAATTGGGTTACTTCTATTCTGTCATTCTATACAACCACTTGGAGTTTCCATTTGCCTCTGAAATTTCTGGAATTTATTGTGAAATAGAATGTTTATGATTCATTGCCAAATTTATTCTCATGTTTAAAATCTTTTCTGTCTATGCATATACCTGCTGTTTCATGCGAAATAAACTTTTCAAAAACAAAATGGATAAATACTATTCCTTCATGAGTGAAGATGGATTGATGACTCTTTCTAGTACTGCTATTTTGATGAAGTCAATGACAAATTTGTAGAAGCTAAGGCTCTGAAACAGAAACTGTAATGTGATTATCTGTTACTGTAATAGACTAATAGGCAAGTATATGGGTTTTTTTGTTTAAATAATTTAAACATGCTAATCTATTAATAGTTCCTGTTTGTACTATAATATTTATTTTATTTTAATTTTTAATCAGCATAATTATACAAAATTCAGTAGAAGAAAAACTTTACTGTCTATTTTTCTTTTCTGGCCATTATTAATTTTATTTCTTGATTATTAATGAAAATTATTTTAGTGTATTGGGGAAAGAGGTGTTAAAAATTATCTGCTTTGGTATTAAATGGGCCAGCTATGCTATTTCTTATTAAACTCGTATTGTGATATAGACCTCAATCTTTTTTCTACTTTTTTTGTAGGGGAAGCACTGATTTTCAGATTGATCTGGGGCTATATGTGCACATCTGGCCCTGAGTGGTGAGCTTCCTCCACACTTTCCCTACTCACATCTCTACCAACGGTGGCCGGCTCATTTCATCTCCTCTCCACTAGGATGAATTCTCCTTTCTTTGCCCCTGCTGGGATGTGATATACACCTAAACCCATGGCTGCATCTGTCTATCTTGCCACCAGCACCAGACAAAGGTCCCTTTGCCTTCACAGCCCCATCATCCTACCTCTTAATTTTTTCAAGTCTACTCTTATAAACTGACAACTCATTGTAGATTGATTTGCATTTCTCTGATTAGTAACAGTTTTAAACATGTTTTACACTTGCTAGCCTCTTGGGATTCCTGTTGTGTAAATTGCCTGTTCATGTCCTTTGTCTGTTTTTCCTTTTTGCGATTGTCATTTTCTACTTGTTGACTCAAAGGTACTAGTGATTCCAGACACTGGTTCCTCATTTTAGAAATTGCAAATATCTTCTCTCCTGCTGTCATCTTCTTTGATCATGATGTCCTTCTTTAAACAGAAATTCTGTCCGCACACTTAGTCACCAATGAAACAATGTCTTTAGGCCCTGTCCTTGCTACTGAGACTGGACAGATTGAGTTATTTGACCCAGGCATACCTCTTCCTATACAGTATATTACAGTTACTTCTAGCGCTCATTCATTTGATCTCTTTTCTGTATTTTTTACTTTCCTTCCTCAATTCTTTATTCAATAAAATATTTTTGAGCACATATTATGTACAATCAGTATACTAGTCATTGGGATATAAGAGTATACAAATAGGCATAGTCACTATGTTGGAGGGATGGAAAAAGAGAGATCAAATAATAAATAAAGAGAAAAATACCTTTATGCTCCAAAACTTGTGAAGCAACCAAGATGTCCTTCAGTAGGTGAATGGACAAATAAACTCTGGTACATCGAGACAATGGAATATTATTCAGCACTAAAAAGTAATGGCTCATCAAGCTGTGAAGACATTGAGGAAACTTAAATGTATACTGCTAAGTGAATGAAGCCAATCTGAAAAGGCTGCATAACTGATGAATTCAACTTCATGACACTCAAAAAGGCAAAGCTATAGAGACAGTAAAAAGATAAGTGGTTGCCAAGGGTTGGAGGAAGAAGGGATGCACAGGTAGAGCACAGAGGGCTTTTAGGGCAGTGAAAACACTCTGTATGATACTAAAATGGTGGATACTTGTCATCATATATTTATCCAAACCCACAGAATGAACACCAAGAATGAACCCTAAGATAAGCTATAAACTTTGTGTGATGAGGGTATGCCAATGTAGGGTCATCAATGGTAACAAATGTGCCACTCTGGTGGAGGATGTTGATATGGAGGAGGCTGTGCATGTGTCAGGGAAGGGGCATATGGGAAATCTCTGTGTCTTCCTCTTAATTTTGCTGTGAACCCAAAACTGATCTAAAACATACAGTAAATTATATGTAACATATATATAATTGTATATGTATAAAATTCATCAGTTGATGATAAGTGTTATGAAAACAAATGATACGTGGAAGGCAATAACGAGTGATGGGAATGCTTTTTGAGCTGGTCCAGAAGGTCTCTCTAAAGAAGTGCATTTGAGCAGAGCTAAAGGAAGCCAGTGAGTGAGCTATGATGAGAATATCAAGGGAAGAGCCTTCAGGCAGAAGGAACAGCACGTTCCTTCAGGCAAAGACACAGAGGCAAGAGCAAGCCTTGTGCGTGCTGCAGGAACAGCAAGTAGATCTGTGCAGCTGGGGGCAAGCACATGAGAAAAAGAGTAGCAGAAAATAAACTGGAGGAGTAGGTGGGAGCCAGGTCACGCAGGAGTGAAAATGCAGGCATTAGTGAGGACTCTAGATTTCATTCTTCTCCTGATTGGCACAGACATTCTTTCTTAAGTTAACACCTTAAGCTCAATCTTTACGTTCTTTTTTAAAAAACTTTTATTTTAGGTTTAGGGCTACATGCGCAGGTTTGCTGCATAGGAAACTTGTGTCATGGGGGTTTGTTGTACAGATTATTTTATCACCCAGGTATTAAGCCTAGTACCCAATAGTTATCGTTTCTGTTCCTCTCCCTCCTCCTAAAATAGACCCCATGTCTACTGTTCCCTTCTTTGTGTTCATGAGTTCTCATCATTTAGCTCCCATTTATAAGTGAGAACATGTGGTATTTGATTTTCTGCTCCTGAATTAGTTTGCTAAGGATGATGGCCTCCAGATCCATCCATGTTCCTGCAAAATACATGATCTTGTTCTTTTTATGGCTGCATAGTTGTCCATGGTTTATATTACCACATTTTCTTTATCCATTCCATCACTGATAGGCATTTAGGTTGATACCCTGTCTTTGTTATTGCAAATGGTGTTGCAATGAACATTCATGTGCATGTATCTTATAGTAGAGTGATTTATATTCCTCTGGAAAAAAAAGCTCAATATCGCTGATCATTAGAGAAATGCAAATCAAAACTACAATGAGATACCATCTTACACCAGTCAGAATGGCTACTATTAAAAAGTGGAAAACAAACAAACAACAGACACTGGCAAGGTTGCAGAGAAAAGGGAACACTTACACACTGTTGGCAGAAGTGTAAATTAGTGCAACCATTATGGAAAGCAGTGTTACAATTCCTCAAAGAGCTAAAAGCAGAACTAACATTCAACCCAGCAATCTTTTCTTTCAGGATGATTGTGTTTCAGCTCTGATTCATTACATACCTATTTTATGGTTTAAAATGAGAGACAGTCTTAATTTATCATCCTTCCAGATCATCCCCTCCCCATCAACCATCAGTTAAGTGATGCTGGGAAGCTTAAAAAGATAAAAATATGTGCAAGTGATATATTAACCCCTGTATAAATATAGAGCATGATCATCATTGGAATTGCACACATTGACACCAAGAAGTCAGGAAGATTTTTATTTTTAATTAGCAGAGATAAATCACTTGTAGTCAACTGAGAGTTCAATAGCTCTTTTCAGTAAGAGTGGAGAAATTAATCCTTTGAAATCTGTGATCATTTTTTTATAAAAATAAAAACATAAAGATTTTCTTAGCCCTAGCACTGCCATTTCCTGAGTAATTTAGTGCAATATGCTATTGGTTCAAAAGCGTTTTCAATTAAGAAAGACAAAACTTCCTATCACAGATTAATCAAAATTCACTTTAAGTGACTTGAATTAGCAACAGGAAAAGAATCTTCATCAACTTGAAAATTAAACTAAGCAACATTTGATTTATTATTTGGAAGTGCAAGTCAAAGGAAAATTTAATCGAAATTTTTAAATAAACAGCATGTGGTTTAAATTTCCTATTGCAAAATTCAATAACAAGTATGGAATTAGAGTATATATCGGGGATCAGTGTTCAGAAAACATTTCCAAAAACATCCTGCAGTCCCCCCACCTCATGTGAGGCAGACAGGCAGACAAGTCATGACTTGGGCCAAAGGGAGACATGATTTGCTATTTCCCCCATGAAGGCTATCTTTCAGTAGCTTGCACCCAACTCTGTAGGTGGAGCATCTTTTCATTTAGTTCATCTAGTTCTCTCCTACTGGTCTTCCAATCTCAGCTCACTGTCATCTCCTCAGAAAGACTCCTTCTGACCTCTCAGACCACAGTGCCAGAGTCCCTCTGTTTGTGGGGCTTGATGCAAGTGGCATTTGCAAGGCAGAGTTCATGTCATCTGCTCACACTGATCTCTAGTTCATGGCGCCAAGTAGATGCTCAATGAATACTTGTCAAATGAATGAAGGATGTGAGGAATTTGTGAAATCACCATGAGGGCAATTGCTGTTGAAGTACTTGAACTAGCAGATGGATGCAAAGATCCAAAAATGTACCATCTGGGAATTCTAGCTTTATTGTGATTAAAGATGAGATCTTCATTTTTTTTTCCTGGTGACCACATGCTTTTGATTTTCCTCAAGTTTTTGGAGTCAGGGTTTGATGCTATCTGTGACAGGTAAAAGCTGCCTTGGGATGGCTCCTCCCTTTCTGATAAAAATCCCCAGAAGCCAAAGAGAGGGGGATCCCGATGACATGGCATGTGGACATCAACCAGGCCAAGCTTTGAGGTCAACTATTGGGTGGCCCTGAGGGCCTGGTTCCCATTTACTTCTACATGTGTCAGATCTTTCACTTCCTGATTTTGCCATTTCTAATCAAGGGAATCTAAACATAAAGCAAAGAGATGAGGGAGACAGGATAGGAGGGAAATGAGGGGAAAAAGAAAATATTTCAAAAGTAGTAGTGTAATGGAATGTAGTTCTTCTCTAAAACATTTTCTTTAGACTATCTGATATAGAGCCAACTTCTCACCTGTTTTCTTTGTATATTTACCTCTGCCCAAAGAAATTCAACTAAGAACTATTGCTCTCTCAAATGCTTCCAAATGTTATTGTGATAAATTATTGTAAATTCCCCAATCATTTAAAAAAGCTTTATGTGTAAGATAATAAAGAGAACTCTAAAGCCAACCAGACAGAATAAAATTTCACATCACAGCCAGGGTCCAAGCAGAGACTGTTGGGGCTGGAAGTTTTCTATCTGCTCCCAGTATTTTCCCAACTGTGGTCCATAGAACATCAGTGTCAATATCAATGAGGAGCTTTTAAAATGAGAATTTCTGGAAATTGCCATTGGGGATTACACATTGCCCAGATAATTCTTAGAAACTGGTTTGGGCTAGGTGCGGTGGCTCACGCCTGTAATCCCAGCACTTGGGGAGGCTGAGACAGGTGGATCATGAGGTCAGGAGTTCAAGACCAGCCTGGCCAAGATGGTGAAAGCCCATCACTACTAAAAATACAAAAATTAGCCAGGTATGGTGGCACGCACCTGTAATCCCAGCTACTCGGGAGGCTGAGGCAGAGAATTGCTTACATCTGGGAGGCGGAGTCTGCAGTGAGCCGAGATTGCACCACTGCACGCCAGACTGGGCAACAAAGCAAGACTCTGTCTCAGAAAGAAAGACAGAGACTCTCTGGTTTGAGAACCACTGGTCTCACCTGGCCCTTGTGTCTTACAGATGGGGAAGATTAGGCACATCCCAGGATGACCCAACTGGTGAGAAGCAGGGAACAGCCTGACTCTGACTGGGACCTTTCTCTGTGATCACCATCAGACCCAGAGCTTTCAGTGAGGTCTGCTAGTGATAAAAATAAAGACACACTTCCTACAGACCTGCAGTAGAGCTGCTTGCTGCCCACACCATTCTGCAATCCGTGGGATTAAATGTCTTGATTGTCGCAACTGGCTACAATACCAAAGGCTGGGGTTGCAGCAGGTCTCCAGCTGGAGGTGATTGGTGGTCTTTGAAAACGTGCTCCAGCAAGTGTTCCTGCTCAACCTTTTATGGCCCAGGACTCCCCAGGTGGGGGTGCAGTGGGGGACACAGTGGCAGAGGGGCAACTCACTTCAATGGAGCTTGAAGCACTAGGAGTGCGAGAAGACTGTGGACACAGTAGCCTTTGGGTAGCAATTTCCCTCCACCTCACCATATGAACTGAGAATATTTTTTCAGATTTACTGCAAAATTTCACAGCCAGCCTGGAATGTCACTAGTGTTTTTGAAGTTGAGGCCCTGCTATGTCTTCGGAACATGCAATCCTCACAGAGGTCAAGGAAAACCAACCAGGAATGAAAAGCCGCATGATCGATACAGGCAGTAGAAATCCCATTGCCCTTTGGAAAGCAATTTATTTTTCTCTCCAGAACGAGAGCTATGTTCACTGAACATGAAGTCCTAAGTAGGAAGTAACACTTTTTCACTGTGCGGCTCAAGGAGAAGGAAATAGTTATTACTCAGAATAACTTTCCCATCTTAAACAAGAGCTTAACTGTAAAGAATGAACTTGAGAAGTCTCTCCTCTGGGAGCTGAGCTATTCATAACTCTTGGAAGCACAGTACGCACCCTGCAAAGGTCGCTGTGATTCCCCTCCTCTTCATCACCAGTGGAGTTGGTACAGCAAACCAGTCCCTGGGTGGGGGCTGATTTATTTCAGTTGAGATGAGGTTACAAGTGGACTAAAGTCCTTCTGGAAACCAGTGAGTAAGCCCATATGGGCGAATGTGGGCAGGGGCTACTCTGTCAAGGGCAAAGTCTGAACAGCTCAATGCCACATCCAGGCCAAGCATTGCTCACCTTTCTTTCTGAGAATGGAGGATCCCTGGGTCAGATGCAGCCCTTGCCCCTCTCGGCTAGGTGACTGGATCTGGAGGCTGGTGGGCGGGGGGCACTTGAGCCAAGGTTGTGGGATTGGTATTCTCACCTTGGCCAATGCACGCCTCTCCCTGGCATCTTCTCTCCACTACCTCCCAAAGCAAAACACTCCGGGCACCCGCATTGTGTCCCTTTGCCTACATTTCCAGTTCCAGGACCTCAATTTTTAAAAATTTTATTTTCTTGTTAAAAACACTTATTAAGATCCCAGAGTGACTTTTAAAAAAGACATAGGTTGACAACATCTTGGTAGACTTCACTGATACCGTGACACCTGTTTAAACAAGAGTGCCTCCCAACTTGCTCCAAAACATGCTTTCTGAACCAGGGTCACAGGAGGAAAAAACCCCAAAACACTCCCTTTTAATAGTGCTTACCAGTTCTAACCCCGTCCCAACACCATAATGACCCATGAGGCCTGACATGGACTAGGGAGACATTATGATGAGGAGAGATGGGAGGTGTCATTGAGTCACGCGGCCTTCCCTGTTTGGGGGAGGATTATTCTTCGACCTACTCTCCTACCTTATTCTTGTGAGGAGTTTCCCTCACGAGGCCCTCCAGCCACAGGCTGTGGTGGAATTTGAACCTTATCAGACATGGTATGAGTGTTTTCATGGGACCCCAAGAAGTCATGTTAAAAGTGAAGGGATCAGATGATTAATGCAATTAAGGCAAGATGTTCTAGGACAAAGGGCAATGCGTGGAGTAGCTCTGTATAAGAAAATGCAGTGGCCTGGAAAAACAATACAGAGGAAATAGTCACTCGAAGGGCTTCACCGTCACTGAAGCACAGAGCTCAGAAAATCCCACCTCTTCTGAAGAGTGTGGGCGACAGTTGGTTGTTCTTCCTGGCAGCTTGCTGGTAACAGTTATAACCCTCCCAAGAAGGGCTTTGGGTGCCCTGAAGCTTCAAAAGGCTACAGTGATGACAGGCTGAGGTGGGTGTGCCTGCTTGGGCCTACGAATACCCCACCATGGTCTGACTTAGGCTTACCTGGGCTCCTGTGATCAGCACAGTGACTGCCTGGGGTCAGAGGGAGTTTCTGTCTCTCCATTCTTCTCAACCAATTCAACAACTGTGTATCAGGTTCTATTCATGAGGTTCTCTACAGTTTGCTGGGGAAGTCGTCTCTTCCCCAGGCCAAATTTTCTCCAAAGTATCCTACACAACCTGGCTTCAATATCTGTCCAGACCTGTTGACACATTCTGGTTTGTTAAAATCCCAGGACAAGAAAGTGCAAACGTCCATCACTGTAGTGTTAACTCCAGCTAGATGAGGACATGCTCTGGCGGGATGTGACCATTGCTTAGAAGCTTAGATTCCCTGCTTCTGCAGTCCCCTGTCACCACAGCTCATGCTGGAGCCCATCCTGGTTCCAGAATTCTGCCTGTAGTTTTCAAAAGGGGAATAAGCTAGATCCCAATAAGCGTATGAGCCTATCCTTTTTGGGTGCAAGGCCCTGTGCAAATCAACCCAAGGACCTAACCTCTTCTGTCCTATCCCAACATCTTTATCCCTGGGAGATCAGGTTAAGATAGTGTATTAGTCAGGATTCTTCAGAGGGACAGAGACAATAGGATACATATATACGAAAGGTAATTTATTGGGGAGAATTGGTTCACATGATCACAAAAAGGAAGTCCTACCATCAGGTAGGCCGTCTGCAAGCAGAAGAGGAAGAGAGGCCAGCAGCATGCTGCAGTCCAGTCCAAAAGCCTCAACACCAGAGAAGCTGACAGTGTAGCCTCCAGTCCAAGGCTAAAGACCCAAGGTCCCCCAGGAGGCTACTGGTGCAAGTCCCACAGTCCAAAGGCCAAAGAACCTGGAGTTCAGATGCCCAAGGAGGGCAGGAGAAAATATACCTACTGCTCTGGAAAAGAGAGAGAGCATTAAAAAGAAAGCCAAGCAAGCTGAATTTCCCTTTCTCCTGGTTGCTTTGTTCTAGCTGTGTTGCCAGCAGATTGCATGGTGCCCGTCCACACTGAGGGCAGGTCTTCCTCTCTCGGTCACTGACTCACGCATCAATCTCCTCTGGAAACACCCTCACAGACACACCCAGAAACAATGCTTCACCAGCCATCCAGGCATCCCTCAGTTCAGTCGACACCTAAAATTAACCACAATCAATTGACATCCAGAGTTTAGGCAGAATAGAAAATGACTGCTTCTTCATCTTTAGGCGGTGCATGAATGGCCTTGAATGCAAGCCTCAAATGTAACAAGAAAAAATGTTCTTGCTCTTTCTATTGCATAACAGTACACATATATAAGGGCTTTTGTATTTTTCTGTTGAGTTTAGTATCATTTAAATGCTCTACAGTACAGTTACACATCAGTGGCAGAATCAGGACTCGAATCCGGATCTTTTCCTTCCAAGGCCCTTGCTGACAGAAAGACTGAGTTTTTAAAATTAAGTAGGTCCGAATAGCTGGGCCAAATCTCACACTTTGCAAAAGAGGACAAGCATTTGTGTAGAGGAGCAGTTTGGGTGCCTACCCTGGGAGAGTGCAGTAGGGTGAGAAGATAAATAGAAATTTTTCACTGTAAATTTCTATTGTTCTTCAGGCCCAAGGATCTGGGAATTTCTAGGACAATGCAGTTTTGAACATCAAAAATCTGCCTCATTCCTCCAGGGCTCAAGTCTGAAATATATTCAAGACCTCACCAATAATTGCTAATCAAGGAAACCATATCCGCAAAGAGAAGCAGTTTATCTGACAAATATTCTTTTTTTTTTTTTTACACAGAAATGGAAAATAGATTGAATCCTGAATCTCTTGAATCCTAAATAAGCCTTATTTCAAGGAATACTCTACTATTTATGATAATCCAATGACAAACACAATGCTGCTTAAATGAAACGCATTTACCCTGGGGCCACTCGGTGAAATTGTCTTATGAGGCCGCTTTAGTGGTTTAGGGAGTGCCCTTCAATAATGCATTATTTAAGCTAAATGGATTTTAAAGGCCCTGTTAAACTCTTGACAATTTTTTTTAATTGAAGGTAGTGATGGTGAGATGGATATTTGAAGTGACCTAGAAATTATGAGGCAGGAAAAATAATGACAGAACACATTGATATGCTCTCTTATTTCTGGAGCTGGTATAACCTAAGCATAAATGGGACCATTGAGAGGGGACTAATTATTTTTCCCCTTGGAGAAAAAAACACTAGCTACAATGCAAACAGCGACACCTGAATCAAGACATTCCATTTTTGTTTAGTTCTAGCATCTCACAGTCAAGTTAAAAAAAAATAAACTGAACTACTACCTGAGATTAGAAGGCTCAAAATAGTAAGGGGAGAACAGGGTCCAAAACACACTGCTTTCATCATTTTTAATGTGAATTTCCCTCAGTTTTATTTCACGTTTTCTCATCTTATTAATACAATAGCATGGGTATAATTTGGCCTCTAGTTGATGGGTCAGAGTTCTTATCCAAAGAAGTGTACTTGTTAGCGGTGGAATGTATCTGAGTCACACGACACCAGAGTATGTTACCAGCGGCGAATCCATACAGATCTGCAGCAACCTCAATTCTTGCCTCCCCAGGAGAAAGAATTCAGCCAGGGGCATAAGGCAGAAGGAGAGACCAAGGCAAGTTTTAGACCAAGAGTGAACATTTATTAAAAAGTTTTAGAGCAGAAGTGAAAGGAAGTAAAGTCCACTTGCAAGAGGGCCAACCAGATGACTTGAGAGATCAAGTGAGTGGTTTGACCTTTTGACTTGAGGTTTCATATGTTGGCCTACTTCCGGGGTCTTGTGTTACTTCCCCCGCTTCCTTCCTTCGGGTGGGCTCTCCGCATGTGCAGTGGCCTGCTAGCCCTCGGGAGGGAAGCATGCGCAGTGTGTTTACTGGAGTTGTGCGCATGCTCCCTTGAGGCATTCTTACCTTACCAGTCTAGCATTCCTACAGGAAGGTCATATGCTAGTTAAACTCCACCATTTTGTCCCTTAGTGCACATGCTTGAGCCCACTTGCCCAACTCCGGAGATCTTACAGGGAAGCTGCTGATCACCAGTTTCAGGTGTTTTCTATCTACTGGGAGACCGCCTTTCCCTGCTACCAGCTGCAACCAATTATTATTTTAGAGAGACAGTTAACAACCGCCTGACCATCACCAAATGGCCACTTGACATTCCTGGTGTGCCTGTGTTGGGAGGAGCCCTCTCCTGCCTGAGAGCTGCTGTGCTCTGAGAGCTGCTTGCATTTTCCATTTTCCCAGTTTGAGCTAATCATAGGTCTAGACCTCATTCTCTCTTCTTACTCAGTGCAGCGCATTTGCTCCTAAATGCAAATGCTGAGCTCAAAAAGTGCCCAGTAGAAGAGTTCCCACATAGGGAACGAGCATTCATTACTGAACTTCTGCCTTGTTTTATTCTTACTTATTTAGACTGTCCTTAAACACAAATTACTGGCAAGCAACAAATAGCGATTGTGTTGCACACCATATGCTTTTCACATGTCAATAAAACCAGCCACTTACTCAAGAGTCTCATTTCGATGTCACCTGTCAGTCCCAGGTGTAGATAGCTATAGGTACAAGTGTGGACCTTTATCATTGTCTCCCCTTTCCCCATGCAGCCCTTCCTCCAGTTTCTCTAACAGCAACCTGTGTACTTCTCCTTCATAGACTCTTCCAGCTGTGACTGTGTGTAATAATTTGTTTAAAAGCCACCTCCTCAGCTAAACCTAGGCCCGAGGAGGGCTGGAATGACATTTACCACTGTATCCGCAGGTTGAGCACACTATGCAGGACCTATAATCAGTAGTTAATTCATATTTATTGAATGAATATAGAATGATGGGAGCCCCCAAAGCAGGCTATATCATTCAGGTCAGGACCTGACCAACTGTGCTGCCATTGCTCTGTCTAACTGCTGTTTCTGGGCTGTGTTTCACATGTCACTCCAGTTGCATTGCTTGGGCTCCAGGATGACATACTTCTTTGATTCTTATCACATACTCCTTTGCTTTCCCAGGCTCCTGAGCATTCTAGGGACTCTACAGGACGGTGGTTGTCATGAATTAAACAGTGTTTCTCACTATCCCACTACACACCTGGCTGCTAAAACCCACTTATGAACCGAGCTCAAATTTCCATCCTCAAGGCTCCTGGGCCCCAGGCAAATCACAGGGTGTGCTTAGACCCCTGCTTTCACCATTTCAAATGGAATTTACCTCACCTTTATTTCATATTTCCCCATCTTATTAATAAAATAGCGTGGGTATAATTAAGCCTTTCATTGATGGGTCACAGTTCCTATCCAGAGAAGTGCACTGAATTGCCAGATACAATGATGGCTTCTTCAGGGTTAAATGGGGAGAGAGTCATCATTCCCTGGGGTGGCGGGGGCAGGGACGAAAATGGGGAGGATTGATTCCAGGAGCCCCCTCGGATACCAAAATCCACAGATGCTCAAGCCCTTGATATAAAATGCCATAGTATTTGCACATAACCTATGTATATCCTTCCATATACTTTAAATCACCTGTAGATTATTGTAGTACTAATGCAATGTAAATGCTATGTAAATTGTTGCTATATTGTGTCATTTTTATCTGTATTATTTTTTATAGTTACATTGGTATTTCTTAAAGTTTTTTCAACATTTTTGAGCCATGGTTGATTCAATCTATGGATGCAAAATCCATGGGTATGTAGGGCTGACTGTATCTCCAAAGCAAGCCTCTCAGACTCCAGTGGCATCAGCCTCGCCTGGAGGGTTTGTTACAACACGAATTGTGAGGCTTTACCCCAGAGTTTCTGGTTCAGCAGGACTGGGGTGAGGCTGGTGGATTTGCATTTCTGTCCCGTTTCCAGGCAATGCAAAGCTGATGCTGCAGTCCAGGAACCCCACTTTGAGAACCCCTGCTCTCACCTGACCCCCAAAGCCTTGTGTTGAAGTCCAAGCCCTGTCTCCACCAAGTTCACTCTACTACATTTATAAATCATTTCTCCTGTGTTGGAGCATTTGAATGCCTTACCCTCTACTCTGCATTTCCCGGCTATCAGCTAAGTGGCTTCAAAGCTGAAGTGACCCTTTCAGGCCCTGCAGGATCTGATTCATCAGCTTGAATGCATCCTTTATTTTATGCATTTACCAGTCCAAGGCTGGCAGGGCACTGAAAGCCCCAGCTCACCCGTAAGTGTAGCCTGTGGCCTCGGAGATTGTGTGCTGCTTCCTAAGAAGCCTTGTAGCCGTGGAGTCAGCATCGTCAGCATTTGGTGCAGGATTCAGGCAGCCTAATTTCTAGAGAAATCCCTCCCTCTCATTTAAGGAGCCCATCGCTGTAAAATGCAAACTTCCCCAGGAGCCTGAATGTTAGCTGGGACCTGAGAAAAAGTCCAAGAATATGGCCCCGACCCCTCTGGGACTGTGAAGAAGACCATTTGTAATACAGCTGATCCAGGAGGCGAGGCACCTGGGTGCTCACATAAAACCCTTTGCTCTGTTTCGTAGGAAGCCTCCAAGACCACATCCCCCGACATCCTAAGTGATGTGAGTCTGGCTGAGCAGCACCCACCGGAGGTAAGCAAGATTGGACCAGCATCAGCCATGCCCTGCAGAAGGGGTGAGGGCATGAGGGCAAGGGGAGGGCAGCCTAGAGCAAATAATTCCTTCCAGAAGAAATGATGGTGTGCAGCAGTCCCCCTGCCCCTGCCCCTGCCCCTCACTGCTGTATGTGAGGAGTGGGCTGCTACTCTTTGCACTGGGCTAAGCAGCCGGGCTGCAGGGCTGGCTTTGGATGCATCGGCCGGTGGTAGGGTGCAGAGAGATGGTCTGTGCGCTGGTGCCCACCAGCCTGAAGGACCAGAGCGGAGGACCCGTCTCACCTACCACAGGGTGTGGCCCCAGAGGCTGCCTGCAGGGGTGGGGCAACCCACAGAGGGTGGATCCCAAGGCCAGGGTCTAAAGGCGGCTTCAGAAGCGGCCCCAGAAGGAGGGGGCATGTTGCTCAAGTCTTGTGAAGGGCATCGGGAGAGACAGTAGAGACAGGGTTTTGCCATGTTGGCCAGGCTGGTCTCGAACTCCTGGCCTCAAGTGATCCGCCCTGCGGTCCTCCTAAGTGCTGGGATTACAGGCATGAGCTACCGTGCCTGGCCAATTTTTCAAATGGAAACAGTTTTGTTTTTCTGAAAATAAACGTAATATATCATTACAAAAAAAAAGTCCATATGGAAAAATAGACATTAAAAAATGAAAATGACCTGTAATCTCACTCACCAGAGACACTTACGGTTAATGTTTGTTTACATATGTTCAGATGTTTTCCTCTCTGGACCTGCACACATACACAGATTTTTCTTTCATGCCGTCTTTATGTTTGTCCTTTTTCAAAAATGGAATCATGTTGTAGGTGTTGATCCTTAAGCCTACATTTACTTAACCATACGTCATACTTCACAATATGTATCGTAGACTTCTTTCCCAGTCAGTAAACACATGTCAGTGGTCACTGGTTCTCAGAGGCCATTCTGCCCCCTATCAAGGGTGGACTGGAAATTTGTGGGGGCTTTTCTGGTTGAGGGGTTCCTGGCATTTAGTGGGTGAGGTCCCAGGGAAGTCAGTCCCTCCATTGACGATTATCCCACATAATTTTGAAATATCACACCAGACATTCATGTAGTTGAAAATTCCTGCTTAAAATAATCTGAGCCAAGGCATAAACTTCATTTTAATTTAGACACGACTGATTTTTGCATGTTTTTAACATACACGATGTTTCTCAGGTATGTTGAGGGGTATTAAGGGAGGATTGTACCTTGCTTTGTTGGAAAATCCCATCCGCAATTGCCACTCAGCGGGATCCTGAGATCTGAGCTCCCAACACACACGTTTGAAGGGTCAACTTTCCTGGCTGGGACCTTCATGGTGGTTTTACACAGGGCAAACTTCACACACTCGGCATCTCCTCGTGTATGCATGCCTGTGCATTCCCATGTTGAAACGTTTCATTATAGATTCCTCTTTTTTTATTTTTCCTTTATATTACAGCGAAGGCAATGTATTGATTTTTTAAAACTTATGTGTGTTTTAAAACACACATAAAGGGCCGTTATATTGATTTTTTTAAAAATCATATATATAGGTTATATTATCTATGAATTTCATTTCAGGATAGTAAAAGGAGCATTACAGGCACTTATCATAAAAAGGAGGCATTGCTCAGCTTGGGTGTGCTTAAGCTGAGAACCACTGATCCGTATCATCACATTTAACTCAGCCACACTCCCATGCTCACGGGCATCATGGTTTATTTGGCAAATCTATCACTGATAAATACTGAGGTGTGTGGGTTTATATAAGCAATACTCTGATGAACAAACATATTTATAAATATACTCTCTAGGCACTCACTGAATTATTTCCTTAGGAAAAAACTTCATAGGAGTAGAATTGCTGAGTCAAAGAGTATGCACATTTTCCATTTTGGTGTACTTTTTCCAAATTATCTCTTCATGAACGTATGAGTCACACCCATGTGAGACTCGGCGAGGGGAAGATGATGTCAGGCAGCAGGCACTGCAGGTGCTGGTTCCTGGGGTGGGGGACAGCGGAGGTCCCTTGCATGGGGCCGGAGGTTGGGGGCAGTAGTTCTCTGCTTCAACAGAACAATGCCTCATTGTAATTAATGTCCTTCCTGACCCAGTGGCCCCTGTGGAGTTAGTGAGGATCCTTTCATACGTTTCTTTCCAGCATAAACTATAAACAGGCATGAGTGGATTCTGTTAATTGCAACAAATACAGTCATGTGTCACTGAGTGACGGGGATGCATTCTGAGAAATGCACTGTTGGGTGATTTTGTTGGTGGAATGTACCATGGAATGTACTTACCTACACACCTAGGCTGTATGGTAGATCCTATTGCTCCTAGGCTACAAACCTCTACAGCAGGCTACTGTGCTGAATACTGTAGGCAACTGTGACACAATGGGATGTATTTGTGCACCTAAACATACTGAGACATAGAAAAGGTACAGAAAAAAATATGGTATAAACGGTAAAAAGTGGTCCACCTGTATAGGGCCCTTACAATGAATGGAGCTTGCAGGATGGAAGTTGCTCTAGGTGAGTCAGTGAGTAGGGAGTGAATGTGAACACTTGGTACATTCGTGTGCACTACTGCAGACGTTATACACATTGCACACTGAGGCTACACTTGATTTCTTTTTAAAAATTGTTCTGTTTTCAATGAGTTCACCTTAGCTTACCAGAACTTTTTTACTTTATAAACTTTTTACCTTTTTAAAACTTTCTGACGGTTGTAATAATACTTAGCTTAAAACACAAACACAGCTAGGTACAGTGTCTCACGCCTGTAATCTCAACACTTTGGGAGGCTGAGGTGGGAGGACTGCTTGAGCCCAGGAGTTCTAGACCAGCCTGAGCAACATACCAAGTCCCTGTCTCTACAAAAAAATTAAAAAGTTTAGGCCAGAAATGGTGGCTCATGCCTGTAATCTCAGCACTTTGGGAGGCTGAGGCAGGTGGATCACCTGAAGTCAGGAGTTTCAGACCAGCCTGACCAACACGGTTAAACCCTATCTGTACTAAAAATAGCAAACAATTAGCTGGGCATGATAACACCCACCTGTAATCCCAGCTACTCAGGAGGCTGAGGCAGGAGAATCACTTGAACCCAGGAGGCGGAGGTTGCAGTGACCTGAGATTGCACCATTGCACTCCAGCCTGGGTGACAGATCAAGACTCTGTCTTAAAATAAATAAATAAGTTTAGCCAGGTGTGGTGGCATGCACTTATGGCCCTAGATACTCAGGAGGCTGAGGCAGGAGGATTGCTTCAGCCCAGGAGTTTGAGGCTGCAGTGAGCTATGTTGCAACTACTGTGCTTTAGTCTGGAAGACAGAATAAGACCCTGTCTAAAAAAGAAAAAATCAAAAGAAAAACACACAAACACATTGCATAGCTACCCAAAAATGTTTTCTTTCTTTATATCCTTATTCTATATGATTTCTTCTATTTAAATTTTTTTTTGTTTTTTTTTTTTACTTAAAATTTATTTTTGGTTAAAAAGTAAAACACACACACATTAGCCTAGGCCCACACAAGGTCAGAATCATCCACATCACTGTCTTCCACCTCTCCTCCACTGGAAGGTTTTCAGGGGCAGTAACATACACAGAGCTGTCATCTCCTATGATAACAATGTCTTCTTCTGGAATCCCTCCTGAAGGACCTGCCTGAGGCTGTTTTACAATTAACTTTTTATAGATGGAAAGAATACACTCCAAAATAATGACTAAAAAGTATAGACTAGTAAATACACAAACCAGTGACAGTAATTTATTGTCATAATCAAGCATTATGTGCTGTACATAATTGCATGTCCTCTACTTGTATGTGACTGTCAGCACAGTAGTTTGTTCACACCAGCATCGCCACACACACATGAGTAATGCATTGTACTATGACATGAGGATGGCTACGACATCACTAGGTGATAGGAGGTTTTCAGCTCCATTATAATCTTGTGGACCCACCATTGTTTATGCAATCCATCATTGCCCAAAACACTGTTATGCAGTGCATGACTGTATTCCCGACTGATGCAGAAACTTAGCTCGGTTTCAAGTGACTTCAGTCTATCTTAGTGCTGTTTCTCACTTGGACTTTGTTATGTGTTGGACTGAGTCCCCCCCTCAATTTCTGTATTGAAGCCTTCACCCCTGGTACCTCAGAATGTGACCTTATTTGGAGAGAGGGTTGTTGCAGATGTAAACTAGTGAAGGCGGGGTCGTACTGGGATAGGGTAGGCCTGTCATCCAATATGACTGGTGTCCTTATAAAAAAGGGCCATTTGCACGCAGACATGCACACAAGGAGAAGGCCATGTGAAGATGAAGATAGAGATCAGGAGGATGCTTCTGTTAGCCAAGGAACGTCAAAGCTTGCCAGCAATCTACCAGAAGGTACCAGAGCAGCGTGGAACAGATGCTCCCTCCCAGCCCTCAGAAGGAACCAACTCTGCCAACACCTTGACTTTGGACCTTAAGACAATAAGTTTCTGTTGTTTAAGCCCCCAGCTTGCAGTGTTGTTTCTTTTTTTTCTGAGATGGAGTTTCGCTCTTGTTGCCCAGGCTGGAGTGCAATGGAGCCATCTCAGCTCACTGCAACCTCTGCCTCCCGGGTTCAAGTGATTCTCCTGCCTCAGTCTCCCGAGTAGCTGGGACTGCAGACACATGCCACCACACCAGGCTAAGTTTTGTGTTTTTAGTAGAGATGGGGTTTCACCATGTTGGCCAGGCTGGTCTCAAACCATGTTGGCCAGGCTGGTCTCGAACTCCTGACCTCAGGCGATCCACCCACCTCGGCCTCCGAAATTGTTGGGATTACCAGTGTGAGCCACTGCCCCTGGCCTGTATTACTTTCTTATTGCAGCGCTAACAACTAGTACAGACTTCTAAGCTTCAATTCCTGAACGTATCAAGACCTTATAGCAGAAGTGCCATCACTGCCCAGTAGAATTGTTGAATGTTAAAGCTTGAGGCAATCTCAGGTGTGATCTTGTCCACCCTCAAACTGTGACATACAAAGAATTAAAATCCAAACAGGGCAGTGACTGTCCAAAATCAAACAGCTGGTTGGCAGCAGGGCCAGGTCTAAAACCCTGATCTTTTAGGTCCTTCCCAACTTCCCTTCTGCTGTGATGAGAACTAAAAGGGCAGCAAAGCTCCATAGGTAGGTTTGGGCACAAAATGCCCTGCGAGGCTTATAACTACTATGTCATTATATCCCATCAAAATCACCTGGGGAGTCTTTAAAAGACGAGTGTGGGCCTCTTCCCAGGACTCACTGAATCACATTTCTCAGAGTGTGATCTGAAAATCTGCATATTTTAAATTTTCAACTGGTTTGAAAATTCTTGCACACCACCCTCCTCTATGGCTGCAAGTGAGGGGGTGGGCCTGGCTGGGGGGCAAACAGCCTGGGTTGGGGGCTGCCAGCTGTGTGACCTTGGGCACCCTAGTGAAGTTCTCTAAGTCTCAGCTTCCTCATATATAAAAGGAAAGAACAGTGATGCCATTTATTGCCTCATTAGGCTGTATAGAATCAAAAAAGAAAATTCAGGTATGGCACATAGCAGGGTGCCTGGCATGTAGTAAACACCCATTAGAATTCAGCTATTATTATATTGTTATTCATAAAGAAGTGGGCATGACATTTACGACGCCTAATCTTCAGGCCCCGCCACTCCCCAATGTCAGGGGCTGTGCTTTGCCTGTGTTTTCCTCCTCTAACGAGGTCATAGACTCACACTAGTCTCTTTGCCTGGATATCTTTCTCCATCTCCCCAAATCCTACTCACCCTTCCAGGACAAGTGTCACCTCCTCTTGGCACCTTCCTTAGTCCCCAAAGTCACGTGCTGGCTTCCTCCCTGTGTCCCCAGCCCCTTGTCCAAACCTCCTCTTGGCCTCGTTCCCAGTCCGACGGATGGCAGGGTGGTGGGTCGGTGCCTCAGCCCTCACTAGCCTGTCGTCCTGTACTGAGCGCTGTGGCTCAGAGGAGGTGCTCAGCAACATTAACTAAATCGGATTAAATATGCATGCTCATTCCATTCCAAACAATGCCCTGCTGGACTTCTCTGCTGGCGGCGAGTCAGCTTTCCAAGTGACTCTGTTTCACCGACACCACCTTTTATAGGAGCACGAAGGAAGAACAGGCAAAGTGCTCAGGTCAAAGGTGGCACTTACCCTCAAATGTAATTCCTAGGGACTGTCACAGGGATTCTGGGTCATGGGTTTCTGAAAGATGCTTCTTTCAAGGTTGCAATGGGCGGCTCGTGGTGATTTCCATGGAATCTGTACGGCACATGCTGACTCTAATACAGAGTGATGTGCGTCGATTCCCCAAAGAAAAGAGCGGTAGTTAAGGAATAAAAACATCACTGTGGGCAGAGGCGATATTAATCATGGCCACTGCTCTGCAAGAACGCTGCTTCATAGGACACTATCTGTGCCTACATTTCTTATCATGGAAGTTTCAGGGTATTAGGTCAGGTGAGATGAAAGAGGGAGACAGAGAGAGAGAAATTGATTAATGGTGTACTGCTGAGTTATTTTTCTCTTAAATATCTTCTCCTTTTCATCTGTTATAACATCCTGACCTGAAGGAAATTTCTTACATCCTCTCCTCTTAATGAGATGTGGCTGCACAGGCTTGAGATAGATGCTGTCAATCAGGTGGACCATTGTGAACAAAAATACAGGCAGCTCCCAGGGTTGAGGTGATGGGCAAGAAGGATGACACTGGATGATTAAAATCCACCAAAAATCTCCAGCCTCCTATTTACCCTAACTTTTGACTGCTCTCCCGCCTTCCCGGGTTTACCAGAGTGCTGATGATTTGGCAAATGCTTAGGCACTCCGTGACCTGGAGTAACCTAGTAATCCCTGGAGAGAAAGGGGGTTTTCATTTCCTTCTAGAGGGCCTCTTCCTCTTGAAACTCACTGTCTAAACTTTGCCTCCTCCTGTCTTTCTTTTCACTGTAGGTTATCTATTCATTAATAATTGCCGCCTCCTCCTCCTCTGTGCTGTATCTTAAATTGATTCCTTTCTCTCTCTGCCCAAAGGAAAATATCTGCACTTTAGCCTAGAACCTCATTCCCTCATCTTGGAACCCTGCAACCTCCTTCCTGGTTACAGACAGCCTCAGCCACAAATCTTCACAGACACCAACAAACTCTTCATCCTGATGGTCAAAGCTCTCCTGGTCCTGACCCCTCAGGCCTTGTTAAATATTGCTTGCTCTCTCTCCTTTATCTATTACCTAACTATCTATCTACCTATCATGTATGTGTCCTTTGTCAATATATATCTATCATATTTATCATTTATCTCATCTATCATTTGGATCTATTTATCACCTATTTATCATATGCATCTGTCATCTGTCTATAATACACATCTATCAATCATATGCATCTGTCTATCATTACCCTCTAATCCCATCCACTTTACCTGAATCAGGACCTTGTTCTCTCTGCCCCTGGAATAGCATGGTGGCCTCAAGACTTCTTAAATGGGGGCTTAGGGCTCCAAAGGCAAGTTATCCCTAGAAAACCAAAGGAAGTCTTGCCTTTTATGACTGAGCCTCATAAGTCACACAGTATCACCACCATCATAGCCACAGCCCATCCAAATTCAAGAAGAGGGAATACAGAGCACAGCTCTCATTCAAAGGAGTGTCAAAGTCATGTTGTAATAAGAGTGTGAGTTAGGAGCTATCATTGAAACCATCTTTGGGAAACACAGCATGCCACACCCCACTGCCTAGGTTAAGTATCTTAACTGCATAATGACATTTCCATCTATGACAGACCAAATATGCAATGGCGGTCTTATAAGATTATAGTGGAGCTGTCCTATACAGTGTACCAATTTTAATCTTTTAAATTATTTATTTACTGTACTTTCCTGTGTTTAAATATGTTTAGATAAACAAATCCCTACCATTGTGTTACAATTGCCTATGGTATTCAGTACATTAACCTGCTGTCCAGATTTGCAGGTGAGGAACAATAGGCCATACCTTATAGCCTAGGTGTGTAGGAGGCCACCCCATCTCAGTTTGTGTAAATACACTCTATGATGGTCAGATGATGATGAAATCGACTAACGATGCATTTCTCAGAACAGATCCCCGTCATGAAGGAACACATAACTGTATTACTTGAACCAGTGACTGAATTCAAGAAAAGAAATAATTTGTCAATTGCATATTAGTTTAATCTGCAGCAAAAATCAAGTAAACTTTTATTAGGCTTCCTATTTAAAAAGTGAAAACTTCTGTTAGAATTTGTATAAGAGAAAAGGTTGTGTGCAAGATCAAAACAGGTAGGGAGAGGCTAGGGATGACAACTTAAGGACCTGAAATCCTAATTGGAAGTAGAATTGGTCTTGGGAAAGAAATGCCTCTAGGAACTATCCAAGCAGTTTTCCAACTTCTCCACTGTCTGGCTCCCCCTCCAGATTCTTTAACCACCCTTATTCTTACCCTTATTCCCTTATTCTTTTAATCTCTTAAATTCTACAATCCAGGCATATCAATTTTTTGTAGTTTCTTTTTTTTTGAGAAGGAGTCTCAGTCTGTCGCCCAGGCCGGACTGCAGTGGCACTATCTCGGCTCACTGCAAGCTCCGCCTCCTGGGTTCACGCCATTCTCTTGCCTCAGCCTCCCGAGTAGCTGGGACTACAGGCACCCACCACCGCACCCAGCTAATTTTTTGTATTTTTAGTAGAGACGGGGTTTCACCGTGTTAGCCAGGATGGTCTCGATCTCCTAACCTCGTGATCCACCTGCCTTGGCCTCCCAAAGTGCTGGGATTACAGGCGTGAGCCACCGTGCCCAGCCTTTGTAGTTTCTTAAACTTGCTGCAAACTCAGTCTCCTTAGGACCTTTGCACATGCTGCTCCCAGCCACCTATAAACATTTCTATTCCTAATTCAGGGCTAGCTTAGGTGTTACCTTCTCCAGGAGGCCTACTGAGACACACTTCTCTTTCCTACCATCCGAAAATATCCCATCTTTTGGGCTCTGCCTGGTTACTCGTCCATCTCCTCCACTAAGCTATAAGCTCTATGAAGGCAGAGACAAAATCCATCTCTATAATGGTGACCTGACAGTGCCTGGCACACAGGAAGTCCTCAAAGAATATGTTGCAGGTTCTGTCACTGCCCCATCCATAGCCCCTTGTGCTTATCTCTTTAGTTGAAGCTGGTCCAACTTCCAACTGCCAGCCCCTGCTTGCCCCAGGGCTTTCTCTGGCCACTAAAGCCTGCTTTGCCTATTTCAGGATCAAGGCATAAGTTCCAGGAAAGTCATGCTCCCTAGGAGCAGCCTCAACCAGTGATTGATGGGACTTTGTGTAGAAATACCCAAGCTTCCTCACCCCTTGGTGAGATAACTCTGAGGCATGTATTCTACACTGGATCTTAAAGTTTCCCAGTATGATTAAGCTCCCACAATGGTAGCAAATTCAACAATGCACCCTTTATTGGCCACCTTCCTTTCTGTCTTCTTCACTTCCAGAGTGCCAATAAACTCCTTGCTCTTGAATCCTTGACTTAGCATCTGCTTCCCTGAGAACCCACTCTAGGACAGAATGTTTGCTGAATCAATGAGTGAGCCTCTGTCCCAGTCTCTGCCGCCCACTCAGCACACCACAACTGGTGCATGAAAACTGATTGCTAGTAGGCAAACATGTTCCGAGCAGGGGAGAGCATATACACAACAGGAAATTTCAAATCTTCATTTCTGTCTCTACCGGCATTTATCATTGAGACACATGCAAAGAAACCTTATTTTACTTAAAAGTGCAATGTTGAAGAGTGGCATTGAATAAGATGATTAAATCAGTAAGTAACATGGCACCTGTGAGTGTAATTAGCTCTAGCAATAGAGACCAAGACTGGCTAGATTATTTGCCAGAGAAATACTACTACTTCGTTTTCGTCTGCCTGGCAACAGACTGACATTGTACAATCCTTCTCCCATCCTGCTGCACTAATGGAGACTAAGAGCCACTCCAAGTGGGTCACCAAACAGTGGACTGGATGAAAATGTTGAAGGCAGGAATGAAATTCAGTCTTTTTCTTTTTTTCCCTCCACTACAAATCACTGTAATTTGGAGAGGGAATTTGCAGTGGATTATACATGGCTCTAGGGCCAGAGAGGGTACCTCCTCTTTTATTCCCCTGACACACTTCATCCTACAATTCTCCATTTTTCCTTAGCAGGGGAAGAATATTGCACTGGTTCTTTGGGGGATGAATGCTAGAGATACTCAAAAAGTATGCAGCTTAATCCTGCAAGGGGTCCTTTAAGGTCGGAAAATTGATGGTCCAAGATTTGAAGTTCTCCTTGGGCCAAAACCCAGCTCCATCTCTAAGGGTGAGGGCAGAAGGGAGAAGCAGGCCTACAAAAAAATGGTATTTGTACTTCCCTCCCATTCTCAAAAGAAAGTGATCTTAATTAAACATGAGTGATTCTTGACAGGGTAAAGAAATCTTAAGAAACTAAGAACTCAAAGAGTTGAAGAAGAGAGAGCAGTCTTGCCATACTCAGAGTGTGTGCCTGAGTGTACCTGCACGTGCATGGGTGGGGAGTGGAGGGACAGGTTTCCCACTTTACTTGAATCTGGCCTCTCCTCTCTAAGGCTGACTGACATGTCTCCCTGCTTCCATCCCTTCCTTTCAAATTCAATCACCTCACCATGTTACCAGCCCAGATCTTACCGTTGGACTCTCCTGACAAGTGATAAGTGTGTCCTTGTTGCCCCCAGGGACTGAGACCCCTGCAGAGCCCAGACAGGATCCCAGGAAGCCTGAGGGAATGGCAGGGACTGAGACAAAGGGCAAGCTGGTGCCTGGTTTCCAGGAAGCAGCTACAATCTGGAGCCAGTTTATGGCAGGATGGTGAGTCCAGTGACATCAAACCCTCCGATTTTTCCAAGAGATGCCAGAAAGGTACTGACTTTTAAAACTTTATAAGAATTAAACAAAACAAGTCTGTAGGGTAAAAAAAAAAAAAAAAAGGTCATCTCATGGCCACCAGCTTGCAAGCTCCAGCCTACAAGATAAAGCTTAAGTCCTTAAGCATGACCTCCAAAGTCCTTTATGGTCTTGTCTGCCCCCGTTGTAGTTCCAGAACTACTCAGTCCTTTGTCCCCAAAGCCCCAACCCACACCTCTCCCTGAGTGTCAGCTCAAGCTAGTATGTAGGATTGAAAAGGACGGTACAGATTTGTCTTGACATGGAGTTCACATTTCACATAGCAAACTCGCTATTTATGCTTAGAATGCTTATTTAGGGTAGCTTCGAAGGGTGTTGAGGAGATTATGGGAGGGCACCAAACTCCCCCACTCCGGTTTCCTCTAACAAGAACGTTCTTCTATGCTCTTGGCCACCTTGCAAAATTGTATCTGTTCTTCAAAACTCAGGTTGAGCGTCCCTGGAGACTTTACTGACTCCAGAAAGAATCGCTCTCTTTCCCCCTCCCTGCTCCATCCACCCCCCCTCCCCGCTCCATCCACCCCCTCCCCCCACACCTTGCATACATTTTTCACTATTATATGTGTGGTAATGTGCTGTATTATTGCTCCCACGTCTGCTCCCCTGCGGACTGTGAACTGTCGAGTTTGAGGACTGCGTCTCATCCTCAGGGCTTTGTTCCCAGAGCCCTCCCTCTGCTTCTGTATTCCGACACGGAGTCATCTATCACACTTCTGCGAACACACCAGACATCCAATAGCTGCTTGTTGTAATGAAACCAAAAGGAGAACTGAGAATTCACGTTGCCAGGCTCCTGATTCACAACTTTCCTGTAGAACGCACCTCGCCCGCCACCTGCCTAACCCACTTACGTAACCCAGTTTGGCGTTTCCTATGTCTCATTGGGCCTGCGATGAGGTTGTGCGGCGGCCCCACCTGCTGCGGAGCTGGGGGACTGCCGCGGGGGAGCAGGTGGACCGCAGAGCGCAATTACGCAGAGCCGTGTCTGGCCAGATTGGGAGCGGGAGCAGCTTCGTCAGACTGCCTGGGTGCAGCACCTGGGCTGTGAGAAAGGCGAGAAGGGAAGGATGAGCCATATCACCGCGCTTGCGGAGGACGCGGCGCTGGAGCGTGGGCAGGATCTGCGGGGTGCAGCCAGAGGGACTGGCGCAGCTCCCTGAGAACCACCTGGGTTTCTGGGTAGGAGGAGTCCTGGGAAAGACCTTGCATGGGTGGATGAAACAATCTTCTATTTGTGGTGGACGCCAAGGGGAGTGTTCGGAGACGCCCAGGCATGTGGGCAGGGGAGGGTGGCTGCAACGCCTTCGGCACCTGGGGTTCTTGCACCAGCTGGACCAAACCATGGACCGAGAGACAGATGGTCCTTCATCTCCCAGTGCCTGTCCAGGTGAGCATACGAGGCAGCGATTCTGACCCTGCGTTTGATCTGCCTCCTGGACTCGAATGGAGCCACACATGTCCACAGGAAGAAAAAGGGGTTGCCCCAAACAGTGTTCCCTGGAACCACAGGCCCAGGCAAATTTCCACTGAGGCAGTGAGAAGTATTTGGAAAATAAATGCACCCTTTACCAGAGAAGGGACCTCATCATCTTTGACATTTTGAAACCCTGGGGGGAATGTCTTTTTGGTGCCAGGACTTGCCTTGCATTATTTCAGTTAATCTCACACCACCTCCTGGGGTAGGTATCATTTTAAATCATCAGAGACCTCATGTTTGCCCCCAGAGCAGGCACCAGCTGCTGCTGGTAAGATCCACACACGGTCCCCCACCCCTTGCCCCATGCCAGTTTTCTTTTGGTGGGCTTGCATTAATCCAAGCTTCTATGTGGTGACCTGGGAGAGAGGAGCAGGCTAGGTGAAGGGGAGAAGGTGGTGATGGAATGCTATGTTTCCCCCCTCTAAGGGCTTCCACCAGCTGGAGTATGGCCAGGAATACAAGGGCATGACGCTGATAGGATTCTTCAAGTATGAGTCAAGGACTCCAGGGCTGGGCAGAGTTGCTTGCTGCATTTGGAGTGGAGGAGACTATTCTTCTTGTCTGCATAGAAACAGCCCTGCTCTGGTGCCCATAGGACAGGGAGCTTTGAATGAATCCCAAAACAACAACCTTGCCTGGTTTTGGAAATGCAATGACAAGCACTCCTTGTGGCCCTGCAGAAACAAGGTGGGTGGAGGTGGGGAACAGGTGCAGGAGAGTCAACGGGAGTGATGTGATGGAGCAGATGACTGCAGCTAACAGACTGGCTCTGCGCACAGGAGACACTCTTTTGAGACTCAGAACAAATAGGGGACACTGTGAAGAGGGTTTCTGGAAGCCAGGCTGGGGAGGGTGTAGCTTTGGTAACTATAATTTGTCATTAAAAATGAGTGTGTCATATTACAGACACAGGCCCACGAGGTCACTTGGTCACCTGGATCACACCACCGTAATGAAGATAAAAAAACAGATTCAGAGAAATTAAGTACTTTTTCAAAATTCCACACTAAGACAGGGGAACGGAGAACAAGCAGTTGGGATGGGAAACCAGCTCTTCCCAATTCCTCGGGAGAGCACGGTACTGTGGGAACTACAGTCTTTCATTCTCATCACAGATCTAGCTGTTCTTCTGTGGCAAGTGAGGTAATTGCTTGAATGTTAGTTTTTTGCCTTGACTTCTTCATCTTTTTTTTTTTTTTTTTTTTTTTGAGATGAAATTTCACTCTTGTTACTCAGGCTGGACTGCAATGGCGCAATCTCGGCTCATTGCAACCGCCGCCTCCTGGGTTCAAGTGATTCTCCTGCCTCAGCCTCCTAAGTAGCTGGGATTACACGTGCATGCCACGACACCTGGCTAATTTTTGTATTTTTAGTAGAGATGGGATTTCACCATGTTAGCCAGGCTAGTCACGAACTCCTGACCTCAGGTGATCCACCGGCCTCAGCCTCCCGAAGTGCTGGGATTATAGGCGTGAGCCACCATGGCCAGCTGATTTCTTCATCTTTTGGTGAAATTCATATAGTACCTACACCTAATAACCCTAGTAAAATGGAATCGTTAAGGTCTCATAAGGAAATATAGTTGAGCTCATCTGGTACAAAGAAGATAATTTACAGACAAGGTGAAGCATTCCATTTTTTAATGTAGCTGGAGTAAATAGGAGTGACTTACATTGCAGAAAAACTAAACTGTTGCAAATGGAAGTTGAGTAACTGTTGAAATCAGTGATTTGTCTTTTTTTTTAAGAATAACACTCTAGAAGACAATAACGTTAACATGGCAATACTCCTTAAGTTGATCTACAGATTCAATGCAATCCTTATGAAAATTCCTGCCGCCTCTTTTGTTTAAATTGACAAACTGATCATAAAATTTATATAGAAATACACGGGATCCAGAATAGCCAAAACAATCTTGAAAAAAAACAAAGTTGAAAGACACAAACTTTCCAATTTCAAAATGTATGACAAATCTACACTAACCAAGACAGTGCAGTACTGCCATAAGGATAGACATGTATTGAGAGTCCAGAAATAAAATCATATATTTATAGTTAATTGGTTTTTGACAAGGGTTCCCAGGAAACCCAATGAAGAAAGAATAGTCTTTTAAACAAATGGTGTTGGAATAACTGGCTATCCACATGGAAAAGAATGAAGTTGGACCTGTACCTCACACCACATACAAAATTAGCTCAAAATGAATCAGAGATTTAAGTGTAAGTGCTAAGATATGATACTCTAAAAAGAACAGAGGAGTAAATCTGTGTGACCTTGGATTAAGCAATGGTTTCTTAGACATGACACCAAAAGCGTTAAGCAAAAAAAGAAAAAGAAAGATACATCAAAATTATGGATTTTACAGATGAAGTCAAAAAATAGACTTGATCAACATTAAAAACTTTTTTGTGGCAAAGGGCACTATCAAGAAAGTGACAAGACAACCCACAGAATAGGAGAAAATATTTGCAAATCATATATATGATAAGCATCTAGTATTTAGAATATATAAAGAGTTCTTAAAACGAAATTTTTTGAGCAACCGATTTGAATAGGCAGAAATTACATACAAAAAAGATATACAAATGGCCAATATGCAAAGAAAAGATGTTCAGCATCACTAGTAATTAGGAAAATGAAAATCAAAACCACAATGAGGTACCACTTCGCACCTACTAGGATAGCTATAATAAAAAAGATAGACAAATGTGGCGGAGAGAGTGTGGAGATACTGGAACTCTCATACACTGCTGGTGAAAATGTAAAATGGTGTTTCCCTCTGGAAAACAATTTTGCTATTCTAAAGTAAATTAAACAGTAATTCTGTTCCTAGATACATGCCTAAGAGAATTGAAAAGATACATCCACATAATAACCTGTACACAAAGGTTCACAGAGGCATTATTCATGATAGCCAAAAAGTGAAAACAACACAAATGTCTATCAATTGATGAATGGATAAACAAAATGTGGTCTATACATACAATTGAATATTATTCAGCCTTGAGAAGAATGAAAAACCAATATATACAACAACATGGGTGAACTTTGAGAATATTATGCTAAATAAAATAAGCCAGACCCCAAAAGCCACATGTTATAGATTCCATTTATATGAAGTCTGGAAAGGCAAATCCATAGAGACAGAAAGTAGATTAGTGGTTGCCAAGGGCTGGAGGAGGGGAGCATGGGAAGTGACTATTAATGGGGTTGGTGTTTCTTTCTGGGAGTAATAGAAATGTCCTGGAATTAGTGGTGATGGTTACAAAACTTTGTGATTACATTAAAAACCATCAAATTGTACACTTTAAAAAGGCAAATTTTATGGAATATTAATTACATCTCAATAAAAAAATGCTCAGGTGTAGGAGAAAGGAAGGAAGGAAAGGAAGGAAGGAGAGAGAGAGAAAGAAAGAAGAAAGGAAGGAAAGAAAGAAAAAAAGAAAAAGAGAGAGGGAGAGGGAGAGAGGGAGAGAGGGAGGGAGAGAGGGAGGGAGAGAGGAAGGAAGGAAAGAAGGAAGGAAGGGAGGGAGGGAGGGAGGGAGGGAGGGAGGGAAAGAGAGACAGAAAGATAGAATAACACTATAAGAAGTGTGTTGTCTGGCCCGACAGTGCAACCCACACTCTTCCAAGAAAAAAGAACGGCATGTCCCCCACAGAGAACAAGAAGGGGGGTCTCCACTGTCTCTTATATTAGGGTTTTCCACTTAGACAAAACAAATAGGATGGATGGACAGATGATAGATAATGAGAGAGGATTCATTAGGAAAAATGACTCGTGATTATGGAGGCTGAGAAGTCCCACGAAGAGCCAACTGCAAGCCGGAGGCCCAGGGAAGTCGACAGTGTGGCTCAGTCCAAGACTAAGGCCTGAGAACCCTATGGGGTATGTGCAAGTTCCAGAGTTGAAGGCCAAAGAACCTGGAGTGCTGGTGTCCAAGGGTAGGCGGAGAAGGGTGTCCCAGCTCCAGAAGAAGAGGGAAAATTTGCCCTCCCTCTGCCTTTTTGTTCTATCAGGACTCTCAGCAGATTGGCTGGTGCCCGCCCACATTGGGTGAGGGCGGATCTTCCTTACTCAGTCCACTGATTCAAATGTCAATCTCTTCTGGAAACACCCTCACAGACATACCAAGAAATAATGCTTTGCCAGCTATCTGAGTACCCCATAATCTAGGCAAGTCGACACCTAAAATGAACCATCACGTTTCTTATGCTCAGGCAGTTCAGACACCTGTACCTAGAGCTAGTGCAAAGAACACTTCTGTCCGGGCTTTAAGAATCTCCGCTATCGAACCTGGGGCTCCTTGTAGCCCACATTTGACCTTCCCATGCTGCTATATTCTGGAAACCAGATTGTATCTAAGAAATGTAATAGGTTTCTACATGTTACCCAGATCCAAAACATGAATGGCCTTAAAGAATTCAAATTGCAAAGGAAGCAATCCACAGTTTACAAACATGTTCACTGCAGCACTCCTTATAAGACTGAAAAACTAGAAACAACCTAACAATAGGGAAAATCATGGTACATCCTTACAATGGAATAGTATAGAACTCTAAGAAAAGTCATGACTAAGAGCTTTAGTGACATGGGAAATGCTATGATCATGACAAGCAGAACATAAAATGCAAGATACCAAATTATATGTGTATGGTGTTCTCAACTATGGTAAAAAATATATATATACTTACCTTAAGAAATATAAGGATTTTCAACAACCTCTACCAAAAAAAGAAAAAAGGAATATGAGGATTCAGCCAGAGGTGAGATATTTTTAAAAAGAAAGAAAGAAGAAAGAAATACAGGAAGAAATATGCCATAATATTGTTAATGATCATCTTTAGTGGGTGCATTTTTTACTCTTTCACAATAAAATTTTCTTTTTCAAAATTTCCACAATAGGCATGTAATCCTTTGTTATCAGAAAAAAAGGAATCATTTGGGAGGGAAATTCCAGGTAGCAAAATAGAAGAAATGTAACAGAACACCAAATGTGCCACCAGGGATGAGCTGGAAGAGTTAATTGACCTCCTGCACTGCAGCATCCCATGCAGAGAAGCAAAAGTGGGAGGAATGGTGTCTGCTTGGACATGAACAGGGTCCATCATGGGGCTTGAGGAATGGCTTGTGGATTCAGGCCTCCTTCTAGCTGGGGAGCCTCACCTAGCGTTGACTAGGAGCAAGGATACCATGGATCTAGTGGGCTGCCAGCAGGTGCAACCGCGTTGATTAACCAGATTGGTGATGAGGACTTGTAGAATTTCTTTTTTTTTTTTGAGACGGAGTCTCACTTTGTTGCCCAGGCTGGAGTGCAGTGGCGCGATCTCAGCTCACTGCAAGCTCCGCCTCCCGGGTTCACGCCATTCTCCAGCCTCAGCCTCCTGAGTAGCTGGGGCTACAGGCGCCCGCCACCACGCCCGGCTAATTTTTTGTATTTTTAGTAGAGACGGGGTTTCACCATGTTAGCCAGGATGGTCTTGATCTCCTGACCTTGTGATCTGCCCGCCTCGACCTCCCAAAGTGCTGGGATTACAGGCGTGAACCACCGTGCCCAGCGAGGACTTACAGAATTTCTAAAATCATTTCCTATACATTATTTCTTTTCACCTTTATGACACCTAAGATAAGGATCAATTTTTACCTGTATGATACAGACAAGGAAAATGTGCCTGTATCAGTGAAGCTAACTCTAGATGCGGTAATAGATAAACCCCAAATTATCAGGGGCTCAGCACAATAGAAGTGTATTCCCTGCTAACACACAGGCACACCCACAGACCACTTCCAGCACTGTGGCTTTTCATGTGGTATTTCAGGACCCAGGCCCCTTCTGTCTGTGGCTCTGCCCTTCTCTAGCCATCAGCACCTTCTCTAGCAGGTAGGGGAAGAGCCAGAGTCAAGGAGCACGTGGACATGTCAATGGCCAGGTCTGGGTGCAGCAGACGTGCCTCCCATGGACATCCCATTGGCCAGAGTCAGTCCTGGGGCGGCTCCTGGCTTCTCCCCTGTGCCCAGTGGAAAAGAAAATGATTTGAGGATGAACAAGCTGTCTCTGCCACAGTCCCAGTGTGTAAGGCATTGGTTGAAGGTCACACAGCTAATAAAAAACAAAGCAAAGACTCAAAATCAGGACTATGGTGTCCTCGTCTACCTGGTCATCCTGCCCTCTTGCAGGTCCCTGGAGTCTCCCCCTTCAGTGATGTTCAATAGGCCCTGGCTATGAGCACCCACTCAGGGCCTCGATGCCAGCATGACCACTGAAAGGGGTAAAAAAAAAAGTTTAATGAAAACGATGATTTTAAATACAAACCCATCAATAATTCTTGTACAATATTTTTCCCTAGGTTTTATTCTTCCTTGATTAACTCCTGCAACTCCCCATCAAACATAACACCAGTTGTAACACAGTTCTTTCTGTGCTTATGATCTGTGTTGCCATATAGAGGTTGGGTTTGCAAGAGTGACATTTCAAAGGCTCCTGCCCTGCTTCGGAGGGCCCCTTCCAGCCAGTGGGATCTGCTGCCACTGGTTGGAGGGTGGTGCTGGATTCTGCCTCACGTTCTGAATGGTAACTGTTTCCAGGAATGTCGGCAAAAAAAAAAAAAAAGAAAGAAAGTAAAAGCTAAGTATAAATATGAACTTGGATGACTAATCACCATCATTAACCAAAAGATTTATCATCCAAACATGGTCTAAAGAAATACAGATACCTGGATATACCTATTTACTTACAAACATTTATTTAAAGAAATAAGCAGGGATCCAATTAATATCATCTAGACAGTTCAAACACATTTTCTTATCTGACCACCACATGAACCCTGCTGAGACAGCTTTCCTTTCCTTGTTATGTCAATGGTGGCTGGTGATATTGGATGGTGAGTAAGTGGGTTGGTGTTTATCTTCTTGGCAACCTCTTGCTGCTGGAAACCTTTTGCTCCCTGAACCTGTTTCTTGTCTATAGAAAGAGCAAAAATTAGTAAAAAAATAATAATAATAATAATACAACACCTACTTCTTAGGATCTGTAAGAGAATCATGCGGGATAATAGATTTATAGCATCTGGGACATGCTCAGAGTGACTATTTCAGTTACACTAATGAAATGGAGGCTCGGACAGGTAATTTTCTCAAAGCCAGATAGCCAGTGAGTGGTAAGGCTGGGATTTGAACCCAGGTCCATCTAAGTCTAATGCCTGAACTCCTTTTACCTGCTGCTGACTCTTTCTACTAGGAAGCTAGGCACAAAGACTTTTAAGCTTGACCGGCTCATAGTACGCAGGGAAGGGTCCTTTCCACTTAATTTGTAAAACATCTCAATCACTGTCTAATCAAACTCTATGACTTTTCAGCATTGCTCTTCGTTCCAGCTTCTTGAACTGAAGCTGAGCTCATGTATGTGCAATCTCTCTCACCCAGGATGAATGCTCATCTGGAAATACAGGAGTTTCTGGAGCCATGTCTGAAAAATGCAGCAAAAATGGATCAGGGTTTCCACCCATCTCAGCCCACTGAGCTCGTGGTGAGGGCAGGACAGCAGCAGAGGGAAAGAGCATGCCATCTGAAGTCACAGGCCCCCAGCACCAGCTCCACCACTTAACAGCTGTTTATCCCCTGTGAGTCTCAGTTTCCTGAACTATGAGATGGAGACACCTGTAACACGCCTGTTTGCCTCACAAGGTTGAGAGGATTGGTTGAAGTCAAGCCGCTAAAAGCACACTGCAAACTGTAAAGTTCTATGTGATTTGTTTTTACCAACCAAACCACAATCCATTGCCAGACAGTTCTTCAAATAAGGGACAGACTTCTGGCTGGGCGTGGTGGCTCATGCCTGTAATCCCAGCACCTTCGGAGGCCGAGGTGGGTGGATCACCTGAGGTCAGGAGTTCGAGACCAGCCTGGCCAACATGGTGAAACCCCGTCTCTACTAAAAATACAAAAATTAGCCAGGCGTGGTGGCCAGCACCTGTAATCCCAGCTACTCGGGAGGCTGAGGCAGGAGAATTGCTTGAACCTGGGAGGCGGAGGTTGCAGTGAGCCGAGATCACGCCATTGCACTCCAGCCTGGGTGACGGAGCAAGACTTCATCTCAAAAAAAAAAAAAAAAAAAGACAGATTTCTTTCCCTTAGCAATAATCATGACTAATATATTCCAGGATGTTTTGCACTTTCCTAGCCTTCAAATAAAACTAAACCCAAACAAGAATTTGAAACGGTCTTTAATGCCACAACTCTTATTGAGTATCTCCTGTGCGAGGCCCTGTGCTGAGCATGCTGTGGAAGGCAAATATGACTAAGACTTAGCCCCCTGCTTGAGGAGTTTGGTGGGAGAGTTCAGACAATTACATGAAGTATGTCATACCAGAAGAGGGGAACAAATAAAGTGTTAGAAAAGTGTAAGAAGGCAGAGCTTACTATTAGTTTAGTGAACTCAACGAAAGCTTTTTGGGGGACAGAATATTTCAATTGAGCCTTAAAAGTTGACTAATATTTGGGCAAGTAAAAATAACCACTTGAAAGCCAAGCCAGGTGTAATCCCAGCTACTCAGAAGGCTGAGACGGGAGGATCACTTCAGCCCAGGTGTAATATCCCAGCTACTCAGAAGGCTGAGATGGGAGGATCACTTGAGCCCAGGTGTAATCCCAGCTACTCAGAAGGCTGAGATGGGAGGATCACTTGAGCCCAGGTGTAATCCCAGCTACTCAGAAGGCTGAGATGGGAGGATCACTTGAGCCCAGGTGTAATCCCAGCTACTCAGAAGGCTGAGATGGCGGGGGGAGGTGGGGGGGAAATCACTTGAGCCCAGGTGTAATCCCAGCTACTCAGAAAGCTGAGATGGGAGGATCAGTTGAGCCCAGGAGTTCAAGGCCAGCCTGGGCAACACAGCAAGACTCCATTTCTAGAAAAAAGAGAGAGAGAACCACATGAGCAAAGGGTTGGGGCAGAAAAACATAGGCTATGTAGGCAAAGAGGAGACAGACTTGGACTTGACTGACTCAAAGGGCACATAACGAAGAGGCTGGGAAGCAGAGACACATAAGTGGGAATTGAAAGTCAGCCCAGTGGCTTGTTTTTTGAACAGGAAATAGAAAATTGATCCAGCAAGAGATTGCAGAATGGTTTGGAGCAGAGGGAGACCCAAGGCAAATAACACATTCCAGAGTTCATTGCAGTGGGCCAAATATAAGGAAATTCTGAATTAGGACAGCAGCAGTGGGAACAGGGAGATGCCTTATAAGAATAAAATCCAAAAGATGTGTCAGAATAAATAGTAGAAAAGACCTGGGACTGTAAAACCTGGTAAGCAAATGGAGGTTTGTTTCACTATTTCCAAAGCTTCACAGATTCATCCATTCTACAAAGATGGGTCAGACGCATGCTGGGGTGGAAGGTACGGCAGTGAGCAAGACAGACAGGATCCCTGTGGGGCTCACGTGCTCAGGAGGGAAACCTGAACAAGTAACTCAGTGCAGAAACAAGGTGGGCACATGGCAGTGTCCCTGAGATGGGGCCAGGGAGGAGGGGAGCTATTAAGGGAGGTGGGGGGGCCTCTCTGAGGAAGTGACATTTCATCTAAACTTAAATAATGAGCATGGAACAGCTGGACGAGAGTGGGGGAGAAGCGGTCCTCACGACTTTTTATCCAAAAAGCATTTTAGGGAGTTACTGTTTGTTTATTTGTTTATTTTTGAGAGACAGGGTCTCATTTGGTCACCCAGGCTGGAGTGCAGTGGCGTGATCAGAATTCACTGCAGCCTCAAACTTCTGAGCTCAAGTGATCCTCCCACCTCAGCCTCCTGAGCAGCTGGGACTACAGGTGCACACCACCATGCCCAGATAATTTTTTATTTTTTCATAGCTATGTTGCCCAGGCTAGTCTTAAACTCCTGGCCTCAAGTGACCCTCTCACCTCAGCCTCCCAAAGCACTGAATTACAGGCATGAGTCACTGAGGCCTGGCCATGGGAGTTACATTTTGGTGTCGAGACACCAAGGTCCCTCTGTGGCCCTAAACAAGGGAAAATCTCTTATTTACTATCCTTTGGAATAGATGAGCTCCCTGTGTCTTGCATACAGTATACTCCCAACCTCTGATAATGTCTTCTTCCTCCCAAAGTAGCTATGAGACAGTTTCCCATCTTTTCTTCCAAACAGCTGAACTTTAGATGTCCACATGAGTTTTCATTAAGTTTCTCCAAAAATCCAGCTTGACAGGTAATACTTAGCACCAAACTTAAGTGTCCCAGAAGCTCATAGACACTGGATAAACAAGACTTGTTCATCAATATAGAATATGACAAATGTCCCTGGTCCATTTAAGATAGCAAAGGGTAGTTTTTAGAATAACACAGGTGAACTTTTCTATCCAAAGGGTGAGTCAGCCCATCTGGTATGACAAATGCTGTTCCTGGCTTCATTCCTTGCCTGAGACCATTTGCCAAAACCTTTTTCATGAATCAGTAGTGAAGATAATCTAAGCTGTTCCCAGTAGACTCACTAGTGCATAGGTTCCAGGCATAAGACATCAATTTGGTTTGGTTATAAAATTTAATATTCTACAACTCACAGAGAATCTAATTCATTTGCCATCTGGTTTGGGAAGAAAGACCTCTGGAAACATTCAGGGGCCTTCAGGATTAATATTTCTCATCTTCTTCCCAGTCTTCCTCAAGATCTTTCCATTCACAGTGAAAGGTAATAATCTACCTGGAGTATTACCCTTTATTTCAAAAGCAATAAGTTCATTCCACCTGGTTTATTTTGTAATATATCTATGGATTTTCTCATTCTCTTGCCCTAACAGTTTCAAGCCACATTAAATGTTCTCTACCCCATCCTTGAGGGCTGTGAGTGTATAGACCCATCACATTACAACCTAATTATCTTAAAACACCATTTTATACTTTCGTGAAAGGTTTACAAAACACCTTCACTTACGTTATCTCAATTTGTTCTCATGCTGACCCTGAGAACACTCCTGTGAAACAGGAAAATCATGCATTGTTATTCGCATTTTACAGACGAGGCTATTAAAGCCCAGGAAGGTGACATGGTCAAGATCTGGGATTCCTTCTTTGGTCTTCAGTGTGCATCCTGCCTAAAACACTTAACAGCCCTCATCCTCAGTACATCAGTACATCAGGGTAATGTCCCCTAACCTCAGCATTCCAGATTTTCTATCTAGTTTTCCAACTTTGTCTTCTCCAATATCAACCACCTGTTCCAATGCAGCTGGTGTTTCTAGTGTTATCTGAGTCTCTCATGCCCTAGAGGGCCTTAACTGGCTGCCCTGCATCCCCCTAGGAGCTGGTGGGTGGGCGGCCGGGAGCCTGAGTACCCTGCAGGGATGCATGTGGCACTTTGCATGTATGTGCTTGTGTGTATTTGTCTGAATTCATAACTTTCATTAGATCTACAAAGAGGTCTGTGGCATTCTCCCCCTACTAAAGGTTAAAAATCAATTTCATATACCGTTTTCCTTGCCCCCAAATGTGCTTTCCACTCCTCTTGACCTATTTAACGCTATGCCTCTTAATTTTTTTTCAGAACTTAAACAAAGCCAACTACTAACATTAGTGATCTGTAAATTTCACTTTCTAGAATAGTTTATTTGTTCTTTTCTTTCCAAAGATTAATTCAAAAAGGGAGAAGCTGAAGTATTCCTAGGGTGGCTTTTACATATGCAAATAACATGCCATAACTTATCCCAATTGATAGAACAATTAGTTGTAAACCTTAATCATTCCCTTCAGGGTTGATTTAAATCCTTCCATTAGCACAATGGTGCTGTGTGATAAAGAGCATAAACAGCTCAATAGATACATCTAACCACATTGATACAGATAAGGTATCAGTTATGAAAACTATACTCTCCTCTGTAAGGATTGTGTAATGATATTCCAGATGAACAAAAATAGCAAAGGTTCAGCCATTCCCTAGACACCAAAACAAGCCAGCCTCACTGCTTATGGGGCCCGGAGGGCATAATGAGCCTTGTAAGAACAGATTTGCTTTGGGAAGTGTCTTAGTGCATTCTGTGTTCCTTATGACAGAATACCTGAAACAGGGTAATTTATAAAGAAATAATATTTATTTTTTACAGTTCTGGGGGCTGGGAAGCCCAAGGCCGAGGAATCACATCTGGTGAGGGCCTTCTGGCTGGTGAAGACTCTGCAGAGCCCTGAGGTGGTGCAGGGCGTTACATGGTAAGGGGACTGAGTGTGCTGGCTCAGGTCTCTCTTCCTCTTCTCATAGAGCCACCAATTGCACTCCCATGGTGATATGGTTATATGTGTGCTCCCTCCAAAACGCATGTTGAAATGTGATCTCCAATGTTGAAGGTGGGCCTAGTGGGAGGGGTCTGAGTCACAGAGGTGGATTCCTCATGAATGCTTTGGTGCTGTCCTAATGATAATGAGTGAATTCTTACTTTGAGTTCACACAAGATCTGATTGTTAAAAGAGTGTAGCACTTCCCTCCTCTCTCTCTTGTTTTCTCTCTCACCATGTGATATGCTGGCTCCCACTTTGCTTTCTACCATGAATAAAAGCTCCATGAGTTCTCACTGGAAGCTGAGCAGATGCCAGCACCATGCTTCCTGTACAGCCTACAGAACTGTAAACAAATTAAACTTTTTTTCTATGTAAATTACTCAAAATCAGGTATTTCTTTACAGCAACACAAAAACGGACTAATACAGAAAGTTGATATCGAGGACCAGGGCATTGTTATAAAGATACCTGAAGATGTGGAAGTGGCTTTGGAACTGGGTAACAGGCAGAGGTTTAAAAAGTTTAGAGGGCTTAGAAGAACACAGGAAAATGAGGGAAATTTTGGAAGTTCTTAGAGACTGGTTAAATGGATCTGACAGCTGAGCTTCATCAGAAAAGTCCTATAGCCATGGCATCTGTATTAGTCATGGTTTTCCAGAGAAACAGAACTAATAGGACATATAAATAGATGTATATCTAGGGAAAGATTTATTATAAGGAATTGGCTCATGTGATTATGGAGGCTGAGGAGTCCCATGACTTGCAGTCTGCATGCTAGAGACCCAGGACAGCTGGTGGTGTAGCTGGAAGGCCTGAGAACCACAGAGCTGATGGTGCAGATTCCAGTCCTGCGCTGAAGGCTGAGAACCAGGAGTGCTGAGAGCAGGAGAATATCCTTGTCAGTCAGACAGAATTCAAACTTCTTCCTCCCTTTTATTCTATTCAGGCCCTCGACAGATGGGACAAGGCCCCCCCTCACTGGGGAAGGCCATCTACTTCACTCATGCTGCTGATTCAATGCTAATTTCTTCCAGAAATGCCCTTGCAAACACCCAGACTGATGTCTGACCAAATATTCGACCATCCCACGGCTCAGCCAAGTTGACCCATATGATGAACTATCACAGCAGCTACTGGATGCTGCAGCAAACTCATCAGTGTCTTCCTCAGGAGGGTTTGAGAATCCTGCTACTTGTCATGAGGAAAAGATATTTTGTCATTCTCGTCAATGTCTATCCCAAACCTTAAGTCCTTACTCCCAACCATCTCCACCTTCCTCATTTGCAGGAGACAAACATCACCCACTTGAGCCTATGAAGGCCAAAAAGCCTAAAGACCTACTCTTCTGCTTCCTCCATTCTCAGAGGATGGGGTGCTGTTTCCCTTTTCTAGACCAACCCCTCCATCCTCGCCCCTCATCCAGTCCATCTTCCCTAGAGCCTTGATCTACCACATTTAGCAGACAGTATTCTATCTTCAGACTCTTCTCTTGTGACGCTACAGTTGACCCTTGAACAACATGGGTTTGAACAGCATGGGTCCACTTATGCGTGGATTTTTTTTCAATAAAAGTTACACCAAGCGTGCCTGCTTCTTCTGCTTCCCCTTCCACCTCCTCCACCTCGTCTACCTTTGTCACCCCTGAGACAGCAAGATCAACCCCTCCTCTTCCCTCGCTTCCTCAGCCTAATCAATGTGAAGACAATGAGGATAAAGACCTTCATGATGATTCATTTCCACTTAGTGAACAGTACATATATTTTCTCTTTTTTACGATTTTTCTTAAAAACACTTTATTTTCTCTAGCTTAATTTATTGTAAGAATACAGTACATAATACATATAACACACAAAATATGCATTAATTGTCTGTTTATGTTATTTGTAAGGCTTTGTGTCAGCAGTAAGCGATTCGTAGTTAAGTTTTAGGGGAATCAAAATTATATACATGCAGATTTTCCACTGCGAGGGGAGCCAGGGCTCCTAACTTCTGCATTGTTCGGGGACCAACTATACCTTCTTTTGAAGCTCACACCACTGGCATACACCACCTGCTGTTTTTTTTTTTTTTTTTCCTTAGTCACCACCTCCAAACCCCTGCACCATCCCTGTGGCCATTATTCTACGGCATTAACTCCTGACTCACTGGTGACCCTTCCCCTCTTTGTCCTTCCTTCATTTTGGTAACTTCACCATCCTTGTGAATGTCCTAGCCCTTAGAGGTTTGATGCCCTCTGCAGCAACCTTTTTCTTCCTCTCTCTCAGTCACCCTCTCGCAAGATCACACCCTAGACCTTGTCTTCACTAATAACTGTGACATGCCTGAAATCCCTTTTTCAAATATCCCATAATCTGATCACCACCTCTCATCTTTCAAACATATTGGTTCTAGAGGCCCCAAAACATAATTTTTTACCTTATCAAGACTGGCAGTCTATAAGCCACAACTTTTTGTAATATTCATCATAAAATTATAATCATCAACTTGTAATCACTCTCAATCCCCTTGTCCTTTTCTCTTTTCCTCAGACATAGCAGGAAAAAGTCAAGACTGGGCAAATCTACTTTTGTGTGATTTCATCCAAGCAACCAAACACTGCTCAAGAAAAACAACACAGTTTGACTGGCTGGTTGGACAAGTTCAAAACCATGAATATCAAAAGGACACCCACGCTCCCCAGCAATCCTACCACCCAGTGAGTTTGCTTTCACACTCTCCTTGGAGATGATGGTATACTCTCTCTCTCCTCAAATCTTTTTCTCTCTCCACTCTCAGCTCATGGACTTACCTCATCTTTATGGGAAAAACAGAAGCACTCTATAGTTTGATGACAGCATAATTAAATCCCCAGCCCTGAGCTCTAAACTTGTATATCCAACAGAAGACTCAACGTCTCCCTTTGGATGTCTGATAAGCACCTCAAACTTAACGTATCCAAACAGCACTCCTAATTTCTCCCAAAGAAACTGTTTCTGGACCTGTTTTTCCAGTCTCAGCAAATGGCTCCACTTTCTACTCTGCTGCTTATTAAAGGGCTCACAGTCTTCCAATATGGCCCCATTGCTTGCTGCCTAGGTAATATCCACTCTCCTCTTCTTCCTTATTAACACGACTTGAGTTCACGGGGCTCAATGTGACAAGCCAAAATGTTTACCTCCCCAAACTTATTTACAGAGAAGAATAGTCATGTGACCCCAGTTTTGGCCAATAAGATATACTCAGAAGTTCCTGGGTGGGCTTTTCGAGGAAGCTCTTAAAAGGGGAAGACCCAGTGGGTATTACTGCTTTTGTCATTCCTCCTTTCTTTTTCTTCTTGGCTAAACTGCACACATGATGCCTGGAGGCACAGCAGCCATCTCACCAGCAGAACCAAGGTCGCACAGGTAGGAATGGGGAGCAGAACAGGTCTGGGTCCCTGATGGCATCATGGGGCAGCTGTATTAGCCTTGCACTGCCCATCTATGGACTTTTTGTTGCTTTTGAACAAATTAATCCCTATTTGCTTAAGCCATTACAATGAGGTTCCTGTTATGCGCAGGTGACTGCAATTTTAAATGCATGATACTGTTGAAAACGCAGGGCAATCCTTGCTTCAGAACTAACCATCTCCTCCCAAGAGAGGTAGATACTTTTCCTGGGTGTTCATTCCAACTGGTTTCTAAAACAATGAGTTCTTAAACCCAAATGAGTTCCTAAATATACATTTTCTCCTTTCTCCTACACTTAGGACTCTAAGTTCTCCTGCTTTGGTTTTGAATTGCCACAAAAATATCTGTTTTTCTCCGCATGATTTCCCCACTAATACCTTTGGAAACTGGCATTTGGGATCCTCACATGTTCATTTGTGTGAGGTTTTTGTCCATCTAAGCTGCTCCATGTACATACACATCAGAAATTTCCTAAACTAAAGTTCTTTTTTTTTTAACAAGCACCTATACAGTTCTTACTATTAATATGTGCCGAAACCCTGGTATAAGTGTTTTACAAATACAAACTCACTCAATTTTCACAACACCCAGGTACTATCTTTATCTCCATTATTGAAATGAGGAACTGAGGCACAGAGAGGTTAACTAAATTTTTCAGTATTGCTTAGCTAGTAAATAGCAGAACTGAGTTCAAACCCAGGCTTCAGAGATGGTGCACCATGCTAAGCTCACATGAATGGGGAAAACTAAACTAACCAACCAAACACAGAAACAACAAATATTCCAGAAGAACTTGAAAACCTACTACATTTAAACCACTGTCTAAACTGCAAAGAAATCCAGGAAATAAATAACACATGTTCTGTATTTTCCAAGAGCTTACAACAGAGCAGAGAGGAACCGTGTATCCAATAACTTACTGAAAGCAAAGCATGATGACTCCTCTGGGATGAAAAGAGGTACAGAGCACAAACTTAGACCATGTAGGGACATGGGATAGCATTATGATAAAATTTCCCAGGAAGCATCCAGATGTCCCCATCCAGGTTGTGATGGGGCCATGGAGAACAATTTTTCTCAGCAAAAAGCAGCCATCTCACCAGCAGAACCAAAGTCGCACAGGTAGGAATGGGAAGCAGGACGGGTCTGGGTCCCTGATGGCATCACAGGGCAGCTGTATTAGCCTTGTACTGCCAGTCTATGGACTTTTTGTTGCTTTTGAACAAATTAATCCCTATTTGCTTAAGCCATTACAATGAGGTTCCTGTTATGTACAACTCTCAGCTTAATTGGCTATGTGACTTTGGTCAATTCACATCCTTTCTGGGACTTGGACTTCAGCATATACAGAATGAGGGATCTGGACTTTACAAGGTTACTTCCAGTTTGACAGTTGGTGGGTTGACGTTTTTGGCAATGTTTTTGTTATGGAGACTCGCATTACTCATTCTGTAAGCCCCAGGCTAGAGCTTCTGTCCTTCCAGTTGGCTGTGATGTACATTAATATTATTTTTAAATTGGGAACCTCTTTCCATGTCAATAAACATACACTATTTCATGATTTTAATGCCTGCATAATACTATGTTGTATATACTCTACTTCATTTAACCAATCTTGTTTTATTCACAGCTAAAGTGTTTCCAAATTTGCTGCCATGAATATCTATGTATCCATATCTTTATGCCATGTCCAATTACTTCCTAAGAAAAATTTCCAGAAGTGATTTTTTTACATCAAAGGGAAAGCACGACTTTAAAGATTTTTGGTGCATATTGCCAAATGTCTTCCTGAAAATTTGCCCTTTTTACACTTGAACATATGAGAGTTCTTTCTTTCTCCCCATAACTTCATCAACCTGGAGTATCAATTAAAAAATAAAATAAAAAAGAAGAAAATAAAAGAAGAAAAGTTTTTGCCATTTTCCTGGAAAAAATATTTTTATTGGTTTAATTTGTGTTTCCTTGATTACTAGTGGTGTTATCAGTGTTTCCTAGGCTTATAGGCCAGTCAGTTCTTCATTAGTGAATGGGCTACGTGATGGTTAATATTAGATGTCAACTTGATTGGATTGAAGGATGCCTAGATGGCTGGCAAAGCATTGTTTTTGGGTGTGTCTGTGAAGGTGTTGCCAGAGGAGATTGACATTTGAGTCAGTGGACTGGGAGAGGAAGACCCACCCTCAATGTAGGTGGGCACCATCAAATCAGCTGCCAGTGTGGCTAGAACAAAACAGACGGAAGAAGGTGGGGTAAGCTGGCTTGCAGAGTCTTCTGGCTTTCATCTTTCTCCTGTGCTGGATGCTTCCTCCTGTTCCTCCTGCTTGGACATCAGACTCCAGGTTCTTCGGCCTTTGGACTCTGGGACTTACACTAGTGGTTGGCTGGGGGCTTTTGGGCCTTTGGCTGCAAACTGAAGGCTGCACTGTCAGCTTCCCTGCTTTTGAGGCTTTTGGACTCGGACTAAGCCGCTACTGGCTGCTTTCTTCCCCAGCTTGCAGATGGCCTATTGTGGGACTTCGCCTTGTGATTATATGAGCCCATTCTCCCTAACAAACTCACTTTCATATATACATATATCCTATTAGTTCTCTTCTGGAGAACTCTGACTATTTATGGCCTTTATCCATTTCTCTGTTGGTGCTATTCATGTTTTGCTTGTTGATTTAGAAAGCAATATATTTTGTATTTTTTATTACTGTTATATAGCTATTTTAAAGCAATTAACCCATGATTTATTACATATGTTGTAAATATTTTCTTCATTTTATCGTTTGCTTTTTAATATTTTTTATGGCTCTTTAGATGAACCAAATTGGTTAACTGAAGCAGGCAAAGTCTTCTGTCAAGGGCTGGATAGCAAATATTTTAGGCTTTATAGGTCCTACAGTCTCTGATACAACCACTCAACTCTGCTGTTGTAGCTACAGACAATTCATTAATAAATGGACATGGCTGTGTTCCAACAAAACTTTATGTACAAAAACAGGTGGCGGGCAGCTGGATTTGGCCTACAGGCTGTAGTTTGCTAACCCCCAATCTATACAACTGTTTAATTTTCCCCCTGAGGTTCTGATGGTTAGCCCTTCTAACTTTAGCAGTATCTCATCCTAATTCAGATCTGTTCCTTGAGGAAGCCCACAGTGAGTGGCACACACAGCCTGCAATCCCTGACTTGTCTCTTTCCCAGGACAGTCCACCATCTCTATGCCACTCATTCAGTGCTGCTTTGTTCAGAGCGAATCCCCAACCGTTTTGGCGCCAGGGACCAGTATTGTGGAAGACAATTTTTCCACGGGGGGCGGGGAGTAGCTGCAGATGAGGTGGGAGAATTCGATTCTTATAAGGAGCTCATAAGGAGTGTGCAACTTAGATCCCTCACATTCGCAGTTCACAATAAAGTGTGCACACCTATGAGACTCTAATGCTGCCACTGATCTGACAGGAGGCGGAGCTCAGGTGATACTACTCACTCGCCCAATGCTCACTTCCTGCTGTGCGGCCTGGTTCCCAACAGGCCAGAGACTGGTACCAGTCTATGGCCCAGGGGTTGCGGACCCCTGGTTTAGAGGACCAAATGCTGCCATGGTTCTAGATATTTACTTCCAATATGTCATTTTATGAAATAAAAATGTAAGATCATTCCTTGATTTTGTATTTCTTTAGAGTTTTTCCAAAACATAGTTTGGAAAAAGATTATTTCCCATATTTCCAAAGAAAAATCATGGCTTTCTCTGAAATATCTGAGTTTCCATAAATTCATTGTTTCACTTAATCACATGTGGCATTTGCCACCATCTTATGGGTTAGGTTTCTGAGGCTGGCTCTTTAGAGATGCGTATTTTCCCTTTGGTTCTCTGCCTGCAATCGGGGTGGTTGCCAACAGGTAAAATATAGGGCCTTGGGAATGGCCTATGATCTGAATTATTCGATGTCCTCTAAGTACGTTAAAGTGAGAAAAAAAGACAGTATCACATTTTCCTGCTCAATTATACGTTTCATTTTATGTTATGAAGATAATACTTTATTAAGACAGACAAGCATAAGTATTCAAAAGAACTAAAATCACTAAATTTAAAATGATAACACACCACTGAAATTATTCTTTAAAGAAGGTAAAGCACTGAGGTAATGATATAAGAAACATACTTAATATTTTGGAATATTTACTATGTGCCAACATTATGCTAAGTACTTTTCAAGCATTCACTTATTTAACCCTTACAACCCTACAGAGTGTATACTAAGATCAACCCATTTTATAGACAAAGTCACTGATTCTTATAGACACATTTCTTGCTTATGTTCACACAGCTAATAACGGAGCATGAACTTAAAACCTGGTGTGTCTAAATTAAGGGTGCATGCTCTTTAAATTGCTTTTCTCAATAATTCTGAATCATAATTCTTAAAAAGTCCTCCCCTCTCCATACCCCCAATAATAGTAGTAGCAGCAATAGACATTTGTACGGTGCTCAGTATGTGCCAGGCCTTGTTCTAAGAGTTTTCCATTTATTAACCTATTCATCCTCCTGTTGACAAAAAGTCAAACTCTGTAAAAATATTTTAAGAGATTTATTCTGAGCCAAATATGAGTGACCATAGCTCATGACACAGCCCTCAGGAGGTCCTGAAAACATGTACCCAAGGAGGTTGGGGTACAGCTTGGTTTTATATATTTTTGGGAGGCACGAGACATCAATCAAATACATTTAAGAAAAACTCAGCAGACTTTAGAGAGAGCAGGTTGTAAAATGTTTCTTATCAGACTTCAAAGGGTGCCTGGCTCTTAGTTGATTATCTCCTGGATCTGGAAAGGAAGGAAGGAAAACAAGGGGGAAAGGGAATTCTCTACAGAATGTGGATTTTTCCCACAAGAGACTTTGCAGGGCAATTTCAAGATATGGCAGAGAAACATGTTTTAGGGTAAAACATTTTATTTTCTTCCTCGTTATACCAGAGTCAGATTGGAAAGTAAGTAATGATATACAGGGTTAAATAAAATCCATCTGATGAGAATTTATGGTTTGTAGGGTATGACTCCCTAGAACCCTTAGATAGGAATTTGGGCAAGATAAAAAAAAATCAGAGCTTAGTCCTCACTCCTTAAAACCTTTATTAAGTAGGTACTATAAGTATCCCCATTTTTCAGACGAGGAAACTGGGGCACAGAAAAGTTAAGTCAGTAAATATCACAGCCAGGAGTTAAACCCAGACAGTCCTAGCTGGCTTCAGAATCCATGCTTGTAACAGCCATGGTTCAGTTATAGGATGTTTAGAAATCACAGGAAAACATGAAAATCACTAACCACTGTCAATTACAGCTTCATATATCTCTTGTTGATTCGAAGAGGACGCACAGCTTCATTCTAAAACATATCAAGTAATCCCAGCTACTTGGGAGACTGAGGCAGGAGGATTGCTTGAACCCAGGAGGCAGAGGCTGCAGTGAGCTGAGATCGCGCCACTGCACTCCAGCCTGGGTGACAGAGCCAGACTCTCAAAAATAAATAAATAAAATTTACGAAATAAAGCCTATCAAGTTTTTCTTTCTGTTGGACCTTCCCATGGCCTTTGGTGGCAAAACCCCTTGCAAAACAGCTTTCTTCCACACTTAGAACTCTTTTAGCAAGTATGGTCCTCCAACTACTTCCAAATGAGGGCATTATGTTGCTTTCTTAGAATGACCCCATCATCTCTTTGAGAAGCAAGTATTCTTGAAATTTTTTATATGCAAATTAAAAAGGAACATACAATCCTACTATCTACTTAGATAACTTGCTGTTGGGAAATCAGTAATTTCTGCGTTAGTTCTTCCTAGCAGAAGGAAGTCATTTCCCTTTCTTTTAACCTGGGCAGTTTGCTCTGTGAAGTTGCCACTGAAGTTGGTCCTTTTATTTGTCCCTTGGAAGTCATCAGTAATTCTGACGCAGCCTGCTTTAGCAAGAAAGGTTTCAATAGCAACATAGGCTTATCAGTTCATAATATTTTATAACACACATAAAATGAACATAACACTTTGAAACATGGAAGAAAGAGGTTTAGCCCAGTCCAGACATGAACTTGCAGTCTAGAGAGGAGAGGCGTGCCTCGTGAGACACTGACTGTGCACCCATGGTGGGCATGCTAGTGCAAGTTGATGCCCTGGGGACATTTGGTGACAGTATTAAGGTGTGTCCCACGACCTTCATTACCACTGTCTTTTCTGTATCACCCCTACCATTGCTAAATGTGCCTCCACTCCAACCTGTGAATGAGCTGGGCCTATAACTAAGGGACTGGCCAAGTTACTTCGAATAAGCCCTCATGCAACTGAAACAGGACATTAGGGCTGACCTGATAAATGACTGCGAAAGGAGCTTTTGACAATGAAAATCTTAGCCTGGGTGCAGTGGTTCATGCCTGTAATCCCAGCACTTTGGGCAGCCGAGGCAGGGGGATCATCTGAGGTCAGGAGTTCGAAAACAACCTGGCCAACATGGTGAAACCCCGTCTCTACTAAAAATACAAAAATTAGTGTGGTGGTGGGCACCTGTAATCCCAGCTACTCAGGAGGCTAAGACAGGAGAATCACTTGAACCCGGGAGGCAGAGGTTGCAGTCAGCCGAGATTGCACCACTGTACTCCAGCCTGGGCAAAACTCTGCCAAAAAAAAAAAAAGAAGAAGAAGAAAAAAATCTTAGTTGTGTCACAGGTGGATGTTTTGACCCCTGTTGTCAGCCAAAGCCTTTGACAATAGAGATAGACAAGGAGGGGCCGCTGAGGGGCAGCCCGGCAGCTTACTGAGAATGAAGCTGTCATTCTTTGGCTGACAAAATGTAATTTGCTAACCATCCTGCCAAATAGGCGTGCTCCATCCTGCCAAATAGGGGCTGACTATTCTATTATCTCTAGTCCTACCTTTCTGGATTTAACAGCCTCAGAGGCTGGTTTATAGTTTACACTTCAATAAGATCTCAGATCAATTCCAACATGTGGGGAAATCCAATAAACAGGGACGCTGAAATTTATGTGTTTATTTAAAGCTTGCTGTGAAACAATTACATGAATCTCACTTATAATCATCTATTACAGTTTATAAGTTACTATCCACAGCAGATTTTGTTTGAGACAGGAAAATAAATTACATTCTCAGCATCTTGTAGAATATCTGCCTGACAGTTCAAGATGAGAAGTTGTGAAGTCCCCTCATGAAAATATGAAACCAGGGGCTGCATTGGTTGTACCTGGTGTGTGTGTGTGTGTGTGTGTGTGTGTGTGTTCTCCACTTCAGTGAAAGGAAAGCATAGTTAAGGAGCAGGATGCTGCAATCAGTCAACCAACTCCTATCTAGTGATGTCTTCTCTGTTCAGGGCAGTCTGCTAGCTAGCCAGGGGCTATACGGAAGCCCAAGGCAGCATCCTTTCAGGAAACTGAATACCCATCTAAAAATAATAGTAACACCACGAGACAGAATGTGCTGATGTTCAAAGGAAGATGAAACAATAGGCATTGTGGGAGAAAAACAAGTGCCTGCTGGGTGATCCAGGAAGACTTCCTAGAGAGGATGGAATTTGGCATGGGTTCTGAGAGTGGATGGTGTTTGAGAGGCAGGGACAGAGGACATCCAGGAGGAGAAACGACCTGAGCTGAGGCATAGAGGGCGGTGCCTGAGGTATGTTGGGGAAGAGCAATGGCTCTCACTGAGGGCAGAGAACTAGGGTAAGAAAATGAGGGGTTAGGCCAGAGAGGAGGTACAGTGGGGAAAGGTTGGAATGCTGCCCTTTCTCTGTATCAGAAATAGTCTTCTAACAGGTACCTATTAGAATGCCTTTACCCTGAGAAATGCTCAGGGGAACTTCAGAAGCCTCGTGCACCCCTCCAGGCTCTGAGAGACCCTTGGGAACCCCACAGTCTTGTATAATAATTGGTTCCCTTGTGCCCTCCATGAGTGAATGAGGAATTAAGTAAGACACAGTTCACCCCACCAGATAGATATTATGTAGAAATTCCACCTTCTGATCTCTCCTCTTCATCACTATTTTTTAGATGAAAACACTGAGAAGCCAGGAACAGCATCAGAAAGTCTCTCCCTCTCACACAAGGAGCAAACTAAGCAGAACATCAAAAGGATTGTGCTAGAACTGTAAGGAGAAACTTCATTCGTGTGTTTAATTGAGCTCCTGTTATTTTGCCAGGCAAGGGGCTAGGCCTTGGAGATACAGCAATGAAACGGACCAGGCAAGATCCAAAGCTTCATGCAACTTGCAAACCATTGAACAAGATAGATATTAAACAAATTAATGCATAGATAAAAGTTGGAAAGAAATATGGAGGAAAGTTTTGGGAGCTATCAGAGACTACAACAGGGAAGGCCAGGAAATGCCTATTGGAGGAGGTGACATTGAGGCTGAAATCTGAAGGGCCAGTGAGCATTAGCCCAGTGAAGAGAGTAGGAGGAAAAGCATTTGCTTCGTCACTCATTCCTTACTCTCTATGCCTGGATACCTTCTTTAGTTATCTTGATGACCTTAGAAACTACAATGACTGTGCGTCTCTAATTCCCTGAAGGCTGAGACAGTCTATACAGCCTGAAGTGAGTCTACAGTATTTTTTTCTCTTCATAATATAGAGGCACCTCCCACATCCCAGGATGTAGCTACGTTGGCAGCCCTTGGATATTTGCAGATGCTGCAATGGGTCTTCCTACAGTTTGCTTTACAGTTAACATGAGACAGTGCTTGCTTAAATCCACCTACAGGCTGTTGAGTCTTTGTCCTCAGATCTCATCGTCTTTCACATTGTAGGTTACCTCCTTTCTGAAATTCTGCCCTTCTTTGTCTCCATGACACCGTCTTTCCTCTGTTCAAATTCTCTGGCAACTTCTCCATCTGCTGTTTTCCATGCTATCAGTTGAGATCAGGTTTGGCCAGAAGCAGAGGCCCACAGTAGCAGCAGCTTACACAAGATGGAAATCCATCTCTCCCTCATGTAAAAGCCTGGGATTGGCAATCCAGGGCAGGTATAGCGAATTCCCCAAATCATCTAGAGGCCTGGCCCCGTGCCAGCCTCTACTGCTCCATCTTAAGGTGGAACACTCATCCTCCTGGTCCAAGAAGACTGCTAGAACTCCAGCCCTTCACATCAGTATTCTAGGAAGCAGGATGAAACTTGGGACAAAGAAAAAGGGGACAAAAGACGTCAAGTGTCTATTAGGACAGGTTCCTGGAAGTGATTACGTGACACTCACTCTTTTTAAAAATATATCTATTTTAAATTGGTATATCATAATTGTATATTCTTAAATCTCTTGGCCAAAACTTAGTCCCATGGTTACATCTAGTGATAAAGGAAAGTGGAATATATAGTTTTTATTTCAGATAATTCTGTGCTCAACTAAAAATGTGGGTTTTGTCATGGAAAAAGGTGAGAATGAATAATAATGAACAACCATCTTGATGGGTATGTCTAGTAACTTGGTTGTGGTGATGGCATCACAGGCATATGCATATATCCAAACTCATCAAGATACATGTAGCAAATGTATACAATTTTTGTATATCAATCATACCTCAATAACGCTTAAAAAAAGGTCAGTGTGAAAGCACTGATCTGTGCTACACACTGATGGATGTGGGTGTCATCAGGAATTATGACTTGTATAGTCCCAAACTTGCCAGTCTCATCCAACTGAGACTGTGTGCAGACAATGTCCACATTTCTCACTTCCTTTATTTTTTTCTGAGATAGAGTTTCACTCTGTTGCCCAGGCTGGAGGTCAGTGGTGTGATCTCGGCTCACCGCAACCTCCTCCTCCTGAGGTTCAAGTGATTCCCCTGCCTCAGCCTCCTGAGTAGCTGGGATTACCGGTGCCCACCACCATGCCCAGCTAATGTTTGTATTTGTAGTAGAGAGGGGTTACACCATGTTAGCCAGGCTGGTCTCAAAATCCTGACCTGTAGCGATCCTCCCGCCTTGGCCTCCAAAAGTCTTGGGATTACAGGCTGGACCCACCATGCCTTGCCCACATTTCTTACTTCTTGACTTTCTCCTAAGCTCAACCACTGCATCCCAACTATCTGCGGTATACCTCCGCCTGCTTGTCTATAGATCTCAAAGTCAACACCTCCAAAATGTCAATCATTCAATTCCTTCCCACATCCTGCCTTTCTTCTGTGTTTTTATGCTGCCATAAAGTGATCCCAGACTTTCCTCCACTCAACACATACTACTAAGTTCCTACTGCGTGAGAGACTCCATTCCAAGTGCTTGGGATACGTTGTGGAACAAAACATAGGCACACACACTGAGTCCCCATCTGAGGAGCTGGTGTTCTAACTTCCTCCTGTTTTGCCTCAGTCTTCTTCACACCCTGCATTCTAGGCAAACTGAGTTACCTGCTATGTTCATGCAGGACCTGTCCTTTGCTTGTGTTCTTACTCTTTCCAGAATGTTCTTTTGTTGATTTCTTACTAGCAGTGGCTCTCAATCAGGGTGATTTTGCCTGGAGACATTTTTGGTTGTCACAGCTGGATGGGGTCCTATTGGCATGCTGGTGGGTAGTAAGCCAGGGATGCTGCTAAACATCCTGCAATGTATGGGCAGCCCCACAGTAAAAAAATGATCTGGTCCCAAGTCAGTAGTGCTGAGACTGAGAAACCCTGTACTAGAGTCAAGTCATACGTATCCTTCAATGCCAGCTCTAATGTCACTTTCATGAAATGTCCATGATGTTTTCTCCCATTTCTGTGCTCTCAAACCTATCTATGTCTCTACTGAAATCCTAGTTCCCGTGTGTACCTCTGTGATGACGCTCATCGCTTTTCATAGGCCGTAAAAGTCAACAAGGCTGAATTTATACCTGATTCATCTGAGTTCTCAGAGGCTAGCACAGAGCTTAGTGTACAGCAAAAAGGTACTCAAATATGTGTTCTACACAGGAGTGGGGAATACGCAAGCATCTGTCTCTTCTCCCAGACTGCATTTCCTAGGAATTAGACTGAAGATTCTAGCTTCAGAAGGGAAACTGCCAGTCTCCTTCAGCCACATCTGGAAGAGTTTCAACTGGCATCAAGCCACAAGAAAGCCTCTGCCTCTACCGGCCTGAAAGGGAAAGAGCCAGTGGAAAAAGAGACTAAACAAACATGGCAGGAAATATGACTCTGTGCACCCTCAGAGGCTCCCTGCAAAAGTAATCGAAAGCAGGAAAAACCTTTGCTTAGATGGGAGCTTGACCAGCTTTGCAAGTGAGTTAGGGCAACGAGTAGCCTCAGCTGCCCTTGGAATCCTCACAAAGCAGAAACCAGGAGCCACATGCAGCTAGCTGCACCCAGGGCAAGCTCCCAGCCAAGGGGCTCTGTGCTGTTTCTGGGCCACTCCTGGTGAGGGCCTGAGCACAGACATTGCTGTGGCTGAGTTTAGGATGGTGTGTCAACTATCACTTATTCACTGAACTTTTTTTGGCCAAGTCCTTGAGTTGTCTGGGAGGCTGGAGTGTCCTGGCAAGCCTGGAAAACTGTGGAATCTAAACAAACTGGCTCAGTTATCTCAGGTTCCTGTTGAATCCAGATGTGCCAGCTTTAGCCTTCTCATCTAGCTGCTGAAAGCCAGGAGCTCTGCTAGGCACCATTGTTAATCTTCCTGGCAGCTGAAATGGCAATAAGGTCTGTGGGGTCCCAGTTCTGAATCTCCGAAAGCAGGCACAAGGGAGCTTTGGGGCTTTTGCAAAGGAGTGATTGAAATCAGATGGAGGAGAAGAAAATGGCTCAAAGCTGTAGTCAAAGCCCAGAGCCACAGAGCTTTCGGTGAGCACTTTACTGCTAGATCTGTTCCACTGGGGAACATGTGTCACTCATCCAACTTAATGCAGAACAGACACAACAATTAGTTATGTCTCTTACCATCACCTAATTCTCTGCTTCCATGTGCACCTAATTCTCTGTTTTCACATTCGTGCACCATGGTGGGGTTGAATGTTGAGAGAGGGTGGGCCAGGAAGAAGCCTGCTAACATGTTTTTTTCCTTTATGCAGGATTTTGGAGGTTTAAGCAGGAAGCAGAGAGTGGGTGTGCTTTCCAGGAAGGAAACAGTGGTATGCGGCATGGACCATGTGGTTGGCTTTCTGCTTTAAGGTTCAGCCATGGGATGAGACTCCAACTCTATGTCCTAAATCAGCCTGTCCAACAGAAATACAGTACCAGCCACAAATGCAAGCCACGCATGTCATTTTATTTTATTTCTTTTTTAAATTTTATTATTATTATACTTTAAGTTTTAGGGTACATGTGCACAATGTGCAGGTTACATATGTATACATGTGCCATGTTGGTGTGCTGCACCCATTAACTCATCATTTAACATTAGGTATATCTCCTAATGCTATCCCTCCCCCTTCCCCCACCCCCCAACAGTCCCCAGTGTGTGATGTTCCCCTTCCTGTGTCCATGTGTTCTCATTGTTCAATTCCCACCTATGAGTGAGAACATGCGGTGTTTGGTTTTTTGTCCTTGCAATAGTTTGCCAAGAATGATGGTTTCCAGTTTCATCCATGTCCCTACAAAGCACATGAACTCATCATTTTTTATGGCTGCATAGTATTCCATGGTGTATATGTGCCACATTTTCTTAATCCAGTCTATCGTTGTTGGACATTTAGGTTGTTTCCAAGTCTTTGCTATTGTGAATAGTGCCACTCTAAACATACGTGTGCATGTGTCTTTATAGCAGCATGATTTATAGTCCTTTGGGTATATACCCAGTAATAGGATGGCTGGGTCAAATGGTATTTCTAGTTCTAGATCCCTGAGGAATCGCCACACCGACTTCCACAAGGGTTGAACTAGTTTACAGTCCCACCAACAGTGTAAAAGTGTTCCTATTTCTCCACATCCTCTCCAGCACCTGTTGTTTCCTGACTTTTTAATGATTGCCATTCTAACTGGTGTGAGATAGTATCTCATTGTGGTTTTGATTTACATTTCTCTGATGGCCAGTGATGATGGGCATTTTTTCATGTGTTTTCTGGCTGCATAAATGTCTTCTTTTGAGAAGTGTCTGTTCATATCCTTTGCCCACTTTTTGATGGGGTTGTTTTTTTCTTGTAAATTTGTTTGAGTTCGTTGTAGATTCTGGATATTAGCCCTTTGTCAGATTAGTAGGTTGCAAAAATTTTCTCCCATTCTGTAGGTTGCCTGTTCACTCTGATGGTAGTTTCTTTTGCTGTGCAGAAGCTCTTTAGTTTAATTAGATCCCATTTGTCAATTTTGTCTTTTGTTGCCATTGCTTTTGGTGTTTTAGACATGAAGTCCTTGCCCATGCCTATGTCCTGAATGGTATTGCCTAGGTTTTCTTCTAGGGTTTTTATGGTTTTAGGTCTAACATGTAAGGCTTTAATCCATCTTGAATTAATTTTGTATAAGGTGTAAGGAAGGGATTCAGTTTATTAAATTTTCTCATAGCAACATTAGAAAATGTAAAAAGAAATGAATGCAATTAATTCTAATAAAATATTTAAGCCAAAATATCAAAAATATTATCATTTCAACATGTAATTAATAAGAAGAATATTATTTATAAGACAACTTACATAATTTTATTGTACAAAGTCTTTGTAATTCATTGTATAGTTTACACTTACAGAATGTCAATTTGAACTAGCCACATTTCAAGGGCTTAATACCCTTGTTTGAAATGCTTACCTGCAGTGCAAACCCAGAATAATTTCGTCCTTTCACAAGGTACCAATTGGTGCCCAGGCACTAACGTATCAAATATACAACAGGGGGCTAAAATAGCACTTGAAATATAGTGAGATGGGGATTTTTAAAAAAAATTTACCAGAATCCTCTCAAGGGGAACATGTATCATATGTGGTTGGGAGAAATCCTTTGAAAAGTTTGCCATGGCCAAGATGAGGGTAGGAGTTGGAGATGCAGAAGCTCCCACAAAGAACTCCTAGGTCATAGGTTGATGGCTGAACTTGGATCTCTCAGAGATTTCACCATTTTTAAAAATTACTTTTCTAGGGCCAAGACAAAGGTCAATAGTGACTCAATTTACTATTGGAGAAATTTTAACAACTTCAATCTCTAATAAGAGGGCCTTAGCAAAATTGTGAACTACCCACATGAAAGAATATTTTGCCATGATTAAAATACTATTTAGAAACATGGGGATATACCTAATATAGAATGGCAAGTAGAGGAAGAAAGCAGAACTGAGTGTAATTATTCATACAAGCTGAACCATATTTAATAAGTGCAAAAGAAATATGCCAAAATATTGCCATTGTTTTTATTAGGAAGTAGCACCATGGGTGATTTTTCTGGACTTTTCAATGTTTTTCTAATGAACATATATTACTTTGAGGATTATCAGGAAGGCGATAAAACAAAACCCAGTGACTCACTTGCCAGAATTTCCCCTGTTCTGTAACTACTTAATTATATATGTGTATTTACAATGCGTGTGTCTTTTGTAGGTATGCAAGTGTGTGTGCACATGTGTGTACATGGGTGCATGTGTACCTTCCTGAGTTGTCTCCTGAGCCTGATCTCAGACTAATGCTCCAGAGATCTAGGAAAAGGCAACCCTCTTCCACTCTAACATAATTATCTCCTTGAATTTTATTAATTTGGATAGAACATCATGTCTATAGCAATTCTGTTGCCATTTCTAATCCCCACATCCCCAATTGCTTTTTGAGAGACAATATCTCTTATGAATATTTCTAGCTGGATATAGAATGATTTCTCCTGTTCACTTTATGTGTAAATAAGACAATAAATCATTTCTGATCTCCAGGTTCCCTCTCCTAAATTTCAATCCAGAAGCAAGGAACCTGAGATGATTATGCAGCCAAAAAATCATGCCACATCACTTTCATGACATCTAATCATACCGGCCTGACTGAACAGCTTTTCAGAAGATCATTTTACATAGCCTGTTTTATACTATAGGGTTAAGAGGGAGAAAGAAAACTGATAATAAACAAGAAGTAGAAAATTTAAACTATTTGGAAAAAAGTCCCCAAGTAATGATAAGAAATGGGGTAATCATTAAATACTTTAAGACTGCAACATATTCAGCTAAGACACATATGCTAAGAACATAAAAGTTTATAGAAGAAAATAATATATTATGAGTAATTCTTTTTCCAGGAGTATAGTATATTAGATTCCCTGACAAACCCACCTACATAAAATGACTCAAATACTGAATAATAAATGTTTTAAAATATATTTTGTATATTAACTTGTGTAAAAGTAAGTATATGCCAATCTCCCAAGTGAAGTAAGACACAGAACTCTAGAAGCACCAAAGCAAGCATCTGTCATGGAGAATTTTGCCAAAATCCAGAATCCTTGAGTTTCTATTTTAATGACTACACCACGTACAGGTGGCAGAAAGTAAAGCCCAAAACATACTCAGGTGGGGAATAAAAATGAGATTTCCCCAAAAAGCTGAGACTCCAAAGAACTTTACCCACAGTGAAGCCCCACTGAAAAGAAACGAATAGCAAGGAAATTTACTATCTCAACCCCAGTGTTGGAAGGAGTAAATTAAAATAATCCCCTGATAATTCATAACTATAAGTTGGGCTTCATGTGGACCTGAGTTTCTGTTATCTATGTAGTCTGAAAACCCTAAAAAGGAAAATTTAATTTAAGGTGGACATTGATGGATAGTGTTTAAAAGTGACTGGCCGAAAATACTCAACTTTAACCTAGACCTCAAATAATCTGCATAGATACATTTCTAGTAAAAAGGAGCAGTTCACGGTCACAATAACAAAATGCAAGAAAACACGGCACTTCTAGTCCCTTTAAATAATGGAATAGTTATCTAGACAAATCCTCCCAATAAAAAAAAAGAAACTAAAAATTCTGATGTTAAAAAACAAACAGCATTAGAAGGTAGGAGAGTTCTGCTTCTGGGGAGATGAAGTAGGCATACTTTTCTCTATTCTTCCCACTAAGTGCAAGTAAAAACCTTGGTAATTATACATAAAGCATTCTCAGATGAAGGAAGACCAAGAGAATCTATCACCAGCACACCTACCCTAAAAGAATGGCTAAGCGAAGATCCCTAAACAGAAAGGAAACAATAAAAGATAAACCTTAAAACATGAGGCAGGAGAAAACTAACATTGTAAGCCAAAATATGGGTAAATACAATAGGCCCTCCTTTTCCTCTTGAGTATCCTAAATTATGTTCGATGGCTGAAGCAAAAAATTATAACACTGATATTGCTCTAAAACTATTTGCAAAAACACAACAGATTTGGCAAGAACACAAAAAAATCAAGATTTATAATTAACAAACATTTAAAAATTAGAAAGACCTACCCTCTGTCTAATTAAATTCTAGAATAAGACAATAGGAAATAGGATATGTTCTGTGGATAACAGCTGATAATTTTCCAGAATTATTGAAATACATCAATAAGCAGGTGTAGGAAGACCAACAAACGTACCCCAGAATCAATACCCAGACTTATTATGGTAAAATTTCAGAGCATTAGATAGAAAGAGGCCTTAAAAGGAAGCCAAAGAGATCATCGACAAATGAATAGCAACTAGACTGACTGCTGGTACCTTGTAGCAACCATGGAAGTGAGAAGATAATAGAAAAAATACCATCAATAAGCTGAAAGAAAATAATTTTCTACCTAGAATTATATAACCAGAAAAAGTAACTTCCAAAGAAAAAGATCAAAAAACCCACAAAAACCAACAGAGACAAAAGTAACAATGTATCACCAAAACGTTCCTACTAAATTAAATTCTAAAGTGGATACTTCAGTAGAATAAAATGACCACAGATGGAAAGACTGAGATGCAAGAAGAAATGATGAGCAAAGTAAGTAAATTCAAAGAAGCATGGATTCTATCAAAAATAATTATGATAAATGGGAAAATAGTCTAGAAGTAAAATACTGTGTAACTGTAGTATGTAAGTTTGGATGGGGGTGATTAAAGTTAATGCACCTCAAATCTTCATATTGTTGAAAAGAAGGGTAAATAATGTTGAAATGCAAATATTTGAAAGTCAAATATGGAAAACAATAAGTCAAATAAATAATATTAACCAAAAAAACCTGCACTACATATGACAAACCCACAATTAAAATCATAATGGTAAAAAGTTGAAGGCTTTTCCTCTAAGATCAGAAATAAGACAAGGATGCCCACTTTCACCACTTCTATTAAACATTGAACTGGAAGTTTGAGTCACAAGAATTATTCAATAAAAAGAAATTAAAAGCATCCAAATCAGAAAGGAAGAAGTTAAATCGTCACTGTTTTCAGATGACATGCTCCTATATGTAGAAAACCCTAAAGCTTCCACTAAAAAAAAAAAAAAAAATCAGAACTAATAAACAAATTCAGTAAAGTTGCAGAATACAAAGTCAACATATAAAAATCAGTTGCATTTCTTTACAACAATAACAATGTATCCTACAGAGAAATCAAGAAAACAATCCCATTTATAATAGCATCAAAGAATACTTACGAATACATTTAGCCAAAGAGATGAAAAATCTATACACAGAAAATAAAACAATAATGAAAGAAATTAAAGAGGGCATAAATAAATGAAAGAATATTGTGTATTCATGGATTATAAGAATTAATATCACTAAAATGTTCATACTACCTAAAACAATACACAGATTGAACATAATCTCTATCAAAATTCCAATGAACTTTTTTACAGGAACAAATAAAATAATTCTTAAATTCATATGGAACCAAAAAAGACCCTGAATAGTCAAAATATTCTTAAGGGAAAAAAAAAAAAAAAAAAAAAACAAAGTTGGAGGCATCACATTCCTAATTTCAAATTGTATTACAAAGCAACAGTAATCAAAACAGTATGGTGGCACATACTTGTAATCCCAGCACTTTGGGAGGCCAAGGCAGGTGAATTGCTTGAGTTCAGGAATTCCAGACTAGCCTGAGCAACATGGCTAAACCCCATATCAAAAATAAATAAATAAATAAGTTGGGTGTGGTGGTATGCACCTGTAGTCCTGCCTACTTGAGAGGCTGAGATGGGAGAATTGTTTCAGCTCAGGAGGTCAAGGCTGCAGTGAGCTGAGACAGCACCACTGCACTCCAGCAAATACCTTGTCTCAAAAAAACCACAGTATAGTACTGGCATAAAAACATATACATAGACCAATGGAACAGAATCAGGAGCCCAGAAATAAATCCAAGCATATATGGTCAATTAATCTTTGGCAATGCCACCAAGAAGACATGATAGAGAAGGGATGGTCTATTCAATAAATAGTGTTGGGAAAATTGGAAATCCACATGCCAAAGAATGAAACTGGACACTTACATTACACCATACACAATAAAATCAACTCAAAATGGATCAAAGATCTAAATGTAAGACCCAATACCATAAAACTCCTAGGAAAAAAAAATAAGAGAAAAGTTCCTTGACGTGGGTCTTGGCAATTATTTTTTGGATATGACACCAAAATAACAGGCAAGAAAAGCAAAACAAAAAATGAAAAAGAAGTAGAACTACATCTGACTAAAAAGCTTCTGCAGAGCAAAGAAAACAATAAACAAAATGAAAAGGCAGCCTATGAATTAGAAGAAAATATTTGCCAACCATTTATCAGGTAAAGGGTTAATCTCCAAAATATACAGGGAACTGACACAACTCAACAGCAAAAAGGCAAATAACCTGATTTAAAAGTAGTTAGCCCTGGCAGGGTGCAGTGGCTCACGCCTGTAATCCCAGCACTTTGGGAGGCCGAGGCGGGCGGATCACAAGGTCAGGAGATTGACACCATCCTGGCTAACACAGTGAAATCCCATCTCTACTAAAAACATAAAAAAATTAGCTGGACATGGTGGCGGGCGCCTGTAGTCCCAGCTACTCGGGAGACTGAGGCAGGAGAATAGTGTGAACCCGGGAGGCAGAGGTTGCAGTGAGCCAAAATCGCACCACTGCACTCCAGCCTGGGCCACAGAGCGAGACTCCGTCTCAAAAAAAAAAAAAAAAAAAAAATAGGCAGCCTGGCACAGTGGCTCATGCCTGTAATCCCAGCACTTTGGGAGGCCAAGGAGGGTGGATCACCTAAGGTCAGGAGTTCAAGACCAGCCTGGCCAACATGGTGAAACCCCATCTCTACTAAAAATAAAAAAATTAGCCAGGCATGGTGGCGTGTGTCTGTAATCCCAGCTACTAAGGGGGCTGAGGCAGGAGAATTACTTGAACCCAGGAGGCGGAGGTTGCAGTGAGCCAAGATCATGCCACTGCACTCCAGTCTGGGCAACAGAGCAAGACTCTGTCTCAAAAAAAAAAAAAAAAAAAAAATGGACATTTTCCCAAAGACATAAAAATGGCCAAGAATATGAAAAGGTGCTCAACATCACTAGTTCACAGGGAAATGCAAATCAAAACCACAATAAGCTATCATCTCATGCCCATTAAGATGGCTGTTAACAAAAGGACATGATATAGTAAGTATTGGCCAAGGTGTAGAGAAAGAAAACTTTTGTGCACTGTTGGTGGCAATGCAGATTGGTGTAGCCATTAAGAAAAACAGTATGGAGGTTCCTAAAGAAATTAAAAATAGAACTACCATATGCCCTAGCAATCGCTATTCCAGATATATACCCAAAAGAAATAAAATCAACACTTTGTAAAGATATCTGCACTCCCATGTTCACTGTAGCATGATTCACAGTAGCAAAGATATGGAAACAACCTAAGTGTCTGTGGACAGATGAATGAATAAAGAAGTTGTGGGATATATATATGTGTGTGTGTGTGTGTGTGTGTGTGTGTGTGTGTGTGTGTAAAATATTATTCAGTCTTAAAAAGGAAAGAGATTCAGCCGGGCGCAGTGGCTCATGTCTGTAATCCCAGCACTTTGGGAGGCCGAGGCGGGCGGATCACAAGGTCAGGAGATCGAGACCATCCTGGCTAACAGGGTGAAACCCCATCTCTACTAAAAATACAATTAAAAAAATTAGCTGGGCATGGTGGTGGGCGCCTGTAGTCCCAGCTAGTAAGGAAGCTGAGGCAGGAGAATGGCATGAACCAGGGAGGCGGAGCTTTCAGTGAGCTGAGATCACACCACTGCACTCCAGTCTGGGTGACAGAGGGAGACTCCGTCTCAAAATAAATAAATAAATAAGGAAAGAGATTTTGCCATTTGCAACAACATGGATGAAACTAGGGGACATTATGCTAAGTGAAATAAGCCAGACAGAAAAAGACAAATGCTGCATGATCTCACTTATATATGGATACTTTAAAAAAATCAAATACATACAAACGGAATAGAACAGTGATTACCAAGGGTGGAGGAGTGCAGAAAATAGGAAGATATGAGTACAAAGGTACAAACTTGCAGTTATGTCATATGAATAAGTCTAGAGATGTAGTGTACAATGTGAAGATTATTAATAATATTGTACTGTATGCTGGAAATTTGCCAGAAGGATTACCTAAGAGGAAAGATTAACTTTGTGATATGGCTTGACTTTGTGTCCCCACCCAAATCTCATCTCAAATTGTAATCTCCAGGAGTTTAGGGAAGGACCTCATGGGAGGTGATTGAATCATGGGGTGGTTTCCCCATGCAGTCGTCGTGATAGTGAGTTCTCACAAGATCTAATGGTTTTATGCGTGTTTGACAGTTCCTTCTTCACAAGGGTTCACTTTGCTGCCACCTTGTGAAGAAGGTGCCTGTGTCGCCTTCTGCCATAATTGGAAGTTTCCTGAGGCCTCCTCAGCCTTGCAAAACTGTGAGTTAATTAAATCTCTTTTCTTTGTAAATTACCCAGTCTCAGGTAGTATCTTTATAGCAGTGTGAAAATGGACTAATACAGAGAATTGGTACCAGCACAGCGGGGTACTGCTATAAAGATAACTGAAAATATGGAAACGACTTTGGAACTGGGTAGAGATTGGAACAGTTTGGAGGGCTCAGAAGAAGACAGAAATATGTGGAAAAGTATGAAACCTCCTAGAGACTTGTTGAATGGTTTTGACCAAAATGCTGATAGTAATATGGACAATGAAGTCCAGGCTGAGGTGGTCTCATATGGAGATGAAGAACTTACTGGGAACTGAAGCAAAGGTCACTCTTGCTATGCCTTAGCAAAGAGACTGGTGGAATTTTGCCCTTGCCCTAGAGATCTGTGGACTTTTGAACTTGACAGAGATTATCTGAAATTGGAACTTACATTTAAAAGGGAAGCAGAGCATAAAAGTTTGGAAAATTTGCAGTCTGACAATGCAATAAAAAAAGAAAACCCCATTTTCTGGGGAGAAATTCAAGCCTGCTGCAGAAATTTGCATAAGTAACGAGTAGCCAATGTTAATCACCAAGATAATGGGGGAAATGCCTCCAGGGCATGTCAGAGATCTTGGTGGCAGCCTCTCCCATCAGAGGCCCAGAGGCCTAGGCGGAAAAAATAATTTTTGTGCCAGGCCCAGGGCCCCCCAGCTCTGTGTAGTCTCAGGACTTGGTGCCCTGTGTCCCAGCTGCTTCAGCTCCAGCTGTGGCTAAAAGGGGCCAAGGTACAGCTTGGGCAGTTGCTTCAGAGGGTGTAAGCCCCAAGCCTTGGGAGCTTCCACATAGTGTTGGGCCTGTGGGTGCACAGAAGTCAAGAATTGAGGTTTGGGAACCTCCATCTAGATTTCAGACAGTGTATGGATGTCCAAGCAAAAGTCTGCTGCAAGAGTGGAGCCCTCGTGGAGAACCTTTACTAAGGCAGGGTGGAAAGGAAATGTGGGGTTGGAGCCCTGGCACAAAGTCCCCACTGGGGCACTGCCTAGTGGAGCTGTGAGAAGACGGTCACCATCCTTCATACCCCAGAATGGTAGAACCACTGACAGCCTGCGCTCTGTACCTGGAAAAGCCACAGGCACTCAATGCCAGCCTGTGAAGGAGCTGCCCAAGGCCATGGGAGCCCACCCCTTGCATCAGTGTGCCCCAGATGTGAGACATGGAGTCATTGGAGATCATTTTGGAGCTTTAAGATTTAATTATTACCCCGCTGGATTTGGGACTTGCATGGGGCCTGTGGCACCTTTGTTTTGGCCAATTTTTACCACTTGGAATAGATCTATTTGCCCAATGCCTGTACCTCATTGTATCTAGGAAGTAACCAATTTGCTTTTGATTTTATAGGCTTATAGGTGGAATGGACTTGCCTTGTCTCAGATGAGACTTTGGACATTGGGCTTTTGAGTTAATGCTGAAATGAGTTAAGACTTTGGGAGACTGTTGGGAAGGCATGATTGGTTTTGAAATGTAAAAAGGACATGAGATTTGGGAGCAGCCAAGGGTGGAATGACAGGGTTCAGCTTTCTCTCCCCACCCAAATTTCATCTGGAATTGTAATCTCCAGGTGTTGAGGGTGGGACTTCATATATAATTGAATCACGGGGGCAGTTTCTGCGTGCTGTTCTCATGATAGTGGGTTTTCATGAGATCTCATGGTTTTATAAGTGCTTGACAGTTTCTCCTTCACTTGTGCTCTCTCTCCAGCTGCCTTGTGAGGAAGGTGCTTGCTTTGCCTTCTGCCATGATTATTAAGTTTCCTGAGGCCTCCCCAGCCATGCAGAACTGTGAGTCAATTAACCCCCCTTTCCTTTATAAATTACCCAGTCTCAGGTAACTCTTTATTATAGCAGTGTGAGAAAGGACTAACATAGTATGTGAGATGATGAATATATTAATTAACTATAGTAATCACTTCACCATATATATGTATTATCAGAACACCACATTGTATACCTCAAATATAGACAAGTTTTAAAATAAGAAAAATAAAACAAAACTACTATTTGTTCCCCTTTTTGAAAAAAAACACATACACACGGAACATTGATCCAGATACACTGTATGCTGGGCCATAAAGCAGGTCTCAACAAATTTCAAAGGATTGCAATCATACAAAATATTGAATTAAACTAAAAAATAAGCTTTTTAAAAGTCATTAGAAAATCCTGGGCCAGGCACGGTGGCTCACACCTGTAATCCTAGCACTTAGGGAGCCCAAGATGGGTGGATCATCTTAGGTCAGGAGTTCGAGACCAGCCTGGCCAACATGGTAAAACCCCATCTCCACTAAAAATACAAAAATTAGCCAGGTGTGGTGGCAGGTGCCTGTAATTCCAGCTACTCAGAGGCTGAGGAAAGAGAATCATTTGAATCCAGGAGGCAGAGGTTGCAGTGAGCCAAGATCATGCCACTGCACTCCAGCCTGGGTGACACAGTGAGACTCCATCTCAAAAAAAAAAAAAAGAAAGAAAGAAAAGAAAAAGAAAATCCTATATACACCATGGAACACTATGCAGCCATAAAAAGGAATGAGATCATGTACTTGGGAGGGACATGGATGAAGCAGGAACCCCTTAGCCTCAGCAAACTAACCCAGGAACAGAAAACCAAACACTGCATGTTCTCACTTATAAGTAGGAGTTGAAAGATGAGAACATATGGATACACGGTGGAGGGAAAAACACACATTGGGGCTTGTTGGGGTCGGGGGAGGGAGAGCATCAGGAAGAACAGCTAATGAATGCTGGGCTTAACACCTAGGTGATGGGTTGATTTGTGCAGCAAACCACCATGATACACCTATGTAACAAACCTGCACATACTGCACATGTACCCTGAAACTTAAAATAAGAAAAAAAAGAACAAATCTCCCCAAACTCAGCAATATATCACAAGTCTTTTAAATTTTTTTAGTGGGTTGATGACCCTTAGTCTCCTATTCGTTCATTCTTGCCTTCTTTTGAAAACACACACACACACACACACACACACACACGCCCAAAGAAAATTTAACTCCAAGTATCTGCACCTGAGAAAGAAGCTCCATTGCCAAGTATTTTGCCCCCAGGAATGACATGTTGTTTTAACATCTCCATGACTTCCTGCAGGTCAGGCCTTCTTGGCCACCATTCTGACCCTGTTGGTAGTTATAATAACCACCTGGCTTCTGGGGCCTAAGCACTGCCATTTGTCCTCAATTGCTTCAGGCTCCATATCCCAGTTGACATCAGTGAGCCCACTCCTGTGACAACTTCTTCTGTCACCATTGCTCCCTGCTGAGGGAGCCACCACCGACCACCAACACCCCTTCACAGCTCGATCTGGATGGCCTTGGTGGATGATGTGTCCTCTAGGCCTTCCCATGGAATATAGTCCTCTAGTGAGCTGATTGGCCTCACAGAATATATCCATTTTAGCATGCTCACTTCTTGTGTAATCCCTTATTCTATCATCTACCAGAGAAATTCAGGTATTTCAACCTTGCTCAGCATGGGACATTGCCTTTTCCGATCTTCTAGGAGCCACCTTAGCAGCAAGTTTGCATCATTTCCAGGTATTATATCCCAAAAGAGTTTCCTCTAAGTCAGTCAGGAGATCGAGACCACCCTGGCTAACATGGTGAAACCCTGTCTCTACTAAAAATACAAAAAAAATTAGCTGGACGTAGAGGTGGGTGCCTGTAGTCCCAGCTACTCGGGAGGCTGAGGCAGAAGAATGGCGTGAACCCAGGAGGCAGAGCTTGCAGTGAGCCGAGATAGCGCCACTGCACTTCAGCCTGGGTGACAGAGCGAGACTCCATCTCAAAAAAAAAAAAAAAGTTCCTCTAAGTCAGGAAACTCTCTCATCTCCAGTATTACGATCACTCCCCGGCCTTGATTAAGCACCCTCAGAATCTAGTCCCACACTGCTGGTCCATGCTGTCTAGGGCTGTAGACCCTTTCCTCTCTTAGCTCATGCAGCATATGCCCTGATGGGCTTATGTTGCAACTTAACTCTGGTTCTAAGTCTGGCAGCACCAGGACAGGGGAACAGCTCCTGAGTTGGGCACCTATTGCCCTGAGGTAGAGAGACTTCTGTCCTGTTGCTCTGTGGAGTGCTGGTTTGTAATGGGATGGATGAGCCACTCAGGATAGGCCAGAACTATCAGTCCTGAGCCTCATATCCCACCTTTTCTGTTAGCCTACTGCAAGGCATGAGAACTGCTTTGCAAACTCTCATACTTAATTTTTTTATTGTTAATTGCTCTCAGGTTTCTAAATTTGCATTCACTGTTGTCTTATCGTCCCATAGGGCTTGGATGCACTTGATAATGACCATCCATAACAACCAGCAGGATTGGGCAGGGAACCATCAAATCACAATGCAGATTTAACTCCGTCTTTGCACCTCAAAAAGGGGCTCCAAATTTTCTCTCTTACTCGTCTGCTTTGTATCTCTTTGCCTTCTGCTCTTATCTTTATTATTTCCATCCTTCTATTTTGTTTGTGCTTAATTTGCTGTTCTTTTTCTAGCTCCTTGATATAGATACTTGAATAATCGATTTTTTTTCTAGAATAGGCTGTAGTAGACATAGAGATGTGCCACTCTGATAACCCTTCAAAAAAGAACTGTGGGCCAGGTTGGGTGGCATATGCCTGTAATCCAGTGCTTTGGGAAGCCAAGGCGAGAGTATCACTTGGGGCCAGGAGTTTAGGACCAGCCTGGGCAACATAGCAAGACCCTATCTCCACAAAAATAAGAAATTAGCCAGGCATGGAGGCATGCACTTGTAGTCCTGGCTACTCAGGAGGCTGAGGTGGGAGTTCAAGAGGGCGAGGCTACAGTGATCTATGATCATACCACTGCACTCCAGTCGGTGATGGAGTGAGACTGCCCAGCTGCTTATAAGAGTGGTCATATGACAGTCTCCAGAAGGCAATAGAAGAGAAAGCAGATGGATAAGAGAGAAAACACAGAAGTCAAAAGTTGGTTGTTTGGAAAGACTAATAAAATTGATAACTTCCTAGCAAGATTTATTAAGAAAAAGAGACATAAAGAAAGAGAATACAAACTGCCAATATCAGGATTCAATATAGATGAAAAAGATAAGAAAACATTATGAATCATTTTTGCCAATACATTTGACAACTTAGATAAAATGGGCAGAATCCTTTAAAAGCATGACTTACTAAAATAGCCACAGAGAAAATTGAAATTTTAAATAATCCCAAATCTGTCAAAGTAATTGAATCCATAATTTAAAAACTTTTCCACAAAGAAAACTCTGGTTCCAGATAGTATCACTGGTAAATTCTTCCAAACATTTGAGGAAGAAATCATACTTACCTTGTATTAACTCTGTTAGAAAATAGAGACCAGGGACTACTTTCTAGCTTGTTTTATGAGGCTTGATAGCATAATATGTCAAGAATATTATAAGAAAGTAAAATTACAGGCCAATTTCTATCAGACTAAGGCAGAAATTCAAAACAAAATAATAACAAATCAGATTCAGCAAGTGTGGTTTATCCTAGGAAGGCAAGATTGATTTAATATTCAAAAATCAATCAATGCAATTCATCACATTAACAGAATAAGTGACAAATATATAATCATCTCAGTAGATTTAGAAAAGGTATTTGATTAAATTCAATACCCAGTCATCATTTTAAAAACCCTCAGCAAAGCAGAATTAAAAGGAAACTTCCTCAATCTCATAAAGGGTAGAACAAAACACCCACAGCTAACAATAAAGTTGAAACAGTGAACATTTTCCCCTATCAGAGCCAGGCAAGGATGTCCACTATGGTTTTTCTTTCAACTGTTAATTGTTCATTCTAGCCAGTGTAATGAGGCCAGAAAAATAAGTAAAACATATAAAACTTGTACAGAAAAATGTAAAACGTTCATTTGAAAATTATGTGACTGTTAACATAAAATATTCAAAATAATCTACAAACTATTGAATTTAATGACTGAATTGAGTGCGGTTACTAGATGCATGGTCAATATACAAAAATCGGATCAGTTAGGAGGTAGTGTCACATATTCTAAAAGTTGACTTCAAACTCTTTCCTACCCTTGGCAATTTATCTAGCTTCTCCATACAGGTGATCTTCTTAGTTTAGATGGGGAGAAAAACCTGCTAGAACAACTCCAACATTCTTTGAATGAGAGTAAGTGGTGCTCCCAAGAGAAGAAATTGGTCTTTTGTTTAGGGAAACAAATTTTTCATGAGTAGTTGGTTATGAAATGTAAGACTCAAGGTTTTCACCAGAATGGGGAGGATCTGTAAAAGAGAACTAAAGTTATCTGCATAATAATATAAAAGACTAACCTCTGAGGAGAGAGCATTTTGAGTCGTTTCCTGTTTTGTATCTTATTTCCTCTCTGTTGTCCTCCAATGCAGCAAAACTATATTAATTGCTTAATTAGTGTCAGATGTATTTTGGAATTTTCTTAGGAAATAAAGGAAGGGCTGTGATCAGATTGGTGGGTGAATTGAACCACAGAAAACAGAAAGCAATAAAGTATAGCAAACCAGGGAGGCAACCCAACAGCCAAAAGTGGTCTAGAATAATCTGACAACTGGAGTTTGCAGTTGACAGATGCTGTCTGGGAATTTTCAGAAATATTTTGGAGGGGACTAAATTTACTAAAATCAAAAGTGAGATGTGGACTCAAGTTATTTTATTTGGATATAAAAAATAGTTACACCTCAGTTATCTATAGACTTGCGGATATTCAGTTTCATTATAATTACTGTACTGATGAATAACTTTTGTATGAAAATAGAATATCACATAGCTTGCAAAGCACTTTACTTTTTATTATATAATTTCACAGATAATTCATTATTGTTTTATTCTCCAAACCTGTCCCAATACGTGGAAGAGATGATATATATTTTCCCTAAATAATACTTTTAAGGTATTTAAACAGAACCTAACACCATTTTAGAATAGAGCCATGCAATGATTTCTTCAGGATTATTAAGTAATCCATTCTATTTACCATAGAGCAAACACCCAGCTCATTTGAAATTGTTTGCTTGTTTGTTTTTTAGAGATGGGGTCTTGCTGTGTTGCCCAGGCTGGATTAGAATTCCTGGGCTCAAAAGATTCTGCTGTTTCAGCCTCATCAGTAGCTGAGACTATAAACATGTACCACCTCACCCAGCTGAAATAAGATTTTAAATTTGAAAGTAGACCTCACCTTTCAAGGACATCTTTATTAAAGAGCATGTTGATACTCTCTAGGGGCTTGGGCCAGATGGCCCTATAATTCTCCCCACTTCAGGTTCTATAATGCATGAAGATGGAAGAGAATGAATAAAGAGAACGTCAGAAAGGCTCAAGTGTCAAAAGAGAAATGTACCAATTATACTGCTTCCCTTAGCAAAAGTGAACCTGGGATTAGCATGGCAGCGATGGAGGTCACATCTATCTGTGAGGAGCAGAGACATCATTAAATAGCTTTTGTTTTATCAATGAATAATGTCATCTGGCTTTTCTTCCCTTAAATTAGAGCTAATTGATCAGCTCTCTCTTCCTCAAAAAAGGTGTTATCTTACACATTAACTGCAAAGCACTTTCAAAGTTTTTCCTCGAGCAGCCCACAGCAACCAAGGAAAGAAACTCCACATGTGCACAGGAAGTTGGGATGACCCTGAATCTAATATAAGAGCATGTCATGCAAAATTAAACTGGGGGACATTCTCCAAAAGAAGTAGCCTGTATTCTTCAAAACTTCCAGGATCTTTAAGGACAATGAAAGTCTGAAGTTCTGATGAAAGGAGACGAAGGAGACATGACAGCTCCATGCACTGTGTGGTCCCCTTTGGATCCTGGATCAGAGAAAAAATATCTATAAAGAACATGAATATGGCAATTGATAAAAATTGAATGTGCACTGTAGATTATATCATGGTATTGTCTCAGTGCTAAGTTACCTAAATTTAATCATTGTACTGTGGTTATGTAAGAATTATTGTTCTTACAAAATTCATGCTGAGCTATTTAGGAGTAAGGGCATGGTGTCTGCTATTAAGTTTTAAATAGTTCAAAAAATAGTAATACACACATATGTTTAGAGAGGAGTAATAAAGCAAATGTGGCAGGATAAGGTTAGTGTCAAAGTAGAATTTTCTAAATGTTAATGACATGACTCTCACACAAATATATGCCATATAGAATGAACATGCTTCAGAAATTTATTTTACTCATTAATGAAAGAGCTAACAGAATCGTAAAGCTGATTCAAAGGGAATTGAGGAGAGTGAGCATTATAAATGCTATAATTATAAATTATAGGCACTGAAAGAAATAATGCTGAATACGATTGTTAGGTTAGATATAAAACTAGTTACTGGCCCACAGGGCTATAAAATCGTAATCCTGTGGCCATCTTTTCTAAAGGGGAGAAATTATTTTGTATCTATACTGCAAAAAAAATCATTTCCACATTATAAATCTGCAAGATAACATTTAATTTTACAGAATGTGAGCCCTAGCTGATGGTAAACGGTAAGTGAAACAAAGGTACAGAACTCGTAGACAATGCTCATGTATGGCAATAAGAAGACATGGTCACCTTTTACTTCATATCCAAGTCTTGGGTGTTTTTTCTTAACACTCGGAATACATAAAAGAATGAATGAAATAAACTTTAAGCACGTAACTGTAAGGATTGAACCTTATCAATCTATCAATGCCAACAAGTTTCTCTGGGATTTATCTATTTATTGGTGTGTTTGTTTGTTTAATTATTTACTTTTGCAACAAGTAAAGAGACTCTTAAGACTGTCTTTCTTTCCCAGGAGGAAATACTCTTTACAAAAATATCATCTCTTTGCCTTCACTATTACTAATGTCATTAAAGGAGTACAGGCTCTGCTAGAGGGAGTACAAAGTTCAGAACATTCAGAACTTTCCTTAAACTGGTCAGCCAAATTGAAGGAAATAGGTTACAATGTCTTTGAAAAAAGAGAATAAATCTTCAGAAAAACAAGCTTTACTAGTCCATTTTCACCCTGATGAAAAAGACATACCAAAGACTGGGCAATTTACAAAAGGAAGAGAATTAATGGACTCACAATTCCATGTGGCTGGGGAGGCCTCACAATCATGGTGGAAGGTGAAAGGCATGTCTCACCATTGCGAGACCAGGAGGGCCAGAGAGAGACCTTGGGGTGTATACAGAAGGATATCTTTATAGAGTGCACTCAGACTTAACATCCAAAGACTGGGCCCAGAATAAAGACTGCACTTTATTTTTTTAAATTATTATTATACTTTAAGTTCTAGGGTACATGTGCACAATGTGCAGGTTTGTTACATGTGCCATGTTGGTTTGCTGCACCCATCAACTCATCATTTACATTAGGTATTTATCCTAATGCTATACCTACCCCAGCCCCACAGCCCCCGACCGACCCCCGTGTGTGATGTTCCTTGCCCTGTGTCCGTGTGTTCTCATTATTCAACTCCCACTTATGAATGAGAACATGCAGTGTTTGGTTTTCTGTCCTTGTGATAGTTTGCTTAGAATGATGGTTTCCAGCTTCATCCATGTCCCTGCAAAGGACATGAACTCATCCTTTTTTTATGGCTGCAGAGTATTCCATGGTGTATATGTGCCACATTTTCTTAATCCGGTCTATCATTGAGGGACATTTGGGTTGATCCCAAGTCTTTGCTATTGTGAATAGTGCCACAATAAACATATGTGTGCATGTGTCTTTATCGTAGAATGATTTATAATCCTTTGGGTATATGCCCAGTAATGGGACTGCTGGGTCAAATGGTATTTCTAGTTCTAGATCCTTCAGGAATCGCCACACTGTCTTCCACAATGGTTGAACTAATTTGCACTCCCACCAACAGTGTAAAAGCGTTCCTATTTCTCCACACACTCTCCAACATACGTTGTTTCCTGACTTTTTAATGATCGCCATTCTAACTGGCATGAGATGGTATCTCATTGTGGTTTTGATTTGCATTTCTCTAATGACCAGTGATGATGAGCATTTTTCATGTGTCTGTTGGCTGCATAAATGTCTTTTTTTGAGAAGTGTCTGTTCATATCCTTTGCCCAATTTGATGTGGTTGTTTTTTTTTTCTTGTAAATTTGTTTAAGTTCTTTGTAGATTCTGGATATTAGCCCTTTGTCAGATGGCTGGATTGCAAAAATTTTCTCCCATTCTGTAGGTTGCCTCTTCGCTCTGATGATAGTTTCTTTTGCTGTACAGAAGCTCTTTAGTTTAATTAAACCCAATTTGTCTATTTTGGCTTTTGTTGCCATTGCTTTTGGTGTTTTAGTCATAAAGTCTTTACTCATGCCTATGTCCTGAATTATTGCCTAGGTTTTCTTCTATGGTTTTTACGGTGTTAGGTCTTACATTTAAGTCTTTAATCCATCTTGAGATAATTTTTGTATAAGGTGTAAGGAAGGGATCCAGTTTCAGCTTTCTACATATGGCTAGCCAGTTTTCCCAGCATCATTTATTAAATAGGGAATCCTTTTCCCATTGCTTGTTTTTGTCAGGTTTGTCAAAGATCAGATGGTTGTAGATGGGTGGTGTTATTTCTGAAACCTCTGTTCTTTTCCATTGGTCTATATATCTGTTTTGGTACCAGTACCATGCTGTTTTGGTTACTGTAGCTTTGTAGTATAGTTTGAAGTCAGGTAGTATGATGCCTCCAGCTTTGTTCTTTTTGCTTAGGATTGTCTTGGCTATCCAGGCTCTTTTTTGGTTCCATATGAACTTTAAAGCAGTTTTTTCCAATTCTATGAAGAAAGTCATTGGTAGCTTTATGGGGATAGCATTCAATCTATAAATTACTTTGGGCAGTATGGCCATTTTCACAATATTGCTTCTTCCTATCCATGAGCATGAAATGTTCTTCCATTTGTTTGTGTTATCTTTTATTTTGTTGAGTGGTGGTTTGTAGTTCTCCTTGAAAAGGGCCTGCACTTGCCTTGTAAGTTGGATTCCTAGGTATTTTATTCTCTTTTTAGTAATTGTGAATGGGAGTTCCCTCATGATTTGGCTGTTTGTCTATTATTGGTGTATAGGAATGCTTGTGATTTTTGCACATTGATTTTGTATCCTGAGACTTTGCTGAAGTTGCTTATCAGTTTAAGGTGATTTGGGGCTGAGACAATAGGGTTTTCTAAATATACAATCATGTCATCTGCAAACAGAGATAATTTGACTTCCTCTTTTCGTAATTGAATACCCTTTATTTCTTTCTCTTGCCTGATTGCCCTAGCCAGAACTTGCAACACTATGTTGAATATAAGTGCTGCGAGAGGGCATCCTTGTCTTGTGCTGGTTTTCAAAGGGAATGCTTCCAGTTTTTGCCCATTCAGTATGATATTGGCTGTGGGTTTGTCATAAATAGCTCTTATTATTTTGAGATACCTTCCATCAATACCTAGTTTATTGAGAGTTTTTAGCATGAAGCGCTGTTGAATTTTGTCAAAGGCCTTTTCTGCATCTATTGAGATAATCATGTGGTTTTTGTCTTTGGTTCTGTTTATGTGATGGATTACATTTATTGATTTGTGTATGTTGAACTAGCCTTGCATCCCAGGGATGAAGCCGACTTGATCATGGTGGATAAGCTTTTTGATATGCTGCTGGATTCAGTTTGCCAGTATTTTGTTGAGGATTTTCACATCAATGTTCATCAGGGATATTGGCCTAAAATTCTTTTTGTTGTGTCTCTACCAGGCTTTGGTATCAGGATGATGCTAGCCTAGTAAAATGAGTTAGGGAGGATTCCCTCTTTTTCTATTAATTGGGATGGTTTCAGAAGGAATAGTACCAGCTCCTCTTTGTACATCTGGTAGAATTCAGCTGTGAATCTGCCTGGTCCTGGACTTTTTTTGGTTGGTAGGCTATTAATTATTGCCTCAATTTCAGAACCTGTTATTGGTCTATTCAGAGATTCAACTTCTTCCTGGTTTAGTCTCGTGAGGTTGTATGTGTCCAGGAACTTATCCATTTCTTCTAGATTTTCTAGTTTATGTGCATAGAGATGTTGATAGTATTCTCTGATGGTAGTTTGTATTTCTGTGGGATGGGTGGTGATATCTTCTTTATCACTTTTTATTGAGTCTATTTTATTCTTCTCTCTTGTCCTGCTAGTGGTCCATCTATTTTGTTGATCTTTTCAAGCAACCAGGCCCTGGGTACATTGATTTTTTAAAGGGTTTTTTGTGTCTCTATCTCCTTCAGTTCTACTCTGTTCTTAGTTATTTCTTGTGTTCTGCTAGCTCGTAAATGTGTTTGCTCTTGCTTCTCTAGTTCTTTTAATTGTGATGTTAGGGTGTCGATTTTAGATCTTTCCTGCTTTCCCTTTTGGGCATTTAGTGCTATAAATTTCCCTCTACACACTGCTTTAAATGTGTCCCAGAGAATCTGGTACATTGTGTCTTTGTTCTCACTGGTTTCAAAGAACATCTTTGTTTCTGCCTTCATTTTGTTATTTACCCAGTAGTCATTCAGGAGCAGGTTGTTCAATTTCCATGTAGTTCTGCAGTTTTGAGTGAGTTTCTTAATTCTGAGTTCTAATTTGATTGTACTGTGGTCTGAGAGACAGTTTCTTGTGATGTCTGTCTGCTCTTTTACGTTTGCTGAGGAGTGTTTTTCTTCCAATTAAATGGTAAATTTTAGAATAAGTGCGATGTGGTGCTGAGAAGAATGTATATTCTGTTGATTTGGGGTGGAGAGTTCTGTAGATGTCTGTTAGGTATGCTTGGTCCAGAGCTGAGTTCAAGTCCTGGATATCCTTGTTAATTTTCTGTCTCTTTGATCTGTCTAATATTGACAGTGGGGTATTAAAGTCTCCCACTATTATTGTATGGGAGTGTAAGTCTCTTTGTAGGTCTCTAAGAACTTGCTTTATGAATCCAGGTGCTCCTGTATTGGGTGCACATGTATTTAGGATAGTTAGCTCTTCTTGTTGCATTGATCCCTTTACCATTAAGTAATGCCCTTCTTTTTCTCTTTTGGTCTTTGCTGGTTTAAAGTCTGTTTTATCAGAGACTAGGATTGAAACCCCTGCTTTTTTCTTTGCTTTCCATTTGCTTGGTAGATCTTCCTCCATCCCTTTATTTTGACCCTATGTGTGTCTTTTCAAGTCAAGTGGGTCTCCTGAATACAGCACATTGATGCAGTCCGTGTCTTTTAATTGGGGCATTTAGCCCATTTACATTTAAGTTTTATATTGTTATGTGTGAATTTGATCTTGTCATTATGTTGTTAGCTGGTTATTTTGCCCATTAGTTGATGCAGTTTCTTCATAACATCGATGGTCTTTACAATTTGACATGTTTTTGCAGTGGCTGGTACCAGTTGTTCATTTCCATGTTTAGTGCTTCCTTCAGGAGCTCTTGTAAGGCAGGCCTGGTGGTGACAAAATCTCTCAGCATTTGCTTGTTTGTAGAGGCTTTTATTTCTCCTTCACTTATGAAGCTTAGTTTGGCTGGATATGAAATTCTAGGTTGAAAATTCTTTTCTTTAAGAATATTGAGTATTGGCCCTTACTCTTTTCTAGCTTGTAGGGTTTCTGCCGAGAGATCTGCTGTTAGTCTGATGGGCTTCCCTTTGTGGGTAACCTGACCTTTCTCCCTGGCTGCCCTTAACATTTTTTCCTTCATTTCAACCTTGGGGAATCTGACGATTATGTGTCTTGGGGTTGCTCTTCTCAAGGAGTATCTTTGTCATGTTCTCTGTATTTCCTGAATTTGAATGTTGGCCTGCCTTGCTAGATTGGGGAAGTTCTCCTGGATAATATCCTGAAGAGTGTTTTCCTACTTGGTTCCATTTTCCCCTCACTTTCAGGTACACCAATCAAATGTAGATTTGGTCTTTTCACCTAGTCCCATATTTCTTGGAGGCTTTGTTCATTTTTTCTCACTCTTTTTTTCTCTGATATTGTCTTCTTGCTTTATTTCATTAAGTCAATCTTCAGTCACTGATATCCTTTCTTCCACATGATCGATTCAGCTACTGAAGCTTGTGTATGCTTCACGAAGTTCTCATGCTGTGTTTTTCAGCTCCATCAGGTCATTTATATTCTTCTCTACATTGCTTATTCTAGTTAGCAATTCGTCTAACCTCCTTTCAAGGTTCTTAGCTTCCTTGCGATGGGTTAGAACACGCCTTTTAGCTTGTAGGAGTCTGTTATTACCGACTTTCTGAAGCCTACTTCTGTCAATTCTTCAAACTCATTCTCCCTCCAGTTTTGTTCCCTTGCTGGCGAGGAGTTGTGGTCCTTTGAAGGAGGAGAGGCATTCTGCTTTTTGGAATTTTCAGCCTTTCTGTGCTGGTTTCTCTCCATCTTTGTGGTTTTATCATCCACCTTTGGACTTTGATGTTGGTGACCTATGGATGGAGTTTTGGTGTGGACGTCCTTTTTGTTGATGTTGATGCTATTCCTTTCTGTTTGTTAGTTTTCCTTCTAACAGTCAGGCCTCTCAGCTGCAGGTCTGTTGGAGTTTGCCGGCGGTTCACTCCAGATCCTGTTTGCCTGAGCATCACCAGGGGAGGCTGCAGAACAGCAAATATTGCTTCCTGATCCTTCATCTGGAGGCTTTGTCCCAGAGGGGCACCCACCAGATGGCAGCCAGAGCTCTCCTGTATGAGGTGTCTGCAGCCTGACTGGGAGGTGTCTCCCAGTCAGGCTACACAAGGGTCAGGGACCCACTTGAGGAGGCAGTCTGTCCATTATCAGAGCTCAAATGCTGTGCTGGGAGAACCACTTCTCTCTTCAGAGCTGTCAGACAGGGACATTTAAGTCTGCTGAAGCTGTGCCCACAGCTGCCCCTTCCCCTAGGTGCTTTTTTCCAGGGAGATGGGGGTTTTATCTATAAGTCCCCAACTGGGGCTGCTGCCTTTTGTTCAGAGATGCTCTGCCCACAGATGTGGAATCTAGAAAGGCAGATGGCCTTGTTGAGAGTGGTGGGCTTCACCCGGTTTGAACTTTCCCGGAGGCTTTCTTTACACTGTGGGCATAAAACCGCCTACTCAAGCCTCAGCAATGGTGGGTGCCCCTCCCCTCTCCAAGCTCCAGTGTCCCAGGTTGATCTCAGACTGCTGTGCTAGCAGCGAGAATTTCAAGCCAATTGATCTCAGCTTGCTGGGCTCTGTGGGCATGGGACCCACCGAGCCAGGCACCAGAGGGAATCTCCTGGTCTGCCAGTTGCAAAGACCATGGGAAAAGCACAGTATCTGGGCAGTAGTGTACTGTTCCTCCTGGTACAGTCTCTCATGGCTTCCCTTGGCTAGGAAAGGGAAATCCCCTGATCCCTTGCACTTCCCGGGTGAGGCAACGCCTCGCCCTGCTTTGGCTCGCCATCTATGGGCTGCACCCACTGTTCAACCAGTCCCAATGAGATGAACCAGGTACCTCAGGTGGAAATGCAGAAAACACCCATCTTCTTCATCAATCTTGCTGGGAGCTGCAGATCGGAGCTGTTCCTATTTGGATATCTTGCCGGAAATCCCCATCAGTCTCTTTTATTTTAGCTATTCTGGAGGATGTGTGGTGGTATCTCATTGATTTTAATTTGCATTTACATGATTATTGAGGAAATTGAACACTTTTGGACATCATTTTTTATAAATTATATATCCAGCCTTCTACTCATTTTTCTATTTGTCTTTTTCTTTTTTTGTTGTTATCATACTTTAAGTTCTAGGGTACATGTGCACAATGTGCAGGTTTGTTACATATGTATACATGTGCCATGTTGGTGTGCTGCACCCATTAACTCATCATTTACATTAGGTATATCTCCTAATGCTATCCCTCCCCGCTCCCCCCACCCCATGACAGGCCCCGGTGTGTGATGTTCCCCTTCTTTCTCAGCCTTTTGGCTAAGATCTAGCGTAGTATCTGTTCTTATCAGTTTAATATTTCTCTTTTTCTTATTGTTTATAGGAGTGCTCTGCATATTCTGGATGTGATCCCTTTGTCAGTTATGTGTGTATATATATTTTCTTCCACTCTAAAACTTGCCTCTTCACTTTCTTAATGATGTCTTTTGATAAATAAAAATTATTAATTTGAATGTGGTCTAATTTATCAATCTCTTCCTTTATAGCTACTGGTTTTTGTAATCTGTTTAAAAAATATTTCCCTACTCAAAGTTATAAAAATAATTTATTTTTTAATATTTATGTTTAAAGCTACATTCCTTCTGAAATTGATTTTTGTGGGTAGTTTAGGGTATGTTTCAAGACTTTCTGTTTACACATGGCTATCTAATTGATCTGTCAGCATTAATTTCTTAATTATATTTTTAATTTTTTTGTATTTTTTGTAGAGATGGGGTCTTGCTATGTTGCCCAGATTGGTCTCAAACTCCTGAGCTCAAGTGATCCACACACCTTGGCCTCCCAAAGTGCTGAGATTAAAGGTGTGAGCCACTGTGTCTAGCTACTTGTATTTTTGTACCCATTAATCAACCTCTATTCACCCCTCCCTCCTTCCCACTACCCTTCCTGGCCTCTGGTAACCACTGGATAGAGTGTATCTTCATGAGATCCACTTTCTTCAGTTCCACGTGATTGAGAACATGCAGTATTTGATTTTCTGTTTCTGAGTTATTTCACTTGGGATAACAGCCTCCAGCTCCATCCAAATTACATTACTGCAAATGACAAGATTTCATTCCTTTTTATGGCTGTATAATATTCCAGTTTGTGTGTGTGTGTGTGTGTGTGTGTGTGTGTGTGTGTGTGTCATGTTTTCTTTCTTCATTCATCTGTTGATGGGCACTATCTCAGCTCACCGCAACCTCCACCTCCTGGGTTTAAGCAATTATCCTGCCTCACCCTCCTGATTAGCTAGGACTACAGGCATGTGACACCATGCCCAGATATTTTCTATATTTTTGGTAGAGACAGCATTTTGCCATGTTGGCCAGGCTGGTCTCAAACTCCTGGCCTCAAGTGATCTGCCCGCCTCAGCCTCCCAAAGTGCTGGGATTACAGATATGAGCCACTGCACCTGGCCAAATTTTGGCTATTATGAAGAGTACTGCACTAGACATGGAGTGCAGAATCTCTTCCACATATTGATTTCCTTTCTTTTATGTATATACTACATAAGTTTTAATCCTTGAAAGCCCTGTCTTAACTTACATAAGGCTATATTAACTATTTTAACTGTGGATTTGTGGGATCCCATTTTATTATTTTTATTTATTTATTTATTTATTGAGAGGGAGTCTCCATCTGTTGCCCGGACTGGAGTGCAGTGGTACGATCTTGGCTCGCTGCAACCTCTGCCTCTTGGGTTCAAGCCATTCTCCTGCCTCAGTCTCCCAAGTAGCTGAGATTATAGCGCAGGCAGCCACCATGACTCCTGGCTATTTTTTTGTATTTTTAGTAGAGATGGGGTTTCACCATGTTGGCCAGGCTGGTCTTGAACTCCTGACCTCAGGTGATCTGCCTGCCTCGGCTTCCCAAAGTGTTAGGATTACAAGTGCGAGCTACTGTGCCCAGCCACTGGGATCCCATTTTAATCAAGCCAATTTGTAAGTGCCAAAAATTTGACTTTTTAAATTTCTTATTCATTGTGTTGGCACATCTATTCCCAATATCAGATATTTTAGTGCAATGGCTACTATGACTATGGGACATTTAGGCAGAGTATAAAGTGAGCCACACCCGTTTTTCCTCTATTTTATATTTACTTTCCTAAGATTATAGGGGGTACAGTGTTTAAACTTAGTGGCATCTCAAAGTATAATTTGAGCTTCTGCATTGATTAAGTCTATGAATTGGAAATTTTTGGAAATTTGAATGTTGGCCTGCCTTGCTGGGTTAGGGAAGTTCTCCTGGATAATATCCTGAAGAGTGTTTTCTAACTTGGTTCCATTCTCCCAGTCACTTTCTGGTACACCAATCAAATGTATATTTGGTCTTTTCACATAGTCCCATATTTCTTGGAGGCTTTGCTCACTTCTTTTCACTCTTTTTTCTCTAATCTTGTCTTCTTGCTTTATTTCATTATTTGATCTTCAATCACTGATATCCTTACTTCCACTTGATCGAATCAGCTATTGAGGCTTGTGCATGCATCACAAAGTTCTCATGCCATGGTTTTCAGCTCCATCAGGTCATTTAAGGTCTTCTCGACACTGTTTATTCTAGTTAGCCGTTCATCTAACCTTTTTTCAATGTTTTTAGCTTCCTTGTGATGGGTTAGAACATGCTCCTTTAGCTCGGTGAAGTTTGTTATTACCGACCTTCTGAAGCCTACTTCTGTCAACTCGTCTAATTCATTCTCTGTCCAGTCTTGTTCCCTTGCTGGTGAGGAGCTGTGATCCTTTGGAGGAAAAGAGGCGCTCTGGTTTTTAGAATTTTCAGCTTTTCTGCTCTGGCTTCTCCTCATCTTTGTGGTTTTATCGACCTTTGGGCTTTGATGTTGGTGACCTACAGACGGGATCTTGGGGTGGATGTCCTTTTTGTTGATGTTGATGCTATTCCTTTCTGTTTGTTAGTTTTCCTTCTAACAGTCAGACCCCTCAGCTGCAGGTCTGTTGGAGTTTGCTGGAGGCCCACTCCAGACCCTGTTTGTTTGGCTATCACCAGCGGAGGCTGCAGAAAAGCAAATATTGCTGCCTGATCCTTCCTCTGGAAGCTTCGTCCCAGAGGGGCACCTGCCTGTTTGAGGTGTCTGTTGCCCCCTACTGGGAGATGTTTCCCACTCAGGCTACACAGGGGTCAGGGACCCACTTGAGGATGCAGTCTGTCCATTCTAGGATCTCAAACATTGTGCTGAGAGCACCACTGCTCTCTTCAGGGCTGTCAGACAGGGACGTTTAAGTCTGCAGAAGCTGTCTGTTGCCTTTTGTTCTACTCTGCCCTGCCCCCAGAGGTAGAGGCAGTAGGCCTTGCTGAGCTGAGGTGGAATGTGCCCAGTTCATGCTTCCAGGCTGCTTTGTTGACACTGTGAGCTACTCAAGCCTCAGCAATGGCAGATGCCCCTCCCCCCATCCAGCTGCAGCATCGTGGGTCGATTTCAGACTGCTGTGCTAGCAGTGAGCAAGGCTCTGTGGGCGTGGGACCCATCGAGCCAGGCATTGGAGGGTATCTCCTGGTCTGCCAGTTGCTAAGACTGTTGGAATAGTGCAATATTTGGTCAGGCGTGAACCGTTTTTCCAGATACAGTCTGTCACAGCTTCCCTTGGCTAGAAAAGGGAAATCCCCCAACCCCTTGTGCTTCCTAAGTGAGGCCACGCCCTGCTCTACTTCAGCTTGCCCTCCGTGGGCTGCACCCACTGTCCAACCAGTCCCAATGAGATGAACCTGGTACCTCAGTTGGAAATGGAGAAATCACCTGTCTTCTGTGTTGATCTCGCTGGGAGCTGCAGACTGGAGCTGTTCCTATTTGGCCATCTTGGAAGCGACTCCGAGCACTTGACTTTTATACACACTTTAAAAAGGGGGTGGGCTAGCTTGAAGCAGGCTTACAGTTACAGTGGCACAAAAGCAAGGATACGGAGACAGAACAGTTAATTAAATTGTGACAGGTTTAGAACTCAGGATTACACATGACCGTTGCCAAGCAACCCAGATGTCTGTTATCTAGGTTTTGCTCAAAAGAGCCTTGCACTGGTTTATCTTATAACCTTCACTATGGTGCCCAGACAGCTGTAGTTCAGGTCTGCTCAGGCTTATCACAACCTTCACTGTACTTCTTAGATAAAACAGAATACTTGAAGTTACTAGTTACAGAGAACAAGAATCTATAAACTCATACCATAAAACAGAGGAAAATTTGTTTTTCCTCTCCCTATGTTGAGGGAGTGCTGGGGAGAGTCTCCAGAGCACATTCCTTTGTGTCTAGGCTTCTTAGATAGTATTATCAAGACTTTCGCTGGGTCTGGGCTGTGCCCATTGCTGCCTCTGGGACAAGTCAGCCTATTACAGGAAAGCTTATTTCTTTCTCTTTTTAATTTATTTTTCTTTATTTCTTTAATTTCTCACCTCATCACATGGCAGAAGACAAGAGAAGCATGAGAGCCAAGTGAAAGGGGTTTCCCCTTATAAAACGATGAGAACTTACTCACTACCACGAGAACAGTATGGGGGAAACCACAGCCATTATTCAATTATATCCCACCAGGTCCCTCCCACAACTTGTGGGAATTATGGGAGATACAATTCGAGATAAGATTTGAGTGTGGACAGAGCCAAACCATATAATTCCACCTCTAGCTCCTCCCAAATCTCATGTCCTCACATTCAAAACCAGTCATGCCTTCTCAACAGTCTCCCAAAGTCTTAACTCATTTCAGCATTAACTCAAAAGTCCACAGTCCAAAATCTCGTCTGAGACAAGGCAAGTCTCTTCTGCCTATGAGCCTGTTAAATCAAAAGCAAGTTAGTTACTTCCTAGATACATAGGAACTACAGACATTGGGTAAGTACACTCATTCCAAATGGGAAAAATTGGCCAAACAAAGGGGCTACAGGCCCCATGCAGGGCAGTCAAATCTTAAAGCTCCAAAATGATCCATTTTGACTGAGACATGTGACTCCATGTTTCACATCCAGGTCATGCTGATGCAAGAGGTGGGTTCCCATAGTCTTGGGCAGCTCTGTCCCTGTGGCTTTGCAAGGTAGAGCCTCCCTCCTGGCTGTTTTCACAGGCTGGTGTTGAGTGTCTGTGGCTTTTCCAGGCACATGGTGCAAGCTGTCAGTGGATCTACTATTCTGGGGTCTGGAGGACTGTGGCCCTCTTCTCACAGTTCCACTAGGCAGTGCTCCAGGAGGGACTCCATGTGGGGGCTCTAACCCCACATTGCCCTTCCACACTGTCCTCGCAGAGGTTCTCCATGAGGGCCTCGCCCCTGCAGCAAACTTCTGCTTGGGCATCCAGGCATTTCCACACATCCTCTGAAATACAGATGGAGGTTTCCAAACCCCAATTCTTGACTTCTGTGCACTTGCAGGATCAACACCACATGGAAGCTGCCAAGGCTTGTGGCTTGCACCCTCTGAAGACATGGCCTGAGCTCTACTTTGACCCCTATCAGCCATGGCCGCAGCAGCTGGGATCCAGGGCACCAAGTCCCTAGGCTGCACACAGCATGGGGACCCTAGGCCTGGCCCACTAAAACATTTTTTTCTCCAAGGCCTCCGGGTGTGTGATTGGAGGGGCTGCCATGAAGACCTCTGACATGCACTGGAGACATTTTCCTCATTGTCTTGGGGATTAACACTCAGCTCCAAGTTACTTATAAAAATTTCTGCAGCCAGCCTGAATTTTTCCTCAGAAAATGGGATTTTCTTTTCTATTGCATTGTCAGGTTGCAAATTTTCTGAACTTATATGCTGTTTCCCTTTTAAAACTAAATGTCTTTAACAGCACCCAAGTCACCTCTTGAAAGCTTTGCTGCTTAGAATTTTCTCCAACCAGATACCCTGAATCATCTCTCTCAAGTTCAATGCTCCACAGATCTCTAGGGCAGGGGCAAAATTCTGCCCGTCTCTTTGCTAAAACACATCAAGCGTCACCTTTACTCCAGTTCCCAACGAGTTCCTCATCTCCATCTGAGACCATGTCAGCCTGGATTTCATTGTCCATATGATTATCAGCATTTTGGTCAAAGTCATTCAACAAATCTCTAGGGAGTTCCAAACTTTCCCACATTTTCCTGTCTTCTTCTGAGCCCTCCAAACTGTTCCAACCTCTGCCTGCTACCCAGTTTCAAAGTTACTTCCACATTCTCAGGTATCTTTTCAGCAGAACCCCACTCTACTACTGGTACCAATTTACTATATTAGTCTGTTTCCATGCTATTGATAAAGACATACCCAAGACTGGGCAATTTACAAAAGAAAGAGGTTTAATGAACTAACATTTCCACGTGGCTGGGGAGGCCTCACAATTATGGTGGAAGGTGAAAGGCACATTTCACATGGCAGCAGACAAGAGAAGAGTAAGAGCCAAGGAAAAGGGGTTTCCCCTTATAAAACCATCAGATCTCGTGAGACTTATTCACTACCATGAGAACAGTATGGGGGAAACCGCCACCATAATTCAATTATCTCCCACTGGATCCCTCCCACAACATGTGGGAATTATGGGAGATACAATTCAAAATGAGATTTGGGTGGGGACAGAGCCAAACCATATCACAGGCCAAGCCAACTCTGATAAAAACAAAAACAAACACACTTTTCTTTGAGGAGAGGAGTTCAAAGTTCATTTGACTTCTTCAAGGAATTTTTCTATAAAAGTTTACCAGCACAGGTGGTTAAGAAAAGGCAAAACAGATGGTTGGGCAGCCTGCATTATCTCAGCATGGTGATGAAGTGGTCCTGCCTCAGCTGGCATCACTGCTGTAGAGTGGGGTTAGTTATGATGTGACACAGAAGTCCAATGGTGTGACACAATGAGGGATCCATCCCCTGCTTAGATTCTGAGCAGAAAGGGGCCCTGAGCACCAAATGCTGGATATGCAGGGAGATCACAAGCAATAGAGAACATACCAGGGCAAGGTGCAGAACTTAAAGACACCGACAGAGAATGAGCTGTAGCACTGTGCCACCAGTCCCATTAACTAATGAAATGGGTAGCCATAATATCTTGTAGGAATATTTAAAGGGAAAAAAGGGTGACCACAGAAATCAATACATGAACATTTGGTATTCAGCGACTACTTCATGTCCAAGCTGGTTTGGAATCTTAAATCAGAAGCCCACCTATATCAATACAGGTCAATTTTGACAGTCAGATAACTTAAATAAGCCTCATGAGCCTTGTGGGGAACACAGAACTGGAGACTCCTGATCCCACTGAAAGTGAGGAGCCACTACCCAGGGCCACTGAGTGCTACCGTTGGGAACAAAGAACTCCTGGCACCAAATATTCAGATTTTTTTTGAAGCTAGAACCTCAATTTGTATGTGTAACCTCCAAGTTTTTTAACTTTGACTCAAATTCTTATAAACAAAACACATCTATTATGAGCCAACAGTTTGTGACCTCTGCATTTATGGTTCCCTTTCAAACCATATCCAATATCACCAGATCTCTATAAAAATCCCCCTTTCAAACAATCTGGTCCCCATTCCCAGATACTTCATCCCCAGATTATCTCCTTCTGTCTTGTGTCTTTGAATGGAAGACTCTTTGCCAAACTTTTGATTCAGTCTCTCCTAAGATTTTCATTTCAAATCATCTTTCTTGGCTCGGCCCACTGCAGTCTTTGAATGAGTGATCTTCCACCTTTGTGTTTGACCTTGGCATCCATGGAATACACCCCAATTCTGGGGCTTGGCATCTCTGTTACTGTTTTTGTGAAAGATTTTGAGCTAGGATTGTGTGTGTGTGCACGTGCGTGCATGTGTGTGTGTGTGAGTGTGTGTGTGTATTTCCTTAGCTATACTGTAATTAATAATACAATTAGAGGTTCTCAACCTTTACTGCACATTACAATTACTTAGGAATGACTTAGGAATTATACAAATGCCTGGGCCCCACCCTAGAGATTCTGATGCAATTTGTCTGGATTATGCAATTTGGCATCAATACTTTTAAAATGTTTTCCAGTGATTTAAATGTGCAGCAGGGTTACAAACTACTGAAGGAAAGGCAGCAGAGCACACAATTCAGAGGGTAGACTTACCTCCGGGGCCACCTGAGCTCCCATTCTGGTTTTATCATCCAATGGCTATGTGACCTCAGCCAAGTGTCTACAGTGTCTGAGGCTCCCTCAATCACACAAAACACATAACAGGCTGCTTCATGAGGCTGTGTGACAGTTAAATGAAGCACTGTTTGTGAAGTGCTTAGCAAGTATGCAATAAATAATGGTTATTATTATTATTAGCAGCTGTGAGAATCTTATAACCATATATTATTTAACAATATTTTCAGTATTCTTGCTACTTAAAAAAAATTTTTAAACATCCATATTAAAGTCCTATTGAATTAGTCACACACACACACAAACACTTATATACACACATATAAACTAACTTAGTAAAATGTGTACTAATTTCAAAATACTGTTTCAATAAACCATTTTCACGACAGCATAGAAATTACAGTTAAAGAAACCCTTTGAGCACTGTGATATGTAGATACCTGAGCAAAATAATGTCATCAATTTGTTAAACATAGTTGCTGCCTGATATGGGTTTGTTGTGTCCCCACCCAAATCTCATCTTGAATTGTAGTTCCCATAATCCTCACATGTCATGGGAGGGACCTGGTGGGAGGTAATTTAATCATGGTGGCGGCTACCCTCATGCTGTTCTCATTATAGTGAGTGAATTCTCATAACATCTGATGGTTGTATAAGGGGCATTTCCCCCCTTGGCTCTGCACTTCTTCCTGCCACTATGTGAAGAAGGATGTGTTTCCTTCCCCTTCTGCCATGATTGTAAGTTTCCTGAAGCCTCCCTAGCCCTGCAGAACTGTGAGAAAATTAAACCTCTTTCATTTATAAATTACCCAGTCTTGGGTATTTTTTCATAGCAGTGTGAGAACAGACTAATACAGTAAATTGGTACCACAGAGAGTAGGGCACTGCTGTAAAGATATCAGAAAATGTGGAAGCAGGATTGGAAGTAGGTAATAGGCAGTGGTTGGAACCATTCGGAGGGCTCAGAAGAAAGGAAAATGTGGGGAAGTTTGAAACTCCCTAAAGACTTGGAGGGTTCAGAAGACAGGAAGATGTGGGAAAGTTTGGAACTCCCTAGAGATTTGTTGAATGGCTTTGATCAAAATGCTAATAGTGATGTGAACAATGAAGTGCAGGCTAAGGTGGTCTCAGACAGAGATGAGGAACTTGTTGGGAACTGGAATAAAGGTGACTCTTGCTATGTTTTAGCAAAGAGACTGGTGGCATTTTGCCCCTGCTATTGAGATCTGTGGAATTTTGAACTTGAGCGAGATGATTTAGGGTATCTACTGGAAGAAGTTTCTAAGCAGCAAAGATTTCAAGAAGTGACTTGGATGCTGTTAAAAGCATTCAGTTTTATGTATTCACAAAAATAGGCTTTGGAATTGGAACTTATGTTTAAATGGGAAGCAGAGCATTAAAGTTCAGAAAATTTGTAGCCTGACAATGTGATAGAAAAGAAAAACCCATGTTCTGAGGAGAAATTCAAGCTGGCTGCAGAAATTTGCATAACTAACAAGAAGCCAAATGTTAATGGCTAAGACAATGGGGAAAATGTCTCTAGGGCATGTCAGAGAACTTTGCGGCAGCCCCTCCCATCACAGGCCCAGAGGCCTAGTAGGAAAAAAAATGGTTTTGTGGGCTGGCCCCAGGGCCTTGCTGCTTTGTGCCATCCTGGGACTTGATGCCATGCATCCCAGGCATGGCCAAGGTACAGCTTGGGCTGTAGCTTCAGAGGGTGCAAGTCCCAAGCCTTGGCAGTTTCCTCATGGTGTTAAGCATGCAGGTGCGCAGAAGTCAAGAACTGAGGTTTGGGAAACTCCACCTAGATTTCAGAGGATGTATGGAAATGCCTGATGTCCAGGCAGAAGTTTGCCGCCCTTATGAAGAATTTATGCTAGGGCAGTGCAGAAGGGAAATGTGCAGTTGGAGCCTCCACACAGAGTCCCTACTGGGGCATGCCTAGTAGAGCTGTGAGAAGAGGGCCACCATCCTCCACACCCCAGAATGGTAGATCCACCAACAGTTTGCACCATGCACCTGGAAAAGCCACAGATACTCAATGCCAGCCCATGAAGCCAGCCAGGAGAGGGGCTGTACCCTGCAAAGCCACAAGGACAGAGCTGCCCAAAGTCATTGGAGCTCACCTCTTGCCTTGTCTCAGATGAGTCTTTAGGCTTGGACTTTTTAGTTAATGCTGGAATGAGTTAAGACTTTTGGGTACTGTTGGAAGGGCATGATTGTGTTTAGAAATGTGAGGACATGAGATCTGGGAGGGGCCGGGGGCATAATGATATGGTTTGGCTGTGTCCTCACCCAAATCTCATCTTGAATTGTAGCTCCCATAATCCCCATATGTCACAGGAGGAACCCAGGGGGAGGTAATTTAATCATGCAGGTGGTTACCTTCATGCTGTTCTTGTGATAGTGAGTGAGTTCTCACAAGATCTGGTGGTTTTATAAGAGGCTTTTCCAGCTTTGCTCAGCAATTCACTTTCCTGCTACCATGTGAAGTTGCTTCCCTTTCCACAATGATTGTAAGTTTCCTGAGGCCTCCCCAGCCCTGCAGAACTGTGAGTTAATTAAACCTCTTTCCTTCATAAATTAGCCAGTTTTGGGTATTTCTTATAGCAGCATGAGAATAGAGTAATACAATGCCTGAGCATCCATTTCTAGGCCTGACATAAATTGTTTGAAACCCAGTAGTACCTGGTCACCTTTGACCTGGTTAAAACTTACCCTCCTTTTGTGGTATTTGTGATAAAGCCTGCTTGTTCCTCATCCCACTGACCCTAAATCCAATACATCCCACAGCTGGTGAACAGGATAAAAACTAACCATCAGCCAGGCGCAGTGGCTCATGCTTGTAATCCCAGCACTTTGGGAGGCCGAGGCTGGTGGATCACGAGGTCAGGAGATCGAGACCATCCTGGCTAACACGGTGAAACCCCATCTCTACTAAAAATACAAAACAAAAAAAAATTAGCCAGGTGTGGTGGTGGGCGCCTGTAGTCCCAGCTACTAGGGAGGCTGAGACAGGAGAATGATGTGAACCCAGGAGGCAGAGCTTGCAGTGAGCTGAGATTGTGCCACTGCACTCCAGCCTGGGCAACAGGTGAGACTCTGTCTCAAAAAAAAAAAACAAAAACAAAAAAAAACTAACCATCAACACCAGTCATGAAGTCATGTAAATGAGTTTCCCAGCTTGCACACATTTTCTTTAAACCAGCCAATCCACAAGCTCCACAGAAAAGCCTAAGAAATCACATCCACAGACCCTAATAAAGGCCTAGTCCCACTGGTCCTCTCTCCCTCTCTCTGTGCCCCCTCTTCACCTGCTGGTTGAGCTCCCTGCTGCCTCTGGACTTTCCATCACCTGCCTCTTCCCTCAGCACTCCTAATATCTCTGGACCTGTGGGTAATAAATTTCTTCTGTTTTATGTATTTTGGTTTTGTCTCCTCATTGTGTCTCACCTGACTGACACACCCAAATCTAATTTTTCTCCCAGTCAGGGCTCTCCTAGAGAGGAGCTATCTTGGCTAAAGGAAACTTTTGACAGAGAGACCTCAAGACCAAATTGATATAATAGAAGTCATGACAAATAGGGGAATCTAGGGGAATCCATCATTTAAGAAATGTAGATAGAAATGGTGGCAGCATATTTTTTAACCTCTTCTATCTCCTCCATAAAAGTAATAAAAGAAAGTAGGAAGGCAAAGCAGAAAGTTAAAGTTCAATATTTACACTATAATTAGGTTGGCAAGATGTCCCACAGAGTCCAGAATCCAAACAGGTGCATAACAAACCCGGGCAGCTACAAGTTCTGGGTGGCATCATTACCTGGACCAAGGGAAGTTGAAGGTAGCAACATGGCATCTGATGGACCCAAGAAATCCAAAATATCCATCAGTGGATCACTTGAAAAGCTCCGCAGGCAACTTAGAGAAGAGCAGATGAAACTGGAAGGGATTAGCACAGCCCAACAACAGATAAATTGAAGGGACCCCAAGAAAGGTCTGAAGTAGATAAAATGGTCATTCTCAAAACAGCCAACGCTCCCTTCAGTCCTGTTTCACACTGAAGAGAAACAGGATCTACAGAATTTGACCATAAGTGATAGAAAAAAAGGCAAAAAACAGGATCCAAATTGAACAGGACAAGGACAATGGACACAAATGAAAAAGAAGTACAGATAAACGTGGGGCACAGGAATTGAACCAGGAAATATTAAAAAGCAAATTGCCATATTATTGGCCACTCTACAAAATCATTAGAAGAAGAAAGTCTGTAAAGTTAGCAAGAGCTCTCTTAAACCCTCTCATTTTAAAAGTTGAGGAACACTAATTTCACATAAAAATAATAAATAAAAAAGATTGAGGTCAAAGAGATAAAGAAACAGAATAAGACTATTCAGAAAATGTCTGAGTCCCAGAAAGACAGAAGGAAAACATTCCTTAATATTTCAAAATGAGCAAAAAGACATCAAAAAATGATACAATATATAAAAAGAAAATATGCATCTGAAATAGAAAATATCAGAAAGAAGGTGACAAAACTCAATAAAGAATTAGAAATATAGACAAATCATTTCAGAAATGAAGACTAAGTTAGAAGGAGCACAAAAGAAAATAAACATAATAGATAATGCCTTAAGAGAAATAGAACACTAAAAAGTTAAAATTTTAAAATGAAGAGAAAGATAAGTTGGATTAGGCAGAAAGTAACAAATACAAAAGATAGGTGAAGAAAATGCAATTAATGAATAATAGATATTCCTGCAGAACAAATTAAAGCAAGAAAACAGAACAAGCATTGTTTTCCTGAAATAAAGAGATTTAAAACTACCTATACATTTGTAAGGTACCTCATGTCTGTTTCTAGTGAGGGGCTCTGGCTGCTTCCACTCATGGCAAAAGGTGAACAGGAGCCTGTGTGTACAGAGATCACATGGTGAGAGAGAAAGCAAGAAAGAGGAGGAGGTGCCAGGCTCTTTTCAAAACCAGCTCTCAGGGGGAATTCTCATGGGAACTAACAGAGCAAGAACTCATTCATTATTGCAAAGACAGCACCAGAGTTTCCTAGGATCCAAACACTTCCCATCATACCCACCTCCAATGCTGGAAATCAAATTTTAAATGAGATATCAGGGCCACTATGTCCAAATCATAGCACAGGACTTTCTTAATACTCCTGAAGTCATACCAAATAAGTAATTCCAACTGCAACAAACTATCACTCAAACAAAAGAAAATCAGTAGGATTGACATGGTTTGGTTGTGTCCCCACCCAAATCTCATCTTGAATGTTAGTTCCTGTAATCCCCACATGTGGTGGGAGAGACCAGGTGGGACGTAATCGTATCATGGTGGAGGGAGGTTTCGTCCATGCTATTCTTGTGATAGTAAGTTCTCACAAGATCTAATGGTTTTATAAGGGGCTTCCCTTTCACTTGACTCTCATTCTTCTCCTTCCTGCTGCCGTGGGAAGGGACATGTTTGCTTCTCATTCTGCCATGATTGTAAGTTTTCTGAGGCCTCCTCAGCCATGCTGAACTGTGAGTCAATTAAACCTCTTCCCTTTATAAATTATCCAGATGGGTATATCTTTATTAGCATCATGAGAACAAACTAATACAGTAAATTGGTACTGGGTACTGGGCAGTGGGGATAATGTAAAGATACCCCAAAATGTGGAAGTGACTTTGGAACTGGGTAACAGGGAGAAGTTGGAACAGTTTGTAGGGCTCAGAATAAGACAGGAAAATATGGGAAAGTTTGGAACTTCCTAGAGACTTGCAGGGCTCAGAAAACAGGAAGATTTGGGAAATTCTGGAACTTCCTAGAGACTTGTTGAATAGCTTTAACCAAAATGCTGATAGTGATATGAACAATAAAGTCCAGACTGACGTGGTCTCAGAGATGAGAAACTTGTTGGGAACTGGAGCAAAAGTGACTCTTGTTATGCTTTTGCAAAAAGACTAATGACATTTTGCCCGTGCTCTAGAGATCTGTGAAACTGAACTTGAAAGAGATGATTTAGGATATCTGGCAGAAGAAATTTCTAAGCAGCAAAGCATTCAAGAAGTGACAGAGCATAAAGTTTGGAAAATTCACAGCCTGACTATGCAGTAGAAAAGAAAAACCCATTTTCTGGATAGAAATTCAAGCTGGCTGCAGAAATTTGCATAAGTAATGAGAAGCCAAATGTTAATTTCAAGACAATGGGGGAAATGTCTCCAAGGCATGTCAGAAACCTTTATGGCAGCCTCTCCCATCACAGGCCCAGACGCCTTGGAGGAAAAAATGGTTTCGTGGGCTGGGTCCAGGGCCCCCTGCTGCATGCAGTCTAGGCACTTGGTGCCCTGTGTCCCAGCCACTCCAGCCATAACTAAAAGGGGCCAAGGCAGTACAGTTTGGGTCACAGCTTCAAAGGGTGCAAGCTCTGAACCTTGGCAGTTTCCACATGGTGTTGGTCCTATGGATGCACAGAGGACAAGAATTGAGGTTTGAGAACCTTTGCCAAGATTTCAGAGGATGTATGGAAATGCCTGGATATCCAGGGAGAGTTGTGCTGCAGGGGTGGAGCCCTCATGGAGAACTTCTGCTAGGGCAGTACAGAAGGGAAATGTGGGGTTGAAGTCCTCAAACAGAGTCCCCACTGGGGCACTGCCTAGTAGAGCTATGAGAAGAGGGCCATCGTCCTCCAGACCCCGGAATGGTAGATCCACTGACAACTTGCCCCATGAGCCTGGAAAAGCCACAGACACTCAATGCCAGCCATGAAAGCAGTCAGAAAGGGGGCTGTATCCTGCAAAGCCACAGGGGCAGAGCATCCCAAGGTCATGGGAGACCACCTCTTGCATCAGCATGACCTGAATGTGAGACATGGAGTCAAAGGAGATCATTTTGGAGCTTTAAGATTAAATGACTGCCCTATTGGATTTCAGACTTGCATGGGGCCTATAGCCCCTTTTGTTTTAGCCAATTTCTTCCATTTGGAATGGATGTATTTACCCAATGTCTGTATCCCCATTGTCTAGGAAGTAACTAACTTGCTTTTGATTTTAGAGGCTCATAGGCAAAATGGACTCGCCTTGTCTCAGATGAGACTTTGGACTTAGACTTTTGAGTTTATGCTGGAATGAGTCAAGACTTTGGGGGACTGTTGGGAAGGCACGATTATGTTTTGAAATGTAGAAAGGAAGTAAGATTTGGGAGGGGCCGGGGCAGTATGATATGGTTTGTCTGTGTCCTCACCCAAATCTTATCTTGAATTGTAGTTCCCATAATCCCCACATGTCATGGGAGGGACTCAGTGGGAAGTAATTTAATAATGGGACAGTTTCCCACAAGCTATTCTCATAATAGTAAGTTTTCATATGATCTAACGGTTTTATAAGGGGCTTCCTCCTTGACTCAGCTCTCATTCTTCTCCTTCCTGCCACCATGTGAAGAAGGACATGTTTGCTTTCCTTTCCACTGTGATTGTAAATTTCCTGAGGCCTCCCCAGCCATGCTGAATTGTAAGTCAATTAAACCTCTTTTTTTTTTTCATAAATTATCTAGTCTCAGGTACATCTTTATTAGCACTATGAGAAAAGACTAATACAAGGATGTTATATGTCATGGTGATGTTTTATCAGGCAGCACCTTTCCTATTTTTACCACCAGAAAACACAAAATAAGCACATTATTTCTATATGGGAACAAGTTAACCCTTGTCAGAAAGTAGAAGTTATTCTTGTTCTGCCAAGTGCTTGATTTTTGCACAGAAATTCAGAAGAAAAAGCAGAGGTAGAAAGATGATGCACAGAGAAGACAGTTACACAGACACTGAGACAGAGAAAGCGGGCTTAGGGACATGTGATGTGTTGTAACAGACACTGAAAACCAGATTCTATTTTCATGACCCTTGGCACAGACATCACACCACTAACACTGGCACCAAGTCAGAATTGTAGCTGGCTGAAGGAAATATGTCAAAGGTCAGAGACACATTATTGCAATCACATTAGAGGCACATTAGAGCACAATTAGAGGCACATTAGAGTTATGGAAACTTATTTGAAGTCTTCCCACAATCCATTAGAGTGGTACACCTCCAGGCCATATCACCCCCTCATTGGCATATAAACATAATTATCTGCTTATTGAATTTGAGTATACTGAAAGCTCTGTCCCATTCTGTTTATATTTAATCAATTTTCTGCAAAGATAAAAATTATAAGAGTAGGAACTGTGTGTGTGTGTGTGTGCGCGTGCGCGTGTGTGTGTATGTGTGCGTGTTTTGCAGTAGCTGGAGGAGGAATGTGCTAGGAATGGGATCTTCCAATGGTTCTAAAACGTGGCTGCACACTAGAATCATTTGGGAAAATTTTAAGAATCCCAATGTCCATGATCTCTGGACTCAAACCAAGCTAGTCAGAATCTCCAAGATAGGGAGGCAGCAGTAGTATTTAAAACTCCCTTGGTGATTTGCATGCATAGCCAAGGTTGTAAACCATTGTTTCCTCTCTGTCCCACTCATCTAACTTCTTGTTCATCTCCAAAACTATAAAAGCATGCCTTACTAACTCCTATATTTTAAAATCTTCCTTTGATTGGGGTTGAGACTCGGGACTACAGATTGAGTTTCCTTAAATTCACCATGGTATAGATTATGTTCTTCTAACTGCTTATTTTATTTATTAGTTCACTTTTTTTAGAGATGAAGTCTCACATTGTCACCCAGGCTGGAGTGTAATGGTGCGATCATAGCTCACTGCAGTCTCGAACTCCCACCTCAGCCTCCTGAGTAGCTAGAACCACAGGTGCGTTCCACCATGCACAGCTAATTTTTTTAAAACAAATTTTTAGAGACGGGGTTTCGCATCTTGCCCAGGCTGCTCTCAAACTCCTGGCCTCAAGCGATCCTCCCATCTCAGCCTCCCAAAATGCTGGGCTACAGACATGAGCCACCACACCCAGCCTATTTGTTTTAATATAATAGAGCAGTCAAATAAAAAAAAATTGGTTTCTAAAGGTAAGATGATTGGCCTAAAGCGGGAGTCATGGCTGCATCCTCTCTGGTCGTGTGGGTCCCATTCATTCTTTGCTTTGATGTACTATTGTCCGGTGTGCCCATCTCATCTCTCCAAAGAGGCTGCAAACTCCCTGAGGCGAGGCCACATCTGCCACCTGGGTCCTTCCCTCCACTTTGCATCATGCCTCATACACAGTGGGCACTCTACGGCCTTCTGATTTCTCTAGGATGTGTCACTCCCATTGAATAGCAACATTTAAAAACACTTTTAAAGTTTAATGTGCTTTCCTACTGCCTCAGTACATTTTTGTTCACATTTCTAACATAATCCTGACATAACTGCCTTCTCCACACACCCCTCTTGTGGTTTTCACCACACCTTACACCACAAACTCTACCTCTCCAGAATGTTCCCCCTTGGATTGGTTTCCATGGAAACCTGTCTCTGGGGGAGAAAAGTGTGTGTTTGCTGAAGGAGAACCATAAAGGCAAGTTGCCTCCTGGTGTAAAGAAGTCACCAAGGGAGATGGAGAGAGAGTTGAGGCAGAATTGCACCAACTCTAGTGGGAAGCTAATGCACTTCATGCCAGTTCAATCCTGTAGACACAGGGAGAGATCTGAAATCCCAACTCAAGGCAGAGGCAAATTAATAGGGTTGCCTTGTCACACTGAATTGAGCCTTCCAGTTTAGAATACTCCTATTCCAGGTCACTCAGTCTTCAGTGGGTGAGGCGGGGGGCAGGGGGCGGTAGGAGGAGAGGAGATTATACTGAGACTTGTCAGTGGAGAGTGAGCCAAGGTGGCCCCAAGCAAGGCATGGGGCCTACTACTTAGAACAGAGGTTGGGGTGCAGTCCCCACACATGCCCACAAGGGGTCACAGTGATTCAAAATAAGGCTATTCCTCACCGCCTTCATGAGAAAAAACAAGAAACTGCCTTAGAGCTGGCAGCCTTCAAAGATACAAGAATCTCCTTGGTACATTAGAAAGCAAGCTATGAGAGGGGGTGCAGAGGCCATGTGAGCAGAGCCTCCAAGTCTACTTGGGATGTGAGTACTATTCAGTAGGAGCCACAATTTAAGATGGAATGCCACAGATGTGTTACAAGTTTACTACACAGGAACAGGGATTGGTGACAAACTTTTCAATAAGCCACTCCAGTTACATGAAGTTACTCTCCCTGTTTCTTCTGATCAATCATTTAATAAACACTCGTGACGCTTCCACCTAACCGTACACATGCAATGTGCAAGATGCTGAGAAATTAAAGAAAGTAAAGAATATTGGAGACCTCCCCTCCAGGAGCTCAAAATCTAAATGTGGAGATCGTTTTACAACCAAAGATGGTAATGGTTGTGGGATCACTCAGCTATTGGGGTGACCTATTTATCTGCACGAGTACTCCTGAAGGGAAACAATGACTTAGAGCACTAGTATTTATTCTCAAACAAGGGTCCACAAGAGATGTTCCTAATTTGGGGAACTATCCTAGAAAAAAAAAAAACACACACTTGCCTTTAAGTGATGTCAAGGTTCATAAGCTTTACTGTGACACAAGGTCTTGTGTTGGTCTCCCAAAATTGTTATTGTTCTCCCAGCAATATTCCAATGGTCCACCAAACAAGCTGGGACTTTGGACACCAAATCAGTTAAGCCTCATTTTTTAAGCCCTTTGTACCATGTAAGGCCTGAGCACTTTAGCAAGTCAGGAGACTAAAGTTTAGAAATCAAAATTCAATTTAGTATGCATAAAATAGTCAACTGGAGTGGACCTCAAATAGGTTCTAAATCTTTAACACTCAAATTCCAAGTCCTGATTTTTATATATTTTATGTATTTATCATATTAAATTATATATTATATTAAAATTAACTGGATTTTAATATAATTGACTCTGCCTCTCTTTGACCCCTTGTTTTGCTTCCTCCTTCAACTGCCTTTTCTGCTCTCCCATTCTCACAGTAACTATGACCATTTGGTCTACTATATACAATGTTTTTATTTATTTTATTTATTTCCATTTATTATTGTACTGTTGATGTTACCAAAACTCCAGGGGTTTGGTCTAGGCCCTGCTTCTTGCTGCACAGAAAGCCAATCACTGAGATGCCAAGTATTGCCAAGGAAGAAGTATTAACTAGATGCTGCAGCCAGGGAGATGGGAGCTCAGTCTCAAATCCATCTCCTTGACTTACCAAAACTAGGAGTTTATAGAGCACCGAGGAAATGTAACAATGTGTAAGAAAACAGGAACTAGGGTGGGGCAAGGAGGTGTTTGGTGCAGTGATCTGCTGAGTTTCAGTTCTTTGATACTTCCCGAAGGTCCTTTCCTGAGGAAGGAACTCATAAAACAGATACAAGTTTCAAGCTTTAACAGCAGAAGGGTGTTTCTATGTTTATCCCAAAACAACTGTCTATGGGACTATTGGGCCCATTTCATTGAGGAGATATTGCCATGGTGATACTGAAACATGTTTGTACCAAGATTTGGCTACAATAAACTTACAGGTTCTTAGCATGCCTTCTAGGGCCATTTCATCTATTTCTGAGATTCAGTAAATCCAAAGGGTGGTTGGGTATCCTTCTATCTCCTGCATCTGTGTGTTTTACAGGTGAAGCAAAGCCAAATCTACTAGATTTGAGGACTTAGCAATACATAGTTTAGGGGAAGAACCTTTTGAAGATTTTTCTGGTTGACATGAACCTACTTGCCCAACATATTCCTGAAGGCTTCCCATCTAGCCATGAGATTGGCATGGAGGGATAGTTATGGGAGTGACCTTAGGTGGTGTTATCCAAATTTCCTTCAATTCAACTGTTGAGAAATTCCATCTCATAGGAATCAGCTATAAGCAGGGGCTGCACAAGTGAAAGAATATATTGACTACTGCGTAGGAACTGTAAGTTCTTGCCACCTGATTCTTAGAAGAGTTGCACTTATTAATTTGGAAGGAAAGTCTGGCCCTCACCAAATCACCCCATTGGTAATAACTGGAGGAAAAAAGAGAAAGAAAATAATGATAAAGATAATAGCAGAACTCTCATTTGGCCAGTCATACTTTCTATGCCAGGCACTGGGTAGGTACCAGAGGCCACAGAATTGTCACTTTGGGCTGATAAGAAAGCAGAAAGTCAAGAACTGTACAGCAAGAACATTTTTAAGACTGCAGAGGCAAGGCAAAATCAGAACCCAGAATAAATGGAAGATAAAAAAGGGCTTAGAGAAGCTGGAGCTCCCTGGAGAGTGGTGCCACGGGTAACTCTGAGTATGTCCAGATGGCCTGAGGAAATGGGAGACAAGTGGATAATTCTAACTCAGTGTGGCCAGTGCTATTTACAGAGGCAGGAACAGGGTGGTGTGCGAGCACAAAGAAGAGAAGTTATTCCCTCATCCTCAGGGAGAAGATAGCAAGAAAGTCATGAGTTTTGCATTTAACAGTGATGGCCCCTGATGGCCATGTGGAACCCCAGGAGGCAGATGAGACTTGCTCAGAAAGTTGCACAGATACTGCTTGTGGCACCATGGGATCTGTCAATGGCCTGCAGAGTTGCTCAGGTGTAGGCAAACCTACTGTTTCAAACTCTTACAAAAATTGCTGTTGGACGTCCAGGAAAATAGTGTTCACAGGCAAGAAGCACAGGTTTAAAGAGGAAAATCTACAAGCAAACATGGCCTAAAAGTATTTAACTCCTGGGTCTCTGCCACCACCTTTCAATTATCTGAAAAGGAATCCCCTGCTCTTTAATTACAGTGCTTTGGAGTCCACAGGGCTTTCCAATATAGTTACTTCATGTGGTTAGAATCAGGGCCATTCCTTGGAATAAAAGTGTAATTTAAAACACTAGGCACAGGAAAGGGAGCTAGGAAAGCCACGGGGCCCCCAGCTCTGCACCCTTAGGCACTCGCTGCTGTGCCTGCTACAGAAGAGTTCAAGTAGGGGATCCATGACCTCCCCACAGAGGAAACTCGAAGGGGCAATGCTGGCCAGTTTGCTGTTTAGATTTAAATAACACATAACATTGTACCCAAGAGCCTTCCCAGGAAAAAGTAAATGAAAATCATTTTTTAAAAGTCTGAAAATGGCCAGGCACAGTGGCTCACAACTGTGAGGCAGAGGCAGGAGGATCCCTTGAGCCCAGGAGTTTGAGACCAGCTGAGGCAGTATAGTGAGACCTCATCTCTACAAAAAATTTAAAAATTGCCCAGGTGTGGTGGTATGTGCGTGCAGTCTCAGCTACTTGGGAGGCTGAAGGAGGAGGATTGCTTGAGCTTAGGAGGTTGAGGCTGTAGTGAGCTGAGACAGTATCACTGCACTTGAGCCTGGGTGACAGAGAGAGAAAGAGAGAGATGCTGTCTCAAAAAAAAAAAAAAAAAAAAGTCTGAAAGCAACTGTGGGAAAGCAGGGTACATGAACAGATTCTCCAGCAAAATGTGCAGAAGAGAAAAAATAAGCAGAATGGGAGAAGGAAGGAAGAGAGGAAGGAAGGAAGAGAGGAAGAGAGGAAGGAAGGAAGGAAGGGAGGAAGGTAGTAAGGAAGGAAGGAAGGAAGGGAGGGAGGGAGGGGAGGGGAGGGGGAGGGGAGGGGGAAGGGAGGGAGGAAAGGAGGGAGGATGAAACTGAAGTTAACTTTGCACACATATATAAAATAAGCAAAACCCATACGTCCATGTCAAGAATAATGTTTATGGCAGATTAACAACAACATAACCACCTATAAAAAACAGTTAAGAGAAAAGCTTAAAACTGATTCTGTCAAAGATTTACCACATAGTTTGGAGTCACAGCTTATTCTATACTCTCTGTAGCCTAGCTAAGCTACACTCAGGGCAGAGGAAGAGCACATGGTAGAGTTCAGAAACAACTGAAAGCAAAAATCAGACAGAATCAGAGTTCTTAAAGGATAAGCTATTTCCAATATGCTCAAAACTTCACCAAATGATATATTAGATGGTTCTTCTTGACCTTTAATTTTTCTGGCCTTCACTGTATCAGGCGTCCTCCCTGATACTAATACCACCTTCTGTAATTGTATGGTCACTTCTTTTTTTATATTTTTCACCTCTATTTTAGTAATGTGTAGTTCTCTCAGACAGACAGAAATACAAAGTACTAAGATAAGAAATCTATGTGAAGGCTATTTTCCTGGTTTTGCTTACTCGGGACTTTAGCATTTTTAACTATAATTGTAGAGGTAGGGTCTGTAGGATCCAGACATTACATATAATAATTATCATAGCAATTAAAAAAAAAACTCAAGACTTTAAGTAGACAATAAAAGTATTAGTTGACAATGATTACACTTACAACTGTCATAAGAATTATATTCATTCAATATGATTATAAGAAATATACAGGAAGCTCTGAAATGAATTTTTAATCCCTCCAAAGGAACTAGAGATAATTACCTGAGTGACTACCGAGTGTTTATCACCCACATTGTTCCCCCATGCTATGATCTGAAGAATGACTGGTCAGAAAGTTCTAGGCCACATTGCTTCAGTGAGGTAAAGCAGTGGAAGGTGAAAGGAACATATAACCTTTCAGACTGATAGAAAAGTAGAAAAATACATGAAATTAACTAATTATGAAATCAACTAAGTAGACTGTGAAATCAATGCATAGTACCTCAGTTTGCTACAGTAGAAGCACAACTTTTTCTGCAAGGTGCAATAAAACCCAAGAAGGACCCTAAGGGGCACCATGTAAATAACAACCGACTGTCTGCACTCTTTTCCTTCTCCAGTTTTGTTTCATTTTTTTCATGATGGACCTGTTTGTGTGATAGTTAAGCAAGGAGCTAAAGACCACAGTGTGAAGGAAAATCCACATTATCTCAAGTGTAGCAGGTCTAAAGTCACAGGAGGAAAATGATGCTGTGCTGAGTGTGAGGGTAAAGGACCAGGTGACATGAATCTAGGTGCAGGAGCCAGGAGAATCAAAACAAGGGCAGAATGCTAAGGCTAAGATGTGACAGCACATAGCAGGAGACAACGTTCAGGATCACTGGAGGGTTTTGGAGGTCTGTTCTTATGTCAACCTGCTATGTGACGCTTTAAAAAGCTGAATGACTTCAATGACTTTAAATAGCTGAATGCCTCAGGCCAGGCATGGTGGCTCATGCATGTAATCACAGCACTTTGAGAGACTGAGGTGGGAAGATTGTTTAATGTCAGGAGTTTGAGACCAGCCTGGGCAACAGAACGAGACCCCACTTCTACAAAAAATTTAAAAATTAGCCAGGCATGGTAGCATGTGCCAGTAGTCTCAGCTATTTGGGAGGCTGAGACAGGAGGATTGCTTGAGCTTGGGAGTTTGAGGTGGCAGTGAGCTATGACTACACCACTACGCTCCAGCCTGGGGACATTAAAAAAAAAAGCTGAGTGCCTCAAAGGCAGACAAATAGAACAATGGAACAGAATAGAGATTATTTGGGAGGTGTAGGGAAGTGAGACAGGAAGGGAGTAGCCTGTAAAGGGTGAAATAGCTGAGCCAGCTACAACAATGGGCTATGGAACTATTTCCCATGGGAAAACTCTGGGAAAAGGTCTAAATTTTGTCTTAGAATTACCCCACCTGAGGAGGCGGGAGCTGTGATTTCATGAGCCAACCCTTCTTTGGCTTTTGCTATGAGGTGCTCCCACGGGATGCTGAATCCCAGCACTTTTAGCCTGTGTGGTTCTGTAAAAGTCTTCAGGAAGAGAGCTAAAATAATGGCAGTTGGAAGTCATCAGGAACACAATGATAAGGTAGACTACATGTATGTTACATTTGGTATATGAAAGTGGTAACCCTACAAACAAGTGAGAAAAACAATGGACTCTTCAATAAATGATGTTGAGACAAATGACTACCCATATGGCAAAAGATAAAATTAGTTCCCTATCTCACACCATATGCAAAAATGAAGTCCAGATTGATTAAAGAGCTAGATGAAAAAAAAAGAAAGAAAGAAAATATGTAAAAAAAATTATGGGCAAATATCTTTGTGACCTCCAGATATGGAAGGGTTTCTCAAAGGATGAAGATCACAAACAATAAAGAAAAACTACATATTGGGACTTTGGAAGATGGCCGAATAGGAACAGCTCCAGTCTACAGCTCCCAGTGTGAGCAACACAGAAGATGAGTGATTTCTGCATTTCCAACTGAGATACTGGGTTCATCTCACTGGGGAGTGCCGGACAGTGGGTGCAGCGCACTGTGTATGAGCCGAAGCAGGGCAAGGCATCGCCTCACCCGGGAAGCGCAAGAGGTCAGGGAATTCCCTTTACTAGTCAAAGAAAGGGGTGACAGACAGCACCTGGAAAATCGGGTCACTCCCACCCTAATACTGCGCTTTTCCAACGGGCTTAGCAAATGGCACACCAGGAGATTATATCCTGCACATGGCTCGGAGGGTCCTACGCCCACGGAGCCTCCCTCATTGCTAGCACAGCAGTCTGAGATCAAACTGCAAGGTGGCAGCGAGGCTGGGGGATGGGCGCCCGCCATTGCCGAGGCTTGAGTAGGTAAACAAAGCGGCCAGGAAGCTCCAACTGGGTGGAGCCCACCACAGCTCAAGGAGGCCTGCCTGCCTCTGTAGGCTCCACCTCTGGGGGCAGGGCACAGACAAACAAAAGGCAGCAGTAACCTCTGCAGACTTAAATGTCTCTGTCTGACAGCTTTGCAGAGAGTAGTGGTTCTCCCAGCACGCAGCTTGAGATCTGAGAACAGGCAGAGTGCCTCCTCAAGTGGGTCCCTGACCCCAGAGTAGCCTAACTGGGAGGCACCCCCCAGTAGGGGCGGACTGACACCTCACATGGCCGGGTACTCCTCTGAGACAAAACCTCCAGAGGAATGATCAGGCAGCAGCGTTTGCGGTTCACCAATATCTGCTGTTCTGCAGCCACCGCTGCTGATACCCAGGCAAACAGGGTCTGGAGCGGACCTCCAGCAAACTCCAACAGACCTGCAGCTGAGGGCCCTGACTGTTAGAAGGAAAACGAACAAACAGAAAGGACATCTACACCAAAACCCCATCTGTACGTCACCATCATCAAAGACCAAAGGTAGATAAAGCCACAAACATGGGGAAAAAACAGAGCAGAAAAACCAGAAACTCTAAAAATCAGAGCGCCTCTCCTCCTCCAAAGGAACGCAGCTCCTCAACAGCAACAGAACAAAGCTGGATGGAGAATGACCCTGACGAGTTGAGAGAAGAAGGCTTCAGAAGATCAAACTACTCCAAGCTGAAGGAGGAAGTTCGAACCAATGGCAAAGAAGTTAAAAACCTTGAAAAAAAATTAGACAAATGGCTAACTAGAATAACCAATGCAGAGAAGTCCTTAAAGGACCTGATGGAGCTGAAAACCATGGCACAAGAACTACGTGACGAATGCACAAGCCTCAGTAGCTGATGTGATCAACTGGAAGGAAGGGTATCAGCGATGGAAGACAAAATGAATGAAATGAAGCAAGAAGAGAAGTTTAGAGAAAAAAGAATGAAAAGAAACGAACAAAGCCTCCAAGAAATATGGGACTATGTGAAAAGACCAAATCTACGTCTGATTGGTGTACCTGAAATTGACGGGGAGAATGGAACCAAGTTGGAAAACACTCTGCAGGATATTATCCAGGAGAATTTCCCCAATCTAGCAAGGCAGGCCAACATTCAAATTCAGGAAATACAGACAACACCACAAAGATACTCCTTGAGGAGAGCAACTCCAAGACACATAATCATCAGATTCACCAAAGTTGAAATGAAGGAAAAAATGTTAAGGGCAGCCAGAGAGAAAGGTCGGGTTACCCACAAAGGGAAGCCCATCAGATTAACAGCTGATCTCTCGGCAGAAACTCTACAAGCCAGAAGAGAGTGGGGGCCAATATTCAACATTCTCAAAGAAAAGAATTTTCAACCCAGAATTTCATATCCAGCCAAATTAAGCTTCATAAGTGAAGTAGAAATAAAATACTTTACAGACAAGCAAATGCTGAGAGATTTTGTCACCACCAGGCCTGCCCTAAAAGAGCTCCCGAAGGAAGCGCTAAACATGAAAAGGAACAACCGGTACCAGCCACTGCAAAAACATACCAAATTGTAAAGACCATCAAGGCTAGGAAGAAACTGCATCAAATAATGAGCAAAATAACCAGCTAACACCATAATGATGGGATCAAATTCACACATAACAATATTAACCTTAAATGTAAATGGACTAAATGCTCCAATTAAAAGACACAGACTGGTAAATTGGATAAAGAGTCAAGACCCATCAGTGTGCTGTATTCAGGAAACCCATCTCACCTGCAGAGACACACATAGGCTCAAAATTAAGGGATGGAGGAAGATCTACCAAGCAAATGGAAAACAAAAAAAAGGCAGGGGTTGCAATCCTAGTCTCGGATAAAACAGACTTTAAACCAACAAAGATCAAAAGAGACAAAGAAGGCCATTATGTAATGGTAAAGGGATCAATTCAACAAGAAGAGCTAACTATCCTAAATATATATGCACCCAATACAGGAGCACCCAGATTCATAAAGCAAGTCCTGAGTGACCTACAAAGAGACTTCGACTCCCACACAATAATAATGGGAGACTTTAACCCCCCACTGTCAACATTAAACAGATCAATGAGACAGAAAGTTAACAAGGATATCCAGGAATTGAACTCAGCTCTGCACCAAGCAGACCTAATAGACATCTACAGAACTCTCCACCCCAAATCAACAGAATATACATTCCTTTCAGCACCACACCACACCTATTCCAAAACTGACCACATAGTTGGAAGTAAAGCACTCCTCAGCAAGTGTAAAAGAACAGAAATTATAACAAACTCTCTCAGATCACAGTGCAATCAAACTAGAACTCAGGATTAAGAAACTCACTCAAAACTGCAGAACGACATGGAAATTGAACAACCTGCTCCTCAATGACTACTGGGTACATAATGAAATGAAGGCAGAAATAAAGATGTTCTTTGAAACCAATGAGAACAAAGACACAACATACCAGAATCTCCGGGACACATTCAAAGCAGTGTGTAGAGGGAAATTTATAGCACTAAATGCCCACAAGAGAAAGCAGGAAAGATCTAATACAGACACCCTAACATCACAATTAAAAGAACTAGAAAAGCAAGAGCAAACACATTCAAAAGCTAGCAGAAGGCAAGAAATGACTAAGATCAGAGCAGAAATGAAGGAAATAGAGACACAAAAAACCCTTCAAAAAATCAAGGAATCCAGGACCTGGTTTTTTGAAAAGATCAACATAATTGATAGACTGCTAGCAAGACTAATAAAGAAGAGAGAAGAATCAAATAGACGCAATAAAAAATGATAAAGGGGATATCACCACCGATCCCACAGAAATACAAACTACCATCAGAGAATACTATAAACACCTCTATGCAAATAAACTAGAAAATCTAGAAGAAATGGATAAATTCCTTGACACATACACCCTCCCAAGACTAAATCAGGAAGAAGTTGAATCTCTGAATAGACCAATAACAGGCTCTGAAATTGAGGCAATAATTAATAGCTTACCAACCAAAAAAAGTCCAGGACCAGATGGATTCACAGCCTAATTCTACCAGAGGTACAAGGAGGAGCTGGTACCATTCCTTCTGAAACTATTCCAATCAAAAGAAAAAGGAGGAATCCTCCCTAACTCATTTTATGAGGCCAGCATCATCCTGATACCAAAGCCTGGTACAGACACAACAAAAAAATAGAATTTTAGACCAATATCCTTGATGAACATTGAGGCAAAAATCCTTAATAAAATACTGGCAAACCAAATCCAGCAGCACATCAAAAAGCTTATCCACCATGATCAAGTGGGCTTCATCCCTGGGATGCAAGGCTGGTTCAACATATGAAAATCAATAAACGTCATCCAGCATATAAACAGAACCAAAGACAAAAACCACATGATTATCTCAATAGATGCAGAAAAGGCCTTTGACAAAATTCAACAATGCTTCATGCTAAAAACTCTCAATAAATTAGGTATTGATGGGACGTATCTCAAAATAATAAGAGCTATCTATGACAAACCCACAGCCAATATCATACTGAATGGACAAAAACTGGAAGCATTCCCTTTGAAAACTGGCACAAGACAGGGATGCCCTCTCTCACCACTCCTATTCAACATAGTGTTGGAAGTTCTGGCCAGGGCAATCAGGCAGGAGGAGGAAATAAAGGGCATTCAATTAGGAAAAGAGGAAGTCAATTTGTCGTGTTTGCAGATGACATGATTGTATATCTAGAAAACCCCATCATCTCAGCCCAAAATCTCCTTAAGCCGATAAACAACTTCAGCAAAGGCTCAGGATATAAAATCAAAGTGCAAAAATCACACGCATTCTTAAACACTAATAACAGACAAACAGAAAGCCAAATCATGAGTGAACTCCCATTCACAATTGCTTCAAAGAGAATAAAATACCTAGGAATCCAACTTACAAGGGATGTGAGGGACCTCTTCAAGGAGAACTACAAACCACTGCTCAAGGAAATAAAAGAGGATACAAACAAATGGAAGAATATTCCATGCTCATGGGTAGGAAGAATCAATATCGTGAAAATGGCCATACTGCCCAAGGTAATTTATAGATTCAATGCCATCCTCATCAAGCTACCAATGAGTTTTTTCACAGAATTGGAAAAATCTACTTTAAAGTTCATATGGAACCAAAAAAGAGCCCGCATTGCCAAGTCAATCCTAAGCCAAAAGAACAAAGCTGGAGGCATCACGCTACCTGACTTCAAACTATACTACAAGGCTACAGTAACCAAAATGGCATGGTACTGGTACCAAAACAGAGATATAGACCAATGGAATGGAACAGAGCCCTCAGAAATAATGCCACATATCTACAACTATCTGATCTTTGACAAACCTGACAAAAACAAGCAATGGGGAAAGGATTCCCTATTTAATAAATGGTGCTGGGAAAACTGGCTAGCCATATGTAGAAAGCTGAAACTGGATCCCTTCCTTACACCTTATACAAAAATTAATTCAAGATGGATTAAAGACTTACATGTTAGACCTAAAACCATAAAAACCCTAGAAGAAAACCTAGGCAATACCATTCAGGACATAGGCATGGGCAAGGACTTCATGTCTAAAACACCAAAAGCAATGGCAACAAAAGACAAAATTGACAAATGGGATCTAATTAAACTAAAGAGCTTCTGCACAGCAAAAGAAACTACCATCAGAGTGAACAGGCAACCTACAGAATGGGAGAAAATTTTTGCAACCTACTCATCTGACAAAGGGCTAATATCCAGAATCTACAAAGAACTCAAACAAATTTACAAGAAAAAAACAAACAACCCCATCAAAAAGTGGGCAAAGGATATGAACAGACACTTCTCAAAAGAAGACATTTATGCAGCCAAAAAACACATGAAAAAATGCTCATCATCACTGGCCATCAGAGAAATGCAAATCAAAACCACAATGAGATACCATCTCACACCAGTTAGAATGGCGATCATTAAAAAGTCAGGGAACAACAGGTGTTGGAGAGGATGTGGAGAAACAGGAACACTTTAACACTGTTGGTGGGACTGTCAACTAGTTCCACCATTGTGGAAGTCAGTGTGGCGATTCCTCAGGGATCTGGAACTAGAAATACCATTTGACCCAGCCATCCCATTACTGGGTATATACCCAAAGGATTATAAATCATGCTGCTATAAAGACACCTGCACATGTATGTTTATTGCGGCACTGTTCACAATAGCAAAGACTTGGAACCAACCCAAATGTCCAGCAATGATAGACTGGATTAAAAATATATGGCACATATACACCATGAAATACTATGCAGCCATAAAAAATGATGAGTTCATGTCCTTTGTAAGGACATGGATGAAACTGGAAACCATCATTTTCAGCAAACTATCACAAGGACAAAAAAACACACACCGCATGTTCTCACACATGGGTGGGAATTGAACCATGAGAACACATGGACACAGGAAGGGGAACATCACACACCGGGGACTGTTGTGGGGTGGGGGGAGAGGGGAGGGATAGCATTAGGAGATATACCTAATGCTAAACGACGAGTTAATGGGTGCAGCACACCAACATGGCACATGTATACATATGTAACAAACCTGCACGCTGTGCACATGTACCCTAAAACTTAAAGTATAATAATAAAATTTTAAAAAAAAGAAAAACTACATATTAATTTGACTTTCTCAAAAATTAAAATGTCTAGAAAAAGTTCTAGAGATCCATTTCATAACAGTGTGACTCTACTTAACACTACTGAACTGTAAACTTAAAAATGGTTAAATGGGTATGAAAAAAATAGTTTGACAGAATGAATAATACCTAGTATTTGATAGCACAGCAGTGTGATTATAGTCAAAATAATTTAACTGTACATTTAAAAATAAATAAAAGAGTATAATTGGATGGTTTGTAACACAAAGGATAAATGCTTGATGTGATGGATACTCCATTTTCCATGATGTGATTATTACGCATTGCATGCCTGTATCAAAACATCTCATGTACCCCAGAAATATATATACCTACTATATAACCACAAATATTAAAAAATTTTAAATTGTTAAGATGATAAATTTAATGTTATGTGTTTTATCATAATAAATACATACAATAATCATAAGCAGCCTGAAAAAATCAACCTACAGATTTAATGAAGTTATTGGCAGCCAACAAATGATAAAAGATTAATATCTAGAATATACAGTTATCCTTTTAGTTGATAAGAAGAAGGCAATGAGCCAGGTGGTAAGTGTGCAAAGGATATAAACAAGATTCATGGAGAAAATCAGTGTCTAATAATTACATTTTTTAAATGTTCCACTTCAATAAAACTCAGGGAAATGAAAATTAAAATGACAATAAAATAACATGGCACACCTATCAGATGGGCAGAAATTAATGTCTGATAACATAAAGCATTAGCAATGTGGAGAAGTGAACATTTCCATATATGGCTGGTGGGAGAGTGAATGGAAACAACCACTCTGGAAAGTAGTTTCACAGTAGCCAGTGAGGTGAAGATGAACAGTTAAGTTAAGAGGCTCTGTAACTGAGCAATTCCACTTCTAAAGAAACATCCTAGGGTAACTCTTAGACACGTAGTCAAGGAGACATCCAAGAGGATGTCCACTGCTGTGCATAACAGAAAAGGAAAGAAAAGGAAGGAGAAAAAAAGGTAGAAAGCAGGGTTGAAGAAAGGATCTAAATGTCTATGAGTAGGAGGAATACATAAATAAAACATAATTTATCTATTCATACTCATGGAGGAATAGATAAATAAACCACATTGAGCTGTATGAGAAATACTGTTCAGCAATTAAAATGACTGAGGTAGTTATACGTATATGAACATGATTAAGTCTCAAATGCATATTGAGTGAAAAATTATAATTTGCAAAGTATATTTAGATTATATATCATTATACCATCTATTTAAATTTTTTTAAAAAATCAAACAAATGGTGTAATTGTTTATGGATACAAAAGAGCCTAAACAATGTTTAGAAATGTTTTAATGCTTCTTAAAAGGATCTAAAAATGTGGCAAAAAATATATATTTAACATCAGTTGGTGGACATATGAGGGGACTTCAGAAAGTTCATGGAAAAAATGAAATTAAAAGATTAAAAACTTTAAAAAATACCACTTATTTTCAGTATAAGCTCCATCGAGGTCAAGACACTTTTTTAAGTGATGATATCAGCCATTTAGTTCCTCCCTAAAGAACCGAGGGTCCTGGGAATTTAACCATGTCAATGCAGTCTTTCTTACATTATTAACTGAAGAAAAATGGGTGCCTTTTACAACTTTAAGATTAGGAAACAAAAAGAAGACAGAAAGACCCAAATAAGGACTGTAGGGTGGACGCCTAATGACTTCCTATTAAAACTCTCATAAAATTGCCCTTGTTTGATGAAAGGAATGAGCAGGAGCATTGTCATGTTGGAGAAGGACTCTCTGGTAAAGCTTTCCTGGGCATTTTTCTGCTAAAGCTTTGGCTAACTTTCTCAAAACACTCTCATAATAAGTAGATGTTATCATTTTTTGCCCTCCAGAAAATAAACAAGCAAAATTCCTTGAGCATCCAAAAACACTTTTGCCATGGCCTTTGCTCTGACTGGTCTGCTTTTACTTTGGCTGGAGCACTTCCTCCTCCTGGTAGCCATTGCTTTGATTGTGCCTTGTCCTCAGGATTGACATGAAAGCTATGTTTCATTTCCTGTTCTAATTCTTTGAAGGAATGCTTCAGGATCTTGATCCCACTAATTTAAAATTTCTATTGAAAGATCTTCTCTTGTTTGCAACTGATCTAAGTGCAATGGTTTTGGCATCCATCAAGTGGAAAGTTTGCTCACCCTTTAATTTTTCAGTCATAATTGTGTAAGCTGAACCAATTGAGATGTCTATGGCATTGGCTATTGTTTCTGCCATTAAATCCCCTTCATAACTTGATGTAGATGGTCTGCTGCTGTGACCTTCATCTTCAACATTCTCATCCCTTCTTGAAATGAGTTATCTGTTTGTAAACTGCTGACTTCTTTGGGGCATTATCTTCATTATGATTGTCTTAAGTCATCAGTGATTTCACTATTCTTCCACTCAAGCTTCACCATAAATTTGATGTTTGGTCTTGCATCAATTTTAGCAGAATTCATATTGCTCTGATAGGTGCTGTTTTCAAACTGATGCCTTATTCTTTTCAGTGCCTCAAACTAGATCCTGTTCAGACATGTTATAACAAGTTAGTGTCAGTTTATTTTGGTGCAAAACAATTTTGAAATCCATGCATAGTTTTTTCATAATACTCATTTTCCATGAACCTTCTGTAGACTCTTCATATAAGTGTCTATTATTTTTGTGTTTTGGGAGGTGTCTGAAATATTTCATAGTTTAAAATGCAAAAGATAAAGTATCAATAAGTTATAAGCAGCAGCTATGAAGTCTAGAGCAGTCTATCATAGTGGTCTACGGTGTTAATTACCCACAAAAATGTCACCATTATTGTCAATTATGAAGGTCCCTGGTACACATGTCTAAAACCTTGCCAAAGATCATTCTTTATCCCCAAAAGCAGATTAGTGTAAATCAGGTTTATTTGCTAAGCTTGGAAAAAGCTAATCTTGTGATTTATAAAATTATTAATAAGTAGCCAAATGATAACAGCTAAGATGACTCCTCTTAGCAATTCTTATACGTATAATTATATATTACATTTGTTCCTCAGTATCCATGGGTTATTGGTTCTAGGACCCCTGTGGATACTAAAATACATGAATGCTCAGGTTCCTGATATAAAATGGTATCATATTTGCATAAAACCTTTGTATACAACCCATGCAATCCTCCTACATACTTTAAATCATCTCCTAGATTAGTTTTAAGATCTAATACAATCTAAATGCTTTGTAAATAGCTGTTATACTGTATTGTTTGGGAGATAAGAAAAAAGGGACAAGAAAAAAAGTCTGTACATGTTCAGTAGAGACTCAACCACCCTTTTTTTTTTTTCTTTTTCTTTTTTGAAATGGAGTCTCACTCTGTCACCCAGGCTGGAATGCAGTGGTGCAATCTCAGCTCACTGCCTACCTCCCGGGCTCAAGTGGTTCTCCCATCTTAGCCTCCCAAGTAGCTGGAACTACAGATGTGCAACATCATGCCTGGCTAATTTTTGTATTTTTAGTAGAGACGGGATTTTGTCATGTTGCCCAGGCTGGTCTCAAACTCCTGGACTCAAGCAATCCACCTGCCTTGGCCTCCTAAAGTGCTGAGATTATAGGTGTGAGCCACCGTGCCCGGCCTTCTACTTAAAAAAAAATACTTTAATCCACATTAATTTTTTTTAACAAAGTGTCTTTTTTGACATACAAATACAACTAATACAAAACGAGATCATTTTCCCTTTGATTCCAGTGATAACAAGCTGCTAAAGAAAATATACATATATATATCAAGGAGTTTATCTTCCAAGTTTTCTCTAAAAAAAACACCCCAGAAAAAAATTAAAAGAACCATTCACATGTCCTATACCTATGAGACACCAACCAAAATAACCTGAAATAGGGTGGATACAACTAAAACTTTTAAGACTTCATGTCTAAAACACCAAAAGCAATGGCAACAAAAGACAAAATTGACAAATGGGATCTAATTAAACTAAAGAGCTTCTGCACAGCAAAAGAAACTACCATCAGAGTGAACAGGCAACCTACAGAATGGGAGAAAATTTTTGCAACCTACTCATCTGACAAAGGGCTAATATCCAGAATCTACAATGAACTCAAACAAATTTACAAGAAAAAAACAAACAACCCCATCAAAAAGTGGGCGAAGGACATGAACAGACACTTCTCAAAAGAAGACATTTATGCAGCCAAAAAACACATGAAAACATGCTCACCATCACTGGTCATCAGAGAAATGCAAATCAAAACCACAATGAGATACCATCTCACACTAGTTAGAATGGCAATCATTAAAAAGTCAGGAAACAACAGGTGCTGGAGAGGATGTGGAGAAATAGGAACACTTTTACACTGTTGGTGGGACTGTAAACTAGTTCAACCATTGTGGAAGTCAGTGTGGCAATTCCTCAGGGATCTAGAACTGGAAATACCATTTGACCCAGCCATCCCATTACTGGGTATATACCCAAAGGACTATAAATCATTCTGCTATAAAGACACATGCACATGTATGTTTATTGCGGCACTATTCACAATAGCAAAGACTTGGAACCAACCCAAATGTCCAACAATGATAGACTGGATTAAGAAAATGTGGCACATATACACCATGGAATACTATGCAGCCATAAAAAATGATGAGTTCATGTCCTTTGTAGGGACATGGATGAAATTGGAAATCATCATTCTCAGTAAACTACTGCAAGAACAAAAAACCAAACACCGCATATTCTCACTCATAGGTGGGAATTGAACAATGAGATCACATGGACACAGGAAGGGGAATATCACACTCTGGGGACTGTTGTGGGGTGGGGGGAGGGGGGAGGGATAGCATTGGGAGTTATACCTAACGCTAGATGATGAGTTAGTGGGTGCAGTGCACCAGCATGGCACATGTATACATATGTAACTAACCTGCACAATGTGCACATGTACCCTAAAACTTAAAGTATAATAAAAAAAAAAAAGAAAATAAAAAGAGACAAAGTCATTATAAGGTAATAAAGTGGTCAATTCAGCAAGAGGGCAAAAAACAAACAAACAAAAAAAACTAAAACTTTTAAAATCTTACAAAATACATTAACAGGCTTCAAACAAAAAACAACAAAAAGTTTGGTACAAAAGGTCTGCTGTGCTTCTCAAAAGCAAGACCTGGGGGAAGTGGAGAAAGACTGATGTTTTGGAAATTAATGGGCTCAACACCAACGAGAGCAACTGCAGATCTCAGACAGTGCTCTCCCACTCCAGGCCCGACCTCCTGAGGAGCCCTTCCTGACACGGCCTGCCGAGACTTCAGTGAGCAGGGAATGGCACCAAGCCCTCATTTACCAGTTGGTGCCAGGAGTCCAGTGACGGGAGAATATGTACACTGAACTCACCTTAAGTGTGATGTACACTGGGGGGTTCCTTTTGGTCGCCTTGAGTGAGATGTATCAGAAATCTATGATCTAAGAAAATAAATATTTCATTCTGTGTCCTTTTGACAGACAAGGACCAGAGGAAAATCTCTTCTTAAACATGCTTCTGTGGTTTCATGAGTCTTAGGAGTCCACCAAAAACCTCCCAGCACCCTCAACTCTCCCTTGGGTGACACCCCAGGGAGACAGCAGGGTGAGACATGCAGACTTATTCCAGTGTAAAGCCACAAGGCCCTCTCCCAAAGAGTGTCCACTCCCACCACTGCCAGAGTCAAGAGCAGCAGAGAGTGTTTAGCAGAGGGACCAGGCTGGGTGCGGGAGGCCCTGTGTAAGCAGGCCTCTACACAAGTAGGAATCCAGGTGAGAATCAAGGACCACTCTGGGGAGATCTACCAGGACAGACTGCCTGAGTTGAGCAGAGGGTGAGATGTGAGCAGATACTGAGATCAGAGAGACCAACAGATCTCCAGGAGAGCAACTTCATGAAGGCTAGAACCTTTACGATCCTCTCCAAAGCAGAGTTCAGGAATGTCCAAGGGGAAGTGTTGGGATTTTTCCTTGATAAGGATTTGTTTTATCTTCCCTGGAAGAGGAACAAGGCCTAGAGATCAGGATGAGTATTAGTTCTGAGGCTGCAACCTCTTTATCCTATTAAAGAAGAGGAAGGCCTTCTCCCCCTGCTCCAGCCTGTTGCCACAGGGTGACCTCAGAAAGAAAAGCAGCTGTTTTGGCCACAGAAAGGCATTCCTGCTGCAGCCTTAACTATGGCCTGGCTGGGTCATGGCAGTGGCACTAGTGCCTCACTGAGGCAGTAAGGGGCAAGGCTGGAGAGTGAGGGCAGGGGGACTGCTGCTGTCTGAGGGCTCTCTGAAGAGAGGGTGGTGGTGAGAAGTGATGCCCTTACCCTCAGAGAGCTATCAGCACCAAGAGATGAGTGAAAAAGGCATCTCTCGTCTCTTGGTGCTGATAGCTCTGGGGGAAGATGAGGGGCCCCCTGATGTTATTCTACCCTGGAGACTAAGAACAGAGGTATCTGGGGTACAGGTAAGAAGCAGAGGATAATGAATGGTGGGAACTGGCAGAGAGAAACAAGCAGAACCTCTGGTTTTCTTCTATGAATAAAAACCTCAAGTCACTGCCATGAGACCAAGAGGTTAAGCTTAGAATGCAGCAACATCCAAAAGCGTACACAAGCAGTCATCCCCATGGCAGGTCCCATATAACACCTCATTCCTGGTCCTTTTGAGAGGTGACAGCATGCTGGCAGCCCTCGCTGGCTCTCGGTGCCTTCTCGGCCTCGGCGCCCATTCTGGCCGCGCTTGAGGAGCCCTTCAGCCCGCCCCTGCACCGTGGGAGCCCTTCTCTGGGCTGGCCGAGGCCGGAGCCGGCTCCCTCGGCTTGCGGGGAGGTGTGGAGGGAGAGGCATGGGTGGGAACCGGGGCCGTGCACGGCGCTTGCGGGCCAGCTAGAGTTCCGGGTGGGCGTGGACTTGGCGGGCCCCGCACTCCGAGCAGTCGGCTGGCCCTGGGCAGTGAAGGGCTTAGCACCCAGGCCAGCAGCTGTGGAGAGTACGCTAGGTCCCCCAGCAGTGCCAGCCCACCAGCACTGCACTCAATTTCTCGCCCGGCCTTAGCTGCCTCTCTGCCAGGCAAAGCTCAGGACCTGCAGCCCACCATGCCTGAGCCTCCCCGCCCTCCTGCCGTGGGCTCCTGCGCAGCCCCCGCCTCCCCAATAAGCACCGCTCCCTGCTCCACGGCGCCCAGTCCCATCGACCGCCCAAGGGCTGAGGAGTGTGGGCACACGGTGCAGGACTGGCAGGCAGCCCCACCTGCAGCCCTGGTACAAGATCCACTGGGTGAAGCCAGCTGGGCTCCTGAGTCTAGTGGGGACTTGGAGAACCTTTATGTCTAGCTAAGGGATTGTGAATGCACCAATCGGCACTCTGTGTCTAGCTCAGGGTTTGTGAATGCACCAATCAACACTCTGTATCTAGCTAATCTAGTGGGGAAGTGGAGAACTTTTGTGTCTAGCTCAGGGATTGTAAACGCACCAATCAGCACCCTGTCAAAATGGAACAATCAGCTCTCTGTAAAACAGACCAATCGGCTCTCTGTAAAATGGACCAATCTGCAGGATGTAGGTGGGGCCAGATAAGAAAATAAAAGCAGGCTGCCCGAGCCTGCAGTGGCTACCTGCTTGGGTCGCCTATCCACAGTGTGGAAGCTTTGTTCTTTCACTCTTTGTAATAAATCTTGCTACTGCTCACTCTTTGGGTCCACGCTGCCTTTAAGAGCTGTAACACTAGTCACAAAGGTCTGCAGTTTCACTCCTGAGCCAGAAAGACCACAAACCCACCGGAGGGAACGAACAACTCCAGACACGCCGCCTTAAGAGCTGTAACACTCACCGCGAAGGTCTGCAGCTTCACTCCTGAGCCAGCGAGACCACGAACCCACCAGAAGGAAAAAACTCCGAACACATTCGAACATCAGAAGGAACAAACCCCGGACACGCCGCCTTTAAGAACTGTGACACTCACTGTGAGGGTCCATGGCTTCATTCTTGAAGTCAGTGAGACCAGGAACCCACCAATTCCGGACACACTTTCAGCCTTTCTCGTACTGTCAGTGGCGGTGGCGATGGCAATGACGAGTGGCGATGAAGACAGCCAGCCTTCCTCCCAGCGGCTACTGGTCCCAAGCTGAGTCCACTCCATGGATTCATTAAAAATATCAGGAAAGAGCTTTCCTCACTTCCCTGCATCTTGGCACGAAATATCTTCCCACAGTCTCCGTCAGAGCATTCCACCTGCGAAAGCCTTAGTCTCTCTGAAGCCTCTCTCTACGCCCAGATCTTACACCCAATGCATTCCTCTTTGGGGTTCCAAACCACAGACCCAGGACTCCAAGATTTTCACAAAGGTGAAAATAAACATTCCATTTTCCCAAGTGTGTATGTGTGGGGGAGGGGAGTATCTAGGAGCTGCAGCGAAGTGGTTTCAGAACCACCACCCCATGGCCCAGGAGCCTCACTGTGAGGATGAGCTTCACAGTCAGCCCTCCACTCACTTTTCCCTCTCCTCTTCATTCTCTCCTGGCACGCTGGTCTTCCAGAAGAGGGGAGGCAGTGTTCCGTGTTCTCGGGGTGCAGCCCGACAGGTGCAGGGCTGAGGAGGCCACAGCTCTGAGGGCACCTGGCAAATGGTGAGACCAAGGGAGATGACAGGCCTTAGAAGAGAGCACACTGATTTGCAAGTGGCTCTAGGAGGTCAGTGGCAGCAGCCACCACAGTGCCCACCTGCATGGGCATGCTGGCTGTCCCCAAACTTGGTCCTCCAGCTCAGGATCTTATAGGAGCAGTCCTCCCCACAACAACCAGACATGCTGGGGGAAGAGTCATCAATTTCAAACTGCAGGCTTCTCTGAAGAATTGGTAGGCGCTATGATTGTGCCTGAACACCATTAACATAACCTCCATCATCTGTGTCCTGTTGGCCATGAGCTGCAGTCTCTGTAGGAGGAAATTCCCCCAGGCCTTTCCACCACACCTTGCTTCCCACGCAGGACTTCATCCCCTGCACTCCACATCAAACGGGAAGTGAAAAAATGCAACAGGTGGGCAATGCATTCTCAAGCGAGGAGGCACCAGGCTGGGTGATTACCGTTTCTCCCGTTTCTCTCTGTCCTTCCAGCCCCACTCCCTCTACTCATACGTGATCTGCCTATCGGTTTCGGTCAGGTGGAAGGCCCAATCCATGGTGGCTGGCTCCAGTCCAGACCCTGGCCTACACTCAGTAGAGACATTCAACCCGGTTTTGATCAGATTTCCTGAACAGCAGGAAAGCCTCCAGAGGGTCTCCAGGCCTGCTGATGGCGTCCCCTTTGGCACAAACAGCATCCATGGCTGCTGGCTCCTCCAACCACTTCTGTTTCTTCTCCTTAGCTTTGCTCGACTTTCTCCCCACAGCAGCGACAGCGACGCTCAGCTCCTCCCTCAATCATTTGCTGTCAGGCACTCGCGACCTGCGGCCGTGGCTGCGGTGAAGACAAAATGGCGGGGTCCTGCACTGCGCATGTGCCTCGCGGGCTCCGCGGCCCCCTTCCCTCTGCGCCCTGGCACCCACTCGCGCCCCCTCGCGGGCCACGTTGGTTAAATGAACGGATGCAGGATACAGAGGGCCTGTGGATATAGACGGCTGACTGGATGTACACGTTTATTATATAATTTTGTTTGTAAATTATATTATGATTTAATTCTATTTATAACTTTATAATTTTTTGTTTTACAAGCCTATAGAATTATATATAATTATTATAGTTTATCCTTATCTCTGTTTCACGGAGAGGTAAATGATGACCAGGGAGTTACAAAGCTTCATAAGTTTCTCGTGAGTACCAGGGAGCAGAGCCGGGGTCTAAACCAGTCTGCCTTTTTTCTGAAGCCAGAGTCCTCTTCTTTACACCAAGCTACTCTATAGAAAGAGCATTCTCAGGCCAGGCGCAGTGGTTCACACCTGTAATCCCAGCACTTTGGGAGGCCGAGACGGGTGGATCACCTGAGGCCAGGAGTTGGAGACCAGCCTGACCAACATGGTGAAACTCCGTCTCTACTAAAAATACAAAAATTAGCCAGGCGTGGTGGCCTGCACCTGCAATCCCAGCTATTCAGGAGGTGGAAGTAGGAGAATCGCTTGAACCCGGGAGGTGAAGGTTGCAGTGAACCAGGATCACGCCACTGCACCGGGATCGTGCCACTGCACTCCAGCCTGAGCGACAGACTCCGTCTCACCAAAAAAAAAAAAAAAAAAAAAGTAAAATAAAAATGTAGGAAGAGCATTCTCAGAGAAGCTCAGTTCCAATCTTCAACCTCAATTTTTTATCACTTTATGTTTTTTATTTAGGGAATGTGTATTGGAGAAAAAATAACAGAGTCTGGCTAAAGAGATGAAGAGCTCATGAGGGCGTGTCTCAATTTAAACAAGAGTAGCATTGGCAATTGTTGTCCTTATCAGCGGCCGACAAGGCGGAATTGGAACTGCTGCTCCTGACTACCTCTACTCCACGCTAGGCTTAGGGGCTGGAGTGACCCAAGCCCTCAGGGTAAGAAAAGTCCGATTTAGAACCTAGAACCTGACGACAGGGAACATTTAAACCGTCAGTTCCTACCTTAATCTTATCCCTTCTTCTCCCTCATGACACCATTTTTGTTCCCCTAACAACTCAGGGCTTTTCCAAACTCTGAGGCAATTCCTACCCCAAGCAGAATTTTGAAAGCTTTTTTCCAACACCATGTTATTCAACAACAATCCTACTTTGCTGCCACCACAGCCCAGCACGTGTCCCCAAAGACTGAAAGCTGTCTTGTTTGTGATTGAGACCCTGCCAGGCACCCTGGGGCCTGACGGCTTTTATCTGGGGTACCTCATCTGCTCATAGGTCCTACTGGGTGCTGCTCATGAGCCAGATTTGGACAAGAACATTTTAGGTTTTATTCTGGGTTTTTATTCCTACTTACAAGGTGTCAAAGAACAAACTTTCAACAAACTGAGATTAAAAGATCTAACAGACAATTATTAGTGATTCACAAACCAGGCAGCATTCAGCCCACAAAATGGAAGGGAGCTCCACTGAGCTGAGCAGAGAGGGCAGGTTTCATAGGCAGAAAAGGCTGGAGAAAGCCGAAACAAGGAACATAAGGTGGACTTGCCATTTCAAAGTTACTTTCCTTACAGAGAGTCGTGTTGGCTTAGTGAGATTTGGCTATCATATCTCTCCTGATTTCTCAAAAGATCAGACTTTACAAGTAAACAGCTTAGCATTTGGTCTGGTGATGTGGAATCGTAGTATGAGTAACTCTATTTTGGGTAGGTCTGCTGGGACCTAGTGCAGGAATTCAGTCCAAAACAATGGCCTCCCATAAACTTTATTTAATGGAGCTCTGTGATGTTGAGCAAGTTACTTCACTTCTCTGGACCACAGCTTCCTCATTTGGGAATGGAGACTGTAATGCTAGCTACCTCCTAGGCTTATTGTGAGGAGTAAATACATAGGGATGGAAAGTGCTTATCAATACAATGCCTGTCACTGAAGGACTCATTAGGTGTTAGCTGTTATTAGACTGTAGCTATCGTGAATATCAGGCTTCCCCTCTGTGTTGTCTGGGCTTCTGAATATCACCTTCTCCTGAGTTTCCCATTGTCCGGTTTGTCCCCCTGCAAGGCCCTTTACCATACTGGGTGAGAACCCCCAGGATACCTCTTCCCTGTCTCCATGCTCTTGCTGTTTTATTTCTACAGTTGGATTTTTTTCCCCCAGGACCTGCAGCTGCTGAAGTCCTCTCAGCACCTGCAATATCCCAGAGGGCAAAGACAGGGCCAAATACTGGATTCTGGATTCTCTTCATTGTTGTCCCCCTGCAAGTGGAGAGGTATCCAGGCTGGGCCTTGTCCTAAGATATGACGGAACTGAATTCTTCCAGCAAGCATGTGAGCTTGGAAGAGAACACCATGCGCCACACGAGAATGCATACTGGCCAACACCCTGTGCAAAGATCCAGAGAAGCTGTGCTCAGATTCCTGACTCATGAAAATAGTGAATTTATAAATGTATATTGTTTTAAGATGCTAAATTTGTGGTGATGTGTTACACGGCAGTAGAAAACTAATAGAGATAAAACTTGACATTTGAAGTGCATCACATAATGAAATTAGTAGATGAGAATCTCTCTAGAAACAAGTAAAATTTTGAGTTAAAATGAGAGACTGGACATATAATTCCTCCTCCCTCCAAAATCCCAGGAAATGAGTAGTTAAAAAAAATTTTTTTTAATTTTACAAGATAAGAACAACAAGCAGAGATACTTGAAATAGGGGCTGGTTCTTCCTCACTCCCTTTGTTATATAACTGAACTTCCTCACACTTGAGAAGTACATTTCCCTGCTCCTTGACCTTCAACTCAGCCATGTGGCTTGCTTTGGCCAATGAGTTATAGGTAGACGTGATGTGACCAGAGGTTTAGAACTCATCACTGATCATGAAACCACCTTTGCAAAATTATGACTGAGACAGTGAAACAGATCTAACTTAGCCAACTCCGTCTTCTTCCAACCTGCAGGCTGTGCTTGTTCATTCTGGGTGTAGGCTGAACTAACTTTGGGAGAAACTTAGTTTATAGTTTAAAACAAAGATGATAACAGCCCTTTCCCAAAGCAGACCTTCTTCTTGCCTGGGGACTAGATTGCCTTTGTAGGACTGACAGTAGCCACGAGATTAGAAATTGTGATTTAGGAATCATGCAGCTGGAGGCTACAAGATTCTGACCCTCCCTAAATTGCTCCTAAGATCAATGCTTGAGATATTTTGCAGACCCTGCACTTGATGGCACCACTCAGATCAATAAACTGGCTCATCTGATCTTGTGGCCCCTTACCCAGGAACTGACTCATCACAAGAAGACAGCTTCAACTCCCTATGATTTCATCTTTGACCAATCAGCACTCCTGGCTCACCGGCTTCCCACACACCCACCAAGTTGTTCTTAAAAACTCTGCTCTCCGAATGCTCAGGGAGACTGATTTGAGTAATAATAAAACTCCGTTCTCCCACACAGCCGGCTCTGTGTGAATAACTCTTTCTCTATTGCAATTCCCCTGTCTTGATAAATTGTCTCTGTCTAGGCAGCAGGCAAGGTGAGCCCACTGCGCAGTTACAATCTTGTCTTTTATGCTTCTACCATCACTATGTGAAGAGCTGCACTGGCTAGCATTCTGGTCCAATTGGAATGGGAAAGACATTGAGTAGATCTGGACAACCTGCTGCTTAGAACATATCCCAGCTAAGCTCAACATGGATTAAATGACCCCAGGTTAATGTGCAAACATCTGAGAGAAAATAAATGATTGTTTTCTTAAGCCACCAAAATTTTCAGTTGTTATTCAGTAACATTGTGAAAAGAGGTGACTAATACAAGAGAAGAAACAACAGTAAAAAAAATTTGGACATGTAAAAGCAGATGGTAATGTCCACTTTCATTTCTGACAGTATAACATATCAAAACTAATGCCAGTTCTAGAACTGAGACATAAAACATCTAAAATTAAAAATGTAATAGGTGGTTTTGAAAGCGGAGAAGAGGATTATTGAATTGGAAGATAGGTTAATAGAAAATATCCAAATCGAAGCAGAGAAAGAAAAAAATAAAAATATAGGTAAAAGTATATGTGAAACACAAACAGTCTAAAATTAGTGTAAAGGGAATTCCAAAAAAAGAAGAAAAAGTGGATGAGCAGAAATAAGATTTGAAAAGAAATTTTCAAAACTGACAAAAAAAAATCAAAACTCAGATTTAAGAAGTTCGGGAACCCCAAGCAGAATAAAGTCAAAGAAAATTGCATATAAATATATCAAGATAAAAGAGCTAACAACCAAAAATAAAGAGAAAAATCCTAACAACTGCTGAGGGTGGGGGTAGAGGGTGCCGGGAAACACATTACCTTCAAACCCCCAACAATAAGACTGAAAGCTTACTTCTCAACAGAAATGCAGGAAGCAGGAAAAGATATTTGGAATAGTTTTTCCAAAATATTTGGATAGTTTCTCTAAAATATTCCAAAGGAATATCTTTAAAGTATTTTAAAAGACAATATTTGCCAAGTTACAATTCCAAACTCAACAAAAAATATCCTTTAAAAATAAAGCAAAATAAACAATCACCTGCTGGCCTGTACTGAAAAAAACACTGAAGGGAATTCTTCAGAAAAATGGTATCAGACAGAAATGAAAAAATGCAGGTAGGAATGAGGAGCACCGAATAGTGTATATGTATTTAAAATACAAATGAATATTGACCCTACAAAACAAGAGTAATTATGTCTTCGAAGTTTCAAATACAGGTTGAGTATTTCTTTTTCAATATGCTTGGGATCAGAAGTGTTTTGGTCCATATTTGGGATTTGTTTTTTTGGATTTTGGAATATTTGCATATACATAATGAGATATCTTCTATTTTCCCACAGTTCTGGAGGCGGAAGTCCAAGATTAAGGGGTCATGGGGTTGGTTTCTTCTGAGCCCTCTCTACCTGGCTTGCAGAGGACTGTCTTCTCATTGAGCTCTCACATGTTCTTTACTCTGCATGTGCACATCCCTGGTTCCTCTTGCTCTTCTTATAAGGTTATACACCAATTCTATTGGATTAGGGCTCCGCCATCATGACCTTACTTAACCTTAATAACCTTTTCAAAGGCCCTTTCTCAAAATACAGCCACATTGTGGGTCAGGGCTTCAAATATGAATTTTGAGGGGATGCAATTTAGTCTATAACATTTATCTAGAATTAAAAATTCAAGGCAAGAAAAGTCATTGGAGAGGAAAAAAATAAGTGGAGTTAAAATATACCAAAGTTCCAGCATTATCAGGGAAGTTGAAAATATACTCAACTGTAGTTAGTCATGAATGTTTACTGTAACTTCTAGCATAACTTCTAAAAGAAGATGTATAACAGAAAATAGTATTTAAAAAATCAATTCACTTAAAAGAAAGCAAGAAAAAAACAGAACAGCTGAGTCAAATACAAAGGAAATATTAGATGGCAGATATAAATCTGAATATATCTGTATTGGGTTAAATATTTCAGTTAAAAGATTAAAATAATCAGATTAGATTAAAAGTTAAAAGAACTACATACTGTTTTCAAGAGTGCCTTGTAGTTATGTTACAGTCAAAGTCAACTTTAAAGCAAGAAACACCACAAGAAGTGAGGAGGATCATAATATAATGAAGAAGTGCTCAGATCACCATGAAGATATCACGTCTACCAATTCTAAATCATATGCATCTAATAACATAGCTTCAAAATATATAAAGAAGAAATTGGTGAAACCAAAAAAAAATACACAAATGCAAATTGATGAAACTAAAAATGAAATAAATAAAACTAATAAAAAAGTAGGATATTTTGACACAGTCTCTGAAACTAGTAGAACATGCAGACAAAAATAAAATCAGTAAAAATGTAGAGGCTTTAAACAACACAATCAACATGACCAGATGGGCACATACAGAATACTATGTCCAACAATGGCAGAATACAATGAAATGAAAACTCCAGAAAATTCCTCAGTGAAGTCTTCCAGACTAATTAGGAAGAAGTAATGCCAATCAAATACAAACTCTTTAATATTGCATATATTTATGGAAAAAGATTAACCTGGGCCACTACCGCACACCATACACAAAATCAGGCCCAGGGAGAATTTTTTAAAATCTGGGTAAATCTAAATCTGAGAGGTAACACAAATATAGCTTCTTAAAAATAAAATAAGGAGATATCTTCATGACTCTTGAGTACACAAAGACATTAAATAAGACATTTTTAAAAATCATCCCTAAAGGAAAAGATTAATGAATTGGAAAAGTGAAGAATTTGTGTACATTGTGGAAAAGCATGTCATCAAAAGGCAGAAAAATATTTACAATGATGTATCTGATTAAAAAATTTTTATCTAGAAAAAATAATTATTAGTAAGAAAATGACAGATAAGCCAATAGAAAAATGGACAGAAACTTAAATAGGCACTTTCTGAATAAGATATACAAATGACTAGTAACATTTATTATCATAAGTCATCAAGAGGTGCAAATTAAAATCACAATGAAATACCAGTATGCACCCAATTAGAATGGCTCATATTTTAAAACCAACAATATCAATTACTGGTGAGGATGTGGGGGCCAATGAAACTGCCAGTAGGAGCATAAATTGGTGCAGTTACTTTGGAAAACTGGCAGTATCAACTAAAACTGGAAAAACCTATCCCCTAAGACCCAGAAATCCCCTTTCTATATAGCCACCCAACAGAAATGCACACACATGTACACCAAAAGACATACACATTAATGTTCATGACGACATTACCTGTACAACAAGAAAGAAAGGCATGAGATCCAGAAAAACAAATACAGCACAGGACAAAGATAAGGGGAATTCCAAGAATTATAGCAAACAGAAATCCCACGATAAGAGCTGCCCAGGGATCCCAGGAAGCAAGTGGCACAGGGAGGAGAATGGAAGCTTCCAAGGGAGTGCCTTCAGGCAAGAAAAATGGGATTGATGGATTCCCTGATGCAAGTCAGCTCGAGGAAACTTACACTGTGGGCTGTGAGATGTGTGCAAAGAACAAGCAATGAGCACAAACAAAACTAACTAAATAAAGGCATGGGCCATTGTTACTTTCAGGAAGAGAAACGAAAAGAAGGAAATGTCACACTCCAAACTTCAGCTGTGAAGATTATTTGTATATGTATATTAATATTCTGAATATTGCCTCCAACAATTTGGAAGGACTATGTTGGGAGGATAGAGAAAGGTATTCGGAGATGGGGACATTGTAAGAAAGCTAAATCTTCATTTGCTACAATAGGAAGTCAGTAGATAATGTCTAAATTTTGGAAATAATTAGATGTGTAAGGGCCAGAGAGACAGATAAAAGAATTGAAAGTGCTTGTCCTTAGAGTGGAAATGTGGAGAGAGTGGGGAAGGTAGAGATGGAAACACTGCATTTTACAAAAGCCTGTTAGAACTATTTTAGTTTTTATAATTCTGTGCTGACATTACTTTGATAAAATAAAAATCAAGTAACTAAACAATAAATGAAATGAGAAAAAAGTCCAAAAGAACATAAACCAAAATAGTAACAGTGTCTCCAAGTAATGTGATTATAAGTCATTAGTTTTGTTTCTTTTTTCTCCTCTGATTTTTCTACAATGAACATTTTTAACAATTAAAAGATCCAGTTTATTATTAAGCAGAATATTTTATTTATGTGAGGTCATAATTGTTTTCTGTGAACTCCCGAGGGAACTGTTACAGGTTGCTCAGCAATGAAATCAGAGCTCAGGAAGCTCCAAGTTGGGGCCTGGCAGAAGTGACACTGCTGGGCCAGAACAGGGCAACAAGTGATCCAAGCAATGTCCATAAGGGCAGGCCAGGCGCTCATTTCCGAAGGGGTCAGTGTACAAGTCTGATGGGGAGGCATGGGCACAGAGTGCGGGTGGGCACATGTGGAAGTTGGGCAGAAGCTGGGCACCTAGAAGCCCAGCAGCAGACCATCACGTTTCACATACACAAGAGGGTCTGCCTTTCAGGCTGTAGACGCCCAAGCAGGATCTGATTTCAGGGAGCTTCGCTTAAGCTGGAAAACCTGCATGTCTGCTTAACTTAGGGGCTTCCATAGCTGCCTGTTCATGTTTGTGCTGCCTGAGCCAACCAATAGGCTGTGACCTATGTCAACCAATCAGAACTCAGCAAGTGTTGACCAATCAGAACTCACCAAACATGAACCCGTCAGAACTAAGCAAGTTTGAATCCTTTATTTGACTAAGTGGACCTGAGTGGAACCTGGATGGGATCTTTCACTATAAAAGAAAAATCTTTCCTTTGCTCTCTTACCAGGAGAAACTAGATGGTTAGGCAAGCAACCCGTCTGCCCTGAATGAGTTCAGAAAAAGCCAACATGGGAAACTGGGGGATCTCTCTAAGGTCCAAATTCTGGGATTCCTGGCAGTGAGAGACTTGGGGGTGACTCAGGGAGCCCAGCCATTGCAACCAAGCCCCTGGGAACTATGCCCAGAGTTGTCAATTCATTATACCCTGTGTTAGTTCCTATAGCTGCTGTAACAAAGTAGCACAAACGGAGCATATAAACAACAGCAATTTATTGTCTCACCGTTCTGGAGGCTAGAAGTTCAAGATCAAGGTGTCAGAAGAGCCATGCTCCCTCTGAAGGTGCTACAGCAGGATCTGTTGCAGGCACCTCTCCTAGCTTCTGGTAGTTCCTTGGCTTGTGGCAGCATAACTGCAATCTTCACGATTGCTCACTCTCTCTCTCTGTCTGTGTCTGTCTCTCTTTCTCTCTCTCTCCCTCTGTCTCTATCTCTCTTTCCTTCTCTATGTCTGTCTCTCTCTCTCTCCGTCTCTCTCTTTCTCTCTCTGTTTCTCTCCCTCTCTCTCTGTCTCTCTTTCTCCCTCTGTGTGTGTGTGTGTGTTTCTGTCTGTCTTCAAGTCCAAATTTCACTTTCTCATAAGAACACCTGTCATATTTGGATTAATAGCCCACCCTATTTCAGTATGACCTTATTTTAACTTTATTAATCACATTAATGAAGTAACCCTATATTTACAGTAACCCTATATTCAGACAAGGTCACATTCTGAGGTCATGGGGGTTAGGACTTCAATATATAAATTTGGGGAGGTGGGACACAATGCAACCCATAATACAGTCCCAGAGTGATATAGGTATTAGAGTTTGGATTCAGCCTCAAACAGAAAGTGGGGCATACCAGTGGATCCAATTTCAAGGAGCTGAGGAAAACCACGGCAGAATAAAAGAGCAAAGCCATATACCACCCTTCGGTGCATATATGAGAATGAACGAATGTATAGTATTACCCATTTGACTTCAGGTGTGACATGGAAGTATGGTACAGTAGGATGACACAAAGGAGTTGTCATTAGCATCACTGCTGTGATCATCATCAAAATCACAGCCAGCAAGTCCTCAGCACCTACCTAAATGAGCTATTTTACATCACTCGACACAGCTAATCCTCAACTTGGACCAGTGGGATGGGTATGACTTTTATCCTGTGAACAAAATTCTCTGAAAGAGAATTTAGAGGAAAGAGACTTTATTCCAGTAACAGTTGGCAAACTGAAGAGACACAGCCTTCACTGTAAAATGAAGGTATGTTCCAGAGAGCAAAGGGAAGGTTTTTCTTTTATAGTGAAAGATCCCATCCAGGTTCCACTCAGGTCCACTTAGTCAAATAAAGGATTCAAACTTGGTTAGCTCTGACCAGTTGATGTTTGGTGAGTTCTGATTGGTCAACACTTGTTGAGTTCTGATGGGTTGACATAGGTCACAGTCTATTGGTTGGCTCAGGCAGCACAAACATGAACAGGCAGCTATGAAAGCCCCTAAGCAGACATGCAGGTTTTCCAGGAACTCCAAGTATGTGTGTGACCTCTAGTAAGCAAATGGCCATTTGGCTCTTTTGAAGTTAGGCTATTAGCCACTCAGGATTCATCTGAGGGATTGGCTCTTTCAAGGTTCACATTCCCCCCACGCCCCCCGTTTATCAAAACCTGTCAGCAGACAGCTCTGATGATTGATTAGGTTGGTTGCATCCCATCACCGTGCTAGAGTGGCTGGCAACCTGTTCCAGATTCTTCTAGTCCCGTGCAGAGATCCTTTGACAAGGCAGTGATCAACTGAGCAACTAGAGCCATTTACTTATGAGAGGCACTCAGGCACCTGTTAAATATGAATTAACATCTCTTGGCTTAAGCTGGCTTCCGTTTCCAGCTGGAATGAGTCTAAAGTCTCAAGGTCTTGGGTCAGCACGATCCTGGTGAGGGTCTCATGCAGACATCTGTTAAAGCAGGCTAGAATGATTTTAAAGAGGAGCCAAATGCTTAGCCCAAGGAGATTCGTTACAATTTGTAGGGCAGAACACAGAAGGAATCCTATACCAGAAGAAGCCGGCTGAAAATATCTGGAAACTGGAATTCTAATCCAGCAAGCCCAGCCAAGAGGCTTTCTGAAGGTGTCCTTTTCAGACAGCCAGCTGTAGGATTTGGCCAACTTTGGATCTCAGATGTTTCTAATTCAACCTGAATGGAAGTATTTACCCAGGTGCAGCAGGAAGTGTTAGTGACAGCATAAACACCACCACATGCAACGAGGAGACCGTCTAATGCAATGTGGTTGTGCAGGATCGCACGGGCAAGGGAATGTGGAAATCTCTGTTGTGCCCTGATGGTACAGGCAGTGGAGTGGGCAATTCTGCGAACCATGCAGGAAAGGTTTCTGATCCTATATGCATTCCAAGCAGGGTCTAGCCCAAACCAGGACCCCAGAATCCTTTCCCATTTAGATCCTTCACTAGAGTTAAGCCCATCAGGTAAATCACATCCTTGAGAGTATCCACAGCTATCATCTTTATAATCTGAGGGGCTATCACCAGCATAGTCATCAATTATTGGTAGAGCTCTTTTGGCCCTGGGATGTAGATTCTATATTCCCTGAGTTAGAGACTTAATAACAGTGACAGGAGCAACGGCTTGACCCAGAAAGCAAATGCCTGTGTTTTCTCAGGACCTGAGGCAGGGGTAGAAAAAATCTTTTTGGCTGATGTAGCTGCAGCCAAAAACACAACCTGAAGGGGCACATAATTATCCTGAGAGGTTATGAAAATTCAAGGAGCTGTTTACAGGCAAGAGAGGGTATGTGGTCAAACCAAGTACCTGTCTTAGGTAATGACAGAGTGGTATGATCCAACCGGCAGATTTGGGGAGCCACAGAGGAGACTCTTAAGCTTTCTTTGGTATATTCTGCAGAGAGGAGTGTTACTAAGTGTTCTGTTTCTATGGGATTTTGCAAGACACAGAGGAGGGGGGTGGTGAGTATTCAGAAGAAGGGGAGGAAATGCAAGGTAGGGTAATAGGAAGGTATTTATGGGATATACCAGTGAGGAGAAAACAAGGATGAACCTCAGGAGCATGAATATGCACCCAATAGGCAACAGCAAGTGAATCAAACAGGAGTACCAAGCAACTGAGCACATTAGGGAAGCTGGTCACTGGGATGATTATAGGATTCCTGTTTCCTCCGATGACTTCGGCAGGGGGAAAGGTGACGTATCCAACACTCAGGTTGCCTGCAGAAGCAAGGATTGGGATTGCTGTACCTAGGCATTATCTTCCCACGAGTAGGAAGAACTGGAAAGCAGAGTTGAGAAAGAAAGGAAAAGGAAGAAGTACAGCATGGTGTAAAAAGAGGGGATTACAGAGAGTCCAGCAAGGCAGTGAGTCCCATCGCGTGTCTAAATAGTGGAATATATGGAACTACCCCAGAGTGGCATAAGACACCCAGGAGGCATAAGATTCTCAAAGCTATGATAATTAAAATAATTGCAAAGTAAACATAAGGACTAGGCATGTTAGCTCAAGATAAGAAAGAGGTTATACAGGCCTGCTCTGGTATCTTGGGAGAAAGCAGTCTACCTCAGATGTTGTCTTCTTCTTGTCCTGGTGGCTGTAGTTTGATTAACTTGAGCTCGACATCAGTGACCAGTTGGGCGGTTGACTTGGTAGAAGGATCAAGAGCCTTCTTTTTAAATGAGAAATATGGATCCATGACTCAATGCTCTGTCATTTAGCAGCACATAGATTGGTTAAAAGTACCTGATAGGGTCCCCTTCCCATGAGGATGGAGGGAATTCTTAACTTGGTGTCTTTTCCATGAATTTCCTTGACAAAGCAGCAAATTTTTAGGCTGTAACTGATTATAAATAGCTTTTTTAGAAGAATAAAAGTAAAACCATAATTGTCAGTGGATTACATAAGACTTAGAATGGCCATAGTTAAAGATGCAATTGAGAAAGAAATTTGATTAATTCTGTGACATACAAGTTAATAATAATCAAAATTATGACTGATGGTACATATCATAACAGATCAGAATCTTAGGAATCACATATAATTTTGGAACATATATGAATAATGCATTATACAAATATAACTTAAAAGAAATTAAACACTATTTCTTGTTTGATAATGCTTCCCACATGACTTGCCCAATAAGCCTAATCATTTAATATCTCTACAAGATGAAAAATACATTATTTGATGCTCTCCAGGGACCCTACTGGCAAATCCTAAAGTTAATTTTAGATCAAAAATACTTAATTTAGAATCTTGTTCCTGAGGAAAACCCACCAAATATGTAAAACGGTTCAAAATACTTGATCAAAACAGAATCACAGGTCACTACTAAATAGTAGTTATTCATTTAACCAGAGTGATAATAAAAAGACTTAAAAAGCAATAAAGAATGTTACATGGATATAAAAACTCTAACCTTTTAAAGCTCAGTTTTCTTTTTCTTTTTTTTTTTTTTTTTTTTCGAGACGGAGTTTCAGAGTTTCATTCTTGTAGCCCAGGCTGGAGTGCAATGGCATGATCTCGGCTCACTGCAACCTCCGCCTCCCAGGTTCAAGCTATTCTCCTGCTGAGCTCAGCCTGCCAGATAGCTGGAACTACAGGCACACGCCACCATGCCCAGCTAATTTTTGTATTTTCAGTAGAGATGGGGTTTTGCCGTATTGGCCAGGCTGGTCTTGAACTCCTGACCTCAGGTGATCCACCCACCTTGGCCTCCTAAAGTGCTGGGATTACAGGCGTGACCCACCATGCCTGGCCAGTTTTCCTTTTTTTTAGAGACAGGGTCTCGATCTGTCACCCAGGCTGGAGTACAGTGGTGTGTTCACTGCAGCCTCAAACTCCTAGGCTGAAGTGATCCTCCTGCCTCAGCCTCCCAAGTAGCTATTAGTTTTCCTAAGTAACCAAAAATTCAATAAAGATAACATGAAACATAAGAAATTATCTTAGTAAACACAGAGTCTTTGTTTTCTAGGTCAGTTACCTAAAAGTAAAGAAAAAACCTCCTGTAGGTTTTTTAGATAAACTGAAAGTTAACCTGGTACTTGAATTTAATCAGACACAGGAAGAGTGTGTCCAGGGTTATGAATGTACTTATATTATAGAGGGATGTAAACAAGAAAACTAGTACCTTGAGCAGGGAAACTCATGGCTTTTAGTGACAGCATGGGAAGTTTCCTGGTTACATGGAACAACTCAAACACATCAAGAAAACCCAACAATACAGAATCAAGTTACACTGAAGGTAACATTGTTTCTCTAGACCTTCAAGGTAAACGTTTCAGCATCAGGCCACAGCAGCAGTTAGAACTGGAGAAAAAAGTTACAGTAGCTGAAGAAAAGGTTGAAGAAAAAAGATATTACCCGAGCCAAGCAAAAAGATAGACCTTTTCAAGGTTAGAAAGAAGAGCTGCATTTCTTTTTTTTTTTTTTTTTTTTTTTTTTTTTTTTGAGACGGAGTCTTGCTCTGTCGCCCAGGCTGGAGTGCAATGACGCGATCTCGCCTCACTGCAACCTCCACCTCTCAGGTTCAAGTGATTCTCCTTCCTCAGCCTGCTCAGTAGCTGGGATTAGAGGCGCCCACCACCACACCCAGCTAATTTTTGTATTTTTAGTAGAGGCGGGGTTTCACTGTGTTGGCCAGGCTGGTCTCGAACTCCTGACCTCAGGTGATTGGCCTGCCTCAGTCTCCCAAAGTGCTGGGATTACAGGTGTGAGCCACTGCATCCAGCCGAAGAGCTGCATTTCTAACCTGAAACTAGAGAAGTTAGATAGATCTCAGGAAGAAATGTGGCAGAAATAGAAACTGTTGTAGTTCAGAGGGTGGCTGTTAAAAAACAGATTTCAGAATTAAAAATCAAAACCTCTTGCAATTTTTTTTTTTTTTTTGAGATGGGGTCTTGCTCTGTCGCCCACGCTGGAGTGCAGTGGCGTGATCTCGGCTCACTGCAACCTGCGCCTCCTGGGTTCAAGCAATTCTCCTGCCTCAGCCTCCTGGTAGCTGGGATTACAGGTGCACACCACCATGCCCAGCTAATTTTTGTATTTTTGGTAGAGACAGGGTTTCACCACGTTGGTCAGGCTGGTCTAGAACTCCTGACCTCATGATCTGCCCTCCTCGGCCTCCCAAAGTGCTGGGATTACAGGGGTGAGCCACAGCTCCTGGCCTTAATGTATTCATTCTTAACAATTTGGAAAATTCCATGAGACGTTAGACAATTCTAGCCATCATCTCGAGTTAAATTTTCTATTAACCATTTCTACATTACTTGTCTGTTAGGCACATATCATGAAAGCAAGAATCTTAACGTTAAATACATGCATATTTTGCTGATAACTCAGAAGATCTTGTTACTTTTATTAAACAAACAGTATTAAACTAGTGTTAGTTGCCAAAAGTTGACTAAAGTCACATGAACTTGAAAAGCATTTGGGCTTATTTACTTAATTTATGAATACTCACATTTATTTAAAAGTCAATTTGGGGCCAGGCGCAGTAGCTCAACAAAAACAAACGAACAAACGAAGTCAACTTGGTATTATGTAGACAACATACGAACAGACATGCACACACTTGTATACATAAAAATATATACAGACACAAATAAAGATTGTATGGCTTTAATTTTAAAATTTTAGCCATGTGTCAGGTGTAACTTACTTGTTTAAATGGACGGTTGGATTCTAACTGTGTCTCTGTAAATGGAACAGGTTAAAATTTATGTCTCACATGACCAAAGCCCTTACTGAGTTTTAGAGAAAACAGGGTAGCAATTTACGTGTCAAATAACTGAGAGAACCTAAGCTTTGTCAAGAAGGAGTTTGAGTGTGTTACAGGAGGATTACAATGGGTGCCAAGATAACCTAAAATTATAGGAATTTATCACAGGATTTTATGAGGAAAAATAAAGATGAGCCTAGACAAAGTTTAGAAATCTTTTCAAAATAATCAGCTGAAGGCCAAAAAAAAATCATATCCTGGAGACCAATTTAGTTATGTGATTTCTAACTTAGTCTCCATTTTCTAACTGTACTGCTGAGCTCAGGGCTGCCAACTCAAGCATTAGCCCCCCACTTCAAGAGAAGGAAATAGGGGCTTGATAGGTCTCTAAGGAGTTCCTTTCCAGGAGGTGCATTGTATGGGAGCCGATGGAACACACGAAAATCAATGATTGTCAGTCAGGACCCCCCAGTTGGAGGGATAGAGATTTAGGAACCATCACAGGTTGGTCGGCTCCTGCAACCATCCAGATGAGTTCAGAACTCTGGCAGGGACACTCCAGAGTATCAGGGTTAAGGACAGAGTGGCTCAATGTCAACTAGAGCTCTATTCCCAGAATGTCCCTGGATCATCCCTTGTCCTGCTTGAGGGTAGAGGGCCAGGGACTTTATCAAGATTTAATTGCAGCCATCATTTGTATTTGGGGCAATCCTTTTTAAAATGTCTGGAACATCTTCTGAAAACACACTTTTTTTTTAAATTTTGGTTTTGAAGAATGGGCATGTTTGAGGTGTCCCTTGCTAATTGCTGTAACTGAAGGACCATTAACTTAGCAGCCTTCTCTTGACAGTCTAATGCTCAAGTAGCCCTAGATTCTTTATTCTTTTCTAAAGTTTTGGATAATGAATTGGCCAAAGAGGCTATTTCATAAGGTTACTTTACAGCCCAGTTAAGGTCAAGCTGTTTTACCAGGGTACTGAGAGCTTCAGAAAGACCAGCCACAAAAAAAAAAAAAAAAAAAAATGGAATTAAATAAATGGAATGTTTCATCATTTAAATATTTGATCTCCAAATTTTGTTGGAAAGTCTGTTCAAATTTATCAAAATAATCAAGAATGGTCTCATCCTTTTTTTGTGTAAACAGTGTATGGCTTTTCAGTTTATCTGATGGGGAAAAAATAGGGGAATGGCTTTTAGTAATTTGGTATCCTGTTTCTGTGCCTTATCAAATCCCTGGGCACCGGTCTGCTTAAAGTCCTCAAAGAGTCTTTCCCATTCAGCAGCTAACAGCTGATCAAGATTGATAAGCCCTGATGATTAGGCTACAATGTTACTCAAATTCAAGGAAGTTAGTCTTCAAGGGACTAGGGAAATGTTTTACTAGGGCCAAAAGTTCTGACATGGACTAAGGAGCGTGGAATTTGCCAATTTCTACTCCCCATTATTTGGGCCTTAAAAGGGGCTGAGTCTGGAGGAAGTGGAAATGTCAGAAGAGAAAAAGAGGAATTCAGAAAGCGTGAAAGAGGAAGGAGGGAGTGAAAGGTAAAGTAGAGGCCTTGGAAAAGATGCAGCAGACAGGCAAGGTGACAGGAGAGGTGAGCTAGCAGAAGAAGGGTCTTAGAGACGTTTTTCTGCAGCTTTAGTTTCAGTCTCCCAAGTGCTAATCTCTTTTTAATTCATTAAGATGTTTGCCTAATTTGGAATTGCTTTCTTTAAGGGAAGCATAGTAGCTCTTGATTTTATTCGAAACTCTAAAAGTACCAACTGCAAAAGGCTTTTCATTATCTCTGGGAAGTTCAGTGTTTTCTTTGTTCTAATTGTGAGCACAGATAGGCAAGTTTTAGAATTTCAAAAGAACCCCATCTTGGCCAACAAAGTTTTTAGATCATCCCAGGTAATTTTTGTCCAGAGACCTAGCCAATTACAACTCTCTGGACCATAATTTTTGCTCATAAAGCCAGTTGGAGTGCCAGAGGGCAGCTGATCATCAGGGAAACACAGAAATCACGGGTTACCCATTGCACTAACCTGATGAGGGCATCCCTCTAGTGCACCTTAGAGTGTCCTCACAAAACCTGATGGAACAGCTGGGTCTGCAACCTTATGAAGAGGCCACCTCTGCAAACCAGATGGAGAGGCCCCCCTTCCTGGGGAGGTCTCTTTCAGGGTCCAGATCAAGAGGACTGGCTGAGGAGGTTAAATAAAGTCTCTGAGGCTTAGATCAAAAGCGTGGGAGAAGTGCGTGGTGGTTCACACCTGTAATCCCAGCACTTTGGGAGGCCAAGGCAGGTGGATCACCTGAGGTCAGGAGTTTGAGACCAGCCTGACCAACATGGCAAATCCCCGTCTCTACTAAAAATACAAAAGTTAGCTGGGCATGGTGGTACATGCCTGTAATCCCAGCTACTTTAGAGGCTGAGGCACAAGAATCACTGGAACCTAGGAGGGAGAGGTTGCAGTGAGCCGAGATCATGCCACTGCACTCCAGCCTGGGCAACAAGAGTGAAACTCCATCTCAAAAAAAAAAAAAAAAAAAAAAAAAAAAAAGGCGTGGGAGGTCTGAATTCAAGAGGGCTTACCTGAGGCTTCCTGGCGTCTCTGAGAAGACAACTGAACTCAAAGGACCCTTGCAGATCCCAATGTGTTGGTTCAGGACAGCATCAGGAGAAGAATCAGTGTTGCTTGAATTCCACTTCTGATTCCAAAGAATGTGAACAAAACTTCTCTGAAAAGGAATGTAGAGGAAAGAGACTTTATTCCAGTAAAAGTTTTCATACCAAAGAGACACAGCTTTCATGTAAAGTGAAGGTGCAGTCCAGAGAACAATGGGAAATTTGACTTTTATAGAGGAAGTTCCAACCCAGGTTCTCACTAAAGTCCACATATACACATGAAACATTTAAATGTGCTTAGTTATGATTGTTTGACGTTTACTGAGCTCTGGTTGGTTAATGTAGGTCACAGCCTATTGGTTGGTTCAGGCAACAAAAATAGGAACAGGCAACTATGAAAGTCCCAAAGTTATGCAGACATGCAGGTTTTCATGGAACTCAGAACACGTATGTGACCTCTAGTCAGCAAATGGTCACTTGGCTCTTACTGAATTTAGGCCCAGTCACCCAGTCAGGATTCATCTTGAAGGATTGGCCTTTCAAGGTTTGCAATCCGCCTTTTCATAAATGAGGAAACTGAGACTCAGAAAGATTGAGTAGTTTTGTCAATCCACCAGTGATTAATGACATAATACGGGATTGCTGTCTGTCTGTCTGGCTCTAAAGCCTGTGCTCACCACAGCCACTCTGCTTGTGTGGATTCCCATTGAAGTAAATGGCTGCCTGGATCTCTGAAAGAAGAAGCGACATTGAATGGAGGCCGTGCTGGGATTGACTGTGGATGTCTGCCATGGACAGGAATGTGGGAAGTTGGGGTGTGTGTGCTGTGTCTATGCCACGCAGTGGAAAGAGCTCTCGACAAGGACTCCAGAGAGCTTGGCTCTTGACCTGACTTTCAGTTTATGGGCTACAGGTGCCACTCATCTGTGTATCAATGGCCTCACTCACTAAACAAAAAAAATAAGAAGATGATTTCAAATTTCCATTTTGCCCTAAAATTCTATGGCTTTTATATAGCTATTTTATTTATTTATTTATTTAATGAGACAATGTCTCACTCTGTTGCCCAGGCTGTAGCACAGTGGCACATTCTGGGCTCACTGCAACCTCTTCCCCTCAGGCTCAAGCAATCCTCCTGCCTCAGCCTCCTTATTTCTATGAGTATAGGCACACACCACCGACAAAGCTAATTATTTAAGGTTTTTGTAGAGACAAGGTCTCACTATATTGGCCAGGCTGGTCTTGAACACCTGGGCTCAAGCCATCCTCCTGCCTTGGCTTCCCGGAGCGTGGGGATTACAGGCATGAGACGCACGGCTGGGCCTGTGGCTTTTATAATGAAAATAATTGAATTACTCCTCCTTTCTACTGAGAAACAATGTATAAATGTATTAAATTTACATATAGGTGCATAGCTGTACATAAAAGAAAAAGAGATTTTTATAGAAAAACAAATATTTCTATCTGAACAGGATTACCTAGAGAAGTTGCAGGATGTCTTTCTCAACAAATGTTTAAGTTTGTAAGAAAATACCTGTCTGCCTGTTAACAAGAGCCTTCTGGATGACCAGGATTCAGAATCATGTGGATGACCCGTGTTCTTGGGTAAAAGCTCTGGAGCGCTCATCAATAGCCCACGAGCACTTACGAATGAACTCCACCATCATTCATTGTTCAGTTTGGGGATGAGTGAGCCTAGGTGGGAGGCCATTTGCATTCATCCAAACCAGACTGTATTCTTCATTTCACAGGGGTGCTGGAAGGATTAATAACTGTCTGGAAATGTAACATTTGTAAAGTATTTTGTAATCCTTGAAGAAAAGACACCGGATATATGTGAGATCATTGGCAGCCCTGAAATAACAGCATTGTTTTTCCCTCTCTCTTCCAGAAACCTGCCAATAAACTCTCTTTTTTATATAAATGCTGTCATCCTGCTGTGAAGAAATTTCAAAGAAAAGCCTTGGGAACTTTTCCCACCCTTTCCCCCTGTGATTCACCGTTGTTCTCAAAACAACTGTTTTTATGTCTGAAACGTTCAGAGCTTGAGAACTCGAGGCAGAATTTGACTGTATCTTTCCTTTTGGAAGTTGGCACACAGGCTACTCAGCAGGCACCTTCCAGTCCAAAACTCCCCATGAGAAAAGAGCAGGCTGTTTCTTTCCTTGCCCCTCCTACACACTCTGCTCTGCCCTAAGGGCTGCTTCTCCAGACCCCATCTGGGGACAGGCGAATCCAGGCAATGCATGAGTTGAGTGGGTAAGAGCCGGAAATGGGGTTGGGAGACAGCTCTGCCCACTCAGGATCAGCCCCTTATTCAGAATGGTTAACAGCACATCCTGATGAGATTAGCCCTAATAAACATTAAAAAATACTGCAATCCCACAGTCATTAAAACAATGTGCTATTGGCATGGATCAAAGGATTATGATGTAGAACAGTCAAAACAATTTCATCAAGAAAGAACAAAGTTAGAGGACTCACTCTACCGAATTTAAAGCCTTATTATAAATATACAATAATCAAGACATTGTAGTTTTTATAGAAAGACAGACAAACTCATGACTAGAACAGAGGATCTCAGAAATAGATTAAGACATATATGGTGAGTTGACTTTGACAATAGTATCAAGGAAATTCAATGGGGAAAGAATAGTCTTTTCAACAAATGGTGCTAGAACAATGAGATAGTCATATGCAAAAGAATCAACCTTTACCTGATACCGTATGCAAAAATTAACTGGAAATGGAGCATGGACCCATTTGTACACCTAAATGTCAGAGTTAAAACTATAAAATTTCTAGAAGAAAACAGAAGAGAAAATCTTGCTGACCTTGGTCTTGGCAAACGTTTCTTAAATATGAAACAACAAGCACAAAGTATGAAACAGAAAACAAGTTTGATGTCATCAAAGCTAAAATGTTTGCCCTTCTAAAGGATATGAATATAAAAGTGAAAAAGTAAGACAGAGATTGTGAGAAAATATTTACAAAACGTATGCATCAAAAGACTTGTATCTAGATTATATAAAGAGCCCTTACAATTCAATAAGAATTCAAGTGAATCAATAAGAAAAAAATACCCAAAAAATTTGAACATACACCTCAACAAAGTAGATTGACTGATGGCAAATAAACACATTAAAAACATGATCATTATCCAAAGTCATTAGGCAAGTGCATATTAAAACTACAATAAGATGCCACTTTACTCCCACTAGAATGGATAAAAGACTAACCATACTAAGTGCTGGCAAAGACATGGGCAACTAAAGTTCTTATACACTGTTGGTGAGAATGTAAAATGGTACGACCACTTTGGAAGACAGTTTTTTCTTAAAAGATGAAGCATACACATACCATATAACCCAGCCATTCAACCCATGCACAAGTGTACATGAATGTTCATAGCAACTTTATTTATAATAACAGCCAAAACTGAAAACAACCCAAATGTTCAACAGATGGATGGATAAACACACAGCAGTATAGTATCCATAAATGAATATTACTCAACAATAAAAAGAAATAAATTATTGATACATGTAAAAATATGGTGGAATCTCAAAATCATAATGCTGAGTGAAAGAAGCCAAACAAAAGAGGCTACATGCTGTATTATTTCACTTACATAAAATTTTAGAGGCCAGGCACGGTGGCTCATGCCTGTAATCCCAGCATTTTTGAAGGCCGAGACTGGAGGGTCACTTGAGGACAGGAGTTCGAGACCAGTCTAGCCAAAATGGTAAAACCCCATCTCTACTAAAATACAAAAATTAGCCGGACATGGTGGAACACATTTGTAGTCCCAGCTACTCAGGCAGCTGAGGCATGAGAATCGCTTGAACCTGGAAGGTTGAGGCTGCCGTGAGCCGAGATTGCGCCACTGCACTCAAGCCGGGTGACACAGTGAGATTCTGTCTCAAAAAAAAAAAAAAAAAAAAAAAAAAAAAATTAGAAAATGCCAACTCATCTAAAGTGATAGAAAGCTGACCAGTAGTTGCGTGGGGAGGGAAGATTTCCAGAAGGAATGAGGAAACCTTTGGGGGTAATGGATGTGTTCATTATCTTGGTTGTGGTGATGGTTTCACAGGTATTTACAGATATAAACATCACTGAATTGTACAATTTAAATATGTAGTTTATTATATGTCAATGTCATTCAGTCTTTTAAAATGCTGTCTTGATCCAGTTTTGGGGGTTTTTTTTGTTTTGTTTTGTTTTTTGTTTTTTGTTTTCTTGAGACAGCGCCAGGCTGGAGTGCAGTGGCACGATCTCGGCTCACCGCAACCTCCGCCTCCCAGGTTCAAGCAATTCTCCTGCCTCATCCTCCCAAATACCTGGGACTACAGGCATGTGCCACCACGTCGAGCTAATTTTTGTATTTTTAGGAGAGACGGGGTTTCACCATGTTGTCCAGGATGGTCTCAATGTCTTGACCTTGTGATCTGCCTGCCTCGGCCTCCCAAAGTGTTGGAATTACAGGCGTGAGCCACCACACCTGGCCCTTGATCCAGTTTTTAGGCCCTAGCTAGAGGCCTGTCATTTCCCTTTCTTGAGCAGCTAATTTAATTCCACACCCCAACCAACTCCCTTAATGGGATCTCACACTCCAGGCCACTATTCCTCTTCCCTAATTAACCCAAGGCTAAGTACCAGACAACCAAGGACAGCCCATATGCCACAGAGCCCTGAAATTATTCCAACTGGTCAATCCTAAGCGTGCCAGCACTGTCTCGCCCGTTGCTTCCTGCAGAAACCACAATAAGGGTGCTTGCTCACAGCCCCCCTCCCTCTGCCTTCTGACCCACCCCAGTGCTTCCCTCAGGCAGCCCTCCTGTACTCATACAAACCTGTAACACTTTCTGTTTCCTTTCCCATAATCTGTGTCTGGCATCATACCTCATCCAAGGTAGTTTGGTTGAAACAGTCCATTGTACTTCCATGAAGCTGCTTAAAAACAATGGTACAGTTGACTCTCCCTATCCTTGGGTTGTGCATCCGCAGGTTGTGCATCTGCAGGTTCCACCAACCTCAGATCAAAAATATTCAAAGAATAAAAATAATACAACACTAAAAAATGATGCAGGCTGGGTGTGGTGGCCCACGCCTGTAATCCCAGCAATTTGAGAGGCTGAGGCGGGCAGATCACATGAGGTCAGGAGTTCGAGACTAGCCTTGCCAAAATGCTGAAACTCTATCACTACTGAAAATACAAAAATTAGCCAGGCGTGGTGGCAGGTGCCTGCATTCCCAGCTACTCGGGAGGCTAGGGCAGGAGAATCACTTGAACCCGGGAGGCAGAGGTTGCAGTGAGCCAAAATCGCGCCATTGCACTCCAGACTGGGCGAAAAAGCAAGGCTCAGTCTCAAAAAAAAAAGCAAATAGAAAACAATACTTCCATAGCATTTACATTGTATTAAGTATTATAGGTCATCTAGAGGTGAATGCAAGATAAGAGAGGATGGACACAGGTTATCCGCACATGCAACATCATTTTATATCAGGGACTCGAGCATCAGCAGATACTGCTATCCTGAAGGTCCTGGGACCAATCCCCTCTGGATACCCAGGGATGACTATAAAAAAAACAGGAATGTAAAGATGATATGAATCTACTGCCATCATTTTACAAAGGAGAAGGAAGACGAACAGAGAAAGCCATCCTCCTGCCCCTGTCATCAATTCATCAGCTGTATAAGTGGGAGAATCTTTTAACTGGAAGTGTCTGAACTTTACCGGATGAGAGGAGGAATGAGTGGGGGAAATGTAAGCTTTGGGGAATAGAAAACATCTCTTTGCAAAGAAAATGACAGCAACAAACCCCAGAACAAATAGAAGAGAACTGGTATGTGAAGAGGTGATCCAGTGGCAAACATCCGTGTATGAATAAATGGCAGTGATGACAGGTGGAGCAGCAGAATCAATACTGAGGCCAGCTAGTGGGAGCCCACACAGACAGCAAGAAGGGAGCCCAGGCAAGCCTGGCAGGGCCCATCTGACCAGAGGAGCCTTTTCCCTTAGGGAAGGCTTGGGCAGCCAGATTGTCTCAGATAATGATGGTCTTGGCAAGCAAAGGACAGCAAATGCGTGGATGTTGAGCAGGGCCACAGGTGACTCGCCACACACCCACCACAGCAGTGGAGACACAGCATGCTCTGTCTGAACCCTCCCACTCCCAGTGGCCATTCAAAACAGTCCCTTTTCTTCTTGTCCCCAACACCCTCATGGTGTCATTTCCCAGAGGCCGTCTTCTCACCTGCAGATTTTGCCCATTGACTTGTGCAGCAGCCCAGCCCTCCCTCGGGGGTGGAAGATTGCAGGGCACACAGGCCTCGGGAAAATTCTGCCCACCTGCCACACAGCACTTTTCAATGGCGGCTCACAGAGGCTGAGCAGCGCTGCTCTGTCCATCTACCCTTTCCTACCTAAACTGCGTTCGCTAGACTGTGAGACAGGCCCCGGAGGGTTCCTGCTCATTCCTCCAAAAATCAATGCTTCAAAAACCAATTTACCAAATGACCAAATTCACCAAAGGACTGAGTCATGAAAAGCCGATTTGCTGAGTTGTTGACTGGGACTCACAATTACCGATTGGGACTCAGCAGGCCAAGGCCAGGGGCTACTCACAGGGTTGGTGCCAAAGCCACAAAGTAATAAACAGAGATTTGGCCTTGGGCATTCACTCATTCATTCTCCCTGGATAACTCTGCTAAAGGCCTGTGGATTGAGTTGGCTTCTGGTCCAAGGATTTGGGGACCCTGGGTCCCCACTGTTGCTGTCTCAGCCTCTTGCCCAGGAGCAGTGTCTCCCGAATGCCTCTGATGTCATTTGTAGCAGCCCCACTGGTTTCCGGGTTGGAAGTCCAGGCTGCTCATAACCGAGGGTGAGCAGGCACAAAGCCTCCAATTGCACTCTAACCTGCAGAGATGCAGGCAGTCACCTGCTATTCTTGATAGACAAACCCAGGACACATAGGGTTATCCACTGCAATGAAGGCAGCTTCTCCAGCTGCCTCTGGCCTTTTATGCACCTGCACCCTCTACACTCCAGTCTCAATATTGCAAGAGATAAGCCTGTCTATACTTTAAGTAATAATGTTGAAAGATGCCCTTATCTGTACTGGAAACATGTTCTATAGATTTTCTCGCGGCCTGCTTGGAACTGTCCCTTTCCCTTGGAAATTAGAAGAGATCTTGTCACTTGGAGCCATCATGTCTAGATTTCACCAATATAGAACTATCAGGCTTCCTGCAGCCAGTGCTAATGGAGACCGATTTTCTTTCAACGCGATTCAGGCTGCAGACCCTTGGTGAGGATGAGCTCACACTGTCTGTCCCACCTCCTTTAAGGCTTCTGTGGAGACTTTTGGAATCTGTTTTACTGACTTTTTTCATGGTGATCATTCATTATTCAGCAATTCAGCATTATTCAGCTTTTTATAACCTATTCTAGCACCAGCGTTTCATTAATTCCAGGATTGATTCCATTTGAGAGACACCCAGGCTGTTTCAGCTGCCTCTGTTTCCCTCCAGCTGCCGTCTTCCAGCCTTGCTGCTCAGTGCTGCTGAGGGCCATCACCCAGGAGGAGACCTCCCTGCTTTCCTGTAGCAGGCCCCTGGTTTCTGGGTCGGAGGTCAAGGCTGCTGACAACCAAGGGGTGAATGAGCACAAAGTCTGCATTTGCACTCTAGCCCAAGAAGAGTCCAGCCTGGGCTCCTCCCACCTCAGAAAAGGGAGAGCTGACTCTATATTTAAAAGGCATGTCATCAAAAATAACTTGTTTCTGCTCTCTCCTCCAAATTTCTTACAGCAGGAAAAGAATGAACTTGGCCGTGTACTGGAATCAGATAAGACTGCCCGAAACTTAAAAGTGTTGAGGAAAATAGAGGGCAAGTTGCTGGGTCAGTTATCTCTGTTATTCCTCATTTTATCCATTAAGGTGCTTTTCCAGAAAACCTTTCCAAGCAGTAAGGAACCTTTTAATGTTTTCCTACAACAGACTGAAAAGGAACAGGGGTGTCCATGGCCACATGCTTCCATCTGGGTGAATGTCACCGCTGAAAACCTGTCGGCTTGGCACTTTGAGATGAGTGTCTTGAAGACCTGCTGTTTCCCTGACCCTGGTAGTGTCCCTGAGAGGCTTGGAGCGGGACGGCAAAGTTCAAGGACAACTAGCATTGATATTGGTATTGAAATTAGACAGGGCGTCATTCCCACCATCAGGACTGGGACCGCTGCCTTTGTTGAACTTTGTCACTAACTAGGACTCGGGGCTGAGCTCTAGCTTTGAGAGTAGGTGCTCTTTCCGGGATGCCCGGGGAAAAAATATCAAAACATAGACTAATCTAAGCCTCATTTTTCCCAGACCACGCCCGTCTTGGGACAATCAAGGACTTGGATGACAATCCCACTAGGGTTTGTCGCCAGCAGCCACCTAGACACCCCCATCCCTTGCCTTATACTTACCCACAGTTGGGAACCTGAAATGTTTCTCCTTTCAGCTATTTTTGCATTTCACTTTTCAGAAGTTTTATTATCATTCCTTCTGCCCAGGGCCTGGTGGGCCTCTGCTGTCCTCAAAGTCAAGAATTCCTTTAAATAGTAAAAGTCAAGAAGAATTTTTTTAATCCTAAAAGCCAAGAAGAATTCCTTTAAATCATTACAGGCTTTCCAGCCAATGAGTGCCATCTGGCTGGTCTTTGAGTAACTCCTTCGCTTGATTGAGCCCTCTTGTGGTTCAGGGGGCCCTTCAAGTTTTCAGCTTGGACACAAAAAGGCAAAACACACTTCAGAGAGTAGTCATATACAGTTGGCTCTCTGTAGGTTCCACATCCATAGATTCAACCAAACACAGTTAGAAAATATGCAGAAAAAAATGTTTTCACAAAGTAACAAAAAGCAAAACTTGAATTTGCTGCATGCCGAGTACTCCATTGAATCCACATGAATGAAGTAATGTGTAGGGATTGTATTCAGTATTATAAATAAGCTAGAAAGGATTTTAAATACGTGGGAGAATTACATGGGTTATATGCAAATACTATGCCATTTTTTATCAGAGACTTGAGCATCCACAGATTTTGGTATCTATGAGGTGGTCCTGGAACCAATCCCCAACGGATACCAAGGGATGACTGTACTAGGAAAAATGTAAGCAGGTCATTAACGGCTATGCCAGAGAAATAGGTCGACGCTAAGAACTGAGTTAATAGCAGACAGCTCTGATCTGAAGGAGGCCGATGCACTAATCCAAGGCCAAGGGCAGGCTGAGAACAGAGGTGACAGGGCTCAAGAAGGTGGAAGGGCAGAGAAGGAGGTTCCTACGGGGTGGCCAGTGCGTGGACTGAAGGAAAGGCACAGGCGTCTGACCCAGCATCCAATAGCCCATCCTCTGATGGTCTTTATGTGATCTAGCCTGCATGATTACTGCCTCCAATATTCTTAATATTCTCAATATGCTCTCATAGTTCAGATTTCTAAATCCATCTGCTTAGAAACCTCAAGCATTGTTCCTTAAAACAATTCCTCTGTAATGCAGCCTAGTTTTCTAAGCAAGGGAGCTTGTCCTCCAGCACTTACTGACTCGTGGCAAGTGATGCCCCAGAGATGAGGACACTACATTTATCTAAATGTTTTTTTGGTTATGGATGACAGAAACCCCACAAAGAATAGCTTAAGCTATTTCTTAGGAATTTAGTTATTTACTATAAATTCTTTATTAAATAATTATGAGTTTGCCGGGTGTGGTAGCTCACACCTGTAATCCCAGCACTTTGGGAGACTGGTGCCAGGAGTTTGAGACGTGCCTGGACAACCTGATGAAACCCCGTCTCTACTAAAATTACAAAAATTAGCCAGGCGTGGTGGCGCATACCTGTAATCCCAACTACTCGGGAGGCTAAGGCACAAGAAACATTTCAACCCAGCAGGTGGAGGTTGCAGTGAGCCAAGATTGCGCCACTGTACTCCAGCCTGGGCAACAGGATGAGACTTTCTCTCAAAAAAGAAAACAAAATTATTGGAAGGTATTAGAGTGCATTGTGGGATCCAGGGAAGGGTAGACCGGCAAGTTGTGAGAAAAATGGGGATGTGTTTGCGTCTCAGGGATAACCGGAGTCAGGGTCTAGATCCCCCCAGGACTCCTCATCTCTAACTGTGAGTCTCTTCAGAAGCCTGCACTCTCCCTCTCTGTGGGACAGCTTTCTCCAAAGGCGAGAAACACGAAGGCCAACTCGTGAATCTCACATTTTATTGCTCTTACTGCCAGAAAGAAACTCTCTGTTTGACTAATAATTCAAAGCCTTCTGGGGGAAGATTCTCCAGGCTCAGTGTGGCAGTGTGCCAACCTGAACGCTCACTTTTGGCCACTTAGCCCACCCATAACGCCAGTTAGCTGTGGGGCCAGGGGAGAGCATGCCATGGATGCGGCAGCTCCCAGGAGCGCCATGGAGTAGAAGCACAACGCGTGTTCCCAGGAGAAGCAGAGAAGCTGGGTGTCTCGTAACACAGCTGTCCAGAACCTTCAGAAAATCCTTCTTCACCTGGATAATGCCCATTTCCCCCAAGGCTCTTCTCAGGTAACACCTCCAGAAAACTTTCTCTGACCCCAGTGGATCAGGTACCCTACCTACATGCCCCAAGCCCCCAGCACAGGCACCTATCTCTAGCCTTTATTTTTGATCCCCCTCCTCACCTGTGCCGTCCTGGAGAAAGCAACTGTGGCTGTGCATCTTGGCATTTCTAAGACGTAATCCAGTGCCTGTCCCATGACATGCTTTCAATTAACATTTCTTAAAACATGCATCAAAGAAACATTGAAAAATATGAGATAATACCATGGAAAGAGGCTACAGACCCACAGTATGAGTCCGTTCTCACATGCTGTAAAGACATACCTGAGCCTGGGTGATTTATGAAGAAAAGAGGTTTAATCGGCTCACAGTTCCACAGGCTGTACAGGAAGCATGGCTGGGGAGGCCTCTGAAGACTTTCAATCATGGCGGAAGGCGAAGGGAAAGGAGGCCACGTCTTACATGGCGGGAGCAGGAGGAAGACAGCAAAAGCAGGAGGTGCTACATACTTTTAAACAACCAGATCTTGTGAGAACTCACTACCAAGAGAACAGCAAGAGGGAATTCTGCCCCCATGATCCAATCACCTCCCACCAGGCCACTCTTCCAACATTAGGAATGACAATTCGACATGAGATTTGGGCGGGGACACAAATCCAAACCTTATCACCCAGGAAGTGTAAAGTGGCTTGCGGGCCACTGGGTGCAGAAGATGAGGCCTCTGAGGAAGTCCCGGTCAGCATCGCACACCAGCCCAGAGCAACCGAGGGTACTCACAGAGGCACCAAAACAGACTGAGTTTGTTCAGTTTATGTTGTTTAAAGAAGAGAATGTCTATTTTCAAGATTTTCATTAAAATTGTTTTAAAATTTTATATGCCGTCTCTATAAATATAAATTTCCTTCTGTGATTTCTGTGAAGCTGCAATCTCTGGATTGTCTTCTATGTTTATTTTGAATGAGGGAATGCGACAAGCCTTTATCACGTGCCAATTATGAGGCAGGAATGGTGCTGGGCGCCAAAACCATCAAGACGTTCACAGCTCTCAGACACCAGCGATCAAATCAGAATCACGCTGTCAGTGCTTTGGTAGAAGCACCCAAAGGGACTTTGAGAGCAGAGGAGAGAGAATTCTCAGTCAGGCTGGGGCATCTGGAATCTTCCAGAAGCTGCATTGTGGAGGGTGAGAGGTGAGTTGATTTGGGTTTTTTTATTACAGCACAGAATCTGGCTCTGGTGAACTCAGGCAAGATGGAACCACATTTGAAAGAATCTATGAAGACAGACTTGGCAAAGGCAGGAGTCACAGCAAAACAAGGGATCTGGCTAGCAAGGACTCACAGGTAACCCAGCTGGAGCTGCAGAGCTGACTGAAAGAGCTCCTCGCACTTCATGTCTTTCTTTATGTCACTTCAGTCACATTTCCAAATCCCGAGATGAGGATCCAGGGGCCTGGGCTGAATGACACCCCTTTCCTTTGGCCAGGAGAGGACAGAGGGTGTTACTGACACCCCCACAGTGTGGCACAGGATGGTGGAGAGAAATGTTCCCTGAATAATAAGGAGAAAGAGACGCTGATAGTAAAATAAGAAATGATCAGTAAAGTGAAAATTAGTTAAGTGAGGAGGTAGGGAAGAACATTGCAATTTTATGGAAATACAGTTGCTTATATGATTGGAGCAAAAGCCTAGTGTCAGAGAGCCATAAGAGTTAGCAAGATGAGTAGGCAGGGGTTGACCTTAAAGAACTTCCCGGGCCAGGCCACAGTCTATACCCTCTCCCGACAGACTGGAGAACCACTGGGAGGTTTGAGGCAGGAAAGAGACATAATGAGATTTGCATTTTTAAAAGATCCCTGGCAGAGATGGAACTGGATGGGAGGAGGTTGAGCTCCTGGAAGCCGCTTCAGGATCTAGGGGTACAAGGTGAGCTCTTTTCTGGACACGTTGAGTCTGGTCTGAGGTTTTTTTATTTGAGATGGAGTCTTGCTCTGTCGCCCAGGCTGGAGTGCAGTGGTGCCATCTCGGCTCATTGCAACCTCCGCCTCCCGGGTTCATGGCCATTCTCCTGCCTCAGCCTCCGGAGTAGCTGGGACTACAGGCGCCCACCACCACACCCGGCTAGTTTTTTGTATTTTTAGTGGAGACCAGGTTTCACCGTGTTAGCCAGGATGGTCTCGATCTCCCGACCTCGTGATCCGCCTGCCTCGGCCTCCCAAAGTGCTGGGATTACAGGTGTGAGCCACCGCGCCCGGCGAGTCTGAGGTTCTTATGAGGCTTCCCAGAGTCTTCATAATCCAAATCCTACCCACTCCCAATTATAAATAACAGCAAAAAATAATAAACAATATTATTCCCTCATTCATTTATTCATCAAGCATTTAGTGACCACCTATAATGTGCAGGTGTTGGGAATATAGCACATAACAACTTCTCTCTGTAAGGACTCACAATCCAGCGCAGATAAGTGAACACAGGAATACAGCACGATAATGTTCCGCTACAGAAAGAGACTGAAGTAAATTTCCTCTTTTGCTACGAGACTTAGGTGGAAAGAAAGAGTAGTGATGATTTTAAATATTATGGTAGTCCCGAAGTCATTCTCTTGCATCCCCAAAACTGACATACTCAACTCTTCAAATATCTTTAATTTTTACATTATGAAAACATAAAATTATCCAAAAAAATTCTTCCTCCACAATTCCTTTTAGTTTCCACTAAATAGTATATTTATATTCACACATGAAGATATATTACACTGCTGAACACCAAGTAACTGAGGAGAGGTTGCAAATAGCTGGAGTAAACAGCAAATTGATTAAACCATAAGTTGATAGAAAGTTCAGACGTTGCACAAACCGTGATCGCTCTCACGACCGACACCAGTGCAGCCCTGGGAGCACATCTTAAGTCAGCAATCTGGAAACTCCCCTGTGGCCACCTGTTCCCCTTGCTGTTCTCAGTCCCAGGCTCTGGACTTCATATTCACAGGCACACACACATCCCTGCAGACATCTGTTTTCAAGAAATGGTGGTGCCAAACTCCTCCTGGGAAATGTGCTGAGAAAATTCCTCTATCCGTGAGCTGTGAAGAGCAGAAAGCAAACGGGAGGGGAGGGCCCTTCCAGCTGCCCCGCTCTTGCCCGATGGATGGCTGCCGTCCACCTGAGGGCACCCATTTCAATGACAGCCGCTAACATCTTCCAATGCTTCCCTGGTGTCTTGCTGTGACAGTTAATTTTGTGTGTTAATGTGGCTAGGCTGCATTGTCCAAACATTTGGTCAAATGGTATTCTGGATGTTTCTGGGGTTTTTTTTCAATGAGATTAATATTTAGATGAGTAGATGTTGAGTAAAGCAAATGACCCTTCATAATATGGGTGGACCTCATCCAATCAGTTGAAGGTCTTAATAGAACAGAGACCGACTTCACCTGAGCAGAAAGGAATTCTGCCAGCAGCCGGCCTTTGAACTCAACGTGCAACTCTTCCTTGAGTCTCCAATGTGCCAGCCCACTTCCATCTTGCAGATTTTGGACTTGCCAAGCCTCCAAGATTTTATGGGTCAGTTACTTAAATCTGTCTGTCTCTCTCTCTCTCTCTCTGCATCTCTCTATCTTGTTGGTTCTGTTTCTCTAGAGAACTCTGACTAATATACTTGGCTCATCTTCAGCTGTGTGTCCAGATGTTTTGCCCCCAAGACCTGTAGTCAGCCTCTAGGGCCTCAATCCCAGCATGGTTTCTGCACCTGCCGTGCCGTGGTGTGGAAGGAAAGGTGAGAAGAAGGTGGGCTGCAATGGCACAGCACTGTTGGGCAGGAAACCTCACGCTCAGGCCTTATGTGAGCCTTTCTGCCCCTAATGCCCTCCTCAACCCGTCTATGAGAATGTGAGGCTTCCAATTGTGCTGCACTTAATTTGAAAGATTGGCAGAGCAAGACTGTACCAGAAAGTTCCCATTGAACCCTGGCCATCGACGCAGCCCCTATAAGGGGTCAAGAGCATGCCAGCCCCTCGCCCCTCTGCATTCATCAGCATTGGTTGAGTACATGCTGTGACTGACCGGTGTTGGTACAATGGGCACAGAGATTAATAAGACACAGCCACTGCCCCCAGGGAGCCAGAATTTCATGTCCCTTTTCTTTTATTCTTCCACAAAACTGGAAACATCATCCAGACATGAGAATTTCAAGATTTTTTTAAAAAATCCTTTCAGAAACCACTTAAAGGGAAAACCTACTGATCACCAACTGAGGGCTGAATTTTGACAGCCCCTAACATCCAGGTGACTATACCCAGGGGCATAATGGAATTCAAGTGCTAAGGAACCACAGGCATTTTAAAGATAAATTTAGTAGCATTTTTAGGCACTGCTGTTAAGCCTGTCTGTTCTACTCCCTGAATTGGGGGCATAGCTTTTAGGTTCTTGAAAGTGAGGCTACATCCATTACAGGTCAGATTCTTAAAAAGGGATATGCATAAGAGTTTATAGAGTTTTAAAATATATATGTTTTTAAATTATAGCCAAAATAGAGCACTCAGAGGTAATTACAGGCTTCCTTTAGAAGTAAACGTGGTTCAAAACTTCTTTCCCAGGAGGCTGTGTAGTTGTATTCACATTGTCGTCACTAGGTGGCAGCAGAGGAACTTCTGTGACTTTCAACCATTGGCTTTGGAAGGGATGGCGGAGGGGAGGCAGCTGACTCAGACTTCATTATAGTGTAGGTGAGTGTGCGGCGTTTTCTCTGGGCAGCAACTATGTTAAACCACCATAGTATCTATTAATGTCAAACAAGTACCCCACAGTATAGAACTGATTTTAATACATCATTATCAGTATGTGGCCAACAGGGAAATTTGCTAGATCTCAGATGCACTTTGTCTCCATTGTGTGGCCTTTCCTTGGTGTTTTTGAATAGTAGAGATAATCTAGTTTTAAAGCTGGTACTTTTGTGAATGTGTACTTTCATACTCCATGTCTCAGGTACCCCTAGAGGACTCACTTAGAATATTAAGTGAATAATATAGAATAACCCCAGGAGTATTCACTTCTCTCTTCTCAGGCTGCCTTGGTGCAGACAAATGTATTGTCCCCAACTTCCTGCCTTGTGCCCCAAGAAGTCCTACTAAAATAGTACATATGGAAACAGCAGAATGTGACTCTGTTCTCTGTGTCTGGAAATGAATGGATCAACCCCCAGTTAGGGATGCTGTAGAGATGTTTCCTGGATTGAGAAAGATAAATATTAAACTAAAAGGTGACCAAAGTTCCTTCTAATTCTAGGATTCCATTACTTATAAACATATGGCAATTACAATAAACTAGTGCTCCACAGTGACTCCCAATGAGCCCGCTTTGGGGATACCCTCCTTAAGACACGTTCAGATCATGCAGTAGCTACAGTTTATGCCACTCAGCCTTGAGCTAGAGGAGCTGCTCCACCAGCCCCTTCCTCTGTTTTCCGCCCCGGCATGGGCCCTTCCTCCATGGCCTTTATCACTGCATGGTCTTACATTTACTCGGGTGCTTGTTGCATCAATGTCTACCTCCTATCCTTCACTGAAAGGTGCAAAGGACAGAGACTAGGTCTGTCTGTGCTCAGCACTGTATCCCCAACACTTCACAGAGTAGGAGCACAATTGTTGAATGAATTACTGCATGCCAGTCCCCCTCGGGCCTATCACTTTTCAGAATATGGAAACCATCTGCAGACCTGGGCATCTTCATGTCCATTTCTCAGTTTCTGAGCTGGTCCTGGCTTTCTGCAGCTCAACCTGGTGCTCACAGGAGAGCATGAGAACTCTAGAGAAGCAGATGATTGGCCCTCTGAGTAAGGTTCCTTCCAGCAAAGTTTACACCGTTTGACCTGCCAAAACAAAGACTTGACTTGAACTGTCCCATCACATTGTAATTCCAGGGTCTTGGGCTGCCCCTCCCATTCAGAAGAGAGTTCTTTATGTCTGCAATAGACTCACATCCCTCTCCATCTTTAATTACAACCATCAGAACACTGCCGCTTTTGTTCTGCTTCCAAAATTCCCAAAAGGGGTGATTTTGCCCCCCAAAGGACTCACATACCAGTGTAGCCCTAGTGGGAAGCAGGACAGAGGGCGTCTCCCAGGCATATCAGACAGCACAGGGGGAAAGGATGCCAACACATGTTAGAATATGACCTGATGTGACCTAATATGACCCTTGACAGGTTCTTACTTCACATGTTGGCTTTAGTTTCTTCGTCTGTAAAAACAGAAGGTTTGGTCAGATAGCATCTCAAGTCTCTTCCACTCCTGAAAATCTGTAATTATGCCTGGGTCATGTGGCTGAAGGGCAACTACCTCATCCCAGGTGAAGATATCCCATTTCTAGACACACTAGTTTGAAGCCTGCTTTAGTAGATATATTTCAATCCCCAAAGAAACTATAAAATGATAGGAGCTTTTCCCTAGATTTTCTAACCTTCTCCTTAACACATTATGGCTGAATCTCTTACAGATGTTTCCTGACAGATCATAGTGAAATTACCTCTCAAGAATGATAACAATCAAATGGAACTTTGTCATTTTTAAATTTAACATTCACTATTTGGAGTTTCCTCAAGGATTTCCAGAGGCCTACATGATTATGGCACAATGGGTAACTTTTCTGGGGCCCGATTTTAGTAGCAGATGCTATGCTGAGCCGCTTGGCCAATCGAGGGGCCTGCCCACCTCCAGTCTCCACAGGGAGAGGCAGCCCTGTTTTTCTCTGCTTCCCTTAGCATACTCAACGACCATCATGAAGTGATAAAAGTTTCACTTCTTTAATGAAAACAGCACCCAAAGAGAGTCTAGTGTTTATGTTGGTGATGAACGTTGAAAGAAAGTGAATAGCTGTAAGAAAATGACAGTTCTTCCAGAAAGTGGAAGTTTTAGCTAATTATGGCATGGTAGTAGCTCTAGTCTTTTAAGGGAAAGAGAGTGTGTGGGAAATCCCTCAGTATTTTTTTTCTCTCCTTCTTCTCCATTCTCTGGTGCCCCAACCCTCAGGCAAGCGCACAGCAGGCTCGGTGCAGCAGCGAAAGAGGCCAGCAACAGGAATCTGCAGGAGCTACAACTCTGAGGGAGAGAAACCTTGCTCTCAGTTCAGAAGAACTGCAGCTCCAAGAAGGTGCCACAAACACTGTTGCCTCTCTCTCTTCCTCTCTCTCTCTCCCACCCTCTCTCTCCCAGCACTGCTGTAAGGCAGTCACAGAAGTGGGTAGTTACTGGCTGGACAACCATAAAATAAAGCCTCAGGGAACCAGAGGTGCTAAGGAGACAGCAGAGAGAGAAGAGTTTGGGAAAGCATACAGCATTATCCCCAGAGAAGTAAAAAAAAACCATAAATAAATAAATAAAATAAGAGTGTCTGGGAAAGGAACTCCATAAAGAGGTTTATGAACTCCTGGCTAACCCCTGGCCTGAGCATGTCTAAATCTGATCCTAATTGGCATTCAAAAGACCTTGAGGACTGAGCTTAAGAGACACGTCTCCCCAGGTTCCAGTCTGACCTTTTGGGTAAGGAGCACTCATGGGGGGGCACCTACTTGGGAATGATCTGAGTAGCATTGAAAGGCTTTGAAAGTTGAACTAACATTGGAATTGCAGCTCAGAGAAGGTGGGTTGAAATGTGAGGCCTGAACTTAACCAGGTCAAGTGCCCGCCAAAACAAAAATGTCAACATCTTCTGTAGGATTTAAACAAGACCTGAAGTCTTATATATAATAATCAAAATGTTCAGGGTACACTCAAATAGTATTCAGCATATAAAGAACCATGAAAACCTCAACATGTATGGGAAAAGTCAATCAACAGATGGCAGTGCCATGACAACACCAATGTTGGAAGTATCTGACAAAGCTTTTAAAATGCTTGTATGCGCAATCTTGAACACTCTTGAAGAAAAAGCAAAAATACAAGGTATCATTAAAGAAATAGAAGATATACAGGACAAAAATTAGAAATTTTAGAGTTGAAAGTACAATAACCAATATTAAAAAAAAACACACACACATTAGCTGGGTTCAGTACCACAAAGGATGTGACAGAGGAAACAGTGAACTTGAAGATACATTAAAAAAAGAGGGAAAAAAGGTTGAAAAAAATCTAGTAGAGCTTCAGGTACATATAAGACAATAATAAAAGTTCTAATGTTTGTGTCTCTGGAGTTTTAGAGGACAAGAGAAAGAGTGCAGTGCTGAAAAAAAGTCTGAAAAAACAATGGCCGAAGACTTCCCAAGTTTGGCAAAGGATATAATCTACAGATTTAAAAAGCTGAGTGAACTTTTAAAAGGATAAATGCAAATAAAATTATGCATAGATGCATCACAATGAAATTGTTGAAAAATAAAAAGAATGAAAAAAGTTTTAAAACAGCCACAGAAAAACAGTGCATTGTCAATAGAGGATTTTCAATTTGAATAACTATAGATTTTTCATCAGAAACTGTGGAGACCAGAAGGAAGAACAACATTTTAAAGGAGAGAAGGAAGGAAGGAAGGAGGGAAGGAACTATAGACTGAGAATTCTGTGAAATAAATACATTCTTAGATGAAGGAAAACTAAGAGAATTCATGACCAGTGTACCTACTTAAGAGATTTGCTAAACAAGTTCTTCAGGCTGAAAGGAAATGATCCAAGAAGAAATCTCAGAACTTCAGTAATAAAAGGGAACAACAGAAATGGCAAGTATCTGGGTAAATATAATAGACTGTTCTTCTCTTTTTGAGTACTTTAAAACATATCTGATGTTTGAAAGCACAGGGTATAACATTGTCTGATGGAGTTTTCAATGTGTGCAGATGTAATACATAAACGAGAAAGGAAACCTACTGGTAAGTTTTACACATTCCAATTAAAGTGGTAAAATGCTGATTATAAATTGTCATTAAAGTGTTAAGTTTGTATTTTTTTAAATCCCTAGAGCAACCACTAAAATTTTATATGAAAAGATATGGTTAAAATCAAAATAAATTCAGATGGAATGCTAAAAAAAAAAAAAAGAAAGTTCAAATAATACAAAAGGCAGGAAAGAGAAGACAGACAGGAAGAAAACACAAATAATAAAATGGAAGACCTAAATTCAAACATATAATTACATTAAATGTAAATGGTCTAAACAATATCTAGTTTTTACCTCAACTTTGATCTCCCTTTAAGGAATCCTAACTAAAAGATTTTGGAGACTTCCAGAAACCACTGGACCATACTTCTAGAATCACTGCATTTGAATTTTTATCATTTAAAAATAACTGAAAGTGTTGAAAATGGTTGGCTCTGGGGAGTCGGCATTGTGATGGCTTTAGGGAGAGGTCTGAAAAGGAACTAATTTTTTGTCTAATCTACACGATCTGACATAGACTGCAAAACATAAGTTAATGTCTTTTACTACCATATAGTTTTCAACTATTTCTCTAGCATGGTGGTGGGCACCTGTAATCTCAGCTACTTGGGAGGCTGAGGCAAGAGAATCGCTTGAACCCATGAGGCGGAGGTTGCAATGAGCCAAGATCATGCCATTGCACTCCAGCCTGGGCAACAAGAGTGAAACGCCATCTTAAAAAAAAAAAAAAAAGGAAGAAAGAAAAGAAAAAGAAAAACATCAAACTTAATCTGCACTATAGACCAAATGGATCCAACAGATATTTACAAAACATTTTATCAAACAGCTGCAGAATATACATTCTTTTTCTCAGCACATAGATCATTTTCAAGGATAGACCATATGTTAGGTCACAAAACAAGTTTTAAAACATTCAAAAAATTGAAATCACATCAAGCATCTTATCTGACCATGAATGAAAAAACTGGAAATTAATAACAAGAGGAATTTTGGAAACCATACAAAAACATGGAAATGCAACAATATGCTCCTGAATGATAATGGAAACACAACATACCAAAACCTACTGGATACAGCGAGAGCAGTATTAAGAGGGCAGTATATAGACATAAGTGTCTACATCAAAAAAGAGGAAAAACTTCAAATAATCTAATGATACATCTTGAAGAATTAGAAAATCAAGAGCAAACCAAATCCAAAATTAGTAGAAAAGAAGTAATAAAGATCAGAGTAGAAATAAAGAAAACGGTACAAAAGACCAATGAAACAAAAAGTTGGGTTTTTAAAAAGTTAAACAAAATTGACAAACCTTTAGCCAGAGTAAGAAAAAAGAGAGAAGATACAAATTAATAAAATCAGAAATGGAAAAGGAGATAATACAAATGATACTGCAGAAATTCAAAGGATCATTAGTAGCTACTGTGAGCAACTGTATGCTAGTAAATTGGAAAGCCTAGAAGAAATGGACAAACTCCTAGACACGTGCAACCTACCAAGATTGAACCAGGAAGAAGTATAAAACATGAACAGACCAATAATAAGTAACAAGATTGAAGCCATAATAAAAAGTCTTCCAGTCAAGAAAAGCCTGGAACCCATGGCTTCACTGCTGAATTCTACCAAATATTTAAAGAACTAATACCAATCTTACTCAAACTCTTCCAAAAATAGAGGAGCAGGGAATACTTCCAAACTCATTCTTTGAAGCCAGTATTGCCCTGATACCAAAACCAGACAAAGACACATCAGAAAAAAGAAAACTACAGGCCAATAGCTCTGATTAGTATTGATGCAAAAATTCTCAAAAAAAATACTACAAACGAAATTCAACAATACATTAGAAATATCATTCACCATGACCAAGTAAGATTTATCCCTGGGATGCAAAAATGGTCTAACATATGCAAATCAATGTGATACATCATATCAACAGAGTGAAAGATAAAAACAATAATCACTCCAATTGATGCTGAAAAAATATTTGATAAAATTCAATATCCCTTCGTGATAAAAAAAAAACCTCCAAAAACTGGGTATAGAAGGAACATACCTCAACATAATAAAAGTCACATATGTCACACACATGGCTAGTGTCATTCTGAATGGGAGAAAAAATAAAAGCCTTTCCTCTAAGATCTGGAACATGACAAGGATGCCCACTTTCGTCACTGTTATTCAACATAGTACTGGAAGTCCTAGTTAGACCAATCAGACAAGAGAAAGAAGAGGCGTGCAAACTGGAATGGAAGAAGTCAAATTATCCATGTTTGAAGGTGATATGATTTTGCATTTGGAAAATCCTAAAGACTACACACACAAAAAAACTATTAGAACTGATAAACAAATTCAACAAAGTTGCAGGATATAAAATCGACATACAAAAATCAGTACCATATCTATATCCCCACTATGAACAAAGTGAAAATTTAAAAAGTAATGCCATTTACAATAGCCACAAATAAAAGTAAATACCTAGGAATTAACAAAAGAAGTAAAAGATCTCTACAATAAAAATCATAAAACACCGATGAAAGAAACTGAAAAAGGCACCAAAAAATGAAAAGATATTCCATGTTCATGGACTGGAAGAATCAATATTGTTAAAATGTCCATACTACCAAAGCCATCTACGGATCCCATGTAATGCCTATCAAAATACCAATAACATTCTTTACAGAAATAGAAAAAACAATCCTAAAATGTATATGGAACCACAAAAGCCAAAGTTATCCTGAGAAAAAAGAATAGCCAAAGCTATGCTGAGAAAAAAGAACAAAACTGGAGGAATCACATTACCTGACTTTAAATTATACTACACAGCTATAGTAACCAAAACAGTACAGTACTGGCACAAAAACAGACACACAGACCAATGGAGCAGAATAGAGACCCCAGAAACAAATCCATTCATCTACAGTGAGCTCATTTTTAATAAAATGGAGATCATTATGTCAGGTAAAATAAGCCATGCACAGAAAGACAAACACCGCATGTTCTCACTTATTTGTGGGAGCTAAAAATCAAAACAACTGAACTCATGGATATAGAGAGTAGAAGGATGGTTACCAGAGGCTGGGAAGGGTAGTAGGGGGCTGACAGGGAGGTGGGGATGGTTACTGGGTACAAAAAAACAGTAGTTAGGAAGAATGAATAAGACCTACTATTGACAGCAGAACAGAGTGACTATAGTCAACAATCACTTAACTGTACATTTTAAAATAACTAGGAGTATAACTGGATTGTTTATAGCATAAAGGGTAAATGCTTGAAGGGCTGAATACCCCATTCCCCATGATGCGATTATTTCACTTTGCATGCCTGTATCAAAATGTCTCATGTACCCCATAAATATATACACCTACTATGCACCCAGAAAAATAAAAACTAATTTCTTTTAAATTATTTTAAAAAAAGTATTGGATTGCCAGGCACACTGACTCAGGCCTGTAATCCCAGTACTCTGGGAGGCCAAGGTGGGCAAATCACGAGGTCAGGAGATCGAGACCATCCTGGCTAACATGGGAAAATCCAATGTCTACTAAAAATACAAAAAAGTAGCCAGGCGTGGTAGCACACGCCTGTAGTCCCAGCTACTTGGGAGGCTGAGGCAGGAGAATCGCTTGAACTAGGGAGGCGGAGATTGCAGTGAGCTGAGATCATGCCACTGCACTCCAGCCTGTGTGACAGAGCGAGACTCCATCTCAAATAAATAAATAAATAAAAATAACGATTGGCAAGTTTGTGGAGAAATTAGACCTTTTGTGCACTGTTGGTAGGAATGGTGTAGCAACTAAGGAAAATATTATGGCAGGTCTTCAAAAAATTAAAAATAGAGTTACCATATAATTCAGCAACTCCACTTTTGAGTATATACCTCCCAAAATTGAAAACTAGGAGTCAAAGTTGTACACCTACATTCATAGCAGCATTTTTCACACTAGTCAAAATGTGGAAGCAACCCAAGTGTCCATCAGCAGATGAACAGATAAAAAAATGTGGTGCGTGTATATATGTATATATATATATATATGTATATATGTATATATAACCAAACATTATCTAGCCTTAAGAAGGATTGAAATTCCGACACATACTATGATATAAATGAACCCTGAAGACATGCTAAGTGAAATAAGCCAGTCACAAAAAGATAAATACTGTATGATTCTACTTATATAAGATACCGAGAAAAGTCAAATTTATAGAAACAGGAATAGAATGGTTTAATACTGAGAAATATATTAGTTTTATGCAAGCCATCAGTAAAAAATAGAATTTTTTCACTAACACCAAGAAAGTATTCAATAAAATCCATCATCCATTCCTGTTGAAAACTGGTCAAAAATTAGAACCAGAGTAACAATGCATTAATATGAAAAGGCTCTCTCTCCCAAACCAAAAACCAACATCACGTTTAAAACCCTACAGGATATCCTCTATAACCATTACTAATTTATATTTCGGAAATTGTAGCCAACACAAAAATATATGAAACAAATAATAGTCATATTTATAGTAAGAAAAAGAAAGTATATATCATTGTTTGCAGGCAGTATTTCTAGTGATCTAAAAGCATATTCTACAGCTTACAGGGAGCCCTTCTTTCTCTTCATCTTCACTCCTCCCACCTTGATTCAAGTTCACCTTCCACCTGAACATTTATCACCTTTAATTACTCTTTCTTGCCTTAATCCATTTTACAATATTGCAGCCAGTTTGGACTTTCAAAGACATCTTTCTGCAGACAGTTATCCAGGTGACCTTGAATCAACCCAGTTCTTCTCCCTTTCTCATCTGTAGTTTTCAAGAATAAGTATAAAATGTGCTGGGAATGCAGTGTCCTGAGATAGGCAGAGGCTGGCCACGACAGCCTGGGCTTTATTCCATTTCCCCTCCAGAAACAGGATGTCCTTCAGTGCTTTGGCCCAGTGACCCCCCAGGACCCCGGAGTGTAAAACATAGAGTGGGTTGCTTTCTGGGATCCCTCACCTGCAGTGCAAGAGGATGTACAGACAAGACTCCATCTGCCCAGGGCAGCTTTCCTGAGCCTTGAGGGACCAGCTTACAATGGACCTTAGGCTTCCGTTGTTCCTGGCTACGTTTCTGTGAGTAATAAACCCACTTCAGGTAACCTGATGTGCGGGTGGGTGATAAGTTGATAACCAGTGTATAGTGAATCTGCTCACACTTTCCGCTTTAAATTTCCAGTAACTTCTTTGTTCTTAGAATGAAATCTAAACTCTGAACACACCCATAAGGTTTTAAATGAGCTGGCCATTTTCTATATAATATTTAATACCTGAAATTATTTTATGCATTTGTCCACCTATTACTTTTGCCTTCCTCCACTGGAATGTGAACTCCACAGAAGCAAAGCATTTATGTATCTGGTTCACCCCCATCTCCTTAGTGCCCAGGACAGGCCTGGCACATAGTAACCACTCAATAAGCACCTCTTGGAGACATAAAAGAATGAATTTCAATTCTGAGCATTGACAACTTATGAAATAAAGTAAAAATTTTTCTAGGAAGGTTTCATGGGGAAAGGTTTTATCACAGCAATCAATAGCCAAAAATTTCAATGTGAAATTAATGAAAAGAAATGAAATTACCCAGAACGCAACGGAATATTTTAAAATGGGTTTGAGATCAGCAATTGGTACTTAATATGAGTTTCTGAAAGTATGACAGCAACAGAAAAGTTCATCTTAGCTTCTGAAAGTTAATAAAGCTGAGTACAAAGTTTAAGAGATTACTGCCTAGAAATCCACAATTAATCAAATTAACTCCAACTACATTAAATAGATTTGTGGCCTTAGGCATATCTGCCATTACTTTATTTAAGTTAGGAAGGAATTTATTGCTTTTCAGTATGCAGGGTCAGTCACAGAAAAGCTGAAACATCCATGGATCATCTCATGTTTTTACTCTATTTCTTTTGAACGAATAAGTAGATGTTGTCAATTTGCCACTTCTATAGTTTGGATATGATTTGTTTGGCCCCTCCAAATCTCATGTTGAAATGTGATCCTCAGTGTTAAAGGGGGGGCCTAATGGGAGGTGTATGGATCATGGGGGCAGACTCTTCACGAAGAGATGGAGGATGGGGGTAGTAGGTATCAGTGAGTTCTTACTCTATTAGCTCCCAAGATAACTGGACGTTAAAAAGAGCCTGGCACCTCCCACCTCTCTCTCTTGATTTCCCTCTTGGAAGTGATCTCTGCACAAGTCAGCTCCCCTTTCCCTTCCACCAGGAATGGAAGCAGCCTGAGCTGCTCACCAGAAGCAGATGCTGGTGCCATGCTTCTTATATAGTCTGCAGAACGATAAGCCAAATAAACCTCTTTTCTTTATAAACTACCAGCTACATGTATTCTTTTATAGCAACAAAAACAGACTGCAACACCAGCCTTGCTAAATGCTGCCAATACCTTAATGAAGTAGGTGATCACAGCAGATAAATGGCAGATCATTTTATATAATCATGTTATATTATTTGTCTTAATCTCACGTGATTAATAGCAGCAGTAATATATTAATTCCATCTGGCCTGGGTACCTGTGGAGTCACTGTAAGGCATGTAATTAGATTCATAAGGGCTGTCTGCAATTATAATTTGGCTTAAAACATTTGGAGGTATGAAATGTGCACTACATTTCTGCTCCATGAAATTCTACAGATGCTTTAGAATGAAAACAGTTGATTCAAGAGAATAATCACATTGTATTATGATAATAAAGTGTTACATTGGCTGGATTGAACGCGCGATTTTTTTGCAATTTTTCTGTCAATGAATGCACTTACTACAATTTAATTCAGCTTGCCTAGCATGATCAAAGATACTGTTGGGGGAGAGGAATCAGCAAGGATCCTAGCCTAGCTGGGGACTCAAGACATGACTTTGACATGATATTGTCAATTGCAGGCCACAGCAGTGAGGGTGAGGAAGTCCAATGGACAAGTGGAGTCCCAAAGCAGGTGCACTGGGGGCATAAAAAATCCAAGGGGTCAAGTGCAAGAGACCAAATGCATAGGGGTCAATAATTTAAACCAGTCATTATGACCTTCCTCTATGAGGTGAATGTAAGCACTTCCAAATTTAAAAGAAAGACATGAGTAGTCAGCAGAGAAAGAGAAACTATTAAAAAAAAGCCAAATAGAAATTTGAGAATTGAAAAATAGAATACCTGAAATTTAAAAATGCACTAAGTGGGTTCAATAGCAGAATTGAGAGAGAATAATGTCAGTGAATTTAAAGATAGATCAGTAAAAATTACCTACCTGTAAAACAAAGAGAAAAAGAATTAAAAGTAGGTAAATAGCCACGGAACCTGTGGGACAATCTCAATATCACTGGAGTCCCTGAACAAGAGATGAAAGATATCAGGACAGACAAAATATTTGACAAAACAATGAACAAAAATTCCTCAAATATGGCAAAAGACATAAATTCATAGATTCAAGAAGTCTAGAAAAACCAAACAAAATAAACTCAAAGAAAACCATGCTAACACACATCAAAATTAAACTGCCAAAAACCAAATATAAATATCTAGAAAGCAGCCATAGCAAAACGATATATTTTGCATAGGAGAGCAACAACTCAAATACTGCAGATACTAGTGAATGCTAATGATTCCTCATCAGAAACCATAAAGGCAGGGGAGCAAAATCCTTAAAGTGCTGAAAGAAAAAAAAAATGTCAACTCAGAATTCTATATGCAGTGAAAATATCCTTCAGGAATGAATGTAAAATAAGGATACTCTCACATGAAGAAAAACAAAGAGAATTCATTGCCAATATATCTAAGAAAAATTCCTAAAGGAAGCTAATGTGGAAGAAAAATGTTCCTAGAAGAAAACTTGAAACTTCAGGAATGAATAAAAAACCGTAGAAATGATAAATACCTAGTTAAATAATACTTTGTTTTTAAGTTATTGAAACTATGTATGAAGTTTGAATGCAAAAATTGTAACACTGTTTGGGAGGGTGTCAATGTATCCAAATGTAATACAGACGACAACTATAACATAAAGAGAGAGAGTAAAGAAACCTGTATGGTTGCCAGTCTTCAACATTTTACTTGAAGTTGTTAAATATTAAATCCAGATAAACTAACAGTATGTGTATATATATACACACATATACATGTATATGTGTGTATATATATAATATCATAATATTATATACATATATTCTTTGGAACAACCACTGGAAAAATATATAAAGAGATTGATATGGTTTGGCTCTGTGTCCCCACCCAAATCTCATGTTGAACTGTAATCCCCATGTGTTGAAGATGGGGCCTAGTGGCAGGTGATTGGATCACGGGGGCAGACGTTTACCTTGCTGTTCTTGTGATAGTGAATTAGTTCTTATGAGATCTGGTTGTTTAAAAGTGTGTAGTGCTTCCCCCTTCATTCTCTCTCTCCTGTTCTGCCATGTGAAGATGTGCCAACTTCTCCTTAACCTTCTGCCATAACTGTAAGTTTCCCGAGGCCTCCCCAGCCATGTTTCCTCTACAACCTGCAGAACCATGAGTCAAGTAAACCTCTTTTCTTTATAAATTCCCCAGTCCCAGGTAGATTGTTGGTTTGGGGTTTTTGTTGTTGTTTTGTTTTGTTTTGTTTCGTTTCGTTTTGTTTTACAGAGTCTTGCTCTGTCTCCCAGGCTGGAATGCAGTGCCACAATCTCAGCTCAACCTCTGCCTTCTGGGCCCAAGCAATCCTCCACCTCAGTATTCTGAGTAGCTGGGAGTACAGGCATGTGCCACCAAGTCTAGCTAATTTTTTTGTATTTTTTGTAAAGATGGGATTTCACCACATTGCCCAGGCTGGTCTCAAACTCCTGAGCTCAAGCGATCCACCTGCCTCAGCCTCCCACAGTGCTGGGATTACAGTTCAGGTAGTTCTTTATAGCAGTGTGAGAATGGACTAATACAGACATAAAGCCAAAACAAAACAAACAAACAAACAAACAAACCATCCTAATGGATAAGTTAAAATGGAATACTAAAAATAATTCAAAGACGGTAAGGAGGGAGAAGAGAAAAGCAAAAACAAACAGAAAAATAACAAAATAGGAGGTCTACATCTAATTATATCAATAATCACATCAAATGTAAATGGTCTAAATATATCATTTAAAAAACAAAGATTGTCAGATTGGATTTCTAAAAAAACAAACAACTATATGTTGTCTACAAGAAACCCACTTTAAATATAATGATACACATATATTAAAAGTCAAAGAATAAAAACAGATAAACCATGCAAACACTAATCAAAAGAAAGCTGTGTTGTCTACATTAATATAAAAAATAGACTTCATATAAAGGAAAATTACTTACCAGGGATAAAAAGGGACAGTACAAAATAATAAAGGTCAATTCATCAAGAAGACATACAGTCATCAGTTTGTATCCACCTAACAACAGAACTCCAAAATGCATGAAGCAAAAACTGATTGAACTGAATAGAGAAATAGTCACATTTACAATTACATATGGCGACATCAACATTCCTCTCTCAGTAATTTATGGAACAAGGAGACACAAAGTCAGTAAGTGACAATGAATGATAGGATGCATATTCTTTTGACAACACATGGAATGTTCACCGCGATAGGCCACATACTACGGGATATAAAACTAACAAATGTAAAAGAATTGAATTCATACAAAGAATGTTCTTGGAATACAGTGGAATTAAACTAGAAATAAGAGAAAGATCACGAAAAATCCCCAAATACAGCGGGACACAGTGGCTCATGCCTGTAATCCCAGCACTTTGGGAGGCCAAGGTGGGAGGATCATGAGATTAGGAGTTTGAGACCAGCCTGGCTGACACAGTGAAACCCTGTCTCTACTAAAAATACAAAAAATTAGCTGGGCTTGGTGGTGGGCGCCTGTAGTCCCAGCTACTTGGGAGGCTGAGGTAGGAGAATGCCTTGAACCCAGGAGGAGGAGGCTGTGGTGAGCTGAGATCGCACCACTGCACTCCAGCCTGGGGCCAGTGTGAGATTCTGTCTCATTAAAAAAAAAAAAATCCCCAAATACTTAGAAATATCTTACCTTTCTCTCCCTTCAGGAAGGACACCTGAGGCACATGCTCTTCACTGGCACCCAGGCTACTATAGTAGAATTGAGTGTCAGTTGTCCACAGAGGTAACTTGCTTAATGATTTTACCCTTTATTGCCTGCCTTTCCTTGTCTCTTTTAATTCTCTACTCCTACACCAAGGTTTCCTGGAATCATTCCCCAAATAAACTCCTCTCTTGGGGTCTGCTTCTGGGAGACTCTAACCTAAGACAGCTGCATATACAGTTAATTCTCATTATTCCTGATAATTAGATTTTCTAAAGTCAGAGCAAACACTGAATAAGTCAACAGTGAGCCATTGTTTCCAGAGGTAATCCAGGATTAGGCTCCTTTGAGTCTCTGGTTACATTTTCATCATAAGCTTATCCGACGTGTTTCTATGGAAAGACACATCATTTAAAATACATATATATGTATATAGTTGATTCAATACTACTGAATTTGCTAACAGCATTATAAACTCAGGCCTGAAGGAAGTCTAGCTCACATTTTCTCTATGAGGCACATCACAGCCTTATTGCTTTTACACTAGATAGCAATTCAGCATTATGCTTGCAGGCCATTTTAAACAGCAAATCACCAAAAAAAGCACAAAAATATGAAAATATGTGGCATTAAGTAAACCCCAATAAGGACATTTATTTACAGTATGACAGTTGAAATAAGAAGGCAGAAGGTCACCTTGTTTGACCTCAGCTGTGAATATGTGCTTCGGGCAAATCAAATTTTCCAACACTCCAGACATGTTGCAAATGCCCCATGAGTATTGATTTAAAGTTTACAAATAGGCCGGGTGCAGTGGCTCACACCTGTAATTTCAGCACTTTGGGAGGCCAAGGCAGGTGGATCACCTGACGTCAGGAGTTCAAGACCAGCCTGGCCAACATGGTGAAACCCCGTCTTTACTAAAAATGCAAAAAAATTAGACAGGCATGGTGGTGCATGCCTGTAGTGTCAACTACTCTGGAGGCTGAGGCTAGAGAATCACTTGAACCCTGAAGCTAGAGAATCACTTGAACCCAGGAGGTGGAGGCTACAGTGAGCTGAGATCATGCCACCGCACTCCAGCCTGGGAGAGAGAGCAAGACTCCAACTCAAAAAATAAATAAATAAATAAATAAATAAATAAATAAATATAAAGTTTACAAATAAATTTTAGCAAGTAGGCAAACTCTCAAATACACAAACTACAAAAAATAAGGATTGGCTATGTTTTTCTAATCTTATTTAAAGTCAAGCTGCTGATTTATGGATGGAATTTTAAATTTACTTCTTTCTTGTGCAGAACAGAGAAGGCAGGAGCACCTTTGCTGAGTCAATAAGGATACCACCTGCCTACGAACCACGGATGCCATTCTTGAACATTCTTCTCAGCCCTTAAATGCATGTAAATTATGTGACACTGTGTTGAATACATATAATTGTCTTTGTGGCTCTCTGTGGTTGACTAAATTGTAGGTATTGTTCTTGTTCTTATGTATTCATTAGGACAGGTAAATTAATTTAAGCTGTGGTGTAAACAAGAAGAAATGGAATGACTTCAGAAAAGCAGCCATTTCTTACACAGTGTATCTATCAGTTCCAATCATTTTCAGAGGGAGAGTCCTCCAAAAATGATTTTTTTTTTTTTTTTTGCTACAGAAGGATAGTTGAAAAGTATCCTCAAATACAAGGTCAGGTTAATGCTTGTGCAACATACAGAAAGAGTGGATACAAGAGCCTTGGATGAATGAACAAATCACGCAGGTGTAAAGCACTTAGACAGAGGTGATAACATGAGCCAAATGTTCACTTTTGAAATGACTTTCTTCTCTAAATTATAATGATGGGAAATAAGAAAAACACCCCAAAGCAGGTAATATTCCAGCATATTATTTTTAATATCTCTGACATGTAAGATTGTGTAGGAAGGCAATACAAAGCCTAGCTAGGAAGAAGAAAAGAGGATTAATTTTGTAAAGGAGACATAATAATGCCACAGGTTTAATTTATCTCAAGCAATGTCATCCAGCTAAAGCAGGAAACAATTATGATACAGAACGTTGAACATGGACTAATCATTTTAATGACTAATGGAAAAAGCTATAATAGATTTTTCAGCCAGAAATTTATAGAGTTAAATAACACCATAGTTGCCTTCGTACCACTCTTCCCAGTTCATTTCGGCACAGGAACTTGGCAATAGTCAAAGTCCTTTGCCTTTAGCTACCACTCACTGAAAAAGCAACATTTCAAACCACAAAAACACTCATGTTAACACCTTCTGACAACTTAATGAAAAGGTAGCAACTGACTCACAACTTATTATCAAATGTGGAAAAGCACGCTCTAGAAGGAAACTTTCAACAGCTCATCCATCATCCAACAAACCTTCACAGAGTACAGTATTTTCTGTCAAGCAGTGTGTCCAGAAATGAGAAAGGGGTTGAATACAGGGTAGAATTCTTCCCAGGATATGCCCCTCGTAATAAAATAGATTACTAATCAGATATAAAACACAGTGACATAGAGGCCAGAAGAAAGAAACGCCCAGGAGACTGTAGGAACTCAGGACAGGACTAACCAGTGGGTGGGTCAGAGGAGATTCCTGGATATGCCAATGCCTGGAATGAGAGAACCTGGAAACTCAGAGAAACTGAGCATCCCAAGTTCACCTGAAATGGGAAGTTAACATGTGGGGCTGGAAAGAGGTGCCTGAGAAGGTAGGCAAGGGCAAATCTTGTGGGCCTTATTTGCCAGTGCTAAGCAGCTTGGGTTTGTTTAACAGGCAAAGGGGACTCACTAAGAGATTTTCAGCCAAGGGGAGAGATCGGGGAGAATCGTGTGGAGTGTAAGATTTAAAATTTAGGGAGACCAGCCTGGAAGCAGGGAGAGAATGGATTGCAGAGGTAACTGAATTAGCAAAACTGGGAAGTGGCTGCTACAGGAATCCAGGTAACAGTAATCTCAAAATCAATGAGAGCATGAATTAAGACCATGCAGAGGGATGTGAGATGAGGGGGGAAATTTAAAAAATATATTTAGGAGACAGAATCACTAGTATTTGATGAATGATAGATGTGAGGTGTCAGTGAGGTAAGGGAATCAAAGACTCTTCCAGGTTTCTAGCTTGCACTGTCAATTGGGACAGTGTATCAGAATTGTTCCTCAAGACTGAATGTGACAGACTTTGTACATGCTGTAACAACAGTATCTGATGATGTAAATATCGGAAATAAAAATTATCATGACTGACAGAGTCATCATGTAACATTCTACTCTGATATAATCTATTCTATGATCTTAAAAAAGAAACATTCACACTACCACTGAGCACAACACTGTGAAGTCGATACGCTGACCCCAAAGGTTCATTATAGCCGGAGACAACACTTCCTGGGCACCTGCTAAGAGAGTCTGAGATTCTCTGAACCCAAAGAACATCAACGGCCCTCCCAGGCAGCATCAGTCCCCTGCAATCAATAAGACAGGATCTAACCAGACTGGAGGACCCCCTCCCCAAGATTTTCATAAGCTCCAGGGGAAGCTGGTTATATAACAGGGTGAAGATTAGAGCTTTAGAGAGGTCTTGACTGAGTTTCTGCCTTTCCTACTCTTATCCAGAACCATTACACCCTGAAGATATATCTGGAGTCCAGGATTTCACTGAGAACTGGATAGCTGGGCATGCCAATTGTATCTTCAATGGCTCTCTGCTTGCTCTCAGCACGGAATCCAAACTCCTTAGCACAGATACTATGATCTTCAAGCTCAGGTGGAGAATCTACCAAAATCACAATGGTTCCCTTTTGCTGCAACTGGCCCTCCCACCCACAGGGCCATGGCAGCCATGTTTACAAGGCATGGTCTGGACACCTCTTAACAGTTTAGTAAACCAAATACGGACCCAAGATGACCCTCTTTAGGATCTAGGAATCTAAATGTCTGTCTCTTTAACCAGGAATGTCTGTCTCTTTAACCATCTCCTTTCTCTCAAATGCTGGATATAACGGGGCTTTAGTAAATGACAGCTGGTAGATATGCAAATGATTTCTCCAATAGGAAAAACATTCCTCCCGAGGTTATGGTTTTATTGCTCTATGGGATATTAACCAGTTTTGTTTCTAACTTTGCAATCTATTCCAGCATTCTTTTTTTAACATTGACTATATTAAACTAGTCTTTAACTTCTTCTTTAGCACCCTGTTGGTTCCCTAATTAATGAGCTAAGTAAATCTTTGACACATGCTCTTTCTATATTTTTAAAATTATAGTTTGAAAAAGATAAGCTAATTTCCCACACCCCACTCTTTTCTGTGGTAGGTATAAGCCTGAGAGTAGTTTGCTTGCATTGCAAAAGGTTTCACTATCAAAATATGCTTACCAATATGAGATTTAAAAAATATTTCCATGACAGCTGTTTCATCTTCTGGAAATGAATGAGTCTTGTATTATCTGCAATATCTGATTACTGCATTTCCATTACCTCTGAGGTAACCTAACAGCCTTGGAGAGAGTCAAGGTCTCTGAGAGAGGCAGCTCAGCCTACCAACTACCACTTTGTAATATATGGAGAGGCCAGGTGTGGTGGCTCACACCTGTAATCCCAACACTGGGAGGCCGAAGCGGGTGGATCACCTGAAATCAGGAGTTTGAGACCAGTCTGACCAACAAGGTGAAACCCCATCTCTACTAAATACAAAAAATTAGCCGGGCCTGGTGGCGCATGCTTGTAATCCCAGCTACTCGGGAGCCCGAGACAGGAGAATCACTTGAACCCAGGAGGTGGAGGTTGCAGTGAGCCGAGATTGTGCCAGTGCACTCCAGCCTACGCAACAAGAGGGAAACTCCATCTCAAAAAAAAAAAAAAAAAAAAAAATCTCTTTGGGATAAGCCCAAATTGTTCTATTTGACTTTTGGTGTTGCCGCATCTACACTATTACCCAGATCTACCTGATGAAACTTAATGATAAAGTTACTTGAGACTTGGACTCTGCCCACCTGCAAGCCTCCTGTCTTTGGGGAATTCACCTGATTAATCTTTCTGGGTCTCAGTTTCCACATCAGCTCAACAGGGCAATATGCTCAACAGGGCAATATCATTTTCCTTACAGGGTTGTTGTCCAAAGACTTACAATTAGCCTGGCTCACTATAGGTAGTCCACAGGTGTCAGCTACATAAATCTAAAACTCCTAGGCATGCTTGGATGGGACAACTTGGGCACAGAATTTAGAGGGGTGGTTTTGTTTTGTTCTGTTTTGCTTTTTGGTTCTCTGGGAACTGGACAAGGTGACACAGCCAAGGCCCTTCCAACTCTTAAGAATTCTTCCCCAAAGAAAATACTTTGCAAATGCCTCAGCAGAACTCAAAAATATCCACAAACTCTTCACTGACACTAAAAACTTGGGTACTCCAAAAATCACTTCTGACCCCCAGGCGTCCTACCAGGTCTGCAAACCTTCGATTTGGGGATGCATGACCTAGCTGCTTTTAAGCATACGCCCTCAATTGTTACCCCACCTCGCGGCTCAGGGCTGGCCCTCGGGATGCAGCGACCCCTCCTCGCCAGGCTCCGCGGGACTCCGGGCAGGGCGCTCAATGCTCCGGCAGCCGCAGGGTTCGCAGAGCTGAGGTCCGCCCGAGAGAGCAGCCGCGCCTCCAGCTCGCAGTTACTCGGAGCCAGGCCGGGGAGCATCTGTGCCCCGCCCCACGCGCCGCGCAAGTCCTCCCGGGATCACCCTCCCCGCGCCGCGCAACCCCCGCACTTCCTCCACTCCCGGGTGATACCCGGCCTCGCTCCGGCCCCGCCCCCGCATCTGAGCCCCGACTCCTAACCGCCTAGAGCTCCCGCCCCGCCGACGCACCGACCCCCGGCCCCACCCCCGAGCCCCCGCAGCCCCCGAGGAGGCCACGGGCTAGCGATGGCGAACGCGGCCTGCCTACGCTCTCAGCTTGGCCCCGCCCCAACCCTGGCCCCGCCCATGCCCCAGGCTCCTGCCTGGGCTCTGCTCTCGGCCCCGCCCCGCACCCAAGCCCCGGCCCCGGCCCCACCCCCGAGCCCCGGCCCCACCCTCGAGCCCCGGCCCCACCCCCGAGCCCCGGCCCCACCCCCGAGCCCCGGCCCCACCCCCGAGCCCCCGCAGACCGAGCCTAGGCCCCGCCCCCGAGACCCGGCCCCACCCCCGAGCCCCCGCAGCCCTAGAGCCGCCCAAGGGCTGGCGATGGCGTACTTGGCTTGGAGACTGGCGCAGCGTTCGTGTCCGAGGTAAGCTTGGAGTCCCGGCCGTTCGGCCCATGGTCGCCCGCAGGATACCGCTGTCCAGGCGAAGGTCGCCGCCGTTGGAAGACCCTCCTTCCCTATTGTCTAGGTGGCAACAGGATTTTGCTTTGCTGGTTTTCCGGTGAGATAGTGCTAAAAAGTGACGACCTCACGCGCGCGCCCTCCTGCACCGCTGGGCCCGGAGTGCCCAGGATGGGCGCGTCGGGAGGTCAGGGCTATGGTTCTCCGTCAGCAGTCCCCAAGGTCTCCGCCTGCCTCCGCGCACGCTCCCATCCTCCTGGGGCCGGACTCCCGGCGGGTGAGCCGCCCCAGCTGGGCACGGTGGTTCCCTGAGCACCCGGGCCTGCACTTCCCAGCCGGGCTGCTTCTGGGGTGCAAAGCGTCGGTTGCTAAAAGCGAGGTAAACGCAAGCCGTTATCACTCGTGTGGACTTAACACTCTGCTTTTTGGAGAACACGTATAAAGTGAAATGGCCGGGTACAGAGTAACGGCTAAGAAGCACGCTGCACCTCCCTGGGGTCCCGGGAACCCGCACGAATCTGTGTATAGGGAACAAAACCGAAACACGGTGGTGGCCTTGAAGTGGTAGAATTATGAGTGATTTTCCCGACTTTATGTATTTTCTTAAATGGTCGTGTTTTTGCTATTTGTTTTTAAAACTCACGCTTTATTTAAAAATAAATTTGTTCCATATTTTGTGGAAACTTGTACATTTCGGCTTTCTGTGGATATTTTAAATTTTTCTTTCGTTTTCTACGTGGAATTTGCCATATAAGATGCAGTTTTTCCCTTTACAGAAAATCATTTTAATGTAAAACTTACTCTAGGCTGATCTTACTGAATCAGTTACTAATAGTCCAAAGTTTGAACCTAGAGTTCATTGCACCATTTTCGAGTTACATAATTGTGTTTGTGTGTTAGGTTTGGGCTTTGTAACCTGTATTATTTTAATCATCTTTTTTGCCATTAACTCTACTATTCAGTGTCATCGTCGTGAACTCCATTTTTAGCTTGTGGCCTGAGTCCTGTGCATTCAAGTTTGCCACCCCACCCCCGCTCACTATGTGTGCTTAAAAACGTGCTGATCACCCCCGCGGTGGTTGCTGTTTCTGCTCTGTTCCTGGCTGGCTGGTTAAACATACCCATAGAAAGGGGCACGCCTGCTGAGCCCCCTTCACTGACTCCCTTCCACTGCAGGTAGATTCCCTCCCATCTGCTGAGAAGGCTGTGGCTCTATCTGGAATGCCAGCAACTGCTCGTGTGTTCTTTTGAATATTTCTTGTATGTTCACATCCATTCTCCCCTCCTTCCACCTGTGTGTATGTTGGAACACCAGCTTCGCCAGCAAAGAGGCAAGAATTGACCTGATATAGCTTATGGCTTATCAGTGAGTGCAGAGGCTGTTTCAGGACTTTGGGACACTTCACTAAATTCTGTGCACTTTAGCCTTTTGGTTTCCTGCTGTCCACTGTCTTGCATGCACTTCACTTCTTGCCTTTGGCAAAATTTACATGGTCATTCCTGTTCTGGCTGCTTTTATCTTTAGTTGCTTACAGATACCTCCCTGGATGGTTACTTTTCCTTTTATTTAAAGTTACTACTGTTAGCTTCTGTATTGACTTATTATCTTGGAATCCTTACAGCCAATTATTTGCAGCCAGTTTGCTGAGGCAAGTATAAAGAAAATATCTATAGACAAACATGGCATTTTGGTATGTATAGGCTGGGAACAATTAGAAATCAGGCTGCAGAAATGTGAGGGTTGGGAACAAATAGAAATCAGTCTGCCTAATTGTAGTTCTCTGCAGGTCACTAGTTTCCCGGTAGTTCAGCTGCACATGAATAGAACAGCAATGAGAGCCAGTCAGAAGGACTTTGAAAATTCAATGAATCAAGTGAAACTCTTGAAAAAGGATCCAGGAAACGAAGTGAAGCTGAAACTCTACGCGCTATATAAGCAGGTAAATGCCTACGGTCGAACGTTATTTAAAGAATTTTGGGCAAATGACTTCTTAAATAAATACACTGTGTGTTTACTAAAATGTGGCCTTAACATTTTGGTTTGTCTTGCTCCCTCTTCTCTGAAGAGTGTGTGTGTGTGTGTATATATATATGCCAGTTTTTTATATTAGACCTTGAAATACTATTAAGGCACAAAGTGCCTCAGTGTCACACCAGAGTAAAAGAGACTTACGAGATATAATATTCACATTTGTAGACCTTACTTAGCTCTTGATTAGAATAAATCAACTGAAAAAGGTATTTTTAAGACAATTGGGGAAGTTTTGAGTAAGGACAGAGTGTTAGAAGATACCTAGAAATCATTGTTAATGGTGTCAAGGTTATATAAGAAAATGTTGATATTTTTAAGAAATGTGTACTAAGGATATAGGGGTGAAATAGCATGGATAGTTGAAGTTCTCTAAGCACAAAAAGAAAAGGATAGATGAGGCCAGGCATGGTGGCTCACGCCTGTAATCCCAGCACTTTGGGAGGCTGAGGCGGGCAGATCCCTTAAGGTCAGGAGTTTGAGACCAGCCTGGCCAATATGGTGAAACCTCATCTCTACTAAAAATACAAAAATGAGCTGGACTGGTGGCGCACACCTGTAATCCCAGCTACTTGGGAAGCTGAGGCAGGAGAATCGTTTGAACCTGTGAGGTGCAGGTTGCAATGAGCCAAGATTGCGCCACTGCACTCCAGCCTGAGTGACAGAGCGAGACTCTGTCCAAAAACGAAATAAAAGAAACAGAGAGAGATGAAGCAAGTAAGGCAGTTTGACAATTGTTGAACCTGGATGATGGGTATTGGGAATTCATTATAGTATTCTACTTTGGTATGTTTGGAAATTTTTATAACAAAATTTAAAAACTAAAGCTCTTAAGTTTCAATGCCAAAGACTTCCCTGGCATGTCTGCCTCTCTGGGCTCCTGTGTTATCTATTTTTCTGTTCTATGATGGGTATGAGCTTCTCTTTCATATGGGTGTGTATAGTAAAAAATTTAACCTTGCCCCAAAAGAGGTGCGGCTTTGCCCTCAGCTTCTGGGAAGTGAATCTCTAATGACTGGTAGGAGTCTTTATTTGCCTGGATTGTCTTAATGATGTGATTTAGGGTGGGGGCTTCAGGTTATACAGTCATGCACAGGTGATGGAGCCCTGTTAAAAACTCTGGACACCGAGACTGGATGAGCTGAGCATCTCTGGTTGGCAGGACTCCCTGTGTACTGTCACATCAATTCTGGTAGAGGTGCCCTATGCTGACTCCATGGGGAAAGGACAATGGAAACTCCACATTTGCTACTGCCCCAGACTCCATCCTGTGTGTGTCCTCCCTTGGATGATTCTAATCTCTATCCTTTCCCTTAATAAACTATTAATTGTGCGTTTAACAGCTTGCAGTGAGTTCTGGGTGTCTTTCTAGCAAATTGTTGCACTTGGGGGTGGTCCTGGGTGCCCTCCAGCCTTGCAATTGGTGTTAGCATTGAGGACAGTCAGGAGACAAGGGCAAGCCCTTATCCTGTGGACTGTGTTCCCTCTAACTTCTAGGTTGGCCACCTCTTGCCAGATGACACTATCTCTGTCTAAAGAAATTCATAACCTCCTTTACTGCCTTTTTCTTTTTTCTTTTTTTTGTTTTTATTTTGTTTTTTTGAGACAGAGTTTTGCTCTGTCACGCAGGGTAGAGTGCAGCGGCACCATCTCAGCTCACTGCAACCTCTGCCTCCCGGGTTCAGGCAATCCTTCTGCCTCAGCCTCCGAAGTAGCTGGAATTACAGGAACCCGCCACCATGCCTGGCTAATTTTTGTATTTTTAGTAGAGATGGGGTTTCACCATATTGGTCAGGCTGGTCTCGAACTCCTGACCTCAGGTGATCCACCCACCTCAGCCTCCCAAAGTGCTGAGATTACAGGTGTGAGCCACCGCACCTGGCTTGTTTTTCAAAGACTCTTTCTTCTTTCCTCTCTAACTGTATTATAAAATTTTAAAAATTTTAACTGGAATTTTAAATTGCTATTTCTGAAAAGTAGCTGAGTGGGATATTTTATTCATCTCAAAACACCCACTCCACCTAGCCTCAAAAATAAAATTTAATTCCTTTTTGCTTTTTACTTACATGTTCTTCAGTTAGGTTTCCTAAGAACCAGTAGCTCTGATAGCCCCACCCTAGCCCCTCAGCTACAGTTTTGTTACCCAGGTACCAAAAGTCCACCACTGAATTAGTGGTGTTTTTTTTGTACCTTTAGATGGGCTTTTGGAATATGCTGTGGGTTTTCAAGTATTTGTTGACTAGTTCCTTGTAAAGATCGTTTGTTTGAATATTTTGATTGTTTGTGGAAAATGTGATTACCAATATAAAACTAATGAACCATTAGATTGTTTTAGAAAATACTTCCCCAAAACCTTTATCCTGCATTATTTTCATAGACAGGCAGTTATAATTTATTTCCAGTCTTTTTTCTGTTGTTTGTGCATTTTCGGCAACAACATCAAAGAGACTGGAGGGGAAAATTCAGATCAATTTACATACCCTGTGAAAGGATTTGGGGGAGGCATTCATGCACTTACAGATTTTATGGATCTTAAATATTTAGGGGTCTAGTTTACATGGACATTTGAACATATTGCCCCTCTCCTTTTCACAGGCCACTGAAGGACCTTGTAACATGCCCAAACCAGGTGTATTTGACTTGATCAACAAGGCCAAATGGGACGCATGGAATGCCCTTGGCAGCCTGCCCAAGGTGAGTTTACTAGTTACTGTGCTTTTATTTGCTGTACTTCTAAAGAAGTTTGTGCTTCTCATTAAGCCATTATAAATGGAGTCTTCAAGATCTTGATGTGCTTCTATTCTTTCTTCATTGCAAGGTGTTAGTTATTAGTATAGTAACTTTCTCAAAGTGCTTATTCATTGACCATGGGCTGAGGTTGTTTGTCATCGTCCGTTCAGGAAGCTGCCAGGCAGAACTATGTGGATTTGGTGTCCAGTTTGAGTCCTTCACTGGAATCCTCTAGTCAGGTGGAGCCTGGAACAGACAGGAAATCAACTGGGTTTGAAACTCTGGTGGTGACCTCCGAAGATGGCATCACAAAGATCACGTTCAACCGGCCCAAAAAGAAAAATGCCATAAACACTGAGGTAATGTTACCTGCCCACGGAGTTTGTCCTGTTTTACTTTCTTCTTCTATGTGTTTCACACAAAAGCTGTAGAGTTTCAGCATCATTCCTATTTTAAGGTATCTCTTGTTTGATTTGTGCAGGAAGGTTGGTAATTGTGGCTACTTCATACAACAGAGTTGAGCATTCATTGTTTAGAGTTTGTGAATTTCAGGTAGGTTCTGATATACCCAGAAGGCACTGTGATTTTCCTAATAATGGAAGCAGAAATAAATGAATATAAATGAAACATGTTGCTATGAGAGAATTTGCATAGAAGCCATCTAAGGTTGGTGTAGACTGCTCCCAGAAGTATCTTCATGTCACTTAGACATGAAAGTAAGTCTTTCTGCTTGCACGGGGGCTTCATTTTTTATAAGTATAGGGAGAAAGGAGAGAAGGACTTCATCTTAAACAAATTATCACCCAGCTCCGCTTTAAAGTAGCTGCTTCACTCGGTAACGTTAGTCTTTGAATCTCTCACTGAACTAGAAGGATAATAAAATAACTACCTTAGCCCCTTCTTCTTGAAAAAAATTATAGGGAATTAATTGGATGCTTGGTGCTCAACTGGGACTAAAATTTGAGAGGACTATGACCATTGGGTCAATAATCTCCATTGTGGCAGAAAGAGCATACTCACTTTAAAATCATCTTCAGAATTTCATGAAGTAGGATATGTGTCATTCAACTAATAAAGCATTTAATGCTCAAACTTTATTTCCACTTTCCCCTGACTCATTGCTCTACAACTATAATAATAATAGCTACTCTGTACAGAGTGTCTGATGAGTGCCAGCACTCTCCACACAGAAGTTTATTTAATTCTCACAGGGAGCCTACTGTTATCATTACTTAACAATAAAATAATTAGATTAAGAAGTAACTTGCTCAAGTTCACATAACAAATAAGCAGCAAAACCTAAATTGAAACCCTGATAGCCAGTTGTGGTGGCTCACCCCTGTAATCCCAGCACTTTGGGAGGCCAAGGTGGGCAGATCACTTGAGGTCAGGAGTTCAAGACCAGCCTGGCCAACATGGTGAAACTCCATCTCTACTAAAGATACAAAAAATTAGCTGGGCATGGTGGTGTGCACCTATAGTCTCAGCTACTCAGGAGGCTGGGGCAGGAGAATCTTTTGAACCGGGGAGGTGGAGGTTGAGCCAAGATCATGCTATTGCACTCTAGCCTGGGCCTCGCAATGAGACTCCATCTCAAAAAAGAAGGAAGGGAGGAAGGGAGGGAGGGAGGGAGAAACCCTGATAATCCATCTCCTAATCCTGGTCTCACCAGTTGGAAGGAAGGAACCCTGATAATCCATCTCCTAATCCTGGTCTCACCAGTCGCCCTGCTGTGTGGTGTTATCATAACTATAATAATGATAGAATGAGTTCCTTATCACTTCCCTCAGGAGAAATGCTTAAACGCTTATTCATGTACAGTCATCCCTTGGTATCCGATGGGGATTGGTTCCAGGACCTCCGTATGGACACCAAAATCCGCGGAACCTGAAGTCCCCCATAAAAAGGCATAATATTTGCATATAACCTCTATATATACTCCCATATACTTTAAATCATCTCTAGAGTTATTATAATACTGAATACAATGTAAATGCTATATTAAATTGTTGTTATACTGTATTGTTTAGGACTAATGATAAGAGAAAAAGCCTGTACATGTTCAGTATAGATACAGAATTCTTTTCCAGGTATTTTTGATCTGTGATTGGTTGAATCCATGGATGTGGAACCCGTGGATACGGAGGGCCAGCTGTTTTATGTCAAGTCCATGTGTCTTTTCCAGTATATTTGTATCTATAAGTATCAGCCCTCTTCATCATTTCTTTCCCACACTGAAATCTCATCTAAGGTTGAAATTGCACCTGTTTTAAATGCATTAAAAGCTATATAGCTGCATGTCCAAGATTTTCAGAAATGTTGCTGATTTAAAATTTTGAGGCACCTTCCTTGAATACCATTACAGTGTCTTGAAAATTCCAGCCTTTTGGTAGTCACTAACACTTCCCAGACTGCCAGGGGCTTCCTTGAGGTCACAACAGAGACGTTGCTTTGTAGAAAGTTTTCTGTGACCACCTCCCACTCTGCCCACACTAGATAAGCCTCAGCACCTCCTCTGAGTTCCCTGCTACTTTGTACTTTCCAACCCCCTCCTCATTTGAACATGTTAATTCCAAATTGAACATGTTAAGTCCTGTGTTAATTCCAAAAGCTCAAGGACTATTTCTTTCTTGGTCCCTTTTGGAAAAAAAGTGGTTTATAGCCTGCAGCTCCTGCCATAGCACCAGGTACATAATATGCACCAAGTAATTGTGAAAGGAATAAAAATCCCTTCAATTATATTGGTCCACCTTTTTGGTTATAAAATACAACCAAAATAAATGTTAGGCACTTTGCTGAGAGCAAGCTTTCAGCCTGACATTTGGTGAGTCCATTGATTGATGATTCCTGTGTTCAGAGTTCTTTTCTTTTCCTTGTCTTCCCATTACACAGATGTATCATGAAATTATGCGTGCACTTAAAGCTGCCAGCAAGGATGACTCAATCATCACTGTTTTAACAGGTAAGACATTTTCTCAGACATCCTAATTAAATTTCTATTTTGAGGGGCCTCTTAATAGATAGGAAATTGAGTTAAAAAGCTCTAAGACCTGGAGGCCAAGGCAGGTGGCTCCCGAGGTCAGGAGTTCGAGATGAGCCTGATTAACATGGTGAAACCCCATCTCTGCTAAAAATATAAGAATTAGCCGGGCATGGTGGCACACACCTGTAATCCCAGCTACTCAGGAGGCTGAGGCAGGAGAATCACTTGAACCTGGAAGGCAAAGGTTGCAGTGAGCCGAGGTCGCGCCACTGCACTCCAGCTTGGGTGACAGAGTGAGACTCTGTCTCAAATAAAAAAAGGCTCTAAGATCTTTTCCAGTACTGTCATACTCTGATTTATAAATATACAAAAAATGTTTTAAAAAACACAGATACCCACTCCTTCGCAATTACCCAACATCAATTAATACACATACGTCCACAAAAAGACTTTTACAGGAGCAGACATGGTAACCTGATTTATAACGGCCAAAACCAGAAAACAAATGTTCAAAAACACATGGATGAATAAACAAATTGTTGACTATTTGTACAATGGAATACTCAGCTATAAAATGGAATAAATGATATACACAAGAATGTGGATGCATCTTTAAAACACAGTTCAGCAAAATAAAGACAGGAGTGTACATACTGTATGAGTCCATTTGTAGAAAGTTCTACAGTAGACAAAAGTTCTCTATGGAAATTGAAGTCAGCAAGTGATTGCCTTGGAGCAGGTGGGATGGGATAGCTAGGAAGGAGCCTACGGGAAACTTCTGGGGTGATGGAGATGTTCTGTATCTTGTTTTGGATGGTGATCTTGTGGGTATTTAAAATTATTAAAACTCATCTAAATGAACATTTAAAAACTGGTTGTTTTATTGTATATAAATTGTACTTTAATTAAACACACACACTCAGAAACATACTTTCAGTGGCTCTTAGAATAAAGGAAAAACTTCCTCATGGGATCTACAAAGCACCGTCAGGTCTATTCTGCCAGTCCTCAACCTGCACCAACTTCCCCCTGGCTTTTTCTGAGTCAGCTACACTGGCTCTTATTTCATCTACAGTGGGGATAACCTCTCCAAAGAGCCTTTGCACAGGCTGTTCCTTTGTGTAAACTGTTCTTCCCAGCCCTCTTTTTCTAGCCCACCTGGCCTCTCCTTCAGATCTCAATTCAGTTGTCCCTTCCTTAGGAAGGTTCTTTCCTGAACTCCCTGATTAGACCAACCCTCCTGGTACATACCCTCATTTCATGACGCACCGCTCCTCTATTTCAACAGTAGCATTAGCTACATTTATCGGTGTGTTTTTATAGATCAGTGTCCAGCGTACTCGGAACCATCGCTCGTTCTCCAATGTATTTCCCGTGCCTAACCATAGAGTTTGGCATGCAGTAGATACTCAAGAATTATAGGATGGTTGAATGAGGGATCTGTTGATTTTCTTACTTATAGGAAATGGTGACTATTACAGTAGTGGGAATGATCTGACTAACTTCACTGATATTCCCCCTGGTGGAGTAGAGGAGAAAGCTGAAAATAGTGCCGTTTTACTGAGGTAAGAGTAACTGACCTTTGTCTGATCCCAGAGGGCCCGTTCTTAGTCATCAAAGTGGTATTTAGTTGATCAAAAGTGCAATATCTGCTGCTCTGTGTCAGTGCAGTTAATTGTGACTTTGGATAAGCATATTTCTCTAAACTGCCTCCATCCATAGGTGGGCATTCATTCTTTCTCTTTGACCTCTGTTACCTGTTCATCCTGCCGGTCTCATGAGATTTGACTGGAAAACATAAAAGTGAGCTATAGTTGTAAACAAAATTATCTTGCATTGAGGCAGAGGAATTTAGCAAATTCTCATCCAGCCAGAGGAATGGGAGACTTCCATGAACGCTGAAAGTAGGAGACTCGGAGGAGTCTTGTAAACACAGGAGGAGGTCATGAAGGCTTTCCTCTTTATTCCTGCCAAATCTGTAATTCCCACTTGCTGTGATATTGCAGCATGTGCTCACTCACCCAACCTAATCTCCAAGACTGCGGCTGGTTTACAGCCCTGAACTCACTGTCCAGAATACAAGATTCAAACCAGGGTTGACCCATAGGTCTCACTGGTTGGTCTTCCATCCACTGCCATTCAGACGGATGCCCTGGATGAATCTGGTGCGGAAGACCAGGGGAGTGGCAGGACAGGGAGGCACTGCTGGTGGTGGCTGTGGAAATACCCAGCCTGACAGAAGGCTTTATCTCAGAGTCAGACTGTCTTGCCCATGCTTCAGTCATGCTGCTTTGGCACATTTAATGATTTTGTGTTTCCATTTCTGTAGGGAATTTGTGGGCTGTTTTATAGATTTTCCTAAGCCTCTGATTGCAGTGGTCAATGGTCCAGCTGTGGGCATCTCCGTCACCCTCCTTGGGCTATTCGATGCCGTGTATGCATCTGACAGGGTAAGTCAGCTCCTAGAAAGGAAGAGGTCAGGCAAGCAGCGCGAGACGAGAGCCTTTGAATCCTCCTTCAGCGTTGCCAGTCATAAGCAGGTTACATGTTGTTTGTGGTAGAATTAACTGAATTTAGATTTTTCCCAAAGCATTAGGCTAATTTGACTGATTTTATTTTTCCTTCATTATTAACTTGCATTTTGTTGTGAACATTGTTCCAACTCTGACTGTTCCGGATTCTAATCAAATTCCACAATAGGTGTACAGCTTTCATGTTATTCTGAAATATTCAGGAGACACTTGAAAATTTGTTATGGGAGGGAGGAATAGCATCTTTGCAGGTTGTGCAAGGGATTAGTTGATCCTTTTTACTGAGTAAATGGATTTAGAATTTTAGAACGAGAAGGAACTGTGAGCATTATCTACTGTCACTCCCTCCTTTGCAGATAAGAAAACTGAAGCTCTGAGAAGTTCCTTGCCCAGAACACAATTCAGCCTTGTGTTCACCATTGCATTATACAGATTTTAGTTTTTATTTTTACTACAGTAGTAATATATATGTCATAGTGGAAAATAAAATTTTGAAAGATATGAAAAAGTACCAAGAAAAGCTACAAGGTAAAAATCACTCCTTATCTTGCCACCTAGAGATAACCAGTCCTAACGTTTGGGTTATTAACTTATCTTGTTTAACCAGTCCCTGACTGCTGGAACCCTAGGCTGTTTCCAATTTTTATCATTACAAGCACCTAATAACCACCTTAAGGGTATCAGATTGTCAAGTGACTTATGCTTATGTGATGGTAAACTGTGCTGATGATTGCAGCCTTCTAGGAAACATATGGTTTTTACCACTGAAGAGATTTCTGGTTTTGTTCAGAGGTATTTTCCCCACTGATAGACAGGACCATATAATAGCATCCTTAATTCTTCGAATTTTCTTTTGCTGGATTCCATTGAACCAGATTGGATGTATTGACAGACCTAATTCTTATGAATAATTTTCCCGCAAAATTAGCAAATGAGATTCTAGGTGCCAGGCTGCCCGGCCTTTGTAGGCAGAGGTTTCTGTTCAAAGGCAGAAATCAATGTCTTTGTTCACAGTCTGTGTATTAGATGACTGATTAGTCATTGACCTGCTTTTAACAGGGACTGGGTCAATGGTTCCTGACCTAAAATTGGGGATCTCATTCTTTAATACTTGGAGGGCAAATATTGTATTTGAATCTTGTTCTGATTCTCCCACTGAATTGAAAATTACTTTCAATATACATCATCCTTATTTTTTTTTTAAGAGATGGGAGTCTCACTCTGTCACCCAAGCTGGAATGCAGTGGCACGATCTTGGCTCACTGCAACCACCACCTCCCGGGTTCAAGCGATTCTCCCACTCAGCCTCCTGAGTAGCTGGGATTACAGGTGCGTGCCACCACATCGAGCTAATTTTTTTGTATTTTTAGTAGAGACAGGGTTTCACTGTGTTGGCCAGGCTGGTCTCGAACTCCTGACCTCAAGTGATTCACCTGCGTTGGCCTCCGGAAGTGCTGGGAGTACAGGTGTGAGCCACTGAGCCTGGCCTGCATCAACCTTTTAAAAATTTTGATGACTTCCGTCTTATGATATAAATTGTAATAAATGTTGAAATCAGAGAACATATATACATAATATATATAAAACATATCTATTCTATATATATTAAAATATATGTATATTGCATATATATATTAAATGCTAAAAAATTTGGCCAAAAGTAAAATTTATTTGTCAAATAGTGTCTTCTGATAAAAGTTTACCCAACCAAACAAATCAAGCATCATTTAAAATAAAGGAAATTGAGGTGGGCAGATCACCTGAGTTCAGAAGTTCAAGACCAGCCTGGCCAACATGGTGAAACACCATCTCTACTAAAAATATAAAAATTAGCCGGGCTTGGTGGCGGGTGTCTGTAATCCCAGCTACATTGGAGGCTGAGGCAGGAGAATTGCTTGAACCCAGGAGGTAGAGGTTGCAGTGAGCCGAGATCGTACCACTGCACTCCAGCCTAGGTGACAGAGCGAGACTCTGTCTCAAAAAAATATATAAGTAAAAAATAAATAAAATAAAGGAAATATGCTAAAGGAAAAGGCTGTAGAAAAAATTGTTTTATAAGATTTACCATTATTGGCTTCAAGAATAAATATCATATTAAATGATGGGTTAATATTTAACCCATATAACCAAAATATTAATCAGTACATTTAATCTATTTTATACTGTGGGCAATGGTTAATAATGCCTGTTAGCTCTGTCAGCAAATGATACATTTCCTGTATGAGTTAAGAAAAAGGTAGAAATCATAACAATAATAAATCTTTGAGTGGTCACTGTTTAGGCACTCTATTCACATGCATTATGTATATTATAAATATACGCATACACACACACATATTCACGTAATGTACAGAGTAGCCCGATGAAAGAAGGACTTGGCCAGGCACAGTGGCTCACGCCTCTAATCCTGGCACTTTGGGAGGCCAGGGCAAGTGGATCACCTGAGGTCGGGAGTTCAAGACCAGCCTGGCCAATGTGGTGAAACCCCTTCTCTACTAAAAATACAAAAATTAGCCCGGTGTGGTGGCAGGCGCCTGTAGTCCCAGCTACTTGGTAGGCTGAGGCAAGAGTAAGGCTGGGCAACAGAGTGAGACCCTATCTATAAAAACAAACATTCTCCTCCAATGTGGCAAAAATAAGTTTTACAATCTAGGCTGGGCATAGTGGCTCATGCCTGTAATCTCAGCACTTTGGGAGGCCAAGGCAGGTGGATCACTTGAGGTCAGGAATTCGAGACCAGCCTGGCCAACATGGTGAAGCCCCGTCTCTACTAAAAATACAAAAATGAGCTGGGTGTGGTGGTGCACGCCTATAATCCCAACTGCTCGGGAGGCTGAGGCAGGAGAATCGCTTGAACCCGGGAGGCGGAGGTTGCAGCGAGTTGAGATTGCGCCACTGCACTCAAGCCTGGGCAACCAAGCAAGACTCCATCTCAAAAAAAAAAAAAAAAAAAAAAGGAAAGAAGGATTGGTTCCCATTTTACAAATGAGAAAACTGTGGTACAGAGAGGGTAAGAAACTTTCCCAACGTCCCTAAGTAGTCTGACTCCAGAGCCTAAACCCTTAACTCCACCTGCTGCTCTCTTTCTGAAAATCAGCATTTTAAATGCTGCTTACTGGCAACTTTGCATGTACCTGTTTGTGTCCCTTTAGCTGTTGTTGGCAGTTTTCTCAGTTTCCTGCTTGTATTCCTTAGGCTGTGTCTTCTGGGTACATTTTTTTGAATAAGTTTTCTTTTGGATAAAAAAAGATACATGACATTAACAGAAACTTTAAAAAATATTGTGATTATTTTCATGTATATGCTGCATATGTTATAGATTTACATCTTCTAACAGTTATGTAGTGAAAACAACAGCGTGTCTGATTATAGGAAATGAAATCTAAATATTCTTTTACATATTATGAATTTTAAATTAACATTCTTTCATAATTTATTCATTAAGAAACACAAAAATATGTCTTAAATGTAAAAAAAAAAACTAAAAATGACTATATACTAAATAACCAATATTGAATTAATTCCAGTAGTTAAAGCCAACCAAAAAAACCACTGGGGCAAAATCAAGACAAATGACAGATTGAGGAAACAATTTTTCAACTCATGTAACAAAAGCTGATCTCTCCACGATATTTTTTAAAGTTTGTCTATAAAGCGATAGATCAACAAGCTAAAATAAAAATGGGCAATGGTGAGGAATGAGTAGGTCAGACAAAATGAAATATAAAGGGCTATTAAAACCATATGAGAGAAACCACTGAGAAAATGAAAAGATAAGCCACAGACCAGGAGAAAAGATTTGCCTGACGCTCTAATAAAAGACTTGCAATCTGAATGTGTATCTTACAACTATATAATAGGAAGGTAAACAGCCTAACTTAAAAAAATAGTGGAGAAAATATCTTAACAGTTGCTTCACCAAAGAAAATATACGTATGTCTAATAAGTACATGGTAAGAGACTTAATACCATTAATGGTTAGGGACATGTAAATTAAAACCACAGTGAGACCCCACTACATACATACTAGCATGGTTAAAATGAAAAAGACTTTTAATAGCTAGGTTTAGTGAGGATGTGGAGCAATTGGAACTTTCATACATTGCTGGTGGGAATGTCAAATGGTACAACCACTCTAGAAAACAGTCTAGCAGCTTCTAAGCTAAATATACATTTACCACACAGACCAGCCATACCACTTAGGTATTCACCTATGATAATTGAAAACAGATTCACCCAGTGACCTGTACACAAGTGTTCCTAACTGCCTTTTTGTTAACATTATCTGAACATTTTTATTTTTAAATTTTTTTTTCAGTTTCATTGAGGTATACTTGACAAATAAGAATTGTACAGTCAGGTGCTGCATAACAACATTTTAGTCAATGGCAGACTGCATGTAAAACGCTGGTCTCCTAAGATTATAACACCATATCTTACTATACCTTTTCTTTTTTTTTTTTTCACTCTGTCATCCAGGCTGGAGTACAGTGGCATGATCTCGGCTCACTGCAGCCTCCTCCTCCCGGGTTCAAGCAATTCTTGTGCCTCAGCCTCCCGAGTAGCTGGGACTCCAGGTGCACACCACCACACCAGGCTAATTTTTGTATTTTTAGTAGAGATGGGGTCTCACTACGTTGGCCAGGCTGGTCTCGAACTGCTGACCTCAGGTGATTTGCCCACCTCTGCCTCCCAAAGTGTTGGGATTACAGGCATGAGCCACCACACCCGGCCTACCTTTTCTATGTTTGATATATTTAGATACACAAATGCCATTTGTTATAACTGCCTAGAGTATTAAGTATAGTAACATGCTGTCCAAATTGGTAGCCTGGAAGCAGTAGGCAATACCACATAGCTAGGTGTGCAGTAGGCTGTGGCATCCAAGTATATGTAAGTATACTCCATGATATTGGCACAATGACAAAATTGCCTAATTATGCATTTCTCAGAACATATCCCCATTGTTAAGCAACACACGACTATATATATTTAAGGTGTTCAACTTGTTTTTCATAGCAGCCTTCTTCATAGTAGCCTTTCATACGTTGCTAGTGGCAGTGTCAAATGGTACAACCATTTGAATGCTAGAAACAACACCAATGGCATTAACTGGTGAATGATAAACATATTATTGTGCATCCATACAAAGGAATACTACTCAGAAATAGCGAGGAACAAACTACTAATACATACAACAGCATGGTGACTCTCAGAAGTCAGACTCAACAGGCTACAGAATGTAGGATTCCACTTATACAACATTCTATAAAAGTCAAAACTGTAGGGACAGAAAACAGATTAGCAGTTGCTTGGGGGTGGGAGGGAGGGACTGACTATAGAAGGGCCCCCGGAACCTTTCAGGGTGGCGGAAATGTTCCGCATGTCAGTAGTGGTGGTGGCTATGTAACTCTCTATTTGTTCAAACTCATCCAACTATACACTTTTAAAGGGTGAATTGTGTGTGCATATTAACCACATAATCTTAATTTTTAAATAAATATTATTAAGTATTGTGAAGTTATAAGCAAATCGTGATTTTTAAAAATAACACATGAAGCCAGGCATGGTGGCTCACGCCTGTGATCCTAGCACTTTGGGAGGCCGAGGCAGGTGGATCACCTGAGGTAAGAAGTTTGAAACCAACCTGGCCAACAGGGTGAAACCCCGTCTCTACTAAAAATACAAAAATTAGCCAGGCATGGCAGCGCATGCCTGTAATCGTAGCTGCTGGGGAGGCTGAGGCAGGAGAATCGCTTGAACCCAAGGGGTGGAGGTTGCAGTGAGCCGAGATCGCGCCACTTCACTGCAGCCTGGGCAAAAGAGCGAAACTCTTTGTCTCAAAAAAAAAAAAAAAAAACAAAAATCACACATGAAAAGATGGTTTTCTTTTCTTTCCTGCCCCTGCAGGCAACATTTCATACACCATTTAGTCACCTAGGCCAAAGTCCGGAAGGATGCTCCTCTTATACTTTTCCGAAGATAATGAGCCCAGCCAAGGTAACTTTTGGAATGTTTAAATATAAAATTTTATGAGTCATCTCAAGAGAGAAGGAAGAGTAATCTCATATACTCTCCCTTCTTTCCCTTGGTAATATGGACAAAAGAGAAGCTAATGATTTGCTTTTCAACTCTAAGAGTTTTACCAATGGAGGAATCAGGCTATGGGAAGTATCTGCTATGCAGGAAAATTAGAAATTCTCTCTGCAGTTCCCAGAACTAGGATCCTCCTCTTCAGCTGGCTGCTTAGTGCTAGCTGCACTGCAAGCAGCACAGCACCTCAGCCTTGCAGCTGTGTGGCATTAGTCACTTGAAGGACCAGGGCTGTGCCAGCCTCCCTTGGTCCCCTGAGTTTGGAGGCCACTCGGTTCCTTTATGGATGACCAGTATCTCCTAAGGAGAGACATGATGACGTCTTCACTTTCAGAGTTACAGTAAGTACCAACAGATGGGAGGTTTTGTGGGGGCTTACGTCTGCCAGAGCCACCCCCAATCACAGCAGCCCTTCCATCAGCCTGCTCACGGGTGTATTCTCTCCCAGGCTGGTTAAATGGCTGCTCAGGTCTTTCACTGTGTTTCCTAGTTGCCCACGCCCTGTGGCATGACTCGAAGGGGATTGTGACAAGACTAGAAGCTGAGTTATAGGAAAAGGCTTAGCAAATATTGCTGCAAGATCTCAAAGTGGGGCAGTGGGAATTGAGCCTGTTTTCATTGCCTATTAGGATTTTGTTAAAAACTTATATATGTATGTTTTTACTCTCATTAGGCTATCACATACCCTGAATTGAACTTGGGAAGGGGGCAGAACTGACTCTACAAGTCTTAGAGCATTTGGCTATTAGAGCATTCCTTGGCTGGGTGCAGTGGCTCACACCTGTATTCCCAGCACTTTGGGAGGCCAAGGCTGGTGGATCACTTGAGATCAGGAGTTCAAGACCAGCCGGGCCAACATAGTGAAATCCTGTCTCTACTAAAAATACAAAAATTAGCTGGGGCATGGTGACGGGCACCTGTAATCCCAGCTACTCAAGAGGCCGAGGCAGGAGAATCATTTGAACCCAGGAGGTGGAGGTTACAGTGAGCCAAGATCGTGCCTCTGCACTCCAGCCTGGGCAACACAGTGAGACTCTGTCTCAAAAAAAAGAAGAGCATTCCTTTTCTGGAAAAGAAATTGCAAATGGAGAGAGGATATCCACTTAATGTCCTCAGTTTTTTTGGAAGCTAACTATAAGTCTTTGCTTTCCTTTAGTCAAATAGAACTAATTTGAGTACCAATGCAGGTAAAGAAAACTCTCAGAGCCAGATCACTGGGTAGTTTCCAGAGAATGGAATTTTGAAAGTTTCTAAAGGTTGACCCAATGACCGTGATTTTTCTCTCCTTTTTTCCTCTTTAAAATAATAGTTTATAGTGTATAAAATGGAAAATCATAGCTGCTGTGGGTTATAGAATCAAGCATCTGCTTCAGATCATTTCTGCCCTGGACCCCCTGATCTTGCCCCTCCAACAATGACACACAGAAGCAGCAGCCCTTATAGACCTTCCCAGGAGCCTGTCTCAGCACACAGTTTGCAAACCATTGCCTATTGAGGTCATCAGCTTCTCCCTTACTGAGAAATACCAGCAACCTCAAAAGACCATGAGTAAATCTCTCTAAGCCTCCTGAAAGCAGTTAACTGAAGCTTTGTTTTATTAAGTTAGTATCTTAACCTTGCTTCTTGCTTTTCATTTCAGGCAACAGAGATGCTTATTTTTGGAAAGAAGTTAACAGCGGGAGAGGCATGTGCTCAAGGACTTGTTACTGAAGTTTTCCCTGATAGCACTTTTCAGAAAGAAGTCTGGACCAGGCTGAAGGCATTTGCAAAGCTTCCCCCAAATGTTAGTATTCATCTTTTACTTCTAAGAACCTTGAAAATGATTTCCTAAGGGAAAAATTTATTTGCCTTCAGAGAATAAGTCATAAAAAGCACAAGACACATCTTAGTTACCTCTAAGCACATCTAAATTTGGAATTAAAAAATAACTGTAGTAATGTTGGAAATACAGTACTGATTTTTACAAAACTTATCAAATAGACCTTCCATTTCTATGTGGGGACAGAGGGGCAATTCTGTATGGGGATTACTTAAGCAGGATGCTAGGCAGTATTTGCTGAGCACTTTTACTTTGGAATCCAGGTGAGAAGCGTGGATTAGCTACTTTGAGAGTCTTATTGTATAGCACTTTTGTTTTTGTATGTGGTAGTGAGTGATAGCTTTTATATTCTTGCTATTCAAAATGTAGTCCTGGAGCCAGAAGCTTGAGCAGCTACCTGAGGCTTTTTGGAAATGTATTATCACAGGCCTGCCCCACACCTACTGAAGCGATTTATATGCACACTGAATTTTGAGAAGCACTGTCTTATATTACACATGCAGCTTAAGATTTAACAGCATTAGGGCCGAGAACGGTGGCTCACGCCTGTAGTCTCAGTACTTTGGGAGGCCAAGAAGGGCAGATCACCTGAGGTGAGGAGTTCAAGAACAGCCTGGCCAACATGGCAAAACCACATCTCTATTTAAAAAATACAAAAATTAGCCAGGCGTGGTGGTGGGCGCCTGTAATCCCAGCTACTCTGGATGCTGAGGCAGGGAGAATTGCTTGAACCCGGGAGGCAGAGGTTGCAATGAGCCAAGATTGCACCACTGCACTCCAGCCTGGGCGACAGAGTGAGACTGTGTCTCAGAAAAAAAAAAAGATTTAACAGGATTTATTAAATGAACATGGGAGAAACAAGAACCAGAATCATAGAATAATCTCACTCCTATTAGATTAACTCTTTTTTTTTTCTTTTTGAGACAGAGTCTCACTTGTCACCCAGGCTGGAATGCAATGGTGCGATCTCAGCTCACTGCAACCTCCGCCTCCCGGGTTCAAGCAATTCTCTTGACTCAGCCTCCTGAGTAGCTGGGATCACAGGCATGCACCACCACAACCAGCTAATTTTTGTATTTTTAGTAGAGATGGGGTTTCACCATGTTGGCCAGGCTGGTCATGAACTCCTGACCTCAACTGATCTGCCCGCCTCGGCCTCCCCAAGTGCTGGGATTACAGGCATGAGCCCACGTCCAGCCTAGGTCAACTCTTAACCTTACTGTTGGTTTTGTTTTTCCAGGCCGTGAGAATTTCAAAAGAGGTAATCAGGAAGAGAGAGAGAGAAAAACTACACACTGTTAATGCTGAAGAATGCAATGTCCTTCAGGGAAGATGGCTATCAGATGAATGCACAAATGCTGTGGTGAACTTCTTATCCAGAAAATCAAAACTGTGATGACCACTACAGCAGAGTAAAGCATGTCCAAGGAAGGATGTGCTGTTACCTCTGATTTCCAGTACTGGAACTAAATAAGCTTCATTGTGCCTTTTGTAGTGCTAGAATATCAATTACAATGATGATATTTCACTACAGCCCTGATGAATAAAAAGTTTTGTAAAAGAAGCTTAAGAATTCACACAGGTGTTTGGTAGTAGAGAGACTTACGTCTTTTGACATGAATTGTTGTTGCCAGGAACACTGGAACATGGTGCCTGGGGTCCTGCTTTGAAAAGCACTCACAGCATTACAGGCTGAAGTCATGTCTTTGAATGCCACTATAGCACTTTGATGTCCACAAACAGTGACTGACTGAATTGGGCCAAATGCTGACAGCCTACAGATCACTGACTTGAGGTCTTCAGTGGGTTGCATGTTCTTTTTCAGCCATCTAGCAAGGGAGCAAAATGGAAGGAATAGTATTACTAGAAAACAAATAAGAATCAAGAATAAGAACCCAAATAAGAATCTTAGTTGGGTTTTTTTGCACAATTTAATAAAGAGGCATGAAGGGAAAACTGGGTCATTTCATAGGAAAGCAATGCTCTGTATGAGTAATTGTTTTCTTATTTGTTAGAGTCCCATTCTTGTTTAATGTGGTACTTTATGAAAGGCATCCCTGCAAGCTGCCTTGATTGTCCTTGTAACACCCTGTTTTGATTTCATAGCTATCACTTGACAAGGACTGAGGGTGTAATTCCAAGGGCTACAGAAAAGGATGGGATATTTTTACTTTTCTTAGTCTTCCTTTTGACCTTTCCTTCAAGGTCAAAGTTAGCTAACTCACCAAATCGCTTAACTTTTTAGTTCTAAATTTTTTATTCCAGTAATTGTAATCCAAGATGTTCAGTTTTATAGAAAATATAAGAATAGAAATAAGCATTAGTTTCAATTGAGCAGTTACTAGTGCTTAATGCCCATTATCATATTTTATCCACCAAAAACAATGCCAAAAATTAAAAATGAGGTAGGTCTGTTGCTACTACCCATTTTCAAGTAGGCATCCTGAGGAGGCATGGAGATTAAACGAGCTTCTCCAGAGTCAAACTCCCAGTAAATGTCAAAATGAAGATAAAAATCTAGGCAGAGTTCTCATTCCACAATGGCAGCACAAGCCAACTACTGCCCATTCCTCCCACAAATTACAACTAAAATCTCTAGAAGAAATACGAAAAAGAACTACTTGAGCATGCTGAAATTAATCAAAAGCAGGTAGATTGTGAAAGGGTGTCAAAATACAGAGAAGCAACTGCACAAGGATAAGTTTCCCAGATTACGAGAAATAAACACAATTGCTGGAATCTAACTCCTGAGCATGGTATTAGAAGTAAGGCAAAACTGCAATTACTTTTGCACCAACCTAATACTTTTGCCTCAGAGGCACACCCCTATTGTGGGGTGGTGCTGCGGTGACCATGGAGTGGCCAGCCAAATAGAAGTTGAGGAAAACAAAAACACTTTGAAAAGGAAAAGGGCCCTCTGGGGGCTAAAGAGTGAAAGCAAGAAGAGAATCCCAGAGCCAAGAGAAAGAAGCTCTAATTCTGTGTATGAACCTAGATAAGTCTGATTCATAAGTGAGACAGACTCAAACCAGCATAGCAAAGGCTTTGGGAAGTGTACTGGGATTTTCACCACCACCCACAGAAGATCAAGACAGCTTGTAGTCTGAACCTAACCAGATTGATTTCTTGCTAAAACAAAAACGGCATTTTCTAGATGATTGTAACATGATCCACAAAAACATAACTTCCATCCAATGCCACAATATAGTAAATACAGTAAATATCCAGGATCCATATGACATAATATTGGATCCATCCATACAATAGAATATCTAAGGCCCTGAGAAGAAGCTATCATATGGATCCAGGATCCATATGACATAATATTGGATCCATCCATACAATAGAATATCTAAGGCCCTGAGAAGAAGCTATCATATGGATCCAGGATCCATATGACATAATATTGGATCCATCCATACAATAGAATATCTAAGGCCCTGAGAAGAAGCTGTCATATGGATCCAGGATCCATATGACATAATATTTACAAAATGATGTGACATAAAAAGAAACATGGAAATGTGAACACTTGGACAGAAGGAGCAGAGTGAAACTTGTTGCAACATCCTGGCCTGTCTGTGGGCTGCCTACAGAAATGGTGTCTGTAATGTCCGACTCAGATATCAGACTGGAGACAGCAAATAGTTTTGATTTCAGGCTGGAAGCCACAGAAGGCAGTGGTGAGCAAGGCAGCACATGAAAACTACACAGGGATTGCTGCCCTGTGGACTTCTGAGGGCAGGAGATTACAGAGGAATACAATAGAATATCTAAGGCCCTAAGAAAAAGCTGCAGTGAGACTGTTTAGGAAATGAAGACCTTTAAAATCACCTGTGATGGGGACAGGGAGCACACACACATTCACAGGAAGGAAGCATGCCTAGAAAAGACCTGAGAAGACCTGGACTAATCTCAGATTAGTGAAGACCTCATGGACTTACAAATTAGTGAGGTCTTACATGCCAGTCTGCAAAGACTGGGAGAGTGGCCATATTTTTTTTAAATACCCAATTTTCAAAAAAAGATGATAAGGCATGCAAAGAACCAGGGAAAGATGGCCCATTCAAATAAACAAAACGCATCTCCAGAAACAGTTCTGGAAGAAACACAGGCATCAGGCTTACTAGACTTTAAAACAACTGTCAGCCAGGTGCGATGGCTTATGCCTATAATCCCAGCACTTTGGGAGGCCAAGGCAGTCAGATCACTTGAGGCCAGGAGTTTGAGACTAGCCTGGCCAACATAGTGAAACCCCATCTCTACTCAAAATACAAAAAAATTAGCAGAGCATGGCGCTGCACACCTGTAATCCCAGCTACTCAGGAGGCTGAGGCATGAGAATCACTGGAACCCAGGAGGCAGAGGTTGCAGTGAGCCAAGATCACATGACTGTGCTTCAGCCTGGGCAACAGAGTGAGAGTCTGTCTCAAAACAACAACAAAAAAACCCACAACTGTCAAATATACTCCCAGAACTGTAGAAAAACATGAATAAAGAACAAAGGAAAGTCAAGAAAACATATGAACAAAATGAGAATATCAACAAAGAAATTATAAAAAAAATATTGAGCTGAAAAGTACAATAACTGATTTGAAAATTTTATTAGAGGAGTTCAACAGCAAACTCAAATAAGTAGAAGAAAGAATAAGCAAATTTGAAAACAGCTCATTTGAAATTATTGAATTTGAGAAGCATACAGAAGAAAAAATAAAGTGAACAGAGGCTTAGGGACTTATGAGATGCCATCACACTGACCAATATATGCATAATGGGAGTCCCAGAAGGAGGTGAGAAAAATGAGAAGAGAGACTATTTGAATAAATAATAGCTGAAAACCTGCCAAATATGAGGAAAGACATGGATATACAAATCCAAGCTCAATGGTCTCCAAGTAGGACAAACCTGAAGAGACCCATACGAAGACACATAATCAAAGCTGACAAAAGTGCAAGATAAAGAGAATCTTGGAAGGCATCAAGAGAAAAGTGACTATGTACAAGAGATCTGCGATAAGACTATCAGAGTATTATTTCAGCAAGAACCTTGGAGACTAGAGGCAGTGGGGTGATATATTTAAAGTGCTGAAAATTAAAAAAAAAAACTGTCAACTGAGAGTTCTATACCTGGTAAAATGTTTCTTCAAAAATGAGGGAGAAATTAAGACATTCCCATAAAAACAAAAGCTGAGGGAATTTATTATTACTACACTTGCCCTACAAGAAATGTTAAAGGAAGTCCTTCAGTTTGAAATGAAATAATGCTAGATAGTAACTGGAAGACAGATGAAAATATAAAGTTCTCCAGTAAAGGTAAATATATGAACAAATGTAAAAACAGTATTAATGTAATTTTGGTTTATAACTCCACTTTTGATTTTCTACAGGATTTAAGAGACAATTGCATAAAATAATTATGAATCTATGTTAATGGATATATAATATTAAACGGTATAATTTGTGACATCAATAACATAAAGGGAGAAAAGCTTTAAGGAAGTAGAGTTTTTATATGCAATTGAAGTTAAGTTGGTATCAATTAAGATAGATCATCATAACTCTAGGATGTTATATGTAATGCCCATGGTAAACACCAAGAAAATATACGCAAGCAGAAGTGAGAAAGGAATCAAAATATGCCATTACAACAACTTTAAACATGAAGGAAGGCAGTAATCAAGGAAATGAGGGAGAAAAAAACCTGTAAGGGACGGAGAAAAAAACCTGTAAGGGACAGAGAAAACAACAAAATGGCAAAACTAATTGCTTTCTTTTCAGCAATTTAAATGTAATTGGATTGAAAACATATCAAAAATCATAAGTTGGCAGAGTGGATATAAAACCAGGATCAACTATATACTGTCTAAAAGAGTCTCACTTTAGATCTAAGGATATGAGTAGGGTGAAAGTGGAAGGATTAAAAAGATATTCCATGCCAATAGTAATAAAAAGAGAGCAGAAATGGCTATACTAATTGACAAAATAGACTTTAAGTCAAAAACTGTTAAAAGAGACAAAGACAGACATAATATAATGCTAAAAGTCTCAATTTACCAAGAAGATATGACAATTATAAACATATGCACTAAATATTAGAGCTCCAAAATATATGAAGCAAACATTGACAGAATTGAAGAATAAATGGCTCTACAATAATAGTAGAAAACTTCAATACCTCCACTTTCTTCAGTGGATAGAGAACCAGGTAGAAGATCATAGGGGAATATAGGACTTAAAAAAGACTATAGACCCACTGGACCCAACAGACACATACAGTACACTGCACTTAACGACAACAGAATATGTATTTTTTAAGTACACATGGAGCATTTTCCATATGTTAAGCCATAGGACATCTTAATAGATTTAAAAATTGAAATACAAAATATCATTTCTCATCACAATGAAATGAAACTAGAAGTTAACAGCAAAAACCTGGACAATTCACAAGTATGTAGAAATTAACACACTTTTAAATAACCAATGGGTCAAGAAAAATCACAAAGAAAAAATTTAAAATATCTTGACACAAATGAAAACACGACAAACCAAAACTTACGGGAGGATCTGAAAGCAGTGCTAAAATGTAAATTTGCAGCTGCAAACACATTAAGAAAAAAGAAAGATTTTGAATAAACAGCCTAGATTTACACCATAAGAAACTAGAAAAAGAACAAACTAAATCCAAAACTAGCAGAAAGAAGGAAAAAATAAAGATTAAAGATAAATAAATACTAGCAATGAAAATTCCAAAAACGAAATTGAGAAAAACCATTCAAATTATAATAACATCAAAAATAACCAAATTTAGGAATGAGTTTATCCAATGAGGCATAATACTTAGTGAAAACTACAAAACATTACTGAAATAAATTACAGAAGACATATAAATAAATGGGAAGACTTTACATGTTCACGGATTAAAAGACTTAGTATTATTGAGATATTAATACTATCCAAGGTGATTTGCAGATTTAATGTAATTCTATCAAGGTCCCAACAATGTGTTTGCAGATATGTAAAATGTATTCTAAAATGCATATGGAACCTTAAGGGACCCCAGATAGGCATAATTACCATACAATCCCACAGTTCCACTTCTGGGTATGTCTTAGTCCATTTTTCTTGCTATGATAGAATACCATAAACTGAGTAATTTATAAAGAAAATATATTTATTTGGCTCATGGTTCTGGAGCCTGGGAATCCAAGATTGAGGGGCCACATGTGGTAAGGGTCTTCTTGCTGCATCATATCACGGCAAAGGCATAGCATGTCAAGGAACCACAGACGTGAAACAGAGAGAAAAAGGAGATTGACCTTCTGACATACTAACCCACTCCCACAATAATGGCATTAATCCACTCAGGAGAGCAGAACCCTCATGACCTAATCACACCTTAAAGGTCTCACCTTTCAATACATCACATAGCAATTAAATTTCTTTTCTTTTTTTGCCACGAAAAGATTGTTTTATTCCATGAAAATATTCTCAACAGAAAACACTACCTTTAAATGAAGGATTTACCATTAAGAAATCAACATGTGCACAAAAAGAGTAAAAATTACCAAAAAATTAAAGATTTTTGGGGACATTTCACATGTTTAAAATTTAAGAATGATTTAAACTGTGCAAATACTGATGTCTTTCCTATTATAATAGCCCATATACAGGTTGCACTATTCCACGTCAAGGAACTTGCCTGCTACAGAAGCAAATCCTGCTTTTAGAAAAACAAACAGTGGCTTGAAAAGAACAGTTAGTCCTTACAAGAAAGTCTTAAACTTTGCCCTCTGTGGCTGTTAACCAAAAAACCATAAGCATTTCAGGCTTTGTACAGAAGACAAACACAGCCAGATCACATTTCCTCCTCATTGCTAACCTTTAAAATAAAAATAGCACTAGATTTTAAAACTACTTCATGTAGTCTGTCAGTACTGAATAACGTCACATTATATAAATAACCCTGTAGCTGCAAAGGTAATACAATATATGTCAGCTGTGTAACAGTGGTGACTTGATCTTATGAAGGCAGTAACTTTCACACAATTGTCATTCGGCTTTAGTAAAACTGGTAGTATGATTCAAATAACACTGGGAAAAAGTTATTAAAGCAGTCACACAGCTTCTAAAATATTGCTTAAAATTCAATAATACACAAACCATTTCACATTCTTTCTCCCCTCAAAACAGTAAAGAACCAAATTAATGAAGATTCAGTGGTACAAATAACCCCCCACCTGCCCCATCTCCCTATTACAACACCACTAAGAACTTAGTTAAGATACAAGTCGTTAACAGAATCACAAATGCGAGGCAGGACACCATGAGCAACAGGAGCACTAACAACAATATATTTACAAGTATAAACATACATAAATTCCATTTTACAAGTAAAAGTGCACATAGATCATTACAAAGTTTCACTAAATTTTATCAGGTTCAAACAAAAGCATCACGTGGAAACATTATCACTGTAATTATCAAACATGATCGTCATAACCCCAAATAAAAAGACAACTGGGGGAGGTCCATAAAACTTCTCATAAAAACACTGAGGAAATTAAAATGGACTTGGACACGTCTTTAGTTTGATGCATAAATCTGAAGATGCACCACTGTATATGGTAGAGCTCTAATAGCCACCTACCAAGGCTACATCGGCAGCTGCAGCGGTGCTGCAGAGTTAAAGGAGGTGGCACTGAGCTGACACATGAAGCCCTTGGTGGGATACTGTAGTGGTAGTGTTGGCAATCAACAGATTTTATTCACAAACAAAATCTGTTTTATTCACTTAAGAGCCAGACCGGGTGATTTATTTTGCAACTCTCTTTAAATCTATTTAAATAGATTATGTGCTACGTACTTATTTTCTTCCTTTAGGAAACCAAAGTTAAGAAAAGGGAAGAAAATGAAAATGATGTTATTATTTTACCAAGTTATCCAACTACTATTTTTCTTCCTGGAAACTGTAGCTACAAATTCAAACTTCTAGAAGAAACCACTCTTTGGGGAGTCGGCTTTCCATAGCATTTCAGAGCAGTTTCACTTATTCAAATCCACTAGAGTCACTGTGTTTTCTGAAGTAAAGGGGCAGACAGCATTACTATCCATGAATTCCTGTCCAATAAATTAAATTATGTTTGTAAGGCAGAAAAACACAAATCCTTCACACAGACTTAAGCAGGACATAAAGCAAAAGGCATCAATTAAGCTTCACACCAACGTTACTCAAACAGTAAAGTGACATGGCAATTAAATTTCAACATGAGTTTTGGAGAAGAACTTTAAACCATAGCAGAGTATATACCGTAAATAATTGACTAGCAGAGACTTGAACAGATATTTGCATACAAAGCATTATTCACAAGATAGAAAAGTAAAAACAACCCAAGTGTCCATCAACAGATGAATGGATCAACAAAATGTAGTCTATACATAGAATGAAATATTATCAGCCTTAAAAAAGAATAAAATTCTGATACATGCTACAACATGGATGAACCTTGAAGACATTATGCCAAGTGAAATAAGCCAGACACAAAAGGACAAATATTGTATGATTCAATAGGCAAATTCATAGAGTCAGAAAATAGAATAATGGTTACCAGGTGCTGAGAAGAAAAAGGGGTAGAAAATTAATGTTTAAAGGAGAGACAGTTTCATTATAGGATGATGAAAATGTTCTGGAGAAGGATAGTGATGATGGTTGCATAACAATGGGAATGTGCTTAATGCCACTAACTTAATTACACTTAAGCACTTAAAATGGTAAATCTTATGTTATGCACATTTTACTATAAGAAATATTTTTAAAAAGCAATGCAATTCACCATATTAATAGAATAAACATATTATTAATAGATACAGAGAAAGCATTTGACAAAATTCTACATTCATGTGTGATAAAAACAAACTAGAAACAGTAGGGAACTTCTCAAACTTATAAAAGGAATCTGCAGAAACCTAGAGTAAATAAAACACTGAATTGTTTTTTCTCTGAGATTGAGAAAAAAAATGAAAGATGTCTGCTTTTACCACATCTGTTCAACATTGTGCTGAAAATCTTAGTCATTGCAATAAGGCAAAGAAAGGAAATAAAAGACAAAGAATGGAAAACAAGATGTAAAAATGTTTCTCTATTTGCAGATAATATGACTATTTACATTAAAAAAAAATCCCAAGGAATTATATGATCCAGCAATGCCACTTCTGGGTATTTATCCAAAAGAATTGAAATCAAAATCTTGAAGAGACATTAACACCTCTATATTCATTGCAGCACCATTCACAATAGCCAAAGTATGGGAAAAATGTAAATCTTCATTGACAGAGAAGCGGATAAAGAAAATGTGGTATATACGTACAATGAAGTACTAGTCAGCCTTTTAAAAGACAGAAATTCTGTAATATGTGACAACGTAGACGCACCTTGAGGACATGCTAAGTGAAATAAGCCAGTCACAGAAATAATGCATGATTCCATTTATATGAGGCATCTAAAACAGTCAAATTCATAGAATCAAAGAGCGTAATGATGGTTACATCCCAGGGCGTTGTGGGAGGGGGAAATGGGAATTAATGATCAACAGGCTTAAAGTTTCAGGCAATCAGGATGAATCAGCTCTAAATACCTGCTTACAACACTGTTCACAATAATGTATTGCACGCTTAAAAATTGTTGAGAGGTTTGTTAAGACCTCATGTAAAGTGTTCTTATCACAATAAAAGAGAAATCCCAGGGAATCTAAAAAATAGCTACTAGAACTAATAAATTAATGTAAAAGTTTGTAGTATACCACAATAACAAAAATCAATTGTATCCTTATATTTAATATTTTTCATTTACAGTGGTGCTATAAACTATAAAATACCTAGTTTTGAGGCTCAGAAAACGATACTCTAGAGTATGGCACTTTGGCACGCTGAATGCTTTGAATTAAATGAAAGCCCTTAGACTCTGCCTCCAAACCAAGGTCTCTCTAACCTTCCCTTGTTTCTTCCCACAAGTGCAGGGAGGGGCTGTCTCTGAAGTTCCCATATCTGACTGAGGGAAGTTACTCTCCGAGAAAAACAATTGCCTTTAATATTCTGTCTGAACTCTCATTAACCAGGAAAGATTAATCACCAAAGATAAAATAAAGGTTGTCACCACACCCCCCTAGACAGACTTTTCATGTACTCTTCTGAGGGCTATTCTGAGGGACTTTATCTGCATAAGGCAAACTTTGTTCATGGTGCAGTTCCTCCCCTCACCTTCCCATAACTTGTTGCCATCTCTCCCAGAGTTCAGAGGGACTTTGTCCCAGGCTATTGTCTCTTGTTTAGGCCCAGTCATCTTCCCTAAATATAATTTACTTTTCCTCTAAAATTCCTTACATCCCTCACCTTCCTCTCCCCTATGAAGCAGGCATTTAATCATCAACCACCTGGCCCTTCTTTGAATTTTCATACCTTGTGTGCCTCTCAGCACTTGCACCTTAATAAATCTGTATGCCTTTGCTCCTGTTAATCTGTCTGTTGTCAAGTTTAGCAGATGCCTTTCATCAACCTTCAGAGGGAAAAAGGAAAGCTCCTTTTACCCCTGTGCTAGTAATAAATATAACAAAAAATATCCACGACTTCTTCACTGAAAACTACAAAACATTGTTAGGAGACATTAAAGAAGACCTAACCAAAGGGCAAATATATCCTGTCCACGTTGAAAGTCTCAGTGTTATTAAGATGGAAGTTCTCCCCTATTGATCTTGATTCAACTCAATCCCAAACAAATTCTAGTAGTCCTTTTGTAGAAACTAACAAATTGGTTCTAAATTTTTATGGCAATACAAAGAACCTAAAATAATCAAAGCAATTTTTAAAGCAGAAGATCAAAGTCAGATGCCTAACACTACCTTATTTCAGGACCTGGCCACAATAAGAAAGTCTTGTTTGGGCAAAGACATGTAGATAAATGGAGCAAAATAGGATTCAGAAATACACTCAAATATATGTGGAAATTCATTTTTTATGAATGTGCCAAAACAGGCCGGGTACAGTGGCTCATGCCTGTAATCCCAGCACTTTGAGAGGCCAAGGTGGGTGGATCACTTGAGGTCAGGAGTTTGAGACCAGCCCGGCCAACACGGTGAAACCGTCTTTACTAAAAATATAAAAATTAGTTGGGTGTGGTGGTAGGCACCTGTAAACCCAGCTACTCTGGAGGCTGAAGCAGAAGAATTGCTTGAACCTGGGAGGCAGAGGTTGCAGTGAGTCAAGATCGCACCACTGCACTCCAGTCTGGATGACAGAGCAAGACTCCATCTCAAAAAAAAAAAAAAAAAAGTGCCAAAACAATTCAATACGGAAAGGAAAATCTTTTTAACACATGCCAATGGGTCAACTAGATAGCCAAATAGAAAAAAGAAATTAACATCAAACCAATGAATATCAAACCCTATACAAAAATAAAGTAAAATGGCCTAGCAACCTAAACTTTTTTTTTTTTTTTTTTTTTTTTTGAGACAGAGTCTTGCTCTGTCGCCCAGGTTGGAGTGCGGTGGGGCAATCTCGGCTCACTGCAAGCTCCACCTCCCGGGTTCACACTATTCTCCTGCCTCAGCCTCCCGAGCAGCTGGGACTACAGGCGCCCGCCACCACGCCCAGCTAAATTTTTGTATTTTTAGTAGAGATGGGGTTTCACCGTGTTAGCCAGGATGGTCTCGAACTCCTGACCTTGTGATCCGCCCGCCTCAGCCTCCCAAAGTGCTGGGATTACAGGCGTGAGCCACCGTGCCCGGCCTACCAACCTAAATTTGAAGCTTAAAACTACAAAACTTCAGTAAGGAAATATAGGAGCAAGTCTTTGCAACTTTGGACTTGTCAAAGGATTCTGAGAATATAAAATGCAAAAACTGTGAAAGAAAAAAATTGATGCATTGGGAAGGTAAAACCTTTGTTCTTCTGTGTTATCATGAAATAATGAAAGGCAAGCTACCATCTGGGAGAAAATATTTGCAATGCTTTTATCAAAGAATTTTGTATTGAAAATATGAAAAGAACTGTCACAACTTAATAAGGCAAAGAAAATTTAAAGCAAGCAGAAGATGTGAACCAGTCACGTCACAGAAAGTGTTTGAGACATCTTTTCTAGTAGGGGCATGGAATGATGCTCCCCAAGATCAGAACATACACGTGTCCCTTCCATTGAAATCAGCAGGGGTACGTGAAAGTCAGCAGGTGTAGGAAGTGTTAGCAAGTATTTGCCAAGACCTGCCTCTAAATTCCAGAGGGATAACACATGCCCTGACCAGCCCAGTCACCTTCATTCCCACATAAAATCCAGTGCCAAGTCTCCAAAAGGAGCCTCCACACCACGTGCCAGGTCTTTTTCTCCAAACCTGCCTCGGTTCCCTTGTACCCAGGCACTCAAGCGTTGTTTTCCTGCCTTTCCATGTAGATTGGCTTGCGGCTACTGCTTCAGGATTTCTGACCCCACTTCTGGGGGGATCACTCTAGCCCAGGTGACAGAGCAAGACTCCATCTCAAAAAAAAAAAAAGAAAAGAAAAGAAAAGAAAAATGGCCAGGCACGGTGTCTCACGCCAGTAATCCCAACACTTTGTGAGGCTGAGGCGGGAGGATCATCCAAGGTCAGGAGTTCGAGACCAGCCTGGCTAACATGGTGAAACCCCGTCTCTACCAAAAATACAAAAAGTAGCTGGGTGTGGTGGTGCATGCCTGTAATCCCAGCTACTCGGGAGGCCGAGGCAGGAGAATCGCTTGAACCTGGGAGCCAGAGGTTGCAGTGAGCCAAGATTGAGCCATTGCACTCCAGCCTGGGCAACAAGAGTGAGACTCCATCTCAAAAAAAAAAAAAAAAAGAAAAAGAAAAGAAAAGAAAAAGAAAAAGAAAACATTAAACGTTTTTCTTAAATGCTTACACAGCACACAAGTGGAGTAGCAAATCAACACAGACACTATAACATGGTAAGTACAATAAAAGATGAATTTCAGTATAGAGGAGGAGTGGCCCCAAGTCAGGATAAATTGCAAATGTCTATGGCAGAGAGGTGGGCAAAATAAAACCCATCGACTACCAGGCCCCGTCTTCAGTTGCTACCACATCGATGCAACAAAAACATTATGGAATCTAAACTAAAGTTCTCACATGGAACACACAGCTCTCTTCTGTTCAAGTACTGCTTTTGTCACACTTATCAAGAGAAAAAAAATTAAGCCCTAGAGTCCATATAAATATGGCATATTGAGCCAGTAAACACAGTTTACAAGTAATTATAATTTACATGCAGTATCCAGTAGGGATTTATAGTATTATTGAGCTGGGGGTTGGAATCCTGCCTGGTTCACCAACAGGGATAAGACACCACCATCTGCAGCTCTAGACTTAGAAAATCTGTTTACCAGCATGGTCCCAGGACTCCTGGCTTTTGTGCCTGCTGATCTGTTTACATAGCACAGCACTGAAGGAACTTTGTCAAAGCCAGCAGGCCTCATGTATGATCTGCCTGTTTTGTGGCCCTAAAACTGCTATTGCCATGTGAGAGAGGGGCCTTATCCTCTCTGTGCTAGCGGGGATACACAGCATAAACTGAGCAAATGTTTGCCAGGGCAGGTTCAAGGTTAGGACCTACAGTTGCCTCAATCTAACATGTGAAAATACTGTACAATGCATTCAAATAGTACTTCATACTTGTCGAAACTCAATTTCACAGTCATTTTTCTATCAGTGTCACAACTCTTTCTGATACAACATGAGGTATTAGCAACACCATTTTACAGGTGGTCAAGGGCACACGAATCAGTAGTGTTCAATAGCTCTTAGACAAAAACAAAGCTATTCTTCGATTAAATTGACATAATAACTGCACATATTTATGGGATACAGTGGGATGTTTTGATGCATGTTTACAATGTGTAATGATCAAATAAAGGTAATGAGCATGTCATCAGCTCAAACAATCTTCATTTCTTTGTGTTGGGAACATTCAAGATGCCCTCTTCTAGCTATTTGAAAATAAACAAAAAATTATTGTTGGCTATAACCACCCTACAGTGTTATAGAACACCAGAACTTATTCCTCCTGTCTAGCTGTACTTTTGTATCGGGTAACCAACCTCTGGCTATCCACCCCTTCCCGTTACCCTTCCCAACCTCTGGCAACCACTATTCAACTCTCTACTTCTGTGAGATCAGCGTTTTTAGCTTCCACATATGAATGAGAGCATGCAGTATTCTTCCCCACTTCCTCTCACTACCCCCACTACCCTTCCCAGCCTCTAGAAACCATTTTTCTACTCTCTACCTCCATGAATACAACTGTTTTAATTTTTAGCGCCCACAAATGAGTGAGAACCTTTTGAAGTTTGTCTTTCTGGGCCTTATTTCACTTAATATAATGTCCTCTAGGCTCATCCATGCAGCCTCGTATGACAGGATTTCCTTCTTTTTTATGCTAAAAAGTATTCTCTTGTGTATACACACCACATTTTTAATTCATTCATCTGTTGATGGAAACCTAGGTTGATTGCATATCTTGGCTGTTGTGAATAGTGCTGCAATGCACATGGGAGGGCAGAGAGCTCTTTGACATACTGATTTACTTTCCTTTGGGTTCACACCTAGTAGTGGGATTGCTGGGTCATATGGTAGTTCTAGTTTTAAGGACAAAGCTATTATAGATGATTCTTAATAATAGTCAGGCTTGCTTTGGCTAAAGAATGAATTCTCTCAAGGGTGTCAGTTAAGTCACAAAGAATTAAGAATGATACAGTTATCAAATGACAATATTTACCATGTTACCAGGTAATAGGAGAAGAATCATTAATGCCAGGAGGCATCATCAGAACTAGAACAGTTAATTCAGCAGATCCTTCAGGAATCTGGAGTCACAGCAACCAAGACAAGGTTCATGATTGATTGACTGCAAAATGGGCCTAATCCTCCCACCTGTCCTGTACCCAAGCCCCCTGCAACATGACTTTGCAGCTCCTTCCACTGAGGCGAAGCCTGTTTCTCCACCTCTTGAATCCCTGCCCAACACTGTTTTCCCGCTTCCACTTTGATGCAACACGACTCCCAGGAAACCTTTTGCATTCTTATTGCTATCTCAGCACTTGAGACTCCAACCTGTAACACTAGGAATACAAAAATAAATAAGATAGGCTGATAGTCCCTGCTTTTAAGGAAAGCAAATAAATGTTTGTAAAATAAAATGTTTAAAAAAAAGTATCATTTCCTATGTTCTGATACTCTAGCTATATTTTCAGAAAGCAAACTAGGATATAAAGATCTATAACTTCATATGAAGACATCAGGACCTAAAATTGAGGTGTACAAACTTTCTATGGTTGTGAAACTTGAATTTTTAAAAATAGGTCTTGTGTTATTCTGTCTTCACATTGCTATAAAGAACTACATGAGACTGGGTAATTTACGAAGAAAAGAGGTTTAACTGAATCATAGATCCACAGGCTTAACAGGAAGCATGATTGGGAAGCCTCAGGAAACTTACAATCAGGGCAGAAAGCAAAGGGGAAGCCAGGCACATCTTATCGTGGTGGAGCAGGAGAGAGAGGGAGAGCGAGGGGGGAAGTGCAACACCTTAAAACCAACAGATCTCTTGAGAACTCACTCACTATCATGAGAACAGCAAGAAGGAAATCTGTTCCCATGATCCAATCACCTCCCACCAGGCCCCTCCTCCAACATGTGGGGATTACGATTCAAAATGGGATTTGGGTGGGGACAGAGCCAAATCATATCAGGCTTCCAAAGCATGGTCAAATAATCTTCACTTGAGTAATCAGATATCATCACTTAATATAACCTTTACCTACTTCTGGACAAAAATGTAGTGTCTTTGCTTTGTCCAGAAAACACCATGGATCCATTGACCACCTTCTTTTATAATAATACCTTTGCCTTCTTTGGCTACCAATATTTAAATCAAATTGGCAAATTATGCCACTGGGGACACTGAAAAAAATGTAGACAAGGACTCTGTTTCACCAGGGCAATGATCCCAGGGGAAGCTTCCAGTTCAGGCAAATTCATGAGCTGGAACTCTCTCCCGGTTATGTTACCTTCAAATCAGAAATGATCCTGTCTTTGTAGCAACATCTACATTTATCCTGACAGCCCGGCAAAATTGCTTGAATACTTACTATGTACAAAGTGTAGGCATCATTGCCATACATGCAGCAATACGAAAGAAACAAATATAGACCAGGCACGGTGGCTCACGCCTGTAATCCCAGCACTTTGGGAGGCCAAGCAGTTGTATCACCTGAGGTCAGGAGTTTGAGATTAGCCTGGCCAACATGGCAAAACCCCGTTTCCACTAAAAATACCAAAAAAAATTAGCCAGGTGTTGTGGCACATGCCTGTAATCCCAGCTACTCGGGAGGCTGAGGCAGGAGAATCACTGGAACCCAGGAGTCGGAGGTTGCAGTGAGCTGAGATCGCGCCACGGCACCCCAGCCTGGGTGACAGTGTGAGACTCTGTCTCAAAAGAAAAGAAAAGAAAAGAAACAAATATAGAAACACCATCTATCTGGCATAAGCAGGGAAAGAAGTGCACCAAAAAAGATAATTTGCCAAGGAACCAAAGCTTATGACTTTGAGCACCGGAATCCAACCAATTCCACATCCCCACTGTTACCACCTGGGCCACCATCCCTTACCTGCAGAGCTGTAAAATCTCCCAACAGCTCTCCTCCACCCATGCATTCTTTGGGAAGCTAGAGAGGATTTGGGTCAGATGATGTCACTCCTCTTGTTAAGACTGTCCAATGGTGCTCCAGTTCTCTCCATGTACAGTCTGGCAGACCAGGGATAAAGCCAAAGGTCCACCATGTCCTGCTATGGTATCCTAGCCCCTGGTCATGCCAATGGTGGGTGTGAAAAACCAAGCTGCTTCCCAACTTACGCAGCCAAAAAGCCCCACAGCTCAGTGGTTGGGTTTCTCTCCAAGAATCCCACTCTGTTCTTGCTAGATTTCTGCTCTCTATTGTAGACTGCAATGGGCCATGGAGGACCCACACTCCTGCTCCCATTTCCATGAGTTTACTCCCAATGAGGGCTCCTCTAGCAGCTTGGGGGTGGGTAAAAATGGGGCCCATGTGCTTTTATATAGAACAGTGCTTATCATTTTTTAGCTAAGGCATATAGAGATTTTGTGATCACCCTGTGTATCTCTAAATATATCCACATAAGGCAGAAATTAGAGTCTACCTGACAACTATGGTGGACATTGGAGGCTCTTTCGTGTTTCTCTTCAACAAGTGACATTTCTTCCACCTGTCAGTTACATTGTTGATGATTTTTCTTTTCCACGGGGGCATTCTGTTCGGCTTTGGGGTCAGATTAATCTCTTTTGGCAACTGATGTCTTGCTAAGATTCTTTCTAAGCCAGAGAGTTCAGGATTCTCACCTGGTAATAGAATAAGCATTAATACATTCAATGTTCCTCTCCATCTTTGCATAGCAAGAGTAACAAAGCACTGATTTGAGAAAACATATATATGCAGCTTAATAATTCCTATTGGGCCGGGTGCGGTGGCTCACGCCTGTAATCCCAGCACTTTGGGAGGCTGAGGCGGGAGGATCACAAGGTCAGGAGATCGAGACCATCCTGGCTAACACGGTGAAACCCCGTCTCTACTAAAAATACAAAAAATTAGCCAGGCATGGTGGCGGGCACCTGTAGTCCCAGCTACTCAGGAGGCTGAGGCAGGAGAATGGTGTGAACCCGAGAGGGAGAGCCTGCAGTGAGCCAAGATCATGCCATTGCACTCCAACCTGGGTGACAGTGCGAGACTCCATCTCAAAATAATAATAATAATAATTCCTATTTAGCTTTGTCATTCCTTTATTCCAACAATATTACTGAGCACCATTCAGATCTTAGCCTGGTCCTAGACATCTAGCAGATACATTGTAAGTAAATAAAAGAATGAACAAGGCCGGGTGCGGTGGCTCACACCTCCCAGCATTTGGGAGGCCAAGGTGGGCGGATCATGAGGTCAGGAGATCAAGACCGTCCTGGCTAACACGGTGAAACCCCGTCTCTACTAAAAATACAATAAATTAGCCGGGCATGGTGGCGGGGGCCTGTAGTCCCAGCTACTCGGGAGGCTGAGGCAGGAGAATGGCGTGAACCCAGGAGGTGGAGCTTGCAGTGAGCCGAGATCGCGCCACTGCACTCCAGCCTGGGCGACAGTGAGACTCTGTCTCAAAAAAAAAAAAAAAGAATGAGCAAACAAGCAGGCATGCTGGGACCACACAAATAGAGTTGGTTATGTGTGCATGATTCTCAAACTAATGGCAAGTTACCATACAATTATTATTATTGTGATTCTCATTTTCCCTTTAATTGCATACTTAATTGGAGATGCACATTTTGAAACTTCCCAGAAGAAATAGGGTGAATGTTAACATTATTGTCAGGCCGCATAACTTGGGGCCCCGTTTTATTGGTGATTTTGTCTGAGCAAGGATTACAACATAGGACTGAACTTCCAGCATGCTTTGTCAGTTAGAATGTGGGAGTGTCACTTACCGTTCTTTTTGATTCCACAAAATTCATTTCTGGCCAGAAATGAACTGTTTTTTCTCGCTCTGTTATAAGCATGTCTATTTTCAGCAATGCCGGTGGGAAATGCCTTCCTTCTTTTGGGTGTTCCAGTAACTGAGACTTGAGGTTTGGACTGTTGCAGCCTACTGTAGGAGCTCTGGATGGCCAGCGGTACAGTTACAACTGCATGGTAGAGCCACTTGGAGAAGATGAAGTCAATACCAGAGGGGCTTAGATCCTATGTTATCAGAAATGGAATGGCATCCCTCCCTGGTCAGCCAGCACCTCCATGAGAGCTCCAGGATGGAGTGCAGTGGTGCAATCATAGCTCACTCCAGCCTCGACCTCCTGGGCTCAAGTGATCCTTTGACCTCAGCCTCCTCAGCAGCTGGGACTACAGGCATGCACCACTAGACCCGGCTAATTTTTGTTATTTTTTGCAGAGATGAGCGTCTTACTTTGTTGCCTAGGCTGATCTCATTCATAGCCTCAAGTGATCCTCCTGCCTCAGCCTCCCAAAGTTAACTTTATATTTAAAATATAAAATAAAAACCTGGGTTTTTTTTTTAAAAAATATGGATGTTTAGTTCTTTTTCTTTCTTTCTTCATGTAATCATTTCTGGGTAACCAATATAGTGTAATACAGGCAAAGCATCTTGCAGGTGAAGAGGGGATTGACAGGAAAAGGAACAAAACCTATTTTTAAGGTCAAAAGAAATTTCTTCTAGAAGGAAGGCTTTAGACCCAGCAGCAGCAAGACAGCAGTATCTATTCTTAAATTCTTGGTCTGACGGATGAAAGTCAGAGCAATAGGGTCATGTCTTCAGGATGCATATGCAAGGAAATCACTATATGTTTGGAAATGGCATCTTGGCAACGGAGCACATTTTTAGTGATGAATTTAAGACCTCAAAGGCCAATGTGCTCCCAGTGACTGGACTCATCCTGAGGCCAGTTCCCTGAAGGCACAAACTCAGAACTCTGAGGAGTCATTTCTTACCCCTTAATGCTGTTCACCTCAGCTGCATGAACCTCCTTAAACTGGCTTCCAACCATAGCAAAGAATCACTGCACCCAAATCCCTCTGAAACAAAGGCACCCCACTGCTGCTTGGCAGTTGTACATGGCAGGAATTACCGGCTGCTAAACGTGTACCGACGTCTATCACCGTCTACACTGGGAGGCTACGGAGAGAAAATCTAAATCAACACAGAATGAGAATGTCTCTAGAAAATCAAAACTCATTTCTCCAACTTCACATAATTACTGCATTTTCAGTGTTAATGTTGCATTTTAATTACAAAAGTAAAAGGTTTCCATTGGAATAATTAAAATGAAACAACTCAGCGAAGTCTACATAGCAAAAAGGGAAAGTTTTGCTTCATTTTCCCTCTTCAAGCTCTATCCTTTCTCCAGAGGTAGCCACTGTCCTGAATTTCCTAAGTCTCCTTCAAAACTCTTTTCTATGCATTTATATACACATATATATGTACAAATGTATAGTTTTCTTTTGGCATACATGGATCCATATTGTGTATCTTCCTTTGCAGCTTATTAAAACTCTATAATCTGTATTGTAGACATGTTAATGTCAACCTTCTTTTTGATAGTATTCCACTATGTGGATATATGCCTTCGTTTAATTCTTCTGCTACTGAATGTCATAGGTTGTTTAAATTTTTGACTATTATAAACAATGCTTCAGTGCATGGCCATATTTATCCATCTTTGGGCTCAGGTACAAGTTGTTTCTGTAGGATAATAACTAGAAGTGGAATTGCTAAGTTGAAGGACATATACATGTAACAGGATGTGAAAATATACATTTTTCTGTTGTCTTGTTTTGTCCAAGGCCGCAAGTCTGAGAAAACTCGAGTAGGTGCCAGACACCTATGCGTGCACAGCATCCCTATCAATATGTGAAAAAACGGAGGATTCATTCAGGATTCCTTAAGGCACTTGAGGATTTCTTTAGGCACAGAGTCGGGGCAGTGCTGTGTACTATGTCATTCCCCTTCCCACCCTTGGCTTTAAGGGGACTTTAGAGAAGTACCTGCGGAATGGGACTATGTCTCCTAACACTGGTGCGTCAGTCTCCTAGGGCTGTCCTAACAGTACCACAAAGTGGGTCACTTAAAACAACAAATTTATTGTCTCACGATTCAGGAGGCTGGAAGTCAGATATCAAGGTGTCGGCAAGGCCACGCTGAAACCTTGAGGGGAGAATCTTTCTTTGTCTCTTCCTACTTTCTGGTGTTTGCCTGCAATCCTTGGTATTCCTTGCCTATGGATGCATCACTCCCATCTCTGTCTCTACTGTCACAAGGCCATCGTCTCCTGCGTGTCTCTTTCTTCTTATAAGGTCACCAGTCATACTGGATGAAGAACCCTCTCTACACATATTATGTTCACCTAAGTTTAATTAATTACATCTGCACCATGTAACGATCCTATTTCCAAATCTAGTCACATTCTGGGGTGCTGGGAGTTAGGACTTCAATATATCTTGTTGAGGGACAATATATGTTGTTGAGGCAAAATCACCAATATATAGCCATATATTTTGTTGAGCCTGTAACACCTTGAAACACAATGGTGAGTGGCTGGGATCACAGCTGCCTGTGGCCACAGAGAAAAGAGGGCAGTGTTGGAAGCCAACTGTGCTTTTATCAACGGGGTGAAGGTATGGGGAGCAAGGGCACAGATTTTCTATGAGCTAAATGTAAACCCCAGCCGGACTTGGCGGTTCATGCCTGTAATCCCAGCACTTTGGGAAGCCGAGGTGGGTGGACCACTTGAGGTCAGGAGTTTGATACCAGCCTGGCCAAAATGGCAAAACCCTGTCTCTACTACAATACAAAAATTAGCCAGGTGTGGTGGCGCGTGCCTGTAATCCCAGCTACTCGGGAGGCTGACGCAGGAGAATCACTTGAACCCGGGAGGTGGAGGTTGCAGTGAGCCGAGATCGCACCACTGCACTCCAGCCTGGGCGACAGAGTGAGACTCTGTCTCAAAAATAAATAAATAAATAAATAAATAAGTAAATAAATATGTAAACCCCTTGGAAAATACAACTGACCCTTGAATAACATGGAAGTTAGGGGCACTGACCCCTGCTCAGTTGAAAATAAACACATAAGTTTCTTTTGTTAAAGAGTCTTGGCCAGGCTCGGTGGCTCATGCCTGTAATCCCAGCACTTTGGGAGGCCAAGGCAGGTGGATCACAAGGTCAAGAGATCGAGACCATTCTGGCCAACATGATGAAACCCTGTCTCTACTAAAAATACAAAAAGCTGAGCGTGGTGGAGCATGCCTATAATCCCAGCTATTTGGGAGGCTGAGACAGGAGAATCGCTTGAACGTGGGAGTGGAGGTTGCAGTGAGCTGAGATCACGCCATTGCACTCCAGCCTGGGCAACAAGTGCAAAACTCTGTCGCAAAAAAAAAAAAAAAGTCTTGCTATGTTGCCCAGGCTGGTCTCGAACTCCTGGGCTCAAGCAATCCTCCTGCCACAGCCTTCCGAGTAGTTGAGCGTGGTAGTCTAGCACCTGTACCATGCCACTACACCCAGCTACTTTTTTGACTTTTGATTCCCTCAAAACTTTTACTAATAGCCTACTGTTGGCCAGAAGCCTTACTGCTAACATAAACGGTTAACACATATTGTATATGTTATCTGTATTATATATCACATCCTTAGAGTAAAGTAAGCAAAAAAATGTTATTAAGAAAATCATGGCCGGGCGCGATGGCTCATGCCTGTAATCCCAGCACTTTGGGAGGCCAAGGCAGGTGGATTGCTTGAGGTCAGGAGTTCAAGAATAGCTGACCAACATGGTGAAACCCCATCTCTGCTAAAATTACAAAAATTAGCCGGGTGTGGTAGCGGGTGCCTGTAATCCCAACTACTCGGGAGGCTGAGATGGAGAATCACTTGAAACTGGGAGGTGCAGGTTGCAGCGAGCTGAGATAGCACCACTGCACTCCAGCCTGGAAGACAGAGTGAGACTCTGTCTCAAAAAAATAAAAAGAAAATCATAAGGAAGAGAAATACATTGACAGCACTGTATTTATCAACACTATAAGTTTACACCATCTGTTTACAAGAAAAATCGTCTGTCTGAAGTGGCAGGCAACTATTCAATGTACAGTACATATCAAGCAACTCAACTTTTTCTTGTAACATCATGACTTTTCTCTGCTTCTTGGGAGTACTTCTAGCATCACTAACGGCACTTTTTGTGGGTCCCATGGTGTTATTCAAGTTTTATGGTATTGCACTAAACACAAAAAATACCTGAGAACTGTGAAATCACTTTACTGTGATATGCAATTTACTAGAGAGATGAGCTGCTCCCACAGAGATGATTAGCATCACATGGCATTTTAAGTGGATATTCACACCACTTGAGCTCACAGCAAGAGCAACGGGAGGTGGCTATGAAATTACTACAGCACTACAGTATTACTACAGTTAATTTTCTACAGTTATGATTGAATACTGCATCTTTTTTTTTTTTTTTGAGGTGGAGTTTTGCTTTTGTTGCCCAAGCTGGAGTGCAATGGCATGATCTCAGTTCACTGCAGTCTCTGACTCCCGTGTTCAAAAGATTCTCCTGCCTCAGCCTACTGAGTAGCTGGGATTACAGGTGCCGGCCACCACGTCTGGCTACTTTTTGTATTTTTAGTAGAGATGGGGTTTCAACATGTTGGCCAGGCTGGTCTTGAACTCCTGACCTCAGGTGATCTACCTCCTCGTACTCCCAAAGTGCTGGGATTACAGGTGTGAGCCACCACTCTCGGCCTAATACTGCATCTTTATTCTCATTTACATTTCCCTTGACTGTGAATGGCACCAAGTACAGTCTGTAAGTGTTTCTGTGTGTAAGTTTTTATAAATTTTAACTTTTCCTAATAGGTTTGTGTACATTTTATGGTACTAAATGATAAAGTAGACTAGTATCTACATATATTCTATGCATTCACAACATCTCTTTTAATTTTTCTTGAGTCCCACTTTGTCACCCAGGCTGGAGTGCAGTGGCACAATCTCAGCTCGCTGCAACCTCCAACTCCCAGGTTCAAGCAATTCTCCTGCCTCAGTCTCCCAAGTAGCTGGGATTACAGGCATGTACCACCACACTGCCTAATTTTGTATTTTCAGTAAAGACAGGGTTTCACCATGTTGGTCAGACAGGTCTGGAACGCCTTACCTCAAATCATCCGCCTGCCTCAGCCTCCCAAAGTGCTGGAATTACAGGCATGAGCCACCACGCCCACTACCCTAACTTTTTCTTAATTTTTTGTTATTTCTGGACTATACGATTGGTCTACAAATTTTTTCAAATTGTGGCACATCTTCAAAAAAATTTCCAATATATTTACTGAAAAAAATCCACCTATTGTTGCCGGATCAGGAGGACCAGAGAGAGACCTTGGGGTGTATACAGGATATCTTTATTATTGAGTGCACTTAGACCCAGCAGATTTAACGTCCAAAGACTGGGCGCAGAACAAAGACAGTACTTGCCTTTTATACAAACTTCATAAAAGGGGGTAGGCTAGCTTGAAGCAAGCGTATACTGGCGTGAAAGCAGGGATACAGAGGCAGGATAAAGACAGTTAATTAAGTTGTAACAGGTTCATAACTCAGGATTACACATGACCATCGCTAAGCAACCCAGATGTCTGTTATCTAGACTTTGCCCAGGTACGGGCTTATCCTATAACCTTCATTACGGCGCCCAGGTGGCCATAACTCAGGCCTGTTCAGAGGCTCATGACCTTCACTCTACTGCTTAGATAAAACAGAATACTTTAAAGTTACCAGTTACAGAGAACAGAAATCTATAAACTTATTCCATAAAACAAAGGAAAATTGGTTTTTCTTCTCGCTATGTTGAGGGAGTGCTAGGAGTGTTTCCAGAGCACAGTAGATAGTATTATTAAGACTTTTTGTGTGTCTGGGCTGTGGCTGTCGCTGCCTCTGGGACAAGTCAGCCTAATCCAGAAAAGCTTATTTCTTTAATTGGTTTTATTTTTCTTTAATTTTCTGCCACACTACAAGTGGACCTGCACAGTTCAAGTAAGTTGTTCAAGAGTCAGCTGTAGTCATTTGGAGTCTGCTTGAATATAGGAGGATCTCAGGAGCATTTCCGTCAAAAGATTATGCAATTTCTATTGAAATCGGATGGAAGTGAACCTTACAAAAGCTGGGTAGGGTGGTGCTATGGTCTGAATGTTTATGTCTCTCAAAATTCATGTTAAATCCTAGCCCCCAAGGTGATGGCATTGCATGGTGGGGTGTGCCTTTTAGAAGTGATCAGGTCACGGGAACAGTGCCTTATAAACTAGGCGTGGGAGAGATGCCCCCCACCCCCCCTTTCTGTGTTCAGAATTGGTAGGTTCTTGGTCTCACTGACTTCAAGAATGAAGCTGCGGACTCTCACAGTCAGTGTTACAGTTCTTAAAGGCAGCGCAGCCTCCAGAGTTTGTGCCTTCTGACGTTCGGATGTGTTCGTACTTTCTTCCTTCTGGGGGGTTCACGGTCTCGCTGACTCAGGAGTGAAACTGTAGATCTTCACGGTGAGTGTTCTAAGCTCTTAAGGTGGCATATCTAGAGTTGTTTGTTCCTCCGGTGGGTTTGTGGCCTCAGTGGCCTCCAGAACGCAGCTGCAGACCCTCGCGGCCAGTGTTACAGCTCATAAAGGGACTGCAAACCCAAAAAGTAAGCAGCAGCAAGATTTACTGCAAAGAGTGAAAGAACGAAGCTTCCACAGCGTGCAAAAAGACCCCAGCAAGTTGCCACAGCTGCCTCGGGCAGCCTGCTTTTATTCTGTTATCTGGCCCCACCCACATCCTGCTAATTGGTCCATTTTACAGAGAGCCGATTGGTCTGTTTTACAGAGAACTGATTGGTCCGTTTTGACAAGGTGCTGATTGGTGCGTTTACAATCCCTGAGTGAGACACAAAAGTTCTCCATCTCCCCACTAGATTAACTAGATACAGAGTGTCGATTGGTGTATTTACAAACCCTGAGCAGTGCTGATTGGTGCATTTACAAACCTTGAGCTAGATACAGAGTGCCAATTGATGCATTCACAATCCCTTAGCTAGACATAAAGGTTCTCCAAGTCCCCACCAGATTAACTAGACACAGAGTGCCGATTGGTGCATTCACAAACCCTGAGCTAGACACAGGGTGCTGATTGGTGTGTTTACAAACCTTAAGCTAGATACAGAGTGCTGATTGGTGTATTTACAATCCCTTAGCTAAACATATTCTCCAAGTCCCCACCAGACTCAGAAGCCCAGCTGGCTTCACCCAGTGGATCCCACACCGGGGCCGCAGGTGGTGCTGCCTGCCAGTCCCAAGCCATGTGCCCGCACTCCTCAGCCCTTGGGTGATCGATGGGACTGGGTGCCGTGGAGCAGGGGGTGGCGCTGGTTGGAGAGTCTCTGGCTGCACAGGAGCCCGAGGGGAGGCTCAGGCACAGCAGGCTGCAGGTACCGAGCCCTGCCCCGCAGGGAGGCAGCTAAAGCCCCGGGAGAAATCGAGCACAGCAGCTGCTGGCCCAGGTGCTAAGCCCTTCACTGCCCGGGGCAGCGGGGCCGGCCTGCAGCTCCCAGTGCGGGACCTGCCGAGCCCAGGCCCACCCGGAACTGGCGCTGGCCCACAAGTGCCGCGGGCAGCCCGGGTTCCCGCCCGCGCCTCTCCCCCAACACCTTCCTGCAAGCTGAGGGAAGCAGCTCCAGCCTTGGCCAGCCCAGAAAGGGGCTCCCACAGTGCAGCGGCAGGCTGAAGGGCTCGTCAAGCGTGGCCAGAGTGGGCGCCAAGGCCGAGGAGGCGCCCAGAGCGAGTGAGGGCTGCAAGGGCTACCAGCATGCTGTCACCTCTCACTTCCACTATGTGAGGACACAGCAAGAAGGTGCCATCTATGAACCAGAAAGTTTTCTCCAGACATGGTATCTACCTTGATTTTAGACTTCCCAGCCTCCAGAACTATGAGAAATAAATTTTTCTGTTTATAAGCTACCCAGTCTATAGTATTTGTTGTTTTTGTTTTTTTGAGATGGAGTCTCACTCTTGTTGCCCAGGCTGGAGTGTAATGGCACAATCTTGGCTCACTGCAACCTCCACTTCCCAGGTTCAAGCGATTCTCCTGCCTCAGCCTCCCAAGTAGCTGGGATTACGGGCACCCATCACCACGCCCGGCTGATTTTTGTATTTATAGTAGAGATGGGGTTTCACCATGTTGGCCAGGCTGGTCTCGAACTCCTGACCTCAGATCCACCCGCTTCAGCCTCCCAAAGTGCTGGGATTACAGGCACGAGCCACTGTGCCCGGCCTCAGTCTACGGTATTTTGTTATAGCAGCCCAAACAGACTAAGGCACCTGAAGAGAAGAAATCTCAGCAGGAGGCTGTGAAAACTGTCAGCCTGGGAAATAGCCAAAGAACCCACACAAACACCGCCAGGAGACAGTCTGCCCTTTTTTTTTTTTTTTTTTTTTTTTTTGGAGACAGAGTCTCACTCTGTTGCCAGGCTGGAGTACAGTGGTGCGATCTCGGCTCAGTGCAACCTCCACCTCCTGGGTTCAAAGGATTCTCCCGCCTCAACCTCCTGAATAGCTGAAATTACAGGCACCCGCCATCATGCCCAGCTACTTTTTGTAAACATGGGGTTTCACCATGTTGGTCAGGCTGGTCTTGAACTCCTGACTCATGTGATCCACCCGTCTTGGCCTCCCAAAGTGCTGGGATTACAGGCGTGAGCCCACCGCGCCTGGCTTCGGAATTGCATCTTAATCTCTGTGGCGGCTGCTATTTTGTTTTCTAAGTTCATGAGCACAGGTGGCTGCCTCTATCTTTGTCCTCCACTTAAGCAGGAACAATTCAGGAGGCAGACTCCACCCAATGCTGCAAATCGGCCCTATTATCATTGACCCTGACAGAATTTCAGGAGTGTCAGGCCACTCCATACTGCAAACAGTACAGGTTGCTTATAATCGCCAGGAGGAAAGAAAATATCCAGCTTCTTCCTGGTGCAATCATGGCCATAGGAGGAAGGAATCATAGGAAACAGAGCAAAGGAACAAAGTTCAAAACCTGACTTTCCACTTGGAAGTTCTCTCACTCATCTTAAAATCAAATATAAAGCTTAAATTGTAAATTTAGCAGCATTTCCCTCTCAGTACCCTTTCCATATTCCCACAGGTAAGCTTTGCCTAAAGAAGAGAGTCGGGCCTGGCCGTGTGTGGTGGCTCACGCCTGTAATCCCAGCACTTTGGGAGGCCGAGGCGGGCATATCATGAGGTCAGGAGATCAAGACCATCCTGGCTAACACAGTGAAACCCCATCTCTGCTAAAAATACAAACAAATTAGCCGGGTGTGGTGGCGGGCGCCTGTAGTCCCAGCTACTGGGGAGGCTGAGGCAGGAGAATGGCATGAAACCGGGAGGCGGGGCTTGCAGTGAGCCGAGATCGCGCCACTGCACTCCGGCCTGGGCGACAGAGCCAGACTTCATCTCAAAAAAAAAAAAAAGAAGAGGGTCACGCCTAACTTGGCTCACAAAAGACTATTTATGCAAAAGAACATGAAGAAGCAATGGATAATCAGCACATGAGTAAATTCCAGAATAAGCCCATGGATGGGGACATGTGTCTAGAGGACTGATCACACCTACAACGTACAGAGCAAGTTCTGGCCAGGTGCAGGGGATCCCACCTCGAATTCCAGCACTTTGGAGGCAAAGGCGGGCGGATCACTTGAGCTTGGGAGTTCGAGACCAGCCCAGGCAACATGGGGATGTGGGGGGCGGGGGGGCAGCTCTACAAAAAATTAAAAAATTAGACATTGTGGTGGCAATGCACCTGTAGTCCCAGCTACTGGGGAGGTTGAGGTGGGAGGATCGCGTGAGCCCAGGAGTTTGAAGCTGTGGTGAGCCATGATTATTGCACTCCTGCACTCCAGCCTGGGGGATAAAGCGAGAGCCTCGTCTCAAAAAATAATAAAAATACACTAAGTAAAATAAAGAGTAAAAGTTCTTCCTTGCGTCTTAAAGTAGAGGCAGTTTGTATCAAGATAAAGCGTATGCTTGCTGAAAAGCACTCATGCCCACCCTCGGCCCACATACATTTTTTCTTGTCCTCTTCCCTCTTGTGGGAATAAAGCATCTCCACCAGGTGATTCGGAAGCAGCTTGTGGAGGTTAGACAGCACCTCAAAGGTGTGACACAGAACTTCTGGCTGGGCATAGTTTTTCGGCTTCTTACACTTGTCAAGGAGTGAAAATTTCATCACGCTGGAGCTGCTGCTGGCTGTTCTCATGATGCTGGTTGTATCACAGAGAAGAACAAACTGAGAACATGAGGAGTGGATGGGGTGTGCAGTTGTTCTGGCAAGCTTTCCTCCATCTCCAAGATGAAGTGGAACCAGCTTTCTGATCTCTTATTGCCTGGCATTCTGAGAGTCACAATGGCCCAGGTATTGGTCCGGAACCCTGCATGTTCATCCTGCATTTTCCAAGCAGAGAAAACCAGCCCGTTGAAAATATCCTGCCAAGTCATTTGGGGATTTGTGGCAGAAACTCCAGTCTTGTGTCTGGACATGGACCATTTCTGGGGAAAACTGAGAGCTTTGCTAAAAGGAAGAGGGGAAAGCGGGGGCGCATGTATCCAGTGATATTTTCCCATCTGGTACTTTGTAGAAGCCTTGCTCCCAGTATGTACCTAATTAAGGCTCCACAGACCTACGAGGCCCCAAGAGAGAGTGGTTACATCAGTGCAGTCCTCAGCAGAACTGAGGAAAGAGCTTCATCGTCCAAAACTGAGGAAATGCCCAGATTAACACAGGTAAGAAGCCAAACTAGTTACTCCTTATGTTCTTATCCAAACTAATACCAAGAAAACAAAGTAAACAAATGCTCAACCGGAGCTTTCCCGGTAAGAAGCCATTCTTCATTGCAGACCAAAAAGCAGAGAACAATAGAAGTATTAAATAATCTTAAATCACCACACTTGATAGCACAGTCCAGAGCAAGACAGAAGCTGCCAAGAACTAGTATCAGATTTGGAACAAAAATGCAAATAATAGAGTTTGTTACAGCTACTTTTAGATTTCAGCATGCTTTACCAGGAGCCAGGTTCCCCATAATTGCTCTACTCTTCATGAACCAGCTAGAGAGCCACACTGCAGGCTGGTGAGAAGCAGAGAAGGCGTGTGAGCCTAGTATGCTATGGCAAATCTGGGAGCGTGGGCTAGCTTTTCACCAACCTTAAAAACCTTTGGCCAAGACTATTAAAGCATCATGATTATACCATATGATACATTAGTGGCCAGAGTGGCAGATATAAAATTCCATTCATATATGCATATATATAGATAGATCGATTTTTTTTTTTTTTTTTGAGACAGAGTTTTGCTCTTGTTGCCCAGGCAGGAGTGTAATGGCGTGATCTTGGCTCACTGCAACCTCTGCCTCCCTAGTTCAAGTGATTCTCCTGCCTTGGCCTCCTGAGTAGCTGGGAGTACAGGCATGCACCACCATGCCCAGCTAATTTTGTATTTTTAGTAGACACAAGGTTTCTCCATGTTGGTCAGGCTGGTCTTGAACTCCCGACCTCAGGTGAGCCACCCACCTCGGCCTCCCAAAGTGCTCGGTTTACAGGTGTGAGCCACCTCGCCTAGCTTTCTTTCTTTTCTCTTTTTTCCTTTTTTCCCTTCCTTCCTTTTTTCTTTCTTTTTGAGACAGAATTTTGCTCTGTGGCCCAGGCTGCAGTGCAGCTCACTGTAGCCTCGACCTCCTGGGCTCAAGCAATCCTCCCACCTCAGCATCACAAGTAGCTGAGTCTATAGGTGTGCATCACTACGCCCAGCTAATTTTTGTTATTTTTCTTTTGTAGAGACAGGGTCTCGCTATGTTACCCTGGCTGGTCTCAAACTCCTGACCTCAAGCAATCCTCTTGCCTCGGCCTCCCAGACTGCTGTGATTACAAGCGCAAGCCACTATGTCTGGCCTATTCCTTTTCTTAACTTTCAACTTGCAAACTCAAAAAGTAAAACTTAAAAAAAAATACTTTAAATGCAAGTACATATTTAAAATATGTTATATAACGAACAAGAACCACTTGAATTCAATGTGATTCTCATAATTTTACAGGTGTTTTTGGTGGGAAGAAGGGGGTAGAATATTCTGGCAGCCGGAAGACATATCCCCAGCTTCTTTCTTCCAGGCAAAGTTGAGTGCATTCCTCTAAACCTTCATTTATATAAATAGTAAAGAACAAACCATGTTTTAAGCCATTCAACATGCCAAGGAAGTGATCTACTAAAATGTAATTCTTTATACTTCATGTAAATTGACTCATACGTTCTTAGTCATTGCTCTCAATAGCAACTGATGAATGTTTATAGTTATCTGATGCATGCTGACTTTGGTTGAAATCTGAAGTAGGTCACAATTATTAAATTTTGTTTTTAAATAAACTATCAGATGGATATATATTTTTACATATTTTATATATATATATTTTTTACAATGAATAACACTTCTAGGAACCAATCTCATTCATTTTCTCTAATTATAGTGTAATTAAAGAACACTGTTTAGGATGGGAGAGACCCGTCATGAATGACGCCTGGCAAATATTCTGCTGCTAACCAGCTGTGTGATCTTGATCTGAGCCAACCAGGTCTCAGCCCATGGTGCTAATATTCTTGGATGGAACAAATGCTTTCATTTTGTATTTTGTTTTGTATTCCTCTGATTTCCAATTCTATTATTCAGTGTATAATATATTTACCTTTTCAAAACTGGGCTTCTAACATATTATTTTCTCGCAAGTTTTTTCTTGTTGTGATGAGAGCTGCTATGCCGGGCAGCAGCAGCCCACGTAGGTGCTAGCAGTGTATTATTAACTAAATTGATCCCGCAGCGCAGCAGCTGCATGACTCTGGATTGTTTTTCTAGTTAGGCTGATCTTTTGTTCATGACTTTTAGGTAAATGCAATTCCTTTTTCTGTTCCTAAGAGGGTTTCTGTGTCTCCTGAATACCTTCTTCTTCCCCCTCGCCATGGTGGGTGTGACAAGATCAGCTGGCTTCCAGAAGGCAAGGTGTTCAGTCATGTTCAAAGAGAGAAGATTAGCTCCAAGTTTTTTACGGAAATCATTCTAAAGAAAGTGTTCCGTTCACAACAAATGAGGTGGGAGGGGTCTGACGACCAGAAAGGGACTTCAGGTTACACCTTTCCTGGCACCAGAAAGTAAGTTCTGACACTGAGACTTGAACCAAAATTTAAAGTGAATTTGTGATATAAGGCTAGGAAAATAGAGTTACAGTGTATAGGCATCTGAAAAACAGAAAGGCTTATGAAGCAATTCAAATTGCAGAAATCAAGTCTTAAATCAAAATAAAGGAGAAAATATATGATTGAGAATGTATTCAAAAGCACTAGCTGCAACATATGCAGATGTGAAATTCAGTGACTGATGTGTTTATTTTGCTTCCTTTTGGAAATATGTTAATATACATCACTATCGCACATTCCAGGAATAAATAGTTTTTAAACAATATTTCTTATCTATTTGCAACAAAACAATGGCCTCCCAAATAGGACATTGCTATGGGAGCAGAGTGTTAAAGGTTAATTTTTAAAACTTCAAATTAGAAATATTTGCATATATGTTTCTTAAAAAGGAATTATACAAACACAAGAAAGTATATTTAAGATGAATGCTCATAGAATAGAGTTCTAAATCAGGATAAATTAGTCACTACTGAAACACAAAGCAGTTCTCAAAAAGGAAAAACAAAAATAAGACCAGATCGCTAAACCATATGCTAAATACAAATTGCCCATAATTGAAATGAAATGTTTCCCACTGACTTAGCATCTTATTTGAGAACAAAAATGCATATTATTATTTAGAAAATAGTGTCCTAACTTTCAGAAAATGTTACATAATTATATTGAACAAGATTCTGCTGTAGGCTGGGCGCAGTGGCTCACAGCTGTAATCCTAGCACTTTGAGAGGCCGACACGGGTGGACCACCTGAGGTCAGGAGTTTGAGACCAGCCTGACCAATATGGTGAAACCCCGTCTCTACTATAAATACAAAAAAATTAGCCAGGCGTGGTGGCATGCGCCTGTAGTCCCAGCAACTTGGGAGATTGAGACAGGAGAAGTACTTGAACCTGGGAGGCAGAGGTTGCAGTGAGCTGAGAATGTGCCATTGCACTCCACCCTGGGCAACGGAGTGGGACTCTGTCTCAAAAGAAAAGAAAAGAAAAGAAAAGAAAGAAACAAAAAGATTCTGCTGTACGTGACCAGCCATGACCTTGGCAATTCTAAAGGGAAAAACAAAGGAAGATGAGGACAAATGCATGGGTAATATCAAAAGGTGAAAGATACTGAAGGAGGTAGACTGAAATAGAAGGCTTTTCCCTCCAGAATAATTAGAAACTAAGTAATGTTGCTACTGACATATCTTTGCATAATTCAGGACAATGAAAAGGAACGTTATCTCAAGGTGCTTTCCAAAGTAGTTACGTGGTAGTCAGTGTCATCGCCTTTGTTATAGGAGGAGAAACTGAGGTGGGCAGCAAGCTGTGCTTACTGGACTACTAAGTGACTGGCCCAAGGCTTGCCTTTGTTTCCTTAGCCTGCCTCCCTTGTAATTAACGTAAGAGCTTGCTAAATGCCTGAAATAGAGAGCATCTGCCTCATCCTACTGTGTTTATGAAACAATGGTTTCACTCAGGATCAGCTAAAGAGGTGCAGATTTAAAGTAAGGCAAGCTGAGGCTACCACTAAAATCTGAATCCTGGGCATGGCCATGAGATGGCTGGAGGTGTAGGGGCCAAGGGTTTGGCCCTCTGAAGATTTGCTGAAAAATCAAAATTAGCCAGGCGTGGTGGCCTGCACCTGTAGTCCCAGCAACTTGAGAGGCTGAGACAGGAGAAGTACTCAAGTACAAAAGGCAGAGTAACTGGGGAAAAGGCATACAAATTTATTTAGTATGTGTTTATACATGGGAGTGTACAGAATGAAAACTCAGAAATACAGGGGAGAGTTTCCATTTTTATGCTTAGGTTCAACAAAGTATGGACAGCTGTGTAGAAATACGATAGGACAAAAAAGGTCTGATCTAACACTAACAGCCTGAGTGGGGGAACCCAGCAAGGCCTGTCTCTCTAGATTCTTCTTGGCCTCTCTGAGCAGCATTCCTTCCTTCTGGGTATGGGCCACTCTCTGGAATGGGGGTCAGATAATTTCTTTATGGCCAGTTTTTACACAGAAAGGCAAAGGGAAAATTGGAGTAATATTTTTAGGTTTTATGGCTGGCTTTGGGAAAAAAGCATTCTGATTTCTGTAACCTGCATTGGAGAAGAGGGATTCTAGTTTCTCAGGCTAGCCTCGGAGGGAGACTGGGACTGAGAGACAGGAGGGCAGAAGAAGGTCAGAGAAAAAGGTGCTTCTGAGGCTATTTCCGAAGCCTTCATTTTGGGGTACTGCTTTCCGAGCCCCAACAGAAGGAAGGTGCATTTTCTTTGGCCTTGGGATTGATGTTAAGCTGGGTCTGAGCTGCTGTAGAAAATGACCCACTGTCTAACCTCCTACGCTGGGCTGGAGCCAGACCAGACCCAAGGGTTTGGAGAGGGCACAATTTCCAAGTTGTCGCTTTCATATTTCACATCTCCACAGCCGTGCACATTTAGCAATGAGGGAATGGCCAGCCATGATTTTGATGCTGATGTCAAAGCATTCAAAAGTCTCCAGAGAAAGGAAGACCAGTTGAGTGGGGGTGATAATATGAAAGGAACATTTTTAAGAATAAGTTCTGTTAAGAAAAAAAAAGAATCTTAGAGGATGTATATATGGATGACAAATCTCAGAAGGACTCTAAGGGATCAGGAATCAGTTTGAGTTCTGAAATAACAGAAAAAGGCATGAACAGAAACATAAAGCAAGGAAGAGGGGAAATGTGTAAGCCAGATATTTGGAATTTACACACACGTGTGCATGTGCACACACAAGCACACATAATTTGTCTCAAGAGCGGGGAACATTTCCCAGCTAGATACATTTGTAGAAAGCATTAGCTGGAAATACATGCACCCCAATATTTACTCCCATTCACAATTTTTCTAGTAGTTGTAAGGTGGAAAAGGTTATATAATACATCTAAGGCTCAGGTTACTCAATTATAAAATAGGAATAACTAGGCTGAGCTCAGAGACTCATGCCTGTAATTCCAGCACTTTGGGAGGCTGAGGCCAGCAGATCACCTGAGGTCAGGAGTTCGAGACCAGCCTGGCCAACATGGCGAAACCCGTCTCTACTAAAAATACAAAAAATTAGCCGGGCATGGTGGCTGGTGCCTGTAATCCCAGCCACTAGGGAACTAGGGAGGCTGAGGCAGGAGAATTGCTTGAACCTGGGAGGCAGAGGTTGCAGTAAGCCGAGATCACACGATTGCACTCTAGCCTGGGTGACAGAGCAAGACTCTGTCTCAAAAAAATAAATAAATAAAAATTAAAAATAAGAAATAAAATAGGAATAACTGGTGGTACCTGCTTCATTGGATTATTAGGCATATACATTGGTTAATCCATATAAAATGTTCAGCACTATGCCTGGCATATAGTCACCACACCATACATTTCAGAAAATACTATTTTTGCAATAATTAAATCAATTGAAACATTTATTGAGTGCCTTACCTACTACAGTACATGCCAGGCACTCTGTTAGATAGAATATGGGCAGATATCACCTTCAAGGTGTTGAAAAGAAAGTGATTGAGACATTGTAAATGAATAATTACAATGTAACTGAGTAAGGGACTGTAATTAAATCATTATAACGAAGCAGGGATCTTGGAGGAGACAGCAACTTTTGTTTTCTCTCTTTTTTTGTATTTTTTCTAGTAATTACACTTCCTGAACAATCAGGAAAAATGACTTGTGAGTTAGAAGTGTAATGACTAGAATTTAGGCAGGTTAAAAAAGAAAAGGAGATAAAAAGGAGGTAGTATTACAGGAAGAGTAACAATGATGTATGCCCTGGAGGAGAGTGTTTAGGAAAATTGTAAAATGTCCGATGTGCTCGACATGTAGTGGGCGCTGGGAAGGTGATGAGCAGATACCTAAGGGATGGCTGCAGAATTAGGGTTTCCTTCTTCAGGCATTAGGAGGCAGTTGAGCAGGTCTGTATTTTAGAGCAGCAGTATGGAAAACAGCCGAAGGAGGAGAGGGCCTAGAAGGGAAACCTCCAAGGAGGCTGCAAGGAATGAGGCCTGCACAAATCTTGTTCGTTCACTTACATCGATTGTGCTTCTACCACTGTGCTTCTACTATGTGCCCAGCAGTTTTAAAGGGTTGGGGATACAGAAATGAACTAGACAGGCAAGGCCCCGGCCCACATGGAGTTTGATATTCTACTAGGGAGAGACAGACAATACAAAAACAAACAAGTAAACAGCAAGATTATGAGGAGTACAAAGAAGTGAATAACAACGGGGTGTCATGAAATAGAGTAAGGTAGGTGGAAGGTGGGAAGAGCTTCTTTAAAGGGAAGGTCTTTCTGAGGAGAAAATGGAAATGCAGAGGAAAGAGTCAGGAGTCAGGGATCAAAGAACCTGAGAAACCCCTGACATTGTTTTCAACATGTGGTATATAAGTGCATTTTTATGGGGAGATTCTCAGAGGGACATGGCCGTGATCTCATCCCCCCAAATGTTTAGTATTCATTTGCTGTACTTACATATATAATTAATTTTGTTTTAAATTTTTCTCTATATCAAAAGGTGGGGGTGATAGCTATGTAGATATATCTAACTAGATAGATATTCTTCCCCCACCCCTCCACTTATTTCATGAAGCTGTAATAGGAGATACGCATTTAGGGGTACAAAATTGGGCTGTGTGATTTACATGTATCCTCTACATGAAAAAAGAAAAAAATCATCTTTTGTTTTTCCTATTGAAAGGCCGACGACGGACCTGAAACTGACCGGATGGGCTTGGTGTCAACAAGGATGCCTCTTCTTCTATGTTAATATATTGTACAAGCATAGATATAACTTTACATGTATCAATGCGTATGTATTTTAGCTTAGTCTGGAGGACTACGTACCGGGCGGTGCTCCTGGCTTGATGTGAGCAGGCGGTGGGAGTGGAGGCGGGTGGGCCAGGCCCCGGGTCCCAGAGGCCTACTGGCCATCTCGCAGAGAGCTCAGCCTGGAGAGGCCCAGGGAAGGGCCTGGAGGCCTCGGGGAAGGCCCGGGGAGGGTCAAGGAAGCCGGAGGAGGCCCAGGAAGGCCGAAGAAGGTCCAGGACGCCTGGGGGAAGTCCGAGAAGGCCCGGGAGGCTCAGGCTTTCCCGCGAGGCCGGGGGCGGCCTCTTCAGGCCAGGATGGCCGAGTGGGCTGCGCAACCCCGGAGGAGGCCGGGCGGGGCGCAGGGACAGGGCCTGAGGCTTGTTGTCCTCCCCTGGCGGCCCCGTGCGTCCCGCGGGCCCGGCGGCCGGGTGACCCCCGAGAGGCTCCGCGCCTGGGCGGCCGGCGGCGACCCCGCGGCCCGCGAATACGCGTGGACCTTGTGGAACGCCGGGCCTCCCCGGGCGTCCCCGCTCTCTGGTAGTTGCCGGGAGACCCGGCCGGTGGGGAAGCCCGCGGAGCCGCAGCCCCGGCCCCGGCAGGTCTCTCTGGGCCCCGGGCCCGACTCCCACCTCTGCGCCGGCCCGCGGGCTTCGCAGGCCCTGCACTGCCGACCGGGCTGCGCTCAAGGCCGCCAGCCGCCCGCCGCCCTCTTTGTCCCCCCGCTGCAGGAAGGCCGCGGCACAGGGGGCGCCCTCCAAGCCGTCAGCCACGCACGCGGAGGCGCTCGGGCCTCGGGGCGGCGCACTGGGAGAGCACGCCGGGGAGGACACGTGGGCCTTGGCGCGGTGGGTTAAGAGCCCCGGCCCCGGGGAATCCCGCAGCCCCCTCCTGCTACCTCTGGAACTGGGCTTCCCACCCAGTCCGGCCACAGCTCAGGAGGAAAAGGGGATTCCTCTTCACGGGGGCCTTGCAGCTCCCTTGAGACACGCGCCTTCAAGCACTCTGGCCCCTAAAGCTCCTGTCCCCCAACTCGCAGTCCCCAAGGCGTCCTTTGTCCCCAGGGCCGTCCTTCAGGTGCGGTGGCCTTTTCCAGGAGCTGGATGCCCTCCTTCTTGACACACACCCGGTGGCCCCAGGCAGCGCCACCTGCTCAGCAACCGCCTTCCTCCTGCATTCAGACCCAGTGTCTGGCATGCACACACCCGTGGACCAATAACCGGTGTTGGCTGAAAACCTACCTAAACCAAATCTCCTGTTTCTTCATACACTTTTCTGTAGGAGACAATCAATTGTAAACGATTAGCAGATAGACCGATTACTGCGATGGCTTTAATTTGTGATTCTTGGCCGGGTGCAGTGGATCACGCCTGTAATCCCAGCACTTTGGGAGACTGAGGCAGGTGGATCACGAGGTCAGGAGTTCAAGACCAGCCTGGCCAACATGGTGAAACCCCATCTCTACTAAAAATATAAAAATTAGCTGGGCGTAGTGGTGCTCGCCTGTAATCCCAGCTGCTCGGGAGGCTGAGGCAGGAGAATCGCTTGAACCCGGGAGGCAGAGGTTGCGGTGAACCGAGATCGTGCCACTGCACTCCAGTCTGGGCAACAGAGCGAGACTCTGTCTCAAAAAAAAAAAAAAAAAAAGTGATTCTTTCCAGATAGCCATACCTTAATCCAGTGACTGTTTTGCTTGTTACCTTAGAGTTCTCTAATTCTTTTACCTTAAACGGCAGTGGGTTAAAACCCTTTAGGTACCTTGATTGATTGGTGCGGAAAATATTGTTTGGTCCTGGGGGCATTTTGTTGTCTCCGAAATATGCACGGGGTGCTTGCCTGGCCTAGTTGTAAGGGTTCAACCCTGCTTTCAAATGGAGCAATTGTTTTGAATGAATAAAAGGAGACTTTGTGCCCCTGTTTTCTAAGTTCCAGATAATTCACCATAGTTTGTTCCAATGTGTATTTCATCTTCTTAGCTGATATTTGCTTTCTCACCTCTGATCTCAATTTCCTAATCTTCTGTTCTGAGATCTGCCAGTTTGCAGTCTGTGCTCCTTTTGAGTCAGGCTTGCCCCTTGCTTCTGGTTGGTTTCGTACTGTCACCCCCACCCTGCTCTCCTAGCCCCTCTCTTCTGCTTTCTAAGCATTCTCTTACCTCCTTTAGATGGGAAATCAAAACTCACACTTTCTTTTTTATAAATGTTGACCCTTACCCATAAATGTGCCTATCCCACAATCTGTGTAGGATTTTAAGGAAACAGAGCAACAGCTACAACAAAATGGGGAGAAGAAATGAGAACTGTGCTAACAGCCTACGTGTGTCAAACATCTCTCAGGAGGTATGGCAGGCGCTGTTGAACTTGAGTGTTTGGGCAGCGGCTCCTGTTGCTAAGACGTAACTCCCATGGAGTTTTCTTGTAGTGATGCCCTTGCTGCGTTTGCATCGTGGGCAGTTTATCCTGTGTTTTCCTTTTGGCACATTTGGAACAGCAAATGGAAATTTTCTATTTCTTTTAACAAAGGGAAAATTAGCCAGCTCTTCTCCAAATGTCAAACATTTCTAATTGCAATTTGGCTTTGTTGAAGGTGCTGCCTTGTTATCAACCAGGCAGTGCTCACTTCTTTTGTTTTCACACACACACCCTTTGTGAAAAATATTGGTAAGGCAGGTGGGATATCACAAAGCATAATCAAGTCCCAACTCTTAAGGAATTTGCAAACTGTCAGACTTCATGTTTAGTTAATGAGCGTTCTTTACCAGTTGATCAATTTGGTTATGTTAATTTTTTGTTGTTTTGGTGTTTTTTGTTTGTTTGTTTTGGAGACGAGACTTAGTCTTCCTCTGTCTCCCAGGCTGGAGTGCTGTGGCACGATCTCAGCTCACTATAACCCCCACCTCCCGGGTTCAAGCGATTCTCCTGCCTCAGCCTCCCGAGTAGCTGGGACTACAGGCATGTGCCACCACGCCCGGCTAATTTTTGTATTTTTAGTAGCGACATGTTGGCCAGGCTGGTCTCGAACTCCTGACCTCAAGTGATCCACCCGCCTTGGCTTTCCAAAGTGCTGGGATTACAGGTGTGAGCTACCATGCCTGGCCTGGTTTCATTAATTTTATTTTAGAATTGCAACAACACAGTTTCATCAGCTGAGGATATTTCTCTCACGTGCATTTCATACAAAAGTATCAGGATTATATAGCTGAAAAAAGCTTAAAAATCCACCAGACATCGTAAAAAAGTCTGAAGGGGTGCATCTCACACATGAACATAAAAACCCAGTCATCGTGCTGTGAACTACAAAAGGATCTTTAAAATACAAATAACTGGGCCTCACCCTCATTCTTTTTTTTTTTTTTTTTCTTTTTTTTTTTGAGACAGAGTCTCACTCTGTCACCCAGGGTGGAGTGCAGTGGTGCCATCGTGGCTCACTGCAACTTCTGCGTCTCGGATTCAAGTGATTCTCCTGCCTCAGCCTCCCAAGTAGCTGGGATTACAGGCACCCACCACCGTGCCCAGCTGATTTTTGTATTTTTAGTAGAAATGGGGTTTTGACATGTTGGCCAGGCTGGTCTAGAGCTCCTGACTTGAGGTGATCTGCCCACCTCGGCCTCCCAAAATGCTGGGATTACTGCCACTTGAGCCACTGCGCCCGGCCCTCACCCTCGTTCTTTAAAATCAGGATTTGCAGCATTTTTTGGCAACTATTATTTTTAAAAAGCTCCCCAGGTGATTCTCATGTAGAGATTAGCCCTTGTACATATCATGCCAGAGAGCAGAGAATTAATTTTATTAATTATATTTTTCATAAATCTATAGAGAATGATAATCTGCAGTCTCCCTTCCAATGTTCAACTACCCTTCCTATCAGGAGATATATCTCTTTGTGGATAAATTAATCCTCATGCTGTATTGAAGCTTATTTCTCTCTGTTCCTCCTTAGTGAAGAGATTGTATCTAATAATACCTAACATTTCATTTGCTTAGAGTTTAATTTACAATGCTTTTTTGAGACAGAAAACAATTGGGTTCATTCCTAAAAAGTTACTTTCTTATAAATGAATCACCTCTTCACTTTCTGTTTTCCAGAATAAATTGTTATAATCTTCTACACACCTCCCACATTTTCCCCCATAGCACTCTGCACAATGTCTGGAACATAAATACTCAGTTGTTATTAGCACCTTTCCCGTTTTATTTTTGGCTTTCTTTTGAATATTTCCTAAGTGTTCCTCCACATCTGGAAGCCAGAATGAGTAGTGGGCTGGTTAATGTTGAATATAATATGAGGGTTAGAGACTTCCTGTGGTTGATGGAAAGATTTTTACAGGCTTTTATTTTTTTAATTTTATTTATTTATGTATTTATTTTGAGACAGAGTCTCACTCTGTGGCCCAGGCTGGAGTGCAGTGGTGTGATTGCAGCTCACTGCAACCTCCACCTCCTGGGTTCAAGCGATTCTCCTGCCTCAGCCTCCCGAACAGCTGGGATTACAGGTGCATGCCGCCACACCTGGCTGATTTTTGTGTTTTTATTGGAGACAGGGTTTCACCATGTTGGCCAGGCTGGTCTCAAACTCCAGACCTCAGGTGATCCTGACCTGCCCCGGCCTCCCAAAGTGCTGGGAGTACAGGCATGAGCCACCACACCTGGCTTTTTATAGACTTTTAGATCTGATACTCAGATATAGAAAGTTTGATGAATGCACCATTGTGTTCCAGAGGCACACTGAACAGGACATTTTATTACATTTTAAAAATCAATTTTGAAAACCTGTGTTATTATATTTAACAAAATGTGAATGAAACCACAAATTATTGTAAAAGCCTTTCTAATTCCTCAACAATAGGCATTATCAAACTGATAAGGGCTTGGTTAAGAGAAAATTGCTTTCTCCTCAAAGATGCTGATAAGTTCTTTATAATGAGGGGTGAGAGTCATGAAGCTTTGTGCCTTTCGTCATACTTTACCCCAAGAACATGTGAAATTATTGAGCTTTTTATGTTTTCTTAATGTTAAGTTTATCCTAAAACAAATATTGTTTTAGAACTTATCTCACTGGAATTTGGATTCAGAAGTACCTGTTTCTGAAAATAAAAACCTCCCAGCTGGAAGGGATGGAGCAGCAGGTGGTAAGAAATCCTAGATGTGTATACTTATACTGAAAGAATCACTCATATTAAAAGGGGGTTTGTTTTGAATATAATCAGTTTTATGTAACTATTAATTGTCATTTTTTACACACATTTCAGGCAAAATTAACAAGGTAAGGATGAATGTTTGGTTTTAAGGTATTCATAAAACATACTATTTTAAAATAAGTATGTTCTTTAAAAAAATTTTCTTCCTGAAAGTTAAACTTTAAATTTCATTTCTGTAGAGTTCTTCACACAAGTCGAAGTCAAATATTTTAGAGTTTCAAGTTGGTTATTAAATGAATATTTTGTTATATTAAGTATTTTTCAGTATAACAATAGTATAAATGAAAATTGAGTATAGTATTTTTTAGTCATTGCCGAAAGGGAAGTAGTCCTGTCCTTTAAAATGTCTTGAAGCAGGCCGGGTGCAGTGGCTCACGCCTGTAATCCCAGCACTTTAGGAGGCTGAGGCAAGTGGATCACTTGAGGTCAGGAGTTTGAGACCAGCCTGGGCAATATGGTGAAACCCCATCTCTACCAAAAATACAAAAAAATTAGCCGGGCATGGTGGCACATGGCTGTAGTCCCAGCTACTCGAGAGGCTGAGCTCAGCAGGAGAATCGCTTGAGCCCAGGAAACAGAGGTTTCAGTGAGCCGAGATCATGCCCCTGTACTCCAGGCTGGGCGACAGAACGAGACCCTGTCTCAACAACAACAAAACGTCTTGAAGCAGTTGAAATGACCAATATCTTGTTCTGAAGTAGTGGAAAATTAATCTTTTTGTTTATCCTTTTTGATCAAAACATAAAACATTTCACTGCAAAATAAAGACAATCTTAATGATATTCAAGTCTTATTAGTTAACAGTTTAGTTGGTATTTATAATAAATAGGTTTTACTAATTTCTGCTGAAATCAGTAAAAACAAATGATTTCTTTGTATATAAACAAAGTGTCATTCAGTTTTACCATACATTTCTTGATTAGAACAAGAACTATACATTGTTAGAACAAGAATAGGGAACAGAGATATATTATGTTTAAAAGTCTTCTGCTGCCTTATAGAACTATTTGGAAATTCCAGTGGAGCAACTGATGCTAGAACCTAATTTGTCGGTACATAGTCAAAAAAGTACACAGGTGGGATTTTATTCTTCATACCCTTAAAATATTATATTTTAAAAATATATGCAGCTACTAAACTATTACCCATTATTTTTCTGTCATCAGAATAGTAAACAAGGGATCTTTCAATTATGGAATTGTCCTCTTAATGAAGGAAGTACCATAGAGAAGAGGTAAGCGAGTAGTTATTTTGTAACACCCTAAATTACTGAAATAAATTTAGATACACATGAGATAACTATTTGAAATACAAGGACCATGAACAACCAGAAGAAAATAGTATTCTGTGGGAATAGTGGGCAATTACAGAAATCCACCCTAAAGCAGGAAGTAGCTGCAGATACCACGAGACAATTAGAATAGGTAGGAGTCAAGAGTTGACCATGTTCTGACAATGAAGGTTTTAGATGGATGAAGTATGGACTTCCTGTTGAAAGCAAAAGGAACTGTAATAGGAAAGTAGTATTGCATTCCAGGGACTATGTTAATTCCTTATATGTAGTAATTCATTTAACTCACAACCAACCATATAAGGAAGGTAGTTATCATCATCCCTGTTTTGCAGATGAGGACACTGAGGCATGGTGACAAGTTAAGTAACTTGCTCAAAGTCACACAATATTAATGAAAGGGAGAGCCAGGATATGAAAGTAGCCTCTCAGACCTTACCTGAGGTTTTTTTTTTTTGAGACGGAGTTTTGCTCTTGTTGCCCAGGCTGGAGTGCAAAGATGCAATCTCAGCTCATCACAACCTCTGCCTCCTGGGTTGAAGCAATTCTCCTGCCTCAGCCTCTGGAGTAACTGGGATTACAGGCATGGGCCACCACGCCCAGCTAATTTTGTATTTTTAGTAGAGACGGGGTTTCTCCATGTTGGTCACGCTGGTCTCAAACTCCCGACCTCAGGTGATCCACCCACCTCGGCCTCCCAAAGTTCTGGGATTACAGGTGTGAGCCACCATGCCAGGCCGCTTTTTTTTTTTTTTTTAAATACTTTTTTAAGTTCTGGGATACATGTGCAGAACTTGCAGGTTTGTTACATAGGTATACACGTGCCATGGTGGTTTGCTGCACCCAACCTTACCTGAGTTTTAATTCTTTTTTTTTTTTTTTGTGACAAAGTTTCACTCTTGTTGCCCATGCTGGAGTGCAATGGCACGATCTCAGCTCACTGCAACCTCTGCCTCCCAGGTTCAAGCAATTCTCTGCCTCAGCTGCCCGAGTAGCTAGGATTACAGGTGCCTGCCACCATGCCTGGCTAATTTTTGTATTTTTAGTAGAGATGGGGTTTTACCATCTTGGCCAGGCTGGTCTTGAACTCCTGACCTTGTGATTCACCCACCTCGGCCTCCCAAAGTGCTGGGATTACAGGCGTGAGCCACCGTGCCCGGCCCCTGAATGTTAATTCTTATTTTTTTGATTCTTAAACTTTATCGTGCATTAAGACTAGCTAGCAGGCTTCTTGGAAACACAGGTTACTAGTATTTGGAAATGAATGCTTTTTGAGGGCTGCTTTGTGGAGCTTTTACATAGTGTCTTAGCTCATGGATCCTGAGTTCCATGGCTCTTTTGTGTAGTTTATTTAGCAGGAGAGTGGTTCACTTGATATCAGCCATCTCCTAGTCAGAGAATTTTACCTCTGTGAGGCCTGGGATACAGTTCACTTTATGTTAAAATTCAAGGGGGAAATCAAGTTCTATGGCAGTTGTGGTGACTGATGACCTAAAGGAATATTGGTGCTGATGGGGATAAGAAAGGCTATTTTTATGAGAAAAAACCTCAGCTGGGAAAAAGTATTTCAAGGTAAGTGGTCAAATGAAGTGAACTGAATTTTATCGCAGTAGCAGAGGAGCGAACAAATGGAGGCGGTAGAATGCAGCGGTTAGGACCCGGGGCATGGGAGTCCACCACGTGCAGTTCCAGCTCTCCCACTTCCTAGATGTGTGCCCTCAGCCACTCTACACCCCCGTTCCCTTATCTTCAAAAGGTGGAAAATAAAAGTGCCTATCTCATGAGGCTGTGAGGACTAAACAGAACAATGTGTTTGGCAGGCATTTGCTATTAATATTGGGTAGGTTTAATAATGTTGCAGAGATGGAAGTTTGGTATCAATGAAAGATTTTTCTCCTCAATATACCATCAACAAGTAAAAAGAATAAAAGTAATGATAACTTAGTGTTTAACATTTTGCAAAGCATATTCATATAAATTCTCTTGCTTCTCAGACTACCTCCAAGGTAGGTATTATCATTTCCATTTTGCTCACTCACTGGTAGCAAAGGGGTTCAAACCTAGGCCCTCCCTTTCCAGATTTCACACTCTTCATACTACATGTACGTGTCTATTAACAGTTGTAGATTTAAAGTGATTTTCCTGTGGTTTTTCAAAGGCAAAGCAGTATGCCTAGTATTTAGCTAAATTAGTATTTTTTTCTTTTTCTTTTTCTCTTTTTTTTTTTTTTGCAACAGGGCCTCATTCTGTCACCCAGGCTGGGGTGTAGTGGTGCAGTCATGGCTTACTGCAGCCTCAACCTCTGAGGCTGAAGCAGTCTTCCCAACTCAGCCTCCAGAGGAGCAGGGACTACAGGTGCATGCCTCCATGCCCAGCTAATTTTTTGTAGACAAGAATTTTGCCATGTTGCTCAGGCTGGTCTCAGAATCCCAGGCACAAGCAACCCGCCTGCCTTGGCCTCCCAAAGTGTTGGGATTACAGGTGTGAGCCACTGTGCCTGGCCTCGAAAGTATTTTTCAAAACTTTTCCAGATTACTTTGTTATCTTTAATGTCAACTGGCTTAAAAAGAAACAAGAGGATATCAAGACTATATGTCAACTAATGCATCAAATCTTTTAATCTCAGTATTTCTAGTTATCTTTAAAAAACAAAAACTAACTAGAAACTCAGTACTCTATGGCTTTTTTGTAGTTTTCATTTTAACATAATACCTAGAATGACTCCTAAAATAGAAGAGCATCATTATATGAAAATTACTAGGGACTATATCTGGGATAATTTTTAATAGGTATTGTTTGCTTCCGTTTTTGTTACAGTAATTTTTAAAAACCACAGTGGCTAACATAGAAGGCTTTTTAAAGTAACCTAATTACATTTTTTGAGTTTCCTTTTATCTAATTCTGGATCAATAAACATTTCACTTTAATTTCAGTTTGAGTTAGATATCCTCATTTTCAAACATAATAATTGCATGTACACTATAGACAAACATATAGTTAGCCACTTTTAACCTTTGTCTATTCACAGCTACAGTTAGCCGTCTTAGGTATCATAATCTAGTCACCTGTGCTTGCACAAAGGGATGCCCAGTTAATATTTTAATCTATATTTTTAAAATTTATGTAGTTGTATATTAGAGCATTTTTGGAAACTAACATATTTCTGTTACAGGTAGCTAGATACACATATGCCATTGGGAACTAAACATTAACCAATCTTTGATAAAGGGTACTTAACTGTATCATTTTAATAGCATTTTAATTCTAGTCAATAAACCATTCATTAATTAAATTATTTTTTAAAGGGAATTCAAAAAATCTTCAGTGGAAACTGGCTTTAATGTAATCAATCATCCTATAAGGGTCTTCACTCTGAACCACCCATTAACAATTGCTTCGGTTGATAAGCAAGTTGGTCCTTACCCTGGACTGCCAATGCCGTTAGGTCTCTGCTGGCCCTATGCTGATGGAGACTTTTTTAAGAACAGAAATGAGATTCATATTAGTTCATGTTCAACTATAGAAAACAATGATGGTGAAACGTTACCTGCTCCAAATTGGAATTTGAAACATGGAAACAGCAGTGTGGAAGAAAATTTCACAGATGAAAGTGATTTATCAGAAAATGAGAAGACAAATGATACTTTACTCAGCTATTTTAAAAAGGTGGACCTGAACTTGAAGCCAGAAACAATAAAAAATGTTGAGGAACCTTTCACCGAGGAGCCAAATGAAGTATTTCCATATCCTGATTTTCTCCCTCCTCCTTTCAGTACTCTAGACTTGCACAATTTAGCCCTCTCCAAATCTGACAATTGGAAAGCGACAGTGGACCCTGCAGAAACCTCTGTTGAACACTTGATAACTCGTTTACTGGAACTAGAACGATTACAACATATGACTATTCAAAAAGAGAGGCCAAGACTACAAATGACTTTCTGTACTCCAGCAGTTACTGAACGACCCTCTTCCTCCAAAGCTACACCAAAAGTGAGACAGCCAAAACTTTGCGACTCTTTGAGTCTTCAGATACCTTGTGTAGATAAAAGTCAAGAAAAAAGTAAAAACAACTCTGGTTCTTGTAAGCTTGAACAAAATGCTTTAAAACGGAATTGGAGCAATGCTGGCAAATATAGATGGAATTCTAGACCACTGTCTCTAAAAAGTTCCTCCACCACAAAACAATTGATTGAAACTTATGATAAGAATCCCAAAAGTTCTATTTTAAGTCCATGCCAAGAACTCTCATTCAAACCTACTATTGGCCATACAAATCAATCAATGGTTAAAATGGTCTCCACAAGATGTCTGCCATCGAGGTCTCCAATGCCAGTTTCACCTATACCTCTGACTTTTCCCGAAAATCAGAAGGAAGAAATTAAGGCACCGAAGAGAAACTTTGGGACCAAAAAGAAACTTTACTGACAAAATATAGTGTTGAATAGACCGTTCTCTATTCAGAAGCTAAACTGTTTGTCGCCTTCCCTTATTGCTAAGGATAAGTGCTGCTCACCCATTGAACAAAAATAACTCTTTTCTTTCATACATCTCAATGTGAACACATCTACTCTAAGAAGCCCAACTAAGATATGGTTAATTATTCCAAGACACAGGTACTATTAACAGTCCCCCAAAATCACCAAACAGTTGCTTGATGTGACATGGAGTGGAACTTGTGAAAAGCACTGCTGAGATGTCTATATATAAACCCACAGGCTTCTATACTGACGTATTTCACAATCTTTTGCATGTTGTGTTTCAAATAAATGGTTCACTTGGTAGACTATTCTATTCAAAAGGCTACTCTTTTTTCAGTGATTGTTTTCCAGTATAATTCCATCAATAAATGGTATAATTGACTTATTGCAGCTGTAGTTCTTGTCATATAGTCATAAGAGTTGATTTTTTAAAAAGTCTTTCTCACTCTGGTATCATTTTTTTTTTCCTGTGCCCTCATCTCCACAGATCTATCATTTTGACCTATCCTTTGGGCATTTACTTGGCCTTTAAAAGCTAAAGAAGTTGTTGTTCTGTTAATGTACAAGATCCTCTAGATCCTCCTAGCTCCTCCCAAATCCTTAGAAATTTTCTGTCCCTGGCCTTTCTTTGTCATTTACATGAAAGATAGTTCTCTTTGGGGCCCGACTACAGGTTTAGGCATGAAATAACCCTCTTCCACTCAGATCCAGTATTTTCTAAATGTTGAAGGAAAAATTGAGTAAGATCATTGTCCACAGAGCAGCCAAAATGTCATGTTACTAGAGTTTTTTCCAAGGCTCTGCACTGCTGGAAGTCTTAAGGCTGGTTAGTTGAAATTCATTCAGCCAACACATAACTCATTAACTAGCGAAAAAGGAAAACTATGTGACTGACAAACTTTACTGCCCCTAAGAATCAAGGAAACAAATAGAGTCCTAGCTTCTATTGCAGGCCCTCTGAAACACAATCTTTGGAATTGGGACCCATGGACACACATTATAAACAAATATTCCAGGTGATTTTAATGCAGGTGGTTCTTGGATCACACTTTGAAAGATGTAAAGGAAAGGATTGATGTAACATACATAAATTAGAGGTTCAGATATTTTGGAATATACTGTGTTTGGGTTTTAAGTGGATGGTTGGTGAATTCAAATTAATTTTTCTAAAAATTAAAAAAATACACGATTAAAACTTCAACCATTATCCAAAGGTACCAAATGAAAAGTAAAAGGTGGCTGGGCGTGGTGGCTCACACCTGTAATCCCAGCACTTTGGGAAGCTGAGGTGGGTGGATCACGAGGTCAGGAGTTCAAGACCAGCCTGACCAAGATAGTGAAACCCTGTCTCTACTAAAAATACAAAAATTAGCTGGGCGTGGTGGCGGGTGCCTGTAATCCCAGCTACTCTGGAGGCTGAGACAGAGAACTGCTTGAACCCGGGAGGTGGAGGTTGCAGTGAGCCGACATTGCCCATAGCCTGGGCAACAGAGCAAAACTCCATCTCAACAAAAAAAAAAAAAAAAAAAAAAAAAAAAAAAAAAAAAAAAAAAAGCCTTTCCCCCCGTAACCCCACACACAAAGACAGCCACTAAATGTTTGGGTGTCATCCCTGCAAATGAGATGGAATATTGGAATATTTGAGTTAGGGATGAGTGAATTAATGGATAATTCAAATAAATGCAGAAGAGAACAACTGTAGCTTTTCCAGCTTTAGTAGCTTAAGGTTCAAAGTTTTCTTAGAGGCAGGGGTCAGAAAGCATGCTTAGTTTTTAATTTCAAAGAATTTTCTAGAATCATATAGCACAGCAATAGAAAACAAACGTAATTGGTTAGTCTCTCTTAGCATAATGAAATTTTACCTGTATCCCATACAATCAGTCCCATTAATCCAAAGTGGTATAATATCCCTCTCATAAAAGTATATGCCAAAGTGGACTTACATTTTCACTAAATTCCAACTTGCAATGACCTGTTTCCCACAAACCATCTTTAATTCTTACAATTCCTTCTAACTTGTGTACTGAACCTTTTTGACAAGCCCTCTGTGTCCATTCTCATTTCTACTTTCCTTAGCTACCTGGATTCTTTCCCTCACCCCCAGGGTTATGATGTAATTTTTATTTGTAAAACCTTCAGAAAGGACATGCCTGTTTGCTCACCACTGTATCCTGGCAGGTAGTACTTGACTACGAACTGTCACGCATGACATAGTGCTTACAAGCACTAGCTCTGTCGCTAGGCTAAATTCGAACCCAGACTCTTGCCACTGAACACCTCTTAACACCTTTAGCAGTTTCCTTAACCTCTCTTGCTTCACTTTTCTGATGGGTAAAGTGGGTAGACTGTCTTTATCTCATATAATCATGTGCGGGTTAAACGATCAGCAGCAAAAGTGCCTGGCATATACAAGTATTCACAAAATACATTAGGGAAGTAAGAATGACACAGGAGGGCAAACCATCTCGAGAATGGACCTCCTTAGCACTAGTTAGGTGCAGAACAATAATTCCTAACAATGTCCTGTTTCTTGCAGGGCATGTGCCAAGGCACAGGGAAATGGTACGGTGCAACAGACACAAACCCTTTCAGTAAGACTAGGAGTGGGAATGGGCATGGGAGATGGGACTGAGACCAGAAGTGGCAAGTTTTGTAGGGATTAGAGATGTATCATCTCAAATTTATCCTGTAGACTGATAGGGGAAAAAGACCTGGTTCAAACAGGTGAAGTGGGACCCACTTGTCTACATATGTAGTGGACAAAACTGGAGACATGAATACAAAATATTTGGCTGTTTTTCATACTTGGTGGAAGTCAACGTCCACCATTATCTTTAAATAAGAAAACATTTGGCAGTTTATAACACACATATAAATTCTGTTCAGGAAAACTTAGTTTGCTCATAAATACCCATGTTTAGCTCTCCAGTCATTGATGGTCCTCAGCTCACTGGATCTTCATGAGGTTGAATCTTTCTAATTAGAAAGTATGTGTGGCTGGGTGTGGTGGCTCATGCCTGTAATCCCAGCACTTTGGGAGGCTCAGGCGTGTGGATCACCTGAGGTCAGGAGGCGGAGGCGAGCTGTGATCGTGCCACTGCACTCCAGCCTGGCGATAGACGGAGAGTCCGTCTCAAAAAAAAAGAAAAAAAAAAAAAGAAAAAAAGTATGTGTGAAAGGTCCTTAACCAATACATCCTGCATACTATTTTCCCTAAAATGTACCAGATACAATAACCTCATAGCCACTTTAGATAGTTATGCAGTCTAACAAAATTATAACTGGGGCCTTTACATGAAGACTATCCAGAGCCAGTGCCATTTGACCATTTCTTAGCCCGGAATCAACCATACTAGCTTCTACCTGCCACTCTGCGGTGTTTAGCTCCAATGGGGTGGGTGGGTGCATTCTACAAGGCCATTCTGCCTGCCCTTCTCCAATCCTGCTTTGCATGCACTAAGATTCACAAAGTACACTGTGAATCTATTTTACTCACTGTTTTGAAAAGCCAAAAACAGTTCCTTAAAAGAAGAAAATAAAGAGTGGGTATACTGAGGATAAGAGCCCAAGATTTGTCAAGCTATCATGTGGGCAATGAACCAATTTATTTTTATCATTATAAAAACAGGAGTTGGCTCATTACTTATCTGTTTCCATTACTACGAAAACCAAAGCAGAAATGTATGTAACAGGAACATGAATATAATACACCCTTTGGTGTTCTGCACCTAATGCTTTGAAAATGTTTTGATGTTTGTGAGGAAAATCTGAACTCAACCAAAGAAAAAAACCAGGAGACAATATGATAATAAGAGGCATATTTTATTCAGTTTCCCAGTAAGTCAATTAGAAACATGCACTGCTAAAATGCAAGTTACAATTCAAATGGTACCATAAATAATTAGAGTATACACTGAGCATTTTCAGCAATCAGCTTCCATATCTTGATCACTAAATGGAAAGGTTCTTCAGAACAGTCCCTTACCCTATATACAGAAGGAGAAGAAAAATTAAGGATGCCATAATGACATCTATCAGAATAACTGGAAAACATTTTAATTTAGCATATATTATTGACATGTAAAAAACACAAATGAATTTGTTGTGAACATTTCTATAAGGAAGACATTCCATTAGGAGGAGAATGATAAAATTCATGTTGAATATATGCTGGAACTAGGATACTATTAAGAAAGAAACACATTTATGAAGCCCAATTGGTAAAGATGTCATTATAACTAAAGGAGGAAAATTACATATTTGAATATATGGCTTCTTTCCTATCTTCAACATTCAAAAGGGCCATTTCTTAACTACTTCGCCTAAATTTTATCATGTTGATTCCTTTGTTTCATCTCAGAGATTTTATTTGTACCCCATATAGCTAGAGTTCTGCTTACAAATGATAAAATACAGGTAAAGCATAAGAGGAATGCAAATATGGAACAAAACTGAGAACATTACATTTTACTTCCTCTACCACATACCATAAAACAGTACATAAATATTTCATATTGAAAAAAAAGTCCTGAGTACTTATTTTTGTTAGGAATAAAGTGGTACTTAATAATGGCAAAACATTTCTATTATTTTAAAACAAAATTTTGAGAAAGTAGAGTGAAATGAGATAGCTATCAGGGAATGAAGAAAACGGGATGTATTAATAACGATTTAAGGGTGAATATAAGATGCTCCCCCTGCTCAAAACCTCGAAATTCCAACCTCATTTCTGATGACCTTCAAGAATAAAGTCTATCCAGAGTGTAAAAAATGTCTGTGCTTTCCAGATCTCAACTATTCTCCCAACCCTAGAAAAAACTGTAACATCTTTGAGAGCCATACCTAACACTTCTATGAGCCCTCAAGTCTGACAATCACTTGGTATCACTTTTGCCATAAAGTATAATAAAAGCAAAAAATTCATGGCAGATAGCATTTGAAAACTACACAGCGACTCTAAAAGAGGAATGCACATTTATTCAGGAGCATTCACTAAATAAATTCAATCTAGTAGGTCTTGCAGAGTTCCAAATTGCACCTCAGCAAAATTACAGAGTGTAGGAAAATCATGTAACGTACATAAGAGAGTTGATAGGGTTCCTTTCAAATAGGTAGTCTGGATATGCTAAATTGGGGAGTATAAAAAGCCCAGAGTATCTTTTTCATTTCCCTTAAAAAAAATGGCTCTGAATATTTTGTCTACTTTAAGACTGGAACCCTGGTTAATAACGAGGTTTCTAAAGGGTAAGTTGGGGAATAGATACTAAAGGAGTTGAACAGTATTCTTAATATTCCAGTTTGTATTCTTTTGCATCTGCCTAAAGCTGAAGACCACTTTTAGATATATGCTATTCTGGTGGTTGCTGTTTTTCTAAGAATCCTTAACATCCAATTTTGACAACCATGTGTTATGTGGAATCTCAGCATCCAGCAGCCTTTTATATTACTAAAGCTGACCACTATTTTTATTTTAGGGGAGGAGAAACTGGGGGAGGGGGAGAGGCAGGAAGTATGATAAAACAAGCACTTTACAGACGCACACCACAATAGCACTAATTCTAAATACCAAACACCAATAAAACCCAAATCATAACGCTGAAAACTAAAAAATTAGACAAAAAATAAATGAAGGATTGTTTTTTAATAAATCTTTTATAGGACAGAAACCTTAGCTCATGTCTTCTGGTTGTCATCATCTTCCACTGAGCTGCACCTAAAACACAAAGAACAAGTAACAAGCAACTTTGTTTTTTAAAGAACAGGTAATAGTTTTGAAGGTATAAGATGAACTGTTTCTAGTGGAACTTACTTAAAAAATTATATAAAATGAAGCCATAAACATCACCAGAAGCATCAAATTGTCAACTACTTTGGGTGAAAATAACTACAAAAGACTTGAATATGCAGCATATTATCACCGAAATAAATAATGGTGGGAAAATCACTACCCATTTCATTAAGGTAGAATAGCTGCACCTGTGACGCCTTAGTTAAAAGGCTTCACTCTACCTGAAGATGAAAATCACCTTGTATTTATTTTAGTAAGTCTAAACCGTGAAGAGACGGGGTGTAGGTTCAGAGGTGGCTTATTATATCATCTATCACCTTCCTGGCTGTAGTTCATTTCATGTCTTTAAATGGAGCAAAACCCACCAGAAGAATCAATGCTGCTATTCTGATTTTCCATTCTTGAATGCACCAAAATGTGCATGCTTGTTGTAATTAGGTGCCTGGGTGAATAAAAAAATCCCATTTACAATTTAAAAATATGATTTAAACCCCTAAAATCTGATTATTTTCCATATTCCTTAGGGAGACAAGCATTAATTTTACCCCCCAAACAGCAAAGATTACATATATTTCTGAAAAATTCTCTTCTACCATGTTAATAATACAAATTCCTTTGTGTTGCAAAACCAAGCTGATTTACACGATTTTGTCTTAAATTGTTGCTAAATGTTTATCTACACATGCTGTCAGAAATAACCTTGTTAAGAAGGTGAAGCTGGTGTCTCAGCAAATCAGACCCCTTGGAGAAGGCGTCGAATGGCCTGTGCCCCGTTTTCCTTTTTCTCTTTCCGCACCATCAAAAGGAAAAGTGAGAAAATAGCAGAAACATTAGTTAAATCCTGAATTATACCCCATAACCTACAGGAATAATCTCACTACACTGAAAGCTGACAATATTTGTAGGATTTTTTGAAATAATTAGGATCCTAATTATTAATAAACTGGTAATTTTGGCTAGGTTTACATCTTTAACTAATAATACTTTCAATTAAAAACTTTCAGGAAAAAAACAAAAGGTTGCTTTTAACTATTTATGGTTTACCTGACTTACCAGCACTGAAGACAAAAACTGTTAAAAATGGCTACAAATGCCTTGTTCACAAAAGACTTTATTATCTAGTGATGCATACTGAGAACATACAGAAATCTGCATGGTCCACTTCACATGCAGTAGAACAATCTTCACTTTACAATAAGTGAGTGTCAACTGTTTTATGCAATAGACAACACTTTAAAGTCACATTCTTAAAGAAAAGCTTCATTTACAAAAGAAATAAAAGGTAAAGAAGCAATTACCGCTTTTAAAAAGCAGCTGCTTTGTTCAAGAGTGGAAGGTTTATGCCTGTATTGAAAGACAACATGATCACAAATAATGAAAACAATGAACAAATGAAAAACACTTTTACCATAAAGCAGTACACTTTCAAAATGACATACAAATAGTTAAAAATTTCATTACGTTGTCTAGCCTTTAAATATGAGGACTTTCAGAATTAGGCCTCAACATTTGTAATTAGTAAATGAAAACTACGCATCGTTTCTATGTCACTAGGAACTATATTTAACAAAATGTATATAAAGTCTATAGCAAGTTGATTTAAAAAAAGTAAAGTTAATAAGAAACAGTACACTGAAGGCGCTCTATCCATCAAGCGCGTTCTCTTCCAATTTTAAATGTGATGAACAAACAGAAATTGTAACTATGCCACAGTTGCAATGCCAAAAAATAAAACAAGATCAGTTATCACACATGCAGGGAATTCTGCCACAAAGCTAACATCCCTCATTTGTCAGTTGTTCCAATAAAATAACATCTTAAAACACCAGAGATGTTGATGGTTTAGCTTACCTTCAGTGTACTGAATGCTGCACACAACCTGCTTTAAAAGGAGACCATCCCTGCAGGCAGGCTCAAGAAGGAACAGACCCCTTTCGGCACTGACTACACCAAGGGCATGCTGCTGTGGCCTGCACACACACACCTAGGAAAACGTGAATATAAACAGCATTTATGCTGGCCATTTTATCTCAAGACCAAAATGAAGCCAAGTCTGCTAAGAACAAATCAACCACCCAATATTACTACTCATTTCATAACAGATGCTTTTGTCTTTATGTGAACTGCAACCATATACATTAGCACTGTAATTTTGTGCAGTCTTGGCAATTTAAAACAGTCTACAGTGAAATTTCACGTAAGACACAAAACAGATTAACTAACATTTCTAAAAGAAATATCTCCCTTGGTGTTAATTCAAATATATCATGCTTCCTCAAATTTGCTGGAGAAATATTTATAAGTTTATATACATTAATAAACTGCTGTGAAATTTCTTCAGTCTTTGTATTTACTCAAACCCTTGGAGTTTCTTCATCTTGTTTAAATTTTTTCCTGGATGAAGGCATGCTGTAGGGCCTGGTTGATGCTAATTCGTTTAGCTGGGTCCAACATCAGAATCTGGTCCAACAAGTCCTTTAGCTGGTGTACTTTCTTACGTTGGTCTTCAGGAAGTCTCTGGCACCCAATCAAGTCAGCCAACAGGTCCTTAGTTGGATTAATGGTGCTCATAACAGTAACTTTCTCCTAAAAATAATTTTTAAAATGCGTATCTCTAAATAAGTTACTAAGCATATACAACTTAAATCAGATTGTTTTGGGGTCTATCAAAAATATTAAAAACATACATATACATACAAAATATATACACACAGTGCACATTTTGGGCAATGACAGACTGCATATATGACAGTGGTCCCTTAAGATTGGAATACCGTATTTTTGCTCTCCCTTTTCTATGTTTAGATACATACATACACTTACCACTTGCAAAAGTGCCTACAGTATTCAGTCCACCAACTTACAGTTCAGGCCTAGAAGCAAAAGGCCATACTACTTACCCTAGATGTGTGTGAGTGTATGCTGTGGTTATGTGACGCATGACTGTATCATCATCATCTATTCATTTAAAACTTTGCTGTGGTTTCCTCTATGCTGTACATCTTTTTAAAAGGTAACCAAAAAACTTAAATGAAAAAGTTGATGCCAACTCTGGGCCGGGCGCGGTGGCTCACACCTGTAATCCCAGCACTTTGGAAGCCCAAGGTAGGTGGATCACTTGAGCTCAGGAATTCGAGACCAGCCTGGGCAACACTGCAAAACCCATCTCTACTAAAAATACAAAAATTATCCAGGCGTGGTGGCACACAATTGTAATCCCAGCTACTCGGGAGGCTGAGGCATGAGAATTGCTTGAACCTGGGAGGCAGAGGTTGCTGTGAGCCAAGATCGTGCCATTGCACTTCACCCTGGGTGACAGGTGACAGAGCGAGACTCAGTCTCAAAAAAGAAAAAAAAAGTCAACTCCAAGTTAGCAATGAAAATTTACAATATGATAAGCATGAGCTGTTTGCACTGTACTTTCCCTACCCTGAAGTGGTAAGTGACAGACATGTAAATAAGTTAATACCCTGAAGTATTATTAAGTGCTCTGACAAAGACAGGGACATATGCTATAATAATGGGACAAAAATAAGGAAATCATTACTTCAATCTGGGAGTTTTCAAAAGGCTCATACAGAATGTGTATTTCAGCTGAGGCTTGAAGATGATACATTTTTTAGGGGGTCAGGGGTGAGGCAGCACAGGAAATGACTAAGCTCAGGGAGGCCTGTTAGCAAAGGCACAAAGGTCTGAACCAGCACGCCTTCTGGCCAAATGTGGAAGGGTGGGGGTTCTGAGTGTAATGAAGAGAGGTCTGAAAACTGAAGAAAGCAGTTGGATTTGTCATTCTGAGGAACTTAAATATTATTTCATAGGTAACAGGGAGCCAACAAAGGTTTTTAAGCAGGGACAGGAACATGATCAGATTTGTTTTCAGAAACATCACTCTAGCAGCAATAAGAAAGCTGGATAGGAAGCCAGACCAAGAAAGTAATCCAAAGATGTGACGAGGGCCTAAATATGACCTATAATAAAAATAAATTAATTATGCTAGAAAAACATTTTATAATCCCTCCATCTTTTCCATGGTCTGATGTGTTTTATTTAGGAATTGGTCGACAGCAAAAAGGAAATACTTACTTTTGGGTTTTTGTTTTTTTTTAATTCACCAGCTCGTATGATTCAGTACTCAATTAACAATAAAATAACTATCGAATGCTGCATTTAGAACACTTACCCTCTCTGTTACTTTATCAACTTCTATGTACATGAAGTTGAGATTTTGATCAAAATGCTGATCTTTGAACACACCTTTTCGAATCATCTACAAAACAAAACAAAAACTTGGGTTTTGAACTATTATGAAACAGGCCTACTAACAATTTAATTAATATACAATAAGTCAAATAAGTATGTTATTTAGTCTCTGTAGGTTTGTTTGATCTCAGATTCCCTTGATCCCAGGAATTCATTAACATCTTTGCAAAAGCAAATACCAATGCTGTACCTAAAACTACTTAATAACATGAAATTATATTTGTCCAGGCAGTGACTTAAAACAATTATAACATCAAATTGTCCTTTCACTATTTAAAATTGGAGAGTCAACAAAGACTTTAAATTACTTCTTCCTAAAAATATCACAGAACTCAGGTTTTTTCTCCTTGGCAGTTAGGAAACCTAATGCCACTTTACTAATTATGTTCCAACAGCCCTGATACAGGTCAGACTTCATTAAAACTAATACCAACATAGCTCATTTTTATGTAACTTATTCTAAAAAAAGTCCAACCTAATAGAATTTGGACAATATGTACAAATCAGCCTGGTCAACATAGTGAAACTCCATCTCTACAAAAAAATTATTAAATAAATTAACTGGTTGTGGTGGCACATGCCTGTAGTCCCAGCTACATTGGAGACTGAGGCAGGAGAACTGCTTGAGCCCAGGGGTTCGGTTCAAGGCTGCAGTGAGCTATAACTGTACTCCAGTCTGGGACACAGAGCAAGATCCAGTCTCAAAACAACAACAACAACAAAACACAACTGAAAACCACACAGTTTTCTGACCTTTACGAAAAATGTGTAAATCTTTAGAAATTCAGCAAATAGGCTGAAATCTTAAAAAGCTAAGTTACAGCCGGGCGCGGTGGCTCATGCCTATAGCTACTCGGGAGGCTGAGGCAGGAGAATGGCATGAACCCGGGAGGCAGAGCTTGCAGTAAGCTGAGATCGCGCCACTGCACTCCAGCCTGGGCGACAAAGCAAGACTCCATCTCAAAAAAAAAAAAAAAGCTAAGTTATGGCCCTCAGATACTTTAATAAATGCTTACATTCTTGCTTCATGTTAAACAGAAACTAGCATTATAGCTGAAGTAACAGGGGTGAGTTAGAAAGATATTAAATAAGAAAAGGTACCAAGAAAGGTACCTTACTTTCTCAAATAACCTCCAATCTTTAATAAATTAATTAACATCAAGTTCCTCTTACAATATCTAATATTCACCTATTCATTCTCTGACCACTAAGCACGTTCTTGTATTTTACCTAATTCAACTTACATCTTTTTCCATTCTGTCTTCCAAACATTTTGAAACTTTTACCCATAAGGGTGTATCCCCAAAATATTGCTGCTCTCTGTCCATCATTGAAAAAGTTCTCTTATCCTTAGCGCTTGGCTGATTAGAACCACTAATTTAAAACACCAGAAAAGGGAAAGACCCTAAGAAATCATGATAGCCATCTACCCACCTTTCTGAAATTTTTGTTTTATAGCTCGCTAGTGGTGAGCAAGTGTCAGCAGTCTTGTCAGTTAATAAGAAACTAAGACCTTAAAGAAGCTCATGCTAATGTCTTACCTTATTTGGCATCTTTCCTTTGAGATCCATTGCAAGCTTCAGCATATGGTTATTGGTTTTGCCAGGGAATAAAATTTTTCCAGTATAGAGTTCGTATAAGGTGCAACCTACAGACCACATATCTATACCATAGTCATAGCTTTTACCTATAACTGAAAACAAAATCAAAGTTTTAATATACGAGGATAAAGAAAACTGACGACTATTAATTTTTATTTCCACTAATGAGGGGCTACCTTAGCTTGTACTATAACCACAATCTTCATGCCTTAGTTTGACAATTAGTTTTGTGTTCTTTCCCACTAATTCTTAATAGAGACTCAAACTTAAAAACCTTAAAAAATGGAGGTGTGGGGGAGGAACTTAAAGGGCAAAAGAAAATATGTATTTCTTCTCTTTTCTCATTTCGCCTTTGGTGGAGGTGCTAATCAGCCTCAACCAAGGCAACAGGAAAAAACAAAGGTCCCATACAATCCATAAATGTGATAATCAGACCTTGAATAATCAAGAGCAGTCTTCTAAAGTCGAGGATTTTCCACAACTGTTTTGCTACTCTTGCCCGACATGATCAAGACTCCTGTCACAACTACCTTCATTCCACCTGAGGAGGATGAACTTGCTATGGTTCCCTTCCTCATGAATGAACTGGTGCAGCTGCTGAAGTGTGATGGAAAACAGTGCTTAGACATTAAGTATGCGGTTTCCACCACATATGATGGCCCAGGTCAAAGAACATTAAGAAACTTACTGATTTCAGGAGCACGATAAAATCTACTGACAAGATAAGGTGTTATGTCATTATCCGCAACATGTGAAGCCGACCCAAAATCGCAAAGCTTTAAAATAGTTTTGGATTCATTAACCTGCAAAACATTTTTTCAAGGGAATTTAATTCAAGCCAGGAATAATTAATACAAATAAATAAAAATTATTGGCTTTGAAAAGTTTTATTAATTCCAATACTGAGAACAAAGACATTCATTTAAAAATTCCTTTTCTATTTATTTTTAATTCAATTTCCTAACTATGAAAAGTTAATATGTATCAAATATTCATTACAATGAGTAAAAACTGTTTTCAGTGAGGAAATGGATATCACAAAGTACATTTAATTTTAACAACTGCATTTTTAAAAGGGTGGGGTACTGAGAGAAAAATCTAATTTCATGAAGCAAAGCATCTTCTAAAAAGACCCTGAATACCTGAATAAAGTCAAGTTTTATAACTAAGGAATCAGACTTAACTTTCAGTTGCCAGAGAATTACAATGGCAATGAAAGCAGAAGGGTGATTCAGAATAAACTTGGACAAAAACAAAATATTCTTCATCCGAAGCTGCTATATGATCCCAGATTTAGCCATCACTTCAAGTCTAAAAAATACTAAATCCCTCAAATATAAAGAAGGTATTAGTCAAGAAAATGTTAAATATATCTGGCAAAACTGATAAACATGAACTCTATATTAGTCATTTGTTTCTTTTTTCCTTTGTAAATACTTCAACATACACAGTAATAGTGACATCTGCTGAGAAAGGCTGGAGTTGCTCCCATGACTGCTGCCACTCATGAGTCAGAGGCATGTTCAGGATTAACAAGTGAAGATAATTCATATTCCAGAGTCCCTTCCCCCCTTCAAAAGAGACACACACAAATTCCGAGTTGGGACTTGAACTTGGCCTACTGCTCCCACCCCAAAGCAGCATAACACTTTAGCCTTAGGCAGTCTCTATGGGGAGACTGGACTATTATAAATGATATCCAGAGTTAAGCTATTAATAGGAACAGAAATGATTATTTTTAACTCCCACATTGATTACTATTCTTTTCATCTTGGGAATCAGAAAAGCATCTTAAAATAGAAAAGTTATTTTAAAACTTTTTAAAGTGTAAGCTGAATTCAGCTACTTAAGCAGTTTCAATACCCACAGAAAACTTAAGAACCACTTTAAAATTAGAATCCATCAGTGGAACTCTTGGGCTGGCTAAAATGCCTTAAAGAATAGCAGCGTATCCATACTCATATGCACTTCAGTTTGCTACACAACTTCTACTCCTGTCATGAGGAATGTGGTACTTAAACCACACTGATACCTGAAATTACGAGCTAAAGGCTTTGGATTTTCATTAACAAAAATCAGCTCTGTCATTAAGGTCTATTTTTTCCTTCCCCAGGAAGAAGGGAAAACATTTCTTAAATGTATGTGAAAACCTATACTAGTTTAGCATTAGGTTTTAAAAACAAGAGTTTCTTCTGTGACACTGGCAAATGTGTTATTCTTTAACCTCCACAATGGTCACAAAGACGCTCACTGTAAATGACCTTTTAAATTGTACATGTTTTGCATATTCTTTGACATGAACCATGTATTTCACAATTAAAAAACAAAAAATTGGCTCACGCTTATAATCCCAGCACTTTGGGAGGACGAGGCGGGCAGATCACGAGGTTAGGAGATCAAGACCATCCTGGCCAACATGGTGAAACCCCGTCTCTACTAAAATACAAAAATTAGCTGGGCGTGGTGGCGCCTGCCTGTAATCCCAGTTACTCGGGAGGCTGAGGCAGGAGAACTGCTTGAACCAGGGAGTTGGAGGTTGCAGTGAGCCGAGATCACGCCATTGCACTCCAGCCTGGTAACAGGGCAAGGCTGTGTCTCATAAAAAAAATTGAGGTAAAAATCAACTATGAAATTGGCCACACAAATTTACACTTCATTTTTAATGTACCTACCATTTCAATGAAATTACTCAGCTCCCCTAACTCCAAGTTACATTAGATATACAATACAATAATAATTCAGACCAAACATAAAAATGGAATGCACCTCATTACTAATGTGGTTGTCTGGAAGGAAATAAAGGAAATATTTTAAGATATTAACAAAAAAGAAAAAGAGAAATATGAATTAAATAGCTTAGTTATTGATTAAAAAAAAACTCCTTAAACTTTAATGAGATCACCATTTTTTAAAGAATTTATCTTGGCCAAGCACGGTAGCTCCCACCTAGAATCCCAGCACTTTGGGAGGCTGCAGCAGGAGGATTGCTTGAGCCCAGGAGTTTGAGACCAGCCAAACCTCATCTCTAAAAAGAATTTTTTTTAATTAGGCAGTCACAGTGGCATGTGCCTGTGGGTAGTCCCAGCTACTGGGGAGGCGGAGGCAGGAGAACTGCTTGGGCTTAGGAGTTGGAGGTTACAGTGAGCCATTATGGCACCACTGCACTCTAGCCTGGGTGACAGAACAAGACCTTGCCTCAAAACAAAACAAAACAAAACAAAAAAACAAAAGAAAAAATCAAAAGTATTTATTTTGTTATAGCTCCAAGAGTTCCCAATAAAGAACACCTTACACGCTTAGCTTTTAGTCTTCAGGATCTCTCCTAGGCATCAACTGTAGGAGAATTGATAAAGAGAACCCATTTAAAAAAAATGAAATGCAGAATGTTACCAGCAGATAAGCTGGAATTCTCCAACTTGCGAACACGCCCCACACTGAAGGCCACAAAACAGGGTGAAGTAATGGGGCCGGGGAGGGGAGGAGTGTGTGTGTGCATTAATCACATCACTATGATAATATGTATTTCAAAATTTCAAAAACATATACATTGTGAAATCTGCATGTTACCACCAGAAGTCACTAGTCGAAGAGAATTAAGATTTCAAAAGGTGAGAACACATGGACACACAGGGGAACAATACACACTGGGGTCCGTCAGAGGCTGGAGGGTGAGAGATGGGAGAGGATCAGGAAAAGTGGGTACAAACCCTCCACGACACAAGTTCACCTATGTAACAAGCCTGCACATGTACCCCTGAACTTGAAAGTTTAAAAATAAAATAAAATAAGCTTCAAAAGCGATGCCTTTAAATATAATACCTATAACCACAAGTGAGCTTTACTGTGTTTGAGCCCCCAGGAGCCACAGCTTAGGGAGCCATAAAATTAGCAAACAGAAGCGTACGGACACTCCTTACTTCAAAACAGCAACATGTGCGGCATTTTTCTAAAGATAACAGAAGAAACTCATTACTACAGTAAAGCATTCCAGGATTGGTGCATACTTTAAATCCATCAGTCAAAAGAGAAAAAAAGGGACAACTGCACATTTCCTTTTTCTTCATACTTGTCAATAAAATTTCACTGTCCGATTTCCAAGAAAGATAAAAAAGTATTAGTCATCTGAAATAGGTTATTAATATACTGAACTATGCTTCTAAGATGTCGTTTCTCATAGTAATAATATTACTGCTAGTAAGAAGTGAAATGTATGTTCAAGATGTACAGCGCAGCTTGGCTGTTTGACTTACCAGGATATTGTCTGGCTTGATATCTGCATGTAGGATATTGCATCTTTTAAGGAGTTTCAATGCCAGGAACAACTGCTGACTATAGGATCTTACAGCTTTAATATGAAGACCAACATCTTTACCATATTTTTTTAACACCTCTCGTAAGTTCATGCTTTTAGGAGAAAATTAAAAAAAGAAAACAAAATAGGAGTTAAAATGCAAAATGGAAATATAAAAAGGCAAAAACATTTGCAAACATAATCAAGCGCAAAATAAAAATATGTAAGAACCACCCCCACATTTGATAAATCATTTTATATTGAAAGGAGAGCATATCAAATTGTATGTATATAACACAGTTTCCGAATAAATTCAATTTTCCAAATAGGTAGGAAGAAAGATATGCAAGGTAAAACTCCCATTTCGATTTTAGAATAGATTCACATCTGAAAACACAACAAAGCCATACTGTTGAGATAAAAATTCCTTCCTTGAAATATTTCATTTTAAGAGAGACTCTCTGTTGAACCCGGGAGGTGGAGGCTGCAGTGAGCCAAGACTGCACCACTGTACTCCGGGCGGAGCAACAGAGTGAGAGACTGTAACAACAACAACAACAACAACAACAACAACAACAACAACAACAACAACGACGACTAGCTGTTAACCGCAAGTTAAAAAACAAAAACCAGAGCTGTGTGGATAAAACAAATCAAATACGCAGAAAATCTGTTACAGCATTTATCCAAAATGAGATGGTAAAGATGAAGTAGTTAAATTTGCAATTTAATGCACAGGTTTTGACATTGTACCTGAGAGGCTCGAATACGAGACAAAGATGCTGCTTGTGATAGAAGTGCCTGAAGAGTCTCAGACAATGAAATTTGTCATCAGGATCAGCATCATTAAGTTTTTTCAAGAACTCTAATTCTTTTAAACCAGTCTTTTGCCTAAAATAAAAAAAAAATTGGGTTAAAATTGAACATACACAGAATTTAGGAGCACTAAATAATGTATTTGCTAGCCCCAGTCTGACGATCAGGTGATGTGTGGGAGGAGTCTGTATATTTTTAAGTACTAATAAATCTACTGAGAAATGGTGTCTCTATATATCATTCGCATAACACTTTATAGTTAGTCAACTATCATTATCATACATAGAGTTAATTTCCAAAATAATCACTGCACAAAACAGAAACATTGAGGAACAAACCCATCTTATTTTGATTTTTAAAAAATTTTGATTTTGCCTGAAGGAATATCAATCTTGTATATTTTATCTCAAAACAGGCCAGGCGCGACAGCTCATGCCTGTAATCCCAGAATTTTGGGAGGCAGAAGTGGGTGGATCACTTGAGGTCAGGAGTTCAAGACCAGCCTGGTCAACATAGCGAAACCCTGTCTCTACTACAAATACAAAAATTAGCCAAGGGTGGTGGCGGGTGCCTGTAGTCTCAGCTACTCGGGAGGCTGAGGCAGAAGAATGGCTTGAACCCGGGAGACGGAGGCTTTGCAGTTGAGCTGAGATCCCACCATTGCACGCCAGCCTGGGCAACAAGAGCAAAACTCCATCTCAAACAAACAAACAAACAAAAACAAAAAAACAAAACAAAACCCACATCTTGACATTAACAAAATGGAACCACACTGCACACTAGTCTTGGTTCCTTTAAGAATGCAGTAATGGGCCAGGTGCAGTGGCTCATGCCTGTGATCCCAGCACTTTGGGAGGCCGAGGCAGGTGGATCACTTGAGGTCAGGAGTTCAAGACCAGCCTGGCCAACATGGCGAAACCCTGTCTCTAGTGAAAATACAAGAATTAGCTGGGCGTGGTGGTGGGCGCCTGTAATCCCAGCTACTTGGGAGGCTGAGGAAGGAAAATCCCTTGAACCCAGGAGGCGGAGGTTACAGTGAGCCGAGATCATGCCACCATGCCACTGCACTCCAGCCTGGGTGACAGAGCAAAACCCTGTCTCAAAACAAACAAACAAACAAACAACAAAAAAAAACAGAACATAGTAATGGATGCCTTATCAAATTTTAACACTTGGTTATCTGAGGAAATTCTTGTTACAATTTGTCAATAAGCTACATTTTATAGTAAGCAGCTAAATACAGAAGTTGGGGCGTCCCATCAAAACAAGGTCCTTTCTAAGCCTAGGGCAATCTAAACTTAACACTTATTTCCGACATTTCAAACACATTAAATTCATTTTAATACCAGCTCAGTGTGTGGTATTAAAACACACAGATATGGCAATTAACTTTCTATTGGAGGAAAACAGGAACAAATTTAAAAAAGACAGATTCTCATCACTCTGATAAATATTCACTTTTTTGCAGGTCACCATAGTGACAGCTAATCAACATGATCCTTTCATTTCTCAACTCGTCTTCAGATAAAGCAAAGGACGGCATAAGACAGGCAATAGAGGGAAGGAGTTTAAGTTGTTATTGGTGCATACAGTAGGTACTACAATGCACTGAAATGAATTAAAAATAATCAGCCTGTTGTTCTAGTACATATGACATATGGCTATAATTTTAAAATCCAGTCAAAAACAACTGTTTCCATTACTTTATAATTGCAATACTTGTTTTACACATTCTATCATGTATCACTTTAAAAAAATAGTTTAAAAATATGTTCTTTTGTAACTATCTGTACTGTTAAAGGTTTCCTCACGTCTTCTGAACTTACATGAGCTCATTGTTTCTGATGATCTTTACAGCCACTTCTTGGTTGGCTCTTGCATTATCTCTGGCTCGTACAACATTACTGAATACACCTTGCCCAGTGTAGCCATACACATTGTAACGTTTATCTAGGACTTCACCTATGTTCACACCTAAAAAGGCAAATTGAAAAATTAGAATTCTGACTATAATAAATAGAATCAGAAAGTAGGAAACACAGTGCAGTCACTTAAAAATTGTGTTAAATCTCTACTATTTGGTTTCCTAGACACAATGAAGAATCAAAGCCATGCCTCCACTGATCACTCTATCAGAGTGTGGTTAGAAGCTGCATGCCTACTTCAGATCACTACAAGAGTTCCTGTTGTCCTATCAACTGCTGATGATTTTAACAATGAGTACGTTTTTCCAATTGTAGTCCCGCATGACAAATACCGCATGACTGGCATCCAAAGTTTCCTGTTTGTCGTTTTTCTTGGTTTCAGATCAAGACGAGTAAGTGACGTACCCCTTCCTTCTGGAAGACTATCTCATGGCTGAAAATAATTTTGAATATATTTAGGTTGTACATCAAGATTTTACCTCACTCCATTTGTGATGTTTCTGGGCTGCTTTTAGAATACACACGAGTTCATGCAGCTGTTGGATGTGCCACACTTTTTAAAGATGGCACTGTGATGTGATTTTTCAGAGTTCTCCAATAATCTGTGATTGCATCAAGCAGCATACTTTTGCATGGTGTTACAATGAACTCTAAAGTTAATATAAAATGTGAACTTACGATAATAGCCTTCTGCATCGGTCCAGTTATCTCTGAGGTTGGGATTCTCTTTGAAATCTTTTCCAATGCCAGCGGCCCGAAGACGAGCACTCTGAAATTAAAGAGGTGACATGAACAGTTTACCCACTTGTCAGACATTTAAAGCACTTCCTTTAAAACACAAAAGGGTAACACCAGATATAATTTAATAAAAGCATTTTATTCCAAATTAAATAAACTCTTACTATCACTTATGTAAATCCAACATAGCTGAAACATGAGACCAAAGTATCTTGATTCAAAATGACACTAAAAAAAAAAAACCCTCCCAGCCTGGGCAACACAGTGACACCCCTTCTCTACTAAAAATTAAAAAACAAAAAAAAAAGCCAGGTGTAGTGGCATGTGTTTGTAGCCCCAGCTCCTTGGTAGGCTGAGGCAGGAAGATCGCTTGGGCCCAGGAATTCAAGGCTGCGGTGAGCCATGATGTCACTAATTACTGCACTCTGCACTTTAGTCTGGGACAGAGGGAGACCCTATCTCAAAACAAAAGAGAAAAGAAAGAAAATAACTCAAAACCAGATACAAATTTCTATAGCTGTTATACCATTTGTGTTCTTCCTATACATGCATGAAATGTAGTAAGTCACTGGCTGCACTAGTTGACACTACGTGGAAAATTGAAAAATAAGAATATATGGTACTCCTGATTATTCTTTTTTTTTTTTTTTTGAGACGGAGTCTTGCTTTGTCGCCCAGGCTGGAGTGCAGTGGCGCGATCTCCGCTCACTGCAAGCTCCGCCTCTCGGGTTCATGCCACTCTCCTGCCTCAGCCTCCGGAGTAGCTGGGACTACAGGCGCCCGCCACCACGTCCGGCTAATTTTTTTGTATTTTTAGTAGAGACGGGGTTTCACCGTATTAGCCAGGATGGTCTCGATCTCCTGACCTCGTGATCCACCCGTCTCGGCCTCCCAAAGTGCTGGGATTACAGGCGTGAGCCACCGTGCCAGGCCCTTCTGATGATTCTTTATTGCACCTTACTCTCCAAGATACCCAGAAGACTCTTCAATATCAACCAAGCAAATGAGTACTGACACCAAAACTGGGTCAATACTCATTTCATCCTCTCCTAATTCATTTATAGGTTGGTGTTCCTATTGATCTGTGTGTGTATGTGTGTGTGTGTGTGTGTGTGTGTATACATATACATGACTATTTATCTTACCACATTTTTATTTTCCCTGTTACATTTATCTTCTCTACCTCCTCTTATGAAGGCCTCTTATTTCTCATGTCCTTTGAAATTTATATTGAAAATGTCCCCAAGTTTGACCACGTTCATAGTTTAAGACTTTTCCAACATAAGGCATCAATAAAAATTTAAGAAAAAAGTGGTGAAATCACCAAAATTTCTTAATCTACTCCTTATAACATTTCCAATTCTTCAATAAATTCTATTAATAAGTTCTCAATCACCTACTAATATAATATAGAGGCCCCAAAGTGGAGTCTATTCTAATAAAGACCTAGAAAATACTGTTATCTCCTTATGGCACCTAACTACCATATGTATGTGTATGTATTTAAATACACAATACTGTACAAATGACTACATGTTTATCATTTGGTGTTTGACTTTTATAAAGCTCTCAAATTGTTTTGCCATACCTGTCTTAAAATTTTTGACATTAATTTTAGACTTATAGGATGCAAAACTAGTAGTTTTCAGATTCCTTTCACCCACACTGTTCAAAATATTTATTACATTTGCTTTATTCTTCTTTATATGTATATACACACCCATATATTTGTTATTTTTTTTTTGTTTTAACACTTGATTTAAAATAACTTACATCAAAATACGCAGCAAACATATCATCAGATTCTGTAAACATATCAGGTGCCAACAACTTCTTCTGAGATGAACCTTAAAGGAAATTAGCATTAATGTTTGAAAAGTGAAGAGACGATTTAAAACACAAAATAAGTGAACGGGAGTTGAATTACATTAATAGTAATTCAAACTTTTTTGCCCTCTTGCACATCAGTTTCCCAACAGTATTCAATTTAGAATCACTTTATTAACATTTATGATACATAAAGGTATTCACTTTTTAGTAACAGAGTGCATTTCAGAAAGTTGAAAGACCGGCCAGGCATGGTGGCTTACGCCTGCAATCCCAGCACTTTGGGAGGCTGAGGTGGGTGGAACACCTGAGGTCAGGAGTTTGACACCAGCCTGCCCAACAAGGCGAAACCCCATCTCTACTAAAAATACAAAAATTAGTCGGGCATGGTGGCAGGTGCCTGTAATCCCAGCTACTTGGGAGGCTGAGGCAGGAGAATTGCTTGAACCCGGGAGAGGGAGGTAGCAGTGAGCTGAGATCGCGCCACTGCACTCCAGCCTGGGTGACAGAATTGGACTCTGGCTCAAAAAAAAAAAAAAAAAAAAAGTTGAAAGACCCAATGTTAACTTTTACTATTCTTAGTTTACATGAATAAGCTAATAGCTAAGCAATGACTTCACATTAAAATAAAAGCTCATCTTTAAAACATGTTATTTGCACCTTAAATCCCAAAAGGTTAATATTTCAACTATAGATCTAAACCTCTATGTATCTCTCCCTTTGAAAGTCCAATAATCCCATAGAAAACCGGCTAAAAAATAAAAGGATTTTCTAGAAAAAAAAATCCAGTTGCTTTAACCATATGAATGCATGCTCATTATCACTTACATTAAGGGAAATGCAAATTAAAACTACAATGAGGTATCAATTTCTGACCTCTGATACTAGCTAAACATCCAAAAGTACAACAACATTCTGTTAACAAGGCTCTGGATATACAAGCACTCAGAAAGACGGCAAAATGGTACAACCCTTATAAAAGAGTAGAATTTGGTAATACATAGCAAAATTATATATTCACTCCCTCTTCTGACCCAGCAATCCCACTTCTAGGGAACTATTGTAAAACACAGTGGCCAAGAATTAAAGAATGACTTAATGCACAACGCCATTATAATCAGTACCCAATGAATAGACAGAAACTGGACACAATTCAAATATCAAAGTCTGACTGAATAAACTATGGCGGAGCCTATAAAAAGGAGTGAGGAGAAGCATTTCGATCTAGGTATGTATAGTTTGGTTTTGTGTGTGTAGGTAGGATACAACATATACACACATACATGCATACATGAAAGAATGTATTAAGAAAAAAAAGATGATTCCTAAAAATCAAAAGCAAATGAAAATAAACCTAAGCCTATCAAATTTGTGGCATACCATACAGAGATTTCAGATGATTTTAAAAGACAGAGAATTGTGCCTATACAACTTACAATGTATCCTAAAAACCACCACTGAAATTTTAAGCCAGTTAGTATATTTAGTAATGATAATCATACTGATGTCTAATGTGTATAAGTTTCAAGATAACCTATCTGTAATCATGTTAAGAACTAAATTTTTCACTGTAATAAAAGAGATAGAAATATAAAATCCTAAGTTAATAAACCCCAATAATCTCAATTTTAAATTGGCAATATCTGTGTAAACTCCTCCTTTCCAAAAGAGTAACTACTTCCTAACTTTGTCCAGTGCAAAGGCCCAGAAATCACAGACACTAGTAAGTGTGCAGTGATGTCTAAATGGCATTTCCTATTAAATGGAACCAGGGATCCTTGGAGAAATAGCTGATTCTGCTCTGGGCAGGACATGCACAAGATAAACCTGTGCATCTTGCTAGAGCAGGAGTCGGTAAACTATATACAGACTGTGAGCCAAATGTAGCTGGCTGCTTCTTTCTGTATGGCCTATTTTTACATTTGTAAGTGTTCGGGGGTGGGGGAACAGAATACTTTGTGGCAAGTGAAAATTAGATGAAATTCAAATTTCAGTGCCAAAGTTTTTTCTGGAACATAGCCATGTCCGTTCAACAATGTACTGTCAGCTGGGCGCGGTGGCTCACGCCTGTAATCCCAGCACTTTGGGAGGCCGACGGGCAGATCATGAGGTCAGGAGATCGAGACCATCCTGGCTAACACGGTGAAACCCCGTCTCTACTAAAAATACAAAAATTAGCCAGGCGTGGTGGCAGGCGCCTGTAGTCCCAGCTACTTGGGAAGCTGAGGCAGGAGAATGGTGTGAACCCGGGACGGGGAGCTTGCAGTGAGCCAAGATCGCGCCACTGCACTCCAGTCTCGGCGACAGAGCAAGACTCTGTCTCTTAAAAAAAAAAAAATAATAATAATAATAACCATATATTGTCTGTGGCAGGTTCTGCCCTCCAACAAGTTCACTATATGGAACTGTAAAGGAAAAGGCCAATATAATTACTAAAGGCTCAACCATTTACTACCTAACCTCTTAGACAAAAAGTTTGCTAGTTCCTGTTCTAGAAAGTAAGAAAGCTATATTGAATACTAAAGGGCTGGCACAAAAGGACAAGAGAAATCAACTGAAAAAGGGCTCCTTTCCCCAACCCAGTTAGAGAGACCAATCTGAGCTTCAGAAAGAAAAATAACAGCACCAGATCGAAACACATCAAGCACATAATGACACCAAACGATGAACACCTAACAAAACAGTCAAAATCTCATTAGACATCTCCGGAGCTTGTTAGGGCACCAACTGTATTCTAAAAATTGGTAAATAAAGAAAATAATAAACATGTATTTACCCTGCCTGTCCTATACAAACTATCTTTTGGGGTAACCAAAAAGTGGAAACCTCTTATTTAATGTTTTAAAACATTAATGTTCTTAACTGACAGAGAGACAAACAAGTACTCAGAAGGGGAATAAAATCATAATTGGATTTGCTTTAAAATAGCAAGCAAAACAAAAGGTAACGAATATGTGAGAGTTCAGTATACTATTCAGGATATGTGAACTAATAAAAACACATTTATAGAGAACATTTGTAAGGACATATTTAATATTATATTACTGCAATATTCAGCAGAAGCAACATGTCTAATCTTTTACTTTTCCCAATCCCACCCCAAATAAGGTCTCTTATTATAAAGTTACAGAGCTAAAAATTCAGAGAAAAGCGTCGCCAGGACAAAACTCTCTCACCATTATTCTGTTCAACTGTCATTAGATTATGCTTGGCTTTCACTGAGGCCTCAAATGTATCAACATTTTCCCGTTCATACTCTTTAACATCAGCAGCTACTCGCTCCAGAATGTCATCTGGAGATGGTGATCGTGTTCTCGTACTGCTCTGGGGGCTGCTTGGTTCAGATGGCACAGACATGTTGCTATCTTCAGCAAGGTATTTATATTTCTGTAATAACAATACAGAAGATAATACTTTCATAAAATTGGATGCTATCCAAATACATTCATGGCTAAGAGTTGCTGCAGTGAACAGTTAAGAGAATGTAGCAAATAATGTAACAAACCAAATGGTATTTATTGGTTCAATCAAATCCGCAATCCCTTATGTAATTTCTAAATTCACAAAAATCTGAAAAAGTTTTTCTTTCTTCAGTGCACATTCATCAGGTGGCAGCACTGGACCTGATCAGATGAGGCACCATTTATTGTCTTATTTTCTCCCCAGTGTGACTATTACAGTATGCCTCACTGTAGAAATATTAACGTGTTTGATTATGGGGTCTGCTGCAGACCCCACTGATGGCACATAATAGAGGCACCATATCACCTTTCTAAAACTCAAAACTTTCTGAGTTCCGAAGCACATATGGCCCCAAGGGTTAGAGGTAAGGGGTTGCGGACCTGAGCAAGAATAAAAAAAGATTCATCCACATCTTCAGGGATATCAGTTTATTAACTACAATTTTACCAGTGTCCCAGAAAAGTAAGCTTCCTCCGGAATTAGTTTTGCCCTACTTCCTTTCTGGTGATGCAAGTTCTGTCCTTCACTCCAACGTGGCATACTATTACCTGATTTACGGTTTGCTATGTGTGTTTAGGTAAGCTGCCACAGCTGTTTTCTCCTTTTGTCTTCTAAGGAAGAGCTGACAACCTTCCAAGTCACCAAACCTTATAATTAAATGGCTATATCAAGATCTTTGTATAACATTCTTTCCCCACCCAATCTTCTTCATCATCTGGCTCTAGTCTTAAAATTATTTTTCAAATGTTTCATTTAAACCACCATATTCACATTACAAAACTTGCCATTACTAAATATTAAAATATTTACTTTATTCACATAGTAACATGCATAATTTTTTGCTAAATAAAATTCCTCCAGTTTATTCTATACTCATACGTGTTCATTAACTTAGAAAGCAAACTTCAGATTCTCATGTTTTACAGAAGAGGTTTACATCAGAATTCTATGTATAAACAACCAGAATTCTATGTATAACCAACAAACAGCAACCATCTCAGTTTTAGTCACTAAAAAAAGATCATTTTTTCAAACCTCACAAAGATAATTTTATATATACTATCCTTTTCTAAGGACCTGTTCAACTGTTATTAATGCTACATTTTTGTTAAAGCAAAAAAATCTTTTACTACAATAATGGTTATTTTTCATTAAAATCACATACCTGAACAATTGCCTGCCTTTGGATTCTTCTCTGTTCTATTAGGGCTTCTTCATCTTCTTCCTCTACATCAAAGTCTTCAAGGCTTAAAGAAAAATTCAAACACCCTTAAGAGATTCTAAAACCATACCCCTTATACATTTTAAAGTTAAAGGCAGGAAAATGTAGGTATCAGTAAGTTAGAGCAAAAGTCTTAAGTCCTATTACTTTTGTTTCCAAACCATCTCAGTTAACTGCCTGGTTTGGAATGTGGGGAAGTAACCTAACCTTTGTCTCAGTTTTCTTCTCATCTATTTCATGGCACCAAAATCGGGAATAAAAGAAATAACTCCAGGTTTACAAAAGTCACCACTAGTTTTTCCATGACCTTAGTAAAGTCACTTTACCTATCTAGCCTTAGTTTTCTCACCTATGAAATGACGGCAAGGGTAAGATAAGTAAATTGCTACCTTTTCTGGATGTCAGAACCGCCTGAAAGCTCAAGAAAGCTATACCCGTATTTCCCTATCAGAAATGCACATGCAAATACTTGCATATAATCTGAAGGGGAATGTGGCTCTACTCCGCAACACTGCCCCCAACCCTCTGCACTTACCCTCAAATACCACCTCCACGATCTTTATGATCCTTCCCAGTGCAACTCTTTCAATGATCTTACCTCCTGAATGTTCGCTGCAGAATAGGCAAACTATACTCTGATTCTATCAGAATCTATGTAGAATGCCCTTCCCCCATCCAACTTTAATCACCTGGTTTTAATCAGGGTTTTTCATCCTTAGCATGATTTGTTTTTTGATATGGATAGTTCTTTTTGTGTGTGTGTGTGGGGGGGTTATCCCGTGCATTGTAGAATGCAGTATCCCTGGCCTCTAGCCAACAATCACAACAAGAAATGTCCTCAGACATGTCACCAGGAAGGCAAATAACCTCCTGTTGAGAATGGCTCTAGATTTGTCCCATTTATTTTTGAGATATTCCACTTAGACAATCAAGTCTGCATTTTATTTATTTTTGTTTTTTGAGACAGGGTCTCACTCTTTTTGCTCAGGCTGGAGTGCAGTGGTGTGATCAAGCTCACTTCAACCTTCTCCCCCCAGGGTCAAGCGATCCTCCCACCTCAGCCTCCTGACTACAGGCGTGTGCCACCAGGCCTGGCTAATTTTTGTATTTTTTGTAGAGACAGGGAAAAATGTCCCCACAATTGTATTAGACACTTGAAATGTTTCTACATTTTCACGTTGTAAAAAGGACACTCATCACAAAATAGCCTCAATTGCAAAGTATATATCATCTAACACAAACTCAAAGGTCTAAACTTTTATAGAAAATTCCTCCCAAAATCTAGTAACTCTGGCTGGCAGGACTAATGTATATGTATTGTTCATAATAAAAACAAAGGGTAGGCTCACAATAAAATGAAGGCCCAATGTTCACTCCAGCCAAAGCTGAAACACCTACATTCAGAAAACCGCTTACTAACTCTGTGATACAACCTATACAATATTCACAAAAGACTAACTTTTAAATTCAGAGCCAAATTAATGGAGCCACTTATAATATTTAGGTGGAAATTATTTAACAATTTCCAAGTCAAATAAGACTTCTCTAAACTGGAAAAACAAAGTTATGGGAAAGTTCTATTCTTACTTATCATCAGACGAAGATTCCTGCTCAACTTTCATTCCTTCAGAAAGACTTCCTTTAAATTTATCTTCCTTTACTTTGCTTCTGCTCCTTCGTCTACGACCACCGCGTGATCGAGACCGCCTTCGCAAGCGTGATCTGCTCCTCCGACCTCTGTCCCTATTTAAAGAAGAAAAGACAGGTATACATTTTTTTAAATGTCAAAGTGGGAAAGGCATGCATGTGTGGGCACAGGGGATATATAGAAATTCTACTTTCTACTCAATTTTGCTGTAAACCTAAAACTCTTCTAAAATATAGTCTATTTTTTAAAAAGGTCATTTGAAAATTTTAAGTAAAAGAACAGAACATCAGAAAGACTGAGATAACCAGCCTAGCTGAAGATAACTAAAACATACCTACTCCTTATCAAATTCTGAACTAAGAAATTCTTCCCATGGATATGAACTTGAACTTGAATATAAGCTCTATAGGGATAAATACCTACTGTTTCTTTGTATTCTTACAGCACCAAGGTTGTATACACAGGCACTGGAGTGAAGGGAGAGACTGAAAAGGGGCAAAAGGGAACTTGGAGTGATGAAAACGTTCTCTAACTTGAGTGTGACTTATTTGTCTGTCAAAATTCACCCAACTTTACAACAAAAAGCATTTTACTTTATGTAAGTTATATGTATGTTTCAATGAGCTCAACTTAAAGAAACCTCACTAACATGACAGTAAATGAGTACTTAAAAAAAAAAAAAACTGGGGGCTGGGTGCAGTGGTACACACATATAATCTCAGCACTTTGGGAGGCCAAGGCAGGCAGGGAGCTCGGGAGTTTGAGACCAGCCTAGGCAACATGGCAAAACCCTGTCTCCACAAAACATACAAAAAGATTAGCTGGGTGTGGTGGTACGTGCCTATAGTCCCAGCTACTGGGAGGGTTCCTTGAGCCCAGGAGGTTGAGGCTGCAGTGAGTTGTGATCGCACTGCACTCCAGCCTGGGTAACAGAGCAAGATCCTACCTCAAGAAAGAAAAGAAAAGAGAAGACAGAAGGGAGAGGGGAGAGGGGAGAGAGAAAAGAGAAAGATGGGAGGGGAAGGGAGGGGTGGGGTGGGGAGGGGAGGAAAACCCTCAGGCAAGGAGAATGTCATGAGAGATGATAGCAGAGATGAGAATAAAATCTTAGAATGTGCAAATTGGAGTAAAGAATAGTAACAGATCAAATTGAGCTGAATATTGGTCCAACATGAACACACAAGGTAAATCAGAAACAGTCAGAACATGTCACAAAACCCCCAGGAAGCCTCAGGAATTGGAGACTTCCTATCCTCTGCAAGATGGTGTGAGGTAAGAGCTGAGGACAGAATTGGTTGAAAGCCTTTATAAACAGCCAGACTCGGTATAGTCCCCTCCCCAACTCAGTGGAAAATGTCAACCACTCCCTTCACATTCCAGCAGAACACTTAAGATTTGCTTTCTAGAGAAGTGTTGGTCACTCCAGATACTGAGAGGCACATACCAAAGATAGACAGATTATAAGGAAGTTTACATTATGAAGGAAGAGAACTCTACTGGTAGCCAGGTCTATTTCCCAGGAGGAAATGAAAGGATTCCGGAAAACTCATAGCCCAAGAAAATATCACTAATATCCAAAAATATCTAATTACTCTGAAGTGATAACCACTAGCTGACAAGTTCTACACTGTCACAATAGAAGAAAAATCCCATTCAGCTTTGTCAGTACCTAAATATTAACTCAGAATAGGCAGCAATGAAGGATCCAGCTGTGTGAGAAAAGTCTTCAAATGAAAAGTAAACATGCAGCAAAAGGAATCTGGGAAGAAACACAATATAGCAAAGAAAACTATAAAGAACAAAAATCTCACACAATAACCTCGCTGTTGTCTGAGAGACAAAAAATACTATTTCCGGAAAACATGAATAAAATGTTAATACATGGAACAATACAGAAGGTCCAATTGGAAAAACCGGAAAGAAAGAAAAAAAAAAAAGCACAAAAATTTCCCAGAAGGCCATAAACTCCCTGCTTTAAAGGGCCTATCTAGTAATTAGCAAAATAAATGGGGATAAAGATCTACATACCGAGGCACATAATAAATTTCAGAACACAAGATATTTTTTATAAAAAGGGAAGAGAGAAAAAAGCAAGTCTTGAGATCAGCTTGGAGCGAGAAGACTAGCAGTGTCAGAAAGGAGGTCCTCTCTTCCCTCCTCTCCCAACTATTTGCTCAGCAATGAATACATACAGGATCACAATGATTATACTGACTCTAGAAGAACAAAAAAGTGTGATGAAATTAGGCAAAAGTGAAACATGAGTAAGGGGTAGTATTAAAAACCCTCATTGTGGCTGGGTGCAGTGGCTCACGCCTGTAATCCCAGCACTTTGGGAGGCCAAGACGAGCGGATCTCATTTGGGGTCAGGAGTTCGAGACCAGCCTGACCAACATAGTGAAACTCCATCTCTATTTAAAAAAATACAAAAAAAAAAAAAAAGCCGGGCATGGTGGCATGGGCACCTCTGTAGTCCCAGCTACTTGAGAGGCTGAGGCAGAATTGCTTGAACTCAGGAGGTGGAGGTTGCAGTGAGATCGTGCCATTGCACTCCAGCCTGGGCAACAGAGTGAGACTTTGTCAAAAAAATAAAATAAAATAAAATAAAACCCCTCATTGACCAGAGTGTACTCAGACCATGCATTTCCACTTCTAGGAATACAGCATACAAAAATTCTGAGAGATATGTAAAGATGGCTACAATATAAGCCTTTGTTTCTTAAAAATTATATTCATTTATTACTTCAATTAAAATGTTAAAAGATTGGCGAACAAATACCCATTTATGTTTTATATCAAAATATTTCATGTATGTATGAATTTTAAAAAATGATTCCCTGCTTTATAAACCACCTTTTTAACCTATTACTGACTACATATGCTTCAGATAAAATGGTTTCTATGGCAAATTAAATAGGCCTTTGCCTAAGTCTACAGTAACTATCAATATGCAAAATTAACATAAAATGTAAGAAACTGGGCTATATATTTACTACTACATGATCTACCTTGCCGGTTAAAAAAAAAAAAAATCCCTAAGCCTGGCTCATTTAGTATCGATTGATAAAAGAGAGAAAAAAGTCCTATTTTTAAAAGATGAATTTTATTGCATCTTAAATGAGCAATGATTTGTTTAAAATTCAAAGGAAACAATATAAAAGAAAACCCATGTGTAGAGACTGCTGGTAAAAGGAAACTATGGGAACACAACTACGATTTTTCAGAGAAAACTGGTCTAAAAGAAAACCTACCAACTGAGCTCACTGGTGGTTGAAAAACATTCAGAGTTTAATGAATCACAAGGATGAAATGTCTTTACCTTCTCCGAGGAGATCTGCTTCTTCTTCTTGGAGACCTGCTACGTCTGAGTGGGGAACGAGACCTCCTTCTAATGGGAGATCTACTTCTTCTTCGGGTTGGAGACCATCTATTGATGGGGCTGGCATCTTTTGATCTTTCACGTCTACTGAGGATATCATCTCGAGGTCGTGTTCTTAAGGGGATCAAATGCAAGTTAAAAGAAATATAAATCAAAGTAAATGATTTTTTTCTATATGCAAGGAACATCTGTAAGAAAAGGCACATTAGCCTAAAGAAAGTGAACTCTGATTAATGTGTTTTGTAACAAAATTTACTCAGATGACCACAATGACATTTTGGTGTTACTGCAGGCAAACAATGAAAGGTCTTATTTCCTCTGGTCCCACAATTTGAAAAATTACTAAAGGTTATTCATACCGGTAAAGTCACTGATTCTAATTTCAAATAAACAACTCAAATAAAACCTCCCCAAGTGAGTATAACACTCCATTTACTCAAATATTCCATTTTCATTGACGACTTTTTCTTTCTACATCCTGACATTTCTCCAATTAAGGATCTTTTTTTTTTTTTTTGAGACAGGGTCTAACTCTGTCGCCCAGGCTGGAGTGCAGTGGCGCAAACACGGGTCACTGCAGCCTTGACCTCCCAGGCTGAGGCAATCCTTCCACTTCAGCCCCCCTGAGCAGCTGGAACCATAAGGGCATGCCACCACGCCTGACTAATATTTTGTTTTGTAGTGATGGGGGTCTCACTATGTTGCCCAGGCTGGTCTCGAACTCCTGGCCTCAAGTGGTTCTCCCTTGGCCTCCAAAAGTGCTGAGGTTACAGGTGTGACCCACCATGCCCGGGCAAAAATCTTCTTTTTAATGTCAAGTATAATAGGCCAGGCACAATGGTTTACACTTGCAATCCCAGCACTTTCAGAGGCTGAGGGAGGACCGCCTGAGCCCATGAGGTTGAGGCTGCAGTGGCTGTGTTTGTGCCACTGCAGCCCAAGTGACAGAGTGAGAACTTGTCTCAAAAAAACAAAAACAATAGCTAGGTGTGGTGGCTCACACTCGTAATCCCAGCACTTTGGGAAGCTGAGGCAGATGGATCACTTAAGCTCATGAGTTTGAGACCAGCCTGGGTAACATGGCGAAACCCTATCTCTACAAAAAATATAAAAATTAGCCAAGTGTGGTGGCATGTGCCTATAGTCCCAACTAATCGGGAGGCTCAAGTGGGAGGATTGTGTAAGCCTGGGAGGCAGAGGTTGCAGTGAGCAGAGATCATGCCACTGCACTCCAGCCTGGGTGACAGAGTGTGACCCTGCCTCCAGCCTCCCCAGAAAAACCCCACAAAAACCCAACTTTTCAACACTTATCACACAAGTACCTTTCAGTGAGTTTTACTCTTGTTTAATGTGATATTTGTATTACAACAGGCCTTTCCACAGCTTAATTTTTTAAAACAGGTTTTGAACATTTCTTAATGTTATTCCAGGTTTGGTCACAACTATTCAATCTGAACAGTCAGACTGTAAATAGGTTTGTCTCCATAATCAAATAATATTACAGTATTTTCTTCATTTGTTATTATTATTATTTTTTGAGATGGAGTTTCACTCTTGTTGCACAGGCTGTAGTGCAATGGTGTGACCTCGGCTCACTGCAACCTCTGTCTCCCAGCTTCAAGAGATTCTCCTGCCTCAGCCTTGAGTAGCTGGGATTACAGGCATGAGCAACCACACCCAGCTAATTTTATATTTTTAGTAGAGACAGGATTTCTCCATGTCGGTCAAGCTAGTCTCGAATTCCTGACCTCAGGTGATCCACCCATCTCAGCCTCCCCAAAGTGCTGGATCACAGGCGTGAGCCATTGCAACTGGCCTTCCTCATTTAATACAAACCTAAAAACACAACCTGCCTTGCATGTTTCAGCACAGTATACAGAACCCAAGAATCTTTCTCTGATCCAGCCAAAATGAGCAAGGTAGACTTTGACTCAGATCTGTAGTGCTTACTTCTTGGTAGTGCTTACTTCTTGATAGGGCCATCTGAGGAAACTCTTTTATTTAATCTGCTCACATACATGCACAGTCTCAAAAGACCAGTTAAAAAATATAAATGGGCTGGGTGCGGTGGCTCACGCCTGTAATCGCAACACTTTGGGAGGCCAAGGCAGGCAGATAACCTGAGGTCAAGAGTTTGAGACCAGCCTGGCCAACGTGGGGAAACCTCATCTCTACTTACAAAAAAAAAAAAAAATTAGCCGGGCGTGGTGGCGCGCACCTGTAGTCCCAGCTACTTGGGGAAGCTGAGGCAGGAGAATTGCTTGAACCCAGGAGGCGGAGGTTGCAGTGAGCCAAGATCACACCACTGCCCTCCAGCCTGGGCGACAGAGTGAGACTCCATCTCAAAAAAACAAAACAAAACAAAACAAAAACAACACACATATGTGTATATATATGTATATATAAATGGATGGGATAAAGTAAACTAGTATAGAAAGAAGAGTGTTGTCTGCTAAAATGCAATGAAAATAAACGGTGGCTCAGGCCTGTAATCTCAACACTTTGGGAGGCCGAGGTGGGCGGATCACGAGGTCAGGAGTTCAAGACCAGCCTGGCCAACATGGTGAAACCCCATCTCTACTAAAAATACAAAAATTAGCTGGGCATGGTGGTGCATGACTGTAATCCCAGCTACTTGGGAGGCTGAGGCAGGAGAATCGCTTGAACACAGGAGGCAGAGGCTGCAGTGAGCCGAGACCGCGCCACTGCACTCCAGCCTGGCAACAAAGCAAGACTCCGTCTCAAAAAATAAAATAAAATAAAATATATAAATAAATAAAAATAAAGAAAATAAAAATGTTCACCCTCACTAGTCACCTAAGAAATTTTGATTAAAACAATTTTTGGGTTTTTTGTTTTGTTTTTAAGAGTGACAAAATACTATATGGTATCCTGGTAATAAAGGTTTTCCTAAACTTTCCTAATACAGTTTTAGGAAAAGGGGCAGTTTACATAGTCATAGAAGTAGAAGTAGAAATTGACCTAACTTTCCTGGATGGAAATTTAGCAATAACTTTCTACAATGTAAATGTACATACCCTGAGACTTTGCAAGTCCACTTCTATGAGTCTATTCTATAAAGAAACCTCACACATAACCAAGGCACATCTTCGCATATAATAGTGAAAAACTGGAACCAACCTAAATTTTTCATCAGTTTCAATAGGAGAATGATACTATAATACATCTACACTGAAATACCAGTTGCTGTCAGGCAGAATGAAAAACAATCTATATGTTTTGTCGCAGAAATGTTTCCTGAAAAAAGCAAGCCACATGTGAATATGAATAATATCACTCTAGTTTTGTTTAAAAAAAAAATTCCCTTATATTCATGTTATTGTCTGTACAAGGAAAGACCTAAGATAACGTAAATTTCTAAGGAGTGGTAGTGGAGAAATGAAAAGAGAGCCAATTTACAGGCTTATTTGGATTTCTCTTTAATAAGTAAGTATGCACCACTTCTGTAATTTAAAAAAATATTTTTGTTTCAAATACTCAGCTCTAGTCCTTAGTAAACTCCTCAGAATTTGCTCTTCAAACAAAGCAAACTGAAAGACCACCAAGATAATTAAGAAGCACTTGAGATAACAGAATCAGTAAAACTAATCACTGCCTCAATCCAGGAAGCCAAAGGAAAAAGGGGCTATTTCATTACAGTGCCACTCAGAAGTAAAGAATCAAGATGCTCTTAAGACACAGCACTTGGAAATAAAATTTGAAATTTCTCTGAAAATATGATGACTTCACTTTCAGGGTGAGTTTACATTTATACCCATTCACAGAAAATATTATTATGAACACAGTAAATGGCTAGGAATTAATAACATCGTTATATAGTATAAGCCAATACTCTTTTAATAAGCAAAACCTAACTGGCAATTTCATAATACTTAAATACTAAATACAAAAAAGACATTAAGAAATCTGTTTCTAAAGTAGTTTAAGTGGTATAAACACTCCTCCCTGCAAATACTTCCGTTCTATGATCCTACGTAAATTATATACATTCTCTGATTCTATTTCATTTATAAATTAGGTATGAGAGCCCCTTCACCTCATGAGTTAAGATAATCACATGAGGATTTATAAGAACTAAGACAAAATATTATTCAAATAATACAAAATAATTTCATATACTATTCTTCTTAAGCTTAAGAGATACTACTTTTCAACAATGAGATTATATGTATTTATACAAAATTTTCCATTTTAATTATACTTTGGGGACCAAAAAATATTGGTATTGGTTTCTATTTATACTGTTAAAATTTAAAACTCATGCAAATACAAGAGAATGAACAGAACACAATTGTTAAACTGATTACCTTTACCCCTTTTCAAAGTTAAGAGTTTCAGCCTACACTGTTCATGAAGTAATAATCCTCTCTAGACGCCCCCAGTGAAGATTTATCAGCCAAATTACATGGATTGAAAGGAGTGCCTTAGCAAACTAGGTATTAAATCAAGAATGTGAAAAAACCCAATTCTATCATCAAGCTCAGTATTTGTTAAACACCTATACTTAAAATACTCATCGACAAAAGTGCAAATACTAACATGGTTAATGGATTGGGTTACTTAAAATTATGAAACTCATTACTACTTCATTTATTTTTATTTTTACTTACTACTTCATTTTTAATGGTCCACAAGTTCTAGTTTTCCGTTTAAAATCTCATGCACTGGCAAAAAGCTTTAACATTTTGTACACAAGTTACCTTGGAGAAGAAAGTCGTCTCCTCTCTGGTTCTCGTCGTTTTCTTTCTAAGGATCGGCTCTTGGCTCTTCTCCCAGGTGACAGTGTCCGCGAGGGGGATTTGCTCTGCTTAGATCTTCTATCATTCAAAAGTGGAGACCTGCTTCTTCTTGATTTATCACGTGGTTTTGGAGACAAACTTCTTCTTTTAGGACTACGACCAGGTCTTCTGCTGGGTGACCTATTTTCTTTCCCAGATGAAGCATCTTTAGAGGGAGATTTAATTGGCTTCTTTTCTTTATCAGTTTCAGACCGTTTTGATTTTCTCTCTTTGGACCGTGACCTTCTGTCTTTGGATTTACCTCTTAAATCAACTGGGGATCTGGATTTTTTACCTCGATCGCGACTTCTACTTTCATTTATAATTGGGGATTTTTTCCTATCTTTTGATTTACTTTTATCTTCAATTTTAACCTTATCATCAGTAGGAGATCTGGCCTTACCAATTTTCTCTTGAGATCGCCTTCTAAGGGTAGGGGATTTTGATTTCCTTGCTTGATCTTGAGACTTACTTCTTTTGGATGGGCTTTTAGATTTTTTCCTCTCCTTTGACTTGCTCCTAGTTGTTTTCTCTTTAACGATTTCAATACCCCCCTTACTTTTCTTTTTATCAGACCTATGTCTAGTCCGTTCTTTGGATCTGCTTTTACTTCGTTTTTTTGTAGTAATTTTATTGTCCACAAGTTCAAGTTTCCCCTTTGTACTTGAAGATCTAGTACTAGACCTATTTCCATTTCTTGCCTTTTCATGAATCTCCCCCTCTTCTTCAGAGCCAGACTCATAACCTTGCAAAATGAGCCCCATACCAGACTGGACCTTTCCTTCCATTAACTCATTATCAAGTTCGGCCTTAATCAAGGCTCTCTGTTTTTCCAAGTCTTCTAGCAAAGCTAAATCATCAAGTTTAGTTCTTTTTGCTGGAGACATACCCTCTTTATCAGAAGCATCAATAACCTCTTTTCTTTTGTGTTTCTTATGTTTATGCTTATGTTTATGTTTTTTATCCTTGTCTTCTTCTGAGGAATGTTTATGTTTCTTATGTTTACTTCTGTGTTTATGCTTCTTTTTTTTGTGACGACTGTGCTTATTTTGAGACTGGTCTTCTGATACTTCTCCATTTTCTTCATTTATACTCTTTTCAGAATTAGCATCTTCCATCCTATAAATATATCAAACACACTTTAAAATCATATCATTTATCAAGTATTCAAAGAGCCATAAGAAAATAACAGTAATGAGAAAATACATCTCAATGTAATACATGAAGTCAGTCACTAAAATTTTTTCAGAACAGCTTCAGACATTTTATTTCAAAGAAGGTCTACGGCAAGAACTGAGTTGGATAGTGATACAACTTTATTGTGTTTCTAATGGTTGAACTCACCAAAAGTATTAGAGGAAATCCCCAATGGAGTGAGCTTAAAAATTACAGGTTAGAGAAAAAGGGAAAAGCAAACCAGGCACAGCAAAACCTCATTAACATTGATTTAGTACAGGAAGCCACTCAGTAACTTAATTTTTAAACCAACATTTCTCATACATTAACAACCAAAGGGCCCGTTTTCTTTTTTAATAAGACCTACTAACTATTAACATACACTGGAAGACTAATCTCCTTCTCCACTTGAAATTCATAAAACTTGGTGTCTCTACAGTAAATCCAGCAGGTCACTTGTTTTGAGCAGATTTCATCTTATACCTTAAAAACAAAGCAAAACAAAACAAAACTCTAGAGCCAATACTGAGCTATACCCAAAATAAGCACTCAATCAATGTGCATTGGTAGCTGATACTGATGATGGTGATAGTATATACACATCCTCAAAAGTTAAATCTTCAAAGTGAACTAAACCAGAAGTTAGGACTCTAGGCTTGTAGTAAGCTATCATACGACATTAGGCTGAACCACATGGAAGGGCCTTTTGTAAGTCAACAAGTCTAATATCAGTAATTTAATATAGTACAGCCCAATATTCATTCAGCAAGTGATTTAATCTCTCTGAATTTCAAATGAGAACTCAGTTTCCCAAAATACATTCACATTAACAGATGCTATGGAAATAAATAAATAAAGTGGGGGATTCTGTGCTTAAATGTTTGGCTTATGCTGAGTTAAAAAGTTTATGATTCTAAATTATTTTATCAAGCCCTTGGTGTTTAATAATCCCAGGTTAGATACCGGTTCAAAAGCATTATTTAACTTTCTCTTTAAAAGTTACTCTATAATAAACCATCATCCTAGAATATCAGACCAAAAGTGGCCTTAAATTATCTAGATTCAGGCCATCATACTATTTTCGGAGGAAGCTATGGATTATTTTGTCAGGTCTTCATATTATATATTCCTATACTTTTAGTAAGTTTATCCTTCCAACCTAAGAATTCATCCGTCTACTCACAATCTCTTTAACATTTTAAAAAAACTCACCAACCATGGGTAAGCATTAAGCCACGTGGCGGGAAAACAGATGTACAAGCCAGGCACGGTGGCTCACGTCTGTAATCCCAGCACTTTGGGAGGCCAAGGTGGGCGGATCACCTGAGGTCAGGAGTTCAAGACCAGCCTGACTAACATGGGGAAACCCCCTCTCTACTAAAAATACAAAAATTAGCCAGATGTAGTGGCACATGCCTATAATCCCAGTTACTCGGGAGGCTGAGGCAGGAGAATCTCTTGAACCTGGGAGGCGGAGGCTGCAGTGAGCCGAGATTGCGCCATTGCACTCCAGCCTGGGTGACACAGTGCGACGCAGTCTCAAAACCAAAAAAAAAAAAAAAAAAAAAAAAAAAAGAAAGAAAACAGATTACAAAACCAGTATCTGCCTCCTTCAAAGAAATTAATGTCTGGTGGAAAACTAAGTCACATGACATAACCATAAAATACTGGAGAAGTGCAATGATGAAGACACAAATAGGGGCATTATGGGAACACTGAAGGATCACCTAAACTCATTTCGAGAACGGTCAGGGACAGTGTTTTGTAGATCACAGAAAGAAACCAATTTGTTAAGCAGGGACGTTAGGAGGAAAGAAGAAACGTTTACTGAGAAAGGACAGGGATTAAAAAAATAAAGGTTGGCCCAGGCACAATGGCTCACATCTGTAATCCCAGCACCATGGAAGGCCAAGGCAGGAGGATCACTTGAACCCAGGAGTTTGAGACAAGCCTGGGCAACACAGTGAGACCTCATCTTTACTAAAAATAAAAAAATTACCTAGGTGAGACCTCATCTTTACCAAAAAAAAAAAAAAAAAAAAAAAAAAAAATTAGCTATTCAGGAGGCTGAGGTGGGAGGATTACTTGAGCCTGGGAGGTCAAGGCTGCAATGAGCCATGATGGGGCCACTGCACTCCAGCCTGGGTGACAGAGCAAGACCCTGTCTTAAAAAAAAAAAAATTGAGTAACACTGCCCTAGAGAATGAGTAAGGAATTAACAAAAAGGGCAAAAGGGGCATTTCAAATAGAGAAATAAGGTGACAAAAGGCAGTTATATATAGCAAACTTCAAGTCAATCAGTGTTGTGAAAGACACTGAGGTAAAGATTCCAAGTGGAGCCAGGCATGGTGGTGCACACCTGTAGTCCCAGCTACTCAGGAGGCTGAGGTGGAAGATCACTTGAGCCCAGGAGTTTGCAGCTGCAATGACCTATGATCACACCACTGCACTCCAGCCTGGGCAACAGAGAGAATTCTCCATCTCATTAAAAAAAAAAAAAAAAAAAAAAAGATTCCAAGTAGACCAATTCCAGGAGATAACAAGATAATATATGATTCCAGGAGTGGGTAGTTGAGAGAGAATTAAAGGTTCACTGGAGTCACAGAGGCCCAGGAACTGCAAAAGTAGGTTGTCTAGCCAGGTCTCACAGTCTTAAATAAACTTGCTGGGAGAAGGGGTGGGGGAGAGAGAATGGCGGTATGACTGAGAGGTTACTAATTAGTTGACAACAATGAGGGGGAGTGAAAAACACATAGCCACTACAGGGTACCATACTCAAAGAACTTTGATTTTTGGATGTCACATTGCCAACTTCCATTTCTGGCAGGAAAAGGTATTTAAGAGATGTGCAGAAGAAGCTACGTCCTCTGGTGAAAGTCAGGTTTTAATTTGGGTTGACTTCTCTCTAATGGAGCATGAGAAGACACATGACAAATACAGTAGTGTTCGCTGGATCATTAATTTTTTTCAAAGACTTGGAAAAAGTGCAGTATCTTGGTATTATAAAAACACCACCAGGCCATGTGCAGTGGTTCACACTTGTAAGCCCACACTTTGGGAGGCTGAAGTGGGAGGATTCCTTGAGCCCCGGAGTTCAAGGCCAGCCTGGGGACCATGGTGAGATCCTATCTCTACAAAAAAATTTAAATTAACTGGGTATGGCAGCATGTGCTTGTAGTCCCAGTTACTCAAAAGGCTGAGGTAGGATCACTTGAACCCAGGAGGGGATCACTTGAGCCCAGGAGTTAAAGGCTGCAGTGAGTCATGATCACACACTGCACTCCAGCCTGGGCAACAAAGGAAGACCCTATCTCAAACACACACACAAAAAAACACCATCATTGTTTTATTATGGAAGGGAAAGAAGTCACATAGATTTCAGTAAAAAGATTCCAAGACATTTCAACTTTGTTCTTTATATAGGCTATATTCTCATCCTTTGTCCCCAGAAATCTCCCATCCCATAATCCAGAAGGTCTTTTTTTTCCTGAACCTTGACTTACAGGGGGAAAAGTCTGAGAAAAATTTAGGCTAATTCAAGTTATGAAGGTAGGAGAGTCTTTAAAGATTGAGAATGATCTTTAGGCATATAAAATCGAAGTGCCCAAAGTACAAAATTCTAGTCACTAAGCTCAAATTCAGAATTACCTAAAGTTTTGAGTTTTAACTCAAGACTGTCCTCAAGACAAAGGACAGCTGAGTGGTTAAGCAGTCTCTGGAGCCAGACTGCCTGGGTTCAAATTCCAGTTCCATTACTTACTAGTTGTGTGGTCTTGGCAAGTGATCCTCAGGCATTTCATCTACATGATGGAGAAAATAATAGTACCTACCTGAAAAGGTGTTATGAAGTTTACACAGTGAACAGATGTTAAATTCTTATGACAGTGCCTAGCACGGACCAACCCCCACCCCCCCGCCAAATAAGCTATTATTATTGTATAGATGCTAGATAAATATATTTATTCACAAAAATCCTGTGGAGCTGAGAGGGCTGCTAATAAGAATGTTATTTTTAGGAACAGCATCAAAGAGCATAGATTCTGGAGTCAAACTACCTGGTTTAAATGCTGCCTCCAACATGACAAAGCTATTGTGACCTTAGGCAAGTTGCTCTTCTGTGCCTCGGTTTCCTCAACTGTAAAAAATGGGGAAATAGTACTGACAAATCATAGGCTTATGAAAATTAAATGAGTTCATAGTATAAAAGGCTGTCACACTAAGTGTTCAAGAAATGTCTCTCCATTTGAGTTGAGAATTTTGAGTTTCAAGGGACTTGCCTAAGGTCACACATACAACAAACCAGTGAGAAGGCTGTTATTTCAAGTCAATCAAAAGATCTTCCATTTGATTAAGATGCTTTAGAAGTCAGATTATGTCACTACTCTTTGTGAAACTTTACTGCTTTCTACCTTATTCAGAGCAAAAGGTCCTATACTTACAGCCCCAACATCCCCCACACTCTAAACCTAACACTCTTCTCCCACGGTCACCCTGCTCCAGCCACACCATGTTCCTTGAATAGGCATACTCACATCTCAGGTACGTGGGACCTGTTTCTCCTGCCAGGAATGCTTTCCCCAGATACATGCATTCCTGGCTACCTTGGCCTACCTTGTCTTTGCTTAAACGTCACTTTCTCAAACAAGTTTTCCTGATCAATCCATTTTAAATGCAAAACCACTCCACTGCACACATATTCTCCTTCTGTGCTTAACATTTTTCTCCAAAGCAATTGTTACCACTAATGTAATTCTTGTTTGTCTCTCCCTATCATAATGTAAGCACTATATGAGCAGAATTTTCATTTCAGTTCACTGCTCTATCTCTAAGGGCCTAGATTATCTAATCTATAGCAGGTGCTCAGTAAGTATTGTTTGTGTTAATTATATACATAGAATAACATAAGGCCGGGCACGGTGGCTCACACCTGTAAACCCAGCACTTTGGGAGGCCCAAGCAGGCAGATCACTTGAGGTCAGGAGTTCAAGACCAGCCTGGCCAACATGGTGAAACCCTGTCTCTACAAAAATACAAAAAACTAGCCGGGCATAATGGCGGATGCCTGTAATCCCAGCTACTCCGGAGGCTGAGGCAGGAGAAGTGCTTGAACCTGGGAGGCGAAGGCTGCAGTGACCCAAGATTGCGCCATTGCACTCTAGCCTGGGTGGCAGAACAAGACTCTGTCTCCAAAAAAAAAAAAAAAAAAAAAGGCTGGGCACAGTGGCTCACACCTGTAATCCTAGCACTTTGGGAGGCTGAGGCGGGTGGATCACCTGAGGTCAGAAGTTCAAGACCAGCCTAACCAACATGGAGAAACCCCATCTCTACTAAAAATACAAAAAAATTAGCCGGGCGTGGTGGCGCATGCCTGTAATCCCAGCTACTCGGGAGGCTGAGGCAGGAGAATTGCTTGAACCCAGGAGGCGGAGGTTGTGGTGAGCTGAGATCACACCATTGCACTCCAGCCTGCGCAAAAAGAGCAAAACTCTGTCTCAAAAACAAACAAACAAAAAGCATATAAAAGTTGTCTAAAGCTGATTTACACTATCAATAGATAGTGTAAATATAGACTCTTAGAACTTGAAAGTTAAGATTTTTGCTTTGCTCAGTTTTATCTCCAGTGCCTCACACAGTGCACACACATAGTAGGCACACACCTATTTTCTGACTGCGTGATATTCAAAATTACTTACATTTCATCAACCCCTCCCAAAGGAAAATCAGTTTTTTGAACCTTATCTTTTCTAATGCTAACAATTTACAAAAATCTTAGGAGTTTCATTAAAAATTGTTAAGAGTTTACCCACAGAGGAATCAACTTCTATCAAAAGAAAATCTAGCTCCTAGAGCTTCTGGGAATTAGAAATACATCATGATGACCAGTATCACTGTAGAAGGGTCATTCCCATGAGTGACTAGTTTCCATTGTAAATTAATGAGTATTATCTCAAGAAATAATGAGTAGGTTCCTGCTAAAAATGCTACCAGCTCGGTACAATTAGGTTAACCTTAATTATAGCATTTTCTTATACAGGGGCTAGGCATACAATGGATCTTTACCAGTCTCAGCTCATCTCTCAATGCAAATGTCACAAATGACAACTAAAGTCTGACCAGGTCAATCTGGAAACCGTGAAACGTTGAGTCAATGGCATAATGTATTACATACAACAGGCTTGTGCTAAAACAGCTAAATTAGCTTTATCATCAACGACTTGCTTCTAAAGCTCAAGAAAAAGGTTTCTTGTTAAGAAACCTAATGGTCCTCTTGGATAGTTTATACTGACAATAAATACAGGCCATATACATTTCATTTATATACATTTACGCTTTAACATTAACATTTTACAATTTAATATCCCACATTTAGCCAAGTGGATGTGTATACCAACCTGGTCAGAACAGGTTTATCACAAAATATTTATTGAGAACCTATTGAGTATTGGATAACATTCTTCAGATCACATTATTTGGAAGCAAAGGTGGATGAGAAGTACAGACAACATGGGGTTGCTTAACAGTATTTATTTGTTTTGTTAAGTTTTACCTTTTAAAAAACCCAAGTCTTGAGGCATCCAGCACAATGAATGAAAATCGTGGAACGCCTTTAAAATAACATAGTCACGGTCAGGTGCAGTGGTTTATGACTGTAATCCCAACATTTTGGGAGGCTGAGACTGGCGGATCACCTGAGGTCAGGAGTTTGAGACCAGCCTGGCCAATATGGTGAAATCCCGTCTCTACTAAAAATACAAAAATTAGCACAGCATGGTGGTGCATGCCTGTAATCCCAGCTACTCGGGAGATAGAGACAGGAGAATCACTTGAACCTGGGACGCAGAGGTTGCAGTGAGCCAAGATTGCGCTACTGCACTCCAGCCTGGGCAACAGAGACTCGGTCTCAAAAAAATAAAATAGTCACCAATCACCAACCACCAGTGTTATTTTAACTTCTCCTTTCACATTTTTTTCCAAACAATAGTCTTAGTGAATTTATTTGGTAGGCATTCAAAATATACAGAGACACAGAGAACTGACTGATTTAAATTTGTGTATGAATAAAGCTGTTTTTAAGCTAGACAATTCTTTAAAAATTTTTTTAGTGGTGAGCAAAGTGAATGCCACTGCTATTTACCAGGAAAGTAATTAAGCCTATTTCTCTGACAAGTTAAAATGTATATATTTTTTAAGAAACTGGGTCTCACTATGTTGCCTGGGCTAGATTCAAACTCCTAGGCTCAAATGATCCTCCTGCCTCAGACTCCCTAGCACCTGCAGCACTTGAGCCCAGTAGTTCAAGAACAGCCTGGGCAACATGGGAAGACTCTGCCTCTACAAAAATATTTAAAAATTAGCTAGGCATGGCCCGGCACGGTAGCTCACGCCTGTAATCCCAGAACTTTGGGAGTCTGAGGTGGGCGGATCAAGAGGTCAGGAGATCGGGACCATCCTGGCCAACAAGGTGAAACCCCGTCTCTACTAAAAATACAAAAATTAGCTGGGCGTGGTGGTACGTGCCTGTAATCCCAGCTACTCGGGAGGCTGAGGCAGGAGAATTGCTTGAACCAGGGAGTCCAAGGTTTCAGTGAGCCAAGATCGCACCACTGCAATCTAGCCTGGAGAAAAAGTGAGACTCCGTCTCAAAAAAAAAAAAATTAGCTGGGCGTGGTGTCATATGCCTGTGGTCCCAGCTACTCCGGAGGCTGGAGTAGGAGGATCATTTGAGGCTGAGGCTACAGTGAGCCATGATAATGTTACTGTACTCCAGTCTGGGTGACAAGAGCTCGTGTTTCAAAAATAAATAAATAAAATGAATAAAAAGAATTAATGTAGCTATAAAAATCAGAATGGGTCCAAAAGACCAACTAGTCTTAAAACATTCCCTCTGGTCTCCGCTTTGCCAAATCAGGTTTGAGAAATTAGTTCTCAATAAATTAGACATGTCACATCAAAAAATGTATCTTTCTGGGACAGTGGGAAAAAACAAAAATAATTTCCTACTTGAAAAGCAATTTAAAAAGAAGCCACATTGTATAGTGGGAGGCCAGACAGTACAATAGTTAGCAGCAGGGCTTTAGAACCAGACTGCCTGAGTTTAAATGGGTGTGCCACTGAGTGTGACCTTGAGCAAGCTACTTAATTTCTCTGTGTTTCAGTTTCATCATCTCTAAAATAAGGAAAATAAAAGTATCTACCTCCCTAGGGTTGTTAAAAGAATTAAAGCCTTCAGGGAGCTTAAAAGCTGCTTCTTATATTTATTCTTTCTAAATTTTCTGTTTTGAATAGATTCTATATAACTGTAAACTACTCAGTGTTCTCTAAAGAACTGTTGTAGACACTATATTCAGGGACTCACTATGAGCACCAGGCATAGTTTGCTTTCATACCAAATGGTTATCTTCTTTGTTAAATACTTTCAAACTACTGAAAGTGAGACATATACAGACCAAATATCACATTTACACCAAGTGCTCTGTGGGGAAGGGAAATTAAAGATTATCTCTGTTACTCATACAGCAGAGGCCTAAATATGTATTTTTGAAATTATTAAGTCTAATATTATTTGAATACAGTATGTGAATAAACTATGGCTGACCCACTCCTGGAAATGAATCTGAAACATCCCTAAAACCAAATAAATGGACATAATATTACAGAACTTTTCAGATTAGTAGAAAATGTAACCACATAGCATGAGATCTGCACGGTACTGGCATAAACACTGTAACTGTGCCACACAATGAACTTGGTGAGAAACAGTAAGAGGTTAAAGCTAATTTAAAACTTCAGAATCCATTTGTTCTCTGCTAAGTCAAATTGTAAAAATAATACAGCAGTTTTGAAAAGCCCTTAATTAAAAATTCCGTTTCTCTGCCTAGCTGAGTAATGCAGATGATTGAGGAGCCCAAAACTGGATGCACAGCAATTAAGTGTCAGGTTGTCTGGTGGCAAAGATTTCTTCTATCGCTCAGTCACAAGTTGCTGGGAGACTATACCTCTTTCTAAGATGGCTGGAAACAGATCAGACAGTGCAGATGCAAAAAAAAAAAAAAAAAAAAAAACGGTCGCTATAGGAACATTGCCGTAAAATCCATTCTCTCTGTTAAGGTTCTTGTTTGAGTTTTCCTAACATAGACATGAACAGCAAAATACTGCTTTAAGTTAACCAATGGTTAACCTTTGCAGCATACACTCGTATTTTTTTTTTTTCATTTTTCATTTGGCCGCATGGATTCTTAATATTAGCTTAATTATAGACATAAAGTGGTTTGGCAGTAGCTAGCAATTCCCACTACTCCTTCCACTTGTCCTCCTAAAGAAGGGTTATAAACTCAGGCCAAAAAAAAAAAAAAAAAAAAAATGCCAGGCCTCAAAACCAAAGACTCTATCTTACTTTGCCTTAAGTTTGCAAGTTGGTAAAAAAGCTGCCGGTAGGCACTCAAAACAAAACAAAACAATACTGGGTGACTGCTGGACTAAAGAGTACAAGGTGACGAGATCAAGTATCCCGCTAGCCACAGACTAGCTCTGGGATGGCCAGAGAGTGTGACCCCAGCACCTCCGCTCTCTGCTTTCAGGTCCTAAACTGACACCAGTAAAAGGACGACTGGGGGTACCGCATGAGGAAGAAAAGACTTCGGGCTTGGCCCGCCTGCTGCCACTGACCCTCGTGTCCCCAACACCGATGCCGCTAAGAGCTGCGGCCAGGGAGCTCAGATGGGTCCCCAAGAGAGGAATAGGAAAGCGCGACCTCACTGCCGCGGCAGCCGCCACGCGCACCGGACCTGTAGAGGCCGCTCGCGCCTACGCCTCCCGGGGCAACGACGCGCGGCAGGCCGCGGCCGCCTTCACCCCAGCAGCCGCGGCCTCTGGGAGAAGGAAGCTCGAAGGCCGCCTGCTCCCCATGCCTCCCACCCCACAACGAATCGCGCCGGAAAAAGCAAAGTTTGACTCTCGCCGTTAGGCCCGAACTTTCCCGCCAGCCCGTGCAGCTCCCACTCGGCAGTCCCCGGGCTCCAGCCTCTGGCCCACTCACAGAGATTACTTACTCTGGCTGCTCCCGTAGCGACTGGGTCTCCGCGGCGGCCATCTTGAACTTCCTGACTCCTCGGCGGCGGTGGCGGCGGCTCCCGGACGGTGGAGGGTAGGGGAAGTGGAGGAAGAAGGAAAAGAGCTGCCGCGCATGTGCCGACCGCGTAGGGAAGAGCTGGGTTCTGAGTCCGCGCTAAGAATCCGGATATAAAACCCCACGTCCCGGGACTAGCGCAGGGCGTAGTGTCGCAGCTTCCGGGAGCATAGTGGGCGGTGCTGCTAAGGATTGAGGTCGAGTGTCAAGCTTGAGCTCTTCAGTCAATGCTAGAAATGGACGTTTAGTTATTGAATCCCGCTAACGAGGGGAGCCAACAAGAGAGGGATGTCGGCATCGGGTGTGCGGTTCCAAGAAGTGATTGGCTGTGGAGATTAGAAGTTGGTTGAAAATTCTCTTAAACTCGGGCAAACGAATTGATGATTTTTCCCCTGGTCGGTGTTAGAGACACAGTAAATGCTTAACCATCTCGCTAGATAGCTCAACTGAAGTGGCATTAACTTCCCGGGAAAGTGTGTAGAAAGGCATTTTTAAATACTGTAAACTCGAACGTAAATATCTTTTAATATGGAACTGTTACTACATTTAACACTGAACATCTTTTCAACTTTTACATAGTTCAAGGGTGACACGATTCAGTTCGTTATTTCCGTAATTGGAACGTGTAATGTTTTTTGGCCCAAGTTGCGTTATGTGATTTTGTTTTCTTCTATAACGACTCTACAGTAATGGGGTAGAATGGAATATTGTGGGGAAAACATTTACTGGCTCTTGGAGAACTCTCAAAACCAATTAGGTTCTTTAATTCCTCTTTAAAAAAAATATTTCTCGGCCTGGCGCTGTGGCTCACCCCTGTAATCCCAGCACCTTGGGAGGCCGAGGCGGGCGGATCACCTGAGGCCAGGATTTGGAGACCAGCCTGGCCAACATGGTGAAACCCCGTCTGTATTAAAAATACAAAAAATTAGCCGGGCGTGGTGGCGCGCGCCTATAATCCCAGCTACTCCGGAGGCTGAGGCAGGAGAATCGCTTGAACCCGAGAGGCGGAGTTTGCACTCAGATCACGCCACTGCACTCCAGCCTGGGCGACAGAGCAAGATTCCATCTCAAAAAAAAAAAAAAAAAAAAAAAATTATCCATACTTTGGAACCTGGAAGCAGCGTGACGATCACTTTCATTCTTGTAATCATCTGAGTTTGCCTTTGTCCTAGAAAATTGAGTTCGGAATCTCCAGACTCCATACATATCTCTTGATTTCCAGGGGAGAAGGGTTTTAAATGTTCTTACAAAACGTCTCTTGTTGCCTGAATTCCAAACGTTTTGAAATGTTAGGGCCAGGCGCGGTGGCTCACGCCTGCAATCCTCTAGCACTTTGGGAGGCCGAGGCGGGCGGATTGCCTGAACTCAAGAGTTCGAGTCCAGCCTGGCCAACATAGCGAAACTCCGTCTCTGCTAAAAATACAAAAAATTAGCCGGCGTGGTGGCGCCTGTAGTCTCAGCTACTCGGGAGGCTGAGGCAAGAGAATCGCTTGAACCCGGGAGGCCGAGATCGCGCCATTGCACTCCAGCCTGGGCAACAAAAGCAGAAACGCCGTCTCAAATAAATAAACGAAATAAACTTAGTAAACTATTTTAAAATAATGTTAAAATTAACGGTGTATGTAGTAGAACTGTGAGAGATCTCATCTTGGAAATAGAGTGATATACTTGAAGGCAGAAGATTGGGTCAGGTACTATTAACACGTTTTACACATGAACAAACCGATACTAAGAGGTAAGGTAATTTGCTTATGATTGAGTTCCCAAGTACCAAGCTGATTTTTGAACTAAAATCTGACTCGAAAATCTGCTCTTTTCTTATCAGGCTGCTTCCTACAAAAATATAACCTCGCTTAGCATCTGCTTGTTGAGCATCCACCCTCACAGCTCTTTGGCATTCAAATGTTTGTTGAGTAGGGGTAATAGAGCACTACGTTCGAATCAGAAAATGCCTTATTTTTCCTTGCTTGCAAGAGCCTATTATAAATGAATGCCTTGTTTTCGCTGTGTCTCTTTCTTGTTGTCGAGAGCTCAGGCTGGTCTTAATTTCTGCAACCATAGTATTATCTCCCAGGTCTCCTTCTGCCCTGTGTATTTTGCAGTTATGCTTTATGTGGAGATGAAGCATCCTAAGTGTGGGGAAGGATATATGGGGCCCGAACAATAGGTGCTGAAGCCAGATTGTGACTAAAGTTGGTATTTGAACAAACCAAGTCTTTATTTTTTTAAAGAGCATGGTAAAAACTAAGTTTCAAAAATCGATGCTGGCAAAAATTTCCTTGAAAAAATTCTCACCAAGTTCACTTGCACGGTACTACCTGGGAAATGAAACAGATTTGTCAAGGACACGCCCAAAACTATGTTGCTGTTGTAGTTTTCAAAGACTGGGACCTTCGGCAGGGGGAGTTACAATTAAAGCAAACATCGGCGTATCAGTTTATTCATTCAGCAAACGTTTATGAAGCAACAAACGTATGCCCAATATTTCAATCTTGCTGCTCTTCCTCCCCAGATTCAGGAACCTTTGCAACGGAAAGCGGCCCCGGGCAGGCGCCTTTTGAGCAGAGGAGTAAAACCGGTAAGTCAGCAGTGGAACCCGCCTCCCCGGAAATCCTTGGAGGGGGCGGGGCCCTGGGGGGCGCGCTCTTCCCAGCGGCAGCTGGGGAGGCGCATGCGTACTTGCGTCATCGTTGGGTAGCAGCGGGGAGGCGTGGGAGGATCTGAGGCCTGCGGTGGGCCTTGGTCCCTTATGTCCCCGCCCCGAAGCCGCCTGCTCCAGCTGAGGGCCACCGGCCTCTATCCGTCGGTGCCGATGCTCCTTGCTTCCCAGCCAGAGCGTCTCATCTCTGGGCCCGGAGCCCCAGGCTCGTTCTCCTCAGCCCCTGCCGGCGGCGGCGCTCTTGCCGCCATTCCTGTGAGGTCGTTTTCCGGAGCAGCCGGGCCGGCCGAGGAGTAAGTAGGCGCCAGAGTTCTAGCTCGGGCATCTGCCTCGGGGCCCTGTCGCCGCCGCGCCCCGGATCCTGCGTTGGTCCTGTCCGATAAAGCGGAGGTCGGCCCTGCTTGCTGACGAGACCGTAAAAACCACGGCGCTTGGCGCCCTGCCGCCGCCACAGCACACCAAAGTGTACCTGCCCGAGGCTGGCTTCGGGCGCGAGCTTGCATTTGTGACTTTCTTTTACCGTCTTTGTTTGCTTCGTTTTAAGTATTACTTCCAGATAAGGGACACATTCTCGAAATACTTTGAAAACAGTTTTGAATTTTGTTCCTCCCGTTGAAACGGATTAAATTTGGACCTTTCAAGCTACACTGTGCAAATCATCAATCTCAATAAGCTCTTAATAGGCTCATTCTTCCGTAGGCTACAAGCAAAATAAAGATCATAACATCCTGTGGAGGAAGCCATTGGTCCATGTAGAGTCTCCAGATGTCAATTAAGAGTAGATCGCTTTTCAGAGAATACTTAACGACTCTGGTTTAGACCTGGACTTGGAACTTTGAGGTGTTTGGAACACTGGGCAGAATTTTCCTTTGTTACAAAACAAAGTTTATGAGAACGTAATTTGTTTTTGTTGTTTTTGTTGTTAGTATTGAAGCAATTTTGGTGCAAACCAAAGGATAACAAAGCAAAACAATGAAAATCACCCAGAGTTCCATTACCCACACTGAACCAACTTGAATATATTGGTTTATTTTGGCTTTTTTCCATATGAAATGTTAAATTTTCTTGTACTCACGTATAGAATATGATAGTTTGCTCTTTCATGTAACATGTCCCCCAATTTTTACATACATAATTCTAGTTTCAGTAAGCATTTTTATAACTACACTCTTTTTCCTTTGTTATTGTATGTCTAGGTTATTTCAACTTTGCACTGTTGCTTGTAACTACTATGTGATGAGGCAGTAGCTAGATTAGTATTTAGAACGTGAGCATTCAAGTCAGGCAGACCTGGGCTTCACAACTTACTGTGCAATTTCAAAGAGTTTAACTTTTTTGAGCCTCATTTTACACAGTAACATGGGGATAATGGTTCTGATTGCATAGAATTATTATGAGAGTAAGATGAAATAATGAGTGAAAGTGCCTGCAGCATGTATTGTTAGTAAATGCTGTATTACTGTAGGCAAATTTTCTTTTGTTGTGGTTTTTTGGTGACATGTATGATTTATTTCCAGATTTTGAATATACTTAAATACTATTAACCACAGTAGGGGTATGGGGTTTGATACACAGCTTTTCATATATTTTATACAATATATTGTGTGTTTGATACACAGCTTTTCATATACTTTATTATAAGTAACACATGAATTAGAAATAATTTTTCACAATAGGAAAAAATTTTTAAAAATTAAAATTTGTAATCCTGCTAACCATAGGTGAATAGTCACATTTTGGGCAATCCTTTTTTATGCATATGTATGTAGTGGTTTTATTTTATTTTATTTTATTTTTATTTTTTGAAACGGAGTCTTGCTCTGTTGCCCAGGCTAGGGTGCAATGGTGCGACCTCGGCTCTCTGCAACCTCCGCCTCACGGGTTCAAGCAATTCTCCTGCCTCAGCCTCCCGAGTAGCTGGGATTACAGGCGCCCGCCGCTGCGCCCGGCTAATTTTTATATTTTTAGTAGAGACGGGGTTTCATCATCTTGGCCAGGCTGGTCTCGAACTCCTGACCTCGTGATCCACTCGCCTCAGCCTCCCAAAGTGCTGAGATTACAGGCATGAGCCACCGTGCTGGGCCTGTAGTGTTTTTTAAAAATAGAATTATATTATAAATTGGGCTTAGTAACTTGCTGAAAATGGCAGAGGCCAGTGCGATGAGAGTGGGGTGATTAAGGGAGTAGGAAGTAATGCAGGAAAGGGAGTTTGTAGGATTCAGATTTCACTGAAAGTGTACTGGACAGGTTGGGCATAGTGGCTCAGGCCTGTAATTGTGTCACTTTGGGAGGCTGAAGTGGAAAGATCCCTTAAGCCCAGGAGTTCGAGCCAGCCTGGGCAACATAGGGAGACCCTATCTCTATAAAATAAAAATAAAAATAATTATTTTGAAAAAAAGTTTACTGGACAGAGTAAGTTCAGGGTTGAGGAGTGACCTGATTTGTTTTAGAAGGCTCATTTGGCTGCCATATGGAGATAGACTGCAAGGGACCAGGGGAGGAAGATGCAATCCAATTAGGAGAGTATTTAAGTAATCTCTGTGAGAGATGGTGTTAGTTTCGATCAGGGTGTAAGTAGGGAAAAATGATTGGGTTCTGGATATATTTTGAAGGGAGAAGTTATAGGATTCACTGATTGATGGGATGTGGAATTCAAGAGAAAGTGACTTAAAGAATTTTGGTTTGGGCAGTTAAACAGATACAGTTGCTACTTAGCAAGATAGAGACTGAAAGTGGGGGGAAACTAAATAGAGTTCTGTTTCAGTCATGTTACCTGTTGTGGAGTCTAACTAGTTGGAACAGGAGTATGAAAGACTTAATCTTCTGTTCTTGAGGTATCAATTTGTCCCTTCATTTCTGTCAGTTTTTGCTACATATATTCTGTTACTAGGTGCATCTATCCTTGTAAATTGTTACATCTTCCTTGTGGGTTTATCCTTTTATCATTAAAAATGTTTCTCTTTTTCTCTAGTAACATTGTTTTAAAGTCTGTTTTGTCTGATATTAATGTAGCTATTTCAGTTCTCACGTGATTACTATTTACATGCTTTGTATCATTGAATCTAAAATGTGTCTCCTGTAGACATATAGTTGGATCTTGGTTTGTTTTTTGTTTGTTTGTTTGTTTTTTGTTTTGAGACAGAGTCTCGCCCTGCCTCCTTGGCTGGAGTACAATGGCGTGATCTGGGCTCACTGCAACCTCCACCTCCCGGGTTCAGACGATTCTCCCACCTCAGCCTCCCCAGTAACTGGGATTACAGGGGCCCGCCACCACGCCCAGCTAATTTTTGTATTTTTAGTAGAGACGGGGTTTCACCATGTTGGCCAGGCTGGTCTCGAACTCCTGACCTTGTGATCCACCTGCCTCGGCCTCCCAAAGTGCTGGGATTACAGGCATGAGCCACTGTGCCTGGCCGGATCTTTTTTTTTTTTAATCTGATAATTTCTGCCTTTTGATCCAATTGTTTAATCATTCACATTTAATGTTATTGATATAGTTGGATTTATGTGTGCCATCTTATTTTTGTTTTCCTTATGTCTTGTCTTTTTCTTTTCCTGTCTCTCCTTTACTGCTTTGTTTTGGATCAAGTGAATATCTTCTAATGTAGCATTTTAATTTCTTGAGTGGATTTCTTACACTGTTTTAAGTTTTTTTTAGAGACCGTAGTGGTGCTCTAGGGCTTACCGTACAATTAGCTTAACTTATTAGAATCAGCTTCGGATTTATACTAACTCAATTGCAGTGAGATATAGAAACCTTACTCCAATATAGTTTTATTCCATGTCCCTGTTTTTTTGTGGTTTTGTTGTTGTACATGTTATAGTTGTTACAAACTCAACAATACATTACTACAATTATTACTTTTACATCATTTAAAGAAAATGAACAAAGGAAAGCAAATATATATTTGTAGCTTTTGTTATAGTAACCTTATTTATCATTTCAGGTAGTTTGTTTCTTTTTCTTGTGGATTCGTTACCATCTGGAGTAATTTTTTTTTCTTTTTCTTTTTTCTTTTTTTTTTGGAGGGGTAACAGGGTCTTGCTCTGTTGCCCAGGCTGCTGGAGTGCCGTGTCATGAATATATCTCACTGTAGCGTCAAACTCCTGGACTCAAAGTGATCCTTCCACCTCAACCTCCTGAGTAGCTGGGACTACAGGCACATGCCACCAGGCCTGGCTAATTTTTGTATTTTCTGCACCTCAGCCTCCTGAGTAACTATATTACTCTATAAGCACACATCACCACACCCAGCTAATTTTTAAATTTTTTATAGAGACAGAGTCTCACTGTGTTGCTCAGGCTGGTCTCTAACTCCTGGCCTCAAGTGATCCTCCAGCTCTGGCCTCCCAAAAGTGCTGGGATTACAGGCATGAGTTCTTTGTATGAATTCCTTGTATATTTTGGATATTAACCGCTTGTTAGATAAAAGGTTTTTCAGTATTTTCTCGCATTCCGTGGATTGCCTTTTCATTTTGTTGTTTCCTTTGCTGTGCAGAAGGTTTTTTGTTTGGTTTAGTTCCATTTGCTTATTTTTGCTTTTGTTGCCTGTGCTTTTGGTGTCATTTACAAAACAAAGAAACAAAATTATTGCCAAGACTAATGTCATGGAGCTTTTCCACTGTTTTCTTCTAGTTTTACAGTTTCATGTCTTACATTTAAGTCTTTTCACTTTTTTTTTTTTTTTTTGAGACAGAGTCTCCCTCTGTTGCCCAGGCTGGAGTGCAGTGGTGTATGATCTTGACTCACTGCAACCTCCACCTCCTGGGTTCAAGCGATTCTCCTGCCTCAGCCTCCCGAGTAGGTGGGATTATAGGCATGTGCCACTGTGCCTGGCTTATTTTTGTATTTTTAATAGAAATGAGGTTTCACCAGGCTGGTCTTGAACTCCTGACCTCAAGTGATCCACCCGCCTCAGCCTCTCAAAGGACTAGGATTACAGGCAAGAGCCACTGCGCCTGGCCTCTTTTAACCATTTTGAATTGACTTTTGTGGATGGGGTAAGATAAGGGCCCAATTTCATTTCTTGGCATGTGGTTATCTAGCTTTTTCAACACCATTTGTTAAAGAGACTATCCTTTCTTTATTGTGTACTTTTGACACCTTCGTTGATGATTAGTTGGCCACATAAACGTGGATTTATTTCTGGGATTCCTATTCTGTTCCATTGGTCTATATGTCTCCTTGTATGCCAGTACCATACAGTTTTGATTACTGTAGGTCTGTAATATAATTTGAAATAAAGAAGTGTGATGCCACCAGCTTTGTTCTTCTTGCTCAAGATCGTTTTAGATATTCTGGGTCTTTTGGGTTCTGTATGGATGTTAGGAATTTTTTTTTTTTTCTGTGAAAAATGTCACTGGAGTTTTGCTAGAGATTGCGTTGAATCTGTAGACTACTTTGTGTATTGCAGACATTTTGACAATAATGATTCTTCTGATCCTGAACATGGGATAGCTTTCCATTTATTTGTGTCATCTCCAGTTCTTTCATTATGTATTGTAGCTTTTAGCATACACGTCTTTCCCCTCCTTGGTAAAACTTATTCCTAAGTATTTTATTCCTTTTGATGCTATTGTAAATGGGATTGCTTTCTTAATTTCTTTCTTGGATACTTCACTGTTAGTGAAGTGTAATTGATTTTTGTATGTTGATTTTGTATCCTGAAACTTTACTGGATTCGTTTATTCATTCTAACAGTTTTTAGTGGCATATTTAGGGTTTTCTGTATATAGGATCATGTCACCTGCAGAGACAATTTTACTTCTTCCTTTCTGATTTGGATGCCTCTTATTTCTTTTCCTTGCCTAATTTCTGTGGCTAGGATTTCTAGTACTATGTTGAATGTAAGTGATAAGTGTGGGCATCCTTGTCTGTCCTTGTCACATTCAGTTGTATGTGCAATACTGGAACCATCCAGCTCATAGTCACATAATTCCTCTTTGTGCAGCCTCATGTAAAATCACACCCCTGTTCACATTTTTTTCTGTCTGTCTCCCACCTCTCCAGGCCCCTGCCCTGCAACTTTCAGCTACTTCAGACTCTCAGAAGACTAGCCTCTAAATACCTCAATTTATCTGCACTACTGTGATCTACTTGAAATTCTCTTCCCTCTTCTGCAGTTTGTGATGGCATTCAGGCCAAAAGCTGTAGTAGTTTTAGGGCTCTCTTCATTTGCTTCTCTGCTCCTAGGGATCATAGTGCTGTGCTATCTGTTGTCCAGCATCTGACACAGTTGGTTTTATATTTTGTCTAGTTTTCTAGTTACTAAGCAGGTTAAGTCTGGTTCCTGCTGTTCCATATAGCAGGAAGCAAAGGTTCTCTCATGAATTGTTAGCATAATAACATAAGCGTGGATTCTAAAAATTCATTACACAGATCCTGGAAATCTGTTGACTATGTTTTATACATTCTGTGAAAGCTAGAGAATATATATTTGTTTTACTATGTGTATCACAAATAAAATATCAATTTCATGTGCCAGAGAATTGAATACAGTATCAAAGGGTCATTTCATAACGTTATCATCACCATCCATCCTGTAAGTCCTTTGAAATTTCTTCTTTTCTATGGATCTAACATTTATCAATAACGAATTCCTAAGCATCTATATTAGTTAGCCCAGTGTTTCTCAAAGTCCACTGCATGTAAAAATCATCTAGGGAATCTTGCTAAAATGTGGATTCTGATTTAGTAGGTCTGGGGTGAGGTCTTCCCTTTTGCAATTCCAGCAAGTTCCCATGGGATGCTGGTACTGGTTAATGGAAGTCACTTAGAGTAGCAAGGAGCCTGTTTGCCTAGTATTTACAATGAGCACATGTTTTGGGTATCATCAAAACAAGAGAATCTAAAAATGTATGGTGTGGATGGAAGGTTGTATTGTTTGATATTTCAAAAAGATCATTGAAATCAGAAAATCTCAGAGATATGTTGGATTTCATCACATTTATTCTGTGGCTTAATGTTGTTTTATTTTGAATATATAATAAGAGAGATACCACAAATCTTTAGCTATTAATATTTAGGGATGTTAATGTCCTTAATTCATATTGTCTCAAATGTGATTCATTCCCTCTATAGGTATACTAAAACAGGCATTCATGCCTACAAAACCATCTTCCTAACTTTCTTTCCTCTTTTTAGTCTCTTCCTGAACCAGTGACAGTGGTTCTCAAACATTTTGGTCTGAGGACCCCTTTATGGCCTTAAAAATGATTGAAGAGCTTTTATTTATGAAGGTAATACCTGCTAATACTTGTTGTAATCTATTAACATAGACAAATGTAAAAATTTGTATTAATTAAAATATCAATAAACCCATTATTTGCTAATATAAATTGCACTTTTTAATGAAAAATAACTTTAGTTTCTACTGTGTGCTTCTGCATTTTGAAAATATGTCTAGGATATGGTATGTATTTAGGAGATATTTTCTAAATAAATGCATATTCATTTTTTAAAATGGGACAAATGTAGCATAGACATATTTTTGCTAACAATATCCATATAGTTGCAAATTTCACTTTTAGAATTTGCTTTCAAAAACAGGTTGTTTATTCTTCTTTGTTATGCCTTAATTAGTAAATCATATATTATAAAACTTCTTCAATGCAATTGGTCTTTGGTCAGCCATTGACATAGGAAGAATTAGAAAGAGTCCAGGGCTCCTTGGTACTGGCTGTGACTGGATAAGTAGGTTGTGGCTTAGTTTGTGTTTAGGTGTCATAACTAGGCTAGGTTTGGGTCCCAGAAAGTGCTAGCCTTACTGTAGGAGAGGAAATGGTATTGCTGGGTGTGTCCTCAGGTCAGGAAGTGGGACGGGTGCAGTATTGAAGCCCAGGGGGGTCCTTGTGACTGGAGGAAAGGTGAGGTTTCCAGTAAAGGATTCAGAATTCGGGCATGGTGCGGCATGCCTATAGTCCCAGCTACTCAGGAGGCTGAAGTGGGAGGATCACTTGAGACCAGGAGTTCAAGGTTGCAGTGAGCTGTCATTGCGCCACTGCACCCCAGCCTGGGTGACAGAGTGAGACCTGTCTCAAAAATAAATACATAAAAATAATAATTTTTAAAAAAGGATTCAGAATTCTAGAATACATATTATCTTTCTATCATGCAGATCTGTTCTTAGGATTGTATTTTCCAAATCATGAATAAAATAATTTCCAAAATACTTACTGGGAAATTATATGTATGTACTGTATTACTTGGAATAAAAATCAAATAAAAGTCAAACTTCTTAATGTGGCCTGTAAAGCCTTGATAATTTAAACCTTGCCTATTTTTCAGTTTAATCTTTTAGCCACACTGGCCCTCGTGTTAATCCTAAAACATGCCATGCTTTTTCCTACATTAAAGCTTAGGGTTTTTGATATTTCTACTGCCTGGATTTCTCTGTTCTCACTCTTCCTCTTGATCACCATGACTTATTTTTCAAGTGTTGGCTTAAATGTCCGTCTCACAGATACCCCTTATCTAAGTAACAGCTTTCCCCCTGGTTCCTAGATAAATTAGGACCTGTTTTTTCTATAACTTTCTTAAAGTATCCTATTATTTTCCCTGATAAAACCTTGTTGGACTGTTTGTTTGTCAGTATATTTATTTGCCTGTTTGTTTGGTGTCAGTTTCTCTTTTTTTCTGTGTGTTTTGTTTGTTTGTTTGTTTTTTTGAGATGCAGTTTCACTCTGTCACCAGGCTGGAGTGCAATGGTGCAATCTCGGCTCACCACAACCTCCACCTCCCAGGTTCAAGCAATTCTTCTGCCTCAGCCTCCTGAGTAGCTGGGATTACAGGCATGTGCCACCATCCTGGCTAATTTTGTATTTTTAGTAGAGACAGGGTTTTTCCATGTTGGTCAGGCTGGTCGCAAACTCCTGACCTCAGGTGATCCGCCTGTCTCGGCCTCCCGAGGTGCTGAGATTACAGGCGTGAACCACCACACCCAGCCTGTTTGTTTGTTTTCTTATTAGACTATAAACTATATGAGATCAGACCATGTCTCTTTTGTTTATCACTCTGGCCTGCCTGCTAACACAGTGCTTACACATAATAGTAGGTGCTCAAGACATACAGTGTTTGATGGATGAACGTAAAATTGTAAGAGCCTGAACTAGTGTAATATTGAAAATAGGGAGGAAGACATGAATTAGGAAAGCCTTTGAAAAATTAGCATGTTCTGTGATAAAGCTACATCTAGGCAATATTTTTTGATACTTTTTTAAAAAAAAACTGTAATAGCTACCCAATATTTAGGAATGATATACATCACACATCTCAGTGAGGTATGTAGCCTTTTGTACTGGTGAAGAGAGCCAGGTGAAGTCTAATTCTAAGGATCTAAACACTCCATTCTAGTAGAGAGCCTGGAGAAGTGCTCTTGCATAAGCTCATCCATGTAAGACCATCCATAACTTAGCGAAATAATTTTCATTGCTGTTTAGTTGCAAAAATCACTCACTGTTTTGCCTTCATAAGATTATCGGTTTTAGTGTTTAATCGTTCACAGCCTTGTCAAAACCGAAATGGCTAGGGAGAGAACTATTTCCCTACATTAAAACTTCGAGCAATGCTCTTCATAGATTTTGTTTTGAATTGTTTAGGCCCATCTCAGAGTTCAAGACACTTAGTCTCTCCTAAGAGAAATCATGGTCACAACAAACAGAGATTAAATAAAGAGCAAGAAATTAGAAGAAACTCAAACCATTCACTTAGATTATTTGTTAGATTCTGGCCTTAAAAAGAGACAAAGTTGCTTGAAACAAGTGATTAAACTGACATTTTTAGATTATTATTTTATTCATACCTTTATTGTGAATAAATTGGCCACATGATAACATTTTATAATATTAAATAAATATGATATATACAAATCTGTATACCACAACAATTAAATTGGAGGGTGATTTGTCATTTAAATAATTTATCATAGGATTTTTATAAGATCAAGCGCTTAGTGCATATCAAAGAGACAGAAAGTTTTCATTTCAGTTCTGCACGTTCACTGAGTACCTCTTATGTACCAGTTGCATTGTTCTAGAATCTTATCTGTCATGTAAAGCTAGGTACACCTGAAATAGTTTAGTTATGGCAAAGTTAGACTGCAGTTATTGGCTGGGAATTTTTTGTGTATCTTCCATAAGAGGGCAGCAAAGGACCAGCATGATTTTTTCCTTATCATGAAGTCATAGCAGAGATTGCCTCATATTGCAAACTTAATAGAAATCTTCTCAGAGTAAGGGCAAGCAGAGGGCATGGTTACAAGTTTACTTACTGTCTAGCCTGTCTTTTATATGGTCTGACATGGCTTTTTAGTACATAGATTATCTCACATCACAGTGATAGCCTAGTGATTAAATGTTGATCCAGGGGTCAGTTGTCAGGCTTTAAATCCTGGAACCATAACTTAACTAGCTTCGTGGTCTAGAAAGACTACTCAGTCTTTCTGAGCCTCAGTTTCTTCCTCAATTTTTTAAAAAAAGGAGGGCAAGGGATAGTAACAATGCCACTTCACATGGTTTTAATAAACAAAATAAAATTTGTGTCCTGAAGAGGCTAAGAACAGTTAAAAGGTGGAGCTAGAAAAACCACCCTATACTAGCCTTAGGTGTATTGTATTTATTTAAGTTAAACTCTTATTAAAAAGAGTCTCATAAAGGAAAATATAGGTCATTACTTTCTGTAACTACTTAGTATTTTTAGTTAACTAACATATATATCTATGTACTGACCAATTATTTGCTCATACAATTTATCAAACCAATTAAATATACACTGTTAAATTTATTTCCCTGTCCCCCGAGACAGAACCTGGCTACGTTGCCCAGGCTGGAGTGCAGTGGCGTGATTTTGGCTCACTGCAACCTCTGCCTCCCAGGTTCAGGCAATTCTCCTGCCTCAGCCTCCTGAGTAGCTGTTATTACAGAGGCCTGCCACCATGCCTGGCTAATTTTTGTATTTTTAGTAGAGATGGGATTTCACCATGTTGGCCAGGGTGGTCTCAAACTCCTGACCTCAGGTGATCCAGCCGCCTCGGCCTCGCAAAGTGTTGGGATTACAAGCATGAGCCAGCACGCCTGGCCTGAAAATACATTTTGATGAACAAAAAATTTTTAATTTTTTTTTTTTTTTTTTTACCTGAGACAGAGCCTTGCTCTGTCACCCAGGCTGGAGTGCAATGGCGTGATCTTGCCTCACTGCAACCTATGCCTCTTGGGTTCAAGCAATTCTCCTGCCTCAGCCTCCCGAGTAGCTAGGATTACAGGCATGGGCCACCATGCCCGGCTAATTTTTTGTATTTTTAGTAGAGACGGGATTTCACCATGTTCGCCAGGCTGGTCTCAAACTCCTGACCTTGTGATCCGCCCCCATGGCCTCCCAAAGTGCTGAGATTACGGGCGTGAGCCACCACGCCCGGCCAAAAATTTTTTAATTTTAAAAGTCAATGTATATCATTTGTATTTTATAGTTAGTGCTTTTTTTGTATTGTTTAAATTTTTAAAATTCTTCCATTAGTCTAAAATGTTTTCATGTGTGCTTTCTACTAAGAGAACTTAAGTTTTGTTTTTGACATTATAGTTTTTAATACATTTGGATTTGGATCTTATATCTTGTATGATACAGAACTCTAATTTTCACCTTTAACTACATGCATAATCATTTTTTCCACCTCCACTTATTGAATAGTTCCTAATTTTCCCATCAATATCATGTGTTTCTTCTGGCATAGCCAAAGTCCCATAAATGTGTGGGTCTGTTGTAGTTTCCTATTTAATTCAGTTAATTTGTCCAATTTGTTTTATTATGCCTTAATTACCACAGCTTCACAGTAAGTCTTTATATCTGATAGGGCAACTTCCTCTAGTGTCTTCAGAAATTTCCTGACTTTAAAAAAAAATCCTTATTGTTCATGCTTTTTTAAAAAATTAGCTTTACATGATGCATGAAAAAGATCTGTTGGAATTTTGATTGTAATTATGTTAAACCTATAGGTCAACTAATTACAATATTGAATCTTCTTATGCACAAACATGGTATATTTCTCCATTTATTCAGGTCTTTATTTAATGTCTCCTAATGTCTTTTTGTAGTTTTTACTTAGAGATCTTGCATATTTGTTATTATATTTACTCCTAGGTACTTGGTATTCTCTAAGATTATTGAAAATGCTGTCTTCTTTTTAATTACATTTTCAGGTATTTGTCATTGGTATAAAGAAATGTATTTGACAGTAATCTTATGTTCACCTTAAATTCTCTTATTTCTAATAAATTGTACTTTTTTTGGTTTTCTACAAAAATCATATCTACAAATAAAGTTAGTTTTGTTTATTCTTCTGCATCATTTTGAATTCAGTTTATTATTTCATGTGCTATTAGAACCTTTAATTTAGTATTATTTATTTTTTGATTTGTAAATCGGAATGCTTTTATTATCTTTTCATTTAGGATGATGTTTACTGTAGGTTACTTAGATACGCTCTATGGAAATCTCTTTTATTTTTTCTGAGACCTTTTATTATGAATTTAATGTTGAATTTTATCAAATGCTTTCTCTGCATTTATTAGAATAATTATGATTTTTCTCTATCTGTTATTATAATGGGTCAGATTTATAGATTTTTCTCATATTAAGCCTATCCTTGTATTCCTTGGATAAATCTAACTTGGTAATGTTTACTTTTTTCATAACTTTTAGCTATTAAGTAGATACCAAATTTTCTTTCAAGGTCAAGTTTGATAGTTATAAAAAACCAGTGATACTAAGTCATAGAAAATATACTTTATTTTACAAAAAGACTTTAACTGTAAAAAGTAAAAAAAAAAAAAAAAAAAAAACCTGGCTGGGCACGCTGCCTCACGCCTGTAATCCCAGCACTTTGGGAGGCCGAGGCGGGCAGATCACGAGGTCAGGGGATCGAGACCATTCTGGCTAACACGGTGAAACCCCGTCTTTACTAAAAATACAAAAAATCAGCCGGGTGTGGTGGTGGGTGCCCGTATTCCCAGCTACTCGGGAGGCTGAGGCAGGGGAATGGCGTGAACCCTGAAGGGGGCGGAGCTTGCAGTGAGCCAAGATTGCACCACTGCACTCCAGCCTGGGAGACAGAGCAAGACTCTGCCTCAAAAAAAAAAAAAAGAAAACACCCTAGAATTTTAATTACTGCCTTTACTTTTAATTCAGTGGTTTTTAGTATATTCACAGAGTTGTGTAACAATCACCATAATCAATTTTAGCATATTTTTATTACTTCAAAAAGCAACTCTGGACTCATGAGCAGTCATTCACTCCCCATCTGCTCCGAACCCCTTTGTTCCCATCCGGATGCCCACCCAGCCCTAGGCAGCCACTAATCTACTTTCTGTCTCTACAAATTTGCCTGTTCTGGACCTTTCATATAAATGGAATCAGGCAAAAGAAAGGAGATTTCAGTGCTCAGTGTTGCCAGGTATCTCTGCCTCCAGTTTTGCAACTTCCTGGAAAGCTCATTTTGTTCAGATTGTCTGACTGCCTCTATCTGTCCTGCCTTCCATGGATAGCAGAGATTTCATCTCTTTTGTTTGCACAGCCTTGAAAGGTGCTTGATACAGAGATGCTTGGTAAATACTTGCAGAATAAATTATAAAAGTAACACATACTCATAAAAATTTTAAAGTAAAAATATGTATAGTAATAATAAACACTTGGTGCTTATTACATATCATCCAGTGGGATAAATGCTTGTAAGTATAGTCAGCCTTCTGTTTCCCTGGGTTCCAGATTTGTGGATTCAACCAACTGTGGCTCTAAAATATCTGGGGGGAAAATGGCATCTGTACTGAACATGTACATACTTCTTTTCTTGTCATTCCTTAAACAATACAGTATAACTATTTACATAGCATTTATACTGTATTAGGTATTATAAGTAATCTAGAGATTATTTAAAATATACTGGAGGATGTGCATAGGTTATATGCACATACTATGCCATTTTATATCAGAGACTTGAGCATCCAAGGATTTGGGTATCTGCAAATTTTGGTATTCTTGGGAGGTCCTGGAACCAATCTCTCACAGATACCAAAGGATGACTGTATTCTCCATTCCTTTTCACCAGCTGAGATAGTACTGTTATCTGCACTTAACAGATTAAAAAAGAGGTGTAATGAGTAATTTGTTTAAATTCTGTGGTTGATTGTGTTACTTTTCGACTGTATTCTGTGCTCTTCCCTACAGGAGGATTATTCATTCCTGTTTACTTGAATTCAGGCAACATCATGTAACTTGATTTAAGGAACCGATACATGAGTGGAAATTCTGTGTGGCATTTCTGAGCAGAAGTTTTATGAGGCAGCACATGCTCACTGTGTTACCTGTTCCTTCTGCCATGAGACTGGCAGATGGACATTCTCTATCAGCCAGGATATCAGAATGAAGAAATGTAGAACATAGACCAAAACACCAATGAGAAATAAGCCTTTGTTGTTTTAGGGAAAGTGTGTTACCAGAGCATAATTTAACCTATCCCAAGTGAATACATGTTCATGGAGTTAATATCTATACCTGAAAATTGAAACTCAGGTTGTCTACACCTAACTATGCCTCTGTCTTTTCCAAAGGTATAAAGTAGGAGAAACTTCCCCATGATCCTACTCTTCCAGTGTTAACTACAGTTAAAATTTAGTGTAAAATTATTTAATACTTTTTCCTATGTGTATGTCAATGTTCATTTTTTTAAAACTGGGACCACTTTTTATGACACATACTATTTTAGAGCTTCCTTTTCCTACTTAGTAATATAAAATGGACCACTGTCACAGGTTAGGTTTTCCATAAACAGACACTGAGTTTGGAATATAAGATTATTTTCAGGGATCTGTACCTTTAAAAGGAGAAGTGAAGAAGTAGGATTGGGGAGAGCAAGAAGTAGAGCTGTGATGCTGGCCCACAGATGTCTCTCTGGGGTTCGTATTGTTTGTCAGAATTATCCCATATCTTGTAGAAGTGGCCATGCTTTTCAACCCACTCCTTACTCAGTGGCCTGACGTGGGCTGCCCTGAGCAAGGTAGCTTTCTGCAGCTGAAGCAGACACTGAAGTTGCTGGCAGCTAACTCCATCTTTGCAGCTGGGCAGCAAATCCTTTCTTGAAGTGGGATCTGGACATTTATATTTGTCTAGCACAGTTCATTTTTTGCATCACTTGGAAACCCTTCTCTGTTTTCATTCCTTTTGTTCTTAATGTATATTCTCAAGCCTCTTGTCTAAAATCACTAGATAAGTTTGTTGTAAACTGTCTTAACTATAAAATGAAGAAGGTATAGTTAACTATAATATGAAGAATGCATTGGAAGTGTAAATTTTAAAGGAGTTTGCTGATTAATAACTCGTTGTAACTTTTGTTCAACGATGTTTGATGAATACTTTTTTTTTTTTTTTTAATTTGAGGCAGAGTCTCACTCTGTTTCCCAAACTGGAATGCAGTGGCATGATCTCAGCTCACTGCAACCTCCGCCTGTTGGGCTCAGAGATCTTCCCGCCCCAGCCTCCCAAGGAGCTGGAACTACAGCCTTGTGCCACCACGCCCAGCAAATTTTTGTATTTTATTGTAGAGATGGCATTTCACCATGTTGCCCAGGCTGGTCTTGAACTACTGGACTTAAGCAATCCGCCCACCTGGGCCTCCCAAAGTGCTGAGATTACGGGCATGAGCCACTGCGCCTGGCTGACAAATACTTTTTAAAAATATCCAAGTTTCTGGATTTTATTCACCTCTACAAAAATGATTTAAGTCCTGTAGAAACATGTGCCCACAAATGACACAGTGATCTCCAGCAATGTGTTCAACAGCACGTAGAGCATAATTGAGCATAACAGACATTTTTAAATTTGTTGTCTCAAATTCCATTTAGATTTGGCTATTGATGTGAAATTAGGGACGTCATTTTTCACTAGATTACTTTCAGTGCTGGAATCCATACTTAAAAAAAAAAAAAGAAGAAACTAAATTTAGTATATCTTTCTTTGCCACTTCAGGCTTCCAAAGGAGAAAAATTCATGGATAAGTCATTAACTCTTACAAATGCATTATGTCTTCAGTTGTGATGGTTATGATAAAACCTCTGTTTATTTTATATTGGTAATTTAGTAAAATTAGTTGATTCAAGGAGCTCTATCATAAATGGGAAGTAATAAAATGATAATAATTAAAGCAGGTTATTTTCCTCTGGTCATTTTTGCATTCTTTGTAGCTCATGAAGTAGATTTGTTGCTTTCATCTGTGTCTGCCATGTATGTTAGGCAGGAAAGAAAGGAAGTAAGAAAGATATAGCCGTGTGGGGAAAGGAGACAGAGGGAAGGAGGAGGAAAGAGAAGGAAGGAAATAAAATCAACTCTTCGTTTTCTGCACTTTCCCTGAGCAAGTTCTTTTTTATTTGTGTGTACAATGAATCTTTGCGTTTCTCCCTGCCATGCCCCCTCCCAACCCCTTTGGCTAATAGAAAGCTCTGAAAAAAATTTTGAAACTTATATCCAAATGCAGTGGATATAAATAAAGTTACTTATTTCCCCTGGCTTTTCAAAAATATGAGTGAGTGTTGGATATCAGAAAGCTACGTTACTTTAGATCGAGACCATCCTGGCTAATACGGTGAAACCCCGTCTCTACTAAAAATACAAAAAATTAGCCGGGCACGGTGTTGGGCGCCTGTAGTCCCAGCTACTCGGGAGGTTGAGGCAGGAGAATGGCATGAATCCGGGAGGTGGAGCTTGCAGTGAGCAGAGATCATGCCACTGCACTCCAACCTGGGCGAAAGAGCGAGACTCCGTCTCAAAAAAAAAAAAAAAAAAAAAAGACAGCTACCTTACTTATTGGAAAGAGATGATCTGTGTGGTCAGTATCAGTTTCTTCACAGGAAAAAAAAAGTGGATTAGTAATAGTGTTTACTAGGCACCGTGCTTTACATTTCTTTACTTAGTTCTCAAAACAATCCTATTACATAGGTATTATCCCATTTAACAGTTGAGAAATCTCAGTCACAGAGAGTTAAGTGACTCCCCAAAGGTCACATGGCTAGTAAATTACGGAGCTCTGGATTTCATGCCCTGAACCAATGTGCTATTAAAAGCCACATACTAAGGTTAATACACAAAATACATGTTATAAGATAGGCTCCAAATTGTTTTAGAGCTTCCCAGCAGTCAAACAGAAAAAAGGAAGCATGGTTATTTTCAAGACTTAGGATACATATGATAAAAGCAAAGCAGTTACTCAGCGGAAGTGCACCTTCCTCAGAAGTTGGGCCTGGAAAAAAACTTCAGATATTTATAAAATTGATGCCATACAATGTTGTGAACACTGTGTTTCAAAACTGCCCCCCAAAATAGTATGAAGCTTTTTTTTTTCACATGACAAATATATGAGAAACCATTATTATTATTATTACTGTTTTGAGACAGTGTCTTGCTCTGTCAGCCAGGCTGGAGTGCAGTGGCTCACTGTATCCTGAAACTGCTGGGCTCAAGGGATCCTCCTGCCTCAGCCTCCCAAGTAGCCAAGACTACAGGCACACACAACCATGCCTGGCTAATTTTTTTTTTTATTATTTTTTGTAGAGACAAGGTCTTGGTATGTTGCCCAGGCTGGTCTCAAACTCCTGGCCTTAGGCAATCAATCTTCCTACCTCGGTCCCCCAAAGTGTTGAGATTACAGACATGAGCCATCACGCCCTGCTGAAACCATTATCTTATGATTTCTGATGTGTGACTCTTTCATTGTATGGCATGATCCAAGGATAGATTATACATCGATTCAGTGAACGCATGGACTCTATTCTTCTGAGCAGTCCTCCATGAGTATGTGTTTTGAGGCTAATCTTTTGATAAGGATAGACTAGCAAAGAATTTGATTGATTCTTTCCGTCAGGACTCTAGAGTAGAAATATTGTGTATTGTCAGTTAAAGGCAGATCTTTGAATTTTAACAAAGCCAGCAGAAGGCAGGATTCATACACTTCCAGGTATGTCTGAACAGAAGCCTGCCTGACCACAACACAGATGTGATCTTCTAAGAGTCTTTCTTGGTGTAAAATCCCATGATTCTACAGGGTTTATTCAGATCCTAGTGTTTTTTTTTTTTTTTTTTTTTTTTTGAGACGGAGTCTCGCTGCCGCCCAGGCTGGAGTGCAGTGGCGCGATCTCGGCTCACTGCAGGCTCTGCCCCTGGGGTTCACGCCATTCTCCTGCCTCAGCCTCCTGAGTAGCTGGGACTACAGGCGCCCGCCACCACGCCCGGCTAATTTTTTGTATTTTTAGTAGAGACGGGGTTTCACTGTGTTAGCCAGGATGGTCTCGATCTCCTGACCTCGTGATCCGCCCGCCTCGGCCTCCCAAAGTGCTGGGATTACAGGCATGAGCCACCGCGCCCGGCTTAGATCCTAGTGTCTTAACGAGTTGATGTAAGAGTACAGTGCTATATTCTATGAGGGTGTTATTATTTGTAATGAAAATAGGGAGAATAATTACACATTCTTGCTTTCTTTGGATCAGAGCTTCTTTACTGGTAAATACTCCCCTTTTCATATTTTTGTACCAGTCATCATAATTTCAAAAATAGTATAATACTGTATTCTAAGCATAACATTTTAACTTGTGTTTATATGTGAGAAGTTTAGAAAATATAATAAGAAAAAATAAAAATCTCCCACAATCCTACTGGAGGCTATGAATCTTCTCAGTCCTATCTGTTCCTGCACACATGCCAACGAACTAAAAAGGATCAGAATATGCACACTGTTATGTAATCTACCTCATTCATGTAATAATGTATCATGGATGACTCGATGCCGTTACATATTAATAGACATAGTGCCTGCAGAGTATTATGTAGACACACTCAGGGCTGATGCTCTGCTAGTATCTTCAACGCTGCTGGAATAGCCATGCTGGTTGCTAAAATAGGGAAAGACTTCCATACTGGTTAGTAAATGGTGCTGCCCTGAGCCCTCTGAATGCCTTCCCACTGGACCTCCCCCCCCATCACACTCCCCAGCAACTAAAGGGTTAACGCCTGTCCCATCTGGGGCCTCTAGGATCCTACTATAGTAGTGTGGCCAGCCTGCTTTCTGATTGATCAGTGCCCATACCAATGGTTAAAATTTTGGATCTCATTCTTAAATGTATCATACCACATTGTTGGTAATATTTCGTGTGCTTATTAGAAAGTATTTTTCTGTTAAATATATATACGTGTGTATATTTTTAAGTCTTCCGACAGACTTCTTTGACATGTTATGTCTTCAGGAAGCCATAGGCTCTCATGGGAAATTGGTCTCTGGAATTATAACTGCATTAATGTAATAATATATATTTACTAGAACAGTGGTTTGACATATGAAAATCTCTCTCTGTCCCCCAAGCTGGAGTGCAGTGGTGCGATCTTGGCTAACTGGAACTTCCGCCTTACGGGTTCAAGCAATTCTTTGCCTCAGCCTCCCAGGTAGCTGAAATTACAGGCACACGCTACCAAGCCTGGCTGATTTTTGTATTTTTAGTAGAGATGGGGTTTCGCCATGTTGGCCAGGCTGGTCTTGAACTCCTGAGCACAAGTGATCCACCCACTTGGGTCCCCCAAAGTGCTGGGATAACAGTTGCGCACCACCACACCTGGCTAATTTTTGTATTTTTAGTAGAGATGGGTTTTTGCCATGTTCGCCAGGCTAGTCTTGAACTCCTGAGCTCAAGTGATTCACCTGCCTTGGCCTCCCAAATTGCTGGGATTACAGGCGTGAGTCACCACACCCAGCCAAAAGAGCAAGTAATTCTTGCAAATTTTTTACCCAAACCTTTAGAATGTGTTCTTTTTTTTTTCTTTTTTTCTTTTTTTGGTTTTGGGTTTTTTTCTTTTTTTCTGAGCATTTATGAAATGGCTGTGAACTTCTAACTTCTAACTTTCCAAGTTGTCTCTTTTTGGCCCTAGGAGTAGAATTTTTCTTTAATTCTCAGCTGGTGAGATCTGTTGCCACCACAGTTTAAAATAACGATTAAGTACTGAGGCCAGCCCATGCCTGATCCTTCAGTGATGTTAGGAAGGTGAATGCTTGGCTGTTTGAAAGCTTCCTTATTGTCATTTCCAATCCATTCTCTCTGCTTCTATTCCTTTTCTCCCAAAACATTTCAGTGTTGTCAGTTCATACTCTGGCATCTTTGGAAAAAGAGATTGTTGTCTTTTTATGAATTTGTCCAAATTTTAGTTGTTTCTGGTTAAGTTTAGACCAAGAGGGATCCATATCCCTACAGGATTACCCCTATTTCAACCAGTAGATGAGGAATATCCAGCTTTAATTTGTCAGAGCAAAAATCCATTAATGTTTTCTCATTACTCATAAAAAAAATCCAACTCCTTACTGTGGCCTATAAACCTCTCCATGATTGGCCATCCTTAATTTATCTCTTTTAGTCTTGAAGTTTCAGGCACACCTCCTTTTCTTTTATTGAAATTCTCAAAGCCAGGTGCAGTGGCTCACCTGAGTTTATTCAAGGCTAATCCGTAATTAGGGAAATAAAGGTTACAGCTGCCTGTTAGTGACTCAGGTCGTATAATCACATTCCTTTAAGGCTCAAAATAACGTTCCAGTAGCTTTGATTTTGAATTACTTATTTTCACAAGTTCTATAAAATTACAGAGTTCTCATCTATTTTTGTTGGCAGCTGTTTGCCTAGCAGTTGAAAGTGCTTAGCACATGATAGGATATGATAAACATTTGTTTAATTTATTTCAATATTGTCAGTCCATATTCCAGCTTCTTTGGCAGAGGAGACTGTTGTTTTTATATGAATTCATCCAAATTTTAGTTGTTTCCAGCTAAGTTTAGACCAAGAGCCCCCACAGAATTACTTCCATGTCAACTAGTAGAGGAAGAGCTTTAATTTAGGATTTCAATGCCACACCACAATTACCTAAAGTGACTGAATTGAGCTACTGAATAATAGTCCTTCTAGAGAAAATTTTAGACACACATTTCATTTCTGTTATTGCTGACAAGTGTTTTATTTTATAGAATAAAAGGCATCTTGCCTGGGATAAAATTTCGAAAGGCTGTGTTTTTGTAGCACTTTCTTTTTTGGAAGGATCTCTTTTTAGCTACTCTGTGTCATGGTGATGTTGAGTTCTCTGTTGGAAGCTAGAGTTCCTGGGTTTTTTGATGTTTTGTTTCTAGGCTTTTGGGTTTTGTTTAAGATTTGTGTTTTTGGAAGGAACATTTCCATGGTTATGCCCATTCCTTCTACCATCCTTGAAAAAACGAGCCAGTAGAGTAATCTGATTCCTGGATTACTACTACACAGATGTCTTTTGTATCTGCCTACACATGAAACTGCTAGGCAAGTTCCATTTCCATGCATTTACTTCCTTCAGTGCTTTTTAAAAATGAAGCACTTTTAAGATTAGGAATGAAAGACTTGGATTGGCAAGTTAAACAGGGATTGGCCTACATTATGTTAATAGTCTAAACTCAATGTAGGATTAATTTAGAGGTACAGTGTATGAAGGGAGAGACTGTTTTGGGAACAAAACTAAATCAAAGCTTTGAGCAGAATTTGCACACACGTGAGTAATACTGCTGTACTTAAAAATAGTTTTCAGGTTTTTAAATATAAAGTTTCATGTTGGAATAGTAAAATAAAACTTATGAACTTTTACTGACATGGAGCAGTAAAATTAACTTTTCCTTGGAACAGCTTGCATGCTCATCGCTGCTCCACACAAACCTAGGGTAAAGATGCCCATGATCTAGCAGTTTTCTTCTATGAACATTGCAGAGCATTTGCACAGACATGCTTGAATTTACACTCATGAGTCAATTTCAATTAAGAAGAGGGAGTAAGAGAGGGACCTCCTCCTCAGGGTTAAGGAAGGCCTAAATTATGAAAAAGTAGTGCAGCTTTTTTCTTCAGTTAAAGTAACGGTAAATTTACACCACATTTCTCTATGAATCCAATATATGAAAAGTTTAATTTGCATATTAACTATTGCTGTGCAGACAGCTTGTCAAGTGATGATTTTGACAGCCTGGTGTCTGTCTCCATTCTGCTGGAACATCAGACGCCATTTCTCTTCCTCCTGAGAAAACCACCTCTCATACTTTGGTATCCCTCTAAAGTGTTTCAATTGTAAATTACTACTAATATATAATTACTATTCATTTATAGAGGCTTCTAGCTTAAACATAAAAATATACTAAAAGTGAAACAACCGTAATCTTAACCTCTAGACATAGATTATTTTTCTATGAACACATTAACATATATGTCATAGTTACTATTGTTTTTTACAATAAAAGGCTCATACTATACATACATACAACTTGTTTTGGTATATATTTTGAATCTTCATAATAGCATTTGTAGATATGCTTTATTTTTTGTAGTTTTGTTTTTTTCTTTAGCCATCCTTGCAAATACTATGTATTTTGCTTCCTTAAATCAGTATTTCAGTAGGAAAAATTCTTAGAAATTAAACTGTGAGGGCAAGCAATTGTGAACATTTACATTTTAATAAGTACCAACAAATTACCTTAAAACGTATACCGATGGATACGCTTAGTAAAATGTAAGAGAGTGATTCACTACATTCTTACTAGCTCAGGCATTATCAATTTTTTTTTATTTTAAATTACTGCCTAAGAAATACAGTCATATATCTTGTTCTTTTATTTTAAATTTCTATTTGAGAAGTTATGCACTTTTTTTTGTTTGTTTTTTGAGACAGAGTCTTACTCTGTCATCCAGGCTGGAGTGCAGTGGCACAATCTCAGCTCACTGCAACCTCTACCTCTCAGGTTCAGGTGATTCTCCTGCCTCAGCCTCCCGAGTAGCTGGGATTACAGGCGCCTGCCACCACGCCTGGCTAAGTTTTGTATTTTCAGTAGAGATGGGGTTTCACCATGTTGGACCAGCTGGTTTGGAATTCCTGACCTCAGGTGATCCCCCCACTCAGCCTCCCAAAGTGTTGGGATTGCAGGTGTGAGCCACCATGCCCAGCCAGTTACGCACTTTTTAATGTGATTATTAATCACCATTATTTCTACTTATTCAAGCTGACTGTTCACATATTTTACCCTTTTTAAAGCATGCATTTTAAATAAATTGATAATAAATGTTTTTGTCAAATATTGCATGTCTTCTCCCCTACATTTATTGAATGCTTACTACACACTAGGCTCTGTGCTAAATACTTTACATACATTATTCCATTTAATCCTCACATTAATTTTGGGGAATGTGTTATTTTCATGTTCACACAAGGAAAATGGGTTCAGAGAGGTTAAGGAATTTGCCCAAATTTACAGTTAGTTTATTTTTATTTTTATTTTGAGACAGGGTATGTCTCTGTCACCCAGGCTGGAGTGCAGTGGCACGATCCCAGCTCAGTGCAAACTCCGCCTCCTAGGTTCAAGCAATTCTCGTGCCTCAGCCTCCTGAGTGGATGGGACTGTAGGTGCCTGCCACCATACCCAGCTAATTTTTTGTAGAGGCAGGGTTTCACCATGTTGCCCAGGCCTGGTCTTGAATTCCTGAGCTCAAGTGATCTGCCCGCCTCAGCCTCCCAAAGTGCTGGGATTACAGCCACGAGGCACTGTGCCCGCTCCACAGTTTTAGAAGTGGCATTCAAACAGAGCTCAATCGCAATAAAAGGCACACCACAAACTATGATAATCCCCCACCTCTTAGATTGTCTTTTATCTCTTAACGTTGTGGAGGGTTTTTGCTTTGATTTTGTTATGTTATAATGAAGTTTTAAATTGTTAAGTTTTAAATTGTTAATCATTCCATATGGTGTCTAGGTTTTCCGCCATGATTATAAAGCCCTTCCCTAGTCCCACGTGATACAATTTTCTTTCTTATAATACTTTTATATTTCATTTCTTTTTAAGTCTTTGGTATATCTGACAGCAATTTATGTATGATTCAGATGTATATTTTTTTCCCCAAAGGTCCCAACACCTTTACTGAATAATCTTTTCCCCATAATTTGAGATGACACCTTTATCATACACTTATATGCCCTGTATATTTGAGTCTATATCTGGACTCCCTTCTGGTATAAAGAAGTGCAGTTGACTTTTGTATAACGACCTTATACCTGTCCACCTTGTTAAACCCTCTTACTATTTCTAATATCATGTCTACAGATTCTGATTTTCTGTTAAAATGGTTAATAATTCTGTCTCTCTCTCTCTCTTTTTTTTTTTTTTTTTGACATGGAATTTTGCTCTTATTGCCCAGGCTGGAGTGCAGTGGTACAGTCTTGGCTCACTGCAACCTCTGCCTCCTGGGCTCAAGTGGTTCTCCTGCCTCAGCCTCCCAAGTAGCTGGGATTACAGGTGCCTGCCACTACCCCTGGCTAATTTTTGTATTTTTAGTAGAGACGAGGTTTCACCATGTTGGCCAGTCTGGTCTTGAACTCCTGAACTCAGGTGACCCGCCTGTCTCAGCCTCTCAAAGTGCTAGGATCACAGGCGTGAGCCACCGCACCTGGCCCTTAACATGGTTAATAATTCTCTGATAAAGATTGTTCTAGTCTTTTTCAATCCTTTCTCATCCTTTTGATTCAATTTATTTTTCTTCTGTGCTATTTTTCTTCTGTCCTTCAAGTCTATGTTGTTTATTTTTTGATTTCTAAAAATAAAACCAAGAATACCAGAAAACCCTAAGGCTGAAGTAACTGAAAACCAAACTCAAAAATTGATCTGTAGGGTTGTTCAGTTACTCTGTCGGTTAGTCACCAGGTCGTGTAAGTGCAAGTCCTAATCAGGAAAAACCAAGACTTTGTGAATTAGGATGGGGACACTCCAGAGGATTCGGAGACCTCCTTTACTCCATGGAGTACTCTGAACTCAATGCCTTGAGCCTCCTCTGCTTGTCAAAGCCTTTCCTTCCTCTTAATCCTCCCGAGGGTGTTTTCCTCCTGACACCAAATGTGTGATGTCCGTTCTAACACCAGCCATTTCTCCAGTTCTCTAGACATCAACCGGATGTCCAATAATTCAATTAAATTCTGATACTGTCTGCCTGCGTTAGCATCCACCCCTACAAGTTAAAGGCTCAGTCCCACAATACTTTCCTACTTCAGATGTCAGCTGTAAATGGGGTGCCCAGGTGATCCACATTTCTGCCCAGGTGACTACAAATTTGGGGGTTCCCATGGCCCCTTCCCCTCAGTTTCTATAATTTGCTAGAATGCCTCACAGAACTCAGGAAAGCCCTAAAGCACTGATTATTCTCATCTTATTATAAAAGATAACAGCTCAGGCCTGGCACGGTGGCTCACACCTATAGTCTCAGTAACTTGGGAGGTTGAGGTGGGAGTATTAGAGCAGGTAGTTAGTCAGACCTGAGCAGGGCAGAAGAGGGTCCTTCCACCACCAGGAATGTTAGGCAACCATCAGGTGATGGTCAGGTGGTTGTTAACTGTCTCTTTAAAATAATAATTGGTTGCAGCCAGCGCTAGGGAAAGGCAGTCTCCCAACAGATAGAAAACACCTGAAACTGGTGACTAGCAGCTTCCCAATACGATCTCAGGAGTTGGGTGAGTGGGCTCAAGCATGTGCACTCAAAGGCAAAATGGCAGAGTTTAACGGGTATATGACCTTCCTCTAGGAACATTCAACTTGTAGGAAAGAACGCCTCAATGTGCATTTGTTCAACTTCAGTAAACACACTGTGCATTGGCCCCCTCCTAAGTGCTGGCAGGCCACCGCACATGCAGAATACCAGCATATGAAACCCCAAGTCAGAGGTCAAACTGGGCACTTGAACTCCTTAAGACTCCTGCTTGGCTATCTTCCAAGTGTACCTTACATTCTTTCATTCCTGCTTTAAAACTTTTTAATAAACTTTCACGCCTGCTCTAAAACTTACCTCCATCTCTCTCTCTGCCTTATGCTCTTCAGTCGAACGAATTCTTTCTTCTGAGGAGGCAAGAATTGAGGTTGCTGCAAATCGTGGATTTGCCACTGCTAACAGGAGGATTACTTGAGCCCAGGAGTTTGCGTCTCCAGTGAGCTATGATGTTATCACTGCACTCCAGCCTGGGCAACAGAGTAGGACCCTGTCTCAAAAAAAAAAAAAAAAAAAAAAAAGATACTGCTGAGGAACTGCCAAATGGAAAAAATGCAGAAGAGAAGGTATAGGGAGAGGGGCAGAGAGCTTTTACGCCCTCTGTGGGTGCACCAGCCCTCAGTACCTCCATGTTTTCAACCCGGAAGTTCTCCAAACCCTGTTCTTTAGGAGTTTTTTTGGAGGAGTTATTGTGTGGACTTGGATCGATTAAGTTATTGGCCATTGGTGATTAACTCAACCTTCCGTCCCAAGAGATTGGGAGTGGGGCTAGAAGTTCCAGCCTCTAAAGATGCCTAGGTCTTTTATCAATCCACCCTCATCCTGAGGCCATCCAGGCAACCCCAGGCACCAGTCAGCTCATTATCATACAGAAGATAATCTTATCACACGGGAGATTCCAAGGGTTTTAGAAGCCATGTACCTGGAACTGGCACAAAGACCAAATATGTTTTCTTGTGCTTTACCTCTCTTTTAAAAACATGTAACTCCTTGTTATGGGTTGAATTGTGTCCCCTGCTTCACGAATTTCATATGTTGGAGTCTTGACCCCCAGCACCTCAGAATTGTTGATGAAAAGAGTCAAACTCTGTAAAATATTTGAAGAGATTTATTCTGAGCCAAATATGAGTGACCAATGCCCGTGACACAGCCCTCACGAGATCCTGAGAACATGTGCCCAAGGTGGTTGGGGAATAGCCTAGTTTTATACATTTTAGGGAGACATGAGACATCAATCAAATACATGTAAGATATACATTGATTTGGTCTGGAAAGGTGGCACAACTCAAAGATGGAGGGTGAGGGGCAGTTCCAGGTCATAGGTAGATTTTAAAATTTTGTGATAGGCAATTGGTTAAAAGAGTTATCAATAGAATGTCTGGGTTTCCATAGGGGTTGTGGAGACCAACTTTTAAATTATGCAAATGAAGCCTCCAGATAGCATGCCTCAGAGAGAATAGACTAAATGTTTCTTATTAGACATAAGGTCTGTGTTGATGTTAAATGCTGGTTGGCTCTTTCTGAATTCCGTAAGTGGGGATGGTATAACGAGCCATGTCTGACCCCCCCATTTCCGTCATGGCCTGAACCAGTTTTTCAGGTTAACTTTGGAATGCTCTGGCAGAGAGGAGGAGTCCATTCAGATGGCTGAGGGATCTTAGGATTTTATTTTTGGTTTACAGAATATAGCCTTATTTAGGGATAAGGTCTGTAAAGAGGGAATCAAGTTAAAATGAGTTCATTATGTAACTGAGTACTCTCATTTTTCAGTTTATTTTTTAATTATTTTCTCCTCTTTTCTCCTCTCCCCTTTCCCCCGGCTTATGCCCCCAAAGCATGCCTGCCTCAGAACCTTCACCCTCTAGGAGGGGTTGCCTTGGAACTCCCACCCACCAGGAGGGCATGTCAAAAGCACGCCCACTTGGCCACTTTTATAACTTCTGCCCGGGAAGGCACCAACTCAGCTACCCAGTAGTTAAGGCACTGGGCCAGCAGGGGGACCCCTCGCCCTTGCTCACTCCTTCCCCGGCCTTAGATAAGTGCCCACTTTCTGCTCTGGGAGCAAAACGGCACATGTAAAAGGCAGGACTAACGTTCACGACTCTTCCCCAAGCTAGCTTCGGAAGAAACCACTTTCTTTATGCCAGACCTCGCTCTTGTTAATTGGACTACGCAGGCAGCAAGCAACTAACCCTCTGTTTGGTGACGGTTATGGATGGGCCCTAATCCGGTATGACTGCTGTGCTTATACAAAGGAGAAACTGTCCAGGCGCGGTGGCTCACGTCTGCAATCCCAGCACTTTGGGAGGCACAGGCAGGCGGATCATGAGGTCAGGAGATAAGACCATCCTGGCCAACATGGTGAAACCCTGTCTCTACTAAAAATACAAAAATTAGCTGGGCGTGGTGGCGCATGCCTGTAGTCCCAGCTACTCGGGATGCTGAGGCAGGAGAATCGCTTGAACCAGGGAGTCAGAGCTTGCAGTGAGCCAAGATAGCGCCACTGCACTCCAGCCTGGTGACAGAACGGGACTCCGTCTCAAAAAAAAAAAAAAAAAAAAAAGGAGAAACTTGTACATGGAGATATGCGTAAATGTACAGGGACACAGGAAGAAAATGGCTTTCTACAAGCCAAGGACAGAGGCCTGAAACGGATCCTTGCCTCACAGCCCCCAGAAAGAGCCCACCCTGCCCCAACACCTTGATCTTTGATTCCCAGCCCTCAGAACTGTGAAACAATACATTTCTGTTGTTTAAGCCACTTGGTTATGGCAGCTATAAGAAATTGATACACTTTTTTTTTTTTTGAGATGGAGTCTCACTCTGTCAGCTGGGCTCTGGAGTGCAGTGGCACGATCTTGTCTCACTGCAACCTCTGCCTCCCTGGTTCAAGCAATTCTCCTGCCTCAGCCTCCCGAGTAGCTGGGATTACAGGCGCCTGCCACTACCGCCAGCTAATTTTTTGTATTTTTAGTAGAGATGGGGTTTCACCATGTTGGCCAGGCTGGTCTTGAACTCCTGATCTTATGATTCGCCCTCCTTGGCCTCCCAAAGTGCTGGGATTACAGGAGTGAGCCACTGCGCCTGGCCCTAATACACTTTTTTACATGAGGAAGTTACATTGCAAGAGCAAGTAAATATTCCTCTATACATCCCCAACCACTTCCACTGTATATAGACCAGTAGCTAGAGTTAAATCCCTGTATGCCCCAAGGGAAATTACAGATTTAACACAAGAGAAGGCTTACACATCAAAAGACTTGTAAGAATTTGATAATTTATGTCTTCTCTTCCCTGAGATAATTCTTCCAAAGCTTAGCATTCACTGGCTTTTGTTTATCATGCTCATGTCCACTGCCATTTTTTGATGTACTTAATTCATAGGTCCCTTGTTGGCCCTTTAGTCCTCATTATTCATTTGAAAGCTTCTGGACTACCATAAGGCTATCTATGAGATGTTGGTATAATGCCTTGAACATCTCTCTTATCTTACTTAGTACACTTGTATGACTTTAACTTGTATTTTCCCCACTAGGCCCTGTTTTGTGTGAGGATTCCCAGTGTCTAGCACAATGCCTGGTACATACCACGTGTTTAATACCTAGTTCTTAAAGGAAGAAGGAAGAGAGGAAGAGGAAGGAAATTCCATCCAATAAATGCTATCTAGGAACAATGTGGATTTAGCTTTCTCTTTAGTTACTTAGGAGCTACATTAGTATCCTTAGAACTTGTGCTGGAGAGATTAGTGTTGGCAGTTTATTATTTCGTTACCCTTCGAAACTGCATGGGTATAACAGACTGTGGATAGTCTCACATGCTGTCTCCAAATACTTTCTCCCTAAAACTAGAGCATATCCTCTTAAACACTGGCCTTGTTCGCCACCACCATGGCCCAGAACCAGGCCCAATAATCCTGGGGAGTGTTCCTGATTAGAACTCTGGGTCAGAAAGGATAAAGATGACTTAATCTCGCAGTCCCACTTTCTGCTCTGTTCTGATACTCTTGATGTACACATGTTCCTCTGCTAGGTGCTTTTCATTTTTTTGAGGGCCTTCAGTCTTCTGTTCAAGTTTGCATGGTGCTTCTAAGCCTTCTCAGTTTTGAAATTAGCATTCTACTCAGAATAGATCAATGCTGCCAACTTGCAGTTCTTTTGCTTGGCCCAGATTCCCTTATAGTTTGCAGGTAATTTTCAGGGTCTTCAGTATGAGATTATTTTCATTTCCTAGTTTCAACACAGATGGTTTTCTTCTTTACTTTTGGTTCATTTCCGTGCATTTTGGGGAAAGGAGATAGATAAATGTGCACTTTTCAGCTACCTTTCTGGACAATATTAGCATTTCCGCTTTACTTCTGAATATCCTTTGGACTCTCCTATATTGGAAAAAGAGGGTGATTTATGACTATTTTAATGGAAAACAAAAATAAATCTATAGACAAGTTGTTAGAAATATTAAGAGTTTAACAAGGTGAATATTATAACAGCTATACCTTCACCCAGCTACCCTTGCTGGGTTCTAACTCGCTGTCTCTTTCTCTTGTTGTTGTTGTTGTTTTCCCCCATGGGTGAGTTCTTTATGGCAGTCTCCACCATTTCCTCATAATCATTTTCCTTTTGATTTCTATATTCTGACATCCAGTTCCCATCATACTGCAGCAGCTGATCTCTCAAAATAAATTCATTGATTTTTTTTTTTATAATTGCAATTACATTTTTTCCCCTTTACTTTCCTTGCACACAGGACTGTATTTGATGCTGTTAATTAACCCTTCTTTAAAACTTTGTTTTTTGTTTACTTCTGTTTCTTTACTGACTGTGTACAGTAATCAGAAAAATCAGAAAAAGACCTGATTTTCTCTAAATCAGGCCTTTTTCCCTCAAGGATCTTTGTGGTTTTCCTTGAGGAGAAAACTATCTCTCTACATCTCCCTCTTAACCCAACTTCCACTCCGCTATTTTAATAGTCTACTGGATGCCACGGTGAACAATTTAAAAGACAGAAGGACTGGGTGACAAACGTGAGGGAATTTGGACTGATGTCTGCATGTCTGGCTTGAGTAACAGTAGGGACAGCAGTGCTGTTTCACATATACAAGGAACATGAGGGAGAAAAGGGCTCAAGAGGATCACTTTGATTACAACAAACAGGAACAATGGAAACCACCTGACATCAGTCCCAAACCACGAGTGACATTAGTCCAACCACTTCAAGAGAGTCTGAACTAGGTAGAAAGGCAAACTGATAGAGGCTCTCGGGAAAGGAGTAACTACTGAGAAGTCAGCAAGAGAAAAAGTAACTTGACAACACTGTTTTCAAACCATTGCAGCTACCTGAAAAGATCCCCTTTCCTGCTCTGGGAGGCTGTTCCATTTTCAGCATCAGCACTTTATCACAGAAGGCCTAAGCAGGGGAGAATGTTGCCACAGAAGCCAAAGAGGGAAAGTCTTAGTGAAGAGTCAAGAAAGAAAAGTCTTGGAGAAATACTTTTTGGTATGGCAGTGAGGAGTGTGGTGGCCTTCTTGAGAGCGCTCTCACTGCCTTGGTGATAGGGGCCATTTTGCAGTGTGTTGGCTGCAGAGAAGGCAACCTAAAGAAGGCATTCATGAAATGCAGCCTGCTTCTTGAACGAATCTGGATGAAAGGCAGGAGAATGCACGGCAGCTGGAGGAAAGCCAGGATGCAGGAGGGCATTCCTTAGGACAGTAAAGTGGACATACATGCGGGGTTAGAGAGCAACCCAGAAGCATGAAGCATGAGCCAGAGTCCAGGGTGCTTTGGAAAGATTTAGATAGGGGGTAGGGCCCATCCTTCTCTGTCATAGGAAGCAGGATGTAAATGGAGTTTCTCTGGTTGGCTGGAGGTTGAGGAAGTTTGCTTCCTATGGCTTCTATTCTCATCTACTGAAATGTGAGAAGAGGCAGTGGGAATGGAAAAGCTACCATGGGAGTGAGAGGAGAAACTCAAGATAAATGAGGGAATTTCTGCAAGCAGTGTGGAAAGCTGAACTGAGGCTGGAGCCATGCATTTGGGGTGACATCAGATCTTCAGCGGAGTGCTTTTTTTTTTTTTTCCAGCTTCACTTAATAATGTGAATAAAGATGATTTGGGTATAGGAATTTGCAGGGTGGCTAATAATGGAAAACAAAGGAAAATGGGGTAATAATAGAGCCTGCCATTTCAGAGAGTGATCAAAGTGACTCACAGTGAGATCTAGACTAGAGAGGGCAGAAATGAAAGGACCAAAGAGGAGAAGATGATCTCAGTGGAGATAAAAGGTAGATGGACGAGGAAAACTAGAGAGCTAGAAGGTTGTGATTGGAGATCAGGATGATGGCATTTAAGAGCCAGAGGTGAAGTTTAAAAATAGGGATTGTGAGCTGTCCATGTTGGCACATGCCTATAGTCCCAGCTACTATGGAGGCTGGGCGGGGAGGATCACTTGAGCCCAGGTGTTTGAGGGTACAGTGAGCCATGCTCATGCCACTGCCCTCCAGCTTGGGCGATAGAGCAAGACCCCAACTCTAAAAAAAAAAAAAAAGAAGGAAAAATAGGGATTGTGCAATAGAATCAAACACAGAGGTCACTGGATAATAACAAACAGTAGTTTATGAGTGGCTTTTGTGTAGCTTTGTTTTTTTGATTTTTGTTTTTTTGTTTTTTGTTTGTTTGTTTGTTTTTTGAGACAGAGTCTCACTCTGTCACCAGGCTGGAGTGCAGTGGCACGATCTTGGCTCACTGCAACCTCTGCCTCCCGGGTTCAAGTGATTCTCCTGCCTCAGCCTCCCGAGTAGCTGGGACTACAGGCACTTGCCACCACGCCCAGCTAATTTTTATATTTTTAGTAGAGATGGGGTTTCACCATGTTGGCCAGGATGGTCTCGATCTCTTGACCTCGTGATCCGCCCACCTTGGCCTCCCGAAGTGCTAGGATTACAGGTGTGAGCCACTGTGCCCAGCCTTTGTGTAGCTTTTTGAACAGCAACACAATAGTGGATAGAGCTGTAAAGAACACAAGGAGAGGAAAGGAAAATTCAAACAGCTGCGGCTTGTTGATCTTTTAATGTCTGGTTCTTGATTTTGAATCCATTGCTGTCTTTACAGGAGGGCACTAATTTCCAGTGAAGAAGTGTAGGTTGCTTTGATCGTATCTCATTCTTACAAAATGTAGACTCACAATGGCTGTTGTTTTTTTCAGTGGGCCTAATGCATATAACTTCCAGATGTAAAGGTAAAGTACTCCAGTGGATGATTCATTTTAAATTAGAAATTAGCTTAAAGGCTAATAAAAGTTGAAAATAAAATTTATCTCAAACCTAGTTAGGTGTTTTTTCTTTTTGGCAAGAGAAAATGGATATGAGGAAAGTATTCTTCCTGTAGTGGGAGATCAGGGGCAATATGGTGATACCATAGCCATGGCACAGATAAAGTGGTATCTAATAATTTAATTTTATCTGTTTATTTGACTGTAGGTACTTGAGCATATAGTTGTTTTGTTGTTGTTGTTGTCATTTTTTTAAGAAAAAGCATCAGTGTTCTTTTGTTTTGTTTTGTTTTGGTTTGTTTTTGAGAGAGAGAGGTCTCGCTGTGTTGCCCAGGTTGGTCTTGTACTCCTGGCTTCAAGTGGTCCTCCCACCTTGGTCTCCCAAAGTGTTGGAATTACAGGTGTGAGCCACTGCACCCAGTCAAGTTTTCCTTCTTAAGTGATAAGAGTGATACTTAGAAAGATACTCACTTGGAAGAAGAGAAATTAAAAATTTTAGCACTTTTTGGCCACCTAAAATAATTGCATGGAAGAGTGACCAAGAAAAACGCTGAAAAAAACTTTTCTTTGGGAAAATATATATTCCTTATATTCCTTAAAGCAAAAATGAATAGAGAAAAATTGGCACCCCTGTTGTGTTAGAAACTATTTGAAAAATGATGAATTGTAAATATTGTCAATTTCAATACTCTGGTTTTGATTTAAAGTTTGAAATCGAGATTTTGTGATGGAATGATTTCTTCTCTTTGTATGGTAGTGAAAGCTTGCTTATTACCACAATACTAGAAACTTGGCCATAAACAGGAATCTATGTGCCTGGGCAGAAACTACCCCATAAACACGTTGTTATTTTAAAATCTTAAAGGACAGAGGATATCAAAGTATACTCTTTATCATTTTCTCTTAGAAAATCTGACATTGTGTTTTTGGACTAGTAAGTAGAATAGATATTTAGCAGGAAATTTATATGTAGGCCTTTGGGCTTCAAAAATACTTATCCCTGTGATCCTTTGGGCGTATCTATGATGTCATGATGTTGAGGGTGTCAGCATAGTTTATTTTGTCACATTTGTGCTTTCATGAACATAAAACCTTTAATTCGTTTTCTTTAAAAGGTACAGTAGCACCATTTTACTTAAGCAGAACAAGTTTCACTTCATGTGACTCAATCAATGAAGGAAAATACAACTTTTGATAAAGACACCAGTGAGCATTTTATTGATTAATGGGATGCATTATTTAGCTTTATGCTTGCAGACAGGCTCAAGATTAGATCTTAGTACATTGGGAAAAACTTCAGGTACACAACATGTCCTAACTTTTGTTGTGTTGACATTCAAGCTAGAGTTTAATACTCCTCTGATGAAGGTATTAAATAATGTAGGTTTCTAAGCTGTATGCAACTAAAGCATATTTGCTTCATGACCAACGTCTATATGCTGTGATGTTATCCAGTGAGTGAAACACAGGTCAACTCTACACGAAGCCTTTTTTTGTATTCCTATTTTGTCTTCTCTATCTCTCCTTTCTTAATATAGCATATTTTTTTCACTCTCAGGAAAGAACATTTATGCAGGGCTTGCTTACCCCAACAAAGCATAGCACAGGCGGGGCTGACACAAAATTAACGGGAGAAGTTTGAAAAAAGAGAACTGCTGGGATTAAGTGTTCAGTGATTTACTTGTTGTATTAGTCCATTCTCACGCTGCTGAGAAGACATACCCGAGACTGGGCAATTTACAAAACAAAGAGGTTTATTGAACTTACAATTCCACATGGCTGAGGAGGCCTCACAATCATAGCGGAAGACAAAGAGGAGCAAGTCACATCGTATGTGGATGGCAGGAGGCAAAAAGAGAGCCTCTGCAGAGAAACCCCCATTTTTAAAACCATCAGATCTCATGAGACTCATTCACTATTAGGAGAACAGCACAGGAAAGACCCACCCCCATAATTAAATCACCTCCCACCGGGTTCCTCCCACAGACATGTGGGAATCATGGGAGTTACAATTCAAGATGAGATTTGGGTGGGGACACAGCCAAACCATATCACTTGTTGAATGCACTTGGATTGTACGGAGTGGGGCTGAGCTGCTGATGTGTGTGCTTCATCCACTTTGGGGCAATTTTCTTATTGTATAAACTGAATCATGCGCCTATCCTCATTTGGCTTCACGTTAGAACCAAAAGATGAGAGATATGTGCCCTTTAAATGGGCTTTTAGTCACATTTTATAACATAATAAATCTAATTTTCAATGAATATACCAACGTATATATCTAGAATAAGCCATTTGCTCAGGAAAACATATGTCAACATACTTATATGCAGTAAACGCCAACTGAAGCTTAACTTTTTCTAACAATTCTGAAGTCTCAGAACATTTACTACCTCTTTTTAGGAATTGCTTCCAGAGCCATAAGCACATTTTTATAAATATTGCCAACAGTGATATAATATCTTCATCCATTAACATTAAATTGAATTTTTTGCAAATGATCAAAAGGTCATTCCGAGTAAATTCTGTTGTATAGTGCAGATGATCAAGCTGAGTATTTGCCATGTTTTTATTTTAGAAAAGAGATGTTGCTATAACATAAGTAAATAGATTCTCGTATGTGGCAGATAAATTTACTTGTAATCTGCTCTAGAGTGAAATTATTTTTTACATATAAGCATTGTCATCATTCTAAGGATTATTGAATAATGAATATAAAATGTTCTTGTGTATTTGTGTATGTGTATATAATTTTTTGAAAGTTTCTTTATCCTATTGACCCTTCTCATAAACAGTAGCATATATATATTATATGTAGTAGAATTTATATAGGAACATTGTCTTTTTCCCAGTAATGCTGATTCTAAACTAGATTATGTAAATTTCATGTAACATGACATTAAGAATAGTGGGGTGCTAAAGATATTTAGAAATGATTTTCAAAATTGTTGTATTTCTAACATAGAAGGATATTGTCATTTTAAAATAATGTAAAGAAAAAATGCCCCAAACTATCTCTTTAATAAAGTTTTTTTTTTAAATAAAAAACCATTTGTTCAACACTTTATAATGTATATGTTATTTCTCATACCTGGTGTTTTTTTTCATAACAACTAGAGAAAATTGCTATTATCATTATTCCCATTTGAAGAGGAGCCTATGAAGTTTCATTAGAGGTAAATCATCTTGCTCAAGATCACAGAGCAGTAAGTGTTGGAACTGGAATAAGCCTAGATTGTCTGACTCCAAATCTGTGCGTGTGTGTTTAATGTTTTAACTTTTATTTTAAAAGTTCAGGGTACATGTGCAGGTTTGTTACACAGGTTAACTCGTGACTCGGGGGTTTGGTGTGCAGATATTTTGTCACCCAGGTACTAAGCATAGTGCCCGACAGTTTTTTTTTTTCCCTGAGCCTCTCCCATCTCCCATTTTCCTCCCTCAAGTAGGCTCCAATGTCTGTTGTTCCCCTCTTTCAGTCCATGTGTTCTCATCATTTAGCTCCCACTTGTAAGTAAGAACATACGATATTTGGTTTCCTGTTGCTGTGTTAGTTTTCTAAGGATAATGGCCTCCAGTTCCATCCATGTTCCTGTAAAGGACATTGTCTCATTCTTTTTTATGGCTGCATAGTATTCCATGGTATATATACTACATTTTCTTTATCCAGTCTACTGTTGATGGGCATTAGGTTGATTCCATGTCTTTGCTGTTATGAATAGTGCTGCAGTAAACAGACAAGTGCATGTGTCTTTATGATAGAATGCAAATCCTGTGGGTTTTTTTAATAAGATAATTTATATGTGAATACTTTGCAGTAGGAAAATGGAGTATAAATCAAAGAGCATTTGACAAGATCGAGTCCTGGCTCTGTCCCTGAGTAGCTCTGTGATCTTAGGCAGTTTATTTCATCTCCTTTCTTGTGCCTTAAAGTTAAAAGACAATAAACTTGGAGAAAATATTTGCATCATATGTAACAGATACAAGATTAACATCCAGAACACATAGCCAATTCCTAAAGACAAATAATGCAACAGACTGTGCAATTTAACCGTATAAGGTAAAACAACTAAGGAACACATGAGTGAAAGCATAGAGAAAAGCTGAGACAGGAAATGTTACCAGGCACCTGAGAGAAGCTGTTTCTCATGACTGAGTGCTCATTTAACATGTCAGTTTTTTAACAAGGCAAAAAGAAAATACACTGTGGAACAAAGTTTTCATCATGTGACAAAAAACAACATGCCCATTCTTCAAAAACAAATTTCCTTAGGACTTGATATGGTCTGGCTCTGTGACCCCACCCAAATCTCATCTTGAATTGGAATTGGAATTGGAATTGGAATCCCCACGTGTTGGGGGAGAGACCTCATGGGAGGTGATTAGATCGTGGGGGCAGTTCCCCCATGCTGTTCTTGTGATAGTGAGTGAGTCTCATGAGATCTTTGGTTTTGTACGTGTCTGGCATTTCTTCTGCTGGCACTTTTCTCTCCTGATGCCATGTGAAGAAGGACATATTTGCTTCTCCTTGTGCCATAACTGTAAGTTTCCTGAGGCCTCCATGCAGAACTGTGAGCCAAATAAACCTCTTTCCTTTCCAATTACCCAGTGTTGGGCAGTTTTTTATAGCAGTGTGAGAACAGACTAATACAGGACTCGGTAGGAGGGATTTAGCATTTGGTGATTTGGATAGGAAACACTGATTTCCTGATACAGTGGATGACATCTTCAACAGTGCTTTTCCTCAGACATGGGCAACTCAGGTGGATGCTCATCTTATCCTTGTTTTTAATTTCAAATTTATGTATTCCTTTAATAAAATTAACATATAATCAAGGATTTAAGAAATATCTATCAGTACAGAAAGGCCCCAATCTTCCCTGCCAGTATTCACACCTCCACAGACGTAAATACTTTAAATGTTTTTGGGTTATGTCTTCTCATAGTTATTTCCATAGCTTCCAATGATGACATGTGTTTGCTGTGATTTTTTTATTTATCCATATTAATAATTTCTACTGGGGCTTTCTGCTCTGAGAGATTCCATAGTGAATGAGCTGGTGTCTCAGGCTTTAAACAATCATTCATGCTCTTTCTTCCACCTCTGTGGAGGCCACGTTGGACTGTGACATTAGTGAGAAATAAACCCTTATTAGGCTAAGCCACTGAGATTTGGGGGTTGTTTGTTACCACAACATAGCCTAATTTACCCTGACTACTAAACTGCCCAATTTCCTCACCAGTGAAGCTAGCCTCACTGGTGAGGAATAAACTCTATAGTGCCTCACTCTTAAATATAAATGCATAAGCAAGATTCATCAGATATTTGAGGAAAGTGTTCACATGAAGAACAGACTCTTAATCAGAAGCAGAGGAACTCATAGGTAACAGAGACAATGCAACGAATAGAAGAAAACATTTGTTTTAAAAGCCGGGCGCAGTGGCTCACACCTGTAATCCCAGCACTTTGGGAGGCCAAGATGGGTGATCACCTGAGGTCAGAAGTTCAAGACCAGCCTGGCCAACCTGGTGAAACCCCATCTCTACTAAAAAATACAAAAATTAGCTAGGTGTGGTGGCATGCATCTGTAGTCCCAGCTGCTAGGGAGGCTGAGGTAGGAGGATCACTTGAACCCAGGAGGCGGAGTTGCAGTGAACCGCAATCAAGCCACTGCACTCCAGCCTAGGCAGCAGAGCGAGAGCCTGTCTCCAAAAAAGAAAAAAAAGAAAACATTTGTTTTAAAATTAAAATCTGCAAAGATAAGGAAAGATATTAAACCTATAAAACAAGAAGAAGGTGCTATAGAAAAGAAACAATGAGAGAACAAGAAAGAACTTTTATAAATAAATAATAGAGTAGAAACTAAGATAAATAAATAGATATGCAAATGTTCATAGCAGTTTTATTTATAATAGTTCCAAACTGGAAACAACCCAAATGTTCTGTAATGAGTGAATGATTAAACAAATTGTAGTACATTTATACTGTGGAAATACTACTAACAGTAAAAACAGAAAAACAACACACACATAGCTTAGAAGAAATTATGCTGAGTGAACAAAAGCCAATCTTAAGCATGTTGCGTGATTTCATCTATGCAACATTGATGAAACATCATTTTTGAAATGGAGAACAGATTACTGGTTGTCAGGGATTAGGAATGGGGAAGAGGGAATAGGTATGTTCATAAAGTGGTAACATGCGGGACTCTTACGGCTATGGTACTGTTGTGTATCTTGATTGTGATGGTGGCTATCCAAGACAACACAAGTGATAAAATTGCAAAAAGTTACGCCAAACACACACACAAACACACACGGGCATGTGTAACTTGTGAAATCTGAATGAGCTCTGTAGATTGTACCAATTTCAGTTTTTTCTAGTAGCTGTATGTTTAATATTGCTGTAAAGATACACTTTTTTATACAGTTATTGTTAATAATTTGAAGATGTTTATTGCATTCTATTTTTAGTGGGAAAACATGTAACATACTTTTATTTAGCACGACATTGTGAAATACAAAAAACATGTAACTGAGTAAGCAGGATTTTTCTATTCCTAGCCCATTTCTGAGGACTAAATCATGAACTGCTCCCAATGTAATTAAGTATTTCTTGCAATAGTTGGGCACCAAGTTTAAGATTTATTAATTTTCTCCTCTCAGTATAGGCAGCAATTCACCATTGTCTTTCAGCTCCTTCACAATATCCAATCCGCCCACCAGCTCCCCTTTCACATACAGCTGAGGATATGTTGGCCAATTTGAGTAATCTTTTAATCCTTGCCGAACTCCTTCATCCAGTATATCGAATGTTTCATATTCACCACCAGTACTATTTAGTATTTCCAGAATTTGTTTCCTGAATCCACATTTTGCTTTCTGTTTGTTTCATAAAGAGCATCATAGAAGCTTCATTTGTCAGCACTTTGAGCCTTTCCTCTAATTTGGGAGCTTTGGGACAAATTGTATCTAGTTCTTCAGATGCGTGTAGCTCCTTAATTATATCAAGTCCTCCTATGAGCTCTCCAGAAACGTAGAGCTGAGGATAGGTAGGCCAATTGGAATAGGCTTTGAGCCCCTGTCGAACCTCTTGATCTCAGAAGACATCAAAACTGCTAAACTAAATATTATGTTTGTGAAGAATTTCCACCATCTGCTTGCTGAAACCACAGAGTGGTTCTTGAGGAGTTCCTTTTCATAAACAGCATGCAGGGGGCAGCATGAGTCAGTTTCTGTAAGCGAAGGTTGAGATCTTCTTTAAGATGTTCATCAGTGCTGGGTGGGAAGGAGCCGCTAGATGCATGTCGCTGAGCTTTTTGGTCTTTAAGATGTTCATCAGTGCTGGGTGGGAAGGAGCCGCTAGGTGCATGTCACTGAGCTTTTTTGGTCAACTCTGGGATGTGTGCACCATCTAATCGGTCAATTTTCTGAGAATTATTGAAAAACAGAAAAGTGGGAACAGAGCCAATTTCATATTTTTCAGATACTTCAGGAACACCTTCAGCTTCCAACTTCACAAATGAAACTTGAGGGTGTTCTTTAGCTAACTCTGCCGTAACTTCGTTCATCTGTGCACATTGTGGACCACAAGGAGGGACTTGGCTTTGAGGCGCAGCAGCTCCTCAAACTGGCCGGCTGAGCTGACCTCTTCTACGGCTGCTGCAGCCGCCTTAGCTGCCCCTGCCACCGTGCCGCCGCCACCACCAATTTCAATTTTTCAGTTTCGATATTATGCTATAGTCGTTCAGGATGTTAACAGCGAGGGAGTCTGGGGGAGGGGTGCATGAGACATCCCAGTACCGTTTTTTGAATTTTGAAATAATATTTCCTGTGAATCTATAATTATTTCAAAATAAAAAGCTTTAAAAATCTTCAAATAAATAAACAGATACTTTGGAAGATAAAGTCAATAACATATCCCAGAAAGAACAAAAAAGGCAGTGTGGAGGACAGAAGGAGAGAAGGGAAGGGAAAAGATAAGAAAATTAGAGAATCAACTCAGAGGTGCATGATATTGGGAATTCCAGAGAGAACAGAGTAAACAAAGGAGAAGAAACTAAAATAATAAAAATCTACACGAACTTGAGAACATGTGCTTTTGTACAGAAAGGGCTTCCCGAGTGCCCATTGCAGTGATGCAGAAAGGCCCAGCACACCGGAATGACCTTTCAGAACACTGAGAGGCAAGGAGAACATCTGTGCTGGATTGCCTCTTGTCAACCTGATGACACCACCGTTCTTCTGAGGTTGGGAACTATACTTCCCACAATTCTGTTCCCAAGGTGGCAGGGATGGAGCTGAGCTTAGGCTCGGTGAAAGTCTGATTTGCAAATGGCTCCTGCAGGGTGCCCAGCCTGCCAACAGCAGAGACAAACATTGAGCCCATGATGTGGCACTGTTATTTGGGGGAATCAACAGTTTAAGTAACGTGGACCATTTCCATCTTGCCAGAAGCACTGCTTTGTTCTCACTGGAGATGGATGGATTGCCCTCCCTGTCCACAGTGGTTCCTCCAAAATGGTCATCTCTGGACTTACTTACAGAATACCTAATGTATGATAGTGGCACTCTTCCTAGCTTTGCTTCTGACAGGGAACTGATTTCACAGCAAATGAAGTGCAGCAGTGTGCTCACGAAAGCATGATGTTGTGAATGCCTTTATTTGGAATTCACTGGTCTTACCATGTTTGCCATCATCCTGAAGCTTGGCTTGATAGAGTGGCAGAATGGGCTTTTGAAGATTCAGTTATGGTGCCAGTTGATAAAATAACTTTGTGGAGCTGATTTAGTACCCGATGAGATGCAGAACATACTCCGAATCAGTGACTAATTTATGATGTAGTTTCCCCCACAGCAAAGATACGAAGTTTTAAAAATCAAGGAATGCAAATGGGAGTAGTGTCTTTTACTGTACATCTAATGATCTACCAAAGTTTTGGCTTTTTTATCCCCACAACATTAAACTCTGCTAGTTTAGAGGTCTGGGTTTCCAGGGCAGGAATACTTCCACCAGGGAACACAACAGTGGGTCCATTTAACAGGAATCTGAGACTGTCATCTGGTCACTTTGTCAGACAAATGTTTTCTGTGCTAGATGGGACAACTGATCTTGATTATCAAGGGTAAATTGGTTGGCTACTGCACAATGGAGGCAAGGAGTACCTGGGCTCCAGGAGATCCTCCTGGTAATCTCCTGGCACTCCCATGCTCTGTAGTAAAAGTTAGAGAAAACTATAGCAACCAGAACAAGCAGAACAATGTCGCACAGAAACTTCAAGAATAAAGATTTAGGTCATCATACTAGACCAAAAAACAAATTAAAAAACTGACTGGGCTGGGCACTGTGGCTCACACCTGTAATCCTAGCACTTTGGGAGGCCAAGGTGGGCGGATCACTTGAGATCAGGGGTTCCAAACCAGCCTGGCCAACATGATGAAACCCCGTCTCTACTAAAACTCCCAAAAAAATTATCCAGGCATGGTGGTGGGCACCTGTAATCCCAGCTACTCCAGAAGCTGAGGAAGGAGAATCACTTGAACCCAGGAGGCAGAGGTTGCAGTGAGCTGAGATCACGCCACTGCACTCCAGCCTGGGCGACAGAGCAAGGCTCTGTCTCAAAAAAAAAAAAAAAAAAAAAAGCAAAAAAACTGGCTGAGGTGCTTGCTGGGGACCAGTGTGATAGGAAATGAGTGGTGGGAGAAGGGAATTACACATACCAATTACAGCCATGTGACCAGTTCCAGAAACAAGTACTCTAGTCATTAGAGATATTTTCTATATTGCTTAGATATGGACATTTGTATATATAAACTGATATTTTTCTTTTTTTTCTCTCCCATTCCAATACCCTCTAATAGTATCAGTGTACGAATCATGGTTACTCGTATGGTCCAGTTTTAAGTTATAGGATAGCAAGATAAGATTGTGAATCAGAAGATAAACATTTATTCACAGATGGATAAAGTGGAACTCTGGGTTTCTTCTTTTAGGTTTGGTTGTATGAAGAATCATTGAATCATATAATGTAAAAGCATAATGTTGCTAATATCTTTATTTGGAAGTTAAAGATTAAAAATAGGGTGTATGGATGCCGAGCTGATGAAGGAGTAGACTCTGCTGGATTATCTGGTGTTAGCACAACTCTCACTCATTTTTAAGGCTGAGAGCTACATTTTCCAGAATGGTTTCCTTTTCTATGTGGTTTTTGGTTAGAGTATGCTTGTGAGAGAAACTCGTATGAGATTTGGAAGATGGAAGTGAATCAGTTGCAGCGAAATGTGCAGGTAGGCAAGAGCTTCACAGTGGCTTCCTGGCAAACTCTTGAGAGGATAGTTGGTGGAAGCTTCTCAGAGATTCCTGAGAATTTCGGTAAGGTTTTGAGAATCACCTCTCCTCAATGATTCAGACTGAGATGTTTAGCATAGATTTCTCTGATTTTTGGTGACAGATCCAGTGACCTTTACTCCTTCAGCTCTTCCAATAGTCATGAAAGATCCTAATTTTATATTAATTTCCTTATCTACAGAATGTGTAGGCAGAGTATGGTGTTGAACACCTGTAGTCCTAGCTACTTAGGAGGCTGAGGCAGGAGGATCACGTGAGTCCAGGAGTTCAAGACCAGCTTGGGCAAAGTAGTAAGATCCTGTCTCTTAAAAGAAAGAAGATGACAGAATACATAAAATGACTTCTTTTTATTTTGTAGTATACTGACTGATACAAGATTCTAAAAGCTTCCAGAGAGAATAAAAGATTGTATACAGAGAATGAGAAGTCAGCATGGCATTGATTGTATCAACAGTAACTTAAGCCAGATGAAAATGAAGCCAAGCCTTTATAATTCTGAGGGAAATTGATTTCTAAGACAGAATTCTGTATCCAGCTTAGTCAATAGTGAGGGTAAAACAAAGACATTTACAGACATGAAAAGTTTCAGGATCTTATGTCTACTTCCCTCATGAAGCAATTGAAGGATATGCAACATTAAAATTAGGAAATGAGCCTAAGAACCTAAGGAACCTAAGGGATTTGGAAAACAAGGAAGCCAATACAGGAGAGAAGAGAATTCACAGGATGATGGTTGAGTGAATTTCCAGTATGGAAGTTGTGCAATGGGCCTGAGGACCAGGCAAGGCTGGGCAGTAGGATGGAAAGCTGTTGGGGAAGGCCGGGCACAGTGGCTCACACCTGTAATCCCAGCATTTTGGGAGGCTGAGGCTGGCGGATCACGAGGTCAGGAGTTCGAGACCAGCCTGGCCAACATGGTGAAACCCTGTTTCTACTAAAAATACAAAAAAATTAGCCAGGCGTGGTGGCACGCACCTGTAATCCCAGCTACTTGGAAGGCTGAGGCAGGTGAATCACCTGAACCTGGGAGGCGGAGCTTGCAGTGAGCCAAGATTGCGCTACTGAGCTCTGGCCTGGGACAGAGCAAGACTCCGTCTCAAAAAAAAAGCTGTTGGGGCGATGTGGCCCAGGGAAACAAACATGTGGGATCAGTGGACCTGGTGAGTTCCACCACATTAAGAGGAGTTCTTCAGCTCTATCAGAGAGTTTAGGAAACATTAGTAAGAGTACCTAGAAAATGAAGCAAATGAAAAAATGAGATAATTTTTAACTCCTGGAAAAAACAAATGTTGTACAAGAAAGGGAAATAGAACCATACTATATTACGTAGCTCATCAGTGAACGGTACTGTCAACAAAAAGAGTCAAACTGTACAATATTTGAAGAGATTTATTCTGAGCCAAATATGAATGACCATGGCCTGTGACAGCCCTCAGGAGACCCTGAGAACATGTGCCCAAGGCGGTTGGAGAGCAACTTGGTTTTACACATTTTAGGGAGGCATGAGACATCAATCAAATACATTCAATAAATATGTTGGTTTGGTCCAGAAAGGCGGGACAACTCAAAGCTGGAGTGGGGGTGTCCAGGCTATAGTTAAATTTAAACATTTTCTGGTTGACAATTGGCTGAGTTTGTTAAAGACCTGGGATCCATAGAAAGGAAATGTCCAGGTTAAGATAAGACTTTGGAGACTAAGGTTCTTTTGAAGTCTTATAGTGGCTGCCCTTAGAGACAATAGATGGCAAATGTTTCCTGTCCAGATCTTTAAAAGGTGCTATTTTTTTCTTTTCTTTTCTTTTTTTTTTTTTTTTAGACACAGTTTCGCTGTTGTCGCCCAGGCTGGAGTGCAACGGCTTGATCTTGGCTCACTGCAACCTCCACCTTCTGGGTTCAAGTGATCCTCTTGCCTCAGCCTCCTGAGTAGCTGGGATTACAGACATGCACCACTATGCCTGGCTAATTTTTGTATTTTTAGTAGAGATGGGGTTTCACCATGTTGGCCAGGCTGGTCTCAAATTCCTGAACTCAGGTGATCCACCCGCCTCCACCTCCCACAGGGCTGGGATCATAGGCGTGAGCCACCGTGCCCACGGAGATTCTTACAGATGCAGATTTTCCCTCAGGAAGGACAGCTTTGTAGGGCCATTTTGAGATATGGCAAAGAAACATGTTTTGGGGTAAAATATTTTTATTTTCTTTCTTGTCTCCTAATGTTATGCCAGAGTCAGGTTGGAAAGTAAGGCATGGTATATATATGGAGTTAAATAAACCCCACTGCTGAGAATTTATGGTTTGTAGGGCATGACTCCCCAGACCCCTTAGATAGGAATTTGGGCAAGATAAAAAAAGAGCATAGTCCTCAGTGTTTATATAGTCATAACAATATAAGTATTAGATATCAATTTAATCAAGAATTGGGATACAACTGTACTAGAAGAGTTCTTGTATGTAGGTAAGGTGTGTGATGTTTTATAAGAGTACTAAATTCTTATGCTTCATCAGAAGTCAGCATATAATATTTAAAATAAGCAAGAAATGGAAATTAAAGAATATTAGTTAGAAATATGGAGGTAAATTTCAGAAGAAACAGCTAAAAATGGCCAGGCATGGTGGCTTATGCCTGTAATCCCAGCACTTTGGGAGGCTGAGGCAGGTGGATCACCTGATGTCAGGAGTTTGAGACCAGCCTGGCCAACATGGTGAAACCCCATCTCTACTAAAAATATAAAAAATTACGCGTGGTGGCAGGAGCCTGTAATCCCAGCTACTCGGGAGACTGAGGCGGGAGAATCACTTGAACCCGGAAGGCGGAGGTTGCAGTGAGCTGAGATCGCACCACTACACTCCAGCCTGGGTGACAGAGCGAACTCTGTCTCAAAAAAAAAAAAAAAAAAAGAAAGAAAAGAAAAGAAAAAAAAAGAAACAGCTAAAAATGCTGAAAGGGTTGCCTCTAGGAAGTGAAAATGGAGTTGGGAAAGGAAGAGTAAAACAGGGATTGATATTTTTCTTACAGTCATTAGAGTACTATTGGGCTTTTGAAATTAGATATATTTCTTACTCCGATAAAAAAATTAAACATCAGAGAAAAGTATAGGAAAAGTTAACACACACATGGGAAAGGACATTAATAGGCAATTCACAAAATACAAAGAACCAATTGACATAAAAATTTATTTTACTAAAAAATTAGGTAAGTAAAAACATGCACAGCAATCAAGTATGTTTTTCCATCGAATTATAAAAAGTCTGACTTCTCTGCTTATTGTTTTTCCTGTTCAGTAGACTGGAAATGTCATAACACTTACCTTGATTAATTTATTTCAAGGAAGCAATGAGATAATGCACAAGAACTCTAAACTCTTGTATGAATAGAAAGCAATGGAAAACAAGAAAGCTGCCTCCAGGATACAGTCCTCAAATCTGGCTAAAAAGATAGTGCCAACTTTCACATTTGACATTCTTTTATTTAAATAGATAATTCCAATTGTAAAAGTATCCCCCTGCCCCGCATGAGATTCGATAGGACTACTAAGTGGAAGGACATTTTCATGTTTTCTGACTTGGCCCTGTGCAAAATGTTTGCTCTTCATTAATCTATCTAATTACACTGGTGGAAAGAGCACAGAGAGAAATGAGCATGTAACATACACATTAGACTGTTCTTATCAGGTGTTTCAAAGGTGCTGGGTCATGTTTAGGGTGACCACACGTCCTGGTTTGTCTGACACCGTCCTGGTTTATGGCTGTATTCTAAGAGTGATTATCAATAGCACCTACTTTTATTCTCAGAGTGTTCTCATTTGGATGATAAATTATATGGCTACCCTAAGTCAACAGGTATTAATTTATGCTAATTAGAAGAGAAAATGCTTTAGGTACCATATGAGAAAAGGTAAATTTGTTATATTGCACATGTTTTAAGACATTGGATTATAGTCTTGATGACACAAAATACTTTAATATGTGTGTGGCTAATGCAGTTAGAATGAGTTTTGTTTTGTTTTGTTTTCTCTCTCTCAAAAGATAACTGAAATCTGCTTAAGCATTTGGACAAATTCTTTGTTGTCAGCCCATATGCTTCAACAGCTTACTATGGCGTTTGTCCCAATAAATCTACCGTAAGTTGAAATATGGTAAGTCAAAACTGCATTAAGAAAAACGTTTTTAAAAGTGAGAAAAAAAACAAAAAACCTGCAATTAATACCCCGATAAACCCATCATAAAGTGAAAAAAATCATAAGTCAAACATCGTAAGTTGGTGACTATCTATATTCTGTAGCATGTTGACAGGGAATAGATAGATTTATCCTGGAAAATATTAAAGTCAAATGATACAAAGAAACCTTGTCCATTAAAAACAAATGCCAGTACAGCTCCTATGAAACTTTTTTTTCAAACTTTTATTTTAAGTTCAGGCGTACATATGGAGGATGTGCAGGTTTGTTATACAGGTAAACATGTGCCATGGTGGTTTGCTGCACAAATCATCCCATTACCTAGGTGTTAAGCCCAGCACTCATCAGCTATTCTTCTTAGTGCGCTCCCTCCTCCTACCTCCAACCCTTTGACAGGCCCCAATGTGTGTTGTTCCCCCGATGTGTCTATGTGTTCGCATCACTCAGCTTCCACTTATAAGTGAGAACACGCAGTGTTTGGTTTTGTGGAACTTGTTATTTTTAACAGAACTTCATAATGGCACCACCTGATTTACTGCAGAGTGCACCCGTCTCTATAATCAATATTCTTAGTGGTGATCCCAAGGATCTACAACATTCTAAATTGTTTTCTATATAAGTAAGGGAATTTACAAATGATGATATCTACCTTCCTTATCAACCAAAATTTCTTGGAATGGCTGAAGAAAAAAAGTTATACTTTAATAACCTATCAGTGCACTGGAAAATGAGAAAGAGTGCCATCAGCTTGCTAGAAACTAAGAAATTCCTGAAAGAGGGAAAGCAAACAGGCTCGCATGTATAGAGTAATGAGTCTAGAGGGAACTTTATCCAAAATAGGTGGGGGAGAGACCTTCTGTGAAAGTGGGGGGCATGTCCTCGGGGAATAAAAGGTGTGAGAAGAGGTCCCAGGGGCAATCATTGCGGTGATTGATTCATTAGGGAACTTCACTTAAGAGCAGGTTAGCCAGTTTCTGTTTTGGTTGAGCAACTGACAATGATGGCCTTGCTCTCAACATAAAGCAGACATTGTGAGTTCTAGAGATGGAGAGGCAGGGGAATGCCTCAGTAGCTAATGAACCTCTTAATATCTATCAAAATGTTACAGTAGGGAGCTAGTTAGACATGAGCAGGGCAGGAGAAGCCCCACCACCACCACCACTACCACCAGGAATGTCAGGTGACCATCAGGTGATGGTCAGGGGGTTGTTACACTGTTTCTTTAAAATAATAATTGGTTGCAGCCAGCGCCAGGGAAAGGCAGCCTCCCAATAGACAGAAAACACCTGAAACTGGTGATGAGCAGCTTCCTGATCAGATCTCGGGAGTTGGGCGAGTGGGCTCACACATGCACACTAAAAGGCAAAATGGTGATGTCTAACTGGTGCATGACCTTCCTCTAGGAACGCTTGACTGGTAAGGGAAGGACACCTCAAGAGCATGCATACAACTTCAGTAAACACACTGTGCGTGTGCCCCCCCCCCCCCCGCCAAGGCCTAGCAGGCCACTGTACATGTGGACAGCCCACCCCAAGGAAAGGATCAGGGAGAAGTAATGCAGTCCCGGAAGCATGCCAACGTATAAGACCCTAAGTCAAAGGTCAGACTACACACTTGATCCCTCAAGTCACCCACTAGGCCCTTTTCCAAGTGTACTTTAATTCCTTTCATTCCTGCTCTAAAGCTTTTATTTATTTTTTTGAAACGGAGTCTTGCTCCATCATCCAGGCTGGAGTGCAGTGGCGTGATCTCGGCTCACTGCAACCTCTGCCACCCAGGTTCAAGCGATTCTTGTGTCTCAGCCTCCCAAGTAGCTGGGACTACAGGCACACACCACCACACCTGGCTAATTTTTGTATTTTTAGTAGAGATGGGGTTTCACCATGTTGGCCAGGATGGTCTCGAACTCCTGACCTCAGGTGAGCCACCTGTCTCAGCATCCCAAAGTGCTGGGGTTACAGACGTGAGCCACCACACCCGGCCTGCTCTAAAGCTTTTAAATAAACTTTCACTCCTGCTCTAAAACTTGCCTCGATCTTTCACTTTGCCTTATGCCCCTCAGCCAAATTCTTTCTTCTGAGGAGGCAAGAATTAAGGTTGCTATTGACCCAGTAGGTTTTGCCACCACTAAGAAACCTGTGGAGATATTTAATCTTTTATCTGTAGCTATCTGCTTAGGAAGAAAAGGAAAGGTAGCTTCTTCCATGACTCAGCTTTCAATTAATTTTTTTTTTTTGGCAGAGTGAATTGGGGCCCCAGGTTTTTATTTTCCTTTCATAAAAGCAATCAAGAAAAGACTTAAAGACAAGTGTAATAATGTTCAAAGAAGAACTTCAGGCGAATTAAATTTAACAGAGTTTAACTGGGTGAAGAACGATTTACAAATTGGGGAGCCTCCTGAGAAAGAGTAGGCTCTGAGACTCCAGTGCAGCCATGTGGTGGAAGAAGATTTATGGACAGAAAAAGGAAAGTGGTGTACAGAAAATGGAAATGAGGTACAGAAACAGGCAGATCGGTTAGAGCTTGGCGTTTGTCTTATTTGAACATGGTTTGAACAGTTGGCCATCTTTGGCCAAAACTCGGTGATTGGCACAAGAGAAGGTTACAGTTTGTTTACACCTCCATTTAGGTTATAGTTCATGATGTACCTTTAGGCTATAGTTCATGATGTACCTTTAGGTACAGAGAAACCTTTAGGCTTAACTTAAAATATGTAAGAAGGCAGCTTTAGGCTAGACTTGTTTTAACAATTCCCCCTTTTTGATCATTCTCTCAAAATTTGGTCAAAATTGAGAAGATGACCAAAACTTTAGTCACTGATGGCACTATTACCATCATAAATGTACATATTTGCTCTTGAAACCCACTGGGAAATAGTTTAACAGTGGATTTTGTAAAATGGGAAAGAGGACTTCAGGTCACTTTTTTTTTTTTTTTTTTTTTGGTAAGGGTTAGAGTAGAGGGTACCTCTGTGTGCTGCAATGGCCTATTCACAGGAGAAAAAAAACAAAACTTGGTCTATTCTAGGATTTATGTGTTTCCTTAAAGTCTTAGTGTGATTATGTGGCGTTTAGCACAACTGACTCCATTTTGGTTTGGTCAGGTCTGCTGGGGCCTAGTGCGTGAGCTTAATCCAAAACAATGGCCTCCCTTAACTTTGTTTAAAAATTCCCTTTGTTTGGTCAGGTTCTCACTTAGATGAGAGTGTGACCAAAACTTAGGGCCTCAATGCCTCTCTCCATTATTATTATTTTGGGTTTCTGGTCTCAGCACGTCATTCGTAGGTTAGGGTGCCCTCAGGGTCACACATTTCTTTTAGCTCTTGATATTCCGGTTGAAGAGAGACTGCTTGACATTCTAGAGATGGCGGCATGCAAACCTTTAAAACTTTTGAGGGAATACAGCACACCAGGGAGACTACTATTTTGACTATCCAGAGGATAATACCAAGAGTTTGGCGTATGCTCCTTAGCTAAGGTCCCCATAAACCAAACCACCTAAAATCAAACAGATCAAAGAATGAGCTAGATGGTCTACTCGCTTTAAGCATTCTCTTCGTTAATCCTCTGCAACTGAATCTCTGTAATACCTGATGTGATGTATTTCTTCTTAGACAACAAGAAATGCCAGCAGCTGTATAGATACTTCTTTGTTTAGTCAGTAAGTAATCTAGAGCAATTCTATTATTTAGCATCACTTTCACAAGAGAATTTAAAGTCTGTCATGTAAACATAGCCTTTGTAGTAGAATCTGCTATAGAGCCTATCATGAGGGATCAATTTTTAATTCACTCCAAACCATGAAAATTTACTCCAAACTGTGAAAAAGGACGTAACAAAATGATGCCCTTCTAGAAGAGTTTAGACCTTTTGGCAATGTGCTCTTTATTATTATTATTTTTAATTTATTTGTCATTTCTGAGACGGAGTCTCACTGTGTCACTCAGCCAGAAGTGTAATCGCTTGATCTCGGCTCACTGCAACCTCTGCCTTCCATGTTCAAGCAATTCTCCTGCCTCAGTCTCCTGAGAAGCTGGGATTATAGGAGCCTGCCACCACGCCCGGCTAATTTTTGTATGTTTAGTAGAGACAAGGTTTTACCATGTTGGCCAGGCTGGTCTCAAACTCCTGACCTCAGGTGATCCACCCGCCTCAGCCTCCCAAAAGGCTGGGATTACCAGAATGAGCCACTGCATCCAGCCGACAATGTTCTATTTAGCTCATGATGTAGGTTGAGAGGATTGAACTTAAGTTCTCTTCCTGACTGATTATGAGGCAACACATGTACCATTAAAATTTCTCAGCCGGGCGCAGTGGCTCACACCTGTAATCCCAGCACTTTGGGAGGCCGAGGCAGGCAGATCACGAGGTCAGGAGATCGAGACCATCCTGGCTAACACAGTGAAACTCTGTCTCTACTAAAAATACAAAAAATTAGCCGGGCATGGTGGCAGGGACCTGCAGTGCCAGCTACTCGGGAGGCTGAGGCAGGAGAATTGTTTGAACCCGCGAGGTGGAGGTTGCAATGAGCCGAAATTGCGCCACAGCATTCTGGCCTGGCAACAGAGCAAGACTCTGCCTCAAAAAAAAAAAAAAAAAGGAAGTTTAATCGACTCATGGTTCTGCAGCCTGTCCAGGAGGCACATAAGGCAGCTTCTACTTCTAGGGAGGCCTCAGGAATCTTACAATCATGGCGGAAGGGGAAGCAGGCTCATCTTACATGGCTGGAGCAGGAGCAAGAGAGAGCGAGTGGGGAGGTGCCACATATTTTTAAACAACCAGATCTTGTGAGAACTCACTCACTACGCAGTACCAAGGCGGGATGGTGCTAAACCATTCATGAGAACTGTGCCCCCATTATCCAGTCACCTTCTACCAGGCCTCACCTCCAACACCAGGGATTACAATTTGGTGTGAGATTTGTTTGGGGACACAGATCCAAACCATATCAGAAACTTAACTCTGAAACCCTGTGTGAATATAGTACCTATCAAGGCTCGACATAGATATTGAGATGTTTTCTAAATTAATCTTCTCTCAGTCTGTTCTTGTAAAGTTACGAAACCAAAAGAAAATAGAATTAACACTGTCTTAGTCTTTTCTGGCTGCTATAACAAAACAGCATAGACTGGGTAATTTATAAACAACAGAAATTTACTTCTCACGGTTCCAGAGCCTGGAAGGTCCAAGATGAGGCTCTGGCAGATTTGGTGTCTGATGAGGGCCATTTTCCGGTTCATAGTGTTACTGGTAGAAGAGACCAAGTTACCCCGAGTTACTGGTGGCGAATCCATAGGCATCTGCAGCAACTTCAGCCCTGGCCTCCTCAGAAGAATGAATTCAACTGAGGGGCATAAAGCAGGAAAAGAGGCTGAGGCAAGTTTCAGAGCAGGAATGGAGGTTTATTAAAAAGGCGCTAGAACGGGAAAGGAAGGAAAGAACCCTTGGAAGAGATCCAAGTGGGCGCCTGAAGGTCAAAGAGAGAAAAAAGCAGAGCCTTGAGCCTTGATCCTAGGAGTTTATAGGCTGGCCTCTTTCCCATGATTCTTCCCTTAGGCTGGGCTTTCTGCACGTGCAGTGCCCTCCTTACCCTTAGGAACTGAGTTTGCACAGTTTAGATGCCCAGCAATGACTCTGAGTCATGCTTACCCAGCATTTCCTTGGAATCAACATGTGTATCGTCAATAACGTGTTGCATACATTACCACAGCTCTTCTGCTCTTCCTAGAAGCTGATTAGGGAGCACGTTTAGGGAGTTAGACGCTTGCCCATCTGAGGCTTTCTTCCTTTTTCTGATGGCACGTACCTGGAACATCGTACTTTGCCATTTTTATGTCTTAATGTGCATGCCCAGGAAGTTGCTTCTCCCTGGGGTCTGCATTCAGTTAACATTTTTTTTTTGTTAACATATGTGAATCATCAGGAAATGACCTCTCCCTGGCACTGCCCAATTATTGTTTTTAAAGAGGCAATGCAATGATTGTCGAACCATCACGCAGCATTCCTAGTGGGTGGCGGGGGAGAGCCCTCTCCTTTCCCACTCATGCCTATCTATCTACTTATAACAATAGTGGACACACCTTCTAGCTGTGTCTTCACATGGTGGAAGGGCAAATGAGCTTCCTTGGTCTATTTTGTAAGAGCACTAATCCCATTGATGAAGCCTCTGCCCTCATAATCTAATCACCTCTCAAATGAAAGGGATTGGCCAGGTGTGGTGGATCACACCTGTAATCTTAGCACTTTGGGAGGCTAAGGCAGGCAGATTGCCTGGGGTCAGGAGTTCAAGACCACCCTGGGCAACATGGTGAAACCCATCTCTACTAATACATACAAAAATTAACCAGGCATGGTGGCGCGTGCCTGTAGTTCCAGCTACTCTGGAGGCTGAAGCAGGAGAATTGCTTGACCCCAAGAGTCGGAGGTTGCAGTGAGCCAAGATTGCGCCACTGCACTCCAACTTTAGTGACAGAGCAAGACTCCATCTCCAAAAAAAAAGGAAGAAAAAAGGGGATTATCCTCTGTATATAATCATGTTAGGGGTTAGGATTTCAACATTAGAATTGCAGGGGAACACAGACATTCAGACCATAGCAAACACCAAACACCAACTAGGCAAAAAAGAACAGACCCCCAGTGCCATCAGGGTCACACTGACATGTAGAAGCCCACCCACATCTGAAATTCTGAACTCCTCTACCCCTGGGGTGGGCTGAGGGATCATCTGAAATGACGCAGACAAATGAATCTCACTTTCTGGATTTATTTATAGATCCCCTGTGTTGCAGAGCTGTACTCCCTTCCCACTGTGGCCACACACCAACCTGAACAGTATCTCAAAACAGCTTGAGGTATGGTGTGTGCTCTCCAGGATGACTCCTGCCTTTGAAATGGTCCCTAATGCTGCCATAACCGCCCAGCCAGCTAAAGCTGAATATATTGATAGTCTCAGCTCAGAACAAATTGCAGTTTAGCGTTTCCTACCTGAGTGTACAGGCACTAAGTCTAGCTTTGCTTTTGAAGTTAATTGTTCTCTCCTTTATCTGTCTGATATGGCCCTAATCTATATTAACACATTACATTTGCTCAAAGGTAATTTTTATCCATTAAAAATAACTCGAGAATGTTCTTTTCTTTGAGAGAATCAGCACTCCTCCATGACTGCTTTACATGTTCGCTATTTGAAGAGTGCCTCAATCACTGCCAGACCTCTTTTTCCCTTCAATTAACTCAGAGCATCCAAGATTGAACTCATCATCATTGCTTTGAGAAGGCAGCCCTCCCCGGCCGCTGCTGCAAACCCCATTTCCAGGAGTTCCATGACTCTGCTGTCTGCCAGGCTACAAGACCTCTGATTCTTCTTACTCTCTGTGTTCACTAAGAAGTATCATTTTGTTTTTCAATTTCCTGTAGGATTTTTCCAGTCCTGTCCATTTTGATGCTTACCCCCAGTCCAGATCTTCATCTCTTCACACCTGTATCCATTATGATTGTATTGTACCTCCTATTTCCACAAGCTTAACAGTTGTCTTCGCATTCAGCAAATACTAATTGTCACAGTGTGCTAAGCCTTTCCTGTCCAATTCCATCCTACACACTATTCCCAGACTAATTTTCTTAACATGTGCACTTATCACTGTGCCAAGATGGTCAGTTGATCCCAGTCTGCTTTCTTTCCTTCAGACATAGAAAGAGAATTTCTAGTTGGGCACTCAGTTAAAAATTTCCTCCCATCGATTTTTCTCACATCCACCTCTTCTGGGACTCTACGATTGGAGGTTGACCTGTGTATTGGGCCATTCATTTTCTTATTCTTCATTTCCTATTTTCTATCTCTTTATCTTTTGGCTCTACTTTCTGGGAAATTCTCTCATGATTATCTTGTAACTCTAATACTGAGACTTTCTTCTTCTCACTCTGTCTTTGTTTCCTGTGTGTGTGTGTGTGTGTGTGTGTGTGTGCGCCTTTCATATTGGCTGCTCACACATCTGGTGCTCCAGGCTATCTTCCTTTGTAAGAGTAGAGCCTGTGAAGCTGATTGACAATTCTGTGTGCGTGGGAAGTTTGTCAACTATGGTCTTCACTGCAGGGTGGCCTAATAGAGTCATTTTATTGGAGAACTTCCAAAGTCAATATTTGTAGGTCTTTTGCCTTAAGCTGGTCATCTTCCCCAGGGAAGAATCTTCCAGACTTCAACCTGGAGATAATAGGCCTCACTCTCAGTTCTCTGGGAAGTTGTTGAAGGTCTAGACATCAGTTAGAGAAACTTCCCATCATTCCTCTTGTTTTCCATCCAGTATCTTCAAACTCAACTGTGCTTGTACAACACTGGTTTATTATCTCCACATTTCTGCCAAAGTAGGAGAGGCCATCTGAGCAGGGTCGACAGACTTAGCAAATCAAAATGCAGGCACCCACTTACATTTAAATTTCAGATAACAAGTAATTGTTTAACATAAGTGTGCCTCATGCAATATTTGTGACACACTTATACTCAAAAAATTATTCATTCCTTATCTGAAATTCAGATTTAACTGGGTATCCTATATTATCTGGCAACCCTACATCTGGGTGTTAAACTGCTTCTCAAATAGACTTCGTGCCAATCTTCCTGTTTTGGGCCCCATTTTTACCCCTACAAGAGATGCCTGGATCTGCCAGTATCTGATCCTTCAGGCAATGCGAATCAAGCTGTTTTCCAGTTTATCTTTGAGCTGACTTGGGAATGGCTTTCTTGGGTCTGCTAAGTCAGTTACCACTTGCCCATCTGCTTTCCAGCTTCCAAAATTGGGTGGCTGTTTGTTTTTCTCTTATAAATCTATAAAGCTTTATAGGCTTAAGTCTTTTTGTTTTGTTTGTTTTGCTTTAGTATTGATTTTGGTTTCTTTTGCTCATCATAATATTTTTGGTTTTTAAGCATCTCAATTGAGGTGTTACGTTTTAAGCCATACAATTTGTGCCATTTGGCAAATGTACATGGTCGGGTAGCCACAGCCATAATCAACACATAGAGTATTTCCCACTACCTCGGAAAATTTCCTTCTGCTGCTTTGCCCTCATTCTCTTCCTCCACTCCCTGGCCTCTGGCAATCACTGATCTACTTTATGTTATTTTAGTTTTGATTTTTTACAGTTTCATAAAGTGAGATCATGGCATATGTAATCTTTTGTGTCTGGCTGCCATCACTTAGCATAATGCTTCTGAGATTCATCATGCATCACGCATTGCTGCATGTATCAGCAGTTTTCTCCTTTTACTGCTGAGTAGTATTCCATTGTATGAATATATACAATTTGTTTACCCATTTGCCAGTTGAAGAACATTCATTTCCAAGTTTTGGCTATTTGAATAAAGCTGCTATGAACGTTGATATACAAGTCATTGTGTGGTTACATATGTTCATTTCTCTGATGTAAATTCCTAGGAGTGTTTCTGAGTCACATAATAGGTTTATGTTTAGTTTTGTAAGAAATTGCAAACTGTTTTGCAGAGTGGCTGTACCATTTACCATTTTAAATTTCCACCGGCATGTGTGAGGCTTCCAGGGGTTCTACAGCCTCAAAAATACTTGACGTTGTCAGTCGAATTAATTTTAGCCACTTTATTGAGTATGTAGTCCTATCTTGTTGTGGTTTTCATTTGCATTTCCCTATTGATTTTGAGCATCTTATTTGCCATTCAAATATTATCTTTGGTAATGTGTCTGTTCAAATCTTTTGCCAAATTTAAAAAATGAGGTTATTTATCTTCTTATTGATCTTGTAAGAGTTATTTCTATGTTCTGGATACATTCCTTTTCAGATAAATGATTTGCAAATGTAGTTAACCCCCATTATTCATGGATTCCATATTTTTGAAATCAACTATCCACTAAAGACTTTTTATAACTCCATTTAAGATACTGTAAGGACATATTGTGACTGTATGGTCAATGATAGCCATAGGCCCACTCAGACATTTCACAGGGCTGACACTATGTGTCACATAGCAGTGTGATGCAGCCTGGCCCTGGCGTTTCCAGTCTTGGCCCTAGATTTCCAGGGGATGAGATCACCTCAGCACAGATGCAACTCTCATAAATCTTACAACGAATCTGACACTTAGAGGAATAGCTTAAACTCTGTGAAAGAAATACCTGGTGACTGACCCAGACTGAATACAGGTATAAGAAAGGAGATGAATCCTCCAAACTCTGAGAATGGTCTCTAGATGGGGACCCTCCTGGTCAGGTGGTTATCCAACCCCTGACTGTGTCTGGCCCGTGCCACCAGCCTGTCCTGCTATCCGTCTTAGAAAAAGAGTGCTGTGAGAATAAACTGAGCAGCTGATGTTTCTGAATACTCATCTTTAACATCATCAGATGGAAAAGGGAAAAGTCCCCCCTGGGGGAGCTGGTTAACTAGGCCCACCCGAGAGTTTCCAAAACAACACCCCCAACTCAGCACTCACAGCACTTTTGTGGTCATTTGCAGACATGCAGACATGCAGAGTGGTGAAACATTTGAATTACTCGATGTGCAAAATCTCAGCTGAGGCTGTATAGGACGATGCTCTGCCGCCTTGTTCCAGCTCTCAAACCGTAAACAAATGTCCATTCTGCACCCTATATAGAGCCATGCTTTTGCATTTTTGTACTTTTGTTGGTGATTTTGCTGTTTAAAATGCCCCCAGGCACGGTGCTGAAGTGCTGTCTACTGTCTCTGAGTGCAGGAGGCTGCGATGTGCCTGTGGAGACAGTACCTGTGCTGGATGAGCTGCCTTCAGCGTAAGTTGCTGTGCTTTTGGCATTAAGTTCAGTGTTAATGAAGCAACAGCCAGGTACATTGAGGCAAATCACCTCTTCCCACCAGAAAGTGCTAAAGTAGCATCTATAGTAGGTGACAAAACTGTGGAAAAAATGGAAAAGCGGCTAAATTTGTGGATTTGTGAGACAATGTGTGATTAAAACAAAAAAGTGTTGTGAGGCTGAAAGCCAAAGTCAGGAAAATGTCAAGCCCTTCTCAGCTAGCGCTGACTGGCTCGCATGTTCCAGAAGGTGATACGACGTGAAAAAGGTTAAACCTGCAGGCGAGGCGGGTTCTGCAGATCAGGAGGCTGTGGGAGAATTGTAAAAACGCCTTCTGAGTGCTATACAGGAAAAGGGTTATGTGGAAGGGCAGATTCTCAATGCTGATGAGACCTGCGTGTTCTACTAGGATGTTGATAAACAAACCTCTGTAACACAAATGGTGTTTCAGCTGATGAAAACGTTGTGACCAGACGCTCACAGAACCTAACCTGTGCTTTCCCCAGGATAAATAGTTCAGTATTCATTAGTTCTGGGTTTGAGGCACATTCACAGAACATAACTACCTCGAATCACAAGAATCAGCTGTGCTTCCCTCTATCCCTGCCCTGGGGGCTCCAGTCCCATTGAACTCTCTGTAGTTGCCTGAAGATGCTTTTCCTGGGGTGCCCTCTCCTCTCTGTCTAATTACCCAGATCCATCCTTTAAGCCTCAGCCCCAGTGACGCCCAGGAAGTCTCTCTGGACCCTCCCCTAGGGCGGCTGGGAATCTTTTCTTCAGCACCAGGTGACATGCCCTGCACACACCTCTGGCTCAGCGCGCATCGCAGCAGCGGGATCGGTCACACACTCCTCCGCCTCCCCCACCAGCCTCTGAGCTGCTTCAGGGCAGGCCCTTTCTTTTCTATCTATACACACATATGTGTATATATGTATATTTGTATATGTGTGTACATATAGACATGTATTGGGAGCTAGAAAAACCAACACTGTAAGATAATATCCTATGTTACACTGTTATTTTATTATTTAAGTTAATGTACAGTATCATGCCTATTTGATCAATTCCATGTTTTTATGTTCCGGTACTTAGCACAAAGCCTGGCCCATAGAAAGGATCAGTAAATATGTGTTGAAAAAATGTCTAAAAGTTAACAATATTTATTCATGCTACTGAATTGAGGCTTTCTGAGTTATAAGTTTTTAATAAGTAGATAAAATCATTTGAAATTAATATATAAAATTAACAGCTTGTTCCCTTAAACATTTAAACAATTCCTCTGCCCCCTCTTTTTAAAAATTTGATCTATCTATAATAAAATTTTGCTGAGCAAAATTAAACTTCAGCTTAGTCTAAATGGAATAACTAGAAATGTGGATAAAGCAGTCTGCATTAATGAGTTTTTACCCTGCTCAGTCTAATTATAGAATATTGGAACCAGAGAGATCTTAATGTATGCAGGTATGAATAAGGTTTTTCCAAGTTAGCTAAGGAGGTAGGAAGGTGTATTAGTCCATTTTCACGCTGCTGATAAAGACATACCCGAGACTGGGTAATTTATAGAGAAAAAGAGGTTTAATGGCCTCACAGTTCCACACGGCTGAGGAGGCCTCACAATCATGGTGGAAGGTGACAGGCACTTCTTACATGGCAGCAGCAAGAGAATATCAGAGCCAAGCAAAAGGGGTTTCCCCTTATAAAACCAGATCTTGTAGGACTTACTCACTACCATGAGAGCAGTATGGGGGAAACTGCCCCCATGGTTCAATTATTTCCCACTGGGCCCCTCCCACATAATCTTGAATTATAGGAGCTACAATTCAAGATGAGATTTGGGTGGGGACACCGCCAAACCATTTCAGAGGGGAAAGAGCAGAAACAGCCTCACCAGGCTAAGTGGGGCCTAAAAGGAAGGTCATTCACAGACAGCGCTGGGCTTGGCTTTCTGAGAGCAGCTCCGTGAATCACTAACTAGCTGTCTCTGTGTCGGCAGGAGTTTGCCACTTGGGGAGCTGAGGCTGCTGCTGTGGAAACCCAGCAAGTGCAGCCTTTTTGCCAGGGCTTGTCCTGACTCATTTCTTCTACCACTACTCTCTCCCTTGTCTTAGACTTCTGCCCACGCTAACAAGCATCAACAGAGACTTCTACAGGTCTCTGTAGGGGAAAAACTTTTTCCTATATGCTCTTAGGTTCAGTGCTTGGGACTCTGCAGATTAAACTGACAAAAGACAGGTTAACAGGAGAAAAGGCACACAAATTATATGTGATGTTAGTATTTTAATTGTTACATGCGCACAGGAAGGTCTCACACAAAAGGAAGTGAAAACCCAAAAAAGTGGTTAGGGCTGAGAGCTTATATACTATGTTAACAAAGGACAGTACATTTGTGGAGAAGTGAATAAACGAAAGTGCTTGGGCTTCTAGGAGCAATAAACTGTGGGAAGGTAAATATATGGGGGAAATTATGGGAAGTAAGTGTTATTTTAATAAGGTTTGCTTATGCAGATTCAGATTGGTGTCTGGTAAGCATCATCTCTTCCTGACATGGGAGAGGACAAGGGGAATATCTTCACAAAGGGAATTTATGTTCTGCTTTTAGGCAGAAAGGGGGTACGTAGAGAGCTTATCTTGTGTCTGCTGTTTCTCGATTTCCTTCGGCAAAGCAATGTTTATGCCAAAGCGGCATCTTATGGAGTGGCAAACTCTCATCCCGTTTATCTCAAATTCAAATTCCCACAAAGAAAGCATCCCATTGCTTCAGATAGTCACCCTCCTTCTTGCTGAGTTGAGATCTCACATCAGTTCCTCTTCTGAGATAGGGTCCACCCTCTAAATGAGCTGCCCTTGGGCCCAGCACCTCCTCCTGGAGCCTGGACAGTGAGAAGGCACAGTCTACTTTCTCAGAGGGCCTGTCTGAGTCACACCACTGGGAACTCTTCTCTGAATCAACAGAGGCAGAAACTGATGCCTGAAAACGTGGGGTGGGAGGTGTTTCCTAGGAGGGTGCCCTTCAACCCTGTGATCTAGGTCTCTGAAGCATGTCCTTGCCCCAGTATTGAGAAGTCTGTCTAGTTGGCTTGTTTCTTTGACCTGCTCCAGTTGTTTGGGTTAAGCCTGCAAAGCCTGGATTAATAGACACATTTGGCTAACAGAATGTTTACACATATTACCAAATAATTTATGGTTAGAATTTAAGGTTGTTTGATATCACTGGACACTGAACAAGTGGGCCCCCACAACATAGTGTTTATTTTCATTTTTTCATAAACCTAGATAAATGAATTGCTGTTTTAAAAACAAATACGTAACACAAGGGCAACTGGTATGAAGTTTACCAGAAGTCACGGTTAGTTAGAAGCTATTATTAATTTTTTTAGAAGTTTGAAGCAAGGCAATGTGGAACATTGTATTTATTCCATTGATATTTATTGAGAATCAACTATGCACCGGGCACTGTTCTAAGCCCTGGAGATACATCAGTGAACCAGATAGACACATTTCTTGCTTTCATGGAACTTAAATAGTATATGTAATCAACCTGTTTTTCCATTTTTTAGAACAATGAAGAGTAGGGCAGGAGTGGAATGAGGGTCAAAAGTAAGCCTTGGAGTCCTGCCCCAGAGTTTTCTAATTAGATTATGAAGGAAAGACCTTATGCAACTAAATTACCCATTTGGGTCAGGTGTGGTGGCTCATGCCTGTAATCTCAGCACTTTGGGAGGCCAAGGCAGGAGATCACTGGAGGCCAGGAGTTCAAGACCAGCCTGGCAAACATAGGGAGACCTCATCTCTATAACAAATTTAAAAATTGGTAGGGCATAATGATGTGCACCTGTGGTCCCAGCTACTCAGGAGGCTGAGGTGGGAGGATCATTTGAGACTGGGAAGTCAAGGCTGCAGTGAGCTGTGATCGCGCCACCGCACTCCAGCCTGAGTGACAGAGGGTCATTTGTGTCCTATTGATATTTGTAATAATTAATGGTCTTGTTGCCCCTTAGGGTTGCTTCCTTTTCCTTTTCCCTCACTCTCATTTTCCCTGACTAAAAAGGAAAAAAACTCAACAAATAACTAGTAGCTGGCATGTTAATTATTAGATCACTTTTAAGCTTTAATAAACCCAATGATGTACGATGAAACCTCAGGCCCCATAGCCTGAGTAGGTACCAGTTTCATCACAAAAGACCCATTGTTGCCTCAGCCAGTGTTCATTGAGTTATGCAGCCCCAGGCTAGCATGAAGAACCCTGCCCTATTTCCAGCTCTGATTTACTTTATTTGAAGCAGATTCATCGCTGCTCACAAAATGAGTTCCTTGCAACCCATTAAAATCCTCGAAGTACAAGGCCATGAATGGGGCACTCCTTCTTGCTACTGTCAGCAAATTAGCAACCTGATTCTAAAATTTATACAAGACGCAAAAGGCCAAGAAAAGCCAAGACATCCTTAAAGAACTAAAAAATAAAGCACTCAAGAGAAACTAAGACTTAATATAAAGCCACAATAATTAACACAGTAACGTTGAAACAAGAATAGAAAAGAGAGCAATGGAAAAATCAAAGTCCAAAAACAGAGCCACACATATGTAGGTATGTGATCTATGACAAAGAAAGTATTGGCCGGTGGCTTATACGTGTAATCCCAGCACTTTGGGAGGCCAAAGCGGGTGGATCATCGGAGGTCAGGAGTTAGAGACCAGCATGGCCAACATGGTGAAACCCCGTCTCTACTAAAAATACAAAAAATTAGCCAGGCGTGGTGACGTGCACCGGTAATCCCAGCTACTCGGGAGGCTGAGGCAGGAGAATCGCTTGAACCCAGGAGGTGGAGGTTGCAGTTAGCCAAGATCGTGCCATTGCACTCCAGCCTGGGCAATAAGAGCGACATTCTGGCTAAAAAAAAAAAAAAAAGAAAAAGAAAAAAGAAAGTATGGTAGACTAGTGAAAAAAATACATTTAAAAAAGTAATGGTGCAAAGTCATTTGAACAACTATATAAAAAAAAAACCTTGGAACACATACCATCTACAACAATCAATTTCAGAAAGTAACTTTAAAAATAAATGTTTAGGTGGGCCACAGTGGCTCATGCCTGTAATCCCAAAACTTTGGGAGGCAGAAGCAGGCAGATTGCTTGACTCCAGTAGTTTGAGACCAGCCTGTCCAACATGGCAAAACTCTTTCTCTACTAAAAATACAAAAATTAGGGGAGTGTGGTGGTGTATCTGTGGCCTCAGTTACTCAGAAGGCTGAGGTACAAGAATCTCTTGAACCATGGAAGTGGAGATTGCAGTCAGCCAAGATTGCACCACTGCACTCCAGCCTGGGAGACAGAGACTCCATCTCAAAAAAAAAAAAAAAAAAAAAAAAAAGAATATGAATGTTTAACAAATAGCACATAAAAGAAGATACATTATTTTTATAATATCAAGTTAGAGGAAGATTTCTTAAACAGATCACCAAAAAAAAAAAAAAAAAACAGTACTTATAAAGAAAGAGATTGGTGAATTGGACTACATTCAAATTAAGAATTCCTGTTTATCACCTCTATGCATACAAACTAGAAAATCTAGAATAAATGGATAAATTCCTGGACACATATACCCTCCCAAGACGAAAGCAGGAAGAAATTGAATCCCTGAACAGACTCTGAAATTAAATCAGTAATAAATAGCCTACTGACTACAAAAAGGCCAGTCCAAGATAGATTCACAGCCAGATTCTACCAGATATATAAGAAGAAGTGGTATCATTCCTACTGAAACTATTCAAAAAAATTGAGGAGGGGCTCCTCCCTAACTTTTTCTATGAGGCTAGCATTATTCTGACACCAAAACCTGGCAGAGACACCACAAAAAAATAAAGCTTAAGGCCAGTATTCTTGATGAACATCCATGCAAAAATCCTCAACAAAATGCAGGCAAACCAAATCCAACAGCACATCAAGAAGCTTGTTCATCACGATCAAGTAGGGTTTATCCCTGGGGTAAAAGGTTGATTTAACATACTCAAATCAATAAATGTGACTTATCACATAAACAGAACTAAAGACAAAAACCACATGATTATCTCAATATATGCAGAAAAGGCTTTTGATAAAATTCAATACCCTTTCATGTCAAAAACTCGATAAACGAGGTATTGAAGGAACATATCTCAAAATAATAAGAGCCATCTATGATAAACCTACAGCCAACATCATACTGAATGGGGAAAAGCTGGAATCATTCCCCTCGAGAACTGGCATAAGAGAAGGTTGCCCGCTCTCACCACTCCTATTCAACACTGTATTGGAAGAACAAGCCAGAGCAACCAGGCAAGAGAAAGAAAGGGCATCCAAATAGGAAGAGAAGTCAAACTGTCCCTGTTTGCAGATGACATGATTCTATATCTAGAAAACCCTACAGTCTCAGCCCAAAAACTCCTTAAGCTGATAAACAACTTCAACAAAGTCTCAGAATACAAAATCAATGTACGAAAATCACTAGCATTCCTATACAGTAACAACAGTCAAGCCAACAGCCAAATCAGGAATGCAATCCCATTCGCAATTGGCACACACACAAAAAATACCTAGGAAGGCAGCTAACCAGGGAGGTGAAAGAGCTCTATAAGGAGAACTACAAAATGCTGCTCAAAGAAGTCAGAGATGACACAAACAAATGGAACAACATTCTATGCTCATGGATAGGAAGAATCAATATCATTAAAATGGCCATACTGCCCAAAGCAATTTATAGATTCATTGCTATTCCTATCAAACTACCAATGACATTCTTCAAAGAACTAGAAAAAACTTTTAAAATTCATATGGAACCAAAAAAGAGCCCAAATAGCTAAGGCAATCTGAAGCAAAAAAGAAAAAAAAAAAAAGAAAAAAAAGAAACAAAGCTGAAGGTATCATGCTACCTGACTTCAACTATACTACAGGGCTACAGCAACCAAAACAGCATGGTATATTGGTACAAACACAGATACATAGACCAATGGAGCAGAATAGAAAGCCCAGAAATAAGGCTGCAGGCTGCACACCTACAACCATCTGATCTTTGACAAAGCAGACAAAAACAAGCAGTGAGGAAAGGATTCTCTATTCCATACATTGTGCTGGGATAACTTGCTAACCATATGCAAAAGATTGAAACTGGACCCCTTCCTTACACCATATAAAAAAATCAACTCAAGATGGATTAAAGACTTAAATGTAACATCCCCAAACTATAAAAGCCCTGGAAGACAACCTAGGCAATACCATTCTGTACATAGCAACAGGCAAATATTTCATGATGAAGACACCAAAAGCAATTGCAACAACAGCAAAAATTGACAAATGGGATCTAATTAAACCAAAAAGCTTCTGCACAGCAAAGGAAAACATCAACAGAGTAAACAGGCAACCTACATAATGGGAGAAAATATTTGCAAACTATGCATCTGACAAAGATTTAATATCCAGTATCTATAAGCAACTTAAATTAACAAATAAAAACCAAACAGCCCCATTAAAAAGTGGACGAAATACATGAATAGATACTTTTCAAAAGAAGACATACTTGTGGCCAACAGGCATATGAAAGAAAGCTCAACATCACTGATCATTAGAGAAATGCAAATCAAAACCACAATGAGATACCATCTCACACCAGTCAAAATTACTATTATTAAAAAGTCAAAAAATAACAAATGCTGGCAGGACTGGGGAGAAAAAGGAAACAATTATATGCCATTGGTAGGTATGTAAATTAGACCAACCATTGTGGAAAACGGTGTAGCAATTCTTCAAAGACTTAAAAACAGAAATACCATCCAACCCAGCAATCCCATTACTGGGTATATACTCAAAGGAATAGAAGTCTTTCTGTCGTAAAGACACATGCATTTGTATGTTCGTTGCAGCACTATTCACAATAGCAAAGACATGGAATCAACCTAAATGCCCATCAATGGTAGACTGGATAAAGAAAATATGGTACATATCCACCATGGAATACTATGCAGCCATAAAAATAGAACTAGATCATGTCTTTTGCAGGAACATGAATGGAGCTGGAGATCATTATCCTTAGCAAACTAATGCAGGACAGAAAACCAAATACTGCATGTACTCACTTATAAGTTGGAGCTAAACGATGAGAACATATGCACACAAAGAGGAGAGCAACAGACACTGGGGCCTACCAGAGGGTGGAGGATGGGAGAAGGGAGAAGATCAGGAAAAATTACTAATGGGTACTAAGCTTAGTACCTGGGTGACAAAATAATCTGCACGACAACCCCCCATGACATGAATTTACCTAAAATAACAAACCTGCACATGTACCCCTGAACCTAAAATAAAAGTTAAAAAAGAACTCCTGTTTATCAGAAGACACCCCTAAGGAAGTGAAGAGGTAAGTAACAGAGTGGGAGTAGATACAACACATATAACTGACAAAGGGCTCACATCCAGAATATGTAAACACTATGAATCAGTAAGAAAAAAATATCTAATGAAAAAGTGAAAAGATACCAAATTAAAATCAATGAGGCCGGGTGCGGTGGCTCATGCCTGTAATCCCAACATTTCAGGAGGCCGAGGCAGGAAGATCACTTGAGGTCAGGAGTTCAAGACCAGCCTGGCCAACATGGCAAAACCCCGTTTCTACTAAAAATACAAAAACTAGCTGGGTGTGGTGGCGGGCACCTGTAATCCCTGTTACATGGGGAGGCTGAGGCATGAGAATCGCTTGAACCTGGGAGGTAGAGGTTGCAGTGAGCCAAGATCACGCCACTGCACTCCAGCCTGGGTGACAGAGCGAAACTCTTGTCTCAGAAAAATTTAAAAAAAAAATGGGATACCACCACACATCCTCCAGGATAGCTAAATAAAAAAGACTGACAATTTTAAGTGTTGGCGAGGATATGGAGCAATAACTCTTACTTCGTGCTGAAAGGAGTATATTGTGCCAGGTGTCAGGTATTAGATTTTAAAATTAGCATATTTAGGACCTATGTATTTTACTCCTGGGATAACAGAAATGTATGCATCAGAAAAGACATGTACAATAATGGTTACTGGGACATCTGGGGTTTGGTCTAGGGCCTGCTGCTCACAGCACAGAAAGTCAATCACTGAGAAGAGTATTGCCAGGGAAGGAGGCTTTAATTGAGTGCTGCAGCAGGAAGAACAGTAAGTTAGTGTCAAATCTGTCTCCCTGACCAACTAAAATTGGGGGGTTTATATAGTGAGGAAGGCAGGAAAACAGGAATTAGGAAGGGGTAAGGAAGCAATCACGATGGACGAGGAGTCTGGCATCTCGTTGTCTGGATGCGGCCATCTGAGGAGTTTCCGTTCCTTGCCTGAGGGTCAGTTTCCTGAGGAAGGAACTCAGATGGGACAAATGTAAGTTGGAAGTTTTAAGATCAGGGAGGATCAATTTCCATGTTTATTCAAAAAACCATACATATTAGTTCTATGGGCCAATTGGGCTGGTTTCAGAATGCACACGTCATCATTATTTGTAATAGGAAAAAAAAATCTTGAAAAAAAAATCCAAATGAGACTTCTCGTTTCCAGCTTGGAAGCTGTCACTCCTGTCCTCACAAGAAAAAAGTTGAACAAACTAAAAATCAACTTTTAGGTTTATCAGAGAATTGAGGTCACAGGACAAACCACTACCTCTTTGGAGAGGCAGGTGAATACAGCGAATCATTCATAGCTTACCAGGAGCAGAGGCCACTGGAGCCAGGACCAGGGAAAGAAAACCTAAATAGCAATTGCCAAATTGCTGGAGGCTCAGTGTGCATGAGCTTGAAACATAAACATTAGGAAGGTCCCATTATAGGGGGCCCACACTTTCATAAGCCTAACTCCAGGGGAGCCCCCACCAGGTGCTCAGAGAGAACACCAGAGAAAGGCTCTCTCCTGATTTCCTCAGGGAAGGGAAAGAGTAACCATTGTGAAATACATCCAGGACATTGTGTCTTAACAAAATCCCTCCCTCGAGGGAAGCTGTACCATGGAGGCTAACTACCTTATGGTTTTCCAGAGCCTAGCAGACCCAGGGGATGGAGAACACCCAACTCCAGCCCCTTCTAGCCTTCCTGCCTCACCTAAGCAGGGATAGAGAAGGGTACTGGTTGGCTGAGAAGCAGCCCAAGGCACAGGCTCTGCAAAATGGAGACCTAATCATAGGTCTACAGAACACTTCCCTGCCCTCCACACCTCAGCACCACATCAATAGGGCTCTTGCAACAGGAGAGGACGGCCGAAAAAAATGCAAATTTTAGACCTTATTTAAGAAGTCTCTGGGAAAACCCAAAGACAACAGGAGAGAAAAAACAAGAGGATTAGAGGAAATTTTAGCCTCTAACACCTGTAGCTAGAGCAAACTGTAGACAGCTGAACTCCCAGCCAGAGAAGCAACTTCACACTAAAGGCATAGTTGTCTCAGTTCTTTCTACCCAGTCATGTCTAGCAATTCAACAAAAAATGATGACACACGAACCGGTGAAACAACACAGCTTGAAGACGCAGAACAAGCATCAGAGCCAGACTCGGTTATGCCTGAGATTCTGGAATTATCAGACCAGAAATTTAAAGTAACTGTGAATAATAGGCTAAGGGCTCTAATGGAAAAAGTGGATCATATGAAAGAACAGATGGGCAATGTAAGCAGAGAAAGGAAATTTGCAGAATTGTAAGTAAGGAGAGAAATGTAACGTGACTAACTCCATCTTGCTTCTAACTTCACAGGCTAAATTGGTTTTTTGCTTAATCTAGTATAGAGGCCAAGATAACTATGAGAGGACTTTTGTTTATAGCTCAACTTTGAGGCAAGGAAAACTAACCCATCTCCTTGTTTGGAGGTTGAAGCCACATTCATAAGACAAAGTTAGAATTCATAAGACAAAGTTAGGGCGTTGAATTTTGCTAAAGAAGAGGCGGCAGAGTTAAACAGTGACCCGTCATCATTCAGCTTGTTTTTCCATAAGTTTCTTCCTGACCCAGAGTCATGGAACCCAGGGTTGCAAGATTTATAAATTTCCCAACTACTCCTGCAGATAGCATCACTGTTGTGAAACTGAAGGGGAACTGGTCTTTGAGACATTTTTCGGATTTAGCACTTTGGTCAACCAAGAGCTGCCACCTACCTGGTCCTGAGTCCCCCTCCCAGCTGGATAAAGACAGTTCTAAACAATTCCGCGATTTCCTCAATTGTTTCAGTTTCCCAGCCCCCTGCCTGGCAAAGTACCATTAAAAAAACCCCTCGTCTCCAAATTCTTGGAGAGACGGGTTTGAGACGTCTCTCCCGGTCCTCGTCTGGCCGCCTCTGCAATAATTAAACTCTTACTTCTGCAATACTTATTGTTCTCACTGCTCTTGGCTTTTTGGGCAGTGAGCAAGATGAACCCATTGCGCTGTTATGGAAACTCAAGAAAAGATCAAAAGGAAATGCAACAAATCAAAAACACTCTAACAGAAATTTAAAAATGCCTTTGACGGGCTCATCAGTAGCTCGAAAATGGCTGAGGAAAATCAGTGAGCTTGAAGATATGTCAATAGAAACTTCTTGAACTGAAAACAAAGAGAAAAAAGAATGAAAGCCATAGAACGGAATATGCAAAAACTGTGGGAGAGTTTAAAAAGACATGCATCATGGGAATACCAAAAGGGGAAGAAAGAAAGGAACAGAAGAAATATTTGAAGTAATAATGGCTGAGAATTTTCTAAAATTAATAATAGACACAAAATGAAGGATCCAGGAAACCGAGAGAACACTGAACAGGTTATATGCACTTACATATATCATAGTCAAACTACAGGAAAATCAAAGAGAAAACCTTGAAAGAAGCCAGAGGAAATAAAACACCTTATTATAAAGGGCCAAGGATAAAAACTACATCAGACTTCTGTTCAAAAACCATACAAGCAAGCAAGAAAAAACTCACCAACTTAGAATTCTGTGTCCGGTAAAATTATCCCTTAAAAGTGAAGGAGGTCGATGTGATGAATATGCTAATTATCTTGATTTGATCATTATGCGTTATATGCATTGAAACATCACTGTGTATCCCATAAATATGTACAATTATTATACAATTATTTTACATCAATTTTTAAAAGTCAAGGAGACTTCCAGAGTAGGTATACAATAAACTGTGGACTGTGTTTGAGGAAACCCAGCTGTTTACTACCACAACCTGATGAAGTGAATGATGGACTCGAGCCTTTCCGGGCTTGGCTGGCAGCCCCCGAGTCTCAGTCCCGTTCTAGGAAGAAGTGCACCAAGGTCACCGTGTGCAGGGAGAGAGAGTCACATGGCTCTCCACCAAGAACAGATCCCATCCCTGCTGTGTCTCTCAGCCCTGCCTCCTGAGAGCGTCACGTTGAGAGATGTGCCATCCCTGCTGCAGGAAGGAGTTTGTTAGCAAGCTCTGGGAAACATCTGGTTCCTTGGACCTCCTATGTACCTCATGGTGGAAGATTTTGAGACATTTCACCATTTATCAGAAATGGTTTTCAGTGTTAAAAATGGTTCTTTTTTGTTTTGGTTTTGTTCCGTCTTTTTTCCTTTTTCTCAATGTATCTCCCATTTTTACTGTGCATATTCATATACATAATGTTTTCAGCACTTCTGGCTCCTCCCTTTAAAAAGAGATGATATTAGTTGATTTTGATCAACTCTACTCAAAACTTTATCCTCAGTTCCACATTAGGATTAGCCTTTAATAATCTGAAGATATAATTCAATTGCTTAAAAGAAAATATTATTAGAAGACCTTGGTAGAATTACACATATCAAGAAACACTGGACTCAGACATGATGTAGATATGACTGACTTTCTTTCCTTCTTTTTTTTTTTTTTTTTGAGATGGAGTCTCACTCTGTCACCCAGGCTGGAGTGCAGTGGTACGACCTCAGCTCACTGCAACCTCTGCCTCCCAGGTTCAAGCGATTCTCCTGCCTCAGCCTCCCAAGTAGCTGGGACTACAGGCACACATCACCACACCCGGCTAATTTTGTATTTTTAGTAGAGATGGGCTTTCACTATGTTAGCCAGGCTGGTCCTGAACTCCTGACCTCAGGTGATCCACCTGCCTCGGTCTCCCAAAATGCTGGGATTATAGGCGTGAGCCACTGCATCCGGCCTCTTTTTTTTTTTTTTTTTTTAATAATTTCTCAGGGGAGGGCAGGGCAGAGGTAAGAAATAGTTGGTACTGTAAGGAAGTGTTAGAGACTATTATGGAAAGGTGTTCATTATCTTAAGGCAACTAACAAACGATCATCTTTCAGTCAGAACATTGGAGCAGCAGCCTTTACTGGTCATGAAATTTGCATGATATCTAAAGTTGTATTTGCAGAAAAAGGTAAATGTTGATTAATAGCAACTTTGTATAGAAAGGCAGATGCCAGCATAAAAGTGGTACGTGCAGACAGTGGTAGTTCTGGAGTCCTGGTCCTTGAGGTGCTTGTCCATCACAAGGCCGTCACACCCAGGTAGAAATGCCTGAGGCAAGCAGCGGAGCTGTCCATGTCAGCATTTACACAGGGAACACTTCTTGGACAGCTGGGTGTCACGGGGCTCAAACCTACGGCTCTCATTGTGCATGTAATATTCACAGGTCTGTCCATAGAAGGACGGGGCTCAGACACAAAAGAACCCCAGCATGCAGGTTCCCCATTCAGACAGCAGGTTCTGTTTAGCTCCTTACTGTCTTGTATCCCCATGGAAGGGATATACTGGGAAGACCGTGGGTGAATTGCAGGCTCCTCCTGAGGCTGAATGCTGTCATCTCTGAAGGCTAGGCCTCCTGAGGTGACTGTGCAAGTTCATGGTGGCCCAACCCGGCAACGAATCCCGTTTCAAATGCCTTGAAATGGCCATGATCAAAATTACACTCTGACATTGTCCCCTGAACGTTTGGGCAAGCCAGAGTATAGAAGAGAGAGAATTTTTCATTGTTTTTAGTTAGGAGGGAATGGCTGATGGGTGCTTGGCTATTCTACAGATTCACGGCAGAGCAGCTCCTTCTGGATCCCTCATCCCCATGCAAGCTGGGAGCTCTGGTCGGTGCTTCTCAAATCCATTTTGTTTTTCTGAGTCAAAGGGGCTGCTGACAGCCCATGAGCCGGAGCACCTGAAGCAAATCTATTCCCAGCTTGAACAGTGCAGGTAAGGAAATTGCCAGAGTGACCATCACTAATTTTGCTCCCTAGTGCTAAGTGCACCTAGCGGGCATGCTGAGTTCCACCCCCTCCTGCCATCCAGTGGCGTCAGGGACTGGCATGGTCCCCAGTGCTTTGCTGCCTGGGCTGCCTGTCTGTGCAGGGCCAGTTTCAGCTGTGTGCAACCTCCAAGCTTCAAGCACAAAGGATCACTCAGTTGCTGAAGAGCAGAAGCCCCAAGCATCTGTGGTAGTTTATTGGCGTGCTCAGTAATCTTCCTTCAGCTCAAGCAACAGGCTCCTAAACAAGGATCAGGTAGAACTATTTTGCATTCATTTGCAGCTAGCCATTAAAAAAATTACCCACTCGTTTAGGAAGCAGCCACAATTTATGCTTTGTGATAAAATTTTTCAAATGATTATATTTCTCAATGATTAAGCACCACGATCAAGTATGAAAAACAAATATTCAAAAATTTTCAATATATGCAATATATGTGATGAACATTTTAGTATTAAGAATGTTAAGAATCAGCAGTTTTAAAAAATAAAAAATGTAATAACATGAAAAGATTTTAAACATTACTATAAATGAATAAAAAAGCATATATTTTTAAGCATCAGATTGGCAGAGATAGGAAAACTCACATCATGCCCTATACCCATGAGAGACTGGGAAAAGCACCTGCTCATATATTACTGGTGGGAGCATTCATAGACACAGCGCTTTCGTAAGACTGTTTGGCAGTGTATGATGACAGTTTAGAACTTGCACACTCATTTTCCGACATGGGAATTTCTTCTTAATTCATGCTAAGATAAGCAGACAAACCTCAAAGGAGACTGGCCGAGGATGGCTGAGTGCAGCGTTATTTATCTCCCGTGCCGTCAGTGGAGAGCCTGCTCTGCCTTCCTGTTCCGGTGATGTGCAACTCACTGGATTCAGAGCTTATGTGTAGCCCCAGGGCAAACCCAAGGTCCCCGGCTAGTGACTGAAGGGACATTTCTTCTGTTCTGGGTAGAACAGTCACAGATTCTAGAGCAGGGGCCCTGACACTTGATGAGGAGCATCCACTTTGTCTTTCCCTGAAGCAAATCATTAATGTCCAACACATAGCAGTTATGTCAGCTCCACAGATGGAGCCTGGCCCATGTGGCTGCTGTCCCCTGGGCTCAGCGTCCCTGCTCTGAGATCCACCTGCAGGTATTTTGCCAGGGCAGGTCTGGTCTCCCACACTGATTGGCACCAGCCAGGATTAGAGACTGAGTGGCCTGGGGCTCCCTCCTGTGTCACCTTCATTAAAGCTTCGAGTTCCAGGAGCAGCAGCCTTCTCCTTCCACCCTCTTCAGGAACACCACTGGAGCCTGGTGGCCATCTGGGTGACCCGATGCCCTCAGAGCAGTAGGGTTTGCTCCGTCGTCATGAATGGCATCTCCATGTGCCAGTGTCATCAGATGGTCAGAGTGGGGTGTGGGGAGCATAAGGCAGTTGTGTTGTGGATTTTTTTTTCCTAGAGGAATTAGAAACCTATTTACATACAATTAGCATTAATTTACATATGATCCTCTCATAACTAACTCCAAAAACTTCTCTATGAATTCAACTAATTAGTGCAACTAATCACTATTGTAGCCCAACCCAGCATTAAGGGCATTAAATACATAAAATACTGAATAGATTTGTAAAGTCATCATCATGATAATGGTAAATCAGCTTAGGTCGCTCCCAAACGCAGCTGGCAATAGCTGCTCCCAGCCCTGATTCCTTATGCTGGAGCGATAGCTCAATTAACAAATTCCAGGGAAATTGTACCTTTATAACAGTTGGCTGAGTTAACTCCTACTCCCTACCTCCCCTAAAAAGCACAAAGAAGGAAAAGAAACTAATGTTAATTTACTATCTTTCGTTCAATAGTCACTGTGCTAAGGGGGCGCAGTTATTATTCCACATGTATTCTGTCATTCAATAAGAAATCTACATAGTTGTTGGTTGATGAAGAGAAGAACACATAGAGAATGTCACATTGTAGATTTGTAAGTTATCTGAGATTGCCCTTAGGGTTTGCAGTGTTTGGCCTGCATGAATGCCTGCCGCAGCTGAGTCTACTTTTCCCTCCTTTCTTACCCTGTATCCTGGAGTGACTAGACCACGGCCTGCCTTACTTGAGAATAGAAACTGTGGGGAGAGGAGCAGCTCAACCTGCTCTGCCACTGGCCATGTGTTGAATCCCACCTGATGGGTTCCACTGGGCATTGATATTGTCCTGCACATTATTGAAATGACATGCTCACCACTGGTGTGTATAGCTGACTTTCAGTAGCATTTGGGGAAATGTTACCCCTTCAGAGGTTGGGCAGGGGATAGGAGGGATCTGTTCTCAAACAGTACAAGAGTCCTCAAAATTCAAGCTACTCTGTGCAGTCATCTGAAAGTACTGATTTTTTTTTTTTCTTTCTTTCTTTTTTTGAGATGGAGTCTCGCTCTGTCACCTAGGCTGGAGTGCAGTGGAGCAATCTTGGCTCACTGCAACCTCTGCCTCCCAGGTTACAGTGACTCTCCTGCCTCAGCCTCCTGAGTAGCTGGGATCACAGGCATGCACCGCCACGCCTGGCTAATTTTTGCATTTTTGTAGTAAGAACAACTTGTGAGTCATTCTCCTGGTGAATACCTTTCCACTGTGGCCCTAGGGCCTAGAACCTTCTCCTGTGGACCTGACTACCAGCAACAGAGAAGTTTACTTCTTGCAAATGAGCTCAGTTCTGTGCTAATGAGCTCTTCTTTCCCCACTGCTGCCCCCAGACATGGCCGCATAAACCTTCGACAGCCAACCTTTGCTGTGGAGGGCAACCATGGTGAAATCCACCACCATTGGCCTTGAACAGAGATGGTGTCCTGGCTGAGAAGTTAGAGGGAGGAGAAGTGTCTAGTCTTCATAGCTTTCCAAAATGGTCCTGTCCTGTGTGGCAGGGTGTTTCTAGGGTAATAGAGTTTCAGTTATACTGTGGCCTGATTGATATCCAAACACTCCGTGGAACTTTTTTTCTAGAAAAAAAATGTGTGGCTACCAATAAATTCATAAACAAATTGATAGGTAATTCTTTTGTAATTTGGGGTAGACCGCCTGGTCCAATATTTTAAAGCTATTGTAGCATAGTTATTTTTAAAATAAATCACTGCCCTACCTTAAGTCAATTTCTCCCAACACCAGAGTGATAGTTCAAAATTATAAATGTGAGTAAACTGTAGAATGAAATTTCCAGTGTCTCTGAATGGACTGTGCTCATTGCCCTGTCATTGCCCATTGTCTTATCCATCCACTAAGATCTCACTTTCCTCCTTCTGTGACTTCCCCTTCTTTGAACGTCTCTGGGACCTGCTTGATTAGGCACTGCCTTGCGTGTTCATTTTTTTTTTTTTTTTTTTAGTTTTGTATTGTGAAGTAGATCTTAAGTCCCATGAGTGAGAAGATGTATCTTATGCTGCTTCTGTATTGGTAGCACCATTTGGCTCACTGTTATGTGTCCCAATATGAAGCTATGTTTCTCATGTTGAGTTTAGGTGATATCACATGGCTATAAAGGGGTCAGTTCTCCAACAAGACAAAACAATTCTTCATGTATATTCACCCAGCAACAAAGCATCAAAATATAAAGCAAAAACAGATAGAATACAAGGAGAAATACATGAATTCCATGTTATAGCTGGAGACTTCAACACCAGTATATCAGTAATTGACAAATCTAACAGGCAGAATATCAGTGAGGTCATAGTTGTACTGAGCAGAACCATCAATCAACTGGATGTAATTGACATTGTAGACAATTTATCTAACAACAGCAGAGTAAGCATTCTTCTCAAATTCATGCAGCTCATTCAACAGGATACACCACACTCTGGGCCATAAAACATACCTTAACAAATTTATAAGACTAGAAATCATACAAAGTTTGCTGTAAGACCACAATGAAGTTAAAATTAAAAAAAAGAAACAGATAGTCGGAAAATCCCAAAATCCTTGGAGATTAAACAACACGCTTCGAAATAACACATGGGTCAAGGAATAGGTCTCAAGAGAAGCTTAAAAGTGGTTTGAATTAAATAAAAATGCAAATACAACTTTTCAAAATTTGTGGAATGCAGTAAAAACAGTGATGGGGGACATTCATAGCACTGAATGAACATATTAGAAAAAAGATATATCTAAAATCAATAATCTAGTTTCCAATTTACTATTAGAAAAAAGATATACCTAAAATCAATAATCTAGTTCCCAATTTACCTTAGGAAACTAGAAAAAAGAGAAATCCAAAATAAGCAAATGAAAAGAAATAATAATAATAAAATAAAAATTAGAACAGAAATCCAAATAAGCAGACAAAAAGAAATAATAAAAATTAGAACAGAAATCAATGAAATTGAAAGCAGAAAATCAACCCCAAAGTTGATTCTTTGAAAAGATGAATATACTTGATAAACCTTTAGCCAGACTAAGGAAGAAAGACAGTATAGAAACAATACTAACACCAGAAAATAAAGATGGGCCATTGTGATGCCATGAACATTAAAGGGATAATAAAGGATTATTATGAACAACTCTACGTCCACACATTTGATAGCCTAGATAAAATGGATCAATTCCTTGTATCAATTCCTCTATCCAAACTCTCAGAAGAGACATAGGTAATCTCAATAGAACTAAATCTGCTAAATTTGAATCAATAAGCTTCCAGCTAAGCATGGTGGCTCACGCCTGTAATTACAGCACTTTGGGAGGCCGAGGCAGGAGGATCCCTTGAGTCCAGGAGTTCAAGACCAGCCTGGGCAACATAGTGAGACCCTATCTCCACATTAACTAAAAAAATTAGCTGGATGTGGTGACATGTGCCTGCAGTCCCAGCTACTCGCAAGGCTGAGGTGGGAGGATCGCTTGAGCCTGGGAGTTTGAAGCTATAGTGACCCATGATAGTGCCACTGCACTCAGCCTGGGTGACAGAGTGAAACCCTGTCTCAAAAAAACAAACAAAACAAAACAAAACAAAAACAACTTCCAAAACAGAAAGCAGCAGGCCCAAATAGATTCACAGGTGAATTCTACCAACATGTAAGGAAGAAATTATACCAATTCTCTACAATCTTTTCTAGAATGTAAAAGAAGAGAGAATAATTCCTAACTCATCCTACAAAGCCAGTATTACTCTAATATAAAAACCAAAAACATTACAAGAAAGGAAAACTATAGACTGATATCACTGATGAACGTAGACAGAATAATCCTCAACAAAATATTAGCAAATCAAATCCAGCAGTGTATTATTTCAGGCATGCAAGCCTTGTTCACCATTTGAAGGTCAATTAATGCAATCTATCACATTAACATGCTAAAGAATAAAATATATGATCATATCAATAGATGCAGAAAAAGTATTTGATAAAATTCAAACTCATTCATGACTAAAAAAAAAAAAAAAAAAAAAACTCTCCACAAACCAGGAACAAAGGGTAATTTCCTTAATTTGATAAGAAATATTTACCAAAACCCTACAGCTAACCTCATACTAAGAGTGAGAAAGTAGATGCTTTCCTGGTAACATCAGGAATAAGGCAAGGACATCCCCTCTTACACCATTTAGACTCAACATTGTTGCGATGTCCTAGCTTACACAATAAAACAAGAAAAGGAAAGAGACAACACAGTCCCTGGGTGTCTATGGAAAATTGATTCCAGGAACCTGTCTTTCATACCCAAATCCATGGATCCTTAAGTTCCTTATATAAAATGGTGTCGTATTCGCATGTAACCTACATACACCCTCCCAGAAACTTTAAATTACCTCTAGATTATACTACCTAAAAATGCTATGAAAAATAGTTGTTATGCTGTATTGTTTTTTAAGTGGTATTTTTTAAATTGTCTTTTCCCAAATATTTTGATCCATGGTTGGTTGAATTCGTGGATGCAGAACCCACATATATGAAGAGCTGATTGTAAATAGATTGGAAAGGAAGAAACAAAACCATCTTTTTTTTTTTGTACATTACATGACTGTCTATGTAGAAAATCCCAAAGGATCAACGGAAGTCCTAAAACTGCTGAACAATTATAGTAAGCCTGCAGGATACAAGATTAATATAAAAATATCCATTGCCTTCCTGAATACCAATAATGAACAATTGGAATTTGAAATTTAAAACAAATTGTCATTTAAATTATTTAGCACCAAAAAGAAAGAAAGATTTAGGTTCAAATCTAACAAACCAAGTACGAGATCTATATGAAGAAAACTACAAAACTCTGTTGAAAGACATCAAAAAATATACTTTTGGTTTGATCCTGTTTATTTCTCTTGGTTTCATTTTTTGTTGTACTGTTCTGGAAGTTATACATTCTGTTTTATTTATTTAGTAGTTAATTGAGGAAATTTAATATGTTTTTAAACCTCAAAAATTCTAAAATTAATAATTTCTTTCTCTTTCCTTAAATTATATGAAAATATTAGAATGCTTGAACTCCAATCACAACATCCCAAATTATATACTTGTATTATTCAGTATTTTCAGTTCTGTTTTGATTTTCTGTGAAGATATAGTCTTCCCTGTTAACAGAAAATAAATCCAAATATATTTTAATAAATAATTTTTCTCATATCATTTAAAAAAAATATCTAAATAAATTGAGAAATAATCCATGTTTGTGACTAGAAAAACTCAACATTGGCAGGATTTCAGTTTTTCCAGACCTGATCTACAGATTCAACACAATCCCAATCAAATCCCAGCAAGTTATATTGTAGATATCAACAAACTGATTCTAGGGTTTATATGGAAAGGCAAAAGACCCAGAATAGTCAACAAAAATATTGAAGGAGAATAATAAAGTCAGAGAAATAATGCTATACAACTTCAAGATTTACTATAAAGTGTCAATAATCAAGACAGTGTAATATTGATGAAAGATTAGTGAAATAGATCTATGACATACAAGCGAGATCCCAGAAATAGATCCACATAAATAGAGTCAACTTGTCTTTGACAAAGGACAAAGACAATTCAATGGAGCAAAGATGGTCTTTTCAACTAATGATACTGGATCAACTGGACATCCACATACAAAAAAGACCTTAGACACAGACCTTACACCCTTTCTAAAAATTAACTCAAGATGGATCACAGACCTAAATGTAAAATATTAAACTATCAAACTCTAAAAGATAACATAGGAGGCCAGGCATGGTGGCTCACACCTGTAATTCCAATGCTTTGAGAGGCTGAGGCTGGAGGATCACTTGAGGCCCAGAATTTGAGACCAGCCTGGGCAACATAGTGAGACCTCGTCTCTAGAAAAAATAAAATTAGCCCAGTGTGATGGTATGCATCTGTGTCCCAGCTCCTTGGGAGGCTGAGGCAGGAGGATTGCTTGAGCCTGGAAGGTCAAGGCTGCAGTGAACCGAGACTGCACCACTGCACTACAGCCTGAGTGACAGAGTGACAACCTGTCTCAAAAAAAATTTTTTTTTTTGTATAGCTGTACGATGTGTTTGTGTTTTAACAGTCAAAAGTTAAAAAAACATAAAAAAGTTTATAAAAAAAAGTTACAGTGAGCTAAGGTTTATTTTTGAAGAAAAAGGATTTATAAATGTAAATTTATAAAAACATGAATTTATTTAAAAAATTTATACATTTAGGCCAGGCGCGATGGCTCATGCCTGTAATGCTAGCACTTTGGGAGGCTGAGGCCAGTGGATCACCTGAGGTCAGGAGTTCGAGACCAGCCTGGCCAACATGGCGAAACCCTGTCTCTACTAAAAACACAAACATCAGCTGGGTGTGGTGGCAGGAGCCTGAAATCCCAGCTGCCCTGGAGGCTGAGGCAGGAGAATCGCTGGAACCCAGGAGGCGGAGGCCTCAGTGAGCTGAGATTGAGCCATTGCACTTCATCCTGGGCAACAGAGCGAGACTCTGTCTCAAAAAAAAAAAAAAAAAAAAAAGCGGGAAAGAAATAAAACAATGTACAGAGTGAATGGGCTATGTGGACTTGAACTCGAATGATATGCCACTAGACAGCTCTGGACCTGTCCACTGGGGCCACCAGAGGGCAGCGACGGCCTGGGAAGGTGCAACCACCTGCCGCATGTGCTTCCTGCTGTTCCTTGTACCCCCAATTCAGAGCTCAAAACTTGAGTCCTCCCTGAGTTCTGGCCTGAGCTGAGTGACTTGCCTAAGTTTCAGGACAGTGACCCCGGGGGCACCCCTTTTTGGCACTGACTGGCTGAGTTCACGAAAGGCGCCTCTGAAGGGAGCGAGGTGTGACTTCCCTCCGAGTGCCTGGGACAGGACTGATCAGGCAACCAGGCAGCACTGAAAAGAGGTGGGGACACCGAGCAGCTCTTTTCCTGGACCTTCCCTCCCGCTCTGTGGACTTCAGGGAGGATGCGCTTCAGAGCTCCTCACGAGTGAGCCACACGTGGAGACAGTGTGGGGGCATCCACCTCCGGGCCCATAGCACCCCACAAAAGATGTTGTTCTGGCCATAGTCTCCTGTATTGTCGCTTGCCTTGATGCTGCACCAATTCACCCCTCAACTGGGGGTACAAGAGATCACACTCTGGGAGACCAGTGGCACAATGTTTAATTTTTAAAAGGGAGCTTCAGCTCCCAGGCTGAGGCAGGTGGATTGCTCGAGGCCAGGAGGTGGAGTCCAACCTGGGCAACACAATGAGATCCCATCTAAAAAAAAAGAGAGAACACTTTATCCCTGCCCTTCCTAAGCCCTAATAAATTACTATGTGTGTGTGTGCACAGGTACACATGCTTGTGTGTATATATATATGTGGAAAATCCAAAATTTATATGTTAAAATAATTTTGCAGGGTGCAGTGGCTCACGCCTGTAATCCCAGCACTTTGGGAGGCCAAGGCGGATGGATCACTTGAGCTCAGGAGCTCTAGACCAGCCTGTGCAACATGGTGAAACCCCACCTCTACCAAAAATACAAAAATTAGCCAGGTGTGATGGCGCATGCCTGTGGTTCCAGCTATTCAGGAGGCTGAGGCACAAGAATCACTTGAATCTGAGAGGCAGAGGTTGCAGTGCACTGAGATGGCACCACTGTACTCCAGCCTGGGTGACAGAACGAGACTGCATCTCAAATTATAATAATAATAATGTGTTCTTCCTGTCACATGGAATCTTTATACTACAGGTAAAACAACTAGGCCGGGTGTGATGGCTCACGCCTGTAATCCCAGCACTTTGGGAGGCCAAGGAGGGTGGATCACTTGAGGTCAGGAGTTCAAGACTAGTCTGGCCAACATGGTAAAACCCCATCTCTACTAAAAATACAAAAATTAGCCAGGCGTGGTGGCACACACCTGTAGTCCCAGCTACTCGGAGGACTCAGGCAGGAAAATTGCTTGAACTTGGGAGGTGGAGGCTGCAATTTATTTTATATAACAACAAAAAGGTGGCACTAACTGGCGTCTGTGCCTCTACAACATAGGTTCTAAATTAACTTGAACATTGGGTAACACAAGCCAATTGACAAAACTTGGCATTCATCAAAACTGTGGATTGAATTATGGTTATATCTTGGAATCCTATTAAATTTAATCATGGTGCCGGGCATGGTGGCTCACGCCTGTAATCCCAGCACTTTGGGAGGCTGAGGCGGGCGGATCACGAGGTCAAGAGATCGAGACCATCCTGGACAACACAGTGAAACCCTGTCTTTACTAAAAATACAAAAATTAGCTGGGTGTGGTGGCGCGTCCCTATAATCCCAGCTGCTCGGGAGGTTGAGGTATGAGAATCTCCTGAACCCAGGAGGCAGAGGTTGCAGTGAGCCGAGATCGCGCCCCTGCACTCCAGCCTGGTGACAGAGCGAGACTCCGTCTCAAAACAAAAAACAAAAAACAAAAAAATTTAATCATGGTGTACTCCTATAATCTTAGAAAAGTCACTGAATATAAAATAGAGGAAAATTAGGTATGCCTCACTTTAACTGTAGCCTTGCCTAAATTTCCCAGAGTCAAAGTAGCCATTGCCCTAAAATATCTCAGATTGCACATAGTTCCTCCAACACAATGAATAATAAATTAAAATAAGTCTTTGGCACTTACAAATTGGCTTGATAAAATACAGCCTACAGGTTCTCAGGAAAAATAGTTAATATGGCCCAATGTAAAAAAACAGGGCCTTCAAGGATTAAAACTTATTATATAAAATCTAATTAATAAAGAGATGATTATTCCCCAGCGCTTCTCCATTTGACAGCCCTGTTCTTAACTTTGCCAGTTCTCTCTTTTTTTTTTTTTTTGAGACAGAGTCTCACTCTGTTGCCCAGGCTGGAGTGCAATGGCGCAATCTCGGCTCACTGAAACCTCCACCTCCCGGGTTCAAGTGATTCTCCCACCTCAGCCTTCTGAGTAGCTGGGATTACAGGCAGGCACCACCATACCTGGCTAATTTTGTATTTTTAGTAGAGACGGGGTTTCATCATGTTAGTCAGGCTGGACTCGAACTCCTGACCTCAGGTGATCTGTCCACCTTGGCCTCCCAAAGTGCTGGGATTACAGGTGTGAGCCACCGCGCCCGGCCAAACTTTGCCAGTTCTTAAACCTAGAAAAAATAAATAACACCTCATGGTGATGACTCCAACCTTAATCCTGAGGTCCCATCCATTAGCCTTCATACACATTACTCAGTTTTATTAAAATAACTGACCTCATCCAATCAACAACCAGGAAATATTTTGATATTATAGATTTGGCTAATATGTTCTGCATACTGCCTCTTTTCACGGCCTCTCAGCCACAGTCTACATTCACCTCTGAAAGGACACAGTACACCACAGGGTACACAGCTTTGCCACCATGCACATTCTTGGCAGACAGGATCTCAAATACATCTATTTTCACCCAGGAGCACAGGTATGACATTACATTAATGCCTTCCTCTCCCCAGGCTATTCATTTGACACACTCATTAAGGGCATACAAGACCAACACCTAGTCCTTTTGGGGTTCTGGTGGCAACATATTTCATATTTACACATTTTCCTTAATCTCAGTGCTGCTGCTACTTACCAAGCAGTCCACCTTAAATGGGGCTTTCACCAAAAGAAGCCTCTAAGATCTGTGAAAATTAAAATCAACAGGCAGTCCTAGTAGTGCCTCCAAGATTCTTTCACTACAAAGGCTTTGGCAACCTCTTCTCAGCCCTCTCCTGTAGTCTCTGGACCACCTACAATGGCCATAAGTTGCCCAGAGGCTTCTGATGCAGGAAACTGCCCCTTTCAGCCTTGTGCTATACTCCATTAAAACAAATGCACAGCTAATGCTAGACGCCTTTTTTTTTTTTGACAGGGTTTCTCTGTCGTCCAGGCTGGAATGCAGTGGCACCATCACAGTTCACTACAGCCTCAACCTCCTGGGCTTAAGAGATCCTTCCACCACAGCCTCCCCAGTAGCTGGGACTACAGATGTGCACCACCATGCTGGTAGAGACTGGGTTTTACCACATTGCCCAGGCTGGTCTTGAACTCCAGGCTCAAGCAATCCTCCTGCCTTGGCTCCCCAAAGTGCTGGGATTACATGCGTGAGCCACCGCGCCCGGCCTTGGACTGTCTTGGAAACAGAGAGAGGCTCTCATAGACCTTGGACTTGTGACCCTCCATCATAAAAATGATGGTGCTCCATGGAATGTAGCTGCTTTCCATCCCTTATCCAGGATGTCCCCGATAATGGATGAGACAGCTCAGGCAGTCAGCACTGGGTGCCCTGGCCAAAAAATGGCCCCATCTCCACAGACATTGCAAATTCTTGGGCCATTGCCTAGGAGTTGTCCCTTTCAGGGTAAAAAACTCTTGGAATCTCTTGCCTGACGTATTCCCAAAATGTAAATCAAAACCACACTTTTCTGCATGTACTAAGGTCACAGTGCAAGGTCTTGCCAGGACACTCCTGATCTCCTTCTGAGTTACAGACACTACTGTTAGTAACCAAGGCATGCACTACACTTCTCAAAGTATACTGGGCTCTTGAAAAAGGCATTCCATAGAAATTTCATATCCCTGATAAGTCCCAGATAGCTGCTTTGACTGAGAGATACAACATTCTCCTCAAATGAGTCCTTTTCAAGTTTCAGTCTGGAAAGTGGGTCTCGGTCTTGCCTCAGACTTTAATTTCTCTTAATTCAAGCCACTCAGCCAACTCACACCTTACACCAAGTTAAAGAAAAAATTTTCCCATCTTCCTTTCTTACATAGAAAAGGGAATATGTCTCTTCTTCATGTAAGGACTCATTATATATGAGACTCTTTAATTATGATTTCCCTCATCATCATAAATTTTCATTCTTACCCTCCATCCCATAAGGATGGAGGCCAGGCCAAGGGCACATACTCCCCTGGGACCCCTTAGCCATAGTGTCCCTGGGGCCAGGCAGTTGGTCATCTGATAGGGGACCCATTTGAAACTAAAACTTCTACCACCACCCAAAAAAGTAAATAAAAAATATGCCCAGTGCATGGGCACACTGCAGGCACTATGGCCTGTTGGTCCCATTACTGTTAGTCTAGGTGCTCGCATTGGTTTGTAATCCAGAGGCCCAAACTCACCAAGGAAGTCATTGTTTCAACTAGCCATGACAAATGCTGAGATTTGTCACATGCCATCAGATTTGGCTAATACAAGCCCTACAACCTATAGACTTCACTTGCTTGCCTGTCACCAACCACACAGCCCATGGTAATTGGCTAAATTAGAGGATCCGCATGTAGGCTGATGTTAGAGCTCCAGCCTTAACCACAGATATTTTAATTGGCAAACAGCCTTACATTCTATTAACCACTTACACCCAAATTAAGGCATATAATTTAAAACCTATTTGCAGCAGAACTCATTGCCCATCTGGGCAAAACTTTGGATTGTTGAGAACGTTCATATTCGACCACTCCTAATTGGGGCTTTAATTGTGCCAATCAGGCTCTGGCACAGATGGGCCTGTCCCCAGCACATGTAAAACTGCACCCACCTGAGCATGGGCATGCTATTTATAGGAGTGTTTCTCAACTGGGAGTGACGTTGCCCCCGGGGACATACGGTTGTCACAAATTTGGAGGGAGTGCTACTGGTGTCCAGTGGGTGGAGGCCAGGGAGGCTGCTAAACCTGCCACAGCCCACAGGACAGCCCCCACAACAGAGTTACCCAGGTGCCCCAAACCTCAACAGTGCTGAGGTTCAGACACCTTGATTTATAACAGTTGTTTCTTCTAGAAGTGCAAAGCTCTATAATCAAATTTCCTGGATCCCTGAAGCAAAAGTAACTTTTGAATAAATGAAATGGCTCATTTTCAGACAACTTTTTCATTTGGTTCTTTTTATTAACTGGGAAAAATAGCCAGCAGCTATTATAATTTTCTGCTATTTACATCATAAACAATTTTATCTGACGTGGGCAGAGTGTAAATGACGTTAACTAAGTGGAAAAAAAAATCAGCCACAAAACTTTTTTATTATGTATTGATCGGCTGAAATACTCAATCTTATGTGAAAGACATTTTCCCATTTTACTCTTTCACAACTGTGGCTTTCTTTTCCCGTTGTTGTATATATATGCATATATTTGCATACATTTTAAAATGGGCTATAATTTGTAATTCCAACTTGGCTGTAAAAATGCAACTTTAGCCAGGTGTGGTGGCTCATGCCTGTAATCCCAGCACTTTGGAAGGCCGAGGTGGGCGAATCACTTGAGGTCAGGTAATTCGAGACCAGCCTGGTCAACGTGGTGAAACCCCATTCCTACTAATAATACAAAAATTAGCCGGGCGTGGTGGCACGCACTGTCGTCCCAGCTACTTGGGAGGCTGAGGCATGAGAATCTCTTGAACCTGGGAGGCAGAGTTTGCAGTGAGCCAAGATTTGCACCACTGCACTCCAGCCTGGTCGACAGAGTGAAACTGCGTCTCAAAAAAACAAACACAACGACAAAAAACACACAAAAAAATGCAACTTTATGTTTATAAATGTAGTAAGGTAATACTTTCCAAACAATATTTATTTTTTTCTTTTTTTTTGGAGATAGAGTTTCGCTCTTGTTGCCCAGGCTGGAGTGCAATGGCGCGATCTCGGCTCACTGCAAACTCCGCCTCCTGGGTTCAAGCGATTCTCCTGCCTCACACTCCCGAGTAGCTGGGATTACAGGCATGCGCCACCATGCCTGGCTAATTTTTATATTATTAGTAGAGACGGGGTTTCACCATGTTGGCCAGGCTGATCTCGAACTCCTGACCTTAGGTGATCCACCTGCCTTGGCCTCCCAAAGTGCTGGGATTATAGGCGTGAGCCACCGCGCCTGGCCCCCAAACAATATTTCTCAACAATTTCACACATGTGAATTAACAATTAGCAGTCTTGCACAATGATACTTTTCTGGTTTTATAGTGAGGGAAAACAGGATGGAGTAAGGAATAAGTATTTCCCTCAATGCTGTAAGAAGGATCAAATTCAAACACTGAAATATTTTTATTCCTCTGGTCTTCGTATACAAAATAATTTGTAAATAATTACTTCTTAGTGTAAGTAGCTAAACTGTTTTTAAAACTCAGTTCTATTGAAGTGTACTTTATATATATTAAAATTAAAAGTATACTTTAGTGAGTTTTGACTTCTTTTGTTTTTGGAGTTATTATTTAGAGCAAAATTTGTTAAATGTGGAATAAAAATATATTTAAGAAGCACAGCTTGACTACACTGTGGAAGGTTAGCAGTTCCAAAAAGTCAATAACATCTCAACCATTCTGTCAAACTAGGAGAAAGTCCAGTGTGACTGAATAGGAAGAATTTTGAATTGAGAATGTCTGTAGTTTTATTATGAATTAGGAGTTAGGGTATCCTGCTAGGAAGTCACAGTACAACTGACTTTACTTTTGAATCTCGCTGTCTTCATCCGGACGGGGATGGAGACTGAAAGAGGATTAGACTAGAAGATCTCTCGGGTTCCTTGCAGCCCAAATGTGCTGTGGCTTCCAGTCCATGCTTTCAGAACAGTCACCCCGGCCACTCCCTCCTGGAATTCCTCCTCCCCGCCTCCCGTCCCTCCACACCCTCCTGCTTTCTCCTCCTCCTGCTGCTCTTCCTTGACCTCCTTCCCAGCCTCTTCTGAAATGTGGGAATTCCGCAGGCTTTACCCCGGCCCTCTGATCCTGGCACTGCCCACTCTTCATGGCGGTAGCAGCCCCCTGCCTGCTGGTAATGCCCAAGTCTGTGTCTCTGCCCCACCTTCCCCTCCCCCACTCCCATGGCCCCCGGAAAACATCAGATGGCCTCAGGATATTTGTCCATGGGTGTCCAGAGGCACGTCCGACTCCCCACGCCCAGACAGACTCCTCTCCTTCTCCCTCCCACCCCACATACTGCTTCTCTCCCCGTTTTCCTTGTTTAGGTGAAAAGCACCAGCACTCATTTCAATCTCAGAATCACTCCCGGGGGTGTGTTCTTCCTGCCACACGGAATCTTTATACTAGACATGAAACAACTAGGCTTAGGGAAGTGGAGCAGCATGTCTAAGCCACACAGCCCGCCAGTGGTGGAGACTGGATTTAAAATCAGGGGTGTCTGACTGCAAGGCTAGGGCCTTTGACCACTGCCCTACACGTATGTGCCCCAGCCGGGGACCCCGGGCGCTGTCCTCAATGCCTCCCCCTCACCACTCACCGCCGCCCCATTGCCAGGACCAGAGACTCACAGGGATCTCAGGTCAGCTCCCCTGAGGACCTCTACCCCTGGCTCCGTTCACCCACCCTCATCCTCACCTGGATACACCCATCTCCTAATCAGTCTCCCGTCTTCCTCTCTTCAAGCCACACTTTAAGTTGAGAAAAGGTGCTGTTCCTACAACACAGATCAAGACACTCCCTTGCTTGAAACACTCCAGTGGCAGTCCACAGCTTCTGGGACAAGAGCCAGCCTTTCACCCAGAGCAGCCCCATCTGCTTCTCTAGCCTTATAGCTGTCCTCGTTATTCTCAGATCCTGTATTTGCGAATTTGCCTCTTTGATAAAATGTGCTTGTAAGCCCCAAGTCAATGCTCACGGTTTTTTCGTGGTCATTTACACACATACACAGAGTGGCTAAAAACATGAGTTTCTCGACGTCGGTGCTCTTAGCTGAGGCTGAACAAGGCGATGCTCTGACTTGCTGTTCCAGTGCTCATAGTGTAAGCAAGCGTCCTTTCCACTGTCTATTCAGTGACTCATTTTCCATATATGTGTGCTTTTTGTTGGTAATTTTCTATCTCAAGCCGTTCCTATGTAAACTGTTGAAGTGCTTTCTGTTTTTTGGGGGGTTTTGTTTTGTTTTGTTTTGAGATGGAGTCTTCCTCTGTCACCCAGGCTGGAGTGCAGTGGCGTGATCTCGGCTCACTGCAACCTGTGCCTCCCAAGTTCAAGCAACTCTCCTCTTTCAGCCTCCTGAGTAGTGGGGACTACAGGTGCGTGCCACCATGCCCGGCTAATTTTTGTATTTTTAGTGGAGACGGGTTTTCACTATGTCGGCCAGGCTGGTCTCGAACTCCTGACCTCAGGTGATTCGCCCGCCTCGGCCTCCCAAAGTGCTGGGATTACAGGCACGAGCTATGGCCCTGAAGTGCTTTCTAGTGTCCCTAAGTGCAAGAGGCTGTGATGTGCCTTATGGAGAAAATATTGTGTGGTAGATAAGATTTGTGTGGGCGTGAGTTACAGGGCTATTGGCTGTGAGTGCAATGTTAATGAATCAACCATATACGTTAAGCAAGGTACGTTCTGTTTCACGAAACAGAAACACACAAACAAGGTTATGTTGATCAGTTAACGTTAATGTAACCAGAGACTCGAAGGAACCTAACCCTGTATTTCTCTTGGGAGCAATATTTTATTATTTGCTAGTTCAGTGTTTGCAATGACTTTACAGACCATAACAATGACTTTATAGACCATAATGAGAATTGGCTATATTTTCTCCTAGTCTGTGCCTTGTCTTTTCATTTTCTAAATGGTATTTTTTTGAAGAGCAAAAGTTTTTAATTTTTTTGAAATCTACTTAATTTTTTCTAATTTAATGGCGTGTGCTTTTTATGCACTAAGAAATCTTTGCCTAATTCAATGAGGCCACAGAGACTTTCTTCTATAGTTTTAGCTCTTACCTTTAGGTCTATGATGCATTCTGAGTTATTATTTGTATATGACATGAGAGTCAAGGCTTTTGTTTATTTGTTTTTGGCACTATTTGTTGCAAAGACTATCCTCTCCTCACTGAATTATTTGACCAAGTACCTTTGTAAAAAATAAATTGACTATATATGTGAGATTCTATTTCTGGACTCTATATTTAGACACAATGGAGATTGGCATTTCTATCCACACTATCTTGAAGTTTTGAAATCAGGTAGGATAAGTCCTTCAACTTTCTTTTTCAAAATTGCTTTTGCTATTCTTGGTCCTTTGCATTTCCATAAAAATTTTAGAATCGGCTTATACATTTCTATTTAAACACCTGCTGGGATTTTGGTTGAGAGTGCACTGAACCTTTTGAGAGGCCACTTGTGAGGGAATTAACATTTTAATATTAAGTCTTAATTCAAGAATATGATATATCTTCAATTACTTAAGTCTTCTGAAATTTCTCTCAGGATTTTCTTGTAGTTTTTAGTATACAAGTCTTGCACACATTTTATTTAATATTTCCCGGTTTTATTTCATTTCTTATTTATTTATTTATTTATTTATTTATTTAGAGACAGAGTCTCGATCTGTCACCCAGGCTGGAGTGCAGTGGCACAACCTCGGCTCACTGCAACCTCTACCTCCCGGCCTCAAGCAGTTCTTGTGCCTAAGCCTCCCAAGTAGCTGGGATTACATGTGCATGCCACCATGCCCAGCTAATTTTTGTATTTTTAGAAGAGATGGGTTTTCACCATGTTGGCAAGGCTGGTCTCAAACTCCTGACCTCAAGTGATCCACTCACCTAGGCCTCCCAAAGTGCTGGGATTACAGGTGTGAGACACCCTGCCTCACCCCTGGTTTTATATTTTTGATGCAATTTTAAATTTCCTTTTCATAATTGAGATTTTATTAGTTTTTGTTTGAGCATCAGTACTCAGACATTATGAACAATCTGCACACAATTATTAATATAAATACTGAAATTCTAGAAAGCCTTCTGGCTATAATCTTTTCTGCAGTTATTCCAGGGACTTTCTAGCTTAAATTCTAAAGGCAATTTGTCCTTATGAGGATGTTAACAACAACAAATATCTTCTGCTAGTGATAAGCTCTTAGATGGTAAATGACACTAATTTACAACTTAGCACCATGTACACTATATGCTCAAAACTCTCAATCTGGCTGGGCGCGCTGGCTCACGCCTGTAATCCTAGCACTTTAGGAGGCTGAGGCAGGTGGATCATCTGAGGTTGGGAGTTCAAGATGAGCTTGAACAACATGGAGAAACCCCATCTCTACTAACAAAATACAAAATTAGCCAGGCATGGTGGTGCATGCCTGTAATCCCAGCTACTCAGGATGCTGAGGCAGCAGAATCGCTTGAATCTGGGAGGCAGAGGTTGCGACGAGCTGAGATTGTGCCATTGCACTCCAGCTTGGGCAACAAGAGCAAGACTCCATCTCAAAAAAACAAAAACAAAAACAAAAACAAATCTCAATTCTTCACAGCACATTAGCAAAATTATTAGGACAAACTGGACTACCATAACCAAATATGTCACAGAGAGCACCCAGTTCTGCCAGGGAAGCCAAGATCAGGGCGCAGTTTTCTGCTCCACGAACAACCAATGTGGAAAGAGAAGTTAAGGAATTTAAAATGTTTGAACATTTAAATTCATGATTGTGACTCAAAATTGCTGTTTCTTTTTTGTATTATAGGATACAAAAACTCTCCTCACACCAACTTATGGAATTACTAATTTAACATCCAAACATTCAACACCTCCCTTATTTCAACATCCCACTATTTTCTGGTTGTTGCAGAAAAACAACCAGCACTTAATTTTACATCTTCAAAAAATGGACATTTCCACTTATTTACATATGTTTTTAAAAAAGATGATGTATAATTCCTTCTTTCTTAAAAAATATATTTCTAGAATTCTAGAAGCTAACATTTATACAATAGCTGGAAACCGATTTCTCTAGATTCAAAAATACAGCAGACTGAAGTCAACAGATGAGACTTAGTACGGGATGTTAATCAGATTTGGCTTCCTTCTCTCTTTCTTCAGAGGCTGGACTCTACTAGTTTTCAGTTTCTCTGTGTTGGTAGGTGAGTCTTCTTCAGTTTCTTGGTTGGCCACTTTGTTCTTTTGCTTCCATTTTGCCTTTTGTTCCTGCAAGTTTTGTCTGAAGAGTTATCCTTTCTGGCAGCCTTTTGTGGCTTAACTTGCACTTTTGCAGGAATAGGTGTGGCTGACAGCCTTGTCCCACTCCCCTTGGGCCCATCCTCTGCTGCCCACCCCCCCCCCCCCAGCTTCACTGACCTTCCCTTGGGCATCATGGGGTGCTTTTGATGGGGAAGGAGGCTGCCTGGCTATAGAGTGGGGAAGCCTTTGTAAAGCAGGTGCTCCCTCACCCAAGCTGTGGGAACCTGCTGATTCTCTTTTTCTTTTTTCTTCTTTATTTTTTGGAAAAGTTTTCGGGGGCAGGCACGGTGGCTCATGGCTGTAATCCCAGCACTTTGGGAGGCCGAGGCAGGTGGATCACTTGAGGCCAGGAGTTTGAGACCAGCCTGGGCAACATGGTGAAACCCTGTCTCTACTAAAAATACAAAAATGAGGCGGGCATGGTGGCGCATGCCTGTAATCCCAGCTACTCAGGAGGCTGAGGCAGGAGAATCGCTTGAACCCGGGAGACGGAGGTTACAGTGAGCTAAGATGGTGCCACTGCACTCCAGCCTGGGCGACAGAGTGAGACCCTGTTTCCAAAAAAAAAGAAAAGAAAAGAAGAGAAAAGTTTTCAGTTCACAGCAAAATGGAGAGGAGGCAATGGAGACAGGCCGTACACCTACAGCCTCCACACAGGCACACCCTCCCCCACCATCAACGCTTCGCACTATGTGATGCGTTTGCTACAACTGATGGCCCTCCATTACCACATCATCATCATCATCGTCCCCCCAAGTCCATAGTTCATGTTAGGGTTCACGCTGTATGTGGTACTTTCTATGGGTTTGGACAAATTTATAATGACACATTGTAAGGAAAAATTGTATTTTTCTATCTACACTCACAGAATACTTCTGGCCTCAAATGTGTGGGTTTTTTGGAATGTCCTACAACTCAATTGACTTCAGACGCTGTCTACTTAGAGTTGGTGCGGACCCCACAGGTTAAGTGCTCAGTCCCACAGGAATGCTCCCCTACTTCAGTTGCCAGAGGCAAGTCCAGACTGTCACCTGTGCTTCCAAGCTTCTGCCTGTAAATCAGAAACGGCCTCTATCCCCTCCTCAAGTTTGAAAATTTGCTAGAGCAGCTCACAGAACTACTAGAGTACCTGTTTACTATAAAAGGATACAACAGCCAGATGGAGATGCACACAGCAGCACACGGGGAAAGGGTCAAGGAGCTTCCACACCTTCTTCAGGTGAGCCCCCTCCACATGTTCACCCACTGAAAGCTCTCAGAACCCCGTCCTTTTGATTTTTGATGAAGGCATCCACACACACACACATGATCAAGTCATTGGCCATTGGCGATGGACTCAACTCTCAGCCCCTCTCTGCCCCCAGGACTGGTCAGTGGGCTAAAAATTACAAACCTCTCATCGCCTGGCTGGTTCCCCTGGAGACCTGCCCCCATCCTGAGGCTATCCAGGAGCCCCCAGCCACCAGTCACTTCATTAGTATACAAAAGACCTTGATCACTCTGGGATTCCAAGGGTTTAGGAGTTGTGTGCCAGGAAATGGGGGCAGAGAGTAAATATAGTCGTTCGGTGCAGAGGATGTTTAGGTCAAGGCTGGGCATAGTGGCTCGTATCTGTAATCCCAACACTTTGGGAGGCCGAAGTGGGTAAATTGCTTGAGGCCAGGAGTTCAAGACCATTCTAGGCAACACGGTGAAACCTTATCTCTATAAAAAATACAAAAATTAGTTGGGTGTGGTAGTGAGCGCCTGTAGTCTCAGCTACGCAGGCGACTGAGGTAGGAGGATCACTTGAATGCCAAAGGCAGAGGTTGCAGTGAGCCAAGATTGCACCACTACACTCCAGCCTGGGCAACAGAGGAAGACACTGTCTCAAAAGAAAAGGATGTTTAGTTCAATGACGGACCACATATACCATAGTGATCCTGAGACAGCCAGGTGGGAGAGGGTCCCCGGAGAAACTCCAATCAGCCTGCCCACTGGGCTGCAGCCGCGCGAAGTTTGCTCCCTTTGCAGCGGGGAGGAGCCTGGCCCCTCCTCTTCCTGTGTGGAACCTGGGATTCAGGGATTCAAGCTGCATGCGGGAAGTGCACTAGCAGGGATTCCCTAGCGGAAGTGCACTAGCGAGAGTCCCTGTTTCCCGCGAGAGTCCCTGTTTCCCCCTTTCCTTCCTTTTCATCCAATAAAACCCTGTCTTACTCACCATTCAAATTGTTTGCAAGCCTGAATTTTTATGGCCATGGGACAAAGAACCCTGTCTTTAGCTGAACTAAGAAAAAGTCCTGCAACAATCCCCTAAGATTGTAATGGAGCTGAAAGTTTTCTGTCATCTAGTGATGTTGTAGGTGTTGAACCATCCAAGACCAACCCATTACCTTTTCTATGTTTGGATTTGCAAATACTCGCCATTGTGTTATAATTGACTATAGTATTCAGCACAGTAACATGTTGCACATGTTATAGTAGGTAGCTAGCCAGGCATGAGTGGGGCAGGAGAGGGCTCCCTCCCCCCACCTACCAGGAATGTCAAGTGATCATCAGGTGATGGTCAGGCAGTTGTCACAATGCCTCTCTAAAAATAATAATTGGCAGCTGGAGCCAGGGAGAGGCAATTTCCTGATGGCCCACAACTGTCACACTAGAGTGATAATTGGTCACAGGCCCAGGGAGAGGCAATTTCACAATATATAAAAAATACTTGAAATTGGTAATTGGCAGCTCAGGAATTCGGTGAGTAGGCTCAGGCATGCACATTAAGAAACAAAATGGCGAAGAAGGACCTTCCTGGGACATTCCACCAGGAAAGGGAAGGAAGCCTCAGGCAAGCATGCATTCAACTCCAGTAAACACACTGCGCATGCTCACCTCCCAAGTATTAGCAGGCCACCACGCGTGCAGGCAGCCCACCCGAAGGGAGGAACCATGGAAAAGGGATGCAAGACCCTGGAAAGATGCCAACATATAAAACCCCGAGTCAAAAAGTCAAATGCCACACTTGACCTTCAAAGTGTCCACTTGGATCTCTTCCAACGGTACTTTCCTTTCTTTGCTACTCTAAAGCTTCTTAATAAACTTCCACTCCTGCTCTGAAACTTGCCTCGGTCTCTTTTTCTGCCTTATACCCCTCAATTGAATTCTTTCTTCTGAGGAGGCAAGAATTGAGGTTGCTCCCTATGGATTTGCCACCGGTAAATCAGATATTCGCCACCTCTAACATACAGGTTTGTAGCCTAGGAGCAATAGGCTCTACCATGTAGCTGTAAACCAAAAGTCAAATTCTAAGCAATCCCAGCCAATGGAATGGACTCCTCCTCCTGGCCAAGGGCATTCTAAAGTAAATCTGAAACACTAGTTCAGGCCATGATGGGAAGCAGGAGTCGGACATGCCTCATTACACCTTTCTTCCTTTGGGATTCAGGTGCGGCTCGCCAGCATTAACATTAAAATAGAGACTTTGCAAATGACAAAACAGACTCTGTAGCAATAAGATACCAACATGACAGATAGCAGACCCTGAAAGAAATCAAAGTATTTTACCCCAAAATATATTTCTTTGACATATTTTGAAATGGCCCTGAAAAGTTGTCTCTTGTAGGGGAAATCTATATTCTGTAAAGAATCCTCCTCCATTTCCAGGTCTTTTCCTGATCTAGGAGAGAATTAACTAAGAGTCTGGTACCTTTTTTTTTTTTTTTCTGAGGTGGAGTTTTGCTCTTGTTGCCCGGGCTGGAGTGCAATGGCGCGATCTCGGCTCACTGCAATCTCTGCCTCCTGGGTTCAAGTGATTCTCCTGCGTCAGCCTCCCGAGTGGCTGGGATTACAGGCAGGCACCACCATACCCAGCTAATTTTGTATTTTTAGTAGAGATGGGGTTTCACCATGTTGGTCAGGCTGGTCTTGAACTCCTGACCTCAGGTGATCTGCCCACCTCAGCCTCCCAAAGTGTAGGGATTACAGGCATGAGCCACTGTGCCTGGCGAGTCTAGTATCTTTTTACGTCTGATAAAAAACATTTGCAATCTATTCTCTCTGAAACCTGCTACCTGGAGGTCTGGAGGCTTCATCTGCATAATAAGAATCTTGGTCTCCACAACCCCTTATCTTATCCCAGATACTCCCTTCTGTTGATTCCACGTCTTTAGATAAATTTTAGAAAATTTTTGAATCCAGCTATGACCTGAAAGCCCACCTACTTTCAAGTTGTCCTCCACCTTTGAGTTGTTCCACCTTTCCAGACCAAAAAAATGTATAACTCACAGGTATTGGTTGATGTCTCATGTCTCATTATGAAATGTATAAAACCAAGCTGTAGCCTGATGGTTTGGGCACATGTTCTCAGGATCTTCTGGGGCTGTGTCACGGGCCATGGTCACTCACATTTGGCTCAGAATAAATCTCTTCAAATATTTTACACAATTTGACTCTTTTCAATCACATAGCCTAGATGTGTAGTGGGCTATACCATCTAGGTTTGTGTGTATACATTCTATGATGTTTGAACAATGAAATTGCCTAACAACACATTTCTTAGAAGCTATCCCTGTCATTCAGTGATGTATGATTGTATATATTTTTTCTTATGTCACACATGTATCCACCATTATGGTATCATACAGATTAGTTTCACTTACCTAAAAATCCTCTGTGTCTTCCCTCTCCTCTAACCCTGGGCAACCACTGATTATCTTACTGTGTCCATAGTTTTGCCTCTCACAGAAATCTCCTGTAGCAGAAATTGTACAGGATATAGCCTTTTCAAATTTGCTTATCTCACTTCTAATATGCATTTAAGTTTCCACCATGTCTTTTCATGGTTGCCAAGACCAGCTCAGTCTGGGGAGACCCTAACCCAGTGGTGCTAGAGGAATTAAAGACACACACACAGAAATATTGAGGTGTGGAGTGGGAAATCAGGGGTCTCACAGCCTTCAGAGCTGAGAGCCCTGAATAGAGATTTACCCACGTATTTACTGACAGCAAGCCAGTGGTAAGCATTGTTTCTATAGATTATAGATTAACTAAAAGTATTCCTTATGGGAAACGAAGGGATGGGCCAAAATAAAGGGATAGGTTTGGCTAGTTATCTGCAGCAGGAGCATGTCCTTAAGGCACAGATCGCTCATGCTATTGTTTGTGGCTTAAGAATGCCTTTAAGCGGTTTTCCGCCCTGGGTGGGCCAGGTGTTCCTTGCCCTCATTCTGGTAAACCCACAACCTTCCAGCGTGGGTGTCATGACCATTATGAACATGTCACAGTGCTGCAGAGATTTTGTTTATGGCAAGTTTTGGGGCCAGTTTATGGCCAGATTTTGGGGGGCCTGTTCCCAATAATGGTTTGACAGCTCACTTCTTTTAGCAATGGATAATATTTCATTGTCTGGAAGTACCACAGTTTATTTATTAACTCATCTACTAAAGAACGTTTTGGTTGCCTCCAAGTTTTGGCAATTATAAATAAAGCTGCTATAAACATCCATGTGCAGGTTTTCATGTGGACCTAAATTTTCAACTTCACTGAGTAAGTATCAAAGAACATGACTGCTTGTATGAATGTTTAGTTTTATAAGAACCTGCCAAACGGCCTTCTAAGTGATTGTACTGTTTTGCATTCTCACCAGCAATGATTGCAAGTTCCTGTTGTGTCACATCCTCTCCAGCATTTGGTGTTGTTAGAGTTTGCATTTTAGCTATTCTAATAGGTGCATAGCAGTATCTCATTGTTTTAGTTTCCAGTTGCCAATGACAGATGATGCTGAGCATCTTTTCATATGATTATTTTCTATCTGTATATCTTTTTTGGTGAGAAATATGTTCAGATTTGTTCCCAATTTTATAACTGGGTTAATTGTTTTCTTATTGTTGAATCTTAATTATTTTTATGTTTGTTTTGCATATTTTGGATAACAGTCCTTTATCAGATATGTGTTTTGCAAATTTTTCTCCAGAAAAAAATATGTACTTTTTTCTAATTTGGTCTTGAGGTCTCTCTCTGCAGAGTGGCTATAAACTCTAGGCTCACCCTAATGGGGCTCCAGCAGGTTTGGTTGTGGATGTTTGCAATGTGCCTTTTGCGGGGCACTTCTTTATCCTGGCAGACGGCCTAATGCCAAAGTGTCTGATCTGTGAGCAGGTATCCTTCTCACACAACAAACCTGTTTATACTGGCAGACTCCCTTGGGACTCTGGTCTGAACTGTGTCTAGTTTATTCCTATGAACATAGCCACTGTCTCGGAGAGCCCTAACTAGGAAAGAAGTTAGGTTTGGGCGTGTTAATCAGGTGAGACACAGAGGAGGCAACCCAATAAAACACACGGAATACCAGGAGCCATGTATTACTTACAGGTCCCAGAGAGAACAGGGCAGCATGCCTCACAGGGCCAAGGGAAAGGGGGAAGCCATCCTGGACACACACACTCAACCAGCATATGGCGAGCAAGAGAGGTGTGGGGAGGGACTGGCGGGCCAGGCTTTATTCAAGTCTAAGATGTGAAACGGGCAGGTTTCTCGTGGGGAGTTCAAATTGGTGGCTTCACAGCAAGCAGGCATGAATTCTGAGTCCTGCTGTGACTGAGAGGTGGTCACTGTGGAATATCTGTGTTGTCCATGCAGAATGTGGGGGTCAGTGGAGTCCTTCAAGCAAGTTGTATCTAGCTGTCCCATAGGGAGGTGGTCACCAGGAAGTGGTTGTATGGGGCAGATATTTGGATCAAGCACCTTGAGGAACTGGGAGGAGGTGGAGAACTGGAAACCACATCAAAGGTGGTTGAGCCCTGCTTCTTGTATGAGAACGTCCATTATATTCAAAACGGATATTGAGGTAACATCAAATGAAGGGAATTCACTGCACACTCTATTGCCGGTTTTCGCATTTTCTTAACTGGCTGCCACAGACCGAAGTTTTAATTTTAATGAAGTACAACTTATCAATGTTTTCTTTCATGGATTGTGCTTTTGGTGTTGTATCTAAGAAGTCATTGAAGGAATCATGGTAATCTGTATTCTCTCTGATGTTACTTTTTAGGAGTTTTATAGTTTTTCATTTTACTGTTAGATCTCTGATCTATTTGTAGTTAGTTTTTGTGAAGGGTGCAAAGACTATATATATATAAAGTTATATATAGTTATATATATAGTTATATATAGTTATAGTTATATATAGTTATATATATAGTTATATATAGTTATGGGGATATATATGCATTTGAACATCCAGTTTATAAACCGAAAACAAAATTCTAAGGCCCCAAACCATCTGAATGGAACCCTCCGCTTAGCAAGGGCGTTCGAAAGGTAACCTGAAAAGCGAGTTCAAGTCATGATGGGAAGCGGAGGTCAGACATGCCTCATTACATCCTCTTCCCTTTTGAAATTACTAATAGAACAGATTCTTTAAGTCTGATGAGAAACACAATCTATTCTCTCTGAAGCCTGCTACCAGGAGGCTTCATCTGTGTGATAAAACCTTGGTTTCCACAACCGCTTATCTTAACCCAGACATTCCTAAGTCTTCAGACAATAACTTGACTCTCTCAACCAATTGCCAATCAGAAAATCTTTGAATCTACCTGTGACCTGGAAGCCCTTCAGCTTCCCGTTGTCCTGTCTTTCTGGACTGAATCAATGTACGTGTTATATGTATTTGATTGATGTCTCTTGTCTCATAAAATGTGTAAAATCGGTTCTCCGCTGCTCTCTGAGCTTCACAAGGGCACCCAACGACAAGAAGAAGAAGAAAGATGCCAAAAAGTTGGGCAAGAAAGACAAAGACCCAGTGAACAAATCCTGGGGCAAAGCCAAAATGAAGAAGTGATCCAAAGGCAAAGTTCGGGACAAGCTCAATAACTTAGTCTTGTTTGACAAAGCTACTTATGACAAACTCTGTAAGGAAGTTCCCAACTATAAACTTAGAGCTCCAGCTGTGGTCTCTAAGAGACTAAAGATTCGAGGTTCCCTGGCCAGAGCAGCCCTTCAGGAGCTCCTTAGTAAAGGACTTATCAAACTGTTTCAAAGCACAGAGTTCAAGTAATTTACACCAGAAATACCAAGGGCGGGGATGCTCCAGCTGCTGGTGAAGATGCATGAACAGGTTCAACCAATTGTACATTTGGAAAAATAAAACTTTATTAAATAAACAAAACAAAATAAAATAAAATGTATAAAACCAAGCTGTACCCTGACCCCACCTTGGGCACGTGTTCTCAGGATCTCATGAGGGCTATGCCATGGGCCATTAGTCACTCATATTTGGCTCAGAATAAATCTCCTCAAATATTTACAGAGTTTGACTCTTTTGTGGACAAGTTGTTCCAGCTCTATTAGTTGAAAAGATGACCTTTGTTCCATTGCAATGTCTTTGTTCCTTTATTGAAGATCAGCTGACTATATTTAAGTAAGTCTGTTTCCAGGTTTTCTATTTTGTTCCATTGATCTTTTTCTGTATTCTTTCACCAATACCACACTGCCTTCATTACCGTAGCTTTATAGTTAATCTTGGAGTTGGATCCAGTGGTCCTTTTAAATAATAGTTACCATGAGTTAATCTTGACTATGTAGCAGGCACATCCATGGGCAATGAATAATGTATATTCATTATCTCATGAACATAGCGACTCTGCAAGGTAGCATTCGTTATGTCTGTTTTACAGATTAGGAGGTAGGCTAAAGGAGTTAATGTAATTTTTCTGAAGTCCTGAAGCTCGTCAGTGACAGAGCTTGGATTTGGAGTCTGTCCAGCCCTTTCCACCTTTTCTTACTCCCTTGGCTTCCCACCCACTCTCATTTGCTGACTCACTGCCTATGAGGTAGTGTCTTTTGGCTTCCAAACTAGAGATTGGCAAGCACTGAGGAATGTTATAGGTCCCTAAAGCAAAACATAGGACAGACAGATGCTTAGGAAATTACTAAATATCATTTCCTTATTTGCAAGTAAAAAATCTCCCTTTCCATTTGCCCACTTAAGGCAAACTGCTTTTGTTTATTTTTAAACAAAATTTTAGCCTCTAAGCTCTGCCAGAGACCTGGAGGGTGTGAAATTGTCTAAAGACCTATTATAGCAAGTGGAGAGCCTTTTCTCCAAAGTCCAGCTTCAGACCAAGGTGGCTTCTGCCGCTCTGATTTGTGTTTGTCTCTCTGATTTGTGCATTTCCAGGCCCCTCTGCTAGAGTACAGCATGCTTTCAAGCTAGGCTCTTTGGGCCTATGATTTTGACAATGTTCTGGCAGGTCTCAATAGAAACACTCCTGCTCGGAAATATTTTAATGGTAGGTGGAATAAGACAAATGACATATTTAGTGTAGAGTCTAGGACATAATAAGTGCTCACTAAACATTAGGCAACATTGTTAAGATTATGAGTTTTGCTTGTCAGTCTCAAAATGTACTCCTTGTATATCCTTCATGATGCCTCGCTGTGACTGTGGAGATGCTGCTTCATTGTCCTGCTTTGTTCCATTCATATATTGCCACTTCCAACATTCTGTTTCAAGTCACATTGAAGTCAGCATTCATTTGGCTGACAACCTATCACAGGGCATCTTTCTGCATAAAATGAACCAATTTATAGTCATTGCTGACAGCTGTTTTTGAAGGAAAGGCCATTTTCCTTAGTTGATTAGAGGAACAGTGATTAATTCAGCCCATCAGCCTGCAGCAGCAAATGCTAAAAAGGGCCTCGTTGTGTAAAGCCCCCCAAGTCTCTTAAAACCTACATTTTTGAATTTGTCAGAACTTCCTGAGCCCAGACTGGACCTCCAGAGGTCACTTAATGTACTCCTGGCCTCCTACACTATTTTTAAAGACCTCTGAAAAAAGACAGCTCCTGTTTCCCCTGGGCAGTGAGCCACCGGGGGGGTGAATTTGGCAGCATCTCTGCTTCGGGATTCTGTGGACATTAGAGCGGGGGCCCTGCCTCAAAAAGTGACTCACTAGTGCCTGAAAGGCGATAAAGTCTGGTGACACATCACAGGGAATGTTTAAAGTGCATAGGGAGAGATTGTTTTCTTTCCCCCTCCTTGCACCTAGCAGGGAGAGGAGTGTGCGGAAAGATGGAGTTGAGACAGAAACTTGTTAGCATAACACCGAAGGAGTTTTGCTGTGAGTAGCATCAGCATAGCAGGAGAACATCCCTAGCTCTCCGGCCGCTGCTCTGCCACAAGGAGAGAAAGGGAAAAGCAAATTCAGCAGGACCTCTAGGACTTTGCTGTAGATCACCAGGTGGAGCCAGGATCCTCCAGGAGAACTGATGGCTAGAAAAGACTGCAAGTAATGTGGAGGAAGGAAGAAGAGAGAGAGCAGAGAGAGATGATTCTTGCAAACATTGATCTGTGTAGAGCGGATGTCAACTTGATGGGATAAGACCTGGGTCGACTTGGTATCTGGGTTCAGGTCAGCAAACTCTAAGGGCATTTCCTTCTACTAGCAGACAGATCTGCTCATCCTGCGACATTGTGGACAGTGCTGAATGGCTTCCAGAACATTCCTCTCATGTCTACTGGTTAAACTTTGAAGCATCTGAGCCATTTGGGAGAGCAGGGACCCCCATGAACAGGAGATACTGGAGGTGTCTGAGGCCACGTCATGCCCTTTCTCAAGAGTGGCCTGCAGGTCTTTCAGCCACTGGCCACTGACGTCCTGCTCCTGCCAGACATGGATTTGGGCACTGGGCTCCAGTGTTGAGAAAGTTCTTGACTTCCAGCACTTGTTTTCCTAGTGGACAATAGGAGTCAGAGACAGAGAGGGAGAGTGAAGATGCAGAAGACATATCCTTTCCATTGTGACCCAGATAAGAATGTAGCCGGTGAGCTTGCTTCCTGTCACTCATTTCCCAGCTATTTGTTGTAGTCCAAGTTGTGCATATTCTTTCTGTTAGGTTCTTATGTTTGTCTTAAGCTCACCCATCTTTTCTTCTTCCCTCATTTTTTCTTTATAAATCAAGAAAAATTCTGCCACTTTCTTTCCCTGGCTCACTGCACAGCCAATCAATAATTTTGAATCCTTTGTGTATCAATTTCTGCTGGCTATTCATTATTTGTGGAAACCATATTAACGGGTCCATAAAAATCACAGCAATCCATTTGTTAAATTCATCATAAGAACAGGTTACATCTTTCTGGCCAAGTTTCATGGTTTGGTAATATCATATTTTGGTTTTAGAATTTATAAGGTGCATTCTCCCATACTTTTCAAATATATTTTTTATTCATTGCCCTCTCTGAATTAGGCATTTTTGGGGATGCACGTTTTACAGATATGGAGACAATGGTTCAGAGAAATCAGCTTGTTCACAGTGGGGCCAGAGCTGGGACCTAGGGCTTCTGACTCTATGTCTCAGGTCATTCCTATCACACACACACTGAAGGAGAAAAGAGTTCCCTTGTCTGGAGAAGACATATCAAATTCATGTGGGTTAAACACAGAAATTCCAAATAGCTGTAGTTTTTGTAAAAATGGTTGAGCTATGGACTTTTAAAGCAGTTGGCCACCTGTGGTGGTGGGTGGAAGGGAGTTAGGGCAGGATTGTTGTGCTTCAGGGAGGATTCAGTGTCTGCACGACCATGGAGGGGGGTGCAGGGCACCAGGTATCCAGGACTGTTGGCAAGAGTTATGCTTTGAATTTCCCAGAGAAGACACACTGCTGTGAAAGGAAGAAATCGTTGGTTTTTCTCCAACTGCTTAGCTGTTAAGAAGCAAGAAGCCTATCTCCAAGGCAGCAGCAGGCCTCAGAGAAAACAGTAGGACCCTTCCTTCAAACAGGAGAAAACTCCCGCAACTCAAAGCAAGTGCCCCCTGGTCATTCTCTCAAAAAGCTACAGGCTCCAAACAAAAGACAGACTTCACAGGCTAGAGATGGGCTCTGCACTCAGGATTAGTGCTCGGGTGCACAGAGCTGGCTGGGCAGGGCCAGAGGGGACCACATTCTGCCACATGCAGAGCAAAGCAGTATCTTTCTATTACTGGTCAATGTAATATGAGCTGGGAATGAGCAATTTCACACCTTTTTCTGAGATATTAAAAAGAAATACGCTGATGTGGCTGGAGGTAATTTCCCAAAGCCTGTGGATGAAGTTGATGTCAGTAACTGGCTATGAGGTTGTTATTTACAGGACTGTTTGATCCCACTGAAGTAGTGGTGCTTAATAAACAGCTCAGTGTGGCTCAGGAGCGAGGCCCAATACTGCATATAAACCACCATCCTGCAATTTATCCAGAGAGCATGTGGGAAGTGAACCTTGAATCATTTGCTTGATGGATTTTTTCTTTCCTTGGAAACAGGAAAACGAATCTCAGTTTTCTCCCTAAGCCTTAGGCAACAGGGCTCCTTGCAAGTCACCTTCCCTTCCTTGTCCCCAAAACAAAGATGCATACATGTTCCCCGAGCACTGCAAACACAGCCTTTCTTTCAGGGGCAGCTGGGTCCCTGGATCCGCTTTCTCTCCCCTGGGCTGGTCCCAGTGTAAATCATCAGATCTCCAGGTCCACTCGTCTGCACACAGGCTGCTTTGTAAGTGGGAGAAAGAATCCACAGAACTTTACACTAAATCCCCATGGGAACCAGGTGAATAGGTGTGTGTGTTTGCACACAAGCCCGTATACGTGGCAAACCAATCCAAGAGATGGTGACCGATGGGTCCATAAAGACTCTGGCTGGCAATGCTGTCAGCTTCCTTCAGCTGAGCGTCAGTTAGTTACCCTGGTAGTCTCAAATGTCTCCTTGTGCCTAGAGACAACATAGGGCCTGGCCCTGAGGACTCCCAGGCTGGGTCGCCCGGCAGCTGCACCTGTTGTAGGCCGGGTAGGCCCCCTAAAATGCTTTGGGCAGCCCAAGAGTGTCTTCCTGAGTCATTTGGAGCTGCCCCACCAGCAGCCCAGTGAGAGATTCACAGCCCTAGTGGAGAGTGGAAGCCTTGGGCTATCCCAAGCAATCCTTGCGTCTGTGGGGCTGGTGCCGCCCCTTTGCATCTCTTCTTGCAGCTAAGCAGAGCTCAGAGGCCAGGAAAAAAGCCACTGTGTGTCTTTGGAAACAGCTGACCTGATTTTCAACATTCCCTTTGAGCATTTGCTAAAGGGGCACCACAGAAGGGCATTAAGGATGCCACCGTGGAAGGAAGCTGCAGATGACAGAAGCATGAGCACTGCTGGAAAATGAGAAAGCTGAGTTGGGACTGCGTGCCATGGAGAACCTGTACTGTCACCCTCCCCAGCCATCTGACTACCAGCAGCTTCAGCAGCATCATCATTTGCATTCATTCATCTCTTTTCCTCACTCCCTCCCTTGATGAATCTCTTTGGGAATGATCTTCAAAAACTTTGCTTAGGTTTTCAAGGTGCTTTTGATTCACTGTATTTTTCTTTAAGCCTTTTAATTGAGCACAACGTTCATAGAGAGAAGCACACACATCCTGAGGGGTCAGCCCAAAGAATTTTCAGAAAGTGAACACGTGAGGGTGGCAAGCACCTGGACTAGGAACCAGAACACCGCCAGCGCCCCAGACGTGCCCTTTTAGTCCACTTCTAGTCACTGTGCTCCCATGAGGGTGCTCACCCTACCCTCTAGTACTGACATTGATGTTGCTTATTTGTGAACTTCACTTGAATGAACTCATGCAACAGTGTTGTCTGTGAGGCTCATGCACGTTTCTGAACGTGGGATCGCTGAAGTGTGGGGTTGTATTCAAATCTGTAGTTTGCACTCAAAGAACAGCAAGTGGAAGAAAATTACTTTGGAAAGGAATTTTCAAATCGAGTGTGAATGAGAGGGTCTTCGGGACTTTGGCCTTTGGAGTTGAGCTGACCTAAAGGTAGAAGGTGAACTAGGGTCCTCTTAGCTCCCCACTCCACTCTGAACTGTGCTCCCAGGGCAATCCAGCTTCTGCTCTCTTTTACTACTACTTCACGTAATGATGAAAATTATGTCAGGTTAAATATCAGTAATTGCTTAAGTGAGTTTGTATACCAAGCTGTGTAGTAACGCCTCACTGAAACACTGCTCACCTGAGACTGAGATTCAGTGTGTTGACGAAAAAAGTTAAACTCTAACATATTTGAAGAGATTTATTCTGAGCCAAATATGAGAGACCATGGCCTGTGACACAGCCCTCAGGAGTCCTGAGGACATGTGCCCAGGGTGGTTGAGGTACAGCTTGGTTTTATGTATTTTAGGAAGGGATGAGACATCAATCAAATACATTTAAGAAACACATTGGTTTGGTTCAGAAAAGGCGGAACAACTCAAAGTGGGGGGGCTTCCAGGCTATAGGTAAATTTAAACATTTTCTGGTTGATAATTGGTAGAGTTTATTTGAAGGTCTGGAATTAATGGCAAGGAATGTTCAGGTTAAGATAAAGGACTGTGGAGACCAAGTTTTATTGTTCAGAGGAATCTCTCAGATAGCAGACTTCAGAGAGAGAGCAGGTTGTAAAATGTTTCTTAGAAGACCTAAAAGCGTGCCTGGCTCTTAGTTGGTTATCTCCTGGGTCTGGAAAGAAAGGAAGGAAAACAAAGTGGGAAGGAGATTCTCTGTAGATTGTGGATTTTTCCCACAAGAGACTTTGCAGGACAATTTCAAGGCATGGCAAGGAAATGTATTTGGGGGTAAAACATTTCGATTTTCTTCCTTGTTATGCCAGAGTCAGATTGGAAAGTAAGTCACTATCTACAGGGTCAAATAAAACCCATCTGATGAGAATTTATGGTTTGTAGGGTATGACTCCCTAGACCCCTTAGATAGGAATTTGGGCAAGATAAAAAAAATCAGATCTTAGTCCTCAAGTGTAAAGCAGATCAATTGAGAATCCAAATCTGCAGGGTATAAGGTCAGACGCAGTCAACCGATGCATGAACCAAGAAGCATTTATAGAAGCCTCTGGCGCTTTTCCTTTGCTCACCTCTGTCCACAGGCTCTGAACTAATTCCTTCATTTTTTTTTAAATTTGCAAATAAGATTACTGTAGTATAGATTTGAAGATGCACCCAATTATTTTATAAGCTTTTTTTTATGTAACACTAAGAAATTTTAAAAATGCTGAAGGTGCAGTCTAGTAGGAGACCCTGCAGCTGAAATGCTGAAGTCATTCTTTGTGTGCAGGAAACAAGAAAAAAGCCTGCCACGCAGAAAGTCACTGAGAAACCTGCTGGCCTCCATGGTGGCACGTGGGGGAGGGAGGAGTAGAAATCTCCTGAAAGAATGTGGACCACAGAGCATGCTCTGGTGGGTATGTGGGCTGACAAAGAACAGGGAGCGCTAACAGTGAAAATGAAGAGCCTGCCCCGCCTCCCAGCGTGGACTTTGACCTGGGGCCAGACCAAGGCCACTTTACGGAAACCTCCCTGGAGCGTGTCTCAGGTGGCCCACCCTGCACCCTGGGCTACCTCTGGGGCCCTTCTTGCCCACAGTCCTACTTTTCACCCCCCTTGACCCCAAGAGGTGTTCATTTATAACGCCCCTGCATCTTCTCAACTTCAAAGTCAGCTCGGACCTCGTTCACCCAGACAAGACCTTGGCTGAGTCTTGACAAACTGGCACAGGGTCCCCCGACAGAAGACAGCTTCCCTTTCTCTTTGCTTTCCTTTATCCTAGCTGAGTCCGGCCTCCCCAGCACTCTTTTCCATCTGGGGACAGTTCGTGCTGGTGGGAATTGGCAGGGGCACACTGTCCAGACAGAGACAACTGAAACACAGGTGTCCCGCTGGTGTGCCAGCAGGGCGGCCGTCCTACCAGGAGCAGGACACGTTGTTGGCCACTGCCCATGCAATAATCAGCGTGGGACAAACAGTCGCATGGGGAGTGAGGTGATGTGAAGAAAAGGAAGCCGAAGAAGAGAAGAAGCTGAAGGGCCAGTAAACACACACATAGACGCTCACCGTCCCCTTCACTGGAAAAATGAACGGCTGCTGTTGCCGAGGGCTGGTGAGGATGAGGCCCCAGGCCTGCAGGAGGGCACATCCGGTCGGCCGCCTCGACGGGCCATCTGGGTAGCTGCTGCCCTTTGCATGTAAATAAAGCTCCTCAAAGCCCCATTTCACAATTGCTGGGAGAAACAGCATCCTTCCCTCATTCCCCATATTTCCAGGGAGGAGGTGGCTGGTTTTTTTTGTTGTTGTGTTTTTTTTGTTTGTTTTGTTTTGTTTTGTTTTGTTTTTTCCAGATTTCTCCCAGCCACATCCAGCTTCTTGTTCTGTAGTTTTTTTCCCAAATTACTGACTGCCTTCTTTCAAGGGGAAATGGAATTCAGAAAGATGGGAAGATACATGATAAGAGCACTTAAGAGAGAAGCCTGTCCATTTCCACCAAGGTTGAAGTGTGCATACTCCAGGATCCAGTCCTTCATGTCTACACAAGGAGTCCCAGGAAAAGGTCTGTGCAAAACGTTTGTAATTACAACAGAGCAGCCACGACCTAGCCCTCCTTCAGCAGAGGAATGAATAAACTGGTTTATTCAGTCAACACAGCAGTTAAAATGAGAGAATTAGTGATGTTGCAAGGAAAAATGAAGAGCAAACAGATACAGTAGGAAGTTATCACGTACATTTCAAAAACACTCAAAACAACCGTAGATATTTATGGATTCATGTAATAATGCAGTAAAAATACAAAATCAGAGCCAGGACTGTGGCACACTGAATTCAGCACAATGGTCATCTCTAAATGTGGGTTCATGTGGGAGGAGGTGACCCCAGGGTGGGGGCTTCTGCTGTATTTGTCATGTTTGGGTTATTTGAAAGGGAGAGAGAGCACTGTAATTATACAGTAAAATGCAAACATATTTTTTATCTTAGTGGTGAGTATACAGGTGTCTGTTGTGCTGTTTTCTCTGTGTTTGAATGGTTTCATAATTTTTAGAAAAGTAAACAATGAGGTCGGATATGGTGGCTCACCCCTGTAATTCCAGCACTTTTGGGGGTCAAAGCAGAAGGATTGCTTGAAGACCAGCCTGGGCAACATAGCAAGATTCTATCTTTACAATTTCTAAAACATTTTTTAATTTAAAAATGATAAACAACGAAAAACTGCAAAGAAATAGATTGAAAAGTTCACAGTTGCTTTTGCCACATTTTGTGAATATGTTATTTTTATAATGAAAAATTACAGATAATTTTGATTGCTTTGAAAAGTAATTATGTGGAAAAGAAAAACAAATAGCAAACCATGGCATAGTTCCTGAGGCCTGCATCTTTCTAGCAGCCTCTTGGCAAATCGGGAGCTCTTTGTGAGGTGTGATTACCAAAACCCGCTGGAAGGGTATTAGCAACACCCCACAATGAACCCAGTGTTGCTAATTCTGACGCCAATATTTCCACAGGACTCAGTTGATGGAATCTTCCTGAATGTGTTATTTATGGTACCAAATGAAAAAAGACCTCATTTACCAGCCACATTCTAGGCTGCAAAGAGACAGATTTTTAGGCAGGTTCTTCATTTTATTTTTGCCCCATTTAAAACCAGCATCTTCGTAGTAACCAAAGTTAATTCAGGGCACATTTTGCTGCATTAGGTCCTGGGCCTGGGATCACTAAGACCTTTTGAAATGTAAATAAAGCTCCCAAACCCCCATTTCACAAATACTGGGAAAGCCAGGCTCCCTCCCAAATTTCCAGGGCGGAGAGGGGCGCGTTAAGATTCCTCCCAGTCGCCTCTAGCTTCTTGTTTCAGAATCCTTGCCCCAGATTACTGATCGTCTCACTGCATTATCTTCCTGAATTTGTGTCTCCTTCAGGGGGGATACCTCCCACCTCAAGGTGTGAGAAATTGGGGCACCCATGGGAGAGATGGAGGTGGCTACATTACTGCACCCCAAAACCTCCTAAAGATAAACGTCACATATCCTTGCAATCAAATCCCCGGTTGTTAAACGCCCTCTGCTCTCCTTGCCGGCAGGAACTTCCCAGTAGCTCTTTCCCAAGTGGAACCTCCCCTGTCATTTTGTTTGTTTGTTTGTTTGTGTTTTTCATCTGGGTTTTGTTGTTGTTGAGACGGAGTCTCGCTCTGTCACCCAGGCTGGAGTGCAGTGGCGTGATCCTGGCTCACTGCAACCTCCGCTTCCCGGGTTCAAGCGATTCTCCGGCCTCAGCCTCCTGATTAGCTGGGACTACAGGCGCCCGCCACCACGCCCGGCTAATTTTTTGTATTTTTAGTAGAGACGGGGTTTCACCGTGTTAGCCAGGATGGTCTTGATCTCCTGACCTCGTGATCCGCCCGCCTCAGCCTCCCAAAGTGCTGGGATTACAGGCGTGAGCCACTGCACCTGGCCTTGGTCTAGGGTCTCTTAGTCTTTCACTCTCAGGCACTTTGAGGAAATGTATTAAACAGGACAATTTTGTTTTAATAGTCTTACTCTTGGCTTTGCCGCACGAGCTATGTTTTTGTTTCTAAAACAAAAATAAGGTTTATCAAAACAAGATGATCCTTAAGGGTTTGGCTAAAAAAGAATTCTCTATGCCAAGTGAAACTATGCCTGCGGAAGTTAAATTCTCACCACCCCTCCCACTCTGCACCCGCCCTGCCACCAGCCTCACTCCTTGAAAATCCAGTTTGGGAATCAGAACATATCCAGAACAAAATGGAACCATGTTGTGCTAGGTGTCAAATGAATGATGCAAGCAAGAAATGTTGTAGGCATTGGTATGGCATGGAGGAGAAAACTAAGGCCTTGTACTACCTGCTCAGAAAGGTTAGGAAATGACAGAAACGGAAACCGAGTTTCAATAGCAGCATCTCTGAACTGGCTTTTTGTATTCTCGGGCTGATTTTGCAGGCTGGTAGCAGTTCCCTGTCTAGAAGATACAATGAACCCAGAGCCATCAGCTGCTTCCTGGGGGAAGTGGTGGTGGCTGGGGAGGGGGGTTGTAATTCTGCAGGATAATTGCCAAGGACAGAGGGAGGGCTGTGTTCTCCTGCCTGAAGATGGAAGTAAAGGAACATTTTAACTGGGCAAAACCCTTCAATCCTAGCCCAGCTGAGCAGGGAGTTGATTTTCGAAAGCAGAGCTATAGCCACAGCCCCTGTGCCGGATATGACCTCCTATATTAAGAAAAAGTGGAAAAAACAGAACTGAAATGAGTAGAGATCTTCCTACAGTGCCAAGGCAGGCTTTCAGTCAGCTTTCGAAATAAATCAGCCGTGAGCAAATAACACCTCGCACAGTGCTCGGTCCTCAGCAACTACTCAGTTAAAGTCTGTTGAACGGATCAGGGATAACTGAACTCAGGAATCTAAGGAATAAGCATGATATAATTAATTGCAGCTCTGGTCTTAAGATTTCCTTGGGTTTCACCCCTGGCTGAGATGATACCACAAGGGAGCCTCCCTGTTGCCTTCCGCAGCCCTGCCCTGAGCTGAGACCCATCTGTAGGGCGTCAGGGCAGGAGGCGGCTGCAGCTTTCGCCAAAGATGAGTGAGCTCACGCCACAGCTTGGAGAAAGGAGGCATGAGCACAGTCATGTTACCGAGGCCAGGGCAGGGCTGAAGCCCCCTCTCTCCATAGCCGTGTCTTACTATGACAAGGAACAAGTTTTTTCTCCACTTTTCCCTCCACTCCTAGGTTCAAGTCAACATGAGGGTGACCATCGCCAGGGTCAGTGCATTTGGTGGGAGACCAGGGACCGTTTCTGGGAATGTCAGGCATCTTGTCTTTCAAATGCTCACTTCACTTCACAGCCCCTGCGAGTGCCCTGAACCTTTGCAAGGTATGTTCTAAGAAAGGGAACAAGGCCGGGCGCGGTGGCTCACGCCTGTAATCCCAGCACTTTGGGAGGCTGAGGCGGGTGGATCACGAGGTCAGGAGATGGAGACCATCCTGGCTAACATGGTGAAACCCCATCTCTACTAAAAATACAAAAAATTAGCCAGGCGTGGTGGCGGGTGCCTGTAATCCCAGCTACTCGGGAGGCTGAGGCAGGAGAATGGCGTGAACCCGGGAGGCAGAGCTTGCAGTGAGCCGAGATCGTGCCACTGCCCTCCAGCCTGGGCGACAGAGCAAGACTCCATCTCAAAAAAAAAAAAAAAAAAAAAAAGAAAAAGAAAGAAAGAAAGAAAGAAAGGAAACAAATGAGGATGAGAGGAAACAGCTATGAAATCCTCAGAATCAGGTTCCACCAGAGATCCAAGCCCCAGTGCAGGAGTGGCCCCCTGTTCACTGGCTTTCTCCAAAAACAGCACCAGCGGGGGCCAGACACTTCACGTCTGGGCTGAGCATCTTTCCAAGCACGAACTGCCCAGCCTGTGGAAGTGCAGGGCGCATGAGAGAAGAGAGGATTTATTCAACGACACAGAGTTCTTATTTATTTTTACTTTAGAGAACCATCCAGAATGCATTTCCACCCTGCTTTCCTTCTGTGGCTGCTACTGTAGCTCTTATTTATACCGTCATCCCTTAAAGCAAGGTGAAGTGAATGTGGGACTTGAAAGAATGGATTGTGCGGCCTTGAGCACACCGTTGTTCAGCAGAGGTGCCCTTCCCAGCCTGCCTGGTGCTGTCAGAACCCTGGCTGGAGAGCGTGCCTCCCACTGTCCTCAAGTCCTCCCTGGGAGGTGACCGTGTCTGTTTCATTTGTGCTGATCCCTGAAGGAGACACAGAGGGCAACGGAGTAACTATTGGTGCAAACCATCGGAATAAGATGCTTATTTCAATGTTGCAATGGAAGTCAGAATTTTCTGTGCAATCTGCAATATAATCTAAGCTAATACAAGCCTGCTATTAGAATTAACTAGATAGAGAGAGGGACAGTGAGCGGGGAGATGGCCCATTTGATCAGCAGAGCTTCTTGAAACTTGGATATGGTAAGAGGGTTGTGTGTCACCCTGAGTGACAGAGGTGGCCCCACTTGGTATTGTGTAAAACCACTAGCCAATGTTGTATGGATGATGTCACCACTGACATGTACGCATTCCTGTCGTCTCTTGCCTGCAAACTGATGGTGAGATGCTTGTGGTAAAAATTATTTCTCATGCATCCTTCATGCTTAGCAAAGTGCTGCATTGACTTTTGCTCATTTTGTGGATGTTTGCCAGTGAATCTTTGACCCAGAATTGGAAGCAGAACCCAGACAGGTTGGCTCGTCTTACCCAAACCACTAGTGCAGGTTGGCACTGAGTGGAACGTATCCACTAATTAGCCTAGAGATAAAAATTCTTAGGAGATAAACTTCATTATGGAAAATTTCATTAAATTTTTATAAATATTGAGAAGGGAAATAGTGTAGTATAATCCTCCTGTATTCATCATCCAGTTTAACAATTGTCACCTCATACCCAATCTTTTTTCACCTGTACTGTCCCCAACCTGGATTGTTTTGTAGCAAATCCCAGACATCGCATCATTTTGTCCATAAATATTTCAGTATGCCTCTCTAAAATAGTAAAACTCTTTACAAAATAACCTTAATATCAATATTGTACCTAAAATAATGAACAATAATTACACAATCTTATCAGATAGTTATTGAATTTTCCAGTTTTGCTGATTATCTTATAAAGTTTTATAACGGTTTTTTTCAATTGACAAAATCAGGACTTCACCAGAGCAGGTAAAATCACTGAGATGGTTCTTGTGTCTCTGAAGTCTCTTCTAATCTCTACTGTTTCTCTTCCTCACCACCTGTTTGGAATGTTGTGAGGTACATGGATGTGCTTTGGTCAAAGAATAGGCCTTGGCGGACACGCAGGCCTGCGTGACTCAGTGAGTTTCACGTGCCAGCGCACACCTCCACTTGTTATATAACCTGTTTGTGTAAGTTCATAGTTGGATTGTCTGTAAAAGGTATAACTGTCCTGGTGATGCTGTACAGAGGCTCTTGGCTCTTGGGGCTCAGCTTTGCCTCAACATGGCTTCACGTGGCGGGCACCCTGGTGCCCAGAGAGAGAACCAGAGCTGTCCGTCCTGCAGATGGACATACGGGAGCCACAGCACGGCTCACGCTGGTGCCCAGAGAGAGAAAGAGTGAAGCTGCTGACCCTGAAGGCAAGGCAGAGTCTGCCATGCAGCTGCAGATGTGGGGGTGGCAGGAGCCGCAGAGCCGGAGCAAACGGCTGAGATAAGAGCGGACAGCGTGAGAGAAGCTGCCCATGAAAGCGCTGGTGGGAAAAAGCTGTTAATGAAAGCGGCCGCTGAATAAAACCATATTCACCTGCCTAGAGCCCCCCAAGCGTTCTTTCTGCTCATCCACCCACTCCCCTCGGACCGCAGCATGGGCTGGACCTGGACCCCAGGATCTGAAAAATGTATTTGTTGAAGAAATACAATTTTTGTCCTGTAGAACCTGCAATTTGCTAATTGCATTTATGTGGTATCTTTGAACATGTGTCTCTGTCCTCTGTATTTCTGGTAGTTAGATCTCAGGTTCAATGTCTTTGTCAAGAATACTTCCCAGATGGTGTGTGTACCTCAGCTGCAGGACCCTTATGCTTGGTTGTTGCCCATCATTACCATAGGTTATTTCATCAGAGGTGGCAAAATGGTGATTTTCTAATTTTTAATTCACTTTTTCCTTTATTTTGTTTGCTGGAATACTTCTATAAAGAGAAACTTTCCCTCATCAACTATTTGATGATGTAAGGTGCAGTTTATATAAAGCCAGATACATGCTGGATTCTTTTCCCTTACTGACCAGTTTTTAAAACAAGTTGGTTTCCTAGTCTCCTGCAACCAGTGATTTTGATACAGAATGGTTGGGCTCCTGGCTAAACCCCACCCTTGGGCCTGGAGCCACAGCCCTAAGTGAAAACAGCTGACCCCGTTTTCCACCCAAATGTTGCCTTTTTGGCCTGCCATGCCCCTATCCTGTGCCCATAAAAAGACTTCAGCTGGCAGAGCAACACAAGCGGCTGATGCAAGGGGTCGGGGATGCAAGCTGCTGAACGTAGGGGATACAAGCGGCTGAGCATCAGAGACTACAGATAGACGCAGCTAACTTCAGACGGTGCAGCTTCAGGGAAAGACCACCTTCTTCCCGCACCATCCCCTTTCCAATTCCCCATTCTGCTGAGAGCCACATCCATCGACCAATAAAATCCTCTGCATACACTACCCTTCAATCTGTTCCTGTGACCTAATTCTTCCTGGACACCAAACAAGAACCTGGGTGCCGAGAGGGCAAGGGCTTGGATGCTCCTGCGGGGCCTGCACAGAGTCTGCTCTCATCAGAGAGGAGCGACCAGCTGTTTCCAGCATTTGTTCCCTCCAGTTCCAGCACTCACCTGCTCACACGCTCCCTCTCCCGAGGAGTGGCCAGCAGCGGGCTGAGTGAAATGCGCCACTCCAGTTCCCGCCTACAAAGCATGTCAAGGTCAAGGGAACAATCCCGTCTCAATTTGTTGCAGTAGATATTGCTCTTGGTTTTGAGTATTGGTATGAAGGAATGGACTTAAACAGAGGAATGTGTTTTCTTCCATTGCTATTTGTGTTCTTATTGATGCTCAAGTGGTCACATTTTCAGCAAGAGGCAGCCTTAGCAATGTAACATGAACGATGGCTTTGATTTACGTAGTGATGAAAGTGATGTGTGGTTGTGTAGACATCATCTATGATGATCTCATCCAGAAGGGCCCTCAGTGACAGCCTCTCATGTGTAAGGGACTGGCCAGATCCCATGCCACAAGAAACTTCTTTATGGCCTCATCACCTATTTGTCTGCTTCATTCACACAAGTGTGGTTCAGGTGAATGAATAAATGGATGGGTAAACTTCTGTAGGCCACCAGGCAAAAGTTACATTATGTCAACTGCTCCTGAATACATGTGGTATAACAACCATTGGTAGTCTTCATAAGACACTAAGCTGAGGCAGTGAGGTAGAAGTGGCAGGCAGGAAGAGGGTAAAAATATGTATTGAGGCCAGGCGCGGTGGCTCACGCCTATAATCCCAGCACTTTGGGAGGCCAAGGCAGGCAGATCACTTGAGGTCAGGAGTTCAAGACCAGCCTGGCCAAGATGGTGAAACCCTGTCTCTATTAAAAATACAAAAATTAGCCGGGTGTGGTGGTGGGCGCCTGTAATCCCAGCTACTCAGGAGGCTGAGGCAGGAGAACCGCTTGAACCCCGGAGGTGGAGGTTGCAGTAAGCCAAGATCGCACCACTGCACTCCAGCCTGGGTGACAGAGTGAGACTCTGCCAAAAAAAAAAAAAAAAGAAAAAAAAATATATATAATGTGTATTGAGTGCCTGTTTTGTGTAAGCAGTGTTCTAGTCATTTAAGATGTACCTGAATAAAACAAAGAGACTTACTCTCCTAGAACTTGTGTTTCTACCTGGGGAGACTGTCAGTAAACCATCCACAAGATAAATACAGCAGATGCTGTTAGAAGATGATGGTGCTATGGTGTGCTGTGGAAAATAGAGAAAGTAGAGGGAAGTGAGAGGGATTGCGTACACTAGGATTGTGACTTTACACAGAAGGGTCAGTGGTGCCATTTTAGCAAAGATCTGAGAGAGGTAAAGGAATAAGCTTTGCAGAAGTGTGGGAGACAAATGTTCCAGGTACAGGAAATGACCAATGCCAAGACCCTAGGGTGGCAATGTGTCTGCTTTGAGTTCTAGAGAAGGGGTATATTATACATCGCTTTTTGTGACTCACTTTTTGGCAAACATTATGCTTCTAAAATGAACCTGTATTTTGGAATATATCTGTGGTTCATTAATTCTCATCTTTGTATAGTATTCTATTATATAAATACACCATGATTTATTTAGTCAATTAACATTTGGGTGATATCTGGTTTTTTTGCTATTATAAATGCTGCTATGGGCCAGGCACAGTGGTTCATACCTGTAATCCCAACACTTTGGGGGGGTGAGGTCGGAGGATCACTTAAGCCCAGGAGTTTGAGATCAGCCTAGGCAACATAGTGAGACCTCATCTCTCAAAAATATTTTTTTTAAAATTAACTGGGCATGGTGATGTGTACCTGTAGTCCCACCTACTTTGGAGGCTGAGGCAGGAGGATCACTTGAGTCTTGGAGCTTGAGGCTGCAGTGAGCTATGATCATGCCACTGACTCCAGCCTGGGCGACAGAGTGTGACTTTGTCTCAAAACAACAACAACAACAATAATAATAACAGTAATTAAAATGTACTCTGTGAACGTCAACTAATAACTACAGTCATTTTCACTGGCCAAAGAGAAAGGGACAGGTGTAGGCTGAGTTCATGCCCAGTAAAACTAAGTGGCACTGCAGTTTCAAGAAAACTGCACAGAAGCATGAATGAAGGGACAGTGGAAAGGATGCTGGATGATCATGAGACACAATGATGCAGCAGCTGCTATAGCAACTTATTTATGTTGGGAGTGGCTATTGGTTTCAGTAAATCAATGCCACTTGTCCATAACTTTAACAACTTAACTTTCATTGCTTTTGTAACTTTGTCCTTAATTTTTAAATCAGTTTTTGTTTTACAGCTATAAAATAACTACCCACAAAAGAACATTATTATAAAAATAAAAAAGTCCACACCCATTTAAGAATCTTTTTTTTTTGGTCGGACGCAGGGGCTCACGCCTGTAATCCCAGCACGTTGGGAGGCTGAGGCAGGTGGATCACGAGGTCAGGAGTTTGAGACCAGCCTGGCCAATATGGTGAAACCCCATTTCTACTAAAAATACAAAAATTAGCCGGGCGTGGTGTCGGGCACCTATAGTCCCAGCTACTCGGGAGGCTGAGGCAGGAGAATCACTTGAACCCGGGAGGTGGAGGTTGCAGTGAGCCGAGATGGCACCACTGCACTCCAGCCTGGGTGACAGAGTGAGATTCGATCTCAACAACAACAACAAAAAAAGAATTTGGAAGAACCATTACTGTAGGTGGAGAGAAAGTGGTCACAGGAGACGCTTTTGTAACTTACCCAACATCCGTTACCTCTCTGTCTTACTCCATTTGTGCTGCTACAACAAAATACCTAAGACTGGGTAATTTGTAAACAATAGAAATTTGTTGTTTACAGTTCTGGAAGTTGGGAAACCCAAGATCAAGGTGCCAGCAGTTCTGGTGTCTGCCGACAGCTACTTCTTGCTCTGTCCTCACGTGATGAAAAGGACAAACACTCTCTTGACTCTCCTTAATAGGGGCACTAACTCCCATTCATGAGGGCAAAGCTGTTATGACTTCATCATCTCCTAAAGGCACCACGTCTGAATACTATTGCATTGGGGATCAGGCTTCGAAATATAAATTTTGGAGGGACACAAACATTTAGACCGTAACAGTCCCCTTTTCTGCTTCCTAATACAGCCTTGAGTTGGTTTAGCTATTTCATCTCCCCTGTGCAGCCACATGTTTAGGGGCTCTGCCTCATCCACTTTCCAAGCTCCTGATGGGTCCCAGCCAATTGTGGCCACCTCATCTCACTTGCCAGTGGTTGGTTTAAACATGAGCATATGATGCGATTTTGTCCAACAAGACCCAAGGGATAGGCTGGCGGGGGGTTTCTAGGAAAGATTTATTCACTTTTAACAAGAGATACAAAGAAATAACCCCTATCTTGTTTCTCTGAAACAGTTGTGTGTGGACGTCTCACTTAAAACTCCTTCAGCTCCCGTGTAAGCACAGGGAGAAGCCGGAATGCCGGGGGCGGAGGAGCAGAAAGGTGAAAAGGATCTGAGTCCTAAGTTTCACATGCATGGGCCCTGGAGAGCCTTATCTCCTGACTTTTGTTTCAGGAGATGGTCAGTTTCCCCTGATGTTTGCTCCGTTGAAGGTGAGTTTCCATTACTTGCAGTTCAACACGTTCTAACTGGCACAGGGTCCTATAGGGTCTACTTGAGGATGTGCCCTGGGCTCCTGGCCCACTTCCCACAGCAGGCTTGAGCTCCTGCAGGCTCATTATCCCAGCACCTGGCACAGGCCTGGCAGCCAGTGGACATTTAGTAAAGAGCTGAGGACGAGGGATGCATACTAGATTATAAATAAAGGGACCTAACCTGTTGGCCATACACATGAGATGGGCACATAAGGCCTCTGCGGTGCCCTTTCGGAGGCAGCAAAGATACTGGGTGTCTGCGTTCTCAAGCGGCACCAATCTAAAGAAAGCTGCATCTCAACATAAGTTACTAAACACTGGAAGTCAACCGAGTAGAGGCCCAACACTGAATGGCAAATAGCATAATGAAGAGCAAATTAGAATGATTAATAGGAATGCAATCAGAAGCTCTGCAGGAATAATGGAGAATAATAGATCATAAATGAAGTACGGGATTGGCTCGACGGGTGTATTTCCAGCCCAGCAGGCAGCATGCTATATTCATGCTTCAAGGCGACAATAGCAAAGAAAATAGATGTGATTTTACAAAACAATGGGCCTAACTAAGCACGCATATTTAGTTCTCTTCAAAAAGGAGGAGGGAGCCACAGCTGACAAACAATTTGATCTTCTCTCCATTTCCAGCTGGAGATTTTAGAATGAAGCAAAAATGAATTTTTATCTTTTTCAGGTTAATTTTGTAAAAATTGCTTTTATTTCCAAGGTTGGGTGGGAATCGTAACAGAAGATGTAACAACTCTAGGTAAAAAGTGTACAATTGTAAGATCTGCTTAGTAAGTTTCATCAAGTAGTAAGCATGCAATTGATATTATTTGCTTTTCAGACAAAATATGAAAAGAAAATGTATGGAAGTCTAATTTATAGACACTGTAGCGCTGCAACCATAAATAAAACTCGAGTAGGGCACAGAGATAACAAAACCAAACACACAGAATCTTGGCTTTCACGCAGGCTATGGAATGAACTCTGCCAAGAAGAAAAAATCAAGCACTACCTTCTCCCAATAGTGGTTCTTTTTTATTTAAAAATAAATGATGTAAGCAAGTTTGTTCAAGATAGATTTTGAGACCTGCAGGAAACCTGGGGAATGCTGGGCCCCAGAGTCTGAAGATCATTTCTCCTGCTCCTGACTAGCTCATCTCTGCTCTGCTGGGAGGCAGGTCCTGCCGTCGCTATGGAGCAGGTCCGGAGGGCTCCTCACTGGAGGAAGAATATTATGGGTGGCCAGAATTCTGACCTCTGGAAGCCTGATGCCTGAAAATTATACCCTGGGGACCCACTGATTTTGTGAGTTGCCTGGTTGGTTGGAAAAAATTATTTGACTCTGGTTGACAGAAAGTACCAGTGAGAGGTGAAGCCAGCTGGGCTTCTGGGTCAGGTGGGGACTTGGAAAACTTTTCTGTCTAGCCAGAGGATAGTAAATGCACCAATCAGCGCTCTGTATCTAGCTAGAGGATTGTAAATGCACCAATCAGCATTCTGTAAAAATGGACCAATCAGCACTCTGTAAAATGGACCAATCAGCAGGACATGGGCGGGGGCCACATAAGGGAATAAACGCTGGTCACCAGAGCCAGCAGCAGCAACCTACTTGGGTACCCCTTTCGTGCTGTGGAATATTTGTTCTTTTGCTCTTAGCAGTAAATCTTGCTGCTGCTGACTCTTTGGGTCCATACCACCCGTAAGAGCTACTCACCGAGAAGATCCCCGGCTTAATTCTTGAAGTCAGCCAGAGTGAGAACCCACCGGAAGGAGCCAACTGTGGACACACCAGGGTTATGAGACCAGACTGCCAGCTTGGGCCTGTGCTTGGTTCCACCAGTCGTGTGACTTTAGATAAGTTGCTTAAACTCTCTGAGCTTTAAATATGTATATGTAAACTGGGATTAATAAATGATACATCTTAGGGGGTGGTGGTAAGATTAAATGAGTTAATACTGATTGTATAGCACTTAGAATAAGGCTCAGCACATAGACTTCACCTGTCATTCTTTTAGTCTGTTTTACGGCAAATCCAAGAAGCATTCTAGTGTAGGAGTGTCAGAGCCACACGGATGGTTACACCTGCGTCAGGGCTGTAGACCTCATGCCACAGCTGATCTGCACAGAAGCGGATGGAAGGGGATGTCTGTGGTGTCACCCTCTTTAAGATTTATCATTTTACTGCCTAGATAAAAAGTGAGACAAACCACAGTAGAAAATGTCAACTCTTGCTTATTAGCCAGGACAGTGTGTTAAGTAACCGAAGCCCTCCCCAAGACTGGCCTAAAACAGACGAGGTTCATTTTTCTCACGAAAGGAGTCTCTAGGAGGGCAGGCCAGAACTTTTGCAGCTGCTCCAAGAGGCCTCAGGGACCGAGTCTCACTGTATGTTTTCCTCCTCTCATCCTGAGCTGGTTGGATTTCCTTTCCATATTTTTTCTCTCACGGTCACAAGATAGCTACTGTTTTGCCAATAGTGACAATTGCATTCCAGGCAGAAAGAAATGGATAGTGTACAGGGAAAAATAAAGTGCTTTCCTGTAGAAGGGTATTGCCCTTTTTGGGGAGGGACAGCCACTCTAGGGGTTTCCACCTGCATCTTACTAGATAGAATTGTCGTATTCTCCCCCATCCCCCCCAGCCCCTGGCTGCAAGAGGCTGAGAAATGGAGGATTTTGGTTTTTCAGCTTCTAGAGCAAAGAAAGGCAAAGGGGGAAAAGGGTGGGAGTGATTTTAGGGATACAATCTACAGAACTGACCACACGTGACAATGCCGCAGAGGCATATTCCTGCCTGGATTCGATTTTTGAGTCACTAAAACATTGCTTAACCTTTTACCACAAAGAACTTTCTGGGTGGAAATGGTTTCTGTCCTAGAAAATGGGCTAATAGTGTTGTCTTCGGGAGCCCAGCATGGAATCCTGACATGAAAGAACGTATTTCCTCTTGCAATTTTATTCCCCAGTGAAAGATTAGGCTTCAAATACAAATTCCCTTGAAACGGACAATACAGGAAGTTAAATTTAGACCTAACAGAGTAACTTCTAGAGCAGAAAATGTCCTGAGACAGGTATTCAGTGAGAAGAGCTGCACTAAGAACAGGTGTGGAGGCAGTTTGGCCTTAACAGCAAAATCTGCTGCTCCGCAATGTTGCCCAACCAGGGCATTTTTGTCAACTCGGTGCTAATGTGGATTTATTTTAGGAAACTAAAGACAGTCATTTATCACAGAAAGTAGGTTAAAAACAAAAGAAGCCCTTTGTTCAAACCCAGTCTTCCAGGTCACCCTGGTGTATCTAACAGCTAAGGGTCTGGCTGTAGTGGCCACTGCATGGCCAGGGCTGCCTTCCCCTCTCCCCTGCCTTCCACATCAACTGTGGGTTCTGGATGTTTCTGTTCTTTGGGGTTGGCATCAGTAGTGAGCACAGCTTATGTGCAGGTACAAAGTGTTTTAAAAGATTTTTTTTTCCAACAGTTTTTCACAAGAACTCTTTCTTTTTTCTTTTTTTTTTTGTAATGGACTCTTGCTCTGTCACCCGGGCTGGAGTGCAGTGGTGCCATCTTGGCTCACTGCAACCTCCGCCTCCTGGGATCAAGTGATTCTCCTATCTCAGCCTCCTGAGTAGCTGGGATTGCAGACACATGCCACCACGCCTGGCTAATTTTTGTATTTTTAGTAGAGACAGGGTTTTGCCATGTTGGCCAGGCTGGTTTGGAACTCCTGACCTCAAGTGATCCACCCACCTTGGCCTCCCAAAGTGCTGGGATTACAGGCGTGAGCCACCGTGCTCAGCCCACAAGAACTATTTTTATTGTCAGTAAGTGGAAGAAGTGATGAGTGATTTATTTGTGTTTCCCTGGGGTCACAGGGTCCAGGGTGATGTGCTGCAGGACTTAGGACTCACAGGCTGCAAACTTGTTGCCTTCCCTCTGAAACAGAGGCCCCAAATTTGGTGCACGTGTGCATCAGCGAGTGCTTCTTCAAAATGCAGATTTGGGGCCTGACTCTGGCTATTTGGCTTCAAAATTCTTGGATGGGACCTGGAAATCTGTATCTTCCACAAGGAGCCCAGGCGGCCTTTATTGATGTGGAGCAGAAACCACACTTTTGAGAAACCTTGTTCTCTAGCCTGGTGTGTTAGTCCATCTGGGCTGCTATAACAAAATATCTGAGACTGGGTAATTTACAAATAATAGAAATTTACTCCTGCCAGTTCTGGAGGCTGGGAAGCCCAAGATCAAGGCATCAGCAGATTCGATGCCTGGTGAGGGCTGCTCTCTGCTTCCAGGGTGGCACCTTGTTGCTGTGTCCTCACATAGTGGAAGAAGAAGGGGCCAAAGGGGATGGGAAGGGTGAATTCTCTCCCTTAAGCTGGTGTGCCCCTTCCACCATGTGAAGACATAGCAAGAATGTGTGAGTAGCCCTCACCGGACACCAGATCCACTGGCACTTTGATCTTGGACTTCCAGCCTCCAGAACTGGGGGAAATAAATATCTGTTGTTTATAAGCCACCCAGTCTACGGTGCTTTGTTATATGGTGTTGATGGACTAAGATACTCACATGGCGAAGTGGCTTGCACTAGTCAGGCACAGCTAGAAAAGCAGAGCTGGGATTCAGACTCATGCCTGAATTTTGTTCCAAAACCAGAACTGCGACCTCTTGTTTAGATGGCTTGTGGACTACTCATTGTATTGAGAGTACCACTTTACTTCCGATTCTGCCCTGTATTTTTACTAAGTGAATACAATCTCAAGGATAACTTCTAGAATTCATCATTGCTTCATTATATTTCCAGTTGCCCCACACTAAATTTATCGGTCCCAATTAAGTCCATATAAAGAGGAGTGTCAGCGGAAGAATAACAAGGTTCATAAATTTGGAAAGGAGAGCTTCATTTCTTATAAAGGGTTGCAGCCTGCCAGGTGGCCATTCTGACAGGCAGGAAGCATAGCCTCCGGCCAGAATCCAGAAACAGACACTTCAAGGGTGGGAAGAATAAGGAATTTATGCTGAACGGGGTGGCCAAATATACATATTCAATAAGCTACAGGAGGATCATAAATATTTATGAGAGAGGTAACCTGCGAATGCGCAACCAAGCACGATGCCTCTCTACATTCAAAAAATGGCAGCATCAACATGATGGGGTTGAGTATTCGCCCTCTGACATCAAAAGATGAAGAGGGAACACAAAAACCCTCTCTGTGCATCCTCTGTAGGCCAGCCGGAACCACTCTGTGGTTGGTGGTCTCTTATCAGGAAGGAATACTGGTGGGTTGTTTCGTCCAAACTTCAAAAGAGGTGCAGCGGTAGGTGGTTGGTTGATATCTGGGTGGCCTTTCCAAAGGGCTGGTTTCTGTTTAACCTTAGGGAAGAAAGCCTAAGGGGGGTTAGCAGGGGCCTGTCCGACCTCCCAACGGTCACGGTGGGGAACTCAGCTTTCATTTCCCTGGGATACCCCTGGCCAAGAGAGGATTGGTTCAGTTGGTTGGGAGGCACAGGATTTCATTTTTTTCAGGGTGTTAGTGTGGAAAAAACACACAAGCTGCAAGTGCGTTTTCCTATTTTCTCACTCAACAACACAACAATCAACACAGATGAAGACTTCTGTGAACAAATGCGGGAGATTTCTCCCCAGCTGCAAACAAGCAAGCAGTTCTTCAGGGGACACCAACTGGCTGTCCTCTAATTCAACTACAATGCTGTTTACCTGGAGGTAGTGTCAGATCTCACAGTGCTCAGTGTCTGAGGCTGCCATCCTTAACCCCAATCACTAGTCACAATTCTGGGCCTCCGGAACTTCTGACCTATTAGCTTCAAGTTGGGGTTCCCACAATCCCCTGTCTGGGTTTGATTAATTTGCTAGAGTGGCCCGCAGAACTCAGAGAAATACCTTTACCAGTTTACTTAAAGGACATTACAAAGGATACAGAAGAAGAGATGTGTAGGGCAAGGTATGGGGGAATGGGTTTGCTACCCTCCGGAAACCTCCACCTGATCACCTACCTGGAAGCTCTCCAGATTCTGTTCTTTTGGGCCTTTTATGGACACGTCATTACGTAGGCATGATTGACAAAACCATTGGCCATTGGTAATCAACTTAACCCCCAGCTCCCTCCACTCCCTGGACATTGAGGGTTGGAGCTGGAAGTCCTGAACCTCTAATCCTGCCTTGGTCTTTCTGGAGAATAGACTTTCCTCAAACAGTCTAGGGAGCCCAGCCATCAGTCAATCATTAGCATATGAAAAGACATCATAAAAGTCAATTATAAAAAGACACTTGGAGATTCCCAGGATTTTAGGAGTTGTATGCCAGGAAACAGGGGATGAAGAACAAATATATATTTCACAATATCTCCCCTTGAGATGAGATTGAGAAATACAATAAATTAGAAAACAGATTTCATACCAGCATAACCAGAATAAATCTTTGCCAAATTCAGACGCAACTCAAATGTCCACTGACCTTAAACACAATGACAACAAAGCCAACAACAACTGGAAGACCTTCTACTTTCAGGGCCAGGATGGGCAGACTGCAGTGGAAACCGGGGTGTGGATGCCACGAGCCCGCCCGAGAGCAGAATTTAGGAAGCAGCTTCTGGAATGTACTGCAGGTCTCAGTAGGCCATGAGTCTCGTAAGCCCAATCTGCCTTCACTGGGCTTGTCTGCAGCTTGGCCTCGCGCCCCTGGACACAGGTAGGAGGTGAAGATGGCAAAGAGATTCACATACTAAGAAGCCACCCTCGTCAGGCTGGCCTGTGCTGGAGTTTAGTGTCTGTCATGTTGGGGTGTGGCACCTTTGTTTGCAGGCTAGCCTTTATATACCCCTGTATTTCATTGTTTGCTTTTGTTTTTTCCTTTAGTCGCCTAGTAAACATTTCTACTGGAAAACCTTGCCTCAGAAGAACTAAGAGGAAAAGCAGTGTCCACACCCAGACCAGCCTCGCCAAGGAGGGCAGAGGTTCCTCTCGAGGACGGTCTTGGTCAACGTGGCCACAGCTCCTGCTCCAACTAGCACTCAAAGGAGTCTGCTGGGGCCCCAGGGAACACGGGGGGCAGTGGCGCACCCTCAGTGATGGCTGCTCTGTAGACAGAGCCCCAGGACTTCTCTCCCTCCTTCTTCAGCTCTCTGCCCTGTTGCTCTGCACAATCACAGCGCTTGTCACTTACATGTCTGTTTACCCGACCCCTTGCCAGCCTGTCATTGTTATTTTGGTATCCCCAGCACCTATGTGATGTGTAATATGTAATGAAGGTTTCTCTCATGAAACCAAACGGTGAGCATTGAAGTAGGGGGAGAGGCTGCATGAGCAAAAGGACCATTACCCTCTCTCTTCTACCAGCTGGGAGGCCAACAGACTGAGGAGATGGGCTGCCCGGTGCTGGGAGGACAACATGGTGCAGCGTCCTTGGAGAGCTTCCGGTAGGCCTCAGGCTGCTGTGAGGGAGCTTAGGGTTATTAGCTGTTAAACTGTTGCTATTTTGAAAAAGTTGAAAGAGCACTGTGCACTGTGTGCTCAAGTGCATTTGACTCAGGAGATGGTTAAGAGGGGGTGAGTTTGGGGAATGCTTGCACTGGGAGAGAACTTGGGGTACAACTCCATGCGTGTCTGTGGGTCTCTCCACAAGATGGCACTCATCTCTTGTTCTTAGCTCCTGCTAATGAAAAGTCTGTAATTTTTAAATCCCTGCAGAGCAATGAGGATGACTTCCGTTTCCTGTATTGGCAACTTACATGTTTTATTTCCCTGGGAACCTGGGCCACGGTGAGGGTAGCTGCATTAGGTACTAAAGTCTGGTGAGCCCTAGGGGGCACAAGGTGGTTGCACATCCTGCAAAACCGGGCTCCCTAAGTTAGTTTAAGCACAGGTGTTTGGAGTGGTCGCTAGGGTGACGTGTTTGAGTAACTTGCCCTATTCGATGCTGGCCTCGGCTAGTGGGACTGCTGCCATTATTTTGTATTGCTGTAACAGTCACCGGTCACACTGACTTTGTCTCTGAACACAAGCCTGGGCTTGTTTGTGATTAACAGTGTCAATCTGCAGGAGAAAGATCCTTGGTCTCTGAACTTCATGAGAGGAGTTAAAAAAAAAAATTGCAGACTGAGGTACCCAGTATAAACCATGAGGAGAATCCTTTGGAAGTCTTTTTACCACCTTTGGACGCAAGGGGTGCGCTTACTCATGGGATTGTTGTATTATCAGAAGTAATGTACTTTATCAAGTCTCTTTCCTTCAATACAATCCTTCCAAGAGGATGCTGCCCAGGAATTTAAAGAATGAGGCAAATTCCAATGATGCTAATCTGGCCTCATTGATAGATCTCCAGAATCTTCCAGTTGACCCCAATTTTCACCAGTCTTGAGAAAATTTGCAATGGGCCATCCTTCCCCCTTCCTCATGTCGTGCCACAGGGCCGAACACTCAGTGGTGCTGGAGATGTTTGTCACACTTGATGTAGAATCTTGTTTCATACAGAGGCCACAGGGGAGACAATTCCCAATTCAAAAACATTTAAAACAGTATGCATGTAGGCAGTCCCTGCAAATGTCACCAGCTAATGATAATAATCTGTCCTGTTTCTGCAGGGCCTTATAATACATGTGCACTTACATGTCCATCCTGCCTGCAGCCCCATCAAGACACCAGGAGACAGATTGTTAGGTCCATTTTGGAGAGAAGGAAATGAAGACTCAAGAAGGTCATGATTTCTACAAAGTCACAAAGCAGGCATATCTCAGAATTGGGATAAAAACCTACGTCACCTGAGTCTTGGCCCACTCTTTCCTTCAAATCCTTGGTTGTTTCTGGGTGCCAGGCACTGTTTTAGATATTAGGAACACAGCAGCAAACAACTGTCAATTTACAAGAGAAGGATCGTTGGTCTCTGAACTTCACAAGAGGACTTAAAAACAAATTGCAGGCCGGGCGCGGTGGCTGGCCAGGATCGTGAAACTCCGTTGCTACTAAAAATACAAAAATTAGCTGGGCGTGGTGGCGTATGCCTATAATCCCAGCTACTCAGGAGACTGAGGCAGGAGAATCTCTTGAACCTGGGAGGCGGAGGTTGCAGTGAGCCGAGATCGTGCCATGGCACTCCAGCCTGGGCAACAAGAGCGAAACTCTGTCTCAAAAATAAAATAAAATAAAATAAAATAAGAAATAAAAATAAATAAATAAATAAATAAAAAAGGCCAGGCACAGTGGCTGACGCCTGTAACCCCAGCACTTTGGGAGGCTGAGGCAGGCAGATCATGAAGTCAGGAGTTCGAGACCAGCCTTGCCAAGATGGTGAAACCCCGTCTCTAGTAAAAATACAAAAATTAGCTGGGCGTGGTGGCGTGTGCCTATAATCCCAGCTACTCAGGAGACTGAGGCAGGAGAAACTCTTGAACTTGGGATGTGGAGGTTGCGGTGAGCCGACATTGCGCTATTGCACTCCAGCCTGGGCAATAGGAGCGAAACTGTGTCTCAAAAGAAAAAAAAGTTGCAGCCTAGCAACAAAGTATAAGCCATGAGGAGAATCCTTTTACCATTTCTTAAGCTTTCAGACCACCCCTTTTGACACAAAGGATGCACTTATTCCTGGGATTGGCCTGTTGGGTGGGGTGCAGTTTTAAACAGGGGGCTCAGGTGACATTCAAACAGAGGCCTGAAAGTGGAAGAAGTGAGTCACACAGAATTCTTAAGGAAGAGCTTCCAGGCAGAGGGAACAGCTGTCACAAAGACCTGCCATGGAAGGGCCTAGTGTATCCCAGGAAAGCACTGAGCCACCTGCTGAGGGACCTGGAGGCCACAGTCTGACCTCAGCTCCTCTTCTGACCAAGACAAAGCCATCAAAGGGCTTCAAGCTGACATGTGCTATGATATTTCTGACATCTTAACAGGGTCACTCTGGGAGATTTCCTTACAATATAAGTTGTCAATATAATCCAAGAAAACAATGGCCCAGAGGAAAAGAGTATTACGTGACTATCACTGTAGGTCTCACAGTGAGGTGACAATCACTGTCTGTGGGGTGCCTGCCATGGGCCAGGTAGTTGGCAGGGGGCTTTCTTTACCCACAACATTTCATCCCGTCCTTGCCGTTGGCTGCATGATGTATTTATTATTATGCCATTTTACAGATGAGAAAACTGAGACTCGAGTCCACAGGCTAACCAGTGGCGGCCTTGGGCCTTCACTCTACGGCCCTTCGCCTCTGTTGTGAGCACGTGCACGTCAGTCAAGGCTGAAACGATCCTTTCAATGAAAGAAAATGTGATATTTGGTAAAGTGCCTTGAAAGAAATACTCTCATAATAAGAATTGGTAAATGTTGTCTAATTAACACATTGGCAGTGTTCTTCATGTCATTTCTACATGCCGTTCAACCTGCAAATATTATTTTTTAAAATTAATCTAGTAATATTTAATACTTTTTAAAGGGAGCCTTTGATTAACTTTGGTCCCATCAACAAACACTAATTGCATTAAGCTTTTTGAACAGCCTTTGTAAATGTAATCATTTGACTTCCTTAATTGTCTGATTAACAACAACGAAAAATCTTCCCAAGTACTTAAGTAATAATTCCTGTAAATATAACAAAATCTAGACATATAATAAATTTTATATTCTCTTAAAATATCAACATAAAATTATAGTCTACATCAACTTTTTAACTCCACAATTTAAGTTAGAATTACAAGTTTGACTGACACTCCAGCACACAAAATCCTCTTAAATGTAACAAATAAGGAAAAGGCCAAATATCCACAGATTACCTCCTAACCCCAAGATATCAGAAATAGATTTGATTCATCTTCATCATTTCTACACTTAATTCTGTCTCTTTTCAGGATTACAAGTCATTTTCCCACTAAAAAAAAAGATTCAGAATATATTTGGAGTTGAATTTTCAAGTGAATTTTTGGGGCCTCCTTACCAGCTGGCTGAGGTTGCATCATGAGCAGGGATGTTAGCTTGGGTGCAGGAGTTAGAAGTAGAGAGGTCAGGATGATTTTTGTTGATTTTGTACTTGCTAAGTCACTGTCTTGCAAAGGTCAGCTCCTAGTCCTGGCCCCTACATTCGGTCATATGTCACCTGCTTCTGTACACTTAGACATGCCTGCAACCTTGCCAGGTCTCTGTAGCACATGGCTGGATTTAACAACATCATTTCTGGTCTAATTCTATTCTAAATTCTTTTCATATTCTGCACATTTGCTGCAGCTGTAACTTCCAGCCACTGCTCAAAGATGAAGATGGGGCTTAAAGCTAGACAGTGGAGTGAGGCTAGCCAAGGTCAGAACTGCAGAGATGGCAGGTGTGTATGTGCTGGGTGAGGCCAGCTTGTTGAATGTTGCCATGGCCCGTCCTCCTCATTTGCTTCTGGGAAACACAGGAGGAAACTGCACAAACAGAACCTGTGTGCATCTGAGCAGCTGCATCGTCAGAAAGATCTGGCTAAGGCAGTGACATCATGAAACTGGAATTTCTTTCACTCTGGAGGAAGTGAAAAGAGCTGCAAACGGATCTTTAGGGACTGGTTATTATTCCCTGTTTTAATGGACATTTCTTTCATCTTAAAGCGCATTAAAAAATTGACGTGGCAATATAAATACCACCTTCCCCTCCACCTTTTTTTTTTAAGCAAGATGTCTCTTGAATTTGTATTTGTTTTGCTATTTAAAACCAAATCTTTAAGGAAAGCCAATGCAAATGCAAGCTCTTCAGTGCTTATGGTCACTCAGTGGACTCCTTGGTTCCCAGCAAGCTCTAGCTGCCCAACTGAACTTCTCTTTGTGGGTTTTCAGAGGGCTGGGGAATGGAAATGGGTTGGTGTGGTTCTCCAGTTTGCTCGTTCTTTGCTGTATGGCAGGCTTTTCACACACAGATGGGCTGCTGAATGTTCTATCATTGCAGACTTGCCTCCAGACCCAGGTATATTTCAAGAGCAGAAACCATTGGCACAATCACCCCTTATTCTGTTTGTGGAAGAAAGTTGCCATCCACACAGAAAATTATAGTTTTGGCCGGGCATGGTGCCTCACAGCTGTAATTCCAGCACTTTGGGAAGCTGAGGCGGGTGGATCATGAGGTCAGGAGTTTGAGACCAGCCTGGCCAACATGGTGATACCCCGTCTCTGCTAAAGATATAAAAAATTAGCCAGGCGTGGTGGCATGTGTGTGTAATCCCAGCTACTCGGGAGGCTGAGGCAGGAGAATCACTTGAAGCCGGGAGGTGGAGGTTGCAGTGAGCTGAGATCACACTATTGCACTCCAGCCTGGGCAACAGAGCAAGACTCTGTCTCAAAAAAACAACAGAACAAAACAAAAATTATAGTTTCTACACATGTGGGTTTGGAATTTGAACAAGTTATTTTATTCTGGGAATGCTTTATCATCGCCTAAAATGACGACTTCTTTCCTAGTTGTGATTTCTCTTTGCCACGTTACCAGGAGGCACAGAAGGCACAGGGAGGAAAGCTCTGGGTTTGCCTCTTGCGAAACTGAGAAGCCACATTAGGGATGAAGCAGTCATCTGAGCCAGCATCTTGTCTGGAAATAATTATGGCTTGCTCACAAAGCTGTGGAAATCTGCAATGCAGAGAAATACAACATCCTTGCAAACCCAAATAAAGGGAAGCAAATCCTTTTGGACACAGCTGTGCCTAAGACTCCCGGAGTGAAAGGAGCAAAATTGTACCTATGACCCACTGTGTCTATTGGAAACCCTAGAATCAATGTCATGTTCATCACCCTGTTAAATAGCAACAGATTTATGAGGAGAGAAGCTTCCAGAAAGACTGCAGAATTATCTTTTTTGGTGCAGTTTGGGACTTTAATTCTCAAAGGATTAAAACCTGTCCAGGTTCTTCTGGTGTGTTCCTTCCGTCTGTACAAGGAGCATGTGATTCTTTAAAAATGTTGACTTTGCAGATCCCAATAGTTAGGTGGGAAATTGAGACACCAGAGAGGCATGAGGTTCCTCATTTAGTCTGGACTCAGTTCCTTTCCTAAATTAAAGGAAATGTACCATGCTGCTGACTTTGTGAGTTTGCTTTCAGTGCATGCTATGTGTGAGGTTGGAGAGAGTATGGGATCAAGCAGTGTTGGGAACAGGCCCCCCCCCAAAATCTGGCCATAAACTGGCCCTGAAACTGGCCATAAACAAAATCTCTGCAGCACTGTGACATGCTCGTGATGGCCATGACGCCCATGCTGGAAGGTTGTGGGTTTACTGGAATGGGGGCAAGGAACACCTGGCCCACCCAGGGCAGAAAACCGCTTAAAGGCGTTTTTAAACCACAAACAATAGCATGAGTGATCTGTGCCTTAAGGACATGCTCCTGCTGCAGATTACTAGCCAGAACCCATCCCTTTATTTCGGCCCATCCCTTGTTTCCCATAAGGAATACTTTTAGTTAATCTATAATCTATACAAACAATGTTTATCACTGGCTTGCTGTCAATAAACACGTGGGTAAATCTCTGTTCAAGGCTCTCAGCTCTGAAGGCTGTGAGACCCCTGATTTCCCACTTCACGTGCTATATTTCTGTGTGTGTGTCTTTAATTCCTCTAGTGCCGCTGGATTAGGGTCTCCCTGACCGAGCTGGTCTCGGCAAAGCAGTGTGACCCGTTTGCAACATCTGACTTTTCCTCTCTATTGAGCCCAGCACAGGGGCCAGCCAGAGCTCACAGTCCCAGCCTAGTAGGGATTGGCTACACAAGTCTTTTGAAGAACAAGCCCAGATGCATATTTATTTTGAGTTGCTCAAGAAACTCAGTTGATAAAATTGCAAGTGTGAGAAGTGAGGCAGGAGAATCTGTAGTTTTATCTCAGTCTTCTGCCACCATGTGTGTTGGAGAAAACAAGTGCACAAGAAACTGGGGCTGGGGGTTCACCATGGGTGAGGGAAGGGGAGTTGGTGTTTAATGGGTACAGAGTTTCCATTTGGGAAGATGAAAAAGTCCTGGAGAGAAATGGTGGTGGTGGCTGCACGACACCGTGAATGTACTCAGTGCCACTGAACCGTACACTTCCAAATGGTTAAAGGTGGTAAATTTTATGTCCTGTGTATTTTAACATGATGTTTTAAAAACTTAAAAAGTAAGGTAGTGGGAATCTGTAACTCCATTAGGCAAACTCTAAGATGACCCTGCGAGTGCTTCTCCTGGAGCATGTTCTCAAGAATCTCCCCTTGAGTGTGGACAGGACTCGATGGTATTTCACTCCTGTGATTAGGTTACTTATAAGGGAAAGATAAAGGGATTTTGCAGGTATAATGAAGGTCCCTAATCAGTTAACTTGGAGTTAAGCAAAAGGGAGATTTCCCAGGGTGAGCCTGCCCTAACTAGGCCCTTTACCTGGGGGCTTCCTGACGAGAGATTTGAAGCAGCAGAAACCCCCTCCCTTGCCCCCAAAGATTTGCATGTTATGGAGAGGGCCACCGGGCAGGGAGCAGCAGGTTGCCCTAGGAGCTCAGATCCTGCATCCTCCAACCACAAGGACCTGAATTCTACCAACAGCCAGTGAGCTTGGAAGGGGAGTCTGTGCCTCAGAGAGGACTGCAGCCCTGGGCAGCATGAGGATTTGAGCCTGGTGAGACCCTGCGGGAGACCCCACTGATGTGTGCTTGGATCCCTGGCCCATGGGAACTGTGAGTTAGGAAGTCCGGATTGCTGGAAGTGGCTAAGTTTGTGGTCGTTTGTTAGACAGCAGTAGAAGATGACTGTAGCCCTGGTAGTCATGGAGGTGTGTGTGTGTAGCATCTGCTGCAGTATAGGCAGGTATCGTCCATGTAGCCAGTGCGCCTTGGCAGCTGCTCTGCACAGGGGAAAGAGGCCAAAGGTATCCATCCACGGAGGGAGAGCACTGTGTGGGGGACAAGGTGCAGGTGACCTTGTTGTATTTGACTAAATTAATATCAAACTGAGGTGAGCCAGTGGAAGAGCCCCAGGGAAATCAGAGCTGCGTCCTACAAAACACATTCTCCTCTCGTAGGAGACAAAGGCATGGGTTAAAAAGCACACTTCAATGCAGCACACAAACTTCCAAGGGTGGATCCAAAGGGAGAGACCTCTCCTCCTCACACGGCCAGGCATGCAGTTTTCATTTTTTGTGTCCATAAAGATGCGTGCTGGCCGGGCGCGGTGGCTCACGCCTGTAATCCCAGCACTTTGGGAGGCCCTGGCGGGCGGATCACGAGATCAGGAGATCAAGACCAGCCTGGCTAACACGGTGAAACCCCATCTCCACTAAAAATACAAAAAATTAGCCAGGCGTGACGCCTGTAGACCCAGCTACTGGGGAGGCTGAGGCAGGAGAATGGCGTGAACTCGGGAGGCGGAGCTTGCAGTGAGCGGAGATGGTGCCATTGCACTCCAGCCGGGGGGACAGAGCCAGACTCCGTCTCAAAAAAAAAAAAAAAAAAAAAAAAGCATGCCAGGGAGGAGGGAGATGGCTGAGTTGTGTGTGCCTGGAGCTGTGAAACACTGAACTGTATGCTAGAAAGCAGTACCAAGTGGATATGGTCAATATCTGCCACCACGGGCAGTCGTGTGGCTTCTCAGTTTCTGCACCTATAAAATGCCAGGATCAAACTGGAGTGCCGGGTGTGGGGATGAGATCCATCCAGGGAGCCGCAGTCCTCTGATCAGAGGCGGGACCGTCACTTCCATCCCAGGGATCTCCCCCAGAACCCAACTTTTCAAGCGTCGAACATCTCTGAGGTGCTCACAGTTGTTTGTTACTAATCACGCAAGGACCGACACAGAGGCTAGGAGAGGGAGGGTGGACTTCGTGTCCCTGTGAAGCCACATCCTTCACATCACCTAACAGGCCCCGCCCGGAGTAGAAGTAAGGGAGTGGGTGAGCACTGTCGACATGACCAGCCACACTAGTTTCGGGAGCTGGATGTGGGGTGAGTGAGTCCATAGCTTACAAGGGCAAGTGTGCGCTGTGCTCCCCTTCATTCTTGTCCTTCCACAATCGATTCTCGGCATGGTAGCCGGAGTGATGGCTTAAAATACAAAGCACATCATGTCACACCCTTCCTTGAAATCCCCCAGTGCCTTCTCACCTCACCAGGCATAACCAGCAGACTCTCGGCCTGCTCAGCAAACAACGGCCACCCTGACCCTGCTGTGGCTCCCGATGCTTTGTGCTTGCTGCTCCTCTGCCTGGAATCCTCTGCACTGTGTCTCCTCAGCACTGTATCTCCTCACTGAGACTCAGCTCCTCAGGGAGGCCCTCCCTAACCAACCCCTCTAGACAGGCCCCTCCCACTTCCCCAGGACTCTTCACCCTCTTTGTCATATAAGGCTGAGGAACGGAGGAGACTGGAGAAAACCTTGAGGTATCAAAATGAAATTAGACCTAGAGTTATAAATTCATGAGATGCATATCTGTATCTTACATATACCCAGAGTTAGATAATTGTTATAGATGTATGTGCATGTATGTATATTTATGTATGTGTATATCTGTGTGTGCACATATATACATGCACATACCTGCTATCTCTGTCAGCTGGAAGGGCCTAGAAGCAATGACAGCCTGGCAGGCACAAGCGCAGCCAGCACTCAGGCCTTGGTTGGAGAAATGGCCGATTCCAGCACAGGGGTGGGGAAAGTCCAAGAGAATCTGGGAACGTATTTTTGTGCCAGATAGCAAAGAAGCACCCAAGAATAATAAGAATAATGGGGATATATCAAAAAGAGGCAGGTATTTCACTCCTGTAATTAGGTTAGTTATAAGGGAAGGATAAAGGGATTTTGCAGGTATAATTAAGGTCCCTAATCAGTTTACTTGGAGTCAATCAAAAGGGAGAATTCCCAGGATGAGCCTGACCTAACTAGGCCCTTTAACTGGGGGCTCCAGGGGGCTCTCACAGGCCGATTCTAGAATGATTTTGGCATCAAAATAAATAATTGGATTACAATACATTGTATGAGATAGGAATCCATGAATCCATACTCATAAAAACATAAGTAATTCAATAAATAAACAAATGAGGAGTAGGAAAAGCTCTTCCTTACAGTAGAATGCCAACTAGTAAATGTAGAGGGAATGATGGAAAGATAATCACTCTTAGGCAACAGTAACAGTAGTTGTTGATCCATGTGGATGTCCCTGGTGGGTGGAGGTTTGATGAGAAACAGGATGTTGGCAAAACATTGAACTACCTTCCTACAAACCACTATCAAATGCAAGGGGGAAGCGGCAGACACAGCTGGACTGCATGATCAAGGTGAGACCATCTCAGGTAGGACAGGTGGCACCATGCGCCTCCTGGTTTGATGCACTAAGAAGGACACAGCATCTCCTCGGCGGCATTACAGCCTTGAGTGCCAGAGGGGTCTCAGCCCAGGGATGAAGGACCTGTGCTCCTGTACCAAGGGCACAGAGGCAGAAAAAGACTTGGGGCTGTTCCATATGGGAACAGACTGAGGCGACCAGAAGCTCAGGGCAAGGTGTGCTGTCTCAGAGCCTGCACAGGAAAGGCTGGTGGGCCCTTGGTGGAATTTGCACCAGGTCTGTGGATTGGATGGCTGTGCTGTATCCGTGTTCATTTCCTGACTTGGACAGTCTTGTTTTGGGGTGACAAAGAGTGCCCTTGTTTTTAGGAGGTACACAGTGGGATATTTAGGGATGAGGGCACTTCTATGGTCTAAAGGTTGTGTCTCCCAAAAAGTCATCTGTTGAAACCTAATCACCAAGGTGATGGTATTAGGAGGTGGGGCCTTTGGGAGGTGAGTGGAGCCCTCATGCATGGGATTAGTGCCCTTACACAAGAGGCCTGAAGGAGCTCATTTGCCCCTTCCTCCACATAAGGACACAGGGAGAAGGTGCTGTCTATGAAGAAGAAGGCAGGACCTCACAAGACACCGAACCTGCTGACACTTTGATCTTGGACTTCCAGCCTCCAGAACTGTGAGAAACACATTTCTGTTGTTTATAAGCCAGCCAGGCACAATGTCAGGATATATATAGCCAATATATGTCAGCGTATATATATATATACACAACCTATTGTATGAGATAGGTGACATATCCTGACTATACACACACACACACACACACACACACATACACACATATATATACATACACTGACACACATATATTTGATATATATGTATATATGTATATGTAGAGAGAGGGTGATGAAGCAATGTAGTGTTATTAACAATTATGAACAATTAACTACACAGTTGAAAACAATATTAACAATTGGGAAGTCTAGGTGAAGGGGAAAGAGAGCTTTTTGTACTGTTCTTACAACTTTTCTATACATTGGTAACCTCTTCTTAATCTACCTTCCAGGGTTTTTGAGACGACCAGATGAAATAATGTTAAATCTCTATTAAAAGATGTTTTAATGCAAACATATGTAATTACCTTGATCATGTCTCATTTACTTATTAGCCATCTTCCTGCACGAGACCGTGAGCTCCATGAGAGCAGGGCCTCGCCCTTTACATCCTGCTAGATCTCCCTGCCTGGAACAGTGCCTGGCATAACAAATACCAAAATATATTTCAGTAAAAATACTCAAATATCTGTTGAGTAATAAATGAATCACAGAAATTAGGTCAATTGTACACTTACCATTAGTATAATATCATGATGTATATATATGTTAGTAAAGAGAACTTAATCACCTTCAGTCTGCCTCTTAGAAATCTTAAAACCTATTTGGAAATCTACTAGCTTATTGATTTGTTATTAGAGTAATTACCGATAAGTAACTAAAATATACTTCCACATAATTAAGTATATTCATTTGCATGATAGAATTTGATCACTTTCTTAATGTAGTGGTTGAAGAGAACTGTCATTTAAACAGTGCAGATAAAGCCCTGAGAAATAAGTATGCATTTCCTATTAGAGAAATGTTCTCCAAGAGACATTTAAAAGGACCTAGGATGAGGACCCAGCATGGCCCTGCGTGGAGCCGGGACTTGGGTTTTGTATGGTTGCATGAACTGCCACTGGCTGTTTCAGAATAAAGTGCTCTACAACACATGTTTTCTAGCAGATAGTACCTTCTCGTCGTACAAAAGCTTGGGCAAATGTTCAGAGTGGACGCAAAGTCAAGCAGGATGATCAGCAAAGAGAGGGACGATAAACCAAGAAACATTTGTTCTTATCGGAGCCAACTCCGTGTGAATGCTATTCCGCAGTTCGTCCCTCCAGCTGCTGGAACAGAACGTTCCAGGGAGATGGGATTTGCCCCATTGCTTTACTGGAAACAGTGGGCGGGGGTGCAGATCTGGGTCTTAGGAAAAGAAGACTTTAGCCCTGAAGAGCCGAGATGTAGTCCCAACGCCTCAGAGAATGTGTCTGGCATGAAGTGTAAGTAGCAGATGTAGCTCTTTCATTCCTTTCTAATAACACAGCCTACAGAAATCGTTCTTTCCTTTTTCCTATTCCTCTCAAGCTGCTTCATGTACCTTCACCATCCCATAAGTCAAAATCTGCTCCTGCGATTCCCTATTTCTTTTTTTCTGTAACTATTTCTTTTTTTTCTGTAACTGGGGAAAATCCCTTACCACACTACTTTCCCTTCCTGCCTTTCATCCCTATAATTTCAGAATATGAACTTAAAATAATCTTAGGGAGAAACTGAGAAAGACTAGCAGTATAAAGGATATAAAATGTGGACAGCACATTCAAACACCAAGATTTCAAAGCTAAATAGAACGATGGATCCAGCAGTCTTAAATTCCTGAAGCACGGCATTTCTAACACGATACTGAGTAAAATATCTTTATCTGTGTATCTGGCTCTATTCGGCCTTTTTTCTCTCACTTACATTTTGAATTTCATCCTGTTGAATTTCATATCTCACCCTAGGTGCCTTAAATTCTGTGTGTATGTGCACCACCCACATCACTGCCCAATTTGGGAGCAGTCCTAGTTAACATTTTATTTACTACAGAATCATAAATAGATGTACTATAATATCAAAGGCACTTTCATAAGCCATCTGTTGACAATATTCTAGATCTTCTCTCAAGTCATATCTTATTAAAAGCCTGATTCATACAGAACAGATGTCCAACAGTAAGGAAATGGTTTAGTAAATGATGGTACATCAAGATCATGGAATATTATGCCATCATTAAAGTTATAATTATGAAGTCTATTTTAGAACACAAGACATTATACACTTTTATGAAAAAATACATAAGAAGTAGGTATTCTCTGCTTATAACTATGCTAAATATTGATGTACTGGAAAAAGTTGAAGGTAATATGCAAAAATGGTGAGGAATGTATTGTTTTAAAAATTATTTAATCTTGGCCAGACACAGTGGCTCACACCTGTAATCCCAGCACATTGGGAGGCTGAGGCAGGCGAATCACAAGGTCAGGAGATTGAGACCATCCTGGCTAACATGGTGAAACCTTGTCTCTACTACAAATACAAAAAATTAGCTGGGCGTGGTGGCACACGCCTGTAGTCCCAGCTACTCGGGAGGCTGGGGCAGGAGAATCGCTTGAACCCGGGAGGCAGAGGTTGCAGTGAGCCAAGATCACACCACTGCACTCCAGCCTGGGCAACAGAGTGAGACTTCATCTCAAAAAAAAATTATTTAATCTTGATGATACATTATCCTTAAGCAAACAAACAAACAAACAAACAGAAACATAATTTGCAAAATTTCTGAAGGAAAGTGTGACCCATAGGGTGATCTGGAGCTTTCTTGCTTATGCACTAAATGCATTTGGTCATAACCCTGCCTGAGAACACTTGGGAGTTTTCTTCCTCCCTGTTTATATTATTTTAACTCTGTAAAGAGAGCTAAGTATGTCTGATTTGCCCAGAACTGTAAGTGGACTGTCAGTGAATGAAGTAGTCAGAGACACCGTGGGCAAAATTCATTTCTTGATTCAGAGAATTTGTACTGGGACATTCACCCTGAACCAAAATCTGGGGGATACCAAGACAGACACAGTCCCTTCTAGGCAGGAACACACATCTAATCCCAGGTAGACTTGTCAAGCTTACATTGCACCTCTGCAGTTTTTTCATAAAGAAGACATTTAGATTTCAAGAGCTTGATGGACATTTGCTGTGTTTTACCGCCTGGTACAGTGACTCCACTTTTCCCCTACTATATATGAGAGGTCTTGGTGGGAGGGTGAATTCAGAGGGCTATCTCCCAAGATAGAAGCAGAGGGGGTCGGGCCATCCTCCTTCCTGGAGGGATATATCCACAGGAGTGGGCATGAGCCCGGAGCCTGGCCCTTCATTTTGCCCATCTGCACTCTGACTTTTGGGCAAGGGCTGGGAGCAAGGGCCAAGGTTACTCTCAGAAGCACAGCCAGTCCTGGGGGAGGTCGTTGCTCTGTCATCGGGTTTCACAGCTCCCTCGTCTCTGCTGGTTCCCAAGCTTGGTTCTTCAGTCTTCTATTGATTCCACGAACCACACTTACATCCTTGAATACTCCTCATCCACCCCTCTTCTTTCCAGTGAATTCCTTTTTGCTTATCTTCGCCCGAGTTGTTTTCAGTTGTTTGTGGTCAAGAGCTCAAATAATACAGAAAGGAACGTCATCCGCTTGGTTTAACATCTCACTTAGGAAAAAGGCAGACCTAGAGGCAAATCCTGCTTCAATCATTAAGAAATCTGGATGGTTCCTGAAGCTATGAATGCCTCAGTTTCCTCATCTGAAACTGGGAAGAATGACCACTGCCTCCTTAGTGAAGGCTAAATGAGAAAATATAAGCTAAGAATCTGGCAGTGTGCCCTGCTCATACCAGGATATTCCAAAGTACTTTTTTAAAAATTCCCCTTTCTTTCCTCTCTGTCCTTTTCCTCAAATAAATACTTGAGGAAATCTGTTGGCTGGTAGAACTTTAAAACCAAACAAAGGAAATTAGAATCTATAGTTCTTTGCTCCCTAGTTTCTGGTTTTCTCTCCCATAATAAATTCTCAGGATAATCATTGGGATAACGATTCTATCTGTAGAACTGGATAATCGGATTTTAGTAATTCTAAAATCAGCAGACAGTTTGCTAATGGAATAATCTTCATATTTGTTGACAACAGGAATAAAATAATAATTTTTTGTTGACAATATTAAAAACCGAAGCTGAAAACCCCTTTCTGTTCATTGTTGCCCATAAAGGGAGATGCAGGGAATTTACTTCATTGTCAAATGATATATATATTTTTTAAACACAACAACAAAGACCCCAAGCTATCTTTCCAAAATGTCAGGGCTAACTGGCCCCACAGTTTAATCCAGAGCAGTGGGAGCAGCCACAGCAGCAGGCTCCAACCAATTGCTGCAGGGATTGACAAAGTTGACTTCCCATCTCAATACACGCCTCACTGCAGGAGCAGCACATTCAGCCTGGTTGGGAAACAACCATCAAGATCTGGTTTTGTGAATGGTAAGGTCAGACCCATGTATAATCAATCCGAATTCGCATAATTCACTTGAGTCTACTACTCCTCAGTTTACTCATTACATGTGGCTGAACAAGGAGCTGAGACCCTCTAAAATGTATTATTAATTCATCTATGGACCTGGCCAGGCAAAGAGGAGTTGGTTCCTAAAAATGATGATCTTGTTGCTTTGGAGACAGGAGCGCAGTTCACAAAACTTAGAACGCTGTGGTTGAGGCTCACTCTAGGGCCAGCATCTCTTGTTCCACCATACACCTCAGCGGCTGGTGTTTGCAACGTATTCTCCATCCACTAATTGAAATGTTACAAATAATTTAATTCCACAGGATGATTTTATGTAATAAGCACACAATCCAGCTGATCCCATTTTTCACTCTTTGACCTAGACCCTAGAGAAATGTTTCCAAAGAAGGAAAAGGAATTTGGACTCAGTATTCAAACAACGAGAGTAATTACTCAACAAAGAAGTCAATTAAGCAAATTACCCACGAACTTGGTGGCTTCTAAAGCATGATCATTATTTATGATCCCTCACGTTTTCGCAGGCAAGGAATGTGGGAGTGTCTTGGGGTGTCTCATGAAGCTGGCAGTTACCTGGAGGCTTGGCGGGGCAAAAGGGTCCACTCTGCAGGCCACACCCTCACGATGGCGGCCGGCGGGTGCCAGCCGCTGTCTGGAGACCTCAGCTCCTCTCCACGTGCTCTTCTTCACCGTGCTGCTTGTGCCACATGGCATGCTGGCTGTTTTCCCCTGAGCTAGCGAGCCAAGAGTCTAGGTCTGTGGTTCTCAGCTGAGAGCAGTTTTGCCCCCTAATATGGTTTGGATCTGTGTGCACGTCCAAATCTCATGACAAATTGTCATCCTGGTGAATTTCTCGTGACTGGTTTAGCACCATCCTTTGGGGCCCTGCTCATGATAGTGAGTTCTCATGAGATCTGGCTTGAAAGTGTGTGGCGTCTTCGGCTGTCTCGCTCCTGCTTTTGCCATGTTTGGTGCCTGCTTCCGCTTTGCTGTCCGCCATGAGTAACAGCTCCCTGAGGCCCCCCACAAGCAGATGCTGCCACGCTCCCTGTTCCTGTGCCTGCAGAACTATGGGCCAATTGAACCTCTTTTCTTATAAATTACCCAGTCCCAGGTATTTCTTTATAGTAATGTGAGAATGGACTCTTACACTCCCTCATCCTGAGGACATTTGGCAAAGCCTGGAGACATAATTTTATGTTTACTATTGAGCAAAGGGTGCTACTGACATCTGATGCGTAGGCCAGGGATGCTGCTAAACGTCTTACGATGTGCAGAACAGCCCCCACAGTAAATAACTATCTGGTCCAAAGTGTTCAGTGTTAACAGCACTGCTGTTGAAAACCCTGGTTATAGGTGGAAGCTGCAGTGTCATTCATGATCTAGCCTCAGAAGTCACCTTTGGTCACTTTCATCATATACCATCAGCCATCCCTGACCCCATGTGGGTCACAACACAAGGGTGTGACTGCTGGGAAGCAGGAGCTGTCAGGCACTCTTGGAGCTAAGTCTTTGAGTGGGAGGACTACCAGTGCCTTTTTTCCCCTTTCTGCTTATCCCTATTGCCCAAATTTTCTGGAAGAAAAATATACATTTATGAAATTATATATATATATATGCACACACATATTATATATAATACAAAATAAACATCAAGAACAATGCACTAGGGCTAGGTATGGAGGCTCACACCTGCAATCTCAGTGCTTTGGGAGGCTGAGGTGAGAGGGTTGCTTGAGTCCAGGAGTTGGCAATCAGCCTGGGCAACATAGCAAGATCCTATCTCTAAAAAAAAAAAATTTTTTTTTAATTAGCTGGGCATGGTAGTGCATGCCTGTAGTTTTCTGGACTGAGCATCTTGGGGTGGGACCCACTCAGGTGGGAGCATAGCTTGGGCCCAGGAATTCAAGGCTGCAGTGAGCTATGATTGCACCACTGCGCTCCAGCCTGGGCAACAGAGGGAGACGGGGTTTCACCATGTTGGCCAGTCTGGTCTCGAACTCCTGACCTCATGTTCCTCCCACCTCATCCTCCCAAAGTGCTGGGATTACAGGCATGAGCCACCGTGGCTGGCCCACAAACTTCTTAAATGAGAGGTCTGTATTACTGCCTATATGTCTCCACCTCTCAACCCCCTTTTTGTCCTCACTGAGGCTAATGGGCTGCTAAAGGCAGTGGTTTTCTGCTCTGATTTGCCACAGTGTTTCTCAAAGACTGGGCCCAACTCATTTTCAATAGGATCACCTGAAGTTCTTCTGGACTGAGCATCTAAGGGTGGGAACCTGGCAGAATTGTAGATTTTGGGGAGCTCCCTCTGTGACTCATGCCCACTGAAGTTTAGGCATCTTGGGGTGGGGAGCGGCACAGGAGGCTGAGGTGGGAGCATCGCTTGAGCCTAGTTCAAGGCTGCAGTGAGTTATGATGGCGCCACTGCACTCCAGTCTGGGTGACAGAGGGAGACTATCTATTAAAAAGAGGAAGAAGAACAATGCACTAAATTCTCAGCCACGTTGCCCAGGCTGATCTTGGACTCCTGTACTCAAGCAACCCTCCCTCCTCAGCCACCAGCTGGTCCTCAAGTTCATCCTCATAGGTGAGACGCCACTTCTTCCCAGGAGCTGTATTTTGATGCCTCTTTCAAAGGCAGAACTGGATCTGATTTGCAACAGAAGTTCTCATGATGTGAAATTGTACACAATGAAAAAGAAAGAAGAGAAAATTGTCCTGAAGAAAATGACTTAAGTTTGATCTCATTTCCTTTCCCTTTTTTGCTGGTTATTTATAATTGAACTTGAGATTCATCTTGGCTTCTTTGGACTTTCCATCTGAAGGCAGGACTTGAATCTCTACTGAGTGACACAGATCAGAATGATCCATCTGACCCAGTTAATTTTTAGCACAAAGAAGGAAATGATTGTGCAAAGACGGAAGGGGGATTGGAAGATCAAAGTATTTAACTCTGTCACTTCGTAGCCTACAGCATCAGATATTATCAGTGGTGTTAGATGGTTGATACAGTCAGAAATGTGCTTTCTTGAAAGATATCTCTCTTAAAAAACAAAACTAACGTGTCAAGCAGACCAAGGCCCTTATCTCCTGGTTAAATATTAGCATTTATTGAGTCAGAAGGGTGTAGACTGGGGCTAGTGGGGCCCAGGGGGTGCAGTTGTGGAGGAGACTTAAGAGGCAGGAAGACACTGCGCCCGAGGTCAGCATTAGCAGAAAACACAGGCTCTTGGGGGATGCCATTCTGGGAAGGAATCCTCAGTAGGCTTGCTGCATCCTCATCCAGTCCCCATGTTTCCCATCAGGCAGGTTCCTGTGTGCAGACTGTGGCCCGTTCTGGGTGTCTGTTCCTTTTTCTGTCTGCAAACGGCCTTTTCTAGTGTGGGCTCTACAGCCGGGTCCTTCTGGTAACAGGAGAGAGAGATGTCCCTATCCCGTGGCTCCGATCACAAGACCGCCCTTTCTGCAGGAGGAGATTGCTTTGCACTGGCTTTCAAGGCAGTTCCAGGCCCTCAGTTCCTAGAAACACGGAAGGAACTGATCTCATGCCCATTATCTGGCCCAGGTGAAACTCTGAAGCAGCCCCATACCACTGTGCTGAACACTCTTCAAAGTCACACAAAGGCTCAGTTTGAATGCCATGTCATTCTCTCCCGTTAGCCTCTGGTGGGTCTAGAGCATGGCTTCAGAGAACCTTAGTGTCCTGATTTCTTCCTGTTTGAAGGCTGCCTCATGGTGGAGAGACAGAAGCAAAGCTGTCTTTACATGGAGAGGTGGCATTTAGGCATTTAGAAGCAGTAAAGGTGGATAGAGTGATAGGATGGGAGAGATGTTATAAAAGAGATATTTGCCCTTCAATGTATTAACATAATGGTAAATTTAAAAGACAGATTTTCAAAATTGCATATAAACATATAAAGTTTAATGATAAAAATATATATCAAGTTTACATACACAAACATATCTGGGACAAAAATGACTGGGAGGAAAAAATATCAAAATAATAGTGGTTTATTCTGAGTATTAGGATTATGAGTGATTTGTTTATTTTCTAAGCATGTGTTGGACTTATAATATGAAAAACAAAACCCTATAAACATCATCTAAAAATTATATGCAAGTTCTAGAGGAGGCAAAGGAGTCCAGGTTAAACCATATTCCAGGAGAGTTAAGTCAGAATTCTCTTCCTCTAAACACCCATTACATCGCTAATTTCCTGTGCTCCATGAATTGACCTGATTTGCACTCCAGCAGTGCCCTACCTCTCTCCCTCCTACATGGGGCAGCAAGTCCCCGGCAGCCTGGATGCTATTCAAGCTCCACAAGCCCACAAATAAGCATTTTCATCACACAGATGTTAGACATGGCCCGTTAAAAGAAGTGAGACGATGCCATTGCAATTTAACCCAGGGAAGAAGAAAGAACGCGTAAAAAGCCGTATGGTTTCATAGAATAACAAAGAACATCTGTCTCCAGACTCATGGGCTGGGCACATCTCTAAGAACAAAGCCCTCTGCCAGCCTTTCTGGAACAGGATTGCTGCTTTGAGTCAGAATGAAGCCATACGAATCCCTTTTCCACTGCTGAGACAGAACCCTCTTTTCTGACTAACTCCCTCGTTTGGACAGAGATCTCTGTAAGGGTCAACTCGTTGGCTCTGGAGTGTCAGGAGGTGAAGCCACTAGGACTCTGTGAAGCTGGACTTTTCAGGACTAGCCCAGAGCCCTGGGCAGAAGTGCAACTGGCCGAGGGTTCCACAGAGACTCAAGAACAAACTTGAGAACAGGTGTGGGGCCAAGACAGTCGCTGGGCACCATTTGAAACAAGAGGCTACCTGAAAAACATGCCTTCAGCAGTTTGGCGAGGAGAAACCTGTTTGAAAGGGATGGAATCTTGCCTTTGCCATCACCTGCTCTGGTTCTGGACGGTTTGGTGCTCACTGAGCTCTGTTCTCTTTACATCTCATGCTCACATCTCTTCCTGCTGGTCCAGGAAGCTACTTGCCTCTACAGAGGGTGTCTTCCTGTCTCTCTTTGCTTTGTAAAGTCTCAGAGAGGAGATATAATGAGTCTTGGCATGGAGAACACAGTGTTTTCTGAACCGTGGCTTGGGATGCATTAGTGGGTTGAGAAATCAGTTTTGTGGGCTGAAGCCAGCATTTAAAATGCAAAGGAAGACGAAGAAACAGAATGGAATAGGAATGAATGAACTGAATTGAAAATATTGGTCTATTGCATATGGTAAGGGTGAGTATGATTTCCTAGAACTTACATGAAATCTGGTTTCAGTTTTATACATGCACCTACATAGATACGTGTGGGTGGTGACTGTGTACTTGGCTGGGATATAAAATGTATTTAAGAGTCACGGCCACACAGATTTAGAAGCCAGTGGCTTAGGTAGATGTTGTTTATACGCAACTGTGGTATAAGAAGGGATATATATTTGGTATTTTTCCCCAGTTCCTGGCACAGAGCTTGGAATTTCCTGAGTGATGGGAGTGTTTTTAGTTATTTATAATGAGCCTCTTTCATCACACCTGAGTTTATGCTATGGCGGTGACTCCTGTTGGGGGTTAGTTGCCAGAGGAAACAACCATGTGATTAGAAAGGTGGAATTTTCAGCTCCAATCCCGACCTTCAAGGAACAGAGAGGAGCTGGAGATTTTTAATCACCAACAGCCAAGGATTTAATCAATTGTACCCACATAATGAGACCTCCCCAAACCCCTGAACAATGGAGTTTGCTTCTGGGATGGTGAACACAGAGGTGCTGGGAGGGTGGTGCACCCAGCGAGGGTCAGGAAGCTCCATGCCAGCCCCCCTCATCACTCGCCTTGTGCTTCTCTTTTATTTAGCGGTTCCTCCTTGCACCCTTTACAACAAACTGGTAAATGCAAGTAAAGCGTTTTCCTGAGTTCTGTGAGTGACTTATCAAGGCTGAAGGGGCAGGTCATGGGAAGACCCAGATCCGTATTCACCGGGCAGGAGCATCTGAGCCCAGGCCACTCATTTGCAGTGGTAGTGTGAGGCGGGAGCTGTCTAATGGGGCCCTCACCCTGTGGGGTCTCTGCTAACTCCCGGAAGTTGGTTCCAGAAGCAAAGGAAATGCAGCTGCCCCGCTGGCGCTGAAGCATCGATCGTGCTGTGGAAAAGCCCACACATTTGGTCTCAGAAGTGGAGTCGGAAAAGAGACAACACAGGGCCAAGAAGGAAGAACTGTGGTCCGCCATGACTTTCTCTCTCTCTTCTACACGTAGGTTGGCAATGGCTGTGGCCCAGTCAGCATCTTTCCCTCCATTTTATCTGTGCTGGTAAGCGAGTTTACTCTGCTCCTCCTGCAAGTGAGAAGCTGAGCGTCCATCTATGTGCCGCTTTTCCCTACTCTACCTGCCACTAAATCTGCTCCTTCCTGGCACAGACAAGGAGCATATTACCTGTGTCATTTATTTAGAAGTTAACAAAATAGGCCGGGTGCGGTGGCTCATACCTGTAATCCCAACACTTTGGGAGGCCAAGGCAGGCGGATCACCTGAGATCAGGAGTTCGAGACCAGCCTGGCCAATATGGCAAAACTCCATCTCCACTAAAAATACAAAAATTAGCTGGGCATGGTGGTGTGCACCTGTAATCCCAGCTACTCAGGAGGCTGAGGCAGGAGAATTGCTTGAACCAGGAAGGTGGAGGTTGCAGTGAGCCAAGATTATGCCACTGCACTCCAGCCTGGGCAAAAAGAGCTAAATTCTGTCTAAAAAAAAAAGAAAAGAAAAAATAAATTAACAAAATACTGTCATGATATTAGTGACTTCTTTCTGGGTGTGCATCTTCACACTCTAATAAGGGGGAGTGCCACCAAAAACAGGCAGAAGCTATTTTGTCTAGTCTTATATTCTTTTTTTTTTTTTTTTGATACGGAGTCTCGCTCTGTCACCAGGCTAGAGTGCAGTGGCGCGACCTCAGCTCACTGCAAGCTCCGCCTCCCTAGTTCAAGTGATTCTTCTGCCTCAGCCTCTTGAGTGGTTGGGACTACAGGCATGCACCACCATGCCTGGCGAATTTTTGTATTTTTAGTAAAGACAGGATTTCACCATATTGGCTAGGCTGGTCTTGAACTCCTGACCTAGTGATCTGCCTGCCTCGGCCTCCCAAAGTGCTGGGATTACAGGCGTGAGCCACCACGCCCAGCCCAAACCAATGTTAAGAAGCAGTGTTCACCCATTACATTGCAAAGATGAAAAAACATACCAAGAGTGGGCATGGATTTGGGGAAAGAAACATTTTTATACACTGCTGATGAGAATATAAATTGGAGCAGTGTTTTTGGAGAGTGTTGAGTTATTGATTGCTATGTAACAAACGAACCCCAAACTCAGTGGCCTAAAACAATATTCAACAACCATTGTATTCCTTCTTATGATTCTGTGGGTCTATTGGGCTTAGCTGGGTGGTTCTTCTGCTATGCATGTTGTTGGCTGGGACTGGAGTCATCTGGTGGCTCATCTAGGCTCGCACATCCCAGATGGGTCACATACGTGGCTATACCTGGCAGTTGGCAGTGGCTGTGGGCTGGGAGCTCAGGTTGGGCTCAAGTGAGACATCTACACATAGCCTCTGCATGTAACTTGCCTTTTTTCTGCAAAGTGGCTAGTTTTAAGAGAGTGTGTCTTTTTAAGGCACATTTTCCAAGGGGTGGGAAGCGGAAGCTGACAGACCAATTAAAAGCTACATCTGTGGGCACAGCATCGCTTCCACCATATTGCATTGCTGAAAGCAGTCACAAGGCCTACCAAAGCAGGTGGAGAAGAGCATGTTTTGATGGGGGAGGAACAAGTCCACATTGCATTGCAGAAGTGTGTGTAGGATGAGAGATGTATTGTGATTGTCTTTGGAGAATTTAATATGCTGCAGAAGGTAACTGTAATGTTTATTAAAAATCCCTAATATCTCTATATCTTTTGTTCTGAGCAACTCTGCTCCAAAAATTTATTCTAAATACATAGTGATAGATATTTCTGAAGACTTGACTATCAGGTGGACATTTCAATTTCCTTCTTAATAGGCTAAAATTAGAAGGTATTCTCATGTCCCCAAATAGGAAATTGATTAATGGTGGTATACCCTACTATATTGTCTAAAAGTGACCCTAAAAAAATAATACATAGGGTAAATCATGTCAACACTCATTATTTTAGAGAAATAGTGTACTGGGGCATTTTTCTTGGCAGGGTGGAGCTTGACAGGGATCCCTTTACCCGTGTTTCTCAGTATGTTGACTTTGAAGTTTGCTGGGGGGTATGTGGGCAAACTCACATGGGTCAGAGAGCTTTCTCAGAGGAAATGGATCAAAACCTCAACCCTGTCATGGGTCAAATGTTTATTCTAAAATTCAATCAGGTATTCATCATCTAAGCCATGGAAATTGACTGGAACTTATATAAAGCTTATAGCTTTACCTGGCTTAAGGTCTTCTCCCTCAAGGACAAACTGTGGAGAGCTTAGCCCTGATCTGATAATTGGGAAGGTCTCTTTATTTAATGATTCCATTTTATTCTATTAATGGTCTGAGTATTATAATGGTCTGATTCCATTTTATTTTATTAATTACTCTTCTGTTTGCCCACTTAAAAATAATCAAAAATATTAAAAATAATCTGCCAATATCTCTTGAAGTCCTCAATCTCGTCCTTGAAAATCAAGCTCTTGGGAAAACTGGCTAGCCATATGTAGAAAGCTGAAACTGGATCCCTTCCTTACGCCTTATACAAAATTAATTCAAGATGGATTAAAGACTTACATGTTAGACTTAAAACCATAAAAACCCTAGAAGAAAACCTAGGCGATACCATTCAGGACATAGGCATGGGCAAGGACTTCATGTCTAAAACACCAAAAGCAATGGCAACAAAAGCCAAAATTGACAAATGGGATCTAATTAAACTCAAGAGCTTCTGCACAGCAAAAGAAACTACCATCAGAGTGAACAGGCAACCTACAGAATGGGAGACAATTTTTGCATTCTACTCATCTGACAAAGGGCTAATATCCAGAATCTACAAAGAACTCAAACAAATTTACAAGAAAAAAACAAACAACCCCATCAACAAGTGGGCAAAGGATATGAACAGACACTTCTCAAAAGAAGACATTTATGCAGCCAAAAGACACATGAAAAAATGCTCATGATCACTGACCATCAGAGAACTGCAAATCAAAACCACAATGAGATACCATCTCACACCAGTTAGAATGGCAATCATTAAAAAGTCAGGAAACAACAGGTGCTTGAGAGGATGTGGAGAAATAGGAAAACTTTTACACTGTTGGTGGGACTGTAAACTAGTTCAACCATTGTGGAAGTCAGTATGGTGATTCCTCAGGGATCTAGAACTAGAAATACCATTTGACCCTGCCATCCCATTACTGGGTATATACCCAAAGGATTATAAATCATGCTGCTATAAAGACACATGCATACGTATGTTTATTGCGGCACTGTTCACAATAGCAAAGACTTGGAACCAACCCAAATGTCCAACAATGATAGACTGGATTAAGAAAATGTGGCACATATACACCATGGAATACTATGCAGCCATAAAAATGATGAGTTCATGCCCTTTGTAAGGACATGGAGGAAGCCGGAAACCATCATTCTCAGCAAACTATCACAAGGACAAAAAACCAAACACCGCATGTTCTCACTCATAGGTGGGAATTGAACAATGAGAACACATGGACACAGGAAAGGGAACATCACACACCGGGGCGTGTTGCGGGGTGGGGGGAGGGGGGAGGGATAGCATTAGGAGATATACCTAATGTTAAATGACGAGTTAGTGGGTGCAGCACACCAACATGGCACATGTATACATATGTAACAAACCTGCGTGCTGTGCACATGTACCCTAAAACTTAAAAGTATAATTAAAAAAAAAAATTTCAACCGAAAAAAAAAAAAAAAAGAAAATCAAGCTCTCGTTACTCAGGATACTTTTTGTGGTTTTTAAAATATCAGTTCAAATTTTTTTTATTTATTTATTTTTAAGACAGAGTCTCACTCTGTTGCCCAGGCTGGAGTGCAGTGGCACAATCTCGGCTCACTGCAACCTCCGCCACCAGGGTTCAACGGATTCTTCTGTCTCAGTCTCCTGAGTAGCTGAGACTATAGGCGCATTCCACCATGCCAGGCTAATTTTTGGGGTTTTTTTTGTTTGTTTATTAGAGATGGGGTTTCACCATGTTAGCCAGGATGGTCTTGATCTCCTGACCTCGCGATCGGCCTGACTCGGCCTCCCAAAGTGCTGGGATTACAGGTGTGAGCCACTGCGCCTGGCCTCAAAATTTTAATTATAATTTTATATTTTAATGGGTAACACATTTGCATGGTTTACAATTCAAAAGGTACAGCTGGATATACTGGGGGAAGTCTCTTTCTCATGCCTGTCTCCTAGCCATCCTATCCCACTCCCCAGAACCAGACAGTGGCTTCCAGAATCTTATGTATCCTTTCAGAGATATTCTAAGCACAATATGAGTGAATATATATATCATTCTCCCTCTGTCCTCTTTTGCAAATAGTGGCACATTATATGTATTGCTTTTCCTCGCAGACTTTTTTTCCGACTTAAAAACATATCTTAGAGAAGAGCAGCAGTGTGAGGAACTTGGGGAAAGTTCTCTCCCAGAAGGACAGCTATTAAGCTAATCAAAGTTAGCAAAATCTGATCAGCCAAAATCTCTGGAGATTGATCAAAGTGCTTACAACAAAGCTTGTATTCAGCAAACCTATGGAAACACAGTAAGAACAGGGGGAGGCTATCCATTGATCTAGGGCTCCCCATCATCACCATAGCTTTGTGTTGCAGAGGAGCCGCTTCAAAGAATTTGAAAGCTGAGTGGCAGCTCCTATCTCCCCCAGCTCCTCGGGGTAGAAGAGATATTCCCAGTGGATTCCACAGGCGTTGAATATCAGTGGATCCATTTCCCAGAGCTCTATGCTGCAGAAATACTATACTGAATGGTGGTGGCAGCCAGGTAGTGGAGCCTGTTTTCCCACCCCTACAGAGAAAGGATCTGGGTGGGACTGGTAAAAAATGCAGTCCCCTATTCCCTCCAGGACTGTGTTGTGGGAGAACTGCTCTGGTGGGCTTGGCAGCTCCCATCTCTTCCAGCTTCTGGAGGGGAAAGAGCTATTCCAGGCAGATTTGGTAGCTGGTGAATGTTGGTAAATCCTATCCTTCATTCCCCCACCCCGAGCTGTGGGTCACAGAGATATACACTGGGCTGTCATGGCACCAGTTCTCACCTCCCATACACACGCAGCTCCTTCTTGGTAAAGAGGATCCAGGTGGGGCGGCCGGATGCCCATCTTCTTGCATCTCCAGCTCCTGCTCCATAGTGCAAAGTTTCTGCCAAGGAACGCGTTGGAGCCAGTTTCAAGACTCATCACACACCGTCCTTGCCAAGGGGCTCTACTTTAATTGGATTAGATTGTTGAGCAATTTAAGGCCCCAGGTCATTATTGAAAACACTAGAACAATCAACTAGCAATTAGTGGAGACTAACAACTGGGTGTGATACCAGTAGGGGCAGACTAGCCAGAAACTTAATGCGGAGATCAAAGAAAGAGACCACTAAACGGATCTCTGCTAAACCCACCGTCCTCCCTGGTGGTCAGGAGCTCTGTGTGCTTGCCCAAAGCTGAGTCCTCTGAAGAGTGAATGAAGAGGAACTTCTGAGCTACTGTTCCTTGGCTGAACACGGGGCAAACTCACAAACTACCTGAACAGTAAAAGCAGTCTCAAAGCCACATACAGATCCAGTGGTGAAAACCTTACTGGTTCAGGGGGTTAAGTACAACCTCTGACAAATCAGAGACTGACTAACAATCTGAGCTGACCCAGGGGTGACCCACAGAAAACCAGGCTTACAGATAAAATTGAGGGGGAAAATGTTTGGGCAGAGACATCAGAGGCTGCACAATGGAGGAGAGTAGACTTTACTGAGCTAGTCAAGGCAAGACACTGAACAAATATACAAACAATCCCCACAGGGGGAGAAATCAGTATTTAGAGTTGCTACAATATATTAATTAAAATGTTCAATATTTGATGAAAGCTACCAGACACACAAAAAGACCAGGCACAGTGGCTCATGCCTGCAATCCTAGCACTTTGGGAAGCTGAGATGGGTGGATCACTTGAGGCCAGGAGTTGGAGACCAGCCTGGCCAACATGGCAAAACCCCATCTCCACTAAAAATACCAAAAAAAAAAGAATGACCTGGGCATGGTGGTGCATGCCTGTAATCCCAGCTCCTCAGGAGGCTGAGGCAGGAGAATTGCTTGAACCCAGGAGGCAGAGGTCACAATGAGCGGAGATCATGCCACTGCACTCCAGCCTGGGTGACAGAGCAAGACTCTGTCTTAAAAAAAAAAAAAAAGACACACAAAGAAACAGGAAAGTGTGACCTATACATAGGAAAGAAAGCAAGTAATAGAAATTGCCCATGAAGTATGCAGACATTGGGCATAACAAAGACTTCAAAGCAATTCTTATAAACATGTTCAAAGAAATAAAGGAGACCATGGCCAAAGAACTAAAGGAGAGTATGATGATAATACCTCACCACATAGAAAATATAAAGAGATCAAAGTTATAAAATTGAATGAAATAAAAATTCTGGAGTTGCAAAGCATGATAGTTGAAATGAAAAATGTACTAGAGAGGCTCAAAAATAGATTTGAGCTGGCAGAAGAAAGTATAAGCAAACCTGAAGATAGATCAATAGAGATTATGAATTGGAGAAACAAAAATAAAAAATAAACAGAGCCTCAGAGCAATGTGGGACACCATTAAGCACACCAACATATGCATACTGGATGTACCAGAAGGAAAGGAAAGAAAGAAAGGAACAGAAAATGTGTCTGAGAAATAATGGTTGAAAACTCCCCAAATTCCTTAAAAAGAATTAATCTGTACATCCAAGAAACTCAATTAATTCTAAGTAGAGTTAAAACAGAGCCACACTCTGTTTTATATCATATCATATCATATCATATCATATCATATCATATCAAGATATATCATAATCAAAACATTGAAAGCCAGCAATAAAGAGACAATCTTGAGAACCTCAAGAGAAAAATGACTCATCATAGGCAAAGGAACTCTAACAAAATTAATTGACTTAATCCCCAATATGCTGATTCCTCATCAAAAGTAATAGAGGCCAGTGATTCAAAGTGATGGGAAAAACAAAAAATCAAACCTGTGAATCAAGACTCCTACGTCCAGCAAAACTATCTTTTAAAATTGAAGATTAAATAAAGGCATTCTTAGATAAACTATAAACTAGGAATTTGTTGCTTTGAAAAAGAAGAACAAACTTGTAGGACACACACTTCTTTATTTCAAAGCTTAGTATAAAACACCAGTAATCAAGACAGTGTAGTTGTGGCATAAGGATAGCAATATAGATCAATGGAATACAAATGAGAGTCTAGAAATAAACCTATGTGAAATAAACCCAAATTATTGATAAGGATGCCAAGACCATCCAATGGGGAAAGAAAAGTCTTTTCAACAAATGGTGCTGGAACAACTAGATATCCACATGCAGAGGAATGAGATCAGACAATTACCTCCCACCATATACAAAAATTAACTCAAAATGGATCAAAGACATAAATGTAAAAGGTAAAACTATAAAACTCTTAAAGGAAAATAGGAGTATATTCTCCATGACCTGGAGCTAGGCAATAGTTTCTTAGATATGATACCAAAAGCACAAGCGACAAAAGAAAAAAAATATATATATAGGATTACATTAAAATTAAAAACTTTTGTGCTCACAGAATGCCATGAAGAAAAAGACAACACATAGAATGTGAGAATATTTGTGAATCATATATTTGATATGGCACTTGTATCTATAATATATAAAGAAATTTTATGAGTCAATAATAAAAGCACAAGTAATCTCATTAAAAAGTGGACAAAGGATATAAATAAAAATTTCTCCAAAGAAGATATACAAATGGTCAATAAGCACATTGAAAGATGCTCACCATCAGTAACCATCAGGAAAATGCAAATCAAAACCACAACAAGATACCACTTCACACCCACAAGGATGGCTATAATAAAAAAGGTGGATAATAATAATTTGTGTTGGTGAATTAGTAGAATTCAGGAAGCAGAGAATTTGAAAGCCTCATACACTACTGGTAGGACGCCGAGAATTTGAAACCCTCAAACGATACTACTAGAAATGTAAAATAGAGCAGCTGCTTTGGAAAACACACTTGCAATTCCTCAAAAGGTTACGCATAGAGTTACCATATGACCCAGCAATTCCACTCGTAGGGATATACCCAAGAGAAATGAAAAAAACTTGTACACAAATCTTCATTAGCGGCATTATTCATAAAAGCCAAAAATTGGAAGCAACCCAAATGTCCTATAACTAGTGAACGACGGATAAACAAAATGTGTTGTATCTACTAGAATGTTATCTGGCCATGAAAGGGAATGAAACCCTGATACATGCTACCATATGGGTAAACATGAAAATGTCATGTTAAGTGACAGAAACCAGAAATAAAAGGCCACATAGTAAATGATTCCATTAATGTGAAATGGTGAGAATAAGCAAATCTATAGAAACAAAATAATTACTGGTTTCCTAGAGGTGGGGAGGAGAGTGAGAATGGGGAATATCTGGTGATGGGTAGAGGGTTTGTTTTTGTAGTGATAAAAATGTTCCAAAATTAGATTGCGGTAATGTCTGCACAACTTTGTGAATATAATAACAACCATTGAACTATGTACTTTGGATGTATTCTCTGGCATGTGAAATATGTCTCAGTTAATACATATATATTAATTATATACAGATGGGATCACTCATGACACGAGTTGCCGGCTGGGGCTGCAGTCATCTGAAAGCTTGATGGGGCTGGAGGATCTGATTCCAGGACCGGTGCCCAGTTTTGTTTGGCTGGTAGCACGTAGCCTTTGTTCCTTGTTCCTTGCCAGGTGGCCCTTTCCATGAGACTGCCTGAGTGTTCTCATGACAGGGAAGCTGGCTTGCTCCAGAATGCGTGATCCAAGAGGGCAAGGTGGTACACGGAAGGTACAATGCCTTTCATGACCTTGTATCATATGTTACATGCTGTCATCTCATCCAAGTCCTAGTGATTACATAGGGCATGAAACCAACAAAGAATCACTGTGGGCCCTCTTGGAGGCTGGTTCCCACAAGTGGGGTTAAATCCTGCTGCTTTCTTAGTGACTTCAGTCTCTCCAGCTCATCAGTCATAACCAGTTTGTAACACTGCCCTAACTAAATACATTCAGTTCTATGGTGATCCTCGAAGCCTGTGAAGTTTCTCCTGGAGATCCCTGGTGATCTCCATGGTGATCCCTGGAGCCATTCAAGTTTCTCCTGGAGACTGAAATGTGTGTGTGTGTGTATATATACATATATACATGCACATATTTTTATATATTCATATGCACATTCATATTCATATACACATTCATATACGTACACACATACATATATAATCATGTTCATATACATATACACATATTGTTTCTCAAAAAGTCTCACTTATTGGTTTGAAGGCAATAAATTCTAGAAAAATAAATTTCCAGCATGAGTTAGGTATGAGAAAAATCTAATTTTTCTTTTTCTTTGTAATATTATTTACTACGACATTTACTTGGCAAAAATACATGAGTCCGTAGGAAATGCCTTTCCCTGCTGCAATCCTCCAGCTAAGAACATAAAATCCCTGTCTCTCATTCTGAGGAATCAGGAAAAATACAAATAAGATCCTGATCCCCAAGCCCCCCAGATCAATATAGTGGCACCTGCTTGTGTCAGGCTAGTTAGGGGTCTGTCAGTCTATCAGTATTTTCTGAAGTAGCTTAATTAATTGTGGTTTTTTGAGAACATGGGAGATTTTGTGATGTTCCTGAGAGCTCACCTCTATGTGGGGGTTTTCCACAATAACAATATAGGAAGACGTTCAGAGTGGGCAGTCTTCAAGCCAACGTTATTTTGCCTTCATTGCATAAGGATTGTCTTGTCCATCCCGCAAAAGCAAAAGCAGCTGAAAACAAAGACTTTCTAGCTGGCAAAGGGAGGGAACACAGCAGTACCCAATAGTGAATGCAGGCATTAGGAGAGCAGCATAGGACCCCTTAACAGGTGCGGCCTCAGGACTGCAGGTGATGGGCTCCCTTGGTCGCTGATGTCAACACGAGACTTTTATTCTCCTCATGCATTTCATGGGTCATCAGAAATCTCACCCGATCATGTGAGGAACACCCAGTGTTCCAGTGCAGTGCCCTGAGAAGAGGAGGAGGGCAGGAGGGAGCGTGGGCATCAAGTTCTCAGGTCCAATGCCCTTATTTGCTAACCAGCTTTGTGACCTTGGGCAAGACACTTCCCTGCCAGGGGCCTCACTTCTATTCTGTTAAATTAAAAAGCTGGACTCATTCAGGGGTTTCCAGATGTTGAGATGCCAGTGATAACAGGAACTTCCAGGGGCGATCATTTTTTACTATGGCCAAATAACATTATTAAAGAAAAAGCGCTTAGCATCTAAAATAACTATAATTTCATTATAAGAAAACTTTAGTACCAAATAAAAATACATAAAAATGAGAAAACACAACATAAATTTTATAACCTTAAATGGGAAAAAAAAACCCTTAGTTTTATAAAAACTTATCTCATCATTCTTCTTGTTCTCATTTCTCTAGAGACCTTTGAAAATGCTACAGAGCAGCATTTGGGAACTCTGGGGATGGCTCTCAGGGCCTCTTGTGCTCTGACATCCTGGGACTCTCTGGTTCATTCAGCTGTCAGCTCACACCAGATGCTAATGGTGCCAGGCATTATTTGTCCAGGTTTTTCCATTTTATTTGGAAACTACTCAAGGTAGAAATAGCTTTTCAAATCTGTACCAAAAGTACCCTTTTGCCCAGTGATATGCCTCACCAGCACTATTCCCTGCTCAATGTTGCCTGGTGCTGGCGTTGGGGCCCCCTGTCGATAACTGACCTCCTCCTTGCTGAAAATCCTCCTGGGGGCTCCATGACTCCTGCAGCCATTAGGGTAATGTGATGGTCCTCCAGAAAAACAATTCCTGTTAACTCCGTGAGGATGGCTTCAATCCCGCAAATTAAGGGCCCGGTCTCGCAAGACTGCCCCTGCTTCATACACCAATTGTGTCTGAGCCTCCTGTACTTCTGATCAACTGGCTATACATTGGGAGTTTCCATGACCCTACTTTCTAGAGCAGCTCTCAGAACTCAGGGAAACAACTTACATTTCCTGGTTTATTTTAAAGAATATTACAAAGGCTATAGATGAAGAGGTGCATAGGGCAAGGTCCAGAAGGGTCCTGAGTGTAGAAGCTTTGATCCTTTGTGGAGTTAAGGTACACCACCCTCCCTGCACAAAGATGCATTTGCTACCCAGAAGCTCATCATATCTTGTTCAAGAGTTTTTGAAGAGTGTGCTGGGCGCAGTGGCTCACACCTGTAATCCTAGCACTTTGGGAGGCCGAGGCGGGTGGATCACGAGGTCAGGAGATCGAGACCATCCTGGCTCACACGGTGAAACCCTGTGTCTACTAAAAATACAAAAAAATAGCTGGGCGTGGTGGCGGGCTCCCATAGTCCCAGCTACTCAGGAGGCTGAGGCAGGAGAATGGCATGAACCCGGAAGACGGAGCTTGTAGTGAGCCCCCATCGCGCCACTGCACTCCAACCTGGGTGACAGAGTGAGACATTGTCTCAAAAAAAAAAAAAAAAAAAAGAGTTTTTGCAGAGTGTAACCTCCAGACTCCCACTCCCTCCTCCAGTTCCCCAAAGGTAACTGTCTTGGAGGTTGGTGGGTGGGGCTGAAAGTTCCAATCCTCTAGTCACTGTTCTTCTGGTGAGCATCCCCATTCTGAAGCTAACTAGGGGCCCCACCCGAGGTCACCTCATTAGGGTAAACAAAGATGTCATTGGAAGGGGTTTGTTATGAATATCAAAGATACTCCTATCACTCAGGAAAATTCCAAGGGGTTTAGGAGTTCTGTACCAGGAACCTGGGACAAAGACCAAATATAGTTATTTTTATACAACAAATTCCCACTTCTAACATTGTGTGACCCCGTTTCAGTGACTTAGGCCCACTGAGATTCAATTTCTTCATCAGACAAATGGTGCCAACAATCTCAGGGGGTTGCGCTGATGACTGGTGAAATATGGCACGTCAAGTAATCTGGCACACCTGGGAGTCTGAGGCCGCACTTGACCCCTTCCCCGCCTGGGGTCCATCTGTGACAGAGGCTGCTGGCTTGTCCCAGGCACATTTGGTCACCCTGTCTCTTGCTGTGCATGCAAGGCAGGCCAGGTACCCACCATGGCTGCAATGATAGGGAGTTCTTAGAAAAATTTCAGAAGGTTGTTGTGTGTTGGTTATTTCTCCTTGCTTTCAGCAGAGACCTGAGTGACATGCATGCAGGCATGAGCTAACCTGTCTGCCAGCAGTGCTGGGAGAGACAGCCTTGCCCAGCAAGGGGTCCTCACCTACAGACTTCAGTCCAAGTCTGGAGCCCTGCATGACATAAAAAACCAAATGTTTCATTACGCCCAACTGAAGTTACCATTAGTGGCTTCAAAGCTACAGCCTCAGCAGGAGATAAGATTGATGCTAGGTGCCATATTGTTTTAAGGTATCCCTCATTAAATTTAGGGAGTGGGATGGAGAGAGTTCAGAAGCCAGCAAGTAAAAACGAGAATTTCATACTTAACATCATGTCTAGAAAATAACTTTGGCTGGGATTAATTCATTGCACATGGAACTGACTAGAAATCCATCTAAGTTTTTGAGAGGATTGAATTATCAAAAAATCCCATTAGCCTAGACTGAAAAACCTATGAAAGCAATCTCTGGTTCCCAAATCTGCATCAGCAGGAAGCAGGCAGCAAAAGATCTGTAGCTCTGTCAAATGGGGCTTGGATGTGGTCATGGAGGACCAGGAGGGTAAAGCCAGAGGGTACGCAGGACAATGAACTGGGGAGTTCATCCCAGACAGTGGACCCAGGGCAACCAAGGGATGATACCTCCAAGGCAGACAGAGTCTTTGCAACACCTCCCAGTAGAATTTGATAGTGGCCAGAGAACTGGCTCTGGCTGGTGCTTTGCATTCCCTTTTCCTAATGTTTGTATTTGTTTCACCATTGCATATCAGGTATGTGAGAGGACGGATTGCTTATTCTTTAGTTTATAAGTAGCTAGATGACAAAAAGCCACATTCAGACTTGAAGGAGAGGCCTGTACATCACCCCAGATATAACTACTGGGCCCTTGTGGTAGTCTTCTTTGCTTTAGGACTGAACGTGCTATGTGTGAGGAAAGGATACACTTGGATATTTTTGTAGCGAAAGGGATAGACTACATCACAAACTGTATTTATCCCCTGATTTCTGCTCTCCATTTTTTCCCATAGTAATAGAACTTGGCTTCCCAGATAAGGACTATATCTCCCAGCTTCCCACGCAACCAGGTGTGGCCAGGAAACCAAGCTCCGGCAACCACTACAGTGTTTGTTGGCTTACAGGACTCTTCCTGGAGAGACAGCTGTTTTAAGTCTTTTGAACTTTCTTTCTCCCCTTATCTTCTGTTTTCCAGGATGTAGATGTGATAGTTAAAGATGCAGCTGCCATCTTGGATTATGAAGTAACCATGGATATGGAAGACACATATGATGAAACAAGGTAGAAGCAGCCTGGGTCCTTGATGTTACGGCCAACTTACCTCTAGACTTCTTTGAAGCAGAGAAATAGGCTTGCTTAAGCTACAGGTACTTTGTGTATTTTGTAATGTGCAGTTGAACCTAACTCTAAGTAACACCAAAACAATTAAGAAATAAGGCAGGATTAGATTGTAGTCAGCATACCAACTTTTTTTTTGAGACAAAGTCTTGCTCTGTAGCCCAGGCTGGAGTGCAGTGGCATGATCTTGGCTCACTGCAACCTCCGTCCCCCACTTTCAAGCGATTCTCCTGCCTCAGCCTCCTGAGTAGCTGGGATTACAGGTGCCCGCCACCGTGCCCAGCTAATTTTTTTGTATTTTTAGTAGAGACAGGGTTTCACCATATTGGTCAGGCTGATCTTGAACTCCTGACCTCAGGTGATCCACTTGCCTCAGCCTCCCAAAGTGCTGGGATTTTTACAGGCGTGAGCCACCGCGCCCGGCAGCATACTAACTTTTAAATGAAAACTAGATTGGAGAATATGGCTTAGACCAACAACCAAAGATGTGGGGTTCTACTATCAGCACCCTCAAGTTTAGGTCTTGATCTGCTATGTTGGAAGGGCAGACTAAATAGCAGACATCCAGCCAGCCAGTTTCCAGAAACCTTCGTGTTCCTGTGGCTCACCTGGGGATCTTACTGGAATACACATTGATTCAGTAGGTCTGGGGTGGGGCCTGAGATTCTGCTTTTCTATCTGCGTTTCTAACAAGCTCCCAAGTGCCGATGCTGCTGGTCCAAGGGTCTCACTTCAGGTAGGAAGAATCTGCTTCACACCCTAATGAAGTGTTCAGAGCCAAGAGCCTGTCCTGGGCCCTGACCCTACTTGCACCGAAACTCAGGGGGAGGAGTTCATAAGAGGTGGAAAAGGCAGCCATAGAGCATTTGTTCTCCAACCAAATAGCTGGGGAGCTTCAAAACACTGATGTCCACTTCTGACCCTGAGGTCTGGCTCTGGGTGTGACCTTTGAATTGGGAAGTTTAAAAGCTTCCCTGATGACCCTAAGGGACAGCCATTGGGACCCACTGTCCTAGAAGGCTAATGTTTCGGTGGAAGTTCTTGCTTATGGGCTGAGGCAAGAACTCTAAGAAATGTCCCTCCTATACTCAGGGCTGGGACTGGGGTAAGGTGAGTGAGGCACCCAACTTGGGCATTAAGGTTAAGGAGAAGGAGATCCCCAAATACTCAGTAACCAAATAATAAATAATATTTGAATTATATAAATAAATATATAAATATATATAAAATATATAAATATATATAAAATATATATAAATATATATAATATATATAAATATATATAATATATATACATATATATACACATATATATATTTTTTTGAGATGGAGTTTCACTCTTTCACCCAGCCTGGAGTGAAGTGGTGCAATCTCAGCTCACTGCAACTTCTGCCTCCCAGGTTCAAGCGATTCTCCTGCCTCAGCCTCCCAAGTAACTGGGATTACAGGCACATTTTTGTATTTTTAGTAGAGACAGGGTTTCACTATGTTGGCCAGGCTGGTCCCGAACTCTTGGCCTCAGGTGATCCACCCACCTCGGCCTCCCAAAGTGCTAGGATTACAAGCATGAGCCACCACACCCGGCCTGAATACAATATTTTTAAAAATCAAAATTAACAGAAATAATCCACAATGAATAAAATACAAACATTTTCAATGAAGACAGGATCTGTAACTGTGCCCTGTGGAGTCATATTGGAGCAAAAGGAAAATCAATGATACTGACCCTGCAGGCTACTTGCATTAGCTCACTGTCCTCCTAACTTCTGGGCTAAACAACCCAGTTAAAGCCCACTAGAGGGGGGCTGCTCCCCAACCTTTGCTAGCCCCCTCCTGCTGGCAACTGCTGATCCTGGGACCAGTGATGGGCAGGTCCACCTTTGCCCTCAAATGGTTCTGAACTAGGTCATTGCAGTCCTTTAAATAAATTAACCAAAACCATAATAATAACAACAGAAACATTTATTAAGAGCTAAGCGTTTTACAAATATTAATTCACTTAATACTCACATCAATCTTATAAAGTAAGTGCTCTTATTTCCTTTTACAGGTGACTAAACTGAGGCATGGGGGCTTAATAAGCTTACCCAAAACTACACAGCAAGGAGGAGGCTGTGTCGGGAATCAAACTCAGTCACTGTGGCCCCCAAGTCCATGCTCATAACCACCAGGTAAAAAATGTGCCTCCTATTCTAATTTCTGTCTGACAGTGGGCCCAGTCATGGTTTCAATACAGCTCAGCAGAGCAATGCAGCAAATCCAGGTAGCAACACTAAAATACTCAGAAAAGACCAACCAAGCAACCAAAGCATAACATCAGCAATAGCACAACCAATGTGAATCATGAGAACCCTCTGTCTTTATTAAATCTGGGGGAAGAAATCAAGGTCACGAAATCAAGTGACTGGTGATGGGGCCTAGAAATGAGTGTCTCCCCCCACCCCCGGTTTCCGCTCTGGCAGGCGGGTGTTAGCGGATGGTGTACTTGTCCCACTTCTTCTCGGGGTCATAGGCCTCCCAGCGGCTGGCGGGGAAGATGTGCTTGTTCTTCTCGTACCAGCTGCGCAGCACCACCTTGCCTGCGTGCGACTCGTCCTTCTCCATGGTGGCGTCGCTGAGCAGGCGCACGTCATCGTGCACATCGAAGCTGAAGAGCGGCCCGCTCTTGCCCCTCGCCCTGGCGATGATGAAGTCGTAGAAGGTGTGGTAGTGCGGCAGGATGAGGTCCTCCTTGATGAACATGAGCTGCTCCACGCCGGCGGAGCGCAGCTCCAGGAAGTCCTTGCGCAGCCCCTGCAGCGCCTTCTTCAGGAACTGCTGCACCGTGTTGCCCTTGCGCACCCGCACCGTGCGCCGGTGGCCCGAGCCGTCCCAGTAGCTGAAGGTGACCTCCATCTCCTCGTCCTTCACTTTCTCGCGCTGCGCCTCCCACTCTTGGCGCAGCTCCTCTCGGAGCCGGTTCTCCTCCTCCTCGCGGTCGCGGTCTGGCAGGAAGCTGGTGTCCACGTCGGGGTTCTTGCCCAGGTTTCCGGCGCGCCTGGCCTCGGCCGCGTCGGCCTGGTCATCGAGGTCGTCTAGTGCAAAGGACAGGCAGGAGATCTTACGCTTGCGCTCGCGCCGCTGCTCCTGCTCCCGCTGCCGCTCCTGCTGCAGCCGCTGCTCCTCCAGGTGCTGGCGCTTGGCCAGCTGCCGCTCGCGCTCCCTGACCAGGGCCTCCTGCCGGGCCTTCATGTCGTTCAGGGTCACCAGGCCCACCGTGCTGGACTTCAGCTCGGCCTCCACGGCGTCGTAATGCGCCGAGAACCTCTTGTCCACCTGCGACTTGAGGATGGTCTCCTCGGCGATGCGCTGCTTCAGCACCTCCATCTGCTCCCGCTGCTTTTCGCGCTTCTTGAGGAGGTGCATGGCACGGCCTGCCTCGCGCATGGTGCCCTTGTACTGCGCCATGGCCCGCGCCTACCCGATGGGCTCTGCAGCAAAGAGGAAAAACGCGGCAGGTAGAGGGGGGCCCACGCAACGGCGGGGAATGCTCAGCTCTGCGCCTCCTCACAGGGCTTTCGGCAGTGATGGAAGCGTTCAGGGGCTGGGCCGACCTGCTAGGGTAACCACCAACCTGACAGTGTCACCAGGCACCAATTTCCAGCATTTTATTTGACCTCAATAAATGCAAATGCGAATGGCCCCACGTAACGGGTGGCTGCCATGCCTGAGCGCAGCGCTGAATTTGGGGAGCTGCATACAGAGGGGGTTGGGCTACTGAGCGGACCCTTACCTGCCCAAGCACCCTGTCGAGCGGAGACACGCGGGAGCTGACCTCCACGAGAACCACCCACGAGCAGAGGCCCACTCGTCCCGGGCTCTCGCGACAGCCGTGGACACAGGAAGTGGAGGCGGTGCGCCCCCTGGCGGGGAGGCGGGCCCTGAGGAGAGTGCCAGGCTCCTGGTAGGGCGGCTGCGGGAACAGGAAGTGGAGGTGGATCGCCCCCTGGCGGGGAGGCGGGCCCTGGGAAGAGCTCCGGGCTCCTGGTAGAGGCGGTGCTCCTGTGGGGCGGGCCAGCGCGGGGAGGATCCCGGAGGAGGCGCTTCTGGCCCTGCCCAGCCGTGGCTGGCCGGGGCTCCTGTTTTCATGGTGTGGAGGGCGGGCCCACACCTGCTGTGCGTGCGTGCTGAGCCTTCTCGTGCCCAGCTGTAAACACGCAGAAGCAATGTGGGCGCAGCGCAAGCTGCTGCGGCCACCCAGAGAGCCTTGCAACAGCCCTGCTCTCCAACCCTCCTCCTCCCGCCTCTGATGCTACCCCGCTGTGGCGTCTCGTGAACGTTACCTGCGCACCACTGCCTGTAATTCTTTCTTATGGCCCCAACACAACCACCATTCTTTGATAATAGAACCCTACTCGCCCCCCAATTTCGTGACAAAACCTGCACTCAGCTTGTTTGACCTCTTCTATACAGCAGTTTCCCCCGGGTTCTAAGCTCTAATAACCATGGGACACTGAGTTAAAGTATAGCAGTGTCTTTACTGTGAGCCTCTAACATGCCAGTTTCCACTGTAACTCTCCAAGAGCAGGGCAGACCAGTTCATGTTTCGTGACCGTTTCTCCCCTGCAGGAGATCTGGTAACACTCGCTGAAACCAGTGCTTCCTGGGACCTAGTTTGGAAAAGCTGGTTGTGAAATACATACTGCGGTTCAGCCTCCTCCCGTCTAAGAGCAACAATGCCTGTGAGCATAACCTTACCAAGAAGCGTGAATCATATGATAATTACATATGGCACCCACATATCCAGAGGAGAACAGCAGGGTGTGAGCACTCATCAAATTGTTCAAGCCAGAAACCTAGGCCTTTTCCTGGAATGACGTTCCTCCACAGGTAATCAATTACAGAAGAGCCTTTCACACTTTCCTTTTTCTCCCATTCCCCACCACTTGCCTTAATCTAGGAAATTAGCATTTTTTAAAATCTAAAGCCTTCTCATTGTTGCCCCATCACCAGAATACAAGAATATCTTATTTTATTGAGCTCTGGGATACTGTGTGTTTTGTTTTTGTTTTTACAAATTGAAGATTTGTGGCAATGCAGCATCAAGCGCCTACTGGCTCCATTTTTCCAGCAGCATGTGCTCACTTCGTGTTCCTGTGTCACATTTTGGTAATTCTTGCAATATTTCAGACTTTTTCATTGTGATATCTGCTATGGTGATCTGTGATCATCGTTCTGTGAGGTTATTGTAATTGTTTGGGGGCACTCCGAAGTGTGCAGTAGAAGACAAAGACGTTTATTGATTTAACTGATAAATGTTATGTATGTTCTGACTGCTCCACTGACTGGCTGTTCCTTCATCTCTCTTCCTGTCCCTAGGCTTCCCTAGTGCCTGAGACACAGCAATATTGAAATTAGGCCAATTAATAACCCTACAATGGCCTCTAAGTGTTCAAGTGAAAAGAAGTGTCACACGTCTCTCACTTTAAATCAAAGGCTAGAAATGATTCAGCTCAGTGAGGAAAGTATGTCAAAAGCCAGGATAGGCCAAAAGCTAGGCCTCTTTTGCCAAACAGTTAGCTAAGTTGTGAATGCAAAGGAAAGAAATCTTGAAGGAAACTGAAAGCGCTTTCCTGGTAAACATATGAATGATAAGAAAGCAAAACAGCCTTATTGCTTATATGGAGAAAGTTCTAGTGGTCTGGATAGAAGATCAAACCAGCCACGACATTCCCTTAAACCAAAGCCTAATCCAGGGCAAGGCCCTAAGTCTCTTCAATTCTGTGAAGCTGAGAGAGGTGAGGAAGCTTCAGAAGAAAAGTCTGAAGGTAGCAGAGGTTGGTTCATGAGGCTGAGGAAGGAAGTCACCTCTATAACATAAAGTGCAAGGTGAAGCAGCAAGTGTGATGGAGAAGCTGCAGCAAGTTATCCAGAAGATCTAGCTAAGAGCACTGATGATGGAGGCTACCCTAAACAATACATTTTCAATGTAGACAAAATAGCCTTCTATTGGAAGAAGATGCCATTTAGGACTTTTATATCTAGAGAGGAGAAGTCAATGCCTGGCTTCATGGCTTCAAAGGACAGGTTGACTCTCTTGCTAGGGGCTAGTGTAGCTGGAGACTTTCAGTTGAAGCCAATGCTCATTTACCATTCTGAAAATCTTAGCGCCCTTAAAAATTATGCTAAATCTACTGTGCCTGTGCTCTGTAAATGGAACAACAAAGCCTGGAGGACAGCACATCTGTTTACAGCATGGTTTACTGAATATTTTTAAGCCCAGTGTTGAGACTTACTGCTCTGATGATTCCTTTCAAGATATTATTACTCATTAACAATGTACTTGGTCACCTAAGAGCTTGATGGAGATGCTTAAGGAGATTAAAGTTGATTTCATGCTTGCTAACACAACATCCATTCTGCAACCCATAGATCAAGGAGTAATTTTGACTTTTAAGTCTTATTATTTAAGAAATACATTTCCAAAGGTTATAGCTGCTGTATGTAATGATTTCTCTGATGGATCTGGGCAAAGTAAATTGAAATTTTTCTGGAAGGCATTCACCACTGTAGGTGCCATGAAGGACATTCACAGTTTTGGGGAGGAGGTAAAATATCAACATTAACAGAAGTTTGGAAGAAGTTGATTCAAACAGCATTACATGTTACAAAGAAATCTTTCGTGAAAGGTAGAATCAATCAATGTGACAAACTCAATATTGATTTAAGAAACTGCCACAGGCCCAGCCTTTGGCAACCACCACCCTGATCAGTCAGCAACCATCAACACTGAGGCAAGACCCTCCACCAGCAAATAGAGCACAGCTCACTGAATGCTCAGAGGATCATTAGCATTATTTAGCAATTAAGTATTTTTAATGAAATTATGCACATTATTTTCTTAGACAAAATGCTACTGCACACTTACTAGACTATAGTATAGTATAAACATAACTTTTATATGCACTAGAAAATTTAAAAATTTGTGTGACTGTCTTTGTGGTGGTCTGGAACTGAACCCACAGTATCTCCGAGGTATGCCTGTATTCTTGTTCTTGTCTAACTTCTATACAATATCCTCAGAGATCTTCATAAAAAATGAATCTGATAACATTACCCTCCTACTTGAAAAACTCCAACTTCCCTTGTAACAGCCACATCAGAATCTCTTTGTTTGTCCTCTAAGGTCTCTAATAGGTGGACCCATGCAGCACTCACCCAGCTTTTTCGCTGCGCCTGAATAGAAGATGCCCTTTCAGACCAGGCGCAGTGGCTCACACCTGTAATCCCAGCACTTTGGGAGGCCGAGGCGGGTGGATCACGAGGTCAAGAGATCGAGACCATCCTGGCCAACATGGTGAAACCCCGTCTCTAATAAAAATAAAAATAAAAAAAATTAGCTGGGTGTGGTGGTGCATGCCTTGTAGTCCCAGCTGCTCGGGAGGCTGAGGCAGAAGAATTGCTTCAACCCAGGGGGTGGAGGTTGCAGTGAGCCAAGATCGCACCACTGCACTCCAGCCTGGTGACCCAGAAAGACTTCATCTAAAAAAAAAGTTGCCCTTTCATAACTGTTACCTCTGGACATACTCTTTCTAGAAAGTCCTGCCCTTCTCTGTGCTATCCCTGAAGATCAGCACAAATGTCATCTCCAAGAGGAAGCCTGGAGCACCCACCATCACCATCACCACCCACAGATGGACAAAATGACCAATAGTCTCCTCTCTCAGGTTTCCCATATAATTACCTTTATTACACTTAACATAAATAAGATAGCCTCTCCACCTCTTTTTTTCAGTTAAATGATCCAACCTACTAAACTTTAATTCAATCGACTATAGTTTGGCCACAAATACTATATTCACTCCTTCTTTAATCGAATCAGAACTTGAATGTCAATATCATCCCTAAACCTTATCAACCACCCTCCCATTATCCAGCATCCACCTCCTGAACTCAGTCACGGCCTCCAAATACTATAGCCAGCTCCCAGAATTAAAAGGTTGAGCCTCAAATTCTCAGAAAAGTTTAACAAGAAAAACAACTAGAAAGAAGGAGATTTATCCTAAAAGTCTGATATACTGTTCTGTAGAATTTTCCCCTAAGTTCCAAGATGGTAACTTCCTCTTTCAGCCTTAATTCTCAGCGAAAATACCCACAAAACTAAAAGCTACTGCTTTAAGCTCTTAAATTTTATCAGCAAAATGAGGCTGAGGACCCGAGCCCACACAAATGGTGAAACTTTAAGAAAGAAGAATAAATAGAACAAAAAAGAATGATTGTTCTAGTTATTCTTCCCTGATTCAGACATTGTGGTTTGTTTTTCCAATAGGTTTTGTCATAAAGGAGGAAATAGGCATATTACAGAAAAGTTTGAAAAGAAATGTAAATAAATAAAAAGTTCACTCAACATGAACACATAAGTAACATAACTATTAATGTTTGCGAGTTCCCTTCCAATATTTTATGTGCACATAGATCCGTATATATTTAGCAATTTTAATCAAACTTTGTATCCCATTTGATGACTTTTTTTCCATTTAAGTTTTTTTTTTCGAGACGGAGTCTCGCTCTGTCTTCCAGCCTGGAGTAGTGCAATGGCGCGATCTCGGCCCACTGCAACCTCCACCTCCCGGGTTCAAGTGATTCTCCTGCCTCAGCCTCCCGAGTAGTTGGGATTACAGGCGCCCACCACCACGCCCGGCTAATTTTTGTATTTTTAGTAGAGACAGGGTTTTGCCATGTTGGTCAGGCTGGTCTCAAACTCCTGACCTCAGGTGATCTGCCCTCCTCGGCCTCCCAAAGTGCTGGGATTACAGGCATGAGCCACCGCACCTGGTATTATTCTTGTTTTTATATAATCATCATAGTCATTGATTTAAATAAATGTGGTACATTCTATTGTAAAAAATAAATAAAAGTATCAATAGCAATAATACAACAGAGGGGAGGGAGCAGCATTCTGTTCTAGTGACTCAGAAATGCTGATTAAATACACAAACTAATTTAGAAAAAAATGTGCCCTCCTCCAGGCTTAGTCACAAAGTAAAATATGCAAACAGCATCAATGTTTTAAAAATCTCACAAAACTAAAACTTAAACTATTTTAACAAGAGAAAAAGAACTTAGTTTTCAATACAAGCAACAATAACAGATCCCCGCAAATAACACCTTTTGTCATGGTCGGTTTTCATGTTGCTTTCCACCAGTCTGAATTCTATTTTAAACGGATTATCCTACAAGTGGCAGATATACTGTCCTCTCCAGAGTCAGCCTTGAAATGAAACAGCTGATGGTGGGCCTGGCCTGGGTGTAGGGTGTGCCCCGATAGCATCTCCACTCAATGATCCCTCCAACGCCACCACAGTATCCTGAACCAGTTGTCAAAGCAAAGCCACAACACCTCACATCAACCAGGTGCCAAAAAAGAACTAGTGCATGAATTCAGAATTCCGCCACCAGACCAGAAGTCCTTCAAAGGATATCTAGATAATATTATTGCACGCTTTCGAATAAAGGGTTTAAAAATGTCTTCCAACCTTTGCTTGGTGGAAAGCCAATATTTTGGCATGCAATCAGGTAGGGGTAAGGGGAAGAACCCTCACATGTTCAGAGACAGGGAAGTACAAAATATGCTAGAAGGGAAAAGCTTGAACAAGAAACCTATGACTTCTATATGTGTTCCCTGGGGGAAAAAATCCACACCACGTGAGAGAGAAATGAAACCTAAGAGATGTCACAATTTCAAAATAAATGCTGCACCATAAATGTCTCTGAGCTGTAAGACCTCATTTTTTTCTTTCATTTGTATCAAAGTAATACATGTTTGATAAAAACGGTTTAAAAGAATGGAACATGGTTTTATATTCTTGGTTTAAAAAGAAAAGTAATCCTAAAAGGGTTATTTTCACAAACAAAAAAGCAAGCAGTTTCCTGTCTATTTTTCTCTTCCCTGGAGGCAACCACCTCCAGTCCTTTCAGTTGCTTCTTCTGGTGTTTACCTCCTTATTTTCTAATAATTCTTACATTGCTATGTTGTGACTAATCAATTTTAAATTTTATCTACTGACTTTTTGTTTTGGTCGATGAAGATTTAATTTTTCTTATGATAGATTGAAATGTCTGGCCAGGTCATTTGAAGAAGAGCGTATTATGGATGCTGTCAATTTCTAAGCCAGATAGGAAAAATGCAAGAAATTAAAGTACACGCCACAATCCTAATTATAAATAGAACGGCAAAATGCCCAAACAAAATATTAACAAATGGAATTCAGCAGTTTATGAATACATACATGAAAACGGACAAAATAGGCCTTTCTCAAAGGTAGCTCGACACTAGAAATCTCTGTGTGTGTAACTTATCACACTAATAACATCTCAATCCCTGCAGATAAAATATTAATTGCGAACTAGAGTCCTTCACTTGATGAAAAGTATTTTTTAGAAACGTACAGCAAATGTTATTTTCATAATATGCTTTTACGTCTTTTACAGTTTTCTCAAAAATAAAATTATGGGGTGTTTTCACCAGTATGGGGCTTACTACAGCTGGGTGAAGGTAGTGAGTGTCCCACAGGCACCTTCTAGGAGAAGGGCAGATAGGGAGAGAAGCTCTGATGCTCTTTCAAAGGGTGGGACATCTTTTGTTTCGAAGTGGCAAAGCATCACCTGAGGGATAGCTTTTAGAATTTTTACCAGGGAAAAGAGGGGCATGACAGAAGGCAGGGGCCAAGGAGAGTGGCTAGGAGCTCATGCCTACATAGAAAAGAGTATGAGAAAAAGTCAGAAGCCTGCCTAGAATAGCACATGTACTAAATGTATCAGGAATGTCCCCCTCCCACTGTCCTCTTAAAGGAACGTAGAAGATGAAAGTGTTGTTTTATGTAGAAACATGTAGAAAGCATTACAGTATGACACTGGCCAGTTTTTCCAGGACCCTTCTTTTTTTGGAAAGTGCTACAGATGTGGCTTCACACACTACGTTTCACAGCTGCAGCTCATGGAGGCAATTAAAAAATGTGTGTTGAAGCCAACTCTGGCTCTCTGGCAGTCCTCTCCTCTTGTTTTCAATACTGTCCTTAGCAAAGATGATTGGTATCTAAACACCTCTGTGCTCTTCTTCCTTCGTCAAACTGAAAGCAGGTGGTTCAGGTCCTGGGAAGGGAACAATGGTGGGATTGATGATTGCCTTGAAATTTTTATTTTCCTCCCAACTTGGAGTGATCCTGGGTGAAGTGCTCCTCTGCTGGGGCAGCAGCTGCTGCTCTGCTGGACCTTTGACTGGGCTCAGGGATGGCCACAGTGCACACTGCTCACAGCCAACACTGAGCACCTGGCAGAACATCACGAGTGTCACAGAGGCCAGCAGGCCAAGGGACAGCCGGGTTTGCAGCAGGCAAGGCTGTTCCTGGAGCTGCTTTCCAGGATGACTGCTGCAGGATTCCTGGATAATGAGACTGGTAGAGGGAGGCCACCCTGAGGTAACAACTTCTTGGCACTTGAAGCAGATGATGAACAATTGTCTAATAAGTTCAGGAATTGAAATTCTAAGATAGGAAAGTGCTTTAGAAAATACCTGAACCTAGTGTTGACTTTGGGTAAGCAAGTGAAGGACCAAGCACTCTTGGGGAACCCTGAAGACAAAACAAATCAGAGAGGTGCTGGCTGTTATCTCATTTATGGTGTTAAAATGTTCATCAGTTATTTATGTTGTCTCTGACAACATTATAACAATAAACAGAGATAGAATGTGCTGTTTGACTCTATGTACATTTGTTCCCTTCACTTTCAGCCCTTTTGTAGAGAGCACCCCTCTATGGTCTCCCCTGTGACTGTGACTACCTGCCCAGGGAACCACCACCCTGGAGCACCCTGGAGCTTTCGATAAACCCACTCACACCCCCAGCTTCATGGAAAACCAGACCACTTAATAATTTTCCCAGAGCTATTGTGATCCTCCAGGGACCCACCAGCCCCAGGGGAATTGCATTATCATCTGTGGTTGCCAGTCTGTATTTTACTTGGCTCATCACTTTTAGGGTTTATTCTTTAAACAGCTTGTAAACATGGAAGATACTGCCCCAGTGACAGGACAGTTGTGCAATGTATACACAGGACAATTCTTGTTGCGGCTCCTAACAGGTCGGACCTACGGCCCACCGTCTCCATCTTTTAACTATCTGCAGACTTGTATTTTTTGTTAGAAGCACCATTGATTGTGGTAAGAAATCCACAAAAGAAGAAACAACTTCGTGGTATATATTCTTGCCATTCATTGCTTTAATTTGGGGCCAAATAAATAAAAAGACATGAGCTGGTTGCTTAACATTTATCCCTAGTTACGCTTTGAGCTAGGCTTTACCCTAAAGCTTTTTTTCATTTCTTATTAAATGTACATACAGCAGCACCATTTGCTGTTTTTGGTATATAGTTATGTAAGTATTGACAAATGCCTGGACACCTGTAATTTTTGGCAAGGTCTAAATCATGCTCATCTTTCACTTTGATTTCAAAGGTGCTGTTCAGGGCACACGTGGCAGAAAATCCGTTATTTATTCCAGTTGACCCGAGCTTCAGAAGCACCCACTGCACCCTGTGAGCTCATTTGCTGATGCTCCAGCGTTGGGCATTCTGCCTGCTGAGGTCCAAAGAACGTGTTCCGGCCTTTGAGTGGTGCTCAGCTCTGTTCGTTGGAGGCGGGGCAGGTGCAACACACCAGCTGGTTAGATCCTGGACTCTGTTACATGCCGTGACTCCACAGCCCTGGGTATATGCTATTTTTTTTGTTTTTTTGAGAAGGAGATTTGCTCTTGTTGCCCAGGCTGGAGTGCAGTGGCATGATCTCGGCTCACTGCAACCTCCGTCTCTCAGGTTCAAGCGATTTTCCTGCTTCAGTCTCCCAGGTAGCTGGGATTACAGGCACCCCCCACCAAGCCCAGCTAATTTTTTGTATTTTTAATAAAGACGGGGTTTTGGCAGGGCGCAGTGGCTCAGGCCTGTAATCCCAGCACTTTGGGAGGCCCAGGCGGGCGAATCACGAGGTCAGGAGATCGAGACCATCCTGGCTAACACGGTGAAACCCTGTCTCTACTAAAAAATACAAAAAATTAGTTGGGCATGGTGGTGTGCGCCTGTAGTCCCAACTACTCAGGAGGCTGAGGCAGGGGAATGGCGTGAACCCGGGAGGCTGAGGTTACAGTGAGCCGAGATCGTGCCACTGCCCTCCAGCCTGGGCGACAGAGCGAGACTCCGTCTCAAAAAAAAAAAAAAAAAAAAAAGACGAGGTTTCATCCTGTTGGCCACTGCACTCCAGTCTGGGCGACAGAGTGAGACTCCGTCTCAAAAAACAACAAACAAACAAACAACAACAACAACAACAACAAAGACAGGGTTTCATCATGTCGACCAGGCTGGTCTCAAACTCCTGATCCACCCGCCTTGGCCTCCCAAAGTGCAGGGATTACAGGCTTGAGCCACCGCTCCCGGCCCTATGTTTTGTTGTGTTGCCGTTTATTCAGAAGAAACTCTTGGCCTATGACTTCCTGGCTAGCACGTCCCAGTGTCTTGGTTGATATTAATAGTTTAACCTGGGGTATGGGAGGGAGGGAGGATGATTTATTGATGACTGCTGTTGCTCTCCTATGGGAGTATATGTGAGGTATTGCTGAAGTCTTGCCATGAAATACTTCTTCACAGAATATTTTAACAAAATTGAAATATAGCAAAAATAGCAATGTTTTTGGTATACAGTTCTATGAGTTTTGACACACACAAAATCATGTGATCCCCACTACAAGCAGGAACAGAATGGTTGTGCCATCCCAGAAAACTTGTATTATCCCTTTGAGTCACACTCTTTCCCCATCGCTGCCCCTGGCAACCACTGATCTACTTTCCACGCCGCTATAGTTTGGATATTTGACCCTCCAAACCTCATGTTGACATTGGATCCCAATGTGGGAGGAGGAACCTAGTGGGAGATGTTTGGGCTGTGGGGGTGGATCCCTCACGAATAGATGAATGTTCTTCCTGGGGGAGGAGGTGAGTGGGCTCTTGACCTGTTAGCTTCTGAGAAAGTTGGTTGTTAAAAAGAGGCTGGCAGCTCCCCCTCTCTCCTTTTGCGTCCCCCCTCACCATGTGACCTCTGCACATACCAGCTTCCTTTTGCCTTCTGCTTGAGTGGAAGCAGCCTGAGGCTTCCGCAGAAGCAGATGCTCATGCCATGCTTCTTATACAGCTTGTAGAACTGTGAACCAAATAGACCCCTTTTCTTTATAAATCACCCGATCTCAGGTATTTATAGCAACACAAACTGACTCTGATGCATACCTATATTTTTTGCCTTTTCCAAAATGTCACATCATGGAATCATACAATATGTAAATTTTAAGTCAGAGTTATTTCACTCCAGTATAATGCATTTGATTGTCATCCATGCTGTTGCATGTGTCAGTAGTTCATTCCTTCATTCTTTTTTTTCTTGTGTGTGTGTGTGTTTTTTTTGTTTTTTGTTTTGTTTTTTTTTGAGATGGAGTCTTGCTCTGTCGCCCAGGCTGGAGTGCAGTGGTATGATCTCAGCTCACTGCAACCTCTGTCTCCCAGGTTCAAGCAATTCTTGTGCCTCAGCCTCCCAAGTAGCTGGGATTACAGGTGCCCACCACCATGCCTGCTAATTTTTTGTATTTTAGTAGAGACAGGGTTTCACCATATTGACCAGGATGGTCTTGATCTCCTGACCTCATGATCTGCCTGCCTCGGCCTCCCAAAGTGCTCGGATTACAGGTGTAAGCCACTGTGCCTGGCCCATTTTTGTATTTTTAATACAGACAGAGTTTCACCATGTTGTCCAGCTGGTCTGAAACTCCTGACTTCAGGTGATCTGCCTGCCTTGGCCTCCCAACGTGCTGGGATTACAGGAGTGAGCCACCACGCCAGGCCAGTTCATTCTGTTTTGTTGCTGAATAGTGTCCGATTGTATGGAAGCACCACAGTTTATTCCTTAACTTCTTGATGGACATTCTTTCCAGTTTTTCTTTTTTTTAGTTTTCTTTAAAAAGATGGGGTCTTGCTCTGTTGCCCAGGCTGGAGTGCAGTGGTGCAATCATAGCTCACTGCAACCTCAAACTCCTGGCCTGAAGTAATCCTCCTGCCTTGGCCTCCCGAAGTGCTGTTATTATAGGCATGCACCACCAGGCCCAGTCCCAGCTTGTTTTCATTTCTATACCTATAAATAGGATTGCTAGGTTATATGGTAAGTCTTTGTTTAACTTAATAAAATCTACTAAACTGTTTTCTACAGGGACTGTATCAGTTGTCATTCTCAGAAATATATGAGAGTTCCAGTTCCTCTGCATTCTTGTCAGCACTTAGTGCTATGGTTTTAAAGTCCTCTAAAAGTTCACGTGTTGGAAACTTGGTCCCCAGTGTGGCAATGTTGAGAGGTGGAACCTTTGAGAAGTGATTGGGTCATGAGGGCTCTGCTGTCATGAATGGATTATTTCATGGATTGATTAACGGGCTAATGGATTAATGGGTTATCATGGGAGTTGGTTAGTTATCACAAGGGAGGGTCTGTTATAAAAGCCAGTTCAGCTCTCTCTTGTGGCCCCCTCTCTCTCTGTGATGTCTTCTGCCATCTTGTGATGCAGCAAGAAGGCCCTCACCAGATGCCAGTGCCATGCTCTTAAGACTTCCCATCCTCCAGAACTGTAAGAAATAAATTTCTGTTCTTTATAAATTACCCAGTCTCTGGTATTTTATTATAGCAACATAAAATGGGCTAAGATGCTGGATATTATGCATTTTTTTTATATTTTGGTCATTGTACTTAATAGGTACGTAGTGGCATCTCACTGTGGTTCTAATTTGCATTTACCAAGTGGCAAATGATGTTGAGCATCTTTTCATGTACTTACTTGCTATCATACATCTTCTTTAGTAAAATGTCTGTGCAGATCTTTTGTTCATTTTTTAATTGGGTTGTTTGGTTTCTTACTATTGAGTTTTGAGAGTTTGTATTGTATTCTGAGTACAAGTCTTTCATCAGGCATGTGATTTGCAATAATTTCTACCAATCTAACTTCTCTTTTTCTTCTCTTGTCTTTTGCAGAGTAAAATTTTTAATTTTGATGAACTTCAATTTATCGGTTGCTCATTTATGGATCATGCTTTTGATATCTTATGTAGGAATTCTTTGCCTAAACCAAGGCCACAAACATTTTCTCTGATGATTTCTTCCAAAAGTTTTATAGTTTACATTTTCCATTTAGATCTGTGGTCCAGTTTGAGTTAATTTTTATATAAGATGTGAGGTTTAGTATCCTTTTCCTTCCATCTAAATGTTGGACTTCCTTCAACATTCGTTAAGTGACTAGTCTGTCACCCAGATTTTCCAAAAGCCTGCACGAAGCCTGTATCTTCTCTTGATAATGCGAATCTATGGTGGAGGCAGAGGATTATTTCCCTTCAGAGTGCTGAAGTTGATCTCAGGGACTGTAGCCTGCCTCCCTCTGTCCTTGGCTTCAATACATAGTGTCCTTCAGTAGACTCAGGCTCCTTGGCACATTCTGGGCCACATGTGCAATATAACTGGCTGTCAATGGCGTCAGTGATCATGACACCAATGGCATTGTGCTTGGGGCTTCCCCAAATGCTTCCTCAGAACATGTACAGATGGCCATTCTGATACAAAGAAAGCCCATTTTCAGACACACTGTTCCTAAGATGTAATAGTTTGAGAGTCACTAACACACAGCCATGTTTTCTTTGTAACCAAAATTAACTTGCTAGATCTTGACTGAGCCAGTGGGATTATCTATAATTGTTCTAGGTATTAAGATTGGGTCTTGGTGTCTGCTAGATGGTGCATACTGTTTTCCCTGGAAGAACTTATTGTGAGTGATGCTAAGGATACTGAGATTCCAGGGGCAGATGAAATGTAAAAGGTGAAAGCTTCCTGCATTTTATCCTTGAGATCGTCCATGCAACCACTATACACAGCTACCATATTCACAGGGTTTGCCTACAAGAGTTGATTGCAATTGAATATTGCTAGAGGGTCTTCAGTAAACTGAGTGTTTTGCAATGATATAGTAATTCTCTATACAAGAATTGCCAAGACCAAAGGCCAGGGGTCTAGGGGACAGGACCAGACTGACTGAATAAGGATGTAAGGCTTAAAATTATTGCTGGGTTATATGGTCTCTTTGCTACTGCTGTGTTGTTTTATTTTTTTCTGCTGCAGGGTCTGGCATGATGTACATGCTCAGAAATGTTTGATGAATGAATGAATAGATGAATGAACAAATATCACATTGATAATATGACACTGTGATACTACTGACACTGACAACACTAGGCATTACAGTAAAAGCATTCAGTGCTACATTTTCACTTTCAATTCTCTATTTTGAGTGAAGGTGTCAAAATTCACTCTTCACAAATCCCTGAAGCTCTGGAATCCTGCAGCTGGAAATGCGGCACCCAAAGACATGGCATGCAGAGTGGAAATAGTCCCGCGTGAGGTCGGGAGTCCACAGTGTCGGGAGAATTGGGTTCTCATGTTGGCATTACTGCAAATTTGTTATGGGCTTAGAGGAAGTTACGTAAGTTTTCTAAGCTTCATTTTTTATCTGGAAAAATTACCTGCTGAGAATTTCTGATCCTTTTGAGTTGTGCAAGGCTAGGATTCAACCAAGAGAACTTTCTCATAACTCATCTAAGTGGATCACAAGACGTGAAACAAGGGAGCCCAAAGCTTGTTTGCGTCGTTCCTCCTGTGGCTTCTTATCTAGAGACTCCAAACTCCAGTTTCTTGTGGCGGGGGTGGAAGTGGAGAGATGCCAACTCAGCAAAGGCCCTAACTCATGGATCACATCAGACTTTAGCTGTTCATAATGGGGCTGGCTGATGTGTTGTCAAATTAGTCCAAAGTCAAGTCCAAAGGGCAGAGGAGGGATGAGATCAGTTACAAGAAACCCTGGGTTGGGCAATAGTGGGGAAGGAGGCGGTCACTGGGCCTTACAGGCAGAACCTGGCAAAACAGCAATGGCAACTGCACAGGCTTTGAGGAGCCAACTCTAGGACAGTGAACGCTAGAAATGCAACCCCTTATGCTCCCCTGGAGCTCCCTGTGAAATTTCTCCATTTCTAGTGTCCTGGTTGGGGAAAATATTTTCTTCTCTCATGCTCCTCCTCCTCCTTCCTTCCACCCTTCCCTAACACAACAGGACTGTCACCTGCTGGACACTTCACTGACATGCAGAAACCCAGGACAAGAGGAACGCATTCTACCGTCAAGGGGGCCACAGATTACCCAACCTGTATTTCTCTCTGGTATCTGTTCACTTATTTTAAAATAAAAATATTTTTGTACTGCTTGAATTTTGTGAAAGCTTTACATAAAACAGCCTCTATGCAGTTCTACACCTGAAAGATAACCATTATTAACTGTTGGCATTTACCTTCAGACTTTTAATGCATATGTTAATTTTAATATAAATGGGATCATTCTGTATGTTGTTTAATATCCTCAAACAATATAGCATACTTCTTTCCATGGTAACACTAAAAGGCCTACCTGATCTTTTTTAATGGTTCCAATATATATTTCAATGTAAGACTATATCAAAATATATTTTACCAGTTTTTTATTGTTAAACATTTGTTTTTATTTTTTAACTCTACAATGATCATTCTTATATATGCATCTCTGTGAGATAATTCTTATAGTGCCTAGAACTTAATGTATATAATTATTAGTAACCTTTTTAAACCTGATAGCCCTTGACTTTGATTTTAACTTTAGCATCTTTTAATATGTTCTTCAAATTGTATGATCAAATCTTTTACCAATTGTTTTCTTATTGATTTATAAGAACTCTTTGTATATTGAGGCTATCAACTGATCTTTCATATAAGCTCCACAAATTTCTCTCAGTTCGTTACTTACATTTTAACTCTGTGGGTTCTTTTTTCTTTTCTTTTCTTCCTTTTTTTTTTGCCATATATCAGTTTTTGTATTTTATTTTTGTATTTTAATTTTTATGTAGCCAAAGCTGACAGTCTTTGCTTTTATGACTTGTGAATTTTATACATATATGAATTTCATACATATTTGAATATAAGAATATATCATATTCTCGCTCAGTGTCACACATGTTCACTCAGTTTTATAGGTTTTAAAATGCCTGTTTCTTTTTACATATGTAGTTATTCTTGTTGGGATCTAGTTCTGAACATACTGTCAGTCGGTACCAATTTTTTCCAAAAAAGGGAAATTAAAATAAAAGCTTAGAAATTTTTCTCAACCTGCCCCATGGGTCATAGCTATTCTTGCTAATTCATTGTGGAAAAATAATTTTTAAAATGTTTTTATTCATTTGCAAATTACAAAGCTTGCTTGTATTGTATATTCTATCAGTTGAGAGTCTTTCTGTCCCTGATAAGAGAAAGCCTGACTTACACTGGTTTAAATAAAATATTTCATAACTCATTTATCTGAAAAGATCAGAGGTCACATGGGCTTTGGATGTGACTTGACTCAACAGTTCAGTCATCTCGCCATCCCTCTTTCTGCTTCATCGTTAGGCTGGCACTCCTTAGGGCCACATGATGATTTCCAGCAATTTCCAGGGGCTACATGCTGTCTTACTTGATTGCTCTCTCAGAAGGGTGATCAGATCTGCCAATAAATTTCTTCTTGCTTTTTAAAATCGTCATAGCCAGGGAAATGAATAGTCCCTTTAGATTAAAAATATTTTATTTAGGGCCTACCCTAAAGCTGGGGGTAGAGGGGAGAATGGTGGTAAAACATAGGATGCACTGGGCAAAGGTGATAGCCATCCAAACAAAAACTGGGCTCACATAACCAAGAGGAAGGGAAAATGGAAGCTGAGTGCTGAAATTAGCAAATGCTCACCACACACACACAGTCCTGCTTGATACAAGAACACTGTGAAGATCAGTAGCTGCTAACACATTTATCTTACAGACGAGGATACTGAAGACTCCAAGAGGTGTATGTCTTGCCCTTGGTCACTCATCTAGTTGGTAGCGAGGCTCAAATCTAGATCTTATGATTCTAAATTCTCAGCTCTTACCAGTATCCTAAATTACCACCCCACAGGCTTGAAACTACTGCTGAGTATATGGGACTGACTCAGTTCTACAAACCTGTTTTTAAAAATTAAAACGGTTGCCAGGTGCAGTGGTTCATGCCTGTTATCCCAGCACTTTGAGAGGCTGAGGTGGGTGAATCACCTGTGGTCAGGAGTTCAAGACCAGCCTTGCCAACATGGTGAAACCTCGTCTCTACTAAAAATACAAAATTAGCCGAGTGTGGTGGCACATGCCTGTAGTCCCAGCTACTTGGGGGCTGAGACGGGAGAATCGCTTGAACCTGGGAGGTGGAGGCTGCAGTGAGCCAAGATCGTGTACCACTGTACTCCAACCTGGGTGAGACAGAGCGAGACTCTGTCTCAGATTAAAAAAAAAAAATTAAAAAGGTCAAAGGAGATACTAGCTATTCAACATAAGGGTGAGCCATGAAGATTTGATGCTCTTACTGTGGGCAGAACAGCATGTGAGGTTCCACTATGGTGGCACCAAAGAATTAGAGGATCCTATTCTCTCTTAGCCTGGGTTCACCCAAAGAAGTGTGTCTCTGGAGTGTATCTCAGAACTGTGGGGTGGGGAAAACAGGGGAAGCATTGATTCAAGAGCTCCCATCTCCAGTGGAAGATGGTTCCTTCACAGGATGTTGTTATCCCACATTTTTAAGGGGTGTATGAGTGAGTGCCCGGTGGGTTGCCTGGGACACCCCAGCCAGCCACTGCATCTGAGAAGCCAGGGACAGGCAGTGAGAAGAGGCATTCTCAGCGTGCTGCTGCGTGAAGCTGGTTGGATGGAACTGTTCACTGTAGCAGTGGCTGGAAGGAGCAGGGAGGAGAACATTTTAAGTGGGACATGAGAGGTCTTCCTTACATGAATCCATTATAAGCTAACAATACAAAACTCAAGTTAAGGAAGTGATACACACACAAGCCCAAATTCCTCTTTACTTAGTTCATGTCTGATCACTCTTACTTGGAATATTACAACCACCTTCTAAAAAGGTCCTCCTAGTTTCTCTTCATTCAACTACTGCAGTAGTCTTTCAAAAAGAAAAATTTTAAAGTTGTTATTATTTTACTGAAAGGTTCATTACTCCCCACTGCTTCCAGGAATATGTATGAATTCCTTTGCTTGGCATTCAACACGCTTCACAATTGGCTTTACTTTAATTAAACAGCTGTACTTCCCGCAACGGCCCCGAGCTGGACTCAAGCCAGTCTAATTTCCTTACCGTTTGATAAACAGGCCAAGATTATTCCTTCTCAGTGCCTTTGCTAATATTGTTCACTCTAATGGGCAGGGATGATATGCAAAACAGTTACCAACTGCTGTGGCAGGCACTAACCAATGAGGGTGGAGACTGAGCCAATCAGAACTGATATCAGGTGTAACTGCCAATATGGGTTGACCAGTTGACTCAGTCCTGCCCCCAGCCTCCATTCACTCTACTGAAATTCCATTTCTTTCAACTTCCATGAAGTTTTCCTGGACTGCTGTTGCCCATGTTGGTTTTTTTTTTTCTTTTTTTTTTTGAGACTAATTACTACTTTAAATTCTTGTATCCAGAATCTTATTAAAGATGTTCATGTGATTATACAAGAGCCTGAAACACCACTTTTTGGGCAGCACACTCCTCATCACCTCTCCATATGGTAACACCTTTGTGATATTTCCTACAGAGAGTAGAAAGATAGAAGTCAGTCTTTCCTACAGCATGGTTGATGAAAAACAGTTTTTATTGTTAATGTTTCAGAAAAGTTTCAGCCTTGAAAATTCATGACTAAAACAATGCATGACTGGTAGTGACATAAATTTTAGAATTTTTGTCAAATACGAGGAAAACCTTTACTAAGTTTCTTTCATGTGTAACTATAAAATTTCAGGGAATTTCAAATATCCTTGAAATGCTCTTTGAATTGCCATTAGATATATTTCTGGAAGCCATCCCAACACCATGATGGCTGGCAATATTTTAACCTGTGTGATAGTTAACACATGGCCCCCCAAATGCTTTGATACTCCCCCCATTGAGAGGTGGGTCTACCTCTCCTTCTCTTGAATCCAGGTGGGATTGTGACTTGGTTGTAACCAACAGAATGCAAGATCACAAAGGTGAGGTGGCTATGGCTTTGGTCCTTGGAATACTCATCTTTGGTGTCCTGACTCATCATGTAAGACGTCTAACTTCTCTGCAGCTCCCAAGCTTTGAGGAAGCCTGGGCTATGTTTAGGGGATGCAGCTGACAGCCCTAGCTACAATCGCCGCTGGCAGCCAGCATTAACCACCAGACATGAGTGTGGATGCCTCCATTTGATTCCAGCCCCTGTCAGTAGGGTCACCCCCACCATGGAGTCTTCCCAGCTCCCCAGAAGTTGCTAAGCACGGACAAGCTGTGGCCTGTCCAAATTTCTGTCCCGCAAAATCCATGAACATAATAAAATGATTGCTTCATGCCACTAAGTTTTGGAGCAATACTTACACAGCAGTAGTGACAAAAACAACTATGGGCAAAAGTCACTATGACCCAGGTGCACTTCTAATATTTCTGATGCCCTGGGCTTGAGTACAAATGGCCTACATACACCATATGTCTAAATGTGTAAAGGCTTTAAATAGCATAAAGAACACTAATGAATGGTTAAGTAAATGTGTTCTCTCCTCCTTCTATGAAAACTATGCCCTTATAATGAGCTTAAAGGCCAGGTTTGGATTTAGAATTCCCATGGAAGCCTGGCCTCTCACCTCCTTTACCCACCTAAGGCTTCATCCTGCACTTTGCATCTTGCCAGCCCTCATACATATGCAGACCCGAGTTATATCCATATTCCCTGTAGACAGTCGCCTCTTGGCCACCTCTTGGAGCACCAACAAACTCACTAGAAGTGAAGTTTGTTGCCCTTAGAAAGGTAGATACAGATGAGGGTCCCAAGCAAACTCTGATGCAGACTTCAGGTGTGGGGCAGGAAATTCCAGGATCCCAGATGTGGCGTGGAATCTGGGTCTTGGGCTCTGGGAGTGTCCAATCATTTGGCCCCTAAAACTTCTCACCTTATGCCAGACAATGGCCCGAGGGGAGCGGCCTTGCTGCAGCCGAAGGCACTACTTGTGCTAACCACAAAAATATACCCGTCTCAACTCAAACCCAGTGTTTCCTCAACTCAACTTTCCCTTTGTAGTTTTGCCACACTAGACAAGGGGAAGCCAGAATGGAAAGGCACAGCAATCCTAATCAAGGAAAACATGACAAAACACAAGGCCCCAGGGAAGGAAGGAGCCAAGGAGCTATGGCTTCATTAGCTTCCTGGAGATCCACCTCTACCTCCATTTCCTGGTTCATTCTTTCCCTCTTGATAGACATGGTGGGGAAAACAAGATGCTCATCAGATATGTCCTGAGGGTTCCAGGAGAGAGTTTCAATGAGTGCAGAGGTCAGAGCTCATGGCTGTCCGGCTGCAGGGACCTGTAAATGTGCTTTTGTTTGGCCTGTGCCATGTTTAATTTTTTTTTTTTCTGAGTAAGTGGCTAAAATTTAAAACTGGAAGATCTTACATTAGAAACTGGATATCTTGTTTTTCCTGGAAATTAGGAAGATCTGGAAAACTGGACCTGCATTCCCACAGGGCAATAAGTAGCCAGAAGGGATGAGTGGTTGCCCCTTAGCTAAGCTCTGAGCTCTGCAGGTCTCCCGGCCCCACCAGCCCACAGAAGCCCTCACACTCATCGTTCTCACTGTCTGATTCCTGGGGTGGTTCAAGCATGCACTGTGTGGGTTGGAGCAATAAGACATGAGCCCAGATCTCTACAGAACAAGACAGTGAAGACTAAGTGTTATGCTGCACGGTCACTGAGCCCATGGCAGAAGCTTCATATTTGTCAAGTGAATAAATGGCTGCAAATATGAAAGACCATAGTGCAGTTTTGGTGAATATGCCAGGGAGATGGAGAGTCAAGCAATAAACTTATCTGTTTCAGAATCTTCTCCAAACAGCACATCTCATACAGCTTTCTTCCTTTACTATTTAGTCTTTAATATAATACCCATTATCTGCTAATAATAATAGACCCTACTTTGGATCCTTAAAGAAAGCTTGCACAAAAACTTCTCAAATAAGTGGATAAATGAGAAAGAAAAGGCAAAACTGCAGTCCCATTGGTGAATTACTTCAAATTTGTCATGAAACCTAGGTTTATTTTTATCTTTCTTTTAGACTCAACCATAGTTTTGTCCATTCTATGTAGCTTTTAAAAAAATAAACACCATAGTATGGTGGTTCCTCAAAAAATTAGAAATAGAATTACCATACAATTTCAGCAATTCCACTTCTGGGTATATATCCAAAATAATTGAAAGCAAGGACTCAATCAGGTATTTACCCACCCATGTTCACGGCGGCATATTCACAACAGCCAAAAGGTAGAAGCAATGCAAGTGTCCATCCACAGATGAATAGATAAGCAAAATGAGGTTCAGCTGCACAATGGAATATTATTCAGTCTTAAAAAGAAAGGACACTCTGACACGTGCGACAACATGGATGAACCTTGAGGACATTATGCTACGTGAAATAAGCGAGTCACAAAAGGACAAATTTTGTATGATTCTACTTACATGAGGTGCCTAGAGTAACCAAATTGACAGAGACAGAGAGTAAAAGGGTGGTTGCCAGGGGTTAGAGGAGTGGGGGATGGGAGTTATTATTTAATTGGGACAGAGTTTCAGTTTGGGAAGATGAGAAAGTTCTGGAGACGGATGGGGGTGATGGTTGCACAACAATGTAAATGAACTTAATACCACTGAACTGTACACTTAAAAACAGTTAAGATGATAAATATCATTATGGGTATTTTGCCATAATACAAAATAGGTATAAAACATACACTTGTGAATTTCAGTTTCTCATTTAAAGTCAAAATTAAACACAGATTACTTCCCTGAGAGGATATGGAACAGCTATCAGGGAAGCAGATGGAATGGGAAGATGAAACTCAGAGTTCACTAAGCTAATTGGCCAATTGAGGGGGGACCCATAGTACTTTAAGGTAAGCTACTGTCTGACCTCTGCAACCCTCCAGGCCAATAAACACCTCCTCCCTTTAGTTAGACAAATGCTGGGAGAATCAGAATTCAATTTTCACAAACTTTTTCAAAATATTATTTAAAGAAGATGCAGAAAAGCCAGTTAAATGTGGGTAAGGCTGGCCTAACCAGCGTTTTTAGAAAACACTTAGCATTACTTGGTCAAAGTAACATCGCAGCCCAAGAAGACCAGCGTAGGAAGTGATAACATCTATAGTTGCAGAGGTCTGTTCTGGGACCAGCCAGGGATGCAGACCCCAACCTGGGACACAGATGAACCAGGAGTGTTAAATAGTAATATTTGCATGAATGCACAGTTAGATAGTGTATATATTGAGTTGTATATTTTCTTTTTTCTCTTTTTTTGAGATGGAGTCTCACTCTGTTGCCCAGGCTGGAGTGCAGTGGCTGATCTCAGCTTACTGCAACCTCTGCTGCCTGGGCTCAAGCGATTCTCCTGCCTCAGCCTCCCGATTACCTGGGATTACAGGCACCTGCTACCATGCCCGGCTGATGTTTTTTTTGAGACAGAGTCTTGCTCTGTTGGCCAGATTGGAGTGCAGTGGTGTGATCTCGGTTCACTGCAACCTCTGCCTCCCGGGCGCAAGCAATTCTCCTGCCTCAGCTCCTCTCAGTAGCTGGGATTACAGGCGTGTGCCACCATACCCAGCTAATTTTTGCATTTTTAGTAGAGATGGGGTTTTACCATGTTGGCCAGGCTGGTCTCGAACTCTTGACCTCAGGTAATCCACCCGCCTCAGCTTCCCAAGGTGCTGGGATTACAGGTGTGAGCCACCGTGCCCGTTCAATTTTTGTAGTTTTAGTAGAGACAGGGTGTTACCATCTTGGCCAGGCTGGTCTTGAAATCCTGACCTCATGATCCACCCGCCTTGGACTCCCCAAGTGCTGGGATTACAGGCGTGAGCCACCATGCCTGGCCAGTTGTATATTTTCATTAGTGTGGCTCTAATAAACATAAATGTCTAATCTCATCATGCCGAACATGATTATACTAAAATACACAGGGAGTTTCTGAAACACATACATGCATTTTAACAATGGATCTGCTTATTATCGTGTTATTCTCTTAGATCACACAGCACACAAACACTCACAGTCGTTCAGAATCCTTGCCATCAATCTGGGTTCTGACCTTAGCTAGCTGTCCGACCTCAGGCAAGATACCTCCTGGGACCTGAATGCCCTCATCTGTAAAACTGCAACAACTCTATCTACCTCGCAGCACTGTTGTGAAGATGAAATGAGTTAGTGCAAGTAAAGTCCTTTTTAAAGCTGGGTCTATCACATAGTAAGTGCTCAATAAATTTAGCAATATGTGTTTGTGAGCAGGTAAGAGCAGTATCTGGATAGCTCCTGCCTCTGACCCACCCGATCCCTTCTGCGTATTTACAAGTCATTGATATTTTAGTTTCAAATTCACGTGTCCAAATTATTTGTTAGACTTTTCCTTTCCTATTAGCCCTTTCACTCCAGAGCAAGGATGGTAAGACGCCCAGGGAAAGGTTGTGATGTGATCACAGATTGCTGTCTACATTCACACTCAACTAGGGTTACTTGCAGGAGAAACCTGCCCCTAAGCACACAGTCCACGTGTGCCAGGGGTGGACGCACACAAGGGCCCTGCTGCCACCATGGCTGGGACCTTGCCCGCCTTGGGCACAGGCAGGGCCCAGCTTTTCAGTTGAGATCACCAGTGTCTGACCCAGGAGCCAAGTGCTCAGGCCAAAAGACTCCAAAATAAGCCAGCTGAGGTGCTTTCTTTTGAGATGGGAGAACATGTGTTCCATTCTTAAGGGGAGAAAGCAACTCAGGACTTCATGTTTTCATTGTACTTGGCTCTCACTGCCTCTAACTCCAGGCGTTTGTGGAACAGGGAAATGAGCTCCGAGTCAAATGATAAAGCTGATATGATTCATGTGTCTTTCAGGAGGAAAGAGACAGGAAACGGAGGCCTGGCTGCCTGGGCTGTGACGTCGCCCCTCTGGCATGCTGTCCGGGCCTGGAAAAATGCAGCTGGCACTGCCTTGAGGATTTGGAGCAGGAGACAGGAGTTATGTGGTTGCTTGGCCAACTCCCGAGTACAATAAACTTAATCTTGGAAGTCTTACTCTCGAGGGTGAAGAAAGGGTGAAATGTCGGTATGTAGACTCTGTCGCCAAGAAGCACCAGGAGAAATGAAAGAAGAAACAAATTCCTTCAGTTAAAATGCCAGTGGAAAAACACTTCTGAAAAACAAACACCGAGAAGCACAATGTGTTTTTATGTGCTTGAGATTTTTTAAAAACGAGTTTTGGAAAATAGTCTCTTGATGTTTACATAGTTCCCCGTGAATAAAGGGCAACTGGGAATTTGGCCTGGCCTGGCTCTCAAGTAGGGGTCCGCAACCTGCAGCCCGAGGGCCCGTCGGTGGCTGCTGGCTTCTTTCTATGAATGCTGCCCTACTGAACACAGCCGCGCCCCTCCGTGACCTGTGCCTGCGGCTGCTCTCATACTACCACGACAGAGCGGTGGGGGGGCGTTGCAGCACTCACCTCACAGCACACATACATCAAAATAGTTACTGTCTGATCCTTTACAGAAAAAGTTGACTGATCCTTGGTCTAAAACAGGAGAGGGAAGTACTCACTCACCTCAGTGCCCATTTCATGCAGAGCTGCAAGAGCTCTCTGCCCTACCACAGTGCGGCCACCTAATTGTCTCTCCTTGGCAGAACACATGCTTGGCTGGCGGCTGTGGGGAGGGCAATCTGGCTAAATAATGCATCAGCAGGGCTGCCTCTGTTCTTAGTTTTCCTGCAGACTTTGCTGGGTCATGCAGCTAGGTTAGATTTCAGAGGGTCCTGCAGAACCACACTGACTTCTAGTTCCCTGTCTCCTTGTCTGTAGGCCCTGTGAGTGCAGGGCAAGGCCAGCTCATTTTTGCATCTAATTTGTACCATAGAATCGGTGCTGAATAAATGTTTTTTTTTTTTTTTTTTTGAGACAGAGTTTCGCTCTTGTTGCCCAGGCTGGAGTGAAGTGGCACCATCTGGACTCACTGAAACCTCCACCTCCCAGGTTCAAGCGATTCTCCTGCCTCTGCCTCCCAAGTAGACAGGATTACAGGCATGCACTACCATGCCTGGCTAATTTTTGTATTTTTAGTAGAGATGGGGTTTTACCATGTTGGCCAGGCTGGCCTCAAACTTCTAACCTCAGGTGATCCACCCGCCTCAGCCTCCTAAAGTGCTAGGATTACAGGCTGAGCCACTGCGCCTGGCCAATAAATGTGATTTTAAATAATAAACAAGTGCATACACACTAGATTACATTTTCAGAATTACCAAGTGAGTGGGAGTCTCAACCCCATCTGATGAGACCTTATCCCACGCAGACTGTCCAGAACCTCAACCCAGCAGGGTTCGACCCAGATATGAGGGTTGCAGGGCAGCTACAAAGGTAGCCCCTCTTCAAGCCAATATACATATTTTTACATTAGTCCACATTATTTAGTGGGAAGAAATAAATTTTCTTTTAGTAAAACTTGGTAAAAGATATATCTTTTACCATATATCATACCAAGATACCATATATCTTCCTTTCCATCAAGGGCTTTATCAGCACGTTGAATATAACAGAACATCTCAACGTGCTGAGTTTGGAATTGGCTTTCAGTTCACAGTTTTTCTATCACTTGTGACTAGATTATGATTTAGTCATTCACACAAAGAATTGAAATAACAATCTAATTCAACATTGATTTAATAATTATTAATTGTTTTTCCTGGCTTTCATTACCCTAAAAACATGTTGTTGTTGTTGTTGTTGTTGTTTTTTCTGGAGGCCTTATTCTCTTGAGTTTCCTTTTGCAATTTTCTGAACACAACAATTTCTTGGCTACATGTTAAATACTTTGAAATTTATGCAATAAAACAAAACCACGCAGTCCCAGGAAACATCCCTCTAGAGCGCATTACTTGGTTTCAGAATCTCGTTGACCATGTGGTCAGCTTCAGCAGGCTGGTTTCAAGTTTGGTGTCGGGAACCCAGGGGCCGCCCCTTCAATATTTCCCCAACTAAGAAAGGTGAGCACAGGCAAGGGGATCTGTCTTGCTTCCTCTTCAAGGCTTGACTACTATGGTTGGTATAGGACAGGCTTATATTTAGCCATTTATCTAATGAGTTGTATGTGGAAACCTGAATTCATCAACATCCCGGTTGTGATGGATTCCAGTAAGGTTCGAGCACATCCATATTCCTGGTGCAAGACAAGTCTCCTGAGTGTCCCGCCTCCTAATCCCGCTTAGCTGCCTCACTTCCTTCCTTCACAAAGATTGAGTCAATTTACAATCTTAGAGCAACAGATCACCATAGAACAATAATGATAGTAATGATGGCTCCCATCAGACCGTGAGCTCCATCAATAGGGATATCTGTCTCTTTTGTTTGCTCACTGCTACACCGCACTCCAGGGCCCAGTCCAGCACTGCTACGGCCAAGGGAAGTAGAGTCTGGCTAGCAAACCATCATGGTGCAATAGACAGGCACTCAATAAATACTTGCCAAATGAATGAATTTGCTGAAAGCTTACTGTGGGTAAAGTTCTTTCTGTGTCATTTCATTTAACCCTCGTGACCATTACTGTGAGCAAAGCATTGCTATACCCATTTAACAGGTGAAAAATTGAGGCTCTGTGTGCAGTTAATTGGCTTGACCACATACATTCAGCTGGTGAAAGGGGCACCCAGTTGAACTCAGGCCTAGTTGGCGTCACAACCTTTACTCTTTCCACAATGCAACTCAGTCCCTGGGGCCATGCAGTTGGCTCTATTAGGGAATGAATCCTGGTATTCAGACCGGTCAGGCATGGAACATGCCTGTGTAGGTATTGGCTCACCACAAAATATTAATTACCACAGGGGAATAGGTTAAAGGCTATTTGTAGGGTAGCAGGAAGCCTAATCTATTGCCAGCTGCAGATAAAGACCAGCCAGAACTCTAGCATATCACTGGAAATGAGGGGTGGCTTTGTTTGACTCTGTGTGGGCAGGTTTTGTCGGATAGCAAGAGCACCCGGGCTGGTATTGCAGAAAGCAGTGTATAAGGATTCTGTAATCCTACTATTAATTTGTCTATTCAAACGCAGGTTTTAAACAGATGGGCTCTGGCTTACAGTCCATGGCCAGACAGGGAGAACTATGTATCACATGTAATGTAGTCCTGTGTGTGAGCGCTCCAGGTCACATAGCACCAGGTCACATGTGCTCCAGGTCAGCATGGCTAAATATGAAAGGACACACACCCAGCTCGGCGCGGTGGCTCCCATGCCTGTAATCCCAGCACTGTGGGAGGCCGAGGCGGGAGGATCACCTGAGGTCGGGAGTTCGAGACCAGCCTGGCCAACATGCTGAAACTCCATCTCTACTAAAATACAAAAATTAGCCAGGCGTGGTAGTGGGTGCCTGTAATCCCAGCTACTTGGGAGGCTGAGGCAGGAGAATCGCTTGAACCTGGAAGGCAGAGGTTGTGGTGAGCCAAGATCGCGCCATTGCACTCCAGCCTGGGCAACAAGAGCAAAACTCCATCTCAAAAAAAAAAAAAAAAAGACAAGACAAGACACACACCCTACCCCTAGCAGCCAGCACCAGCCAGCTCCAGCTCCAGGCAACATATCTTAAAGCAGAATTCAAAGGTCACTAACATCAGAATCACTGCTGGGGTCTAAGGGCTGTTAACAATGAAGACCCTAATCCAGACCCTCTGGGGATGGGTCGCAGGAATCCTGGCTTATTTACAAGCTCCCCAGGTGGTTCTTCTGCGTACTAAACCATAAGAACCATTGTTCATGGACTTGGGTAGAAAGAAGAGGTTCATTTTTCACTTTTAGATGTGTGCAATATTTGGTACTTTTGTAATTTAAAGAGTATAGGTCTGGGGGAAGAAAGGAAGGAAGAGAGCAGAAAAGAAAGAGACGGTATTGTGAGAAGACTCTGTGTGGGGTGCTGGGGTACAGAAGCCACATCTCCTGGACTCTGGATGGTCCCGCTGGAATTGTCTGTCTCTTTGTCCACCTTCACCTGTTTTTCTGCTACACTCTCTGTGCCACTCTCATAGGGCCACACCACCCAGCAAACACCACAACACCCTCCTCTGCCCTCCCCATCCTCCTGGATGCTGGAATTGTCTTTCCCAAGAGACAGACATTCCACATTTCATGAGCAGCAGAGCAGTCAAACCTCCCGAGAATTGCATACAAAGTTGCCTTTTTAATATGAACAAATAAATCCCCAGTCTTACTAGTTTCTGGTTGATGTGGCATGGAGTTTATTCAGTATACTCCATTATATAATAAAGCACACTCCATTTTTTTGTTTGCTTATTTATTTATTTATTCATTTTCCGAGACGGAGTCTTGCTTCCCCCCAGGCTGGAGTGCAGTGGCGCAATCTCGGCTCACTGCAACCTTTACCTCCCGGGTTCAAGTGATTCCCCTGTCTCAGCCTCTCCAGTAGCTGGGATTACAGGCATGCACCACCAGGCCCAACTAATTTTTGTATTTTAGTAGAGATGGGGTTTCACCATATTGGCCAGCCTGGTCTCGAACTCCCGACCTCATGATCCACCTGCCTCGGCCTCCCAAAGTGCTGGGATTACAGGTGTGAGCTACCGTGCCCAGCCTGCTTTTATTTTTTTTTTAAATGACATTCTCTCACCTCAAAACACAGAAAGAGTACCTTCTGAAGAAGACATTAAATTCTAAAATACTTAGGTTTTCACCGTTTGAGTCTTTAAAACGAAGCCATTCTGGCCCCGGCTTCACGGCAGGGCAGCGGTAGGTAATAATAACACTAAACCCTCTAAACCCTCATGGAAAACGGCAGGGTCTCGCATTTACCAGAAGGGATCGCTTCCCATGCAGGGTTTTCACACTGGTGAACGTGAATCCCAGACATCAGCTGCTCTCAACTTCTCCGCAACTGGCTGCTCAGGTCTACGGATGCCCTATTTATGGATAATAGCTCCCATTTATGGGGTCTCTAACCTGAGCCAGGTACTTGGCGGACAACCCCACAAAGGTAGCCTGAAGACTCTATTCACAAGTGAGGAAGGCGAGGCTGAGGGAGGCTCAGCCCTGTGACCGACCACATAGCTGTGATCAGCCCTTCGTGCCCCCTCCCTGTGCCCTGCTTTGCTGGGAGCACAGGCGTTGGCCGTTACCAGTCACTGCTCTCCAGCAGTCTTCTGGCTGGCTCCACGTGCACTGAAGGGGTTAACACAGCTCACTTACTGGGGGTCTGGCACAGTCTTTGCAGATGTGGTGAGAGCTGGCTGCATGGCTGGGGTCCTTTCCAAAGAGCCAGGACTCATCGTTCACAGCCGGGGCCCTCAGCCCCGGCTGCACGTGGGAATCACCAAGGGAACATTTAGAAATCCCATCCCTGGTCACACCCAGACCAATTAAGTCAGAATTTCTGGGAATGGGGGCAAGACATCAGCATCTTATGACACTCCAGAGGCCGTTTCAACACAACCAAGGCTGAGCCCTGCTGTTCTGTGCTTCAGTCAGCCCCCCTCCACCCTTGCTACTCCCAGTGTTGTTCATGGACCTCAGAAGGGCATCACCTGGGCACCTGTGAGAAAGGCAGACTCTCAGGCCAGCCCACTATGTGCAGTCAGAATCCACACCAACAAGGCCCCTGGGTGATTCACTTGAACAGTAAGATTTCAGAAGCACAGCTATAGAGGGCTGCTTCTAATATGCTGCAGTTTGAGAATCAGGGTAGATCCTTAAGCTTCCAGATCTGTATGGGGGTGAAGGGAAAGGTGGTGTCTTAAGCCCACATCAAAAATACCTTGGGAAACGAAGTAGCAGAATGAAGACAATGATTCCCCCCCATGCTCTCCTGAGTCTGAGTCTGTAGCATCCACATATAGGAAGAAAAGCAGGGGTAAGCAAAGTGAAATTATTCACAGGCTAGCAGCAATATCCTGTATTTTTTGCATTAAAAAATAGATTACCTGTGATAACTGGTTATTTTCCTACATCTTATTGATCTATTTCCATGTAACAAAGCAATCTGTAACTTAGTAGCTTAAAATAACCATGTATTTTCTCACAATCTTGTGATTCAGCAATTTGGGCTGAAATTAATTGGGCTGGGGTCACTCTCGTGGCTGCAGTCACCTGGTAGGTCAGCTAGGCCTGGATGGTCTGCAGTGGCCTCATTCACGTGTCTGGGGGTCAGCCGTGGTGATGGTCAGCTGGGGGGTCCTCGAGGGAGCCTTGGCTCTCCTCCGCGTGGCCAGGTGAGCCTGGGCTTCATAAACAGTGGCAGCAGCAGCAGCATCTGCATTCTATGAGAGCAGGAGTGGAAGCTGCAGCTCTCTTACAGCTCTGCTCAAAAGCTGCACAATGTCACTTCCAGCACATTGTATTCATTAAAGAAAGTCAAAAGCCCAGGCCAGATTCAGGGGGTGGAGAAATAAACTCTCTCTCTTGATGGGAGGAGCTGCTAAGAATTTGTGGCTATTTTTAACCTGCCCCATTTCACCCTTTGGCCATCATTATGTACGTCATTTGCCCCAGCAAAATGCACTCCCCCATCCCAAGACCACGCACTAGGGCGTGGTCATCCCATCACAGAACTAGGTTCAGAACCTGTCATCTCATGCCCTGGAGCAGGTGCAGATATAGGAGAGTCTCCTGGAAGGGTGCAGTTTCTCTTCATCTTGTAATCCAAAAATAAAATCCTAACCCCCTCAACTGACTGACAGACCCTCCTGTCAACCAAGGGCATTCCAAAGTTAACCTGAAAAACTAGTTCAGGCCATGATGGAAAGTAAGGGTCAGACATGGTTCACAAACACTAACACAGAGACCTTAAGACTGACAGTGCTGTGACTGAACCACTGCACTCCAGCTTAGATGACAGAACAAGACCCTTTCTTGAAAAAAAAAAAAAAAAAAAAAAGAAAGAAATTTGGGAGTCTGGAGTTCTCTTTTTAATGTGATCTGTCTTGTTTTCTTTTAGTCTGGGCTAGTGGTGCCTTCATCAGGACAACTCTTTTAAGACTGTGTAGGATTCCCATGAATCACATAGGGTACATTCCATGCCCCAAAAGCCACACTATCCATTTGTTTTGAGACAGATCTCTTTCTATTTGTCCACGTCAGGCCACTCGGAGACAATGCCTTAAAGCTTAGCTGAATTCTACTTTCTAACCCACTAAGTCCCGAGCCCTCTCCGGTTCTAAATTCTGTTTGCAAACTCAACAGTTTCTTCTTAGCTCATTTCTCTTTTGCAGTGTCTTATATTCTGCTAAAAACATTCACGTGACTCTCAACATTCTGTGTTAGAGATGTTCTTAACCAGAGCTACAAATTTAATAAATACGGTTTTGTTTTCTAAGTTACCACAGGTGACATTTTCCCAGTTGTTCTGCCACAATATAACGTGTGTTGCCTTTTTTTCCAACCTGAAATAAGAATCTCCTCACTGGTTTTTCACCCTCCATGAATAGTCTGTCTGTCATTGCTCCTCTCAGCCTCCTCACTTTTCCAGACTCAGCCTAACTAGTCCCAAAGATGTCATGTACATGCATTTTCTTCTTCTTTTTTATGCCAGCATCTCAATTCCAGAAACAATTTCTGTGATGTATCATCGCTGCCTGGTAGGCCATACCATACCAACATTTAGTCACATAAAGCAATTGTTATTTATTTGCTAAAGATTCTGCTCTCTGATCTGGGCTCAACTGGGTGGTGGTTCTACTAGTCGTGTCTGGGGTCACTCATGTGGCCACAGTCCTCTGGAGGGCCAACCAGGCCTGGTCTAAGACACCTTCACTCCCATGGTCCATAGTCAGCTGGGGCTGTTAATTGGTTTATCCAGCAGGCTAGTCCAGGCTTCTTATGTGCAATAGCAACATTCTAAGAGAGCACCAGTGGAAGCTGCAAGGCCTTTTGGGTCCTGTCTGGAAGCTGCACAGCATCACCTCCACCATATTCTACTATCAAATCAAGTCATGGATTCAGAGAATGGAGAAAGAATTTGTGACCATTTTTATCCTACTAGACCTTGGAAAAGGAATTATTTCTTAATAAATATAATTTGGCAGACAAAACCTCAAATCATGGGGTTCAAGAGTCAGTAATTGTAAGCAGGTGCTTGGTAATAAATGTTGAGAGCCACAGACTCAGGGAGTGGGGACATGAGAGCCCTCCTAAGAGGGAAGGGTCAGGTGGGAGAGAGGGCAAGACACCTGCATGAGAAGTGGATTCATCTGCATAATAACAAAAGGAGCAGCAACAATGCAATAATAATAAGCTCTGCTAATATTTACTTAACACTGAAGATGTGTCAGGAACTATGCTAAGTGCCTTCATATGCGTAGTTTCACTTAATTCTCATAACAAACCTTAAGCACTTTTTTTTTTTTTGACACCGAGTATCGCTCTGTCACCCAGGCTGGAGTGCAGTGGTGCAATCTTAGTGCAGTCGTGCTCACTACAACCTCCACCTTCCAGGTTCAAGCGATTCTCCTGCTTCAGTCCAAGTAGCTGGGATTACGGGCGCCCACCATCACACCTGGCAAATTTTTCTATTTTTAGTAGAGACGGGGTTTCACCATGTTGGCCAGGCTGGTCTTGAACTCCTAACCTCAGGTGATCCACCCACTTTGGCCTCCTGAATGCTGGGATTACAGGTGTGAGCCAACACGCCCGGCCCAAACCTTAAGTACTTTTGTCAGCCCCACTTTACGGATGAGAAAAATGAAGCTTAAAAGGTGAGAGGTATACCCATGAAGCCTCCAGAGCCAGTAAGTGAATCTGACGTGTGCTTCCCCATGCGTACTGTGGCAAAAGCTTCTGATGGTTGGTTTATCATATATTTGGGCAATTCCACAATGATTGCTATCTTAGCAAAGATTACTCTCGATCTGATATTTGATACAAATGAAAGAGAAGTACAATCTTCCTGGGAATGTGATGTGTTTTTCACTGGTTCTAATTCTGTCTTCCTAACAATTGAAGACACCAAATTATGATTAAAAAATCCCTCTGGAGACCAGGTCTTACCACAAGCCAGCAATCAGACCTGGGAAGGTTATGCACTCTCTTTGGATCTTTCCTGTAAAATGAAAGGGCCATGATTAGGAGACGTCTAAGACCTATCCAAGTCCTGATGTGCTGTGATATACACACACATATATTTGTGTAATATACATATGATATACACACATATGTGTGTATGTATATATCACAGCATATTACACGTGTATGTGTGTGTGTGTATCACAGCATATCAAGACTTTTTTTTAAGATGAGGTCTTGCTGTCACCCAGGCTAGAGCCCTGTGACAAGATCTAAGCTCACTGCAGCATTGAAATTCTGGCTCAAGCAATCCTCCTTCCTCAGCCCCCCTAGTAGCAGGGACCACAGGTACATGTCACCACACCTGGCTATTTTTTTTTTTCTTTTTTGTAGAGATGGGGTCTCACTATGTTGCCTGGACTGGTCTCAAACTCCTGGACTCAAGCTATCCTCCTGCTTTGACCTCCCAAAATGCTGGGATTACAGCCATGGGCCACACCCTGCCCTGATATGTTTTTTAGCATTCAAATGACTGCTTCTGTTTCAAGCCAGTAAATCCTGACTTAGCTTTGATTATAGACATTGTGGCCAGCAGCAGTTGCTTCCTTGCAGGATCCTGATAAACAAGACTGTCAAGACCCAGAAAGGAGGACACCCTTGGGCATTTCAGAGCAAGACCAGAAGTGTTAGGGTTGGATCTCATGTGTGCATGTGTGTAAGTGCAGGCACAGGTGCGATGAATGTATTGCCCTGATATATTTAAGACTAGAAGATATGCCAAAACAATGTTATCAAAACTGTGACATATTATAAATGTTTGCATTTGACATTCAACAAATGAATACACTCACACCATGAAGTTTCATTTATGTCATTTAGTTTTAAGTCCGATGTCAGGTAAGGCCTAAGCCCAATGGTTCTCCAGCTGCTTCCTGTCCACCTGCACCCTCTCCATCCCGCACATGGCCCCATGGGCAGAGAGTGGAGGCTGGCATCCCTAATGCCTATTGGCATCTAAGGACAATCTCTCTATACTCCTTTAGCTTGAGGGCAGGAGAACTTGATAGATTTTAATGTATTAAAACCAAATCTATTGGAACCTTATAGAATCATAAATCTAATTTGTTTAGAGTTTTGGAATGCAGGGGTGTGTGAATTATTGGTTTATTCAAGTACTCATTCACTTGACAAGTATTTATTAAGCACACAATAAAACATTAGTTCATGGCTGGGCACGGTGGCTCATACCTGTAATCCTAGCACTTTGGGAGGCCGAGGCAGGTGGATCACGAGGTCAGGAGTTCAAGACCAGCCTGGCCAACATAGAGAAACCCTGTCACTACTAAAAATACAAAAATTAACCAGGCGTGGTGGTGAGCGCCTGTAATCCCAGCTACTCTGGAGGCTGAGGCAGGAGATTCACTTGAACCCGGGAGGCAGAGGTTGCAGTCAGCCGAGATCATGCCACTGCAGTCCAGCCTGGGCAAAAAGAGCAAAACTCCATCTCAAGAAACAAACAAACAAACAACAAACAAACAAACAAAAATTAGTACAAGACTAAAAACCAGGGTTCATCCACTTACAACATATTTGATAATTCAGGGCCTCATCCTGAAGTGACCTGGATTGGTGTGTGACCGACACAGTGAGATATGCAGCAGCAGGATGATCTGCACTCTGTGACCTAGGAGAAATAATGCCACCTCCCTTGGCCTCACTTCCCTCCAGCTCTGAGAGTCTATGAGTTGTGAGAGTTGGCTTCAGTTTCTGGTTTCCAGCTTTAGGAATCTATCAGTTTTCTATTTTCTATTTTTTTTCTATTTTCCCCTGTGGGGCTGCTGTGAGCATGCCCTAGGCCAGGATTTGGAAGTCACTGATGGACTCCCAGAGGAACTGCCTGGCCCAGTGAGCACTTGGTTGGGTCCTCATTTGCTTTTGTGGCTGGCACAGTTGGGCTGCAAGGCAGGGCTGAGCTGAGGCATACAGCAGTAGGCAGCTTCTGCTGCCTTCAGGAGCTGAGTGCTGTGGAGATTTCTGGAGGGGAAGATCTGGGGTGAATCAAGGCCATACAATTGCCGTGTTGAGTCTCCTATTTTTCTTTTAAAACATTTTAAACTTATATATTGACAAATTGTAGTTGTATATATTTATGGGGCACAAAGTGATGTTATGATTTTGAATACAATGTGAAATGATTAAATCTAGCTAATTAACATCCATCACCTCAAATATTTGACATGTTTTGTGATGAGAACATTTGAGATTTACTCTTGGTGATATTGAAATGTACAGTGCTCAATTAAGTATATTCACAACATTGTGCAATCAATCTAAAAAAAAATTGAACTTATTCTCCTAGCTACTTGAGACAGTGTACCCTTTGATTCTTGCCTCCCTACTCTCCCAGCCCAGCCTCCCAGTAGAATGGTGGCCACCATTCTACTCTCTGCTTCCATGAGTGCAGTTGTTTTCAATTCTGCTAATTCGCATGCTTGCTCTCCCATTTAAACTCCAACACGGGAGAGACCCTTTTCTCTGTATGGCAGCTTGCGTCTATCATCTGTCTACCCATTTGTCTACCAATTTCTTTCTTTTTTTCTTTTTTTGAGACAGGATCTCACTCTGTCACCCAGGTTGCAGTGCAGTGGTGTAATCATAGCTCACTTTGGCCTCAGAGTCATGGCTTTAAGTGATTTTTGCACCTCAGCCTCCCTAGCAGCTGAGACTACAGTCATGTGCCACTATGCCTGGCTAATTTTTAAAATTTTATTTTTGTAGAGACAACAATCTCACTATGTTGTCCGGATGGGTCTTGAACTCCAAGCTGCAAGTGATCCTCCTGCCTTGGCCTCCCAAGGTGCTGGTAATGGCAGTGGTGGGTGGGCCGTCTAGAGCTGCTGCTGCCATCACGGCTGCAGCGGGAGTGGGGGCAGGGACCGTGGCGGCAAAAGCGGCTGCGGGAGCAGCAGTGGTGGTCGTGGGACCCCTGTTCCCCATGTCCCCGGTGCCCTGTATCCCCAAGGCAGCCGATTGCCCCAATCCCACCCTCGCATGGCCAGGCAGGACCCACTCCCAGGCCCGGAGCCTCTGGCATGGCCTCAACCTCACTCCCTGCTGCATCCTGGGAGCCCGCGAACACCCATCCAAGGGCACAGAAAAAGACTTTAGAATAGATTAAAAGTCCGTAATCTATAAAGATTGAGAATAAGACATAATCTTGGGGACCAGTGACCATGGCTTTTGTTTTTCCTTTAAAAAGGGTCCAAGTTCAAGGCATGGTGACTCAGCAGGAAAAGTATCCCCTCCACAGAGAGGTAGGAGATAGGACATGAAACCGTTGGTGGAGCCTCTGTATCTCTTGGGACTTCCTTTCCTTCTTCCACAAATTGTAGAAGACCAGCAGGAGGGCCTCACCTAGCAGTGGGTTAGAAATGCAAGATCTCAGGCCACACTCTGGACCTACTGACTCAGTCTGCATTGTAACAAGACCCCACGCCATTCTGTGCACTTTGGGTTTGAAGAGCGAGCACTGGTCTAGAGATTTCTCAGGCACTTTCCAGTGCAAATTTCCTGTCGTTCTAAAACCCCATGGGTTGGCGTGCCCCACTGGCCAGAAGGTGAAAACAGATTTTGGGAGCGCTATCTCTGGGACAGTGACAAGGGTGCTTCCCCCAGACGACCAGGGCTTCCCCGAGCTCCTCCACCCCAGGGCTGCTATTTCAGGAGCTCTCCTGCTGAGTCACCAGAGGAAAGCAGCCAGGGGAGGAAGCAGCCATATCCTGTGCACTCGGCTGGACCAGAGAGGGCAGGTGGTTCTGGGGGACCTCTCCCTTGGCAGTGACTCCATGCAAAGGTGGAGAGCCGTTCATGAAACCCTGTGATTGTATCTGTTAGGCAGGAAGGAACTTATATTTTTCCTATTCCTGTATCCCTGGTTTCTGGAAATTTCCCCATAGTGAGAAATTAGAGGGGATTAATTTATCTTTTCTGCACTCCATCTGAGTAAGCCCTGGAGTGAATACAGAGCCTTAACCATGGAAAGGAGAGATGGGGAGAGGCCCCTGCAGCAGGAGTCAGTAGATGTGGATTCTCATCCTGCCATCCACAGTGTGATTTTAGGTAAGTCTTGGGACTCTCTGGGTTCAGATTCCACACTGGTAAAATGCTTCAACCATCTCTAGGCCCTGCCCCTACACACAGTGGATGTTGGAATGCAGCAAACCTTTTACTTATTCATCTGTTGTAATTTAATGTTTTATATAGAAATATATCACGTGATTAAAAACCCAGATGTTCTAAAAGCTGTAACTTGAGAATTGCTCTTACCCGTTTCTTCCTCACTGCTGTTCTCTTACAGGTAATGACTTCTATGAGTTTCTTACATTTCCCTTCATTGAAGCACATGCAAATACAAACACATGTTCTTGTTTCCCACCCTTTTGTGCACAAAAGTGGCTTACTATGTGCAGCATTCTATATCTTTTCTTGCTAGCTTGAAGCTGTATATTGAAGATGGCTCCATATTGGACCATTGGAATTCTTTACTCCTTTTTCTGTCATATGGTGTCCATTAAGCTTATTTAGCTAGTTTAACGTGCTTGTTTATCTAGTCCCCTATTGATGGCTACTTGAGTCCAATGGAGCTAAATTCTATGTGCTCTATTCACTTACTGATGGCTGAAGGAAGGCAATGCTCACTATAGGAGAGGCACTATCTCTCTCTTTTTTTTTTTTTTTTGAGACAGGGTCTCGCTCTATCACCAGGCTGGAGTGCAGTGGCACAATCTCAGCTCACTGCAACCTCCACCTCCCGGGTTCAAGTGATTCTCCTGCCTCAGCCTCCCGAGTAGTTTGGATTATAGGCGTGCACCACCACACTCGGCAATTTTTTTATATTTTTGGTAGAGACAGGGTTTCACCATGTTGGCCAGGTTGGTCTCAAACTCCTGACCTCAAGTGATCCGCCTGCCTCAGCCTCCCGAAGTGCTGGGATTACAGGCGTGAGCCACTGCATCCGGCCAAGGCACTATCTCTTTAATCCTCACAACAGCCCTGCAAGGTAGATGTTCGTTATGAACTGCATGTATCCCCCTAAAATTCACACATTGAAGCCCTAACCCCCAGTGCGATGGTGTTTGGAGACGGGGCCTTTGAGAGACAGTCAAGATTAGATGAGGCATGCAGGCAGGGTTCCCATGATGGGATTTAGTGCTCTTATAAGAATGGATACTGGAGAGTTTGCTCTCTCTCTCCCTGCTTCCCAGTCCGCCAATATGTGGGGGCATAGCAAGGATATGGCCACCTACAAGCCACAGAGAGGGCCCTCGCCAGAACCCAATGCTGGCAGCCCTGATCTCGGATTTCCGACCACCAGAACCCTGAGAATCTGCTAGCACCTTGACCTTGGGCTTCCCAGCCTCCAGCACAGCGAGAAATCACTTTTTGTTGTTTATAAGCCACCCAGTCCATGGTAATTTGTTATAGCAGCCCACTGCGCTAAAACACTGGCTGAGTGCCCACAGTTGCAGTAAGTAGGGTGAGGCAGCATGGTGGGGTAGAAGGGAGGGCCAGAGTGGAGCACCCCACCAAGCGTCCTGCAGCTCCTCCATCATATGCAGGATGTGCTGAAGTTCCTGCCTGACCCATGGAGGAACCCAGAAAGTAGCCAGCTGGAGGGCTGGCACACACAGTGATGGCAGGGTGACCCTGCATCCCAAGGCATCACAAGGCTGCATTGTGGACAGCCTTGGCTAGGAGCCACATGGAGGGCACGGTAGCATGAAGAACGCCAGTGTCTGTTTTGTGCTCTAAAACAGAATACCTGAGACTGGGTAATTTATGAAAAACAGAACATTACTTCTTCATTCTCCTGGAGGCTAGGAAGTCCCAAATCAAGGCGGTGACATCTGGTGAGAGCCTTCTTGTGTGTCCTCACATGGGAGAAGGTGAAAGGGGAAGAGAGAGTGAACCCACTCCCACAAGCCCTTTTTAGAGCTACATTAATCCATCCATGAGGGTGGAGCCCTTGTGACACAACCACCTCCCAAAAGGCCGTAGCTTGCCACATTGCTGCATTGGGGATTAAGTTTCCAACACGGGAATTTAAAGGGACACGTTCAGACCATAGCAACCGGTGACAAGTCTGGTGTTGCCCCGGAGCATGGCAAAAGAGGGCAGCGGAAAAGTTGAGCTGGAGCAGGATGCAGAACACCCAGGGACTGTGAGTGGGCAGTGTTCACACCATGGAGGGCAGGCCACAGAGAAAGCTATGACTTGGGATGGAGGCAGAGGTGCCAGGGGCAGCAAGTGACACAGGAAAGCCCAGCAGTGGCAAAGGAGACCCCACCCAGATCCCGGGAAGGCTGCGGGAGAATGGGACAAGCCATTGGGGAACAAGGTGTCCATCCTGGGAACCCTGATGGGAGCAAACTTCCTGGGAGCTCAGTTAATAGGGCTGAGAACTTAGGTGTAAGAAATAAGGCAAGATTCAGCTACTAAACTCAGGGCCTGTTTTTGTTGTTGTCATTGTTGTTTGTTTGTTTGAGACGGAGTCTCACTCTGTCTCCCAGGCTGTAGTGCAGTAGCGCAATCTCTGCCCATTGCTACCTCTGCCTCCCAGGTTCAAGCAATTCTCCTGCCTCAGCCTCCCGGGTAGCTGGGATTACAGGCATGAGCCACCACACCTGGCTATTTTTTGTATTTTAGTAGAGACGGGGTTTTGCCATGTTGGCCAGGCTCGTCTTGAACTCCTGACCTCAGGTAATCTGCCTGCCTTGGCCTCCCAAAGTGCTGGGATTACAGGCGTGAGCCACCGTGCCCAAGGGCCTGGGCTTTGAATGAAGTCCCCCAGGCTGAGATCAAGACTATAAACACAGAGCTTGCAAGGAGGGGTCAAGGATAGCTGCGGCTGCGGTGGGCCGAGGAACATGGTGAGTGGGCAGTGACGCCGAGAAGGCCTGCTTTTCTCTCCCCTGCCCCATGGCTATGTGTAGCTGGGGACTCCTGGCCACAGGGAGTCAAGCTGTAACCTTGACTAGGTGGCCTGGTGGAGTGCTCCAGTTTCGGTTTTGGGAATGGGCACGTAGCAATGCACTGAAGCAGGCTGGACAGTCCAGGTGATGACCACACAGGTCGAGTCCATCCTCTAAATCTGCAGGTTCCACATCCTCAGATTTAACTCACCGCACATAAAAAAAGTTGGGAAAAAAATTAAAACAACAATACAATAAAATTAATACAAACAAAAAAACACAGTATAACAATTATTTACACAGCATTTGTGTTGTCTTAAGTATTAGAAGTACTGTAGAGATGATTTAAAGTATACAGGAGAGCACTGTGGGAGGCCAAGGCAGGAGGATCACTTGAGGTCAGGAGTTCGAGACCAGCCTGGGCAACATAGCAAGATCCCGTCTCCACAAAAAGTACACAAATTAGGCAAGCATGTTGCTGTGGGCCTGTAGTCACAGCTACTCAGAAGGCAGAGGGGGAAGGATTTCCTGAGCTCAGGAGATTGGGGCTGCTGTGAGCTATGATCACACCACTGTACTCCAGCCCAGGGGATAGAGTGAAATCCTTCTCTAAAAAATAAAAATAATACATAAATAAATTAATTAAATAAATAAAGTATATAGGAGGATGTGCATAGGATGTATGTAAAGACTCTGTGATTTCATAAGCATCTTGAACACCCATAGTTTTGTATCTGCACGGAGTCCTGGAGCCAATCCCCCTGGGATGCTGAGGGATGACTGTATGTTCCCTCCAGCCATGCTGTACAGCTTGGGTAGCCTGAATAATCTCCCCTGTGATGCTACAGAACATTCCCTTAGCTCCCCAGGGTCGGAGAGGTTCTTCTCTACACCTCAGGGTCTCCCTGTGGCTGGCTGAGGAACCAGCCACTTCTTTGCAGACTGACAAGGGGCTTGTCCTGCAGGCAAAGAAGCCTATTATTTCTCTCTGCAGCTGTCCAGAGAGGCACACCCAGCTGGACACATGCTTCTCTGCTTAGTCACCAGTGGCCATACCCTAGCTTGGCACAGCTGGAGCCTCCAGGAGCCCAAACAGAAAACTCATCTGCAGACCGCACCAGCTTCACAGGCACCAACTCGGGAGCTGAGAACTTGGCAAAAACAAGCACTGTAGTGAGTAACTGCAGCAAGCACGTGTGCATGCACACTCACGTACTCACACGCACATGTGCACACCCAGACACACTCATGAAGCCATTCTGGTCAGCCCCAAATAGCATCGTGCTGAACAGACACTGCCCCCTGCCCTGTCTGCTGAGCTCTTCCTCCTGCCAGAGCCCACTGGGCTGGCCTCCTCAATGCATTGCCAATCCTACAGCAGGTTCACTTGCTTTTTCATGAATCTACTAAATTGTTTGTCCTCTGGAGTTGTATTTTGACTTTGAAGCCATAATATGCAAGCAATACATTCTCCAAACACTATGAAAACGTGTTTGTATGTGGCTTGGTTTTAGTGTATCTCCTCATGGACACACTCTTCCGACTCACAGACTCTAAGCTGAAAGGGCTCAAAGAGTGATATCCAACCTTTCTTTACCATAAAGAAGACTGGGTCCCGGATGTGTGGAAGGATGGCCTCTTCTATCCATTCCTTTGAAAATAACGAATCACTCTTTCTCACACAGGAAGACATTACTATAATCTGACCCAGCGACTGGGTTCTGACCCTTCACCCATTTCTGTTCAACTCCCTCAACCTTCTGGGAATTCCTGGCTCAGGCTGCCCACTCCCACTTGCTACTGGACATGTTTGTAATCAGCTTTCATCCGCCTCCGCCCTCCCCACCCACCTGGGATCCTGCCATTGGCTTCCCTCTTGAAGCTTTCATTTATTCTACTCATAACTCCTAAGGAGATGCTGCGGCTTCCAGACTTTCTTATTATTGTAAAAAAAATTGAGTAATTCTTACTTCATCATTTTGGCAAACTTTAGGATAATTTTATGGTAATTTCTTCCATTGAGATCTGTTCTTGCAAAGATGTATCTGCATGAGTGATGGCTCACCCCTGTAATCCCAGCACTTTGGGAGGCCGAGGTGGGTGGATCACCTGAGGTCAGGAGTTTGAGGCCAGCCTGGCCAACATGGTGAAACACCGTCTCTACTAAAAAATGCAAAAATTAGCTGGTCGTGGTGGTGTGCGCCTGTAGTTCCAGCTACTCAGGAGGCTGAGGCAGGAGAATTGCTTGAACCCAGGAGGCAGAGGTTGCAGTGAGCCCAGATTGCACCGCTGCACTCCAGCCTGGGCGACAAAGCAAGACTCTGTCTAAAAAAAAAAAAAGTTCAAGTACTTTCTAATGGAAGTAGGTCCAGGCTGTGGGGTGGAGGAGACACAGGGGAGGAGGTGTGGGAGGAGGTGGCGGCTGTGTGGTAGGAGTTGGGGGGCAGAAGGAAGGCTCTTCTTGCCAAGGTACTATGAAGCCCAAAACACCGCTATTAAAATATGGGTATGAAGGCCTAGGCTTGACTTTGGTTCAAAGTTTTTTAGGAAGTAATTGTTTGAAATTCAAAAGCATTTTCTGTAGAAAGAGTATCATAAATGGAAGATTAACTTTTCAAACAAACCCACAAAAATGTATTTAATCTTTTTACTAATTATCTTTTCACTACCATCTTTTTACTATTTAATTGCTAGCTGTGTCAAGTAGTGCTTTGACATCTGCCTCAGTTTCCTCATCTGAAAAGTGGGGACGCTGATATAGATGCCTGTCTCAGGGTTATTGGGAGGATGACACGGATTTATGTGTGTAAAGTTATTTTCTTTTCTTTTTTCTTTTTTTTTTTTTTTAAATGGAGTCTCGCTCTGTCGCCCAGGCTGAAGTGCAGTGGCGAGATCTCGGCTCACTGCAATTTCTGTCTCCTGGGTTCAAGCAATTCTCCTGCCTCAGCCTCCTGCATAGCTGGGATTAAAGGCACCTGCCACCATGCCCAGCTAATTTTTGCATTTTTAGTGGAGATGGGGTTTCAGCATGTTGGCCAGACTGGTGTCAAAATCCTGACCTCAGGTGATCCGCCCACCTCAGCCTCCCAAAGTGCTGGGATTACAGGCGTGAGCTACCGCACCCGGCCACGTATAAAGTTCTTAGAACAGTGGTAGGCCCATAATTAGGGTTACATTTATTGTTATTATTACTTGTAGCAAAACTCTAATATGCTTCAGCCCTTGCTTTTAGAGCCCTGCTGAGTCTAAGAGGGGCTCAGAAGCCCCAGTGGGGTGGGACTCCGTTGGGAGGGTGAGATTCCAAGGTAGCTGCTGAGGCAGAGACGGCAGCCCAGGGGACATGAGATTGAACTGGCTGCTCCTGCCTGGAACGTTGGTCAGCTGCGTCTGTAGAGTGGAGTCTTCCTGAACTCCAGGGGAGGTTAGTCTTTGGGTCAGACACTTTAGACATGACAGAATGGAAGGGGGTGGGTGTCCTGAGACCTGGCATGGGCCATCGTGAGCACTGGGGGCCCAAGGAGCAAGTGGGGGCCACTGGACAGGCTGTGAGAGGCAGGGCTGTCCCCTGTGTGCCTTCCCAGGGATTGTCCTAGCCCTGCTTTTTCAAAGGCCTTGCTTGACACAGTGGGAAAGTTCTTTATCACTGCTGCGTTGGACTTCGTTGCCGACAGATTAACCCAAGGCCAACTAAGAATTACTGAGAACAAAGTCAAAGGCTTCCGAGTTCCCCAGGTCTCTCTTAGGGCCCTTGTCTTCTCTTTCCACTGCCTTTTGAGTTAAAGAACATAAAGGTGCTGGGCAGGAAGAAAGGAGACCACCTCCCAGAGGAGTGTGGTGTGGAGGAGGGGGATTCCAGACCAGGCTGGAGTTGGAAGACAGAGGGCATGGCCAGGAGGACGACCTCGGCTGCAGCGGTGGAGCCTCCTGAGCTCCTGTCTGCACCCCTGGTCCTGGCTTCACAAACAGCCCTTCTTACTTCTACAGATCATTTTCCTGTGGGCACTTGTCTGGCCCTTCCGCTTAGACTTCCCATTTTTAGCCTGTGTCCTCTTCACTATTATCTTAGGAGGTTTACAAAAGTGAGCACTGTATAATTATGTGTATGTTTATGTGTGATCTGAGTAATACTTTGTACTCTTCATACATACACAAGCTTCTCCTCTGTAATCTGCACATGTAGCAATTCATATTCGTAAACACAACTTCCGTGACATCCCGGAAAGGGAGTTGGAGTCATTTCCGTTTTAAGTAGTAGGGGGCGAGGCCTCTGAGGTAAGGATTTTCCTCAAAATTCCTCCCTGAGACTCTAATTCACCCAAAAAGTATTCATTGAGCACTTACTGTGTGCCAGTCCCCACTCTAAGTGCTGATGATACTGCAAAGAGATGCAGTCCCCAATTTCATGGAACATGGCATTTTTTCTAATAAAGTGGCATTTCCTAATTATACAACATGATATTGGACCTTTTCTACACATCTGCTTCCAGCACTGTTAGTTTTTTTGTTTGCTGTAGGGGTTCATAAAAATCAGTGATTAAGATTCAATATTTAGGCCAGGTGTGGTGACTCAGGCCTGTAATCCCAGTACTTTGGGAGGCCGAGGCAGGTGGATCACTTGAGGTCAGGAGTTCGAGACCAGCATGGCCAACATGGTGAAACCCTGTCTCTACCAAAAAATATAAAAAATTAGCTGGGCATGGTGGCACGCTCCTGTAATCTCAGCTACTCGGGAGGTTGAGGCAGGAGAAGTGCTTGAACCTGGGAGGCGGAGGTTGCAGTGAGCCGAGATCATGCCATTGCACTCCAGCCTGGTCAACAGAGTGAGACTCCATCTCAAAAGAAAAAAAAAAAAAAAGATTTTAACAGATTCAATATTTAAAATAGAGGCTTCTCATTTCCTGTTACATCTAGCTTTCATCCATGCCCCCAAGTAAAACTGCCTTGCATTTGAGCAACCATTTATCATCACTGTAATGATTCAGATGTCTAACTTGGGGTAAGGCCAGAATAAAATTAAATGGGAGATCTGTTATAGATTGAACTGTGTCCCCCTACAAGATATGTTGAAGTGCTAACCAATATGGGATGTTTGAGTTACATCAGTTTCTCAATCGCAGTACTACCAACACTTTAGACTACATGCTTCCATGTTGTGGGTGCTGTCCTGGGCATAACAGGATGGGGAGCGTGTCCTTGGCCTCTACCCACTAGAGCTAGTAGCACCAGGACCACCCCCAATCAATCATGGCAACCAAAAATGTCTTCAGATATTGCTAAATGCTCCCAAGGGGAAAATTTCCCCCAGCTAAGAATGAATGATTTTTACAATCCATCAAGAGGCTGGCTGGGTACGGTGGCTCACGCCTGTAATCCCAGCACTTTGGGAGGCCGAGGTGGGCGGATCACAAGGTCAAGAGATTGAGACCATCCTGGCTAACATGGTGAAACCTCGTCCCTACTAAAAATACAAAAATTAGCTGGGTGTGGTGGCACATGCCAGTAATCCCAGTTATTCGGGAGGCTGAGGCAGGAGAATCGCTTGAACCCAGGAAGCAGAGGTTAAAGTGAGCTGAGATCACGTCACTGCACTCCAGCCTGGTGACAGAGCAAGACTCTGTCTCAAAAAAAAAAAGAAGAAAAGAAAAAAGAAAAAAAAAAGAGGCTGACATTTAATGTGTGTTTTATGGTAAAGTTTCTTGGCTATGAACAGTAATCGTGAGAAGCTGGCTTAGCTGAGACAAAGAAAGTAAATCATTATTGTGGGCTAGATGGTGTCCCCCGAAAAAGGTAGGTTGAAGTCCTAGCCCCCGGCCCCTGTGAATACGGCCTTCTTTGGAAATAAAGTTTTTGATGATGTGATCAAGTTGAGGTCACACTAGAGTCGTGCAGGCCCTTAATCCGATGTGACCGAAGGATGTCCTTACACAAAGGGAAGAGACAGACGTAGACACGTCCAGCGGGAAGGCAGCCTGTGAGGATGGAGGCAGAGGCTGCAGCAAGGAAGCTGCAAGTCAAGCGCCAGGGACTGGCAGCAGTCCCAGGAGCCGGGAGACACCCCTGGTGCAGACCCTTCCCCAGAGCCTGCAGAGGACATTCAGCCCTCCCAGCACCCTGAGTTCAGCCTTCTCGCAGCAAGAAATATCAGACAAGAAATTTCTGTTGTTTTAAGGCACCCAAGTTGGTGGTAATGTGTTACAGCAGCCACGGGAAATGAATCCAAGTATCTGGGAAGAAGCAGCCCTGCCCTGAAACAGCTCACCTGGGGGCTGACGCGCAGGAGTTTAAAACTCCCAGGAGCTGGGCGCGGTGGCTCACCCCTGTAATCCCAGCACTTTGGGAGCCTGAGGCGGGTGGATCACGAGGTCAGGAATTCGAGACCAGCCTGGCCAACACCGCGAAACCCCGTCTCTACTAAAAATACAAAAATCAGCCAGGCATGGTGGCCTATACCTGTAATCCCCAAGAGGCTGAGGCAGGAGAATTGCTTGAGCCTGGGAGGCAGAGGTTACAGTGAGCTGAGATAGTTCCATTGCACTCCAGTCTGAGCGACAAGAACAAGACTCCGTCTCAAAAAAAAAAAACCTCCCAGATTACTCATCCCAGGTGGTAATGGCACAAACCTGGTGAGGCCCAGCAATACACAGCCAAGATGAGCAGTTCCTGCACGGGCGGGTTCTGTGCCCTGTGCTGAGTCGTAATGAGAGTGCGGTGGTGAATACAGAAGATTCTGCACCCCTTTCCCGTCACGTAAGGACAAGTGCTATGGTCGTTATGTAAATCAGTAATTCATACACAGTAAACACTCCTATATAATATAAAATACACATGGACACACCTATCCAAGATGAAAGCACAGCATCTAATACTGACATACTAGTAAAGGGACTGCAGAGGACCACCAAAACATGACTGTAGGAGACCAGACTAGGCTGCCCTAAAATATGTCTTTTTGTCATAAGAATTATTTTAAGAAGACCGGGCGCGGCGGCTCACGCCTGTAATCCCAGCACTTTGGGAGGCCAAGACGGGTGGATCACGAGGTCAGGAGATCGAGACCATTCTGGCTAACACGGTGAAACCTCGTCTCTACTAAAAATACCAAAAAAAAAAAAAAAAAAGCCGGGTGTGGTGGCAGGTGCCTGTAGTCCCAGCTACTCAAGAGGCTGAGGCAGGAGAATGGCGTGAACCCAGGAGGCGGAGCTTGCAGTGAGCCGAGAACTGCACTCCAGCCTGGGGGACAGAGCGAGACTCCGTCTCAAAAAAAAAAAAAAAAAAAAAAAAAGAATTATTTTGAGAAACTGCTGACACAGAAGAAGCTCTGAAAACAGAGAAGTTACCCTTTTGTAGGGGAAATTTATACCTGTAAAAATCCCTATTTGTAAGGGTGTTCCCCTGTCAGTAGGAGGAGGAGAAACGGCTGTAAATTATCAAGAGACTGTCATCAATGGAGAAGGCACGGGTTTAAATTTGTATGGCAAACCTTACCCTGTTTCCTGTGCTTTTCCTGGTCCATCCTCACAACTTCCTCCTATACCCTTCCTTCTTTGTTTCAGGTGAAGATGGTATTTCAGCCTGAACTCTAAGCCACCTCTTTGAGAGTTACTCTTGTCTCTGGGTGTCTCCCTGTGCCTATGAGACATACGTGTTAGTAAGCTTCTGCTTGTTTTTTTCTTGTTAATCTGTCTTTTGTTAAAGGAGTCCCTCCCAGCTAAGACTCAGAAGGGCAGAGAGAAAATTATTTTTTTCCTCTCCTACAGAGCAAATGTGTGGGATTTCTCTGTCTACATGAGAACTGTTTTTCAAAGAGATCATCGTCTTGTGAGGCTGTGTACCTAGTTTGTTGATTGTTGAGAGCAACCCTGAAGATCCCTCCTTCTGAAATTGCCTTTAGAAGCAGTTTGTGAAACTTTCAAGAAACTTGGACATATTCCTCACATAACATTCCACAGCTCGCCCAGCTCCTGCATTCCTGAGACGCGACTTCACATGAGTTGCAATGACTTAAAAATAGAATCTCTCAAGAGGGATGAATATGACACTCATGTGTGCCAAGACGTGTGTGTCTTAGTCACTGAAAGTGCCAGGCACAGTGGCTCACACCTTTAATCCTAGCATTTCGGGAGGCCGAGGCGGGCAGATCACTTGAGGCCAGGAGTTCGAGACCAGCCTGGGCAACATGGCAAAACTCCCGTTAGTACTAAAAATACAAAAATTAGCCAAGCACAGTGGTGCACACCTGATATCCCAGCTACAAGGGAGGCTGAGGTATGAGAATCGCTTGAACCCGGGAAGCGGAGGTTGCAGTGAGCCAAGATCGCATCACCGCACTCCAGCCTGGGTGACACAGCAAGACTCTGTCTCAAAAAAAAAAACCAAAAAGAGTCCTAAAAGTGTTCACACCTTTTCACCAAATACACCACCTAGGGAGCATTATGGGTCTATGCACGATACCCTAATCTTATGGGTACTGATGCTGCAGAGGATTATTTGTATCAGGAAAAAATGGAAATGATGAATTCCCTCAAAATGGGGACTGGTTAAGTAACTTTTGGTACATTACATGATGGGATACTCCTAAGACACTCAAACTTCAGTTTTAGAAAAAAGATTATCAAACATGCACAGCATAATCCCAGTTAGATTGTAGCAAATACTGAAAGGACAGACCTCAGCATTGGCGGGGCGGCGGTGGGGATTCTAATGTTCCTCTTTTGGGCTTTTTGTATTTTTATTTCATTTTCTTTCTTTTTTCTTTCTTTTTTCCAGTGGATACATATTATTTTGTAACAACAACAAAATAAAAGGTTTATTGAGATATATAAAAATTTACCCTATTTTAAAGGTGCAGTTCTATAGATTTGGCAAATGTATTGTGATGTCGCCACCATCACAACCGACATATAGAATGTTCTGTTGACCTAAAGAAAGAAATTGAGGCAAAATTAACACAGAATTTATCTGGGCCAAGGTTTAGGACTGCAGCCCAAGACACATTAAGAAGGGCTCCAGAGAACACAGGAGAGGCTTGCGTTTTGTATTGCTTTTGTTTTTTTGAAAAAGGACAGGCTGGGCGCGGTGGCTCATGCCTGTAATCCCAGCACTTTGGGAGGCCAAGGCAGGCCGATCACATGAGGCCAGGAGATGGAGACCATCCTGGCTAACATGGTGAAACCCCGTCTCTACTAAAAATATAAAAAATTAGCTGGTCGTGGTGGCAGGTGCCTGTAGTCCCAGCTACTCGGGAGGCTGAGGCAGGAGAATGGCGTGAACCCAGGAAGTGGAGCTTGCAGTGAGCCGAGATCGCACCACTGCACTCCAGCCTGGGCGACAGAGCCAGACTCTGTCTCAAAAAAAAAAAAAAAAAAAAAAAAAAAGGACGAATCATCAGGAGAGGGGCCAATTATCAAAGTTGTTTTTTAGGAATTCTCATTGGTTTACAGAAATAACATTGAATAACATTGATTAGTGATTGGCTATGCACTGTTGCACTATAGGGCATGCCCAGCATACGGGGCATTTCAATGTCTTTCTGGACCTGACAATTTAAAGGGGCTCACATTCCTCAGATGAAAGGTTTTTTTTCTTTCTCAGTTTCTATCACCCCAAAAAGTCCCCTGTGCCCGTTTGTAGTCATTCCACTACTACGCCTTGCCAGGCCCTGGCAACTACTGCTCTGTATTTTCTGTTACTATCGCTTTGCCTTTTCTAGAACGCCATATAAATGGAGTTGCATGGAACATAGTCTTTTGGGTGGGCTTTTGATCTCTTAGCCTATTTTTAAGATCTGTCCATTGACTTCCAGACTTCATATGACATAGTCAAACAGCATTAATGCTTAATTGGGTGAGCCCTGTCAGCTGGGGGTTCCATTCCTTACAGTTGGTAGTATTCTGAGCTGATATAATATAGAGATTGCCTTTGAAATTCTACTTATTCCTCAAGACCCTCCTTAACACCACTTCCTCCAAGGAGCCTCTCAGAATAGTTCTGTCTCTTAGAATAGTTATGACTCCTTCTCTTTGAATCCTTGTGGCATATTAGGACATTCATCTTCTCCTTTGTAATATAGCTAATTGTGTCCTGGCTTAATCTGTCCCAGTATTTCCAACCAATTAGATGTCAATGAGGCTTCTTAAGGCCAACAGCTATCATATTCTTGCAAGTGCCTCACTGCATAGCACACAATTAGCACTGGTCTGATTCCTATTTCCATCACTTTCCCAGCGTGTTGCCCTCTCTGCCCTGGTCATTCTGTCCTCCTCACTGTCCTGCACATGAGCTGGGCTCACTCTCACCCCTGTGGCCTCCAGGACACTACAGGCCAGTGTTTGCAGGCCTCACAGACAGCATTGTTTATAACGGGAAGGAATGCTAGGTGTCTGAGCCTGTGGAGGTTCCCTGCCCGGCACACTGCAGGGCTGGCAGGCTCCAAATATACTTCTCAGGAGAGGCAGCCAAGAGCCCTTGCGTGAATTCTAATCTCTACCCGTGGCCTCTCCAGGCTTTGTTTTTGGTCTCTCAAAAACTGACCTCTTTGAGAAAACAAACAATTCAACTCTGCAGGGTGTAGCTAAGCATATAGAAGGGGGTACTAAGTTGTTACTCCCAGTAAAGAATCTTGTTATTTTGCTGCAGGACCTCTCAGAACTTTTGGAATGGTCATGTGGTTTGTGGATCTCTAGCAGATGATACAATGCCCAGCAGTTCCCATATGTATTTAACCGCAGACTCTGCCCCATTAAAAAAAAAATCTTGAAAGTAATTACAGACTCAGGGGAAGATGCAAAAATAGCGCAGAGAAGTCCTGGGTGTGCTCTCCGCTTCTTTCTGTATTTTGTCTTAGCCACGTGTAGAAGGCTCAGACTTTCAGAAGCTGCCTTCAAAACTTAAGCACTACTTTTTGTTTTGAGACGGAGTCTCGCTCTGTCGCCCAGGCTGGAGTGCAGGGGCGTGATCTCGGCTCACTGCAACCTCTGCCTCCCAGGTTCAAGTGATTCTCCTACCTCAGCCTCTCCAGTAGCTGGGACTACAGGCACGCCCCACCACCCCCGGCTAATTTTTTGTATTTTTAGTAGAGACGGGGTTTCACCATGTTAGCCAGGATGGTCTCTATCTCCTGACCTCGTGATCTGTCCACCTCAGCCTCCCAAAGTGCTGGGATTACAGGCATGAGCCACCACCCCCGGCCCTATGCGATACTTTTTACTAAGATCTCCTGCTTTAACAAAGACAAAGAGAGTCCATTCCTTCCAAAGATCTGAGAGGTCTTCACATTTAGGGATGGAGTACATTCATCTGTGAGCAGCACACACACAATGCGGCTTTCATGTGTAGCTTCTATATTCCAAGGGCCAGACCCAGAATATACATTTTAAAACTTGTTAGCAGCAGCCACAGGCAAATTAAAGCCCAACCAAAAGACCATATTTCAGAGTAGAGTGCATGTGAAGCAGCTTATTCCTCCCAGATATCTAGTCATGGACACTGGCAATCAGAAACAGGTAAGCAAGCCCTAATTACAGAGATACCAAGAAGTGAGAGGTCAGAAGGGAGAGAGAAAAACCAGCTGAACATGGCATTCTGCTCTCTAATGCTGCCCTAAGATTGCCACTTGCTCGAAGTGTAATTTGCACCCAAGGAGGGCTAAAACGATGGCACTCCTGACCCCTGACTTGGGGAACTCCTCACCTGCATTTGAAGTTCATCACAGATATTCTGGCTTTTGAATTGTGTTTCTTTTTCCTCTTTCTCTCCAGCCGTGGCCTTCTTCTCTCCCCCAAATAGATCCAATTGCATCAGCCATGGCCTTGTTCCCTGAATCCACCATACCCTGCCTGGCCTTTGCATGCGCAGTACCTGCTGCTGGGCACGCCCTTCCCGCCTCTGTCTGCAGAAACCCTCTCCAGTGCCCCCAGCTGGAAATAACCACTCCCTCTCCTGGGCTTTCTTGGCCACATTCTTATTCGTCAGGATTTTTCTGCAAGGGCCAGAAACTTCAAACTAATTTATGCAAATATGGGCAATTTATGGGTCTCAAAACCAAACTCTAGGAAGGGCAGTGATGCCAAGAGGCAGGGATCAAACTTCATTCACCAAGGAGCCCAGGGGCAGGAAGGAGGCGTCAGAGTTGGGCCGGGGCGGGGAAGTGTTCTGTGTTCGGCAGCCGCTTCCATTCAAATCACTTAGTGGGGGCAGGGCCAGGGAGGCAGGAGGAGGCTGTTGGCGCTATTGGCAGGAGAATTGGGAAGACGTGATGGGAAGATAGAGCACTAGCTGTCAGAACGGTTCCACCTCTGCTAAAAAGGGATTACATTTGACTTCTTGGGACACCTGTGGAAGCTCCGTCCTCTCATGCTGGTTTGTGAGCTCCTTAAAGGGCAGTGCCTGGTCTTGTTGGTATTTCTGCCACCCCAGGGCAGGGCATGGGCACAGCAGTGCCTACACCCAGAGGGCCTCAATCATGTTTGTTGGCTCAAATAGTCATTAATAAGGTCGTTTGGCACTGATGAACTTCATGCGGTGTAATTCATGAAGCGTGTGACATTTAGGACCTCTGGGTGGGATAAAGAGCAGATGAACAGTTAACAAGTCGTCAAGGTCACCTTTCCCCTAGCAGACTGACTCACCTGCCTTTAGCCTAACCCATCGTTATTTCTCTAATTAAGATAAAGAAATAAAGCAAAGATTTACTGTCAAGTAACCTAGCTACTGCTTTGTTAAATTTTTATCTGTGAAAGATTAATGATCTGATAGTGCCTTATTTTGGATTAGTACAGTCATGATAATGATGATGAAAAACACCGTTACAGGTTTTAACTTACCAAGTCCAACATTTCTTTATTTTCTTTAAGTGGCTGGCCTCCCCTTGACTGCTATGGCAGCATGAGATAAAGCAGTTGACAATATTCCAGTCAACTGTTACTTTTAAAAAGAGAGGTGTTCATTTTAGACATACTGTCCCAAGACCTCTAGAAAAAAAGTTCACATTAAATAAAGGGATTTTTTGAGAAGCATATAAATAGTTTGCTCTATTGGGCAGCAGGAAATGCTGGGCGTGCTGTGTACTCAGGGCTCACGGGGTGGGAAGGAAGTGGCCTGGAAGCAGAGGGCTCTCCCTCCAGGCCCCATTGACAACTTGGGTATTATCCTTGGTCCTACACTCTGCTCCCCACCCGACAGATTCTACCTTCTAAAGTTCATCCCACTCTGTCTCCTCATCTTTGCTCCCCGTAGCACCATAGTCTGGGCCTACATTCTCTCTTCTAAGACCAGAGGCTGGAAAACTCTTTCTCTCAAGGGCCAGTGAGTGTTTTAGGCTCCGTGGACAAGCGGTCTCTGTCCCAGCTGCTATTCAACTGGGTGCCTGAGTTGAAGTGGCCACAGCAGATGCATAAGTGGTGGGTGTGGCCACGCTCCAGTAAACCCCAGGCTGCAGCTGGGTTGTACCCTCAGGTTGTTGTTTGCCAACCCCTGGAAGCATCCGTTAGCCACTTCATCCCCAGTCATTGGCCTGGGTTTTTCTCTTCTTTATATCCCCAGACCCTTACGGAGTGTCTTGCACCTAAGAGATATTCAATAAAATTTTGTTTAAAGAATGAATGAGTTCCCTAATCTAAGCATGCATACCTATGAGGTCATTCTATTACTGAGCTGCCAAATATTGTTTCCAATTTCATTAACTTAAGAGATTTGGAACTCTTTGGAGATTTACTAAGAACTAGAAATCCATTTCTCTCCTAACCACACAATGTACATATTTACTTACTGTTCTAAGCACACTTGTTTTAGAAACACAGAATCCAGCATCTCTTACTGTAAGCATTTTAAAACACCTTCCTGTTAGTGAAGGTAAGCGTGGTAAGTGTGATCAGATCTTAAACAAGAGGAATTTTGTTTTCATTTAAACAAGAGCATCTCAGACATAAAAGAATGATGAAAAGGTCTGTCATTGGCAGGAAGAATACGATATCATTAAACTTTGTGTTCGGTCAGACATATTTTGCATGCCTTTATGGTTAATCATTCTTAGAAGAGATTCCTCACCTTATTACTCCAAATCACAGCAAAAAGGCTTTGTTTTAGCTGTTTTGCTTTCATTTAGAAGGGACGCCATGGGTCACACAGCTTCCCTCTGCCTAAACATCACCTCATGCGGAGGGGTGTGTTCCCCTTGGGACTAAGCTTGAGTGTTCTACCCTGAGAGGGCACAGAGTAAGATTTGGGTGAATTATCCACCACCCTCATTAGCAGTGTCCTACCCTGAGAGGGCACAGAGTAAGATTTGGGTGAAGTATCCGCCACCCGCATTAGCAGATTCTTCCAAGGTACTATGTTTTAACAGCTGTTAGAGAATGACAGAGCCAAATCCCACCCCAACAGACAAGCAGAGTTTGGGGCTAGACCCCTTAGGTAACTATGCATATCTCAGGGGCCAGCAAGCTGCCATAGCTGGCTTTCCCCGGCTTGTGGGAGCCCATTGTACACATCTGCTCCCAGTGACTTCACACTGGTAGCCTGAAGTGAGTGATGATGGGAGTATTTACACAATGGAAATAGGCCAATGATACAAATCAGGGCATTCTAACACTGTGGGTGTGAGACTGATCAATGTTACTTGGTTCCTGCTTTCAAAGAGTCTGTCTGGGAGATAAAGCATGGACATAGGAGAAGATCCTAATAATGTCAACCTCTCAAAGGGACCTTATGTAAATTTCTTAACCCCTCTGCATCTCAGTTTTCTCATCGATAAAATGGGGGTAATAATACTTACCTCGCAGAGGAGATAGAAGGATTAAATGAAATAATGTATATAAAGCATATAGCTTGTGGGAAGGTTGACAGTATGTACTTATTAAAGGTGACTATTATTATTACTGACTAACTAAAGAAGAAAGGGTTTAAGGATGAGAAGAGTATCAGGAAGTTAAGATCTGAGGCAAGTGAGCCTATGGCAGGAGTTTTAGTCTACAGACTACTGAATAGCTAAAGGGTCAGTGTCAGCCATCTGGTCTATTCTCAAGGCCTAAATAGCACAAGAATCTTCCAGGAGGAGGTTTGGTTCTGCTCCTGGCTCTCATATCACTTCTGCACGTGATGTAAGTGTTCACTCGCAGCCTCATATATCAAAGAAATCAAAAAATAATCAGGAGAGAAACAGCTGCTATCAAAACCCGCTCAGCTGGCCCCAACCCAAGGTCTCAGGAAGAAGACAACAATACATGGAGCCTACAATGAAATTGGTGTCTATGGAAGCAGGAAAGAATCACATGCCTGCTACAACACGCTCTGAATGGGCTGATTCCACTGTGCTTTCAAAAGGAAGCTCTTACCATGGTAACTGTGTCAATGTGGACACTCTGAGCAAATGCAAAAAAGACACAGGCTAAGCTCCTGTTTCCTTCCAGGAAGTAGAAAATATTGTCTCATGTGTGTTTCTGGAGGATTCTTTTAACAATTTTGTTGAGTTTATACCTTCCTCACCATGGAAATCCAAATTAATAAAAGTAGAAATATTCCAGATTTTACACACTAGGACTTAGAGATGTATCTGTTTATGCACTCAAATGAGATGGCAAGTGAGCAGTTTGCTAACAAAAGACTTCTTTCAGATGGTGTCATCCATAGTTGCCATTGGATATGAGTTACCAGTTAAAATTCTTAGTTGTAGCAGCAGAAACCAGTTTTGCTATTTGAAGCAAGATGGGAATTGATTAAAAGGACATTGAGAAGCTCAAAAATTCTCTTGGCAGGATGGAGAGCCAGGCTTGGAAGTAACGCCCCCAGGAAATCCCTCCCCTACCCACTCCAAATAATGCCACCACTGATACTGCAGGGCATCGCCAACACTAGCGGCACTCCTGACACTGGACGTCACCAGACTCCAGCTGTGGCTGCAGCCACAGCCGCTGTCAAGACTGCCTGCGGAAACTGGACATAGCTCCTGGCTTCTTCACTAGCATGGATTGTGTACCACCTCTATTTCTATATACTATGAGCTTCTTAAGCAAGGCTTGGCATGGGTGCGTATGACTGGTGGAACTTACATAATACGCCCATTCTGAATTGCATAGGAAGCTGAGAAAGTGAGCAGTTGGCATCATTAGCTTTGCTACCAGGAGTGTTCTCTGCTATTTAAGGTAGGGGATTCCATAAACATAAGAAAAGGGATTCAAATCAAGTAAGAATGCTTCTGGTTGCAGGTAATAAAATATCCAACTAGGCTGGGCGCAGTGGCTCATGCCTGTAATCCCAGCACTTTGGGAGGCCAAACTAGGTACATCACTTGAGGTCAGGAGTTCAAGATGAGCCTGGCCAACATGGTGAAACCCCCGTCTATACTAAAATACAAAAATTAGTCAGGCGTGGTGGCGCACGCCTGTAATCCCACCTACTCGGGAGGCTGAGGCAGGAGAATCCCTTGAACCTGGGAGGCGGAGGTTGCAGTGAGCCGAGGTCGTGCCACTGCATGCCAGCCTGGGCAACAAAGTGAGACTCCATCTCAAAAAATAAATTAAATAAATAAATAAATAAATATCCAACTAAAATTGACCTAAATAAGAATGGCGTATTTTCTCATATAATGAGAAATCCAGGAGTAGGTGGTTCCAAATTTGGTAAATTTAGTGACAAACAATGTTAAAGATCCAGATCCCAGCTGGGCATGGTGGCTCACGCCTGTAATCCCAGCACTTTGGGAGGCCAAGATGGGTGGATCACCTAAGGTCAGGAGTTCGAGACCGGCCTGGCAGACATGCTGAAACCCCATCTCTACTAAAAATACAAAAATTAGCCAGGTATGATGGTGCATGCCTGTACTCCCAGCTACTCAGAAGGCTGGGGCAGGAGAATCGCTTGAACCTGGGAGGTGGAGGTTGCAGTGAGCCGAGATCATGTCACTGCACTCTAGCCTGGGCAACAGAGTGAGACTCCATCTCAAAAAAAAAAAAAAAAAAGAAAAATTTCCAGATGCCTTCTATCTACTTGCTCCACCATCCATAGAGCACAGACTTTTGCCTTTAGGCTTAGGTCCTTATGGTTAGGAGATGACGGCCATAGCTCCAGACATTACAGCCTCACATATGCAAGTCCCAAGAGTCGTGTTTCTCTTTGCACATCTCTTTTTATCAGAGAAAATACAATATAGAAAGTGTCCCCTTGTGTCTCACTGGCCAGGAATAGGCCATATAACCTTCCCTAATTGCAGAGGAGACTGGGAAATGGAATACCTGACATTTCAGCCTCCATAGTGCAAAGTAGACACTGCCAAGAAAGACCAAGAATAGGTGAGTCTCCGTTAGATAGGAAACCAGTAGGGTCTGCCGTTGCCACCATTTTTAGAAATGCTGGAAGACTACTAGGCTGGTATTATGAAGTGAGATTACCACTAGATTTCAGCCTACATGAAAATGCTGATCTTTCAGTAGCATATGCCAGGTGTGCTTTGCTGGGAAGGATTCTGAAGCTCTGCCTGGGCTCAGCAGGAAAGAGTAACATCATTGGTTAGTGATGACTGCCATGGGTATGGGAGAAGGAAGTGTCTCCACACGGGCCACAATTTGCATACCCACTGTGGAAAGAGACCAGTCTGTTTTGTGAACTTCTTCATTTCCTTGCAGAGCATTTTTGTCTGCTTTTGAAGGGCTGAGTGCACCAGGGGAGTTCCAGCAGGGACAGCTGTGGACCTGGAGCTTCTGTGATGCCTTACCCAAACACCACCATCCTGCATTGTTCTTTTCCTGATGTCCAGGTTGCCTCTTTGGCACACTTTTCCAGCCAAAATGATTTGCACAAATCCTTGGCCTGTGAATAAATGCTGGTGAGTGCCAGCACTGGCCGGGGGAGAGGATCAACTGTGTTATGGGAAGGCTCAATATTTTCTTCAAACGCTTACTTCACCTGTAACGGCCACTCTTGGTGAACTTGCTCTTATCTCATAATTTTTGCTCCTGAGATCTAGGGATGTTTGGTTGAGATCTACGTATTTCAGGGTAAGATGTAGCTCTGTCATTTGGCCCTTCTTCAAGCACATAACCACAAAGAAAAATATTAATAGTAAACACCCATTACAACCACAACCACTGCCACCACTAATGATAAGTAACACAATAGAGTAAACTTTACAACAGCCCTCTGAGTTAGTCAACTGTGGGTAATAACAGTAGCTAACTTTATTGAGTGGTTACAGCCTTCCAGTCACTGCGCTAGGTATTTACATACATTCATTCAATCCTTGCCATAATAACCCGAGGGAGGTAGTGTTGTGTTTTCCATTTGCCAGATGAGGACATTGAAGCCTAAAGAATTTAAGGAGCTTCCCCAAGGTCACATAACTTGTAAATGGCAGACAGTAGATTCAAATACATGTCTGTCTTTACTCCCAGGTTTAAGCTTCTACCCCTCCTATCCCAGTGCTCTTTATTGTTATTATTTTCATTTTAGCGTATTATTATTTCTTTTTTGGTAAACTGAGGAAACTGAGGTATAACGATTGGGAGTGGTCCCTTGATGGCCACCCAGCTGGTAAAGGACAGAGCCACCTGGGAGCCTCCGCAGGCTCCTTACTCCACCACCCCATGGGGTGAAGACATGATTGCTGCTGCAAAAAAGTAGGGCTGCAGCTGTGGAGAAGTTAGGAGATTGGGGCACAATAGCTCAATTGCCTAATCCATCAGACATCTTTACTACTGTATTCAAGCTTCCAAACAGAATGCCATGTAGCACAGCTGAAAAGGGCAATACACTAGAAGGCAGGTATACCCGGATTGGCTTCTTGGTCAATTACTTGACCTCTCTGAGCCTCTGTCTCCTATTTGGGAAATACAACCCACTTTATAGAATGGTTGGGAGAATTAAATGAGATAGCTGCAGGAACCATGCACTTCATGCCTGACACTTAAATGCACCCACCATCGTTTGCCCTCTCCACAGGTCTGTCTTTTTTTCTCTTGTATCCAGAAGGTTTGTACTTCTCACACTCTAATCAGGAAATGTTTCAGGAGGACAGTGAGTCCTGGTCGTGGGCTTTTCCCACAGGGATTGACCAGAAGCCTGGACACTTTCACTGTTTTTCAGTGAATGCATCTTTCAAGGCTTTAGGCCTTGTAAAACAAAACCATATTGCATTAGAGTCACATGTCTTGAATGGTGAGTGTGAGCTGACAACTGCACCTGTTTGAAAGCAGAGATGGCATCTTTCATATCAGAGGATCTCAGACCCAAGACTTTGCTTGGAAGATGGAGATCAAAAGTCTGAGTGACCACCAATGGTTAATAGGTAGCCAATCTTTATTCATTTATTCTCTTGAAAGTGCATTTTGAGATTTTCAGACAAGAGCTACAATTTAGTCATGCTGTATACCAGACTGCTGGTCACTTAGGAAAGTGTCCCTTATGGTTGCCTACAGATAGCAATGTGTGGGCCCTCCATCGAGTGCTAAAGTCACCACTTCTAGACAATAAGTTCCATGAGGGTAGGAACATTATAGCCTAGTCCACAGTAGGTGAGCTGGTAAGTGGTGATGTTGGATGTTGCTGGCAGGTGAATGAACGGGTGGGTGGACGGATGCGTGGATGGGTGGTCTCAACTTTTTCAAAAAGGAGATTCTGTAGAACAAAGATACCATAAGAACAAAAGTAGATTGCCACTTCCCTCTGGGTTTTTGGCAAAAATTTTCCCCCTTAAGTTACATAAGCACATACGTAAAAAGAAAAACTGGATGAAGGAAGTGAGCCTGTTGGATGACATTAGTCCTGGCCACAGCCAGCCACCACAGACAGAAGACTCTCCCCAGGCTCCAGAGTGGGCCACAGCCACAATGGCAGCCATGCCACTTCAGCTTTCAGTGATGAGCTCACACTGACACCCACGGTCTCCTTTCCTGGGTTAAGAAGGAAGTGGCACCAGAAGTCAACAATTTTATGTTTTTCTTTTTTGCCTGTACAAATGGAAGAAGCATGAAACAAAAATTCCCCTTAAATCTTACAACAGCCTTGGAGAATTAGTAACAGCTTCATTTGAAAATCCTACCGACTTTGCATAAAGCCACCACAAGTGTTTTTAGTAACAATTTGGAGGGCAAAAAAGAGCACTGACTTACAAAGGACCTACTGTGTGCCATGCACGGGGGAGCTGGTTTTACACGTAGTGTCCCTTATCCTCAGAACAGTCCTGTATCTTCATTCATGTTAAATGATGGAAGAAAATGGGTCACATGACCCACCCAAATTTGTAAAAGTAACAGATTCAAATCTAGCTCTAAAATAAAATATTAGGTTTAAGTAAGAAATACTCAGGCGAGGTAACAAGAAAGTTGAAATAGAGTGCTGGATGGATTAGCACATTTACATCTTGCATAAACCATAAATAATAATGCAATGATCACCTGTTTTTGTTTTGATTTACTGACCCACGGTCTGTAGATCACGTGCCTTAGGTTTTTGTTTTTTTACTACTAGAAATAGATTTGAGCCAACACATCTACGACCTTATCTGATTCTCTTAGAATCACTTCAGATGTCTGCCATAACATTTACCATTCAGTGTTTCCCAAACTGGTGCCTTGTGGAACACTTCTCAATGAGGTATTATAAAAGGGGAATTGAAAAAGTCTTGCATGCACAAATTTAAATTAAACAGAGGTAAGCAAAAGTACAGATTTATTGAATGCCAAACTTTCCTGTTTCCAGAATCTTTAACTGTTAACGTGTATAAGAAATTGTTGACTGGCCATGGTGGCTCACGCCTGTAATCCTAGCACTTTGGGAGGCTGAGGCGGGCAGATTACCTGAGGCCAGGAGTTTGAGACCAGCCTGGCCAACATGGTGAAATGCTGTCTCTACTAAAAATACAAAAAAGTAGCTGGGCATGGTGGTGGGCGCCTGTAATCCCAGCTACTCGGGAGACTGAGGCAGGAGAATCGCTTGAAACCGGGAGGTGGAGGTTGCAGTGAGCCAAGATCACGTCATTGCACTCCAGCCTGGGCAACAAGAGTGAAACTCCATCTCAAAAAAAAAAAAAAAAGAAAGAAATTGTCAAGGGGCATGCAGTATACAGCATTGCCCAAACTTATTTGAGCTCAGAATCTTTTTTTTTTTTTTTTTTTGTACCATGCTTATGAACAACTCCAAAAAGAGTAGGCAAAACCTTAACTACACAGATTTGTGTTTTGCAAGCTCAGCCCTAGAAGCTGCCATCAGATGAACTGTGAGTCTGTTCTTGGTGCCTGGCACTAACTTGGGCCAATTCAGCTTCTGAGAGTCCCAGACTGGCTAGGTTCATCTTACCTTCCAAGCTACTCTATTAATGCTTAATAATAATTTTTCATGGAAAGTACTTCAAAGTCTCAATTTCTTTCACCCACACACCAGGCCATCATTAGCCATTGACATGTTGATTTTCCATTGAGAGCAGGAGCTACGTCTTGCTCACCTTCCCGTCACCTTGGTTAACCCATTCATGACTGTCGAAATGGTCCTCAGTTAGATGCCTGCCCATCTCTCCAGGTATGCAAGGCAAACACTTCTATCTCCAATTGACATTAACAAAACAGGCGCGAAGTGAAAGTTAGAAAGTGGCACATCCAGGACTAGAACTCACAACTTGGGATGCCGAGTCATGAGGTCATTTTGCTAAAGGCATGCTGGTCTACGGCTCTAAACTGTTACTGAATAGTATTCTAAAAGGAAAGAAGATTGAGATTAAAATTTAAAAAATGACCACATTGGATTCTTGCCGCTCTCACCTCACAAGACTATCTGAACAGCCCGGAGGTTAGTTGCTGCAAGGCTGAAGATGTTAACAAACAAAAAGAATGCAACAAACTCTTTCACAACCGGACAAATGAGAACAGTAAACAGGAACCCATCCTGCCACTGCCCAGGGAAACACATGCAGACTGAAATCGCTCCTCTGTGGACCATCATATGAAACTCGCCCCTGCGGCCACACTGTTCAGAACTGTGCTAGGTGGTTACCCAGCTGACCCAAATCCTACCATCCAGTACTCAGTCCTTTGCCCATTAACTAGACCTTAGGGGAGTAATATTGGGGATAGAAAATACATTATAAATTTAATTTAGCTCAATGTTATCCTATGTGCCTTTGCGGCATGCAGGCACAGTCAGGGGCCATTGAGCCTTACTGCTGAGGGGCTGTGAGCCCTACAGTGGTTTCTTTTTCCCAAGGTTCTTTATCAAAGTTCCCAAGCTGGCCTGCATAGAGGAAGCGTGAAAGGCTTTCTAGTAATTCAGTTACTGCTCCTAAACCCAGCAGTGAAGGAATGGGATCAACACTGGGCCATAGCCCTAGTCAAAATATGATCCATAGAGCTAAGATGTCGAAACTCAGAAAAAAACACTGCTTAGACTAAGCATTATTTTGATAAAATACTTCTATGTTGGAAAAACCTAGAATTACGAGCATTTCCAAGGGAATGTGTTTACTCCACACTGTGAGTTGCCAGCAGCAGGAGAGAACCACATATTTTCCATGAGGATGAAAGTTCACCTGGATGGAGCCATTTCAACATTCCTACTGACTCAGGGAGATCATCCGAGGAAAGTTCAGATGAGGACACCATAACCCGTGTTCACAAATGGTCAATAAACCCAGATTCGGAGTGTTTAGTAACAGAACTTAGCCTGGAGCGGGTGTAACGTAAGTCAGCAGGTCTGAACCTTAGACTGTCTGGACCACCTCCTCATTGCAGAGGTGGCGATGCTGGGCCTGCCCTGCTCACACGGCTGAAGAGTATCACTGGGAAGGAAGTGGGCTCGTGAGATAATCCAATCCAGTGCTTCCCAGCCTTTAATGAGAAATGGTAAACCAGTGCAAGGAAGAGCACAGATTCTGGAGTCAGATGGCCGTCCAGTGATGGAATTCTGGCTCTGCCACTATCAGCTGTGAGTTGAGCAAGCGCCCTGAAAACTGTGACGTGGAAATTATAACACGTGAGCACAGAGAACAGCACAGAGTGCATTCCACAAATTGTGGCTCTTGGCTGACCCAGACCCAGTGAGAGGCAGCTCTGCCCTGGCCCCAGGCTTCACAGGGCCCCAATCCAGCCCCTACCCACTGGGGTGAGGACATCACCTGGAGCTCATGTGTCTTTCTGTAGACCACATTCCAGGTAACTGGGACCCCAAATTTCCTGCCCAAGTTGCTCTGTTCTCACTTTCAGGTCCTGCATGAAGGGATTCCTTAGGATCTGTCTTCCTGGGGAGCACCACACTGCAGGTGACACCACCCGTGGGCCTGAGGGGTGAAGACAGGCAGCTGTTGTGAGTCATGCATAGAGCTTGGGCATGTGGTCTAAGCAGGCTGAGCCTATGCATGGGAGCCCACTCAGGAGCTGGGGTGAGAAGAGGAGGGGGCAGGCCAGAGGCCAGGAGCGTCCTGCACTGCTACACACTGTGCTGTTAACCTCACAGTGCCCAGAAATTTTACATTTGAACCTTGTCTTCAGGTCATTATGAAGGTATACTTGCAAAGGCAGGAGGATATGGACATATTTATCAGTTTGGCGAGCAACTTTTAAATATTTAAACCTATGGTGCGTGGGCCTCCATGTGCGCTCTTGCCTGGGGCCCCGCAAATGTTAGGGGCACAACTGACTGCTACAATTGTATATGTTTTTCATTGCATCAGCCACTCTATGGAAGATCCCATATTCTACCACGTCGAACATCTGCTCTTTCCCAAGAGTCATATTTACATGGCTTCATTTTTATGAGGAATGAATGAGAAAGTTTTATGGCTTCTAAAAATTTCATTTTTAGAGACAGGGTCTTACTCTGTCACCCAGGCTGGAGTGCAGTGGTATAATCATAGCTCAGTGCATCTTGGAACTCCTGGGTTCAAGCCATCCTCCTGCCTCAGCCTCCTGAAGAGCTGGGATGATAGGTATGCACCAGGCCCTGCTTCTTATATTTATTCTTTAAGGGAAGTTCAAAACAAACGTAAAGAAACAACAGCCTGTGGGCCACTGGACATCAGAGTGTAGTTCATCGGGGCGAAGAGGCTTGTTTTAGAGTCAGTGCGGCCCTCGGAATGGTCACGTTGGCCCCTCAGAAGCAGAAGTTGGTTGATCCCTGTTCCAATGCTCAGCTACTAATGAGCCTCAGCTGCTCCCTCCATCTCAGCTTCTGTGTCTTTCTTTAGATTATTATCAAACACATGTGTTTATTTAGCTTCTCATGTATTTCTTATTTTCTGCCCCGCTTAACAGCTAAGGTGTGCGTTCCTTGAGAGTAGAGGCTATGTCTAATATCTCTGTTTCTGGCATAGAACTGAACACATAAGCATAGCTTAGGAATATTTGTTAACTGGGTCATCAAGGTGTCTGACAGGACGAAGTTTGGTTTCTAACATAGCTTTAGATGTTCTGAATTCTTCTAAAAATAATACATTTGAAAACAACCCTTTATTTCAAACAGTGGTTTATCTCTGACTCTAAAACTGATGGATTTCAAAGTACATGGTTTCTTGACCAGGTTTTTAAGGTTGCTCATTACTCTACAGACACAGTCTTAAAGCGGCTTTCCTCAAGGGCTTGACTCACTAACCTTGCTGAATCTCCATGATGAGTAGAACTCGGTGTATTCATTTTTTAATTGATACATAATAGCTGTACATATTGATGAGGTACGTGTGATATTTTGATTTGTGCATACGATGCTTAATAATCAAATTAGAGTATTTAGGATAACCACCGCTTCAAACATTTCTCATTCTCTGTGTATCCTTGATACAAGTAATTTCTCTTTTAGAAATTCAACCTAAGGAAACCAAGCAGAGTCCACCTTTAAGCCCAGGATGACAGGAGTGACGACATCTGCTTTGACAAGCAGTCATAAAAGTATGTTTTTAAATAAATTCCAGCTTCATGGGAAAATTCTCACAATATAATATTAAACTAAAAAGCAGGATATAAAATTATCTACAGAATATACAGTATAAACCCAAGTGTGTAAGGAACACACACAACTACATCAAGGCAACAGAGTTGCCATTTGTAGTTGTGGAATTCTGAGCACTTTTATTTTCTAATGCATTTTTGTCACATGTGTGAATATATTACAAAAAGTTTTTTCAAAAAATAGGAAATTCCAGCTGGGTACGGTGGCTCATGCCTGTAATCTCAGCACTTTGGGAGGCTAAGGCAGGTGGATCACTTGAGATCAGGAGTTCAAGACCAGCCTGGCCAACATGGTAAAACCCCGTCTCTACTAAAAATACAAAAATTAGCTGGGTGTGGTGGCGCGTGCATGTAATCCCAGCTGCTTGGGAGGCTGAGGCAGGAGAATCACTTGAACCTGGGAGGCGAGGTTGCAGTGAGCCGAGATCACATCACTGCACTCCAGCCTGAGTGACAGAGAGAGACTCTGTCTAAAACAACAACAACAAATAAAAATAGGAAATTCCATGAACAAAATTAAAAGTGAAAAATGACACCAAAGAAAATTTTTGCAAGTGAAAAGTGACACCAAAGAAAAATTTTGCAATATACATGAGTCATAAGGTTGCTGTCACTGATTTATAAAGAACACACATATATCGAAAAGCAAAATATTAACACTTACATAGAAAAATGGTAAAATACCCTGGGACAGAGATCAGCTCTCCACCAAAACCTGCCTCCCTTTCTCTGCAGTCCTGGCCTTATGCTGGGTCAGCCTGCCCAGGACACTATGTTTTCTGTGTCTCTTGGAGTCTGGTGTGAGTTTGAGGTTCAGCTCTCTCCAGTGGATTGTGACAAAAGTGGGGTGCACGAGTTTTATATCTGGCCCCAAACCCTGGTAAGCAGGTTATAAAACAGTTAAATTCCATTTCCAAAACTTAGTATACAGTGCTGTCAGCACTTTACTGATACGAGCTCATTCCATCCTAACAACAACTCCGTGAAGTGGGAGAGGATCTCCCCACTTTAGAGATGAGAAAGCTGAGGCTAGAGACAAAGTTCACTCTGTGGCATGTGGTCTATTTCTGCATAGAAACGACCTGAAATGTGATACACACTAAAACATTACAGTGCTTATTTCTGAATGTTCTGACTACAAATACTGTGGTACATATGTTTTCTTAACAAATGTACAATCTGTAATTATACATGTGAAATTTTTAAATAGTAAAAAAATTTAAATGACAGCAAAATAATTAGAGTTTTATGGACACTAGATTGCACAATTTAAGACAGTCGGCCAGGGCCGGGCACAGTGGCTCACGTCTGTAATCTCAGCACTTTGGGAGGCCGAGGCAGGTGGATCACCTGAGGTCATGAGTTCCAGACCAGCCTGGCCAACATGGTGAAACCCTCTCTCTACTAAAAATGCAAAAATTAGTAGGGCGTGGTGGCGAGCGCCTGTAATCCCAGCAACTTGGGAGGCTGAAGCAGGAGGATTGCTTGAACCCAGGAGACGAATGTTGCAGTGAGCCGAGGTTGCAGCACTGCACTCCAATAACTTTAAGAGGAGTAGATTATATGTAAACCATCCCCATCTCCCTACTTTTTTTGGTAATTCTAAACACAGAAAACACAATTTTGTCTGCCAAAATTGTAACCCAAGTGTATTAGTCCATTCTCACACTGCCGTGACGAAATACCGAGACCAGATAATTTATAAAGAAAAGAGGTTTAGTTGACTCACAGTTCTGCATTGCTGGAGAGACCTCAGGAAACCGACAGTCATGGCAGAAGGCAAAGGAGAAGCATGTACCTTCCTCACCAGGCGGCAGGACAGAGTGAGTGCAAGCGGGGAAAGGCCAGACGCTTCCGAGCCCGTCAGATCTCGTGAGAGCTCACTCACCACCACGAGAACAACATGGGGGAAACCGCCCCCATGATTCAATCACCTCCACCTGGTCCCACCCTTGACCCTTGAGGATTATGGGGATTATAATTTGAGGTGAGATTTGGGTGAGGACACAGAGCCAAACTGTATCCCCAAGTCTGAAAGCTTTGAAAGGAGGACAGAAGGGCTGACAATCACTGGGAGGTCACAATCCACCCTGACCCTTCTGTCTGTCTAAGTGATATGGAACTCTGCCCCGTTTTAAACCATCCTGCCTCCCAAAGGCTCCCACAGTGTCTTAGACACGCAACAGAAGGTGCTCCGAACTGGATATCCCTTGGCATGACGAAGTCAACAGCACCGCTGCCGGTTACAGGGTGACTGTGGTGAACGAACAGTGCCACTGTCACGGGAAAACACTGGGCACCGCTCTGTATGATGGAACGTGACCCTCTGACTCACATCCACCTGTGATGGGGAGGCCTACCTACCTGGGCTGCCCATGCCGGCCGCTGAGCTCGTGACAGATGCACCTATACTAACAAGTTCTAAATCAGCAAACGTTTTCTGTAAAGTGCCAGAGAGTGAATATTTTAGGCTTTCAGGCCATACAGTCTCTGTTGCATCCCTGCCTCGTAGTGTGAGTGTGGTATGGCTGTGTCTCAATAAAACTCTTCTTTTTTTTTTTTTGAGGCAGAGTCTCGCTCTGTCACCTAGGCTGGAGTGCAGTGGTGTGATCTCGGCTCACTACAACCTCCGCCTTCCAGGTTCAAGCAATTCTCCTGCCTCAGACCCCCGAGTAGCTGGGATTACAGGCATGTGCCACCATGCCCGGCCAAATTTTTGTATTTTTAGTAGAAATGGAGTTTCACCGTGTTTGCCAGGATGGTTTTGATCTCCTGAACCTTGTGATCCGCCTGCCTTGGCCTCCCAAAGTGCTGGGATTACAGGCATGAGCCACTGTGTCCGGCCAATAAACTCTTTTTACAGCCGGGCACAGTGGCTTATGCCTGTAATCCCAGCACTTTGTGAGGCAGAGGCAGGCGGATCACCTGAGGTCAGGAGTTCGAGACCAGCCTGACCAACATGGTGAAACCCCATCTCTACTAAAAATATCTTTAAAATTATCCAGGTATGGTGGCACATGCCTGTAATCCCAGCTATTCCGGAGGCTGAGGCAGGAGAATCGCTTGAACCCGGGAGGTTCAAAACAAAAAAACAAAACAAACAAAAACAAAAACTCTTTTTACAAAGACTGGCCCGACAATTCATCCACCTAACCAAAAACCACTTGCACCCCAAAGGCTATTGAAATTTTAAAAACTGGCCAACCCGCCATGGTTTGCCACACTGTGATACACTTGTGCCCTTGCCCTCCAAGGGTGGCACCTGGATCAGCAGCACCAGCCTCTCCTGAGAGCGAGTCAGAAACGCGGAAATCACACCCCTCCCCAGACCTACTGAGTCAAGATGTGCGTTTGAAGAAGATCCCTGGTGATTGGTGTGCACATTACAGTGTGAGAAGTCCCGGCAGAGAGCAGATGCTCAAGCCCAGCTGCTCCTTGGTATCTCCTGGGGAGGTTTAAAAACATACTGATGCCCTGAGATTCTGATTTGGTACTGGGTAGAGTCCAGGCATGGGGATTCTGGAAAGCTTCCAGGATTGTCATATGTGGTCAGAAGTGAGACTAAATAGAGATGGTCACCTGAACACACCCAGTGGTGACTCAATGATGAAAACACTGCCTCTCAGAAAGATGGATAAAACACTCAGCAGCCCTGGCTTGGCTGTCGAGATGCCCATTTGTTTCTACCTTGCCAGGGTGCCGGCCTGCACCCAGCCCCAGGGAGGGGCCCCCTGCCCACTCGTGGTCTCCTGAGCGGGTTCTTGTGTGGCTTTCACAACCAGTCCACGGAGGACAGAGAGTCCTGGGAGCCAGGCCCAGCCACGTGCAGAGCAAGAAGCCAGGTGCTGTCATTTAGCTCCTGGAGACCATGGAAATACTTAGATGTCATTGATCCAGAAAGAATGGATGACTGTGAAGTCAGGACAGATCATGTGATCAGAAAGCTTAACCCTGAATTTCATCACAGAACATATTTATAAAAAGAACAAACATGAAGCTGCTGGACGCCAGATGGAGTTCTTTAGAAATTTCCTGGGAGGAGGGCGGGGGTGGGCAGTCATCACAGCACATGCTGCTGCGGATCTGTTGGGGGGGACCACCAAAGGCGAGGCATCCGTGAGAGCTAAAGATGCATTAGGAAACAGGATGCCACTTGTGCAGACTCTGGCTGTGGCACCGTGAACTGAGGACGGCAACGCACCTTGGTAGTGGTGTGCAAACCTGCTCCCAGGAAGCCTGAGGGTGAACTCCTGGGCAGCCTAGAGAGGTTGGAATCAGGAATCCCTGCTCCTTCTCTCCAACCCAAAATCTGCACCCCCCTCCCGAAAAACTACTGTGCAAGGGTGCAAAGGAAACGCATGGTCCCCCCATTTGCCTTGCGATCACAGCAGCCCCCTTTGTTGCCCCAGCTCCTTCCACACTGGCAGACGGTCTGACCTCTCAGGTCTTCGTCGGCCCAGACACACCTGTGGGCCCTGAAATCAGATGACTAAGCCTCTAACTAAGCTCGCTTAACCATCAGGTCCCATCCACAGATTCGACTTGTGTTTATTTTGGGGAGTCAGCTTTGTTCTTTCACAGATTTTTGGGTGCAGATTTTGGGGTTAAATATTCACACTGTGAATATTTAAAATTTCTGGCCACAGCATCATAATTAGCCCAAAGTGAGGGCTCAGATGTTCATACGTTGGGAGACATCTGGCTTATTATTCCCCAAGTCTGGGGAAGAGGGTGACTTGGAGACTTTGGACAGGAAGTTAGTGTCCGTCCTCTGAAATTGTTTGGCATGGGAAACCGCATCAGAACAAAAAGAGAGGCGATCCTACATTGTATTGTCCAGGGAGGGCTGGCAGGCATACCCTGGGCAGCTCTGGGCAAACCAGACATGTGGTCACTCTACCACACCCTACCATCACGCCACGTCGCCATGTCCTTTGGTAGAATGTTGAGATTCGTTGTGCCTTGTTTGGTCGGGACGAAGTGCATTCGGCATCCATGCAACCTTCACAGCACGTACATTTCTCTAACAGGCCACCGCAGCCTTATTTGATCACATCCGTTGTCTATACAGAAATTACTCCATTTTTCTTCTACATCTTCCTTCTATATAGTTTTGTCTATAAAAAGCTAATGGTAGTGTCAGGCCACTGTCCTTTGCAGGGATGAGGAAGCTCTTCTCACACACAGCTCAGAAAATGATGTACGGCAAAGACCCACGTTGGAGGCCTCTCAGTGTACATTTGTGCTGACGCAAGCTGCCCTTGGGAGCCATTTCGATGGGTAAAAATGCTCGTTTCTAGTGTTTCCAAGATACCATGAACCAGATTGCCTCATGTGGTGAAAAGGGCGGAGTAAATGTCCCCAAATGAACGGTTTTTAAATAATTCTGTAGGGAGATTTGCTGTAGGGAGACTGAATAGCCCAGCTCTTGGTACAAACTGGAGATATGAACCATTTGCAGGCAGGCAAATGTTTACTAGGTTTAAAGAGCAGGAGGTGCAGCTAAACAGCTAGAGAAACACTTGTGTGATATTGCCACTGTGGGGATGCTTCCCTAAAGGAATGATATCTGGGATCATTGATAAAACTGGGAAATTAAAGAGTAAGTTTCATCCATTTATTTGCTATATGGCCTTGATGACAATGCCTCACTTTCCTCATCTGTAGAGTTTGAGTAATAGTAGTATACCCACCCCTGAGGGGTACAATCGGATCATGCACACAGGACTTTCTTGGCACCGGTGCAGGGCACAGGGCACATTGGAAGGGCTTGGTAAATACCAGCTGTTAATAGTGTATCATTTAATGACTTCCTCATGATCGGTCCCTCCAAATGTGTGAGAGTGACACCTGCTTCATCCCTTCCCTGGAGATGCTGTCTGTCTCCAATCACTGAGCCCCTGCGTGTCCGGGAGGTTGGAGAATCCACAGAAATCCTATCCAAGGGGCCTCTTCATTGCTGTGGCTCTGATTGTGCTACCTTGGGGCCTGAGGCCTCTCCTAAGTCACAGACCTGCATCCAGCTCCCTGTGTCGGCCTTCACCCCAGTGTCCCCAGAGAATTCAACATCCGCATATGCCACACTGGCATCATCATTTTTTCTCCCCAGTCTCTGCTCATTCCTGTGGTCTCTGTCCTCACACCTGCTCATTCCTGTGGTCTCTGTCCTCACACCTGCTCGTTCCTGTGGTCTCTGTCAGAGAATGGCGCCCTGGCTTCCCACCACCCTGGCAGGAAAGCTGCATACAAATTGCTTCTACTCACTCTCCCTTTCTCTCTCCCTTGCTTTTCTCATCAGCAGGTCACTGGGTTGCCAGGGGTTCTGCTTCCTCCCACCTGCCTCTTCTAGACTCCCCACCCAGAGCCTTTTAACACTGACTGCCAGTCCAGTGCTGGTATGAGAAACTGGGACTCTGCACACTCTGTGGTCCACGACTCCTGCAGGGTGGGGCTGATGTCACCTTCACAGGACTTCCACCCAAGGCTGCAGCCTTGAGAGGCTTCCTCCTTCCCCGGCCTGCTCCCCACTCTCTCACAGGTAGGTCTCCCCAAGATTAATTCCTTGATAAAGCTCTTGCATGTGAATATATGTCTCAGGGTCTACTTCTGGTGCACCCGACCTCAGGCACCTCACACTCCGAGTAGGCAAGTCTACAAGCCATCGGGTCAGTACCCTCTGTTCTATCTCCACTCCATGAGATCCGCCCCTCTGAAATGTTCTTCCTTGCTTTTCTCGCTGCTGGGCCTACCGATACTCAAGGCCCCTTCCAATGGTGCACCCCAGGAAACCTCTCCCGGTTGGCTCACCCTCCCTCTGACTTCAGCTGAGTGCAACTGGGCTGTGTGCTGTCCCTGACCTGAGGCCCTGGGCATATGGTCCGCACTCAGCACCAGCCCTGCCGTGTCAGGGAGGGAAGGCATGGGTATCCCTCCACCCTACTTGTGTACATAGGTAAGACCATGCTCAATTTACTTTACATCTTCTCTTTGTCAAGCTCCTGGATCATTCCAGTTGCTCAGCAAACCTCTTTTTTCAGCCCTGGTAAGAGTCAGGGCTGAAATTTCCCATGTCCCACTCAGTAAGGCCATGGAGACAGTGAAAACATTGGGGTGCGTTCACGCGGGTTGGTACTGTACCCTGGCCACCCGGCCTCTCCCCAGCCCCCCAGATCTCTCCATGAGCCCACATTTAAAGGGTGACCTTGTCACAGCAGAGAGCTTGGGTACCTGCCCCAGCATCTCAGGAAATGGCCAGTCCAATCCTTCTGTGCACATGCCTGGCATGTTGTTAAATATTTTGTGGCATAAGTTCTATTTGTGTTGATAGTTTCAGGTAAGAACAAACAGAAGTAGCCAGCGTCATTACCGCGGAGATCCCCAGGGCCAGCGCACAGCGACCTGTGCCTCTTGGTCCTTTCCTCACCAAATCAGCCCTGGCGCCCTGGCAGATGAGATTCAGATGCTCAGCACCCCCGCAGCAACAGTGAGGCAGCTCTGGCAATAAGCAAAAATGGTGGGCGGCAGCCTCCTGGAGCGCGCCGGGTCCGTGACAGTAGAGAAAGAAAGCTTTCTACCTAACACCTCCTCTCCTCCAGGACAGTTCGAACAAGTGTGGTCTGGACCCAGAGCATTGGAAGGAGTCTGCTGCCAGCCAAAGGGCAAGCTGTTGCCCCTACCGAGCAGCCCTGCAGAGAGGCTGGAACATCACATGCAGCATTTTTCCAGGTCACGCCAAAGTTGAGATCTTTTTCCAATCAGGGCACAAAGGATTCCTACTTAGTGCTTTAAGAAGGAAATCATCGCTGTTTACCTTCAAATGCAGACACCCTGAGTAATTTCAGGCTGGTTTGGACATGCAGGATTTGAAGCAGAGCACAGCAAAACGGTTGATAGAATTAATCAGGATGTGAATCAGTGCAATTTGTTAGATACTGCAACAATGCCTTTCATGCTAATTTTTAAATGGCAGAGGCCATCAGGGGCTGGTGGGGACCAGTGTTCAGTGTCCTGTTGCTAGGAAGAGAGGGATAACATCATAGTCTGCAGTCCTGGGCAGATGCATTTTGGGGCCTTATATTGGTTGTGCAAATCTCAGCAGGTTTGGCAGGACAGGACTGCTGCTGTCGTCCCCAGCTGTGGAAAGTTAAAGAGATCAAGTAGGCTGGGTGCGGTGGTTCACACCTGTAATCTCAGCACTTTGGGAGGCTGAGGCGGGTGGATCACCTGAGGTCAAGAGTTTGAGACCAGCCTGACCAATATGGTGAAACCCTGTATCTACTAAAAATACAAAAATTAGCCAGGCATGATGGTGCACACCTGTAATCCCAGCTACTCGGGAGGCTGAGGCAGGAGAATCGCTCGAACCCAGGAGGTGGAGGATGCAGTGAGCCAAGATTGTGCCACAGCACTCCAGCCTGGGCAACAAGAGCAAAACTCCATCAAAAAAAAAAAAAAGATAAATTATTCTTGGCTGAATAAAGAATAAAACTCTACACACACACACACACACACACACTTTATGAGAGGCACATGCTCTGAAATTGTGTAAAAATAGTATTAATAAATTGATGTGAATGTGGCTTCAAAAGTAGATGAGTTCAGTTATGAGTTGGAATTTTCTTCCTGTTGGCTGAAGTGGGTTAACTTAAACAAACACCGCTCTTGCAGTAAAGAAAGATCTACATTTCCATCACAGGTAGGCAGCCTTGGATGAGATGAACAAACGCTTCACACATGTCAAGTCTATCAGCATTTAGTCATACATGTAGTTACACATCCTGCTGATTTCATCTCATTTTGTTTTCCTGGAAGGGACCTCGAGCTGCTGCATGAAAATTACATGTTAGTGGTGGGAAAAAGAAAACAACAACACAAAAGTGGCTTTTCTTGACTAGCTGTCAGTAGTGGGAGGGGTGCTGCGCAGTCGGAAACCATTTCTCCCGTGGCTGGCAGTTGCCACTTACGGATCTACTTATTTGGAGGAGAAAAGAGCTGACACAAAAGGCTCTCTCTGAAATTCTGTGCGTAGAACAAAGCGGCACACGGCGAGATGTAGAATTCCATTAGAGGATGGGCGAGATGTAGAATTCCATTAGAGGATGGCCCCAGCACTCGCTGTCCTTCACAACGACCACCCCGCAGTCGCATGAATAGAAGCCTCAGCCACCCACAGCCTCAGTGCCCGGCAGCGTGTCTCCAGGAAGGAAAGGCCCGGGCACAATGCATTTCTCTCAGGTTTGGCTCAGCTTCCCCGGGGATTTGCACCATCACAGAGAAACCTATCTCCTCCAGGGACCCACAGTTGGGGAGGCCACTCCATGCTGTCACTCCTTCCTGTCCCTCTGAAACGTTTCTTCCTCCCACTCATTTCTCCTAGATGATACTTTAACTAGTATTTTCTTGATATTTTAAATAAACAATTAAATAAAGTCTTGAGTTTCAAGTTCCCCTGAGCAAAAATATTCAGTGCCTCAAACTCAGCAGAGGCAAAAAAACAAACTCACCTATGTCTCCGGCATCCCCTCCTGCACTCCCTACTTGGGTCAGAGGTGTCAGCATAGTGGCGAGTCAATCTCACAGCCCCTGCCTGTGGGCTTCTCCCAGGTCCCTGCATCTTCCTGTTCCCTATCCTGGCCCCTCTCCTCTGTTTCCACTGCCATGCCCTGGGTACACAGCCTCTGCCCGCTCTCCTGCCCCAGCCAGAGACTGCCCCCTGTGGTGCCTCCTCCACACCACCACCAGGTGTCCACCAGGACAGGTCTGACCCTGCCACCCCCACCCGCCCCAACAGAGGGTGGGTGTGCACACACACATTCAACACACACACAACATACACACCCAACACACACACACAATTCACACAGAATACACCCAACACACACCATACCCAGCAAGACACACACCAACACACAACACACACACAACACACAACACAGCCACAGCACACACCCACAACACACACACGCAACACACAACTCACACACAGTACACCCAACAAACACACTCCATACCCAACACATATTCCAACACACAACACATGCACACAACATAGCCAACACACACAAACCCAATCAATACATCACACAATACACACCAGCCACGACACACACACCCAACACACACACAACTCACACACAACGCATACCCAATACACACACAACACACACATAACACATCCAACACACACAACACATACCCAACACACATACGCAACAAACATAGCCAACACACACAACACACACATCCAACACACACTCAACACACATCACACAACACAGCCAATACAAACAACACACATTACACAATACATACCCAACACACACCCAACACACATTCACAATGCACACCTAACACACACCCAACACACATACCCAACACACACAATGCACACCCAACACACACACCACACACATACCCAACACATATACACACAACACATACGCAACATACATCCAATACACAACAAATGCACCACCCACACACATACCTCACACCCCAACATGCACACCCCAATACACACACACCACACACCAACAGGACATCACACACAAAACACACACATACCCAACACACACAATACACCCAACACACACCTGCAACATACACACCAATACACACACAACACACATTTCCCAATATACGCAAGACACAATACACTCAACAAACACAGCACATATACACAGCACACACATAACACATACATTCCCAACACACACAATACCCACAATACACCCAACAAACACACACCATACCCAATAACACACAACACACACACACAACACACATGACATATAAGAGACACAATACACCCAACATATTCAACACACACACAACCAACACACAGACAACACACACATACATACACACACACACACACACATGCTCCTGTTGGCCCCTCATGATGTTCAGAATAACACCTCTAAGCCATCCCAGCCTGATGTACAAAGCCCGCCACAGCCCAGCCCTCTCCAAAGATGACACATTTAGGGACTATTTGAAATAAACTATCACTTGCAGTCAAAAGACGTTTTCAGTGGAATATTTTGTGGTTGTGTTTATCTGTTCTGTAGGCAACAACAAAACATATACACACACATACACACGCATACACATATATACACACATATACACACACATACATATATACAAACACACATACATATATGCATATACACACATACAGATATACATGCACATATGTATACACACATACACACACACACAAACACACACATACACATATGCACACACATATGAAGTATAACACATCTGTGTAGGGAGAGAAGGGGAAATTGTTCAAAGGCGGGCTCTGTCCTTATAACTATGGAGTGGAGGAAGCGGTGAGGTTCCCATAGACACTGATGTAGTAGATATACTAGCTCAGTCACCATCTTGGTTATAACTCATCACAGCAGCTGTAATCCCTGATTTATCTATCTGTGACTGAAGGAAAATTCTTCCAGGGCAGGGGTCACGGCTTCATCTGCGTGTACTGGCTGGTCAGCACAGGGTGTGAGCTGGGCTTGAAACCCCTATAATCTGTACGGAACCAGGATCTGAGAGCTCTCCTGTCCTGGGGAATGGAATGGGGAGTGGTGAGGGGTTGTGGTCCTTAGTAATTTGGGTGTGGACCTCCATACACCTGCATTTGCAAATAGCTCCTAAAAGTAACTTGCAGTAAGCTTCCAAAACCCTTCAGGCAGAATGCTTTTTGGGCATGAGGGTGCTCCTTAAGCCAATCCGCAGCTGTGTGGACTTCTTGGAGACACTGAAGCAGGGGCAGGCCTAGGGGAGATGGCTGGAATCTTGTGATGGGATTTACAGTCTTAGAAAGGCCTGATTGTCCCCAAAATATCTTCCCCTCCTGAAGTTGTCATCACATCTGAAATCCTCCCTCTGGTTGTGGCTGTGGGTCTCAGCCCTAGCTACACCTTAGAATCACCTGCAAAGCTCAAGCCGGATGCTCGAAGCTTCCACCAAAGATTCGAGTTCCATGGTCTGGGGTAGGACCTGGGCATCAGTTCTTTAAAAGGTCTCCAGATGATTCTAAGGGGTGGTCAGGATTGAGACCCCCTCACTGACACACCAGGAGCCACAGAGCAGTGGGTCCTCTTCTTTGTGTTTCTCCACCCACATTCACGAGATTGTTTCAAGAGAGTTCCTATTACTGAGCTGCCAGTGGTACCTGCTTTCATTTTCATTTTAAAATAATAAATATATGGAATAATTATTTCAAGATTGTCCCCTTAGAGCTTGCTACCTCTAAGTACTCACGAGTGAGGCCCTGTGGCCCTCAGCAGAGGAAGGCTCAGATTTTTGCCATTCAGTTTGCTGAGTACAGCCAGGGGAAAGTACTTCTGACAGCCACAGAATTTTATTTTATTTTTTATTTTTTATATATTTTTAAGACACAGGGTCTCGTCTGGTCTTGAACTCCTGGCCTCAAATGATCATCCTGGCTCAGCCTCCAGACATTCTTCTTAGTCTTAGTTTTATATGGATTAATTTATACCCAAAATGGATATTGGCTAAATAAATAACGCACTTGAAATACTGACATTTATGAAGAAAATGATTATGTTATTTTCTGATTATATTAAGTATTCCTCAAATATTTTACCAATTACATTCATTGAATTGAAACTCTTAAAGGACATCAGTCTCTGGTATCTCAAAATCTTGTCTAAAAGAGAAAATATAGTGATTCTTCTATCCAATTGCTTTTTCTGTTATTAATAAAACTCAACAAAAGAGACATCTCTCTTACCATTTTCAGACAAAATACAAAAATTTTAGAGAACTGAGTTCATGATCCATTCTTGATACCCTAAGGATGATTCACTTCAAGCTGCATTTTACCATTTGTTGTTTGCTCAAATCAAACACAATATAATAGGTCATTTTAAGAATGGTTTGTCGATGAATTGTGCTTTCTCATGTGAAAGTGGGGCGTGGTGGCTCAGGCCAGCACTTTGGGAGGCCAAGGTGGAAGCATCACTTGACCCTAGGAGTTGCAGGCCAGTCTGGGCAACATAGCGAGACAACAAAAAATTAAAAACAAAAATTAGCCATATGGGGTTGTAGCTACTCAAAAGGCTGAGGCAGGAGGATACCTTGAGCCCAGGAGTTTGAGGCTGCAGTGAGCTATGCTCGCACCACTACACTCCAGCCTGGGTGACAGAGCCACACCCTGTCTCTAAAAAAAAAAAAAAAAGGCCAGCCACGGTGGCTCACACCTGTAATCCCAGCACTTTGGGAGGCTGAGGCGGGCAGATCACTTGAGGTCAGGAGTTCAAGACCAGCCTGGCCAACATGGTGAAACCCTGTCTCTACTAAAAATACAAAATTAGCCGGGCATGGTGGCTCATGCCTGTAATCCCTGCTACTCGGTAGGCTGAGGCAGGAGAATTTCTTGAAACCAGGCGGCAGAGGTTGCAGTGAGCTGTGATCACACCACTGCACCCCAGCCTGGTAGAGAAAGCAAAACTCTGTCTCAAAAAAAAAAAAAAAAAAAAAAAAAAAAAGAAAAAAAGAAAAAAAAATGTCAAATTTGTCAGAATCAAAATGGAGTCACTTGTGTCAAACCCTGACAACGGCGGTGGGAAAAACCATGAAGGAAGGGTTTTCATGCACAATTTGATAACAAAAAGTATCACACACACACACAAAAACTGCTCAAATCAGGCCACTGCAACCTTACACAAAAAATAACTTCTGTGAGGAAATCTGCCCAGCAACTGCCTTGGACTGATGCCACCCTTGTTACTGAACCATGTAGCCAAGGATAATTGTTTCAATACAACTTATGTAACCCTCATTTTGCTTTTAAAAGCACTTGTTTTCCCGCGCCTCTCTGAATATGCCCATAGTTTATCACGGCACACATATTCAGCACTGTAATGCCCATTCCTAAATAAACTCATTGTCTTTGGAGAAACTTCGTTATTCAGATTCACACTCATGTAAAAATTAAACTATGTTAAATAGCACAAGCCACTCATTAAGTGAGAATGCATCAAATTATGATCATTAATATGACATTCAAAACACTTTGGAAGACATCCTTTAATACACTGATCTAAAGATACTAACATTAAGATAAGGTGTGCTCAATGGCACGTAAAAATACTTTATCTTAAAGGAGAGTTTTCGTATCATACTTTGCGTGAAAGAGGTTCACAGGCCACTTTCGAGAAACAGCATCTTTTCTTTAACTTGATCATCAGAAACACACAGTGTCTTGTTGAACAGAGACTTCAGGTTCCCACCCAAACCCACAAAACAGTATGCAAGAGAAATGCCAGGCTCCTTTCGTTTTTGAGACAGTCTCGCTTCTTCACCAAGGCTGGAGTGTAATGCCATCTCGGCTCACCGCAACCTCCGCCTCTCCGGTTCAAGCAATATCTCCTGCCTCCGCCTCCCCAATAGCTGGGACTACAGGAAAGTACCACTGCATCCAACTAATTTTTGTATTTTTAGCAGAAAGCAGGTTTAACCCTATTAGCTAGACTGGTTTTGAAGTTCCTGACCTCCAGTGACCCACCCACCTTGGCCTCCCACCATGCTGGGATTACAGGAATGAGCCACAGCGCCCGGCCAGACCCCCACATTTTTAATAAGCACACAAAATTATGCTGATGAACCTGGTATAGCAAACACCTATCTTGTTACAAGGCAGATCTAGTGTGTACGTAATTTGTGGGTTCTTGGTCTCACTAACTTCAGGAATGAAGCCACAGACCCTAACGGTGATAGTTCTTAAAATGCAGTGTATCTGGAGTTTGTTCCTTCTAACATTCGGATGTGTTGGACAGTTTTTTCCTTCTGGTGGGTTCGTGGTCTCGCTGGCTCAGGAGCAAAGCTGCACACATTTACGCATGAATACCACAGCTCTTAAAGGCAGCACATCTGGAGTTGTTCTTCCTGGTGGGTTTCTAAGCTCCCTGGCTTCAAACATAAAGCTACAGATCTTCACGGTGGGTATATCTATACCTCATAAAAGCAGCAAGACTTACTACAAACAGCAAAACAACAAATCTCCCACACTTCGTATATAACACCGAGGAGACTTACAACCAGCAGCTCCGGCAGCCCGCTTTTATTCTCTTATCTGGCCCCCACCCACATCCTGCTGATTGGCCCATTTTACTGAGAGCCGATTGGTCTGTTTTACAGAGAGCTTATTGGTCCGTCTTGACAGGGTGCTGATTGGTGCCTTTACAATCCCTGAGCTAGACACAAAAGTTCTCCACCTCCCCACTAGATTAGCTAGATACAGAGTGTCAATTGGTGCATTCACAAACCCTGAGCTAGACACAGAGTGCTGATTGGTGCATTCACAAACCTTGAGCTAGACACAGAGTGCTGATTGGTGTATTCACAATCCCTAGCTAGACATAAAGATTCTCCAAGTCCCCACCAGATTAGCTAGATACAGAGTGCCGACTCGTGCATCCACAAACCCTGAGCTAGACACAGGGTGCTGATTGGTGTGTTCACAAACCTTGAGCTAGACACAGAGTGCTGATTGGTGCACTCACAATCCCTTGGCTAGACACAAAGGTTCTCCAAGTTCCTACTAGACTCAGGAGCCCAGCTGGCCTCACCCAGTGGATCTCGCACCGGGGCGCAGGTGGAGCTGCCCTCCAGTCCCGCGCCGTGCGCCCGCACTCCCTCAGCCCTTGGGCGGTCGGTGGGATCGGGCACCGTGGAGCAGGGTGCGGTGCTCGTCGGGGAGGCTCAGGCCACGCGGGAACCCGCGGCGGGGCGGGGCGGGGCGGGGACTCAGGCATGGCGGGCTGCAGGTCCTGAGCCCTGCCCCGCGGGGAGGCCGCTAAGGCCCGGCGAGTAGTCGAGCACAGCAGCTGCTGGCCCAGGTGCTAAGCCCCTCACTGCCCGGGGCTTGCGGGCCGGCCGGCCGCTCCGAGCGTGGGCCCGCAAAGCCCACGCCCACCCGGAACTCTAGCTGGCCCGCAAGCGCCGCGCGCAGTCCCAGTTCCCGCCCGTGCCTCTCCCTCCACACCTCCCCGCAAGCCGAGGGAGCCGGCTCCGGCCTCGGCCAGCCTAGAGAAGGGCTCCCACGGTGCAGCGGCGGGCTGGACTTCTCAAGCGCGGCCAGAATGGGCGCCGAGGCCGAGGAGGCACCGAGAGTGAGAGAAGGCTGCGGGGGCTGCCAACACGCCGTCACCTCTCACTAGGGGCAGAAAGAAGCCGGAATAGCATGTTTGCTGGCAGGGGAAGGAACTGGCTAGGTAGAAGGAGGCCAGATCTGAACGTAGTCCTGCCCTGGAAGATCCTAGAAAGCTGGGGTAAAGACAGGAAAGCCAAAAGGGATGAATGAAGGTTTAGGCGAGGCTTAAAGATGCAATGCAGTAGACCCAATTACTTATCTCAGATGTGTCTCTTATTATGTGACCTTGGAAAGCTACTGACCTCAGGTTCCTTGTCTGTATAATGGGGATTTAAAAAAATCAATGTCCTCAGATTGCCATAAGGATTAAGTAAAATCATCTAGGCAAGGTATTTAAACCCAAAGCAGGTAAACATAAACTGGGAACCCAAAGAGAGGCTGAGAATGGTTCTGAAGAGTGATTTTGGCTGTCTTTGACCTGTCTTACTGACATTATATTTTGTGAAACTACCTACCTGTATGTTTTCCTGTTCTTTTAGGGATGGACAATTTCTTCATAAATCCCACCAGTCTGGGATCCCATGTCATTTCACTAGGCTGGTCCTTCAATAATTAAACAGTCTCTCCAAGCCTGGAAATTATTATTTTTTTTGAGGTGGTCAAGTTGGAGCATTTAGTGAATAAGGCTAGACAATGCTGTGTTTTTAACATAGTTTCTGCAGGATTTTCTGTGTGAAGATGATGTTCTAGAGAAAGGGAGTTTTATGTTGCCAACCTCTATTAAGTGCGCAAAGAAGTGAGGTTGGGGGTTGGGAGCTGCACATGCTGAGATCTTTAATTCTCACTGAAAGCAATCTTTAACATCTTTCCACGATGAAAATGTAATTGTTAGCTAGGCTTACAAATTGGAGGTACAATTCTAAAGACCATAGAATAACTCACTGGAAGCATGCAAGCTGATAATGAGATTAGAGGCTCAACTCTCAGACATCACAGGGAATAAAATATATATTCAAATGCCCTCCTGTATCTTTCAGGAAGCCAGGGATGGGCTCCCAGTGCAAATAGATGTTATGCAAGTAACAGTGTGCATATATTAGAGAAGTGATGAAAAATAGAAAGTAATCTTGAGACCTCCCTTTTCCTTAAAGAAAAGATGTGGCTGTTTCTGAATTGCTCCCCTCCAAGGACGCCTCTGCCCCCTCTCCACCTGGCTGGCTTTGCAGAGGTTGAAGGGAAGACCTGGGAAGACACATGCAAATGAACCCCGCCGGGCTGCTGGGCAACCAGGGTGCTCAAGATGCAAACTGAGCTGCAGCAGTAAAGTCAAAAGGAGGAGAAAGAATGAAACGGTGGTTTTCATCTTTATCCCTTGTGGTTAGGCATGGTTCCTCTCAGGCTATTGTTAGACTTGATTGTGTTTCCGTATCTCTACTTGCCTTTCAGACACAATGCTCTTCACTGCTTAAAATGATTAGTATATTCCAGCAGCAATTCCTACAGCAGAAGTATGCCGCATGGTGGTAATTCTTTGTGTCAGAAGAATGAAATCGGGAGTTTGGGACATTCCTGTTCATAAAGTTACATATCCGTGGGTTCTGTCCTTGATGATTTTTTCTCTCTAGTCTATATTCTGACTAAAATCCAGCATGAGAAATATGTAAGCGAATTTCATAAGAAGAACATGAGTCATCTGCTATGAGAAATCCAATGTGCCATTTAAAATTTACTAGAAAGGTCTAAAACCAGTGCCTTTCAAATCGTGAACTCACCTGGGCTTGGTGGTGCGAGTCTGTCGTCCCAGTTACTCAGGAGGCTGAGGAGGGAGGATTGTTTGAGGCCACAGTGCACCATCAACATGTCTGGAAATAGCCATTGCACTCCAGTCTGGGCAACACAGGGAGATGTCATCTCTAAAAAAATGTTTTTTAATATTATGAACTCAATCTGTAAGTGAGCTCGTTACCATGAAGAAAGTTTCCCTTTAAATGGGTGAGGCTGGGCGCGGTAGCTCACGGTTGTAATCCCAGCAATTTCCGAGGCTGAGGCGGACGGATCACCAGAGGTTGGGAGTTTGAGACCAGCCTGGCCAACATGGTGAAACGCTGTCTCTGTTAAAAATACAAAAATTAGCCAGGCGTGGTGGTGCATGCCTGTGATCCCAGCTACTTTGGAGGCTGAGGCATGAGAATCACTTGAACCTGGAAGGTGGAGGTTGCAGTGAGCTGAGATGGCGCCACTGCACACCAGCCTGGGCGACAGAGCAAGACTGTCTCAAAAAAAAAAAACAAAAACAAAAACAAGGGGGTGAGATTCTCAGCAAACTATCCAAGGGCAAAAATCCAAACACCGCATGTTCTCACTCATAGGTGGGAATTGAACAATGAGAACACATGGATGCAGGAAGGGGAACATCACACACCGGGGCCTGTTGTGGGGTGGGGGAATGGGGGAGGGATAGCATTTGGAGATATACCTAATGTTAAATGACGAGTTAGTGGGTGCAGCACACCAACATGGCACATGTATACATATGTAACTAACCTGCACGTTGTGCACATGTACCCTAAAACTTAAAGTATAATTTTAAAAAATTAAAAAAAAAAGGGTGAGAAAATGGGGAAAGTAACAAATGGTCTGATGTCTGGGTGTGACCCCAAACCTTATTTTCCAGGTAGCATTCTCTAGAAGGGATAGAAACCATGGCCACCTAGTGAGTGTTAGGAGACACTGTGCAGAGCTCACATTGATCTCAGTCAGGGATGCAGTGGTGATTGCTGACAATATGCTATTAGGTTGGTGCAAAAGTAATTGCGGTTTTTGCCATTATTTTAGTGGCAAAAATCGCAATTACTTTTGCACCAACCTATACAAACTTCTTCTACTTTGAAAACAAAACTGTGGTGGAATTAAATATTGATGTGTGAACTTATCAGCGATTACCAGATGATCAGTTTCTAGAATATCATCTTTCCTTTCCCACAGTTGCCAAGAGCCTGATGATTCATGATCTCTTAGGCTAACAAATCTAAATTTCAAAAAGATAATAGAAACCCTGACCACTTAGTTACTTCCCAATGCACAGAGTACTTGCTTATCTTTTTTTTTTTTTTTGAGATGGAGTCTTGCTCTGTTGCCCATGCTGGAGTGCAGTGGCATGATCTTGGCTCACTGCAACCTCCGCCTCCCAGGTTCAAGCAATTCTCCGGCCTCAGCCTTCCGAGTAGCTGGGATTATAGGCATCTGTCACCACATTTGGCTAATTTTTGTATTTTTAGTAGAGACAGGGTTTTACCATGTTGGCCAGGCTGGTCTTGAGCTCCTGACCTCAGGCGATTCGCCCGCCTCAGCTTCCCAAAGTGCTGGGATTATAGGTGTGAGCCACAGCGCCTGGCCTTTGTTTATCTTTAGTTAAGAAACAGAGTATAGAAGAATACTCTGCTCATATTGATGCTCTTCTTACTCTATTTGCTAGCTGGTAATAAAAATATGTTGAAGGAATGAGTGGTGAAAGGATGGAAAAATGTGGATAAAGAGGAACATTTGCAGGGAAATAACATATTACAGTTACAGAATATATTTTTATTACAGTTGGATCAATATATTTTTAAAAAATGAAAAAAAATGTGAAAAAACTGCTAAATTGGGTAAACAGTCATAGGTTTTGCATCTGGATTTATAATTAGCAAACTTAAAAAAAAAGACAACTTCCAGATCCCCAATAAAGTTACTGATGCATTTAGGAGTTTCATTTCCTTAGGAAGTGTGCTCATTCATAACATGTTGTCATAGAAACTTTTTTTTTTTTCCTGAGGCAGACTCTTGCTCTGTCTCCCAGGCTGGAATGCAGTGGCGCAATCTCAGCTCACTGCAACCTCCGCCTCCCTGGTTCAAGCAATTGTCCTGCTTCAGCCTCCTGAGTAGCTAGGATTACAGGTGTGCACCACCACGTCTGGCTAATTTTTGTATTTTTAGTAGAGAGGGGGTTTCACCACGTTAGCCAGGCTGGTCTCGAACTCCTGACCTCGTGATCCACCCGCCTCATCCTCCCAAAGTGCTGGGATTACAGGCATGAGCCACCGCGCCCAGGAAGAAACTTTTTAAAAGTGTTGTTTTCCAGCCATTTTGTTGTTCCACTGAACGGCCTGGGAGAACACCCTCCAAGTACTGGGTTAAGTCCCCCACACCTTTGCTTCCCTCCTTCCCACGCTCCCCAACTAAGAGAACTGTGTGTTCGTCCTTCCTCAGACAGAAGATTTCCTGGAAATACCTTTTGTTTGAAAACACTGACTGTGCCTCACAGCTCAGAGCTAAGAAAAGAGGCCAAGTCTGGCTATTAAGGAATAAACCTTGTGAAGCAGGCGTTGGTGGAAGACACTGTCCGCTTCCTGTACAGTGGCGAGTCTGGGATAATTTGGGATATGGGCAAACATGGTCACCCACCTTACTAAAATGTGCTTGATATTGATATGAAACAGTTATTAAACATTTGAGAATGGCCTGAATAATGTGCGCCGGCCTGTCCGTTTTCCTGTAAGTCTCTGATTTGAAGGAGGGTATTCCCAGATGCGGTGTCGTTTTCCCCTGGTCAGTCACCCTTCCTCATTTCTTACACCTCATGAGCGAAAATGAACAGCCACGGCCACAGGCAAGTGAAATCCATCGGCTATGCCCAGTTTCTCCCCAATATCCTTAGCTATTAACGTCACTCATTTTTTGGAAGCCACTTCAAATCCTTTTTGGAATAAAATAGTTATTATACATCATTGAGCAGTAGGTGTGCAGTTGCATTCCAGGAGGAATTACATTTCTTCTCATGTTGGACTCAACATCACTGGAATTAATTCATTAGAAAACACTCTTTTCAATTCCATTTTCTCTCGCTTTGAAAAGTACAGACTAAGTGTCAAACTTGTTTCCCTGAAAGGGGCCAAAAGCAGCAAAATTAATCACCAAGAGCTATTTTCATTGAATATAAAGTTACATAAAGGCCTCTGAAGACCAGACAGTGTTTAAACTATATGCGGGTGTGGTTATGGATGTGAAATACGTGGATAGCATGTGAGCGCTGGCTACATGCCCGAAGCATGCCCACACAGCCGCCTGGGCAGACAAGCTATCTCAGAGGGATTGTCTTTAAGCAAAACCATCTGTCACTGTGGTCCAAAAGGCGCGGCATGAGCTCTGCCACAGCAGCGACTTTGGGGTTGAGCCTGTCTCTGAAATGCAGTGTACTGGCAAACTGAGAAAACAATCTTACTTTCTGTCAGACTGGGATTTGCTGACGCTGAACTTGGAGTGGAGTTTTAGAAGGAGTATAATCAGCATCAAAAGAGATGCCAGTCTGCTGAACTTTAAAATAGGTTATTAACAAAAAGCAAAATCTGCAGAGTAGTCTGCGATTGCATAGCTTCCAAAGTATAGCTGTGGTTTAGCCCAAAGTTGGTCATCAGAACTAGCACTGGTTTCTAGAATATATACAGGGGGATGGGGGTAGGAGTAGCAACAAAGATCTTCAAGCATAAACTTACACATACACATACACACACACACACACTCCTTGCTCAGAGGTCTATATAAGCATTATAAGTAACTTTAGTTATTTTAAAAATAAGGAAAAGCAAATGTTCCAGTTATTCTTAGTTCTTCATCAATCATTGACCCAAATTGGATGTTTTCGGAAAGCAGTTTATATCTCCTTATAAATGTATTTACTTATATTTTGAATCTTGGCCTTGTGACTTCTGCTCTGGGCTGAGGTCAGGTCGTTTTGAGTGTTTGAGTTAGAGAACCCCTGGGAAAAGAACTTCAATTATTTTTCTGTCTGGATGAGAGTCAGAACAATTCATCATAACAACTGGTACGAATGCACGTAATTCTGTAAAAGTCGCTCCTTGAACCAAGACATTGGCATTTGTTCCATTGCCTTGAGCTTTTTTCTGGTTTCAGTTCACCAAGCCCTTTTTGCTTGGGCAGAATTTAAGCCCCGTGGGTGAGGTATACACAGTCACAAGACAATGAGTAGCAACAATTCGACAATTAGCTGAAATACTTGGGAAGTGCAGACAATTAAGGTAAGTAATTTGGGCTGCACTTGGAAGCAAATATTCTGGCCAACTAGAGAGAAGGAGAGAAGGGTAAAATAGAGGCTTTCACTGAAATGCCCATACCTGCATTGAGCAAACCTGGGTGAACATATAAATACACACAAAAGCCAAAAGGGAATCAGGACGTGATTATTTGTTTCAGAAAGAAGGGTGACCTGGGACTCTAATGTTCTCTTGGCTTGTAGTATCTTCAAACATCATCTCGATGTAAATTTTCCTCCACTTCCTTAGACTATCCTTCAAGAAGAATTAAAATTGTGTCAGTGATAAAAGGAGAAGTAAGCCAGGGTTTCCCATCCCCCAATAATGCTCTTGAGATTCTAATAGAAAGGCCACAGGAGGGAGGAAACAAGAAGTTTACCCTGGAAAGAGAGGAAAGGAAGAGCCTAAAGTCACTGGGAGGGTGTGGAAGGGAACATGGTGGCAGGGGTGGTTTTGGAGGTGGGTGGGGAGGGACTTGGGAATGGAGAGGGCCGACTGGCAGCCAGCATACACCAACCACCACCTCATGGAAGCCAAACCATGTCTGTGGATCGTGCATTGCAGGCAGTGAGAAGCTGCTTGTCCTGTCCTCATTGGGCCAGGACCTCCAAGGGCACCCACCTGCCCACTGCCTATGGATGGTGTGCCCATCTCTGCCCAAACACCTCGATGAGCCCCCTCACAATGGCCTCATGTTACTTGCCTTGAATGGCTCAAACCATACAATTCCCTCCAAAACAGCATACAATTCCCTCCAAAACAGCATGGGTCCTTGCTATTCAGAAATGCTGTTGGGGACAAATCCAAGCCCCCTTATGTGGGTAAGGCTAAGTGGTGAAATATACCACCTGCTACAAATTCATGTCCATTCAAATAAATGTATAGAAATTTAGTCAAACCATATCTTTCCAGGAGCCTCTCTGCTCCATCAGGTAAGGGACAATGGAATTCAGCCTTGGTTTTCTGAACCAACAGCTCTTGCTCACCTAGTCCTAAGTGGCTGAATGTGTGATCAGATTGAGGCTGCAAAAAATGAACAAGATGCTGGACACATAGATATGAGCAGATATCAAATGAGGTAGACATCAACCCAAAACTCCCTCCACAACTCCTTGAATGAGGCTGAAGGACCTCAATCCCTTTTTCACACACTCACGGAATAAAATCATGACTGGGTACCAGTCTAGAAAGTGTCTATGTTATGTGATACTACTCATGCAAATACAGTCAGGACAACATCTCTGCCCTGCAGGGCATTAATGATTTTACAACCAACATTCACTATAGTTAAATGATCACTAAAGTCCTTTTCAGCTAGAATGTTAAGTGATTCTATTAAGTTTACTTGAATATCTATCTTGGGGCATTTGGGTGTAAAATGCAATATTCTGGACTTAATTTGCTGAGGGGCTGTTGTGTGTTTTGGTGAGGGGCATGCAACAAGCCAGGGCGTCTCAGGAATAAGGAGGCTTTAGAAACAGCTGCTGCCACACTCGTCAACACCCTGTGGATACTTCCATGAAGCTATATTACAAGTTCATGGCTCTATGAACTTGTATTACATACAAGACACAGTGTTGATTAATTTTGGTTCTTTTCCTTGACTTTTGACTCAGTGAATAATAACTAGTTTGGGACTAATTTTAATGTGCTTGATAAAAAAATCATAGCCACAAATGTTTAAATAGTATCTGAGCCTTAATATCACTGTGAGAATGTCAGCAGAAATAAATGGTTTCTCAAGGCAGACAACAGGTTCTTAAAACCATGTTTAGATTATCTTTATTAAAAGGAGTAGAAATATAAATATTATCCCTCTCCAACTTTGACTTGGGAAAATTTTCAAATATTCAGAAAAGTTGACAGAATAGTATAATAAAGGCCTAAATCCTTTTCTCTTAGATACAACAATTATTCACGTTTTGCTATATATGCTTCCTAGATTTACCTACTTATTTATTTATTTATTGTGAAGCCAGTTGAAAGACAGTTTTAACATCACACTTCATTACTGAGAACTTCAGCAAACAAAGCCTAAAAACACGAACATTTCCATTACAAAATACCATTATTGTACTTAAGAAAATAAACACAACTTCTGAAATATCATTTGTATCCTGTTTATATTTAAGTTTTCCCAGTGGTCTAAGACTTATTCTCTATGCTTATTATATAGTTTCATTTTTATGTACTAGGAGTGACTTCACTGACACTTGGCTTCACTCTGTTGTCAGAAAGCAGGACTTGAGAGGCTATTCTAATACTGAAATTACCATGTTGGTAAATGCACTTCTAAAATCAGTTACTTGGAGGCGTTTTATTTGAGAACAAAGTTTACCTGGCAGGATCATTAGAAATCTACGTTGGTGAACTGTCTATATGTATAGGCATATAGCCAACAATTAGCAAATGTTACCTTGAAATTTTCTCAGCCCAGATCACCGTGGAGCAACCTGACGGAAGATGATGTTGGAGTCTTGATGTCCTGCTGTTCATGCATTAGAACAGCTCCCCGTCTACTGGAAATTTCAGTTGCAGATTCTCTTCATCCCATGACCAAACAGACATAAGATGTTCCTCAGATGTTGTTGTGAGGATTATCAGACTCAGACAAGAATTTTTACGTGAAAGGATGTCCATTCTACAATCCGAGTGCTCAGTTGCTACTTTTAAAAGCACGTGGAGGCCGGATGCGGTGGCTCACACCTGTAATCCCAGCACTTTGGCAGGCTGATCACCTGAGGTCAGCAGTTTGAGACCAGCCTGAACAATACAAAAATTAGCTGGGCATGGTGGCCAGCGCCTGTAGTCCCAGCTACTGGCGAGGCTGAGACAGGAGAATTCCTTGAACCCGGGAGGCGGAGGTTGCAGTGAGCCGAGATCGCACCACAGCACTCCAGCCCGGGAGACAGAGCGAGACTCCATCTCAAATACAAACAAAAAAGCACGTGGATACGCCCTCAACCAACAAGACAGGATACCTGCACTGCCCCTAGCCAGAGAACACAAACTTCACCATTTGCTCCTCTCAGGACACAGCAGTCTACAGAACAGAAAAAGGCCCTCCCCACAAGATTTACATGCTAGTGAGGATACAGGTCATGATACACGTTATCACGACGTTCACTCTGAAAAAACACAAAACACGTTGGGAAAGAGAATGACGTGCAGGTGGGCGGGGGGAGTGACCTCTTTCAGGTGGGTGGCCAAGAGCCCCTCTAAGGAGATGGTGAATTCTACATGAGGGAGGAAGCCATTTGGGAGTGTGTCCAGAATTGATAGGTTTTTGGCCTTACTGACGTCAAGAATAAAGTCGCGGACCCTCACAGCAAGTATTACAGTTCTTAAAGGCGGCGTGGCTGGTGCTTGCGGTAAGTGTTACAGGCCCTTAAAGGCGGCATGGCCGGAGTTTGTTCCTTCTGACGTTCTGATGTGTTGGGTGTTTTTTCCCTCTGGGGGGGTTCATGGTCTCACCAGCGAGGAAAGCTGAGGACCTTCGTGGTGAGTGTTACAGCTCGCAAATGCACCGTGAACCCAAAGAACAAACAACAACAAAATTTATTACAAAAAGCAAAAGAACAAAGCTACCACAGTCTGAAAACGGACCGTGGCGGCGTGCCGCGGTTGCCTCAGGCAGCCTGCCTTTATTCTCTTATCTGGCCCCACCCACATCCTGCTGATTGGTCCATTTTACAGAGAGCCGACTGGTCTGTTTTACAGAGAGCTGATTGGTCCATTTTGACCATTTTGAGCCTCGGGGAGGCTCGGGCCGCGCAGGAGCCCACGGCGTGGGGGAGGCTGAGGCATGGCGGGCTGCAGGTCCCGAGCCCTGACCCGCAGGGAGGCAGCTATGGCCCAGCGAGAAGTCGAGCACAGCAGCTGCTGGCCCAGGTGCTAAGCCCTTCACTGTCCGGGCCGGCGGGGCCGGCTGGTCGCTCCGAGTGCGGGGGCCCGCCGAGTCCACGCCCACCCGGAACTCTCGCTGGTCCATAAGCGCCGCGAGCAGCCCCGGTTCCCGCCCGTTCCTCTCCCTCCACACCTCCTCGCAAGCTGAGGGAGCTGGCTCCGGCCTTGGCCAGCCCAGAAGGGGGCTTCCACAGTGCAGCGGCGGGCTGAAGGGCTCCTCAAGCGCGGCCGGAGTGGGCGCCAAGGCCGAGGAGGCGCCAAGAGCGAGCGAGGGCTGTGAGGGCTGCCATGCCGGTACACTGTCACTTCTCAGAAGGACACAGGGCAGAGTTTCAGGCTGGCTCTGTCACCCATGCTGGAGTGCAGTGGCGTGATCTCGGCTCACTGCAACGTCTGACCCCTCTGAGTTCAAGCGATTCTCCTGTCTCAGCCTCCTGAGTAGCTGGGACTATAGGCGCCCGCCACCATGGGCAGCTAATTTTTGTATTTTTAGTAGAGACGGGGTTTCACCATTTTGGTCAGGCTTGTCTCAAACTCCTGACCTTAGGACCCGCCTGGCATATCTAGGAGGAGTGGACTAGAGAATGTAAGAATGTGAGGGATGAGATGGAAGACTGGGGGGACGGCGTCAGGCGCAGGCCATGTAGAGGCCTTGCAGGTCAGGCGAAAGTTTTGGAGTTTAACTCTTGAGTCAGGAAGCGTTGGAGGGAAGCCATTTCCAACCCACATTTAGTAACTGAATGCACTTCGATGGTGTGCTTATCCATGGACCAATTTTCCTCCGCTCCTTTTTCTCTTCTACATTTTCCTAGGATCTAAATTCTAATTTATGCATTTTTTTATTGTATATATTTTGGCAAGTCATCTTAAATCTTTTGTGGAATCAAATAAGACACATCTGTATCTACATATTTATAGCTATGTCCCTATCCATGTGGTAAAAATTTTAAAGTTATATTACTTGTTTGGGGCTTATATTACTGGTGAATATGAAGACTGATGTCTGCTCAACACATGTCAGAACAGAGTTCAGGCAGAGAAATTTTATTTCTATTCAGAATATAAGAAAATGCTGAATCAAAGTGTAACAATGATCTGTTATTGAATCTAACCATACAAAGGGATCCCATGTTTGTCGTAATGTAATAGTTCCAGAATAAATATTATTGGCAAGCATTGTCACTATGTCTCGTCAATGTTGATCTCAAAATATTTCAGATTTGAACTCCAAACTTTCCTTATTTTTCATACATAGTTTCCACAAACAAGCTCACTAACTCTGCTCATGATAGTCTATAGAAACTAGGCTGAGTGAATGTCTCAATGCGCTAATGAATGTAAAAAAAAAAGTTTAGCTTCAACTTCTAAAATAATGTTAAATCACTTCATGTATTAATGCAGTCATACCATTAGGGAAAATACAGTGGGTTGTGGAGCAGGTACAAATGCTGTGACTGTCCACAGGCTGTTTGCTGAATAACCTCACAGCTTACATATTTAAGAATGTTTACTGGAATGCCAGTATGTGAAAAGCATAAAACTCCAGCGACCCACCCTCCATCAGTCCATAGGATTATTTGGTTCTGTGACTAATGTTGATCATCTTGGGTTTTCATTGATTCTTAGGAGTCCGGGTGTTCAAAAACGGCAACTTAAGTCTAGCAAATAGCTCAGTGGCAGCTTAGGCCTTGAGTCACAAATTCCATTCTTAGAAAGCCAGCAGCATGAAACATAATTCATATTGGCAAGAACTTGCAGAAATCAGATAGTCAAGAATGAGGCTGGGAGTGCTTTGGAGTAGCAAGGCTGAGAAGGCATACAGATAAAAACATTCATAGAGAATTCACATTGCTGAGTGTCTCGGTAGTCATCTGCAGTCCCCCCTTCTTTGTAGTTAAGGAAACAGTGAGTACAAGTGATGGGCCATGGCCACACAGTTCATCTGCAGTGACAAGTGACTATGGAGACAATTCAGAGAACTTGCTTAAATTTTCAAATTACTGCACTAGTGCTTGTTCATTGCATTAAATTTGGAAAACACGGAGTACACAGAGTCAGTAATCCCATTCTTGAGAGATGATCACCATGAACATTTTACTGCAACCCATTTTAAGATGGTTTTTTTTTTTTTAAGATGATTTTAGGCCTAGGATATTGTGTCTGGAATTGGTGGGTTCTTGGTCTCACTGACTTAAAGAATGAAGCCACAGACCCTCGTGGTGGCATTCATAGTTCTTAAAGACAGCGTGTCTGGAGTATTCCTTTTGGTGGGTTTGTGGTCTCACTGGCTTCAGAAGTGAAACTACAGACCTTGGCAGTGAGTGTTACAGCTCTAGAAGGCAGCGCATCTGGAGTTGTTCGTTCCTCCCGATGGGTTCGTGGTGTCACCGGCTTCAGGAGTGAAGCTGCAGACCTTCACGGTGAGTGTTACAGCTCATAAAGACAGTGTGGACCCAAAAAGCGTGCAGCAGCAAGATTGATTACAAACACCAAAAGAACAAAGCTTCCACAGAGTGGATAGGAGACCGGAGCAGCCTGCTTTTATTCTCTTATCTGGCCCCACCCACATCCCCGCTGTTTGGTCCATTTTATAGAAAGCCGATTGGTCTGTTTTACAGAGAGCTGAGGTCCTTTTTGACAGGGTGCTGATTGGTGCCTTTTCAACCCCTGAGCTAGACACAAAAGTTCTCCACGTCCCCACTAGATTAGCTAGATACAGAGTGTGGACACAAAAAGTTCTCCATGTCCCCACTAGATTAGCTAGACACAGAGTGTTGATTGGTGCATTCACAAACCCTGAGCTAGACACAGGGTGCTGATTGGTGTGTTTACAAACCTTGAGCTAGATACAGAGTGCCGATTGGTGTATTTACAATCCCTTAGCTAGACATAAAGGTTCTCCAAGTCCCCACCACACTCAGGAGCCCAGCTGGCTTCACCCAGTGGATCCCGCATTGGGGCCACAGGTGGAGGTGCCTGCCAGTCCTGCGCCTGTATGCCCACACTTCTCAGCCCTTGGGTGGTCGATGGGACTGGGCGCCGTGGAGCAGGGCGCGGTGCTCGTGGGGGAGGCTGGGGCCGTGCAGGAGCCCACGGCGTGGGGGAGGCTCAGGCATGGCGGGCTGCAGGTCCTGAGCCCTGCCTCGCGGGGAGGCAGCTAAAGCCTGGCGAGAAGTTGAGCACAGCAGCTGCTGGCCCAGGTGCTAAGCTCCTCACTGCCCGGCCGGCGGGGCCGGCTGGCCGCTCCAAGTGCGGGGTCCGCCGAGCCTACGCCCACCCGGAACTCGCGCTGGCCCGCAAGCGCCGCGCACAGTCCTGGTTCCCGCCCGCGCCTCCCCCTCCACAACCCCCGGCAAGCCGAGGGAGCCGGCTCCGGCCTCGGCTGGCCCAGAGAAGGGGCCCCCACAGTGCAGCGGCGGGCTAAAGGGCCCCCCAAGCGCGGCCAGAATGGGCGCCCAGGCCGAGGAGGCACCGAGAGCGAGCGAGGGCCGCCAGCATGCTGTCATCTCTCAACATGGGCCTCCAGTAAAATCTGGATTTGATGATGGGTTGTGAAATTTTCCCCAATGTTCCATTACTGTCCCTTCACAAGATCAAGGGACAGCATTGTTCCTGTGGGAAGACCAGTGTTGGCTCTCGTCTTTCACTCACTTACCCATTTAATAAATATTTAGTGAGCATTTGCCATGTGTCAGGCACCGTACTAGGCACTGGAAATACGAATAGGAATGAGACAGTTCTCTAGTCCCTGCCCTCGTAGAGATTACACCGCAGCCAGGAAAACATAACAAACTCATTACAATTTTGAACCAATGCAGGGCACCAGGAGACGGTATAATTGTGTCTCCTGACACATCCCAGACCAAGCAAGGCCTACGCTAGCATCTGCCTTGCTGCTCAAGAGTGGCCAGCAGATGGTCATGAGCTCTGGCAGCCCGGCAGAAACGCAGAATCTCAGGCCCCACCCAGGCCTCCTGAATCAGAATTTACTTTGTAACAAGTTCCCAGGAAATTCACAGGCACTGGAGAGTCTGAAAAGCACTGGTCTAAAGGAAGAATGGGAATGAGCAGTCCAGGGCAGGGGTGGCAGGCATTCCACACTGAGGGCCTGTGAGCAGGTCCCTGGGGAAGGCACAGGGCCGTTGGAGACCATGAACACCAATGTGCTGGAACCCGGGCCAGACCATTGAGTGGATTTGCAGGGGCCCGGCCAAGCAGGGCCTTGGTGTGGGACTAGCCCTCCACCCAGGGCCTCTCCAGACCCTCTTGGAGCCTTGTTTCTTGAATCTAAGGAACAAGGATCTCCCTGTCCCCTTGGGCTGTTGTGAGGATCAAATCAGTTACTGTATCTGCAAACATTCACAACTCTGAGGTCCCATCCCTTTTGTTTTGAAGAGAAACAGAGAAGAGCTGTAGTTTTTTTTTTTTTTTTGAGACTGAGTCTTGCTCTGTTGCCAGACTGGAGCGCAGTGGTGCGATCTCGGCTCACTGCAACCTCCGCCTCCCAGGTTCAAGCGATTCTCCTGCCTCAGTCTCTCAAGTAGCTGGGACTACAAGTGTGCACCACCACACCCAGCTAACTTTTGTATTTTTAGTAGAGATGGGGTTTCACCATGTTGTCCAGGAGGGTCTTGATCTCTTGACTTCGTGATCTGCCCACCTCAGCCTTCCAAAGTGCTGGGATTACAGGCGTGAGCCACCGCACCTGGCCAAGAGCTGCAGTTTTGTGGGAAGCTCACTGAACTATCTTACCGTGTCTAGAACAACTGCTGAGGCAGAACTTAACATGCAAATCATGGTGCTCTTGTAAACAGCTTGTCAATCACATGAGGCTCCAAACTCCTTGCAAGCACAGATAGTGATTTAAAAAAATAAAATAAAAGACCCTCTTTAGCTCTCCCTTTAGGGGTTGGGGGAGGTAAAGTAGGTGGGGTGGGAGAGGGGGTTACAAATAGTGGAACCTGTGGGGTTAGGGCGCCCTGGGGCGAGCATCTCCTCTCCCACCCCACACTCACTGCTCACCTCCTGGCTCTAGAAGTTAATCTTATTTTTCAGACTATAGCAGCACAGAGTTCCCTATTGTGTTGTCAGATGCCAGATGAGTAGGTCACAGACAGAGACCTGGAGGGATGCCTCCGGGCTTTTGCATTGTCTTGCTGTTCACTTTGAGGGCCGGGGGGAACACATAGAACTTAAAAAAAAGCTAAATCCAAACAAAACTACCACCGAAGAAAAATAAACAGGACACCCCAACACCCCCTCAGAAGAAAAGGCCTTGGGTTTCATGAAGTCTTTTATTCTCATTATTTACTCTTATTAATCAGATTGAAGTATCTGGTTTCCAAAGCTCTTACCTACAACAGGACTCCTCCTTGGCTACACCTTTGTAATTCTAAACCAGGCTTGGAAGATGGGCAGGTGACCCAGAGAGCTCCTCTTTGTTCTCCATTTGCACATTCTATTATGTAGCCTCCCGCGATGAACTAGCTCATCAGCTGGATTTACAACCCGAAACCACTCCGTCTCCTCTGTATCTGTTACTGACATTTATATAACACAAGTCCTCAAAGGTGTTTACTGCACACTTTCAGCCATGTAACATTTTATTTGTCCTCACAACAGTCGTGGGCTTTTTAATTTTTGTTTTAAATTCCCATTTCACAGAAAGGCAAATGGAGGCAAAGAAACATCAAGTGAGCAGTTTGAGACTATATGATTGGAGTTCATCAGTGGCTGGGTAGGACCAATAGTTAGAAGTAGTCAGAAGTTCTAATACTCACTTCAGAGATTCTTTTATTATCATCATTATTAGAACATTATTTTTTGTCTATTTAATATCTTTACTAATTATATCATTTCTAAAGCTTTCCACAAAGGGGCATTGCAGTTCTTCAATTTATTGCAGACATATCTTTAAAAAAAAAGTCAGTCCTAATATTGAAGCTATAATACAGATTTTAAAATTATTGTCATTATGCCGTAAACCACAATGAAGAACATCTTATTTATTGAGACAGCGTCTCACTCTGTCACCCACGCTGGAGTGCAGTGGCGCAACCTCAGCTCATTGCAACCTCTGACTCCTGGGTTCAAGTGATTCTTGTGCCTTAGCCTCCCGAGTAGCTGGGATTACAGGCACCCTCCACCATGCTCAGCTCATTGTTTTGTATTTTTAGTAGAGACAGGGTTTCACCATGTTGGCCAGGCTGATTTTGAACTCCTGACCTCAGGTGATTCTCCCTCCTTGGCCTCCCAAAGTGTTGGGATTACAGGTGTGAGCCACCGCGCCAAGCCAGAACATCTTATTTAAATAAAAAGGGATTAATATTTCACCAGGCAATAAATGTAGCAGTTTCTTTTCTCTCCATATCTACAACCAATGGTGATATTTTATAAGCTAATTCTAAAGACAAGCATTTTTAAAAAAATGATAAAAGCCACGTTTTGCTCAGAACTACTACTGTTCACATACCACATAAGTTGTTTTACAGCAAATACCAGTTTGCCAGGCTCCAGATGGCAAAATGCTAAGTTGTGAGTTCAGTATTGTCCAGCTAGTTGTTTTTCTGAGATCCGGCAGCATGTACTGTTGAGAGAGGACACTGTGTTGCCGCCACTTCTCATAGCTGAGTCTACTATGGTAGACCATTCATGTCCTTAAAATGCAAGTCTTAGCAAAAAGCCTCCCACAAATCCAGTGGATATCACAATGTTCTGTTTGATAAAGTCAGTTGCTTCTTCAACTGTATTGTTGATTTCAGGTGCTGCTTTATTTACTCATTTCTTAGTCTGTCTTTTTTTTTTTTTTTTTTTGAGATGGAGTCTTGCTCTGTCATCAGGCTGGAGTGCAGTGGCGCGATCTTGGCTCATTGCAACTTCTGCCTCCTGGGTTCAAGCGATTCGCCTGCCTCAGCCTCCCAAGTAGCTGGGATTACAGGCGCCCACCACCACGCCCAGCTAATTTTTGTAGTTTCAGTAGAGATGGAGTTTCACCATGCTGGCCAGGATGGTCTCGATCTCCTGACTTGGTGATCCACACGCCTCGGCCTCCCAAAGTGCTGGGATTTCAGACATGAGCCACCACGCCCGGGCCTTAGTATGTCTTTTTGCTTTATGTACGTCTCTTTCAATTCTCTTCCAGTCAATCTGGAAGTCACTGCAGTTGCTGCAACCTTCCCAACTTTTGGGAGCAAAAATCCTGCATACCAGCCTGTCATGCCACACATTCCAATCTGGGTAGCTACTGAGTATTTCTCTGTAACACCATAGGTCTCCAACTGGGGCCAAACACTCAATTCCACCGCTGATGTCTTCTTGCATACTCAGTTAAATCCAACACTTCATAAGAGTCGTCATCACTTTCATATTCTTGGGGGCTGGGGTTAGAGGTCACCATGATACCACAGGTGGCCTATTTTGGGGTGGTCCTGCTTGCCCTCCTCTTCCTGGCACTTTCAGAAAATAAGTAACAGAAAAATACTGAGAAGAAAATAATAATCTTATTAAGCAAATGGGCTTGTCACCGGTGGAGGATGTCCAGGTTCTTGGCATCTTGAACAAAGAATTGGACAAAAAGCACAAACAAAGCAAGGAAGGAATGAAGGGATTTATTGAAAACGAAATTACATTCCACAGTGTGGGAGCGGCCCGAACATAGGGGCTCAAAGGCCCCGTTACAGAATTTTTGGAAGTTTAAATATCCCCTAGATGATTCCATTGTTTACTTCACTTACCCTCTATGTAAATGCAGAGGATGAAGTAAAGTTACAAAGTCACTTACAGCATACGCCCTATGGAGTGGATATTTCCTGTTACAGCCGAAGTGTGAATTGGCCTTATGTTCCCTGCCTCCTGACCCTATTTTCCTGCCTCAGGCTCACTGCTCAATGTACACGGAAGCAATACCATGGTACTGCCTTTGAGAAAAGAAAGACTTTATTGCAAGACCAGCCAGCAAGGAGACAGGAGGCAGGTTCAAATCTTCCTCCCTGATTTGGGGTCTGGGGCAAGTTCTAAGGAAGCAGAGGGCAAAGGAAAGGACTTAGAAATGTTGGCTGGGCAGGATCTGTTTGAAGGCCTTCAAATTTGGCCATTTATGGTACGATATGTTGAGGTGGATTTTAGCCCCTATCTTCTGGGCCAAGAGACCCTTCCCTTCTGAGAGTTCGAATGTTCGGGTTCCAGTCATGTCCCAGTCTTCTTCGTTCCAAGGAGACGAATAGTTGGTTCTGGATGTTTGTTAGAGATCACATCTTTTTCTATGGTGCATGCCTGGGCTTTGTGACTTGAGAGTTTTTGGCTCTGTTATACCTGCAAGGTAACTCAACATTGTTACAAACAGAGTAAGCCCCGTTTGGGCTGGTACTGTGGTTACAACGGCACTTATTCCCACCACCTAGAGTCAAGAGCTGCTGGCACACTGGCTGTTTACTTCCAGTTCCCACGGCCCCTATTCCCCTATACAAAATTACACAGGAAAACATATGCGTTCATTTAATTAGCAAGTGTATATAAAAACATCATAGACAAAGCAAAAGTCTCTCTTGACACTCTCCATCTTGACCTGTTCACCGCTCCAGACCAGGTGAGGAAATTTGAAGCTATGCTATCTGCAAGTCACTGGCGCAGTCGGAATAAAAGCTGGTCGTGGTGGGTTGGGGTGGGGGTGGGGGGGGTGGTCATCTGGGTCGGGACTGAGTCGAGGCAGGTGGGACTGAGTGGTAGGGACCTGGGGGGACATCTGGGTCGGGTCTGAGTCCAGACAGGCCACCTGCCTTGGGCCTCTAACATTTCCGCGCAGCGCTGGGCTTTGAGGCTTTCCAGAGCGCTGCCGGGGCGGGGGCGGGGTGAGGTGAGGGGCTCACCCTGGCTCTCCCACCCCTGCCTACAGGCTGTGAGGTCACTCGATTCATTTCTGGAACTAACTTGTAATTCTCAAACAAGTGCTATTAATTCTCTTCCAACTAGGAACGGCCTCAGTAACGCGCCGCTGAGTCAGTTTTCAGGGCGGGCGGTTTCCCCAAGTCCACTCCTGAGGCCCCTCAAGAGCACCCACCGCGTCCAGCTTCCCAGGGCGCTCCTTCCCAGGAGACCTTCTTTTCGCCACTGTTTTCTCTCCTCTTCCCACTTCTCCGAGGGCTGCCCCGCGGTCTGTCCGGCCGTGTCCCAGGCCTTGGCGCGGCTGAGGCATGACCGGAATGCGCGGGAGGACGCGGGGCACGGAGGGGACCTGAGGCACGGAGGGAACCCGGGGCGGGCCGGACTGGCCTGGGCCCTCGTCGGGGCGGGTCGGGGCGGTGCTCGACCCGGCCCGCGCCCCCCGCCCCGACACTCGCAGCCCCGCCTCCGGACCCCCGGTAGCTGCCATCCCCTCGCGGGCCGGGTGGGGCGCGCAGCTCCTAGCCCTGGGAGGTCCCGAGGATCGCGAAACGGAAAGAGAAAAAAGTCTGCGCCGAGCGCCTGGCAAGCAGGGCCCGCCCCGCCTCCCTTCCCGGCTGGTCCAGTCACCGACCTGCGGCTCCGGGGCCGCGAGGGAGGAGGCGCGGGGGGCGCGAGGCGGGGGCGAGCGCTTGGGACTCGGCCCGGCTCCCGGCTCCGGGGGTTCCCGTGGCCGCAGCAACGCGGTCTCTGCGGAGGCGGCGGGGGCGCGGCCAGCCGGACCTCTTCCTTTCCAGAGCGGCCCGCGGCGCCCGTTCCGCGGGAGGCGGGCGGGAGGCGGACGCGGCCTAGCCTCGACGTCGACTACCGCGCCGCCCGCGATGGGAAGCGCCTTATAAAGCCGCGCCCGGCCGGCCCGAGCCACTCGCCGCCGCGCCGCCCCGCTGCCCCGAACGCGGGCCGTACGCAGCCTCCTGGAGTGCCGGGCCGACTCCGGACGACCCCGGCCCCGGACGCGCCCCGGACGACCCCGGCCACGGACAGACCCGGGACGACCCCGGCCGGGGCGCGCCTCCTGCGGGCGGGCGGGCGGCGGGGCTGGGGAGCCCTTGGCGGGGGCATGCGTGCGACATGGCCTCGGCGGTGTTTGAGGGCACGTCGCTCGTGAACATGTTCGTGCGCGGCTGCTGGGTGAACGGCATCCGCAGGCTCATCGTCAGCCGGCGCGGCGACGAAGAGGAGTTCTTCGAGATCCGCACGGAGTGGTCGGACCGCAGCGTGCTCTACCTGCACCGCAGCCTGGCGGACCTGGGCCGCCTGTGGCAGCGCCTGCGCGACGCCTTTCCCGAGGACCGGTCCGAGCTGGCGCAGGGGCCGCTGCGGCAAGGTGCGGGGCCGGGGACGCGGGAGGGGCGCGGGGCCGAGGCAGCCTTGAAGTGCACGAAGGAGGCGGGGAAGAGACTTCAACCGAGATTGCGACTTCTCCTTCCTGCCCGCCCCGGACAGGGGACACTTGGACCCCGCGCCCGCAGACGAGGGGTGCCCGGGCGGCGGGGTTAGGGGGACGGGGAGCCAGCCTGCCCAGCCTGGGGGCGCCCCCGGCGGAGGAGCCAAATGGGGCGGGAAAGGGGCCGAGGCCGGCAGGGCGGGCGCCGGACTCTCCCTGAGGACGAGTCACTTCCGAGGACGGCGGGGGCGCCCGGGGCTGAGCGGCTCACAGGGTCGGCCCGGCCCTAGCCCCCTGCCCGGTACCTCCCGAGGGCCGGCGGGCGGGCGCACTGGGAAAGCGTCTGGGAGCAGTTAACTGCAGGGTCCGAGCCGGGGGTCGCGTCGGGTCTGGCCGCGGCCCCGAGTTCTCCCCGCGGAGGGCGCGCCCCTGGTCTTCGAGCGCGAGGTGCCACGCAGCCCTTCCGTCCCTCCTCGGAGGGGCCGCCCCGCCCGCGGCTGCCGCGGACAGCCAGGGCCCCCCCGCACCCCCGCCAGGGCTGGTCCCCATTCGCGTTTGATCAGCTGCGCCGCCTCTTCCCCGGCCTTGTGACCGTCCTGGCTCGCGGGAATTCTTGTTTTCAGAAACCGCGGTGGCTTCCCTTTTCCTACCGCTCTGCCCGATCTTTCTTTTGGAGGCCAGGCTGAGGGGGTGGAAGCCGGGAGGACGCAAGAGAGAGCGACTGGAGTTGAGACGGGAAGAATTGCGGGGTGGAGGGGGCAGGCCGGGGAGAGGGGCCGCCTGGGAGGGCCGGGAGGGGAGAAGGGGCGGGAAGACTGGAGGACTTCCGAGCAGGTCCCACCCCCCTCCATGTGTGACCACCTGTAGCTCGGAACATTGGGACAGTGGCCCAGCAGCCTTCTTTTCTGCAGTCCTCCTCTGAGCAGAGACCTCCTGAAAGCTTGGGGCCAAGTTACTGAAGCAGAGGGTGGCCCGTCCAAGTCTCCCCAGCCTCCTGTCTGGCTGCGGTCTTGAGATAACCTGTGCTTTCCCCTGGCGATGGCCCCAACCCCAGTGTGAGAATTACGTGGATAATTAGCTTAGTTCTCATGACACATCTTTTGGAAGGGCTCCCACAGCCAGCGAGTTGGGGCCCTGAGCTAGAAGGCCCGCCTTTCAGACCTCCCTCTGCTCCCCAGAGCCTCACATTTATAGCTGTTCTCCAGACAGTTGGGTGTTATTTCAAGCATCGAAGCAGTTTTCCTTGGATTTGCTGTTTGTTATGATATTTTAAATTTAACAAATCAATGCCCAAATCAGGAAAGCATCGTGAAGGAACAGCGGTTTATTCAATGACCTTTCCTGGAACGAGGCTTAAATACACTGGAGTCCCTGAGCTTCACTGTGGTCAGGCGTCTGAGCTCTGTGACCCCTGGCAGGCTGGTTGGAGCGGGATCCCCGTGGGGCTCCCCACCTGTAACTTTGTGCTTGTGGTCTCTGACGTTTGTGAGGACTGAAAGGCATGGTAGAGGGTCTAACAAGAGCAGGTTCTCCATAAATGCCAGTTGTCATTGTTACCAACGCATCAGCTGCTTCTGGCTGGGGTTGGGCCAGACGGTGGAAAGAGGGCGTGGTTTCAGTTGCATCCACGCTGGTGGAAATACCTCACCTGGAGCAGGAGGGAGGGGCGTGCCCTGCACACACCCTGGCTCCGCCTCTTTTGCTGTCGCCCTAGTTGTGCTGGGTCTGTTACGCGGTCACAAGCTGTGTGGACACGCAAGAGTGGCTCAAAAGAGCGAAGAAAGGTTGAAGACGCGAACACTTACCGTGGAGAAAACGCTCTGAAGGGATATGATAGCTACCTCCAAGTACCTCAAGGGGAACAGAAATCAGAAATAGGGGTCAGAATGATGGTGGCAGGGCTGGTGGGCGGTGAGTGTGAGGTCCAGCGGCTGGGTGTAAAGGACTTTCTAACAGCACACCGTGGAACTGTTGGAGCTGCTCTCTCTGCTGGGGACAGTCTGGCACACCCTGGAGGGGGTGAAGAGGGGAGCCTGGGACCAGAACCGGGACCATAAGCCCTGCCTTCATTCTAGTCCTTGGTTTTCTGAGGGGCAGTTAGTTGGTCCCTGCCCAGCACCACCTGAGTTTTGTTGTGCAGCGCCAGGGAAGTCCTTTCCCTTTCTTTGATCCTTTTAAGTTCAGGGAAATTGTTTGCCAAGTAAAATATATCCCAGTAATGTAAAAGCAGATTGCACCTTATTTCCATGCAGATTTATTATTTGCATAAAAAGATTATCTGGATATACAAACTATAAACACAAAAGGCAGCCAGATGTGTGTGCTTTGCTGTGCTGCAATGCCAGCTTTTCTCTGCATCATTCCCTATCACATTCCCCAGTTTACATGGATTGAACTGTTTCTGGGACGGGTTAGATTTGCATTCTCTAGTTCCATTTAAGAGATTTGTGAGGAAATCTGGATTTCTGAGCTTCTGCTGGCAGTGGGCTGGTGACTCTTGGAAGTGTCTGCACACCCTTGGAGGGTGTGGGAGCCTTGGCCCCACTTGCAGCTTTGAATCTGCTAGCAATTAAAGGGATGCTGAGCCCTTTTCTTGGTCCCTTGAGTACTGCAGTGGGGGAGAATGTGCTTTTTCTCTCTCTGCACACACACACTGTGGAGTGGTGCTTGGAGGCCATCCCTGGGCCTTGTATGTGTCATGGTGACACATCTGCAGGGATATGTCAACCCCTGCCTGGGGTGGAGGCACACTGCTCACTAGCGCACTCTCCTGGCCTTCTGTTTGGGTGAGGTCGGACCGGGCTGACCTCAGGACTTGCCCAGCTTCTGTCCTCTCGCCCCTTTCCTCGCACTCTCACTCTCCCACCCGACCTTCTTCTCCATCCAGATTGGATATGCCCCCTCTCCCTTTCTTGTCCCGCAGCCCTAGGGGAGGGAGCTAGCTGTTTCCTGGGGATATTGTCGCCGGGTCACCAAGGTGTTCCGTTCTTGTGTTTTCCAGACTCTTAACACCAGTGGTCCCAAGTCTTTCATTTCAGTCCCCTCTGTGCGATACCTAACATGGTTCAGGGTTACCCTTTATTTACATCTCTCGCATCTAGGAAGGTTTATGCTTTAAAACATAAACATGTTGAATTTCCTTGTTGGCATTTTGAGGCTCCTAGACTTTTTCGATCGTTGTTTCTATAGTTTCAGGCTTTGTGATGTCTGAGCCAACCAGGTCACCACTGCAGCAACAGATTGTGTTCCCGAGTAGTCAGGTGATCTTTCATTCTTAGTAGCTGTACAATCAACATTTTGCTTTTACATTCATTCCATCAAATATCTGCATAGTGCCTACCACATGTATAGGTGATGGTGGCACAGCAGTGAACAAGAGACCAAGAACATCCCTCATGATTCTTATATTCTGGTTGGGAGAAATCCAATAGTAACAAGATAAACAAGTAACAAATACATTAGATAGTGATACATGTTCAAAAGGAAAAATAAGTAAGCAAAGAAAGGGGCTCCGACTTACAGGAGCAGGGGGAGGGGTTTTGCGTTTAGACAGCGTGATCAAGGACAAGTGACTTTTGAAGAGAGACATGAAGGAAAGCGGGGATCACGCCATTGGGTGCCTGGGGAAGTCGATTCTAGGCAGTGGAAGGCTGGCGTGTGCCTGGTGGGTTTGGGGAGTGAGGAGGTACGGTGGCTGGTGTGGAGAGTGTTGGTCAGGAAGGGAGAGAGGAAGGTCGTGGTCACATTTGGGCTTTTATTCAGAGAGGGCTCTGAGCAGAGAGGTGATTTGGCCTGACTCAAACTCGGGCTGCTGTCCTGAGAAAGAGTGGGGGAGGCATGGAGGCAGGTGCTGGGGGCTGGTGCAGCAGAGCAGGTGGGAGAAGTGGGCAAACGCTGATGTGCATTGAGGGAGAGCCACAGGGGCACTGCAAGGCCAGACGTGGGGTGTGGAGGAGTGTGCAGATGACCCCAGAGTTTTCGGCCTGAGGTGCAGGACTGGCAGGATTACCACTTGCTGGCATGGGGGAGTCGGCAGGAGGAGTTGGCATGGGGGAGGAGGTGGCTCCGGAGGGCAGCTTGGGAGGCGGCATTTTAGCGTTTTCTCTTAGTAAGGCCATGATCACAAGCCCGCCAGCCCATGTGGTGCTAATGTACCTGCCTGTGCTCATCTTTATCACCAAAGACATTCATCTACCTGCATGCTAGGAGACTGTCGTCTTAGATTTGAGATCCGAGTACCAGGGGACTGGCATCTGGGACATTACCAGAAAAGGGCTGGACACAGATGTGACTACCAGACTCCCACAACCCTGACAGCTCTAGGAAGATGCGTGATTTGATCCCAGGGCCTGAACCTGCTCATGCTGTTCTCGGGTGGACAGTGAGGGGAGAAGCCCTGTGTTACCCTGAAACATAAGGGAGAATCCCACCTGATGGCCAACTGCAAAGCCACGGAGTTTACTTTCTTAGTGACAGTGGCTCAGAAATGATCATGGGCCACACCAGTCCCGGGCAGCAGAGCAGGGGCACAGAGGCACCATCTCTGCCCCATCCAATGGGCCCTTGCAAGTGAGGTGCTGGCTGGGCCTGCCCTTTGCCTTCAACCATAGCTCCACCCCCATGCAGAATTCACCTGCGTCATTCTGCCCCACCCAGAGGGGCAGCTTTACTTCTCAGGGGACTTGGATCTTCCTTTCTGACTCACAGACCTATTTTTGACTCTCTTGACCTGGCCAAGTCACCCTGCACTGGGGGTGCCCTGCCAGGGCTCCCATGAGGCCACCCACCTTCACGCGGCCTCCTCTTCCTCTTTCTTCCTTCTGTTTTGCTTTTCTTTGCCAAGCCCAAACCCCGCCGCCCACTCTGCTTCCCCCATCCTGCTGTACCTGGGATCCTCTTCCTTTTCCATAAATGGCCACTGAGCTGCGTTTGGTTTGCTGCCCCCCGACAGATCTCAGACTGAGCCCCTGGGCCCCAGGCGACACCTAAGCTCACTTCCCAGCTGGAGACTGGACACTTCCACAGACAGACCTGCTTCCAGGGCTACTGCCTTTCACGGTGGCAGTTGGCACTGAAAAGCTGCAGCTTTCTCACAGAACAGGCCAGGGACTCAGCTCAGGAGCACCTTGATCTGAGCTCCCTGCTTGGTGGCGAGAGGAGCTGAGCGCACACCATATGTGGTGACATTCTTCTGCAGACAGACGCCTCTAGCTGTGCCCCCTCTTGCCCCATCCCACAGGAAATGGGGACATCAGACAGACCACGTAACTCTTTTGCCAACTTAAACCTGCAAGGGTTTCTTCCCATTGTTAAGAAACCTTGCTGATGTTTAACCTAGACTCAGCAGAAAACACATGGTGGACAGTGGGTGCAGAGGGGGAGGGAAGAGCTTGCAGTTCATACTTTGATAGGTGGCAGCTGTCAGTCTCACCATAGAAGATCAAGGCCCTGCCAGATTGCTGGATCACCCACCTGGGACACAGCTGGGTCATGGTAGGAGGGGTCAGCTTGGGGGACAACCACCTGGGACACAGCTCAATTACAGTGAGAAGGGTCAGGCTCAGGGATCTCCCCACCTGGGAACACAGTCAGGCCTTAATAGGAGGGGTCAGGCTCAGGCTGAAAGCACTGGCTTTGGACCCAGACAGGTGGGGTTAGGGGATTGGATGCTGGCTTTGCCACCTGCATGTCATTCCAGGCAAGTTCCTCAAGCCTCGGGTGCACTGTTGATGCTATAGCAGTAATAATATCCGCACGCAGGGCGGTTGTGAGTACCGAAAGCAGTGGTATCCGTAGAGTGCCCAGCACCAAGCTGGGCATATATGGGCTGCTGGCTTTGGGACCATTTGCTCTTTGCCCTGGCACTTGCCATGTGCCCTTGATGACAGTGGTCTGCGGGAGAGTGCTGGAGGCTGGCTCCTGAGAGCAGCGAGCCGCTTGGCAGGACTGGCCCACTCATGTGCCCGCCCTCTTCTGGGTGTGGCCCCCCCATACACCCTGGGAGAATACCCCTGCCCTGGCTAAAGAGAGAGCCCACAAAGAGGGAGGTCACCACCGAACTTCATTGGGGTCCCTACGGACTAGGCCTGTGGCCTTGCTCGTCCAGAAACTAGAATTGGTGCTGGGTGTGGGCCAGGCTTGGGTTACCTAAGAAAGATCCTAAGATCTAGGCCTGATCCTAAGAAAGAATTGCTGGCCGTGGTGGCTCACGCCTGTAATCCCAGCACTTTGGGAGGCCGAGGCAGGTGGATCACTTGAGGTCAGGAATTTGAGACCAGCCTGGCCGACGTGGTGAAACCCCGTCTCTACTAAAGATAGAAAAATTAGCCGAGCCTGGTAGCGCGCATGCCTGTAGTCCCAGCTACTCGGGAGGCTAAGGCAGGAGAATCACTTGAACCCTGGAAGCGGAGCTTGCAGTGAGCTGAGATTGCACCACTGCCCTCCAGCCTGGGTGACAAGAGCGAGACTTCGCCTCAAATAAATAAATAAATAAATAAATAAAAATAAGAATTGCCAAGTGCACAGAGTTCTTGTGGCCAGAACCTCCGTTGGAGGCCGTTGCCTCCTTGTCCCTCATGGGCAAGGCCCTTTCCCGGGATTTGTGAGACCACACTTGCCCTTTTCTGGTCTCAGCTCTCCCCACCCCTGCCCTCCACCTTCCCCATCTCACTCCCTCTTTCCCCAACCCCTTTCACCCTTGTATCCGCTCACCCTTCAGGCCGCCTCCTGCCCAGGAGTGGGGGGGGATCCCCTGCTGTGCATCCTCCTGGCACCCGGATTTGCCAGGCAGGGGACACTTTGTGGTCTGTGTTTGCCTCCTGTTGGCCCTCCTGGCTAGCATGACGTGCCGGGAGGCCGGGATCCCATCTTGTTGGCCGTGGTATCCCCAGCCTGGTGGAGGAGGAGCCATGGGTGCTTTGGGAAGAGCGACTGAAGTGCTTCCTGCCTGCCTGAGTGGGCTGCTCCCCCTGGGAACCTGTGATGCTGCAGGACGGACTGGCTAAGTGGATGGCTGTTGGAGAATGTTGAGTCTAAAATTTAGGAAGGGGATTTGGCTTTTAGTGGGGAAAATAATGAAAAGGCCTAGAGAAGGCAGGATTACGGGAAGAGCAGAGCAGGGCTCAGTAAGTTTAAGTCAAACATTTCTTTCCCAGTCGCTCTAGGAGCCACCTCCCAGGTACAGAAGGCAGCCGCTGCTGCAGAGGGAGGAAGAGAGACTTCCCTCAGCCCCCAGCTTGGGTCCTCCGGGAGTTCTGTTTTTCCGCAGCCACTTCCATCTCTTCCTCTTGCATTCTCAGCTCAGCTTTTCACTCCTGAAAAGATGTAGAGGGGAGGTGGCTGTGGACCAGCTGCTGGGCGCCCCTGATGCATTGCAGGGTGGAGGTGGGGGAGGCCTTCTGTCCTTGTGTCCACACAGCCGCAATTTCGCTCTCCTTGTACAGTTATACTGCGTGACACTCCACAGGTGGAAACGTGTCAGTCTCGGATAGCGAAGAGCAGCCTCAGGTTCCCAGGGAGTTAGAACTTCCCTGGGTTGCTTAGTTATGCATTGAATAACCAGCTAGTCAGTTCTTAACTCCCTGCTGCTTCAGCATTGACTGCCTATTTAGAAAACAGGTACTTAGGAAGTTTTAAAGGCTTTCCTAAAACATTTTAGATATTTAGTTTCCAAGATGTGTATTATAGTCAACCTTTAAAGAATGTGTGTCTCCCGTGCAGCACACAAGATGAGGCTGTGTTCCCCCCTTCACCTCTGCATCTGTGTAGTGTGCTGATGGGCACATTTGTTAAATGGAAAGGAAACAATATAAATGTAATTTATGGTTTGACTCAGTTTGTTAAAGCTCACTTTGCAGAGCATTTCCCCGGGGCCGTCTGTTGTGTGCGTGTGGGAACCGCGTCCTCTGAGTGCTCAGAGAGGCCTGTTCTTTGGGTAGTGGACGCTCTTTAACGCGTGACCTCCCAGCGCACCCGAGCAGCATCCTGCCTTTAGTTTCAGAATTGCAGCAGCAGGAAGCCCTCCCGCTAGGGTCAGATGGCCAAGGTCCTCCCTGGAGGAAGCTGGGCCAGTTACCACAAGTGTTGAGCCCAAAGCCTCCACTTCCCAAAAAAGTGGGACTCTGGACCCAGGTTTCTGAGATCCGGAAGCGGTGTTTGTTAACGTTGGCTCTCACTGTCAGATTTTTGTACTGCCTCCAGCGCGTTCAGTTCTGATTCCAAGAACAAATCAGGTGTTTGTGTTTGCACAAAGCAGCTAATCCCCAAATTGACAGATACAACGCTGTGTTTTCAGCTTTCGAGACCTGACTCCTTTAGGTAGAAAAGTGACGCTGGCAGCCCCCTGTTGATACTCAGTCCCCAAATGTGTGTCCAGTTGGCCCACTGGAATTTATGTACAATTGTGTTACCAATTTTTTGGTTTCAAATTCTTAATTGTTTGGCTACATCTGGATGAAATTCTCATGTCACAAAATGTGTAGGATGAAATTTTTAAAGTTGAGGTTGTATTAGTGATTCTTTATCAGAAATTAGAACAGTTTCCGGGGCTGTGAACTCTGAGGCTAGCTTCCTTAAGCGTCCGTTGCAGTGAACGCCATCCTGCTTTTTCCGCAGAGTGCGCGCGCCCCCTGCTGGTCAGTCCTGAAAGAGCCGAGTGAAGCGGCTCTGCTTCCGTTTTCAGGTTCGCTTGGCAGAATAGGCAACCCTCTTCACCTGCCTGCGGTATTCATCCGTGCGATCTCAGGCAGTAAAACCAAGTCGGACAGGAACCCCCAGAATTGTCATGCCATCAACAATATTTGGAATATAAAAACCAAAAGTTTTAGATGATCTAAAATTACTGTATTTAAGTGCAGTTTTGAAAACAAGTTTTCAAATCGTTGCTTATGGTAAACAGGTGACAGCATTTGGAAAGAATCCACTAGCCATTTGGAAGCCAAAGCACTTGAGTCACAAAGGAGGAGTGCAACAGGTAGGATAGAAAGAAACGCAGATGCACGCAATAGTTTGCTTTGGGGGAAGCAGTATTTCTTAAACTCATAGTTCTTGTCTGTTCCTGGAAAATAAAGCAGTGTCTTCAACGTGGATTCTGCTCAGAACTTTTTCTTTATAAATTTGAGTATTTGTAATTTGGCATGCTGGCAGCAGGAGCTTGAGGTTTCCAGCTGTGAAACTGAGAAACCTTAGTGAATATAAAACAATCAGAAATTGCAAGATGAAGATTTCTTTTATTTCTGCACTGTGGTCCCAGTGGACAGTTGTACGGTTTTTTTAAAGAAAGTGTTTTCCTTCCACATTAAATACACCCATCCGTTTGGTGTATTTGAAACATTTTAAAAACAATTGAAGGGGAGTAGGGAAATGCGAGCGTTGGCATTTTAGGAAGGCCAGGCTGTCTGTAGTCTCTTGCCAGTGTCACTTCTTGAGTGGGGGCGGGGAGGCGTTTGCTGCTCAAGGCAGCCCCGCGCTGCGTTCTTGTCGCCGTGCTCTGGAGCTCTGGTGGTAGCAGCCGTAGCAACAGCAGCCCAGTTGTGCTGCTGTCAGTCAGGTGGGTTTCCGTAAGTTCAGCAGAATTCATCACTTCATGAATCAGCTGCGGCCCCTCCTGGGGAAGGGACCAGCGCTCGTTGTCATTCAGGTGAACTGTCTCCGTGGAGAAAGGACCACAGTGTCCTGAGAAAGCTGATCCAGATTGCCAGCTTGGTTGCCACCGGGAGCCGGAATGGGGAATTCAATAATGGACGTGCCCTTAACTAAAATCCTAGAGCTTAAAAAATAAGCACCGTCATTTCTGTGCTTGCAGGGAGGGATTCCAGCTCTTCACTTTCCCCATCTAAATTTTCTCAGGCTCCTTTTGTTTGGTTGTTAAGGATGTTTACACACCCAAGGAACACAGTTTGGCTTCCATTCAGAAACATAAAAGCAGGTGAAAGGAAGCAATGTGGTTCTGCACATTTCCACAAATAAAATCAAACCAGTGTGGCTCAGCAGTTTTAGGGCCACTTGGCCCTCGAGACTCTCCTTCGAGGCTGGTGACCGAAGAGCCTGCTGCTGGTCGGTTCTGTCTGGGGTCAGGCTGAGGTGATGACGAGAAGACTGAGACTGGGGTGCTGCCCCAGGGCAGCTGGAGCACACACAGGAGAGTGACTAACACCTGTCCACTTCTGTCTCATCTGATGCAAGTGTATTCTGCCAGCACAGCCAGCGAACATCGCATCCCTGGCGTGGGCCAGGCACTGCGCTGGTTGCTGGTCATAGGGAGATGAGCCTAAGGTGCCTCCTGCACTATGACTCTCACTAGTCTCTGGGGAGACCCCCAGGTGAAGGCACAGTCATTGCAGAGGAGCAAGAGGCTGTAGAGGGTGGGATGGGCTTTCTGAACCCACAGGCAAGACCCAGTCCCATCGTCACAGAGCAGGTGGCTTTTGCCTAAGTGGGCTTTGCCCCATCATGAGCCTGGAGGTGGAGGAGGCTGGAGGACAGCTCACCTGGAGGCTGTTGGGAAGCGAGGGCCTGTTTCTCGGGGTTGGCTTGAGGGTGTGTTTCACAGGGCACAGAGCTGGTGAGGTAGGTGGGCTAGGAGCAGGTCATGAAGAGTCTGCACGCCCAACTAAAATCCTAACACGGTTTCCAGAGGCCTGACCAGGTACACTTGCCTTTCTGTAGTTCAGTCTGGAAGATGGGTCACAAAGAAGATAGCGTAGGCAGATAAAATACCGGACCCAAAGTTAAGTTTGAATGTCAAACAGCAAATATGTTTTTAGTGTAAGTCTGTCCCTGCTATTGCATTATCCATTGTTTATCTGAAATTCGTATTTAATTAGGCATCACGTGTCTTATTTGCCAAGTTTGGCCATACTAAAAGGAGATCAGTGTACCGCAGAATATATTTATCTCCCTAATGTTGCCCTTGGAGGTTATCAACCCAACCAAGAGCTGCACATTAATTAAATCAAAGATGCAGCCAAAGATATGTCAGCAAAGCAAAGATAAAAGCATTATAAACCTCTATAATACCTGTAAATTGTTAGGTCACGCTTTCTGTCCTATGAAATGGGTATACATGTGCTGGATACATTGACTTTGCAAGAAGCCGATCTTGTAAACTGAGTACAACTACTGTGTCATTCATTTGATCAACTGGAAACTAGTATTCTAGCTGTAATAAAAGTTGAAATATAACAGTAGTTTTGCTTGTCTTAGAATAAAGAAGCACTTTGTGGGAATGAGTTATATAATTGTCTTCTCTTTAAAAACAACTTTTTAAGAATTTTGAATTGGCTCCCCTTTCCTTGGTAGACTTCCCTGAGCAAGCAGGGGATCAAAGCATTTTGGTTGAAAGAGTGGTGCATATATACATCTTGTAGTATATAAATATTTGAAATTCTATGTAAATTGCGGTATATAAATATTTGAAATTCTATGCAAGGAATTCAGGTCTTGGGAGGAGGCATCCGGAGAGTCTGGTACTTTTGTTGTTTTCTCTTTTTCTTCCTTCTCCACCCTGCTTGCCCCGGCGTGTGGGGAGGTGGGCTGAGGCTGGAGAAGACGGCAGAGGGTCGTCCAGCCCCTTCCTCTGGTGACGGCCAGGGCATCATGCTTGGGCGTAGGCACAGGCCACGTGGACGGAGGCCCCAGGGTTTTCCAGTGGCTGAGTCACAGACCACGGACCCTGCCCCTCTTGGACCCTTGTGCCCTGCACAGCTGGCCGCCTGGGCCTGTGTGGCTGAGGTCAGTGGAGGGGGCAGGATCAGATAGCCCCACTGCCAAGCAGGGATGCCTGCTGAGATACCAGGTGAGCCAGGTGAATGGGCACCTGGCACGTGCTTGAGGAAGTGGGGAGAAGGTTTTTGGCCTCCACTGATCCCCACTGACCCCCGTTATGGGGATGCCCCTGCGGTAGCCCACTCTTGCAGAAGTGCCTTTGACCTATGTCTGGGGAGCCCTGGCGGGAGTTTCCATGGACTGTATGCTCTGGGATCTCTTAATTTCAGTCAGGAAGTTTAAGAAATCTTTTTTTATCTCTTTTATAGACCTATTCAACGAATTGCTTGAAAACTGAACAGGCTTTTCCCCTGCAAAACAAAATCAGACCAGAACTTCTGAAAAAGTTAGGCTCCGTGACCAATAATACTAGGTTGGTGCAAAAGTAATCGCAGTAATCACGGTTTTTGCCATTAATAGTTCTGGCACTTAAGCCTTTGTGGTTTAATCACCGCTCACAGGCACGTTTGCATCAGCCTCGGTCACACAAGTGTGGGGGAGACGCCAGTGTCCTTGGGCACCTACTTCCCCATCCCTGCAAAGCCGAGGGATAGAACCTGTGATGTGGAGACTTCTGCTCTGCGCTTCTCATGGGGAGATAGAAAAGCACCCGAGCCTCCATGCCTCGAGCTATGGTATTTTAAAAATAAAATATTCTGCTGCCTGACAGCCACCCGGGCGTGTGGTGACCGTGAGAAGCACAAAAGCTCAGATTCCTGGAAAGTGGCATGAGTCGTGTCCACTTTGGTTTTGTCCAGGCAGAGATCTGACTTTTTTCCTTGTGAACTTGGCATGTAAATGACTGGTCTAAACAGAGGCTCCATTTCCAGGGGTCTGCGGTCTGAGCAGCCGTGGCCAGAAGAGTGAGTCCTTCCCTGTGTCACTGGGGGTGGGCTGGTCCTGGGCCAGCGCCCCTGACTGTAGCCACCACGCTGGTGGGGCCTGATTCGCCCTGGGCTGAGCTCTGGCTGTGACCAGGGTGATTATGGAGTTTGCCAGGCTGCCCCACTTGGAGGGATCTTACACCTCCCATCCCCTTTTCAGATTGACAGTACCAACTCCTGCACAGACTTAACGGATCATTGGGTAGGTGAAACATCGAATGAGGCTTAGAGCAGGACTTCCAGAATTCGGCTATAGGTGCATAAGGCTGAATGAATGTTCCCGACATCTCATTACAGAGGACGACCCTGGCGGTTTGTGGGCACCTGTTGTGTATTGCATTGGGAGCACGTTTCCTGGTGTGCTATTCTGACTTTGAGCATTTCTGTCTCAATTCTAGGACTGGTTGCCATAAAGGAAGCCCACGACATAGAGACCAGGCTTAATGAGGTGGAGAAGCTGCTGAAGACGATCATAAGCATGCCCTGTAAAGTGAGTGCGGCCAGGCCCCGGGCTGGGCAGGGAGGTGGGAGGTGCTGGCACCTCCCAAGTGCGAAAGGTGTCCATCCCCCCGGAGGGTTGACTTGCTTGCTCTGTCTCACTTAGCCGTTTTGTTCCCTCCCTGGAAGTACCAGGCGATAGGGACGGGGTGGAGGTGTGCAGGTGTCATCAGGAGAAAGAAGGCTTTCATGGGCTCCAGTGGCCCTGGTTTTTCCTCCCTGGGGAAAGAGTGAAAATGAGGGATGCAAGGAGGCATGGGTGGAAGGGCGCGGGGCCCCTCTGGCTGCAGGAGGCCTTTGCTTTCTGCCTCTGCTCAGAATCCACTGTCTTGCTGAGGGGATTTTAGAACAGACATGTGGAAACCAAGAAGAACGTTGGTGTCAGCACAGCGGGGCAGGTTGCCCGGATTTGACCGTCAACTCCCTTTCCACGTAAGCCTGCGGGCTTCGTCCTGAGTGGTGGTTAAGAACCTGGACTTGAGCGCCAGGCAGACCTCCTTAGCTCCTGGAAGCTTCCCTTTCTTTCTGGCCAGTGGGGAGAGTGGACACAGCCTACAGTTGACTATAGAGGGAGGGAGGCGTGAGTGAAACTGGCACATAAGAGCCATGATTCCCTCCACTGCCCAGGTTGCTGAGGCCTTGCCTTTCATCCGCCTGGGCCATGAGCATGTGAGGGCTGTGCAGTGATGGCAGCCCCGCCCCTGCAGCCAGCCATGGGAGCATCTGGACATTCATGGGGCGTTTGCATCACACAGGCTGCCTCTGTGGAGGAGCGGGGCCCCTCTCTTGGTAGACAGACAGGGCCAACGTGTAGAGGCTGTTCATTTTTAGTAATCCCTGTATTTCTCCCCAGCATTCTAGATCGGAAGTTGTGCTCACCTTCTTCGAAAGATCTCCTCTGGATCAGGTGTTAAAAAATGATAATGTACATAAAATTCAACCCAGCTTTCAAAGTCCAGTCAAAATATCAGGTAAGAGCCACAAAGGAGGCGTTGGTGGGAGGGACTGCTGTTGAGGCTGAGGTGTCACAGAAACCCTCACAGTTGGCTGTCTATGAGGCTGGGCCACACTTTTCCAGAAAGACAATCGAGAGAAATGCGAATGTACAGGGAGAGGCTGTTGCCTGATTCTCCCAAGCAGTGTTTCCTTCTGTGGTTTTCACTCCTGCTGCGTCCTCAGGGGTTTGTTTGGCATGTAAATGGGAACTCACTTAAGAAATGGTATAACGATGAACAAACACATTGATGATAGAGTTTGAAGCAAACTATTGGAATCCACCGTTCAGCCTGCTGAAGTGAGACAGCCCATGTCAACGTGGCATTGAATTTGGTTCTTGCTTTTAGGGGCAGCCATAACCAAAGGGACGCACAGGCTTTAGGTCTCCTTAGCGTGGATGTGGGACTGTGGCTCCTGGCGCAGGAAGGAAGGGGAAGCTGGGGCCTCTTGGCCAGTCCAAGTTTGGGGACTTACTAAGATCTGGGTTGCAGGTGTCATGAGAACACTAGACTTGTTTTTTGCAGCACTATTTTGACAAAGGCTGATGAGGAGGATTTTGTAGGGAAAAGAGCTCTGTCCTGGGAGTCTCTAGGACTGGATTTTCCCAAGCAAGTGGCAATCACCTTGTGACATAAGAGGTGACAGTTGTGTGCGATCTTGCCTGGTGGACAGGGAGGGAAGGGGGGACTCATGAGAGGAGACATGGCTCAGCCAGAGGAGAGTACCTCCATGATGTTGCGATCTGTGGGAAGGAGAGCAGGGGGCCTGTGTCCATCATTCCGTTTCTGAACGGAGGAGGAAGCAGGGGAGAAGGAGAGATGGAGGACTCAGAAGGATGTCAAGGGAGAAGAGCGGATGAGAGGGGGTCTGAGCCCAGAGCTGACCCAGAAGGAATTGGGAGACCAGAGGACAATGGGGATGGGTGACTGATGCTGTTGGCTGTGAACGTGGCCTTGCTGATTATGGGCCACAGCACAAGTGGGATTCTGAATTGTGTGCTTGGGAGAACTGGGTGGGGTGGGCAGGTTCTGGAACCTGGAGTGGAAGATGGGTTTGTAGATATTAATAGGATTGTGTGTGCGCAGGGTGGTGGAACACCTGATCCTGTCTGTGGCTGCTGCTTTGTTTTGTTTTTACTGACACATAATTATTGTACATATTTATGGGGTAAAGTGTGATGTTTTGATACATGTGTATATTGTGTAAAAATCAAATCAGAGTATTTAGCATTTCCATTATCTCAAACATTCATCTTTTCTTTGTGGTGAGAACATTCAAAATCCTCTCTTCCAGCTATTTTGAAATACACAAGGCAGTACTGTTAACCCTTGTCACCCTGCTGTGCAGTAGTACAGCAGAGCTTATTCCTCCCACTGTCACTTCGTGCTCACTGACCAGCCTCTTCCTGTCCACCGCTGGCCCCTCCCCAGCCTCTGGTAACCACTGTTCTACTTGCTGCTTCTATGATCTCCCCTTCTCTAGGTTCCACATATGGGTGAGATCTTGTGACATTTGTCTTTCTGTGCCTAGCTTATTTCACTTAACATAATGCCTGCAGGCTCATTCATGTTGCCACAAATGACAGCATTTCATTCTTTTTAATGGCTGAATAGTATTCCGTTGTGCATATGTACCACATTTCCTTTACTCATTCATTGGTAGGTAGACACTTTGGTGGTTTCCATTGTGTGTTCTTGGCACCTTTGTCAAAAATCAGTTGGCTGTAAGTATATCGATTTATTTCTGTGTTCTCTATTCTGTTCCATTGGTCTGTGTGTCTTTTTATGCCAGTAGCATGCTGTTTTGGTTACTGTAGCTCTGTTGTATATTTTGAAATTGTGTAGTGTGATGCCTCTGGCTTTGCTCAAGATTGCTTTGGCTATTTGGCATCTTTTTTGGTTCCATATACATTTTAGGATTGTTTTGCTCATTTTTGTTGTTGTTGTTTTATTTGGTGGTTTTGTTTTGTTTTGAGACAGGGTCTCCCTCTGTTGCCCAGGCTGGAGTGCGGTGGTGCAGTTACAGCTCAAGTGATCCTCCTGCCTCAGCCTCCCAAGTAGCTGGGACTACAGGCGTATCCCATCATGCCAGGCTAGCTTTTGTATTTTTTGTAGAGATGAGGTTTTGCCATGTTTCCCAAGCTGGTCTGAAACTCCTGAGCTCAAGCAATCCATCTGCCTTAGCCTCCCAAAGTGCTGGGATTATAGGTATTAGCCACTGCGCCCGGCCTAGGATTGATTTTTTTTTCCTATTCCTGTGAAGAATGTCATTTGTATTTTGATGGGGATTGCGATGAATTTGTAGATCACTTTGGGTGGTATGCTGCTTTTGATATCTCCCTAAGATACCTTCCTATGTGCCCTTAGACAAGAGCAGTGAGTACAGGAGCCCCTTTTTAGCTGGCACTGGGTCTCCAGAACCTTTATGGGAGAGTGAGGATGACTGGGTCCTTTTTCCTGGCTGGGTGTCTATGGATCCTCATCTCAGAGGGCTCACAGAGGGCTCTGGAGTCCTAATTGTCTATTGCTCTGGGTTTTGCATTTTGTAGTGCAGAGCATGGGGAAGCCTGGTTCTTTAGTCTGAGTGGGGAGAGTCCTAGCACCAGTGTCTCTGTTTTGGTTTGTTTTGCTCTGTTTGGGCAACCCAGAGATCAAGGAGCAGCAGAGTCCTCTTAGTGCCTTGCCTTATGGGAGGTGCTGGCCCCCGAGTGAGAGGGATAGATTAGAGGCCTGGAGCCACCTCTGATGGAGAAGCTCCTGAGGCACAGTGCCCGGCACATGCTTCAGCCTGCCCTGGCCTCCCGTCTCTATCAGCGATGTGTATGAACCCATGGCCCACGTGGACCCTAAGGGGCGAGCATAGTGAGACGAAATTTAACAGGGAGAAACGTAGAGTCTCATGTTGCCATTGAAAGTATGTTTTCTTTGCCTTTTTGCAAGGGCTGAGGACAGGTTTCAGCCACGGCTGTCTGTGGCCTTCCGTGTGTGATGGGGGTGCAGTGTCCAGGTCTAGGAAGGCAGGGGTCCTGGCCTCCTTATGCAAGTCAAGACTGTCCCTGGGATGCAGCAAGATGAATTATTACATCCAGAGAAGAGTGTCTGGTGGGCAGGGGTCAGAAGAATGGGAGGAAATGTGGAAGAGCAGCTAGGAGGAAGGGGATGCCACCTTCAGATGTTGGCGGGCTGCCATGGGAAGGGGTCAGGTGGGGGCTGGCACTGGGTCTGTGGGTAGAAGTAACTGTGGGCGACTTTGGCTCAGCAGAGAACACGTTCTAACATCTGGGGCTGCCTAACCATGGAGTCTGCACCAGCCTGTGGCTAACAGTCTCAGTGCAAAGTCTGGGGGCCCGGAGGGGTTGCTGCAGGAGGCGGCAGGCGGTACGGCCTCTTGCAGCCTTGCAGAGCCGAGGGTCTCAAGTGCTCTGAGTGTTTCCTCCTCTTCCTCTTCTCTGCCGGTCACCGAGTCTGGTTTTCTTTCTCTGAACCCCCTAGACCTTCCGATCTCTGTTCCCGGTCTAGCCGGCCCCTCACTGTGTCTAAGGGAGCTTCTTAATCTAGAGCAGTTGTGCCTGCCGGTGGCGAGGCGGTACACCCACCCACACCATGGCAGATACCTCCCTTCAGGAGTGCTTTTTAATGAAATTACTATTGACAATAAATAGCCCCAACATCCCTTTGAGAAAATGGCTCACACATAGGCACATCATGTTCTCAGTCTTGGTCCCATATTTGGCATGTTTCTGGATCTGTGGCTCCCCAGGCTGAGGCGCGGGGTCCAGAGAGTCCTGGCATCACCTGAGACTGTCCACACGGCTTTCTCTCATGCCTCCCCCTTTCTCCAGGATATGAACCCGCGGACTGAGCCAGTCATCCCAAAGCTCTGACCTCTGAGGCTCATTAACTGTCTTAAAAGCTCACTCTCACCATCAAGCCCAAGTTCTTTGTCATTCTGGGCATTCAGAGCCTAGCCCACACTAGCCTTTTGATGTCACCTCCACTCCAGAGCCTCGGCCTCCTGCAGGGGACTGGCCAGCCGTTGCATGGACTGTGGCCCTGCAGGGTCCTTCGTGCAAACCTGCCTGTCCACTGCTGTCCTGGTTAATTCCATTCATTCCCGGCCGAGAGCCCACATCCACCCTCCTCCTCCATTTCTTATGCCACTGACATACGTGTAGGGAGGCGGTGCCGTGGGGAAGAGGCACTGACTGTCTCTGCTCTCATGATGTAGGCTGGGGATGGGGACCTGCAGGTGCCGAGTACCTTGGCTTTTCTAGGACAGTTTAGTTGTCAGGAGCTCCACTAGATGGCGCCCGGCGCTAGCAGGCGCGGCGACTGTTTCCACTTCCTGGGGCCACGGTGAGGACAGTCAGGATGGACTGCATCCCTTGGCAGTGCTTCCTTAATCATTCTTTGTCCCAATGCTTATCAAATGTAAGAAAGCAAGAATCTAGAGCATTCTGCCCCGTGGCTGCAGCTGTGCAATGTAAAAGGAAATGCAAACCTCTCAGCTTCGATCTGGCAACTTGGACTTATCAGTCTCAGCCACAAAATCTGACCATTCAGGTTTAAGAGGCCTGGAAATGAATCACAATTTTATTTTTCATTAATCTGGCTTCTAGCCAATCTCAACCTTAGTTTTACTATGTAGGGGTAGTCCAGCTAGCCAGTTAATACAAGGGCACTGCTTTGGGTTTTGTTCCGTTGCTGGAGTGCATGGGAAATACAGTGGGAGAGAGGAGGTGAAAGGGAGGAAGGCTAGAGTATGAATGCTTTCACGGCTGAGACCACGTGTCTGCTGAGAAAAGGAATAGAGTTATTGAAGTGAGGGGTTGTGACGTTTGTGGGGCTATGAAAACATAGCTGCATCCAAAAAACAGAAAAATTGCCATCAGGCAAACAGACACATTGGTAATTGTTGCAAAAAAGATCCATTGATTGATAGATGCAAAGATTTATGAGTGAAACTTTGAGGAGAAACAGGATTTGCATAGCCGCAAGGCATCCTCCTTCAATTATTAACTACAAAGGGAAAGGTGGTAACTTCACTGTGGAAACAGCTGGCAGAAGCCTCCTCACCAGGCACTCCACAGCAGCCTCAGCAGCAGCAGGACCTGTCAGCATCAGCCCCACCCCCATATGCCACTCCAGGTCTCATGCAGCGTCACTGTGTAGGGTTCCTGCCAAAAATGCATCACCTCGATCGAATCACTCTGAAACTGCCAACAAACCCAAATCGAGGGACATTTGCTAAAATAGCTCAGTCCTCTCTAACAGTGCTATGGTCATGAGGGACAAGGGAAGATGGAGGAACTGTCAGAGGTCGCAGAAGACCAAGACAGAGCAACTCATTGCAGCAAGAGATCTTGGATTGGGGCCCCCACGGAAAAGAGGAACGTTGGTGGAAAAACTGTTGAAATTCAAGTGAAGGAGGTCTTTCATTTAGTTAACAGAATTGTGCCAATGTCAGTTTCCATGGAAGAGCAGGGCTGCTTTCATTTGGAAAAATATGAGTGTAAAAAAATAGCTTGAAAGTCAACTATTTCATGGAATCAGTCATGTATGTGATTAAAATGGCTACACTGGTCAAAGATTCTTGCTATAGATACTAAGCTGACTTCTAAGACATTCACATTGTATGTTTGAAGAGAGGCTCAGATGCTATAATTTTTCTTGAATGACAACATTTTCTTCCGTTCTTTTTTATTTACATCATAACAGATGTGAGGACATTACTAACACTGATCATAATAGCTGTGAGGAAATGCGGACCTCAGCCTTGATACGGCTATTTGGACTCATCAATTTCAGCCACAAAATCTGATTATTTAGGTTTAGGGGGCCTGGAAATAGAACACTGTTTTTCATTAATCTGGCTTCTGTATAATGTCAACCTTATTTTTACTAAATAGGGGTAGCCCAGTTAGGCAGTTAATAAAAGGGCACTGAATGATCATGATAGATCACTCAGGACTCTTTATTGAGCCCTCAGTATTTGCTAGATTCTTTACATACATCATCTCAAGTTAGTCTGCACAATGGCCTTTGGAATGGATACCTTTATTTCCATTGTACAGATGAAGAAACTGAGCAAGAAGTAACCTGCTCTCCAGGCATAAGTAGCAGAGCCTTTCCCAGCTGCAGTCTGCATGCTTTCCTACCTGCTCGTGCCTCCTGAGGAGCCAGCATTCCACACTGAGACACGCCATGCTTGCTAGTGCTCTGGCCGAAGGCACATGGCAGGTTATCAGTGGACTTTGTTACAAGTCAGGCTCCCTGGTCCCGTAGCAATGAATCTCAATGCAGCCTTTTGCTTGAAGGTACAAGTTCATGGTCTACACCATCGTCTTGTGAAAACTGACCTGGGAGGTCAACTCCCATGTAAATATCTGCTGTCCGTGGTTGAAACGGGGCACAGGCTACAGGCTTAGCAAGAAGATCTCCTTAAACCAGTGGTCCCTACAATTAGAGGCTTGCTACAGCTAAATGTTTTTTCTTCTTTTTTTTTTTTTTTAAACTGTGGACGTGTTCTAATTTCTACAGCTTTTCTTAGGACTTGTTTGTTAAAGTGACCAAGTAAATAAAAATGTAAACTGTTAGAGAATCTGTGCTCCATTTTCTCCCAGCACAGGCATATAAAAGCTGTGCACACTTCCCTAGGTTTTAAGACAATTTGCTTTTCAATAAACCATCCCTTTCTGAACCCCTGTTGGGAATAAATGTTCCAGAGGTTGCTGCACACCTGCCAGCTGTGTCGCCTGGCTTGCCCCTAGGTTTTTCGAGGTTCTGGGGCTGACAGCAGAGGTGGGATCCAGGAGGGAACCGGAGCTTCTCAGGGACCATCTTTAGTGAAATGCGAGAGTCTAAGCGAAGTCCCTCTCTGGGCCGGGCCTGAGACAGCAAGGTCCATGCAGGAGGCACCAGACATACCTTAGTGTCCTCCAGGGCCCAGCCAGCCTTGCAAATAATTAAACCACATGTATGTGCATGAGGCTCCTTGTCACAGGCAATTAAGGAATGATTGCTTACAAATCTATTTTTTGGGGGACTGGTAATGACTCCATTTTGTGGAGCTCCAAATTTCACATTTAAGAAAGAGTAGGCATGTAAAGTAACTCTTCAGAATTTTATTCAGAAGTGATTTGCAGCAGTGACATTTGTTTTAACTTGTAGGCCACCACCCAACCAAGTTCCCTTTGCAAAAGGGGTGGGAGAAAGGGGGATGGGGCTGTCAGCTGGCTGTATGGAGGTTGCTCTGAGGTTTTATGTGCTTCCCAAGAAAGACAGATTTGGGTCAGAGTTAATAAAAACAATAAAGGCAGTGGTTCTGTGCTGCCACCCATTTTAGATAGAGAGGCGAGGGAATCTTAGTTTATCTTGTTAGGATATGGCAGTTTTCACAGTCCGCCTGTTCAGTGAGGCTTTGGTAAGCATCGTCTTTTGCCCCTTTTGCACCTGGAAGTGTGGCTGACCCCAGACTTTGGGCACTGATTCTTCTTTGCTTTGCAGAGCTCCTTCTCAGGACCTGCAGCCCTACCAGCTGGTACAGGGAGGAGGGCAGGGAAGAGCTGAGGACTGATGTCCCCAGGAAACACCAGTGGCCCTTCTCCAGAAAGGCAGGTGGAATTTTAGCAATGACCTGATGAATCTGACTGATGAATCGACATTTTGATCTTATGGGGGGGCGAGGAGGAAATCTGTTTCTCTTTCCTCATTTTTGTGTAATTTCCCTAATTCTCTTCATATGGAAAGCAGTTCAAAGAACTGAGAACCAAATATGTAGAAAGATTAAACAGAAAGTGACTATTTCAGTTACCAAAAAAAGCAAATCCATACACGGGAATAAACCAGTCTAAATTGTGGTAAGGTGTAAGAAAAAATAAAGGAAAACAGTCCCCCAAGCAACTAAGGCATCCGATGGGGCAGTGAGCGATGTTCCTGTTGGGTGTGGTGTGCCAGGGGAGAGGGAGGGCTGTTAGGAGCTGTGTCCTGAATGGGAAGATGATAATCCCTTGGATTTGAGAAGGCACCGGGAATTGGAGTATATTTTAGGCGTGACTTTTATGATGGGGTGCATAGAGGTTCTGAGTCGAAAGAACAGACGAAGGTGGTTCTGGTCTTAGAACTGTGGTTAGGAGACGAGCAGGCTCACGGGCAGCTGGAGGACCTTAGCTCCAAGAACTGGCCATGGCTACCAGATCTCATCTGCCGAGCGAGGGGACGGAAACGCGGTCCCTCAGAAAATACAAACGAACGCTGCAGCTTTTTATACCTAGATGGACCAGATGGCATGATGCGATCCAGGAGTTCATGGGATTTCAGAGTGAGAAGGATCCTCGGAGATTAATACAACTTTGAAATTTTCCATTGGAGGAAACTGAGTCCCAAGGCCATGGAGCTCGTTGTCCTGGCTCCTCATCCTCCATTCCAGCCCCTTCAGCCAAGGACTAGCGCAGACTTCCACCCTCTAGCTCATGCCATGCAGCCGGTGTGGACGTAGGAAGTCGTTTTTCTTTGCTGGCTTTTCTAAATTACCCAAATCTGTGCTTATTTGGAAAAAAAAAATCATTTACATACAGAATTACATAAAGCGAAACAGTGAAAGTCACCCTTTGGTTTAAAATGCACACTGAGAAGTAACTCAGGAATGGGCAACCAATATTGTATATTCTCACTTAGAAGTGGGAGCTAAGCTATGAGGATGCGAAGGCATAAGAATGATATCATGGACTTTGGGTTCGTGGGGTGAGAGATAAAAGACTACTTACTGGGTATAGTGTACCCTGCTTGGGTGATGGATCCACCAAAATCTCAGAAATCACCGCTAAAGAACTTATCCATGTAACCAAGACCCACCTGTAACCCCAAAACTATTGAAATAAGAATAAAATGCACACTGATTTCGTTCAGTCAGAACAACAACCCAGGGCAGTCAATATTGTTACTTCTGTCTCAGCCACAGTGAGAGCTCAGCAAGGAGAGGTACCCTGGGCAGAGCCACATGTCACTGTGCCATAGCTCTGCTCTCACACGCAGACTCACAGATTTGAGCCCAGTACTCCTTCTTTGTACTCCAGCTTGAAGCCCACAGCGAAGGGCATATGGAGAGCGTACTCAGGCAGCAGAGCATCTTTGTCTTGGGAGAGACACACAGCAGGCCTGGCTCCTGCGGGGATTGACCTCTTCCCTGACTTTGTGCGGCAGAGCTCTGAATGGGTCTCGGGTGCACGGCATTCTCTTACGGTGTGGAAGAGAGGCACGGGCAACAGGTGGAGGAGAAAGCAGGGAGATGGGAGTAAGTTCCAAACTCCAAAACCTCAAGCCCCGACCCCTCCTGAGGACTCACCTTGTTGCTTTGGTTTTCAGAAATCATGAGGTCCAATGGATTTTGTTTAGCAAATACTGAAACAATCGTTATTGACCACAGTATACCAAATGGAAGAGACCAGCACCTGGGCGTGGACCCAGCAGAGCATTTGTAAGTATGCTGATTTGAATATTGTTTCATAGACTGTCCTGAGCCATTTGCCTTGTGGGATGGGGGCTCACTGTTCTTATGGAAGGAAGTGGGTGCCCAGAGCCACCCAGCAGTTCCTACCTGCATTTGGACACTGATTTTAGAAGTTTGCCTTTCCTAGAGTCTGGTGAGATCTTGATGAGTGAATCTGTGGAGGATGGAGTTGCTGGCTCTGAGGGGCATTTAGGAGACGTTGCAGGGCTAGGGGCCTGGTTCGTGTGGGGCCCTGAAGGGTGTGATGCTGTCTCCAGGGCCAGGAGGGCCACATGCCTCACACTCAGTGGTCCTGATTCCCTGAGATGGGGACATGTTTGCCTCAAGGCTGCCTGGCCCTGTGCTGAAGGTGTAGGATGTATCTGATTACTGAGGCTGGACAGCCAAAGCCACCACTGTCTTCTCCGCTCTTTCTGTCTCTGATTTGACTGTAACACATGCTCTAGAGAGCCCGGCACTGGGGTCGGCAGCATCTTCAGCCTTGGCTCTCCTCCAGGCATCTTCTTGGTGAATTCTGGGGGCACCAGGGTCCCCAGACAGCTTGGCCTCTGTTTCCTGACACAGCCAAATCCAGACTGCTTCTTGGCTGTATGAGCTCAGAAAGTTATTTAACCTTTCCTGACTTCTCTTACCTTCACGGGACCATTCTGCTGTCCCACCATGGGTTGTGTTGAAGACCACAGATGGTGAGTGTAAAACATCCCGCTTGAGAGTCCCACAGAGGCAGCTCTGGATGCAGAGTCTCCCTGTGGGCCCAGGAATGACATAGCCTGGGGATGGCCCGGGTCTTGCCCCACGCATTTGCTAGCCCTCCATAGCAGCAGATTGAAACTAGAGCCGGCCACATGTGCCAAGACCCACATCCGGGCCTGTGGGCGGCAGGGCTGTGACCCTAGCATGAACCTGGGCCCCAGCCGGTGGCCTGGGCCTCCTCTGCTGAATCCCTGCTCCATGACTGAGCATGGGGGGTCCCTGTCAGGCTTGTGGGACTGGCTCCTGCTAATAGACCCCACTTTCTCCACAGTCTGCTCCATGACTGAGCATGGGGTGGGGGGTCCCTGTCAGGCTTGTGGGACTGGCTCCTGCTAACAGACCCCGCCTTTACCAGTGTGTCTCTCGGGTAGATGGTGCGAGAATCCTTCCCAGTAGAGGGGTCATGAGCTGCTGGTGGCAGAGGCTGTGCCGGTGGGGCCAAGGCCGCAGCTTTCCTGACCTGCCTTGCCCCTTTGTGTCCCTTGCCCTGACCCCACTGTACATAGCTCATTCACTCATTACCTGTGGGTCCCCCATGCCAACAGGCTGGCACTGTGGAGGTACAAGGCTGGAGTGTAATCATGGATGAAAGAAAAAGGCCCTTTAGCTTGGCAGGGGTAGTTACTGGCCAGGCACTGTCTTGGGGAGAAGACAGATGGAGACCCTTCCTCATCACCAGTTGTGCAGGCTCTGAGTCTGCAGTGTTTGCAAGGGGACCCCTTTCTATATCCAAGAGGCCCTTGGCACCCTGGAATGAGGCCAGATTTAGGAGGCAAGTTCAACCGTGAGCAGGCTGGAGCTGAGGAGAAACACACGGAGGGAAGAAAGCCGGGCCAGAGGTGTGGCTCTTGCAGCTGCCCGGGACTGTATGTGGACAGGAGTGACAGGTCTTGACTAGGCGGCCACCTGCTCCGGGATGCCTGGCTCACAGGGAGAGAGGGCCGAGAAAATCCCCATGACCCCAGAAAAGCCTAACAAAGAAACGCCTGCCGCTGTGGGGCTCGGGAGCATTTGGAGGGAGTTCCGACTTGGGCTTGCCGGGCCTCTCTCTGGCTGCTCAATCTCGGGCAGTGCAGTGGAGTCGATGGTCCAGCTCCAGTGTCTCACAGGGACGATCTGTTTCTACACGGCACCGGCTGTCGGGTGGGGGGTTGACAGCGACCAAGAGCACAGACACCCTTTGTGGAACTGGAGGCTTCACCTCCCTGCGTGGCTGTCCTCCCTGGCACCCGAGGCTGATTGTCTGGCCCGAGCCTGTGAGCCCAGTGCCGCCGGGCCCACAGCAGGGCCCCCCCAGCAGAGTCTCAGCAGGCTGCCCCGAGTCTGGCCCCAGGGGCAAGTGGGCACCAGTGCCAGGGCCCAGAGACCCACCTGCACTCAGGGAATGGATGTATCTGATAGAGATGGGGCCAGTGGGGACTTCTGGGGCTCTGCAGGTGACAGTCTCAGCTGGCGAAGGGATTGCCTGGCTTCTGGGAGGTCATCCAGGGCCGAGGCACTGGGCGGTTCTGTGGGGACCTCAGGGAGCCTTAGCCCCATGACTCATTTTCCCTGAGCATCCCGGTCCCCCTCCCTCCTCATGTCCTCAGGGTCATCCTGTGATCTGGGCAGGGAGGACGGGCAGGTGGTGGGACACTGTTTGAGGTGGCGCTGTGGCTCTGTCCCTTGACTGGCTTGAACCTTTTGGCACGCCCAAGGTTCCCCCTTGGGTTTCCATCCAGCCCTGGTCTGGGGAAGAGATTTCATTCCCTGGATGAAGTTGGAGAGCTGCTCTGTCTCCGTGAGCCCCCATAGCTTTCCCACCCACAGCTAGGGCTCTTTGTGCCGCGGCCTCTGTCCCAGCCTCGTGTTGCCAAGACCGTGAGCATAGGGAAGCCGAGGCGGGGGCTGACACCACACTCCAGGCCTGGCCATGGAGTCAGAGGGGAGGCCTTCCTCTGCAGCCTCAGCCTTTCTTATCCAAATGCCTTAAAGCTGTTTTCACAGCCCTGTCCCTTGAGGTCAGCGGGATTCACACGATGTACTAGGTTTGTGGGGGACATGTGCTCGCCCTGCCTTGTTGTGTGTCCAGCCAGGGGCCTGGACTGTGCAGTCATCTTGGTCATGGCAAAGCTTTCCAGAGATGGCTGAGTTCCCACAGTTGTCCACGGGCCAGGGCCACCTTCAGTCACTGGGGGCGGCACAGGAGGCAGCCCCGAGGTGGCTCCCAGGAGGGTGGGGCAGCTGCTTGCCTCTGTCCACACTCCCACGCGGCCTGCCGGGTTTGGGCTGATTCATAGGTGGAGGAAAATCCCACAAGCCGTACAGCTCTGTCCCCCTTCCTGGGGAGAATGTCCTTCTTGTGCTTTTCTCTGTTATGCATTTTTAAAGACCTGGAGTCTCTTTTCTTAACGTAGGAAGTCTGCCTGGGCTGCAGAGGGAGTAGAAACAGTTCCAGTGTGTGGGGAGTCAGTATCGCGGGCTTTTACGTCCCCTTATGTTTGGGGTTTGTATTCTTCCCTAGTTCTCCTCACCCCATGTAAGTCCCCCACGTTCGGATGCTTCTCATCTGCCAGAGCGCGAATGCAACACGTACCCACATGCAGGCTTCCCCGCTAGAAGGTGTCTCCCCCCGTGACCTCCACGGGCCTTGCCGGCTCTTCTCCAGCCTCCTGTTCCCTCGCAGCCTCCTGTGCGTCCGTGTGTCATCTCTGCTGCGGTCAGTCTGTGAGCTCGTGACCACTCCTCTCTCAGCTGTCCCCAGGGCCCAGCACGAGGCAGGCGCCTCTTCCCTGAGGACAGACCCTGCCTGCCTTGTTCACTGCTGATCCCACAGCCTGACGCGGTGCTGGGCACAGAACAAGAGGTGAAAATCAGCACTCCATGAATGAAGGAATGGATGAAGGCCTCGCTAAGGGTTGTCTAAGCAAATGCAGACAGCAGTCTCCAAGGCAGTGGAAACCAGAAGCTCTGGCAGTCTCAGAGCAGGAGCCAGCTCACCAGTTCATTTGTAGCCGTGGTTTTTTTGCACACTTACTAGCGGGCATTGAAAGTCATGCTCACGGGCCCGGCGGGTGTTTGGTGTTGATCCCAACAACGAGCCATCCCTCACCTCTGGTTTCTCTAATTTCAGATTTGAGAATGGCAGTGAGTTTCCCTCAGAGCTGGAGGACGGGGACGACCCAGCAGCCTACGTCACCAACCTGTCGTATTACCACCTGGTCCCCTTCGAGACAGACATTTGGGACTGAACCTCTCTATCAGGCCTCCCCCGCCTCAGCTGTTCACTGCCAGCTCTGATGCTGTCCACTGTGCTGGCCCCCATGGTCACAGCTGCTGCCCCAGCTCTGGACCTCCCAGACGTCCCAGGCCCCACTGACGCCAGGAGGCCTGGGTATCCTGCAAGTGGAGCAGCAGGGGCTCCTAGTGGGTCAGGCTGACCGCAGAGTCTCCAGCAAGCTGAGGTCACAGCCGGAGGCCACAGGGCCTGTGTTCTGAGGGTCTTCACTCCCTGCTTGGTGCCCACAGGGCTGCGCACTGCCAGGGCAGGGACAGTTCCTGTGGGGCTCGCTCTCACTGCTACTGCTTCCTGGGAGGTGCGTCCCTCTTGGTGAAGTGGCCTAGTGCCCCCCAGCCACCCTGACTCCCCACCATTCCCTCCCACGGCAAACGCACAAAACGTCTTGAGGGAGATTTTGACAAGTCACCCATTCCAGGTGCCACAGGCAGGGGATGTTTAGTAATCCAGGATTTCTCTGAGAACTGGGATATGTGGCCTTTTTTTTTTTTTCTTTTTATCTTTTATCTGGAAACTGGGTTTGGGTCAACCCCAGGAGTGTTTGCAGAAGGCCCAGCACAGTGGGGGGTATTGGCTGCAGGGCAGGGAAGGCATTGCCGACTAGATAACCGTGTGAGCTTGGACTGAGCGTTGGTGGTTCTTCCCAGAGGAAAGGAATTTCTTCCCGGCCTGCCAGGTCTCTGGGCCTTCAGCGCGGGTCCTGGTGCTGCGGCCACACCACCCTGGGGTGCTCATTGACAGAGCTGCCATAATGAACTTGAAAGGACGGGAATCACGAGGGAAGCTGGGGCTCCCCTGCCCACAGGAGAGGATCCCCGTTCTTCAAGCTTCTCTGCTCAGTGTCTACTAACGACCGACATTTGCTAATGTAAATAATAGTAAATTATTGAGAATTCTAATTCTTTTACAGTCTGTTTTTAATCTATTTTAATTAAATAAAATCTATGACTCTACTTTGATCTGTCCAGGATGTTTGTGTATAAAGGCGTGGTTCTTTCTGTCCCCTGCCTTGGGACAGGGTGGAAACTAAAACTGACTCCTGGGGCCTGGTCCCTCCCCCTCTTCCTGTCACATTCCGTGAGTGAGAAAGTGTGTTATGTTCTTACCCCAGGGAAGTGGTCTGCCCAGATTGAAAAATGGACACACAGCTTGTTTTATTTTGGAGGGAGAAGGGGGTTGACTTAGGCTTTTTTCTTTTCCTCCATTTCTCTTTTTGGCAGCCACAGGAATTCTCTTTGATGACCCAGCTGCAAAGCACATGGACTTTCCTTTGGTTTTGCATTTCCCTCTGCCTTCCAGCTGTGTTGTTTAAAGCATCTCGATTTCAAATAGGCTAGTAGGTGGCTCACTCCGGGGTTGACCAGTTGCCTTTCTTTTCTTGCCACATCAAATTCAGTTCTGTGCAAGGATGAGGCTTCCTGCTTAGTAGCTAAGATTAGAATTGATCAGCATGTTCAATTAATGCCCATCTGACTTTCAAGGATTGATTCACGGATTCGTCTCATCCGTTTCACAGAGGTGCTTCTCCCCAGCCATTCGGTCACTGTGATGCAGCTTCCTTGGCCACCTCCTTGCTCAGGCTGTGTTCCTCTGTCAAGACTCAAATTTGGCTCCCCAACCTCATCCCCTGCTCAGCCTTCACTGAAGAAGTTTTACTGTTTACTAGTCCGTGCGCAATGAGGTCTTGCCAGCAGGGGTGAGATGTTTGGACATCTGTTGTCCTATTAAGCACATCAGAGCATTCTCTGGCTTCCTTTTTTTTTTTTTTCTGGAAAAACATAGGTCTCGTAAGTCCATTTTTTATATTCCCACACTTGAAAGAGCCATAAGTACAAATAAATGTTTCTTTAGGTGCTAAGACATATGCTTACTGGCACTCAGCATCACTGTTGGAAGCAGTATGGAGTGGTGGCAGCTATGGCAAACAGGAGCGCTCAGACGCTGCATCAAGGGAGCAGCTACCACTGCTCAGTTTAGCTGGTTGTTTTGCCTGCAAGTATGGGCCCAGTATGGCCAGATCTCCTAGTTTTTCAATAAAAGCTAGAAATCTGACTCTTCTTTGTGAAATATCCTAATTTTGAGGTGTTGACAATAAATAAATAAAAATAAACAAAAATATATTAGAAACTTGACCAAATGAAAGAATTGTGAATTGTCAGCCTCTAAACTGTCATTTCAGAAAATCGATACCAGAGCAGTTGAGGTTCATGTGTGAATTTTCACTCTTGCCCGCACATTCCTCCAGGTGAGAGGTGACAGCTTGCTGGCAGTCCTCACAGCCCTCGCTCGCTCTCGGCGCCTCCTCTGCCTGGGCTCCCACTTTGGCGGCACTTGAGGAGCCCTTCGGCCCGCCGCTGCACTGTGGGAACCCCTTTCTGGGCTGGCCAAGGCTGGAGCCCACTCCCTCAGCTTGCAGGGAGGTGTGGAGGGAGAGGCACGAGCGGGAACCAGGGCTGCGTGCGGCGCTTGCTGGCCAGCTGGAGTTCCGGGTGGGCGTGGGCTTGGCGGGCCCCGCACTGGGAGCAGCCGGCCAGCCCTGCTGGCCCCGGGCAATGAGGGACTTAGCACCCGGGCTAGTGGCTGCGGAGGGTGTACTGGGTTCCCCACTAGTACCAGCCCACCGGCGCTGTGCTCGATTTCTCACCGAGCCTTAGCAGCCTTCCCGCAGGGCAGGGCTCGGGACCTGCAGCCCGCCATGCCTGAGCCTCCCACCCACTCCATGGGCTCCTGTGCCGCCCGAGCCTTCCCGACGAGCACCACCCCCTGCTCCACGGCACCCAGTCCCATCGACCACCCAAGGGCTGAGGAATGTGAGCACACGCGCAGGACTGGCAAGCAGCTCCACCTACAGCCCCAGTGTGGGATCTACTAGGTGAAGCCAGCTGGGCTCCTGAGTCTGGTGGGGATGTGGAGAGTCTTTATATCTAGCTCAGGGATTGTAAACACACCAATCAGCACCCTGTGTCTAGCTCAAGGTTTGTGAGTGCACCAATCGACACTCTGTATCTAGCTGCTCTGGTGGGGCCTTGGAGAACCTTTATGTCTAGCTCAGGGATTGTAAATACACCAATCAGCACCCTGTGTTTAGCTCAAGGTTTGTGAGTGCACCAATCAACACTCTGTATCTAGCTGCTCTGGTGGGGACATGGAGAACCTTTATGTCTAGCTCAGGGATTGTAAATACACCAATCAGCACTCTGTATCTAGCTCAAGGTTTGTAAACACACCAATCAGCACCCTGTGTTTAGCTCAAGGTTTGTGAATGCACCAATTAACACTCTGTATCTAGCTGCTCTGGTGGGGCCTTGGAGAACTTGTGTGGTGAAACTCTGTATCTAACTAATCTGATGGGGACATGGAGAACCTTTGTATCTAGCTCAGGGATTGTAAACACACCAATCAGCGCCCTGACAAAACAGACCACTCGGCTCTACCAATCAGCAGGATGTGGGTGGGGCCAGATAAGAGAATAAAAGCAGGCTGCCCTAGCCAGCATTGACAACTCGCGGGGATCGTTTTCCACGCTGTGGAAGCATTGTTCTTTCACTTTTTGCAGTAAATCTTGCTGCTCACTCTTTGGGTCCACGCTGCTTTTATGAGCTGTACCACTCACCGTGAAGATCTGCAGCTTCACTTCAGAGCCTAGCGAGACCACGAGCTCACCGAGAGAAACAAACAACTCCAGACGCGCTGTCTTAAGAGCTATAACACTCACCGTGAAGGTGTGCAGTTTCACTCCTGAGCTAGCGAGACCACGAACCCACCGGAAGGAAAAAACTCCGAACATGTTTGAACATCAGAAGGGGCAGACTCCAGACGCTTCATCTTAAGAGCTGTAACACTCACTGTGAAGGTCTGCAGCTTCACTCCTGAGCCAGCGATACCACAAACCTACCAGAAAGAAGAAACAACGAACCGATCTGAACATCAGAAAGGACAGACTCCAGACGCGCCACCTTAAGAGCTGTAACGCTCACTGCAAGGGTCCGCAGCTTCATTCTTGGAGTCAGACCAAGAACCCAACAATTCCGAACACACGGACCAGCTTCTTTCCTAACTCACTTAGGTTCTTCGTGCTGCTCTGGCAACTAACACCCTTGGCTGCAGGGGCTTGGACACTGCCCTTAGTCACTGACAATTGTGTGAAGGCTGCTGTCATTAACTTCACTTGATCACCTTAGGCTCCTGTGAAGTGGTGAGCAATTCAAATTCCTGTCGTCAAATCATGTAAGTCACCTAAGTTTCCTATTTGAAAAGCGCTTTCAGCATACACTATTTATGGGCTGAGGAATCATTCCTTCTTTGTTTTGTTACAAATGCTCATTTTCACGTATGAGGCCTTCCTAAAGTGAAAAATGCACAGTGTAAACATTGCCTAGTCCCGCCTGTGGTGATTCCTGCAGAATTGACACTCCCCAGCACTTCCCTTGTGGGGAGGCACATGAGCATAAGCTACCTGGTAACGGAGCTGACTGTGGGCTCCTTCATAAGCGTACAGTTCTCATGGCTGTGACATTTATTAATAGAAGTATACCTGGGGGTGTTAGCAGCCAAACTGCCCTGAGCAATGTGTCCTAACCTTCACTAGTTTCTCCTGTTGGGGATAGGACACATTCTTGGGTTTCATTTTAGAAGCATTCTGTCAAATTACAAGCCTTTTTATTGCAACTAAAATTTCTGTCCTGTGTTCTCTGTGCCTTCTGCAGACCAATATTCTCCTCTAGGCCTAAGGACTTAAAATGCAGACTATTATTTTTCAGCATGTCAAGGCCAACAGATGAGGAGGTGGCTGCCATTGAAAAGATAGTTTGCTATACAGGCAGATCGCAAGTCGAGGGGGCACATATGCCCTGGGGAGCCATGTGAGAAGTACCAGGGTAGGTCAGGAGGCAGAAGGAGCAGGGGAAGGCATAGCAAGAGTCTTTATTGTGGTTTCTGTGCGGAGGAGATAGGGAGGCAGACTAAGCAGTTTCAAAGATTGGTCAGTTTGATAATTTCAGCAGGCTCCGCGGACTAGGGGCTGTCTCTAGTTGTCTTGTACCTGGTCCTGGGATGATTAGGGTAGATGGATGGTGGCCCAGAGTATGAAAGCCAGTAAGGGTGGTTGGATGTGGGCTCATGGATGGATTGGTGTGCATGTGCCAAGCAAACTAGCAGATGAGTCCTTTATCATCTCTAGGAACTGGCTAATTCCTAGGACAGTCCAAGGTCAGCATGACCCCATAATGTCAAAGCATCAAATACAGAAACTAGAAACCACGGTGATGACACACACCAATCGCTGTGGACCCCTGATTGATGGAGACATTTGATTTTATCTGTTGCGGGAACACAAAACCAAACGTGGCATGCCTGTATGCTTCATGCAAAAGACCTTCCAACATGAACAAGGCTCTGTGCAGATATCAGTGTTGCTTTTTAAAATCTGAATGGGTGATACATTCCTGCGGTCCAAAAATTAAAAAGCTTTGAAAGGTTTTGTAGAAAGTATGACTCTGCTTCCTGTCCTTATTCTACCCCCCAAAATTGATTAGTTTCTGGTATATCCTGCCAATATTTCTTCATGCAAATGCCAAATGAATGTAAGCATACACTTTTCAGACAATAGCTAAAAGAATTCCTCTGGAGCCTGTATAATTTAGCATTCATAGTCAATAATGTGTCTTGAAGCTATATCTGTATCTTCATCTGTCTATCTCTCTTATCTACCTGAAGCACTTCGGAAATAGATGATCTGCTCAAACTTAATAAGTTTTGCTTCTAAAGGGCATGGTTGATGTGCAGTACATCATATCTTAAATAAGTAATTTTATTAGGATTCTGGCCAAAGCATTACACTTTCTGTTATTCGCTCCTGTCTGTTTTGGGGGTGGAGGTGAGGATGGGGCGGTGGGGAGGTGGCCAAGGGTGGTGAATTTGCCACAGGCCAAGGGGGTGCTCTTGGTCTTGCAGAACGTAACCTGGAGAGCAAACTTCTCTCCTGTGGGCACACTCATATTAAACAGTCTTGAGGCAGGTGTCCAAACACCAAAATAGCTGCCCATTTATGTATTTACAATAGACATAACTGACCCCAAAATCAGAATACTTAAAAATCACGTCCTACCAGAGTATTTACTCCCTACAAGTGGGGAAAGTCAAATAGTGATCTAAATCCGGCTCTGCTAATACAGAAAATGTAATAGAGGGAATTAATTATATTAATGCCACTGGAAATATTATTGTATAAAGACTTTGGAGTTTTCACAGAGGGCATTTTCACACCAAAAAAAAAAAAAAAAGCAATTTAAAAAAGTGACTACCATGCTTTTTCTTTCTCTCTGTGGACAAGTGAAAACTTGACATAGGCAGTGAGTTTATTGGAAATCTGAGTTGAATGAAGAGACAACAGGAATGAATTCACCCATGGAAGTCTAAGCCATAGCATCTCATGTCAGAGTGGCCTTGCCTATAGTGTGACTGAAATATTCAGATGTGGGTTAGGAGGGAGGATCCTCTTCCTAGTCTTAGAGTCCCAGCTCACCAGGGAAACATTTCTCCAGGAGGAGTGTTGATGGTGGGAAGACAGGGCACTTATATTTCCGTGCTCTGTGTCCTCTTGGATGGAACTATTACGGCTGACTGCTGGATTAGACACTCAAAAGTTGGTTGGCTTGTTCTAGATTCCTCTCCACCAGATAGTGCTTGATAGGCAATGAACAAGTTTGCTTCTGCAATGCTACTGTGGCTGACTGCCCTTCCCCTAACACATTCTTCCTTAGACACTTCAGTACATTTAGACAGGTCTTACAGCCAAGATTCAAGATCCATTCTTTCTATTCAAAAATAATTTGAACATATCATTTATTCTAATCAATTAAGTGTCAATTTTGGAATATAACATACAAATAGCAATATTTTATTATGATTTTATTATTTTTAATGATAGGGTCTCATTCTGTTGCCTAGGCTGGAGTGCAATGGCGTGATTATGGCTCACTGCAGCCTTGACCTCCTGGACCCAGGTGATCCTCCCACTTCAGCCTCTCAAGTAGCTGGGACTACAGGTGTGTGCCACAATACCCGGCTAATTTTTTAAAAATTTTAATAAAGACAGGGTCTTGCTATGTTGTCCATGCTGGTCTAGAACCCTGGGCCTCAAGAAGTCCTCCTGCCTCAGCCTCCCAAAATGCTGGGGCCAAGAAGAAAGAACAGATCTGGAGGTGGAGATTTTGGAGGATCATAACAAAAGAGGAAATATGTAAAGCCATGAGACTGGACTTGATCACCACGAGAGCAGGTATAGATAGAAAGGAGTTCTGAGGACTGAGCCCTAGAGCTCCCCAACATTAAGAGGTGCCAGCAAAGCAGAGTGAGGCACATGTGAGCTTGGGTTACGCAGCAAATGCTAACTGATACAAGGGCTAATTTCCTTCATGTGCAAAGAACTCCTCCTCTTATTCAAAGAACCCCTATGAATCAATAAGTAAAATAATAAAAGGAGAGTGAGAAGTGCCAGGGAATATGAGAAAAGTGAGGAGAATGAGGAGTCTTGGAAGCCAAATGAAGAAAGTGTTTCAAGGAACAGCCAAAGATCAGCATATAAGAGATAGTTATTATACCTACGATGAGGATGGGAAAAGAATGCCAGATTTGAACACAGCAGAAGTCACTGTCAACTTTCACAAGAGCAATTTTAGTGGAGTGATGAGGGCAGCAAAGACATGATTGGAATAAAAAGGTGTATAGTAAAAATTCTCCTTCTCCCTCCTATCAATCATCTGCTCATTTCCCAGAACCCCTACCCCCACCCAGGGAACCACTTTTATTAATTTCTTATTTATACATTGAGAGTTTTTATGCAAATATAAGTATACATGGAAAATATATATTCTCACTCTGTGGTTTTCAAATTTAAAAGTTAGCATTCTATCTATACTTCTCTATACCTTGCTATTTTTCCTAAGCTATCTTAAGGCTCTTTCCTATCTGTTGTTAAAGAGCTTCCTCATTCTTGGTTGGCTTCTGTACAGTGGTTCATTGTGGACATGCCCTGACCAGTTCCCTGTTGGTAGACGTGGGCTGTTTCCAATGTTTTATTGATTATACAAACAATTCTTCAGTGAATGACCTTTTCACAATACATGTGTGGGTATATTTATAGGGCAATTCTTCCAAAGTGGATTTCTGGGTCCAAGGGTAGATGATAATTTGGTAGATGTTGCAAATTTCCACAGTTTGCATTTCCATCAGCAACATGTGTGAATACAGTTAAGTCTCTATTGATGGAAAGTGAGATTATTTCAAATATTTTGCCTTTGCAAAATAAGCAGCAAAGGATACACCTGAATATTCAAAAATTTCTTAAGCATGAGAATATATTTGCAGAATAGAGATCCTGATTGATTTGTAGGGATTCTTTCTATTATCATGTGAAGGAAATTAGCCCTTGTATCAGTTAGCTTTTACTGTATGAGACAAGCTCCAAAGTGGATGGCTAAACAGCTGTTTATTCAGCTGCTGGTTCTTTGGGCCTGCAATATGGGTTGGGATTCGCTGGGTGGTTCTGCTCTTTGGGGCCAGGGTAGGCTGATCTTGGCTGGCCTTGTTGAGGAACAGCTAGGGTGCGAGTGCTCAGCTGGGTGGTTTTTTTCTTCCTGCTCCATGTGGTCAATCAGCCTCCATCTAGCTGGCCTAGGCTTTTTCACAAGGCAACTCATGGTTCAAGAGCAGTCAGGCCAAATGCCCTTGCACAAGTGCTTTTCAAGCCTCTGCATCACATTTGTACTATCCCATTGGCTGAGGTGAGTCAAGTTCAGTGTCCATGTGGTAAGACACTACCCAAGGGCATGGATACAGGGAAGCATGAACAAATCGGGGTCATTACTACGATCAATCCATGGTGGCCCACAAAAGCCTAATCTTAATTCTCTGTCATAAGTATTTTGGGTTATCACTCTAGTTTGTTTATTGATAAAGCAAGGGACTGTGCTAGAAGTGGCAATGATCCTTGAAGCAGCTGATCACAACAGTTTCAGTTCTGGAATATGAGCTTCCTTAGAGTGAAGGTCTTGCCTTCTGTAGAGAGACCACTCGTGATGGTGACAGCCATGAGGACCAGGTGCAGGACTATGCAGGACGTGGAATGGCCTCACTTTTGTGGCTTTAAAAATAAATTTTTATTTTCCAAAGCAGTCCTCTTTCCTTCACTCAAACGGAGCTTAATGACCAGGTATCCCTCTGGCATTCCACACAACCCAGCAGGACAGGTTTGATCTCTGCTGATTTCAGCTGCTAATGTGTTTCAGTGGAAACAGACCGCATCCAAGCCAGGACCTTCAGAATCACGCTGGGACAGTCAGGTGACTGAAGAGAAATTTTGACTCGTTGAAAATAGTCTTCTTGACCCTTGTTCCCATCTAATTTATATTTTTCATTTCATAAATGGAGTTGACTTGACTGAGTCAGCCCAGGAGCTTGCTATTTTGGGGAGAAAAGTCTATAATAAAATCCATGAAATTAGTCCTCTGAGTGTGTGGGCAGAGAGGTGACAGTGACTGTGCAACCCCTGAGGCATGAGTGTTTCTGTGACGTGATGCTGTCACCCACATGCAGGCCTGAGGAACCAAGGAGAGCCCTTGACAGCGGGCAGGAAGAGAAGGAGAAAGAAGTGACTTTTATTGAGCACCTACTGCATTCCAAGCACTGCACAAGGCACTGTGTATACAGAGACACATAAGATGCTGTCTCAGTCCTGAATAGACATCAGCTAGCATGAAGAAATCCCACAAAAACACAGTATCAAGAAGGAAGAGGAGAAGGTGGAGCAGACAGAGAAGGAGGAAAAATAAAGAAACAAAAGGAATTACAGCAAAACAAGGGTAGTGAAGAAGGTACGTCAAAGACCAACTACCTGGTGGGGTATTGGAAGATTTTCTTAACCACTGTCCAAAGAGGCCCTGACTATTTGTCTCTGGTTCGCCTGCAGATAGCATCAACTCATGGAGAGTTTGAGCTTCAAATCCACTCCTAGTTGCAAGGGCAGGATCCACAGCCTGTTTATCCGAGACTGCTCTGCACTTCCTGCTCAGATTTGAGAGAGTTACGTGGCCTGGAAACTTCTTTCTCTAGGCTAAACTCCTTTGGCATGTGATTGGCATCCAGACAAGAGCTGAGCAGCTTAAAGTCCCAGGAACTCCTTCAGGGGCACTTGGATCTTATTAAATGAGATCAGAGCCCTGGTGTGTCCTGCTCAGTGCCAGCATTCCCACCCTGAAAAGATGCCTTGCACACAGAAGGCGAGAAACAACCATGCGTTGAGCGAGTGTGTCATTGTGTCTGGAACAGGCTAATGCCTTTCCCAAGCACCCAGGGTACCCCAGGGAGTCTGAATTTTCTCTGGAAATGACCCCTTCATTCTTTCCCAGCTTGATCTTCAGTAGTCCTGGGGTGGCCGTGAGAGGGTATTTGCTCCTCTCCTTCACTGGAATTTCTCCTCCCGCTCACCAGAAAGAAAAGAATGAGGAAGTGTACATGACACATTCTCTGGGTCTGGCTTATTTGTTCAAGGAACACATTTGGGCCAGCACCCAAGGATAAGGGACAGCCCTGCCAGGCTCCCCTGGGGACTGTGGAGGACAGGGTGTTTGGTTTCTGGGCTCATCAGGAGCAAGGTGGCAGTTGAGATTTGGAAGATCCCAGCTCATCCAGTGGGCAGCAGCCAGATGGCAGGAGTTCCCCCACTGAGCAGGTGGGCTGTGGTCTGGGTCTCTGGACGTCACACAGACCTGGCCTGGGGGGCACTGGCTCTGTTCTGCCCCTGCCCTGTGCTCATGGGGAGGCTGGGCTTCCGACTGGCTTTGCTGGAGCACCCAGGAACCTGATGGGTAGAGCCTGGCCTGGACCAGCCTTGTTCTGTGTGAAGCCCTGATGCCCGGCCTTTCTTCTGCCAGGGATCCTGCTGCCATATTTCATGCTGGAGTGTGTGCCCTCTCCAAGCCCATTGCCCCCAGAACCACTGCCCTGTCATCCATCAAGCACAATGTTGTGTCACCAGGAGTGGGGGTCCTGATGGATTCATTACTTCATATGTCGGGTTTACAAACCTGTACCTCCCTACTGTCTGTCTGTCTCTCTCTCACAAACCTGTACCTCCCTACTGTCTCTCTCTCTCTCTCTCTCCCTCCCTCCCTCCCCCCTTTCTGTAACACACACACACACACACACACACACACACACACACACACACGGAGATCTCAGAACCCACACCACCCATTCTGTGTGGCTGGCTCTATCACAGTGAGCTAGAAGCCAGTTTTGGAGATGAATTGACTGGAGCATCTCTACAAAGTTATGTTTTCACAATTTTTTTAAGAGACAGTGTCTTTCTGTGGCCCAGGCTGGAGTACAGTGGTGCCATCACAGCTCACTGCAGCCTCAACCTCCTTGGCTCAAGCAATCCTCCCACCTCAGTCTGAGTAGCTGGGACTACAGGTACATGCCACCATGCACATCTAACAGGCTTGACTAGATTTCTTCATTGACTTTATTATCTTCTTGATAATCAATTTGAAAAACTGACATTGAGCAGGGCCTAGCTTATGGTTGCCTTGGTAGGTTGGCGGGAATACCCCGGATTCTTTAGCAAGCCTGGCTGTTTTCCTTCTCATACACAAAGTGGTCAAGCCTGCTCTTGGCAACCGTGATTGACTGCATTCACTCCCTTCCCTGATTATCTCATCCAGATAGGTCCAAGTGCCATTCTGTTGTTACTTGCTTGCTATTAGTAATTGTGACTATACTTCGGTAGTGAAGTAATTTTGTTGTAATTCTCTTACAGTTACGTGTTTATTTGTATTATGATTTTTTGAGACAAAGTTTTGCTCTTGCCACTCAGGCTGGAATGCAGTGGCATGATCTCGGCTCACTGAAACTGCTGCATCCTGAGTTCAAGCAATTCTCTTGCCTCAGCCTCCTGAATAGCTGGGATTGCAGGTGCCCGCCACCACGCCCAGCTAATTTTTTGTTTTTAGTACAGACGGGGTTTCCCCATGTTGGCCAGGCTGGTCTTGAACTCCTAACCTCAGATGATTCGCCTGCCTCGGCCTCCCAAAGTTCTGGGATTATAGGCGTGAGCCACTGCACCTGGCTAATTTTTTGTATTTTTAGTAGAGATGGGGTTTCACCATGTTGGCCAGGCTGGTCTTGAACTCCTAACCTCAGGTGATCACCCACCTCGCCCTCCCAAAGTGCTGGGATTACAGGTGTGAGCCACTGTGCCTGGCTTATAGTTATGCATTAATAAATGTCAGAGCTGCTGTGATAAGTCACAAAGGCAGCACTAGAGCACAGTCACTGTACAGTCTTTGGAGTCAAACTGACCCAAGTTCAAACTTGGCTCCACCACTAAACAGCCATGTAATTCTGAGCCAGTCACATGACCTCTCTGAGCCTGTTTACTCAACTGAAGACAGAGAATAACTACTTGTCTGGGTCAATATGGGAATTAAATGAAATAAAGGATATAAATCTGTTAGCACAGTATCTAGGATATGTGGCCCACCAAAGATAGACTCCGTTACTGGAGATCTATTTTTGGAACAATCCATATTAGAGATTGATCTAGAAAAACTTGTATTTGTTTCCTTACATATGAAGCAAGCTGTTCATTTTAATAAATACAAATTTATATTTCTAAGTGAGTGTAAGAGGAGTTTGTATGATTCACAGCTTGCGTGTCTACGACTGGGTTCAGAAGGAAAGCCAGGGCCTGTTCGTTTCTGAGGTTGGAGCAGACCCTGCCCTCCCGTGGGCATCCTGTGCTCTCTGGTGGTGCTGTGAGCTGGACGGGTCATTGCTTGGTAAGACCTTTCTCATCTCTTCATGGCTAATTAGGATGAAAACACTCAGCACGGATCTGAAGAATGTGCCCTAGGACTGGGACAGAGAAAAACAGGGTGAAGAAAGCAGGTGAAGATCAGAGTTTGTTTTGAATGTAACCAGCTTTGTGCATCACTGTTTACACTTGTGGAACAAAGGCCCTGGGGCATGCTGTAGAATTTCAGCCTCCCTAGTGGACGTTGGCCCTGCTGTCCTCCTTGGAGGAGCTGAGATGCTGCCTGGCCCCCTTGTTCCCCAGACATAGGCACTCACACACAGAATGACTTCACAGCCCAGCCTCCTTGCTGCCTTTAACTCAGTGAATCTGCTGTCGCACTGTTTGTTGACCTGGAGATACAAACGCCTGATTATAGTACAAGGAGTTGTCTCTTCCCTGGGTATTAAAAACATTGTTAGGGGTCAAAATCTCAAACCAAGAGAGCAGGCTCTGATGGTTGGATTGCAGCACTCAGCCTGTGGGCAGAGGAAGGGTTGGAGATTCAGTGTCACAATAAATGCCTGGTCCTACCCAGAAGTTGACCCTGAAAATGTTGAGTATGGACCCTGAATTGTCTTAGCAAAGCTGTGATGAAATGACAAGCTTAGCTTCAGGACTAAGTGGACTTGTTAGAAACCAGTTTCCTCTATGAATGGACTTGATGGAAGGCCAAGCATGTGAGGGAAGCCCCCAGCCTACCACGCCATCTCCTGCTCGAAGCTTTTGGGAGTTTTCAGGAAAGTGCAGAGACTTGAGTTTCTGTAAAGCTGCCGGATAGCTGTGATCGTGACCTCAAAGTCCATCCTCCTTCACGGTCTTCCTTCTGCTGGAATTTGGTGTGATTAAAAGGATTTGGGCTTTAAGTCGGAGACACGTGGGTTTAAATCCTCCTTCCTTCCTGCCTGCATTCAGTCACTGGTCTCACAAATAGGTGTAGGACAGATACTCTGCGTGGGGTCTGGGGTTATAGACAAGGCAGACGAGGGTCCTGATGCTGATGGGGTTTACGTTTTAGCTGGAATGACATGCAATGCAGTGATTAGTTACAACAGGGATTGTGACCAGGTAAGTGCATGTCTATGGAGAAACACAATGTGGCTGCGGGTCTGAGGGGGCTTTCGTGAGTGACTTCACTGACTGCTGAAATGTGGAAAGAGGATAAGTGAGGGGGTGGGATGTAGGGAAGAGCAGCCAGAGAGAGAACAGCATGTGCAAAGGCCCTGAGGCAAGAAGGAATCTGGCCCAAGCATGTGACACTTCAGTTTATTACCTGCTTCCCTACATTGCTCAAGAAGAGTGAGTTAGGCTGGGCACAGTGGCTCAGGCCTGCAATCCCAGCATTTTGGGATGCCAGGGCTGGGGGATGGCTTGAGGCCAGGGGTTTGAGAGCAACCTGGGCAACATAGTGGGACCCCCATCTCTACAAAACATTTTTGAAAAGTATCCAAAGGCAGTGATACACGTGTAGTCCTAGCTACTCAGGAGGCTGGAGGATTACTTGAGCACAGGAGGTCAAGGATGCAGAGCTATGATTGCACCACTGCACACTGCACTTCAATCTGGGTGACAGTGTGAGACCCTGTCAAAGAAAAAAGTGCATTGTAAAGAACAAACAATGAGTGTGAAGTGCCATATTGGCTGGCTCATAATAGGTCTTCTCTTCTGTCCAAGGACTTTTGAGTGTCCACCTCCTCCTTATTAAAGCCCTCTCAAACTTTGCTTTTCTTGAAAAGAGTGGAATTTAGATGATTTTGCAGCAATTGGGATCCAGGAAGCCAGAAGCCCCACATAGCCCAGGACTGGCCTGTGAATGATAAAGAGGTGGAATTGTGTTATTGAGCAAACAAGTAGGTGGCAGATGCTGCTGCCTCAACCAGCTCTTGGTGGGATCGGCTACAAGGGTGTGCATTTTCCACTGTACCTACCTTTGTCCAAAAATTACTGGTTCCTTCCTCACACTGCATGAACAAGCCACATGACTATAGGATTTCTCAGAGACAGGTCTCAACTGAGCCTTAATTATTCATATGGATTAATTATGATGAATCAAGGGGTGCAGCATGTGGGTTCACCAGTAAAACAAGAGCCCGTGTGGACAGAGTTTGGCAGAGACAGGACCTGCTGCTCTGCCCAATTTAATTTAATGCATGCCTGGGCAGAGGGGTTTCTTCAGTCCTGACTTACCCTTGACTTTCCGGCTACACTCTGTGGGTTTCAGGAGTGACTTCTCTAACACCTTCTGGACCAGGAGGAGAAGCATTATTAGGGCCTGTCCCTGGGGTCCTGGGCTCCAAGGCCAGGCTGTGTCGATCTTGAATTGATGATGGCTCTGCCGAGGTTGCTTTTGTGTTTGCTTCTTGATCGCTTGTTGTGAAATGTGTTCATGAACAGACCTTTGGCATAAATTTTCATCCCAGCAATGAGTGCATGAAATTGAAAATCAGCAGAGCCAAGGAGAGGGAGCCCAGGCTCCCGACAAATGTGGATTCCTTGGAGATGTCCCACCTGGATGGCGGGAGCAGCCTCTCTGGGGCCTCTGAGTGCTCTGCTGCCCCACATCAGCTCCTCACCCTGGCAGAGCCTGGCTCTCTCCGGGGACCCCACTTTCCTTTCACTGCTTCCAGGGGAGGCTGCTAATTTTCCATGTCCTCCAAGATTTGCACATTACCACTTGCAGATCAAAAGCTCTCTCCCGCACAAGCACCAGTATCTCTCAGGCTCCAGCTCCTCCAACCTCCATTCCATCATCCAGGGCCTCATAGCTCCTCACAGTGCCCCCTCACTTGCAGGCATGCTGACGGTGCAGCCTTAGCACCTTGTACTCTAGCCCTCCAAACACACTGCCTTCTGCTGGCCTCAGACACGCACTCCCACGGCCACAAGCTGGACTCTGATGATATGAAACTGTGCAACCTATAAAGGAATAAAATCAAACCTGCCACTCTTTGGCTGCAACCTCTTGCTCTTTCTAGCTCAGTGTCTCACTGATTCTAACTGCAATCAAAAGCATATGTGTATGTGTTTCTATGCGTGTGTGTGCATATATGTGTATATATAGTGTATATATGTATATATAGTGTATATGTATATATTTGTGTATATATATACACTTGTATATATACAAGTGTATATATGTCTGTGTATACATATACAGTATATATACACATATATACATGTGTATATATAATTGTGGTAACATATAGATAAAATTAATCATTTAAACCATTTTTAAGTGTACAGTCCAGTGGCAATTAAGTACATTTATAATGTTGTGCGACAATTGCCACCATCCATCTCCAGAACTTTTCTATCTTCCCAAACCAAAACTCTGCACCCCTTAAACGCTAACCCCCAATTCTCCTCCCCCAGCTCCTGGCAATCCCCCTACTATTTTCTGTCTCTGAGAGTCTGACTCCTCTGGGTACCTCATATGAGTGGAATCACACGGTATTTGTCTCTCTGGGGACTGGCTTGTTCAGCATAACATTCTCAAGTTTCCCTCATGTTGTGGCGTGTGACAGGATTTCCTTCCTCTTTAAGGCTGAATCATATTCCATTGTGTGAATATATTACATTTTGTTTAGCTACTCCTCCACTGATGAATACTTGGGTTTCCACTTTTCAGCTGTTGTGAATAATGCTGCTAGGAACAAAGTATGTATTTGAGCCCCTCCTTTCAATTCTTTCAGGTGTATACCCAGAAGTGGAATTGCTGGATCACATGGTAATAACTCTGTTTAACTTTTGAGGAACTGCCAAACTGTTTTTCTCAGCAACTGCACCATTTTACATTCCAACTAGTAATCTGCAAGGGATCCAATTTCTCCACATCCTTGCCAGCACTTGCTATTTTCCATTTTTGTTTGTTTGTGTTTAAATAATAGCCACCCTAATGGGTATAAAGTGATAGCGTATTATGGATTTGACTTGCATTTTGATTTGCATTTCCCTAATGATAGTGAAGCCGAGCTTCTTTTCATGTGTTTATTGGCCGTTTGTGTGTCTTTGGAGAGATGTCTTCTTTGGAGAAATGTCTATGCAAGTCCTTTGCCCATTTTTGAATTGGGTGGCTTGTTTTTTTGTGTTGCATTGTGAGAGTGCTCTACGTATTTTTGGTTGGCAGTTTTTTCTCCCATTCCATGGGTTGCCCTTTCACTGTGTCCTTTGATGCACAAGTTTTTAATCTTGTTTAAGTCCCAGTGATCTATTTTTCCTTCTGTCACTTGCACTTTTGTCATCATACCCAAGAAATCATTGCCAAAGCCAGTGTTGTGAAGCTTTTCTTTTATGTTTTCCTATAGATTTTTAATAGTTTTAGCTTTAATGTTTGTTTCTGATCCATTTTGAGTTAATTTTTGTATATCATGTAAGGAAAGGGTTCAAATTTATTCTTCGGCATATGAATATCCAGTTTTCTTGGCATTATTTGGTAAAAAGTCTGCCCTCTTTCCATTGAATGATTTGGTACCCTTGTTGCAAATCATTTTGCTGTGTGTGCGAGTGTTTATTTTGGGACACTCTATTCTAATCCATTGGTTTGTATGTCTGTCTTTAGGCCAGTACCTCATTGTTTTGCCTACTGTAGATTTGTAGTAGGCAATCAGGAAGTCCAAGACATCCCCCTTGACTGTTTTTATCCCCTGAGATTGCTTTGGTTATTTAGGGTCTCTTGAAATTCCTTATAAATTTTAAGATCAGATTTTCTATGTGCAAAATGTTTTGACTTATTAGGTTCTTTCAATTCATTGATCTCACTCATTTCTCTCTACCATTAATCCTCTTACATTCTCTTACATTCTCTTCCATGGTCATCATTATCATTGCTTTCTTGCAAGCATTCTCAACTTTCTTGCCCCTCTTTTCATCACACAAACTTGGGTTCCAGCCATTTGTCTTCTGCTGCCTGAACTAATGTGTAACTGCTACTATTATTGCTGATGCTACTGTTAGGATAATAAGAACAGCTAATACAGGTTAAATGATCGCTAGGAGCCAGACACAGTTCTAAGCATTCCCTATGAATTAACTCAACCAGTTCTCTTAATTCAGTGGAATATTGCTGGAGAATACAAGAAGGACGAGTCATTATAAATTCATAATTATTAACACAAATGAATACTCAGCACTGGCCTACAATCTTACTTTTTTTCTAGTAGACTGACTTTTCCACTCTCCAAAAAGGATTCTTACTTTCTTCATGTTTTCCAAACCTCCACCTTTCCACATTTATTCTCAGTGGATGACCTTGCTTCATACTCCGTTGGAAAAATAGAGGCCCTCAGGTGGGAGCTCCTGCTACCAAACCCATGGACCTACATTCATCTATTCTCATCTGCTCCCTCATTCTTCCTGGGCTAGGATTTCTCTGCCACAATCCCCCTACAGGGAGCTCCTGATCCATCCCTCCTCAGTCTCAAAAGAATTTCACTCCCTTTGCTGCTTCCTCTCTCATTCTCATCAACCTCTTCATCTATCGGATGACATGTTTACCACCACCACCCTTGATTCCACGCCATCTGGCTTAACACATCCTTCCCTTGATTCCATGTCATCTGGCTTAGCACGTCCAAAATAGCTTATCTCTTCTTTTCTTTCCTTCTCTAGACCCACTCCTCCCTAGTGATCCATCTTGGCAAACAGCACCTTTATCTACCAATTTTCTCCATCCAGAACCTTGGGAACCCTTCTTCACACTCTCTCCTCTTTCTCCCTTCCATCCGTGCCATCAGGATATCCTGTGGATTCTATCTCCAAATCAAATCTCACGTCCATGTACTTCTCCATCCCCACTGCCACCTGCCACCTCCTCGTCCGGTCACTGCCATCTCTTTTCTGGACAATTAGTGACTGCCTCACCAAGCTTTCCTCTCTTGCTCTTCTTCAAGCCATTCTCCAAGCAGTACCTACAGTTATCTTCTAAACCCAAAACTGAATCAGGTCATTCTCCTGCTGAAAATCCTATAATCACTTCCCACTGTATTTGCAGTGAAATCCAAACTCCTCTACCTGGCCAGCCTTGTCCAGCCTCACTGGGCTGCTACTGGCTTCTCCAACATCACTTCTTTCCTTCTTTCTCCAACTCCTCTGACCTCTTAGTTCTTCAGAGACGCCAAGCTCTGTTCTACCTCAGGGACTTGGTACGAAACATTTCCTCTACTTAAACTGTCCCTTCCCCTCGCTGCATCATGGGGCCTCCCTGACTCCTCATCCTTCACATCTTCAGAGAAGTCTTCTGTATTAGTTAGTTCTTTCATCGCTATAAAGAAGTATTTTATACTTGGTAATAAGGAAGAGAAGTTTAATTGGCCTACAGTTCTGCAGGCTGTACAGGAAGCGTGGCAGCATCTGCTTCTGGGGAGGCCTCCGGGAGCTTTTACTTCTGGTGGAAGGCAAAGGGGGAGCAGGCATGTCACATGATGAAAGCAGGAGCAAGAGAGTGAGGGGGCAGTGCCAGACACTTTCAAATGACCAGATCTCACAAGAACTCACCCTCTACTGTGGGGACAGCACCAAGAGGATGGTGCTAAACCATTCGTGAGAAACTGCCCCCATGATCCAGTCACCTCCCACCAGGCCCCACCTCCAACATTGGAGATTACATTTCAACATGATGAGAGGTGAAGCCAGCTGGACTTCTGGGTTGGGTGGGGACTTGGAGAACTTTTTGTCTTACAAGAGGATTGTAAAATGCACCAGTCAGCACTCTGTAGCTAGACACACCAATCAGTGCTCTGTGGCTAGCTAGAGGTTTGTAAAATGGACCAATCAGCAGGACATGGGTGGGGACAAATAAGGGAATAAAAGCTGGTCACCCCCCAGCCCCCAAGGGCAACCTGCTCAGGTACCTTTCCATGCTGTGGAAGCTTTGTGCTTTCACTCTTCACAGTAAATCTTGCTGCTGCTCACTCTTTGGGTCTGTGCCAACTTAAGAGCTGTAACACTCACAGTGAAGGTCCGGGGCTTCATTCTTGAAGTCAGCGAGACCACGAACCCACCAGAAGGAACCAACTCTGGACACATCTCTGGACACAATGAGATTTGGATGGGGTCACACGTCCAGATGATATCATCTTCCCTGTCAGCACAGGGTCAGGCAGGTCCTCTTTCCTTTTCCTCAGAGTAGACTATTTTCCCTCATGGTGTTGACCACATGTGAAATTATATCTCTATTGTTTTGTCCCTTGTCAGCTTACCTGTTGGACCTAAATGTGATTATATCAGTTCTGTATCTGTTTGGGTTCATGGCTGTTCTCCTGAATCTAGCACGGGGCCTGATCGTGTAATACGTACTCAAGGAATCTGCAAGTCTGCAGGAAGGTGAATTGGCTCTCAGGTGTTTTAAGTGAACTGTAGGGTTGATACATGGCCTATATGTTTACTCCCAGAAAACTAGTCAGCCCACTGCGTTTCATAAAGGGAAAAGATGGTCACAGCAGAATCCCAGCAGAAGCCTGCCACAGGGCTGGTTGTGGATGTGGGGGCCAGGTGGCCTCGTAAATCATAATAGAGCAGATTTTTCTTCACTGGGAATTTATGGATTGTTGTATTACAATGAAACTGAGTTTTTAACTAAGAGTTCCATAAGTATTTCCAAACCCACATTCCCTTGATCTGAAAGGCATACACTGCTTGGGTTTCTGTTTCCGTGACAATGTAGGTGGAAGGAGAAACAAGGAACAGGAAGACCCTGATCTGAAGGGCCAAGGAGCCCCTGGGCTGCAGGTCCACTCAGTCACCCGCTTCCTCCCTGCAAACCCTGTGCACTCTGTGCTCTCTCTCCAGGGACTAACCCTGGGATCGATGGAGAAAAATATGTGTTTAAATAAGTGACTCCTGCCTCATTTCTGACCCTGTACTTTCTATGTACACACACAGAGACACACTCAGACACACAGACACACATACTAAGACACACAGATATGCACAAACACTGACACAGATGTACACACACACAGATATACACAAGATAGGCACATGCAAGTACACTCCTAGAAACACGTAGTCACAGATGCGCACACAGAGACACACACACACAAGCACACACACTCAGCAGATGTATCAGAGTGTTTTTCTGAATTTTAATTCAGAAAAATGCAGTGGAAGGAGCCTGGAAGGAGTTCTTACTGCTCTAAAGTAGGAGGAGACTGGTGGCCAAGAGGAAGAAGTAGAAGTGAGCTGTCTCTGCCCAGCTGCCCCCAGGCTCTGCTCCCCTGGCCTCTCACAGTGGGGCTGGCTGAGTTCAATCCTCAGGTATTGCAGAGCTTAAGAATGCATGGAACATCTTTATGCCTGGAATTGGGAGGAAGATGGATCAGCCTTGCAGAAATCCTTGGAAGGCAAGATAGCAGGTCCCTTCCTGGTGCTGGGGTGGCGAATATCCAAGTTACTTGTAGAGAATCCATATGGGTCTGCAGCAGCCTCAACTCTCGCCTCCTGAGAAAAAAGAATTTCACTGAGGGGCATAACGCAGAAAAAAGAGACCAAAGCAAGTTTCAGAGCAGAGTGGAAGTTTATTTAAAAGCTTTAGAGCAGGAAAGAAAGAAAAGTACACTTGGAAGAGACCCAAGCGGGCGACTTGGAAGTCAAGTGCCCCATTTAACCTTAATCCTGGGACTATATATGCTAGCCCCTTTCCGGCATCTTGCGACCCTTTCCCTTCATTTTTCTTTTAGCGTGGGCTGCCTGCACGCGGTGCCCTCTTTATGCTTGGGAGGTGAGCATGCCCAGTGTGTTGACTAGAGTTGTACACATGCTCATCTGAGACTTTCTTACCCATCCGGTGGAATGCCCCTGAAGATCACGTCTCTTAATGCACATGTCCTAGCTCACTCGCTGGATTCATGAGATTTTATTGGAAGCGTCTGATTCCCAATCTCAAGTTTTTTTATATACTGGGAAATTGCCTTTCCCTGGTGCCTGCAACCAATTATCACCTTAGTGTGACAGCTGTGGGCCATCAGGAAATTGCCTTTCCCTGGTGCTGTCAGTTCTCATTTTTAGAGAGGCAGTGTGGCAACTGCCAAGCCATCACCTGATGGTCCCCTGACATTTCTGGTGGGCGGGTGTTGGGGAGCCCTCTCCTGCCTTGCTCATGCCTGGCTAGCTACCTATTGTAACACTGGAAGGGCCTGGGGTACACCAGAGGAACTTGCAGAAGTTAGTCAGGGAAAGCTGTGGCTAATGGCAGGGCCAGGAAGGGGGCCCACCTTAGCAGCTCAGATTCCCTTTACACTTGAGCCCCATTCTCTCCCCATGCATGCTTCCTGTGTTATTGATCCTTCAGGTCTCAGCTCTTTAAAAACAACAACTAATGTTTATTAAGAGCATACTCTGTGGTGAGAACTATACACACATTTTCTCATTTAATCTTCAGAATAACCCATGAGTTGGGTAGCATCAACATCATCACCTTCTTCAACTCTTTCATTTTTAAATGAAGAAATTGGGCTCAATGGTAAATTTGCTTGCTTGAGATCATGTAGGTGGAAGGATTTGAGCCTGAGTCTGACTCCGATTCCAGGGCTCCATTCTTAACTTCCTCACTCTCTTATCCCTCTCAGACCATCTTGGCCAATCTAGGTTGGGGTACGGGTACCTCCCTCACTTCTGCCAAACCAGTGCTCTGCAGGTGGGGACTAAGGGGGCTGAGGAAGCTGACAGTCAGCCCTGTGCTCCCCTGGGGGCAGGGGTTGGGAGACACCTCTTCACTCAGAGAGTCCTGCTTGTCAAGCTCTGGGTCCACTCAGAGGGGGTGCCTTTTCCTGATTTGCACAAAGGCATTGCATGGGCATCATGCTGTCCTGAAGGGATTGTCACTGGATTTGTAATCTCTCATTACTCGTCATTCTCTCTAAGGACTGCTAGCTCCTTAACAGCAGAGGCTGTGTTGTATTCAGCTCGGGCCTCCTGTCCCTAGCATCCAGAAGGCACTTCATGCACAGTTGTTGAATGAGGAGTGGCCAATGAAGAAAGGCATTAGCACCTGGGTGTAGGTGCCTCACCCCTGTCCCTGGGTGCAGTGCATGCTGACTTGCACCTGCGCAAAGGCCCTCAGAAGAAGGGCTGACATTTCACAGCTCCTTTTCTTGTTACCTGTTACCTGGAAAGAAAAGTTTTAGATTTTCATGGACTGCCTTCATGCAACTTTGTTCATCCAGAAAAGTGCTGCAAAAATGATAAAAAGAGGGGTTAGCTCTGCTTACAACTGCAGAGCTCCTCATCTCATAAACAATATGAATAGGCCCCTAGTATTGAAGCTTTTCTCTCCCCTAGCTATGGAAGTGTGTTATTTAGCCTCTCCTGGCCTCAGTTTCCTTACCTCTGAAATTGGAGTAGTAATGTCTACCTCATAAATTTATCGCAGGGGTTAGAGGAGGCAACCCATGGGAAGGGTGTAGGATAGGACCTGCTGCAAGTTAAGCCACATGGTAGCTGCTAGCTTTGTGTGTGACTGTAACTTCATTATTACTGTGTGGAAGTCATGGACTTTGAATCCAAGTTGCTTACTTTTTGGACGAAACGGATACAGCAAAATAACAATCCATGGGTTACAAAGTGGGTGAAGCAGACAAAAAAGGCGTGGTAGCGGAAGTGAGGATGGGAACCCTGGGGCTCAACCTCAGCTGGGAAGGCTGAGGGATGTGGGTTTAAGCTGGATCTGGAGGGATGGGTAGAAGTTAGGTAGACTGAGACAAGGGGAATTCCAAGTGCAAGACCAGGAATGAAGAGGCGTGAAGGGGATGGAAGAGAGATGTATTCCCCAGCCTCTCAAGCTCATCAGTGGGTCTCAGCCTAAATGCCACTCCTCAAGCCTTCCCTGATCCCTCCATCTGGACAGCCCCCTTGTTAAATGCGCTTACATTTTGGCACCAATGCTCTGACACCAGCTGGGTGTTCCACAATTAGTTCAATTCTGATACTATCTAAAGTTAGTGCAGAGCCCCCAAATTAAAGGGCACAGCCCCAATAAGACTGTACCCATTTCAGATGACAGGTACACTTTGGGGGTCCCAGGCCACTTGCACTTCTACCTGACTTGGCTACAAATTCAGGGGTTCCCACAATCCCCAAGTCAGTCTCAACAGTTCACTAGAGTGACTCACAGAAATCAGGAAAGCTCTGTGCTTATAATTACAGTTTTGTTACAAAAGGATACTGATGAGGAGCAGCCAAATAAAGATGCATAGGATGGGGTGGGGAGGACATAGAGCACCCAAGCCCTCTCCTCATGGAATCCAGGTGCTTCTTCCTCCCAGCACGTTACTGTGTTTGTGACCATAGGACCAGCCCAAAGTAGGCCTATTCTGTTGATAACAGGACGCCAAGTCACCTTGTAGGCATAACGGAGTGAAAACTTCAAGTCACGTAGGCCAGGCATGTGCAATAGAAAAAGGTTTGACCTTTAACAACACCTGGTACAAGGATTCGTCTCTGGGGAACCAAAAGACTGGGAAATGACTGGAACCTGAATGCTGGAACTCTTTCAAAAGGGATCTGTTGGCCCAGAAGATCTGGGACTAAAATCCGTACTGTAAATGGTTTGTTTGAAGTTCTCCCATCAGACTCTGCCAAGTCAACATTCCTAAATCCTTTCTCTTGCCCTCCCAACCCTTAGAACTTGCCCCAGATCCCAAATCAGTCAGATAGATATGAACTGCATCTCCTGTCTCCTTGCTGGCTGGTCTTGCAATAAAGCCTTTCTTTTCTCAAAAGCTAGTGCCACAGTATTGGCTTCCGTGTGTGTCAGGCAGCAAGTCCATTTATTCAATACCATCTTCAACCAGAAAGTTCCAATGAGCTTTGGTGTCTAGAGTTTTTATTGGTGTTTCATGATGTAAGCATGATAGATTGAATAATTGGCCACATAGTTGAATTCAATCTTGAGGCCTCCATTCCCTGGAGGTTGGGCAGCTGGAAGTGCAACCCTATAATCACATGGTTAGTCTTACTGGTGGCCAGCCCCCATACTGAGGCTATGTAGGGGCCCACTGGGCATCACCTCATTAGCATCACAAAGACATTCGTATCATTCACAAAACTCCAAGGGTTTTTGAAGCTCTGTACCAACTAAGGACAAAGGCTATATATATACTTTTAAATTATATTACAGTTCTTACAGCACTTTTAATGGCTGAAATATATTGTTTTTGCAGTTAAATATTTAATATGTATTTATCCAATAGACTATAAGCTTCAAGAAGAAAGGGACTTTGTTGTTTTTGCTCCACTGTAACCTTAGCATGTAGCTCAATTCTTGGCAAGTAGTATTTGCTTTGATTGATAGATCTGATTAGAATATTCGAATAATGGGTGTAAGAGTTAAAGAAAGAGAAAAGAAACAGGAAAAGCGGCTCAACAGTCAAAGACAGGTTTATTTTGGAGAATAAACTTAAGAGGGGCATCTGGCTGATTTTGGTCAGGAGCACTCTCTTACAGAGTAGGAGTATTTATTGGTTTTAGGGTGAAAGAGCTTATCACAGGCTTGGAATATTTCTGTGTGGAGAAGTTTATTGTGGGGTTGGAATGTCTCTGGTCGGAGGCGAGGTTATCTTGGGGCTGACGTCTCTCCGGCAGGGGGGAGATTATCTCAGGGCTGGCATGTCTCTGGTCAGGGAGGGGTTTAATCTTAGGGTTGGAATGTTTCTGGTCAGAGATGTCATTTGTGGTTTATGGTCATGCTGACCTTAGCCATTAGGCTGATGCATTTTGGATTTAGGTGGTTTTTGATCAAGGGTAACTTTAAAATGGTGGTGCTTGTCTAAGATGGCGATGCTCCTGCTCTGTCAGTGGGGAAAATTAAAGACTAGAAAGGTATATTGGGACAGTGTAGAAGGCCTTACATGCTCTATGGCCTTAAATGTTTCCAGCATGTCTCTCACATCATCTCAGTAACTGCTGGGAAGGTTTGTAGAATCACCTAGGCCTGCCCTGGCTCCATGGAAGCCTCTCTGCAGCATGAGTCTTATGAAGTCTGGGAAAAGGGCATGAGTGGAATGGATGACTCAACATTCAACTGCAGTAGGGGGGTGTGAACTCATTGCTAAATTAAGGGAAAAGGGCCAAAAATACAAAATGTGGTAAGATTTGTCTCTCATGTTTAGCAGTCTGAGAAGGGCTTAAATTTTTTTTTGTTAGAGTGCTGGTGCCTAGTAGACAGGGCTGTAGGAAGACAAGCCCTAGTCCCTACTGAGCATCACTAGACCACAGAAGGGAAAGAGGAGGGGCTCTGAGGGGAGGAATTCAGGCTCTCTAAAAGAAATTAATTAACACCTGAAAGGCTCAGTTCATATTTCCATCATCCCCTGCTCATGGCCAAGTCAAAGAAAAAACTGATGTCTAGTCATGAAAACAGCAAAGCATGAAGTGGGAGGATGATGGTGTCCTGTGTGGCAATGGGAGACAGGACAAATTCAGAGCACTCAGTACTTCCCCTCTCTTTCCAGAGCAGAATGTAGGGGTTCTAAGTGTTCAGATACAGGTCTTGATTCTTTATTTTATCTGCTTCTGTGGCCCTGGCTTTGTTGTCTAGAAATAATCAAAGATCATAGGATATTCCATTTGGAAGGAACTTCAAGGCTGTTATTTGTAACTTCACTGAATTGCAAGTTCCCCTCAGGTCCAATCTCTGCATGAAGTGGAATTCAAAGGAACATAAGCCCAGAGGAATAGTGAAGAACTGTGCTGTAGGCTTTTTAAAAAGTGAGGTCCTCACCCAAGGGGTTTGCATAGTGTGCCACCAAATAAGCATCTCAGAACCTTCTCTGGATGTTACTCTCCTCCAAAGTTCCACACCGGGGCTGGGACAGCCCCTGCATCTCTCCCTCTTCCCTTTCCCATGATTTCCCACTGCCTCCCTGCTCTCCTGATTCCCTTCCTGCTTCCCTTCCATCTCACCGTCTATCTCTCCCCTACTGGCGGGGACCTTCAGGGCTCTGCTGCTGGCTCTGTGGTGGAAGCTCCCTGGGGTGTGCAGGCCTTCAATAGCACTGAAAGCTTTTCTCCAAGAAATTCTTATTCATTATTTCTGGTGAGCAAAACTCACCATCTGCGTATTCTCCAGGGCAGCTGTCCCAGTGCTGGGTGTGTGGCAGGTGCTGCCTAAACACTGGCTGGCTGCAAGGAAAGGCTATTTGTTTTTTTTTTTGCATAAGATTCCATTTCACAATCATCAGAAGCCTGCCTGCATTTCATGGGCCCATGAAATTACTTATTTTATTCCAGAGAAAAAAGACACGCCATTTCTGTGAATTGAGGCTCTCCTTTTGAGTTCTTTGATTGTTTTCTTTTGGGTCCCTCTGTCCATCATGCGGGGAGGGTCCCTATTTTGCTGAGGTTAGAAGGAGCACCAGCTATCTATAGACATTTTAAAAATGTCTATAAATAAAATTTAAAAAATTTTTAAATGTAATATTCAATTTAGAGCAAGATTTAAAATATTTGAACACTAAAATAGAAAGTTACCTTACAAATCTCTACCTGATCATCTATAATTTAGTAATGACTGATGAGCTGAATCATATTTTCTCAAAGTATCCTTTGGCCCCTTTTCCTTTCCTCAGGCTTGAAGAGCTCTTTCTAATTACTTAGCCTTCAATGTTCCTAAATGTGCTCCTCCCCTTTTGTTTCTCCCCTGGTTCTCTGCTCTCCCACTCCCCACCTGGCCTTTTGGAGATTGTGGGATTTGCAGAAGCTTCATCATGCATCACATTTTCATGTTCAGTTTTAATGCCTCAAATGAGTCTTTTCAATCCCACAGCTCTTTAACTCATCCTGTATTAATGAGTGCTCTTCTCTTTATAACTCCTCACCATTGTTCCCCAGCTGGAGGAAGGAGCCGTCCCTCTGCCTGCGCAGCTAGCTGCAGGAGAAGCCCACAGCCACTGCATCCTCCCACCAGCAGCTTAAACCCCCATGGTTAGCTTTGGCACTACCAGAAGTTTCCTCACAACCACAAACTCTGCCTCCCTTAAAAAAATGTTTTTGAAATTGATGCATAATAGTAGCATGTATTCATGGGGTAGATGAGGTTTTTTTTGATACATGCATACAATGTGTAATGGGTAATTGGCATATTCATCACCTCAAACATTTATCATGTTTGTGTTGGGAACATTGGGTGCAAAATACAGTTAGAAGGAATAGGTTCTAGGGTTTGAGAGCACAGTAGGGTGACTATAGGTAACAAGAATTTATAGTACAGTTGACCTTTGGACAACATGGGAGTAGGGGGAGGGCCAACCCCCTCGTGCAGTTGAAAATCTGTGTATAACTTTTGACTTCCCTGAAACTTACCTACTAATAGCCTACTGTTCACCAGAAGTTTTATTGATAATGTAAATAGTCAGTTAACACATATTTCTTCTATGTATTATATACTGTATTCCTACAATAAAGTGAGCTAGAAAAAAGAAAATGTTATTAAGAAAATGATAAGGGTGGGGCACAGTGACTCATGCCTTTAATCCCAACACCTTAGGAAGCTGAGATGGGAGGATCACTTGAGCCCAAGAGTTTGAGGCCAGCCTGGGCAACATAGCAAGACCCCAGTTCTACAAAAAATGGACTAAATTAGCTGGATGTGGTGGCATGCACCTGTAGTTCTAGCTACTTGAGAGGCTGAGGTGAGAGGATCACTTGAGGCCAGAAGTTTGAGGCTGCAGTGAGCTATGATCACACCACTGCCCTCAAGTCTGGGCAACAGAGTAAGACCCTGCCTCTAAAACAAAGAAAATCATATGGAAGAAAAAATATATTGAATATTTATTAAGAGGAAATGGATTATCAGAAAGGTCTTGACCTTGTCATCTTCACACTGAGTACAATAAGGAGGAGGAGGATAAGGAGGGGTTGGTCTTGCTGTCTCAGGGGTGGCTGAAGTGGAATAACATCTACTTACAAGTGGACCTTCACAATTCAACACTTGTTCAAGGGCCAACTCTATATTTCAAAATAGCTAGGAGTCAAGATTTAGAATGTTCCCAACATAAAACAACCTTTTTAGTTTGAAATAATTTTAGACTTACAGAAAAGTTTTAAAAATATTTCTTAGAATTCCTGTACACCATTCACCCAGACTGCCCTAACATTAATGTCTCTGTACCCAGAGTTCAGGGACCAAAACTATGAAATTAACATTAATACAACACAATACTAAACTATAGTCATTATTCATATTCTCCCAGTTTTCCAGCTAATGCCTTTTTTTTTCTGGTCCAGGATCCAATCCAAGATTTCACCTTGCACTTGGTCTTGCCTCCTTGGTCTCCTCCAGCCTTAGATGGCTCTTCAGTCTTTCCTTGTCTCTTATAACCTTGGCGATTTTGCAGAATTGTAGGTTTTTTCCTCTCAATTTGAGTTCATCTTATGGTTTCTCCTCATTAGATGGAGGTTATGCATTTCTGAAAAGAACATTACAGAAGCAATGCACTCTGCTTAGTCCATCATATCTAAGGGTGCGTGACATCAATATGTCTCATTACTGGTATTAACTTTGCCAATGTCGCTAAGGTCAGGTCTGCTGGACTTCTCCATTCTAAAGTTTCTATCTTTCCCTTTGTAATTAATAATAATCGGGGGTGGGGGGAGATACTTTGAGACTATGAAAATATCCTATTTACCCTGAAACTTTGGCTCAATCTTGTTGACATCCATCAGCAGATCATGTCTGCAACAATTACTGTGGTGTTCTAAGAGTGATTTTCAGCGGCAGCTGAAGGCTGGTGAGTCAGAGCCACAATGTTTCAGATCCAGGGCTTTGCGCAGAAGCTGGATATGGAGGAGATGAAATGGAAGTTGTGTGAGGATGTGATCTCCTCCATATGGAACTTCCTCATCTACGTGGCCCTGCTGCAAATCATTCCTTTTATCTTAAAGAAATTACACAGCATATGAATATTGAGTATCATATGTGAATGTATAATATGCAGAACCTGGTTACAGTTTCTACAACTCTCTGCAAGCAAATAGGCCCAGAAAACTGTAAGAGACTCTTTAATGGTTGGGTATAAAAATTCTGCTTCTTAAGAACAAGTTTGGCTCAGCTAAACTTGTTCTCAGCCAAAATATAAAACTAATTATAGCTAAAATATGAAACTATTGAGAAGTATGAAAAGACATCTTGTGGTCAGGGTGTGCTGTTGTGCTTGTGACATTTGGCCTCTGTCAATGTTGGTATAATTGTAAATAATGGCAAACTCCATTTTCTAGCATGTATTAATAATAATTAAGGGAACTATGTCTGAAATGGCACTTTTTTTTTTTTTAAAAGAAAACAAGTTTTATTTTTATCACCAGAACATTCTGATAAAAATATTATGAGATTAGCTACCTTTATTCTCTGGGCCTTGACTCTGTCCAAGGCCTGCCCTAGAGCGCCTGCACGCTCAGCTCCCTCTGAGGTAGGTCTGGAGGGAGAGCCCCAACTGCCGCCTGCCCTCGGCCAGGATACCTCTCACCTCATGTCCCCTCCTCCAGACCCCCACAGTCCTGGATGCCCCATAGCAGCCCTGCCACGGCTGGCAGAACTGTGAAATGGCACTGTTTTGTCAGACATTTCTGTTTACCTTTTTACTTCTGTACGAAGTGTATTTGTGGAGTCCCTTACAACCAGTCGTGTTTTATGGAAGTCAGCACACAACCACAATGCTATTTAAACACAGGATTATTAGTCTATGTTTTTTGTTTTGTTTTGTTTTGTTTTGTTTTGTTTTTTAACAGAGTCTCACTCTGTTGCCCAGGCTGGAGTGCAGTGGCGTGATCTCGGATCTTGGCTCACTGGAACTTCCGCCTCCTGGGTTCAACTGATTCTCCTGCCTCAGTACAGGTGTATGCCACCACACCTGGCTAATTTTTGTATTTTTAGTAGAGACAAGGTTTCATCATGTTGGCCAGGATGGTCTCAATCTCTTGACCTTGTGATCTGCCCACCTCGGCCTCCCAAAGTGCTGGGATTACATGCGTGAGCCACCACGCCTGGCCTAGTCTATGTTTTTAATGAACATACCAATTAAGAAAAAAAAAAAACACAAAGAGTGTTTTTCTGTTTCATTATTCCTTGACTAATTGGAATTCTGTAAGGAAGAGCTGTCTCTTCTTTCTCTAATATTTATTCCTTTAATTATGTATTTATCAGTATAGGTTTCTGGATATCGACTTTATCCTGTGGGTTATAATTTTGTTGCTCAAATTGTTTCCTCTTTGGTCATTGGTTGCTCCTTGAAGGAGTTCCAGTGTGCTTTTGAGAAATCTCATCCTTTTTTGAGCATTTCCTTATTTTTTGGCATTTCAAGACACTCCAGGCACTTTTTATTGTATATTCCCTGCCCCAGCTCTGGAATCAGCCACTTCTCCATGGATTCTTGGTTCTTTTTATTGAAGAGTGGTATTTTGAAACCAAGATCTAGACACTAGATGTATTCATTGCCACAGAGGTGTCAATGCTTTCAGGCCATTTAAGCAAACACAGCTAGAAGTAAATGCATGTATACTAATCCATGCATATTCACATTGATATTTATCCCTCTATATTTATATTTAAAAAATGCGAGTTTATACTGATACCTTCATAAATCCAACACCATAGGGTTTATTCTAGCCTTTTCCCTTTCTTTTCTTGTAATCTTTTAAAAGTTATTATTGTGGGCTGGGCACGGTGGCTCATGCCTGTAATCCCAGCACTTTGAGAGGCCGAGGCGGGAGGATCACAAGGTCAGGAGATCGAGACCATCCTGGCCAACATGGTGAAACCCCGTCTCTACTAAAAATATAAAAAATTAGCTGGGTGTGGTGGCGAGCACCTGTGGTCCCAGCTACTCGGGAGGCTGAGGCAGGAGAATGGCGTGAACCCGGGAGGCGGAGCTTGTGGTGAGCCGAGATCCCACCACTGCACTCCATCCTGGGCGACTGAGCAAGACTTAGTCTCAAAAAAAAAAAAAAAAAAAAATTATTGTTATAACTGATCCATGTTGTCTCTTCTTCTGTTCAGAAGTTTAGCTTTGTGTTGTATTAGTAAAATATACACCCAGTCATTCCCAGTATATTAGTAAAATATACACCCAGTAAACATCAAATCATTTCTATGTTCTTCTTTTTAAAGCTTGGAGTTACGAAAGTATAAAATTCAAGCTCATTAAGCACGTAAACTTTAAGATACATTTTAAGAAGCATAAAATACAGAATTTCTGAGCGGTTTCTTCACAATATCTTCAGTGGATATTTGCCCCTAAAATCACTTTTTATAAGAACAATAAAGAGAACAGGAAAAATAGCCTGATATATTGATTGTTTCCTTCTCTGATCTGTTCTGTCTCACTAAGCTACCAATAGCGCAGCCCTAAAAAGTAATTCGAGGAGGTTTTTAAGTTCCCCTTATATCCTCTGAAAAGCAACCCAGATAAACATGAGCTCTAAGTAAAAACATTGTTCTTGGGATTCAAACTCAAGATGACAGAATAAACTGCTGCAGGAAGCGTCTCTCATGACTCCATAGATTTATCCTTTTTTTTTTTTTTTTTTTTTTTTTTTTTTTGAGACGGAGTCTCGCTCTGTCGCCCAGGCTGGAGTGCAGTGGCATGATCTCGGCTCACTGCAAGCTCCGCCTCCCGGGTTCACGCCATTCTCCTGCCTCGCCCTCCCAAATAGCTGGGACTACAGGTGCCTGCCCCCACGCCCGGCTAATTTTTTTGTATTTCTTTTAGTAGAGACGGGGTTTCACCATGTTAGCCAGGATGGTCTCGATCTCCTGACCTTGTGATCCGCCTGCCTCGGCCTCCCAAAGTGCTGGGATTATAGGCATGAGCCACCGCGCCCGGCCCCATAGATTTATTCTTAAAACATGTTTAGGGGCTGAAAGCAAGTAAAAAAGCTGCCAGGTACCAGAAAAAAAATAGAAAATCTACTTCACTGAGTGAGAGACAAAATTGTATGGCACATAAGTAACTAAACTGGAAATACATTATAGGAGGTGGGGTTGTGATGTTACGGATTAGGGACAAAGTTTTAGGAACTCCTGATACTAGGCTACTCCAACAAACCTGGAGCCACAAAAAAAAAAATTGTAATTTTGTATATGAATTGAGACTAGGAAAACTCTGAATATGACCTATGATACAATCAGGAAGCAGGTCTCTGGCCCTGGGCTGTTGGTGAAAATTAAATCGATTGTTAGAAACTGGAAGCCATAACTTCTGCTGAGTGTTGATATGTGGCTAGAATTCTTTACCTATACAGGGTCAAGATCTCTAACAGAAAACTATTCCAGTTCTGGAACAGTTTCAGAGGCAATGGGGAAACACTCCCATAGGAAGCCCTTAGCAACTCAGGGTACCTGTGAGACCTTTGCAAAAGGTATTCCTATTGAAGATGAGCTCACAGACAAAAATTACGAGGCAGATAAGGAATTCATATCAAACACTGGTACAACAATGTTAACTAACTGCACAATAAATGTGAGAAAAATATACAAAAGAACCATGGATAACAGCAATCAGGAAATAACTTTTAAGCAAAGGAAGGAATAGAATATAATAGAACATAAAAAGGAAAAGAACAATGGACTTAAAAATTAGCCAAATAGAAATTCTAGAAAGAGAACTTGTGGCCACTGAAACAATAATCTTTCACAGACAGGTTGAGCAATAGCTTACATGAAACTGAAGAGAGAATTGATTAACTGGAAGGTATAGCTGAAGAAATCATCTAAAACAGAACACATTTGTGATAAGAGATATAAAATACAGAAATAAAAATAAAAGATGTGGAGGATAGAAATAGAAGCCCCAGTATTAATCTATGGGAATTCTAGAAGGTGAAAACAGAGATAAACAGGAGGAGCGGGGGTCAAGTAGAAAATAGCTGAGATTCTAGAACTCAGGACAGGACTCCTTATATCAAAAGCTGTGCCAAATTCCAAGGGAAACAAACTAACAAGCAGAATAACACAGATGAAGTTATGGAAAGCCAAGGAAAAGAAGTTTTAAAACTTACTGAAGAAAAAAACTAGTGAAAAAAATTTTTGAAGAAAGTCACAATCAGATTCCTCATTAGCAATTACAAATGTCAGAAAGCAACACAATGATATCTTCAAAGGGATAAGAAAGATAATTGAAAACTTAAACTTTTGTAACTAGCAAGTCCATCATTCAAGAGGGAGGGTAAATTAATACATTTCAAATGAATAAAATCTTAAGAGATTTGACTACTCACTGAATCCTTGCTCAAAGAACTACTAAAGGATGTACTTTATCAAGAAGAGACGTGAATCCACAAAACAGTCTGCTGGTAGATTCACATAAAATTGGCTCTTAAACTTTTAATCATAACTCACTCTGGAGGGAATGTTTAAAACATGATGAAATGTTAATACTTAATAACACATGGAAGGGGAAGGATGGAAGGGGCTTAGATGTCCTTGCCTTTTTGAGAATTAAGACAAACATATTTATTAGCTTGTTGCTTTATTTAAAATATGAATTTATGAATACATGTCAAAAATGTCATAACTACAAAAAGAATGGAGACTAAATATTTAACCTCAAAAATTATAGAAGAAAAGAAGACTTGATACAATAGAAGGCAGGAAAAAAAAACAAAAGGATAAGAGGGAAAAGTCATGGTAAATAGAAAACAAAAAAGTAGGTGGTAGAATGAATCCAAAAGTATTAGCCATCCAATAAATGTAAATAAACTCATCTATTTCTAAATAAAGACTCTGAAATTGGATGAAAAAGAAAATTGAGCCCATTGATGTTGCAAGAAACACACCAAAACTTTAATAATCCAGAAAGACCATCACTAATTCAAAGAAAAGTGACATAGCAAAGTTCATATCAAAAAACAGAATAGAAGAAGAGCACTAATAGGATAAAGGAAGTTATTAATTAATGATCACAGCCACACTCCAACATGAAGATGTGAAAGTGGTGAATCCATATACCTTTGAAACACAGCCTGAAGTATCAAAACAAAAATGGACCCAATTACACAGGGGAATGAATTGACAAACTCACAACGATAGCTGGAGATTTTAATGAACATGCCAGACACTGTTAGTTGCCCTCTTTTTTCACTTGCTACCAGAACATCATTCTCAGGGGGTGGGGGAGTCACTTGCTCCAGGAAGGCCTTGAGTTGGCATTTAGAAGAAGTTTCCTACCTAGAACTTCTAAGGCACGTTTTTCTTTGTTTCCCCAAAGATGTGTTTTACATGGATTGTGTTGATTTTTTTCCTTCCTTCTTATATAAAATTAACAAGAAAAGAAAGAGCACTTGGAGGTCTGCTTGGAGATCTCTGAGGTTTTTCACAGACACAATGTCCCTATTTGGGAGCCTCAAAATACCAGACTAACATTGCTCAAAGCAGCTTTGGGAAGAGGGCAGGTGTCTGAGATGCTGAGAGGCCAACTGAGCAATTTTTTAGCTGGAACCACGGGCCACACCAGGAACAAACCACTGGACCAAATTGATTCAGGACACCTGCTCTGGACCCAGTTTCTTCTCATGTCTCCTCACCCCTAACTCTGCCCACCACCTCCCACTTCCTCTCTGTTCCCCATCCCATCCCAGGTTTGTATTTAAATTTCTGCATAATGCATGTGCTCTGCGTGTTCTGAAGTACTTTCTATCAAGTCCTTCATTTTAAAAGTGTTTCTTTTAAATGAAGCTATGCATAACCTCTTTTTGAGGCTCTCTTTGGCTTTTCTTGCACAATTTTAAATTGACCAGGTCTACTTGCAAAAATAAAGACAGTTTTTCTGCTCTTTGTTCTAAGTCTCCTTAATTTTGCTTCTCACATGGCATTTGTGCTTCAGTGAAATTTACCTCTGAGCTGTTGCCATGGTAACCAGGGGTCTGCCTTAGTGAAACAAATCTGTGACATGTAAATAAATGGGGATCAGGGCAATGTATAGCAACTTTATTCACTCTATGTCTTACTGGCAATTTGTCATATTAAAAGCCACCATGATATTTTAATGTCCTTCACAGGTTTAATCAAATTAAATTTCCGTTCATACAGAATACACCCTGGAATCAGGTACTATGGCTAAGGAAATCCATCGGTTCATTGTTATGTGTTGTGTTAGCTAGCTCCCAAGAGGAGCAAGCTAACACATCCTGGCTTCCCATCCTGCTAAGCCATCTATCCCTTATGCAATTCCCTTCCTCATTTTACTGGGGTTGGTCTTTGTGATCAATGCAATACAGCATGAGGAATGGAATGCCACTTCTGATATTAGGTTACAAAGACTGTGGCTTCCATCTCTCTCATATCACACACTTTGGGGAAGCCAGATGCTATTGCATGAGGACACTGAGGCAGTCAATGGAAAGTCTCATGGGACAAAGAATTAAAGTCTCTGGCTAATAACCAGTGAAGACCTGAGGCCTACCAGCAATGATGCTGCCTGGCAACAGGTCGCCCAACAGTTGAGCCTTCAGATGTGACTGCAGCCCTGGCTGACATCTTGACTTCAACCTCATCAGAGGCCTGGAGCCAGAAACTACCCAATAAACTCCTCCTGGATTCCTGACTCACAGAAACTATGAGATAACAAATGCTTGTTTATTTAAGCTGCAAGTTCTGGGGTACTTTGTTTTGCAGCAATAGATAACCAGCACACCATTTTAAATTACAACAACATAAAGATATCACAAAACATACTTATTACCAAAGGTAAATTTAAAGTAATTTGATCTTTCTTTTGTTCAGGAGATACTTCTAGATCTCACAGTCTGAGGCTTATCACCATGAACGCTTAGTCTCCCCCACCAGCAGACTAATGGCTCCTTGCGAATGGAGTGGGGACTTGTTCACTGGCACCCCTATTGCCAAACCCATGCTTGGTACAGAGCGTATGCCTGGTGACTATGTCCTGAGTTCTTGACTTGATTGCATGGTAGGATCCAGGCATAGGCTCTGTGGCAGAGTCCCCACTGAGCTTACACCAGGCTCCGGAAGGAGCTTTCCTGAATGAATTCTTTGCATTGTCTAATTGCCTATTTGTCTCTATTTCTTAAGAGTTAATAAAAGGGAATGAATTATTCATACACAGCAACAACATGGATGAATCTTAAAATAATTGTGCTTAGTGAAAGAAGCCAGACAAAAAAGATTACATACTGTATGAGTTCATCTACATATAATTCTAGAAAAGTCAGACTAATCTATAGTGACAGAAAGCAGATCAGTGGTTGCCTGAGGTGGGAGGTGGGGAGAGGGTGAGATTATAAGGGGCATGAGGAAACATTTGGGGGCAATGATTATGTCCACTAAGAAAACAAAGGAGCAGGTGGGTCTAGAAGCATCTCCTGTCTCCAAATCCTGAGTTCTCTCCACTCTACTCTGTGTCATCCAGCCATTGGCTTCCTGCTGCTTACAAAAGGTCTTCAGCAGTATCAACAAAAAAATATTTTTTAAACAGAGAAGGAATTAGCTCTACTATGGCTTTCAATTGCTTAGATTCTGATGAAATGGAGATGTGCTTGGCCAATCTGAGTTTGTGGCGTGTCACTGATAAAATGGAGCTACTCAGCTGCTTAAACACAGAGGCTCCACTGCAAAGCCGTTTTAGCAGATGGGCCTTAGTACCCCAGCTGTCTCTCCACTGCCTGCGCCGTAGGCACTGCCCATGTACCCCTTGACCCCATGGAGCTCTTCGACTTCCTAGGGTCCCTATGCCCCTTCCTGCTAAGCATAGAAAAGGACATACAAAGGCTGCCACTTTCCCCAAGAACAATGAAAGTGTAAAGCAGGTAGTGTCTCCTCCGCTTAATTGAAATGGTTTCCTTTCTCTCTGCATTCTTTTTTTCAGCAGACTTTTTGAGTTCGGTGGGCACCTCTTCAGAGGACTCAGGAAGTTAGACTCCCTCACTAACATCTTTGCCTTTCAGACACACCCAGCTCAGTTCCCCCTTCTTCTTACCCTTCCTGTCTCCTTTCTTTTACTTGGATATTCATGTCTTTTGTATGAGGTTTGGCTTTCCCACTTTGGGGTCAGAGCAACCCAAGTTAAAGTCCTGGCTCCAAATGACCTTAGGTGTTAACACTCCTAAGGAAGCTTTAGCTTCCTGACCTGCAAAATGGGGATTAGTAAGCTTGAGCTCAGAGGATTGTTACGAGAGTGAAATAGGATCGTGCAGGTAAAGTTTAGTCCACCTACAGTTTAGATGCTGGCCTAAGGTTAGCCCAGCACCTGGTACCTAATGAGCGCTTAACACATGTTAAATATTAGATTTGATGAGTCGCAATGGATTATAATAGAACCCATGTGAACATGTGAACCTTCGTGTTTCTCCGTAGTAGATTTTGGACTTCCACCTATCAAATTTGCTATATGCATTTATCACATTCACTGGCCTACATGCAGCTTTCCACGTAATTTTTCCAATAAAATAAAAGGAATTTGTTGTCATTGTTATGGTTGTTAACAACTCCTTGAACCACATTCCACATGAGAACTCTAAGTCCTAGCCAAAGTCTCTTAGCCATAAAGTCTCTTCCTTTATGGGAATATCAAAATACTGCTTAAATAGCCATTCCAGCAACAATTTCCTATCCCAATATTAATACGTATTGTATTTAATAATATAAACATTATATTTTATATTTAAACATATTATATATAAAACATATTTTATATTTAAAATATTAAATATAATGTTTATATTAAATATATAATTTATAACATTTATTAATCATTTTATTATTAATTAATTAATAATTTTATTTATTAATTAATTAAACATTTATTAATTATTAAACATTTATTAATCATTTTATTATTAATTAATTAATGCATGAAAATATATGCATTTTCAACATGGTAGCTAAAAAAAACCAATATACCTGTCATTTTTCCTCATTATTATTATTATTATTTTGGATGCAGTTTTGTTCTTGTTGCCCAGGCTGGAGTGCAATGGCACAATCTTGGCTCACCGCAACCTCCGACCTCCTGGGCTCGAGTGATTCTCCTGCCTCAGCCTCCCGAGTAGCTGGGATTACAGGCATGCGCCACCATGCCCGGCTAACTTTGTATTTTTAGTAGAGATGGGGTTTCTCCATGTTGGTCAGGCTGGTCTCAAACTTCTGACCTCAAGTGATACCCTGCCTCAGCCTCCCAAAGTGCTGGGATTACAGGTGTGAGTCACCATGCCTGGGCTCCTCATTATTATTTTTATTTTTACTTATGACTGGCCCAACTTACTTTCTAAGATTAGTGCCCAAATTATGAGAGTGAAGTTCTCAGAGGCTGACATCTCAAATAATTGAAGGCTCTTTGAAGCTACAAGCTTCTTGAGATGTCTCTCTAGGAACAGTATTCTTCCTTTTAATGGGTGGTAATTTTCCAGAGGCACTGGTAAAAGAGAGGGTGACCCCCATTCACAGAAGATATCAGTCAGGCCTGAAGCTCATATCTAATTCCTAGCAGAGTTAGGCAGGTGCAGGAAATACCCCTTTCTTTGATGGGATGGTTTCCTAGGACCAGCTCCTCCTTCCACTGCCTTTCTGGCATAACGCTCATAACACTCAGACCTTGTTGAATTGGATCATGCTGGTTTCTGTCTTTCAAAAGAAGGTGCGAATCCACATAGCTTTACATGGACCTAAGTCCTGGGCTAAGACCCAGATATTTTTCTGACATCTTTATACCAGTCTCTTATTTTCAAACAAATGTGGGTCCTTCAGCAACTTTTGATGATGGTGGACTGACTCAACAGGATTAAAAATATATATAGAGAGAACTTTATCGGTGTAAGTATTCAATATCTGTGTCTTATCAACTTGATGAACTTTGTTCTCTGATTTGTGACTGTGGCCACTTCCAGCCACCAAGTGACATTCAGTCTCACTTTTTAAAAAGATGATTATTAGAGTTCGGTGGCAACCCAACGAAGCCTTTAAAAATCACAAAGAAGCTTAGCCTTTGTGACGGGTGCTAGAAATTCAACTCAATTCAGTTCAATTCAAGACTGTTTTTTTGGGATGAATTCTGGCCAATTCAGAATTTCAGTTATCCCAATGTATAGAGATGGTGTTACATAGACAAGGACACTTAAACAACTGTTCAACCATTTGTACATCAATAACGTTAAGTAACTGGAAAGAAATGCCCTCTGAAATGACCAGGAGATCTCTAAACAACATTGAAGTTATCATCTCACGACTATATCAGTTTCTATTTTGCACTGACTTCGTGAAACTACTTTTCTGTTAAAATCACAGTGCAGGCAGACTGTCCCATCCAATCAGGAACATGTCTCTTGTCCAGTGGGAGGCCCCATAAGTCCCTGACAGGATCAGACTCCCAGCTGTGCTCATCATTACTTTGTTTACCCTTTAACCTAGTTTAAGGTTTATTAACTTAGTGAAGCTAAGGATTTTTCACTCAGTAACAATCAGCCTGGAGCCTAGAGATTCACCTGCTGTGACTGACAGAGCTGCCCCCACTTCCCAGGTGCCCTTAGAATTCCCTCTTCCCGCGGGCTTCTGAGGGAAACCTTCACTCAGTCACCTCGTGGGCTACACATCAGGCAGCCCAGCACCTGTCAGAGTGTCTACTTAGTGCAAATAATCTTAGGCACGATTTATTAGAAGATTAGGAGGAACCCTTGGGGGAGATGCCTACTTCAAACCTGCTTTTATCTAACAGGAGAGAGCAGTTGATAAAATAGAGCCGAAAAGAAACTTGGGATGAGCTGACCATTTTGTCACAAATTTTGAGCTAGTCAAGGAACCCAGGGGTCCCCAAAGTGGTAGGTATCCTCGGCACTAAAAGATTAATTTCTAGGTCTCAGCTAATGGCATAAGCTCCTTAAAGGGAAGACATTTCAAGAAAAAAACTCTATTGCCTTGCAAATTAAACAAAGTGAGTTAAGAGAAAAAGAGTGACCCTTTTAGTCTAAATCAAATAATCCTGACAAGGAAGGTAAAAAAAAGTGTTACAGAGACTTTGATAACTGAGATTAAGAATGAACACAGACTAAACACAATGTGGGCATCTAGATTGGATGCTGGAATGGAAAAAGGACACTGGTGGGAAAATTGGTTAAATCTCAGCGAAGTCTGTAGTTTAGTTAGAAGTAATGTACCAGTGTTAATGTCTTAGTTTTAATACACGTGCCATGGTTACATAAGATGTTAACATTGGGAGAAACTGGGTGAGGGGTATAGGGAAACTCAATGCACTATCATTTCAACTTTTCTGTAAATCTAAAATTATTCCGAAACAGAAAACGTTATTAAAGAAAATGAACAAAGAAAACGGAAGAAGGACATACTCCAGGGATGACTATGAGAGAGCCACTATCTGTCAGGTCAGGGTCAGGAGGCCTAGTCAGGCAGGAGGCATCTTTGTGACATTTAAAACAAGAACAGGAATAGGAAAGGTGGATGGTGTGACATTGGTAAACGACACAAACAAGCTGAGGGTTGGGTGGAATGAGCACTGCTTGAGGGAATGGAGGGCCAAGACAGGTGCTGAGATGGGAGAAAAGCCACCAGCTGCTCTGCGTGGCTGACAGTTCCCTGCACGGGATGAAGCACCTTCCAGCCAAGTGAGATGACCTTTCAGAAACGAAGGTGGGAGAGGAACCAGAAGACTGGAGGTAGGCACACATGAAGCTCACATTGAATCATGGGAACAATGCAGACGCCACAGATGATGACCCAGTGGGCTCCATGTGCATCCTGGGAAAGCACTGATACTGATAACCAGATGAGCCATCTGTGAACGCTTAGAAGGGAAGAGGACATCACAGGTGGCCAAAGCCCATTCACCCAAGAACAAGGGAGGCTGGACTGGCCTCAGACCCTTTTTGGACAATATTACTAAGCTCATAGATCGGGGTGGATGGGGACGTAGGCATAGTGTATTTGGGTTTCTAGAAGACAAAGGTTGTCATTATGACTTTGTGAACACAGTGTTCTTTTGAGGGCTATATGATAAGATAGTCAGTGAATTTAGTACCCAACAGAGTAATATTTAACAATAAAAAGGAATGAAGTATTGATACCTGCTACAACATAGATGGACCTTGAATTTATTATACTAAGTAAATGAAGCCAGACACAAAAATCTATGTATCGCATGATTCCATTTATATGAATTGTCCAAAATAAGCAAACCTATAGAGATAAAAGGTAGATTAGTGGTTGTCAGGGGCTGGAGGTGAGGGATAGAGAAAGGAATGGGGAGTGAATGTGGGCCTCCTAATGAGTACACGATTTGCGTTGAAGAAATGTTCTGGAATTAGTTGTAATGGTTGCACAACTTGGTGACTATACTACAGAACACTGAACTATACACTCTTAAAAATGATACAAAACAAAACAAAACAAAAATCCCTGGGTAAACATATCCATTCCCTCACTGACCCACACCCACACCCCACACCCCACTTAAAAAAAAAATCTGGTGGATACGTTCACTCTCTTGATTGTGATGATAGCTTCATGGATGCATGCATTCATCAAAACTTACCAATTACACACTTTAAATATGTGCAATGTATTATATATCACATGTACCTGAATAAAGTTATTAGAAACAAAAAGAGGGACCTAGGGCTTTGCCTGGATCAGCAAGTACAGCAGGTATGACCGTTCAGCGAGAAGGTGAGGGTTGGTCTAAATGGCTGCTGAAGCTCTTATCAACCTTGAGAGGACATACATCTGCAGAATTAAAAGCATCCAAATAAAACAAATTTTGTTTGGTTTGGTTATAGGTTTGTTTTTTGTTTTAAATAATCATTTCCATGTTGAATTTGTTTGCACACATTCTTCAGCCTCTGGGACCTCCAAAGATCAATGCATACGACCCTGAAAGTTCCAGATTCTGAGTTCTGCATCCCTTCAAGTTCTAATCTTGTTAGAAGAGCTGTAGGGAAGTTTCAGTTAGACAGAGTGAGTAAATGATACGTATTTGAGGTGATGTATATGCTAATCAGCTTGATTCAATCACTCTGCATTGTATACATATATCATAACATCACTTTGTACCCCATAAATATATACAAGTATAATTTTTGACATAAAATAAATGTAGGGACTCTAAGTAAGAGGACTTAGGTGAGATTTTTAGTTTTAATTTTTTAATTGACCTCTGAAAACACAGATAACAATTTTTTTTTTTACCATAACAGGGTGGCTTTTATGAACAAAATTATTGAATTGCAGAGAGCATTCCTGTTGCTAGTTTCAGGGAAGCTCTCATTTAAATGTCAATATTTGAAGACTAATTTTCATCATTTTCTGGACTCATGGAAGCAAATATACTGGTAGCAAATTTCTGGTAACAAAATGTACTCATCAAATGATAGGAGAAATCTTATTTAGGGGCTGGTTTTCACTGTTAGGACTTAGAAGGCGTAGATTCTTGTGAAATGTCACTCATGGTCTCTCTGAAATTCTTCCTGAATGGGCCAACAGGATCTGTCATTGTTTCCATGCTGAAACTTACGGGAAATACTCCACACTTTGAAGATTAAGATTAAGATTAAGAAACAAGACAGACTTCTCTTTGAAGTCTCCTGCTTTTCTCTGAGCTACTTCCTTAATATATCCAAGACTCGGATTCCTCATCTATGAAAATTAGCATATATTGGCTCCTTTTCAGGCCAGTGGTGGGTAAATGATATAATATTAGCAAGCAAGGAAAAACCATCTTGTGTTATTGGACACTTACTAAGAGAATCAGTTAGAGGAAAACCAAGAAGTTTACATCCACGGGAATTTAATGCAGGATATTGGTTATGCAAACGACAGAGCAGCAAAGAAGTCCCAAACAGGGATGGCGAGGTTCCCAGCCATTGGCATCAGTAGGAAGCCACCACAACCTCTCAACTGGTGACATGGAGGGGGCTATGTTTTTGGAGTCCGAGAGCTAGAATCACTCCAAGGAGGCTGGATCCACAATGAGCCTCTGGGATGGGAAGTGGAGCCATCAAGAAGCCATTTGGAGAAGATGCCAGGGTAAAGGGAGAGGAGGACACAAGCATCCTGCTTCTTCCTTCCACCCACCCTGCAGCTGCCAGCCCTTGTCTCCTTTAGATTGAACCTGTATGGGAAGCCACATGACTTGGGGGCCTGAGAAGCAGAGCCTGCAGGAGCCAGGCCTGCTGTCTTGAGGACAAGAGGGGAAGGGTGTGCATGGATCTGAGGGATCACAGGCCAGGGCCAGCGCACTGGGGGCCTTGAAGCTTATTAAGTAAGTCAGGGGCTGAGCATTGCGATTGTCATCTGCAAGTGGCTCAGTTGACGTTCCCCTTCTTCTACTCACTCCCCACCTGCCAACCTAAAGTGAACATTGATACAGTGGGAAAGTCATAACTCTGTGCACTGTTTATTATTCTATCTGTAGGTCTGTATCAGCATGGACTTGCTGTCAGATTTCCTAGAAGGCAGAAGTGTGATCTGGTTACCGTGCATGCTACCCATCCTGTGCTCTGCATTGGGTTTGATGAATGGCCCCTGTTCTTGTCATTTGGCTCTGCCCTGTCTAGCCATTTTCTCTTGGGCACCACTGCCTCCATCTGTTTCTGCTCTCTGCTCAAGGGAGCTTGTGAAGTGTTGCCAAGACTCCTCCAGCCTGAACCCTGAGTGGGAGGCAGCCTGCCTGCTGGTTGACTATGAAGTCTTTCAAGCCAGTAGACTTCCATTTAACCTTGGAGAAAAGTGATTTGCTAAATGATTTCTTAGCAGCCTGCATAAGTAATATCCGGCAAGAATGAAATCTTTGCAGCAAGACCGTCAGTCCCTACTGCCCTTTCTCAGCTCCTGACACTTGGGTCTTGGAGCCTCCTTTTGCAGCCTCAGTCCTGAGGCAATCTTGAGGGGGAATATGTTAATTATCTCATCGCAAGATCTGGAATCCAGTCTTGTTGCATCAAGTCCATGGCACCTGGCTCAGCAATGTGCCCTGTAATCCCATGTAGACACCAGGTGTAGCTCTTCCTTCCTCTTGCTGTCAGTGAGTATAAAGAGATGCTGGAAGCAGACCCCATGGGACCTGGCAACCGAGTGGATGCTCCACTCTCCCAATCACTACTGTGCACCTATCACCCTCTACTTAACTTTAATTTTAATACCCAGTTGTTCATTGCTTCCATATAGAAATACAATTGGTTTTTGCATATTGATGTTGGATTCTGTGACCTTGATAATCTCACTTATTAGTTCTAATAGATTTTGTGTAGATTATTTGGGGTTTTCTATGTAGGCAGTTATGTCATTTGCAAATAGAAATAATTTTCTTTCTTCCTTTCTTTCTTCAGGTGACTTTTATTTCACTTTCTTGTCTTATTTCACTGGCTAGTAAGTCCAGTACAATGTTGAATGGGAGAGGTAAGAACAGACAGTCTTGCTTTGTTCTTGTTCCTGGGGGAAAAGCATTCAGTCTTTGATCATTAAGTATGATGTTAGCTGTAGTGTTTTTCAAAGATGTTCTTTATCAGTTTGAGGAAATTACTTTTAATTCCTAGCTTGCTGAGAGATTTTAACACAAATGGTGGTTGGATTTCATCAACTGCTTGCTCTGCATCTATGGACATGGTCATATTCTTAAGTCTGTTTATAGAGAATGACATGGATTAATTTTTGAATGTTGACTCAACTGTACTTGAACTCTAAACCTCTTGTCCACCTGAAAGCAGGGGCAATCATTGCTTACATCGAAGCATTGTTTGTTTTGTTTTTCATGAGCATTTAAAATCATATAATGTATAGGTGGGCGTTCCAAGATGGCCAAATAGTAACAGCTCTGGTCTGCAGCTCCCAGTGTGATCAATGCAGAAGATGGGTGATTTCTGCATTTCCAACTGAGCTACATGGTTCATCTCACTGGGACTGATTGGAGAGTGGGTGCAGCCCATGGAGGGTGAGCTGAAGCAGGGTGGGGTGTCGCCTCACCCGGGAAGTGCAAGGGGTCAGGGGATTTCCCTTTACTAGCCAAGGGAAGCTGTGAGAGACTACCTGGAAAAATGGGACACTCCTGCCCAAATACTGTGCTTTTCCCAAGGTCTTAGCAACTAGCAGACAAGGTTATTCTCTCCCGTGCCTGGCCCGGCGGGTCCCATGCCCACGGAGCCTTGCTCACTGCTAGCATAGCAGTCTGAGATTGACCTGCGAGGCCGCAGCCTGGCAGAGGAAGGAGCATCCACCATTGCTGAGGCTTGAGTAGGTAAACAAAGTGGCTGGGAAGCTCGAACTGGGCAGAGCCCACTGCAGCTCAACAAGGCCTACTGCCTCTAGACTCCACCTCTGTGGGCAGGGCATAGCTGAATAAAAGGCAGCAGACAACTTCTGCAGACTTAAACATCCCTGTCTGACAGCTCTGAAGAGAGCAGTGATTCTTCCAGCACAGCGTTTGAGCTCTGAGAATGGACCGACTGCCTCCTCAAGTGGGTCCCTGACCCCTGTGTAGCCTACCTGGGAGACACCTCCCAGTAGGGGCCAACAGACACCTCATATAGGTGGCTGCCCCCTGGGATGAAGTTTCCAGAGAAAGGATCAGGCAGCAATATTTGCTGTTCTGCAGTATTTGCTGTTCTGCAATATTTGCTATTCTGCAGCCTCCGCTGGTGACACCCAGGCAAACAGGGTCTGGAGTGGATCTCCAGCAAACTCCAACAGACCTGCCACTGAGGGACCTGACTGTTAGAAGAAAAACTAACAAATAGAAAGGAATAGCATCAACATCAACAAAAAGGTCATCTACACCAAAACCAACATCAAAGACCAAAGGTAGATAAAACCACAAAGATGGGGAGAAACCAGAGCAGAACAGCTGAAAATTCTAAAAATCAGAGCGCCTCTTCTCCTCCAAAGGATCCGCAGCTCCTCACCAGCAATGGAACAAAGCTGGACGGAGAATGAATTTGACAAGTTGACAGAAGTAAAGGAGGATGTTCGAACCCATTGCAAGGAAGCCTAAAACCTTGAAAAAAGATTAGACAAATGGCTAACTAGAATAAACCGTGTAGAGAAGACCTTAAGTGACCTGATGGAGCTGAAAACCATGGCACGAGAACTTTGTGATGCGTACACAAGCTTCAATAGCTGATTCAATCAAGTGGAAGAACGGGTATCAGTGAATGAAGATCAAATTAATGAAATAAAGTGAGAAGACAAGGTTAGAGAAAAAAGAGAAAAAGAAATGAACAAAGCCTTCAAGAAATACGGGACTTTGTGAAAAGACCACATCTATGTTTGATTGGTGTACCTGAAAGTGATGGGGAGAATGGAACCAAGTTGGAAAACACTCTTCAGGATATTATCCAGGAGAACTTCCCCAACCTAGAAAGGCAGGCCAACATTCAAATTCAGGAAATACAGAGAACACTGCAAAGATACTCCTTGAGAAGAGCAACCCCAAGACACATAATTGTCAGATTCACCAAGGTTGAAATGAAGGAAAAAGTGTTAAGGGCAGCCAGAGAGAAAGGTCGAGTCACCCACAAAGGGAAGCACATCAGACTAACAGTGGATCTCTTGGCAGAAACCCTGCAAGCCAGAAGAGAGTGGGGGCCAATATTCAACATTCTTAAAGTAAAGAATTTTCAACCCAGAATTTCATATCCAGCCAAACTAAGCTTCATAAGTGAAGGAGAAATAAAATCCTTTACAGACAAGCAAATGCTGGGAGATTTTGTCACCACCAGGCCTTCCTTTCAAGAGTCCCTAAAGGAAGCACTAAACATGGAAAGAAACAACTGGTACCAGCCACTGCAAAAACATGCCAAATTGTAAAGACCATCAATGCTGGGAAGAAACTACATCAATTAATAGGCAAAATAACCAGCAAACATTATAATGACAGGATCAAATTCACACATAACAATATTAACCTTAAATGTAAATGGGCTAAATGCTCCAATTAAAAGACACAGACTGGCAAATTGGATAAAGAGTCAAGACCCATCAGTGTGCTGTGTTCCGGAGACCCATCCATGTGCAAAGACACACATAGGCTCAAAATAAAGGGATGGAGGAAGATATACCAAGAAAATGGGAAGCAAAAAAAAAGCAGGGGTTGCAATCCTAGTCTCTGATAAAACAGACTTTAACCCAACAAAGATCAAAAGAGACAAAGAAGGCCTTTACATAATGGTAAAGGGATCAATTCAACAAGAAGAGCTAACTACCCTAAATATATAAGCAACCAATACAGGAGCACCCAGATTCATAAAGCAAGTCCTTAGAGACCTACAAAGAGACTTAGACTCCCACACAATAACAATGGGAAACTTTAACACCCCACTGTCAATATTAGACAGATCAATGAGACAGAAGGTTAACAAGGATATCTAGGATCTGAACTCAGCTCTGCAACAAGCAGACCTAATAGACATCAACAGAATATGCATTCTTCTCAGCACCACATCGCACTTATTCTAAAACTGACCACATAATTGGAAGCAAAGCTCTCCTCAGCAAATGTAAAAGAACAGAAATCACAACAAACTGTCTCTCAGACCACAGTGCAATCAAATTAGAACTGAGGATTAAGAAACTCACTCGAAACTGCACAAGTACATAGAAACTGAACAACCTGCTCCTGAATGACTACCGGGTAAATAACGAAATGAAGGCAGAAATAAACATGTTCTTTGAAACCAGTGAGAACAAAGACACAATGTACCGGAATCTCTGGGACACATTTAAAGCAGTGTGTAGAGGGAAATTTATAGCACTAAATGACCACAAGAGAAAGCAGGAAAGATCTAAAATCAACACCCTAACATCACAATTAAAAGAACTAGAGAAGCAAGAGCAAACAAATTCAAAAGCTAGCAGAAGGCAAGAAATAACTAAGATCAGAGCAGAATTGAAAGAGATAGAGACACAAAAAACCCTTTAAAAAATCAATGAATCCAGGAGCTGGTTTTTTGAAAAGATCAACAAAATGATAGACCACTAGCAAGACTAATAAAGAAGAAAAGAGAGAAGAATCAAATAGATGCAATAAAAAATGATAAAGGGGTTATCACCACCGATCCCACAGAAATACAAACTACCATTGGAGAATACTATGAACACTTCTATGCAAATAAACTAGAACATTTAGAAGAAATGGATAAAATCCTGGACATATGCACCCTCCCAAGACTAAACCAGGAAGAAGTTGAGTCTCTGAATAGACCAATAACAGGCTCTGAAATTGAAGCAATAATTAAGAGCCTACCAACCAAAAAAAGTCCAGGACCAGACAGATTCACAGCTGAATTCTGCCAGAGGTACAAAGAGGAGTTGGCACCATTCCTTCTGAAACTATTCCAATCAATAGATAAAGAAGGAATCCTCCCTAACTCATTTTCTGAGGCCAACATCATCCTGATACCAAAGCCTGGCAAAGACACAACAAAAAAAGAGAATTTTAGACCAATATCCCTCATGAACATCAATGCAAAAATCCTCAATAAAATACTGGCAAACAAAATCCAGCAGCACATCAAAAAGCTTATCCACCATGAACAAGTTGGCTTCATCCCTAGGATGCAAGGCTGGTTCAACATGCAAATCAATAAACGTAATCCATCACATAAACAGAACCAATGCAAAAAACACATGATTATCTCAATAGATGCAGAAGAGGCCTTCAACAAAATTCAACAGCCCTTCATGCTAAAAACTCTTAATAAACTAGGTATTGATGGAACATATCTCAAAATAATAAGAGCCATTTATGACAAACCCACAGCCAATATCATACTGAATGGGAAAAAACTGGAAGCATTCCCTTTGAAAACCAGAACAAGACAAGGATGCCCTCTCTCACCACTCCTATTCAACATGGTGTTGGAAGTTCTGGCCAGGGCAATCAGGCAAGAGAAAGAAATAAAGCGTATTCAGTTAGGAAAAGAGGAAGTCAAATTGTCCCTGTTTGCATATGACATGATTGTATATTTAGAAAACCCCATCGTCACAGCCCAAAATCTCCTTAAGCTGATAAGCAACTTCAGCAAAGTCTCAGGATACAAAATCAATGTGCAAAAATCACAAGCATTCCTATACACCATTAACAGACAGCCAAATAATGAGTGAACTCCCACTCACAATTGCTACAAAGAGAATAAAATACCTAGGAATCCAACTTACAAGGGATGTGAAGGACCTCTTCAAGGAGAACTACAAACCACTGCTCAATGAAATAAAAGAGGGCACAAAGAAATGGAAGAATATTCCATGCTCATGGATAGGAAGAATCAATATCATGAAAATGGCCATACTGCCCAAAATAATTTATAGATTCAATGCCATCTTCATCAAGCTACCAATGACTTTCTTCACAGAATTGGAAAAAACTACTTTAAAGGTCATATGGAACCAAAAAAGAGCCTGCATTCCCAAGACAATCCTAAGCAAAAAGAACAAAGCTGGAGGCATCACACTACCTGACTTCAAACTATACTACAAGGCTACAGTAACCAAAACAGCATGGTACTGGTACCAAAACAGAGATACAGACCAATGGAACAGAACAGAGGCCTCAGAAATAACACCACACATCTACAACCATCTCATCTTTGACAAACCTGACAAAAACAAGAAATGGGGAAAGGATTCCCTATTTAATAAATGGTGCTGGGAAAACTGGCTAGCCATATGCAGAAAGCTGAAACTGGATCCCTTCCTTACACCTTATACAAAAATTAATTCAAGATAGATTAAAGACTTAAATATTAGACCTAAAACTGTAAAAACCCTAGAAGAAAACCTAGGCAATACCATTCAGGACATAGGCATGTGCAAGAACTTCATGACTAAAATACCAAAAGCAATGGCAACAAAAGCCAAAATAGACAAATGGGATCTAATTAAACTAAAGAACTTCTGCATGGCAAAAGAAACTACCATCAGAGTGAACAGGCAACCTACAGAATGGGAGAAAATTTTTGCAATCTACCCATCTGACAAAGGGCTAATATCCAGAATCTACAAAGAACTCAAACAAATTTGCAAGAAATAAACAACCCCATCAAAAAGTGGGCAAGGGATATGAACAGACACTTCTCAAAAGGAGACATCTATGCCACCAACAGACACACGAAAAAATGCTCATCATCATTGGTCATCAGAGAAATGCAAATCAAAACCACAATGAGATACCTCTCACGCCAGTTAGAATGGCAATCATTAAAAAGTCAGGAAACAACAGATGCTGGAGAGGATGTGGAGAAATAGGACCGATTTTACACTCTTGGTGTGAGTGTAAATTAGTTCAACCATTGAGGAAGACAGTGTGGTGATTCCTCAAGGATCTAGAACTAGAATTACTATTTGACCCAGTGATCCCATTACTGGGTGTACACCCAAAGGATTATAAATCATGCTACTATAAAGACACGTGCACCCGTATGTTTATTGTGGCACTATTCACAATAGCAAAGACTTGGAACCAACCCAAATGTCCATCAATGATAGACTGGATAAAGAAAATGTGGGACATATATACCATGGAATACTATGCAGCCATAAAAAAGATGAGTTCATGTCCTTAGCAGGGACATGGGTGAAGGTGGAAACCATCATTCTCAGCAAACTATCACAAGGACAGAAAACCAAACACCACATGTTCTCACTCATAGGTGGGAATTTAACAACGAGATCACTTGGACACAGGGTGGGGAACATCACATACTGGGGCCTGTTGGGGGGTGAGGGGTGGGGGCTGGGGGAGGGATACCATTAGGAGAAATACCTAATGTAAATGATGAGTTGATGGGTGCAGCAAACCAACCTGGCACATGTATACCTATATATCAAACCTGCACGTTGTGCACATGTACCCTAAAACTTAAAGTATAATAAAAAGGAAAAAAGAAAATAAAATCATATAATACATGTAGAGCACTCAGCAACATCTGACAAACGGCAAGGCTGTAATAAACTGCAGCAGATATCATCATGGAATTACTAGCTCTTGCAAGAATCCCCACCCTCCACCCTCACTCAGGGCTGGATTGTGTCACTCAATGGCTGTGCCTACTGTGTAGATCTGGGGCAGGCAGAACACACCTGCATCCAACCTGGCTCCTGATATTTCACCATGGCCTGAATTTCCTACTGTTGTGCTCTATTCCACCAGATTGGCCTTTCCAGCACCAAGGACTTTCCTGGACCACATTTGAGCTGGCCCTATCTTGTGCACCGTCATTTGGAAGGCTGGCTGCCCTCACAGAGCAACCTCTGTATCTGGGCTGTTTTTCCCTGCCCCCTGCCCTGACTGCACAAACCAATTTGGGCGTCTTCAGCTGCAAATAATAGAAAAGCCAATGCAAAGTCTCTTCCTTAGCTCATACAACCAGAAATCTGGCAGTAAAGCAGGCTTGCAGACTTTCAGTGGGTCAATGATGTTCTCAAGAACTGTGTTCCTCCCTGTTTCTCTTTGGATGTCCTCGTCAGTCCAAGCTCAGGCTGGTGTGTCCCCCTTGTGGGTATTGTCTGGCAGCTGGTGGCATTCCTAGCTACATGTTGGCTCACATTCAGTGGGAGAGTGTCTTTCCTCCAACCATAGAAGAAGGATCTTCTCTTCGTCTGCCTGGGACATTTGGTTACTCTCTCGCTTCTGACCAGTATCTGTTGCAGTGGGAATCCTATTTATGAACTGCCTTAGGCCTGGATTCCCAAACCCAACACTGGAAAGGGGGATTAGTAAACCACCGTTAACAACTCGGGGAGGCAAAGTCAGTTCCTCACACTGCACTGATGCTGTACAGTGAGGGCACAAGGGAATGGACGCAAGAGAGTCACCTGCAAAGCCCACTCCCTCCCATGCAGCCAGGACCCCAGCATACTGTGCTCTGGGTCCTGCGCCAGCCACTACAAAATCCCAAATGGCAATTGTTAGATTTAACTGAAAATCCATATGTGTGGAAATTTTTATATTACCCACGGAAGAAGGGTGAAATTTTTCCCAAATATGCTTATTCCTTTCTGCCAAACTTTTCAGAGAAGAGTCTTCTATGGACTGTCTCCTCTTTCTCCTCATACTCATACATTTATGTACCCTGGCCTTTGAAAAATGGCTAGTATTTAAAACACTTCTCTAAAACTGATCTTAGGTCACCAATAAAGTCTTAATTCCTCAATCCAACATCCTGTTCCTTTCTCCTGGCCCAGTGGTTCTCAGCCTTGGTTGCACATTAGAATCTCCTAGGCAGCTTTTAAAAGTTCAGATGCCAAACTGTACCCAGAAAAATTCAATTAATTTACAATCTCTGGGAGCATTCATTATTATGTAATCTTCTCCAGGCGACATCCATATCAGCTGAGGAGGGGCACCACTGATGGGCCTAGACATTCCCTCTGTAGCATCCAGGGTGTGGCTTCATCCTTTTTTGCCTGGGACTGTTCAAGTTTTAACATTCAGTGTTTTGCATTTCAGAAACCCCTCAGCCCTGAGTCCACCCAGACAGCTGGTTGCTCCAAGTAGCACCTGCCCCAGTGGTTCTCCACCCTGATTTCAAATTAGAATCACTTAAGAAGCTTTAAAAAACTACCAGTGATAAAGCACTATCCCCAAGAGAAAGTTTCAGTTAGTCTAGTCTGGGTCCAAGCACCAGTTATTTTTCTAAGCCTCCTTTCTAACATCCTACATGATTTTAATAGACAACTAGGGTGAAGAGCCATTCATTTGCACCAGCTGTTCTCAAAATGAGGCGCCCCCCCTGCCCCCTCCGCGCCCCAACCCAGACCAGCAGCAGCATCTTCACCAGGAAACTTGTTAGAAATGCAAATTCTCAGGCCTTACCCCAGACCTGCTGAGTCAGAACCTCTCGGGGGTGGGGCCCAGCTGTCTGTGTTTTCAGGAGTTCTGCTTTAGGTGAGTCTAATGCATGCTCAAGTGTGAGAACCACTGACAGACAGTGCGGACCTGGCTCATCTTTCAGCACATTCTGACTTTGTTTGGATGGTTGTTTACATTATCAGTCCATCTTACATACAATTTAAATGCCCTGCTGGGAGCACAGATCATTCGTGTACTGTTCCCTACTCCTAGTACAGGGCCTGGCCATGATTAAGCCCCAATGTGGAATAGGTGTTTGTTTAAATGGTTGCCTTTCAGTAGAGTCACACTTTGCTAGAATGGAACTCCAGCCCTGAAACTGCTCCTTTGGCCGGCCTGACAATCTAACACTAGCTCTCCACCAGCAATTGTGCTGCCCGTCATGCACCATGAGGGGAACCTCAGGGGGAAAAATCCTGAGTCAGGGGTTTATAGCACTGATGTTACCAGCACACAGTCGGGAACAAAAGACTGACTGAGATCACTTTGCTGCTCTGCTAGTTATCTGGCAATTCCTTAAGCTTCCTGTCCATTAGTGTCTTGACCTAAAAGAAGGGAATAATAATAATTAATAATAATAATAATAATAATGTTTGCCTCTTAACAGTTGTTGTGGACCAAAATAAAGGAATATATGTAACACCCCATCTTTTGGGGCCAGCTTATCTCTGGGCCTCTGGAATGGCTTCATACTCTCCCCATATCTGGATCTTCCCCCAGAAAGAGTTCTAGTTGCTCCACAGCCAATCAACACTTGATATTGTCAATCTTTTCAGTATTAGCCATGTGACTGGGGGTGAAATGGTATCTCATTGTGGTTTTAATTTTTATTTCCTGGATGACTAGTTTTCTTGACCATCTTTTCGTGTTCATATTGGTCATTTGACTCCTTTTGCAAAGTGTCTCTACTGGCTTTTGCCTATTTAAAAAAATTGAGTCTACTTTTTATTGAATTGTAAGAGTTCTTTACACATTCTGGATACAAGTCCTTTCCCAGATATAGATGATCGATAGATAGATGGATAGATAGATAATTTTCTCCTACCCTGTGGATTGACTTTTCATTTTCTTAACAGTATATTTCAGAGAGCAGAAACTTTTAATTTTGATTAAGTCCAATTCATCAATTGTTTTCCTTATATGACTAATGCTTTTTGTGTCCTGTGTAAGAAAATTTTGCCTGTGCCCATGTTGCAAATATTTTGCCTTATGTTTTTGTTCTAGGTGTTTTATGGTTTTATCTTTTATTTTTATGTCTATAATTCACATAGAATTAACTTTTTGTATGGGATGAAAAAGGGGTTGTAGTTCAATTTTTAAAATATGAATATCTACTTTTTCACCCATGGTTGTTGAAAAGACTATCCTTTGCCCATTGAATGACCTTGACATCTTTATCAAAAATTAATTACTCACAGATGCATGAGTCTTTTTCTGGATTCTATTCTGTTCCGTTGATTTATATACCTATTCTTATGCCAGTACCATACTGTATTGATTACTGTAACTTTATAGTAAGTTTTACAATCAGGAAGTGCAAGCCCTTCAACTTTGTTTATGTTTTTCAAAATTGTCCTGGCTATTCTAGGTTATTAGTATTTTTATATGAATTTCAGAATCTGCTTGTCAATTTCTAGCAAAAGAAATTGGGATTGTGCTTATCTATAAATGAGTTTGGAAAAATGAACATCCTAGCAGTTCATCAATATCATATGCATTTCTCCATGTATTTACATATTTTTAACTTCTCTTGGCAATGTTTTGTCATTGTCTACATAGAGGTCTTGTGCATATATTGTTAAATTTATCCCTATTTTATGTTTTTGATGCTATTATTAATGGTATTTTAAAATTACTTTTTCAACACTGCTGCTAGAAAATACAAATATGTTTTCATATATTGACCTAGACACAATTATATTATCTCCAAAAAATGATAGCTTTACTTTTTCTTTTCCTGCATGTCCTTTATTTCTTTTTCTTGTCTTTTTTCATTGCTAAGACTTCAGTACAACATTGAATAGAAATAGGAACCAACATCTGTAGCTTGTTTCTGGTCTTAGGAGAAAATGTTCAATATTTCAGTGTTAAATTTTGAGGTGATGATATAATTTTTCTCATTTATACTGTTGGAGTGGTCAGTTACATGCATTGATTTTCAAATGTTGCAACAACCTTGTATTTCCATCCCACTTGGTCATGGTGAATTGCCTTTTCTTATACACTGCCAGACTTAATCTGCTCATATTGTATTGCTGATATTTACATTTATGTTCATGATGAATACTGGTGTGCAGTTTTCTTTTCCTGTAGTGCCTTTGTCTGTGTGTGGTATCAGGGTTATTTCAGGCTCATAAAAAGCAATGGAATGAAATAATTTTCTCTCTGTTTTCTAAGAGATTGTATCAGATAGGTATTATTTATTCCTTAAAATTTAATATTTATCAGTGAAACTATCTGAGCCCAGAGATTTCTTTCAGGGAAGGTTTTAGATTATGAATTAAATTCCTTAAATATATAGAGTATTCATATGTGCAATTCCTTCTTGAGATGGTTTTTATTAGTTTTGTTCAAGAAACATTTCCATTCTATCTGAGATAATGCATTTTATTGGCATAAAGGCATTCCTTACATCCCCTTATTATCATTCTAGTGTCTACATTCCCTTATTATCATTCTAATGCTACTTGCTCTTTCATTTCTGATATCGATCATTGGTGTTCTGTCTTCTTGATTAGCATTTCTAGGGCCTTATCAACTTCATAAATCTTTTCAAATAATGAGTTTTGGTTTTGTTAATTTTCTCTATTATTAATCTTTGTCTTCTACTTCATTGACTTCAGCTTTTTTCCAGTTATTTCTTTATTTCTCCTTAACTTTGAGTTTAACTTGGTCTTCTTGTTCTAACTTCTTAATGTGGAAACTTAGATCATGATTTTGAACCTTTTTTCTTTCTAACATAGGCTTTTAAAGCTATAAAATTCCCTCTCCATACTGCATTAGCTGCATCCCAGAAATGTTGATGTCTTGTGTTTTCATATCATCCAGTTAGAAGTCACTTTCTAGTTTCATTTGTGATTTTCCCTTTGAGCCGTGGGTTCCTTAGATGGGTTTTTAATTTCCAGGTATTTGGGAGGATAATCTGGATATTTTATTACTGATCCCTGATTAAATTCTATGGTAGTCAGAGACCATATCTTGTAAAATTTCAAGCTTTGGACAATTTTTAAGACTTATTTAATCAACCAGTATAGAGTCTGGGTTAGAGAACATTCTATGTGCACTTGAAAGAAATGAATATGTATTCTATACAGTATAGTGTTTTGTACATATTGATTAGGTTAGAATAGTTGATAATGTTGGTAAAATCTATTTCCTTACTGATTTTTAAAAAAACCTGATTTGTTTTATCAGTAGTAGAAGGGAGTTGTCAAATTTCATAGCACAACCCTGGAACTTTCTATTTCTCCTTTTATTTTTTATCACTTTTTCCTTCATGTATTTTAACATTCAGTCACTTAAGACAGCTATGCCTCCTGATGAATTATCATTTTTATTCTTATTAGAACATGGCCTTCATGAGGTCATGGACTTCATTTGTTCTGTACAGAACAGCGCCTGACACATAAGAGATATCTGTTAGATGAATGCCCACCCACCTGATCTCATCCTCCCAAGCACCCTGTTAGGTAGTTATCACCCCATTTCATGGATGAGGAAGCAGAAATCTCTAAGTCACTTCTCCAAGCTGCTTTCTATGTAGCTACTCCCCGCTTTTCTTTCTTCTCTCCATCTCCCTTGGGTAAGTAGTAGTTGTGAAGACTGAGCAATGGGCCCACAACGAGATTGATTTACAGCTCACAGAAGATGCAGTCTACCCTAAGTATTCCCTGCCTCGTCTATGTACTTCCAATCTCTACAAAAGCATCAGGCATGGGTGTTACTACTACTAGTACTGCTATTCATATTACTGCCCAGTACTGTGATTCCAAGCACACTTGTAGGAATCCCCAAGGTTCCTCACAAGTTCCCTGGGCACAGACACTAGGGAGATAGTTTAGTCATCTGAACTCGTATCAAACTCCCTGGCATTGTATAAATTAACAGGAAGTGTTTACCCTTTTAAGATGGTTGGATGGTAAATAGAATGTGCATTGTGACACCAGAGACCCTTGAACATCTTGGAATCCTCTCATCTCCAACCAGAGGCTGATGCATTTTCTAGAGGCACTGGACTTCTGGGCCCTGTGGGGCCAGCAGCAACCTCTCTGATGAGTAGGCTGGGGTTGGCCAAGGCCAGGTGCTCCCACCCCAGAGCTCTGGGTCTTTCCCTGTAGGGCACAGTGCCTGCAATTAACACAACCTTCTGGGAGCTCACTCCCAGAAAAAAAGACTTCTTTGAATTCTGCTCCCAGCTTAGGGTCAGCTAATGCCATCTGTGGTGGCTGGTACAGGGTGATAATCGGCTCTGAAGCCATCTCTTTGAGCCCTAGGATAGATGCCAGTCTGCACCAGAGCAGGCAGAATATCCAGGCTGCAGCCCGGCCAGGAATTGCTCTCAGGAAATAGAACACCCCCACCCCCTCTTTTCTTTTGTTTACACTTAAACTGGGAAGATGCTGAGTTGCAGGGTTATGAGGAAGGAAGTATAGGACTGTTGCAGTTTTATATGCTGATATTTTCATTTTTTAAAATTCCTGATCGTGAAAAAAGCAATACAAGAGTGATTTTTAAAATAATCACTTTGCATTCTTGTCAGAGCAATGGATTGCAAAGCGACAGTGACCTGACATTGCCTCCAAATGTTCCAGCCTCTGCCCTCCTTAGCGCCTGATCTATCTCTGGTTGAGGCGGACTCTGCTATTTGTCCAACATGGGGCAATGCTGGCTATTTCTCTGTAGGAATCCAAGCGCTTATTAGGAGAAGGTGGAGGGGTGTGGTGGGAACAGCTCCAGACGAGATGGGAGAGCTTTGGGGTAAATCCTTTCTGAAGATTAGAAAGCAAGTCTCCCTCATGTTGCAAACCCCATAGTGATTTTATGGCAGCATGGAAGAGAGGATTCCAGAGACAAATTGCTTTTGAGAGGGTGGACGCTGGGCCATAGGTTTATCACTGGGCAGGTGAGTTATCTTGAAGAAAAGGATCAAGTGGAAACCAGGTCTGGCAAAACAAGCCTGACCCTTAAGTGGGGCCAGCCCTGGGAAATTCCGTGCCATCATGTGTCGGAGCCCAGAGGCAGTGCAAACAGTTTTCATAGAAGCCTGCGAAATCCAGACAGAGCTCACTAGCCAGATTGACTTTCCTGTTCATTTGCAGGGTAGAGTGAACGGCGTTGACATTACAAACATTCCATCTTCACTGATTTAAAGACAAGGAGTTCTGTTTACTTTCACCCTAAACAAAGAGGCTCCTTCTTGCTCAGTTGGAAGGAGCCATCCCTGAGTTGCTAAATATCACATAAATCTCATGACGTGACAGAAACCCAGGCCTCCTGGAGCTCATCACCAACTTTTTGCAACCAAGACTCCCAGTAATGCTAATTATGCAAATATCCTGCTTTCCCCACATACTGAGTGGACTTGATAAGTTTTCTTTTAATAATTTGCTGAGAATCTGCAATGCTGTAAGTACTTTATAATCATTACTTAATTTAATCCTCACAATTGTCCTCTGTAGTGAGATGAAGAAAATTGTAGTCACTAAATTTCCACCTAGGAAGAGAATTGCGCTTATTTAGAAATCATGCCTTGAAAAGTGCTTGGGTTAGAAGGTAGATCCCTGAACTCTCCAAGAGTAAGAACAGTGGACCTTCTGCAGGTGAAACTGGAGAAGAGGTAGATGAGAAAGAGAGAGAGCGAGAGTAAGACAGAGAGCAAGCACAAGAGAACACAGAAGGCCCCTTCCACCACCCCAAATCTTCAGCAAATTCTACATAAATCTTAATGAAACATAAACTCTTAATGCGAGTAGATTTCTGTTTTTCTTTTTAATTCAAAACTGTCAGGGGGCTGGGTTCTGTAGTCAGAGTCTTGTGATAAAAACAGAGCGTTAGAGGACACAGGGCTGTGGTGGTCTAGGGAGCCCAAGGAGGTCAGATCTGGGAACATCCAGAGAGTGAGAGATGCTGCAGACACCACAGGGTCTGGGAGGTGTGTTTGGATGAAATTTACCCAGTCTGTGAGGCGCATGGAGGCCCTGGAAGGGCTCTGGGTCCATGTCTACGGTAGACGTTTCCTGCTGTCATGGGTCACCTGCATTTTTGAACATCCTCTCTGTGTTTGGGTCTCCCCCACCTCAGGAGTCCACCTGTCCCCGAGTTGGAAGTCTGAACTCATGTTCCTGGATTCCTCCCATGCATCTTGGTGCTGGTGTGGGGCCTGAACTCAGCCAATCCGCAACACCTCCAGGAGTCTTCCTCTTAGATGCTGAGGCCACGGAGAAGGAAGCAGCACCCAGAATGAACCCTGGAGTGGGTGCCGGAGGCAGGCGGGTTCCAGCCATGTGGCGGCACAGCCTCACTGGGATAGTCTAGCCGTGTCACTCAGGTACGGTTGCTCTCTGAGGAGCTGCCAAACCCAACTCTTTCACACACACCTAGGACGATTTCAAGAGCTGCCTAATAACCTTTCATAAGGTTCTGAAAGCCAGCCAGAGTGGGTGTGATCAGTAGTAATGAAGAGCCTTCTTTCACTGACATTCCACATTTTACAGATGGGGAAGCCAGGCTCCAGCAGTTGCAAAACAAGGTCCCATGACCCCTAGACCCTACTTGCAAAGCTGGGATTGACGCAAGCTCATCTAACTCCAAAACCCAAGCTCTTCCCACTGTGACAAGGGAGGGGACAAATAGGAAAAGGCAGTTTGAGCTTTTCTGGGAAAGGAAAGAAATGAATACCTTGGCCTTTGTCCAGATGTGGCCTGCAGAATAAATCCTATGTGGCAAGGCCGCTTAACCTCTGCCGGGGCTGTGTCATTACGGTGATTCTTCACACTAGTTAAATGCCATGGTGAGGATGGCACGGGGGAAGAAGAGCTCACGGCAGGCGCCATCTCCAGCAAGGATCCACTGCAGGTGGTTGGTGAGTCCAGATGGCTCCCCCAGATGACACTGCTGGGTGGCAACCTAATTATTTTTCATTAACTTTTAATTACGGAACATTTCAAACGTGTGCAAAATTAAAGAGAGTCGTACAATGAACCTCGTGTGTCCGAAACTCAACTTCGACAACGATCAACTAAATGCCCAATCTTGTTTTATCTGTATCTCCACACACTTCCCCCTCATTCAGGATTATTGCAAAACAAACCCTAGATTTAATCATTCTAGATTTAATAATTTTATTCACTACTATTTCAGTATGTATGTCTAAAAGATAACAATATCATTTTTACACCTATAAATTAATAATAACTATACAATAGCATCGTTTAGTCTGTGTTTATGTTATTTTTTCTGGCTCGTGCATACTTTCAAAGTTTGGCTGAATCAGATCCCACTAGGTCTCATAAGCTGCAGTTGCGTGCTAGCAGGTGGTAGCTGATGTGCCTCTGAAGTGCTTTAATCTATGGGTTCCTTCTCTCCACTTTTTCCCTTGCAGTTTACCTGTTGGAAAAACAACGTTGTTTGCCTGATAGAGTTTTCCATAGTCTGGCTGATTTCATCCCCGTGGTGCTATTGAACACATTCCTCAGTGCTCCATTTTTTTCCTGTAAACTGGTAGCTAGATCTAGAAGCTTGATCAGATTTAGTTAATTGTTGGGTGTTCCTGCTGTTGTTGTTTCGTAAGATTTCCTAAAGGAGTCTCATAAAGCCTGGTGTCTCTTTTTTTGAGACGTTAACAGCCATTGGTGAGCATCGTGCAGCTAATGCATTCTCAGTGGGGACAATATCACCCCAGCAAGAAGAAGAGCATTGGTCATCAGGGGACAAAAAAAAATCTTAATCTTTTAATGTATAAATCGTATGTATATATACACAAACACAGTATGTAACAGATATGTAGCACATCTGTGGTATTAAAATGTCATGGTGTAGGTGATTAGAAATCAAATGCCTAAAAAGTTGAGAAACACCATTCAGATCTGCTAACTCATTAGAGGTTGCACACACCCCTGAATGAGCAGATGACACCGTGTCAGGGCATCAGCAGGCAGGACAATCATGGAGCTAAGTGCTGTGGTGAAATAAATCCTGTGTTATCATTAATTCAGTAACGAGATGTTTGTATACATGGTAAGTAGCCGGAAGTGGTAAGCAGACTTCATCGGTGGCAGTGATTTATTCATATTTTTATGCCAAGCTGAATGAGCTTTTTTTTCTTTCATTAGCTCTCTGGAATCCACTGACATCAGCAGCATGGGGTTGACAGGTGTCCAGGTTGCCACTGTGGTCCCTCGTTCTCTCCCTCATGCGCCTCTGGCCGGGCACGTTCTTGGTCCTCAGAGGACAAACTTCCTGACTGAGCCAGCATTGGTCAGGAGTTCGTGGCACCCTTTCCCCAACTCTCTTACTCAGGGCGCAGGCCTCAGGCACAGGGTTGCAGCCCTCCCCTTTCCCCCACACCTCCCAACAGAGAAACCTTTGAGGAACATCGCTGTCCGTTCCCTGCTCCTTTGCCACGCTGAGCGAGCCAGCTGTGGCCAGATGTGAGCGGTGTGCAGGACGGACAGTGCAGGATGTGGCGGGTTGTGCAGGGCCCATACTGCCTGGCTGTAGGGCAGGAGTTGAGGGGTCCAGGAGGAAAGGAGGGCTGGGCAGAATGAGGAACCAAGGTCAGAGAAATGAGCTTCAGCCCCTAGGACTCTCGATGGACATGCCCATCCCAACAGTGCTGCAATGATCTGTAAGTTACACCGCCCTTTTATTCATGTTACCCAGCTCCTAACCTTCATGCTGTGAGCTAGGAAAGAGCATTGTCACTGTCCCCATTGTACAGACAAAAAAATTAAGGCACAGAAGTTAAACAACTTGTCCCAAATCACACAGACAATTAGTGGTGATTTTTAAATTCTCTGTTAATTCCCAAAACAGCCCCATTTTACAGAGGAGGAAGCTGACGCTCAGAGTGAGGAAACAGGGAGCTGGGATTTCACTTCCCACCTGTGTCTCCCCAGCCCTTGCACCTTGAGGGAAGCTGCAGGCCCCTGGACCTTCCAAAGACCCTGCTCTTGGTACTGTACGCCACTCACTGCCTCTTATACAGCAAGCTGCAAAGGTCCCCTTCTCAACCAGTCTTTGATCTGACTGGGGAGAGTGAAGGACAAGGGCCTAGAGTTGAGAGTTGGGCTTAAAATGATGCAAGTGTACCCAAGAATCATCTCAGGTGAGGAGGCCAGACTGAATCAAGCAGGACCACAAGGTCTGCAAGGCTGAACTCTTTCCTCTCCTTCCTTTATCAACGCAACCCTGACGACCACCCTCCACAGACCCGGACCTGCTCCTCTCCCATCCCCACTCCCCTAACCTCCCACCACTCACACCCTTGCTGGAGTGCCCTGAGGTGGAGATGGTGACTTCTGTGATGGGAATGTTTGCTGAATTTCATCAGTTTTGTTTTATGGCAGCTGTAAAACCAGACAATAATCGCCAACAGGTCGAGCTGCCCTGTGTCTCTTGACCACTTCTGATCTGTGGTGATGAAACTTGCCGGGAAAGACCCCAGGGGCCCTAGCTTCCCTGCTGCTGTGTGTGTAGCCCGTCCCTCGCACCTTGGAAGCAGCCAGTCTCTGTTCTAAGCTGGCTCAGTGACACCTAAGGAAGGGGTAGGTTCTGTTCTGATGGTTATTGTGCACTCTGACTCTGGCTGGATTATGCTGCATCTTTGTTGTGCTTTTAAGCTAGAAAATTCTCTATGGAAACTGGGCTACATCATTTCTTGTAATTGAATCAAAGGCTGACATGAGATAAAAGTGGCCAAATGTGGCGTTCTCAGCTAAAGGAAGCAAATTATGCCAGGGGCATGTTTGGGTCTGAGAATTCCTTACTCCTGGTAGAATGTACTTATTTTATGCCAGGCACTCTCCTAGGGACAAGGACACTAAAGAAGCAAGGCAGACAAAAGCCCTGCCTTACATTCTAGAAGATTCCATGTCAAAGTGAGACATACTTTGGGCATGGGCTATCAAGTAGGACTTCTTAGTGTATTTCCTTTAAATTGCGTGTTTCCCAGTGGGTTAAACAGCTGTTCCTGCCCTGTTCAAGAAGTGTGCTGAAGTAGCGAAGGGCCAGGCTTTGCAGATGGGCAGACCTGTATTCTACTGGCTCTACCACTCTTTAGCTGTGTGACTTAGGCAACTTCCTTAACTGCTCCGTAGTATCTTTTCTTACCTGTAAATTGGGGATAATGCAACTGTAATAACAGGATTGCTATAAGGTCGAATGGAGGACATAGGCAAAGAGCTCATCCTGGCACCTGCCACACAGCACCCAGCAGGAGTACCATAACTGATCATTATTATTCTTTCACTGCTTGACAGACTTATTTTTTTCTGCTGATTTGAAATGAGTATCAGGGTTTTGAAGGAATGTCCATTAGATTAATAGGGTTGGAAAATTTGGAGAGCTGGGAGTTTTCTTTTTCAATGATAGGGTAAAATCTGGAACTTGAGGAGTTACATTGACCCATCAGGTATGATTCAGCCTACCATCCAGGGTACAGCTTCAGCCAGGGAGGGCAAGGATGGTGATCATGGGGATGCCTGGCTATCCTTACCTGTGCCAGCACCTCTACTCCATCCCACTCCTCTACCCTGATCCCAACATAGTCCTGGAATTTTTTCCCATGCAGTTCAATCAATTGGTCTTGCCTGAGTGCTGAAGCTGTCTGTCACCTCTAACCTAGACTATTAGAGTGGCAAGAAATCTGCTAGTTCTTTTTCATTTTTAAGTAATATGATGTTTTAAAGTGCAGCTTCACAGAGTCCTGGAATTTAGACAATGTGAACATTTCACAGGACTGTTAGGTGTACATGAAATTATGTGTTGCATATCAGTAGGCATTTGTATTTATACAACTATTCTTGCATGGATAGCCACTTTCCTACATCTATTTTTATATGATTACCTTAATAGTAGACCCAAAACCTCTCTCCCACTCTCCTTTAACCCAGTATTCAGAAGGGATATGTTACTTATAAAAGATTAGAATTTATTGATTTTATGCATGACTTTTTCTGAGCTTTGCTGGTCATGCAGTTTCATAGCTTTGCTGTTATGTTTTTTGTTTTGTTTGCTTTTAAATTAAGCCAGGAAGGCCAATGATTTCTCAAATATAAGCAATTTCGACTAGTTTCAGCCTGTAAACAATTACCATAGTGTACTAAGTGGAATAGTTCTTACCGGGACACAGTATGAACAGCATACTATAAATTCTTCAGACCTCAGCAGGTCGTATAATCATGGAACCTGGGAGACTCTTAACCCATCTTAACCTTCCTGCCTGCAAAAGACTGGTCAGATTGGCTATGTCTCTTACTTTCTCAAGAATCTTTCCTTGCTCCTATTCTTTGTAATTTAAAGTTCAAGCTTGGCGTGTGCTGTGATTTGAATGTTTTTGTCCACTTCAAAAATTCATGTACTGAAAACTTAATCCCCAATGCAACAGTGTTGTGTGGTGGGCCTTTTGGGGAGATGGCTACGCCATAAGGGCTCTGCCTTCATGAAGGGATTAGTGCTGCTATAAAAGGGCTCACGGGCACGGGTCACCCTCTTCGCTCTTTTGCCATGTGAGGGCACAGCAGTAGTCCCTCTGGCTCTCTCACCTCCACCGTGTGAGGATGAAGTAAGAAGGTCCTCACCAGAAGCCTCTGCCTTGATCTTGAACTTACCGGCCTCCAGAACTGTGAGACGTATATTTCTGTTCTTTATAAATCACCCAGTCTCAGATATTTTGTTATAGCAGCACAGACTATGACAACGTGCCAAGGCCCATCAGAGTCTGCCCTCCACCCACCTTCTCAGCCTCCTCTATGATCCTCTTTTCCCAGCCTGAAGCTCACGTCTCCTGACTGCTCTGGCCCAGTATCTGCCACACTCTTCATGCTTTGGTGCCTTTGTGTCTTGTCCCTCAGCCTGGAATGCCCTTCTCTCTTTCTCACCTGCAGTGAATTCCTGCTCATCCTTCAAGATCAGTGGAAAACATAGCTCTTCTCTGAAGTCTTCCCTAACCAGCTCTGAGCACAGTTAGTTGTTCCTTTCCTGGAGGTCCAGTAGGATCTAGAGTCACTGCCTCCTTGTAAAAAGACCCTTCACATGGTACCAGAGATGGTAGTAAACATGCTTGAGTCAGGAAAGACTTTTCCAACTTTTATTACTGTACTAATGCATTTAACTAACACAGATATGGAGACACTGTGTTGATGCCAGAGTATCTGTTATATCCAAATAAGGATGACTAAGTAAATGGATCCTCCATCAGAATAATATTGTTAGAATTATACCAATGCTGCCAATCATCTTCCCTAATTTTATTAAACAAATCCAAATGATATTTTCTTATTCTCATGATTTTTTTAAAAAAGTACTTTAAAAAAACTTCCACTTAAAGGGTAGGGCTGAAAAGAGGGGTAGAGAATGTTTTAGGAGAGTGTTGGAATTGCAGGACATGGGTAACTGCCCTAGTCTTCCACAGAGATGCTGTGGCAAAGAGTGGACATGAAGCCTTCAGGCCAGATACTAGATTTGTGTTCAGTGTTGCTATATTTAGATAACTTTTTGAGAAAGCAACTGTGGCAAACATTATTGGTTGCCTCCTGACAGCTATTCTCCCTTCTCATTTTCTCATACAATTCCAATTTTCAGAAGGAGGAGTTGGCAATGTGCTCAACCCAGAGGATCAGCCATAATTTATCTAAGTAAATCATGGCAACCACCGTGTGCCAGTGATCACTGTAGGCATGGGGAGGTGAATCACTTCTGGCCAATACAATCTAAGTGAAGTACGCTGGGCAGGGAAGGGGCTTTGGCAACAGTTCTCCCTACATGATAAGAAAGGAGGTTGCTCAAACTTTGGGTGTTGTCATGTGAATACCCAACACTTAGAACCCCTATGGTGATTCTGTAATCAAGGTGGGGAGCAGCTCCCATCCTCTGAGGTTGGCAAAATGGGAAAATTGAACCTGAGTCTTTGAAAAAAGTCATGATGAAACTAAGCCTGGGCCACCCACTCTAGGACAGGACTTCTTGTTAATAAATAAAAATATGTCTTTTTGTTTTAGGTCACTGATGGGTGAATTTTTGCTGCTTGCAACCAGATGCCTTCCAACTAAATCAGTGGCTAAAGTTTTTGGGAGGTTGCTATGGTTTGAATGTGTCCCCAGATTTCAAGTGTTGGAAACTTAATCTCCAAATTCATGTGTTGATGCTTTTTGGAGGTGGGGCCTTTGAGGATGTAATTAGAATTAGGTAAGGTCATCTGGGCAGGGCCTCCGTGACTTATAAAGTCATGGCTTTATAAGAAGAGAAAAAGAGATCCCCCACCATGGGATGACACAGCAAGAAGGGCCTCACCAGATGTCAGCACCTTGATATAGGACTTCCCAGCTCCAGAACTGTAAAAGTTACCCGACATGTAATATTCTGTTATAGCAGCAGAAAATTGACCAAGACAGGAATCCAGGACCAGGTGGGAGATTCTTTGAAAAAGAATTAAAGATATTGGTGATCTCAGATCTACACCAATGTACTGAGTCCAGAAAGAGAAGACATTTGCATGTAGACTCCTAGAAGAGAGATAGGCTTGATGAAAGGAATCCAAGTGGTGAGGTGAGACATGTGGCTCTTTGGGAACTGGAGGATATTAAGAAGTATATGACTCAGTAGGAATCTTAACAGTTGCCTGAATGATCGAAAAGGGCTCAGGGTGGGAAGATTCTTTTGGACTCCCAGTTATCCCACATTCAAAGTCCTTAAATAGTACCTGTGACACTTAGAAGACATGTGTGAGTGAAGAGAGCAGCCTCCTTGCAGGAGAAGCATGGGGGTGGCAGGTCAGGGTGGGAGCAAAGGGAGGGATGTTGCTGGGCTAGTGTGAGCTATGCCAGAGGAAATGGATGAAGAACTGAAGGCACAGTGTAATGCGTTAAAATAATTATGGGAAACCCAAGTTGGCAGTAAGAACCATCAACAATTGTGCAGTCTACAGGGGGACTATGAGGAATAATGTTGTATAAATGAGAATTTGTATCATATGTGCAGAGTGTGTGTGTGCGTGTGTAAATGACAGCTGGGAATGCCATTCAGGGTGTATTACTTTAATTGAATTGGAGACCTCTCCTAGTTTGGGGAGTTATATATTTGGAGTTTTTACCTGGACAGGGAGAAAGGCCCGGGGGGTTGGTGGTGATGTCCCAAATAGTCTATTCAGCTCCATCTGGCCCAGACTGGGATGCAGGAGTCATAGCTTCTTCATACCTTATCTTACACCCAGCCCCAGTATTTATATGTTTATATGTTGTCTCTGCAAAATGCTGTCAGCCCTTCAAGCACATGAGCTTTGAGAATATAATCTCTAACACAGTACAGGAGCACCTGCTCAGCAGTTAGTAAACACTGCCAGAATGAACAAGAACCACAGTAAATGTAACATCCGTTGCAAGAATAGATAGAAGTATGGAAGGTTGACTTTGAAATACTTTATAACATTGGTGCCTTGGTTAGGGATGTGAGTAAAATGCCTCTAATGTGTCTCTTGAGTTGATGTTTGCATTATTGGATTGTGGTTGTGGGTACAGTGAAAGAAATGTGTTTTTACCTCCCTTAAGGCCACTTCTCCAGGGACAGCTGCCTGGATCAATCTTGGCTACTCAGGTTTCTGACGGAGGGTTTCTGTCACTTGATCATCTCATCAGCTAAGGGTTAAATAGTGTATATAAAGTAAGACAAAACAAAACAAAGCAAAATTTAAAAACCCACATCACATTTGTTTTGGACCTCTGCAAGATCTGCACTTTTCATACACGTTTAGATCTCTGATAGGGAAATGGTGCCCTCTTGGTCTGCCCTGACTAAATGTAATGGCTGCAGACATCTGTGCCACACAGATGTCCTGCCTGCACTCGGGAAGGGAGAGTGACACTCTGGGAGGGTGGGAGAGCTCTCAGGGGAACTTTTCCCCTTTCTTTATCTAAAACGAAGTTCCCTGACTCCCTCCTTCCAACTGTGGACTCCAGAAACAGAAATGAAATGGCAGTTAAAGGAGCCACACAGACGCCTCCCTGCATGTGCACTGAGGGAAAAATTAAAAGATGCAAAAAAAAAAAAAAAGACATGGACTGAAATGCTTACCTCCCTGATCTTATACAAAATGAAGTTTCTCCCACAAGCACTGCACTGCACTGCACTGATTTTTTTTCTACCAACAGATAAGATCAATCAGATTCGTGTTTTGCAACTACTTCTTGGCAAGACGTACGGGACTGACCGCAGTTGACACATGCCAATAGGGGGAGAAATCTGAAGACGTGGTTCTGTGCAGTGGTGGCACCCAGGGGCTCTGGCCATAGGAGGTCACAGGAAGATGCCTAGCGGCCCGTGGAGCGACCTGCCCCGCATTGTCACTTGACCGCTGGTGTGCGAAGGGGATAACACTGTGTTCAATGTGTTTGTAACCTTGCATGAAAAAATTGAAGAAACGTCACTTTCTTCTCACCCTCTCCCAGGCCAATCATCTGTCATGAATTCAATATGAGGCAAAGGTGTGGTGATCACAGGGACAAACTAGGGATAGGCCTTTGGGAGAGGAATCTACTCAGTTTGTGTTCAACCGGACTATCCAGGTGGGGGAGCTGGCTGGAGAGGGAGCCAGCATTTGTTGACTGTAATCTCTGAGCTAGGGTCGCAATTACATCTTCTGCATCTTTGTGTGCATAATACCAAGCACAGAATTATCCAGAGTAGACACTCAACAATTGTTTGTTGGAAGAGTCATTGTTGCTTTTGCTTCCAAGCCCCTCACAAATTTCCACACGGTGCAGTTGAGCTCACACAGTCAATGAACAGTTTATATCTGATTAATAGGGGCTGATAGTCTGAGGTGGCCTGCCTTCTTGCAGAGAAAGTTTGGGGTGGGTTACTGAGACAGGCTGGATTCATGGGGAGAGTTGGCTCATGACCCAAGATAGCCAGGAAGCAAAGTGGATATTCCTCTGAATTTTGCAGGCCAGGTGTGGCATGTGTCTGAAATTTCAGCCGCTTTATCTTTATACCCATCATTTTGGTAAGACTATGTGTCCAATCTGAAATTCACCAACAGGACAGGGCCAGCTGCCAGGAACTGAAGTCCCAAGAAGAAAACCAAGCAAAGCTGAGACACAAACCTGAACTTTTGAACTTATCAATCTACTGAGTCAACTAACTCTGGGACTCCCATGTCTGGACTTCTTCATGTGTGTTAACCTATCTTCCTTGTTGCTTTTGCCACAAGGTGTTCTGGTTCTTGTAACCAAATGCATCCCATCTGACTCACTGGGCACCTGACTCCAGTTGTGTAAAACAGGCCCAGATAGCTTGCCTTTGCCTCTGTTGGTGTGTGGTGGACAATTGTAAATTTCCTTGTAAGGTATATTAGTCCGTTCTCACGCTGTTATAAAGAACTGCTCAAGACTGGGTCATTTATAAAGGAAAGAGGTTTAATTGACTCACAGTTCTGCATGGCTGGGGAGGCCTCAGGAAACTTACAAACATGGCAGAAGGGAAAGGAGAAGCAGGCGCCTTCTTCATAGGGAGGCAGGACAGAGTGAGAGCAAGCAGGGGAAAATGCCAGATGCTTATAAAACCATCAGATCTCATGAGAACTCACTCACTATCATGAGGACAGCATGGTGGTAATCACTCCCATGATTCAATTACCTCCCACAGGGTCCCTCCAACGACATGTCGGGATTATGAGAACTACAATTCAAGATGAGATTTGGGTGGGGACACAACCAAACGATATCATAAGGTATTTTCTCCAATCAAATATCCTGGAAACCCCATGTTTATGGTATTCCATTATGACAGCCTGAACGGAGTAAGGCGCAGCTACTACCAAAGGACAGAAAATCACAAGTGCTGGAGAGGACATGGAGAAACTGGGATCCTTCTGTACTGTTGATGGGAATGTCACACACATCTCTGTGGCAAACAATATGGTGCTTCCTCGAAAAATTCAACATGGAATTATCATGGGATCCGGAAACTCCACTTTTGAGTATACACCCACAAGAATTGAAAGCAGGCATTCAAACAGGTGTCTGCACATCTGTGTTCATAGTAGCATTACTCACAATAGACAACAGCTGGAAGCCATCCAAATGTCCACTGATGAATGAATAAACCAAATGTGGTCCATATATGTAATAGGATATTATTCAGCCCTAAAAAGGAGGGAAATCCAGTCCCATGATACATCATGGATGAACCTTGAGGATGTTACGCTAAGTGAAATAATCCAGACACAAAAAGACAAACACTGTATGATTCCACTTACATGAGGTTCCTAGAGTAGACAAATTCACAGAGACAGAAAGTAGAATGGTGGCTGAGGAGAGGAAGGAGCGGGGAGTTGGTGTTCAAGGGGTACAGAGTGTCAGTTCTGCAAGACATGAAGCTTTCTAGACATGGTGTATGCAATTTAAATATATTTAATATGATTGGACTGTAAATTCAAGTGGTTAAGATGGTAAATTTTATGTGTATTTTACTGCAACTTAAAAATGAGGTTATTAACTTTTTTTAATTTTTAAAAGAAAAGTGGAAGAAATAAAAGATGGGTACATCAAATGTTTCTTTATGATCTTGAACAACACAAAACAATCTGTAAAAAGGTAAATCTTCCTGTAAGCAAAATAGAATGTTTGTGTGTCGAGAGGGGGTGAGGACATTTAAACTCAGCTCGATAGCTAAGTTTATGTTGCACATATGGGGCTGAGTCTCAGGCAAGAGTCCAGGGCAGGAGGCACAGAGCTGAGCTCCGCAAGAGCTGTGAGAATCGCTCAGGAGGACATGGAGGGCAGTGGTCCTCACCCAGGGCACGTTTGGCAAAGTCTGAGACACTGCTGCCTGTCACAATCAGGGGAGGGAGAATGCTGCCGGCACCCAGTGTGGAGTTCAGGCATGACTAAACATCCCACGGTGCACAGGACAGTCCCCACGACTGATGTCCCAAACGTCAGCAGTGCCGACTTGAGACCCGCAGCCTGGATGTTCTATGCCAGGTGCCTGCACTGCTCCTGGGGTGCTGACTTCCGTCGAGTTCCCGTGTGCTCTGCACGGCCTGTTCCCTCTGCACCCCTTCCTCTCTGGGGTGGAGATGAAGGAGTGAGCTTGTACAGTTATGGAAGGCGAAGACAAAACAAGGCTTTGTGAACCTGTTGTGACAATGCACTTTTGCATATAGTACTATGGTTTCCGGCGTGTACCATCACAGCCCTCAGTATATAGTCAGGTGCACCTTTATCATAAAGATAGCACCAGTACGATAGTAGCCAGCCCCGTGCAAGCACTAGAGATGTGTCTGGAGCAATGGAGGAGCTAAGTTCTCAATTTCATTTCATAGCAGTTAATTTGAATAGCCGCTGGTGGCCAGCAACTACTGTATTGGACTTTGCAGGACTAGCATGAGAGAAGAAGAGGGCCAAGGAGCGTAGGTCATTCTGTGAGAGGAGGTCACTGATAATCTGTCACACCTAAGAGGACCATCTGCAGGTTACCATTGAGCCAGGCAGGTCATGGCGTTTCTGCCTCTATTTCCCCTCATTGCCCTCTGTGCCTGTTTCCAGTTTATTGCGGCATTATTCACAATAGCAAAGACTTGGAACCAACCCAAATGTCCAACAATGATAGACTGGATTAAGAAAATGTGGCACATATACACCATGGAATACTATGCAGCCATAAAAAATGATGAGTTCATATCCTTTGTAGGGACATGGATGAAATTGGAAACCATCATTCTCAGTAAACTATCGCAAGAACAAAAAACCAAACACCGCATATTCTCACTCATAGGTGGGAATTGAACAATGAGATCACATGGACACAGGAAGGGGAATATCATACTCTGGGGACTGTGGTGGGGTGGGGGGAGGTGGGAGGGATAGCATTGGGAGATATACCTAATGCTAGATGACGAGTTAGTGGGTGCAGCGCACCAGCATGGCACATGTATACATATGTAACTAACCTGCACATTGTGCACATGTACCCTAAAACTTAAAGTATAATTAAAAAAAAAAAAAAAAAGAAAAAAAAAAATCTAAAAAAAAACCTAAAAAAAAAAAAAGAAGGGCCCCAAACAGAAGTTAGTAAGTATCAGAGGACCTCCCTCCCTGTCCTCCTCCCTCCTCCCTCCCTTTTCCCCCGGCAGCCAGCTGTGTGCCAGGCATCTTCTTAGACACAGGAGCTCCGAGAGGATTAAGACATGGCCATCACCCCTTATGTGGAGTGGTTTGCTCTGGGCTGTGGAGAGAAGTGAAAGCTCATTTATTTCCTTGCTGGGCAAGTGGGGCCGAGCCTGAGGTGACTTCTCCTTATTACTGCTGCTCAGCTCCCTTCAGACGTCATTTAGGCGGCTGATAATGAGGTCTTCGTTTGCTGCTGGAAGGAGAGAAGGAAGAGTTTGACAGACAAAGGCCCAGGAGAGACAAGGAGTTCAGGCAGGGAAATGGAGGCTGGGGTTTGAGTGTATACCCCAATCAATTCCAGACACGATGTTTGATCTCCACACAGGAAAGAGGTGTGAGCTGATGGGAAAGGCGCGCAGTGTCATGTCCAGGCCCAACTGGCAGTTTGGGACACTAAGTGGTGGTGAGGGGCCCTGCCCTCAGCCTGTGCACACTTCCTCACCCCATCCACACCCATCCATTCTGCTTGGGACCCTGGGTGGGACGCACCACGCAGGGCTGTGTGCTCTCGGTGCAGCAGTGTTCTCAGGGGATTAGGCCATGCCGTGCGCCACAGACTGCGGGCCGTGGATCCCAGCCTACAGCTGAGGTGGGTCCAGGGGCTGGCTTTGTGGCAGAGCCCATCTGGGAAACAGGAGTGGGGCTGGGAGAAATGGGTGCCAGGCAAGTGTGGACTTCATTCTACCCTGGGCTTCTGAGGCCTGAGGACACTGCATTAGCTTGGACCCATACTATGCTGAACAGCCACTTCCACAGAGATGACTTGTTTGCTTCAGTAAGACTGGAACCATGTCTGCCACCTGGGCAATCCTTCCACAGGTATCGCATTGCTGAGGACAGAGCGGGTGCTGTGGAGGTTCAGGAGACCTCTCAGAGGCTGGGCCCCATTACTGGCAGGTGATCTGAGCATGGTGAGCCTGCTGCCTGAAGGTGACTTGGACATCATTGACACCGGGTTGTGGAGAGCATCATGACTTGCCTTTACAAGAGATTCGCTCTCCTAATCTTGTTTTGCCCAGGATGCCACTTGAGTTTGCATTTCCCGCACACACACAGCCCTTCTCTTAATACAGTGTGGGTGAGCTGCAGATAAGCAATGTGTAAGGAGACACCGTTGGGACTAAACACTTTCCAGAATAATCTACCATAGGAAATTAAAGGAGGAACTTATTCCACTGCTACCCTTATTTTGCAGGATGGGAATCTGGGGTACAATATAATTTTATGCCCATTCCAGTTCAAAGCTCTTCCTCAGAGTTTTTTTTTTTTCCAAAGGAAAACTGGAAACCATGTTTTTCTTGGTCTGTATGTCCTCAAAGGACTGACATAACTGACACAGCATGAGGGGCAGCTGCCAAAGGCACAGTATTGTCACCGGTGGAGGATGTCCAGGTTCTTGGCATCTTGAACAAAGAATTGGACAAAATGTGCAAACAAAGCAAGGAAGGAATGAATGGATTTATTGAAAATGAAAGTACACGCCACAGTGTTGGAGCAGTCCTGAGCATAGGGGCTCAAAGGCCTGTTCCAGAATTTTTGGGAGTTTAAATACCCTCTACTTGGAGTATGCCCTATGTAAATGAAGAGCATGAAGTAAAGTTACAAAGTCATCTATGGCGTACGCCCTATGGAGTGGATATTTCCTGTCATAGCTGAAGTGTGAATCGGCCTTATATTCCCTGCCTCCAGACCCTATTTTCCTGCCTCAGTATCACCGAGGCTGAGACTTGGCCTGCATAGCAGAAAACTTCTAAGTAACAATAGCAGAAGCAGGATAGAAATACATTTCTCTCACAAGCAAAAAAAGTCTCACTTATCAGTCATAAGTAGGTCCAAGGTGTGATCAGGGACACATAGTCCTGTCACTTTCCTTTGTCTTTTTCCATCTGTGACTTCTGGACAGAAGCTTTCCTAATGGTCTAAAATGGCTTCTGGAGCACCAGCCATCATATCCATGTCCCAGAGTGGCAGAAGAGAGGGGAAAAAAATACCTTCTTTAGGCTAAATCAGCTCTCTTAAAGCAATCTTTCTTGGCATAAGAAAGACTAGCAAATGGGGTCTTTTAGCTGGGTGTGCTGCCATTCTGAAGAAAACCAGTGTTCTGACACTAAGAAAGGGAAGCTTCTCCCATGACACCACGCCCCATTTAATACTGGAGATCATTTCTGATGCATCTCACTACTTCCATTGTGCCTAGCACACCACCTGGCCAGAAATGGAGCTGGTTTGTGTTTGTCAAATGTTAATGAAAGCTACCCTCAAACAGCTACTTTCAGCTGTCTAGGACATTGATGGCTCATTTTGCAAGACACCTGCTGGTGCTGGGGATAGATAAACCAGGCTATTGCAGTGGACTCTAAAATGTGATACTACATACTTGGGCCACCCCTAGAGCTGTTCATGTGGTCATATCTCACTTTTTTTCCCCCAGTTCTTTAAGAGATTTTCTTTTTTTGGTTATCTTATTCTTCTTTGGTTTACAGAAGTAATATACAAAAATTCATTGCAAACGAGTTTCAAGCATTTCAGGACAGATAACATAGGACGTGAGAGTCCTAATGATTGCATCTTCTAGAAACACCACTGCAGGGCCAGTTGCAGTGGCTCACCCCTGTAATCCCAGCACTTTGGGAGGCCAAGGTGGGCAGATCATGGGGTCAGGAGATCGAGACCATCCTGGCTAAAATGGTGAAACCCTGTCTCTACTAAAAATACAAAAAATTAGCCAGGCGTGGTGGCGGGCGCCTGTAATCCCAGCTACTCAGGAGTCTAAGGCAGGAGAATCACTTGAACCTGGGAGGTGGAGGTTTCAGTGAGCTGAGATCACACCACTGCACTCCAGCCTGGGTGACAGAGTGAGACTCCATCTCAAAAAAAAAAAAAAAAAAAAAAAGAAAAGAAAAAGAAACACCACTGCTACCAGCTCAGTGTTTGTTTTTCTTTTTGGAGATAGATGTATAGAATTACAGGGAGCCATACTTGCCTTTTCACTTAGTAACATATGTTGGAAAGTTTTTGATATGTCTCTACATTGATCTTTATTATTTATTCCATTATTTTCAACTTTTTGTGACATTAGAATGTTTATCAAAGTAACACACTATTTAAAAATAATATCAGGCCAGGTGCGGTGGCTCACGCCTGTAATCCCAGCACTTTGGGAGGCTGAGGCGGGTGGATCATCTGAGGTCAGGAATTCAAGACCAGCCTGGCCAACATGATGAAACCCCGTCTCTACTAAAAATACAAAAGTTAGCTAGGCGTGATGGCAGGCACCTGTAATCCCAGCTACTTGGGAGGCTGAGGCAGGAGAATCACTTGAACCCGGGAGGCGGAGGTTGCAGTGAGCAGAGATCACACCACTGCACTCCAGCCTGGGTGACAGAGTGAGACTTTGTCTCAAAAAAACAATTAAATAAAAATAAAAATGATACCAATCAGTTTATGTTTCTTCTTCACTCATCCCCACTTTCCAAACCTGCTCAAACACATATTAACTTCTTTATCATTTTATTTTGCTAATTACCTTCATGTTTCTAAATAAATGTTTTTTCTTCTATTTGTTGATTGATCAACATTAAACATATTCTGTTTATTTTGTGTTATCCTAGATGGTTATTTAATTCTCTTATGCCTGCCTCTCCTTAGGTCCCCAAATAGGTAGATCAGCATGTTTTAAAAACAAGTCAATACTTAGGATTTTTTTACTACATAGTCCACTGTTGAGACAAGTATTGTATTAAGGTGATATTTCATTTCTTGTACAACTTCGATTTTCCCAGAGTTTTTTTTTTCACTTGCATTGTTTTCCATGAGACTATTCTCAAAATTTGCAAACGGCTCCAACAGATGTTGATCACTAATTTTCTTACAAGTGCTCCCTTACATCACATAGTCCTCTCTTTTACTCAGTCATTTGTGTGCTAATTTATTTAGCAAACGTTCAAGATGCCTGAGTTTCTCCCTCTTTTTCACTTTTGTCTTCTAGTAATTCTTTTGAAGCATGCACATCTGGGGGCCACCAGCCCCACAGACTGGCCACAGACTCTATTGCCACATTCCCTGAAGGCGGGAGTGGCCGGGGTCAGTGGAGAGGCCAGGCTTGCGGGGAGGTGTGGGTTGGGCATGGTCTCTGAACTGCCTGGACTCCTCTGTAAGGACAGTTTTGTGGGCTCTCTTCATGGGCACCTCGTGCACTGTTGGTGAATTTCTGGGGGAAGGCATCATCCGCCCTGTGGCTGTTGAGAGCGGAACTGGCTTCTCTTCGGTCTTTCAGTTGTTCTGTGTAATTCAAGGCCGGCTTCTTGGATGGATGACCTGCGCAGTCACAAGAGGCCCCACACCCGGAAGAGCCCTGTGCTCGGTTTAATGCTCTGTCGTTGCTGTCTTGAAATCTTCCTAATCTCGTCTCTGAGATTTTTGTAAGCCTGGTGGGACAGTACAGCAGCACCTGAGCGATACGCACGTCCCCGGCCCCGGCCGCCCACTTCGCACATGGCGCTCGGGATGCCCTTATGAGCACAGAATTCTGGTGGACCCGGGAAGCACAGGAGTCCAGGAAGCCTGAGCAGGTACAAGATAAAAACACATCCCATCCAAGACTCAGTACGTCGGGCACTGACAGCCCCCAAATTCTAGACTTTCCCCCTTGAAGCAGGACTTGCTTGCAGAAAGAAGGTAGAGCTGTTCTAAGAAACACAAACAGCCAGGGAAACCTGCCACATTCCTTCTTTTTTTTTTTTTTTGAGATGGAGTCTCGCTCTGTCGCCCAGGCTGGAGTGCGGTGGCGCGATCTCGGCTCACTGCAAGCTCCACCTCCTGGGTTCACGCCATTCTCCTGCCTCAGCCTCCTGAGTAGCTGGGACTACAGGCACCTGCCACCACACCCGGCTAATTTTTTTGTATTCTTAGTAGAGACAGGGTTTCACCGTGTTCGCCAGGATGGTCTCGATCTCCTGACCTCGTGATCCGCCCGCCTCGGCCTCCCAAATTGCTGGGATTACAGGCGTGAGCCACCGCGCCTGGCCACCTTCTTGTATTAACCAATCACTTATGCTGAAAAATGTCATAGAAGGAAAGGGGAAAAACAAGACAACTGTGGTTCCTTCTCTTTTCGGTGTTTCCTTTCCCCACGAGTAAGCCCAAGGCACAGGGTGTTGGCAGAATGTGCACGTGTCAAGAAGCGAAATAAAAACAGCTGAGTGCGGCCGGGCGCGGTGGCTCATACCTGTAATCTCCACTTTGGGAGGTTGAGGCAGGCGGATCACGAGGTCAGGAGTTCAAGATCAGCCTGGCCAGCATGGTGAAACCCTGTCTCTACTAAAAATACAAAAAATTAGCTGGGCTTGGTGGCACACGCCTGTAATCCCAGCAAATCTGGAGGCTGAGGCATAAGAATCGCTTGAACCCAGGAGGCAGAGGTTACAGCGAGCAGAGATTGTACCACTGCACTCCAGCCTGGGTGACAGAGCAAGACTCTGTCTCAAAAGACAAACAAACAAACCAACAAACAAAAAACAGCTGAGTGCAGTGTTTCTGTTGTCTGGAAAACATGGAATACACACACACACACAAGTATTAGCTACAAAATAGGGAGTGTGTCCTTTCAATGATTCCTCAGACAAGTTAAATGCTTTCATATATGCATTTAAAACTGCCAAGGCACATTGTAAAGATGGACAGAAAAAAAATCATGCTAATGATGTAAACTTTTAACTTTTATTTACTTAGAAGAAATTTAAAGAACAAACAAAAAGCACCGAGTCAGGTCAACAGAAAGACCACAGGAAAGAGGAATAAATTTTATATTTTAGTGCTTTTAATGTCACTCTTTTTTTTTCTCTGCCCTTTTGATAAGGGGCCCCACATTTTTAATTTGTACCAGGCTCCAGAAATGATGTAACTTTCCCAAATCTTTCTTTTGATTCAACTGGGAGGAATTGTTTAGGTTACACGTGTCTATCCAGGTGCTGAGGCAATAAGGTTTTAAGGAAAGTTTTGATCAGAATCGTTGTCTCTGAGGAATTAATAATATGACTGGAGACGCTGGATTTATACACAGACTAGACAAATCCAAGACTGTATAAAATCTAAAGTAAGCTGAGGATGCCCATACGTAACAGAATAGAGAAGAGAGAAAAGTATTGCTTGCTTAAAAACAGCCACCATGAATGAAAAACTATTCTGAGATAGGCCTTATGAGAGAGGAGGCAGGAGTATCCCCTAACTCTACTATGTTGGTATTTTCTGAACCCCAAATGGGGATACTGAGGGTGACCCATCACTCAGCAAAGGAACAGAATGTTGAAGCGTTTGGCCATTTTCTGAATAATGATTCTTTGTTTTCTAGAGCTCCTTCCTTTCTCCACTGCCCATTTCAGATTTGGACCTGGTACTTCCTACTTAAAACACCTGCTTGTGTTCCCCGACGCCCACAGGGCTGTGCCTTCCTTCTTCAGAAGTCACAGGGCTGTCTAGCGCCTGAGTCACTGCTGTAATTAGCGACACACACACGGCAAGCGGAGCAGCCAGCCGGTCCCTTTGCCTGGTTGGGAAAGGGACAGCTTTTTGGCAAGAAAAGATCACCCAGAACACCCAGAACTAAATATTCTCTGGTTCCTATGAGCGCTGGGCTTCTTACAGCACTAATTAAACCACTGTTTTGTCTTCTTAGCCATTAATATGCTGAGATCACAGTCCCCGGGTGGGGGGAGGAAGGATAGTGCAGAAAAGAACGGTAATTCCCTCCCTCAATCAATAGGTGCCTATACGAGGAGGCAGAGCCCAGGGCACACCTGCACACACACAACAGCCAGATTTCTGCTCTCAAAGGCAGCGGATTTCAGGGGCATAGCCCAGGGATTTTGCAAAAAAAAAAAAAAGAAAAACTCCATGGTGCTATTTTGTGGAGAAGTGACCCTCTCTGTTCCCACCGTTTAAATCCTGCTCCACCATCACATCGCAGAGCCCACTCTTTCACTCAATCATTTATTTGCTTATTGATTTATTTAGCAAACACGCAAGATGCCTGAGTTTCTTTCTCTTTTTCACTTTTGTCTTCTAGTAATTCTTTTGAAGCATGCACATCTGGAGGTCACCAGTCCCCATAGGCGGGCCATAGACTCGATTACCACATTCCCTGAAGGTCGGGATGGCCTGGGTCCGTGGAGAGGCCAGGCTTGCAGGGAGGTGTGGGGTGAGCATGGTCTCTGAACTGCTGCGACTGCTTCGTAAGGACAGTTTTGTGGGCTTTTGAAGGCAGCGGATTTCAGGAGTATGGCCAAAGGAATCTGCAAAAAAAGCAAGAAAAATCCATGGGTGCCATTTTGTGAAGTGACCCTGGCTGCTTCCACCGTTTAAATTCTGCTACCGTGGGGGAGTATCAAACCATTCACTGCAGAGATGTGACTGGTGTATTACCTACCACCAGGGAGGGAGTGGCACCCAATGTTGTATGCATATCTCCTTACCATCCCTGTAATGCCATCCCTTTCTGTCTAAAAAAACATATTCACATACGTGTGAGTGGAAGCAATGTTATTGTAGGAATTGCCCTGGAAACTGCTCTAATGTATTATTCTTTTAAGTAACGTTTTGATAATAGTTGTTAATATTATTAGTTACTGTTATTCTAACTGTCCAACCCCATGGAACACCCTGGGGTCACACTCCAGGCAGAGGATGGTGAGTGCAGTCCATGCTTAGGGGCCCTCATTCTCCAATGGAACCAGAGAAATGAGATTTTCACCTGCAGCAAAAAGGAAATAGGGTCAGGACATAAACCAATTTTTCTGAAAATCTTTCTTTCAATTAATAAATACTAGTAATAAACATCCAAGAAAAAGGTTTGAAGTTCACAGAAAAGAATGCTGCTGCAAACAAAATTCTAAAATACCCATAATCTCACTACTCAGAAATACTTACCATTATCATTTTACCCTAGACTTTATTATACAAATTTTAAACATCCCCAAAAGGTTGAAAAATAATGTGACAAACATTGATATTTCTACCCCATGGATTCAATGATTGTTAACAATTTGCCTTATTTCTTTATCTTGCTTGACAATTTTCATTTTAGTTTATGATCTCTTATATTTTTTCTTTGCATATAAATCCTTCCCTCCCCATCAAATTGAGTTTGTAAGTGCCTGCTGGGGTTTTGAACTTGTAGTTGAAATACACACAACATCAACTTTCCTATCTTCATTTTTTTTGAGATGAAGTCTCACTCTGTCTCCCAGGCTAGAGTGCAGTGGTGCAATCTCCGCTCACTGCAAGCTCCACCTCCTAGGTTCACGCCAGTCTCCTGCCTCAACCTCCCCAGTAGCTGGGACTACAGGCGCATGCCACCACGCCCTGCTAATTTTTTGTATTTTTTTAGCAGAGATGGGATTTCACTGTGTTAGCCAGGATGGTCTCGATCTCCTGACCTCATGATCTGCCTGCCTTGGCCTCCCGAAGTGCTGGGATCTTATCTTCATTTTTTTCAGTGTATGCTTGAGTGGTAAGAACACTCACATTGTTGTGCAGCCATCACCATTTCCATCTCCAGAACGCTTTTCACCGTGCAAAAATGAAACTTCATACCCAGTAAACAGTAACGCCTCATTCTTCCTCCCTCCTCCTAGCTTCGAATAACCCCCCCTTCTACTTTCCATCTCTATGAATATGACCACGCTAGGAACCTCATTTGAGTGGAATCACACAGTATTTATCTTTTTGTATCTGGGTTATTTCTCTTAGCATAATATCCTCCAGGCTCACATGGTTGTTGCAAATGATGGGATTTCTTTCCTTTCTAAGGCAGAGTGACATTCTACTGTATGTGTATACCCATTTTGTGTGTCCATTCATCTTCTGATGAACACTTGAGTTGCTTCCACCTTTTGGCTATTGTGAATAATACCGCTAAGAACATGGTGTACAAATATGTCAAGACTCTCCCTTCAGTTCTTGTAGGTATATGTCCAGAAGTGGCATTGCTGGAACATATGGTAATTTCATGTTGAATTTTCTGAGGAATGCCGTACTATTTTCCACAGTGGCTGTATCATATTACATTGCCAAGAACAGTGCACAAGGGTTTCAGTTTCTCCACATTCTTGCCAACAGTTAATACCTGTTTTTCTTATGGTAGCCACACTAATGGCTTTGAAGTGGTATTTCATGGTGGTTTTGATTTGCATTTCCCCAATGATTAGTGATGTTGAGCATCTTTTCATTGTTTGTAAGCCGTTTGTATATCTTCTTTAGAGAAATGTTGATTCAAGTCATTTGCCCATTTTATATTTATTATTTTCTTACATGTCTTTAATGTTGTAAAAAATTGTATTCGTTTATGGTGTACAACATATTTTGATATATGTATATATTATGGAATGACTAAATCAATCTAATTAACATATCCATGGCTTCAAATACTTTTTTTTTTTGTGGTGAGAACATATAAAACCTACTCTCTTAGCAATTTTCAAATGTATGGTACCTTATTGTTATCTATAGTCACCATGTTGTACAATAGATCTCCAGAACTCATTCCTTCTACCTAACTGAAACTTTGTACACTTTGACCTATATCTCCCCATCCCCTTCACCCCCACCTCTGGTAAACACTATTCTAATCTCTACATCTATGAGTTCAACTTTTTTAATTCCACAGATAAGTGAGATCACACAGTATTTGTCTTTCTGTGCCTGGCATATTTCACTTAGCATAATGTCCTCCAGGTTCATCCATGTTGTTGCAAATGGCCGTATCTTCTTTTTTTTAAAGGCTGAATACAATATTCCATTGTATGCATATAGACAACAATTTCTTTGTCCATTCATCTATCAGTGGACACATATCTTGGCTATTGTATATAATGCTGCAGTGAACATAGAAGCACAGATGTTTGCATAAGATGCTGATTGTATTTGTTTTGGGTGTATACCCAATAGAGGGATTGCTGGGTCGTACGGTAATTCTATTTTTAATTTTTGGAGGTTCCTCCAAACTATATGTATGAATTTACATTCTCACCAACAGTGTACAAGGGTTCCCTTTCCTCCACATCCTCACCAATCCTTGTTATCTCTTATCTTTTTGATATTAGCCATCCTCACAGGTGTGAGGCATTTATTGTGGTTTTGATTTTTGTTTCCCTGATGATTAGTGATGTTGAGCACTTTTTTCATATACCTGCTGACCATTTGAATACCTTCTTTGGAAAATTGTCTATTCAGGTCTTTTCCCCAGTAGAACTATTTCCTTTTCGAAGTGTTTGTGGTTAGTGTATATACATGCACCTGATTTTTGTGTGTTAATTTTGTATTCTGCAACTTTGGTAAATTCATTTATTAGTTTTAACAGGTTTTCAAAAATAAACTCTTTAGGGTTTTCCACATATAAAATTATGTCATCTGCAAACTGAGATACTTTTGCTTCTTCCTTTCTAATTTGGATGCTTTTTATTATTTTTTTTCTTGCAAAATTGCACCAGCTAGGACTCCTAGTACTATGTCAAATAGAGGTGACAAAAGTAGGCATCCTTGTCTTGTTACTGATCTTGGAGGAAAAACTTCCAGTCTTTCACCATTGAGTATGATGTTAGCTGTGGGCTTTTCATACATGACTTTTATTATGTTGAAGCATCTGAGCCTACTGTTTTTGAAATCTACTTTTTCAACTTAATGTGTCATCTACATGTGCATGTCATTATTACTCTAAAATATAATATTAAAGGATGTATTAATAAGTTTTGATTAAACAAAGTGTTCTAGTTGTAGAAAACCCAGAAAACACTGCTATGTAAAAGATTTTCAAAAATCACTCATGCTTCTTTCTGTGGAGGCCCCTGTGTGTATTCTGAAAACCATTTGTTCTTATGTGTTTATTTTTAAGTTAAACAACTTTTATTGAAGTGTAACATATATCAAGAAAAGCACACAGGCCAGTTGCGGTGGCTCACGCCTGTAATCCCAGCACTTTGGGAGGCTGAGGCAGACGGATCACTTGAGGCCAGGAATTCAAGACCAGCCTGACCAACATGGTGAAACCCTGTCTCTACTGAAAATACAAAAATTAGCCATGCATGGTGGCATGCGCCTGTAATCCAGCCACTCGGGAGGCTGAGGCAGGAGAATTGCTTAAGCCCAGGAGGCAGAGTTTGCAGTGAGCCAAGATCATGTCACTGCACTCCAGCCTGGGCAACAGAGCAAGACTCCATCTCAAAAAAAAAAAAAAAAAAAAAAAAAAAAAAAAAAAAGAAAAGAAAAGGCAAAAGCAAAAAAAAGGAAAGCACACAAATGGTAAGTACACAGCTCCATGAATTTTTGCAAAGTGAACACAGCAATAAAATCCCGCACAGATGAGAAATAGAGCCTGGCCCGCATGCACCACAGAAGTGCTTTCCTCGCCCTCTCACTCACCACCCTGACAAGGATGACATTTTTCTGACTTCTAGCGTCACAGATTAGTTTGTCTGATCTTGCATGTTATATAAGTAGAATCAGACTGGCTGTGTTTGATGTCTGGCTTCTTTTGCTCAGCCTCATACTTGTGAGATTAATCCATTTTGTGCTTATAGAAGTTCATTTTTATTGCCACAGAGTATTCCTTAATAGGAATATATGAACAATGTATTTGTGTGCATTCTATACTTGATGGACATTTGAGCTCTTTCCTTTCTGGGGCTATTACAAACAGTCTGACCATAATCATTCTTGTATGTGTCTTTTGGTGCACATAGCTAGGCATTTTGTCGAAGATATACTTAGAACACTCTGTTTTAGTAGTTGCCATAGAGTTTTCTAAAATGGTTGGCCAAACTCTACTCCCAACAGCAGTGTTTCATCATTCAGTAGTTCCATTTTCTTGCCAAAACACAGTATTGTCAGTTCTTGTTGCTTTAACCATCCTGGCAGGTATACAGTAGTATTTATTTATGGTATTAACTTGCATTTTTGCCTTTTTTTATGTTTATTGGCCACTTGGAGAGCCTCTTTTGTGAAATACCTATTAGAATCTCTTGCCCATCTTTTAAAATATTGGACTGTCTTTTTCTCAGCTCTTTGAAGTGTTTTTTAAAATGTATTCTGGTTTCGAGTCATTTGTCTTACATATGTTTTGAACATATTCTTCCATTCTATGACTTGCCTTCTCACTCTTCTAAATGGTGTCATTTGATGAACAAGAGTTAACTTTAATACAGTCTAAATGATCATTACAAGAGTTAACTTTAGTACAGTCCAAATGATCATTACAAGAGTTAACTTTAGTACAGTCCAAATGATCATTTCCTTTATGTGTCCTGTTTTAGAAACATCTCCTGTTTTAAGATCATGACAATATTCTTCTGCGCTATCTTCCAGAAACTGTATTGTTTTCCTTTTCATCATTTAAGCCTTTGGTTCAGCTAGGATTGGTTTGTGTGTATGGTGTGAGGTAGGGGGTGGTCAAGATGTTATTTCTCCATATGTTTATCTAATTCACTCAGCTATCTCTCCCCAACAGCTCTGTGGTGCCTCCTTTGTCTAAATCCAGTATATGTGTATATGTACACAGCTACTTTTTGGACTTTCTGTTCTCTTCCACTGGTCTATTTGTCCCATCCTGTGCTACGCTAACCTTATTACTAGAGCTTTATAATCGACCTTGGTCCTGGTGTTGTAAGTCTTCCATCTTCATCCTTTAGGGTGAAAAGCAGTAGAGAGTGTCAGGCTCACCTCGGTGCACTTACTTTTCCCCTGATATCTTGGCCTTTAAACCCTGACTGCATCAGTTACTCCAGCTTTTATAGTTTTTCTATATAGTATCCAGCTTTTATAGTTTTTCTCAGCAGAAGAGTTGGTCTGATTCAAGCTGCTCGGCCATAGATGGAAGTGGAAGCTCAACCTTTAATTCTTTAAAAAAAATGGTTTTATTGTGATAAAATATACATAACATTGACCTTTTTAGCCATTTTGAAGGGTACATTGCAGTAGCAATAAGTACATTCACAGTGATGTGCACCATTTGCTATCTAGCTTCAGAACGTTTTCATCACCCCAAATGGAAACAGCTATACCCATTAAGCAGCCATTCCCCCTGCCCTGCTCCCAGCCCAGCCATTTATTTTTACTCCTAACCAGCAACATTAGTAAACGGTCTTAAATTCCCAAGGTGCTTTAGAGGCATATCACTTAATTATCACAATGGTTTGGTTGGCTGGTTATGGTTATCCCCACAAGCCAGAGAAGGAAAATGGGACCCAGAGAAATCTCACTGGTTTCACAGCTAAGAGCTGTTTATTTGGGGGGTCTGAACTTGCTTCCCAAACAGAAGCCTTGACGCCTCAATATTTTCTTGGCAGAGCGAGTAATGTCGTGTAATATTTAAAGAGGAAGGCTCTGGAAGTACAGGCAAATTTACAAACAACAATAATGAAAAGTTGGAGTTCATATATGACTGCCTTTAAGAAGCTGCTAAATATATTAAATATAACTAAACACATTTACTTCTCTGGATCTATAATCTTCGTTTGTATTAAGGATTCTTGTATTCAAATTATTGCCTGATTTGAAAGCATCCAGTTCCATTTTTAAGAACAACATCCAGAAGTCATGACATGACCTTTACACATGGTTTTAAACTCCCATCTTCCCCTAGGTTCATACTCTCAAGAGCACATGTGTTAATAATGCAAAATCTAGGACTATCTAAGAGAGATGCAGCAGGCAATGGACTTTCGGAATGTAAAACTTCTTGCTTTGCCAACCCATTTAATTCACTACTTAGTGGGAAGGATGACCTTGGAAACTGTGGAGTCCTCTCCACCATGGAGCTGCAGACTCCCAAGCTCTGTGGAGGCTGCAGGATCCCAGTGACTCATCTGAGGAGTGGAGAAGTTCAAAGACCCTGTTTTTCACATGGAACCATGAATGCTGTTGGCCTTGCTCCCTGAATGAACCAGTGGTCAGGTAGGAGAGGGGAGTGAACCTCCACTTTGTTAGCATCATGGTTCCAGAATAATCTAGGAGCAGAGCTGACTAAGGAAAAGGCTAGGGCTGCAGGTCAGGTCGTGCCCAAGACCACAATGCATGGGACTCATGTGAGTTTCCTATCACTGGCTCAGGGCTGTTTCTGTGTGGTCCTGAATTAAAAGAAGCTAGCACATCTTTTCCTAGGAAGGATTGAGGCTCGCTGGCTCTGCTGGAACAAATGCATCGTGAAATGAATGCACGGAGACTCAGAACAGGCCTGGGGATGCACTGGAGTGAGGCCTGCAGGAGTTAAGTTGGGGCGGTGTCCTCACTCCACATGTTACAATGGCTCCTGGGTGACAGGAGACAAGTTTGGTCCTGGCCCTTAGCCTCATGCTTACAGTGCTCCCCATCCCCCCAAAAAAGAGTTGACAAAACTGAATCCTGAGACACATGGGAAATCATTTAGAGTGGCCTGCTTGGGGCTAGTCTTAGGCAGAATGATAACTTAGTATTAATGATGACAAATGGCCAGCACAGTGGCTCACACTTGTAATCCCAGCCCTTTGGGTAGCCGAGGTGGGAGGATTGCTTGAGCCCAGGAGTTTGAGATCAGCCTGAGCAACATAATGGGACCCTGTCACTACAAAAAATTTAAAAATTATCTGGGTGTGGTGGTATGTGCCGGTGGTTCCAGCTACTCGGGAGGCCAAGGTGGAAGGCTCGCTTGAGCCCAGGAGTTTGAAGATGCAGTGAGCTATGATCACACCACTGTACTCCAGCCTGGGTGACATGGTGAGACCCTGTCTCTTAAGAAAAAAAAAGGAATGATAAATAATGAGCAATAACATTAGTCACTTTACATATGCCAAAAAATATCCACAACCAATGTCTCACTTTATCCCCCATCTTGTCCTGTGGGGTGGGTAGGTATCATCAGATCTTACTGATATGAAGATGAAGGATGCAATGGGGCTCAGCTGAGACGCAGGGTGAGCCCAGGATTTCCTGGAGCCGTGCTGATGGGTGTTCTTGTCTCCATCCCCCCTCTCCTCGGGCGAGTGCCTTCTTTCCTGCCTTTCTTCCATCCTCAGGTCTGCTGATCTCTGCTAAGATACTAACCAATAATTAACATGTGACACAAAGCCACACTGGAAGCTGGAAAATTCCATGCAGTTGAAAAAGAGCCTCCGTATCTGGTTTCCCACAGGGAAGGTGAATAATTGAGTACCTGGCCACCTTTTTGAAACCCCTGCTCTGTGTCATGGAACGTGTGGCTGCCAAGGATACTTCTCACATATCGAAAGTTCTAATGCAATGGAAAAGGATATTCTTTATTCCGGGACTGTCTCCAGCACCTAGTGTGCCACCTGGCCATGCTGTAGGGAGACCCTCTGTGGAACCAGCGTGCCCCTGACCCTGCCGTCTGCCCTGACTGGAGCTGGGAGGATTCTTCACCCAGGGCGGCCACTGAGGCAGCAGCTGGTGGGAGACCCCAATAGAGAATAACCAAACCAGCCTCTAATTGCCAAACTGGAGCTGGCACTAGACACCAAGAGCACCTGGGTGTCATGAGGGATGGGAGAGAGAGAGGACAGCAAGCAACTAATTGGCAGCAGAGCCCACTCCTCCTGTTGGTGGATTCTCCCTAGTTGCTCTCCAGTGGGGCACTAGAGGCAACACAGATTGCAGCCAAGATGGTCTGCACGTGCTGCAGGGGCTCTGCCAGGGCAGCTGCTGCTCAGGACTGTAGGAGCAATGTTGCTTGGAATTGGAGTCTCCTCCAAAGAAAGCACAGCTCACACAGATCTTAGTGAGAAATAGCAACAATAACTGCCACCATCATGCCCCTGCCACGTGGCAGGCTCTGGGGTACACCCTTTCCAGGTATTACTCCATTGGCAGCAAGCATATAAGTGGGGCTATTATGATCTTCACTTTAAGGACAAGAGGAACAAGGCCACAGAGGTGAGGTGACTTGCCCATGTTACTCAACAGTCGTAAAATGAAAGCCACATTCTGATCTGTCTCATCTGTCACTTTCTTTTTTAAGTTAATATACACTTTTTCCCCATATCAGTGTGTACAGATCCACTCCATGCTTTTCAGTCGTTGTGTGTGTTCTGTTTTGTAAATATACCATAATTATTTAAGGAAAACCCTGATAAAATGAATTTTGGTTATTTCAGTTTCTCAATGTTACACACTATGATAATGGACATTCTTGCATATATATATGTGTGTATATATATATGTGTGTATACATATATATGTGTGTGTATATATATATATATATATATATCTTTGCACTGTGTGCAAGGTATGTAGAGTTTATATTCCTCAAACTGAAATGCTAGGTCAAAAATTATTATTCCTTTAACTGAAATGAGAGTCACATAACATAAAATTCAAAATTTTAAAGAGTACAACTCAATGGGATTTAGTACATTTACAATAACATGCAACCATCACCTCTATCCAGCTTTAAAACATTTTCATCATCCCAAAATAAAACTTCATAACCATTAAGCAATTACTCTCCTTTCCCTCCTCATCCCAGCCCCTGGCAACGACCAATCTATTTTCTGTCTCTGCAAATTTGCCCATTCTGGATATTTCAAATAAATGCAATTATGCAATATGTGACGTTTGTGCCTGGCTTTTTCCACTTAGCATAATGTTTCTGAGACTCCTCCGTATTGGAGCATGTATCAGTACTTCATTCACTTTTGTGGCTGCATAATATCTCCTCATCTGCATATACCACAAATATTCATCTATTGAACATTTGGGCTGTTGCCCTCTTTGGGCTACTATGCATAGTGCTGCTATGAACATTTGTGTACAAAAGCATTTGGTTGAATGCCTGTTTTCAAATTTGTGGGTACATACTTAGGAGTTAAATTCCTGGATCATTGTGGTTAAAATTGTGACAGGCATTGGCAAAATACTCTTGAAAAATTGTACCATTGTGCACTTCTGCTAAAAGTGAGGTAGAATATAGGTCTTCTCACAGTGCTGCCAATACTGGGTATTCTCAAAACGTTTCATATTTGCCAGTCCGATTGCGGGAATAAAAGATACATTATTTTGCCAACTTTTAATTTTTAGTTAGAGGGCCGTTGGGCACCCAGGCAGCATTGCTAGTTTCCCACTTTGTATTTGTTTCTCTTTCTATTTTGTTAACAGAATCCTGATTTTGTTTGGAAGGACAGTGTGCCTGGTTCCAGGTAATTGATCATGATGAGTCGAAGCTGGAGGTTCTCTATTGGAGGGTGGTGCTGCCCCTCAGGAGGCCTTGGGAAACATGTGGGAAGGTTTGCAGCAGCCACAGTGTTGGGGAGTGGGTGCTGGCATTTCATGTCCATGGGTCAAGACTAATAACTGTCCCATGACTGGTGAAACAATCCTCTCCACAAAGAATTTTCCATCCTCAAAGGCAGAAAGTGCTCTGTTGAGAAACACGGGCAGCCAATCTACCAGGATTTAGCCAAACTCAGGGTTAAGGGCGCAGTCCTCCATGAGACTGCCTTCACTTCAGACACCAGCCACAGTTTAGAGGTCCTGGGGCACCCTCACTTCTGCCCAGCTGGCTACAAATTCAGGGCCCCCCATGTCCACCCTCAGGTCCAGAACTCCCTGACAGCACTGGACTTACAATTTTATTATTGCAAAGGATACAAACCAGAGCCAGCCAAAAGAAGAGACACTTGGGGCCGAGTCTGGGAGGGCTCCAAACACAGAGCTTCCATCGTCCTCGGGAACACATTACCGTCCTGGCACATCAGTGCTCGGGAGCACAGAGTTTTTCTTGGGGCTTCATTATATAGTCACGATTAATTGAATCATTGGCCATGAGGATTAACTCAGTCTCCAGCTCCTCCCCTGCCCAGAGGTTAATCTGGTGTCACATAACTTAAAACCCCAACCCTCTATCATATGGTGGGTCTTTCTAGCATGTCCAGCCCCCATCCTGAGTCACTTTGTTAGCATAAACTATCAGGTGTGGTCCTAGGAGCCCACCATGAAGAACAAAGGCACTCCCATCACCGGGGAACTTCCGAGGGTTTAGAAGTTACCTCCCAGGACCTGGGAACAAAACCAACCTAATTATTCATTGCACATCAATCTTCTGTTGCTCAGCCTCTCTTGCGGCTAGAGGTGGTCTTAGAACACAGTTCTAGCTGGTGAAACCTAAATGGAAGTTTGCTGGGGTTGATAGGAAAGCTCTTGCTGTTTTTTGTTCCCACCTCTCAGCCCCAAACCAATCCCTCTTCTTTGTCTTGAACTTGGGTGTAATATATGAAGCTGTGTTACAACTTGTGTTGAGTAAAGTGAAGGAACAAATACATAGAAAGAGCTTTGTTCCCCCATGGTGTTTTTTCATGCTGAACCGATGCTAGTAAGTGCTCCCGCCTTCCTGGTTTGGAATTTTTGGTATGTGAGAATGTAAACCCAAATTAGTTTGAGCTATTGTTAGTTAGGTGCTCTTTACTTGCAGCCAAGAGCTCTCCTGACACAGCATCTTGTCATATGGTTATGGGCCACTTGGTTCTTTTTTTTCTGAGAAACATCTGCTCATATCTTTAGCCTACTTTTTTCTATGGGATTATTTTATCTTTTCTTACTGGCTTGCTAGAGAGCTTTGCATATTAGAGGAATTATCCCTTTGTCTAAAATATGTGTTGCACAATTATTTTTTCTATAGTACATCATTTGTCTTTCAACTTTCTTAGGGTGGTTTTTCTCTACAATTTTCTGCCATTTTAATATAGTCATGTTTGTTCAAGTCTTCCTTTTTGGCGTCTGAGTTGTGCGTCATTCTTAGAAATGCCTTATTTCTTTCAGAGGTATAAAAATACTCTGTGGGGCTTTAAACATTATTTTTGTTATAGGAGTTCCCCCTTATTTCATGTTTCACCTTCCATGGTTTCTGTTAGCTGTAATCAACTGAGGTCCAAAAATATTACATGGAAAGTTACAGAAATAAACAATACATAAGTTTGAAATGGCATGCCATTCTGGGTAGTGTGATGAAATCTCATGCCATCCTGCTCCATCCCACCCAGGACTTGAATCATTCGTTTGTCCAGCATCTCCATGCTGTGTACGCTACCCGCCCGTTAGTCATTGACACTGTCTGCTCCTGACATCCACCCATCAATATTGTCATTGCTCAATGATCCAGGATCACCGAGAGCAGATGAGCCTCCTGATGCATGGTCAGAAGGTCAGTAGTAGCTTCTCCGTCACAACGCCTGAGTCATTCACCTCACCTCATCACATGGCCATTTGAATCATCTTATGTCATCACAAGAAGAAAGGTGAATACACAATACGATATTTTGAGAGAGAAAAAGAGACCGCATTCACCTAATTCTTATTGCAGTATATTGTGATAATTGTTCTATTTTATTATTGGTTATTGTTCTTAATCTATACTGTGCCTAATTCATAAATTAAACCTTATCATAGGTATGTATATACAGGAAAAAACATAGTATATATAAGGTTCAATACTATCCTTGGTTTCAAGAATCCACTGGGGGTCTTGGAACATGAAAGGTGGTGGGGGGACTACTGTATACTTAAACATTTAAAAAATTTAAACGTCATATGTTATTTGTTATATTTAAACTGTATTAGATTTTGTTGTATTAAAACTCATTTTGGCATAAGAACAGAATTAGAAATAGTAACAGGTAGCATTAAACACTCACCAGGCACTGTTTTCCTTCTTTACAAGACTCATTTAATCTTCATATGAGAAAGCAGATCCTGTTATTATCTTCATCTAAGAGGGGAGGCACTGAAGCTTCCAGGGGCAAAGTTCCTTAACTGAGGTCTCACGCCTACAGAGGGAAAAGCCCAGCCTTGAGCCCAGGAGCCTGAGTGCAGAGTTTGCTTTCTTAAGCACAGGGCCCTACCAATGGAATTACGACAGCCCAGTGGATTTCTCAGTTGTATTTCTCCCATTCTGTTTCTGCATGATATGTGCCATGCGGTGTTTCTGTCTTTAGAAAATGGCTCAATAGGCCGGGCATGGTGGCTCAGGCCTATAATCCCAGCACTTTGGGAGGCCAAGGCAGGCGGATCACCTGAGGTCAGGAGTTCGAGACCAGCCTGGCCAACATGGTGAAACCCCATCTCTACTAAAAATACAAAAAGCCGGGTGTGGTGGCGGGTGCCTGTAATCCCAGCTACTCAGGAGGCTAAGGCAGGAGAATCGCTTGAACCTGGGAGGAGGAGGTTGCAGTGAGCAGAGATCGCGCCACTGCACTCCAGCCTGGGCAACAGAATGAGACTCCGTCTCAAAAAAGAAAAAAAAAAGAAAATGGCTTATTAGATATGTTTTGATTCCATCAACCTCCGCATGCACTTCCTACTTACTCTTTGCTGTATCCGAAAACTTACTTTAGGACTTGGGACCTGGAATGGTTAAGTTAATGCTGGTTCCTCCAGCTGCCTCAGGTTTGGGCTATTTGCTGTAGCGGACGTGTTTTAAGGGTGCGTGGCATTTGTAACACACACAGACATAGAGATGATTCCCATGAATAAGTTTGTTCTGCTCACAGATCCCTAGAAACAGGAAACACAGCCCGCCATGCAGGGCCACATGAGGAAGCGCCAAGGCTGGTCAGGGGGCAGACAGAGCAGAGGAAATCCTGGGCAAAAGCTTTTATTGTGGTTTCTGCAGGGAGGAACAGGGAGGCAGGGTGCATGGGCTTAGGAATGGGGCCAGGCTGAATAATTTCAGAGCTCTGGGCCATAGGGGCTGTCCCTGGTTAATGGCCCTGGGGGCTCAGGGCAGGCAAATACTGGCCCTGAGTGTGAGATCCTGATAAGGGAGGTGGTTGGAGGTGTGGATTTGGGATTAGCTGGTTTGTATGTGAAAGGTGTGTTAGTAGTGTAATTGTTTGCCATCTCCACAGATTAGCTAGTCCTGGGGTGGAGTGGGGAACAGTCCCTCTAGGGTCAGCAAAGCCCCAACATGTCAAAACATCAAAAATGCAGAATGGAGAGATGTGGGTACTACAAGACAATTATTCCTCTGTCTGCCCTGCACTTTTCTCCTCTTAGGCTTTCCTCTCCTCTATGTTATGATAGGGGTAGCAGACACCATCTTCTCACATCGTCTCCATGGTTTAGTGATTAGCTGAGGGGTGGGCTTCTGATCCCAGGTGGCAAAGGTCCATTTCTAGAATTTTTTTTTTTTTTGAGTCGGAGTCTCGCTCTGTCGCCCAGGCTGGGGTGCAGTGGCGCGATCTCCACTCACTGCAAGCTCCGCCTCCTGGGTTCACGCCATTCTCCTGCCTCAGCCTCCTGAGTAGCTGGGACTACAGGTGCCCGCCACCATGCCAGGCTATTTTTGTGTGTGTGTGTTTTTAGTAGAGACGGGGTTTCACCGTCTTAGCCAGGATGATCTCGATCTCCTGACCTCGTGATCTGCCTGCCTCGGCCTCCCAAAGTGCTGGGATTACAGGCATGAGCCACCGTGCCCGGCCCATTTCTAGAATTTTTAGAGTGGAACTGGGATGGGTTACAATATAGAGAGAAGCACAAAGGAGAGGGAGAGAGGGGAGCCTGGGACATCTGAATCCTGGATCCAGTCATCCCTGAAGCTAACTCTATGTCTGTCCTTGATAGCAAGAGTCATTAACTTGCTCTTTTGCCTAAACTAATTTGAATTGGATTTTCTTCATTTGCATTTTATCTTTATGGAAGAGAAAATATATGCATGTGTTAATTTATTCTTGGAAAGTTCCACGATGGCTTCTGAAGAGATGCTGAAACACCTAAGTAGCTCCTCTCATACAAGGTGGCATTTCAAAATTTAATAACTAACTCACAGGTGCCTGGGTAAAAATTAAAAGGTACTGCACTGTCACGGCAAAATAAAAATTAGTAGATTCAGTTGTGTTTAATCATCTCTGTTTTAAGAACCTGCATTGACCTTACTGAAGGGGTAAATCGAGTACTAATACATCGCAAGACGTGTGAGGGAGTGCTGGTGGGAACCCCCGTTTGCTAAGGCCCTTGGCAATCAGAAATAGGTTTCAGGAAAGTGATATTGCAGGCAATTAGGCAAGTCATTCTCCAGCAAATACTCTCTCTCTGAGAAAGAGATAGCGTCCCCCTACCCACCTCTCCGAGACAGGGATGTTAACGGCAGCTCCTCTCTACTGTCTGCTGCTGGTGCTTGGAAATGAGACGTGTGTGGGAACTACAAGTGGAATACCAGGAATCTCACTGCACTCGCTTGGATGAGGAAGACAGCCTGGCTCCACTCTCAGAGACACCAGCCCAGGCTGCCATTTAATGGTCCTTTCATTAAATCATCTTTTCCAGCGCTGGCAAGCCCATCCATGACTCTGTGTTTCTCCCTTGCCTATCCTCACCTTCCTTCTAACCTCCCTCTTTTGTATGCAACTTGAAATGTTCAAGATTTAAAAATAAAAACACATCGTAGGCACTCTTGGCCTATGCACCGCTTTTTACAAAGGAAATCAAGCTTTAAATAAAAGGCAGGAAACTGCTCAGCAACCCCGGCCCCTTTGAAAAGAACGGTTTCTCTGTGCTATTAAGCTGGGGGCACCTCTGCTGGTGGGGCTTGAGTGGCAGCGGGTACAGCATACAGCTACTCAATGTAACCACGGTCACACCCACTCACATTGTCTCCTCAGCCCTGTCTTTTGGAGTTTGGGCAGATGTCCCAGTAGATATTTTTACTTCTGTGACACTAATAACAAATGACTTTAAAAGCACAATGCGGGAATCCTTCTCTAAATATTTCTGGACTAAAAAAGTATAATTGGCATTGCCAAAGCAAAGCCTCGCTGGCCCTTTTCCTGGTTTTGAATGCGTGACCTCTGCCTGTGGTTCTTTTTCTAACACCTGAACATCCCTCCTCCTTGGAATACAGGTGTGGCATTGTTCCTGTTGCCCTTTGCAACCTGCTTCCTGGAACCCTCAGCGGGAGAGGACAAATACTTAGATAATCACCACACAAATGAAGATCTCCTCTCATTTCCATGTGCGTCCAATTTGGGAACAAAACTCGACACTCAGCTGCAGTCGTCCTTGTTATTAATTATTCATCTATTCAGCTACGTGTTCCATAAACATTTATTAAGTGCCAATTATGTATGAATAAGGCATTGTCTCTGCCCCCTTGTCTGTGTCCTCCTGAAACTCCTGTTCTAATTATGGAGACCTGGCTTGTGCATGAACAGCGAGGTTACAGTATGGGGAGTTTTGTCCCTGTCACCTCCCGCCTTTTGGAGGTTGTGGAGAACACCGCCTGCAAGGGGAGCCTCAGGGGTGCTTCCCGGGGCCAGGTGCAACAGCTCCCACCTCGCAGCACTTTGCGTCTCCTCCACATCTTTTTGGCATGATGGGTCCTTTTACTCTCCTCCTTCCCTCGTGAGGAAACAGGCTAATGGGGACTAAGTGACTTGTGCAAGATGACAGAGTGCGGATTAGAACCCAGGCAGCCTGACTCCTGAGTCTATGACCATCTTGTGGCAGTGTCCCCTCCTTGTAAAAGCAAATAACCACCAACAACAAAACCCTCTCTTGGCTTGGCAACGGTGACACCACCTTCTCCCGGTGTTTTCTTCACCGACTCCTCCCCTTCATTCACACAGCCCTGAAGGGTGCATCCGTGCTCCTCAAAAACCTCATTGGCCCTTGAGTCTTCTACACGCCCTGCCCAGGGGAATGTCTGCAACACATGCATATACAAGGGAGTATGGGAGTGCAGTGGAAAGATGGGGCTATTCTTGTTTAACTCTTTTAATCTGCAGAATGTATAAAGGGAATCATTATGTTTTACAGAATTTTCAGGAAGCATAAAACATAATCTGCACTAACGCCTTTCATCCCAGCACTTTGGGAGGCTGAGGCGGGTGGACTGCTTGAGCTCATGAGTTCGAGACCAGCCTGGGCAACATGGAAAAGTCCTGTCTCTACAAAAAATACAAAAATCAGCCGGGTGTGGTGGTACATGCCTGTAGTCTCAGCTACTCGGGAAGCTGAGGTGGGAGGATGGCTTGAGCCCGGGAGGCAGAGGTTGCAGTGAGCCGAGATGGCGCTACTGCACTCCAGCCTGGGCGACAGAGCCACAACTTGTCTCAAATATGTATATTTGCTGTCAAATATATATCTATGTATATAAAATATATAATAAATATATAAAATATATATTTCTATATATAATATTTATATATAAAATATATAATATATATAGCCTTTAGTGTGGAATATATAATATATAAAATATATATTTAAATATAAATATAAATTTTTATATAAATAAAAATGTATATTATATATATTTTATATCTATATCTATATCTATTCCACACTAAGGGCTCTAGGCATTGTATGAACAAGGTGGTCCAGCATTATCACACACTGGACATGCCCATATTCAATGGAAAAAAAAATCTATTTTCCAACTGCCAGAATAAGTGGATATCCTGTCAAGGGAGAAGGCTCTTTGGTCTGAGTCAGGACAGGAGACTCAGCTGGGACGCATCCCGCCTGCCAGGGAGATGCCCACATCTGCATGTGGCCCCTGGGAAAGGATTGCTGTGCTATAGCCAGTGTCCTGGTTTGGATTTAGTGATGTGAGTGTGCTGTCTTTCTTCCGTAAGGAGAGGGACCGTTTTTAAAAATCATCTTTCTACAAACTCTGCAGCACCCAGGATACGGTTGAATCTGTAGGTATTTAAAATGACTGGTTTGATAGCCCGCGTGGCCTCTCATATAAACATTCCATAGCTCCTTATTTCTCAGCTCTCGAGGCACTTGGCTGGGTCTCTCCAGTAGCCTGGCTCCCAGGATGCCGCAGGCAGCAAAGGAAGGGGTGTCTTGCCACACGCTGAGTAGCTGGAAACACCACAATTACCTGACAACCGGCAGCAGGCGCCGGGCTGCAGGGGGCCCCCCAGGTGCCTTTTGTCCCCCTCTCCCGATACTGCTCCCTTTGTGAACAACTGCACTGGCCTAGAGACCCCTCTGCTTCCAGGGCTTTCCTCAAGCCCCAGAAGTTCCCTCATTCACTTACCATGCCAACACCCACGCTGTGCTCACTGGGAGATGGCCAGTCTTCCGTGAGAAACCATCCTTTTCCTGGGTGGCACTGGTGATATCCATATTTAAGGCATTTAATAACTGTGGGATGTCTCTGCTGAATGCAAGAGAAGGGAGAATTTTGGAGAACTGTGTGCAGTCCCATGTGGGCATCTCTGCCTTTCTTTGATCCAGGTGCACTGAGGGTGGTGAGGAAGGCCGCCTGTGGAGGCTGGAGAGAGCTGGCAGGCTGGGCGTGGGAAAGGGCCCCGGGCTGGAGAGAATGCAGGCGACCAGGTGGCCAGTTCCTTCACACCTGCCTGCTGCTGCTGGAGTTTGTCCCAGGCCAGCGGTATGGACTGAAAGAACAGGCATCCTAGTGTTCCCGGGGCCACTACTCTGTATTCCCCATGCCCAGCATGCTCCTGTTTCATCCATTTTTATGGAGGAGGGCAGAGCAGCATGCGTGAGTGGTGAGGTAGAGAAAAGAGAGTCCACACAGCATGCAGGAGGTCGGGACTCGGCGGCAGGGCTGCCAGACAAAATGCAGGATGCCCAGTTGCATCTGAATTCCAGATAAACAGCCAATAAGGTTTTAGGATAAGTGTGTCCTTAATATCACTTTATATTCTCACATGCTGAATCTGGGGGCCCTATTGTATCATCACTAAGCTTCTTTTGTCTTTGTCAAGATAACCTCTCCCATTCTTGCAGCTTCCCAGCTGTGGCGCCCCCCGGCTGCCTCTGTTTCCAAGACCGGGGGGCCCTATAGCAGTCTGCAGGGCCGATGCATCTCCACACACTCGGACAAGTCGGAGGCTTCTCTGCCTCTGCAGCTCAGCCCTGGCAGGTTTGCCATGAGTGGCGATTTAAACGCTGCCTTGCTGGTGTGAAGCTGTGGAATTCCCTTGGGCTCCTGAGTGGGAGAGTTGTTTAAAATTCATGATGCTCCTTGAATTTTAATTGGGTGTGAGTAACCTGGGGACCTAGTTAAAATGCCAGTTCTGATTCAGTGGGTGTGGATGGGGCCTGAGATTCTGCAGTTCCAGCCAGCTTCCAGAGGATGTTTAATGTGGCAGGTTAGAAACCCAGAGTGAGTTTAGGCTTCAGGCAGTGTAACTGACATCCTAAACAGCCTCCACTCAGTTATGGCTCCTGCTAGGGCTGAATTATGTCCCCTCCCCACCCCCACCCCCAAATTCATATGTCAAAGTCCTAATAGAATTCAGAGACACATACAGAGGGAGACCAAGTGAGTGCCCCTGAGGAAGACGCCCGTCTACAAGCCAAGGAGAGAGGCCACAGAGGAAACCAATCCTGACATCTTGATGTTGGATTTCCGGCCTCCAGAACTGGAGGCATAATACATGGCTGTTGTTTAAGCCACCCAGTCTGTGATATTTTGTAGGGCAGCCCTAGCGGGCGAATACAGGGTGCTTTGTGGAAGTCATGGGGCAGGGTCCCCTGAGGCACCTTGAAAGTAAAGGAGAAACAGCTCTCAGGGACTCAGCCGCAAGTCATTAGTAACTAAGCGGAACAGCTGTCTTCAACAAAGCTTAACTTGGATCCCAGAACTGAAACAGCGGGAGAAACAGAACTGTCACCTTCCTTAACCTGGATCCCAGAATTTAAACGGTAGGAGAAATAGAACTCTCACCCTTCTTTTAACACTTTCAGCTCTCATGAGGGAACAGGGAGCAACCCCCCGCCCACAGCCCAGCCGCATGGACGGACTCTAGCGTTCTCCCCTCAGGCCCTCCCTTGCCTCCGCCCCCACCCAGCCAGCCACAGTCCTCTGTCCCCAGTCTGGGGAGGCCGTGGGCTTCACAGCTTCTCTCTCTAGCTCTCTGATTTTCCCAAGTCACTCATGGCATCGTGATGCTCTCGCTTTTTCTGAGTCTGGGCTTTTGAAAAGAAAGACACCCAGGCTGTTGCAACTCTAAAAGTCTTTTCTTCTGAAACCATCGCCTCTGTTAGAGGTTTTTTAAAGCCTCTCTTGAAATTCAAATCTGAGCGTTGACTCTATTTTTGTTCTCGCCTTCCTGTTGCGACAACCGCAGGGCAAGTGCAGGGAGCCTAGGAAAGCATTCCCAATGCCTGAGTGGGAGGGGAAAGGCAGGGGTGAGGAGGACGAGGAGAGACACACACAAGGTTTAACACCACTAAGCATTACTCCGCTGCACATGAGATATTTCTGAACATTTCAATCTTGTTTAATTTTCCTGCTGTACCAGGACTGCTTCCCCAACAGCAGGCAATGGAGTCCCTGAGATGCCTGTTAAAAATACAGACAGACCCCTGTTCACAAGGGCCAAGAGGTGGGAGCAACCCAAGTGTGCACGGATGGATAAATGGATAAGCAAAATGTGGTCTAGCCATGCAACGGAATGTCCTGCAGCCTTGAACAGGAAGGAAATCTTGACGCGCGCCGCAGCATGGGGGAGCCGCAATGAGGACGTTATGCTAAGCCAGTCACAAATGCATGATTCCACTCAGAGGAAGTACCCAGAGTCGTCAAATTCAGAGACACAGAGGTAGAACTGGGGTTTCCAGAGGCTGAGAGGAGGGGCAGTGGGGAGATGTTCTTTAATGAGGACTGAGTTTCAGTTTGGGGAGATGAAACGAGTTCCGTGGCTGGGTGGTGGGGACGGATGCACAACGATGTGAATGTACTTAACGCGACTGAACCGTACACTTAAAAATGTTTAAGATGAGGCCGGGCGCGGTGGCTCACGCCTATAATCCCAGCACTTCGGGAGACCGAGGGGGGCGGATCACTTGAGGTCAGGAGTTTGAAACCAGCCTGGCCAACATGCTGAAACCTGTCTCTACTAAAAATACAAAAATTAGCCTGGCGTGGTGGCGCGTGCCTGTAATCCCAGCTATTTGAGAGGCTGAGGCAGGAGAATTGCTTGAAGCTGGGAGGTGGAGGTTGCAGCGAGCCAAGACTCTGCCACTGCATTCCAGCCTGGGCAATAAGAGCAAGACCCCATCTCAAAAAAAAAAAAAATTGCTTAAGATGCTCAATTTTATGTTATGTCTATTTTACCACAGTTTTAAAAATTAGGGTCACCGTCTGCAGCAGACAGAGCTAAGCACTCGCCTCTGCCTTTTAAACTCACACAGGGTGCTTAGCCTTGAAGCTCAAGTTCCGACTTTAGACACCTTGGCTGTATAAAGTCCTCAAAGGGCACGAAGATGTCGGTCTAACTGTGGAGGAAATTCTCCATATCATGGGGTTTTAAATCAAAGCTGTGTTCAAGGCAGCTCAGTGTATTTATCTTCTGTCCATCTTTAAATCAGAGACAGAGCTGGGAAAGGAATCCCGCCGGCTAAACCCAGCCTCTCCATGGCAATCTTGTAAAATATCACCACGGTTTCTTCAACATCACCAACTGCCAACTCCAATCTCTTCGTCAAATATTGGGTACATACAGTGCCTTGAAAGAGAGGTTTTTATTCTGACACTTGCTCTGCTATGAAAACATTTTCATTCTTCCCTGCATCTTTTGTGGAAGTTGACTGAAAAGGAATCACTCCTCGTGACTCCCACTGGAAGGCCTGCTCCACTGTGGCTTGCCATAACGGGGAGAGCTTTCGAGAGTTAAGCAGTTGAAGTAAGGACTTTTTTGCCAGACTCTCTGAGAGTGAGATGCCGAATGTGCATTGTAAACCATTATCCCAGATGAATCTGAAGTTGAAGAACCACCGTATAGTATAGACAAGAATGTCTAATTTTGTTCTTGGGAGAAGAATAGTAACCAATACCTGGGGTTAAATATTTACATGTTCCATACTTCGGGTGATCTCAGACCACAACTGGTAAGGTATATCCTGGAAGAAGCATCACCCTCCTTTTATAGCTAAAATAATGGAGCGAGAATATCATATAAAAGTTAAGCCTCAGCCAGGCACGGTGTCTCACGCCTGTAATCCCAGCACTTTGGGAGGCCAAGGGAGGAGGATCACCTGAGGTCAGGAATTCGAGACCAGCCTGACCAATATGATGAAACTCCGTCTCTATTAAAAATACAAAAATTAGCCAGGTGTGGTGGCACACACCTGTAATCCCAGCTACTCAGGAGGCTGAGACAGGAGAATCTCTTGAACCTGGGAGGTGGAGGTTGTGATGAACTGAGATCGCACCATTGCACTCCAGCCTGGGCAACAAGAGCGAAACTCCATCTCAAAAAAAAAAAAAAAGAAAAAAAAAAAAGTTAAGCCTCATAGCGTCTGGCAATTTGGGTTCTTGAAGCTAGAGCCTTTTGTTCCCTCTTCAAACCCCCATGGCCTTTCCTTTTCCTAGCAGATCTCCACCTAGTTCAGGTATTCATGCTCCTCTACCCAGAGAGGTCTGGGGTGGGGAAGATCCTGCTCAGGTTAAGCCGTGCTTGGTACTGGGTAAGCCCAGTTTAAAATAAAAACAATTATAATGATGGGTGGGGCCCAAATAGAACAAGCCAATCATGGTGTTGGGGGGGGGGGAGGTGGGTTCCTGTTAGGATAAGCCCATTATGGTGGGTGGATGGGAGGGGGCTTCTGATTGGAAGAAGCCAATCCTTCTATACCATTCCCCTTGGGCCCTTGGCTCCATTCTGGTCAGTGAGACTAGAAGGGAGGGCTGGCCAGTGGAGAAGATAGCAAAATGTGCATGAGTTCCTGGATATGCAGGAGACTTCAAAGCAATTTGCCAGGCAAGGCAAGACACTTTGTGCTCTCACAGGAGAATCCGAGCTTCAAAACACTGGGTCAAAGCTCCAGGAAAGGCTCTGTCACAGCCTGTCAGCTACTCAAGAGCAAAGCAGTGACCACCAGATTGTTATTTTTAATTGTTCATATTATTTGAACAAATTCTGTGATGGTGTGAAGAAGAGACTTCGGTGTCCTAGAACTTAACTGCGGCAGAGGTAGCATTCTCAGGCCAAATATAGATCTTAGGAATCCAGGTTTTAAATGAGGACTGACTGAGGTGCAGCCATTTTTCACGGGACTTTGAGCTGTGTGGAGGTGTCATGAGTGAGAGGCGGCAATTAGAGAAGGAGAGAAGCTGTCAGAGCAAGTGCAGGCTGAGGCTGGTGAGGCCCGGGGAGCAGGGAGCCCTAGGGAACCCATGGAGGGCAAATCCATGAGGATCAAGAAGCAGTGAGGCCCTCCCAGGAGGACAGGCTGAGCACCCCCTGTGTGGGGTGGGAGACATTTCCACGTGCAGAGACCAGGAAGTCCTGCAGGTGTTGATGTTAGGAAATGGCCTGGGCCCAATTTTATCTGATTATCCTGGTATGGCTTACAGACATATTTTTCAAGCTGTGGGTTGTGCCCCTTTTAGTAGCTCATGAAATCAACTTAGTGGGTTGTGACCAGCTCTTAAATCAAGGCTGGAAGGTGGGTGAAATAGAATAGGAAGTCTCAGCACGCATTACACTTTTGACTATGTGGTGTGTCTAAGCGCATGTGGTATGTGTGTGTGCATGGAGAATGCATGTGCGTATGTATGTGTGTATAGTGTACATGCATGTATGTGTGTATTCATCTGTGTGTTGATGTGTACACACATGCATGTGTGTGGCATGTCTTTGTGTGCGTGTGTGTGGTGAGTGTATGTGTGCATATGTGTATGTGCCTGTGTGTGTGCACGTGCATGGTGTTTGTGTATACCATATTCCAATGTAAACATCTTTTTGCAGTGGTTGTGGTTGTGACCTGGAGGCTGGCCGGCCGCATTCTCAGAGTTGGGGCAGGAACTGGATGGAGTGGGGAGGTCTGTGTAACTGTTATCTGATTGATTGACTGATTGATTGATTGAGACAGAGTCTCACTCTGTCACCAGGCTGGAGTGCAATGGCATGATCTTGGCTCACTGCAACCTCCACCTCCTGGGTTCAAGTGATTCTCCTGCCTCAGCCTCCCCAGTAGCTGAGATTACAGGCATATGCCACCACTCCCAGCTAAGTTTTGTATTTTTAGTAGAGACAGGGTTTCACCATGTTGACCAGGCTGGTTTCAAACTCCTGACCTCAGGTGATCTAACTGCCTGCCTCAGGGTCAGTGGACCTCAGTCTTGACTGTCCCCTCCTGTGTAGCAGTTCTCTTCAGAATGGTTCCATTGTTTGGATTTCTTTATGCATTTAAACATCATTGAAAATAGCAAAACCAACAAGACCAGCCAACCTGGAACGTGCCCAAACCAGAGAGTGCTTCATTCTCTTCGGGTCCCCTGGGCAAGAGATGATCAAACCCACTTAGAGACCCAGTGGTGTCTGTCAGCAAGGTGGGAAGAGGAGAGAAGCCGAAATTCAGAATGGCTAAGGCAGGAGAAGGGCTCACAAGACTTCCCTGCTCCTCTCCACCCTGAGGATTCCTGATGCTCTTCATACTTGAGTTTTTGCTTCCCTGAGACGACGCCAGCTGTTTAGATTTGGAAACCTCTTTCCAGGGGAAGCCTCACCTCTGTTCCGTGGTGGTAGAAAAACAGCTTTATTTAAAAATTAGATGATGTGGAGTGTTAGGCATTTTTCAGAGGGGAAAAAGATCCTCACCTCTTTTAACTCTCAAACACCGCTTGAATACACAGATTTCATGCTTGTGACACCTTTCTTCCTTCAAAGATGCTGCCGATTTCTGCCAGAGGCGGCTAGAGATGTTGTGCTCTGGGACACTCCTGCTAAGGATGTGTGTGGTTGTGAGCTGAGCTGGAGATTCAAGTGAGAGGACTGGGAGCCCAAACAGTGTGTTGATGGCAAATAAAACAGGCCCTGCTTCGCGGTGTCCATGGCCACCCCCGCCCCTCATAATGACCCTCCACTCCCCCACCCAGAAATATGCTCCCCTCCAAAGGCACTGGGTGTATCCGAAGAGAATGATCTACACAAGGAGTAGCCTCCTTTCCTAGTTCCAGAAATCAGAATTAAGGGGGAACAGTTTGGCTGGAAGGGAGCCAAAGTCTAGAGTCTTTTGTTCCCTCTTCAAGTCCCTATGGCCTTTCCTTTTCCTAACATCTCCACCTAGTTCAGGTATTCATGCTCCTCTACCCAGAGAGGTCTGGGGTGGGGAAGATCCTGCTTAGGTTAAGCCATGCTTGGTGCTGGGTAAGCCCAGTTTAAGATAAAACCAATTATAATCATGGGTGAGGCCCGAATAGAACAAGCCAATCATGGTGGTGGTGGGGGTGGGTTCCTGTTAGGATAAGCCCATTATGATGGGTGGGTGGGAGGGGGTTTCTGATTGGAAGAAGCCAATCCTTCTATACCATTCCCCTTGGGCCCTTGGCTCCATTCTGGTCAGTGAAACTAGAGGGGAGGGCTGTCTCTCCAGCTAGGTTGCTATCCTGACAACACCCGCTGGAAGCACGCTAGGATTGAGGCTGAGACAGGCCCTGTTTAGCTTGAAGTACCAGCCTTGCTCTCTAACCTGTAAGTCAGGCTGCCCTGTGACTGTGATTGAGTTTGTTTCCCTTTTGCTACTCCTGAGCTTTCAATAAAATTGAAATGGAATGTTCCCCAGCCTTGAATTAGCTGGCTGATGAAGAAAAAAAAAAAAAAAAAAGAAGGGGTCCTGGCTGGAGGAGTTTGAAACCAGCCTGGGCAGCATAGAGAGACCCTGTCTCTACAGAAAAATGAAAAATTACCCAGGCATGGTGGTATGTGCGTGTGGTCCCGGCTACTCAGGGGCCTGAGGTGGGAGGATTGCCTGAGCCCAGGAGTTCAAGGTTGCCATGAACAGTGATCACACCACTGCATTCCAACCTAGGCAACAGAGCAAGACCCTGCCTCTAAAAAAAAATATCCTGTCCTTGGGCTGGGGGTGGTAAATGAGCTATGAATCTCACCGCAACCACTGCCGCCACCTCACAGACATCACCAGTGGGTCATGGTTATGCCCCTTCTTAGCAAAGCCCTGCGGGAGCTCCCTGCCCCCCCCACCCCCGGCACTGGGGCCCCGCGCTGAACTGCCCGTCTGCACTCCTGCAAAAGAGCACTGAAGGCAACGGTAGCGTGGTAGCAGCCACGGTCCATGTGCGACCCTGAAGGGAAGGTGCTTCTCACGGACACGAGCTGGACCCCTGCGGGAACTCTCCCACCCTTGTCACCGTGGCAGGATCAAGGCTGAGTCACTAAGGCCAGCCTCAGCTGGGCCCTGGTCCTCGGTCCCGGCCCAAACTGCACAACATGCCATAAGACTTAGGCTCGATTCCCTCCACGAGTCACCCCGGCAAGGGTGGAAAGGCTGAGTCCTGAGACTCTCACGGTGCCTTTGGAATTTGAGGTCTCTCAGATTCCAGAAATAGGCACGGAGGCTCCAAGCTGGGGTTGGAGTTCTCGGAGAGACAGATGTCGAAAGTGAGGTCAGGAATTGACATGCGGAAATCACCGCCAGCCATGCCCGGAAAGCAGGGCCCACACCCAGGTGCTGTCCACACCAAATCAGGGTTCTGGGTTTCAGGAGCATGGTGACCATGGCACTGGTTCTGTGCCCCTCCCCTGCACCCTTTTGTGGAACTGGATTCCCCTGGGGCTACCCAGCCCGGAGAGGTCCTATAAAGGGAAGGGGCTTCTGTCTCCCTTTCCTCTCTCCCTTCTCAGCGTCCCTCCACATCCCCACCCTACAAGCAGCAGACAGGGAAAGGGCCATTGTGTTGAAAGGCGAGGCTTACACCATCTCTTCCCAAATGAGGGAAGGCTCCGCCTGTCTGTGCCCTGGCACAGTTCCAAGACATATGAGTACCCTGAGAATAATGTGCGCCCCTTGTGAGCCCATATTCCTTGAACAGTAATCCAACATTTATTTAGCAGAGGCAGCAATTTAAAAAAAATAAATATGAAATATATTTATGTTCAAAACAAGGGATTTATGACATTCAGTCATTAAGTGTCATTTTCCAGACCACGAAATTTATTGCCAGCCATAAACAAGTTAAACTGCTTAAAATGTGGATAATAAAATAAATCTATTTTATTATCGCATTTCCAATAAACAGCACTATGCTGTGCCTTCATCGTTTGTAAAATTTTAGCTGACTCTGACTGTAGGTTTTAGGTGACTCTCAGCTGCTTGGTCTCAGAGTTGGAGGCTGGGCTTGCAGGTTCACCAGAATTGCCCAAAGGAGAGTGATCCTGCCACCGCTGCTACCGCAACTGCGACTTCACAGCCACAGCACCTGTGTGACCCAGGAGGGAAGCAGGGAGGGACTTTGGAGGCACAAGGCCTCACAGTGACCTTCAGCAAATGCTGAGTTTGTCACTGTTACCCTGGTGGACAGGTGGGCGCTTAGCCTGGGATTCTAGAAGGCACAGGGGTGGCCAGAAGGGTCTAAAACTCCTGGGAAGTGGCAAAAGAGAGCTCTTACAGGTAGACGCTTCCTTGCACCATCGGAACCAAGGGCAGCTTGGGGGCCTCCATGGAAGTTGGAGGCCCAGGGAGACTTGGTCTCTGGCCAAGGGGGCCCTTGTGCCACCTGTTTGTGTGGGTTTCAGTGGATAGAAAATGCATGCACTTCTTTAACAAGAAGTCACCTGGATCCTTTTCCTGTGCCTGTTAGCATATCTGCATCAGTCACAGCAGTCTTCTTCAGCAGGAGTGGGTTCAGTGTGCACATTTCTGGTTCTGGAAGAGTCAACGTGGAAAACGGAGTTAACTGGCCCCAGAATCCCAGTTGATCCCAGTGAGGTCGCAGCTGCCCCCAGAAGCTCTCTCTCTGGACTGCCTTTGTTCTGTCTCTGAAATGACTGCAGATCTGGGGTCATCTCCAAAGCAGTCACTTGAAGGTGTCTCTCTAACCTTCCACCCACGTTAGCCTGGCTTCTTCCTCTTCCAGGACATGATGGGAAGGAATCCCCAGGGGACTCCTGGTATCAAAGGACATCCAAGCAGGCCTGTCTCCCCTTACCTTACTGAAAGCTTCTAAACCCTGACACAAGACTGAGACATTGGCTCCAAGTTGATGAGGCTCCTGTCTGTTATAAATTTTTGACAGGTTGGGTTAGAGAAGCTCTCAGTGCATAATAATGAGAACGCTGTCAGGCTAAATGGCATTCTGACATTTGAAGGAAGAGGCTCATGTAATTTTTGGTTGTTTAAGGGCAAGAAGCCTGGAACTCTGTCTTGTTAAAATGACAAGGAGCAACAAGCAATTTTCCACCTCTCTTCTCCCTGAACAGGTAGAAACTAATAAGGAACTTGTTATTATAAGGAACGTACCAAATAAGATAAGCGTTCATGCGGGAGAGGAACCCTTCAAGAAGGTGCATTTCTATTCGACATCATCCTCATCATCCTCCTCATCACCGTCGTTATCACACATATAATATGTGTGCCAGCAGGGCTCTGTCGTAGGCTCTGTCAAGGGAATGAATTCCACGTCCTTGATTTTGGGATTGCAAATCCTGAGGGTAAAAATGCTGAGAGGCAAAGGGAAAATGATACGGGATCCCTTTACGTGGCAGTAAATGTGTACAGCGCCACCTACGATATATCAGCAGCTTCCACATTAACACAACCGTAGATCCTGGGGATGACTCTCAGAGTCCCCCATCTGTCCAGCCTCGGGGACAACTGTGAGAAGATGTGGTCAAATAATGGTTTTCACCAGACCAAAGCCTGCACCAAGAAATACCGCAGTCTCAGCCCTTCCACATCCTCACCTTTCCCTTCTAAGCCATGGCCCTGCGAGGAGTTGGGCCTTCTGGAGGCTCTGAGGTTTTTCTTCTTCAATTACGCACAGTCTCATCTTCTGCTCTCCTCAAATTTCTCCTGCTGGTCTGGGTTCTTCTGTGATTTGGGGACTTGTTGCTGAAGACAGGCACTGCCATTGGCCTCACACCTACCTCCATCCCTCCAAATGAGCTTACGGCTTGGGAGAATTGATGCCGAAGGAAACTTTCTCTGAAATACTTTTCTCTGGACAATATGACTGGAAAGGTTGGGTCTGTTTAGAGAAGGAGCTCTTTCCTAAGCCAGTGGAACCACCCAGGAGAGTCCTGTTTTAGTACAGGGCACTTGTCTTTTTCTTTCTTTCTTTTCTTTTTTCTTTTTCTTTCTTTCCTTCCTCTCTTTTTTCTTGGTTTCTTTCTTTCCTTTCTTTCTTCCTTTCTTCCTTTCTTTCCTTTCTTCCTCTCCCCTTCCCTCCCCTCCCCTCCTTTCCTTCCTTCCTTCCTTCCTTCCTTCCTTCCTTCCTTCCTTCCTTCCTTCCTTCCTTCTTTCCCTCCTTCCTTTCCTTCCTCTCCTCCCCTCCCCTCCCCTTCCGTTTCTTCAAAATCTTTCTCAGTTGCCCAGGCTAAAGTGCAGTGGTGTGATCACGGCTCACTGTAGCCTCACCTCCTGAACTCAAGCATTCCTCCCTGGACTACAGGCATGTGCTTGTAGTATTAAAAATTTGGATATTTTTAAAATTTTTTATAGAGACAGGGTCTCCCTTTGCTGCCCAGGCTAATCTTGAACTCCTAGGCTCAAGCAATCCTCCTGCCCTGGCCTCCCAAAGTGCTGGGCTTACAGGTGTGCACTATCACGCTCAGCTGACACTTGTTTTAGATGTGGATTTTTCAGTATTAGCACTATTAACATTTGGGGCTGGATCCTTCTCTGCTGTGATGCTGTCCTGTGCCCTGTAGAATGGTCAGCAAGATCCCTGGTCACTACCAGATGCCAGCAGCACTTCTCCCCCTGAGTTGTGACACCCCAAAAATGTCTCTGCACATTGACAAATTGTTCCTGGGGAGATGGGGTGGGAAAATTACCCCCAGTTGAGAACCACTATTTTAGATGTATTAATATTATACCTGTAGGTTAAAGTTTTTTTATCCTAATGATAATAATTACACAAAAACTAATAATTAATGTTATAAAAGTAGCACAGAAAGTAGCTAGGCTCTAAAGGAAACTTCGAGATTCCAACTCCTACCGTCCCACCTGCAAAAGTTTTGGAATGTTGTTAAAATGCAAGGTGGTCCATATCACAGCCGTGGAACGCTGGCAAAAGCAATGCAGAAATCAGCCAGAGAAGCAGAAAGAGTCCTGAGGCTACAAGTCAGGAGATGAGGTCCTGGTCTCAGCCCTGGTCTGCGAGGAGTGTGACAATAGATAAGTCACGTTATTTTTTTATTTTTTATTTTTTAATTTTACATTAAGTTCCGGGATACACATGCAGAACGTGCAGGTTTGTTACATAGGTATACATGTGCCATGGTGGTTTGCTGCACCCGTCAACCCATCATCTAGGTTTTAAGCCCCACATGCATTAGGTATTTGTCCTAATGCCCTCCCTCCCCTTGCCCCTCAACCCCTGACAGGCCCTGGTATGTGATGTTCCCCTCCCTGTGTCCATGTGTTCTCATTGTTCAACTCCCACTTATGAGTGAGAACATGTGGTGTTTGGTTTTCTGTTCTTGTGCTAGTTTGCTGAGAATGATGGTTTCCAGCTTCATCCATGTTCCTGGACATGAACTCATTCTTTTTTATAGCTGCATAGTATTCCATGGTGTATATGTGCTACATTTTCCTTATCCAGTCTATCACTGATGGGCATTTGGGTTGGTTCCAAGTCTTTGCTATTGTAAGTATTACTGCAGTAAACATACGTGTGCATGTGTCTTTAGAGTGGAAAGATTTATCATCCTTTGGGTATATACCCAGTAATGGGATTGCTGGGTCAAATGGTATTTCTGGTTCTAGATCCTTAAGGAATCGCCACACTGTCTTCCACATTGGTTGAACTAATTTACACTCCCATCAACAGTGTAAATGCATTCCTGCTTCTCCACAGCCTCGCCAGCATCTGTTGTTTCCCGGATAAGTCACTTTAAATTTGGCCCTTAACTTGTTCCTTCTTACAACGAAGTAATTGGACTAAAGATGTAGTGGTTTTCCATGTTTCTTCTGCTATGACCCATGTTGACATTGGAGACACTTCCACTGATACATCCCAGTGTAGACAGCCTTTGTCGTTTAATGTTCTGGTAGAAAATGCAATTTCTAATTTGTAGTCGAAGGTGGCCCTTTCTCATAACTGGGATCAGGACTCTGAATGTGTTCTGATATCCTGGGTGAGAACTGCTGAAATATATAATCCTCACTATTTCTTCTAGTGCTAAAATTCGAGAGTCAAAGGAGCTTCTTATTCTGCCCTGTTTGCCTGTCAACAAATACAATGAACAACATCCTTATTCCCCGATTTTCTGCCTCTGTTACTTACCAGCAGGCCACTCGCCCTCCAAACTGCCTCTTCATAAAATCTGCCATTACTGCTCATCGCTCTGGCCCAGCAGGTGATGAATTCAGTCCACGCCATTAGGCTTCCCTGTGGATGAGTCATCTATTTTTACAAGTTGCTGGTTGCGAGACTAGAGCATAACTTACGGGTTTATAAATATTTTGGCATCTTCCTTTGTTGAAAGATACTGTGAGACCCAGTGATTCACAAGGTTGTCCTGACACTTTCCCCTCCTCCACCAGCATTTTGAAACATTGTTATCCGGTTTGGTACAAGTTCTTTCAGCTATCACTCCTGCAGGTGTTGGTTTGAAGTTACATAAAGAAAAGATTTTCATCTTTCAATAATTGGCTGGATAGGCTAAACTCAGGCTATAATTTATTACTCTTGGCTGCAATCCATCCATTTGTCTCTGTCCTTGGAGGGAGGTGTTTAATCTCCCTTTGGCTCAGCTTTGGAAGGGACTCACTGATTTGTTGAAAAGTTCATTAGACACCGATGGAGCCCCTGCTGTATGCCAAGAATTGCACTAGGTGCTGGGGATATAAAGATGAATATGACTTGCTCTCAAAGAATGCCTCCGTCTAATGAGGCTGTGGCTGTAACTCAACCATTGCCACACAGCATGGTGAGCAGTAGAAATGAAACAAGCTCACGTTATGTGGGTGGTGCAAAAGAAAATGACCCATTTTTCCTAGTGAGATAGGAGGCTTTGTAGAGGAAATTTCACTTGAGCTGTGTCCTACAAGATGGGCAGCAGTTTTCCATGGGGAAAATAAGTGGGGAATAATAATAGGTAGAAAGGCATGGAGGCTTGAAACAGTATGGGGAGTTTAGGGAACTGCAGGCCTGCACCTTGTGGCATAGGTGTGTATGTGCAAGTGTGTAAATGTGTGCACACACATGCACGTGGGTGCTGTGGGAGAACAGCTGAGGGATGAGGTGGCAGCAGATGAAAATGAGAGGCCGGGTGCAGTGGCTCACGCCTGTAATCCCAGCGCTTTGGGAGGCTGAGACGGGCAGATCATGAGGTCAGGAGTTCGAGACCAGCCTGGCCAACATGGCGAAACCCTATTTCTACAAAAAATACAAAAAAATCAGCTGGGCATGGTGGTGCATGCCTGTAGTCCCCGCTACTCAGGAGGCTGAGGCAGGAGAATCGCTTGAACCTGGGAGGCAGAGGTTGCAGTGAGCCGAGATTGTGCCACTGCACTCCAGCCTGTGCAACCGAACGAGACTCAGTCTTAAAAAAAAAAAAAGTATAAAAAAATGAGATAGGCAGAGACCAGTCATGAAAAGACTTGCATGGTGTAATAAAGGGTTTGAATTTATTCACAATAGAGAACTTTTGAAGGATTTTAAGACAGGAATCAGCATTATGGGATTTGCCCTTTAGGAAAATATCCAAGGACCAGGGTTGGGGGCTGGACTCAAGAGGAACCTGGGAAGCATTTGGGAGGTGGGACATAGTGGACAATTTTCCTCAGTAAGGGAGGGGAGAGAGAGCTGGAAGGCTAGAATGGCGTCTAGGTATCAGCCCTGAGGACCTGGTGGATGAGGGTGCCCTTTGCCAAGAAGGAGAACACAGAGAAGGGAAGAGGTGTGGGGAAAACATCATGACTTCTGTTGGGAATATGTTGAGTGTGAAGTGTCTGTATAGCACCAGCTGCAAAGGTCTAGTTCTCCATCTCTAATAAGAAGCCTCATCATGGAAATGTGATTAAAATTAAAATCCACGTTGAAATCCTCAGACGAAAGGTGCCATGGAAGTGCAAAGAATCATTATTTAGTGTTTTATGGGCTGTCCTTATTGCCTAGAACACTCTCCTCGTCTTGATTCTAATTGCCTCTGATGCCTGTCTTAGCATATTCTAGGCATGAAAAAAACAAGTGTCTCAAATGTCAGCTGCGGGACGGGCTTGTGCAAGGAGGGCTCTGAAGCTCTGGGACAGGCAGCTTGAACTCAGAGAAGTGGGGAAGGTTCTGTTCTCAGTCCTGTGAGTTTGAGCCTTAACCTCTTTCACTCAATCACTAGGTCAGTCTCTGCTCCTTGTTTTGGTTTGTTTTATCAGAACTTAACAACATTCAAGATTTCTTCTTTCCTGATCACCTGCTGCATGGCTGGTATTGGGGATTTAATGCTGAACAGACCGACATGATCCCTGTCCTCACACAATAAATTGTCTAATAGAGGCAGGAGAATGGCGTGAACCTGGGAGGCGGAGCTTGCAGTGAGCCAAGATCGCGCCACTGCACTCCAGCCTGGGCGACAGAGTGAGACTCCATCTCCAAAAAAAAAAAAAAAAAAAAATTGTCTAATAGTAGGAAGAATTTTTTAAGGCATCTCATGATGAAGAGGGAGAATCAAGACTGAATCAAACTGTTCCCAAAGAGAACTGTTTTAACTTCAGGAAACAAATGGATGCTGTCTCTTTAAGACAGTGTTTGGAAAACCAGCTCTCCCACTCTGCAAGGCCTCCATGGTAGGGGGAGCAGGCGAAGGAGTTTCTCCTGTTGGGGCTGAGGCAAATATGAATCATCACTTGTATATAATCTTCTGTATCCTGGAGATTCAAAACCAGCGCCTCCATCTTCCCAGTGAAAGTGTTTACATGGCATTATTACCGTGATTATTTATGACTTGCTTTGCTGCCTCAAGGGATAAGGGCGAGTATGAGCTGGGAACTTGTTTCAGTCAAAAGGAAGTGGAATTAAATGATGTTAGAACCTGTACTTAATGCCCACATGGAGCTATTCAGCTTAATCTGCCAGAACACCATGGGAGGAGGAGAATGTCTTCCCTGGTCATTGCACTGGGGGAAGCCAGAAGGAAATGCATCTGATGGGAGCAGGGAGCGCAGGTTTGCTGTTTCCCTGACTCCATTTGTGCTCTAAAGGAAGAGCTACTCATTAGAAAGAAGCAAGAACACAGCTATCCCTGTGGGTGTCATGCCCAGAACAATGCTTCCCTTTTTTCTCAGGTCCTAAATTTCCTTCCAAACCTTTGCTTCCTCCCTCTCTTCTGTTCTCACAATAGAGCACCTGCTATTTCACATATCATGTTGGGTGCTGGAGATATACAGCAGAACCCACAAGCCCTGCCCCTGAAGGACAAATCACATGTAATGGGAGTGCGGGAGTGCTGTTGCCCATCTCAGCAGTTCAGGTTAAATCCTCCAACCACCATGACCCCAAGACCCTACCTTTTGACGGGCTTAGGGATGTTACAGAGCATTGCAGGGGGTTGCCTGCATGTGTTTCATCAGTAGGAACCAAGCAGTATCTCAAGGCATGAACAGAAATAGATTCTGTTTGTTGGTAGGTGGAAAATTCGTTGGCTGCTGGTGAGTGAACTGTCTCCCCTTCCTCATTCCCAGAGAGAAGCACTACCCAGCTTGGTGCCTGGATGCAGGCAGTGTGAGAGCACTGCCTAGGGAAAGAGCTCAGCAAGAGGCCCAGGAATGACCCATCTTTCACCTTGTGCCTCCCACAGGTGTTCAGCTGCATTGGCGCCAGAGCACCAATGGGGCAAGAGAATCCTCTGGAGAAGTTTTCTGTGATCTCATCACAGGAGTAGCCCAGAGGAGCAGCCCAGGGCCTGGGGCCTAGGATGGGTGGACCAGGCCATGCAGCTGGTTGGGGGCTTGACGCCCACTCAAAAAGGTGCCATATTTTGACTGTTTTCTCTATTACTTCCGTATGTCTTCCACTAACATCTTTCCACCATTGTCTTAATCTTCTATCAAACTGTTTTTAAAAATCCACTTTTCTGAACATGTTTTATTCTTTTTTTTCCTAAAACATTTTTTTTTATCCACATAAATCTTTTCTTAACTTCCAGCAAAGTCTCCCTTCTCTCCTCCTGTTCCTTCCCAGGAACAAGAAAACATCCAAGCTAAGTGACTAAAAGCTGGATCCATTTTCTTCTCCGACAGGAGAGAGAAGGGGAATGGCTGTAAGCAGTGAAGCTCCTCTTTGAACACTGTAGAAGGTTCCCATCCTGGCACAGGCATTGTGAGCATGAGGAACTAAGGAAGGCACTAGGTGCTGTGGGATCACAGTATAGGATCCGACAGTATAGGGATGTCTAGCTGGAATCAAGAGGGGTGGCGTCCCAGCTGGTTCTTGGAGGATGAGTAGGATTTTGCCAGATATCTGTGCCCTTCCTCCCTCTTCTAGTACCAACCCTTCCAATAGGCTAAAATAACTAGTAAGGGTGAATTTAAAGCAGAAAACAAGGGAGTGGGGAGGGACATGTGGGTAGAGGGGCGTCCCACTCCCTGCTTTAGTGTGAGTGGAAGGATAACTGGGCCAGTCTCGGGCACGTGAACTTCTGGTTTGTTTAAGGTTTTTTTCATCAAGCGACTGCCTTCTTTTCTCTGGCCCATGTCTATGCTCTTTTCACACCCCACAACACAGCCTGCTATGGGAGGTCCCAATGTGGAGGATGGAGGACAATTTCCCACAATTTCCTGTATGCCAGGGGTAACCAAGTGAGAATTAAAAAGCTCGAAGCCTGTGTAGTGGAAGAACTGTCAAAAAAAACCTGTGGCACACTGTATAGCTGGAAAGCAGGGAGGGTTTGGGGGAGGGATCAGGTGGGGAAAGCAGATGAGGGCAGAGCCCGCTGGGGAAGCTTACAGGCTTTGCATTTAAGCCACACTGGGAGGGCACTCACCCTCTGCATTAATGTTTGGTTTATGTCCGAGTTGCCCAGCTGGACGTGGTCCTGGGTGGAAGTTGCCGAAGCCACACTGGGAGGGCACTCACCCTCTGCATTAATGTTTGGTTTATGTCCGAGTTGCCCAGCTGGACATGGTCCTGGGTGGAAGTTGCCGAATTAACTTCTTGACATGCTTGATTGCAATGTCCACGAGTGTGCTTTCATTTTATACTTTACTGACAAAGTTTATTGCCTGAGTGCTGGCTCTTTGTGTGCTGGCTTTCAGACCAGGGAGTTGGTATCTGTGCAGATGCCACCGGTACAGGACTGAGGATCAACACACAGGCCAGACTCCCACTTCAGGTCCCAATGTTGCTGCTGTGCAGAGCCCCTCCTTTCTCCCAAAGCCATGACCACCACCTCTGCTGCTGCCGCCGATGCTGTTGCTGCCACCATTGCCATTGTCTGGGCCTACGTTCTGGCCTGGCCACCTTGGGTCCCTGCGGTGCACCTACACACCTGGCTGGACCAATTGCTCAGCCAGGTGTGTAGGTGCACCGCAGGGGCCCATGGTGGCCCAGCTGGAACCTAGGCCCAGAAAATGTCAATGGTGGCAGCAACAGGGGCCCAAGGTAGCCCCAAGGCATGCACCTACACACCTGGCTGGACCAATTGCTCCACGCCTGGGCTGCCTCCCAGGACTGCAGGCCTGAGCTCATTGTGTGCATGCAGCGGCCCAGCATACATGTCCTACTGCCCGTCAGACCTCCTTTATAAAACACAGGTTTGAAGATAAAATTATGAAGAGTTTCAGGACAGCTCCAGCAGAGCATGAAACCAAGCGCCAGGCTGTTCTGAGAGTAAAACCCTGTGCAACTGTACGGGTCACACACCTGTGAAGCTGGCCTCAATTATAAGGCAACTGCCCACTGGATGCTAGAGACAAAGCAGGACAGCTGAGAGAAATCCTTCTGAGACCCTGTAAGCCTTCACCCTGCAGCCAACTTCCAAAGGCTAAAGGCACAGCTGCGGGACGGAGGGAGATATACTAAGGAATGGAAAGATGAGGGTGGAACTGGATGGAGGTCAAAGAGAAATTCCCAGTGATACAAAGAGCCAGCATAGAGAAATCTCACACAGCTTACATGGCTGATGGCTGCACAGCAAGGAATGCTAAAGTTCATTCACTGGGCTCAAGGAAACCATGAGGCGGGAGCCCGGCTCTGCAGGGAGAAATGAAGAGCACCTGGAAGGAGTGTCAGCTTGAGTGGTAAGTGAGCCCAAAAGAGTCAGCAGCACCAACTCACTCTTGCTTGGCTTTTCCAGGACAAACCCAAGGTGAGGTGTCCACAGCACCAGTCACTGGGATAGAAAAGCCTTAGGGGGCCAGAGCCCTGCTGGCCACAAAAGACCATGGGAATCTGCACAGCCCCGCTCCCCCTCGCCAACCCCAGGAACTGAAGCCAGCACCCAGACAGAACAGCAGAGGAGGAGGGAAGGGCAGTGCTGAAATTTTCATTTCAGATGACAAAGGAGGGCATCTCTGCCTTTTCCAGTCACAGCACACATAGAAACTGGTGGCACGTGTCATGCACACTACGGAGGTGGGTGAGACAGTCCATGAGATGGCTCACCTCGCCACCTCAAGGGCCCTGGGAATCCCTGCCTTATCTCACCTGGTACCTCTTTAGGGACTGCTGGCTCTAGAGCATTATGAACTGCAGGACCCACCTGTGGTCATGCATGGCCCGGACTTCTTTTCTGAATTAAACTTTCTGCTCAGTAACCCTGGAGGTTTAAACTTGCCCTGCAAAGATCACAGGAATCCCCCTGCCCTCAGCGCCCCCACCTAGTTTGGGGCAGGCTGTGTGGCATGTGTGTGTGTGTGTGTGTGTGTGTGTGATGGTGGTGGTGATAGTGGTGATGGGGTGTGTGTGGCAGGGAGATAGTTTGTGCGTATTTGGGGGGTGTGCATTGGGGGAGAAGGAAGGGCCTTAAAAAGGATTTCTACTTACTAAATTTTTATTTAGGAAAGATCAGGTAGAAACTGCAATTTCTGCACTTTTCAAGGACTTCCAATCCAAACAGAAAACACTTGGCCAGAGCAGCAAAATTTTAAAATATGTATTTGCGAAGCAGTATTTTACTAGGATCTGTTAAAGTAGCTGAATTCCTTGCAGAGTTCTGCTTCTGAAAAAGTAATGTGTGCTCAGGAAACATTCCGAAATTTCAGAAAAGTAGAGAAGAGGAAAAAATAGTTCTAAAGATGATCACCAGTAACATCATTTTAATCTCTTTCCTTCCAATCTTTTCTCTATAAATGGTTATATGGGTATTTTTGTCTGTTTTGCATGAAGGTATTTTTATTTTACTTAAAGGAAGTTTTTACACTATATATGCCACTTTGAATTTCATTCCTTTTTCTAAATGTATACTATCAGGCTTTTCCATGTGTAACATAATACTTAAAAACATAAGTGTTTAAAAAGATGAATTATATCGCAAAATAATATGTATTTTAGGAAAATTTTAAAATTTTTAAATATAGACAAATCAAAAGAAAATTAAGTTAAAAGCAGCCCAGTCATACTTCCATAACCTTGTTTCTCTGTTCCCCATCATCCTTGCCAGTATAGTAGGTAAAAACCTTAGTCTATGCCGGAAATATTATCTATTATACATGTGTATGCCTGTATGCAAATATAATGTCATATGCACGTATAAATGTGTGTGGGTATCTATAGCTATATCTACATATGCTCCTTAAGTTGATTCCAATCCCACTCTGACTCTGAGCCCAACCCTGTCGTCTGCTTGGACTTTCGTGCTCATTTTCCTTAGGATTATGAGAGGCCTTGGGGTCTTCTGCAGTAACAAGAATCAGCAGGCTCTTGCCTTCCATCCCATCCATTCTGGTGACCTCCAACAGGCCTGCAGCCTCTCTGCCTGTTCCCACTCACTGTAGGGCCTCTGCTTTCCCAGGCCTATGTGGTCTGAGCTCCTTGCTCAGGTCCACACTCTTGATGCCAGAGTCCAGCCTCTGGGCAGGAATAGTGAAGGAGAGGCAGAAGGCAGATGCCAGCCCCCTGCTTGCAGGACCCGCACAGCTGCATCCCTTTGCACTGGTTGGCAGGGAGACCCTCTCCTGTCCCTTGTACACCCAAAGATGCCTTGTCTCCAGGCTCACCTTTCAGGAACTAAAAGCTTTTATAAATACCCAGATGATCAAAAGGTTTCTGCTTTCAGGCAGGGGACCTCTAAAGACCTGTCTTCCAGCTTGGAAGAGGAGGAGAGGGGAGCACACAGCAAACAACCCACGTGTTGATATGCATGAAGTATCCTGCCACACAGGGAACCCCTGTAGCTGGGAGATGTGGTTGCTGGAAGGTGGAGTGTGTCTTGTAAGCACATTGGAAGAGATCAATGATGAGAATGGGCAGAGGGAGCCTTGACTGTACATGAGATTTTGCATATTGACACCAACAGCAAATGGTTAAATATACCGAACTCTTTCCCTATGTGCTTTTCCTCATTGTTAAAGAAAGAGAGAAGAGTCCCCTTGTGTCTTCTTTGCTACTGTATTAGTCAAGGCTCTCCAGAGAAACAGAAGCAATAGGAGATTTATGTGTAAGCACAGATTTACTTTCAGATGTTGGCTCACACATTTGTGGGGGCTGTTAAGCCCAATATTCACAGGGCAAGCCAACAGGCTGGAAATGAAGGGAAGAATTAATGCTGCAGTCTTAAGTCTGAATTCTGAGGGGCAGGCCAGGCAGGCTGGAAACCCAGGAAGAGTTTCTACGCTGCAGTCTTTAGTTCAAATACCTTCTTTGGGAAACCTCAGTCTTTGCTTTAATAGGAACTCCAGCTGATTGGATGAGGCTCACCCACATAATAGGGTAATCTGCTTTACTCAAAATCTACTGATCCAAATGTTTATCTCATCTAAAAAATACTTTCTCAGCAACATCTAGACTGACATCTGCCCAAACAGCTGGACACCATAGCCAAGTTGACACATAAAATTAACTATTGCAACTTCTTTACAAACTTCAAGAGAAACAGAGAAGAATGAAAGCTGAGCTGCATACCTGGCATAAAGTGCCAAAGCTCAGTCTGTGAAGCAGCATGTTTCTCACGGGGCCCAGAGAGTGTCTATACTTATAGAGATTCTTTTCAATTGAACAGATTTCACTTGACTTCAAAAGTGCTTGAGTCAAATGCTTCAAGATGGTTGACTAGAGGCATCTGGTACTCACCTCCTCCACCAAGAGAAACCAAAATAGTAAGTTGATAATCACACTTTGGATAGATCATCTGAGAGACAATGCTGGAATTCAATAGAGAAGTGACAGGAAACACCTAAGGCAAGGAAGGAGAGGGAGGCAAGGCAGCCTACTTGGCTGGGAGCCCAGAGAGGCCTCCTAGTGTACAGAAAGGGTAAGTGGGTGACCCTCAGCAGTCCACGTTCCCACCATGGACATCTGCAATTCCAGCCATGGGAGAGATTCTTGACTCTCATGAGCCCTGAGACTAAAACAGGGAGCTGTCTTGAGACGGCATGACAGCATTGCTCCAGAGAGGGGGCTTACAACACCCCCAGACCTAAGCAGCTACAGCACAGTGCCATTTTGAGAGCCCAGCCCCCACCAGACCACATCCTGTTCTGGGTCCCAACCACCCCTGCATCTTTACATCCCTGGAGTCCCAGTGACATCCCCCATCCGCAGCTGCTGCTGCTGCTGTTTGCTGCCACCAGAACTAAAGCATGAGCCACTGGGAGTGACTCCACCATCCCCAGCAAAGGGGCCACTGTGCACTTACAAGCACCCTAAGGTCAGGCTCTGCCACCCACAGCCGCCACCTGGAACTGAAGTGCACACTTCCCAGCATCTGCCTACGACTGCTACCATTGAAAGCAACCCCACTCTCCCCAGCAGCAGAACTGCAGTGTGGCTGCTGCTGCCCCTGTACCTGAGCATTTTTCCAGGGCCCAGGGATCAGCCCACCCCTACTCACCACAGCCAGCATATGCATGCACCACCAGGGATCCTGAGGACAGGTCCACCCAGCCCAACTCCCACCTCCCAGGGATCAAGCGTGCTGTGTAGGGGCATATGAATTGCCCTGCTCCATCCACCATCATTGGCACCTGAAAGTCCTCCTAAGGGCCTGAGGATGGGCTCACCCAACCTGCCACTACCCCCACAGCTGTCACACCCACACACACATGTCACCTGGGGACTAGCCCACCCAGGCCATTGCAGCCACCACCAACACCAGCATGGATAGGATAGAAGCTAGAGGATGATCTGGCGGCTGCTGCCGTCATTGCCCCTGTCATGCCTGCTGCCTAGGAACCTGAGCCCCTCCCTAACTGGACTACCACTGCCCCTTTCAGCACCTGAGCAAGCCTCCTGGAGGCCCAAGAATCAGCCTGCCTGGAACCACTAACCCCAGGACCAGCACAAACTTCTCTGGGGCCCAAGAACAGGCATGCTCTTGGCCCACTGCTGCCACCACTAGAGCCTGAGGACTGTCCCACCTGTTGCCCCTGTCCCCAGCAAAACTTCCCCACAGCCTCCATTAACAGCCACACTCTAAGCCACTAAGGAAATCACAGACACCACTGACACTGTTTACAACTGAAGAACTCATACAGAGACTACACTACTGCATGCATCTAGAATCAAGGCCAGAGTGCCCTACCCAATCAACACCATAGCTATATCTTCAGAAAAAATGTCCTTCCCTGTGAAAGCAAATCCAAAAAATCAGAAGAAGCAACTGTTACACCAGATGCACAGATAATCAACATAAGGACACAAGAAACATTAAAAGCAAGGAAATATGACACCTCCAAAGGAACACAATAATTCTTCAACAACAGATGCCAATGGAAAAAAAATGAAATGCCAGAGAAAAAATTCAAAATAGTGATATTAAAGAAACTCAGTGAGATGCAAAAGAATACAGATTAAACAATACAAAGAAATCAGAGAAACAATTCAGGATATGAATAAGAATTTCCCTAAAAAGAAATAGATATAATTAAAAAGAACTAAACAGAAATCTTGGAACCTAATAATTCATTGAATAAAATAAAAAATACATTCAAGAGCTTGAACAAGGAACTAGATCAAGCAGAAGAAAGAATCTCAGAACTTGAAGACAGGTTTTTGAAATAACCCAGTCAGACAAAAATAAAGAAAAAAATAAAAGAGAATGAACAAAGCCTCCAAGATATATGGGACACCATAAAGCAACCAAATATTTTAAGTTTTGATATTCCAGAAGGCAAAGAGAAAACTGAAGGGATAGAAAACCTATTTAATGAAACAATAGGTTAAAACTTCCCAAGTCTAGCAAAAGATCTAGACACACAGAGGCAGGAAGCTCAGAGATTTCCAAAGAGATTTAATTCAAAAAGATCTTCTTCATTATAGTCAAACTGTCAAAAGTCAAAGACAGAATTCTAAAACCCACAAGAGAAAAATGTCACTTATAAGAAAACTTCATCAGACTAACAGCGGATTTCTCCTCAGAAACCTTACAGACCAAGAGAGAATGGGCCGATACATTTAAAGTGCTGAAAGAAAAAAACTGCCAGCCAAGGATACTATATCCAGTAAAGTTATCCTTCATAAACGAAGGAAAAATAAAGTCCTCCCCAGACAAGCAAAAGCTGAGAAAATTCATCATCATTAGACTGGGTCTATAAGAAATGCTTAAGGTCGTCCTATACCTGGAAATGAAAAGATAGTATCTACCATCATGAAAAGACATAGAAGTATAAATAAAACCCATTGGGTAGAATGAACACCGAACTAAGGAAAAGAAGGACCCTAATGTTACCACCAGAGAAAACCATCAAATCACAATGATAAATAATAAGGCAGAAATAAAGGAACAAAGGATATACAAACAACCAGGAAATGATCAATTAATTAACAGGTATAAGTCCTCACATATCAACAGTAACCTTGAATGTAAACAGCCTAAAGTTTCCACTTAAAAGATATAGACTGGCTGAATGGGTTTTTTAAAATGACCCAATTATATGCTTTCTAAAAGAAACTGACCTCACCTATAAAGACACATATAGACGGAAAGTAAAAAGATGGAAAAAGTTACTCTATGCAAATGAAAGCCAAAAGCAAGCAGGAGTAACTATACTTATATCAGATAAAACAGACTTTAAGTCAAAAACAATAAAAAGTGACCCAAAAGGTTCATTATATAATGATAAATAGATCAATTCAGCAAAAGGATATAACATATCTAAATATATATGCATCCATAATTGGAGCACCCAGTTATATAAAGCAAATATTATTAGATCTAACGGGAGAGATGGACTCTAATACAATAATAGTTAGGGACTTCAATACCCCATTCTCAGCATTAGACAGATCATCTAGACAGAAAATTCACAAAGAAACATTGAATTTAGAATATCTTAGGCAAAATTGACCTAACAGACATTTACAGAACATTTCATTCAACAGCTACAGAATACACATTCCTCTCATCAGCACATGGAATCAAAATTATATCAAATATCTTTTTGGATCAGAATGGAATAAAACTAGAAATCAATAAAAAGAGAAGCTTTGGAAATTGCAAATACAGGAAATTAAACAGCATTCTTCTGAATGACCATTGGGTCAAAGAAGAAATTAAGGAGGAAGTTGAAAAATTTTTTGAAACAAATGAGAGTCAAAATACAACATACCAAGACAGGCATGGTAGCTTGGCTCATGTGCATGATTCTAGCTACTCAAGAGGCTGAGGTGGGGAGGGTTGCATGAAGCCAGGAGTTTGAGACCAGTCTGAGCAACATAGCAAGGTCTGTCTCTTAAAAATAAAAGTTTCTAAATTGGCCAGGTGTGGTGGGTGCCTGTGTGGTCCCAGCTATTTGGGAGGCTGAGGTTGGAGGATCACTTGAGCCCAGGAGTTGGAGGCTGCAGTGAGCTATGATCACAACACTGCACCCTAACTTGGATGACAAAGTGAGATCCTCTCTCTAAAAACAAAATATTAATAATAAAAAAACCACACAACATACCAAAACCTATGGATTACAGAAAAAGCAGTGCTATGGGGGAATTTTATAACAATAAACACCTACATCAAAAAAGTAAAAAGATTTCAAATAAACAATCTAATAATGCCCCTCATTGAATTAGAAAAGCAAGAACAAATCATACCCACAATTAGTAGAAGGAAATAAATAATAAAGTTCAGAGCAGAATTAAACAAAATAGACTTTAAAAATATAAAGGATCAATGAAACAAAAAGTTATACTAGCTAGACTAACAACAAAAAAAAGACCTAAATAAACAAAATCAGAAACAAAAAAAGAAAAAATTACAACTGATAACACAGAAATACAAAAGATCATCAGGGACTATTATAACTGTATGCTAATAAACTAGAAAACCTAGAAGAAGTGAATAAATTCCTAGATACATACAACCCACCAAGATTGAATCAGGAAAAAATAGAGAACTCGAATAGATCAATAATGAGAAATGAGATTGAATCAGTAATAAAAGGTCTCCTAACAAAGAAAAGTCCATGACCAGATGGTTCACTGCCAAATTCTAGCAAACTTACAAAGAACAAATAAAACCAATTCTCCTCAAACATCTCAAAAAGTTAGAGGAGGGAATTCTCCTTAACTCATTCTAAAAGGCCAGCATTACTGATACCAAAACCAGACAAGAATGCAACCAAAAACAAAAACTACAGGCCAATATCCTTGATGAACACAGATACAAAAATCCTACAGAAAAATACTAGCAAACCAAATCCAACAGCACATCAAAAAGATAATACACCATGATCAAGTGACCATACTACCCAATGCAATCTACAGATTTAATGCAATCCCTATTAAAATACCAAGGGATGCAAAGATGGTTTATCTCAGGGATGCAAAGATGGTTTAACATATGTAAATCAATAAATGTAATACATCATATCAACAGAATAAAGGACAAAAACCATATGATCATTTCAACAGATGCAGAAAAAGCATTTGATAAAATTCAACATCCCTTCATGATCAAAACTCCCAACAAACTAGGCATCGAAGGAACATACCTCAAAATAATAAAGGGTATATGTGATAAACTCACAGCTAACATCATACTGAGTGGGGAAAATCTGAAAGCCTTTCCTGAAAGAACTGGAACAAGACAAAAATGCCCACTTTCACCACTCTTGTTCAACATAGTACTGGAAGTTCTAGGTGAAGCAATCAGGCAAGAGAAAGAAATAAAAGGCGTCCGAATTGGAAAAGAGGAAGTCAAATTTTTCCTCTTTGCAGATGACATGATTTTATATCTAGAAAAACCTAAAGCCTCTGCCCAAAAAAGGAAAAAAAAACAAAAACAAAAAACCCTTAGATCTGATAAATAAATTCAGAGATGGTGCAGGATACAAAATCAACATACAAAAATCAGTAGCATTTCTATATACCAATAATGAACAATCTGAGAAAGAAATCAAGAAAGCAATCCCATTTGCAACCGTCACACACACACACAAATACCTAAGAATAAATTCAACAAAGGAGGTGAAAGACCTCTGTAAGGAAAACTACAAAACACTGAAGAAAAAAATTGAAGAAGAAACTAACAAATGGAAAACATCCCATGTTCATGGATTGAAAGAATTAATATTGTTAAAATTACCATACTACCCAAAGCAATCTACAGATTTAATTCAATCCCCATCAAAATACCAATGTCATTTTTTATAGAAATAGAAAAAAAATCCTAAAATTTGCATGGAACCAAAAACAGTCTAAATAGCCAAAGCAAAATCCTGAGCAAGAAGAACAAAGCTGGAAACATCACACTCTCAACTTTTAAAATATATTGCAAGGCTAAAGTAGCCAAAAAAGCATCTTATTGGTAGGAATGAAGGGGGAATGGAGAGACGTTGGTTAATGGGTACAAACATACAGTTAGATCGAAGGAATAAGATCTAACAATCAATGGCAGAGTAGGGTGACTATAGTTAACAACAATGTATTGTCTATTCCAAAATAGCTAGAAAAGAGGAACTGAAATATTCCCAATATATAGAAATTATAAATACTTGAGGTGATGGATACCCTAAATACCCCAAATATATCCTTATCCATTCTATGTATCAAAATATCATGTGCCTGTAAAATATGTACAAATATTATGTATCAATAATAAAATGTTCAAGTCTTCTTACAACAGCATGTTTACAAACACGATCTTTTAAGTCAGACAGACAGAGGTGAATCCCGGCTTTACCATTTGCCAATTGGGTGACACAGGGCAACTTAGGTGGCTTCTCTGAGCCCCAGTGTACTCATCTCAAAATGAGGATAATAACGACTTTCCCATAGGGTGATATGTTTAGTGTGTTTAGCACAGTGCCTCACACAGGGTTAAACACTCAAGAAATTGTAGCTTTTTGTATAGTTACCAAGAGCTGTAAAGGACCACCTTTATTTGTCATAGAAACCATTAATATCCCATCCCACTAGCCTTTGTGTACTAAGTTCATGGTTTATGTTGACTTGGCTTGACTTCTGTCTTTTCTCCCTCAAGTCTCCATGGGGATTGAAAGCTCTCCCTAGTTGGGCCCTGGAAACTGTAGCTGGCTCCATCCCATGCTCTTTACCTTACCTTCCTTCCCAGGCAATGCTCAGCTCAACAGAAAGCTCAAGTCCTATACAGTTGTCAGTTCAGTTGAACCAGAGGTTCAATTACGCTGTGTAGCTGCTGCAGGTAGCCTCTGCCTCAGAAGAAGACAAGATAAGTGATTGATCTGCCACTGATGCTCTGCCCCCAGGAGCTTTTCTTTCTCCATTCCTGGCTCCTGGAGGTAAGGACAATTTCTGGGAAAGTGGTTGCTGTAAGAGGTCATTGTTACATTTGGGGATAGGTTCCTTTTATCGAGAAAGCAAATCTCTCCAATGCTCAGCTTCAAGGTGTAGGTGATGTTAGGGTGCCCTATTTTTGGGATTCTCCCATTTGTCTGGCAACGAGAAAATGTAAGAAAATACAGTACAATCTTGCTATTAAACACCTTGCTATTCCAGAGATTCAATTTTACTGTGTAACTATTTCTCTGTCTAAGACCTGTAAATTCTACATCACAGATGCTGTTTGGGCATGGATGCATTCAGGAAGCTCCTGAGCCTCGGAGCCATTATAGCATCTCACAGGCCATGGGACACTGGCGTATAGCCACAATAGGAGAAATGTGTCCACCAGGACATCCTTATCAAAGAGCACAAGACAATGAAAAGGGAACAGGCAGTCTTACCACTGCTCTCCATCAGGCGTTCTCCTTCTCTTTTTTTTCCTAATTATGTTTAGTCATCTTTCCTGGAAACTGTAAATCTCGCTCAGTGAAATTATTCATATTTATAGCCCCTGCATGTAAGTGGCATTGAACTCTGTTAAAAATGATAAAAGGTAGATGCCTTTGAACGCTGGGATCAGCCAGCCAATTGTTTTAAGATTCACCTCGACTGACTTTAAGACACACATGGGTATCATTTGGCAATAAAGCAAGTTTTATTAAATTTAGGCAACTTTCTTCGAGAGACAGACATAAAATCCTGGCAAAGATAAGAGCTAAAATTAACCAGACACGTGGAATGCTGAACAGCTGAATTAAAACAGAAACTCGACATCATGCAGATGATAATATTCCATCTACGAGTGCCCTCTCCCCACCTTGAGGATGGGAAATTCCTTGTCATCTCAGACCCTTATAAAAGGCCTCTGTGAAAATGGATGAAGTGTTTGGGTAGCCAAAAACTCTCTTTCTAATGCCATACTTAAAGTTCTCCTAAACTTTTAAATCCAACATCCCCTAAACAAATACGTCCATTTATTCACAATAAATCAATTTTTTTTTTCAGAAGAAGATTCAATTTAAAAAAATTCCTATGTCCCTGCTCTTCAATGTTTTGGCCATTGCACAGTAACGGCTTGCCTAATTCTCTTTTAAAACCAAATGCATGTCCCCAACCATGGAAGGTATTGAGCCCATTAAATTTGGGGTGCTTCTGCAAATGAAGTTTTGTATATGTTTACTTCTTGGTGCAAAAGAAATTACATGCACATTACAGTAACATCGGAAAATATAGACAAGCAAATGAACCATATCAAACAGCTACAATTCCAATCACCCAGAAATGATATATGCATATAAACATACCTACACATTATATGTGTGTTCCATATGCCACACAAATGTATGAGTAAATCATTTGTCTTCATGAGCATGCAAACATATATATGCACATCATATATGTCCTATATAAAAATATATACATTGTCTTCCGCATGCATACACACATATATGTATGCAGATATATCTCTTATGATACAAGCGTATGCATACATTATGTGTGTTTTTCATATACACACAAACACATATGCATACCACATGTGCCTTTCATAGTCACACAAACACATGCACATAATATGTGCCTTTCATATGCCTGCAAACACATATGAACCTCATTCTTTTATGCACATATATGCATATATGCATGTCATATGTGCCTTTATCTATATCTGTGATTTTCCAAAATTAAGATAATGTATACATTGTGTACATCCTCTATTGTCATCTGATTTTTCACTTTGTCTTTTTTTTGTTTCTCACTCTCACAGAATATACATCTTTCCACACCAATAGACCTTGTTTTCCAATGTAGCATTATTTTTCATAGTTGGCGAATATACAGTTATGGATTCATAACAGCAAGGTATCTAATTATCCTCTACGGTTAGATATTTAAGTAGTTTATGCCAATGTTTCCAACAGATCATCTTGTATTTGTCATAGTGTCAAGCACAGTTCGAGGGTCAGACTTACCTTCTCACTCTACCAGACCTTCATAGCTTATCGATTTGTCAAATTTCTGTGGCATGTTTCAGCCTTGGAGGACAGTCACTTAAGTATAGTTATAGTTCCTCTTTCTATCCTGGCTTGTGGCCGGGGCTGTGCCTGAAGGACAGGGCTTCATGTTCGACAGATTTCTGGATTTTTGAATTGTAATTCAGTCCCATTCGGTTCAATAACCATTTATTGGGCTTTGCCCCACATGCACATAGCAGATTCTCTGTAAACATGTGTTAAATGAAAACATATTTTTACAAATGGAATCCCACAGCACCTGGCAAGCCACTTCATTCTTAGTTGTGTCAAAGGCAGTACAATGAGGGTAAGCTGTGAGGTCAGAGAGGCGTGGGGTCCAGCCGTGGTTCTGCGTCTTACAAAATCTATGACCGTGATATGTAACTTCTCAAGCCTCCGTTTCCTTATCTGCAAAATATAGTTAATTAGGACACCTTCCCCATGGGGTTGTGAAGATGATACAGACAATGTAAGTAAAATTCTTCGCACAGTGTCCAGTATGCAAGCAATGTGAGCTGTCATTATTATTATTATTGGCTATTGCTTCCTGAGTAAGATAAATGAAGCATTTGAATTAAGTGCTAAGCTCTTAGTGGATACTAAGTCGGATTTAATTAAGTAGTTTTTCAGTTAGTATAAGGGGGAAAAAAAAGAGGAGAAGAAAAATTTCTTACTGCTAAATCTTCCTGAACCTCCACAGGGCCTATCCACCCAAATTTGTTGACCGGGCCATCTGGTGAGTGAGCGAGTCTGTTGGAGGTTTTGTCTAGGTTCAGTGGGTGTGATGACAGCACAGTCCTCAGTGACTGCATGCTGTGTTTTATCTGAGGGCCTCAGGGTCTGAATTGTGATACTTATGTGCATGGCTTTTGTTTCCTGATGGAGAAATTGCACTGCAGAGAAATCTTTAAAAGCAATGACCTAATACTGCAGATTGCTGAACTGTACCCACACCCAAGACTGAGCATTGGATCAATCCAGAATATACATCAGGTGTTCTGCAATGTCTGCCTAAAACCATGACTCTGCCTCCTCCAGCTGTTACTACATCTCACTATGGGTTTCCTGTGACATTTTGAGCAAGTATGCCTCTGTGACTGGGGTTCTTACACTCCAGAATGGATGAGAAGCACCATAAGTGGCTTTTAAAATGAATATTCCCTGGCCCTTCAGTGGCTCTATGGGTCAAGAATCTGAATTCTCAACCTGTCTAGAAGGTTCTGGTTTTAATGGTCTGTGGGCTGCACATTGAGAAACCTGTTCAGCGAGTGCAACAACGGTTCCACATGTGAGAAAGGAAGCATCAGGTCTCTTGAGCCTGTTCTTTAATCTGTAGGCTGCACCTTCTCTTTAAATTCTGCTAATAACACCATGCAAGAAAACACCTGAGCTTGAAAAGCCCATGTTCCAACATAACTGTCCTTCACCGCTCTGGAAAATTAATGGTTTGCTTCGATTATCCCTTTGTTAAACTCCAAAGTCAAAGAGCTCTGAAAGGCATATGGTTATTTTAAGTTTCAGGTGATTTCTGTTGCCAATATTTTAAAAATTTAAAATTGCTACGTGACCTCTTAGTAGTACTATTAGATTTCCTGACAATAAAAATAAGTCTTTTGGTTTTCACCATTTATAGTTAGTACAGCTAATATTAAGTATAATTTTAAAAGCCCTTTATTTTCTCAGAAAGAAAAAAATAATCAAAATCTGCTCAGTGTGGTATTGAATAATTAAAAACAAAAGAACAGTATCTTCACACTAGTGTTTAATATTAATTGCTTTTTTACTGTTGACACTGGTGCTAATTAAATTTTCATTTTATTTTCCATGACTTGTTTAAACAGTTTTTGCAAATTATTGCTAATCAGCCTAATAAAACTGAATCACCTATTAAACAATTTTGTTTTGAATTAAATGGCATTAAAATAATTCTGGCTGCCTTGTGTTATAATGTGTTACAAGAATACCAACCGCTACAGGTAATATGCCTTAGCTTTTACACATGCTTTAAATAAATCTACGGATGTATTTACCTACATGCACAAACATGCAAAGAGGCAGTGTTGGTTAGTTGAATGGGTTTCCGGCTGGATTTATTTCCCATCTCTACTGTCTTCTCAAGAGGAAATCTAAGGCAAATCTCTTCAACAACCTGAAACTTGGTTTTCATCATCAGCAAAATAAGGAGTATGTATTTTTGAGGGAAAGGGTGATCGGTGGAAATAGAGGTTTCCCTAAGCACTGCTTTGCAGCCCCTTCCAGCAAGATACGATTAATGGGGTGCGGGGGGGAGAGCCCGTTGCCCCCACTCCCCCGGAGACTTCCCTGCAGTTTCGAAGGTGTAGGACACAAATGGTGGGTCTAAAATATTAGCAGCAGCCACCAGTGAGGAGCCACATGGCTCACAAAGAATGAAGAGAAATAATAGGGCCAAGTGGACCAGTTGGTAAAACCCCGGGGCCCCCACTGCATTTGTGGGCCCTGGAAGAGGTGCCTTACTGGTACCCAACAGAGCCCTGGGAGGGTCTGTTGCACATGGCGGGGCAGCTTTGGGGGCAGTGGTACACAGTAAAATTGCAGGAGAAAGTGTGAGATTGACCCTCAGAAACTGCGATTACCTATGTGTGGGGGTGAGGGAATGTGAAGGAATAGTCTACACATGCTGGTCAGATGACTACCAACTCCTTTGCACTTACAACGACTCTGTAGTTCACAGAATAGGTAGGTTACTCATATTGTTATGTCTTAGATGACAAAAGAGAATTACGAAACATGAAGTGACTTAATCCAAGATGATGAATGGGGAGGTCAAATATTTTGTGATGAAATCATAATCACAACTCATGGCAGGAAGCAGAGTGCTGGTCTTACACAACACTTTTTGTTGGTGTCAGCATCAAAGGAAGAACACTGAAGCACGTAGGACAAGGCCTGATCTTGTATAACCTGAGTCTTCGGGAAAGATGGTACAGACAGGAGCTACAAGACCTGATCATTTGTGTTGGCTCTGCCACTAGCTGGATAAACACTAACTGGATAAACAATCTCCGATGAGTCAGTTAATTTCCTCATGGTTTAAAAGAAAATGATGAAACAAATGCTATCTATCTCAAAGGACTTAAAATGAAAAGAATTTAAAAAATACAATTAAAAATGGTCAGAAAAGTTGAAAGTTTCATACAAAATGTTAAAATATGTATGTTAATGATCTTTATGTACAATAAAGAAGAAACCTCCTGACATACAGCAATTTGCTGAGTCACATTAATATCTACTTATTAATTGGAAACACCAAGCCAGTAGACAGTAGTAATTTTCTTCTGGCAAATACATTTCAAACTGTCTCATTCAGTTTTCTCATTAGAAACAACAGATGCTAGAAGTTAATGAAAAAATATTTAAAGTACTCAAGAGAAAGTAACTCTCAACCCACAATTCTATACCTACATAAATTATTATGCAAAAATAATGGCAAAAGAAAGACAATCCCAGCCATGCAGAAGTTGCCCTTCTAACTGGATTTTCTTCCACCCTTGCCCAAAGCAGTCTGTTTTTAACAACCAGTCAAAGGGGTATTGGTAAGGTGGAAGTTGGGCACGTCATTCCTCAGCTCACATCATTTTTAAAACTTTTTTTAAAAACAGCTTTATTAAGATACAACTTAAAAAAATAAAAAATAAAAAAGATACAACTTATATGTCATAAAATTCGCCCCTTGTAAGTGTATAATTTTGTTATTTTTAGTAAATTTATAGACCTATGCAACCATCACCACAATCCAGTTTTAAAACATATCCACCATCCCAAAATGTTCCCTTGTTCCACTTTGCAATTAATCCCTGCTACTACTAATACCTCCAAGCTCTAGGCGGCCACCAATCTATTTTCTGTCTAAATTTGCCTTTTCTGGACATTTCAGAGAGATGGACTCATGCAATCTGTAGTTTTTTTGCATCTGGCTACTTCCATATGGCATAACATTTTTGAGATCCATCCATGTTGTAGTACGGATTAGCAGTTTGTTCCTTTATTTATTTATTTTTATTTTTTGAGATGGAGTTTCACTCTTGTTGCCCAGGCTGGAGTGCAATGGCGTGATCGCAGCTCACTGCAACCTCCACCTCCCAGATTCAAGAGATTCTCCTGCCTCAGCCGCCTGACTAGCTGGGATTACAGGCATGTGCCACCACACCTGGCTAATTTTCTATATTTTTAGTAGAGACAGGGTTTCCCCATGTTGGCCAGGCTGGTCTTGAACTCCTGACCTCAGGTGATCCACCCACCTTGGCCTCCCAAAGCTCTGGGATTACAGGCGTGACCCATTGCACCCGGCTTAGTTTGTTCCTTGTTTATTGGTGAACAGTATGCCAGCGTGTGGACAGGTCACATTTTGTTATCTGTGCACTAGCTGATAATCAGATTGTTTCAAGGTCTTGGCTCTCATGGTTGATGCTGCTACGAACAACCACGTACACATCTTTGTGTGGATTGCCCACATTGTTCATGCCTTCCCACTTCCTTCAGAGTAAAACCAAAGCTTTGGCTGTGGGCTGCACATCCCTACCCCATGTGGTTTCCTAGTACCGCTCCTTACTGCTGTCCTCTCACCCCCTGCTCCCCCGTCGCTCACACCACTGCCACCACACTGGCCTCCTGGCCATTTCTCCAACACATCAGTCATGCCCTCCCCTCAGAGTCTTTGCCCCAGCAGTGCCTTCAGCCTGGAAGCCTTGGACCCCATTCCAGGATACCCTTGTAGCACGTCTCCCCCAAATCTTTGCTGTTCTTCTCCCTTGCAATCTCCCTTACCTATTACAGACAACTTCCAAGTTTTTGTTATTGAAAATGTGGGGAGAGAACCACAGACAGACAAGATAGCATCACCAGGAGCTGGTCAGAGCTGCACAGCCTCGGTCACCGCAGACCTGCTGAGCCGGGATCTGCATTTTACCAAGGTTCCCAGCTGGTCTTCAGGTACACTAAGGTCTGGAAAGCCCAGTTCTAACATACAACATGATTTACTTCTTTGTTATACGTATTGTTTACAGCCATCATTTTGTACTACAGCGTTCATTTCACAAAGGTTAGAGATTTTGTTGTTTTATTCATAATGAATCCCAGAGGCTAGAACAGTGCCTGGCACACATTCATTGAATGAGCGGATGTTTTCCTGTAAATATCTGTAAAGAATTATCCTTGTACATTACCTGTAGAAGCCAGTGATTTAAATTAATAGTCTTGGACTTAAGCCTGGGTGGGGAACAATAGAAAAATTAAATTTTTTCCACTTCTTCTGGGCATTAAAAAATATCGGTTCACTAAAGAATGCCTTCAAAGAATAAAGTATGAGTAGATTAAAAATAAAATGAGTAACCATCTAAGTCTATGGAAATATGAAGAAGAAAAAGAAGCCAAAGAAGGACTGCCTGTGGGTCACCACCTGTCCCCCTTGCCCCTGTCACGCAGCCTCCTGTGGAGCCGGCCGTGGAAACGCCCTGACATGGAGTCAGAAGCCCGAGCCCGCGTTTCAGACTTGGCGTTCATTGACCAGAAGAGCTGCTTCACCACTTAACCACGCAGCTTCAAGGGCTCCATCTGCAAAACGCAGGCTTGAACCACAGGACTGGTTATGCTTCTTCTTGTTCTGTGTCCTCTAAATCCACCCCGTGGGATGGTTCTCTTCCTCATTTCTAGGAAAACAAGGCCCAGGTGGAATATCTTTTCTCATCTGCAGGACTGATGCCTTTCTTGGCCTAAATTTCAACAACATGTGACTATAAAACTTACCTGTGTGTGAACCCTACAGATATTTGTGGAGGTGTTGTGTGGGGAGATGACCCCATGGTGGGCCCCTAGTGCCGGCCTCTTGCTATCATGCTGAGCACGCCCACCTTGCCGCAGCCTAGGATCTCCCTTTCCCACGGGCACTCTCTTGCCTGGAGTGTGGATCCACTGTGGCTTTCCCTCGCCCCATCCTCCGGCTTGGTGGGTAGTAATATCTTCTGTCCCTCTTTAGACTCGGGGGCCTAACTGGAAAACAGGTGCATTGGTAGATTTAGTAGCAGAGGAGTCCAAGAGTTCTAGTGCTCTACATGGGCATGAGACCAAAGCCCATAAATACATGTTTGCGGGGCGCCTACTGTATACCCAATGCTGTAAGGTAGTGTCCCCAAAGCATACTGCTGCAGAACACTAGTTTTGTGGGGTGTTCAACGATATTACCTGGAGAAAAGAGTCCAGAATCTAACAAGTTTGGGAAACTCTGGATTAAATAAGGTTAACTATGTTTCTTTTAGGCAGTCCTTCTCAGAGACTTAAGATGAGAGCATGCATTGGGAACTTCCAAAATGGGAGATGCAGTGGGAGGCACTCCCATAGTTAGGTAACCAGGCAGCCCCTTTTTACTTATTTTATTTTATTTTTTTGAGATGGAGTCTTACTATGTTACCCAGGCTGGACTCAAACTTCTGAGCTCAAGCAGTTATCCCACCTCAGCCTTATCCCACCTCAGCCTCCTGAGTAGCTGGGACTACAGGCACGAGCCACCACACCTGGCTTTTTTAAAAACAAAGGACCGTATTTTGGAAACACATAGGCTCTGTAGCACACAGACCCATGGGATCTCCTGGCCACCTGGCCCAGCCCATCTTCCGCAGATATGAATCCTGGACCTGAGGGAGAAGCGAAGCAACTTGCCCCAGGGCCCCACAGCTAACACTGTAGGCCACGCTTCCCATTTCTCAGCTGAAATAAAAGGTGTGTTTTTGTTGCAAATATTTAGTTGACCATTAATTTACCTAAAACCAGTGACTCTCACCGGGACACACAGACTTTTGAAAAGAAAAATCATTAAAGTGAAAAAAGGAGATTTTCAGGTAACTGCAGTTTTTTATTTTTATTTTTTGACATGGAGTCTCGCTCTGTCACCCAGGCTGGGGTGCAGTGGCACAATCTCGGCTCACTGCATCCTCCACCTCCTGGGTTTAAGCAATTCTCCTGCCTCAGCCTCCCAAGTAGCTGGGATTACAGGTGTATACCACCATGCCTGGCTAATTTTTATATTTTTAGTAGAGACAGGGTTTCATCACGTGGGGGGCTTAGTCTCAAACTCCTGACCTCAAGTGATCCGCCTGCCTCAGCCTCCCAAAGGGCTGGGATTACAGGCATGAGCCACCACGCCCAGCCAACTGCAGCTTTGTAGCAGCCAAGTGTGTGTTTTTTATTATCTTGAATCCCAGTGAATAAATTAGAGAAAAAATTGTGTGTATATGGCACTATCAAGTTTGAATGTTATACTTTTTACTAAGAGAAATAAAATCAAGGAAACAAAATGCAATAATAAACACAACCTTAAGTTGTCAGTTTTCTCTAAGAGGTATAATTTCATCAAAAGCATAATTGTAAGCTTTACCTTGTTAATAACTTTATTGATCATAACTGATTATTGCAATGGACTGAATGTTTGTGTCCCCCAAAATCCATATGTTGAAGTTCTAACCCCCAAGATGATGATATTAGGAGGTGGGGCCTTTGGAAGGTGATGAGGTCATGAGGATGGGGCCCTTGTGAATGAGATTAGTGCCCTTCTTAAAGGACACTATTTCTGCCACATGAGGACACAGGAAGAAGGCAGCTGTCTGCAGCCTGGAAGAGTGCCCTCATCAGAACCCTAACATGCTGGCTCCTTTATCTCCAACTTCTATCTTCCAGAACTATGAGAAATAGGTTTCTGTTGTTTAGAAGCCACCCAGTCCATGATACTTTGTTATGGCAGTCTGAACTAAAACAGTTATTATCTTGATTACATTTTCTAAAACACAATATGTTTTGACCATAATACATGTACTGACCAACCCCTTTTTAATCATCTAGGAGAAAACAATGCATTAATCTTTCCAGCATTGCAGTTATCTTCATTTTGGTAGAAGAGAAAGTCCTCTGATGTCAGGGAAAAATCAAAGTTTGGAACCACAATACATGGTATGGTGGTATGAATAGAAGTGGTATATGCATTGTCCTTCCAGGCTAGAGGGGGATCATCAACATTCTTTGAGAGTGGCTTCCAGGTGGTCGTTCAAATCAAAGTACATGTTTCTTCTGGAAGCTCATTTAGTAAAATATGTGGTGTAACTATGAAAACTTGGTTGCCTGAACTTTTCCCTGTTGGGATGTGCCATACTCCTCTAGAAACATCAGAAAAGATTATAACTGGTCATCACCAGTCTTTTGCTTCATCAACAACAATGCAAAATGACTAAAGGAGCAACACTAGTTAGTAAAAATATATTTGCATACACAAAACTGCGTGACATCCAAGTGCCTGGCCATGTTATTTTCAATAAAGCCACAATCATTACTTTTTCATTTCATCATCTTTTTCATTAGCATGGGAAAACCTTTTAGTAGCAGAAGCTCATTTGCTTTTATATACTTTTCTGTGCTCTCACAATAAACAAGCAAAGCAACTTAATTTCAACACATGGATAGAAAGAGCATAAGTCTATATTCCCTTCTTTTCTGGGGAACAAATAGGGCAGGGACTTCTGAAACTAGAGATGTTCCTGTAGAGACAGATATGTGTAATATCTGTAAAAATTTACAAAGACAATGCTACAAGTTTGCTGCGTCAGACCATCAGAATTGTAATTGCTTTTGTTCTTCCAAAAGCCCCACAGGATTTAGTACATAACTACGTAATTGAAAATCGTTTATTATCTTTGCCTTACCTAGGTTTGTTAATTGCCTTACCTTTGTTTGTTAATTAATAATTTGAAAATGATACATGTATTTGAGATACATATGTGTGTGTGTATATATATACACTTTTTGTATATATAATTTTATATATAAAGTATATATACTTTTATAATGTTATATATGTAAATATATATATATATATATACTTTTCCCTAGTTCTGTGCACTGAAATGTCTTAGAACAACACCCAGATTATGGCTATGAAGTACTATTTCCCACAAAACCAATAAAATGAAAATCCATGGGGCACCTTGGAGAAGTGGGTGACTCTAGGTCTGAGGTAGAGAATGTCAAAGGTGAGACTGGACCCCCAGGACACTGTCAAAGATCACTAGGACTCACACACCAGCCTGACGAGGCTCCCAATGGCCTCAAACACCCCAAAGATGGGGACCATTCGAACATTACACACACAATAGTTTCAACGGACCAAAACAACTGTGAGTTTATAATTGATTTTTTAAAAAAAAACCCACACACCAAAAATCTAACTAGTCACTATTGGGGGATGCTGATGACCAACTTATTTTTTGAAAATGGGTAAATAAGGGGAAAGAGACAGCCATTTATTCACCTTTCCTATGCAAACTATACTACTGGTAACCAAACAGCAAATGAGGGGAAGTTTTTCTTTACAGGAGCATTCTAGCTAAGAAATGAAGGAGACGTGACAGAAAATAACCATTTTGCAGCTCCTTGTGGACTAATGAATAGATGCATTGAGCAATAACAATTGCTACTATGAGAAAGAGAGAGAAAGAGAGAGAGAGAGAGAGAGAGCGTGCACGCCAGATATTATATATCCTGATGGAAGAATACAGCACCACCTGTGAAATATTTCCCACTCCTCATTCTCTGCTGGAAAAAAGGACCTGAATCTGAACAGGCCTCTAGATACAACTACCAAGAGAGAGGAAGTACAGAGGGACATGGGAAGCCACCATGGGGATGCCATCAGCACTCTGGTCAGGGGAGATGCTACAGGACAGCAATGTGGCTTCCGCCAGAAATAAAATGCAAGAAGGACTTTTAGACTGAAAAAGACCTGAGACATAACAACGAATCACAGGCGTGGGCTTCATTTAGATCTTGACTGAAGCAAATAAACCATAAAAGGAAATAAAATTATGAAATGTATGAGTCAACTGTAAATTCAAATATGACTGGACATGTGACGGCCTGCTAAGAAACTATCTTTGATTGTTTACAGATGTGATTGTGGTATTGTGATTATGTTGGGGGAGGGAAAGAATTTATCCTTTTAGTGACACATACTGAAATACATACAGATTAAGTGATAAGGTCTCTAGGATTTGCTTCAAATTAGTATAAGAGTAGAGTACCTAGGGGCGGTTAAAATGAAACAACATTGTTCACGAGTTAATTATTTAAGAATTTAAAGCATATGGACATATGGGGATATATTATACTATTCTGTATTGGACTACTTTGGTGAAAATAATGAAAAGTTTTCAAAAAATAATTATATGTGAATAGTAAAAGTAAAAAGAGGAATGCCTATGATTATTGAAATCATTAAATTAATACATACCTTTCTTCCTTTATCTAGAGGTTCATGACATTAAATATCTGTCTACACTTACCGCTGTCTTCCAAAACAAGAATAAGGATTGCAAATCTTAAATTAAATTGTCATGACAGTTGCATTTCTCTTGCATTATATTCAAAATTCTATACTATATCAACTGCTACTTTTTGAATAATAATGTGTGCTAAAGGCTTCTCAAAGTGGAATGAAAGCAATGTGGTGGAATTATAATCTTTTAAATAAGCATGGAACTTGCCAGCTTAATAAAAACCTTCACAGACATTTCATTTAATTCTCACCGAACCGTAGGGTAGGTCAGCTAAGCTTTCTTAGCGCCAATTTTATGATGGTGAGTGAGAGAGAGAATAGCATCCAAGGTTGCACAGCTATTAACTGACAGAAGTAGAAGAATCCACATTCTTTTGCTTCCTGTTTAGTATTTTTACCCACCGCATCCCCTAACCCCTGCAACTTAGAAGGGCAAGGTACCTTGTAGTTTAAATGACACATTAAGATAAAAACGTATCTTAATGTATATAAAATGTATGATTAATGTGTATCTTAATGTGTATAAAATGTATCATTTTATAAAATCAAGAAATTAGATTAATATGATGTAAATGATTATATTTAAATCCAAGAGCTAATTTATTTAACATTTAATTTTTTTCCAAAAATGTGGCTTCTGGTGTTTCCATCAATTTTAAATGCTCTCAAGGTTTTCAAAACAAAAATTTCAGCAGTAAGAGAGAGAAAATTTCCACTGATATAAATCATAGGGTAATTTGCTAATATATATTACTGAGTAAAAAATGTATTTAGCTCAATTATAACCTCCAACTACTTCTGGCTTTATTATTTCATCATTTCATCATATCTTTCTGGCTCTACATATTTTTATCTCTGATACAGTTCATCGTTTTGAGATTCTGCAACCTTAAAGAACTACTAAGTTTGTAGAAATGCTAGAGGAAAATAACATCAGAATCTCTACCACGAAAAGCTAAAGCTCACAATTAATGAGCATCTTATGCCTCTGACATTATTGTGTGTCAGTTTTTCTGTAGCTAGAAATTGTCTCACAGTGTTTTAGGTGATAAAGTAAGGGGAAGGATTAAAACAAAGCAAATCCAAACTTAAAAATGAGAAGGCATTCCCTGTGCGAAAGCTAGCAGAACTGTGTGAGGAGGGCACAGGCTGGGATGAAGGGCAGTGGGAGAGAACTCCAGAGGAAGGGAGGAAGGAGAGGATACATTTTAGGAAGGATGACCAGGAGGCCAAACCCACAAAAGCAGAAGTAAAATCTGTGTGTAACGCAGTAGGAAGCGTAAGTGATATTCCCAAAAATCAAATCAATAATGTGGTGGTCAAACTCGAGTTGTTTCCTTAGAACACAGAAAGAATAAAACAAAGAAAGAAAATATATGGAAAAAGATGATGTTTATGGAGAAAAGTGGATGTTGAATGAGCCAATGTATATATTCTGGAGGGAAAAACCAGAACAAATGAAACAGGAGAGAGACAGAGAGAGAGAGAGAGAGAATCTCCCAAGATGAAGAAAACACCTGTATCTTTTATATAGATTAATAGAGATCATCATATCATCATATGGTAGGATGGACCAAACCTGGTCATGTATATCCTGGAAAATATTTAACAAGGAAAATAAAGAGTCCTCTTGTCTTTCTGGCTGGAAAAAGCTATAACCAAACCTATCAGAGAAAAATCAGGCTAGACTCAGAATCTACAAATACTATGTAATAAAAGAAAAGCTGAGTTCTGAAAGAAAAATTTTGACGCATGAATTGACAACCAGTCAAGTTGTTACTACATGTGAAGATAATAGATAGTCTTATGCATGCATACAGGAGCTTGGAAAACAAACCATTATGTATTTTAACCAACTAAGAAATGAGGTAGAATTAAGAGCTCAAGAATGAAGATATAAAAAGATTTGCAATGAACACTGAAATTAGTTAAAATAGAGATAAGCCTAAACATGGTTGTAAATATAAATATGCTAAATTAACCCAAATACAAAAATTAAGAATTATTCTCAAAGGAGATGATATGAGGAAAAAAGTAATATAAATATTTACAATCTGGATTTGATGAAATTCAGCCTCCATAGCTGATAATTAGCAGAGTATTAAAAAATTTTGTTAGTAAATATCTAGGAGTATAATAGCACTTATTTAATATAATATGCAGCATTTATTTGAAATAATTAATAAGCATTTAACTTACTGAAATAACATTCATTCCCTGTAAAATCAAGGGCAAACAAGATTTTTACTACCAATGCTAGGATTAAGTGTCATCCTAGATAGCCTAACTAATGCATCAAGACAGGAAAAAGAAATAGAAGATAGCAGTGGAAGAGAAAAAATAAATGCATCATTATTTTCAAATGATGTGACTGTCTCCCGGTTAACCTAAGGAAATCAACTTAGACACTGTTGCAATGTGTAAATAAATGACTTCAATACTTGTCCTGTAGACTGACAATAATCAGTTATAAAATAAACAAGGAAAAATGCACTCAAAATATCAACCAAAGTATAAATTATGGGAGTAAATTTAAACAGAAAAATAAGAATCTTTGTGAAGGAAACAGCAGGATTTTACTGAGAGATTTTTTTAAAGACAAATAAATTGAGTGATAAATATTCTTAGAAACACATTGGAAATATAAAATTCTCTACAGTTAATCTACAAATTTAATATAATTCCAATCAAAATCCCAATGTGTTGAAAGTTTTGTTTTTTATTCTTGTTTTATTCTTAATGAGAAGAGGGAGTTGGGGAAACTTAACTTGTAATTTGTAAAGTTTGTCTTGAAAATGAAATGCAATCACACAGCTTAGTGTTTTAGTTTTTAGCTTTTTGGTTTATTTGAAAGGCACATGGTCTTAAAATAGAGTGGTATCCAAAATCAGACCTAAATACAGACTAAACATAGAATTTAACATATAAAGAAGACAACAGCTAAATAGGGTGGAAACCACCAATTAACCCATTGGGGAAAAATAAAATTAGATTCTTTCTTCATATACAAAAATAAATCCCAGATGGATTAATAAATTAGATGTAAAACTGATAAACTACAACAGTACTTTCTGTGTCATAAACCACAGAGACAAGATTAACAGATTAGTTACATAAAATTCTCAAATTCATGTATGCCAATCATTTCTCCTTCCACCCTAAATATAACAATGAAACAAAAACAAACTCACTTTTGGCTACAAGTGAGCTACTGGACAACCAGTGGTTTAAGTAGTAAAGATATTTCATTATCTCACATCACAAAAAGTGGGAGGTAAGTGGTTACAGGTTTGGTACAGCAACTCACTGACACAAATTCTTTCCATTTTCCTCTCCACCATCCCTTATGTGTGGGCCTTTCATGCTCCCACTGTCATCTCATATTGCAAGATGGCTGCCACAGCTCCAGCCATTAAATCCACATTCAAGACAGGAATAAGTGGAGGGGAACAGCACCAGCCATAACTTTTTATAAGGAGCAAAACCATTCTCAGAACTCTCGCCAGCCTTGACTTCTGCTTATGTCTTAATTGTTAGATCTACATCATAAGGCCTCTCGGAGATACAAGAAAAAGTAGGAAAACTAAGATTTCCCTTTGCAGTCTCGGAAGAGAAAGTCAGGCAGTGAAGAATGGGATTGGCAGTGGGCTCTGGGTTAGCTAACCAACAGTGGCTGACCTACCCAGCATTCACAGAGTTAGACAAATGACGAATTGGGGCGGGGAGGTGGGGGAATTACAGTGTCTGAAAGGAAATGAAGAGACACATTGCTGTATAAGAGTTCTTACAAATAAATATTAAAAATATTGGAAATTATAATAGAGTCTAAGAATGTTGTTAGATGTCAATTTACTAAGGGAAAAACCCAAATAGCCATTCAGTAGATGAGGAAAATGATTATTTCACCAGTAATCTAAGAAATACCAGCTTGGAAACTGACTAGGATTATAATGTTCAATGTTCTCTGTGGGCGAGGCACTCCAGGCATCTGCTAATGACAGCATGAACTAAAGGCCCTTGTTAATATGCGTCAATGATCTTTGCAAAGGTTCACATCACTTGACATAGCATTTCCAAGAATTAGCCTAAAAAATATCTAGGAAAGTATTTAAAGATATATACATGGATTTTTATCAAAACATTGTTTAAAATAGCAATACACTTGAGGCAGTTGGTTAAATAAATTATGTTATCCACTAAAAATAATGCTATGGTTTTCTACCTACAGATGTGGAAAGGTCACATGAAACATTGCTGAGTGGAAAAGCTACTTGATTTCTTAAACAAGGAACATGTAGTCTTTGCATCAGAAATAAATTTTTGAAGTACAATAAAACTCCAGCTTTAGAAATCTTAACTTGCATGAATACTGTGTGGATATTTTCTTTGTATGTTTTTCTGTTTTCCAGGCTTGATTCTTTAAACATACATTATTTCTTTTTATTGAAATGAAATTACATACAGTGGGACACACAGCTCTAAGTGTACAATTCAGTGAGTTTTTAGAAATGTCTACACCCGGGTGAGCCACATGGCAATGAAGTTCCCTTGTGTCTCCTTCCAATCAATCCTCTCCCCATAGGCAACCCCTGTTGTGACTCACAGCATATATTATTTTTGTAATTTAATAAATGCTTAAAATTTAAATATAAGAAAATCCTCACAGGAGAACTTGTAACCAACATACGGTAATTACAACAAACTCAGATTGAGAAAATTTGGCATGAAAAATACTGTTAGTGTAGAAAGGCAGACTTTTAAAAATGAGATATCTGTTATATCTTTTAAAGGATTTGCACTCTCATTATTCTTCATCAAACCCTTCTAATTTTTCTGCTGTCATAATGAAATATGTTTTCCATACAACATTATACACGTATATACCATTTAAAGATAGAATTCCAGGAAAGAGCCGATTTATAGCCAGGCATTCACCTGGAAAAGTTAATTTCTTCCTCCTCATTTAAGAATGCCTCTTTTTGTGTGAGTAGGGCAGGGAGGCTCGTGAATGCCCAAAGACTTTGAATGAATGTTATTAGCAAAAATACACAAAGCTTCTGCCATCAGGGATCTCACAGCCCGGTTAAGGAGATAAGACTAAAGAAATTCGTGTGTAGCACAAGATAGCACATTCTGTGAGACCCAGGTTAGGAAGAGAGTCAAGAGCCCTAATCTGCCCAACAGTTGTAAGGATTACAGAAACAGGAGGCTGTGAAAGCCTTTGTAAATCGCCTGCTGCTACCTGACACGTGTCCGTTGTGGTTCTCACGGGGTCTGATGGAGAAGCCAAGGTGTTCATCGCTCAGTCTGATAAGTCTTGACCCTACCCCGCATCCTGACGGCCTGTATGCTCTGAAGGAGCACAATTTCATGAGGGGTAGAGAGGGACAAGAGAAGGAACATGAGGCCGGCGTGATCCGCCCAATCACAGTTGCCCAGTGCGGCCCGGAGTGAGGGGAAAGGCAGGCCAAGGAGGCAGCCCAGTGACCAAGGCCCCAAGGTGATATCCGTGTCCTGCTGTGAAGGGAAAAGAGCAGCCTGGTCTGAGAGGGCTGGGGACACATCTAGCATCTCCAGCAATAAGGATGGGGAGGAGGACAGCTCGACATGTCAAGCCTTGAGCTCACGGGCTGCCAGGGGCAACCATCGTCTAAGCAAGCTGTGGCCCTGCCGAGGGTGGGCAGGGCTTCTGTCACTCGCAGGGATCGGGCAGGCAAGCCCCCTCCAAACCACTAATCTCCACACCCTGGCCAGCATCCTTCCCTTGGGGCTGAGGAGCCCAGGAAAAGTGGTGCTGTGTCCACCCCGACCAAGCAAAGCATCAGAACCCTGTGGTTTTTAATCCTTGGGAGCATTTTAACCCAGAGGCTTCCTGCTTGTGTAAACTTGTAAAGCCTGACACATTTATGCAGAATTTCTCCTGGTGTGAGAGAAGCACCCCACTGTTTCCAGGTGGCTTAGTATTAAACCTCAATGTGTTTCCCCCAGAACCCTCTTCCTGCAGTTTGCTTACATCTGAGTAGTGGAGGAACTTTTTATTCTTGTCCCCTCCAGACTTTCCCCAGAGAGCGTTCTTCCGTGGGCCCCATTCATCCAATTTTCAATACGCAGGCACACATTAGGACCTCTCAGAGCCTGCGCAATCTTCTAATACATTTTGACCCTGTAAAAGTGCATGGCAAAAGAAGGTTTCTGCCCTGAAGGCCCTATGGGTGCTGCTACAGTCACGATTTTGCAGCATGGGTCCCTTTAAAACAAGCCCGGAGAAACCAAGCTGAGCACCAGAGTGAGCTCCCCGGCAGCAGCATGTCCACCCTCTCCGGACTCCTGCTCAAGTGCTTCCGCAGCCCCCACATTCCTCAGTGAGGGAGGACACACACAAACCTTACTCCCAGGGAACGTGTGTGCTGGAGGCAAGAGCTCTCCTAGTGATGTCCTGACGTCTTGGTGTAGACTCGGTCCCCCAAAGCCCATCTGTCCTTCTAACGGCTCAGGTCACTGAGTCTCAGGCTGGGAGCAAAGGGGCGCTTCCAAAGTGAGGCCCAGAGAGGCTTAAGTCGGGTAGGACCACCATCTGGATTGTCATATTTGCTGGTTGTCGATTCAGGATGGGAGAGGACCAAGAAGAGAACACAGGCGGGAGCTGGGAGGGTCGACGGCTCTCGGCCTCTGCTTCTTTCTATAACCCAGGAAGGTGGGCTGTTTCTAATGAGATAAAAAATACATCTATCGGCCAGGTGTGGTGACTCACGCCTGTAATCCCAGCGCTTTGGGAGGCCGAGGCGGGTGGATCACGAGGTCAGGAGATCGAGACCATCCTGGCTAACACGGTGAAACCCCGTCTCTAATAAAAATACAAAAAATTAGCCAGGCCTGGTGGTGCGCGCCTGTAGTCCCAGCTACTCGGGAGGCTGAGGCAGGAGAATGGCATGAACTCGGGAGGCGGAGCTTGCAGTGAGCCGAGATCGCGCCACTGCACCCCAACCTAGGCGACAGAGCAAGACTCCGTCTCAAAAAAAAAAAAAAAAAAAAGCAACAAAAACCATCTATCCAGCTCTGACTGACTGTGTAACAAGCACATTGCTGAGCTCATTTCCATTTTTGTAAAATAAGAATGATAATACATACTTTGAATGGTGGTTGTGAGAAAAAGAAAGTCTAATTTCTTTCTATTGCCTACTTCATTTCTCTTTTTCCCCTGATGGTCCCTTAATCTTATAGCACAAAGAGCCTTTGAGCCTCTTACCTAGCACAGGCCTTGGTTTCTACACAGCCAATTCTGACACCACTTCCCCCTCATCCTGTCCCCAAGGCCAAATAAGAGAGACGTTTGTCGAGAGGCTTCTCTTCAGTTCTCAGATCTGCATTTGTCAACTTGCTTTTGCAGATGCGTCTCCACTGTGGTCACGCTTTCAGGAGCAAGTTGAAGGTCTGAGGCCTTCACCAGTCCTGTTTTTTCAGGGCATATGGGAGGAGATAGCCCTGCAGCCCCATCCCACACTGAGCCCTCAGGCCCTGCAGGGGAAGGGGCTGGCTGTGGGGGCACGTTCCTCACTGTTGGCTAGAGTCAGGGATTTTCATTATGCCAGTATCTTCCAGCTAGACGGACTGTTTCATTAGAAGCATTAAACCCATTTGATCTATTTATGATCATAGATTAGCTGTTGTAACAAAAATTACACAAGTATACTTTATTTTAAAGAAACTCAAAATAGAAAAAGCTGAATTTATAATAACCCCCATGATGCAATTTCTCATATTATTGGGAATTCTTCACCATAGAATTCCTCCATCAATACCTTTAAATCCAACAGAAGGATTGAGAGAGGAAGAACCTCATTTAGTCGGGTGGGCTTTAAACTGGACTCCCTGGAGCCGTGGGGATTTTCTATAGACATGCCCCTGGGGACACCGCACTGAGCCCCGACCCTTACAGCAATGGAAAAGCAAACAACGAAAACCGAAAGCCAGCAACTCCACTGTCTGTTCTCTGTACCAGGCTTCGTGGATAAGGTTTGGTTTGAAGAACGGATTCTATGACTGAAATATTTTCAAAAACCATGGACCCGGTCTAACAGCATTTGTTAAACAAATGAGGACCCCGAAGAACAGAGAAGGGAAGAGGCTTGCTCCAGAGTCAGATGTCGAATTTGCCTGCCCTGATCTCAGCCTAGTGTCTGCTAAATTTTCCAAATGCTGTCTTTTTGTGAGGGTTGGGGAAAATAAAAAGGGAGGAACAAAATTAAGCAGATGTGTATATTTTAAAACATCAATAACTATCTGGAGATCCACCATAAATGAAGAGAGAGGATTAATTAAAATGCTACATAATTTCACGAACATTGCTTGGGAATAGCAATGGAAAGCTCTGAAAGTCCGAAGAGATTATTTTAAAGGGATAAATGTAAAGTTTTTAAGTGTATACAATGAAGTACAGAGGTCCTTATAGCAAATATTAATTTTTTTTTTTTTTGAGATGGAGTTTCGCTCTTGTCACCAAGGCTGGAGTGCGATGGTGCAATCCTGGCTCACGGCAACCTCCGCCTCCAGGTTCAAGTGATTCTTCTGCCTCAGCCTCCCGAGTAGCTGGGATTACAGGCGCCTGCCACCATGCTGGGCTAATTTTTGCATTTTTAGTAGAGACAGGGTTTCACCATGTTGGCCAGGCTGGTCTCGAACTCCTGACCTCAGGTAATCTTCCCGCCTCATCCCCCCAAAGTGCTGGGATTACAGGCATGAGCCTGTAATTAATTGATGAGAATTCATTAAAATTTAGATCAATCACTGATGGACAGAAACTCTAAAGATTTTCAAAGTAACTTTTTTCTCTTAAACACATCAACCTTTTCCCCTTTCCATTGTTTGCTTATCATTTGCCTAACAGACTACTTTTACACTTAATAGTCTAAAGGTAAATGTCAAACTATCTCCTGGCCAAATTATCAGGACGTTAGAATTTGTGGAAATTTACTCTATGCACATCTGCTATGGGGAACAGGGAGCAACCATTTTTTGTGTGGCGCCCTTATCTATAGAAACAATGTAAGTCACTCAATATTAGTCCATCAGCATCATTCTGGCTGCCCAAGTTTATGTGATCCCATAAAGGAAGTACTGTCCCAGGCAGTGACAGTGGTCTGCGTGCCAGATGACCCCTACGGGATGACCTTGTTAGGCAAGGCCCTAGCTCCAGGCCATCTGGTCGACCCCACCTGCCGAGAGTGGATTGGAGACTATCCCAGAAGGGAGAGATGAGGGCGGGGACACTAGGACAAGGCTCAGGGAGCTATGGCTTGAGAACACTACGGTTCCAGCCACCAGAGGCAGGGCAGAGGCAGAATCCCCCTTGCCTGGATCAAAGAGTGGTACTGACTCTGCAAGTCAAAGCAGCAAAAGAAATGGAAATAGAAAAATTCTATATGCTAGCAACTTTTCAGCCATATCTCTCTGAGCAGTAATTAAACTTGGAGTTGAATATCAAAAGAGAAAGGGTGCTATTGCTGCCCGACTGCATTTTGAGTGTCTTCGCGGCAAACCACTTGCATTTCCTGTTTCATGCATCACTGTGATGTTTCTAAAGAATTCCCTATGCATTTGGACCGAGGATGATTATTCTAATGTATGTAGGGCGCCAACTGGCTCTATGGAGTTTTCAGTCTCCACAGGGATTTTCTGAAAGCATATCTTTCAAGTTAAACACAGCAGGGAGCCAAGCTACAAGGGTCCATTTTTCCACCTGTGGTCACATTAAGGACCGCAGTAATTGGAACTTGACAAGAGCTCCTGGTTTCCACAGAACTAGGGGTAGGCACGTACATTGGCAACACTGTGTGTAAAGCTGTCCTCTCCTCTGTGTTCACCACACTGGAGTCTGTGGGGGCTGCAGCTGGTTGTGAATAATCCAAGACAAGGAATTGGCTGTGCTGCCCAGCACAAAAGGCTCATGACAAAACCTTGGTGGCCAAACTCTGAATTACTCCACGTGAGGCAAGATCCCCATCCTCATGGTGCCAGGGAGAGCAGCCCTTCCTGGGGGCTAATCCCTGTAGGTAGCGGCCCTCCTGAGCTGGCCTGGCAGACCCCAGCAGGAGCCAGGGCCTGGGGGATCTGCATGTATTTCAACATCAAATGCACAAAGCGATTCCTTTCACAAATCAAACACTGGCTGCTGTGTCATCCTTCTTCAGGACAGGTTAAGATTCATCTAAGATTCCGAGGCAGTGAGGTGGGAGGGACACTGCCCATCAGGTGTTGGCTTTTTGTTTCATATCTCCCTCAGGTAATCCCTCCTTCACATTTGTCTTGTGCCACGCTGGAGGCAGAGCATTTCTGTTTGCTGCCCTTGTCCCCAGTCCCTATCTGGCCTTGCTGACTACAAGAGGTTGGTTACCAGTGAGTCTGCTCCAGCCAGACTAGAGCAAACCCAGCAAGTGCAGAGCCCACTCTGCCCTCATGGAGATCAGTATCATCCAAGTCATCCCAGACAGCATCCAGAATCAGTCCCGGAGCAGGGCTCAGGTCGCCTCTGAAAAGACAGGCTGGCCGGGCGTGGTGCCTCACGCCTGTAATCGCAGCACTTTGGGAGGCCAAGGCGGCGGATCACGAGGTCAGGAGATCAAGACCATCCTGGCTAACACAGTGAAACCCCGTCTCCAATAAAAATACAAAAAATTAGCCGGGCGAGGTGGCGGCGGGCACCTGTAGTCCCAGCTACTCAGGAGGCTGAGGCAGGAGAATGGCGTGAACCCAGGAGGTGGAGCTTGCAGTGAGCCGAGATTGCACCACTGCACGCCAGCCTGGCAACAGAGCAAGACTCTGTCTCAAAAAACAACAACAACAACAACAAAAACAACAAAAAAAGACATGCTTCTAAATCCCATTCAATATGAGCAGCTGATGTGTTTAAGCAAAGCCTACCAAGAAAATAGGAGAATATCCAGATGTTTCCATGAGCAGGAGTCTTCATTCTGACACCATTTCCAGAGAGTTACTGCTTGCAGATCAGAACCAAAAATCCCTAGAGAGGAAAGCCTCTCCCCTTCTCATTTCAGATTCCACACAGCACACCTCGTCACCTCCTTCACACCCCGGCTCAGAGCTCTCCTCCTAGTGAGGCCTGTTCTAAGCACCCTATATAAAAGTGCCCCCCCCCACTCTCACCCACACACCCACACATGCACCCATAAACACACACACATGCAGGAAACACACCCACATGCTCATCCAACATAATCCCAACACACGTACACACTCATACACACACACTTGCACACATATACACACTCACACGACACTCATACCACAGCCTTTCCAATCCCTCTTCTCTGTTCTACTTTTTCCTTTTTTTTAGCATTTCTGACCTGAAAAACTTCCTTATTTATTAAGTGTGTTGTTGATCACCTCACTCCTCACTGCTGAAATGAGGCTGACAGGAGTCCACGTTCTGTTCACTGATGTATGAGTGCCCAGAACTATGCCTGCCACGTGGAAGATGCTTCACCCATATTTGTGCAGTGACCTTCAGACAGAAAGAAACATGCAATTAGATTGTGATGGGTTTTCAATTAGTGAAGACATCTTACTACTAGATGATTTAAAAATAAAATACTAAAATATTTGCACAGGTTCACACTTCAGTTACCTTATTTTAATACACTATTTATTCAGCAGCCTTCTCCTATGGGCTCTATTTAGGCTGCAAAGAAAAAGAGGGAGTGGAGAAAGGGAGGGTGACTCAGTTAGGGAAGATATAGGAAATCAAGAAGAGAGATCCCCCTTTATGTGAATCAGGAGGATAAGACTGCCCTGTAGGGGCCAATTCTAATTTTGCAGAGCTGAGATCTCTTCCCTAGCCATTGCTGGCCTGAAAATCCCTCACTGGGTTCTGGAGTTGCTGTGGATCATGCATTACTTGGTCTATAAAAGTGACCTCTCTGGGGCAGGATATTTCACAAAATTTGGGGGATTCAAATGTATTTGCAGTGACAGCTGCCTTTGACAAGGGTCACTGGTCAGTAATACTTCCTCGGATGTAGCATGACTGTGGGTGTAACGGGGATAGTCCTCAAAAGCCTGTCATCAAAAGAGATTCTCCCAGTCTTCCTAAAGGGGAAAACCAACACCAACTTCAATTTGTTAAAACCAAAACAAACAAAAATGTCTTTAGGGCCCCAGTGCTGTCACACCACACCTTTTCTCCTGGGTTAACTATTCAAGGGAAGGAGTGAAGAGGAGGCCGTGAGACAGTGAGACAAATCCAGTTTTTAGAAACTGAGACTTGCCCTAATGCTGTCACTAAAACGGCTGTGTGTCTTTGGGAAAGGCATGCAACTTCTCTGATTTTCTCACCTCTAAAATGAGGGACTTGTGGGCAACATGGCGAGACCCCATCTCTACAGAAAATACAAAAATTAGCCGGGTGTGGTGGCATGTACACCTGTCGTCCCAGCTACTCGGGAGCTGAAGTGGGAGGATCACTTGAGCCATGATCACGCCACTGCACTCCAGCCTGGGTGACAGAGTGAGACTCTATCTCAAAAAACTACAAAATAAATGAGGGGCTTGGAAGTAATCCAAGAGCTTTGCTTCTCCCTGGAGCCAGTTTCTCAACCTCTGTTTCCTCAACTGTAAAATGGAAACAGAATTCCTTCCTCAAGTAGCACCACGCCAGCACACAGTAAGCACATGGCTGGCTGTGGCTCCCTCTCCCTTTCCCTTGTTCTGCCAGCGCTGTGGGGGGTGTTAGTGTCATTGATTCCTGTTTCTCCCCAGTGCCTGTTGAGGGGTGGGGCGGGAGGTCCTAATGGAAGCTCTGTAGGGCACAGAGGAGTAATGAGGTGACCCCATGTATAAGGCTTCCGCCTTTGCACTCATTGCCAGAGGGTGGAGTTGGAGAGAAATGCTGCTGGGCAGCTATTCATCATCGCAGCCATCCTTCGTGGGCTCCTTCTCAACCCCAGCTATGCTAGAATGTGTCTCATCAAAGCCCCACGACAACCTTCTGGGGCAGATGCAGTTGTCCTATTCTGCAGGCCCAGAAGGGCTGAGTAAACCAGAGGTCATGGAGACAGGATTCCGAGCAAGGCTCATTTCCCCCAGTCATGGAGACAGGATTCCGAGCAAGGCTCATTTCCCCCAGAGCCCTCATTCTTTCTCTGGCCCTTCTAGCTATGCAGTAAAAGTGGCTCTGGCTTTAGGCTGAGGAGAAGAGCCTCCTCTCCCAAGAGGCTCTGACCTCCACCGTGAACCTCTAAATGATGTCTTAGCCAGGTCTTTTGCCAGCTGCTCAAAGGTGCCCTGTGGCCCAGGGTGGGCCATGCTAGGCATGACCAGCTCCAACTGTAGGTCACAGAGGCTGTGGCCAGCTTTCTCCTCTGCTCTGACGGCCACTGCCCGCATCTCAAACACCTGAGCAGCAGCAACACCATCACCACTTTGGAACTTGTTAAAGATGCAAATTCCCAGCCTTGCTCCAGCCCTACTGAATCAGATACGCTCACTAGCCCTCCAGGGAATTCTTGCGCACGCTCAAGTTTGAGAGCCACTGATGTCTGACCCCGTGCCCTGGATTACCGTAGCTCTAGGCTGTTGGAGCAGGAGAATCGAGCTCAGTCTTCTCACAGCCTATGGAGGTGCTGACTCCCTGTTTGGTGGAGAGCGATGGGCATGTGTGTGTGGGTGGAGGGGGAGATAAGGAGAAGGTTCTATTTCCAGCAAGAACAAGATGTTTCTTCCACCAGAATTAGCACAAGACAGCCCGGGCCCAGCCAAGGTAAGCCAAAGTCCCCAGGGGAGGTTCAAACCCAGGGAGTTCATGGGCAGACACCAAGTGCTGCAGACCAGAGAGGGGTCAAAGGGAGAGCCACGGGCCAAGGAGCAAAGAGCCGTGACACCCAGCAAGGTGGCAAGCACAGCCACAGACAGATCTGGGCCACCTGCTGCCCAGGAGGTGGCCACAGGGTACACAGCATATCCATCGGCTTGGTGGAGCCAAGCCAGGGCAGGCAGGACACCTGCCTAGGCACATCAAGAAAAGGGTGGCTGCATCTGCCCCTCTGTCATTCATCTACTACAGAGAAAAACAAGGCAGTCCTTCCTGGTCCTAGGGTGGCTTCATCTGCCCCTCTGTCATTCATCTACTACAGAGAAAAACAAGGCAGTCCTTCCTGGTCCTAGGGTGGCTTCATCTGCCCCTCTGTCATTCATCTACTACAGAGAAAAACAAGGCAGTCCTTCCTGGTCCTAGGGTGGCTATATAGCTGGGAATGGGCAGGGCTGCTTGGGGAGTTAGGGTGAAGGTAGGGAATGCTTGGGAACGTCACGCCAGGGCCCCTTTGCCAGAATTCCTCACATTAAGATGACAGATAACCAGCAACGTCACTTTCAGCAGACAGTTTCTGCGATAATGGAAGCCACAATTGTTACCATCAGATGTAATTAATCTTCAGACCAATAATGAAATGCATTGATGAGCTTGTTAGTTTCTCCATATAGTGCAATAAGAGTGTTTGAACTCAGCAGATGTTTATCTTCTGCCAGAGGACAACCCCTTCCCATTCTTCCAGAGTAGGAATAACGTGAGAACAACCCATTTCATGGTCCACACCACAGGCCAAGACAAGAGGAGGAGGGGCTCCTGCCTATGACCCAGAGGAGCAGAATGACCACCCACCCCTGAAGGGCTCGCTAACCCCTCCTCATATCAGGGGGTGAGGAGAGTGCTGCAAAGCACTTTTAAGTGCATTTTTGTGATCACTCCTTTGTCATTTCTCTCTGGCAGAATCTGCCACAATGTAACCCATGCGAATGAATACAGGGAGATCACAGATTGCAAGGAGGGTGCTGTCAAGGCAAGGAGCTTCTCCTAGGAGACTTCCCTGCTTCATTTTATGAGAAAATAAAAGACTTGTGTTAAGAAATTGAATTACTTTTATATTTTATACTGGTGTGTTGAATATAATTTATTAAAATGCTTCTATTTCAAGAAAAGCTGAAATGAAACGTGATTCCCTAACAAATCAAATTTAGATAACTAATTTGATATTGGCAGAGGAGAATGGCCAGGAAGATGGTGTTATGTAATTTTTTTATGACAAAAAGGGCAGCAGATGTGGGTAGAGCAGGAGAGAGGAGGACCTGCAGCAGATGTGGAGGGAGAGGAGAGGGAGGGAGGGGAGAAGGAGGGAGGGTGCCAGAAAGGGAAGAAGGAGGAAAGGGAGAGGGAGGGAGAGTGCAGGAGAGGAGAGAGGGAGGGAAGGGAGTGGGAGGGAGAGTGCCACAGAGGGGAGAGTGCAGGAGGGTGCCAGGGAGGCGAGAGGGGGTGCCAGGGAGGGGAGAGGGAGGGAGGATGGGAGCCAGAATTCAGGGAGGTGGGTACATGCTTGTTGCCTCTTGAGCACTCTTGATGTCCAAAGATGAATGCTGTGTGTTTACAATGTCTAGAATTTCGTTTCTAGGCTGGAAACTTCAGCGAACAAAGATTTTAATGAGCAGAAAGCTGAAGACCTGAACTGATCTTAAAACTTCTACTGTGGTGCCCTTCAAACCATTCTCCACACTTCAGCAAGAAGGATCCTATAAAAACCCAAATGTTATCCCCATATCCTTACTCTACTTAAAACTTCACTTTTCTCAGAACATAGCCCCATCATGAAGCAACGCATGACTGTGTGTGTGTGTGTGTGTGTGTGTGTAGATAAATGAAGCAAAAGTATGATTTGATTTGAATGATTAGGAAAAGTTGCACCATTTTCAGTGTCTTTAATTTTTCTTTCTCCTTTGACGCACGAGGCCTTAAGGAGAACATCTTTTCTAATTGTTTCTGACGTACTATATGATGTTTATAATAGTCTCTTATTAATTAAATGCAGGTCTCAGCCGTATACGCGGCTCACCACGACTGAGTCTGCACATTGGAAAGCGCTGAGCACAGGGTCTGGAGCACAGTGTGTCTTTAATAAATGTCAGCCTCCTTTCCCTTACTTTCTCCTGACAAATATTATGACTTTGTTTTATTGAAAGTAGACATCTCAGAATACAAGAATATCATCCATTTTGAGAAATGGAGCAGAGCTTCCTTTGAAGTCAGCTGTATTGAATGAGATGACCAGTGTCTGACTTTGTTGATAAGAGAGTAGGTGCTGCAGTTCAAGGTGCCCCAGCCTCTCTTGACCCCTTTAAAAGGTTTCCTGATGTTTACCCCAGTGATTTAGACAGGTAGCCAAGAGCAATTTCTGAGCAACAAAGAACTGTCCTGTCAAGGGGCTTATTGCCTGTTCACTGCTTTCTAATAAAACATCCAGTGTGGAGGCTTAGATGCCCTGAGGTACAGAGAGAGAATTCCCCTTATAAGGGAAAGGACTCTGCTGATAAACAGCAGGGTCAAAAGAATGCCAGCTCACGGATTCAAGCTTCATCAGAGGCCTCCTGGACAGCCTCACCCTGTGGACATGGTTGTTGTTCTGTTGCTTACTGAGGATGTGTTTCCCAATTTTATGCAGGAGTGGACGAGCTCAGATGTACAACGCACTTCCACCCTGTGAGCCTGGATTACATATAGCAAGGCCATGTTGCAGAGCCCTCGCCAGGTTGGGAGCCTCAGACTCGTGAATTCAGCACAATGGGACTGCCAATTACCCATATGGGATGCTGAAACACCCAGGAGCTCAGACCCAGAGCAGGCTTGGCAGCCCCTCCCCTGGGTGGCTACTACCCAGCCTGCCTGCCTCCCCCGAGGGGGCACTGGTGGCCATCTGGCAGCTCCCTCTGAGCTGTCACCCAGTCTGTTTTGTCTTTTGTCTGGATGTGACATGACAACGTGTTAATTAAAAGGTAGTTAAGCCAAAATGAAAAGGCAATCCAAAACCTGGGGAAATATTATAATTCATATGAGAAAAAAGACAACTCAATAAAGAAAGAAAGTACAATGAACACACATAAGCAGTTATTTAAAAAGGAGTACAAATAAATGGCCAATAGCATATTTTTAAGATAACCAACCTCACTAATAATCAAAGAAATTCACATTGAAACAAGATCCTTGGGAGTAGAACAGAAGAGGTTAAGTATTGCAGGAGACTGACAGATAACAAAGACAGAAAACACAGAGCGGGCCTGGGTGTGGCAGCCAGTGTCCAACTACCACTGGAGAGAGTGGAGAGCTATGGCTTTTCTAAAAGGAAACGGGCAGCATGTTTTTAAAATGCAGACACAGTACACTTCTAGGAATTTATCTTAAAGAAGCAACTGGACAAGTGTGCAAAACATAACAACACAACCACATATGTCTCAGCCTTGGTTACAACCGTGGAAATGAGAAGAGCACACATATCTAGTAGGGAATCGGTTAAATAAAGCATGTTAGATAATATACCAATGCAATAAAATTATATATTATGAGAAACATGAAGCGCTTTGATGTAGAAATATGTTCATAATATACTCAGAGAAAAAAGCCATTATGAAACTCCATATTTCATTGAATAGTACACGCCATCAATGATAAGATACACACTACATTATGTACCACTAAGGGGAGAAAAGGTTGGCACTTACATAACAGGCCGGCTATAAGGAAACGAATTAGTCAAGGTGCCCCTAAAACTCCTTCACCTTCCTTCAGAGTGCAACCCTTTTGAATAGTGTTTGTGTTTAGCAGTGTTGCTGTTCATGCTTTTCCATGTAGTATGGTCTCTGTATCAGCAAGAGCCTTGGTGATAGCGTAGTTCTTAAAAGGGTGCTCAGTGTTTTCTTCTGAGATTGATTCCCATTTTCCAAGTTCTGATGTGTAACAGAGGATGACAACAACTATAAGGGCCACAGCAATTGTAAACTCGGTCCCACTTTCAGTGGTGTGGAAATGTGAAAATAATACGTGAATTTCAGAATCATTCAATGATCACAGTGAATATAGTATAGCCACTCCTGTGTGATAAATTTGGACAGCCTTTGTCTTGTCCCCAGTTACTGGGAGGAAGCCTCTAAATCCTTGGAATTTCCCCAGTGATACGATTGTCTTTGTTACTTATGGTGGGCCCTGATAGTTTATGCTAATGAGGTGATCTGGGGGCCCCTAGATAGTTTAAGTTAAGGAGATGGCTCAGGCTGGGGCTGGCCATGCCAGAAAGGCTAACCATGATTGAAGGTTGGGGCTTTGCGTCACATGGTGTCAGCCCAACCTACAGAGAGAGATGGTGGCTGGAGACCGAGTTCAACCTTGTGGCCAGTGACTCAGTCATGCTTACTTAATGAACCCACGAAACAAAAACTGTTTTGAAAATGTAGACTTAAAATGAAGCAACGTCTGTCCAACTGTGTGTCCATCCTCAGTAGGAATTCGGTCACTACAGGACATGAGTGGTGCGTTAGCCTGTTTTGCATGGCTGTAACCGAATACCTGAGACTGGATAATTGATAATAAAAGAGGTTGATATGGCTCACGGTTCTGCAGGCTGTATGAGCATGGCTCTGGCCTCTGCTTCTGGGGAGGCCTCAGGAAGTTTTCCTCATGGTGGAAGGCAGAGGGAGACGAGGTATGTCACATGGAGAGAGAGAGCAAGACAGAGATGCCAGCCTCTTTAAAAATATCAGATCTCCAGGTAACTGATAGAGTGAGAACTCACTCACTACCTCAGGGAGGGCACCAAGCCATTCATTAAGGACCTGCCCATGACCCACACACCTGTCACCAGGCCCCACCTCCAACACCAGGGACCACATTTCCACATGAGATTTGGAGGGGACAGATATCCAAACTATATCAGGTGGAAACTTCACTTTTTGGTTAAAGACAAGATTGTTTCTGAAAAATAAAATTCATCCCCAATCATTAAAACTACTTACTCCAAACAGTATTATTTTTTAAATTTCTAGCTTAAAAAAACCTGCCCAATGCCCCAAGAAGAACAAATCGAACTGTGTTCTGAGGTCATTCAGTCACAGGCCTTAATCCTGACTGCTGCAGGGAGTCCCTTTTAGGAGAGAGAACAGCAGATATCGCATGCCTGTGGCTCGGGGGTGGGAGGGGTGGAACACAGCTCTGAGCCGTGGCCTCTGTCCACCAACAGGAAGCATCACGATGGCCTTGCACACACTTGCTCGGACTGCGTCTCCTGCCGCCGATCCCACTTCACCTGCTGTTTCTAACCAGCCATGGATGGGAAACGGAATAGCCACACTTATAACTGAAACAAGGGTGAGCAGGCCCCGTGTGAGGTCCTGAGGGGCCCTCCCATCGTGAGATTCCTTAGGACGTTTGTGCCAGTGGTCTCCGTTTTGCCTCCTCAGCAATCTGGACTCTGCATTCTCAGTAACACTCCTAAGTGTTGAAGAAGCCATGAGACGACCTTCACATAGCTGGGTCAGTGTGTGCATTCGGCGGAGGTGCCTGCAACCTGCAGTAGGCCTCTCTGCATCATGCACCATGCACCATGCAGGATTGCATACACATGCCTGCACACACACACACACACACACACACACTCCCCACTTCTCTGAACAGTAGCTAAACCTGTTAACCTGTTCCATTCAAAAAACAACATTAGGTTCATTGAAGTTTGTAAATTACAGAGTAGGGCTGAAGTGGTTGCCTTCGTCATTAAAGCAAAAATCAATGAATCACCTGTACTGTCTCCATAAAAGGAAGCCTTTAGTTTTCTAGGAACGTGTAAGGTCAAGGGCCTGCAAGCTTGAAATGCCGTGTGCTGCCAGCAGCGACTCCTTCAAGGCTGGCAAATATCTATGAATGCAAATACCTGTGCTCTGCTGAGCAGGTAAAGGTCACAGGCTTTCAAGTGCTCTGGTGCACAGTGACCCCACCGGTCTCTCATCAAGAGCTAAAGTTTATTTTCCTTCCTCTTTAATCTGGACTGGCCCAGTGGCCTATTTAACCAAAAGATTAGCACAGAAGTGATACTACGTAACTTCTAAGATTAGGACTTAAGAGATGTGCAGCTCCTGCCTTTGCCGTTTGAAATGCTCTTTCTAGGAACCCAGCTACCATGCTGTGAGGAAGCCCAAGGAACCACATGGAAAAGCTCATGTGGAGAACTAAAACCACCAGCAGACGGTCCCAGCTGAGCTCCCAGCTAATGGGCAGCACCAACTTGCCAGCATGTGATTGAGACCATTTGGGACTTCAACTTATCCCAGTGCCCCAGCAACATAAAACAGAAGAAACTCCTAGTCCATCCACAAAATCATGAGATCTAGCCACTAAGTTTTGGTGTGGTTGCCGAAACTGATTTAAGTGGCTAAAATTATTCAGGGACACAGAAAATGTACTGGGGATTTTTCTGCTATTGTGGTCTGTATTGCAATCCTTTATACCACCATGTAGCTTTTATGCACACCTGGAGGTGTTTCCCATGCTTCGCTGTATTAGTCCGTTCTGGCATTGCTATAAGGAACTACCTGAGACGGGGTAATTTATGAAGAAAAGAGGTTTAATTCACTCACAGTTCCGCAGAGTGTACCGGAAGCATGGCGGGCAAGGCTTCAGGAAACTTACAATCATAGCAGAAGGTGAAGGGGAACCAGGCACATCTTCATACGGCGGAGGAAGAGAGAGAGAGTGAAGGGGGAGGTGCTACATACTTTCAAACAACCAGATCTCATGAGAACTCTATCACGAGACAGCTCTAGAGGGATGATGCTAAACCATTAAAAACTACCCCCATGAGGCCGGGTGCGGTGGCTCACGCCTGTAATCCCAGCAGTTTGGGAGGCCGAGGCGGGCGGATCGCAAGGTCAGGAGATCGAGACCATCCTGGCTAACAGGGTGAAACCCCATCTCTACCAAAAAAAAAAAAAAAAAAAAAAAAATTAGCCGGGCGTGGTGGCGGGCGCCTGTAGTCCCAGCTACTCGGGAGGCTGAGGCAGGAGAATGGCGTGAACCCAGGAGGTGGAGTTTCCAGTGAGCCGAGATCACGCCACTGCACTCCAGCCTGGTCGACAGAGCAAGACTCCATCTCAAAACAAACAAACAAACAGAACAAAACAAAAACAACTACCCCCATGATCCAATCACCTCCCACCAGGCTCCTCCTCCAACACTGGGGACTATAATTCAACATGAGGTTTGGGTGGAGACACAGAGCCAAACCACATCACCCACCATAACTGACACTTTGACAAGGCTGCAGTGAGCTCTCTCCCTGCCAGGGTCACAACTGTCTTTTCTAATTTCCAAAAGGGCACCTTCTTCTCCAGATGACAGCCCTTTTTCTGAGGAAACTGGGGAAAATTCTCCAAACCTGGACCATTATTTTTCCTTCACTTTTTCTTCTTGAACACCTTGCCTCTCTCCTCCTTTCCCGTGCTCATCGCAGGAAGTTTCCTGATCCCTCAGCTCATGGAAGCCCTGTCTTCACCAAGATGGTCCACCATACTATCCCCTGCCTGTCACTTGATGTCAGAGCCCTACTTCCTGGGGGTCCTGCTGCTATGATACACCCATCAAAACCAAGACTACCAACGGTGAGGCTCTTTCCCTCCTCAGGATGAGGGCTGTAATTGTCCAGACATTCCCCACATAGGTGAGGTGCAACTTTCACCTCCATCTTTAAGAGTCCAGTGTCCTGGATCTCTGCTCGCAGCCCAAAGTCTCCTCACCATGCTCCCAGGAGGCCTAGCCCAGGAGGTCCTCAGGTAAATGAAACTCCGGGTGGTTTCTTTGGTATCCAGGGTTTCTGAGTGCAGTATTAGACCCACATTCCACACCTACTGGATTGTTACAAGATTACTACAGATAAGCCATTTGTTTAAATGCCACCATATGATAAATTAATAATGAAATAGGCTAATAATTAGATTTACAATGGCATATGTTTTCCAGTGATTTGCTTGGTCTACACACACACACACACACACACTCACTTTCCTGTTACTCGCGTTGCTCCCTGCTGTCTTCTCACCGTTTAGCACATAGGGTATTAAGCATACTTTTCATTTTCTGTATTTCAGGCTTTGTCATCTGCAGCCGTGCTGACCCTGGAGGGACTGCCTCTTCCAGGATTAGCCAGTTCTAGAGATAGCAAACAGCTCACCCAGGAGTGCAGTTTTCAAATACAAACCAACCAATCCAGAGAGCCAACACCTCAACCACCTCCATTATTGGGATCTCACATATGGGCCACTATCCACCTGCACCAGTGCACCAGTCACCCTGGGGCCAGGTTCCAGACAACTGGGGGGAGCTCTTCTGCCCCAGAGCTACTGAAATTATTCAGACCAAGACAGTACTGAGCCTGTGCACCCTGCCTTGCCTCGCCTTCCTGCAGAAGCCACTGTGCAGGCTCCTGCCCTGGGCTTACCCTCTCCTCCTGCCTCCAGATGGACCCAGTGCCTCACTGTGCCTCTACCCTCCACCCTCATTGCATGGCGTGGCCCCTCCTCTTGGAACTGTGAGTGACAAACTCTCTTTTCAATGGCAGGCAGCTCCTGATGTGTTGACCTTCCCAGGCCTCAGATTCCCTATAAATACATTATGTTTTAAATTGCCCAGTACCTGGAACTTTGTAGCTGCTCAATAAATATATGATGAATGAATGTACCAAATAAAATAGCTGGAAGATTTCAGAGTTTCAGGCATATGAGTACTTACCCTTTCTCTCTTTCCCTCTAATGTCTTCATTATGATATTGTGATTCAGGATGAAGCTTCTGGAGCCACAGTGCCCTCGTAGCAGTGTGACGTGGGCATATTTCCCGGCTCTCTGTACCTCAGTTTTCTTGCCTATAAAACCTGAAAAATAATAAAAATTACCTGACAGCGTTGTTGTGAGGAGTAAAGAGCTCACATTTACAAAGCTTTTAAAATGGTGTCTGGCCCACACTAAAGTGCTTAAAACACCAGCTTTCATTATAATTCCCCGCAAACCATTTCTCTGCTCCTCCTGCTAATGTCTTGTAGGCAGAGTTGGCTTCCACCTTATAGACTGTCCTGGGTCTTCCTGAGCCCCAGAAGACTCATTTCTTCAGCCCAATCAGTGCCAATGATTAGAGTTAAGGAAAATATAGGGGAGAAAAACCTATCAATAATAAACCAGAAATTTTTTTCCAGACAGAAGGTAGGTGCAATTTTAATGCCATTTGTTATCATTTTACTCTCAGATTACTATAGAATTTAGCCCATGTGGGTCTAGAGTTATCTTTTAAACTCATAAAAGGAAGAAAGAAAAAAAAAATCAGAAATGCAAGTTCCTCTCAAAAAAAAAAAAAAAAAAAAAAACAGCATCCATACATCAACAGAAGTTACTGCAGGCTTCATCCAGGCCTCTAGGGAGCTCCGTTCATCTCACACAGGCCCTCTCACCTCTCACAGGCATTAAACAAGCTGCGTTATGTCCCAGGGGAATGCTTTGTCAACCCAATGAGGATGTTTGGGTACAAATTCTACTGTGCTGGGCTGAAAAGGGAAGGAGAGTTCTCCTTCCTGAGAAAACAACAGAGAAACTGGGGAAAGAACAAAGGAAAATGTGAAGCAAAAATAAAGTCCAAACTTGGTGCAAAACAGGAAGGGATTTTAAGACCGAATGTTTTCTTTCGCTCTGGTCATTTCCAGTGCAGTGAGAAAGCATCAGCCTCGGCCTGGATTTTAAGATTTAAAGGTTTTATATGATAGAGAAAGGCTGTTTCTCTCCCTGTGTCTCTCTCTTTTTCTGTCTGTCTGAATAAACAAACAAAAGAGAGTGGAGGGGCAGATGTGGCCTAAATCATTCACCCTGAGTGATGGAAGAGAGAGGTTAAGGCACCTGCACATAAATACACTAGTATATTCGACCCCTGTGTACCAGGCAAAGTTATTTTCTGGTGTCATATATTTGAGGTCCTCAGAAATAAAGAACATGCCTTTTTTGCTCATCTGTGAGTTTTTTGTTTGTTTGTTTGTTTGTTTTTGCCTAGCATGAATCCTGGTTGAAAGTAGGTACTCAACAAATGGCAAGAAATGGATGCAAAGAAGGGGGGATGGATGGATAAATTAGTGGATGAGTAGGTGGGTGGGTGGCTGGATGGATGGATGGGTGGATGGATGGATAGATGAATAGATTATTTAGCCCTAAGAATTATCTGGGAGATAAACAAATGAGTATCAATACTTCATTCTGTATAATCAACAGCTCACTGAATGGTCCTTCCTTTCAACCATCCTCATGAGGACCTTTTAAACTTAGGTAGGCCCAGAGTCTCAAAAACATGAACTCAAATGAATTTTAATGACCTTGGCAATGGAGCTGAATTTCTAATTTTCACTGATGGCCAAAGCCAAAAAAATCTTGGGCTCAACTTGGATTGGCACCATGTCCAATGGTAACCAGGGGCCAAGAAAGAGCCATTAGTAAAACAGCAGAAACATTGCAGCATCTCATCATTTTCTGTTGACAACCTTGACCTTAAAGCATTAACCAATCTTTCCCCTGTGATTCCAGCAGATCTGAGGACTTAGATTCAATTTTTATTTACCAGAGATTTGCTTGATAGAGATTCTAGTAGTCCATCAACCCAATGTCCATTCTCCCCTTCTTTCTTAAAAAAAAAAAACAAAAGAAAAAAAAAAACAAAAAGCAACAACAACAACAAAAAAAAAACAAAGAAAAAAGCCCCTCAATTTGGGATGAGAGGCAGTGAGACACAGCTGAAAAACATTTTCAATAACCCTTACAGCTAGGGATGGTCAGTTAAGTGAAGAAAAATAAATCTTTAATTGGTTTAAGACACTGTTTTTCAGAGATTTGTTACTTGCAGTCAAACCCATTTCCTAACTGACACTCCTTCTATACTGGGTAATCAGTTTGAAAAGATGCCTTGACAGAAGGAGACATTCTAGCAAAGTCCAGGAAACTAAACAAGCAAATCAAGTGCCTAGAAGTTAATGGACTGGTTTATCACCTTGGAAGCTAATACAGGCAAGGACAGCGTGAGTGCTGTCTCATCCACAGGAGTTACCTTGGAAGGCAATACCAGCATTTCCCAAGATATATTTGAACCTTGTTTTTGAACTGTCTTCTAAAGTAATTTATAGGCTACACAAGTTCATTTTCCTTTGCACTCTCATCCCATTTGGGATCAATGTTAGCATCGCCAACTTGATAACTCATCTCATTGACCAGAAATGGCTTCATTCCAGATGACTTTTGACTATTTCAACAAATCAAATATTCCTTCAGAAGAAGGACTTTTGTCACCATGGAGATTATTAAAATGAAATTACATGGAGGCTGATTCTAGTTCCCCTGTCAGTCTTCTCCCTCTTCCCTATACAAGATAGGACAATAGGAAGCTGCCAGGGGAGAGCCTTCCCACAGGAACCCCTGTCCCCTACACTGCCACCAAAATCAAGATTTGCCTGTTGGTCTCCTACCCCATGGCCACTCTATATCTGAGTTAGTTCCCCCAGCTCTGACCCTGTCTTGTCTTGTCTTGTCTTTGATGACCTCTCAGTATGACTCAAGCTGGGCACAGCTGGGATACAACAAAGGTTCAGGAAAGTGCTGTAGAGCTGGACCTGGCCAGGACCAGGAGACAGTGGCATCCACGGAGCAGGGCAGTGCCCATTTGCAGACATCACTGTGCCCTTTCACAGGTGTGAGTAGTCCTAGGAACAAGCCAAGAGAGGTTTGTTATCTGGGGAATGCTTCTGAAGAACCGCCAAACCAGGAGGAAGAAGGCAGCCAAGTCCAGGAAACTGAGCAGATAAGTCGAGTGCCTAGAAGTTAATGGACAGGTTGATCATGTTAGGAGGTTAAACTGGAGAGGAAGGAACTAGGGGACCACTGCATACTGCAAATTGTGGATGGGCTGAAGGCTGATTCAAGAACATAACTTGAATTCCATGCTAGCTCAAATAGAGGAAGCCCCTGATAGCGTACATCTTCCCCTGATGACAGCTAAGAGCTCTGGACAGCATATGAAAGGTAACTACCTGTTAACTCCAAAGAGTAAGCAAGAGAAATTTGAGAAAAGAAGTTGAAACTTGAGGAACGACCAATATAGTGTTTTTTTCTTTTTCTTTTTCTTCCTTTTTTTTTTTTTTTTCCTTTTTTATCTCCTGGCTTTGACCCAAGGATGAGCCAAAGGGTTAGAACTACACAGAGGGCATGGACAGCAAAAACTCTGCCTGCAACCCACTCCCTCCAGCCAGAAAGCCAGGAAAAGGGATGCCTAGGAGCCTGAGAGTGCAGGAGTATTCCCCTTCTTGTCTTTCTTTTTTGTTTTTTGCTCATTTTTCTTGTCTACCTCTGCCCCAAGGTCAGCCTCAGTTGCAAAGCAATACTGTTTCTGCCTCCACAGCATGGGCATATAAAACCTGAGGAGAAAATTTGTCTCTCTGGCCACAGGAACCACAAAAAGGGGGCCCCTGAGAAATGGAGTGTGCTGAGGGGGCGTCACCTCACTGGGTGAGAGCTGGAGACAGGCATCCCCCAATTCTGAGAATGGACCTACCTAAGTCCCAGGCTCAACCTTGAGATGCGCATGCATGGAGCAGAACTTGAAGACCATGAAGAAGCATTTAGCAAGAGCTTTGAAAACTGAGCTACAATCTAAACCCTAGCCCGAGAACGTCCAGATGAGACCATGAGTGGCACACACACGTGGTGCTCACGAAGCACAGCAAAGGGCTTTGGAATCGGAATGGACGCTGATCTGCCAGCTACAAGAGGCCAGTCAGAAGTTGGAGTCTGAGGCTAACCAGTTTGTCCATCAAAACAAAAAGAACGATGCTGAAGAGAGAATTTTTTAAATAGACTTTATTTTTTACAACATAGTATTCTCCTATACCCCACACCCAATTTCCCTTATTATTAACATCTTACACTAGTCTGGTACATTCGTTATAATCAATGAATCAATACGGACACACTATTTTTAACTAAAATTCATAGTTTATTTGGATTTCCTTGGTTTTTACCTTTCTTTGTTCCAGGATCCCATCCACAGCACGTTGTATTTAGTCTCAACTGTGACAGCTTATTTCATGCTTTCTTGTTTGATATGACTGCGGTTTTGAGGAGTACTGGTTGGGTATTTTGTAGAATGTTTGCAGAATGTCCCTATCAATTGAAATTTGTCTGATATTTGTCTCATGATTACACTGGGATTAGGAGTTGCTTGGGAATTATTTGAGGTAAAATTAACATAACATAAAAGAAGCAATTTTAAAGTGTGCTATTCAGTGGCATTAGGTACATTCAAAATGTGTGCCACCATCACGTCAATTGAGTTTCAAAACATTTTCATTACCACAAAAGGAAAACCTGTACCCGCTAAGCAGTCACTCCTATTCCCCACTCCTCCCCATCCCCAGAAGTCATCAATCTGTTTTCTCTATACATAGGTTTACCCATTCCAGATATTTCATATAAATGGATTGTACAATATGTGATCTTTTATGTCTGACTTCTTTCACTTAGCAGTGTTTTTGCAATTTATCCATGTCATATGGATAAATACAACATGGATAAACATACATTTGTACCTCATTGCTTTTTATGGTCTTATTTCTATTAAATGAATATCGCATATATTGTGTACCCATTCAACTGATGAAAGACATTTAGGTTGTTTCCATGTTTTGGCTGTTGTGAATGGTGCTGTTAAGAAAATTAGTGTCTATGTTTTTATTTAAACACCTGTTTCCCATTCTTTGAGGTATATACCTAGGATTAGAATTGCTGGGTCATATGGTAACTCCATATTTAACATTTTGAAGAACTGCCAAACTGTTTTCCAAAGCAGCTGTGCTGTTTTACATTCCCACCCACAATGTGTGAGGGTTCCAGTTTCTCTGTGTCTTTGACACTTGTTATTGTCTGTCTGTTTTTAATGAATGTGAAGTTGTATTTCATTGTGGTTTTGATGTTTCCTAATAGCTAACAACGTCAAGTGTCTTTCTTGTGCTAATTGGCCATTTGTATATCTTTTAAAAGAAATGTCTATTCAAGTTATTTGCTTACTTTCTAATTCGGTTGTTTGGTTTATGGTTTATTTGTTAATTGATTTATTTTTATTATATGTATGTAAGGTATGCAACATGATATTTTGATATGCATAATACACGGTAAAATGATTACTAGAGTCAAGCAAATTAACATATCCATCACTTCACATAGTTACCTTTTTCTGTGGTAAAATACCTAAAATTTTGTCTTTTAGCAAATGTCCAGTGTACAATACAATATTATTAACTATGATCACCATGCTGTACACACATCTCTAGACTTAGTCATTCTACACAACTATAACTTTGCACCCTTGACCTATGTCTCTCCATTTCCTACACACACACACACACACACACACACACACACACACAGGGTAGCCACAGTTCTATTTTCTGTTTAAATGTAGGTGAATTTTCTGGGTTTCTTAAAAACGTTTCCTTTAGATTCCATGTATAGGTGAAATCACACAGTATTTTTGTTCCTATGCCTAGCTTTTTTACTTAGAATAATGTCCTCTAGGTTCAGTTCTTTACACATTCAGGATAATAAACCCTTATCAGATATATACTTTGCAAATATTTTCTCTTATTTGTTGGTCTGTCTTTTCACTCTCTCAATGGTGTCCTTTGAAACAAAAAAGTTTTTAAATTGGGTAAAGTCAATTTATCTACTTTTTCTTTTGTTACTTGTGCCTTTGATGTTATATCTACGAAACTATTACTTAGTCCAGGTCTTGAAGATGTACCCCCATTTTTCTCCTGAAAGTTTTACAATTTTAGTACTTACATTTAGGTCTTTGGTCCATTTTGAGTTGATTTTTGTATATGGTGTCAGATAGGGACCCAGCATCATTCTTTGAAACATGAATAAAAGTTGTCTCTGGTTACCACTGGACATGGTGCCAATCCAAGTTGGGCCCAAGATTTTTTTGGCTTTGGCCATCAGTGAAAATTAGAAATTCAGCTCCATTGCCAAGGTCATTAAAATTCATTTGAGCTCATGTTTTTTGAGCCCCTGGGCCACTACTTAAGTTTAAAAGGTCCTCATGAGGATGGTTGAAAGGAAGGACCATTCAGTGAGCTGTTCACTATTCAGAATGAAGTATTGATACTCACTTGTTTATCTCCTAGATAATTCTTAGGGCTAAATAATCTGTTCATCTATCCATCCATCCACCCATCCATCCATCCACCCACCCACCTACTCATCCACTCAATTATCCATCTGTCCACCTTTCTTTGCATCCACTTCTTGCCATTTGTTGAGTATCTACTGTCAACCAGGTTTCATGAATAGGCAAGAAAAACCTCACAGATGAGCAAAAAAGGCATGTTCTTTCATAAGGGGTATTGGTCTATAGTTTTCTCTTCTTGTGACACAATTACTTGCCTTTGATACTGGGGTAATGCTGGCCTCCTGGAAAGAGTTAGGAAGTATTCCTTCCTCTTCTATTTTTGGAAGAGTTTGAGAATCACTGGTGTTAATTCTTTTTCAGAGAATGTTTGCTAGAACTCATTTTTCTGGTCCTGGGCTTTTCTGGTCCTGGGCTTTTCTTTTTTAGGAGGTTTTTGGTTACTAATTCAATCTCTTTTTTTGTGACAGATTTGTTAAGGTTTTCTATTTGTTCTCAAGTCTATCTAGAGAATTTTAACAGAACCCAGTGTCTCACAAGATAATATTTAGAAAAATTTAGGATACAATCCAAAATTAAACAACAATGAAGATTCAGAAAAATACATCCAATTCTTTAGGAGAAAAAATTAATAGCTGCAAACCTGAGATGATCCAGATGTTGAGATTATCAGACAAATCTTTAAAGCACCTATCATCACTATACTTTATGAGGCAAAAATGAACATGATTGAAACAAGTGGAAAGATAGAAATTCCATGCTGAGAAACATAAAGCATTAAAAAGAACCAAATGGAAATTTTCAAACTAAAAAAATATAATATCTGCAATTAAAATTTCCTGGGTGGGCTTAAAAGCAGAAGGAAGATGACAAAAGAAAGAGTGAGTGAGCTTGAAGATAGATTAATAGAAATTACATAATCTGAAAAACAGAGAAAATAGTAAAAGAATGATGAATGCGTTAAGGTCTTGTGATACTTAAAGTAATAAAATATTTTACTTTACTGTGAAAATGTAGCACGTATATTTTAATATCAGAGTAACCATTAAGAAATAGAATGAACTAGATGCAATGGCTAATACCTGTAATCCTTAATTTTTTTTTTTTTTTTTTTTTGAGACAGTCTTGCACTGTCACCCAGGCTGGAGTGCAGTGGCGCGATCTTGGCTCATTGCAAACTCCGCCTCCCAGATTCACGCCATTCTCCTGCCTCAGCCTCCCGAGTAGCTGGGACTACAGGCGCCTGCCACCATGCCTGGCTCATTTTTTTTGTATTTTTAGTAGAGATGGGGTTTCACCATGTTAGCCAGGATGGTCTCGGTCTCCTGACCTCATGATCCGCCTGCCTTGGCCTCCCGAAGTGCTAGGATTACAGGCATGAGCCACCATGCCCGGCCTGTAATCATTAAATTTTGAGAGGCCAAAGTGGGAGGATCACTTAAGGCCAGGAATTCGAGACCAGCCTAGGAAACATAGTGAGACCCCATCTCTACAAAAAATTAAAAAATAATAAAAAATACAGAGATATAGGCAAAATCCAAGAATAATTAAAATGAAATACTGAAAAATGTTCAAATGACCTGAAAGTAGTCAGGATAAAGGGAACAGAACAACAACCAAAAAAAATGAAGACAAACTAAAAAACAAATAAGAAAACAATATATTTAAATTCAAACATATCAATAATTGTATTAAATATAAATCATCCAAATACATTGATTAAAAGATAGACGTTAAAAGATTCAATGAATAACTGCGACCCAGCTACACACTGTGTATGAGAAACGCACATTAAATATAATGATACAGATAGGTTAAAAGGATGGAAAAAGATATAACATGGAAACACTAATCAAAAGACAGTGGAGTGTCTACATTAATAGCAAACAAATTAGGCTTCAGGAGAAGGAAAATTTCCAGAGGTAAAGAGTGACATAACATAATGATAATAAGATCAATCACCAAGAAGAAAAGACAATCTTTGATGCATGTGCACATAAAAAGTGGGACTTCAAAATACATGAAGCAAAACCAAATAGAACTAAAATAAGAAATTAACAAATTCACAAATACATCTGTATGCTTCAAAACTTGTCTCTGAGGAATTGATACAACAAACAGACAGAAAATCAGCAAGGATATAGAAGATCTGAACAACACTGTCAGCCAACTTTATTTAATTAACATTTATAGAACACTTTATCCCAAAGCAGCAGAAGACACATTTATTACAAAAGTACCTGGATCTCAAAATAAATCATATCCTGAGATGTAAGGTAAAATTTAATGATTTTAAATTTATTAGAGTCTGCTTTAATGTATGCAGAAAGCATTAAAAATCTCCTTTCTGGCCATAAGGGAATTAAACCAGAAATCAATAACAGATGTTTGGGAAATCCTCAAATATTTGGAAATTTAAAAACACACTTCTGACTTTTCCTATTTGAAGATGACATAATGATTTGTGTTGAAAATTCCAAGGGATTTTCAAACTATCCTAAAACTAATAACTGAGTTTTTCAAGGTCACAGGATACAAGATCAACACAGAAAAATAATGTTTCTGTATACTAACGATGAACAGGTGGAAACTGAAATTAAAAACACATATTGTTTACAATTACTTTTAAAAATAATTAGGTACAAATCTAACAAAATGTGTACATGATAGTTATGAGTTGCTAATAAAAGAAATCAAAGAAAACCTAAATAAATGGAAGACATACCATGTTCATGGATTGAAAGACACTATAGTAAAGATGACAATTCCCCCCAACTGATCTATAGGTTTAATGCAATTTCTATTCAAATCTCAGCAAGGGTTTTTCGTAGATGTAGCAAGTTAGTCTTGATTTTATATAGAAATGTTCAAGCCCCTGAAAAAATAAGTTCAAAAAAGAAGAAAGTGGAAAAGATCATTTTACCCAATATTAAGGTGTATTATTAGTATTGTTATTGTTGTTATTTGTAGTTACAGTACTTGAGGTATTGTAGTATTGGTGCAGGGACAGACCCATAGATTAATGCAACAGAATAGAGATCTGGAAATAGACCCACACAAATGTGACCAACTGATTTTTTACAAAAGTGCAACTCAGTGAAGAAAGGATAGGCTTTCCACAAGTGGTACTAGGGCAATCAGACACCCACAGGCAATAAAAAGGGGACAAAGAGAGAATCTTGCTCTAAACCCCTTAGCTTATGAAAAGTTAACAGAGAATGGATCACAGACTTAAATATAAAATGTAAAAGTACAAAACTTTTGGAAAAAATAGAAGAAAATCTTCAGAAGCTAAGGCTACATAAAGTTCTTGGATTTGGAATAAAAAGCACAATGCATAAAAGTAAAAATTAATACTCTAGGCATCATCAAAATTTAAAACTTTCACTGTGCAAGAGACTTTCTTGAAAGATAAAAAGACAAGCCACATGCTGAGAGAAGGTACTTGCAAACCATATGTCCAACAAAGAACTGTTATTTATATAAGTATCTATATGTAAATAACCATCAAAACTCAAAAGCAAAAACAAACAATTCAACGAGAAAATTAGAAAATGGACAAATGACATGAATGGACATTTAACCAAAGAGGATGTATAAATGACAAGTAATCACATGAGAAGATGTTCAACATTATTAACCTTCAAAAAAATAAAAAAACTATCATGAAATATCACAACACTTATCAGAATAGCTAAAATTAGAAAAAATAGTGATAACACTAAATTCTGGTGAGAATGCAGAGAAATTGGATCACTCATACATTGCTGGTAATAATGTAAAATGATACAGCTGTTCTGAAAAGCAGCTTGGCAGTGTCTTATAAAACAGAATATGTGCTTACCATATACAACCGTCAAATTGCACTCTTGACCATTTATTTTAGAGAATTGAAAATTTGTGTTCATACCAAAACCTACGCACAAATGTTTAGGTGCTTTATGTGCAATAACCAAAAATGAGGGAAAAAACACAATTATGTTTCAATGGGTGAATGGTTAACTAACCTAATGTACCTCCATACTGTGGAATACTGCATAGAATTTAAAAATAATGAATTACGGATAACATGCAACCACTTGGATGAATCTCAAGGGAATTATGCTGAGTGACAAAAAGCCAATCCTGAAAGGTCACACACTATATGATTCTATTTATGTAACATTCTTAAAATGATAAATTATAGAGATTAGGAATAGATTAGTGGTTGCCAGGTATTAGAGGGAGGGGGAGAGTTACGTGGGTGTGATTATAAAAAGGTAGAAGATAGCACAAGGGATCTTTGCGGTGATGAAACATTTCTGTATTTTGACTATGGTTGTGATTACGTGAATTTATACATGGAAAAAATTGCATAGAACTAAATACATTCACACAGATTGGTGCATGTAAAACTACCGAAATCTAAATGAGATTGGTGGATTGTATTGATACCAATTTCGTGATTGTGATATTGTACTATAGCTATGCAAGATGAAACCACTTGGAGAAGCTGTGTGAAGGGCACATGAGATTTCTAGGATTATTTCTAATAACTACATGTGAATCTACAATTATCTTAAAATAAAAAGTGTCATTTAAAAAGACACACTTGTAAATTATCTTAGATCAAAAAGAAAGTCTTGGGAAATAAAAAATAATTAAACTGAATGAAAATGAAAATACAACATATCAAAATTTGTGGGAAACAGCTAAAGCAGTGCTTAGAGGTAAATTTGTAACTGTAAATGCATGTAATAGAGGGAAAAAATAGAATGGTCTAAAATCAATGATCGAAGCTTTCACCTTAAAAAACCGTAACACCCAAAGCATGCAGAAGCAAGGACATAAAAGGTAAGGACAGACATCATTGAAATGTAAAACAGCAAACCAATAGAGAAAAATCAATAAAACCACAAGCTGGTTCTTTGAAAAGATCAACAAAATTCATAAACCTGACTAATAAAGAGAGAAGACACAAATTAGAACATCAGGAATAAAAGTGAAGATATTACAGATCCTACAGATATTAAATATATAATAAGATACTACTTAAACAAATGTCATATATTTGACAACTTAAATGAACAAATTCCTTGAAGGTACAAACTACCAAAGTTCACTCAAGAAGAAATAACCTGAAAAATACGACATCTATTCAAGAAATTGAATTCTTAGTTAAAACTTTTCCAGCAATAAAAACAAAAAAACTCCAGGCCCAAACAGTTTCAATTAAAAGTCAGGTACTTGAAAATTGCAGCACCATAATAAGCAGTCACTACATAAACAGGGTAACCCCTTTGGAGAAAAAAATCTGTTTAGCCCACTAACTAGCTGAACTATATTACTGATTATACAAGAAAACAAAATCACTCTTCTTTAATCTCATTTTGAAAAGCTACTATCATTCCAATCTGGGATGCCAGGAACATACCTACTCTGGTGATGCCTTGGTAATAAATCCAGGACTCCTCTTGCCTACAGTCCTTTCAGAATCCAGAGAGGACTCAGAGCTTTGGGAGGCTGAGGCAAGAGGATCACTTAAGGCCGGGTGTCTGAGACCAGCCTGGGCAACATAGTGAGATCCGATCTCCACAAAAGTTTTGTTTGTTTGTTTTTTAATTAGCCAGTCTTGGTGATGTGCACCTGTAGTCCTAGCTATTTGGGAAGCTGAGGCAGGAGGATTGCTTGAGCCCAGGAGTTCAAAGTTGCAATGAGCAGATCATATAACTTCTGTACGATTGTACAGATTGGGCCATTGCATTTCAGTCTGGGTGACAGAATGAGACCTTCTCACTTAAAAAAAAAAGAAGAAGAAGGAGAAGGAGAGGAAGAGGAAGAGGAAGAAGAAGAAGAGGAAGAAGAAGAAGAGAAAGAAGAAGAAAAAGAAGAGGAAGAGGAAGAGAGGAGAAGAAGAAGAAGAAGAAGAAGAAGAAGAAGAAGAAGAAGAAGAAGAAGAAGAAGAAGAAGAAGAAGAAGAAGAAGAAGGAGGAGGAAGCCTAGCAGGGGAAGGTGAACAAGTGTCCTTGGAGTTGCCAATAGGGGGGAATTTGCACAGATTTGGCAGCTGTTTCTAGTGGTCATCATTAGTTCCCAGTGCATCTATGGAATCTGAGGAAACCAATGCTAAGTAAGCATAGCAGCAAAGTATAGAGTGTAGAAATCAGAGTCGGAAAAAGTAAGATGTGTATACCTTGTAATAGTGTCAGATAATTCATACAGGACTGTGTATCTAATAGCATAGTTTATTCTTTTAACAGTATCCACAGTATATCCCAATTAATGACTGGCTGCACATGTCAAGAAAGGAGAAACCACCCTATTCTGCAAGAGTGACATCATCTTTCCTCCGGTGTTGCCAGGGGTGCTCCCTAAACAAGCCTGTGCCTTCACATTAGTGCCCTCCCTGTCTGTGCATGACTCCACCTTGAATGTTCAACCTCCTGTGACACACAATGGAACTGCTGAATTGGCACTGCTTGGAAATGTTCCTGTTTGCACTAATTAAAAATACACTTCAATGAAAATTAGCTTCTGAAGGCCACCTGTTAGTTATAGAAGTCTGCACCATTATTTTCAGTGGGCAATTTCTAATTAAAGGATCATTGCCTGAAAGACCTTTGTACATGCAATTACCAGCAACAAAGGGAAGCTCAGTAAGGAGTGTGCAGCAGTACCCAGGACTTGACCGGGGAGGGCACAATGTGACCAATCAGGCTAGCAAAGCCACTGAGGAACAGGCTACTATTAATTCAGAATGGCTCTTCTCAGACCAACTATTAACTTAATTAAACTGGCTGTTGTGCGTTTACATTTAAACGGCATACTTATGAAAATTGTTAGGCAGGAATTCTTGCGAATTACTTGTTTTTTCCTGTCGTCACGAGGTTTCCAGTAGCCTACTCTGTTTTGACAAGGAGACCTGAGGCCATCTGAGCCCACCTTGTTTATCATCCCCACCATCCTCCAGCTCTGCTGGCCACCCATCCTCCCTGGCATTGCCATCCCCATGCAGCTGTCCCAACTTTCTCCCACTTGGAATGCCATTATTTGCCACCTTCCCCACTTTCTCTTTAGTACCCTCTGGATCTTTGTCTACTGGAAACAAAAATTGTTTAAGCCCTCATCAAATGCTCCTTCCATTACTAACACCTTGCTCTGCACTGGGGCATGGGTTTTCTAGCCCGTCTAAGCAGTCACTGCCCTTTTTCCCGGTCTCTACACATCCTCAGGTGAGTGAGCACTCTTCTATCACTCTTCTGCAAACCATCACTCACCCCCTTTGAGGCTCATGCCATCAGCTCTGCTACACTGTCCCCCAAATTTGCTCTACCGCCCCTTGCCTGAGCTCCAGATCGTCTCCTGTAATGCCCCGCAGATGCCTTATCTTTAGTAGGGCCCCAAGATCTCTCCATCTGTGGCCAAACCCATGCCTCCTCCCAACCTCCTCACAGAGCGTACACCCTTCAGCACATGCTGATCCTTCCCCTGACTGCTCGCTGGTCCTTGTGACAAACTCCTGGCCAACATTTCAACCTGTGTATTAAGTCACCTAGATAAAAGAATTCCTAATCATGCTCAAGCCTCCAGGAAGTGTAAAGATCTCACTCCTCTCTTCTCTTATTAAATAATGTACTTTGTTGCAATATAACAATATTTAATTTTTTTTTTTTTTTGAGTCGGAGTCTCGCTCTGTGGCCCAGGCTGGAGTGCGGTGGCGCGATCTCGGCTCACTGAGAGCTCCGCCTCCCGGATTCACGCCATTCTCCTGCCTCAGCCTCCTGAGTAGCTGGGACTACAGGCGCCCGCCACCACGCCCGGCTAATTTTTTTGTATTTTTAGTAGAGACGGGGTTTCACCGTGTTAGCCAGGATAGTCTTGATCTCCTGACCTCCTGATCCGCCCACCTTGGCCTCCCAAAGTGCTGGGATTACAGGCGTGAGCCACCGTGCCTGGCGGTTACTTAATGTGGTTTCTCCCAATTGACTTAGAACATACTAAAGACTTTCCTCTTCTCTTGTCCTTCTTCTCTTTCTCCTCCTCTCCTCTTCTTCCTCCTCCTCTCCTCCTCTTCCTCCTTCTTCTCCTCCTTCTTCTTCCAGTATTTTATTTTTTATGTTCCTGTATATAGTTCCATATCTGGCTATTAATCCCTGCAAATGAAGAACTGAATAGGATGCAACATGTCTGAACAATCAGCCTTCATTTGACAGATGAGAACATTGAAACTGAGGCCCAGGGAGGTGATACTGTCTCATGTGTCCGTATGAAGAGACCACCAAACAGGCTTTGTGTGAGCAACAAGGCTGTTTATTTCACCTGGGTGCAGGTGGGCTGAGTCCGAAAAGAGAGTCAGCAAAGGGTGGTGGATTATCATTGGTTCTTTTAGGTTTTGGGGTAGGTGGTGGAGTTAAGAGCAATGTTTTGGGGGCAGGGGGTGGATCTCACAAAGTACATTCTCAAGAGTGGGGAGAATTACAAAGAAACTTCTTAAGAGTGGGGGAGATTATGAAGAACATTTTTAAGGGTGGGGGAGATTACAAAGTACATTGATCAGTTAGGATGGGGCAGAAACAAATCACAATGGTGGAATGTCATCCATTAAGGCTATTTTCACTTCTGTGGATCTTCAGTTGCTTCGGGCCATCTGGATGTATATGTACAGGTAACTGGGGATATGATGGCTTAGCTTGGGCTCAGAGGCCTGACTATGATTTGTGAGAGTCACACAGCTTGTGTCAAGCCAGGAATGGACTCTAGATCTAAATCCCAGCCCAGGGATTCTTCATAGTATGTGACACTTCCTTTCTATACCTAGGTGCACTTCAGGTTTTAAATTAATAACTTGAATCATTAAATCATGTACATTAATGTACATAAAGACACATCTACTCTGTTAAAAGATGTTGGAAGACTTCTAAGAATAATGAGAATATGCCTGTAATTTTTAAACACCCTCTCAGAAACCTATAAAAAGGAATCATAAGAATGACAACTACACTGAAAGGAAGGAAACCTTCTGTCATTTTTACCAATTTGAAAAACTATCAGCCAGAGGGAACACAGTTTAAATTTAACTATATAACAACCTTATTCACTGACACACAATGATGCAATGTGTTAAGTGAATCAGCTTTTGGTAGGTGTGTAGGGAGCCACTGGAACATCCCAAAGCCTCTCAAGTAGGTCGCTGGTTGCCCTCCTTGATTCTAGAACATTCTCCCACTTAGTATCCTCGCTGTGATGGGGGCTTGAGTGTTTTCGATCAGGATGTGCTAGAGAAGGAATGACATACAAACCTATACAAGATGCTGATGGAGTCCTACCAGGCTAGGTTGTAATTTATGAATATAATCAAGCAAAGGTAACTTATTGGACTCTTGAGGAGAATGAGCAAACAGAAAGGAAATTAAACCAGGCAATTGGTATGAAGGACTTTCAATTAAAAAGATTTACTGTAGGAAACAGAAGATATCTTTTATAAATTCTGACTGGTATTCACAGTGACATCTAAAAGAATAAAACCACAACAAAAGACTCCTAGAACCCACTAGGGATACAGAAAATAGTTGTAGAGGAGAGAACGATCATCGAAGAAGTATAACATTAAATCAAGGAACTGAACACTAAAAAGAACACTGTTGAAAATAAAATTTGGGGCCGGTCACGGTGGCTCACGCCTGTAATCCCAGCAATTTGGGAGGCCGAGGTGGGTGGATCTCCTGAGGTTGGGAGTTTGAGACCAGCCTGACCAACATGGAGAAACCCCAGCTCGACCAAAAATACAAAATTAGCTGGGCGTAAATTAGCCAGGCATTGTGGCACATGCCTGTGCTCCCAGCTACTCAGGAGGCTGAGGCAGGAGAATGGCTTGAACCCAGGAGGCGGAGGTTGCAGTGAGCTGAGATCGTGCCATTGCACTCCAGCCTGGGCAACAAGAGCGAAACTCCATCTAAAAAAAAGAAAGAAAGAAAGAAAGAAAAGAAAAGAAAATTTTGGAATTGGTACATCAACTGAAGAAAGTCTCATCAGACATGATATAATAACAAAAGGAGATAGAAATTATAAAGCAAAGAAAGCTAGAGAACTAAGAAGGTAAATCATAAATTTATGCAGTTGCATAAATTAAAAACATACACAATGAGCAACCAATTATTAAGAAATAACAGATGATTGACAGTAGAAACTTTCATTGCCCTCTGAGTTTCCTGAACCCAACCCAAGACATTTTGCCTCATTCTCATGAGCCAGTGGAGTTCATCCCAATATCTCCAATACTTTTCCCTCAAACACTTGAGCCTTCAATCCTAAAGAGCCTGTATTGGGACACCACTGGTCCAGAACAGTTAGCTCTGTGCCAAGTCCAGTCATTCCTTCTACATGAGATGGACAGAAAATCAGCCTTTCGTGAAACGCAGGCTACAAGACCAACCTGCCTTCAGAGCCAGTGACCCGGAAGGAGACATAAGTATCTCCCAAGAACAGTGACTTTCATCATAGATCGGTCTTAATCCAGATTAACAAATATTTACTTTAGTGAGCAAAAAACCACCATATCTTAATCTGAAACAATTGCATTTAGGTTAATTCAAGCCTTTCCCCTAATGAGTAGATACTTTTCTTACCTGACTTTTAAAGGGGCTCTTTATCCCAGGATAAAGAGTAGTATTTGACCAAAAATGATTTTTTTTTCTCCACCTGTGATGGTTAATTTTAGGTGTCAATTTGTCTGGGCCACAGGGTGCCCGGATGTGTGGTTAAACATTATTCTGGGTGTGTCTGTGAGGGTGTTTCCAGAAGAGATTAGCCTTGAACTGGTGGACTGTATAAAGCAGAGGGCCCTCCCCTCCCCAAGATGGGTGGGTCTCATCTGAGGCATTGAGAGCCTCAGTAGAACAAACAGCAGAGGAAGAAAGCATTTTCTCTCTGCCTGGCTGCTTGAGCTGGCACATTGATCTTTTCCTGCCCTGGTGCTCCTAGTTCTCAGGCTTTCAGACCCAGACTGGAATCTGCACCATCGACTCCCCAGCTCTCAGCCCTTCCAGCTAAACCACCAGCTTTCCTGGGTCCCCAGCATGCAGACTGCAGATCATGGGACTCCTCAGCCTCCATAATTGGTTGAGTCAATATTTTATAATAAATCACATATATATAATATACGATTATATGTATTTATATTATATATACTAATAATAAATATGTATATATATTATATATATATACACACATACATACACACACATTATATACTATTGGTTTCATTTCCCTGGAGAATCCTGACTTATACACCACCCTAAGATATTGAAACTGCTTGCAACTTCCAAATTCTCATTGCATGCAATATTGAAAATTAATGCGTTTTAAACTATTTTTTTTTTTGAAACAGGATCTCACTCTGTTGTCTAGGCTGGAATACAGTGGCACGATCATAGCTCACTGCAGCCCTGAACCCCTGGGCTCAAGTGACCTCAGCCTCTGGAGTAGCTGTAATGACCAGCATGCACCACAATGCCAGCCTCATTTTTAACAATTTTTTTAGTAGAGATGGGGTCTCACTATGTTTCCAGCCTGGTCTCTAACTACTGACCCCAAGCAATCCTTCTGCCTCAGCCTCCCAAGTAGCTAGGACTACAGGCGTGAGACACCATGCCCAGCCCCCAAGGCTATTTTTTAAGGAATGGATACTAGAGGGAGAAATATGAATTAAATTCTAGATCATTTAGGAAAACCCAAGTGATAAGGAGAAGAAAAGGGAAGTAAGTGCATGTTACAATTCTTGGCTTACATGAGGGCTGTTGGTTATGAATAATGTTTACTTAACTTTGATAGAATCATGTAGAATAAAATACATTTGTTATAAAGGTGACCACTGTTAGAATAACACTTAGATGTAATATTTCATATTGCTAGGGGAAGAAAAAAGGACAAAAAATGATCAAAGAAGGAAGAGGCAGGAAAGGTGAAAAGAGGAAGCAATAAGAAATCATAGTGAATAGAAAACATAAAATAAGAAGGCAGGAGAAAGATTGGATATAACATTAATCACAATAAGTAATAATGTACATGGAACAAGTTATTCCCCTTGCTATGTCTTATATTTGAAAATAAAAGAATAAACAACATAAAAAAGCAAAAATTAGCTAAATGGTATTTTAAGGTACATACCTAAAATAAAATGATAAAGAGAAAAAGGTAGAAAATAAAGAAGTGGGCAAGGATATATCAGGAAAATGCTAACAATGACAAATGGCAAAAATACCAACATCACACAAAGCACATTTTATGGTCAAAAACATCAAATAAGGCTGAGGAATTTTACTGATAAAAGATAATATCTCTAAAGAAATTGTGGCAGTCATATACACTTACACACCAAATCACATTGCAGAGATCTACTTCTATTTAAAGAAAAATAATTTAGGAATTCAAGGTTATTTTGGTAAAATCACAATGAGCTTTAAAACACTTATATCTAAATTTAATAATTTCATTAGATAAAGAGTTAATACGATTAGAGCATTTGAATTGCTTACACAATAAGCTTTGTTTAGTAGACATACTATTTCTGTACAAAACAGAAAATCTTTTTTAAATGTTAATGGATAATTTATAGAAATTGTTCATAGACTGTGCCTTAAAGAAAATCTTGACAAATTCAGAGGCAAAGATAGATAAATAGCAATTGAACATACCACATTCTGGCAACAAAATATAGCCCTCCACATCTAACCTAGAAATTTAAAAGCATTTATAAATAACTCTCAAATTAAAGATTAAATAATTATACTAACAGATTAATTAATTAGAAGATAACATAAAAAAGTACATTTCAAAGTCTATGGAATGTGGTCAAAACTCTTATCAAAAAAATGCAAAAATTGTCAAAACTACTTCAAACAGCCTCCTTTACTGTTCCAAGCATAGATTCTGGAGTCAGGTTATGCAAGCTCAAATCCCAGCTTTCCTGCTTACTTAATTTGTGTCATTTTGGAATAATTACCTAACCTCAAGGTGCTCCATTTCCTCATATATAAAATGGGGAGAATAATATCTATCTTTAGGGTGTTGTGAAAATTAAACAAGGAAATCCATGTGGCCTCCTTTCATAAGTGGTCTCTGAGGAGAAAGAGAGAAAGGGGAGTAGGGAAAGAGACATAGAGAGAGGAAAAGAGAGCTAGATATCTAGATAATAGATGATAGGTAGATAGACTTGGCAGAAGATAAATGATAGAGGTAGATATACATGGTAGAGAGATACAACATAGACAGATATACAGGATAGATAGATATAAGTAGGTGCATGATTGATAGACAGATGATAGATAGATGATAGATATAGATGGATGGATGGATAGACAGACAAATGACAGATGGATAGATTGATTGATAGATGATAGATAAGCAGAAAAGAGAGAAAGGGAGAAAGATGGAGACAGAGGGAGAGAGAAGGAGAGATTGATCGATTGAGAGATTTCAATTGAGATTTCATAAGTGTCTCTGAGGAGAAAGATTGAGAGATTTCAGCACTGTGATGTGTTGAATCGTGTTCTCCAAAATTCCTTTGTTGATGTTCCATCCCCCAGTACCTCAGAGAGTGACTGTATTTGGAGATAGGACCTTCAAGGCGTTAGTTTAAGTGAGGCCACGGGGGTGGACTGTAATCCGACATGACTGGTGTCCTGTAAGAAGAGGAGATGAGGACACAGACATGCACAGAGGGAGGGTGCAGGGAGAAAAAGCCATCTGCAAGCCAAGGAGAGGGGCCTCAGAAGAGACCAACCCCCCTGACACCTTGATCTTGGACTTCCAGCCTCCAGAACTGTGAGACAGTAAATGTGTGTTGTTGAAGCTGCCCAGTCTGTGTATTTGTTACACAGCCCCAGCACACTATAATACAGACAGTGCCAGCAAACCTGCCCTCCACACCTGGCGTGGACGCCATCAGAAGATGGAGTCCCACTGATCCTGCAAGCCTTGGTTTCCGGGTTTTGCGTGGTATGAGACACTCACCGAACCAAGTGTGGATCTAAGGTTAAATACGTATATTTTATACAACACCGCCCCTGAAGAAAACAACCCTCCCCTCCCAAGTACTGAAGCCGCCCCTGAAGAAAACAACCCTCCCCTCCCAAGTACTGAAGCCGCCCCTGAAGAAAACAACCCTCCGCTCCCAAGTACTGAAGTGGAAAAACAGATTAAATCCAACGATGGAGGGAAAATGGTCTCCGCAGGCCTCACTGAGTCCAGCATTCCATCCACTGTGCTCTATGGTCAGTCTGGGGGATTTTTCAACTGCAATTCAGTCTACATGCAATCTCGGCCCTATGGGCTACTTTAGAGCTTCACCTTTACCTCAGCTGTCACTCCACGGGATGGTGTGGGTGGCATCAAGGTTGGTGGTGAGAGAGAAATACACAGATAGATCCCCAGAAACACACACACACACTGTGTGTTCAGCACGTGGGGTGGGGGCTCCACCCTCCTCCCTTGGCGATTCCTCCAGGAAGAAGTTTGCATCCAACAGCAAAAGAGGCAACAAAAAATCCCTATCAATAGCTGAGCAAAAGTAGAGTTGCCCCCTCTTGCCAGTGCTGGGCTTTCAGTAGAGTCTGCTAAGGGGAGTCTACACAGCTAGGGTCCACCTCACTGCTTTATAAACCAGGGCGCCCCAGGGTCGGCTGCAAGCTGTTGACCTATGTCCAGGGATCCCTGACTGCTGAGGCTCAGAAGGTGGACGCACATGTTCTTCCTGTGCGTGGCCCAGGGGAAAATGCTGAGGCACATTCTACACAGTGCCTCAGAAGGTCCCCGGGGGAAGGAGCTCTCCATGCCCTCAGTGGGGATCAGCTTGGGAACTCTCCCCTGAACTGGCTTCCCCTCTGCCTCTGACTACCTTCCTTCTGTCACACTCCCGTTCCCTGGAATTGTTTCCCAAAGCCACCCGCACACAGCCCTGCTGCAGGCTCTCTAGGAACTCCACCCACTGGAGGACAGATGAAGCAGTACCACAGGCTTGGAGCCCAGTGTGGTGACACACGGTGACATGTAAGGATCCAGAGCCCTTGACTCTATGGCTCCTCCTCTAGAAATGTATTCTGCAGAAATGTGCATGAGAACAAAAAGATGAACGCTTCCATCCATTAGGATGAATCCATTTACTGTGTTTGTTCATCCACTTCTGTTCATCTGTTTGTATGCTCTGTTCCAGGCAGGTGGTGACAAAGGCAGATAAGGCGCCTACTCTCTTTGCATTTGGGGAGTTAGGCAGGAAGCAACACATGAATGCACCAGCATAGCCTCACCATCGTTGTTCTTGGTAGGAAAAAAGAAAAAAAAGAAAAACTAGAAACACCCAAAATTAAAGGAAAGGGGTTAAATAAAGTATATTGTGTCCTTACGAAGGATTAGCATGAAGCCGTTAAAAAGAAGCCGGTCTACAAGTACCTATATGGAAAGATGGGAAAGACTCATTCAGTGAAGAAAGCAAGTTGCAGAACTCTAGGTCTAGAGTAAGTCTGTTGTTTTAAAGTGTTACGTATTTACACTCATACGTTCACACACACAGCTACCAGGATTATATCTGAAATATTCTTGATGAATTTTTCACTTTTGCCTAAGTACGTAAACCATTAGCATCCCATCCCTAGACAAGATTTGGGTTTGCTGCAGGAAGAATACAAAGAGAAAAGATAGGAATGGCTAGGAATGCAAGCAGGGCCTAGGCACGTATCTCCCTCTCTCTGATCTAACTCTTGTGAAACAGATAGTCACGCAGAATAAGCCTAATCAGTAAGATAATTGGTAAGCTGGGTTATTGTCTTGAAAGAGAATGCTCCAGAGGTTTTTATCCCCCCGAGGGCTCTCTTGTGTTGGAGAGAAGAGGCGTCTTTCCTTTAGTCCCTCTGTCGGCTAAACCAGGAGACTTGCAATTCAGCAAACGGTGGTTTGAGGTAGGAGAGGGGAGAGGAGGACAGGAAAGGAAGAGAGAAAGGCCTCTGGGTCAGAAGGCCAGGTCTTATTTTTCTCCTTTCTTGGCTTGAGCCCAGAGTGGTAGAAGCACATTCACCAAATGAAAGTGACACTTTATAGCAGGCTTCTTCCTCTGCTGCCTCTCCAGGACTTTGAGAAGTGCTCACTCCCGGCTGGGCGCGGTGGCTCATGCCTGTAATCCTAGCAGTTTGGGAGGCCAAGGTGGGTGGATAACCTGAGGTCAGGAGTTCAGGACCTGCCTGGCCAACATGATGAAACCCCGTCTCTATTAAAAAAAAATACAAAAATTAGCCAGGCGTGGTGGCAGGCGCCTGTAATCCCAGCTACTCACGAGGCTGAGGCAAGAGAATTGCTTGAACCAGGGAAGCGGAGGCTGCAGTGAGCCGAGATCGTGCCATTGCACTCCAGCCTGGGCGACAGAGCGGGACTCTGTCTCAAAAAAGAAAAAAGAAGTGCTCACTCCCCAGCCTCAGGAGTGGCCATGTCAACCCGGGAGCACAGCCACACAGGCAAGGGCAGCCCTGGGTTGGCCTCAGCGTCATGCGGCATTGACACTGGGTGGACGTGCACTGGCCAGCCACAGGCCTACTGTGGCGGGCTGTGGGGATTCCAGGTGAGGGGCATGGATGGTGGACAAGACAGAGAGAGGCTTGGGGGTCTGCAGACGGTGGTGCTGAGATGAGCTCTCCTCTGCCAGGGGAAGCCTCTCCTAGGCTCAGCACAAGCCAGGGGAGGACCAAGCTGTGAGTGACACTCCAGGTGCCTGCTGCAGATGCCAGGGGGAAGTGGCCAGCAGGCACATGGGGACACAGCCCAAGAGTGCCAGGCCTTCTGTCTTGCTAGAGGTCATTAACTGCCCCTGCTTTTCCACCCAGCCAGCAGAAATGGGGAGGGGAAGGCAATTCATAAGTCTGGGCATGTTTTGCCTTAAGAAAGTGAAAATTACCTGAAGAAATTGTTTACATTTTCAGATCAAAATTTGGGCCACATTAGACATTAACTTAAATAATTTTTTAATTAAAAATATAGCGTCATTAAAAATGTTTCCCCTGCTAAGCAGTGGGTAGGGCTCAGTAGGACGACCAAATTAGATGTCGATAGAGCAAAGAATCTACATGTTTCTCTGCGCTTCTGAGTTGTAGTCTGAGTAAAAAGTCTAATAAGATTCCCAAAGCTTTACTCCTGGGAAGAGGGATTGGACATAGGGGAGTGAGGCCCAAGGCACACTGGGCAGGGATATTTTCCCTTCTGTTTTGTACACCTTATGCTTTTTCAAATCAGGGAATGGAGAGGTATAAAAAGCAGCCCCTGGCAAACATTTGGAAAGACAGTTTCTCTCTTTCATGAAATCCCAACTCCATACTTCCTGGAGTCCTTTGAGTTTTCCCTCTTTCTGGGCCCTTTAATTACCAACTCACATTCAGTTTCTAGTTTTTCTGTCAGTGGCTGTCCAATGGTCGCAAGAGACTTTTGTTTTTCTTTCTTTGCCTAAGACCTATCAACCATCCTGAATTGGCAGGTAATGGCTATGGAAAGCAATGAGACAGTATTACTGCACATTTCATCCCCCCAATAGTTCACTCCTGGCAAATTCACTCGGGGAGAAGCATTATTTAAAAGATATTTGGGTAGGGGATAGAAATAAATGAACAGGCCACTCCAGGCTTCCTGCCTGTCTCCCCTCGCCCTTCCCGTCAGCAGGCCTTGTTGTTGGGCTTGACATCTGCAGATCTTCCTTTCAACTCAGACCCACTCCAGACCTTGAGATCCCCAGGGATCACGCAGAGTGAAAGTGAGCTTGCCTCACCCACCTCTCCAGTGGACTAGAGCTCCTCAGGGCTAAGATATTCTGGCTTCCTCCAGGGGAGGAGGTGGGAGAAAAATGAATAAGAGGGAAATGGGAAGGAAGAGAAGGAAGCAAACTCCCAGAAGAAGTTTGCATCCAACGGCAAAAGAGGCAACAAAAAATTACCATCAATAGCTGAGCCAAAGTAGATCTAGTTCCTTCTGCATCCCAAGCATCACGCTAGGTAGGTACTCTCACAAAACACGGCTCATTTTTTTTAAGGTGGATTTTATTTTACTCATTTAAACAGCTTTATTGAGGTATAAACCCCACCCACAGAGAGCATATTTCTATCCTCGCTTTTCAGATAAAACCATGAGGAACACAGAAGTTGAGCAACTTCCCCACCATTGCAAAGGTTTTAGGCAACGGGGCAGAGATTTGGTGCAGAACTGTAAAGTCTCTGAACTCCCCTCACCACACTCACAATAATGCTCCTGTTACAACAAAGAATGAAGAAAACGAGCGTTCCTGGGATGAATCCATATTGCTCCTGTGGAGTAAACCATGACTAGGAATGCAAGCGGGGCTGAGGCACATATCTGCCTCTCTCTGATCTAACCCTTGTCAAACAATGTGATTTCCTTTCCACACTAGAGTGGAGATCCTTTCTCTGCCCTATGGCTGCACACCTGCAGCCTTTGTCCATAATTTGTACACTTTACTTCCTGAAAATACCGGCCTGAAATAGCAAAGATAAGATGGTGCTCCATCTGGGCTCTGTGTCCATGGAAATGTCGGTTTCCTGGCTGACTTCACCCTGTCCCTGTAGCCCTTGTCTGTCATTCCTGTTGGGGGCCATGCCCTGCTTTGGAGTGGTGTGTGTCCCTGTTGGCATGGCTTCCTGAGAGCTGTCACTGAACCTGGGAATCAGAAGTAAACCCAAAGGGAAAGCATCTGCTCCTAAGAGCAGAGGGTCTGATATTCCTTCAGGTTATACCACAAGCAAATGTATGCACAGAGGGCGAGTGCAGGTGGAGTGGCCAGCCACAACCACTAGAGCACAGTGACAAGGCTGGCACACCCCCACGCACCCTCCCTGCTCATCGCAGACCCTTTGTGAATACGTCACTCCAGGAGAAAGGGAAACAAATGCCCTGCTAGGACTTCACCTTCTTCTTCCATGTGGATGTGGGTTATAAGCACACGAGCGTGCCTCCCTGAACCCCAGCCTTCTCATCCCAGCCATGCTGCACCCTCAGAGCTGCCCCTGGGGCTTGGGGCCCTTAACACACTCTCGGGTAGGATCCTGGAGGTCATCCGAAACATGGGATTTTCAATGCTTGTTCAAAAGCCCACAGACACCTCTCTAGGACCATGTCACCAGCTAGCCATTTCAGATGGGGTCTGGGGACAACTCCACCTCTGAGTGTCTCACTGACTTTTTCATCCACTTTGAATGCTTTCTTTATGTGATGTCAATTTATTGATCTGTTGTATGCCAGGGCGCTCTTTAACGTATCCTCCTCTGCACTCCTCTAGATATTGTCCCAAAGCCAAGGGTTAGCCACTGGGGAGACGGGAAATCCATCTATGTCCTCCGAGAAGCCAGAGAAGACTTGTGCACGAATAGCTTGTACACAAGCCTGTAGTAAGAATGAGGAACACATGTCCCACTCCTGCCTTTGTGATAAGGCCTGAAGAGGAGCGAAGACCAAGGCCTGAGATAAGAAAGGGTCCATCCAGGCCACCTGTGCTTGTCCAGTCCATGCAGAGCCAAGCTCTCCTGACACAGAAAGCACTGTGGGGGAGCTGGCACGGGGCCCTGGGTTCCACAGCACAGCCCCCCTTCTGAAGCACCTGCTGGACATTATGCATCACCCCCCGTCCATGGTGACAGCCAGAGCTCAGGAGCCCCTTTTTTTGATAACAGTTGTAAAAGTCCTACATTGAAAATATGAAAATGTCATTAAGGTAACCTATCAGCTGAAAGGCATGGTCTTATTTTAGAACTATTGTCTGCATTGGGTGTTGATATCTTTTTTTTTAAATTTTACTTTAAGTTCTGGGATACATGCGTAGAACGTGCAGGTTTGCTACATAGGTATACACGGGCCATGGTGGTTTGCTGCACCTATCAACCCATCATTTGGGTTTTAAGCCCCACATGCATTAGGTGTTTGTCCTAATGCTCTGCCTCTCCTTGTCCCCCACCCCCCGACAGGCCCCCGTGTGTGATGTTCCCCTCCTTATGTCTTAACAAACTCCCTGATCCTGGGATAACTCCTCATTCAGATAAGCGGGAAATCATAATAATAGCTAACCTTGTGGACTCTGCCATGTGCCAGGCCCTCAGGACTCAGCACCCACCAGCTCATTAAATACTCAGACAACTTTCCAAGCTGGAAGCCACCACTATTCCCATATTAGAGAGGGGGAACCTGAGGCACCGAGAGGTTTATTAACTTGCCTTAAAGTCCCACAGCTAGCAGGTGGCAGAGCTCGACCCAGATGGTCGAGCACCGGAATGTATGTGCCTCCATGGAAAATAAATATTTAATTTCCAGCTTTGGGTCCCTAGTAAGATCCTCAGTTATGCCTCAATGAACCAGTGAGATTAGATTGACAGTAGAGTGAGAGGATATGAGGGCAATTTTCACTTGTTCTAACACAAGAATTCAAACTAGAATCTCTTTTCCCTAACGTCACTTCCAAACTTAAATGGGGCCAACTTTCTCTTGACATGACAACATGGGCCTTTTATTCTGATGAATAAATTGCAACCTCTTAGTATCATATCACTTGACATATGGTTTCTTCTTCCCACCCTGAGAAGTACAACATGGCCGCTGGTTATGTAGACTTTGCTGGGTCTTTTGTGGCTCTTTGGAAGGCTGGACAGTTTCTGGGGACTGTGATGGTGGGCATATATGTTTGTGGACATTCCAGACTAAAGAGGAGACAGTTTGTAATACTTCAATTACCCCTCCGAGTCTTTTCTTATTGTTTATTTTTCAATCAGTTTTATCTGAGAGAAATGGTGATGGAGGTGGTAAGCATATAGCATGATTCTCCCAGATCAGAAACTGTCTGGTGACAGAGCGAGGCCGCACACTTTCCACCGGTGCCTCATTCCACGGGGGCTCCCACAGAGCTGCTGAGCATGTCCTCTCAGGGTACCGCAAAAGCAGAATGGCCCCGTGTCGTAGCCGGTTCCCCCAGATCCGGCAGATGCATCTTCCCCGTGCATTGGGGAAGAGCCAACAAAGTGGGAGAACTGAGCTTCAAAGCTTGAGTCTCTACACTAGAAACAGCAGCTTGGTTTTTCTTCCAGGATTAGAATCATCACAAAAGAAATTGTTCGCCCTGAGAGCCTCATTCATTCCTATGAAATCAAAGCTGAAAAAAATCCCTTCTCTGCCCTTAGGACTTTGTCAGAATGAACGTTGCTGTCATAATTTCTGAATGACTGCTAAGATTCGATAAGATGATTAACGATTAGCGAGGGGAGCTTACCTCTCCCAGCTCTGCCCCGACGGACTGAATCATAGCGCTGCAATAGAAACCCCAGCGTCCTTTACTAAGATCTGCACTTTAGCAAGAAGCTTATGGCACGACACTAACACACCTCCAAAATCCAATTGCCTCTGCAAGTCCTTGCTGCAAAGGGAAAGAGTTAGAGCTGGTTCTATGAAGCCCTAATTATTTTTAAGTAAAACAAAATGAAGACTATACAGTTTGGGTAAATATGTGCTGTCTGCAGATAAAACTGGGATCTGACATGACCGAAGGGAGTAAGCCCATAATGATTATGGAAGCCGGGAAAAACGCGGTGCTACTAGATTTATCTTCTGTGACTTTGCCAAACTTCATCCCTCAGAATACTTAAAATAAATTAACTTATGAAACCTCTAAAGCTTTGCCTGCTTTGAAGCCAGGGTTATGTTCAAATCTTGTCATCTGACAGCAAGAATTGATTTCCCATGCTTCAGATTCATAATCTTTCTTAACCAAATTCCCCTTGAGAGCAGAAGTGCTCACTTTCCCGGCTGCAGGAGTGTCAGGGCTGTTGGCTCTCAGCTGAACCCTCTCCTAGACATGCCCTCTGGTGAAGACAATGGCCTGAGACCATGACCCTTCCCAGATGGCCACACTCAATGACTGGACACAGAAGAGCCCAGGGCCTTTCTTCCAAGTATGACAAGGACCATCCCAGCTGTAGAGTTCCCAGTGAAAACTAATCATTTTGTTGCAAGGATAGCACAGCTCAGCTTTTGCCTAGTCAGTGTCTAGCCCTCATCCTACCTGTGTAGCAGGCTTGGATCCTGACAGCTGTCCCCAGTAAGCCTCCTACATGCAAATGTCCTTTTCAGAGTCTGTTCCTTGGGGAGCCACAATGATCAAATCTAAGAGACTCACTGACATCACCAAGTGAGTAAGTATAGATGGAGAAACAAAGGATCCAAGGACAGAACGTGGGGTGCTCCAATATTTAGAAGACCAGGAAATGAGGGGAAAGTAGGCAAGGGACCAGAGAAGGCACAAGCAGAGGGCAAGGGGGACAGCCAGGAGGGTGGGGTGTCCGGGGAGGCAGGGGAGGGTTTACGGAGGAGGATGATTCATTGTGTCAGATGCTACTGCTCGGGAAGATGAGGATTGGAAATTGACCTTGGTGTGAGCAATTCAGAGGTCACTGTTGACATGAACAACAATGGTGATAACCGTCATTGGAATAGCACGTCACAGTTTTCAGAGCACCTCATTTGACTGCAAAAATAGCCATAGGGAATGGATAGGAGAGGTATTTTATTACACTTATGAAGATGATATATTTGTCATGGTTCTCCAGAGAAACAGAACTAATAAGATGTGTGTGTGTGTATGCATATAATGTGTGTATATGAATATGTAGATATATGATTTATACAACACATACAAGGAATTGGCTCATATGGTTATGGAAGCTGACAATTCCCAAGATCTGTGGGATGAGTTGGAACCTAAAGACCCAGGAGAGCTGATGGTGTCAGTTCCAGTCCAAGTCTGATGGCCTGAGACCCAGGAGAAATGATGGGGTATTTCCAGTCCGAAGACTAGCAGGCTCCAGACCCGGGAAGAGTGAATGTTTCACTCCAAGTCTGCAGGCAGGAAAAAGATGATGTCTCAGTTCAAAGGCTGCCAGTCAGGAAGAATTCTCTCTTACTCGTGAAAGAGTCAGGTCTTCATTCTGTTAGGCTGTGAATGGATTGGATGAGACTCACTCACATTGCAGAGGGTCACCTGCTTTACTCAGTCCACCAGTTCAAATGTAATCTTATCCAGAAACACCTTCATGGACACACCCGGAATAATGTTTGACCAATTATCTGAGCACCTTATGGCTGAGTCAAGGTGACACATGAAATAAACCATTAGAGATGGAAAAATTGCATCGCAGAGATGCAACATGGTTTGGCCAGCATTGCAGGCCCCATAAGAGGCAGAACTGAGAACCAAATCCAGTTGATTTAAAACCCCATCTCTTCCACTCCATCACACCATGGTTAACATGGGCTGCGTTCCTGGATTCCTGGAAACAGTTTTTTGTTGAAAGGTTCAATAAACATGAGTCTGTAATAGCTCAGGTGTGGCTCTTCCTGGGGGCAGTCATGACTATAGGCCCACCCACCTGTAGGCATCATGCATTTGGAAAGGCAGTCCCAATTCCTGTGTAGCCTGTCTCCATCTGTTTGTTCTGGGAACAAGCCAGCTGTGGCACAGGCAACTGTATGGGACACGTAAGTCAGAGAGGCATCCAGGCACACTGTGCAAAAGAGACAATGCACAGTGGATATCACAGGTTGAATTGTGTCCCCAAAATTCATATGTTGAAGCCCTCGTCCTTAGTACCTCAGAATGAGACTGTACTGGGGGATAGGTCCTTTAAGGGTAAAATGAGGTCATTAGGATGGGGCTTAATCCAATATGACTGGTGTCCTCCTAAGAAGAGGAGATTGGGGCACAAATGCACACAGACAGATGACCACATGAAGACAGGGAGAAGACAGCATTTGCAAGCCGAGGAGAGCGGCCTTGAAGGGAGCCAACCCTGCTGATGCCCTGATCTCGGACTTTCAGCTTCCAGCACTTGTGAGAAAATAAAATTCTATTGCGTAAGCCACCTATTCTGTGGTATTTGTTATGGCATCCCTAGCAGACTAACACATATTTTGCTACCATGCTGTGGAGTGCTGCTATAAAAAATACCTAAAAGTGTGGAAGTGGCTTTGGAAGTGGGTAATGAGTGAAAGCTGGAAGAGTTTTGGTGTGCAAATTAGAAAAGCCCAGATTGCCTTGAAGAAATTGTTGGTAGAAATATGGACATTATAGGCAGTTCTGGTGAGGGCTCGGACAGAAAAGAGGAGAGCTGCAGAGAAAGTTTCCCTCCTCTTAGAGAACATCTAATCACCATGAACAGAATGATGCTAGAAATATGGATGTACAGTTCTTCTGGTGAGGTCTCCTTCGGAAATGAGAAACATGCTACTGGAAATTGAAGGAAAGGTGATCCTGGTTATGAAGTGACAGAGGACTTGGCTGAACTATGTTTTGTCCTGTGGAAAGCAGACATTGTATGTGATGCACTTGGATGTTTAACTGAGGAAATTTCTAAGCCAGGTGTTGAAGGTGCATCCTGGTTTCTGTGTCTAAGCCTCCAGTCCATGGTGCTTTTTAGGGCAGCCCTAGAAAGCTAGTACAATAGGAAAGTCCCTGGCTGGCTCTGGTAGCTCTGTTGTTTGTCTGTCAGTGGTGACAAGAGGGCTGAGGGACAGGAGGCAGAGCAGTGGAAGGTCAGACACCACAGCACACCTGGGCTTTCTCTTTCTCTCCCTGAGAACCAGGAGGAGCAGTGATGGCTCCCGTTCTGCTCTCAATGGCCCCTCGCTGGAGAGATCCCATGGCTCCTGGCCACGGTGAAGCCTACCTGGCTCCCAGGGCAGAGCTTCTTCCCTGGAACCTAACCCCTGTGCAGGAGAACTTCGTGGAGAGAAGAGAATGGATGTGGCAAAACAAAACTGCCTTCCACTCTGCTTGATGTTTTCCTTGAAGAGTAAACAAACAGTTCCTGTAGAAAAGCAATGTGACAGCCACATTTTTAAAAAGCCAAATACTGCACGATTTAACTTACATGTGGAATCTAAAAAAGTCAAACTCATAGAGGCAGAGAATTGAAGAAGGGCGGTCACCAGGGCCTGGGGGAAGGAGGGAGTGAAGAGATGTTGCTCAAAGCATGTGAAGTTTCAGTTAGACAGGAGACATAAATTCAGGAGACCTACATACAACTGATCTATAGTGAATAACAATACATTGTGCACTTGAAAACTGCCAAGAGAGTAGATTTTAAGTGTTCTTATCACCAAAAAGTGGTAAATACATAAGGTAATGCATATGTTAATCAGTTTTATTGATTTAGCCAGTCCACAATGTATACCATATGTCAAAACATCACGTTGTACACCATAAATATATACAAGCTTTATTTGTCAATTAATTTTTTTAAAAAAGGAAGCTGTTGTCAAGCAGTGGGCAGCAACCCCTAGGGGCTGCAGCGGGGCCAGGTGTGCCCTGAGACAGGTACCTCATCGAGACTTCTGGTCACAGAACAGCAGGAATTATATGCATGCACATTCGACGGCCTCCTTTGGAGTTTTGTGCAGTGGGGTCCAGTGCCCCAGGACCTGTCAAATGCAAATGTTTCTAGCTTTGCAAAGGAGGTGAGGAAGGGTGCAATGCTGACACATGCCCACTCCACCGCCACCAAGACACACACCGAGCTCCCCCAGGCCGGCCAGCTCCCCCAGGCTCCCAGCTGACTTTATTTTGCCCAAGAGGCCAGAGCCTAACTCGAGGATTGAAACCCTTGCATTACAACAATCGTTAGCCTTCCTTCCCCTGGGCTTTAGAGCATCTAGTAGAGGTGCAGGAGGATGCCCTGAGTGCAAACGGAGGCAGATGGCCTCTGAGGATTCTTAAGACTCTACAATTCTTTCCTTGCAGAGATGCACCAATCAAACTGATTGCAGCATAATGTTTGATCATGTGAATCTGATTCTCCCACTAGCTTCCCTTATAAAATCTAAGATGTGTCCCCAAACAGCCAGAAACTGTCCCCATAGACTTAAATGAAGGCACTGATGAGAAAATCTTTGTCAAGCAACCGCCCTTTCTAGGAGAACTTGACCACAAGACATGTGCTTGGCTTCCTCAGAGGCCCCTTCCCCTCCCTAACAGGGGAGAGTGGCCATTTGCCCGTTTTTCTGCACCACCCATCCCCAGCTGGCTGCCTCCTCTCACCAAGAGGTCTGACTTCATTTCTCCATTGCAGTCACCACTCCCTCTCCCCACCTTGGGTTTCCCAGGGCCCATTTGACCCTAAATCCAGGTTTAGCCCCTGCCATACTCCTGCCTCTTCACCAATTTCAAATGCACATATTCTTCATCTAAAAATAGGGCTGATTTTCACATTGGCTTATTAGTGCCCATGTATTTTAGCTTCTAAGTAAGTCTAGAACGCATGTCCCTGTCCCCACCTCTGGTGGTACCAGCCTCACTCAGGCCACCATCGTCTCTCTCTTGGACTGACGCACAAGTCACCCTGATGACATCCCCCTGCCCTGTCAGTCCTGTCTCTGCAGCACAAGTTGATGGATTTTTCTTCACATGCAAAGCTAGTGATGCCACTTCTCTCCATCGCCCTTAGGACGAAATTCAAACCCGTTCAGTGGCTTCCCAGGCCCTGCAAGCCCTCTCCTGTCTGCCCAGTTCATCCCTCACCAGTTGCCTGAGGATTCGGTGCAATCGAATCAGTGTTGATCAGGCCTCAGCACTTCTTTTCTGTCTCTCAAATTCGTCCTCTTCACTCAGATGGTCCCCTTTCTCCTCTGCAGCTGTCCTCCCTGGACAACCTGGCTCACTCTCCCTCTTCCTTCCAGCCACAGCTCTGTTGCTACCTCCTCCATGACCTCTCAACTCTAGTGTAAAAAGTCCTTCTCTGTGCTCGTCTAGCCTCACACCACCCCATCCTAGGCTTTTCAGGTGGTGGTGTGACAGCCTTTCATTTATCTGTGTCCTCCACTGTACCTGACTAGAAGCTTCATAAAGGGAGGATTGTGCCTGTTTTATTCACCATTTTACCTCCAACACCTAGCACAATTGTTCATTTTAGTGTCCACTTGACTGGGCTAAGGGATGCCCAGATAGCTGGCAAAACACTGTTTCTGGGTGTGCCTGTGAGGGTGATTCCAGAAGAGATCAGCATTTGAATCAATACACGGAGTAAAGAAGGTGCATCCTCAACAACATCGGTGGGTGTCATAGATAGACGCCCTAACTGGTGGGTGCCCAGATAGAACCAAAAGGCAGAAGGAGCTAATTCTCTTTCTCTCTGCTTGAGCTGAGACATCCATCTTCTCTTGTCCTCAGACATCAGCACTTCTGGTTCAGGCCTTCAGACTCCAGGGCTTATTATTAACTGATTTATTATCTAATTATTAACTGACTTATACCACAAACTTCTCCAGTTCTCTAGCTTACAGACAGTAGATCAAGGGACTTCTCAGCCTCCATAACTGCCTGAGCCAATTCCCATAATAAGTCTCTTCTTTCATCTCTCTTCCTATCTATCTATCCTATTGGTCTGGATAACCCAGGGTTCTCCAGGTTCTGGAGAACCCTGATTAATATAACAGCGCTCAGAGCATAATAGGTGCTCACCGAAAATCTGTTGAAAGAATGAATGACCATTGGGAAGATTCAGTAAGGTGATATGTCTAAAAGAGCTTACTCTCATTTAAGTGCCACACACAGCGTCCAGTACACCACGAGTGCTCAGTTCCATTTTCATTCCTGTCTTCGCTTCAGCCCTATAAAGTAGGGATAATTCCCTGCTTCACTTGGATGTTGTGAACATTAAATCAAATAAAGGATCTGGCAAACTGTGGAGTGCTCTTGACATGTTAATGAGTATATTATTATAATGTGTATTTGTCTTCTTAGCTCAGCTAGATGGAAGTTTCTTTAGGATTGACAGTCTTAGGGCAGCAAGGATGCCTGGAGTACAGGCAGTGAGGGACAGAGAAGGCCAAGAGGCCAAGCGGAGACTTGGAGGGAAGCAGAGGAGGGGAAAGTGGTGAGGCTGAGGATGGAGACAGTGGCCACATCAACAGAAGACACTGCATTCACCAATAGTCACTCTGTGGCCCCCACCATGTTGTTCCTGGCATTGAGGATACAGCGATAAACCAGACAGACGGAGCCTGCCTTAAGAATGTACATTGAGTGAGCGGAAGACACCACCAAGCGCCAGCCACCTGGATCCACTCACTCATTCTCATTACAACCCCGCAGGGGAAGTGTTGTTAATTTTTTTCCTTTTTACAGAGGAGGAAATGGAAACAGAGAGAGGCTATGCAAAGTTCCAAAGGAAGGCTACACCGCTAATAAATGGCAGAGCCAGAATTTGAACTCAGGCAGTCTTGCACCAAGATAAATGATAACATTTAGAAAAATAAGAATGCTTACCAGCTGAGAAAAGCATCTTTGAATTATTTCCTAGCAGAGGCAAACAGAAGAGGAACCTGGGAGCCTGTTGTGCACGGGAAATGATGAATGCTGGAATAATCCCCGCTCAGTGGAAGACGATGATCCAAGCTCCATGGAGCTGCAGCCCTTCTGAGAGGGTGTTTGGTTTTGATGAGATTCCTGTGTATCTCATCCTAGAGAGCAAACTACCTATTAAGAATATGTGCTGTGTATCAAGACTCAAAACTTTCTGAAGGAGTGCAGTCATGTACTTAACAAAGGGGACACCTTCTAAAACATGTGTCATGAGGCAATTTTGTCGTGTGAACATTATAGAGTGAACTTACTCACGCTTAGGTGGTAGAACCTATTACACACCTAGGCTGTATTGTACAACCTAGTGCTCCTAGAATACAAACCTGAACAGCAGGTCACTACTGAATACTGTAGGCAATTGTGACACAATGGTAAATATTTGTGTATCCAAACAAAGAAAAGATACAATAAAAGTGCAGTTTTAAGGCCAGGTGTGGTGGCTCACACCTATAATCCCAGCACTTTGGGTGGCCGAGGGGGCGGATTACCTGAGTTCAGGAGTTCAAGACCAGCCTGACCAACGTGGAGAAACCCCATCTCTACTAAAAATACAAAATTGGCCGGGCATGGTGGCACGTGCCTGTATTCCCAGCTACTTGGGAGGCTGAGGCAGAAGAATCACTTGAACCCAGGAGGCAGAGGTTGTGGTGAGCTGAGATTATGCATTGCAGTCCAGCCTGGGCAACAAGAGTGAAACTCCCTCTCAAAAAGAAAAAAAAGTGCCATGTTTAATCTTATGAGACAACTGTCCTATATGCAGTCCATTGTTGACCAAAACATCATTATGCAGCACAGGACTATATAAGTCACAGTCTAAATCTAAGAGCAACAAACTATAGGCCTCTGTAGTTTGGTCTCTCATCATCCAAATCCGGCCCACAGTCTGTTTTTGTAAATAAAGTTTTATTGGCACACAGCCATGCCCATTGGCTCACGTATGGTCTATGGTTGCTTTCCTGCTCCGACTGCAGAGTTCTGCTGTTGTGACAGAGACCATCTGGCCCAGGAAGCCTAAAATAATTACTATCCATCCCTTTATGTGAAAAGTTTGACACTCCCCCACTCTACTCCACCCACCAGCACAAAAAGGTCTGACTCCAAAACGAGAAAAAATGTTTCTCAGCCTGGGCTCCACTGTGGGAAAGGAGGCCTTGCCCAGTTAACTCATTCCCCTACCTAGGGATTTCTTTTGTGTGCATTATCTAGATAATCTTAGCAACTATCCCCTCCCTAAGATCCTCGTTAGTAAATCTCTCAGCTACTTGGCGTTAATTAACCCTTTCAGCCTCCAGAATGGCACTGAGAATCCCCTTACCTGGAAATCTAACTGCAAAATTTTTGTTTGAAAATTTTTTAAAGGTGAATTCAACCTTACATGGTCCCCAGGCAAGGTTTAATTCACCTTTAAAAAAATTCAAACAAAAATAAAGCCTGACCTGTCTCGCTGTCACCAGGCCCACAGACTAAAGGCAAGTCCGTTAGCTAGGGGCTCATGGAGGCCTGGGGAGACCGGGGTGAACCCACAGCTGAGTGGGGGTTAAGAGCAGTGGACCTCAGCGCCCGGACGCTTACTCACAGCTCAAAGCTGGGCGAGTCCCTGCACCAGGAACCGCATGTCCACCTCTGCCCATGGAACGTACAGGAATGTGCATGTTGAAACCAGGGTTGATATCCAAATTCCCCCGGGGAATCCTGCCCTCGGAAAGTTTTGTTTCATGGTGTGAGCAGCCCTCTTCAGCAGCACAGTGAGGGGGGCATGGGCTAGAAGGAATTGTTTAGCAAATAAGCTCAAGAATGTCACAGGCAGAGGGGGCAAACAGTGGCATTCTCACTCCCATTTCTCACACACCTGCTCAGGGTGGGGTGAAGACAAGGACCTGTTGAGGCAAAGATAGCGAAGTCCCTGTTTGATCTCTGTGGGCAAAAAGCACAAGCATGAGATGCAGTTCTGTTGCTATTAAGTTCAGGAAGACGCTTTTCCAAGTTGAAAGGACGGTGTATCACCCACTTACAGCAGACACAGGCTACAGCTGGTTCTTGTGTGTTTGTGGGAGATGGGGAATGTTAGTTTTGAAGTGCCAGCTAGTACCCATAAGGTTGCTTGTGTTTTGGGGGTTTTTGTTGTTTTTGTTTTGTTGTTGTTGTTTTTATTTATTTTGCTATCTGTCTACTTTTGCAGTGGGTTTTTCCCTATGAATGGTCTCAGCTAATCAAAATATGAAAGTTGCTAGAAGTGTAACATGAGAGTAGCAATGTCAGGTGGCAGGGAAGGCTGCATGCTCCCCTTGGCAGGCAGCTGGAGCCCTCCTAGTAAAACAGTGGTAGATGGCATGGGTGGAGCATTTGCCATGGCCGCACCCATGCAAGATGTTTTCCAGGCATTACCTCAGTTGCCCATGTCATAGGGATTCTGCAAACTACCTGTGAGCCATGCATATGCCCCCATAACACGGGTGAGAAAACTGAGGTGCAGGCAAGTGAGGTAACATTCTGAGTCTGGGCTCCATCCAAAGCAGCACCTGAGACAGACTTGGGTACAAGCAGGTAACTTGGGAGTTGATCCCAGGAAGCATGAGGGACAGGAAAGCAGGGGATGTCAACATAAGGGTGTATGAGATGCATGACCTCCCCAGAATTGTGCAACTAAAGGAGAACACGTCTGCACTAGCTTTCAGCCTGGCGTTACCTCTTCAGGGCAGAAAGCAAAAAGGCCTGCAGGACACTCTTGAGGCACAAGATGGCCACATCCTCGGCTGTAGTCACAGGGGGCTGAAGTGGTAAAACCTGGGAGCAGCGGTGTCTGTTGCTGCAACACATGGGGAAGAATTCAAATTTGGGTCTCTAATTCAGAGACTATTCTCTCCATCACCACCCTCCCATTTGACTGGCCCTGGGGAGCAGAGCTTTTGCTGGGCTGCCCAGAGGACAGGAGGCCTCTGCCTGGTCTTGCTGGGCTCACCACCTGCCTCCTTGGGCACTTGGTTCCAAGTGTGGAGAAGTCTGGCCTATATGCCCCCATCAAAATGCAATTTGTCCTGCTGGCGGGGTGAAGATTGTCCACCTTGATGAAGTTAGACACGCTAAAAGTCCAAAGCTGCATGGTTCTGCAGGCTTTGCACTGTATGACCCCAGAAACACTGTTCCCCAGATAGCAAAGTGAGTGGTGCCCCCTAGAGTTGTGCAGTGAACAACAAAAGACTTGTATAAAGTGGCTCTGGACCCAGGACTTTCACTGCCAGAGGTTTCCAAAAGTGCATCTGTTCTCAGATGCTCTTGGGGCCACTTGCTCTTGGATGGGGCCCATCAGCATAGCGCCTTGGCCATGGGCCCTGCCCACCCTCGAGGCTCTCAGCCCTTGCTTAAATCTCAGTTGTCTGCTGCTTTCCATTAGTTGTTGAAGCCCCATTTCCAAGCAGCAGTGATCACCCATTTGCCTCCTATGCATACCCTTGGAGTTTGAAAGAACGGCTGCATAATGTGACCACCACCACTGGAGAATGTTCTGCTGCTGGACATCACTCTCTGATGAGAATCTTGATCGTCTCAATGCTCAGTGGAGTTAGGGGCAGCTTTGCAGGGAGCATCACATTATTGGTTGTGGGTTGTCCCTTTCTCCACAACCAGCATTAGAAACTGGCACCAAAGTGAAGAGAGGTAGGAATATGAGTATCGGGGATGCCTTTGCCTGTAACCCAGGTGTGAGACCAAAGGCCATCTGCCTCCTTCTCTCAGAAATGTAATAACTATGGTTCAGGATCTATAATTTAATTATAGATGTCATAGGATGTAAGAGAGACATGAACACTCTTCTCAAATGCCAAAATCTGTGCCTTAAGTAAAAGAACTTTCTAAGAGACCTGAAAGGTAAAAATGAGAAGCTCATGCTGCAAACACTTCTGTGCTGTTTTCTTTTCTGCAAAATTTCACTTAATCTCTGTGACTTCACTGGTGGGGAATAAATGTGCACAGTTAATGAAAGACAGGAGGTTGTGGACCTAAGTGTGCAATGGAATCAAAGCTTTTCCTGGACACCCATTGCCTCACTGATTATCTGACCATCCTGAAAATATTCAGAGAATCTGTGGATGCTCACTTTCATGTCAGAGGATATTCACTCATTCACTCCTCAAAGGTCAGGCTGCCTTGATGCAATTCCCACCCTCAGGGGTTCACAGCTGAGAGTCAGGAGAGAGAACAAACCACATAACAGTTACAATACAATGGGATGAATGCTATCATAGAAGAGAATTTTGTTCTATGTGGAATAGGAGCACAGAGGAGGGGACCCACTAGTACTGCCTAGGTGAATCAGGAAAAGAATGAGTCAAGAGATAACATAGTAGTTGAGTCTTAAGGAAGAGTAGTTTTCCAGGGGATGAGCATTCCAAGCAGAGCAGGGAGAATATGCTAAAGTTTAGACGCTTAAAGCTTTGTGGCGTGTTCAGAGGGCTTACGTGGTTTTCTGTGACTGAAGTATGGGGTGCAAGAGGCAGGTGAGGAGAAATCAGAAGAGGCTGCATGAGCTGAGGCTGAAACTAGGCTGGAACCACACAACGGTGACAGCTTTAGGATGCTGCCTCCAGGGACCCTTGCATTAATTGTTATGTGGAGACCAGGATTAAGCTGAATGAAGTGCTTAGTTTAGCCAAGCATGCAGCCTTTGCCTCCTTAACCATAAAAGGAGGTAGTGTCTCTCGCTTGATGAGATTTGAAAAGTAAGGGACATCCTGCCCAAAATATCTTCTGTACTAGCTTGACACAAGACAAGAAATGTCACTATACGAATGCCATTCCCTTGGATCAGAAAGGCCTCTTGGCCTTCAACATCCCTTAATAAACATGCAAATAGCCTAGGAGGAGAGAACACCCTGAATCTTGTAGTTCACTGTGCATTTTCCTGGTTACTAATGGGGTGAGCATCTTTTCATGTGTTATTGGCCACTCATGGTCTCACTTCTCTGAATGCTTGTCCCATGCTTTCTCTAACTTTTCTGTTGAGTTATTTCATATTGGCTGGTAGCAATTCTTTATGTCCTTTCGTTGCTAATCCTTCATCAGGTATATGTGTGGCAAATATTTGGCAGCTTTTCTTTTTCTGGACACCGGAGAGATGTGTTAGTGTATCTCTCTGCTAACATCTGCCTGGGATGATTGATCACGTTTGTGCCAGACAGAAGGTCAAGAGCTAGGTTAGGACCCAAGACAGAGTCTGAGGAGGAAGGGAGGAATGTGACTCTAGTGAACAGGGTAGGGCATTGCAGAGGGAGGGTAAAGTCCCAGCACTTGGCTTACGTTCCTTCCAATGGATCAGGCAGGCACTGTTACTGTCTCTGCTGGCAACCTCCTCCGCCTGCGTGGTCCGGCCATAATAAACCACCTTTCAGATATCAGGATTTGCCATGATCTCTGCCTCAGGCCTTTTCCCATGCCATTCTCTCTACAGGGGTTCCACTTCTAAACCCTTCCCAGCCTGCTCTGTCCAGAAAATCCTGCTGGTCCTTTAGTTCTCTCCTGGCGTCCTCACCTTTGGGGGCTTCCCAATCACATCAGGACCCAGTAAGATCCCAGTTAGAATCCATCCCCTAGGCTCCTGTGGGAATCTTAACTCATCCCAGCTGAGACTCTCACCTTTTACTCATCAGAAAACTATGTGTTTGTCCAGATAGAGCCTTAACTTCAGTGGGTAATGCTTTCTACATTCCACGCATTGTCGAGCACACGCTCGATGCCTAACAACTATGTGACAAATTTTTTAAAGAATGAAATGACTTGATAAAGGCAGTTTGGAATGCACTGACACTTTTTAATTCGGCTTCTCAGATCTAGTATAAATATAGTCATTTTAAAATCAACATTTGCATGGTAAATCTAGCATTTTTTGTATAAGACACAAGAGACTTTCAGTTGAAGTTAGAACTTTCATAATCTGTATTTCACTCCGAGGAGGACCTCACAGACGACCACCTGTGGGTGGTGCCCTGACAGCAGCAGCCCAGACCCGGATCGCTGCTGGAGGAGGGTCACCCTGGCCCCTCACTGGACTATGATGTAATTGCAAGGCAAACCTTGATTGTGTTAAGCCTTTATCACAATCAGTATTCATTTATTTCATTTCCCTTGTTAAAACAACCTCCTTTTGGAATTGGCTTTGAAATCTGTTTGGAATATGTTCAGTGCTATCCAACTATTATCCTTTGAATATGAATGAACTGATCCAGTCAGTTCAACAAATATGTGTTAAGCACCTAGTATATGCTAGGTAGAATGACAGGGGCTGGGAAACATACCAAGAAAAGTCTCTGCTCTGCGTGAGCTCACAGTGTGGTGCACACAGCAGCGCTTCTGCATCCAGCAATTCCTCTAAGGCTGGGTGCAAGAAGTGGCCTGCAATGACATCAAGTAGAAAAACACTTGAGTTTTAAGTCATAAAGCTTTTTCCTTGGAAAACACTGTAAACAAGAGTAACTGCTATCCTGTCAGTGGAACCGCATGTTAAATCCATAAGCATCCAAACAACAATACTGAATAGCTCCATTCTCTGACTGAGAGGCCCTACTTCCTAGCTTTGGATGGGCTGTGACGAGCCTGCTGGAGGGGCTGCACAGTCTGCAGAGGGAAGTGACATGCTTGGGACTCTTGGTGCCTCAAGATGATTCCTGGGTTGGGTTGTTGAGTTGTTCAGTTGTCAAGTGTCTTTTGGTAAGCAATAGGCCTCTTTTGTGCTTCTATACTCCCCATGTATGACCCAAAGAAGAGGATAAACACCCTTATGCTGTGATATGGTTTGGATCTGTGTCCCCGCCCAAATCTCAAGTCAAATTGTAATCCCCAATGTTGGAGGAGGGGCCTGGTGGGAGACGATTGGATCACGGTGACGGATTTCCCCCTTGCCGTTCTTGTGATAGTGAGCGACTTCTCACAAGATCTGGTTGTTTAAAAGTGTGTGGCACCTCGCCAGCCCCTTTCTCCTGCTCCAGCCATGGAAGATGTGCCTGCTTCCTCTTTGCCTCCTGCCATGATTATAAGTTTCCTGAGGCCTCCCCAGCCATGCTTCCTGAATAGACTGTGGAACTGTGAGCCAATTAAACCTCTTTTTAAAAATAAATGGCCAGTCTCAGGTACTTCTTTACTGCAGTGTGAGAACAGACTAACACACGCTGCATTACCAGGCTGTGTAAGGATAACACAAGGATGAGAGCAGCAGGCTGTGGGCTCAGAAGGTTTGTTGTGATGAATAAATCATGGTAAATATTGATGACGGTAGGGCCCTCATGGCACTCACCTTATTAGGTTTTAAAAACATTCCTCCCCCAAATGGCATATACGGGAAGGGTGAGAAGGTTAAACTAATGGAGAAATGGGTTAATATGAAGACTGCCCTAGTGGGATAAAGAAAACAGTTCACACAGATAGAATCATCTCAGGGTAAAGGCTGAAGCCGCCAACTGATTCCAGACCCTGCTTCAGACACTGCCTGTGGCATCCCCAGCTAGCTCTGACAACTGTGTTTATCTGATGAAATGTAATAGACTTGCCTGGCTCAGACTCACAAGCACACTGCACGGTGCCGCGCGGTCTGCAGTCCCACTGCAGGGGCCATGCTTCCACTCTGGGCACCATTCATAAATCCCATCACCTCACCCTCTCCTTGAAGGCAGGCCGAGCGTTTCTGGGCTCCAGTTCCATGGTTCCTGTGTCATACGTAACATAGGATCAGATTGATTCTAAGCTACCTTCCAGCTCAAGCATTCTAAAATTCCAGTCATAAGGAATTTCCCAACAACAAAGTAGAAGAGCGTAACCACAAAAAGTACATTTCAAAAATCAGTAGCCAAGGAAAGAAGCATTAGATTCTGGAGCGGGGCCCGAGTCCCAGCCCAGCACAGCGGGGTCTTCAGCAGTCCGCTCCCCATCTCCAGAAGCCCTACTGGTGACCCTCCAAACCCTGAGAGCCAAGCTCAGAGGAGAGCTTTCTTTCACTCCTCTTCTCACCAAGGAGCTGGGGAATCCCCTGTGAGGACTAAGTAGTTGCATCAGGGAAGAGATCTGAACCCTGGAGTTTCCCCATGGGAATGGGGTCTGCCCTTGGGCAAGACAGAGCTGGTCCTAGTACTGGACACTTAACAAAATTTCCTTTCATGAAAGAAAGTCCAGATAGACCAACAAATATATCAAATCAGAGTGACTGAATTCTCTCCTTTTATCTTTGCAATCCCCTAAGCCAACAGAAAGGGAAACAGTCTTCAGACTGCTCATAGAGAAAAACAGCTTGGCCTCAAAGGAGCCATGTCAAATTACTCTAACTCAGAGCAGACAGAATGTCTGGGGAGAGCTACCCAAGCATATGTTAGATGCAAAGAATGGCTGAGCAATTATGCAAACATATAGCCAAGGAAAGGGAAGAAGGAAGGAAGGGACAGAGGGAGGAAAGGAGGGAGCGAGGAAGGGAGTGGGGAGGAGGAAAAGGGAGACTGTAGACCTAAGGAAACAGGTGGTGAGCAATGAATCTATTGAAATATACAACATACGTTACACGCTAATAAGAATTATAGCTCTCAAACGGAATGTGATCAGTCACGTAAACCTGGTCAATGTGAAAATGTCTGTTTTCGTTCCCTAGGGCTGCCATAACAAAGCACCGCAGACTGGCTAGTTTTAAAGCAACAGAAATTTATTGTCTCACAGCTCTGGAGGCTGGAAGGCAGATCAAGGTGTTGGCTGAGTTGGTTCCTTCTGGAGGCTCCAAGGAAGAATCTGTTCCACGTCTCTCTCCCAGCTTCCAGCAGTTGCTGGCAATGCTTGGCATTCCTTGGCTTGTAGCTGCATCACTCCAACATCCCTTTGTCTTCATGTGGCTTTCTTTCCTCTGTGTATCTGTGTTCAAACTTTGCTCTTATGAGAACATCAGTCACTAATTTAGGTCTCACCTCAATCCAGCCTGACCTCATCTTAACTCAAGGACTTCTGCAAAGACCCTATTTTCCAAATAAGACCACATTCACAGGTCTCGGGACTAGAATTTGAGAAAACCTTTTTTGGGGGATTCAATCCAACCAACTCTAACATAACTTACTAAAATTGAGACGAAGAGGAGGGGAAATGAAAGCCACATGAGAATGCCAGTATCCTCTTCTTTCTTTGGAAGGAGACAATTGCTTTGTTCTAAAATTGAGATGCATATTGTATGTGTATGTGCATGCATGCATACATAAAATCCCAACCTGTTCATGTTATCTGCAATCTCTTTCCTTACCCTTAGGGAAATAATATCCTTTGTGGTAAAGAAACATTTACTTAAGGCTCAACAGCTTCGGTTTATTTTTGGTCTTTTACAAAATAAATAAAATTTAAATGTAATGATTTTTATTCTTTTAGAGGCTATAGTGACTATTTAAGCAGTTGCTCAACGAAGCAATTACAACATTCACTTTCTTTCTGAAAACCACCAAAATCATCAGAAAGCATATGACCATGTCAGTCTTAGTGAGTTTGAAAGCTCCAGCAATTGGCCTGGCACACAGTTTCTGTTTAATAAATGCTTGCTAAACTGGACTATTTTCTTGCTAATTACACAGAGCAGACATGTCCAGACCCCTTCAGAATCTCGCACCTGTTGAGTTAAACATCCTAGGACTGCATTTTTTCATTTCTCTTTTGCACCAAACAGTCTAACTCTGGGAGATTAATTCCAGACATAGCTGAGGAGGAGAGGGCACACTTGTCCTCAGATGAGCTGATCCTGTACTGAAGGGGAAAATGAATTCCTTCTTTCTGTCTGGAATGTATTTAAAGCCCTCTGCTTTAAAGCCGTATACTCTGGCAAAATAGTAATTTTGTCCTTAGACAACGGGATCTGCTGGTGAAAATCTGAGGAGAGCATCTGCCAGCTCCCTGGGCTCAGCTCCTTTCCCTGCAAAGGACACAGTGGTTGCTGATGAACGCAGCCTGGCTCAGAAAGGAATGAGTGCTGCTGCTGACAGCTGTGTGCGGGTGTGCTGAAGGGTCCATAGCCCACAATCAGCTTTGCACCTCCCCATCTTCCCTGCTCCTCCCATGCCCGATCACCTCCAGCGTATTGGAGGGCAACAGCAGGGACTCAGGGTTTAGTGAAAAAACAATGTGCACACCTGAAGACTGGCCTTAGCTCTTACTATCAGGCTCTTGGAAGGGAAAATCAGGGCCATATGCCTCTTGCCTCTTTCTCTGCCTCTGTCTGGTGTGCAAGCCTCTCTCTCTTCCCCATCCTTCTCTCTCATTTGCGTCCCAGGGCATTCAACATTCTCCATAACAGGCCCAGGGCCTGCCAGGCCGTGTTTGCCGCTCCCGTGCTGACTCATCCACAGAGCCCATCCCAGGCCAAACGTTCCCTCTGGCTGGAAATGCAGCTTGGTGTATCCTTGGCTCTTGTTCATTTTTGCCGTGGTCAGTTTCCTATTTCCTCTTCCCCAGGTGGCGTGTGGGTCCTGTGCTGTGCCCTGCCACCCTGCGAGTTAGAGAGAGAAATTCACATAGGCTTGGGGTCCTGCAGGACCACCTTTGGGAGGGGCACAGAACAGCGCTGTCCTTTGGATGTGTCAAGAAGCAGCTGCTCGGGGGCCAGGTCTAGAGCCAGGCTACACACTAAAGACAGCTGCAGGCCCAGGCTGGCACTGCCCGTGTCCAGGTTTGGCTTAATTGCCTTATTCCATAACCTAACTAGAAGAACTAGGTGGGTGAAAAACAATAAATGCTCATTTAAATTCTGTCCTAGCTGTCCAAGATAGAGGTTTAGAGCTGCTTAGACCTCAGAGATCACTGTGTTCAATTTCTCTCTCTAAAGAGGAGACAGGGATGCCCGAGATGGGCTATGGCTCCCCAAGGTCACCTGGGAGAGCAGAGTTCCAGGGTTCTGGTCAAGAGCTACCTCCTTGCCTCCTGGAAGTGCAACCTGTGTGCTACCATGTGAATTCTGGACACCGTCAAGTGCTTTGCTCCAAAAGGCTGTGTCAGGGTCCACTGACAGCCATACCAGAAGAGGAACTTGTTTAGGAAGGGAAAAAACACTTCCATGTGGCAGCGATGGAGGATTACACCAAGGCAGGTGCTCTGGGTAAGCCAGGGAAAGACAGCAAGATAGACCTGGACGGAGCTTCATAACGGACAATTCCCTGGGGATTACAGGGATTAGCTCTCATAATGCCTTTCTATGACAGCTCAGTGGCAGAGGACAGAAAAAAAAAAAACAGCTCCATACAGGGAGATTTTGAAAAGGTAATGAGCAATGTGGCATTGTGAAACACTGGGTTGCAAAAGCAACGTGACTTCTCCTAAAAGCATGTATTTTGACCTCAAGGAAATCTCTGCAGACGCACTTGCTCCCTCAGCATCCATGAATTCCACTCCGCTGGACTGCAGTGAACCACTGCAGAGAGGTGGTTGAGAGAGCGGAAGGAGATGATGGAGAGTGGGGGAGATGATGGGGAGTGGGGGAGATGTTGGGGAGCGGGGGAGGTGATGGAGAGGGGGGAGATGATGGGGAGTGGGGGAGATGTTGGGGAGCGGGGGAGGTGATGGAGAGTGGGGCTGATGATGGGGAGTGGGGGAGATGACGGGGAGCCGGGGAGATGATGGGGAGGGGAGACATGATGGAGAGTGGGGAGATGATGGGGAGTGGGGTGATGATGAAGAGTGGGGGAGATGATGGGGAGGGGGGAGATGTTGGGGAGCAGGGGAGGTGATGGAGAGTGGGGCTGATGATGGGGAGTGGAGGAGATGTTGGGGAGCGGGGGAGATGATGGAGAGTGGGGGAGATGATGGAGAGTGGGGAAATGATGGGGAGCAGGAGAGATGATGGAGAGTGGGGGAGATGATGGGGAGTGGGGGAGATGACGGGGAGCCGGGGAGATGACGGGGAGCCAGGGAGATGACGGGGAGCTGGGGAGATGATGGGGAGGGGGGAGATGATGGAGAGTGGGGGAGATGATGGGGAGTGGGGGAGATGACGGGGAGCCGGGGAGATGACGGGGAGCCAGGGAGATGACGGGGAGCTGGGGAGATGATGGGGAGTGGGGGAGATGATAGGGAGCAGGGAAGATGATGGAGACTGGGGGGAGATGATGGGGAGCGGGGGAGATGATGGGGAGTGGGGAGATGATGGGGAGTGGGGAGATGATGGGGAGTGGGGGAGATGATAGGGAGCAGGGAAGATGATGGAGACTGGGGGGAGATGATGGGGAGCGGGGGAGATGATGGGGAGTGGGGAGATGATGGGGAGTGGGGAGATGATGGAGAGTGGGGGAGATGATAGGGAGCAGGGAAGATGATAGGGAGCGGGGGAGATGATGGAGACTGGGGGGAGATGATGGGGAGCGGGGGAGATGATAGGGAGTCCGAGGCACTGACTTTAAAGCTGGGAAATCACAGGACTGTGACCTCAAAGCTGAGTCACCTTAGTGGCAGTCTGCTCATTTATGCAGCCTGTGTCCCAATCTCCACTGTCAGACCTTGAACAGACCAGGAGAGAGAGCTCCCCTCCTCTGGGATCCGCCCTTCCATCTGACAGAGCTCTAATTGATCAAACATCTATACAGGTCAGAGCAGACTCCCTGTGCCTTCTCAGCATTGTTTAATCCTGCCATAATTCTCAGCAGTCTGATTATTACAACTTGGTAACAAATTCTAGACACTATGCACAGGTGCACACGTGTGTGTGTGTGTGTGTGTGTGGTGAGGGGGAACTTCCACATTATTTAGATTTATAATCTTGCTAATTACAGACAATTACCAAGGAAGCCAATGATTTATTCAGTTAGAAGTTATCAGTGACAAATTCTAAACATCATATATTTGTTTCATAAGTCTATTTGAATTTATAAATCCTGAATTTCACACTAGGAAAACAAGCTTAGTCAGCTTTCAGATGCTAACATTGCAAATATTAAAAGTAAAAGCCTGGCACAGTGGCTCACACCTGTAATCCCAGCACTTTGGGAAACCAAGGTGGGAGGACCACTTGAGGTCAGGAGTTGGAAACCAGCTGGGGTAATATAGTGAGACCCATCTCTACTAAAAATTTAAAAATTATCTGGGTATGATTTCACACACCTGGAGTCCTAGCTACTCAGGAGGCTGAGGCAGGAGGATCACTTGAGCCTAGAAGGTCGAGGTTGCAGTGAGCTATGATAGCACCATTGCACTCCAGCTCAGACAACAGAGCAAGACCCTATCTTAAAATAACTAAGTGGGCTGGGCACAGTAGCTCACACCTGTAATCCCAGAGCTTTGGGAGGCCAAAATGGGAGGATCATGAGGTAGGGAGATCGAGACCATCCTGGCCCACATGGTAAAACCCCATCTCTACTAAAAATACAAAAATTAGCTGGGCGTGCGTGATGTGTGCGCCTGTAGTCCCAGCTACTTGGGAGGCTGAGGCAGGAGAATCGCTTGTACCCGGAAGGTGGAGGTTGCATTGAGCCAAGATTGTGCCACTGCACTCCAGCCTGGCGACAGAGCAAGACTCCATCTCAAATATATATACATACATACATACATACATACATACATAGAAGTCAGCCTTTTCCCAAGATGTATACTCCATCTTCGATAATGACACTTTTTTCCCTGTCCCCGTGTCCAGAACTTGGAGTCACCTCCGATGCTTGGCTTCCTTGCACCCCCAGCGTCAGGCTCGCTGGGCACCCCTTGCCCTGAGACTCTGCCTTCCTTCCATGCGACTGCAGGTCTCCATCAGCCCCTAACCATGCCCTACTTTCCTGCTCCAGGATCCAATTCCCCTCCATCATCCCTGGCCCTTCGCAGAAGCCGCCTGTCTCATCACCAGCGAGAGGCCGACACCCAGCCCTCTGGTCTGCAGCCCCAGCTTCTTGCTGTGCTCTCTCTTTGTGCATCTGGATGTGGCTCCCTGGTGCCTCCACCCCAGCCTCTCCCCAGCCTGCTCCCTCTCGCTCCCTGCTACCCAGGTCCAAGCCGAGGTCATTGTCCAGTTCGCCCAGTGAACACTGCCTTCCCCCTGACCTTCCCTTGAGCCATCTTTGGGTGTCAAACAGTCTTTCTTGTGCAAGAGCCACGCCATACCTTTAACCTGCCTAACTCCTTCTTTTAGAGCCTCAGCTTGATGATGATGGGACTCCTCTCTTACCTCAGGCCACGGCCCCACCTTGCCTTGTGCTGGGGGGCCCTCACTTGCCTTCTGTAATGCTCATCCCAGGGTGAGACCCCTGCAATGCCTGCCTCCTTGTGGATTGAGACCTCCACTAGGACGGGGCCTCCTCTGTCATCCCTGCCTCCTCTCCTGTATCTAGCACAGCGCTGGCTCCTAGGAAGCACTCAGCACCTGCTCCTGCCTGAGTGAAGGAAAGTGGCCCGTGGTCTACAGAACGCAGCTCCAACTCCGCTAAGTCCCGGCCAACGGCATCCTGAGCTTCCTCTGCACCCTTCTCTCCACTCCAGGTCCCTGTGCACACAGCGGACTGACTGCTCTTCTTGCCTCCACAAATCTGGAACACTCCCATCTCACAAGCCCCTTGCTCATAATAATGTGTACTATGTATTATACATGCTACAGAACATATTGATACATGGTAATATTCAATTTGACAAATTTAAAATACTTGTCTGTTAACTTAATACATAATATATAAAGTTTAATAATATTGGATGTGTATTTCATAATAAATAATAAATTATAAGGCCGGGTGCAGTGGCTCATGCCTGTAATCCCAGCATTTTGGGAGGCAAAGGTGGGAAGATTGCTTGAGTCCAGGAATTTGAGACCAGCCTGAGTATGGTAGTTATCATACATACAATTATAATTACATATAATATATTAATGTAATACATTTTCTATATTTTGTATAATATATTATCTAATAGTGTATTAATTATAATAAATAATTATTTACAGTAACTAAATAATTAAAGTGGTCTGTAAAATTCTGTGTGTGTGTACGTGCATCTATAATAACACAATATGCCTTTTTTCTGGGCCAGCTACTCTTCCAAACACCTGGCATGAATTATCTCACTTAATGTTCACAACAGCCCTCTGATGTGAGTATTGTAATTACCACCACTACCGAAACACATGCTACCATTCTGCCTCCCCGTCCTCTGAGTCCCTGCGGCAGGCCCCTCGCCCAGCGATCTGCTGGGCAGGAGTGGCTCTCATCCTCACCTTCACCCCACCAGCACTTTCTTTCTGCCTCTTTGCCACCGAGCAGGTCTCAGAGCCTGCCTTCTTGCAGCTGTCAGGGTACATTCAGGACTCTCCAATATACGAGAAGCCCGGCAGGGCAGGACAGGGGCAGGCCTAGCTCCTTCTGTGTACCTGCAGCCCAGGGGGACGTCCACAGCTTGTCACGTCCCCTTGGAGCAAGCTAACACCTAGTCTTGAGAATTGGCATCCACGCAGATGGAGGGGTCAGAAACCTGGTCATTGTTCTCTGTGGCACAATTTGCTCAGCCACGTCTTCAGCATAACTGTTAGACCCACTCGTCAAAGGTAATGTGGCCTATGGGTTTGCTCATGATGCAGAAGTTCCACCAGAGCACAGGTTTAGAAGACAGAGTTGGCAGTGGCTGGTGCGGAGGGGCTGGCTCCTGATTTGGAAGCTTTAAGCTTCTCAGGCTGCCAGGTGAATGGTCATGGCCTGCCCGAGGCCTCAGGTGTGACTTGTCCTGCTCCAACCATGGAGAGACAGCTCTGGTTCCACCGTCCAATTATCCCCCAGGCCACCAGGAAAGGAATCCGGAACATCCTGCCCTGCAGCCTCTCCCCTCCTTCAAGGACACCTCAGTGCCACACACAGGGCCTTAAATCTGTCACCCCCAATCCTGGCAGCCTATTCCTTTCCTAGTTCCTCTTCAGCAGGCCCAGCAAAAATCCCTCTTCATTTTCACTAGGAAGCAGGGTCAGTTGGAGGCAGTGGGTACTTTGAGAAAGCTGCCATTTTCATAACATTTAATGCTATTCGGTATCTATCTAGAGGAGAAGCCGAGTGCCACGCTCAGCTCTCCTCCTGCCTTCCCCTCCAGCCAAGGCTCAAACTCCACACTTTTGTCCCAAGCAGTTCCACTCAAGCCCTCAATTTACATATTTTGACCAGGAAACCAAAAAGCCCACAGGCGACTGGACTTGCATTCCTTAGGAGGGCACTTTGGTCAATTTAATGGAGTGGGAAGGGCTCACCCCTTGCACCAAAGTCAATATCCAAGGATTCTCTCCAGCCACATGGAGTCATCTCTCTGAGCCATGATCAGGTGGATAAATGTTGCTTTTCTCTTGCCCATTACATTTCTAGGACTGTGTTAGTGGGTGTTGGAGATCAGCCTCCTCAGAAGCAGACTTTGAGACCAGAATTTTCGTGCAAGCAATTTCTTCAGGCAGTTCTCCTGGAGAAACTGATCAACAGGCAGGAACAGCACAGCAGGAAAGGTAGGCACCCAAGCCAGGTGGTAAAAGCATTTTCTGCTTGATCCTGCAGAGAAATTTGGAGTGAAAATTACACCTCCTCAGAGTTTGTCCTGTGTCATAGCAAGGAACCTGGGCTTCCATATTCCTTCATCAATTAGTCATTGCCAAGGGCCATCCTCAAGGAGCTGTCATTCCTGGATACTTTCAGAACTCTAGGAATGGAGGCAAAGTGGCTGCACTCACCCAAGGGCAGCTGGGACACAGGTGCTGGCCATCAGAAGCAAAGCACAAGGATGCTAGGTGTCTTCATTCATTGTTGCGTTGCTATAAAGGAATACCGGAGGCTGGGTAATTTATAAAAAGGTTTACTTGGCTCACGGTTCTGCAGGCTGTACAAGAAGCACCAGCACCTTCTGGGGAGGGCTCAGGTGGCTTCCACTCATGGCGGAAGGTGAAGGGGAACCAGCGTGTGCAGGGAGGAAGCAAGAGAGGGGAGGAGGTACCAGGCTCCTTTAACAACCAGCTCCCTCAGGAACTAACAGAGCAAGAACTTACTTGCTCTGCTCCAAGGGAGGGCATTATCTACTCCTGAGGGCTCCACCCCCAAGACCCAAACACTTCCCATTATGTCCCACCTCCAACATTGGGATCAAATTTCAACAAGAGGTTTGGAGGGGTCACACATTCAAGCCACAGCCCCGGGGCTTGGGCACACAGCAACCAGGAGAGGGAGCCAAGGGGAGCTGGGTGGAGCACAACAGTGCTCATTGCAGTGACCTATGTTGAGTGGCACTTTGGGCAATTGCTGTCCACTGGCCACTCCTTAATCTGGCTCTGCCTAGGATTGGGGTTTAATAACCTAGTAGAATCCAATTATGACCCTGGCGTCATTAGGTAATCCAGATGAGCCTCAATCTCAATCCCTCTCCCTCTCCCTCTCTCTCTCTCTCTCTCTCTCTCTCACACACACACACACACACACACACACACACACACAGCACAGCAGCAGAGCAGTTAGGAAACACAGGGCTTCATTTATAGATGGACTCCAGAAAGCTGGCCCAGGTGGGAGGCACCTTCCTCTCCCTGCTCAGTACCATATCACCCCTCAGCACCCTTGCCATCCCGCTGCTCCTTCCTGCTCCCACCTCTCAGTGGTTCCGTGTTTGTCTGAAAAATAGCATCTGTTTCCTTTTGTCACTGACCCTCCGTCTTCTGAATCCATGGGATTTGTTTGTGAATCCTTTCCTGGAGCATACATAATTTGTGTATCAACCCTTCTCCCAGACTCCTGGAGGCTGGCTTCCTCACCACCCAGGTTACTGGCTCTCTGGAGCATCAGTCTGTGCTTTGTAAGGCAAAGAGGACTCCGTTCTGAGGATTACTGGTGTTTCTCACGATTTTGTTGTGGCTAGAAGCCTGACATTCTGCTGGAGATCACATCGTGGCCCCAGCCCTGAGGTGCACTGTGCAACCCTGGGCATTGCAGAGATTCCACAGCACACAAAGAGGTGCGCTCTAGAAGCAGCCAGCCAGCTTCCTGTCCCATCGCCACCATTCAAGAGGGGAGGATTAGTTCACTTTCCACATCTGTCAATGGAGTTAGGAATAGAACCTCCATATGAGCTTGTTCTGAGAAAACAAAGTCATGCGGGGAAAAAGCACAGCACCTGCCTGGCCACCGTGAGCACTCTATGCATGGCAGTGGGGCCCTGGCAGCAGCAGCCAGTGTCGTTCCTATCACTGCCAGCATGAACCCAAGGAAGAGGCTTAGGGAGAGTCCCTCTCAGCTTCAAAAATCAAAATCAAACCTCATTTTCTGGTCACTGACACTAGGAAAACCCGTATATCAGCAGCAAGCTCTGTTCTACTGCATGTACCCTTGGTCTTTGTAAGAAGAAAGAACTTAGCACATGGCAGACACCCAGTAAAACTGGCTGCCTGGACCTGCTGCAGGATGGAGGGAACTTGTGGCTGTGACTGCGTGTGTCATCAAAATAGTGATGATTAATTGAGGGAATAAAACATAAGATTGACTTTTATGGATTAATTAATAGACTGATATTCTTCTGGGCTTTTGGACAACGTGTTAAAAAGCAGAAATCAAGCTCAAATGGCTAAAAGCAGGGAGGAGTTCATATCTTTTAACATCTCTTCTCCCTATTCACTCACACAAACTTCCTTTTGTTTTAATTCTATTCGTGAATAATGTTATAGCTACAGAAGAGTTGCAAGAATAATATCAAGAATTCCTATATATTCTTCACCCCGATGACCAATTATGAAGTTTTGCCACATTTGCTTTATTACTCCTCTCTAAACATATGTGTGTATTACTATTTTTTGAACTATTTAAAACTTAATAGCAGACACCATGCCCTTACTCCTAAATAGCTCAGCATGCATTTTGTAAGAAAAATAACTCTTACATAACCACAGTACAATGACTAAATTAGGTAACTTAGCATTGAGACAATACCGTGATATAATCTACAGTGCATATTCAATTTTTATTAATTGCCATATTCATGTCCTTTATGGATATTTTTTCTCTGATCCAGGACCCAAAGGGGACCACACAGTGCAAGGAGCAGTCATGTCTCCTTCGTCTCCTTTCATCAGAACTTCAGCCTTTCATTGTCCTTAAAGATCCTGGTAGTTATGAAGAAGACAGGCCACTTCTTTTAAAGAATGGCCCCCAATTTAATTTTGCATGACATGCTTTTATATTAGATTCAGGGCCCGCATTTTTGGCAGGAATCCTGCTTGAGTGATGTGTTCACAGTGAATCCCTGAGTCTCCATGAGTCAGGAGGCATCTGTCTCACTCCATTCGTGTTGCCATCACAACATACCTGGTATTGGATAATTTATAAAGAACAGAAATTTATGCCTCATAGTTTGGGAAGTCCAGGATCGAGGCACCAGCAGTTTCAGTGTCTGGTAAGCGCTTGGCCTCTGCTTCCTTGCTGCTGCGTCCTCCAGAGGGGATGAACACTCTGTCCTCATGTGTTGGGCAGAGGGCAAAAAAGCCCAGCTTGCTCCCTCCAGCCCTTTTATGAGGGCATTAATTCCATTCACAAGGACCGAACTTTCATGGCCTAAGCAAAGGCCTCACCTTCTAACAGCATCACCTTGGTGATTAGGTTTCAATATACTAATTTTGGAGGGACCCATTATACATTCAAACCATAGCAGTGCCTGATACTAGTTAATCCCATAGTTGTGAATGATAATTTCTCTTACTTGGTAAGGTAATGTCTGCCAGATTTCTTCAAAAATCACTGTTTTAAAGAAGAAAACAAATATATTATAAATATTTGAGTCTTCCATAAACAAATATACAAATTTAACACAATCTCTTAAAATTTCCTGGCAAGTTTCCTTCCTTCAGAAGTAGACAAACAGATGCATTAAAAAAACAAACAAACAAACAAACAAACAAAAACAACAAGCAAGCATAGCCCAGAAAAACTCTAAAACAGAAGAAAAATGAGGAGGGATTGGTCTCCCCAGCCTTTAAAACTCATCATAAGGCCTCGGTAATTAGTACTGAATGGCACATGAATAGCCCAATGGAACAGAAGAGAAAGTTCAGAAACAGACCCAAACGTGGCCGGGCACAGTGGCTCACGCCTGTAATCCCCGCACTTTGGGAGGCTGAAGTGGGTGGATCACAAGGTCAGGAGTTTGAGACCAGCCTGGCCAATATGGTAAAACCTCATCTCTACTAAAAATACAAAAATTCGCTGGGTGTGGTGGCGCACGTCTGTAGTCCCAGCTACTTGGGAAGCTGAGGCAGGAGAATCACTTAAACCCAGGAGGCAGAAGTTGCAGTGAGCCGGGATCGTGCCACTGCACTCAACCTGGGCAACAGAGAGAGACTGTCTCAAAAAAAAAAAAAAAAGACCCAAATGTATGTGGGAAATTAATATATGATAAACATGGATACTGTCATCAGTGTGTAAAGATGGACTTTGTAACGGACAGCACTGGGACAATGGATAGCCCTTAGGGAAGAGGTACAGTTATGGCCACAATATCCATAGTGCATCAGGATAAATGCTCATGGGTCAGTTTCAAATGCAAAAAAGTAAAACCGTAGAAAAACTACCACCAGAAGGCATCTCTTGCAACTCCCCCTGACCCCCAGAATTCAGATCCACTCTCCCATGTCTTCAACCCTGGAAGGCCTCCCTAAGTGGGGCCAAGGTTGAGCCACAACAAGACAGGGGAGGCAATGCGGGAGGTGAAGGTGGGGTATTTATTTTCCTGAGTTTTTCCTGCAGGTCTCTATTTCTCATGACAGATGCCCTGCTCATCTCTGGGCGCCGTGGGCTACACAATTCTCGCTCCTTCCATGCTGCAGTAACTTCTCCGTCGCCTGTGGCCTAGGAGTCATGACTCCTCTGTTGCTGCTATGTCTTGATTTTAGCACCACCCCCGGGAGTCCCCTAAAACTTGCCCACGCCCTTGCAATAAACTTTTGTAGGGCTTATGTAATTCATCCTTTTATCTATAAACCTCTCTTGAATTATCCTAACTCCAGTGTGCCATTTGCTTCCTGTTAGAACTCGGATTGATAGAATAACCTTGGAGTAGATTGGCATATTTAACTCTGTCTCAAAATCTAAAAGCCATAAAGGAAAGAGTAATAATTGTGAATGTAAATTAAAAAAAAAACTGTATAGAAAACGAAAACCAAAGCACAACACAAACAGAAAAGATAAAAACTAGGGGAAATGTGTGTAGCTCATGAGGCAGAAAAGTACTTTTCTCCAAAACACACGAAGCGCTCCCAGAAATGAAAAATAGAATGACCACAGATTAATTTTTAAAAGTGGGCAAAAGTCATGGGAAGTTTACAGAACAGGAAATACAGATGACCTGAAATCCTTGCAAGCATTCATAATTAGAGACATGAAAAATCAAAACTACACTAGGAGATGACTTTTCCTTAATCAGGTCGATAAAATTCCAAAAGTTTGACAAAACCCTCTGTTGGCTAGGCACTCAAAAGGCAGGCACCAGTGTCTGTTCTCAGTGAGATTGCAAAATGGGGCATTCCCTATCAAAGGCAATCATCATCAAAATTTCAAGGGTCCTCCCTCTGACACAGCAACCCCACTCAGGGGATTATATCTGACAAGTATGAACTGACACATGACAAGAGTATTCACTGCAGCCTTGTTTGTGATACTAAAAACTTGGAAACCACTCAAGCATCCATGTCTAAGGAACTGTCTAAATTAACCTATGATTTGCTCACACAGTGGAAAGCCCTGGGACTCTCAGGCTTTGAATATAACTGAGCTTGGTTTGAATCTTGGTGTTCCTTGCTGGACAAATGACAACCTCACTGAGTCAGTGTGCATACACATACACAGGATTTCAGCAGTGTTTACTTCACAATGTTGTTGTGAGGACTGAGTTAGGTACTGTATGTCCTTTGAAAGTGCTGGCTCATGGGAAATACAAGACATTGTTATTATTTTTACAGCTTTTAGGCAGATACATTGAAAGATAAGAATTTAATGGCCCATGTAAACCTTTTTACTGAAAATTCTCCCTGGAAAATGAAATTACTGTCTTCCAAATAAATACCGAACCTTCTATTTTGAGATGCATTGCTTAGGCCTCTTCACTCTGCCGTGGTTCTGGCATTTAATAAACCTCCATTAAGGATATAGAAAGTCAAGGCAGGTCCTTTATTCTCAACAAATACAGCACTGGCTTTTCTTCTGTCTTCTCCTGTTTTTCCTCTTTCTTGTTCTCTCTTCAGTTTCTCCTTTCCCTTCTCTCCTCTCTCATTTCTGTTTCCTCTTCTGCTTTTGCCTCCCTTTCCCTGGGTCTCTGTGGCCATAAATGACCCAAATGTTAAAAACAGAAGTGACCTTGGGAGGCCATCAGTCGAAGCCACTGGTGTGGCAGATGAGCAAATCAAGCTCCAGAGGAAGTCAGGGTTTACCCAGGGCCACCCCTCCAGGCGGTGGCAGACAGGACCAGAGCTGGCTTCTGCATCAGTGTTCTTGTCACTCGGCCTCTGGAGGTCACCTCCTACCAGCGTTGTCCACACCATGTCCTGAAGGGAGACACCACTCCTTAATGTCTCCTTCTGTGTTCAGAAAGTAGACAGGCAGGAATCACTTTTTCACTCGGGAGTGTGAGATCAAACACATGATACTTTTGCAATGTCAGCGGTTAAAGTGTTTTTCAAGGTGATGGATACGAAGCACAGGGCAGGAGGGTGCTCAGGTCTCCAAGGTTCAAGGGTGTGGACAACTGCGTCTCACGGGGCTTTCCAGCTTTATGCCACAAACAATAGAAATATGTTCCCAGCACCATCTCCTCTCCCTAAAGACCTGGCTACTGTATCTTGAGTGCTCAGCCTGGAAGCTGTGGGACAAGAACCAATTTTAGAGTAGAAAAGGGAGTGAAGAACAGCCTTAGCGGCCACCTCTCCAGACAAGACATTTTCTCCCTGCCAGCCACTACGCTGTGGGTTTTACACACAGAGCAGGTTAGTGTCACAGGGCACAAAACGCAAATGTGCAAAAAGGCCACATTTTCACTTTAACTGCATTTCATTTCTACCTCAAGCCTCCATTCTGCTCAGAGGCAAAAAACTTAATGCAATGACTCCCCAGACAGTCATTTCATATGAAATGCAGCCAATCCAGTGCTGACTCCTTCTCTCCCAGCGCATGTCGATGTTCTGAGTGAGGCAGGCAGCATTCAGCTGTTGGGAGAGGGGTCTGGTTGAGGTCATCTCCCGCTCTGCTCCCATGCACACCGGGGTGTGCTTCTCCTGATTCACCCTTGGGAGCTAGAATCAGTCCCCACTGGCATCTCCCAGGAAATGTGAGGGCTTGGCATCCTCTTGCACAGCAGCCTATGCGTTCTTCTGTTTCCTCTCCCCAGCCCGGAGGAGCCTGTGGCTTTGAGAGATGAAGCCAGCTGGACTTCCTGGGTCGAGTGAGGAGAGCTTTTCTGTCTTACAAGAGGATTGTAAAACACACCAATCAGCACTCTGTAACTAGGATTGTAAAACGTGCCATTGAACTCTCTGTAGCAAGCAGGGGATTGTAAAATGCACCAATCAGCGCTCTGTAAAAACGCACCAATCAGCACTCTACTCTGTAGCTAGCAAGAGGATTGTAAAATGCACCAATCAGTGCTCTGTAAAACACACTAATCACTGCTCTGTAAAATGCACCAGTCAGCGCTCTGTAAAACACACTAATCACTGCTCTGTAAAATGCACCAATCAGCGCTCTGTAAAACACACCAATCAGCAGGATCCTAAAAGTAGCCAATTGCAGGGAGGATTGAAAGCAGGGCACTCTGATAGGACAGAAAGGGAACACGGGAGGGGACAAATAAGGGAATAAAACTTGCCACCCCCTGCCCCGCCCCTCCCCTCCCCCAACCCCCCTCCCCTCTCCCAACCCCCCCTCCCCTCTCCTAACCCCCCCCCCCCTTCCCCAGCCCGCAGCGGCAACCCACTGGCATGCCCCTCCGTGCTGTGGAACTTTGTCTTTTCGCTCTTGGCAATAAACCTTGCTACCACTGGGTTCCTACCATTTTTAAGAGCTGTAACACCACAAAGGTCTGCGGCTCCATTCTTGAAGTCAGCGAGACCACGAACCCACCAGCAGGAACCAACTCAGAACACAGCTTCACTAGCTCTCCCTCAGGCTCACTTCCAGCTCTTCTCTTCTGGGTGCATAGATTACACTTCTCTTTGAAGTTGGGTGACCTTATGTCATGTTTGGGCTGTTGAGATCTTTAGCAGAGACATCTCATCAGCCAAAACATGACATAAGGTCGCCTAACTTCAAAGGGGTGAGAAATGTATGTGTGTGACTTCCAGGTAGAAGCCTGTGAGAACCGAGGAGTAAGCCTCCACCTTCCTTTCCCTGTGTCTGGGGTATGCAGTGGCTTTTCTGGCTTCCTAGGTCTTTGGATGAGGACAATGTGAAACAGACACAAGATGTAGCAGAAGCAAGAAACAAAACCTCACTGTTTCAAGTCACATGGGATTTGGGGGCTACTGGGAACCACCTAATAGAGGGGATAATGAAGTGTTCAAATGCTCTCCTGTGCCTCTTGGGGCCAGGGGAGATAGGCGAGTTCTTGGGGACCCTCCGTACGCTGGCCACATGTCCATCTTGTGCCCACCGCTGCTACCAAGGGGCAGAGGTCTTCTCTGTACCTTTTTGCTGTGATATTCAACTTCTGGGGTATGAAACACGAGGCCCCCAGACTCTCAAATTCTGAAACTCTTCTGAGGCTTCAATGATCATTTCTCACCAGAGGCAACTTGGTCTACAAAGCGGAAAGATAGGCGGGGCACTGTGGAGTCCACCCACTACCCACACCCGGACCTACCCCTCTGGTTCCCTCTCCACCGACTTTGTCTCAGACATTGATCTAGATCCAAAGGGCGCATCAGGCTGCTAGCCATTGATTCTCTTTCTAATGCATTGTTTACGGCATGAACTTTATGGCTATCTCCTCAGAGGGTAACCTTTTTAGATTCTCAAGCTTATGCTCTTGCAAATCCAAAGCATTTTCTCTCAAGACTATTTCCTTTTTCTTGACAACTTATTTTTTAAAATCATCAAAGAAATACATGTACATGATTAAAATCAAAGAGAACCACAAGCCTTGTGATGAAAACGGACACTTATAACTCTTTGCCATTCTAGTATTTACAGCCTTAATTCTAAATAATATTATTAAAACATTATTTCTTGATTTATCCATTTTAGACATCATCCGATGACTTCTTACTATGGAAAACGAGCATTTAGTATCTTGCATCTTCTCAGCCCCTCAGTCTGCAGTCCCTCCTCCTCCACCTTCCCAATACTGACTAGATCAATAGTCTGCACTTAACCGTATGATGGTCAGGAACTGTGATTTCATTTATTCCTTACTTACAATTTTAATTTTTCCCCTGAATCTAATAATCTAATAACACTAATAGTTATCATTTGGATAGCTAATCATTTTTGTTTGCTTGGTTTGTTGTTAATTCTTCCTTAATCCTTCAACAGAATTATAAAACCTTTCTGAATATTATTGTCTACCTACATGACCAAACACATCAGGTAACTGATCCATTCCATCTTTTTCCAGGATATTTCTCTCCTAAGCCTTCAGTCCTCCTACCGAGAGGACTGAGATTGTGCTGGTCTCCACATGCCTCTGCCAGAGGTGGCCTGTGCTTCTGTCTGCTTTGGGATGCTCTGTTCCCTGGAGCCCCTGCCTTCCTCATTCTTGGTATACCGCTTTATTTTCCTCTAATAACTCAGAAGAAAGGGTACATGAGAGTAGATGTTTTTAAATCATGCCTCACAAGAGAGACATCCTCTCTCTGGATGGATAATTTAGTAAGATAAGAGTCATTTCCCCCTGAATTTCTGGCTCCCATTATGGCTTTGAGAGGCCCCTGTGAAATTCCAATTCTCTTGCCTTTGCATGTGAACTTTTCTTCTCTCTGGAAGCCTTTAGTACCGTGTCTTGTTATTAGTGTTTTAATATTTCAGCAATGTGTTTTAGTGAGGGTGCTTTCTCATCCACCGTGTTGGGCATTCTGTGGGCCTCTCAGTTTAGACATTCATATATTTCATAATCAAGCTGTGCACTTCAGATTTGTGCATAGTATTTATATTTGCATATCAATAACATTTTTAAGAACAGGAAAGGGGAGAGCCTACTTGGAACTCAAGAGCTGAGCTGTTAACCCTTTTGTAGCTATCCCCCACAAATCCCTCCCCGAAGGCCACACACACTTTGAGAGAACAGAGGGCAAAGGTGATAGAAATTGTGGTTGGGAAGGAGCGTGCATATGGGGAGAAACTCGGCTAATATCGCAGAATTCTGTCTTGCCACGTTTACCTGGTTTATTTAGGCCTTACAGTTGCTCTGCAAGGTTGGTGTTATTATCCCCAGTTTACCAATGAGAAAATCAAGACTCAGACCATTTGAGGAACTTCTCTAAGATCCCACTGCTAACTCAGCTTTCAGCCTGATTTGGAGTCTTGCTGACCCTGAAGCTCTTCTTCTTCTTCTTCTTCTTCTTTTTTTTTTTTTGGCTGAAAACGTTTCAAGTTTTATAAACCCACAGATCAAAGGCACTGAACAAGCAGCCTAAGCGCATAGTGTAAACACAAACAGAACCTCACCAGGGCACTTTGTAATCCAGTTTCTGAAAACCAGTGACAAGGAGAGTATCGTTAAAAAGAGCCAGAGAGGGGAAAAAAAAAAAAAAAGTCATACAGAGGAACAAAGTCTCAGGCAAGAGGCTGCTTATCAGAAACTAGCAAGCCAGGGGACAATGGAATGATATATTTTGTTTGTTTTTTAAACTTCACATTCTTAATCAATAGAAAGAATAGGCCACCAGCTGCTGAAAGGAATGTTCTGTGAGTACCACATGTCAAACCTCAGACTTGAGATCCTTTTGTTTTTTACTTTCTCTCTTTCTGTTCCCTTACAAGGATGGTGAATCTTCTAGGTAAACTCAGATGAAAACCTAAGCTCTCTGAGGCCATAGAAAAGTATGTTTTCTTCCATGGAATCCAGCAAAGATTAGTAATCTAGAGAATACATTTTTAATTGACTAAGAATGATCTTGTTCTCCTGCCCCTGTGATTCTAAGCTTATATTGTATCGGCATTGACCACATCTCCATAACTTTGGAGGCTGGCAGAGAATACCCCACTGGATCCCCTTCCTTTTTAAAAACAGATTTCTTTTGGAGGTGATCTGGGACTCCTTCACATAAACAGGAAGCATGAACAAACCTGCTGAGTCCCTGTGGGTTTTCCCCATTGGGCTAGTTGTCATTTTTCCAGCTGATTCCCAAATGTTTCTTTTCCAATTCCATGGTGAAAAGTAGGCCGGGCACGTTGGCTCACGTCTGTAATCCCAGCACTTTGGGAGGCCAAGGTGGGCGGATCACGAGGTCAGGAGATAGAGACCATCCTGGCTAACACGGTGAAACTCCATCTCTACTAAAAATACAAAAAATTAGCCGGGCGTGGTGGCGGGCGCCTGTAGTCCCAGCTACTCGGGAGGCTGAGGCAGGAGAATGGCGTGAACCTGGGAGGGGGAGCTTGCAGTGAGCCGAGATCGCACCTCTGCACTCCAGCCCAGGCGACAGAGCGAGACTCCGTCTCAAAAAAAGAAAAAAAAGAAAAGTAAACTAAGCATTTTGATTTCTCTAGTGACAGAGAAGTCTCAATGAAGTAGAACTATTCATTAGTGTAATAAAAATCCAATGGAAATGGAGGTAAATATTTCCCTGATAAATGAAAACTGCAATTGGATTCTCTTCCACAATTAAATTTGCTAGCTTAGTATCCTGGTTTTGCAACAGGGTGATTAATACATTAAACCCATTAAACCCTAAGTAACTCTTTACATCTGTTTGCATATTTTTTTTAGAAGCGCACACAGAATTAGTCTGAACCAAAGGTGTAATTTATTTGTCTGCAGTCTGACTCACTGAGTTCCCTCAGGGTGTCTTTCAACTTGTTTTTTTTAAATCTCTATGGAGTATTTTTTTTTTCAAAACACATGATCTGTTTAGAAACAAGCTACCCAGCACAGAACCAAACCTGTTCTACTGTTTTCTATTTTAGAATTTGCTTACATGACTTAAAAAATTTTAAGGCTCTGTATTTTACATGTTTTCACAGCTCTGAATTGAGAAAAGTAATGCAAGCTTGTCTGACCCATGGCCCACCGGCCACATGCAGCCCAGAACGGCTTTGAATGCAGTCCAACACAAACTTGTAAACTTTCTTAAAACACTACGAGATGTTTTCGCAATTTTTTTTTTTTTTTTAGTTCATCAGCTATCATTAGTGTTAGTGTATTTTGTGTGTGGCCCAAGATAATTCTCCTTGTTCCAGTGTGACCCAGGGAAGCCAAAAGATTGGATATCCTTGAAGTAATGAAAGTTGATACCATGGCTGCTTTATGGCAGAAGTCAGAAATTGCCTCCCTCCATTGATGTGCTTGTTAATATTGGAAAGGCAAATCAAGAAGCTAGGAGAGGCTGCCTTCACACAGCCTTTCAAATATATGAAGTGTTATGGAATTACAGCGTTAGATAATATTTTACCTAAAGTTCCAAAAGAGTTTTCTTCCTATTTACTTAGCATTCAGCCTTGAGTTGAAAGAGAATCAAAGATATACGCAATTATTAAAATCCAGATATAAGACCACAGTTTTTTTGCAGAGACTTCTAGAATATTCATGCAACCCTATAGTGTGTGACCAAGAAGACACCAGAACTCAAGCTGCAGGCTCGTTAGGAGCGTACCCTCTCTGAGCCTTAGTTTCCTCATGTAGAAATGGGGATAACACCTGGCAGGCCCACTTTATGAAGCTGTGTTTGGGTCCAAACGGCTTAACATCTAGAGAAGCCCTTTGCTGTGCATAAGGGTGTCCTAACAGAGGCATTGCCATGTGCTTTTTAATTACTGATCTTAAACAGTGATCTCCATAGAGAGGCCTGCACCTGGACCCATTGCAGTGCAAGAAAGTATCAGAATGACTAGAATGTTTACTCTTGACCTCTAATTTCTTTCTATGTTTGTGTTTCTATGTTTTCTATATGTGTGGACTCTGTGATTTGTGTGTGCTTGATAGTGGATTGGCTTGCTCCATGTCAGTTCCAATTTTCTTCTGGTTAGACTTTCTAGATGGCAGAGACCATAAGGCTGAGAAATCACCCTTCCCAGACTCCCAGGCTCCTATGGCTAAGGTTTCCCGAGGTGATTTGGCTTTGCATGTTTGCCATGTTTCCAGACTCTGCCAGTTGGATGCTTTAACACATGCCCTGCATGGAGATGCTGAACATGCCTTATACTGGACAACCCAGTAAGATGCCCGAGTCACTGTACCTTGGCCTCCTGCTTCCCTTGTTGCTCTCCCCTTCCTTGGGGAACAGCTTCCTCTCAGGGGCTTGCTTTTCAAATACAAACCAACCAACCAAGCCAGAGTTCACACCTCCAACCACCTCCATTTTCAGGCTCTCACCCACTGCCCCAATCACCCCAGGGCGGGCACCGGATAGCCAGGGGCGGTCCTATGCCCACAGCCTACTGAAATTTTCCAAACTGGGCAATCCTAAACCTGCTTACCCTGCCTGACCTGTTCCTTCCTGCAGAACAACCATGAAGGCTTTGACCCATGCCTTCCCTGCTCCCTCTGCCCCCAACTTACCTTGGTGCTTCTCCATGTGGCCCCCATCACATGGCATGCCCCCTCCTCTTGGGAACTGTGATTAATAAGCTTTGTTGTTGTTGTTGTTGTTGTTGTTGTTGTTGAGACAGAGTTTCACTCTTGTTGCCCAGGCTGGAGTGCAGTGGCACTGTCTTGGCTCACTGCAACCTCCGCCTCTCAGGTTCAAGTGATTCTCTTGCCTCAGCCTCCCAAGTAGCTGGGATTAGAGGCACGCACCACCATGCCCAGCTAATTTTTTTTTTTTTTTTTTTTTGTAGAGATGCAGTTTCTCCATGTTGGTTGGGCTGGTTTCAAACTCCTGACCTCAGGTGATCCGCCCACCTCGGTCTCCTAAAGTGCTGGGATTATAGGCGTGAGCCACCACACCCGGCCAATAAGCTGTCTTTTCAATGCCAGTTGTCTCCTGATCTGTTGGCCTAGTCCAGTTGGATCTGAATCAAGTCTTTTAATTTCATCCAATTTCAGTCTTTTGGTGCTTTCCAGCTTCACCTGAGGTGGCTCAGAGACATGGAGGGGGTTGTCGGGGCACAGGCAGCCTCCTGACCAGTTCTCTGCCTTACTCCTCCGCTTTCTCCACTGCCCTGACGTGAAACAGAAGAAACAGAAGATGTGAATCAGGAGGGGAGGGCGAACACACAGCCTTCCACATTTTTAGGTATTTGTTGTAGCAACATCCCCCTTCTGGTAACCAATATCTTAATCCATTTATGCTGCTATAACAAAATACCTCACGCTGCGTAATTTACAAACATCTTAAATGTATTTCTCACAGTTTGGAGGCTGGGAAGTCCAAGATAAAGGCACTAGCAGGTTTGGTGTCTGGAGAGGTCTCTGTCTCTGCCTCCAAGATGGTACCTTGCATGCTGCTTCCTCCGAAAGAGGGGACAAAGGCTGTGACCTTACATGCAGAAGGGACAGAATGTCAGAAAAACCCAGCTAGCTCCTTGTGGCCCTTTAGAACCCTCATGGTCTAATCACTTCCTAAAGCCTCCACTCCTTGATACTGTGGCATTAGGGATTCAGTTTCCACATGTATCTTGGAGGGAACATAAACATTCAAGCCATCTCATAGAGCTGCTATTCAACTCTTCTAGCCCTTGTGCCCAAAGTAAGCTCTGAGCTCTCATCTACAAATCCAAAATCAAAGGACTCAGTGAAATGAAGGGGAGGTTTTTCCTTTAACAGCACGGCATTTTGTGTTTACTCTCTAACGCATCCTTTAAGAGAGTCCCTGCTCCTTAAAAAGCAGATAGGATTTAATTTCAAATAGTCATTTGTTTCTTTTCTTTTTTTTTTTTTTCTGAGACGGAGTCTCGCTCTTTCACCCAGGCCAGAGTGCGGTGGCGCCATCTCGGCTCACTGCAAGCTCCGCCTCCTGGGTTCACACCATTCTCCTGCCTCAGCCTCCTGAGTAGCTGGGACTACAGGCGCCCACCACCACGCCTGGCTAGTTTTTTTGTATTTTTTTTAGTAGAGACGGGGTTTCACCGTGTTAGCCAGGATGGTCTTCATCTCCTGACCTCGTGATCCGCCCACCTTGGCCTCCCAAAGTGCTGGGATTACAGGCGTGAGCCACCACGCCCAGCCTTCCTTTTTTACGTATTTATGGAAGTAGGCCCAATGAGCTATCTGCTTGGAAAGATTTTATATTTCAATGGGTTAGATTCATGTAAATAAGTGTTTTAAATTAAGAAAGAACCACCCCTTACCCCAGAAATTAATATAACATTGTTTAATTTGCTTAGCTATTCTACAGATATCCTTATCTTTGTCAAGATGCTACAACTAACGTCTTATCAACTGTTCTTAAAGGAATGATGAAGATTTTAAGGAAAGACATAATAAACAGGGTAAAAGAAAGTAAATTTTATTTTCTATTCATCCAGACTTCATTGCTCATGGGTCTCCCTCTCACCTCTGATTTGAACCCTGTTTATTGAATAAGGCTCCATTTTTCACTCTTATCTCATGGTGCCTCTCAGCATATTCCCTTAACACTTCCGGGGCATCTCTTGTAAGCTGGAAACAGCTTATCCTATTTTGTTGTTAGTCATCTACTCCCCTATAAGCCTTCAAATTGGTTACTCAAGTTTGCACACTTTAGGTGTTGGTTTTCCCAGTAGACACCAGAGTTCACTCATATGCAATGGTCATTCTACAGTACAAATTTGCTTTCCTGGTGACTGTCAAGGTGAAAAAAAGAGTCAAATGTTTGATAAGCCAACTAGTTAGCACATGATCTCTTCTTTCTTTCTTTCCAGGTTTGGGGGTTTTTGCTTTTGTTTTTCGTGATTCAAGTTTTTATCTCTGCTCTTGAGATTAATTCCCCAAATTAGTGTCAAGTGTCTTCTTTTAATCATCTCAAAAATAATGGTAATAATGAAGCTGGAATGTTAGGAAGGAAGGAAGGAAGGAGAAAGAAAGAGAGAAAGAGAAAGAAGAGAGAAAGAAAGAAAAAAGAAAGAGAAAGAAAGAAGGAGGGAGGGAAAGAAAGAAAAGAAGGAAAGTCAGAAAGAGAAGGAAAAATAAGTGAGTTAGGGAGGGAGAGAAGGAATAGAGAGAGAAAGGCAGGGGGTGAGAAGGACAGGAAAATAGCATTAAAGCAGGCCAAGCTTTGAGTGTTTCACTAGCTCATCACGGCACAAACTGCAGTCTCCATCCAGAAAGCCTGTACCCATCAGTGACCGATTGCATTCAGGCTAGCTTTGTGTGGAACACAAGTCGTTAAGGGGCCGCATAAAAGCTTATTGATTATCAATGCTCCATTCTGTGCTAGGTACTTAGACAAGGGGGGGAAAGGAAAAGTATAAATAAACCCCAAATTTACTTCTGCAGAAAGAAATGGATGAAATACCGATATGGCACCTTCCCAGCTTAGATCATTTCTTATACTCACTAAAATGCAAAAGCAGTGGTCCAAGTGTGTCCTCCAGGAAACTTCCAGTTTCACTAATAGATCTTCCTAACCTTTTTCTCCACCTCCAGCAAAAGTTCTCTGAGGGTTGGAGGGAAAGAAAAGCAAACACTGAAGGTGGTTGTTCTCAACCTTGGGCATCCATCAGAATCACCTTGGGGAGTTGTTAACACAGCTCTGGGCCCCACTCCAGTAGGTCTGAGTCAGCCCAATAATGCATTTCTAACAACTTCCCAGGTGTTTTAGTTCATGTGTGCTACCGCAACAAAATACCACAGACTGGGTTATTTATTTATTTATTTAGAAACAGAGTTTCGCTCTTGTTGCCCAGGCTGGAGTGCAATGGCGTGATCTCGGCTCACTGCAACCTCTGCCTCCCAGGTTCAAGTGATTCTCCTGCTTCAGCCTCCCGAGTAGCTGGGATTACAGGCATGTACCACCACACCTGGCTAATTTTGTATTTTTAGTGAGATGGGATTTCTCCATGTTGGTCAGACTGGTCTTGAACTCGTGACCTCAGGTGATCCACCTGCCTCAGCCTCCCAAAGTGCTGGAATTGCAGGCATGAGCCACCACTCCCAGCCCAGACTGGGTAATTTATAAACAATAAAAATTTATTTCTCATGGTTCCAGAGGCTGGGAAGTCCAACACCAAGGCACCAGCAGGACTAGTGTCTGGTGAGGGCAGCTTTTTCCTTCCAAGACGGTGTTTTCTTGCTGCAGCCTCTGAAAGGAAGGTACACCGTGTTCTCACATGGCAGAAGGCAGAAGAGCAAGCGAGAGTTCTCTTTAACCTAGAGCCCTCTTATGAGGGTGCTAATCCCATTCATGAAAGTGGAGCCCTCATGACTTAATCACTCCCAAAGGCCATACATCTTAATACTGTTGCATTAGGGATTAAGTTTCAACATGCATTCTGCAGAGGACACTGGTATTCAAACCATAGCACCAGGGGATGTGAGGGCTGCTGGTCTGGGGACCACTCTTTGAGAACCACTGGCTACATTGGTTACAAGGCAGTAAACCATAATGGTGACAAGCATAGGTTCTGAAAGACCACCTCTATCTAAACCCTTGCTCCACAACTCACTAACTCCGTGACCCTGGGCAATTACTTATTGGTGCCTCATCTGTAGAAGGGAAATAATGCGAGCACTTCATAGTACTGCCTACTTCATAGATTGTAAAGAGAACTGACTGACTTAATAGGGATAAAGCACTTAGAATAAATGCCTGTCACATGGTAAAGACCATGTACAAACATTAGCTAATATCTATAAATTTTTAACATGTTTGTTGTTTGTTCTATGATTCCTTTCTGGCCCTGAGTGAGCAAACCTGTTCGTTTGAATGTCTTTTATGTGAACCCGCATTCTCCTCTCAGCTCTGTAAATTATTTGCTGAGTGACTGAGACAAGTCAAAGCATACCTGGGCCTCAGTTTCCTCATCCATAAAATAGGAGCATTGACTGGCTGACTTTCAAGGTTCCTTTTTATAGTAAATATGAAATGACTTTAGCTTACTGGAGGCCCTTTGAATGTTCTGGGCTGTAACAAGCTTCTGAGTCAGCACGTCTTGAAGAGTACCGCAGAGCTGATTGTGCGTGGATTGCTTCTGAGTGTCCCTTGTCTCTTTCAGGCATGTTCCTTGCCTCCCCCACAATCATGGAGGAAGGAAAAGAAAAAGGGCTGAGCCAGCTGCTGCGAAAGCCCCTCACATATTCCTTAGGGCAGCCCTTGGGAGCAGGTGGCATGGTCCCATTTTCCAGATGAGGAAATTGAGCTTAGGAAGTCGCCTGCTCAGAGTTAGCCAGTTGGCATGGGATGGAGCTGAGATCTGAGACTGTGAAAGGGGCTGGGGGTGGAGAGGTAAACATAAAAACAGCCAAGACCAGAACACCCCCAGAGGGTCCATCCAGAGTGGGCACACTCCTGGGCCAGCTGCCAAACCAGTTCTCAGTGCCTGTTTGTCACAATCCTCCCAGAATAACCAACATTTTATTTTCTTCCATAGTTTCAGGAGGGCATGTTCTTCTTCTTCTTCTTCTTTTTTTTGAGACAAAGATTCACTCTGTAGCCCAGGCTGGAGTACAGTGGTGCCATCTCAGCTCACTGCAACCTCCGCTTCCCGGGTCTCAATTCAAGCAGTTCTCCTGCCTCAGTCTCCCCAGTAGCTGGGATTGCAGGCATGCACCACCATGCCCAGCTAGTTTTTGTATTTTTAGTAGAGATGGAGTTTCACCATGTTGGCCAGGCTGGTCTTGAACTCCTGACCTCATGATCTGCCCACCTTGGCCTCCCAAAATGCTGGGGTTACAGGCATGAGCCACCATGCCCAGCCAGGAGGGCACGTTCTTAGAAAGCTCAGGACAACAGGCAGTTCCTACTGGGTAAGCAGTATCCAGGTGTGGAGAGCCCAGAGTTCCGTTAACTTCCCCAAATTTTACAGGGAACAAGAGGCACCAGCTGCCCCGCCTGTACTTCCCTCCACACACCTATTTCCCCTTCTTGTGGTTAGGACACCTCCCCACAGCCCTCCCCCAACCCCTGTGCCCACGGGAGTCATCACTCATCTGTGATGACTTGGCCCATCACTGCCCCTCCAAAAACTCTGAGACCTGTGTTCTCATTTGGCAATGCCTGCTGCTCCGTCCTTGCAGCCTGCAGAGCACCCTACCCATCTCTACCTTATCCCTGGGACACCTTAAAGTACTCTTACCTCCTCCTGTATGACTCCATCTATGATATGAAGCTGTGCTCCACACCCCAAATTCATGTGTTGAAGCCCTAACCCCAAGGGGTAATTACGATTAAATTAGTTCGGCCAGGCACAGTGACTCACACCTGTAATCCCAACACTTTGGGAGGCCAAGGTAGGTGGATCACTTGAGGTCAGGAGTTCAAGACCAGCCTGACCAACATAGCAAAACCCCATCTCTACTAAAAATACAAATATTAGCCAGGAGTGGTGGTGCATGCCTGTAGTCCCAACTACTTGGGAGCACAAGAATCGCTTGGACCTGGGAGATGGAGGTTGCAGTTAGCTGAGATCATGCCACTGAACTCCAGCCCAGGTGACAGAGCGAGACTTCATGTCAAAAAAAAAGTCATTAGGATGAACCATTATCCAGTCAGACTGATATCCTTATAAGAGAAGATTCAGACACAGAGACACACACAAATACAACCTCTTCACCCCGACACCCCAAATACTTGTAGCAAACAGCTTGGCATCTTAGGGATGGAGTAGTTAGTGTTCATCCAGGAACTGCTCACGCCCAGGGTAGCCTGGCTCTTAGGAGGCCTTGGTAAAGGCATGCTGGCTGAACCAATGCATGGGTATCCATCCTGCTCTTTCATTATAAAGCTCCTATTGTATGCCCTCACCTGATACAGGGGATGCATGAGATAAACTGAGACCCCCTTACTGCAGCTTAGAGCTGTGCATGAAAAATAATGGGTGAATGAAATTGGCTGAATGAATTGGTTTTTCTTTAATGGGGTGCAGGGAAAATGAACAAATTGCAACCCCTGACATCAAGAGACTGGCCTGATACTCACAGCTGGGCATACACCGCAGCACAGAATATCAATCTCAGATGCCAGTCTGCAACCATGACACAATGAGGCAAGGTGACTGCATAAGTATAGACCAAAATCAAGGTCACCATGCCACCCACAAAAATATCCCCCTAAAGCCCTTCTTTTGGCTAAAATGAATGACTACCACTTTGCTGATGACAGCTCTGTCTTGTTCTCATCTCCCTTCCTTATAGAGAGTTGTTGAGACACCCAATCACAGACTTGCCCATCTTTCTGACAGTATCTAATCTAGAGCCGACCTCCACTTCTTGACAGCCTCCCCAAATCATCCAACCAAATCTCAAATCCTATCATGGAACCTTCCTAACACCCTCCTATGGAGACACCCCATGTCTCCCATGGTGGGCGTCCTCCCACACTGCAACTCGTGATAAACCCAACTTGTTCAGTGGCAGCAGTGCTCCAGGGGTCTCAGGCTGGACCTCCCTGACAGTGCCGCTCAGTTGGCTTCCGTTTGATGACCCACAGGCCAGCTGCCAAATTTGTGAGAAGAGGTGTCGAGAGGATGATAAAATGGAGGCCCTGAAGATGAAGAAGAGGGTTTGGATGATTTCTGCAGAGAAAGAGAAAGAGGAGTTTAGAGGGTGTGTTGGCATAGGTTTCCTCTGTAAGGCAATGCAGCCCTTTCCTCCATCTCCCAGCCTTCAGCAAAGGATGGATGGTTCATTAAGCTCTTGAAAGAAGTTGGGTGTGGGGCAGAGAAGGGCTGGATCTTTAGCAGGATGAAGAGATTGGACTATAAGCTGATACCACAGGAGAGGTAGATGGCCCCAGAATGCTCCACCTATCAGGTTATCAAGATTTTCCCTTCACCAGTCAGTCTGCAAATGTCTACAGGACAGACAATTTAATCAAATGTAGTCCCTACAGTACCCTATACTGTGTACTGGCCATGGTGGGTTCTCAAGACTTGGGTTCTGGGTGAGAGGTCCTCTGTGAGAAGAAACTCTCCCTCCTTCCAAAGAGAGCTGGCCATGTGACCAACCGCCACCCTGCCCACAGCCAGAGGAATTCGCTCTGGGCTCCTGACCCTAGCAAAGCCCATCAATAGGCTCCTGCCAGTGACTCTGCAGATCAGGGATGACAGTGGCCAATGGGCTCCTTCTGGCCCTTTCTCAGGAAGTTTGGCCGTAAAATAGAGAAGAGACAGTACGAGTATATTCATTTCCTGGGACTGCCAGGAGCTACCACAAACTGGTAGCTTCAACACCAGAGATTATTGTCTCACTGTTCTAGAGAAAAAAGTTCAAGATGAAGGCATTGGCAGAGTTGATGCCTTCTGAGAACCACAAGGGAAGACTCTATTCCAGGCCTCCCTCCTTGGCTTGCGGGTGGCCTTCTTCATGTCCACATGGCACTCTCCCTACACGTGTGTCTCTGCATCCAAATTTCCCCTTTTTACATGGCGTGTTCATACTCGTGTATGGAAGCTTTAAAAAGGTTGATCTCATAGATGTAAAAAGTAGAACAAAGGATGCTCGGGGCTGAGAAGAATGGGGAAAAGAGGATTAGGGAGAGATTTACTAAAGGATTCAAAATCACAGCTAGATAGGAGGAATAAGTTCTTTTGTCCCATAGTACTGTAGGGTGACTATCGCTAACAATGCTCTGTACTTTCAAACAGCTAGAAGGAGAATAGCGAACATTCCCAACACAAAGAAATAATACATGTTTGAGCTGACAGATATGCTGATTACCCTGATCTGATGACTATACACCACAGTTCCCCAATCTTTTTGGCAGCAGGGACTGGTTTCATGGAAGACATTTTTTCCATGGATGGGGTGGTGGTGGATGGCTTCAGGATGATTCAAGTACATTCCATTTATTGTGCACTTTATTTCTACTGTTATTACATTGTGATGACATATAATGAAATAATTATACAACTCACCATAATGTAGAAACAGTGGGAGCCCTGAGCTTGTTTTCCTGCAACTAGATTGATGGGAGACAGTGACGGATCATCAGGCATTAGATTATCATAAGTAACTCGCATGCACAGTTCACAACAGGGTTCATGCTCCTACGAGAATCTGATGCTACTGCTGATCTGACAGGAGGCAGAGCTCAGGCAGTAATGCGAAAGATGGGGAGTGGCTGTCAATACAGATGAAGCCTCACTTGCTCACCCACAGGCTGCTCACCCCTTACAGCCTGGTTCCTAACAGGCCATGGACCAGTAGCAGTCCGTGGCCTGGGGGTTGGGGATCCCTGCTATGCACTATATGTATTGAAACATCACTATGTACCCCCCACCCCATGAATATGTTCAATTATTATTTGTCAATTAAAAGCATAAAATATTTAAAAACCAAATTTCCCCTTTTTATAAGGACACCAGTCCTACTGGATCAGGGCTCACCCTAATGACGTCACTTTAACCTGATTACCTCTGTAAAGACCCTGTCTCCAAATAAGGTCAGACTCTGAAGTACTGGGGGTTAGGACTTCAGTATGTACATTTTGAGGGACACATTTGGACCTATAACAGCGAGCCACCAGCAGACACCCACGGCAGACCCTGAAAGACATCATCTGGACTGTCTCTTTCAAACCTTAGCACATGCAGATTCTGATTTCTTTGTTCTGGGGTGGGCTCGAGGAGTCTTTATTTCTAAAACAAGTGTCCAGAGGATGCTGATGCTGGTGCTGCTGGTCCATGAATCCCACTGGGACTAGTGAGGGAGCAGGACCTCTCCTGGGGCCCCTACTGCCCCCTTGAACAGGACTTGTGGACCTGAAGGATTGAACTGTTCTCAGCAGCTCCTTGGATTCTGTGAGCTTAAGGCAGCTGTTCTCAACTTCGCAGCTCATTGGAACTACCCTGAGAGCTTGAAAAAACTCATCGTGGTTACCTCCCAGAGATCCTGATTTAGCATTTTTAGAAGCTCCCCAGGGGATTCGACGACTGCTTTCAGGGATCCTTCCCACAGTTCATGGATTTACATTTTAGCGGGAACACCTATTAACCAGTGACCCTTATTGTGGGAATTTCAACCACCAATTTCAATGGTGGGAAAATATCTATGGACAGACAAGTCTTTTGTTCTGCAAATAACAACAGAATGAGGTCATTTTAGTGCTTTGTAAGATCATCCTTGCCAGAAAGTATGGGGTGGGGAGTGAGAATGGGCTAGAGTCTTATTTAGAACAGAGCAATGTATGAAGTCATTATTTTCCAAGAATGCGTTGAGCACGTCTCAAGGTGAGAAAAAGCTCTCACCCTATGCAACACCTGTAATTGTCAAGGGACAGGAAAGAGTCTCTCAGTTGTTGACGATGCCTTAGCAGAATGAGGGTGTCTGGATGGGAGGGGCCTTCTGAGACCGGTCCTCTGGGGACCGTGACTCAGTAGGGACACCTCCAAGACTAAGTGCTTGGAAATCATGAAATATGCTTATGAGACAATTAGCATATGTGGTCTCCAGTGTTGGCCATGAGAGCAGGAAGCTGAGATTGGGTAAAATAGGAGAAAGTCATTTTAATGACACCATGAAGAAGGTTTTTTAAACATCATATAAAATATGAAAAAATAAAATAAAAACAAGCCAGGCGTGGTGGCTCATGCCTGTAATCCCAGCACTTTAGGAGGCTGAGGCGGGTGGATCACCTGAGGTCAGGAGTTCGAGACCAGCCTGGCCAACATGGTGAAACCCCATCTCTACCAAAAATACAAAAATTAGCTGGGTGTGGTGGTGTGCACCTGCAGTCCCAGCTACTTGGCAGGCTGAGGCAGGAGAATCGCTTGAACCAGGGAAGTGGAGGTTGCAGTGAAATGAGATCACACCATTGCACAACAGCCTGGGCAACAGAGCAATACTCTGTTTCAAAAAAAAATTTAAACATTTACAAAAATATTCCCCTGTTAAAGAGTTTTATTTTATCTTTGTCCAAACATATGACATATGAGCATCAAGTTCTAAATACTCTTCAGTGTGAGTGCCACCCTGATATTGTAAATGCCTGCATGCAACTCTTTCTTCCTGACCATAGTCCCTTCTTGGGAAGCCTGTGCTGTCTCCATCGAGGAGTCTCCAGTGTCCAGCATGATGCCGGGCACATCGGCCATCACAGACATGATGGAGTCTGTTTGCGTGGTTTGCTCCCTGCGGTCCCAGTGCCCTGCAGAGTGCCTGCACACACAGGTGTTCGGTGAGTATTTGATAAATGAGCATCAGCCCATGGAGAAGTGGAAAGTCAAGCTCTCACTAGCCAGAGGCAAGCTCTCTGATTTTTCAGATTATTTCATTCACCCAGATTGGTGCAACGTTAGCAGGAGGGAGGGTGGGAACCGTGAGAGGTGGTGGCCATGAGCGGCAAGGAGTAGGGTGATCTTTGACCCTGACCTTTACTCTTTTCCCTTGGAGACAGTCTGGGTTGCAGCAGCCCAGCCTTCTATCTCCCTGCTCACCCCCGAGTTCAGAGCCAGGAATCCAAGCTGCCTTTCCACAGAGCACTGTTTCTTCAGAAGATGCCTGCAGAGTCCTTGTTGTCGACACCGCCTCTGTCTCACACTTTTCTACTGCTTCCCACGCAGTCCTGCACCCAGCTCGCCACACTCCCAGCCTTGCCCTCAAATGACCCTGAAAGCTGCCTTTTTCCAAATGTGGAGACCCAGAACTTCTTAGCCACCGTCAGGAATCTCAGACCAGGACTACACACCCCAAATAGATTTAAAAGAGCACAGCTGACATGTTGGAAACTGATTAGTACTGCGACATTTGCTCAGCCCAGCTGCCTAAATTGAAATCTATTCACATCAATCAACTAGTAGCTGTTGAATATCTACTGGGAGTTTAAGATTGGGCTAGGTCCTACTGCAGGAGACACAAAAGAAACACAAAATGGTCTGTACAGGGAAGCAGCGTCCTCCTTTTATGGGGTGGCAAGAGTAATGCTGAGGATAGTGGCCAGGTGCTTCATTGTGTTTTGATGTGGTTGCTGAAGGTACAGCAGTCGAGGGCCAAGAAGAGGACTGGGTGCAGGAGTAGATGGACAAGGTGGGGTTGGGACTTGAGCGGACAGAGTACAGAAAGAGGGAAGCATCATTGTGTGGGTGATTGTGGGAGCAAAGGTACAGAGGTGAGAAAGAGCATGGTGTCTTAGGGGACCACAAGGAAGCTGGCCTACTTGGACGGAGGGCATGTGTTGAGACTTCTGACAAACCAAGTCAACTGGCTGGGGCAGGGACAGCTGATGGGGGATGTGGAAAGCCTTGCTGTACAGAGCATCAGGACAGTACTCGGGCAAACCAACTTCCTCAGCAGGCCGAATAGGATATAGACCAGAGGCTGCAGGGCACCAACCAGAGAGGAGCATGGCAGGCACGACGTGGTGCAGGCCTGGAATGGGGAAGGAAGGGCCACTCTAAGCTAAGAATGAAGGATTTGGTGACACATTAAATGCAAAGAGCAAAGAAAAGAGAGACTTTAGGGTGCCAGGAGGTAAGAGGTAAAAAGTTTCAGGTAAATTTTAATGGCATAAGAATTAGTCGGAGAGGTATTTTTCTTTCTTTCTTTTTTAAATTATTAAGTTGTAGTAAAATGTATATAATAGAAATTCACAATGTTAACCGTTTGAAGTGTGCAGCTCATTTCACCATGTTTTGAGACGGAGTTTCGCTCTGTCGCCCGTGCTTTCTCCCACAACGAGGCTGAGACCCACTAGGGTTAAATGCCTTCCCAAAGGGGCAGGACTAGGATGGGAGGAGAAATTGCAGGTCTGAGGGCATTCACGCTGCTGTGAATGCGCATCACCACCATCCAACTCCAGATCTCTTTTCATCTTGCAAAATCGAAACTTCATTTCCACGAAACAGCAACTCCTCATTTCTCCCTCTCCCCCACTTCCTGGCAACCATCATTCCCTTCTGTCTCTGTGAATCTGACTACTCTAGGTACTTCATGTAAGTGGAATCATACAGTGTTTGCCCCTTTATGACTGTCTTATTTCACTGAGCATCCTGTCCTCGTGGTTCATCCATGTTGTAGCATGTGTCAGAATTTCCTTCTTTTTATGGCTGAATAATATTCCACTGTATGTATTTTGTGTATTCATTCATCATTGATGGATACTTGAGTTGCTTCCACCTTTTGGCTGTCGGGAATAATGCTGCTGTGAACATAGTGTACAAATATCTCAAGACCGTGCTTTCAATTCTTTTGGGCATATAACCAGAAGTGGAATTTCAGGATCATATGGCAATTCTCTGTTTAATTTTTGGGGGAATCACCAAACTTCTTCCGCAGAGGCTGCACCCATTTTACATTGCCACCAGCAGGGTACAAGCATTCCCACTTCTCCACATCCTCACCATGGACGGCCTTTAAAATGCAGAGTCTCAGGACCCTTGGATTTTTGGTTCCAGGATCTAGTGTGAAGGCCCACAATCTGGATTGCTAAAGCTCCCCAGCTGATCCTGATGCTGGTGGCCCTCCAAACACGCTTCGGTTGGGGTTCTATTAAGATTCAGTCACTGGGAGGGCCTTCAGAAGGAGATTCCATCACGTGTATCCGTGGTTTGCTGAGTCTTAACACATGCCAGGCAGTTGGAGGTAGTCTGAATTGAGCCCTGTATTCCACAACTCCAACTGGTGTCAACACAGCTTAGGAAGAATACATGTGGCATTCCCTCACGGACTCTGATGTGGCAAGTGCAGGGCAGATAGCCTGTGGCCCTCGGTTTGGGAAGCTGTGACATCCTGGAATGAGTGCTGGGTCTCAGACATGCAATTTCCCCACCCATCCTTGTCCTGCCCCTTTAGGAAGGCATTTGACCATAGTGGGTCTCAGACTTGTTGTGAGAGAAAGCGTGACCTGTTCTCAGAGCTGTACAAAGGGCTAACTCTGATAAAGAATGTGGAGGCGGCCAGGTGCAGTGGCTCATGCCTGTAATCCCAGCACTTTGGGAGGCCGATGAGGGCAGATCACCTGAGGTCAGGAGTTCAAGACCAGCCTGGCCAACATGGTGAAACCCCATCTCTACTAAAACTACAAAAATTAGCCAGGCATGATGGTGTGTGCCTGTAATCCCAGCTACTCAGGAGGCTGAGGCAGGAGAATCGCTTGAACCCAGGAGGCAGAAGTGGCAGTGAGCCAAGATTGCACCATTGCACTCCAGCCTGGGTGTTACAGCGAGACTCTGTCTCAAAAAAAAACGTGGAGGCACCTTAGCACCCTGCATACTTATGGAATCCTAGCCACAGCCTTGCAGGCCGCCCTAAGTGGTCTAACAAACAACCGAAGATTCCCTGTTCTCTCCTCATCCCTTGGCAAATGTCTTTCGTACTGGTCGCTTGCCTGCTATGAAGTGTGGGAGGTGTAGCATCCTCTTTGGGTGGCATTGTTTTAGAACAGAGACCAAGAATGGCAAATATTGTATTACAGAGGCTTCTTAGCTGTGCGCAGTCTCTGTATGGACAAACGCCTGATTGGGTGGCAGTGTCTGCCACGGGCATGAGTCAGCGGGTGTAGGGTGACAGAAATGTATGATTCCTAACCCAGGCTCTGTGGGACCTTGCTCTTGTTTTTCAATTGATTAGGCTTTGGTGACCCCACCACCAATGTTCAGGATGGGAATCTGTTGTCCAATGATATAGAGACATAATGCCAGAGGGCAGTACCTATTTAATGACTGAACCCAAAACTACCATCCTGTCAGTCTTCAGTATTTGCAGAAGCTAACACAGGGCCTTACACTAACTGAATGTTTGATGAGTGAATACCTGCATGCACATGAATGCATTGCTATGAAAGTGTCCCTGGCACTGTACCTCCAGCAGCATATCTTGGATCACAAAGAAAATAGAACAGCAGACCTCTACGTTTCATCTCAGATGAGACAAATATGTAAGACAGCAAACCAATACATAGTCACAAGCCGATTCACCTAGGTTTCCAGGCATCCCCCTTTGGCATGTTCCAGCAGCTCTCTTTCCACTCTGCCATTTGGCGGCTCCTGTGTTGTATTATAATTACATGACTGTGCTGTCCCTGTCACTACAGAATAAGCTCCTTGAGGACAGGAAGCCCCTTTTATTATTCTTAGTTGCCAAAGCCTGGCACAGAATCTCCCACATAGTTGTGGTTGCGTGTGGGATGACCCAACGACGAAGGAGGAGGCAAGTTGTGAAGCCTCCAGAGCTGGAGATGCCGGCGATGGCTTCCTTGTTCCCATTCCTTTCCCTGTATCTCAGCACCTAAGGGTAGCAGAGCAGGCATCACTTGATTTATTTTGGTCTTTGTGTCTGCGGATGCATACATTAGCTGGCTTTTTAGAAAGAGTGGCTATTTGAAAGACTGGAATGAGATGTTATTTTGAATGCTTAGAGGGCTAATTATGGGATTAGAAAAATGCCCTCACCCCAAATAGGAATTGAGATGCTTCCTGTTTTTTAATGTAAAACATGAAATCAATATAATTCACTGTCATTTTTAATGCCCGTGTACATTACAGAGACGCATTTAAGATAAATGATTTTCAAATGTCTGATCAGTCTGGTTTGAAAGCCTCCATGGAATTAATGTGATATAATGTATTCAAAGCATTTTCAATCCAGGCCCTGCTTCCATCTTTGTTTCCCGTTGTCATCGTCAATGGAAATACAAGTCCACATAAATAGGACATTGCCAATGGGATGTGTTCTGCCCTGACTCAAACACTGGCCTTTAATCTGAATGCTCTTCTTCTAGCTCAGCCCAGATGAATGGTGAGGTCACAGAATAAGCCTCTGGAGATGTTTGTTGTGAACCCATGTGCAGTGAGGAGGGACAGAGATGAGTGGCATCAGAGTGTGTGGTTGTGTGTGCATGCGTGTGTGTTTAGCTTCAGATGATTGTACATACCCACAGGGGCAAAATTTTAAAATCTGTTGGATGCAACAAAATTTGATTAAAAAATCTGTACATTGAAAAGTTATTCTGCCACCTCCTATTCAGTAATTTCTAGTGTGTCTCTCCAACATTCCTTTATGAATATGTAGACATATCTTCTTATTTTTACCCCATAAAGGATATTATAAAGGAGAAAAAGTAATGGCAGTTTATATTTATTAGTATTAATGACAGGCTGTAAGTATTCATTTGCTCCTTGAATCAATTCTAAGAGGTATTAGTATTATTCTCACCTCATTTTATAAATGCAGAAACTAAGGCAAGTAGAAACCGAGTTAAGTAACTTGTGCAGGGGAGTGTGGAGGCAGAATTTGAACCAGGCAGAGTTGGAACCCCTAATCTCCACTCCCTCACCTCTCAGACAGAGAGAAGAGTCCGTGGGGCTTCTGTTCTCACCAATGGTGGAGTCTTCCCAGTAGCTGGAAAATGCTAAGGATCAAATAAACCATTGCTCCCCAGGTCCTAGAAAAAAGGCCAAGAGGTCCCTGGAATGTGAGAGGCAGGAGCTGTAAGGATGATCCTCAGCCCAGAGCCACTGTGGAGTCAGTCAGTCCTATGGACGCCTCAGTGTCTATGAAGGAGACTTGCACTGCTCCAAGGTGTGTCCAGGATGTGGCAGAAAGGCAGCTCCACGTGGGTGGCCCTTCTGTCTCCCCAGCATGGTGTGTGTGCCAGAGCACAGGAGTGCCAGAGCCCAGCAGTGACTGGGGCAGCTCTCTCTGTGTTCAGCACCTAGAGCAGTCTCTGACATACAAGGTGCTGAATGAATTTATGCCCAGAATAAGAGATGCAAACACTCACTGATCCATTTAAAAAACCATTGCCGACCACTGTGAGCCAGGCACCCGGCTAGAATGGTGGGGATACAGGAGTGACCAGGACGTGTTTCTGCCTCAAGGAGTCCGTGATTTAGTGAGGAACGTGAGCAGGTTCACAGAAAGCTGCAATGTGGGGCCATAAATGCTGCGCTGATGGCACCACGTGTGGGCACGCAGGACGGCCCGCTGTGTCTGCCGGCGTCCTGCTGGGAGACAAATTCCACACAGGTGGTTCGTCTGAAAAGGTGCAGGTGGAGAAGGGGAAACAACTGGGGGTTGCGGTGTAAGAAAATGTCTGTATTTGGTCTTTGTCCCCTGGTTCCTGGCACAGAGCTCCTAAAACTCTTGGGATTTCCTGAGCCATAGGAGTGTATTTTGTTATCCATAACAAGCCCCTTCTGACTACATCTGAGTTTATGCTGATGAGGTAACTGTTGGTGGGCCCCCAGATAGCTTTAGGGGAGGGGCTGCTAGCCAGGGCAGCCAACAACACGATTAAAGGGCTGGAAATTTCAGACCCACCACTGACCTCTAGGATGTGAAGAGGGTGGGGACTGAGTTCAGTCACCAATGGCCAATAATTTAATCAATCATCTCTAAGTAATAAAACTTCTAGAAAAACTCTGAAAAATGAGGCTTGGGGGTATTTCCAGGTAGGTGAACATATCAATGTACCGGGATAATGATGCATGTCAACTCCATGGGGACAGAGCGCCTGCACTCGGGTCCTTTCCAGACCTTGCCTTATGCATCTCGTGATTTGGCTGTTCTTTATATATATTATATTCTTTTTAATAAAAGTATATTATACTTTTATATTCTTTATAATAAAAGTACATTATATTATACTTTTATATTCTTCATAATAAAAGTATAATTGTAAGTATAGTGCTTTCCTGAATAGTTTGAGTCATTCTAGTGAATTATGGAAGTTAAGGTGGGGCCGGAAACCCCTGAATTTGTAGCCAAGTCAAATAGAAGCGGGAGTCATCTGGAGACCTGGAACATGTGGCTGGCATCAGAGGTGAGGCAGTCTTGTGGGACAGAGCCGCCGCTTAGGCTATGGGATCCGTGCTAACTTTGTTAGTATCAGGATTGAATTGAATCTTAGGGCACCCACTTTGTGTGGGAGAAGCGGGATATACGGGTGTCATGGCACCCAGAGTCTGGCAGCAGTGGGAAGCTGTTACCACCCCAAGGGGTGGAGGGACAGAGGAAAGGAGTGGCAACCAGGGACGGCAGGAGGCATGAGGAGGAGAGAACCCAACAGGAGCTGTCATTGAGTGTGCAGCTGGAGTTGTGCTCACAGTGGTGAACGCGAAGCGGGGAAGCAGGACAGAGAAGAAGTGAAGGCAGCAGGAAGGGGGTGGTAAAGAAAAAGCATTGCACAGAGGAGTTGAACTTCTCCAAACCCTGGTGAAGGTGAAGACAGGTAGGGTTGGAGTAACTGAGAGGATGATCTGGAGGAGACAAGGTTGTATTTAGAGATGGGATAATCAGTCTCAGAGTTTGGGGTAAAAATGGCATTAGGACATTGCTATACACTAAAATGTGACCCCCTCCCAAATTCATATGCTGAAACCCTTTCAATATGATTGTATCTGGAGATAGGGTCTTCAGGAGGTAATCAAGACCAAATGAGGGCTGGCCATGGTGGCTCACACCTGTAATCCCAGAACTTTGGGAGGATGAGGCAGGTGGATCACTTGAGGTCAGGAGTTTGAGACCAGCCTAACCAATATGGTGAAACCCCATCTCTACTAAAAATACAAAAATTAGCCGGGTGGTAGTGGTGTGTGCCTGTAATCCCAGCTACTAGAGAGGCTGAGGCAGGAGAATCACTTGAGCCTGGCAGGTGGAGGTTGCAGTGAGCCGAGATTGTGCCGCTGCATTCCAGCCTTGGCAACAGAGTGAGACTCCATCTCAAAAAAAAAAAAAAAAAAAAAAAATCAAATGAGGTCATAAGTGTGCTGCCTTAATGTGATAGGGCTGTGGCCTTATAAGAAGAGGAAGATATAGATGTATATCTGCCTCCTCACCTCCCTCTCCCTCTCTTTCTCCCCTTCTCCCTGTTGTGTGAGGGCACAGTAAGAAGGCAACTATCTGCAAGCCAGAAAAAGGACCCACACTAGACCCCAATCCAGCTGGTACCCTGATCTTGAACTTCCAGCCTCCAGAACTGGGAGAAAATAAACTTCCATTGTTTAAGCCACCCAGTCTGTGATATTTTCTTATGGCAGCCTGAGGTGACTAACACAGATTTTGGTACCAGAAGTGGGGTGCTAACACAAATACCTAAATACTTGGAAATGGCTTTGAAACTGGGTAATGGCTAGAGGCTGGAAGAGTTTTGAGGTACCTGCTAGGAATATAAGCATTAAGGACAATCTGCTAAGATCCCGGATGGAAATGAAGAACATGTTATTGAAAACTGGAGGAAAGGTGATCCTTGTTATAAAGTGGCAAAGAATATGGCTGAACTGTGTCTAGTGTTTTGTGGAAGTATAACTTGCAAGCAATGAAATTGGATATTTAGTTAAGGAGATTTCTAAACATAGTGTTGATTGAAGGACAGGCTTGGTTTCTCCTTACTGCTTATAGTCAAATGTGAAAAAAGGAAGATGGATTGAAAAAAGGAATTGTAGGCTGGGCACGTGGAAGCTTACGCCTGTAATCCCAGCACTTTGGGAGGCCGAGGCGGGCAGATCATGAGGTTAGGAGTTCCAGAACAGCCTGGCCAACATAGTGAAACCCCGTCTCTACTAAAAATACAAAAAATTAGCCAGGCGTGTTGGTGGGCGCCTGTAATCCTAGCTGCTTGGGAGGCTGAGGCAGGACAATCACTTGAACCTGGGAGGCGGAGGTTGCAGTGAGCCGAGGTTGCGCCATTGCACGCCAGCCAGGGCACGACAGTGCGAAACTCCATCTCAAAAAGAAGAAGAAGAAAGGAATTATTAAAAAGGAACCAGAACTTGAAGATTTGGGAAATTCTCACCCTATTCATATTACAGATGCCCCTTCCAAACAGCTGTGCCAGTGGGTCTGGAAGGCAGGGCACAAACTAGAGGATTATCCTAGAACCTTAAGATATATTGGGATTTGCCTAACTAGGTTTTGGACTTGCTTGGTGCCTGCTGTCCCTTTCTTCTGTTCAATTTATCTCTTTTGGAATGGGAATGTCCCTCCTATGCCTGTCCCACCATTGTATTTTGGAAACAGATAACCTGCGTGAGTTCACAGGTTTCAGCCAGAGAGGAATCTCGCCTCAAGATTCATCATCAAATCTCACTCATAACTGATTTAGATGATATTTAGATGAGCCTTTGGACTTTAGACTTTAGAGTTGATGCTGAAATGAGTTAAAACTTTTGGAGCTGTTGGGATGAAATGAATATATTTTGTTTGAGATAAGAACATGAATTTGGGGGGCAGGGGTGGGATGCTAGAGACTGAATTGTGTCCCACTAAAAAATTTGTATGTTGAAGCCATAGCCCCCAATTCGACTATATCTAGATATAAAGTTTTAAAGAGGTAATTAAGGTTAAATGAGATCATAAGGATTCATCCCTAATACAATAGAACTGTGGCCTTATAATAAGAGGAAGGAAGAGAGCTTTCTCTCTCACTGTCCTAGATAGGTGACTCGGTGAGAAGGCAGCCACCCGCAAGCCAGGAAGAGGGCCTTCACCAGAACCTGACCATGCTGGAACCCTGGTCTTGAACTTCCAGCCTGCGGAACTGGGAGAAATTAATTTCTGTTTCTTAAGCCACCCAGTCAATAGTATTTTTTTATGGCAGCCTGAGCTGACTACTAGAATCATGGCTGTGGGAAAGATGGAGTGGAGAAAAAGGTCACAAGCTGAGGAAGTCAAGGAGCTGAGAAGTCAGGGTATCAGTTGGGTCAGCCACATACACATCAAAGACACCAGAATAACAGTGGGACTGAGAGTGCTGATGACAAGGGGCAGTTGCCAAACACTTTAAAGCACAAATGAGGGGGACTGTCCAGGAGGGTGTCAGATGACAGCACCTCAGAGGGATAGGATGCATTCTCCCTGGGAGCTGCTGATGGAGGGAAAGAAGACAGGCTGCAGGACCCCAAGAGTGGGATCCACAAGGGAACAAGGAGGTGAACAGCCCACCTCAAAGACAGATGACCTAAAAACATTTATACTGTATTGACTCCGCCACCCAGATACTTAGTTCAGTACACAAACGCCTCCCATTAAAAGCCCAAAATGTTTCTCCAAAGTTTCTCTGTGAAAAAGAGACTGTGAAAGGAGAGGCAATTATTAACACAAGTGATAGAACGTTACGAAAAAGAGAAGATGCCTAGGGGAGTGATGGCATTTATGAATGTGGGGATTCACAAAGGGCTCCAGGTACATCCTTTGGGGATAATAATCTGATCTGCAACATACAGCAGATGAAAAGTGCATGAAATAGGGGAAAGAGGCACTGTCAAAGAAACTGACACAGTCATAGATTGCCACAATAATTGTACCAGATCGGAGGGAAGGCAGCCCAGCAGAGGGCATGTGTTTGGGCACCTGGGAGTGAGTCCACTCACTGTCATCAGGAATCCCTGAGAAATTCCAAGGGAGTTAGCCAGTCCTCCAACCTCCCAGTGAGTGGGTACCAGTCAAAGTGGGCAATGCACTTAAAACCAGAAGACGATTAAGAAGTAAAGAGGACCGCATCAAGACTTGCCTCTATTTCTAACTGGAAGAATTTGCCAGTCCTTTAGGGCAGGGGTCTAACCCCTGGTTCCAGTCTGTGGTCTGTTAGGAACCAGGCCACACAGCAGGAGGTGGGCGGAGGGTGAGTGAGCATTACCACCTGAGCTCCGCCTCCTGTGAAATCAGTGGGGGCATTAGATTCTCACAGGAGCACAAACCCTGTCGTGAACTGTGCGTGCAAGGGATCCAGGTTGCATGCTCCTTACGAGAATCTAACGCCTGATGATCTGAGATGGAACAGTTTAATCCTGAAACCACCATCACCTCCCGCCCCCCGAGCCCTGTTCCATCAGTGGGAAAATTGTTTTCTGCAAAACTGGTCCGCGGTGCTACAGAGGCAGCAGAAGCAGCTTTGTGTGGCCTATACCTAGGTTTTAATGCACTTAGGAATGACCTGGGGCTTGTGAAAATGCAGATTCTGATTCTGTAAGTCTGGGCGGGGGCCTGAGAATGTTCTTAATAGTTAAGAAAATTGTTAAGAAAACTGCAGTCAAGTTCACCCACAGTATTGTATTAATTCTTCTCCACTGATTCTTACTGTTTACAAAATCCTGAGTTACAGAGTGCATCTTTATCATTTCTTAAATAAGATAAAAGAAGCATAAGCCACAACAGAAAAAGATTGATAAGTTTGACAAAATGAAAATGTAATATTTTTATATAACAAAAGACACCAGAAACAAAGTTAAAGCCAATATCAAGGACAAAAGGAGCCACAGATTGGAGGAATATATTTGTAATGCATGAAACTGATAGAGAATGAGTATTCCGGATACACAAAAATCCCTGCAAATCATTGTTTTTGAGAATGAACAATTAAAAATGACTTACATATTCACCAATAAGTAAATGAATGCATACATTTTAATAAATTCATAGAAATAATGCAGAAATAGATGTTCAAAATGAATACACTAGATCTCCAAATATCAACTGAGACAAGTCTTGAAAACATGGAACTGAGTGAAGTGTAAGCTGTAGAAAACTGTATGAAGTATTATTTGTATAAAATAGAAAACATTCCTAAATGTTGATTATGTACACCTATGCATGGGTAGAGGAGATACACACCAGTATCAGAATGGGGGTTCTGCTGCAGAACAGGTGGGGCTGGGAGGAGGGAGGAGTAGAAAAGAATTTCCACCACAGTGTCAGAAATCATGGAGCAGGCTGGGTGCAGTGGCTTACGCCTGTAATCCCAGAACTTTGGGAGGCCAAGACAGGCAGATCACTTGAGCCCAGTAGTTTGAGACTGGCCTAGGCAACATGATGAAACCCTGTCTCTACAAACAATACAAAAAATTAGCTGGGCATGGGCACACACCTGTAGTCCCAGCTATTTGGGAGGCTGAGGTAGAAGGATCACCTGAGCCCAGGAAGTTGAGGCTGCAGTGAGCCGTGATCATGCCGCTGCATTCCAGTCTGGTTAAAAAAGCAAGACTCAAAAAAGAAAACAGAAAAGAAATCATGCGGCAGATGTGGTTAGAAACCCACATTTGTCAAATCTGTATAGCAATTATTATAACTCTGAACTTTTCTGCATGTTCAAAATATTTCAGAGAGAGATTCTTTCAGGCATCTGGAACAAGGTGACCTGAGCCCCTTTCTGAGTCCTCCTGAGCTGCTTGCAGGTCCCTAAATGGCCTGGTAGGACTCCTTCCCTCCCCTCACTACTCAAAGTGAGGTTTGCCAACAGCCGCATCACCTAGCAGCGTCTTGGAAATAAATGCACTTTCTCAGGCCCCCGCCCAGACTTTCAGAATCTGCATTTTCACAAGCCCCGGGTCATTCCTATGTGTATTAAAACCTAGGTAGGCTACACAAAACTGCTCCTGCTGCCTCTGTCCCTTCTGTCCACTGCCCGTATTGTTACCTAGATAACTCCAAAGCCTCTACCTGGATGGAGTTTAAGGATTGCATGTTCTAAGACTGCTGTGAACCCCTATCTAGAGCAGGAGTTATCTGTGTATACTGGACACTTTATTTTATCAAGATCTGAAACACTGTTATCAGCTGCTAACCAGACAGTGAATTCCATATTAGTCCCATTAACCTTTGGGGGGTTGTCCATCGTCTTATAGTACACAGCACATGGCATGAGTTCAGTGAATCTTTTAAGAATAAATGAAGAATCCACATTTTTAAGACACTGGTAAGGCCATCATCCATACTAAAAATGTTCACTCAGGGAATGGAATGTTCTGATTCTGCAACACTTTAATACGTGGAATTAATTTCTTATTATCTTTTAAAGTTCTAAATCTAAAATAGATTAAATTTATTTAAAAATTATTGGCATTTTAAAAAACTGTGCACGTTTAACATTTTGTAGCAAAGTAGTATTTTTTATAGCACATCTTCATAAATTGATGTAAAAAATGTCTCCACTTCAGGAACTCTTAGTCTTTCAAGGACTCTTGGCCCCATTTGAAAGCCTAATGGCAGATATAGACCTTTTCCCCAGACAAATGCACATAATCAGCAATACATAATTTCAGTTTTCACAAACCCCAGGCAAAGAGTATCTGCCCTAAATTCAACAAGGCTGTAGATGACACCCTTATCTCACATCGTTCCAGAGTTTTCTACTGTGTCATGTGAATGAAGATGTGTCACAGAGAATCCCACCATATGACACCTTTCATAGCCACTCTTCATTCCTCTCACTGTGAAAACAATCCCCCAAATTATGAGCACCTTAAAAAACTCTTATGAGCATTAACTAATAAAGTGGTGCTCAAAAGTGTTTCCTTGGCTGGGTGCAGTGGCTCACACCTGTCATCCCAGCACTTTGGGAGGCTGAGGCAGGTGGATCACGAGGTCAGGAGATCGAGACCATCCTGGCTAATACAGTGAAACCCTGCCTCTACTAAAAATAAAAAAAATTAGCCGGGCGTGGTAGCACGTGCCCGTAGTCACAGCTACTTGGGAGGCTGAGGCAGGAGAATCGCTTGAACCCAGGAGGCGGAGGTTGCAGTGAGCCAAGATCGTGCCACTGCACTCCAGCCTGGGTGACAGAGCGAGACTCTGTCTCAAGAAAAAAGAAAAAAGTGTTTCCTTTTGAACGTGCCCCCCGGGTTTCCACCTGTGGATGTAGAAGACGGGAAGTCTAGAATCCATACTGCTGCTCAGAGGCCATCACACAGGGTACATGGGCCTGAGTGAGTGACCGCACTGCCCTCGTTAACTGGACTAAATAGTATTGTATCACATTTTGTTGTCGTTTTGTTGCTTTTTTTTTTTTTCTTGAGACAGTTTCATTCTTGTTGCCCAGGCTGGAGTACAGTGGCACAATCTCGGCTCACTGCAACTTCTGCCTCCCCAGCTCAAGTGATTCTCCTGCCTCAGCCTCCCCAGTAGCTGGGATTACAGGTGCATGCCACCATGCCTGTCTAATTTTTGTATTTTTAGTAGAGATGGGGTTTCTCCATGTTGGCCAAGCTGGTCTCAAACTCCTGACCTTAGGTGATCCACCCGTCTGAGCCTCCCAAAGTGTTGGAATTACAGGTGGGAGCCACTGCACCCGGCTCTTGTTGCTTTTCTTAAGAGACATTTAAAAATGCCTTGGTAGCAGGTAGAAAAGCAGCAGAAATATTTTATTCTATTTACAGGCACCATCAAGCTACCACATGGTTTTAAATATAAACAACTACCAATAAACAAGTAACACCCACAGAAATCCAGAGCCAGGAGGAGACATCTGCATTAGGCTCTGGTGCTGAAAGAAGCCTCCATCACCAGGTCAAGTTTATTTGCCAAAAAGAGAAAAAATAAATAAGTCCACCACCCAATCCCTTCTGGAGCAGCCATCCTTTTCCCCTCCCCCTCCACATTCAGTCACTGGAACTGGAAGTCACTTTCATGCCAAATAATAATGACGGCCAGGTGTGGTGGCTCACGCCTGTAATCCCAGCACTTTGGGAGGCAGAGGCAGGCGGATCACGCGATCAGGAGATCGAGACCATCCTGGCTAACACAGTGAAACCCTGTCTCTGCTAAAAATACAAAAAATTAGCCGGGTGTGGTGGCACGTGCCTGTAGTCCCAGCTACTCGGGAGGCTGAGGCAGGAGAATCACTTGAACCCGGGAGGCGGAGGTTGCAGTGAGCCGAGATAGCACCACTGCACTCCAGCCTGGGTGACAGAGCAAGACTCTGTCTCAATAATAATAATAATAATAATAATTAATAATAATAATAACGATACTAATTCATTATTAGTGTCATTTAACAAATAATGAATTTGCACCATTTTTAACTTTGCAAAGCTCTTTCACTTTTGTTAGTGTAGCATTTTAATTATGTTACCAGAAAGGAAAGAGTGAGCTGGAAGCTGGACCGCCTTCCTTCACTCAGCCCCACAGCCCATCCCAAACCGCTCCAAACACAGCTCCTGCAGAGCACCCGCAGAAACCACCCACGTGTGTGTGTGTGTGTGTGTGTGTGTGTGTCTGAATTCGTGCTGAGTCATGGGAGCCAGTGTTGTGCATTGTCTGGTTGGTGAGGAGTTCTCAGATGTTTGTGAAATGATCCCTGGGGGACATGAGTAAGCTCTTCCTAGACTCTGAGTGCTGAGGTCAGAGATTGATTGAAGAAGAATTAGAAATTTTGAAAAAGGCGTAGAAATTCCAAGCAGGGCAGAATTCCTAAGAGAGACTATTCTTTTTAAAATTACTGACTCTCTTTTGAGGACTCATATCATTAAGGATCTGGAGATAAAGAGAAACTTTGGATGAGTAATACTTTTATTTTGAATTTTAAATATTGCACTGATGTTTTTAAAATAAAGCAACCTCATCCAAATAATAGAAGTGCAAGATGAGCTTCCCATAGTGGAACTTGCTTCCACCAGTGGCTGGTTAACTACATTAATTGGTTAACTAACAGGGCAGCCAATTTGGTCCTTGGTGGGATAGCTAGTTTCTCCTTGCTTCTTTCATTCACCATTTATTGAATGCTAACCCTTCATTCGCACCATTTACTAGGTGCTAAATGTGAAGGAAACACAGTTGGACCTTCCCAGAGCTTAATGTTTCATGGAAGAACTCAGAGAAAACCCATTTTAATAGATTTAAGCCATCTGTTTCCAGAGAGATGAAGCTGGGAAATGACCGTGTAACCCATCATCTGTGCAAGACGGGAAAAGTACCCTATTGTCAGCCATTTCATTACTGGTGAAACGAAGGTGTTCTACACAGATTCGGTTTGCAGGGAGGCAGCATGGAGAATGTACTGGCTGGGAACCAGAAGAATTGAGCTGTAGGACCGTATCACCCTCGAATAAACTCTTTTTTTTTTTTTTTTTTGAGATGGAGTTTCACTCTTATTGTCCAGGCCAGAGTGCAATGGCACGACCTCAGCTCACCACAACCTCCGCCTCCTGGGTTCAAGTGATTCTCCTGCCTCAGCCTCCTGCGTAGCTGGGATTACAGGCATGTGCCACCATGCCCAGCTAATTTTGTATTTTTAGTAGAGATGGGGTTTCTCCATGTTGATTAGGCTGGTCTCAAACTCCCAACCTCAGGGATCCGCCCACCTTGGCCTCCCGAAATGCTGGGATTACAGGTGTGAGCCACCGGGCCCGGCCGCCTCTAATAAACTCTTAAATTTAGGTCAAAGGATTCCACTTTCCTAGGCCTGTTTCCTCTCCTAGAAAATGGGGGGGGGGGGGTTCAGTAGATGGCTAGAGGCTCCATTTAGCTTCATTATTTGCTATCACTCAAAAACCTCACTGTCCTGAGAAAGGCAGCCATGATTAATTCCTCATTGTCTTGGAAGAGAACTAGTTGTGGTGCACTAGCCAACACATAAGCAAGCTCAACCCTGAGCCAGCGGCTGCCTTCCCTCTTCTACTGTGACTAACCACCACTAGACCTTAAGGCAGTTGTTGGAACCAATAAAAAGAATGTTCCTCTCCTGGCCATAAGTACAAGTGGTTATTTGCAAAGCTACATAATGGCATTAATTAGTGAGAGTTCACACTTGGGCTTAATGTAAACAGACTCTCCTAGTAACAGACAACTTCAAACAGTGAGGCTGAATTCCAGTGTAGACACTACCTAAGCAAGTGAAGAATCAATTTTGAGGGGAAAATTAGAGACTTTGGGATGGAGTCCAGAAACCATGGGGTGGGGTTCGGTCATCGGAGGAAGGAGAGGGGCCACCTGAATGATTTTCCCTGAGCAGCTGATGAGCATATTAATCTGGGCAACTGAAGATCCCTATCAAACTATTGATACAGCTGTGTTTGGCTCCAAGTGTGCTGAATCTGTGCCAGCTCTTCACAACCTGTGATCTAATGAGCTGAGGACAGGAACTGGGACCTGGCCCTTGCATGCTCCTTTGGAGGAAGAAGGGGAGGAATCAAAAGTGGAGAAAAGAGGGCTGGGCGTGGTGGCTCATGCCTGTAATCCCAGCACTTTGGGAAGCAGAGGTAGGCAGATCACCTGAGGTGAGGAGTTAGAGACCAGCCTGGCCAACAAGGAGAAACCCGGTCTCTACTAAAAATACAAAAATTAGCCGGGCGTGGTGGTACGTGTCTGTAATCCCAGGTACTCGGGAGGCTGAGGCAGGAGAATCGCTTGAACCTGGGAGGCAGAGATTGCCGTGAGCCGAGACCATGCCACTGCACTCCAGCCTGGGCGACAGAGTGAGACTCTGCCTCAAAAAAAAAAAAAAGAAAAAGAAGGAAAGAAAAGCGAGCCTACAGGAAGGGGACACCATTTCGACTTTGTTTTCTGGTTCTTTTACCTTACCTGCCTTCGAAAGCTAGGCCTATCAGACTAGCTGCAAATATAAAACGTACCTTTATGGAGAGGACATATGGGCAAGGAATGATTTAAATCCTTAGCCAATTCCTCTTGGGGTTTAGACACATTGTCACTCTCGTTAAATGGAAATGTGAAGGATAAATTCTTAGCCAACATCAAAAGGAGTGGCGTTTGAAAGTAGCGATAGAGAAGAAAGCGGGCTCTCTTGCAGTCAGAGGCCTAATCTCACCCCACCTCCACACTGCACCCACCCGGATGAGGGTTCCTTCCTGGAAGCTTTCATGTGTCTCAGAAGAAAATAATTACCATCAGAGCCACTCGAAGAACAACAAAAGAAATCCTTCCTTCTTATTTTATAGTCACGGGTTATTTTAAACCCCAAATGGTATTTCTCAGTTTAATCGCTAAACTTGGTTTCAATTGACTTTTAGTCAGTTTTCTTAAAGTCGAGAGCATAAAAAATTTCTCACAATTGAGCCTATTCAAAAGAACGTGTGGCAGACTCCAAATGCAATATCAGGAAGAGGGGGCCAGAGGGGTTCAGACAATACAGCACCTTTTTCAGAACTCTATTGTCCTCTGTGGAAGAGGTGAGAAATTTGTCTGTACAAGTCCAGGCCTGCTTGTTTTAAAATATCTAATTTTATACATAACATTCTTATCTGATAGGCAGCATTAAGATCTTCTTAAAATGAACTAGGTGGAGGAAAAGGGCAAAACCATGATATACAGTCACAGGAAACAGTTTAGATTTTCCTTGATTGGATTCCTTCTGCAGAGAGATTCCCAAGGACCTCCAGAGCCACGCCTGGCTCCTTTGATGACTTTCAAACTCACTCCAGGCACCGATGGTGAATCCCTAAGGGGCCTCAAATAACGGTGGCTGTCGAATGAAAGGCCAAAGTAGTTTACCTGAGTGTCTAGTGAGTTCTGTTTCCAATAGTGGGGTTTTCTGAACATCTCACATAATGAAGACAGAGTGGAAGTTACAGAATTTTATACTCAAGAGGTTTTGAGTCTATCCCAGAATCCAAAGCAAAAGAGAGTCAGGCAACTTTATAAGAAGCCCTCACTGTCCAGGGGCCTGTTTTGTTCAGGGAATAAGGGCTAATGCTAAAATGATCCTCCTGACTTTGTAAATGATTTCCACAGGGCTCAAGGGCTTAGAAATGGCTCCCGGGAGCGCACAGTGGATGACAGTACTGGCCTGAGGAGCTGGAAGTGGACATTTTCCTGGAGGGAAGTGATTTGGGATTTCCCAAGGTCACTGGTATTGGGGCAGAGAGGAAGCCAGTTCCAGAAGCAAAGGTATGAGTCACAGAAGCCCACTGGGCCCAACTCTTGCTGAGAGGACAGGGAGAGGAAGGGGCAGTGGGCATGCATCCGACTGGAGATGAGCCCTGTCAGATCTAGACATCTACCCCATAGAATCAGAAAGATCTGGCAGAAGTTTCCCACTCTTTCCATCCGGGGGAGATGGCTAATTGTAGTGGATGAGAGTCCCGAGCATTGGCATGAGACAGGTCTGAGTTTCTGTTTTGAATCCTGGTTCTGATACTGCATGACCTTGGGCAAGTTACTTAACATCTTTTAAGGTTTGTGTCACGCGCATCCATATGAAGAGAGTCCACCAAACAGGCTTTGTGTGAGCAACAAGGCTGTTTATTTCACCTGGGTGCAAGCAGGCTGTGTCCAAGAAAGGAGTCAGCAAAGGGTGCTGGGATTATCATTAGTTCTTATAGGTTTGGGATAGGCGGTGGAGTTAGGAGCAATTTTTTATAGGCAGGGGGTGGATCTCACAAAGTACATTCTCAAGGGCGGGGAGAATATTACAAAGTACCTTCTTAAGGGCGGGGGAGTATCACAAAGTACATTATTGCAAGGGCGGGGAGGGTGTACTGTCATAAGGTCAATTGATCAGTTAGGGTGGGTAGGAACAGATCACAATGGTGGAATGTTATTTTTTGTGGTTCTTCAGTTGCTTCAGGTCATCTGGATGTATATGTGCAGGTCACAGGGGATATGATGGCTTAGCTTGGGCTCAGAGGCCTGACAGTTTGTATCCTCGTCTCCATAATGGTGCAATGATCCTTCCTTCGCGTAGGGTACCTTAAGTGAGATGAGATATGTGGAAAGGTGATCGCGTGCTCAAGAAATGCTAGCTGTGAGGATTATTAAGGTTATTAGGAATGTGTCACGTTTCTGGTTCTGTCCAAGATGCAAAGCAATGTGTCTGCAGCAAGACAGGGCAAGCGGGAGAAGGTGGAGCCAGGACTGACCATTAGAGCTGCCGGGTGGATGAAAATAGGGGCTGCCCCTTGTGGGGGTTCTGTGGGGTGGACAGGACACTGCTGGAGTGTGGCAGGCCTTCACTCTTGCTGCCCTTTAGCCTAGGGGACCACCTAGAGGGCCGGATCTCCTGCCCCGGGGCAAGGCAAGGCATTCAGGACAGCACAGGTCTGGCCTGCGGACATTCGCTACCAGGAAGTCTGATCACAGCAGCAAATTCAAGCTCTGGGTCTATCGGTCTCTACTGTAGAATTATTTAGTAGAACTAATGGAATGAAATGTCCGCTGGGGATTCCAACCTCTTTTCTCTCTTTGATTGACAGTGGAATCTGGCCCCAGGTTTGTGGTGATGAGGAATCAGATAAACTCTGTAGAGATGGTTTGAGTGGTTGGGGTCAGGATGACCACTTCTGATAGCAACTCAATCATACCAAATTCATTCACATTATCTCATTGGTTCCTCACACCAACCTGTGTGATGGGCAGTAACTCAGGTGTGATGATTATTCCCATTTTACAGATGAGGAAAGTAAGGCTGGCAGAAGTAATGGGACTTGTTCAAGGTCACACAACCAGAAGGTTGTGAGGTCTGGGCAAAAATACAGGAGGTCTGACTTAGATGCTCCACCTTCCCCACTAGGTCCTGTGAGGTGTTTCTTTGGGCTTGAAACTTTATCCTCGTGAATGTAGGCTTTTATCTTTAGAAGCAGACGGTGAAATAGGGCTTCATGTGCAAGGAAGCAGGCAATGGATTTGGGGCTTTTGTTGTCCGTGCTCACCTGTCCCAGGTTAAGGCGGAACTAAACTCCCAGATACCTTTTTTTTTTTTGGAGACAGTTTCACTCTTGTTGCCCAGGCTGGAGCGCAATGGTCCGATCTCAGCTCACTGCAACCTCTGCCTCCCAGGTTCAAGTGATTCTCCTGCCTCAGCCACCCAAGTAGCTGGGATTAGAGACGTGCGCCATCACCCCCAGCTAATTTTGTATTTTTAGTAGAGACGGGGTTTCTCCGTGTTGGTCAGGCTGGTCTCCAACTCCCGATCTCAGGTGATCCACCCGCCTCAGCCTCCCAAAGTGCTGGGATTACAGGCGTGAGCCATCGCACCTGGCACACTCCCAGCTACTTCTTACTGTCTTGGCAAATCAACCAAGACAGTAGTAATTAAAAAGCAATGCTTTGAAAAACAGGTCTAAAGTTGGGGGCTGATAGAAGTAAAAGCCCTTGAAGCCGGCTTCCTTTCCCCAGTCTCCAGACCCCCAAACTAAATAAAGAGCCCAGAGGGAATGTGGACAAAGCAGGGAAGTCAGGCCCTACAGTGTGACTTTGGCCAGGAAAGGTTTGAAGCGCCCTGCATCCCCATCACATCATGCTGGGTCATGTTATTAGCAAATCTTGGTATTTTTGGTTACATGAGCTAATCAAGTTCCTTTTTTGCATAAGCCAGTTTACCCTGAGTTTTCTATAATTTGCATGTGAAAAAATACTGATGCCGATGCACTCACGGTACAGGTAATTTCCTGTAGATTTCTTGCCATGAAGTATGAAAACCTAATATGCCACCTAAAACTAATTTTCAGGCAATGACATGTAAAGTATTCCCTGTAGCTTCAGACTCACTAACCAGCATACTGTGCCTTCTCCCCATTGTTGCTGTGTCCTCAGAGAATGCGAGCATTATTCAAATATCCTAAAGTCATAAGCTGTTCCTTGCCAGCTCAGATGATGCTCTTCCCAGCCCTGCTTTCTTTGTTCTATCAGCGGCCATAAGGACAATTTTTGGTGTCCACCATAAGGATTGGTGATCCACAAGGTGTCATTTTCAAAAAATGAGAAATGGTTTATCATACAACCCATCAATCCTACTCCTAGATATTTATGCAAGAGAAATGAAAACACATTCTACACAAAGAACCCTATATGAAGGTTTCTAGCAGCTTTGTTCATAGTAGCCCCAAACTGGAAGCAACCACAATGTCCATTAACATGAGAATGCATGACAAGCTAGGGGCTATGCCTACAGTGAGACACTGCTCAATGACAAAAAGATATAAAATGTGGATACAGCAACCACATGGGCAAATCTCACAAGTGTTATGCTAAGTGAAAGAAGCCAGGCGCAAGAGAGTGTGAGCTGCCTTATTCCATTTATTCCAAGTTCTAGAACAGGAAAAACTAACCTGTAGTGAGAGAAGGCCTAGGGTGGTGTGTAGGGGGCTGGCTGCAAAGAGGCACAACAGATCGTTTTTGGGGAGGGTGAAATGCTGTGTGTCTTGATTCAGGAGATGGTTTCAAAGGTGTACACATCACTGAACTGTACATTTAAAATGTATGTATGTAAATTATACCTCAATAAAGTCATTTTTTAAAGGTGAGGTATTTTGGGGTTTTCTTAACTTCCTTTTAAAACTTGTAATGTTGCTGGGTGCAGTGGCTCACGCCTGTAATCCCAGCACTTTCGGAGGCCGAGGCAGGCGGATCACCTGAGGTCGGGAGTTCGAGACCAGCCTGATCAACATGGAGAAACCCTATCTCTACTAAAAATACAAAATTAGCCAGGCGTGGTGGCACATGCCTGTAATCCCAGCTACTCGGGAGGCTGAGGCAGAAGAATCCCTTGAATCTGGGAGGTGGAGGTTGCAGTGAGCAGAGATCACACCATTGTACTCCAGCCTGGGCAAAAATAGCGAAACTCCGTGTCAAAAAAAGTAAATAAATAAAATAAAATAAAATAAAACAAAACTTGTAATGTTTATACCTAAAATAGCATTATCCAATTTTCCTCTATAAATACTATAAGTAAATCATATTACGGAAATGCCGTGTACCAACTACCACAAGCATGCACATCTGGTTCCTACCTTCGCGTTTCATTCTCGCTATTCCTTTTATTTGGAATATGCTGTTCCCTCTTCTCTCTCTGGCAGAATCCTATATCGCATCCCATCCTTCCTTTGTTCGTTCATTCAGCAAATGTTTATTGAATGCCAGGCCCTGTGACCGGCAGTGGAGCTACCGAGACGTACAAATCAGGGGCCCTGTGCTTTAGGGACACCTACTAGAAAATGGAGTTTTACTTGAATGCCCTTGGATTTCTATTCCAAGCATTTTCTGGCCGATAAAAAGACTCTGTCAAAGACTGTTAACCTGGAGGCTCCAGTCTGCTCTGTTACATTACCTAAAAGTAGGCTGGTTATTCCATACACATGTATTTCACAGCCTCCTTAAAGGTTCTATGTTAACTTTTAAGAAATGGAATCATTGATAAAGTTAACAAGGCAGAAGAAAAAGCTCTAAGAAACCAAAGAAAAATTGGCTTAAATGTATTTCTAGGTCAATGATGAAAACAAAATAGAATATGGAAATGTAAACACAAATGGAACAAGAGAACTTTAAAATAAAGTGATAGTTACCATGTGTCTCAGGGCTGGAGGACCACCTGGCCTTGCTGGCCTCTTACATCAGAGCCTGGGCCATAGCTCATAATTTTGCTGATATTGGCATCTTTTAACCTTTGGAGTGTTTTTAAAAATCAGTTACTATAACAAGCTCTCATTAAAATTTATTTTTCAGCCAGGCACGGTGGCTCATGCCTGTAATCCCAGCACTTTGGGAGGCCAAGACGGGCAGATCACCTGAGGTCGGGAGTTCGAGACCAACCTGACCAACATGGAGAAACTAAAATATATATATATATACAAAATTAGCCAGGTGTGGTGGCACATGCCTGTAATCCCAGCTACTCGGGAGGCTAAGGCAGGAGAATTGTTTGAACCCAGGAGGCGGAGGTTGCAGTGAGCTAAGATGGTGCCATTGCACTGCAGCCTGGGCAACAAGAGCAAAAAAAAACCTCCATCAAAAAAAAAAAAATTATTTTTCAATCATTTGAATTTTTGTGTCCCTCTCATCAACTTTCGGTTTCAAACCATTAAAACTTTTCTTGATTAAAAAAGTCATCACATCTGGGTGCAGTGGCTCACGCCTATAATCCCAGCACTTTGGGAGGCCAAGGCGGACGGATTATTGGAGGTCGGGAGTTCGAGACCAGCCTGACCAACATGGAGAAACGCCGTCTCTACTAAAAATATAAAATTAGCCGGGCATGGTGGCACATGCCTGTAATCTCAGATACTCAAGAGGCTGAGGCAAGAGAATCACTTGAACCCGGGAGGCAGAGGTTGAGTTGAGCTGAGATCGTGGCATTGCACTCCAGCCTAGGCAACAAGAGCGAAACTCTGTCTAAAAAAAAAAAAAAAAAAAAAAAGTCATCATAGAGATAAAAATCTATACAGAGAGAAATTACTGATTGTATTAGTTCATTCTCACATTGCTATAAAGAAATACCTGAGACTGGGCAAATTATAAAGAAAAGAGGTTTAATTGGCTCACAATTCCAGAGGCAGGATGGGCATCTGCTCGGCTTCTGGGGAGGCCTCAGGAAACTTACAATCACGGTGGAAGGCAAAGAGGGAGCAGACACTTCACATGGCCAGAGCAGGAGCAAGAGTGGGGGTGGGGGTTCAGCTTCTGCTATGTTCAGAGAAGCCCAAAACACATTTTGGGTGGAGGGGTTGCCACACACTTTTAAACAAACAGATTCCAAAAGAGAACTCACTATCTTTTTTTTTTTTTTTTTTTTTTTTTTGAGGCAGAGTCTTGCTCTATCACCCAGGCCAGAGTGCAGTGGCGCTATTTGGGCTCACTGCAAGCTCCACCTCCCAGGTTCACGCCATTCTCCTGCCTCAGCCTCCCGAGTAGCTGGGACTACAGGCGTCCGCCACCGCGCCCGGCTAATATTTTGTATTTTTAGTAGAGACGGGGTTTCACCATGTTTGCCAGGATGGTCTCGATCTCCTGACATCGTGATCTGCCCGCCTCAGCCTCCCAAAGTGCTGGGATTACAGGTGTGAGCCACCACGCCCGGCCCCAGAGAACTCACTATCTTGAGGACAGCATTAAGGGGATGGTGCTAAACCATTACTGAGAAACCACCTCCATGACCTAGTCACCTCCCACCAGGTACCACCTCCAACAGTGGGGATTACAATTTGATGTGAGATTTGATGGGGAAACATATCCAAACCATATCACTGATTTAGAACTTGAAATGAAATATTAATGTTTGAGATGTCATTTTTTTTACAAAAGTAAACTTTTAATTTTAGAATAGTTTTAGACTTATAAAAAATATTACAAAGATAGTACAGAGAGTTCCCTCGTACCTCACACTCAGTTTGCCTTCTTACCATCTTACATTAGTCTGATACATTGTCACAATTGATGAATCAGTATGGATACATTATTATTAATCTAGGTCCACTGTTTAGTGCAATTTCCTTAGTTTTTCCTTAACATCTTTTCCTGTTCCGAGATCCTATCCAGCATATCCCATTACATTTTGTCATCCTGTCTCCTGTAGGCTCCATTTGGACATGACACGTTCTCAGACTTTCCTTGTTTTTGATCACCCAGACTGTTTGAGTACTGCTCAGGTATTTTGTAGACTGTCCCTCAGTAGGAATTTGTTTGATGTTTTCCTCATGGTTAGACCAGGTTATGGGGGTTATGGGAGAGGTAAAGTGCCATTCTCACTGTATCATATTGGGGTACACAGCGTCAGCATGATTCATCACTGTTGATGCTAACTTTGATCACCTGGCTGAAGCAGTGCTTTTCACTGTAAGAGTTTTTCCACTGTAACCTTATTTTTCCCCGTTTCCACACTCTTTGGAAGGAAATCAATACGTGCAGCCCGCACTTAAGGAGCGAGGACTTATACTCCTGCTTGAGGGCTGAGTATCCACATCAATTATTTGAAATTTTCTGCATGGGAAATCTATCTCTTCTTCCTCATTTATCCAATCATTTATTTTTCACATACAGACACACAATATAGATTTTATAATTTGGGTTATTTATTATTCAATAGCACTTTATTTTTTGCTCAAATGGTTCCAGCTTTGGACTTTGGGAGCTCTTTCATTTGGCTCCTGTGTCCCTTTCGCACACCCCATAATTGTGTGGGTGGAGGGGTGTGGAGGTGTTCAGCTCTTCCTTATTTCCCGGCACTATACAAAATGCCCCAGGATCACCTTGTAGATTTCCTGCCCCGTCCTAGAATCAACCATTTGTCTCCAAGGGGTCCTGGTTCCTTATATTGGAGAATGGTATTAGATACCAAGATCTGGGTGCTAGGTGTGCTTGTTGATACTAGGGTGTTAAATCACCTTATAAATAGAAAAAGTGCTTTCCTCAAAGTTCAAAATTCAAAACCTTAAAAATACTGTTAACTTAGAATGTTTTAGTGACTTTATCCATATATTTACATGTATTTTGCTATAGGAACGATAAATTTTAATTCGAAGCCCTCTTAGATGGCCTAGAATTTGGACTGAAAATAATATGCATACACAGCCATTTTTTTAAATATGAAAAGTCATTTATGACTATCTAATGGTAATAAATTCAAACCAGCCTTATTAAAGAAAGAAGTTAAATAAACCAATGTCTTGGTCAAAACAGCTTGCCTCAGAAAGTATACTCTGGGTCTAATAATCTGCCTCCTTCAGGAATATTCATTCCTCTTGTTGCCCGCTAGCTTCCAGTCATAGAAAAAAAAATCCATTTAATAACTTTAGATTTGGTTACATCCATCTGTGTGTTTTTCTTCACCTCCATTTAGAATTAGTAGGAAAAGCATTAGAACAAAAGGGTTGTTTAAAGAACATTAGTTTATCTCATTTGAAAAGTGAAACTTCTTTCATCTAAGCTCTGGTTACTTCATTGTTCTTTCCACAAGCCCTTCTAACAATGATTATCTGCAGTTTGTTCACCCACTGTCAAGAGCTCAGCATCCATACTTGAAACTCAAGCTTCATATGCCAACTTTGGGATGATTCTCATCAAACAGAAGAGGCTGTTTCCATGCTAGAATAAAACATATAATATTCACTTATAAGTCTTGGCATTGTGTTATTTTCGTGTGTGTGTGTGTGTGTGTGTGTGTGTCAAAGAACATTCTTTTTTTTTTCTTTTTTGAGATGGAGTCTTGCTCAGTCACCAGGCTGGAGTGCAGTGTGGCATGACCTTGGCTCACTGCAACCTCTGCCTCCCAGTTCAAGTGATTCTTCTGCCTCAGCTTCCCGAGTAGCTGGGACTATAGGTGTGCACCACCATGCCCAGCGAATTTTTGTATTTTTAGTAGAGATGGGGTTTCACCATGTTGGCCAGGATGGTCTTGATCTCCTGACCTCGTGATCCCCTCGGCCTCCCAAAGTGCTGGGATTACAGGCGTGAGCCACCGCGCCTGGCCCAAAGAACATTCTTAAGTACAGTAAGACAAAGATGACATCTATGATTTTCATCAAACAAAAGCCAACATCAAATTTTAGATCGATTTGCTTCACTAATTTTTTTAATTCAATAAAAGAGTTCAAAATTAAACTTTGACCAAACTTTGAAAGTAACTGGGCCCTAGCCATCACATTTACAATGGAGTAGCTTTTTGCATAGAAGTCTTATCTTCACTTTTTCTGTTTTCACTTGGCCTTTTGGTGAATTTGTCTTGTACTAGATGAGTAGGTAGTTTTTCTCAAGATACTACCTGTAGCTTTCCTTAGGACAGATTATGTGACATTTTTATTACTTCTGTCACTTAACCAAAGTAGCTTTTTCATTTTCATTTGTGATAGGTTTTGTAAATGTCAAATTTCTTGTTAAAGAGTCAGACTTGACATTCCAAAAGGCAAAGGATGATGTAAATAATATTCAAGTATACACAACTAGAGTTGGAAATAATTTCAATCACTTTCTCCCACCCTCCCAAAATCAAGGTAACCTAATTTTCAAACAGTTATTTGAAAGGAAGAAATCAAGCTGCAGTTTAAAAAAAAATGACACAGGATATTCTAAAATGTGATATATCTATCTATAATTCAAGTATAAAGACCATGAATAATCAGAGAAACCAATGTGAAATCCATTTGGTATGACTTGTAGCGTACATTTAAAGTTAATTAACCCTCACTTGAATTCCTTAGAATTAACTTTTACAGAATTATAGAGGATTTAAAATTAGGTTTCCATCAATTTTAGAGGTAAGCTAAAAATTTTTTTCTCCTGTTATCTCCAAGGAAATAAAACTGTTCAAATGTATTGGTGATTAGGTTATGACTTTCATTTCCTTTCTTTATTTTCTCAATTTTTAGGAAACTATAAACTGGTAGATTCTTTAACATACTTTCAAAGGAAAAGGGAATGACTCAGCTTCTTTATGAAGATCACTGGGTTCAGGATACTCACATCAATTTAGGGTCACAAACACGGCTACTTTTGGGGGCCAAATGACATGCATGAGGGGCATGTGTCAGGCAGGGATGAGGGCAAGCTGGAGAGTGCCTGCTCATTTACTGCAGTCCAAGAAAGCACGGTCCTGCAAACATGGGGCATCAAAAGGACAATGGCTTCTGCTATGTTCAGAGAAGCCCAAAACACATTTTTTTCTAAGTATTCAATCTCCCAATTTTGAAATGTTAGCAATTATTTTCCTGAAAACATTGCCTATGGTCTGTGAGCTGCATTTGGCCTATAAGCCACCATCTGCAAGCCAATACTGCCCAAGAGAAGATAATATTGGGAGCTAATCCAGTAACCACAATGCCTTACAACAAGACATATAATTGTCAAATTCATTTCAAGTCTCATGTTGGCTGATGTGAGCACCATCTTTGAGAGATGAACAAACACAAAAAGGTTGCTTGATGATTTAAGAAACAAAGTAAACAGTTTGATGATTTGAATAGACAGTATCATCAAGTGATTAATAACTTGATACACTCATTTATTTGACAAAGATGTATTGAGCGCCTTGCATGTACCAGGCACTGTTTTAACCACCAAGCATACAGCTGAGCACAAGGCACCTATCCCCGAAGGTGCTTACATTCTAGAGGCAGAACGTAAATCTAACTAAGCAAACAAGAAAAATAGCAGCTGATGATAATGATCATGCAGAAAATTAAAAACAGTAATTTTTTAACAGGTGTCTGGCTTTCCTATCCTGGTCCATGCATCTCAAACCTCACCCACTGAGGCTGTCAGAGTGTCAAATTCTTCCTCTTTACTCCTTTTGCTCACGTTATGAGATCACTTGTGGTATGTTTTAATAAATTGAAGGCCACTTTATTTTAAAGTAGTTACACTTTAATCTTCTTGACTAGATTTGGTGGAAATATCAATCCAGGAGGGATTTAGGGAAACCTCTAATCTAATCAACAGCTTAATTACAATGCCTGGGTCAGTGCTGCAGCTAGTTAATTTCAAACATTTTATGTTGCCTCCTTTTAGCTTCAGTTTTAGAGGATACCATTTTCCAGTGTGTCCCTAAATTCTAAGAATGTACCATTTGAGGATTTTTACCACCTTTTGCGAACAAAGACTAATAACATCTTCACAATGAAACTCTTTTCCTAGGGCCAGGGTTTCTCCCACGTAAAAATGCACATTAACAAACATCTTTGTAAACTCTTCCCTATAGTTGCCCCTGTATGATGAAATGGAGAAATCCGGTAATGTCCAGTCAGAAAATCTGGGTTCAAAACCAGATATTTGGTTCAGCTGGGGACCAACTCTTTGATCTGGTAGTCAGTCACCTGATCCTTGCTGTTTCTCTTTGAAAGCCCACTTCTTGGGGCGCTGAATGTGAGGACTGAGTGAGTGTGAATTTGAAAGCCAACTCTGAAACGCTGGCTATGATAGTTATTCTGATTGGAAGGGCCATTAAGGTCAATGGCAATGCTCCTTTTGTGATCAGTTACAAGAAAACAAATGGGTCCTTGTGACTGTGGGGGAAAGGAGGCAGAGCCAGACACAAAGTGGACGTCTTCTGGAAAATCAGCCGCTGAAAGGAAAATAAATAAAATCCGTAAAGTTATATTTCAATTCAAAAAGAAATGTGGATTGTATGTAATGGCAAGAGGAGCACTGGTAATAATACATGTCTAACATTCATTGCGCACTTACTCTGTTCCAGGCATGGAGGTCAGAACTTTGCATGTATTAGCTCTTCAAATGAGGGGAGGAGAGGGAAGGAAAAGAAAAGTTAAGCTAATAAATAATGTGAAGTTGAAAAATTACCACGTACACAACGTGCACTATCGTGTCCCCCCGCTCCCCGCCCCCAGCTCTTTATATATGTGGTTTCCAGACCCATTTCTCAGAGGTTTGGTGTCTTTTGCAGCCCTTAGGGCCCCTTCCGCCCATTGTTATCTAATCACCCCTTCTCGGCCACGCAGGAAGGTCCACAACCTCCCCTGTCCCCCAAGACCCGCCCCCCGGCAGCCTTCAGAAATAGTTCTCTCGTACGTATGTGCCAGCATTTTATGCAGTAAACACATGTTGCCCTTAACACTGAACTGCAGGTTAAAAATGTATTCCACTAAATTATGCAGCGGTTAGCTGAGCAAATAATGAAAATGCAAAAGAATACATTCAGTATATGGAGCTTAGAATATATCCTTTTGGAAAGCTAAACTTTTTTTTTTTTTTTTTTTGCCCCAAATAAGACTAGAAATGGATTGCTCCATTTAAGACTTCCATTAATAAACTTCTCAGAATATGAAATGCCTCCAAAATGTGGGGACGCTGGGTTGAAAGGTGCCGGATAATTCTTTTTGGTGCGTGCGCTGGGTGCAGGAGGAAATATGCTAATGTAGCCGTTTGCCGCAGGGCTGGTGTTATTTATACAGCGCTGGCTGGGCAAGGTTGGCGCTGGAGCAGGAGAGGAGGGAGAGGTTTGTCTTCTTGTGTGAGAGTATAGATGTGTGCGCCTGTGCACACGGCGTTCCAAACGTGAATACAAGATCTTAGGGAGGGGGTGGGGAATGCCATCACGTTTATACTGTGTGTATTATAACTTGTGTTGGAGATATATCCCAGCATCGTGCTTACATCGCATGCACTTAGGAGTGGGGGAAGAAATGGCGATTTGGGAGTGGGTGCGGCGGGTCGCAGGTGGCCAGACACTGCGGGGGACTGGCGACCTGAAATTGGCAAAGGCGCCTCCTTGACCCTGCTCCACGGACACAAAAATCAACCTTATTCGCTCCTGGAAAAAGCGCAGAGGGTTGTTCCCGAAGGCTGAAGACCCTCGGGCTTGGGACTGGGAGCGGGGCGCGGGCAGCGGGACCGCCGGGCACCTCTGAAGAGACAGAGGTCACGGAGACCTGGCGCGCGCGGAGTGGGTGGGGGGGCCCGCGCGGCTGCGGGAGCCCAGCCTCAGAGAAGACCCGGCCCACACGTTCTCAGCGCACGCCGACTTTGCCGGGACCCGTCGCCGGCCGGCGACCCCTGCTACGCGCGTCTCCTCCTCCCCCGCCCCGCCCGGCGCGAAACGGGCACGGGCAGGGGATCCTCCAGCCAAGCGGGCCCGGGGTGTCCCGTTTCCCCCGCCCCCCTCCCGTGGATCCCGGGCGGCGGCGGCCGCGCGTCCGGGCTGGAGGGGGCGCTCGCGAGCAGGAGCCGAGCGCAGCAGGTGCCGCGGTTACCTCCACCTCGGCGGGGGGAGAGGGGGCGGGCCGGGGGGCAGGGAGGAGGGGGAGGAGGAGGAGAAGGAGGAGGAGGAGGAGTGGGGCCGGCTCCAGGAGCTGGAGAGCGCGGCCGGCTCGGCAGGCTGGGTCCAGAGCTCGCGGCTTCCGGGAGGCGCCCGAAGTCGGAGAAATACAGCGCGGCCACCCCGGGAGCAGCAGCCTTTGCCCGCACCGCCGCCCGCAGGGCCCTGAACCGCCGGCAAGGGCGCGGGCCGGGCGCGGCGCCGGCTCCTCCTCCTGCCGCGTCCGGCGCGGAGCAGCGGAGAGCGGCGGGCTCGGCAGCCGGCGCCCGGGCCGCGGAACCGATGAGCCGCGGCGGCTGAGGGCCCGGCCGGCCTCTGCCCGCCTCTGCCCGGCGCCCGAGCGGGGCCGCAGCGCCCGGGGCGCGGGGTCCGGCGGGTGACATGGGGGCGGCCTGACGCACCCGGAGCCGCCGAGCGCTCTCTCTAGAGCCGCGGGCCCTCCTCGGCGGCAGCGGCTGCAGGCGCCTGGCCCGGCGCGCTGTGCCCGGGGCGCCCGCGGAGCCTCCGCCGCGCTCTATGCGCCTCTGCGGGAGCCGCGGGCCCGGGCCATGGCCATAGACCGGCGGCGCGAGGCGGCGGGCGGCGGGCCTGGGCGGCAGCCGGCCCCGGCCGAGGAGAACGGCTCCCTGCCGCCCGGGGACGCGGCGGCCTCGGCGCCCCTCGGGGGACGCGCGGGCCCCGGCGGCGGCGCGGAGATCCAGCCGCTGCCCCCACTGCATCCTGGAGGCGGCCCGCACCCGAGCTGCTGCTCGGCGGCTGCGGCCCCGAGCCTCTTGTTGCTGGACTATGACGGGTCGGTGCTGCCCTTCCTCGGGGGCCTGGGCGGGGGCTATCAGAAGACCCTCGTGCTGCTCACCTGGATCCCGGCGCTGTTCATCGGCTTCAGCCAGTTCTCGGACTCGTTCCTCCTGGACCAGCCCAACTTCTGGTGCCGCGGGGCCGGCAAAGGCACCGAGCTGGCAGGGGTCACCACCACAGGCCGGGGCGGGGACATGGGCAACTGGACCAGCCTCCCCACCACCCCCTTCGCCACTGCCCCCTGGGAGGCTGCGGGCAACCGGAGCAACAGCAGCGGCGCGGACGGAGGCGACACACCACCCCTGCCATCCCCTCCGGACAAGGGGGACAACGCCTCCAACTGTGACTGCCACGCATGGGACTACGGCATTCGCGCCGGCCTCGTCCAGAACGTGGTCAGCAAGGTAAGGGCCGCAGCCGCCCAGTCCCTCCAACCCTCTTCCTGCAGACCGAGGTCCAAGCCCGAGCCAGCGGGAGAACCGAAGTCCCCAAAGTGGTGGTGCTAGAGTGTGTGTACGGGCATTCCGCATTGGCTTAATCTCCTTCCGTCCCCCAAACCACATGCCTTTACTTGGGTGTAAAGGGAGCACCATAGCCTTTACTAGTTTGCACCCAAACTCCTGTCCCAGTACGCGGATGGAAAGCGCGCCCTTCCCCCACCCTTGGGGCGAGGCAGCTGACCCGTCACCAGCCCGCTCTGGAGGAGTCGGACTGGCGTCGTTCAAGGTCTGCTGGGGGAGTCGGGACCACAGCCCTGTTCTGCCCGGCTAGTTGCCCCTGGGTCTCCCACAAAGCAATAGTCTTCCATCTCGCACTTGATTTTGACACAGGTAAAGCCCACTAAGGAACTGGAGAGCCAGAGAAGCAAAGACTCCTGCAAATCCCCAACCCGCAGCCCATGCTGAGTCCTCCCCAAAGATATCTGACTTTAGACTTTGCTACCCCAGTGTCTCCTCCCATGTTTTCTCGGCACTTCAGTAAACATCACTACAGTATAGGAAGGACGCGGAGAATATGTCATTTGGGTGTCCCCCGGCCGTCACCGCTCTTACACAGCAGCTGCTTTGGGCTGAGGCAATGAGAACGGGGGTGTGCTTTAGTTGAAACATGCACCTTGTCCTCTGAGTCCTGTAGCTAAAGCTCCCTTGCAGAGGTATTGCGTGGTGTGAAATGTAGCAGAAGGGAGTTGTGAGACAAGTGTGAAGGCCTAAACAGAGTGGGCAATGGTGGACACTCAATGCCCCTAGACAGCTATAATTTTATTCTTAACCTATAAGAGATATCAAGACATTTGTAGTTTTGCTCCTTGTGTCTAAACTAATTAATTCACATTTTAAAGTAAATACAGACTCTCCTCCACCCCACCCCCTACCCATTCTGGGCTGTTCTGGCAGAGTTTTAAATGCTTTGTCGAAATGTATGAAATTGGACAGTTTTAAATAGTCAATGTGCATGTAACCTCCTCCCCCCGTGTGCATTGGTTAACAGTTGTAGCTCATGGATGTGTAAGATAAACTCTTACATCATCATAATCATTGTTTTAATCTTGTACCAACCTGGCCAGAAATGCTCTGTCCTGTGGGAACTGTCTGACTGAGCTGCCCCTGCTGCCCTGCAAGGTAATGGGGAAGGTCCTTCTAGCTGGGTTCACCTTGATCCCACCCACCTCCTACCCCCTGCTTTCTAAAGGTGTTTCTGTGACTGTTTTCCCTTCACGGAGGGCAATATTTCTTTGTTGGTTTAGCAGCACAGAAAAATTAAGAACAATGACTATTTAAATCACTGTGTATGTCTGACAGACTGAGGATTTGGCAACATTGTTAAGTATTTCAAGTGTCTTTCTAGAGCAGAGGGAGAATAATGGATCAAAGTGAGTATGTGTGAAGAGCGCTGTGTCCTGGGGTCAAAGTAGAGGTGAACTTGAAAGTGACGAGGTGGGATAGAGTGCCATTACCTTGGCAGTGAGGACCCAGGAAACAGCTATTCACACTCAGCCATGCATGGTGGGAGGAGAGAACAAAAATAGTTCTTAAAAGCAGACTATGGAGGCATATTGGAGAGCTGGGCAGTTTTTCTAAATTAGCATTAGAGAGGGTCACAGACAGCACTCATGTGTGTGGCATGTTTTGGGTGACGCTTGATGACACATTGCAGTTACTGGGCCAGACTGAGAGGGGAAACCTGGGAACAATAATTAGACACACATTTTCTTATACAGTAAAGCCTAGAAAGGACATATTGATTTTCACAGACAAAAAAGATCTAAATAAAGGACTGCCTTCCCAGTGTTCTGTGTGTTTCAAGCACATAACAAATGCTTCAAAGAGCTTTTCAAGCACATTTTGGCATGTTAGAAGGCAGACTTTTCCTGTGCTGCTGTGTATGTTGAATACTGTATCAGATGCACTAATGTGGGATGTACACTATGGTGAGTGCAGGAGTTCCAGGGGTCAGGTGCTTGTCAGCCCACATCCCAAGTAGAAGCAGAAAGTGGAAGGAGCCTTTGCCTTCTCTTAGTGGATAAGAGCTCAGGGTTTGAGAAGCTGCCTTTTGTGCCTCTTTCCTGCTCTGTTCCATGATCTTTCCCTTGCAAATAAGCCTCATGCTGTCTTCAGCATGTATCCTGTATTTAGTATGTATCCTTTAGCGTGTGCGTGCCCTACAATATATGCACTATTCTGTCCCTGGGTGTCAGATAGGGAGAGGAAGACAGAAGAGCTACCAGGCACAGTTCTGGACCTCTTTCTCATGTGGCTGCTGGTATCCTAGCACCTACCTACACACGTGAAACTGTCAAGCCAGTTAGAATCCCAGGTTATTGTAGTTAAAAGGGATCTTAGGGCTGACCAGCCTCTCTCGCCTTCTGCATGATATCTCTGACATGAAGTTATCCATCCTAGTTGGAACACTTCCATCGATGGGAAGGGAGTGCTTTGTTAACAAGGCAGCTAGTCCATCCCGTAGTTGCTCTTCCTTGCAGGAAGGCACACTTTGGTGAATAAAACTCAGGTTAACTCATGCCTATTTGTGCCACTTGCTCCTCAGAATAATTTTTTTTAAAAATTATTTCTTAAATAAAATGTGTTTTCAATAGCTTCTTTCCTGGCTGAAAAATCTACAGTACTTAAGCTATTCCATACGTGCAAAAATTTGCCATACTTATCGCTCTGGTTGGCATGTGTGTCTCTTAAGCATGGTACCCAGAATCCAACCCAGCCAGGCCCTGTGTGTTCTAACCCAAAGAGGGGATTGATGGATACTGTCCTTCCCCTACTGCAACCTAGAGTTGATGCATTAGGCTTAAACTAGACATGACATACTTCTGCTTCCAGACCATGATCACCAACCCCCTCAACGTTGTTTTCCTGGGAGTGGTGGATGAAATCAGGATTTTCTCAGTTTTAGGCTCATGTAGCATGACCATGACTTAGGTTTCATCTTAATAATTTTGAGTTTCTAGATCTCTCCCATTAGGATCTTTTTATTTTTATTTTTTGCCTTGGCCTTTGTATTTGTTATCGGTACCAGAATTTGCATCGCAGAATCTGCAATGCCTTCACAATAATGACAACACTAATGTCACTTTCTTTTGTGCAGCCCTTTATAGTTTATAAAACATTTCATATACATTATTTTCTTTGATTAAGAATAATAACCCAAGGCCAGTCTCTAGTCTTTTTTTTTTTTTTTTTTTTAGACAGTGTCTGGCTCTGTTGCCCAGGCTGGAGTCCAGTGGTACGATCACAGCTCTCTGAAGCTTCCCACCTCCCAGGCTTAAGTGATCTTTCTGCCTCAGCCTCCTGAGTAGCTGGGACTACAGGCATGCACCACCACACCTGGCTCATTTTTATTTTTATTTTTTTGAAGAGAGGGGGGTCTTGCTATATTGCCCAGGCTGGTGTTGAACTCCTGGCCTCAAGCAGTCCTTCTGCCTCGGCCTCCCAAAGTGTTAGGATTATAGGTGTGAGCCACCAGCCAGACTAATAGCAGGTGCCAATCATGGATTTTAAGTCAGTGAACAAACAGTTGTGTGTGCCATGTGTTCTGTACAAGAACCTGGTACAGATGCTCCTCTGCTTCGGATGGTGCTGTGTCGTGTCCAGATAAACCCCTCATCAGTTGGAAATACTGAAAGTGGAAAATACATTTAATACACCTAACCTACTGAATATGCTGGCTTAGCCCAGCCTACCTCAGATGTGCTGAGAACACTCACATTAGCCCACAGTTGGGCAGAATCATCTCACACAAAGTCTGTTTTATAATGTGTTGAATATCTCGTGTGACTTACGGAATACCGTACTGAAAGTGAAAAAGAGAATGGTTGTGTACTTCAGATACTCGCACAACCATTGTGTTTTTCACTTCTGGTGAATAAAGCAGCCCTTATCGATACAGTTTCTACTGGATGTGTATCGTGTTCACACCATCATCAAGTCGAAAAATCATCAAGTTGAACCGTTTTAAGCCGGGGACCATCTGTGTTCAACTTTCTGATGACTTTCACAAGCTCTGCATTTTATCTCCCAGCTCTATTGTAAGGTATTGTCAGTGCCTTGCAGAAAAGAATCAAATTCCTTCCAAGTCACATAGACAGCAAGTTTTGGAGAGCTAAGGACAAACAGGTCTGCAGTTCAGCTCAATTGGCTGGCTTCTCCCACACCAGCATTCCCTGCGCAGCCCAAGTTCTCAGATACTTCTGAGATCTTAGTCAACAAAGTTAAAACAAAACAAAACAAAAAAACAAAGACTCCATGGACTTGCAAATATTGCGCTTAATGATTTGCACAGGCTGGGTGCAGTGGCTCACGCCTGTAATCCCAGCACTTTGGGAGGCCTAGGTGGGTGGATCATTTGAGATTAGGAGTTTGAGACCAGCCTGGCCAACATGGTGAACCCTCATGTCTACTAAAAATAGAAAAATTAGCTGGGCGTGGTGGCGCACGCCTCTAATCCCAGCTACTAGGGAGGCTGAGGCAGGAGAGTTGCTCGAGCCTGGGAGTGAGAGGTTGCAGTGAGCGAGATCGCGCCACTGCACTCCAGTCTGGGCGACAGAGTGAGACCCTGTCTCAAAAAATAATAATAATTTGCACAGTGTATCCTGCATTGTTCTGACTGAATCTGTTGGTTTCTAATACTCAGCACTTTCTTGAGTAATCTCTAGAATTTTTGCCAATAATCAATGCCAGCTGAACTTGCCCCATTTTTTTCTGTATTTGAAATGTAGGATGTTTGTCCAGCTCCAATCTTCTGGTAGCATTTCCTCTGTTCTCATGAATTTGCAAAGATTTCTGACCTTTATCCTGAAAGTTGCTTAAATATCCTGGGAAGTAGTTTGTATCCTTTTTCTAGGGCTAAAGAGTAGAAGTTATTTAAAGTGACTTTAAGTACAATTTAATTAAGACTAGAAATAATTATATCATTGCAACAGTAACACTTTTAAAAATAGCCCACAATTCCATGATCCTAGTTATCATATGATGACTAGTTTTCACTTTTGAAATGCCTTACACACAAACCTGTTTTCACAGTTCTAATCAAAGTGTTTATTTAATGGAATCTACTATTTTCTTGACACCTCATCAAAATAATTTGTCCAGTTCTTCTGAAACATTTTAAATGCATGATATTTTTGCTGATTTATTAAAAGTTCTTAAATTCTTTTCCTAATACCGAACTGATGGCCGGGCACAGTGGCTCACGCCTGTAATGCCAGCACTTTGGGAGGCCGAGGCGGGCGGATCACGAGGTCAGGAGTTCCAGACCAGCCTGGCCAACATAGTGAAACCCTGTCTCTACTAAAAATACAAAAATTAGCTGGGCATGGTGGTGCACGTCTGTATTCCCAGCTACTCGGGAGGCTGAGGTAGGAGAATCGCTTGAACCTGGGAGGCGGAGGTTGCAGTGAGCCGAGATCACTCCACTGCACTCCAGCCTGAGCAACACAACGAGACTCCGTCTCAAAAAATAATAATAAAATACTGAACTGACTACCATGAGGTCATCCCAGTGGTGGCTTTTGTCTAGTATATGCAACAACAGTGGATATCTTCATGCATATCTATTTTTAAAAATTGACTATAGTAGGTAATACATGTACATCGTACAGAAAGCATAGCATAAAAGTAACATTTCTTTCTGTCTCTGCCCCCAGTTTCCCTCTTCAGAAGCAACCATGGTTACCAGTTTCTCACATCCCCTTCCAGAAATGTTCTACTTTCATTTACATATTTTGTCTCAGAAACACTAGCGTATCCTAAACACTGTTTTTTCACTTATGCTGGAGATGAATACATCAGTACATAGAGATACTCATTCTTTTTTATGTCTGCATAGTATTCCATTGTCAGACTGGACTGCCATTTATTTAACTAATCACTTACCAAGGAAGCATTAAGTTTGTCTCTAGTCTTTGCTGTTATATTCACAATATATCACGAAATCTTGGCATGCACAGACATTTGCACACGTGTAAGAAATTTTTAGAAGTGGGAGGGTGAAAGTAGGCTGCATTTTTATGTTAATAGATACTGTCAGAGTGTTTTCTGTAGAAATATTAGCTATGCACAATTATACTAATAATATGTGTGGTTCTGTTCCCTACACCCTCCCTGACCCAGGGGATTATCAAATCTTTACATATTTTCTAGTTTGATGTGCAAAAAATTGTATTTGGTGGTGGTTGTGACTTGCATTTCTCTTGTTATGAAGGAAGTTAAACATCTTTTTGAAAGTTTTTGAGCCATCCATATTTCCTGTTCTTTGAACAGTCTCTTCATTTCCTTTGCCTTTATGTGTGTGTATATGCTGTGAGAAGCATTATTTTCTTATGTATTTATAGGTACACTTTATGATGTAAATTAACCCTTCTGGATGACTTGTAACCATTTTCCTCGAGTTTGCCGTTTGGTTTTTTAAATTTTGTACATGATATTTTTGTTATGTAGAAACGTATGGTTTGGTTAGAGTTGTATGAATTAATCTTTTTTATGATTTCTTATGTTAGCTTTAAGGCTTGGAAGATTCCTGGAAGACTGGGGGGAAATCTTATGTTTTCTTCTAACATTTTTATGATCTTATAACTTCTTTATTTTGGGGTTGGAGATACCTGTTTTGCTTTTCTGAGCTATTAGGATAAATTGCTAGAAAGGTCAGAGGATATAACCAGCATTTCATGCAGACGTTGACTTGCTTGTAACAACGTCCTAAACATTTAGTTTGGCAGTGGCCCTTATTAATGTAAGGATTAGAGGCTAGCTGGCTGTTAAGCAGCCTTTCCACCTCCGTTTGGGAGAGAGCTGTCTTCCCAGGTCACAGGTCTCCCTTTCCTTCTTCATCTTCCTGTTCTGAACCATCTGCAGATCTCTCCCTCTCCCTCTTCGTCTTCCTCTGCCTCTCTGTAGTAACATTTTTTGCAGGTGCCTTTACTTTGGCCTTTAGTCCAAGGTAGGATTGAGTCGAAAGTTGGTGTCATTTAAAAACATGGTGGGGGCCGGGCGCGGTGGCTCACGCCTCTAATCCCAGCACTTTGGGAGGCCGAGGTGGGCGGATCACGAGGTCAGGAGTTCAAGACCATCCTGGCCAACGTGGTGAAACCCTGTCTCTACTAAAAATACAAAAAAATTAGCAGGGCGTGGTGGCGGGTGCCTGTAGTCCCAGCTACTCGGGAGGCTGAGGCAGGAGAATGGCGTGAACTCGGGAGGCAGAGCTTGCAGTGAGCGGAGATCACAACACTGCACTCCAGCCTGGGGGACAGCCAGACTCCGTCTCAAAAAACAAAAAACAAAAAAACATGGTGGACTTTCTGAATCTTTGTCCTGAGGTTGCCACAAACTGGTGGTGTGTGGGAGCCAGCTTGGCTTCTATTGACTCTGAGCCCACTGCATGTGTCTATCCAACTTCACATTCAGTAATGTCATGCTGGCAGCTTGAAATTCACCATGGTGGGAGCATTTACACCATAGGAATTGGCAAACTGTAGATCAGGGTTTTTTTTTCTTCATAGAGCCGGTTGTTAAACATTTATCACACTAATGAGTGTGACCCTGGGCCACTTGACAAAAAATTTTTTTGGCCGGGTGCAGTGGCTCATGCCTGTAATCCCAGCACTTTGGGAGGCCGAGGTAGGTGGATCACCTGAGGTCAGGAGTTTCAGACCAGCCTGACCAACATGGTGAAACCCCACCTCTACTAAATATACAAAAATTAGCTGGGCATGGTGGTGGGTGCCTGTAATCCCAGCTACTCAGGAGGCTGAGGCAGGAGAATCGCTTGAACCCAGGAGGCAGAGGTTGCAGTGAGCCAAGATTGCGCCATTGCACTCCAGTCTGGGCAACAGAGTGAGACTCCATCTATCTCAAAAAAAAAAAAAAGAGAGAGAGGCCAGGCACGGTAGCTGATGCCTGTAATCCCAGCACTTTGGGAGGCCGAGGTGGGTGGATCATGAGGTCAGGAGATGGAGACCATACTGACTAACACAGTGAAACCCCATCTCTACTAAAAATACAAATAATTATCCAGGTGTGGTGGCGGGCGCCTGTAGTCCCAGCTACTTGGGAGGCTGAGGCAGAAGAATGGCGTGAACCCGGGAGGCGGAGCTTGCAGTGAGCCAAGATTGCACCACTGCACTCCAGCCTGGGCAACAGAGCAAGACTGTCTCAGACAAAAAAAAAAAAAAAGAGAAAGAAAGTTTCTTTCCTCTCTCCTCCTTTTCACAGATTTGAGTGCCTGTTCTGAGCTGAGCATTGTGCTATGTGTTGGGGATACAATATGTGAAAGTAGACAGCTCAGCTTCCATAGAGCTTAGAGACTTCTGGGGAAGGCACACCCAAACTGATCAAGTAATAATCTTTTCATTACAAACTGAGTTAAGCGTGTAGAAAGAAAGGGAATTGAGAGACTAGAACAACAACAACAAAACCCTGACCTAGACAGACTGGTCTGTGTAAGAAAGTGATATCTGAGATGAGAGCTGAGGTTTGAGTAGGAGGTAGAGAGAGAGGCAAAAGAGGAGAGATGTGTGTGTTTTCCAGAGACAGCAAATGGCACTTGCAAAGGCCCTGTGGTGTGTAGGGCCTGGAATTGATAGCAATTGATATGGGAATGGGGGGTGGCGATGGCTTATGCTAAGAACTTTTCCTCTAATTTTAGAGCAAAGGAAAACCATTAAAGAGTATTAAGTGGGATAAGGGATATGATGCAGTCAGAATTCGTATTTTTGAAAAGACCTCTCTGGCTGCAGTGAGATCTCGCGTGGTGGGGAGGGGAGGCTGTGCTGAGTGCACAGGAGAAAGCCAGCGAGGCCTGTAGAAGATGCTGATAACTCCCCCAGGGCTGACGGGGAGGCAGACACTCTCGGGAGATACCAGGGAGATGCCCTTAGCCAGCTGAGGTGAGGCCTTGGGAATGGAGGGCTTCAATGGAGGGCATGTGGAGTGAGACGAGGGCCTGGGCCCAAACACGGCACGTACGATGGAGACTTGGGGCTCTGCAGCCACCCATAGGCAGAGGGGAGGGAGGAGAGCTTTTGACAGGGACAGGCAGCCTGACCAGAGGTTCTGGAGGAAACTGGGCCTGTTTGGGAAGCAGACATGCTGGCCTGCGCAGGGGTTCTGGGGATGAATAGTGGGAAGTCCTACTGGAAGCTCAGAGGCCAGACAAGGGGGCCTGAGCCTGTTCCCAGGGCTGTCGATAGAAAACTCGGGGCCTTTGGCGTGTTCCGCCATTTTCTCTGGCCCTCCTACTCAACAAGGGAGGATGCTAATTAAGTTTCCACACAGCTGAAAGACCCAGATATGTGAAACCATAGGGCTAGAATTTGCCTTCAAATTCAGCTGGCTTTGCCTTTGCTAATTGCTTAGTCTAGGTAAAAGATTGTCCTGGGCGTGGCCATGTTTAATATGATTATCTAGTCCAAGCCTTCAGTTTAGATGAGAAAGCTGAGCTGGAGGGCCATTGGCTTGTCCGAAGCCACCAACCTATTAGGGTTTGAATTCAGTTCTCCTTATCCTCTGCCCCAGAGTGGCCCTTACCATGGGAGAGGGGCTGGGAAGGGCTGGCAGGGGCTCCCACCTTTGTGACTTCTCCCTGGCGCTGGCCTTTCAGAGGTGACCCTCCTGTTGTGCTTGAGAATGGTGGTTGCTGTATGTTTGGGTTCCTGGACAGTTCTGCTGTGGCTTTGCATGGGTGGACTTCCGCAGAACACCTCTCTGGGCAGATTTCTCTACTCTCTGTCGTCTTAGTCCCGGCTAGCCAGGCCCCCATCTTGTCTTGCTGCTTTTAACACCACAGGCCCGAGAGACAGAAAATAAGATGGAAACCTGCCCACATCACTTCCCTGCTTGAAGCCTTCCATGGCTCCCCATCACTGCAGCACCCATCAAGGGTGCCCTCAGCCCTGAGCCCCACATGTCTTTCCTCTCCTCCCCTGCCACCCCTCCTTGTTGTAGGGGGCATCTTGTATATATTAATAGTTCCCAGCCCGGTCTCTCTCACTGCCTTGTGCCTTGCTCATGCTATTCCACTTGCTCGAGCCCCTTCCCTCCTTCCTTCAGCCCCTTGGTTCCTGCTCATCCCTCAGGTCAGCTCAGTCTCCATCTGAAGGACGGCAACCAGCTGTCCCCTTATCCAAGCCCTCACTGGACCCTGGTTGGAAGGATGCCCGTCTCTCTCCCCGCCTGAAGCTCTTTGACTTTATGAGGTTAACACCATAAATGTCTGAACTCATCTGAACTTGATGTCATGAAAAGGGCAAGAGTGGCCGGGCACAGTGGCTTATGCCTGTAATCCCAGCACTTCGGGAGGCCGAGGCAGGTGGATCCCCTGAGGTCAGGAGTTTTGAGACCAGCTGGCCAACATGGTGAAACCCTGTCTCTACTAAAAATACAAAAATTAGCTGGGTATGGTGGTGAGTGCCTGTAATCCCAGCTACTCAGGACAATCGCTTGAACCTGGGAGGCGGAAGTTGCAGTGAGCCGAGATGGCGCCATTGCACTCCAGCCTGGGGGACACAGTGAGACTCTGTCTCAAAAAAAAAAAAGGGGGGGCAAGAGTGGCAGGCCTGGCTTGCAGCCCCAACTCTGCCACTTGTCATGGGTCTCTCTCCTGGAGCATTACTGCACCTGTTTCCTCAATGGTAGAACACGGTCAGTGCTGCCTGACCTTGAGGGCCATTGTGAGGACAGACGCAGAACACTGGGAAGCATGCCCCACCCCCACGTGCCTGGCAAACAGCCCCCACCCTGGAAGCCTCAGGTGCCTTCCTTCCTCCCCTTGGTGGGGTGAGGACGACCGGGATGAGTCGTCTGAGGAGCACTTTGAGGGGGGAGGAGCTGAAGCCCACACCTGGAAGGGCGATTTATTCCTTGGGCGCTGCCAGGTGTCTGCCGCCTTCACCCAGAAACCGATGACGTTCGGAGCCAGGTATGCCCTTCAGACAGGAAGCCTGCATCCAGGGTGCTGGGAGGAGCCCCACCAAAAAGCACCCTCTACAGGGTTTATGTGTTTAAGTTCCAACCTGAAAACAAAACAGGTCACCGGGCCACAGGGCTCAGAGAGAGGCCGGGATCAGAAAGCCAGGGGACCTTCCTGGGTAGCCAAGGCCTGGTTAGCCAAGGCCGGGAGAGTGGGGCTCTGCCTGGCGCTTCACTGCCTCCTGGAGTTCTCAGGCCAGAAATCTGAGTTTATGCCATTGAGTGGAAGATGAGCTGCATGTGTTTGAAAGCCTGGCTTGGGTGTGCTGCGTGAACATATGGCTCAGAGAGAATGGAATTTGAGAGACTTTGAGCTCATAGCAGCAGAGCTCAGAGAGCAAACGTAGGGGCAAGTTGAAAACTGGAGAAAGGGCTGGGGCCCCTTCACACTTGCAGCTGAGATTTTATGGGACGCCATGGACTTTGACCTCAGTATTGTAGAAACCTTAATCTTCTGCAGGCTGGGGTTTAGTTGTTTTGTTCTTTGTGTCACTATTGATGAGCAGATCTCCCTCCACACAAGTGATTTAGAGATTGACAGGGACCTATTTGTCTGGGAAAGGGCAGGGGCTCTTGAGTGCATGAAGTGGATTCCTCTAAAATAAACCATTGCTGTGAGAGGATACCGCCAGCACGCGCCCACCCATGGCATCTGCATGGTATGGTATCCTGTCAGACCTCTCTTCGGTCTCTTTTGGCTACAAGTAACTAAAACAAATTTAAATTACATTAACAAAATATAAAAGGAATTTCTTGGAAAGATGCAGGGCAGCAGGTGGAAGGTGGGATCTGAGATCACAAAGTGGGGTGGGGAGTGTCTTTTAGGACACTCAGAAGCTATATCTTCTCATCCCATTCTCCAGAAGTGAGCTCGGGTCCCACTTCAAACTGGCTTCGCCTGATGCTTTTGCTCATGTGATCCCTGGTCAAGCAACGGCCAACACAGGGGTCAGCATCTCTCTGTCCAACTCCAGCTTCCTGGGTGCAAATCTGATTCCCAGCATGGATTCGGGTGAGGAAAAGGAGGTTTTGGAGCAGGGAGTGAGGTTACGCAGGGCTGGGGACTCCTTCAAACGGTGTGACAGGATATGGTTCCGGCTGTTCTTCAAGCTGGGGTGGAAGGGGTTATAGGCAGATGTTTCTGGCAATTAATTGAGGGTAATTGAGTATTGATGATTTAACCACTAAATGCTTTTAAACAAAGTATTCTTTTCCCTCCCAGAGACTCAGGATGTAACTCACCTGCTGGCTACTTGAGCTGAGTGTGGAATTAGCAGGAACATACCTCCTGAGGCTTCTCTTCTAGGAATAATTAAACATGGCCTTAGATATTAGCTCCAGATCACCCAGGGATCTTGGAAGGAGCCGTTGGACAGTCACCAACACAGTGTTGCCAATTGTCACTCCCACCCCTGCCTTCACACAGGGCCAGTCTCCTGCTTTCCAAACATTTCTTCTAGTCAGGGCCAGCTACATAATTCGCAGGTCCCCGTGGAAAATAAAAATGCAGAGTCCCTTGTTGACAAAGTGTGTTGTCACCACTGCAGAGCTAGGCAAGGGTTTCCCCAAGCCTTTCCCAGTCTGTCTTCCCCAAGCGCTTCCCAGTCTGTCTTCCTTGTTTCTCAGTAACTTCTCTGCTTCTCCTCCATTGTATTTCATATCTTTTTCTAGATTTCTTTTGGTAAAAAGCAAAACACACTTTTTGAGGGCCTACTTTTCCCAGGGAACAGCTTTACAAAGCCCTGAGCAATTTTGTTTGGGATGTTTGGTTAGCTCAAGGTGTGCAATGGCATGAAGGAGCCAGGGAGCAGTCTTCCATTTGAAAATGCCGCTCTCTCAAAGTTGAGACAGTTGCTTTACTTATCTGAACAGAGAACCAAAGAGCTGAGTCACAGAGATGTGTGGTTAAGGATGTTAAGTCATAAGAATGCTAGTTAAGTGTTTATCAGGTGTTTTTTTTTTTTAAATAAAGTGGGGAGGAGGGTCAGTCCTTTATGTAATTTAATTCAACTAGCTAACAGTCGTGCTTTATTTCTTAGCATCATTTTAAAAATAGGTGCAAAGGAGATAGTGCTGGCTTAAAACAACCACAAGCATCCCAGCGGTCATATTGTATTATGGACGGGTTATGTACTTAGCATCATAATTTGCACTATGGAGTGTTTCCTCCCAGATTAGATGAAAAGCTGCCTTTTGCGCGTGTTTACAAGATGCTTTACAAATTGGGCGCCCTTGATTGCTATGTGTTGAGGAACTCCACTGTTCTCAGATGGATATACTTTAGCGTCTGCAGTAAGCGGATAGTCTTTGTCCTACTCTTTTTAAAAATTGTCTTTATTTGTAATTGTGGTAAAACTATAAATTATAAAATGTACTATTTTAGTCATTTTTCAGTGTACAGTTCTGTGGCTTTAGGTGCATCCTCATTGTTGTGCAGCTGGCACCATCATCCATCTCCAGAACAATTCCATCTTCCCAAACTGAAACTGTCCCCATGAAACCCCAGCTCCCCATTCCCCTCCGCTGGCAACCGCACGCTACCTTCTGCCTCTTTGAATTTGCTTACTCCGGGTACCTCATATAAATAGAGCATTTGTCCTTTTGTGACTGGCTCATGTCGCTCAGTGTGATGTCTTCAAGGCTCATCCGTGTGGTAGCGTGTGTGAGCGTTTCCTGCCTGCCTTAGACTGAGGAATACGCCATTGTGTGCCTGCACCACATTCTGCTTGTTTGTTCACCCATCGGCGGACACTTGGGTCGCCTCTACCCCTTGGCTATGGTGCATGTGCGGCTGGGAACTTGGGTGATGCCCTCCTTCTTGAAGACAGTTCCGGACAATCCCTCCATCCCTCCCCTGCCCTCCCCTTCAGAGGCAGTGCTGCAGCCGCTTGCGTGGTGTCCCTGTCTTTCTCTCAGAACATGTGCCCTGGGCTGGTGTCACAGATGGGTAGATCGTGTCTGCCCTGGAGAAGGGAGCTCCTCGTGTAGCTGGAGACGGTTGGGGAATTGAATATCCCTGGCATGCGGGGCAGGGAATGGGAGCTGAGGGTGGGGGGTGAACCGAGCACATCCCAGGAGGGCAGGTGCAGTGCACTGTGAGGTGCCTTGGCCCAAGAACAGGACAAGGTGCAGGGGCGCAGAGGAGTCGCTTCTGTCAGTGGGCAGGGAAGCCCAGGGGGCTGTGGCATCTGAGCTATCCCCAAGGAGGGCTTGGGTTTGAGCAGTTGAAAGGATTGAGAGAGGACCTCTTCTGTGAGGAGCTGATGAAGGTGGGGAAGGGACATGTGCAGAGTGCAGAGAGGACGTGGCCTAGAGGAGGGCATGGGTCCTGACCCTGCGAGGCCCCCCTACAAAGCCATAGAGTCAGCCTTCGGCGTAGCTTGATTTTTTCCCCCCAGTAGACAATGAGTCTCCTGAACTTTGTAAGTAAGGAAATGATGGAAGAACGAGATTTTAGGACTTGATGGGAGAGATCCAGGAGAGAAGGGCTCGTGTCCACCCAAAGGGTCTGTCCACAGCCCCTCAAGCCAGCCCCTGAGGCGCTGTACCTCCAGGACACACCCATGTTACTCAATGCCTCTTGAAAACCACCTGAACGAGCCCCCATCACAAAACACGGCCATGGTCCTACCTGGGGGCCACAGCCCTCTCCCTCTCGACATGTCTGAGCTCCTGCCAAGCACCTTCTCTGCCCAGTGCCCAGTGCTCCTGCCTGCTACAGGCCCCAGCTCAGCACCATGTGGTCTCTCCACTACACGGGCTGTCAGGCTTGCCTGATGCCGGACGCCACACAACTGCTCAGGGATTTCAGTTGACCTCCCTGGGTGAGTTTCTAGGGCTGCAGAATACCACAGACGGGCAGCTTCAACTGCAGAGATGTATTTCCTTACAGTTCTGGAGGCTGGAAGTCCAAGACCAAGGTTCAGCAGGATTGGTTTCTCCTGAGGCCTCTCTCCTTGGCTCGTACATGGCTGTCTTCTCTGTCCTCACACAGTCTTCCCTCTGTGTGTGTCTGCGTCCTCATCTTCTCTTCTTTTTTTTTTTTTTTTGAGACGGAGTCTTGCTGTGTTGCCCAGGCTAGAGTGCAGTGGTATGATCTCAGCTCACTGCAACCTCCACATCCTGGGTTCAAACTATTCTCCTGCCTCAGCCTCCCGAGTAGCTGGGATTACAGGCGCCCGCCACCACGCCCAGCTAATTTTTGTATTTTTTAGTAGAGATGGGGTTTCACCATCTTGGCCAGGCTGGCCTCGAACTCCTGACCTCATGATCCACCCGCCTCGGCCTCCCAAAGTGCTGGGATTACAGGCATGAGCCACCGCGCCCGGCCACTCATCTCCTCTTCTTATAGGGACCCCAGTCGAATTGGATCAGGGCCCACCCTAATAGCTGCATTTGACCTTACTACCCTCTTTAAAAGCCCACTCTTGAAACACAGTCACATTCTGAGGTCCTGGGGGTTACAGCTTCAACGCTGGAGCTTTGAGGGGATGGTGAAGCTCATGACAGCAGAGCTCCAGCATGGACCCTGAGCAGGGCAGCTCTGATCTGTATCTGCACCTGGGATAGTTCCCTGAAGCCCTAGGCCTGTGCATTCCCCAACCTGCTGGACTGGCCCTCTCTTGTGGTACCTGATCTTATCTGTGCCTTTTCCCTAAATCCCAGTGTTTTGGTCCTTGGACGCTAGCTGAGTGGCTGTTTATCACTCCCTTGCTTCAAATCCTCCGTGGCTCTCCATGACCTTTAAGATGAAGTTGGGCCTGGGTGGTAGGTTTCAAGGTCTCTGCCTGCCTCTCCTGCCTCCATCCCCATCATCCCCACAGGGACCTCAGAGCTCCACCTACCGATTTGTTTATTTCCCAAACAATGCTGTGTTCCCCCATGCTCTTCTTTCAGCCCAGAGTCCACCCCTCCATCCTGTTGCCTCCTTCAGACCTTCTTGGCTCCCTCTTCCTCCCTTCCCATTTCCCACCCCTGCTGTCCTGGCCCTCAGTCCCTGGGCCTAGCCCGTACTCTATAAACACTTCCTGCATGGTGCCAGTAAGGAGGTGGCGAAAGGGTTTTGCTCTCGTTTGAGTGAGGTTGGATGGCTTAATTCTAAGATGACAAGAATAAAAGAGGACAGATTCATAAGTTGGCTCAAACCTAAAGTCACATTTCAGTGAGCTATTGAAGATTAAGAAGAGTTATGTAGCTTATCTGAAATGGCAACTAATCAAACTTGGGCGGATCATACTGGGCTCTGGAGTCGATTATGTCTTTAAACCACTGCTGTTCAGAACTTTAGTAGGTCACAGAGCCTTTTCTTCACGTGGAACGGGCCCATCTTCGTCCAGGGCTGCAGTGGCTCCGGTGCACTTAGAGTCACCCTGGGGAACTTTCAGAAATGCCTGTAGGACCCCAGCATCCATCGTTTAAAAGAAGTTCTCTGGACACTTTCCACGGGGTATGATTTTGCTCCCAGAGGACATTCGGCAATGTCTGGAGACATTTTTGTTGTTGTTGTCACACCTTTGGGGGCATGGGGGGAGGGTGCTACTGGCGCCTGGTGGGTAGAGGCAGGGGTGCTGCTAAACATCCTACAGGGTACAGGACTGTCCACATCACAAAGGATGATCCGGCCCCAGATCCGGCCCCAAATACGGCAAGTTTGAGAAACCCTGGTCTAGACTAATAAAAACATTCATTGTATTTCCTGACCACACCCAACAGATGGCCAAGCCTGTGGGGTGGGACAGTGGGACCTCTGCTCTTTAACCCACAGTACGGGGCACACGGGTGTTCAGGCTGAGGGTGTTTCATCCTGCTGGGAATTCCCATGAGGCAGCCACGGTTCCCTGCCCTCTGTGAAGAAAGGGTTTGCTGAGCTCGTTATGGGATAAACAAAGCTCAGCAGGCAGCAGGCACGTTTAGCCCACCTAGGAAAGCATGTTTGGGAAAAGGGCCATAGTATATTTATACAGGAATGAATGTTGCTAATGACCAAGTCACTCCTTGAAGTAGGTCCTTTGAACCTCTACTTAGAATAACGGTTAATTACTAGAAAAGGAAACGTTTGTTTGGAAGTAAAAGGTACTTATTTTCAAAATGTCTCTAATTCAAACTAGCCTTTTCCATAATTAATTCCTATTACGGTGGTTTTATAGTGTTGTCAGTAGCAGGAAACTGGAGCTCTCCCGTGGGACACAGACACCAAGCGCGGGAGGCGGGAGCTGAACGTAAGCACTGTTTACGTTTGCTGAGTAATAGATCAGGCTGGTTCCCTCCAGGGGCCCAGGCAGCAAGCCTGATGGATCATCTAGTCCCAGCGAAACATCTGCTACCTGTGCCAAGGCAGGCACCTCGTGGCTTTGCCGGCTCCGAAAGTGAGTGTGCTAGGTATTAGCTGGACTGCTGGCCGGGGCCCCCTTGGGTATCCAGAGTGACCCCTTCCCCAGCAGGATGGGTCCTGCTTACATGATCGCAGCACTGTCTGCCTTGTCTCACTCTCTTGGCCCTGGACTTGGTAGCGTTGTCTTCCTTTTGGAGTGTTCTTGATGTTCTTGGTGCCTCTAGCACATGGCTGTCAATGGTGGTGGCAGGGGAGACTTAGCTGGGTGTCCTGGCAGGGGCCCATGTCTGACTCTCAGAGCTACTTTCAAGCAGGCAACAAAGATGTTCGATTGGAGCCCATCTGGCCAGAGGGAGCGAAATGCAAGAAGGTGATGGGTTCCCACAGGAGCCTGTCCAGGGCTTACCGGTTTCTGGAACTCTATTTTCTGGAGTCATCAAAATCTTCACGAAAAAATTAGCTGGGTGTGGTGGCACATGCCCGTAGTCCCAGCTACTTGGGAGGCTGAGGCAGGAGAATCATTTGAACCTGGGAGGCAGAGGTTGCAGTGAGCCGAGATGGTGCCACTGCACTCCAGCCTGGGCAACAAGAGCAAAACTCTGTCTCAAAAAAAAAAAAAAAAATCTAGTAAGTTCCAGAGTGGGTTTTTAAAATTATTATTATTATTATTATTTTTTTTTTGAGACCGAGTCTTGCTCTGTCACCCAGGCTGGAGTGCAGTGGCACGATCTCAGCTCGCTGCAAGCTCCGCCTCCCGGGTTCACGCCATTCTCCCGCCTCAGCCTCCTGAGTACCTGGGACTACAGGCACCCGCCACCACACCTGACTAATTTTTTTTTTTTTTTTTTGTATTTTTAGTAGAGATGGGGTTTCACTGTGTTAGCCAGGGTGGTCTCCATCTCGTGACCTCGTGATCCGCCCACCTCGGCCTCCCAAAGTGCTGGGATTACAGGCGTGAGCCACCGCGCCTGGGCTATTATTTCATTTTAAAAGAAGACTTATTTGTAATATTTTTCTGGGAAGTCCCATAAGAAACAACTTGTCAAAAGTGGATATTGTCAAGACTATGAGGGAATTTTGATGTGTGTGGTTTTGTTTTGCTTTGGGGTTTTTTTTTGGTTTTATGTGTTTGCTGATAATGTGTTTGATTTAAGTATAAGCAAATGGTTTCACTGTTTAATTCATTTCTCATTTGCCTTCTTGTTGTTCATCGTTTATAACTATAGTTCTTTTGGGGCAGAGTCTTAGATAAGTGACCAACGGGAGGGTGGTGAGGAAAGCCAACGGCAACTTTGATGATTAATCTCATTTTTAATAGCAGTTTTTGCGAAGCTGGAATGACCTTTGACAGCAGAAGGTTACCAGGCAGTTTACAGACTGAGGATGTATGGATCATCTTACTGAAAAGAAGTTTTTAAGTCTTCAGAAGGCATTTTCTCCTTGAGTACGGGGAAGCAACGACACACAGCAGCCTTTCTTTTGCGATCTGTTTGAATCTGTATAGCAAACACAGTGGTCTAGTCTTATAGTTCAAAATTATGTGGGGAAAATACTGCACCAGGCATGTCCTGAGCAGTGTGTTAACATTCAGATGTTTATTGAGCCAATACTTTGTGCACAGCACTGTGCTGGGAGCTGCAGGAGACAGGGAGGATGGATCTGTGAGTGTGCCTGGAGAACAGGTGGTCCCAGGAGACAGAGGCGGGGCCAAAATAATCAGCCTGGCAGAGCGGTGCACGGTGCATGGCGATAGGGAAGAGAGTGAGTTGGGGATCCCTGGGATGTGCGCCCTGTAACGGGAAGGAGCGGGAGAAGACACTTATTTCAGTTAGGAGGAGAGAATGGCACAAGACTGTGAAGGGTTTGAAAGCTTGAGGGGTCAGTCAGGATGCTGCAAGTAGCAGAAAACCCTGCATCAAACTGGCTTTAAAAAAATACAGAAGGGCCTGGGCACGGTGGCTTACGCCTGTAATCCCAGCACTTTGGGAGGTCAAGGCGGGCGGGTCACCTGAGGTCAGGAGTTCGAGACCAGCCTGACCAACATAGTGAAACACCATCTCTACTAAGAATACAAAAAATAGCTGGACGTGGTGGCGGGCACCTGTAATCCCAGCTACCCGGGAGGCTGAGGCAGGAGAATCGAACCCGGGAGGCAAAGATTGCAGTGAGCCGATATCACACCATTGCACTCCAGATTGAGACTCCATCTCAAAAAAAAAAAGTATAGATGACATTTCTGGAAGTCCAGAGACAGGACGGGCTGCAATCTCCAGTTCTTTCTAGTTCTCTTCTAGGTCATCCTCTGCCCTGGCTTCATTCTCACGCTGTATTAGCTTGCTGGGCTGTGTAACAAATACCACAGAAATGTATTCTGTTACAGGTTTGGAAGTTGGAGGTCCTAGATCCAGGTGTGGGCAGGGTCAGTTTCTCCTGAGTTCTCTCTCCTTGGCTTGCAGATGGCGTCTTCTCCCTCTGTCCCCACGTGGTCCTCCCTCTGTGTGTGTCTGTGTCCTCATCTCTCCTTGTAAGGACACCAGTCACCTTGGATTAGGGCCCGCCCTAGAGACCTTACTTTAACTTAATCATCTCTGTAAAAACCCTATTTCCAAACAGGGTCACATTTTGAGGTTCTGGGGTTTGGATTCCAGCATATCTTGTTAGGGGCAGGGTGGACACACTTCAACCTGCCCAGGGTCCCTTCAGGGAGAAGGGAGGCAGTCGCATCTCTGGAGCATGGGCTGAGTGTGTTCTCATGTCACTTCTGCAGTAAGTGGGCTTTCTGTCCAGTCTGTCTGTTGTAAATCAGATGTGCAAGTGAGGGCAGCTGCCAGAACTTCCGTAGGAGTTGGCTGCCGTGTTCACAATCCAGGTGGTGACAGAAGGCTGCAGGTACTAGAGGGAAGGGCAGGTCCCACCACTGCAGGAGGGTAGCTGGGAACAGGGGTGGGAGTGTGGGTCCCCATCATAGGGGAGGAGGAGGGAAAGGAAAGGGGGAAAAGGGAGACAGAGAGGGGAAGGGGAGCAGGGATGGTGGAAGAGAGGGGAAGTGGGGAGAAACAGGAGGAAGAGATGAGGAAGGGAGAGGGAAGGGAGGGGAGGAAGAGTTCGTTGCTGCAGGTTGGCTGGGCTGAGTGTTTTACAGATGCCATGGCTGAATTCTGACAGCCCCCTGAGAAGTTGGCTTCTCTGTGGCTTATAGCTAAGCTAAGCCACCTGCTGGAGCTGAGATTTGGACCCCAGCAGCCTGAATCCCAGCCCCTGCACACTGCCCCTCTGGGTAGGGGACTTCCAGCATGGGTCCTTCACTCCCAGCAGCCGCTTCCAGCGCCCGTGTTGCCTGGGTTCTCCGCCCAGGTTTCTATGGAGCAGTGTGGATGGGTTGGGGCTGTTTTTCTTGCCTTTGATATAGTGACAGTCAGACTCCTGTTTGGAACTGACAGGCAGCCCAAAAGCACACCTGCTAAGAACCTCAGGCCTTGACATAGCATCTGTGGGAATCGTTCACATCTCTTTTCTGAGCTCTTGGCCTAGAGATCTATTTCCTAAGCACAAGGGAGGATACGATCAAATGCCCCCTCTCCTGGAGGTTGATCCAGGCATTGCGGTTATTCCATTGGTGGATTGACCACACCCCTTGTGTCTCCTCCGTTCTGCTGCCTGACCTTGTGCTGTTGGAGGAACAAAAAACTGATGCTCCTCGCAATCCATCAGATATTTCTGCCCTGTCTTTGGACCCATTTTAAATAATTTCACAGATTTTTTTTTTTTGAGATGGAGTCTTGCTCTGTTGCCCAGGCTGGAGTGCAGTGGCACGATCTCTGCTTGCTGCAACCTCTGCCTCCCAGATTCAAGCGGTTCTCCTGCCTCAGCCTCCTGAGTAGCTGGGATTACAGGCAGGTACCACCATGCCCCGCTTATTTTTGTATTTTTAGTAGATATGGGATTTCACCATGTTGGCCAGGCTGGTCTCGATCTCCTGACCTTGTGATCCACCCGCCCTCCCAAAGTGCTAGGATTACAGGCATAAGCCACCGCACCCAGCTCTTTATTTATTTATTTATTTATTTATTTATTTATTTATAGAGTTTCACTCTGTCGCCCAGGGTGGAGTACAGTGGCGTGATCTCGGCTCACTGCAATCTCCGCATCCCGGGTTCAAGTGATTCTCCTGCCTCAGCCTCCCAGGTAGCTGGGATTACAGGCATGCACCACCACACCTGGCTAATTTTGTATTTTTAGTAGAGATGGGGTTTCACCATGTTGGTCAGGCTGGTCTCGAACTCCTGACCCCAGGTGATCCATCGCCTCGGCCTCCCAAAGTGCTGGGATTACCGGGGTGAGCCACTGTACCCAGCTTTCACAGATTTTTTTAAAGTGGAGGCATAATGACCACATAGTAAAATGGACAGATGTTAAGTGTATAGCTTAGTAGGTTTTGACTTGTATATATGCCCATCAACCACCCCCTAAATTCAGGTATTTCCTTCACCCTAGTGAATTCTCCAGTCAGCCCACCCCTTAGGCAACCGCTGCGTTAATATCTATCCCCATAGCATGGTTTTGCCTATTCTGGAAGGTTATATGAAGGAGGCCTGTGGTCCGCCGTGTCAGTCTCATCCCTGGATTCCTGCATGGTACTGTGCACATTGATAGTTGTTCCTGTTTGTTGCTGAGCCATATTCCACTGCATGGGTAGACCACACTGTGTTTCTCTCTCCATTGGTGATGGACGCTGGGTTGTTTCCAGCCTGTGGTGATTATGCTTAGACTGCTGTGCACTTTATAAGCTGAACATTGTCAATCCTTTCCACTCCTGGCTGTCCCTCTGTTCTAATATTTAAAAGTTGATTGGCAGAATCAGGGCAGCCATTGAAAAGTCTTGACTTATTTATAAGCTAGGCAAGTTTCCTTCTTTTTCTTTTCAAAATTTTTGGGGTAGGAAGCAGCAGTGATGGGAGGAGTGTGGGGAGGGGGTTACCATTTGTTAGGGGCAGGGATCCCTGGCCCTAGAGAGTTGTGGCCCCTGTGTGGCCCTACAGCTTCTGGGACTCACTCCCTAGGGCTGATAAGGAGGCCGTGGGAATGGTGCTAGTACCATTTGGGCAGGGAGAAGCCACCTGGAGGTGGCACTACCAGTCAGCTGCTGTTTGTGTCCCAAGGGTGACTTAGCAGCTGTTCTGAGGAGTTTCCTCCTGTCCGTGCAGCATGTGAGAGTGGCTTTGGCAGCCAGGCCCTCCCGCCTCTCTGTAGGCATCTCTTGCATGTGAGCGTTTGATGGAGACCTCTTTATCCTCCGTTTTTGTAAGAATGACCTGGGCAAGCCTTTTGAGCGAAACTCAAATGAAACAGGTGGGGCCTCTGCTGTTACCCAGCCCACAGCCAGCTGCAAAGAGCCACAAAGCCCCAGCTTGTAGGGTTTCAAGCCAAGGAAGGGAATTATCTTCTGATGGAACCTGCTCTGCAGAATTGTACGTTCCCTTCACAAGGTTCCGGAGGCCACTGGGGAAGTATTTCCCAACAGGGATGAGTTAGTGAGAGAAGGAGGGCCAGGCCTCCTGATTTGCCTGCTCCTTGCTAAAAACCTTAAAAAGAGCAACGAACTGTAGGTGGGCATTTCCACCATATTTAAACATATGAAAAGTTCACTGCTTTTCCTAAGATTTTCCCAGGGCTTCAAGTTTGCCAGCCACTCTGCACTTCATCAGGAAGCATGTTTGTGCTTGCGTGCGTGTGTCATCCTGAGACGAACTGCATTCCTCTGAAAGCAGGTTAAACAACTGATGGTGTGCTTTTATTAGGATAACAGTTTAGAAATTTGAAGCCCCCAAATGTTCTGCATAAATGATGCATTTGTCATGATGGCTACTGAAATTACTGAGCCAAAGCGGAGAGCTAGAAGGAGACCGTTCCTGGAAGTCCTCCCTCTGCCTGGTTTTACGGTGAGCTGAAGAGCAGTTGTACACAACAGCAAGGAAGATTGGTTCCTTTAGGTTCTGCAAAAGCAATTTCAGAATTTGGGGGAAAAACATTAAACATTTATTTTAAACTTAGGCTTCTTCAAAGTCTCACAGCCAGCCTACCCTCAAAGCCTGAGTGATTGTGGAAGGAGCCAGCGTTCACTCAGCAGAGGAACAGAGCTTTCCTGCCGCAGGCTCTCAGTGAAGATCCAGGGAGCAGAGGCGTGGGCAAGGAGCACTGGGCTCAGATGCAGGAGAACCGGTTTGAACCCTAGCACTACCACCTCTACACTGAGGAACCTTGGGGATTACTCAGTCCCCTGGAACCTAATTTCCAAGGTAGAGATGACACCTATAGCATAACGCTTTGTGGGGATTACAGAAAATGATGGATGTGCCGCTCCCTTTCAGCAGAGTGTGTGCTTTGAGATACGCATTTAATCTGAGCTCTTTTCTGCAAAGAGCTCCCAGTGGAGCTCAGAGGACAGTCATGTAACCAACAACTACAATGCATTATACAACCACCTGCAATCCCCCAACCATTAACTCTAGACCTCTAAAACAGAAGTATGGAAGCTCAAAGGAAATGACCGAGGTCAGCCCTGGCAAATGGCGGTCTTTGTGGTCCCCAGCTGGCCACCTGAGCTGTGGACACGTTTGTTTGCCTTGTGCCCTCACTTTCAGAACCCCTCCTCCTTTGGCCTCATCTTGTCCCTAGCTATTCGACATCTCCTCATTTAGGAGTGCTTCTCAGGTGCTCTCAAATGACCTCTTTTTCAAAATTTCCTCTCTATTCCTACTTTCCAAAACCAAAATATCTGGGCAGCTAATTTTAGCTAAGAGATGAAAGCAGTTCACACTAAGGTATGAAGGACTGATAGGATTGACCCTACTCTTTCTGAGCTCATCCATAACTTCAACCTGTTAATTGAGGACTGGCCAATAGCTCACAAACTTCATGCCCGCCCATAGGTGGTTTTGAAAGGCTGAACCTTTAACAGCCCTCCCTCCCTTTCTCCCTTCCCTGTCCCCTGCAGAGCCAGGCTCAGGAATTTGGTCCTCCTTTTCTGTGATCCTTGATCAGGATATTTCTAACAACAGTAGCATCAACTGAAAGTCCCAAATAAGGTTTGATTGAGTTAACATTTTCATTGCATTTTAAGTCTAGTCCTGATTGACATTCCACTCTGTGACATGGGTGCAGGGTGTGTCCTCACAGGACCTGCCCCCACGCCCATCTCACTCAGTGTCCAGTCCAGGTGCAGGTATCCCTCCTGGAAGCCTCCCTTGAGCCTGCCCCACATTTTTAAACCTTCACACATGCTGTGTTTTCTTTTTCTTTCTTTCTTTTTTTTTTTTTTTTTTTTGCGACGGAGTTTTGCTCTTGTTGCCCAGGCTGGAGTGCAATGATGCAATCTCGGCTCACCACAACCTCCGCTTCCCAGGTTGAAGTGATTCTCCTGCCTCAGCCTCCCAAGTAGCTGGGATTACAGGTGCGTGCCACCACACCCAGCTAATTTTGTATTTTTAGTAGAGACGGGGTTTCTCCATGTTGGTCAGGCTGGTCTCAAACTTCCCACCTTAGGTGATCCACCCACCTCAGTCTCCCAAAGTGCTGGGATTATAGGTGTGAGCCACTATGCCTGGCCATATGCTGTGTTTTCTAACACAAACAACTCCTTTCCACTCCCCTCCAGCCTCATCCCTTCTGGTCTTCCTGGCATGGATAAGGCTGGCCGGGGCACACTCATAGCACCTTCTGTGTGTCTGCTGCTGCTACTCTTTACCCCTCAGCATCGTCCTTTCTTAAGCCTGCCCCAAACTCTAAAGAGCGAGGACAGCACTTTTTGCATTATTGTTTCCTTGGGGTGTGGCACTCAGTACGTGACCAATAATGGAACAGAAGTCAAGGGGGTTGGTGACTGAGGGAGGGAGACAGTCTGGTCACTCTTCCTTTTGGCGGGCAACGTCCTTCGATCCTTTCACCCATGGACAAGCTTGGGGAGAAAGGACGTCTCACTGCCAGCGGAGACGAGATGTCAGATAGAGAGGCCTGCACCTTGGAGATTTTCTCGCGAATATAACCTTTAAGACAACTGTGCTTTCTGCTGCCTAATCCAGGATTCTCTTCAGAGTGCTCTGCCATCCATGTTTAAGTTAATTGGGATACTGGCTAGCCCATTTCCTGAAGATAACACTTTCTTTAAACTTTTTTTTATGTGTGTGCGTGTGGGAAAATATACATAACATAAAATTAACCATTTTAAGTGTATAGTTCAATGTAAGCCATTCACATTGTTGTGCAACCATCACCACCATCCATCTCCAGAAATTTTTCATCTTCCCAAGCTGAAGCTATATCCTCATGAAACTATAACTCATCCCCACTCACCCCAGCCCCTGGTAACCCCCATTCTACTTTCTGTGTCTATGAATTTAACTACTCCAGGCACCTCGTATCAGTGGAATCATACCATATTAGTGATGGCTTATTTCACTTAGCATGTCTTCAAGATTCATCCATGTGTAGCATGTGTCAGAATTTCCTCCCTTTTGCAGGCTAAATAATCCTCCATCATGTGCGTGCACCACGTTTTGTTTCTTTGTTCATCCGTCAGTGAACACTTGAGTTTCTCTCAGCTCTTGGCTACTGTGAATAGGGCTGCTATGAACATGGGTGTGCATATCTTTGTATGTCCCTGCTTTTGCTTTTGGGGGGTCTACAGACTATTTTTTAAAGGATAACATAGTGTAAATCATCGCCTGCATACTTCCTAATCAGCCCTGGACTTGGGCTAATGGAGCAACTGTCCTTCCGCAGAGAGGTGGGGACATGCAGGGCAGTGATTTGTTCTCAAGGAAGTGGAATTTTACACAGTTGACTGCTTCTTGTTGTGGTTGACCTTTTGCAGATCATTTCCTTAGAGTTTTCAATGTTTGTCCATATCTTACCAATTAGCAGTTATGAACTCTTGAGAAGACAGGAAAATAGTTATTTTTATTTTCTCGGATTAAAGGCAGAAAAACATTCCTCTGGTTCTTGTGAACATCCTTTGATGTGCATGCATATCCCCCCTCTCTTCCTTCAGGTAGATTGTCAGGGGTGACAGGACTGTTGTACCCCAGCCTTTAAAATCCCAGAATTTCCACGTGTTATAATTTTGCACTGTGTTCACACATTAGGTCATGCAGGGCAAACAAAATATATGTGGCAACATCTCTCGTATTCTGCAGCCCAGACACGCCCTTGAAAGTGTGTAGGAGGGAGAGGGTTTCCGAAGCCAAATACATTTGAAAAATGCATTCTACAGAGCCCCCTCTTCAGGAGTCATGATGCACATTAACATATTAAAGGCTCTGAGAAGTCCTGAAAATGAGACACCAGCTTGACTTTGTTTCAATGAATGTTATCGCTAGTTAGCCAGTTACTCCCTTTTTTAGATGAACACTTATTGTTACCCTTTTAGGCATGCCACCTTCAAAAAAAGCTTCAACTGCTGGCTTAGAAGTGGGTGTGTCTTTCAAATGCAGCTAGACAGGGAGGAGAGTCCAGTTGTGAAGGGCTTCCTTATTGGATCGTTAATTTTATTAATATATTTTTACGTTGTCTTTTGCTGTCTATTTGCCTTTGAGTGAGACAGAAGGAAGAATTGGGGAATGCTGAATGGATCAACTTGACTGTCCTGTGGCAAGCTTTGTCAAGCCCGCTCTGCTGCGTCAGTAGTGAATGGAGAGAATTATTTTGGCAGGGCTGGGATGGAGTTCAGGTGCCCTGGCTTGTTACGCAAAGCCAAGCCCATGAAGCCCGAGACACTGATTGCAGTTAGTACTACAGCAGAAAGGCCTTCTCATGTTCATCCCTGGAGTTCCCCCAAAAGTTCACACCCTCTAAGTCCTGTAATTCCAACTCCACAAGTAACAGAAGGATGTCCCCTCAGGAGCTGGCCATCCCAGGCCTGTCTCCAATATGAAAACACTGTACCACTCTGAGCAGCCTGGAGGGTGAGGAGGGGCAGGAAGGTCTCTGATAAGAGACTCTGGTGAGGGCCGCGACTTGGGCAGCTTTGCAGCCTCCTTGGCACGAGAGGGTCTCTGCTCCCTTTCTCTGTCCACTTACTGAGGCTTCAGTTGTGACATGTGTTCTCTACTCCTTTCCCTGTCCCATACGCATCTGGCCAGGCCCCGGTGAGTTCTCGGGGTAGTGCTCCTGGCTTTGGCCTAAGGATGCTTTGAGGTTCCATCTGAGGAAACTCTTAGAGAGCTGCCTCTCAGTCCGCTTGTCCCCAGGATGCCGGAGGCACTGAAGTGGAAGGTCGGGAGCCTTCCTGGCTCACCCCACCTCGGGTGCAGCCGACCTTCTTCCTCGCCCGACCAGAGGGCGGGGGCCGGGAGCCAGCCTGCACAGTCACACTCTGCTGTCATGCTGCCAGTTTGGCACGGTGTTTTTAGAAGATTAATAGTTAGTTCAAAGGAAGAAAATAAAAACACACTCTTGGGTGTAATCGTGTTGTCAGCTTTTGAGAACCATCCTACTTTTTTTTTTCTTTTGGTCAGAAAAATAGTATATTTAAGGAATGATTGCAGGAAGTGTTGGAAACGAAGCTGTTGCTGTTCCCAGGATGCTGCTGAGGAGGTCAAAGTGAAGGGCACGGCATCCTGAGAGGTGGTGGGAGGACCTGAAAGCACGGTAGAGCCCCGGGTAGACCTGGACCAGCTCCTTCAGCATCTCCCAGCTGTGAACACAGCTGCTCCCTGGAGGGCGTCTTCCATCCTCGTCTGGCCCACTTTCTAATCTGGTGCTGACTATGCAGACAGGATGTAAAACTAGTAAAATACCCCTTAATTTGGGTCACTTAGGGGTGAGGCTAAAATGAGTAGCTCAGACTCTAAGTAATCAAAACCCTTTTTGAAGTAGTTTTATTACTCTCAGATCCAAAATGTTACTTACCAACAGACATAAGCCCCCGAGGACCTGCTTAACTGACAGACAAAATTAATGAGTAATAATCACTTTGTGCCGGTTACTGCACCAGGCGCATTCCTGATGTTATTTTTGACTCTTGTAACAACCCTCTGGTGAAGGTTTTACGACTCCTACGCCATAGATGTTAAAACTGAGCCCCCACACAGTGAAAAAGCTTGCCCTGATGACCGCGGGGCGAAACTAGAAATAAAACTGGGGCTTGTCAGGCTCAAACTCCAAGCTCTTAGCCTGCATCCCAGCTGTGCTTGACAGCACATTCGCAAGCTGGCTCAGACCCCACTTTAGGCTCTGAATTCCATGCGACCAGGCTCTCGCTTACCATGTGATGCCCTTCCTCAGAGACAATGGTAAGCCAGAGTCCAACCCAATGAAGACAAAGTCCAAATGGGTAAAAACCTGAAGGATTATGCTGTCCTGTAGCAGCAGTCACACCTACTACAGCTGAGAACTACTATAGTTGAGTAACTTTGGGATGTGGAGTAGGCCCAGGGCAGCCTCCAGCTTTGTGTACCTTGTTTGTAGCTGGTTGGTGTTAGCAGTTTTCATGGAAAACGTCATCATTTAGATCCACGGTTGTACTGGCTTCTAGTTTGAGCTAAATAAAGCAAGAAAAAAAAGAAAAAGAGAAAGAAAGAAAAAGGCATCATGTCATCTTCAAGATGGTTACACCAGTGTTGAAACAGGAGAAAAACTGGTTTACCGTCTCAGGTACTCTGATTCATGTGTTTCAGAAAAAGATGAGTATTTGGCAGGAAGCCTAAGAGTAGGTCTCAATTAAAATGTTAATTTTTTTTTTTTTTTCCTAATCCTTCCTGTTGTAAGAGTTCGGGACTAGAATGAAGGTAGTACCACCACACTGACCATTAGATTAGCAGTTGTCCTGGCTTGGCAGTAATTGACTTGTGAAATTTGTTGGGAGAGTCATGCGTCCCTGTGCATCAGGTCACCCTGTCTGAAAATGACATTTTCCACGGCAGACTGGTATGGAGCAGCTGAGCCCAAGGAAACCTGGGCTCTGCTCAAGTCTGGCTTGGCTATAAGCTTTTTAAATTCTGAATGAGTCACTTCACCTCTTATTCAGTTTCTTTGTTTTTAAAATAGGGAGTTGATCTTAACTTTTTTCAACATTTCAGTAATAAAAATTCTATTTAAAAAAGATACTGTGATATTAGTATCTTAAACAGCCATCATGTATCAAATATCTGCTATTCGCAGACCCCTGACAAATTATTATTTGTTTAGTCACTATAACAATGAAATAACACCGAAGCCTGTCCTGTTTTCAGTATGCTACTTTGCTTCTATATGCACATAAAGTGTATTGAATATTTGTCCAGACAAATGCTATAACCTGTAACAAGTTAATATAAACCAGAGAATTGTATTTATTTGTATGAACTAGGGCTGTTTCTTTGAGTTTACTGGGGGAAAGAACCTGAGTTTCAATCAGATACAGATTTATAATTTATGTAAGAGACACTTGATCTTGGACTAGCATCACTTCTCAGCCTCAGTTTCTTCATCTGTGAAATGGACATACTGGTAATAATGTCCATGCAATGGGCCTGTTGTGCTGTCAGGGTGCTTAGTCAAAGCAGCTGGCAGAGTCCCTAGCACAGGGTAGATACTTAACGAATCTTAGTTTCCTTTCTTCACCTAGAACAATGCTTAATTTAATGTCATAGATTTGTTCTATTAAGAGATAATTATTCGGCCGGGCGCGGTGGCTCACGCCTGTAATCCCAGCGCTTTGGGAGGCCGAGGTGGGCGGATCATGAGGTCAGGAGATCGAGACCATCCTGGCTAACACGGTGAAACCACGTCTCTACTAAAAATACAAAAAATTAGCCGGGCGTGGTGGTGGGCGCCTGTAGTCTCAGCTACTTGGGAGGCTGAGGCAGGAGAATGGTGTGAATCTGGGAGGCGGAGCTTGCAGTGAGCCGAGATCGCACCACTGCACTCCAGCCTGGGCAACAGCGAGACTCCATCTCAAAAAAAAAAAAAAAAAAAAAGGAATTATTCATTGTTTTAAATAAATTTTTCATATACCCAATTTTCTATTGGCTTTTATAATAAAACTAGAAATATCTTTCCCTGGAGGAAAATTACCAATAGAGAAAAGTTTGGTGGAAACATTTAAAAACTATATTGCCTATATAAATTTGGTATAATAATTATGTATTAATTATTTAAATTAAATTATACTTGAAAAATAATCACAGAAAGAGGATGAAGAAGATAAATAGCAGAGCACAGTGAACACGGGTGGACACAGGAGCATTCTGACTTCTGGGAGGGTCATTCCTACCTGACGTTAACACTTTGCCCCTCCCTCATTCTGAGCATTAGCTTAGGCATGAAGGAATAAGACATGGTCCCTTTCTTCAAGGAACTTGCAGCCTAGTGCAGGAGTCAGCAAAATTTTTCTAAAAAGGGCCATATAGTAAATATTTTTGGCTTTGCAGGCCATGTGGGCTCTGTTTCAGTTGTTCGACTCTGCTGCCGTAGTGCAGAATCAGCTGCAAATGAATATATGAATGAAGGAGCACGGCTGTGTGCCAATAAAACTTTATTTACTAACACAGACAGCAGGGCTGTGTTTGGCCTGTGGGCTACAGATTGCCACCCCCTGAGCTAGTGGAAGAAAGACTTGTAAACAGGCAATTCTGATATATTGTAAGAACAGTCTACGTGTTTTATCATGAGTACAGGATGCTTCAGAGGCACAGATCTCCTGATCCGGTCTTGGGAGAGGATACCCCTCAATGGAGTTTATTAAACTTTATAGAAATAGAGAAGCATTTTCATTTCATTTCATTATTAAACTTTATAGAAATAGAGAAGCATTTTCATTTGTAATTTTGTACCCCTTTCCCTTTTCACTTGGTTGTGTGCTTGCGAAAGTAATATGTGTTGCTTGAAAGAAAAAATGCGTGCAGTACAGAAAATCGGCCATACTTTGACTGACAGGTGACATACAATGTCAAATCATTTTGGTTGTGGTGAGGTTTGTCCTTTAAAGCAGGCATCAAGCCAGAAAAGTTGGAGTGGGAGAATGAGGGTGTTGTGGGAGTGGGGCACAGAAGAGCAACATGGGCCAAGGGCATGGAGGCTCTGGGGAGCTGTGAGCACTTTGGCAAGGCTGGGTCATGGCAGGGGTTGGGGCAGGGGGTAGTGATGAGAGAGGTAGGTGGGGGCAGCCACCCCTGGCTCTCTTCCGGAATTGATGGCAGCCAGTTTGCATATGGGAAGAACAGAAGGTGACAGGTGACTCCGGCCATAAAGGGAATGTAACAGGGTCCTGTTACAACAAGGCCATAGCCTGCGGCTGTGGGAAGCCACTGAGGCATTTGTTTTCAGCAAGTGGAAGATGACTTTCCTTCACCCTCCAAGTTCTCTCCAGGATGGATCACCTGGGTCGTTACAGTCTTCTCATTTCAGAGATCCCCTGAGGCTCCCAGCAGAAGCTCCCCACCACTGGCTCTCTTCCGGAGTTGATGGGGACATCTTAAATGTTAATGCTACAGTCCGGCTCTGTTGACACACTGTGTTATACTAGAAAATACCCTCCAGTAACACTTGAAACAACTTTTGAATTTCTCAAGTTAACAGTCTTCAAGTTATTTCATATAAATGAGCTGCTGGAAGCCTGTGTGCTGACTTTTTGCAGGGCATTAATAGCTGCTCCCTTTTGATGCTAAGGGATCTGTGGGGTTCCTTCCTTCCTCCCTCCCTCCCTGCATTCCTCCCCACTCCCTCCTTCCTTTTTAACTTACAGGGCTTACTCTTAATTTCCTTTCTTAGAGGTAGTTGATGAGGGCCGTTAATAAAATACACATTGCAGAATTTGGAAAGACTCTTCAAGGTTTTGGTAGCTAAAAGGGCATTGCTTATTAATTATCTCTGCTGCTTTGTGGGTATCTATTCAGCTTCCCCAAATGCCATCGGGGCCCTGTACAAAACGAATAAGAACGTTCAATAATGCAAACCTCTGCTGAGAAAGATGCACCTCCCTATTTCCTTCAAGAAAAAGTAAAAGAAACAAACAAAGAAAAGTGACTCATTGTATTTTTCCCTCAGAGATAATCCTACACATCACTGAGGATGTGTTCAGGTGGTAATTTTTTCTGTTTTTCAAGTTCTATGTCTCTAGCCCTTTAAAAATGATCAAATTCAGTGAGAACCAGGAAAGCCCCAGTGTCAGTAAATGAAGCAGTTTCTATTTCTCTCCCACCAGGAAGGCTGCACTGCGCAGAAGAGGAGCGGACAGTAGAGTTGTCCTTTGAAGAAAAAAAGACAAAAAAAAAATTGTTGCTTAAGGGTTCGAATGAATCGGAAATTACATTACTCATTAAAATGGGACTACGTGAAGTTTAAGAAATACGAGCAGCTTTAACGGTGTGGCTCTGGGGTGGGTTTCCTTAGAGAGGCTCAGAATGCAGGTCTGCTAGAGTTGGGGTGTATCTTCCATCCAGCAGGAACGGTTTGCAATCTGTTTTTGCCCCGGCTATTCCCCTCGATGTGCCATGGTTATTATTTTAGCACTAAGGTAGAAAAAAGGAAAGATGAGGAGCAATTTGAGCAGCAATTAATATTCATTAAAGAACAGAGAAACAAAATTGAAAAGAGAAAAAATTTCCCCGGAGTACCCAAGGATGTTCATTATGTCACTCAAGGAAGCTTGCACCGATGCCAACTCTAATTGGCAGTTGTGTTGGCTACTGTTGACAACAAACCTCCTAAAATTGGAGGATGAGCTTAGAGGCAAAAAGTAGAGAGTAATTTGAGGTTTTCAAGTCATGCAGTATATCTTGAGTTTTGATGGAATCTTTTAGGGGAAAAAAAAAATCTGTCAACTGTTAGATTTAAAATACTGAAAAACACATTTAGGTAGCATAGCCTCCCTAAATGTTGAGAAACTGATCGTAGCTAATGTGCTTCATCAGCCTGGCTTGTGGAGGGTGTTTCTTTTGTCCGTCTGTGACTCATCTTCCAGGGTGGACTCTGTGTGTGTGTTCTTGCCATTTCTATTGTCTGCAGTTAAGAAGTGCAGAGCACTGCACGCCCGTGGTATATAAAACACTGGTTCATGAGAGGCTGCTGAAGCTCTGTTTTAGGGGGAAAAAATGCTGACCCTACATGTCTCTAAATTCCTGCGACCCAGTCAGAAACTTTGTTTTACTTAAGCTTTTGAAGTTTTAAGCAGTACTATCCTCTTTGTAGGGCTGAACAGAAATATTTTCTTTTATCTCAACTGACACTGCTCAGCTTTAAAACAGACAGTGTGCACAGCGATTGGTAAAACCCTCGTGGTTTGCTGATAGAACAATTTCAAATGGGGATCTCCACTACAAAAGATGAAACTTGGGGGAAAATTTTCATTCACTTCCCTAAAAAACACTTTTCGCTTTAGTCAGTGAGCATTAACGTGCTTAAACTTCAGGCTGTGAAGACATGGTTTGTTCCCAGTCACTTTCAGAATAAGCTTCCTGTAGGCCTAATTTATAGGATTGTCTTAAAATACGTGTTTCCGAGAAGGCGAAAAGGTTTTTCCTTTGTTGGTTTATTTTTTAATGATTTTGTCTTTGCCTCCCCACCATCGCTACCACTGTGGGAGTTTACATTATTTTTCCCTACATTTTTTTTCTGTCATTTGAGGGCTTATAGATTCATCGTAGAAAGTTTGGAAAAGTCAAGAAAAGTATAAAGTTGAAAATAAAATTTCACTCTTTAGAGATAGTCACTTTAAAATATTTTGGAATATTTTCTTTTAACTTTTCCTGCATATACAAACATCTCTTCTAGTCACCGTTTTTCCATTCTGAAGCTTTCATACAATTATATCATGAGCATTTTCCTCGATCATTCATTTTCAAAAGCGAAATTTTTAATGGCGCTATGGTATCATTGACATTGAGTCAGGTTCTCAACTTTTGCTCTGATAAGTTACAAACAGTGAAAATCATTGCATAGGGACCTCTGTGGGTGTCTCTGATAATTTACTTGAGATAAAGTTCCAAGAAAGGGAATTGCTGGGATAAAGAGTGGACCCCATTTAAAGTAATGTGCTGCATATTGCCAAATTGTCTTCCAGAAAAACAGTGCCTAGTTTATGCTCCTTGTACAGATTTGTACCTCTTTGTTTCTCCTTCATCTTTAGAAATTTTTTTTAAATTTTCTTTTTGAAAAACAAAATATTGTCTTTTTTTTTCCTTTTCTTTTTTCTTTTTTTTTTGAAACAATGTCTCATTCTGTCACCCAGGCTGGAGTGCAGTGGCGCAGTCTTGCTCACTGCAGCTTCTGTCTTCCAGGTTCAAGCAATTCTCGTGCCGTAGGCTCCTGAGTAGCTGGGATTACAGGCACGCACCACCACACCCAGCTAATTTTTGTATTTTTAGTACAGGATTTCACCATATTGGCCGGGCTGGTCTAGAACTCCTGACCTCAAGTGACCCTCCCACCTTGGCCTCCAAAAGTGCTGGGATTATATGCGTGGGCCACTGCACCTGGCCGTCTTCATTAGTGAAATCAAACATTTCCCAAGTGTTTAACTATTTGTGTTTCATATTTGGTTAATCATGTGGGCGCTTAACTCAATTTCTGGTTGCAGTATTGGTGTATATTGATATGTAAGTGGATATATATTACAAATTTAGGTCTTTATAATTTTGCTTATTGTATTTTTGATGTGTAGATTTTTAAAATAGTAATTAATAGTAAAGTAGTAATCGTTAGACTGTTATAAAATCTACCAGTTGTTTCCTTAGGTAGTTTTTCCCCCTTAGTTTTTCTCTTTGGAGATTTTATCTTCACTTCAAAATTAAAGAAGCAATCTATTTGCTTCCAATTTTTTTATGTTCTTATTTTACATTTTATCATAGAATTCATTACTGTGGAAAATAAGGTTGTTTTCTTTATCTCCCATTTATTTTCCATCTTCTTTAGAAATTTTCTGAGTCTCCTTGATGAATGTTTCTCCACTCTGGCAAGTCAAGCAATTGAATTATTCCTTTCAAAATAATATTAATGGTATTTTCTTTAGCTTATCCTTAAACTATATAGGTTCTCTGACTCCACAGTTTTTGGGTTTTTTTTTTTTTCTTTTTCTCATTTTGCTAGAACACATAGCAACTAACGTGTGTGAAATGTAGACACACTCTGGAGTCATTTGTCTCACCACTTAGTCATGGCTCAGAAGCGTCACATGGCATCATCATGAATGTCCCTGGTCTTGGAAAAATGACAAAGCAAGCAAGCCTAAGATTATGAAATGAGGCTGTGACTTTAGTGCTTTTATGATCTTGTTAAACCTGCTGATGAGGTGTTAACAAGCTTAATTAAAGGATGCTTTTCATTATTCTGTAGGGAATGGATTTGAGGGAGGTTAGAGTTAATGCAGAGAGACTCTTGTATTAGTTCAGGAGAGGGAGGATGGATGGTGACTTGGCCTTATCTTGTCTGCTTACCCCCTGCAAATTCCATCCCAAGGAAATTTGACCAGAGAACAAGGTTCAATTTGCAAATGACAGAAGCCACTCTGGTATTTCAGGAGATAGGGACTGAATACAGGGAATAGTGCTTACTGAGTTGCTAGAGCAACTGTAAACGGGCCTCTGGAAGGATTCCTGGCAGAGCTAGCCTGTCCAGGGAACTGTGCCTCCATTAGGAGGCTGAAGAATTAGAAAGTCACTGTCCCAACCACTGGTTCCAAGATCACACCTCCTTAGCCACCTCCAGAACTGTTGGCTCCCAGACCACCCAACCCTTGCCAGAGCTGACCAGCAAAATGGATGCCTCCCTTCCTCCCCTCTGAACTCTCTTCCTAACTCAAGTCAGCCAGAAATTCGAACAAGGTTGCACACAGAAAGTTATTTTGGGGTGTGCACCTGATTGGCAGGACCAAAATCACATTTGAAACCGTAGGTATACCAGAATCTGGAAGTATGATTTTTGGCCTCCCAGCCCACACTATAGGAAGCCCACACCAGAAGGAGACTGGAATCACATGAGTGAGCGCCTACCCCATCCCTATAAATCGGGGTGTCTGTGGGGGCAATGGAGCATGGATGGGATGTTCAGGATATATGTGAAAGGCAGAACCTGCTGGAATTGGTGATTGATTTGATGGGGAGGGAGGCGACCAGGGTAACGTCAGAGACAAAACCCGTTACATTCAGTTCTGGTTTTGTACTTTTTAGAACATTACTCCTGTTATATATTTCTTCAATCTGAAAAATTATAAATTGCTTTAAACATTGCTTACCCAACTGGTCAGTGACATGACCAGTTGCCATATCTTCTCTAGAGCAATGGAACAAATTTCAAGAGCCAGGTGACCTCAAAGCTTCCTCATACTTCTGAAATTCTTTAGGAGATTATACTGTGTCTGAACATATTTTCTTCTCCCGACACATTTTTGTCAATACCAGAAGCAGAAGTCAAACAAGGGTGTCGGTGCCATGGGTTCCCCCAGCGCTACCCTACCCTGCTAAACAGCGGTGCCTCCAGGATGGCAAGGGCGGTGTTGCAGGCGGATCCCCAGGCATGAGTAACCCTTATCATGGTAAACTTGCTGGGCCTGGGAATCCAGTTGGTTTACTTGTTGCTTCAGATATGCTGTCTATTCTTGTGCCTAGTTGAGGAGGGTTTAAGGTAGCAGGTGGCTGCCTTGCTCTGGGTTTCCTGCACCCCCTCCCCAGGGGGAAGCCCACAGGCTGGGAACTGTGGAGCCAGCAATACTTCTAACCAGGCTTCCTCTCCCTACCAGGCGTGTGAGTGACTCAGTCTCCCTCCACTGTCTTCATTTTCCACTGTGGCACTGTTAATGGATAGGGCTGATCACTGAACGTCTTATTAGCTAGCACCTTAATGGGGTCATGGCTGCCCAAGGCCAGGTCTGGTCATTGCTCAGGTGGCTGAACTCACAACAGTATTGGCAATTTCCTCCAGTCCCCTAAATGCTTTATTAAAATTTCTTCTGCCTCCTGGCCATCTCATAGAAGCATAATATACTCATTTGCATCCTTTAACCTCAAGTAAACTCATCAATGGGAAGTCTTGGGGGAGACATGAAAGCATTTCAAATGACTCCCTGCCATTGAGACAGCAGCTGGTGCCCTTCTCCCCGGCAGCAACCTGGGGTCGGGATGTGTTCCTCTCCTGCCAAGATTGTGCCCGCCTGAGGCTCCCAAAGGCATGATGCAACTGGGAGATGAGTGGTTACAGGTGTTGAGAGCACCTCCTCTCCCAGAGTGTATAAACCAAGCTGGAAAAACAGAATGTGCACCCACTGTGATTTATGAAGCTGTCACTCACGTTTTAAGGCAAAACCTGTATTCCTGAAGTTAGAAATAGGTTGCGTGATGAAAGGTTTTTATTATCAAAAATACATTTTTTCCTAGAAACAGCATACATATGTGAATGTTCGTTTTCCAGGCTTGCCTCCAAAAGCTCACTGAACTCATCACCTAGCTGTACAACCCTGCATTTGCAGAGCAGAGCCGCAGCAGCCAGTAGTCTTTTGCATGGTTCCCACAGCGTTTTTGCTTCTCCCTGCTCTTGGGAGTTGTTTGAACCCCAGCCCAAGACAGTGAAGCTCATTCATTGTCTTCAAAATGGCAGGGCAGTGTTGGCCAGTAGTTCTCAGAGTTGCAGGGCAGGTTTGCCGAACCACACTGCTGTGCTTACCTGCAGGAGTCTTCATTCAGTGGGCCTGGGATGGGGCCCAAGAACTTGCCTTTTCTAACTAGTCCCCAGGTGGTGCTGATGCTGCTGGTCCCTGGAGCAGTTTGAGGACCACTGGAGCAATCATGGAAGGAAGTTAACCCTGTAAGGAGCTCCTGTGTCTAAATTCTTAAGAATCTGTGCAACCAGCAGTGCCCTGCTCCCCAAATTCATGAATAAACCCTGACAACAGCGAATTCCAAGCCGTCTTTTATTGATGAGGCCCTTGTGCAGTCTGTGCTTACATTCCCATATTCCGTTTCTTCCTGGGCCTGGCGTTGCAAATCACTCTGGAAGCAGATGGGGTAGAAAAAGAAGTCACCCTCCTCAGACCTCTGGAAAGCATACCTGTGTTGGGGGCATCAGCGAGCCAGTGTGTGTCCCAAGGAGTCCAGGGCAGAAGTGGGGACATTGTGACAGGCAGTGGCTTTCTACTTATCCCAGCCAGGCACCTTTCCCTGCATCCACTGACACAGCTTGGCTTTTCCTGAATTTTAGTGAAGCTGAGAACCACAGCTGTGGCCTCAGGGGCCTCGATAAGGCTCTGGAAGTTTGGAAACATGGGGCAGGACCTGAGCTTACAGTGCCCTCTAAGGATCCTCTGTGCTGCAGTCTGGGTAGCATAGAGACAAAGGGCGGGGGGAGACATCTAAGAAGACAGAACTAGGATCAGGGGTCAGCCCACCACCTTCCATGTTCCCCATCCCCTCCAATCCTGCCTCTGCTCCCAGAACACCTCCCGCTCTGGCGTTCCCAAATGCATTGGCGTGAATTTCTTCAGCTTCTTCCCTGCACCACCCCACCCCCGTCTCCACTGACCTGGAGTTGCGCGTCCAGACCAGAAGCTTTGCCCACTTCTTTGCAGCAGAAGCAGGGGCATCTAGACCCCCGGCTCTGTGTCTCCATGGCCTGGCCAGCAGGGACCCTGCTTATGTGCCCCTCTGGCCCAGATGAAAGCTGCATGTGGATTTGAGTCCACACTTGGACACACATCCCTTAGAGGGAACAAACAGGGGTTTATGTCCTGATTCTGCAAGTGGAGAAAAGAAAAATGAGAAGATTTGTATTTGTTTGTATTTTTCTTATTAAACAATATAATAGTCTGAATGTTATATTTACTAATTGACCGGCTTTCTCTCCAAGGAGAGCAGATGGCTTTAGAGGGAAACATGGGAAAACGCAAGGGACACTTCCAAGGGCAAAATAGAATGTTTAGTTAAAGTTCATATTTCAACATTTACTACTAATGCTCGCCTTTATTTTTAAGACTCCTCGTAAAGTTTGGGGAATGTTTTGGGATGAAAATGCAAAAGTTACTTTTAACCTCCTCATGTCATCGCGATGCCCATGCAGAAAGTTGACAGGGTCTCCCAGCCCCTGGGCACTCAGAGCAGCTCTTCATGGTGAGGGACCACTGGTCCTCAGGGATGCGTGGTCTCCGTGGCTGCCCACCTCTGCCTCAGTTTACATTTCCCGTGGTGGTTGGGACAGAAGAATACACATCCCCAGACTTCCCGCGTCATTCTTTGCAGACTTATAATCTGTCCCAGACTAAAATGTTACATTTCCTTTTGTGGGCAAATTATATGTCTCATTGGGTTTTCAAAACCGTGGAAGAGACTCTGACTGGTGTATGTGGCATGGTACTGGCAATGGTGCGGTGGTCCCTACAGGGTTATTGTATTGCCCTTATAATTGAGTACGACTAGCTCTGTGTATGTTTCTCTCTGATTTATTTTCTATTTGCCCCTCTCTAGTGGGATCTTGTGTGTGATAATGCCTGGAAGGTCCATATCGCTAAGTTCTCCTTACTGGTTGGATTAATCTTTGGCTACCTAATAACTGGATGCATTGCTGACTGGTGAGTACCAACGTGCCCGCCGCATGAACCTTTGGAGGCCACAGCACGCCTTTGCTGGCTAAAGAAAAATAGTCAGTGTTAGCTTACCATGACTGTCTTTTCCCAGTGCCAGAGCAGAAGGCCAAAGCTGCCACGTGGAGAATGCAGAGCTCGGAGAAATGGCCCATGCATGTAGCAGATCATTTGGAAGTGTGAATTTAAATTCAAAGCAATTCTCTAGCTTCTAGAATATAGCAAAACCAGCCTGCAGCCCCATCTACTTCTAACCTTTGATGTTTCGTTAGAAAGAGCTTGAAGACTTATGTGCAGGGCTGCAGGGGGTGGATGCACTAAGGGGCAGATGCAGAAGATGCATTAAAAAATAGGGGATGGGGAAGCTAAAGACCCTTCCCCCATGCGAGCTGAATGAGTCAGGCAATGCTGATTAGCTCCTCTAAATGTCACGTAGATTTTGGAGAGGGGCAGTCCTTGGCTTGGCCAGGAGATGCCTCTGTGGGGTCTGTAGGGAGCTGCACCTTGAGTGATAAAGAGCATTTCGGTAATACAGATGGGCGCTGTGGGCAGGGGAGGGTGGTGGCCAGAGGTGAGAATGCATATGCAATAATGATAACATTAGCAGCTGAAAGATTACCGTGTAGCAGGCACTGTGCTAAGTAGTTCCATACATTAACATCTCCTTACAACACCCCTAATAGGAGATGCTATTATTACCTGTGTTTTACAGTTGAAAAAGCAGAGAAGTGTAAGTAAAATCTCCAAGTTCACTCAGCTTTAAGCTGGAGAGCCAGGACTTGAAACTCAGCCACCACGTGGCCTCAGAGCCTGCCCCTCCACCAGGATGCTGCAGCGCTTTTATTTAAGGCATTCTGTGGTCACAGGGGCAGCAGCGGTGATGTGTCTAAGCAGGGAGGCAATTGCACAATGTTGACAGGTTTTTCAAGTAGCGAGATTGCTCAGGAGAGAGGCGTAGTGTAACTGTCTCCCCAGCTTACATTCTTTTATCTTTAAAGGATTTTTTTTTTTTTTTTTTTTTTGGTGAATCAAGACATCTTGGCCTTGAGGATATAAGGGCCCAGAGTGATATGGAACAAATTCTATAGGTTCTGTGACCTCTGCACCTCAGTTAACTGAGAATGCTGGCCAAGGCAAGTGCCTGGGCGGACAGCAGCAGAGGGTCACATTACACATGTGGAAAATTTCTTCCAAAACCCAGCGTGTATTTGGGAGTTCCTTGAGCTGACATGTAATGTGATTTCCTGTGTGCTTGACATCTGCCTCATCATGATTTGCAAGTGCTTCTCATGGACACGTTCTCTGTGGACAGCAACAGAGAAGCAGTCAGTGACCTCTGGAGACCTACGCAGGGGACCTCTTGGGGGCTTTCTTTGGTAGAGGCAACACAGGGTTTATTTTTTTAAACCAAATACTTGAGTTCATAGGTTTCTAGTGTGGGCTATATTGGTCTAAAATATACCGTTTCCCAGAAATCTACATTGAAATAGGTTAGAAAAATATACTAATATAATCCATGTCACTGTCTTTCTAAAAAAATGCAAACTCAACTGGGGTTGTAGTGTCCTTATTCAATAAATTAATAGAAAAGTAAAAATCGACTTTTATGAATGAACCAGTCTGTAACAGTTTAAATTGTTTAAAGATTGTTTTCTTAACTTTCTTCTTGTACACACATGTGATGTGGCCTCCCTGATCACACACCAGGCCTGAGGACAAAAAAGTTTGGATCTTGCTCTTAGAGTAACCAGAAGTCTGACATCGCAAACCATTTCTCTGCAGTTGCTTTTCTGAGGTTCCTCCTCAGATGGGCAAGCTTGAGGGGGTGCCCCGGGAATCAGGGGCAGGCTGCCTGAGTGGTAGTTTTTGAACATTTTGAGTGGGCTTCCCTTTCAGTTTGAAAGCTTGGTATTTTCCAACTCCATTTTCTGGCATTTGACTCCCTGCTTGAGCCTTGCTTAAAAGGAAATAAACCCATTTAAAGGGAACTCCAGACCTCTCGGCTATGGGCCCAGTTTCATGGCTGCAGGGGAAGTGGATCAAGTCATACAATATGCTTCCTAAGGCTGCAGTCAGCATTTAGTAACATTTAAGTAGTACACTTCTTTCTTCAAAAAGTTACGTTTTTGACACCAAGTTTTGTCTGGGGATGTTCACTGGGTATTGGTATAGAATCTGCTAGCTCAGGTGGGTGGGAGGGCCGATGGCCGGTGGCCCCAGGGATGCGCTCACTTCTTCGCTGTGTTTGTTACTGCAGCAGCCCTCTGCCCCCTTCCCCAGCCTGCCCTGGGAAGCTGGCCAGTATGGGCTTCCACAGAGGACCCCTTGCCCGCCAGCTCCTGGCCGAGTGTGGCCAGTGGGGAGCACCAGCTGTAGATCCTCAGGGGAGAGGAGAGTGAGGTCAGGCACTTGTATGCCCAGCTTGCTCTCTGCCAGGTTGGAGGGGCCAGCCACCTCCTGTCCATGACCTCCACACAGCACCTCTTTCTCTCTGGGGCCAGGACCATCCTTCCCCTACTCCCTGCTGTCGAGAGCCGCAAGGTCAAACACCGTCTGTTGTGGGTTCCCTCTCAGCTTGTTTACTCTTCCGTAAATAATCCCTTTATTAACATCTCCTCCAGTCACTTCATTTGAGTGGGACCTCTGTTTCCTGTTGAGACCCTGTGTCGGTTCTCTATGGCTGCTGTTACAAATTGCTACCTGCTTGGTGGCTTCCAAAACCCAAATGAATGATCTTCCAGCTCTGCAGTTCACAAGTCCAACAAAGCTCTCACCGGTCTAAAGTCAGGGTGTCAGCAGGGCTGCATGCCTTTTTGCAAGACCTAGGAGATAATCTGCTTCCCTGCTTTTTCTAGCTTCTAAAGGCCACCTGCATTCCATAGCTCATGGCCCCATCCTCCGTCTTCAGAGCCAGCAATGTCAAGTCAAGTCCTTCTCACACCACTACCTCTCTGGTTCCCTGGAGCCAGGGGAGGTTTTCCTTGTCATTAGATTGGACCTACCTGGAAAGTCACCTCATCTCAGGGTCCTTAAGCTTAATCTCATCTTCAGAATTCCTTTTGCCATGAAAGGTAAATTACTCACAGGTTCTGAGGATTAGGACATGGACAGATTTGAGGACCATTGTTCTGCCCACCACAGATCCTAAGTGATAAAGTCCTCTGCATTACGGACAAGGACTGTGGCTTTATCAGTCCTCTCTGAGAGGGTTCTGCCCTGGGAGCCAGTTTCTAGGAGAACCATCCATGCTTGTAACTAACATGTATTGAACGCTTGCTGAAGCATTTGTTCATATCCACTCCTGTCGATAACATTATGAAGCAGACATTAATTGGCCCTTACCAAAGGGAACTCCAGGCTCATTTGAACAAGCCTGGCCTTACTCAAGATCACATAGTTCAGAAGTGGTGATCCTGGATTCAGAACCAACACACTCTGACTTCAAAGACAGTGTTTGCCCTGTAGACCTTGATAAGTTTTACTTGTTGATTTTAGCAACCATTTTTCGGGAGGCAGGGACTTAGAATGGTTGCTACACGCTTAAAAAAATCGAACATCTTTTCTAAAATATCAGAACAGAGCAAACCATGTTTGGTAGGCATCAGGGACGTAGAAACGCAGGAAGGAATGAGCACTACAACATTTCATTATTTCCTTTGTGCCAGGCATTGCATCTGTGCCCATCATCCCCCCTAGTGAAGGATCTCAACACTCCACAACGTGGGATGCTTATCCCCATTTCACAGACCAGGGAAGTCAAGGCTTATCCCCATTTCACAGACCAGGAAAGTCAAGGGTAATGCAAAATGTTAGAGTTAGTTCATTTTTCTTCATTTTAGGAGAATGACTAAAGCTGTATTTTAAATTTATTTTTGTCAATGAGTTAGATTTGGACAAAATCAGCTACACAGTCTTTGCTGGTAAGGGCTTCCTGATCCCAGCACTGGACAAGGGAAAGTAATGGCTACAATCTCCAGGTGAGATTATTGACTTACATTGAGCTCCCAGCCTTGACCTTGTTTCACTAAACCAAAGTGACTGATGGGAATGGTTAGAACTAAAAGTTCTGAGTGTAATTTCATCCTGTTGTTCCTTTCTCTGTATTTTCTTAAAATTCCATCTATCTCTATAGGGTAAGGCCATGCCTTACTTTTTTTTTTTTGAAGTTTTATTGACATATAATTTGCATCCCATAAAACCCACCCATTTTAAGTGCACAATTGAATGAGTTTTAGTATATTTGCAGAGTTGTACAGCCATCACCACACTCTGAATTTAAAACATTCCCATCCCCTCAGAGGATGATGGAAACATCACCCCCCAGTCCTGGACAACCACAAATCTACTTTCTGTTTCTGTATATTTGTCTTTTCTGGGCATTTTACTTGCATGTAGCTGTCTTGTAATTAACACGTCTAGGACAGTTCGAGCCCCTCAGCTACCCTTTGTGGTACTGGGGACAGGAGGTCTGGATTTTTCCCCCTTTTTTTCCTGGCAAATAGCATCCACTCTGCCCCCATTTCTCTGAGTTATCCTTTAGACCAAGCCAATCGTGTTTGATGGAGAGTTATTGTTGCCATTTTATTTCTAATCGGTTAATGAAGGAAAGATGGAAAGTTAGCATGGGGCCACAGGAACTGGTGACTTTCCCATTCTTGTGGACCACCCTCTACTGTCCTCCCAGGCACTCTAGAAGCACATCGCCCCCTAGTGGTCACTGATCTGAAACTGGCCAGCTCCAGAACCCACGAATTGAGGGTATCTGTGGCCCTTTCCAGAGAATCATCACAGCCTGGGCTCCCTGCCTCTCAGTCCAGCCGAGGGGCTGCACTGTCAGCTCACTATCAGGTCACTGGGCATTTAAAGTTCACGCTGTCTTACCTTAGTGTGTGATCCCTTAAAAATTACTTCTCGTCGTGTAGCTGAAACAAATTGACAGATGGCTTGGCCCTGGCTCGGATAGGCTGTGTGTAGGATCAGGTATCTGACTTAGTTAACAACCTGGGGAGAGGAAACAAAGCCGCTTTGCTTGGTGACCATGTTGACTTTTGATCCAATCCCAAAGGTCAATGATTTCTCAAGACTTTTTATGCTGGGTGTATCAAGGTTCCTGTTTGGAGAATTATTAATTTTGTTCCCCTTGCCTTGAATTATATCACTATACACTCAGAAATAGACTCAGCAACAGGAATTGGGCTCAAGTCTGAATTCTCTTACTCTGTAATTGGTTGATCTCTCCTCCCTTATCTCGAGAATTAGGGGGTTGGGCTAAATCTCCCTTTTTACCCATAGTAGCCTAGGATCTAGTGAATGAGTATAGATGGCACAGGACTTTTTACCCAGTACTCATTCAACATATATTGAGTGCCTGCTGGACACCGGGTTTCAGCATCTAGCGTCATTGTCTTGTTTCACAGTGATTCCTAACTTTTTCCCTCTCCATATGCAGGGTCGGCCGGCGGCCTGTGCTGCTGTTTTCCATCATCTTCATTCTGATCTTTGGACTGACTGTGGCACTGTCAGTGAATGTGACAATGTTCAGCACACTCAGGTTCTTTGAAGGATTTTGCCTGGCTGGAATCATTCTCACCTTGTATGCTTTACGTAAGTAGGAGCCTTCACGACTAGTCTTGAAAGAATTTAGCAAAAGTATTGTTGCCTGGGAGGTTCTGGGAAAAATACTGTGCATGCTGCTCGTGTGGGCTGGCAGTTTTGTGGAAACACAAACATTAAAGGCCTCAAGTGTTGTGAAAGAGGCTTTTCAGGTGATGCCGTGAAACGTTTCACTCAATCCTGATCTCCAGCTCGGGCTCAGTGCACATCAAAGGACACGGGAGGTTGCGTAATTGCTTGGAGGAGTGGCGATCGGTTCTTTCCTGATATGGAGAGGCTTTCGGTTTTCTTCAGAATTGTCTGCATTGACATCCTGTGTGCTTCTATCTGGTGCATAATTGGGTATCCACACAGAATCCAAACTTTCCACATTCTCATGTCCACAGTTGTGTCCTTAAGTGGTCTGGAACTGAGACCTAAGCATTGGTACTGGAAAAGTAAATGACAGCATTTGCTAGTATTTGGTCTTTTTAGGAGGGTGAGACATTTCTTTCATTGATCTATCTTGTCTGTTGGCTGTATTAACTCTGCTGAATATAGTTAGGTTTCACTTATTTGTAGGTGGTGTTTGCTAGAACACAACCACACACCCATAAGGAGAAGAAGAGTTTTAGGCGTGGTTATTTTACTTCTTTACTGGCTATATACTTTTTAGTCACTTTGTGGAAAGATCTGTTGGGAATACTGTAAGATTTACCATGTGTTTTGTCTTTTTCTCTTTCTTTGACCACACGCATAGCAGTCAGGTATAGATTAAGTAGCAATTTCCAGTGTGACAACATAAGAATAGTTCTAATTCTCTTAAATTTGCATATTAAAGACTTCTTTTAGATAGCTAAAATTTTTGTTCCACTAGAAATATAATCCATTCAGGACATAGTTTTATTGTCACAGGAAGGAGCAGACACAGAAAAAGGCTACCGGTATATTCTTCTAGATCCGTAGTTGGCCGTTTTGTCATCAATGTTTAACTGAATTGTAGTTGCTTAGAAATCACCTTTTCCAGTTTACTTGCATTTGTCTTAGAACCCTTGTCTCTTGGGAAGTTCTTTAGGAAGATACGCATGACAAGATGAGTGGGCCTGGCTGATGGTGTTTGGGGACTTTGTTTCTTTGAATAAATAATGCGAGTATGGGGCTTGAACCTCCCCGGGCAAAATGCCTGTGCCGTTGTCTATGGCCCTGACCCCTGACAGTCTGTGCAGAGGAACAGGTCTAAGCACTTTTCTGGAGAAGCCTCCTGGTCCTGCCCTCAGGCAATCCCTTGGCCCACATGTGTGCAAGTGCGCCGGAACCCTTGCTCTGGGCAGCCGTCCTTGTCAGGCTTCCATTCTCACAGGGGGAGGGCAGTCCAGTCCTCTCATGTGAATGGCCATAAAAGGGGACAGCTCTGCACTAGGACAAAATGGAATAGTTGTGCTTCAGGAGCACTGCAGAGAATATAACCTCAGCCTCACCACCTCCAGGCAAGAGAGTGTTCATGGAAAATTACCTTACCGCAAAGATGGTGTATTGGTTTTATCTTGCATGCCAACTACTAATGACTGGCTGAAGCTGCCAGAGAACGGGGAGAAGACTTCTGAGGAGACTTTGGGGCTCAGCAGAAGAGAACACCTTGATCCATTAGCCATGTCTGCCAGTGTCAAGGAAGGAGGGTAGGGAAGGGCTACCTGTGTAACTGGCATTTGCCATCTGGAGAGACTGTCCATGAATGAAGCCAGACCAGGAGTGAATTGTACCTGAACGGCATTGTTTCCACCTCACATATTCATAGAATTGTTTGACTGACTTGCACTGTGACATCATGCCATTGACCTCTGAAGCCAGTTGTTATATTTACTACAAAATATTATGTTGAAGATGTGTTTTCATTAGATTACATAGTGAGCTGTTTATAGCAGAAGGTTCTCTTCCACTTCAGAACCATTCAAAGAAAGTACCTACCCTAGGAGATTGCTTTCCTCCAGTCTCTTAGGCACAGAATCATATAACCCAGACATTGGCAAACTTTTTCCATGTGGGAAATTTTTCAGGCTTTGCAGGCCATATGGTCTGTCACAGTTACTCAACTCTGCCATTGTAGCCTGAAAGCAGCCATAAAGAATATGTAAATGAGCAGGTGTGGCTGTGTTCTAATAAAACTTTATTTACAGAAACAGATGGTGGGCCAGATTTGGCCAGTGGGCCATAATTTTTCAACCACTGATGTAAATATTTGTGTGTGGGTCTGATAACACAAGCTTTAAATTCCGACCTCTCTCCTAGTTTCATCTTAACTTCCCTACTATAATGTCTGCTTTGTCCCATTTTTCTTCCTCCATAATTTGTGTTATTTTGTGTGTATCTTAGTGTGTATGTTATTTAGTGGAAGCAGCCTTAGGTTTTTTTCTGCAATAAAGCAGGGCATAAATAACTGGTCATGTTTTCTTAGATAGGGACCACAAATTAAACAAATATCATGACAAATGCCATTGCAGTGAAAATGTCCCAAGTATCAACAAGTGATTGACCCACTGTTAGACCTAATAAAGTATTTGGGGTTACACAACTAAACTAAACCAAAGGGCTGTGAATGATGACTCGGAGTTTGTTGAGATATTTAAACAATGAAAATTTAGGAGAGTTAGTTGAGAGATGGCAAAAGAGCAAAGCTTCTGAGAGAAGAATAAAAGGAAATAAAGGGAGAATTTAAAAAGGAAATAGTCATAATGGGCAGGTGGGATTGGGGTAGGATATGGTTGGGGTGACCCATGTCTCTGCACACATGGCAGTCTTGGGAGAAGGCAGAGGCTGGTGACAAGAAGTTAAGACAGCAACTCCCAGTCAATAAAGCTGAGTCAATAAAGCGGAGTCACTGAATATCCATATTAATGTACTTGCTAGCATTTTATACACAGTAGTATTTATGCCTAGGTAATGCTTGGAAATTTGTTTTACTTGAAGAAAATTATTGATAAGCCAGGTCACAGGGTTGAAGTACTTCTTAACTCTAAAGGGAAGTTTAAAACTTTGGGACATTGATTATTTGGAAGTTACATTTGTAATGGCCCCAACTTCTTTTCTTCCTCCAACCATAAGGTTTTTATCTCACTTAATGCATCTGCTGGAAAGGCCTGTGCTTTCTCAGAACAGAACTGGATAGCATTCTTTTTTTAGTCTTGCAGGTGCTTGGCAATGTAAGTAGGGAAAGTAATGATTTTTGCAGTTTTAGTTTCTTGTATGGCTTGCCGTAAGGGTGGACTCTTCATTTTGAGAAATGCTGCTGACTTGTGGAAGTTTTCTGCTTTATTTGCAAGGCTGCTGAAGGTTTTTTTTTTCTGCTTTGGAGTTTTTCTAAAGTACATTCCAGTTAAATACTCTACACTTTACATGTTTGTTTCCCTCAAGTCGCCAAAGGGAGATGTGGTTGTGTAATTAGTACATAAAATAGAGATTACTGGCATCTTCCTAAGGAGTGTTTGCATGGAAGCAGAGTGCACATTGGCAAGAGCAAGAGAGAACAAGCCAAGCTCAATGGATTTCCCCAGCACAGTAGTGGCCTCTAAGACCTTTGTGAGCCACTGAACTAATTTCTAAATACACTTGGACTGGATCAGTGGCCTCTGGACACACACACACACACACACACACACACACACACAGGCAGTCGAAAAACTGAGCAAGGCGAGGGGCACGGACCAAGAAAAGAAGCAATAGATCACATTTTCCTATTTGTTTATGAAAGTACAGTCTTATTTTCAGCCTAAAGAAATGGACACTTCTCGGCATAGGCGGATGTGATTGGTTGTGGTATGAATCCTTTTCCTAACCAGGATCCATAATATCACAGACAAGGTAATATAGCACTGTGAAGGATGTGTCTTTCTTCAAATGGAGCCATGAGAGATGGTGGTTTTTTAAGTTGATTTGATGTTGGATGTAGTAAGTCCTGTGGGAGAGAATTTTTTTAAATAAAAAATACTGTTTAAAAATGTCTCTTCTAACTTGATCTCTACCTTTTCCCCTCTCCACTTCTAACTGCCCCCCACCAGCTACACTTTCCCAGTTTGAAATAATGAACAATACCTTTTGCTGACAGAAAGACCAAACCTTAGTTCCTGTGGGCAAATGAAGGGGTTTTTCCCCCCAACAATGAACAATTTTCTTGAAAAAGTCTCTCAAAGATGTTCTTATTGTAATAACCCTCCTTCAACCCAAACAGCCTAAATGATTGGATAAATGTTACACAAGATCAAGGAGCAACCAGGAATTTCACAGCTGACTCAGTTACTGATTACTTTGCAAAAATAGAAGCCAAGTCTTGACTTAACTGGTAATAGACTCAGAGTTTGAGTTTGCTCTGGGTGGGGTGCTGATCCCTTTTTCACATGACAGAAGTGATTGAGTAATTTCTAATGTGCTGGTGTTGGATAGCTTTTTCTTTCTCACTATCCCATATATTTTTACACTTTGATATTTCCCTGAACTAATATTCCTTGCAACATATTTCAGTCAACAGGATCTTTAAGCATCAGCACTATGCTATATATGTAAAAAAAAAAAATTTGACTGAGCCAAATGGCTCCACAGAGTGAGTTGTCAAAGTGTGGAATGAAGAGAATGGAGATTGCCGATGTCAACTAGAAATGGCTTCAGCTACCTTTTGGGCTTCTGGGGAGCAAACATTTGCTCTGCATTTGGGTGAAGGGAAACTTTCACATGAATACGTGCTCGGTCGTCTCTTTGTCTCCACCCGGTTTCCCCATCTTCAGATACGTAGGCCTTCCCAGTAGCAGCAAGTTCTCAGGGCAAAAAGCCCTTCTCCTGGTGGGACCAACTCCACTCACAAGGCTTTTTCCAGCAAGGAAATGAGTCAGAGTTTATTGAAGGCCTTTGACAAACTTTTTTTTTTTTTTAATTTTTTTGAGACAGTCTCGGTGTGCAGTGGTGCCATCTCAGCTCGCTACAACCTCCGCCCCCCAGGTTCAAGTGATTCTCCTGCCTCACCCTCCCAAGTAGCTAGGATTACAGGCACCCACCACCACATCCAACTAATTTTTTTGTATTTTTAGTAGAGACAGGGTTTCACTATGTTGGCCAGGCTGGTCTCGATCTCCTGACCTCATGATCCGCCCGCCTTGGCCTCCCAAAGTGCTGGGATTACAGGCATGAGCCACCGCACCTGGCCGACAAATCTTTTTTTTTTTTTTAAGCTTCAAAGGAATTTTGATTTTACTAAGGTTCAGATGGGCACAACAGGGAAATTGGAGCAGATTGAGGTCTCTCCATTGGTCATTTTCTTCACTGGAAACACATTACTAACCCTGCGGGCAAACTGCGAAAAGCAAAGGAGTAAATTTCTAAGCAAAAAGTAACAGGGCATTTGCTCTGTACCCCACTATCTTCCCTTATCCCACCTCTGAGCAGTCAGAGCTTCTGGGCTCACTGCAGGGTAAGTAAGAATAGAAGCATCTGGTGAGGCAGTTCCAACCCCTGGGAAGGCAAGAATGCTGTGGTGGCCAGTTAGGCAGGGCCACTGGTCATGGGTCAGAGCCTGGAGGGGTGAGCCATCCAGCAGGGAGCCACAACATGCCACTGAAGACTGATTTTTCTCAAAATTGTGCCAGTCCTTCAAATAAAAATTTACTCAGGCCTTTCTCTCTATCTCTACCTATATGTTCGCCAAAACCTGGACTTTTCTTTCTATAGACATTTCTCTGGAAAAAATGCAAATGTCTCTAGGGCATGTAAGGATATATCATCTCACCTGCATATTAAAAATGGAAATGTGAGGACAGAGAAAGAATAAGCGGCCAGTGGCATCACTGAGACCCATCTGCCCAGTCTTCTGTCCAGAAGTCTGTGCAAGAAAACATGTAGCTATTGCCTAAATGTACAGATAGGCTTTCCAGTGCATATATCTTTTGGTGTTTTGAATTTGGTGAAGGTAGATCTATGTCCAAATCAGAGGAAAATAGTAGCAAATACTCGGAGATATCTGGGCATTTTAAAATTAGAGTATTTGGATGCTTTTCCACACAGGGGAGGCTGTTCTTAAACTGTGCGTCAAAACCTTACGGACTAGGTTTTTTCCAGACTGGAATTTCAGTAGTGTGTCTGTGCTTCATTTGAAACAAAGCTGTTCACTACTCTAAAAGGGGAACTGAAAAGATCTGAAAATCAGGAGATCTGAGCTGGATTGCAGACTCCACAGTTGACTGACGGTGACTGTGACAGATTGTGAGATCTCTCTGAGCTTGTGTCTCCCTCTCCATAAAGTAAGGGGTGAGATTTAAACCAAGTTTTGTGTAGCTGTGCGATCGCTTCCTGGGATAACTCGTGGAGAAAACGAATGGAAAACAAAACAAATGGAAAACTATTGAGCTTCAACGTAACTTCCAGTTTTAGAATTCTATGGCTTTTGAATTCTTAGCCATTAGCCTCCTTCAGTGTTGAAGATTTCTTGGGGTGGGAGTGGGGGCAGTGAAACCAGGGGTGCTTCCTCTTACCCCCCTAGATGTGCCAGTCTCAAGTCCACACTAGTACCTAGAGTTGTTGGACTTCCATCCTTCCTCGCTGTGTGGCTGCTGCGCCAGTGCCGATCTATAAAGTGAGCTGGGAAGAGATGCTGTGATAGGGTAAGATTAATGGTTAACAGCTTCCCTTTCCCCAGGGTTCCAGACCCTGCCCTCATGTCAACAACCTTGCCCTTGCTGGCCCCTGCTGGAAATCCTTTCCTGCTTGCTCCATTCGCCTCTCTTACCACATGTTTGCTGGCTGGAATCCTATTACACTCCCTGGGAGTTTTTTTTTTCCACACCTGGACAGACAGGATGGGACCTGAAGCTAAAAGCTGAGTCGACCAGAAAAAATTGTTCAGGAGTGTAAGAGAGCAATATTGGGCTGACTTTGTTTTGTTTTATGTTCTTAAAAGCAAATTAAAAGAGGAAATAAATCAGTCACCTTGAAAACAAGTAAAAAAAAAAAAAAAGCAAAACATTAGGCTTCTTGAAAACATCCAAATGTATCTAGTGGGAAGCAAAATCATTACTGGTTTGCCAAGACTTGCTGTTATTGAAAAGACAGACTCTTGGCTGAGAGCACAGAGGGAAATATAACTCAAATGGTGCAGAGCCATGAAAGTTTGTTGTCAACAACTGTTTCTCAAATCAGCGCATCCTGCCAGATAGGCTCTGCTACAAAGAGTTTAAGTTTTAGTTTTTCATGACCTGCCCGGAAGCACAATTTTCTCCTTTGCTCATTTGGTCCATGAACATGTGAGGACCTGTTGGGTGCCAGGGGATGGACAGTTGGTTCCTTGATTACATACTAAACCCTCGCCATTGTTGAGTGTTGAGGACATAGAGGCAAGTACGTGCTCCTGCCCTCTAGCACACTCAGAGTTTAGTGAGTGAAGAGGCAGAGACACACCCTGCTGGGACAGTGAGCACCAGAGGAGACTCCTGAGCTGTGAGTTCTGTGGGGTCAGGGAGAATAGGTGTTTGCTATTTGCAGTGGGTGCTTAGATCCTAGAAGAGCCTAGTGTACTCTGGGTAGTGTAGGTGATTGGGGTTGGCTGGAGCCTAGTGCACTCTGGGTAGTGTGGATGATTGGAGTGGGCTGCAGCCTAGTGCACTCTGTGTAGTGTGGATGACTGGGGTTGGCTGGGGCCTAGTGCACTCTGGGTAGTGTGGGTGATTAGGGCTTAGCTAGAGCCTAGTGCACTCTGGGTAGTGTTGGTGATTGGGGTTGGCTGGGGCCTAGTGCACTCTGGGTAGTGTGGGTGATTGTGGTGTCAGCTGGAGCCTAGTGCGCTCTGGGTAGTGTGGGTAATTGGGGTCGGAATCTAAATTATGAATAACAAAGCCAAGGAAGGAGGATGGAACAACACACACAGACCTATCCTCCATGACCTTAAGGTAGTGGCAGGCCACTGAAGGATCTCAATTGAGAAAGATAAGCCTTAGATGCATGTTTTGGAGAAATGTCTCAGGCTGCAGTGTGAGCAGGCCAAAGAGGAGAAGAAGGCCAAGCTAGGAGCTGGGAGGCTGCTGTGGTAGTGAGGCGAGGAAGAAGAGCCTGAATGAGGGCCATGGCCATGGGGCAGGAGAGACACTGAGGATGCAGAATCACAGCCTCAATGACTGAGGAATGGGGAGAAGGGTGAAGGAGGGCCAGGGGACTTGCCTGGATACCTGGAGAGGGGATTTTTCTCTGAATGGGGTGATAAAAGGGATTCAGCCCAAGCATTCTACTCTGATTCCAAATCCTGTAGAGTCTGAAGCTACCGACCACTCCCTTCCTCCCATGAGTCTGACAGGGGAAGATGATGACCTCTGTTTCAGACCTGGTAAGCTGATGGAGACTTGGGGCATCTGAGAGGATTGATTTGCCAGGAGATTTGTTATTCAGAAGTTCAGGAGCAAGGCCCCCGTGTCCTCAGGATGAAGGTAGCAACTAAAGGCTACCAGAGCTGAGCTCACCCATGGGCTCTGTAGCTGAGCAACAAATGGGTGGAGGTAGAAGAACCAGTGGAGAGAGACAGGGAGGAACCGACTGTGTGGTCAGTGGAGAGTCAGACCAGGCTGGTTACCAGGGAGCCAAGGAAGGGGCTGACAGCAGAATCAAGTGATGCAGGACATTGAAAAATGTCCTTTGGGCATAGCAAAGATTGCCCAGTAGGTCAGAGGTAAGTGTGGCAAAGCAACTTTAATTCCATGTAGTGATTAATGTAATGTGAATTATTTCGAGCATAGGTTTTAATTTATGTATGCCCCAGAGAAGCACTGTCTTGTCCTATGCCAAGTATTTTAGAAAGAAAGTTACATTTTTTTTTTTTACTGTGGTAAAATATACATTACATACAGTTTACCATTTCAGCTTTTTTTGTTTTGTTTTTTGTTTTTTGTTTTTGTTTTTGTTTTGAGATGGAATCTCACTCTGTTGCCCAGGCTAGAGTGCAGCGGCACAATCTCGGCTCACTACAACCTCCATCTCCCAGGTTCAAGCGATTCTCCCGCCTCAGCCTCCCAAGTGACTGGGACTACAGGCGCCACCACGCCCGGCTAATTTTGGTATTTTTAGTAGAGACGGGGTTTCGCCATGTTGGCCAGGCTGGTCTCAAACTCCTTACCTCAAGTGATCCATCCACCTCGGCCTCCTGAAGTGCTGGGATTACAGGCATGAGCCACCGCGCCTGTCCCATTGCAGCCATTTTTAAGTGTGCACAATTTAGTGATATATTTCCATTGTTGTGCAAGAAGATGTTTTTTAGAGTGTTAGATGTTCATTATTATTGAGCAGAAAAAAATGGAATTGGAAGGCAAGTTGGTAATGGCTATTTTTGCTTAAAGTCACCTGAAACATGATGTTCTCGTGACTCAATAACTGGATATTCAGTTACATTTAGTACAATTGAGTTGAGTTAGAGATGCAGTTTTGTTCTGATGTTCCAATGTCCATACTGAAAGGCAGTGTGTGAAGACTTGCCATATCCCCACCCTCTTTCTCATCAACACACACCAAAGTGCACACACGTGCGTGTGATCACACGGAAACAGTTGAGAAGATGCTTGGGTGGAATCCAGGCTTGGATTGGAAGCCAAGCCCCCCACTTGCCAGTTGTGACCTTTAACAAGGTAGCTGACTACTCAAAGTCAGTTTCCTCACCTAGGAAAGATTGGGCAGGTGGCTGACAGGATGAACGTGATTGTCATCTGTAAAACCACGAAGTTCCAGGGAAGTGTTGGTGGACATTTGCATGTTTGTGACGTGATGGCCACCATCCTACTGCAAGCACCAGTGCTGCCCTGAGATACCATCCTACTGCAAGCACCATTACTGCCCTGAAATAATCGGCCCTTTCCTCTTCCACGAGGCCCACTCATGTGAGGGAATCTCTGGGCTCGCAGCAAGCTTGGGAACTTTGGACTGTGGCTGTCTGGTAGCTTAGAATAGCAGAATAACTGGTGGGTGGGGGCAAGAATCTGCTTCATAATTGTTTTTCCAGTGGCCAGCTTAATAAATTACCTCTCTTATAGCATCCATTCAGAGCTTTTAAAATTCATTTTAAAATGCAATCATGGGCCGGGCGCGGTGGCTCATGCCTGTAATCCCAGCACTTTGGGAGGCCGAGGCGGGTGGATCACTTGAGGTCAGGAGTTCGAGACCAGCCTGACCAACATGGTGAAACCCCATCTCTACTAAATGCAAAAAATTAGCCAGGCATGGTGGTGCATGCCTGTAATCCCAGCTACTTGGGAGGCTGAGGCAGGAGAATCGCTTGAACCTGGGAGGCGGAGGTTGCAGTGAGCTGAGATTGTGCCATTGCACTCCAGCCTGGGCAACAAGAGCAAAACTCCATCTCAAAAAAATAAATGCAATCATATATTGCATTTTGAAAGTCTTAACCACTTCAGGGGTCGGAGAGGACAATAAACTCAAGAAAAAATTCTCCTGGACAGATCATTCCTAGGGCTCTTCTATCGACTCCCTGAGTATCCATCACTCACAGAATGCTTCATTAATTGGTAAGAAAACCCACTGAAGAAATAGAATAGTGGTACTCATTTTCAAGATTTATCTTATCTGTATGCAACCTCTCCCTTTCCCTTCCTTGTATTAATCCCTAAAAACGCCTGTAAACATTTTGTTCATATTGTTAAATATTAACTCAGGACGTTGCTCATTATCCGTAACACAGCTGTAGGCTTGGCCCTGTTGTTTGCCATGTTCTGCCATAAGGTTTCACTGCCTTCCTTCTGCAGGGGCGGATGGCAGTTCCTGTTTGCGATGTGGCTGTGTGAGAATGTGTGTTTTCAGGATGGACATGAATGGCTGCTTGAGGAAGGGCATGACTTTGAATAACACATGGTTCATTTTTTATTGTATTTTCAAATGGCTCTTCTGGGGGAAAAACAGTTCAGGAACCACATTCCAATTGCTGGCCCAAAATCCATGTAAGACTTAGAAAATATTTGGGGTGAAATGATGGGCAGTGCCTTGTTTTGCACATTTTATGATGTGAGTTCGTGGTCCCCTCTGAAGAGGCGTTTCCTCTGCATGGTGAACAACTTCCCAAGTCCAGCCGCCAGGCCTGTAGGAACCCAGCTCCCACTGGCCCAGACTCTGGAAGCAGGGCCTTGCTGGTGATTCTCTAAATGGTGAAGTCAGACTCAGGGGCCTTCTGAGTGTTTTTCGTTTTTTTGGTTTTATTATTTTATTTTATTTTTAAGAGTCAGAGTCTTGCTCTGTTGCCCAGGCTGGAGTGCAGTGGTGCGGTCACAGCTGACCGAAGTCTCGACCTCCTGGCCTCAAAGGATCTTCCCGCCTCAGCCTCCTGAGTATCAGAGACCACAGGCATGCACCACTGTGCCTGGCTACTTTTTAAATTTTTTGTAGAGATGAGGTCTCACGATGTTGCTCAGGCTGGTCTTGAACTCCTGGATAAAGCAGTTCTCCCATCTCGGCCTCCCAAAGTGCTGGGATTACAGGTATGAGCCACCACATCTAGTCCTGGGTGTTTTTAAAGCTAAGACCTCTACCCCAGTAGAAACCAACGTCAAGGAGCCTGAGGAGGCAGGGAGGGTTGCAGCTGGAGTGAGATGCTCTCTTGGGCGAAGCTGCAGGGCCTCCACTTCAGGGCAGTGTTCCCAGGTGACAGAGTGGGACAGCTCAGAGGGCCTCTGAATCTCCTGCACAGAACACCGAGACCAGAAAATGGGTCTCTGATTAAGGGCTGTTATTTTCTTTTCGTTTTTCCTTCCACAGGGCTTTTGATGATTCTTGTAAAAAAAAAAAAAAAAAAAAAAAAAGAGTGCTTTGTATCCAAGCAGAGTTGGCTCTGCCTGCTCCTGTTTGCTGGCTGAGAGGTGCTTGCGTCCTTTCTAACCTCTGCCTTTTGAAAGCATGTCTTGCTTGTTATTTGCTTTGTGTGAGTTCTGGGAAAAGGCTCAGAACTCCCTCCAAACCAAAGTCAGATTGTCAGGGTTGGGGGTAGGGTTAGGAATTAAGGGCTATTTACTTCTAGTTCATTTCCCCATCCATATCAGTTTTAAATAGTAAATACATTTTGCTAAGTTCCTGTGGGGCTTAGAGTTTTTCACTATTTCTTCCTTGGCATCAGTTTAATATGTTGAACTGGCATTGCTAAGTGTGCAAGGCTCCCAGGGTGAACAAGGACTCTGAGATGGAGAAGAATGCAAGGGAAAATATGATTTCTCCTCTTTGGTAAATAGTACTGGCTGCTTTGTGTTAGGGTGGGGGCATGTGACTACCCTCACTGCATGGGAAGTGTTTGCTGGGAGACCCCAGGGCCCCCCATTCTTGGTCATTTGCTCCCCATTGGGCTGACCTCAGTGCTTGGAGCATGATTGTGTCTCATATCTCATTATGTCATTCCCTTACCTCTTTTTAGAAAGAACCATATACAGCCCCGGAGGGTAAGAGTTAGACATCTAGTAGCTGCAATGAATCTTGGCTTGAGACCTCCCTTTTGGCACACCCCAGCATGTGTGCATGTATATAGCATGGTGCTGTATAGCTGAGCACTGTTTTGATATTAAGGAGTAAAAAGGGATTGAGGCTATCATGATAGTGCCTTGACAACAATGATAATAAGCTATTTATTCAGCATTTTCTAAGTTCAGAAACTATGCTGAGTTATACATATGTACATATACACAAATATATAGAGAGAGATGTAAATTTCACAGTAACCATGTAAAGTAGCTCCCACAAATAGCCCCATTTTACAGTTAAGGAAACTGAGACCTCTAATTCCTGGACCTTGTCTAATTTGCTAGAGATGCCTTTAAGCCAGAGATAACACTTACTGAGCTTGTACACTGCATCTTCCCTGAGCTGCTCTCGCCAGGGAGCCTGGCCAGACAGGATGTGACTCTCCACAGAGGACATGGGACTATCATGTGGGGGCTGTGCAAAGGTAGACCAGAGCGGGGCAGGCCTCAGAGCGACGTGGAAACTTAAGGGGTCTGGTCTTTACCCTGTGGGCCCTGGAGAGCCACTGCCAGCTTTTTGAGGGACAAAGTGATGTGCTTTGCTTTGTGTTTGGGGGGGATCACTCTGGGGGTCACACCCTTCTGATTCCAGGGGCTGCCATGAAGCAACCATAGTTTGTGCAGTTTCACAAATTCAACCTGATAATTTCCTCTTTGATGCAGTAGGCATCCCTGGAAAAAGTTAAATGGAGAACTAATCATTCAAATCTATATTTCCCATAAATGAAATTTACCACAATCATTCCTGTTCTTGACAGTTTTGCCACTGAAAAGGTGGTCTTTGGAATCATCGTTCAGTTTTCTTGTGTTTCACCTGGGCTTCTTGAGTCCCGTGAGTCTAGAGCCCACCAACCACATACAGGAATTATTGTGAGAACTTTCATGTGTGCCTGGAGTTGTTGGGGGATATCTGATGACTCTGTGATACACGGATCTTGTTCTTTGCAAGGATTTAATTGAATTACAGAATGCACCACCCAGAGAGTGCAAGCTGCAGTCCCGGGATATTACAGTGCCCGATCCCTCTTTCCCTTTGTAATTGTTACTCTAAAGCACAGTGGTGTTCTCTGACCAGTTCTGGGTTGGACCTTATTTTCCGTTTCTTTAGTGGGGTCACTGCCGGATCTTATTTCATGTTCTCTGCAGGGGGTCATTGCTCTTCTGCTGTGTTTCCAAGCTCTCCTTTTTGGCATTTTTCCTTTTCACCTTGTGACGGTAGAAGCGAATGTTTGCACAGTTGGCTTTTCCATTTGTGATGCCTGTGTGGAGTGCAGGGAGAGGAGGGAAGGGCACAGGGAGAAGCCACACCATCTCCAGGGCCTGAGAGGCCGTTGCCTCGTTCCTGTCCTCTTTTCAGAGGGATGAGGAGGTAACTCTGAATGAAGGAACGATTGAAAACCTGAGAATAATTACCTCCTGAGAAGCTATGCAGACCGCTGCCCTCTTCAAACATTGAAAGTTATTACAAACAGTTTGTAAACATGAACCCGAAGAATTTGGACAAAGGCGTGGAGCAATGGTTGTCACATGTCTAAGTTATAAAAGGAAAATCAAGTGGGAAACATGCTTTTCCGCTGCCATTTTCCCGCTCACATCATCCTATGAGGCAAACCAAGCATAATCAACAGTTTCAAAGAGGAACTTAGAGGAGGGTTTAGGTCAGAGCTGCCCAAGAGAACCTGCAGCATCAAGGCAAATGTTCTCTACCTGCACTGCCCAATAGTCCAGCACTAGGCACGTGTGCTATTTAGTGCTTGAGATGTGCAGGAGTAACTAAGGGACTGAATTTGTCGTTTAAAAGCATTTTAATTCACATAAGTAACCACGTATGGCTCGTGGCTATTATATTGGACGGGCCCAGTTCAGGCAGCAAGTAGAATGAGAGACAGTAGCATCATTTCTCCCTTTCACAGCAAAACTTCTCCAAACTTGAGCCCCAAGCATTGTCTCTGGGGCCTTGCTTTCCGTCCTTGCCTCAGTCCACTGAGGCTTTCGTCATCCGCGCTGCTCAGGTGGAATTCCCTTGATAAGATAACCCACAGCCTCCAGGCTGCCACAGGCTTGGTCATTTTCTCTTTTGCTTATCTGAACTTCTCAGCAGTGTCTGACCCAGCTTGACCACACCTTCTTCTTTGCTTTCATGATACCTCACCCACTTCGCTTTTCCCTTCCTTTGCCCTCCCTCCAAAGGTTGGATCTGGGGCTCCTGACATTTCTCCATCTACACTCTCTGTGTGTCTGCTCTGCTAGAAACATGGCACTAATTCACCTCTCCATAGGCCAGAGACTCCCAGGTGTATATCACCAACTCTGACCTCCCTGCTGAGTTCCAAAATCATATACCCTACTGCCTTGTGGATGTTCCCCTTGGATGTCCAGTAGGCATTTCAGATTGTGTGGCCAAAACAGAACCCTCCTTCCTCCCACATCCTCAGAGCCATCCCTCCCTAGAACCATTATCCATGCAGTTGCTCAAGCCAAAAATGGGTAAGAGTCACCCTTTCTTCTCTCTCTCTCCCTTGATCAGCAAATCCTCTCAGTTCTTCCTCCAAATTACATTCTGAGTCCCTCAATTTCTCTGTCTCCACTGCCACCCCCTGAGGCAAAGCCTTTTCATTTCATGCCTGGAAAACTAAGCACAATGGCTCTCTAACTGATCTTCCTGCTTCCTGTTCAGACCTCTACAGCTCATTCTTCACTTACAACTAGGGTGATATTCATACAGCCTGAATCAGAGCTTCTACTCTCCTGCATCGATCTGTCTATATAGTTAGCAATAGCTTCATTTCTGAAAGCACTTAAAACCAGAACAACAGGGATTTAAACAAAGTGGAGTTTATTTCTATCATCAATATAGTCAGTCCTGGGCTGCTGTGGCAGTCCCATGACACTGGGAGCCCAGGCCCCTTCTGCTGTCCTAATCCAGCCAGCAGAGCAGTGGAAAAGAGGAAGAAGGAACACTTCTTCCCCTTCAGGTCACTGCTCAGAAGTCATGGGTACCACTTTTCACATTCCATTGGCCAGATCTCAGCAACCTATCCACACCCAATTGCAGGGGTGGCTGGAGAACTTGGTCTTGTTTTGTACAGCTATGAGCCTGTAGGAAGAAGGGGAGCATGGTCTTGGAGGATGACTGGTGGTCTTTGCCACACCCTCTAACAGCTTCCATCGTGCATTCCAAACTTCTCACTGCAGCCCATGCTATCTTGCATGGTTTGGCCCTTTGATCTTGCACTGTGTGCAGCCAGATGGATCTTTCAGCTCCTGCTTGCTCCTTAGTTCCTTTGTACTCACCTTTCCCTCTGCCTGAAATGCTCCCCTCCAGACCTCTGCAGGCCTGGCCAGGTCTTGTCACTATGATCTCTTTTCAGTTGATGCCTGTGAAACTTTCTCAGGCTAGCTAGTCTAATCAGTACCCAAACAATTTCTTTAGACTCACCCAGCCTTTTTTAAAGCATCTGCCCTACCTTAAAATACTTTCATTTATTTGTGTATTTGTATATCCGCATACCACTCATCCACTCTAGAGGAAACACCTTGATAGCAGGGTCCTTATTGTTCTTGCTCTCCACTCCATTTCCAGTGCTTGGATTTGCACCTGGCACAGAATGGGTATCTAAGTACTAGTTTGATGAATGAATGAATTCATGGAACATGATGAATGAATGAATTCATGGAACACGATGAAAATCTGTGCTGCAGTATTGCAGAATAGATATACATATGTGATTCTAAATTGTTAAAGCTGGAAGGGCTAGACTTTTTAGTCCAGTTCCCACATATTAGAGATATATCATAAGTGTTTTTGAATAGTAGAGGGAATTTGCTGAGATTTCTCACAAAGCCTCATGACCCAGATGGATTTGGCGTGGATGCCCGAACAGTTGGTGGGATTCAAAACCTGTTGCTCAACCACATCCTACAGGTATTGATTAATGAATTGATATCAGCAAGAATAAAGTCTCCATGAGCTGGTGAGGACATTTGTGTGCAAATCACATTTCCATGAGCCCAAAAGGGGAATGGTGAATAATGAATGATAATCTGGAGTCACTCTCTTCCTTTTCCTTACCATTACTGGTTGATTCCCCCGAGTCATTGCTGTTATTTTCATTGTAGCTCCGTGAGAGAAGGGACAGGGCTGATCTTGTATCTTCTTGTCAGGGGCATTTTTGGTAAGTTTGAGAAATTTTTCATCACTCTAATGAGTCAGGGTATGATTCTCTTCATTCCATTCAGGCAGTTGACCAAATTCACGGAAAAAGAGGCGCCAACATCAACAGTAAGTGTCCTGGTTCCCTCAGATCTCTGGGTGCGGCTTCTGGGCAGAACTCCAGCTTCCGCATTGGAAGCCAGTGGTTTGGCAGATAGGCAGCATATTATTTAAGCCTGTAGGGCCTGAGACTGATGTTTAGAATATAAATGTTTAGTGATGATGTTTAGTACACTCCATAGCCCCACTTGGGGTCCACTGATACATACCAGGCTCAGAGATGCTGAGTGGCAGCCAGCTTTTCGTGCATTGAACTGATCCATAGTGAAATAGAACCATAGTGGCCCCAGTGTGTACATCTCTGCATTAGGTTATTCTTAGGTAACATTTAAACCTGCAAGTGAACCCTAAGTGTACCTCAGAACTCTAGGCCCCGGGGAGCACTAGAGTTCACTCCAGCTGTGTGGCTTTCTTCTCATGAGAGATCCTGTGGACTAAGGTCATGGTAGATGTGAACAGAATTCTTAGCCTTCTCATGTTAGGTTGGCACTTGGACTTAATTGGACTTTGGGGAGGGAGGAGAGAGGGAGAGTGGGGCAGAGAAGAGGGATGCAGGATCTACTTAGATCTCTCTGCATTCTGACAGAGGGGCATCTTTTAAAATCTGATTGAGTAGTAGTCTGTGATTGAGGCCAATTACCTGAGATGGCCGAGTGTTTCCATTTCCAGGCAGTTCTGCTTTCTTTCTTCGGTACCTTTTCCTCCTCGGTGTCATTGGATGTGAAGTTTAACGTAGGCCTGGAGGTTATGGAGAGAGCCTCATTCCTTTTCCTGACTGTGGCTCACCGCTGGTTGCTGTTCCGGATGAGCCCACGGACGGATGGTGGCAACTGGCCCAGTGATGCCGTGCCAGGAGAACTCTGTTCATTTCATCCCAAACCAGGCCTTTTTTTGAAATGCAAAGTGATGATGTCACTTATGTATTTTAGCTCATCCTTTGACTGGCTGAGTCTTATTTTTGGAGGATGGGTACATCAGCTTTGCGAAGTTAGCCAAAAGGCAACAATGAGAGCGAATCTTTGAAACCGGTTCCAGCAAGGCCGTTCTCCACTAACGGGTGTGGTGCTGTGCAGTGGATTCCAAGCAGCTGGCAGCAGCCTGAAATGCACGTACCAGCTCCCTTTCCCCTTATGCCTGCTTTGCAGGGGTGATTCTGATCCTTCGGTAAGTCAGGAAGGATAACTTCATCCCTGTACTTTCTCCTGCACAGGCTCTAGGCCATCTCCATGAGTGATTCCACCACCCTGAGGAGTTTAGGGCTTCATGGAGTGGGAGGAGGGGTGACTGTAGTGAGCCTGAAATGGTGGTGAGGCCGGGCAGTAAGAGAGCAGTAGACAGAAAGGATGCCAAGCACTCTGTGGAGACATTGTCTCTGTTCCTCGCCCCACCTCCCTGCTGAGAGAGGCCTTCCCTGACTGCCTCCTCAGCGCTCACCAGCTTGTTTCTCTGGTCACAGTCTCCTACTCTAATTGTCTGCATAGACTTCAATTTCAATTGTGATAGAAAACATATCCCATAACATTTACTATCTTAACGATTTTTAAGTGTACATTTCAATAATGTTAAGCATATTCACATCGTGCTTCCGTCATGCCATTCAGCCCCAGCACTTTGTTGTTGTTGCTTTTTTTTTTTTTTTTTTTGAGACAGAATTTTGCTCTTGTTGCCCAGGCTAGAGTGCAGTGGTGCGGTCTTGGCTCACTGCAACCTCCACCTCCCGGGTTGCAGTGATTCTCCTGCCTCAGACTCCTGAGTAGCTGGGATCACAGGCATGCTCCACCACACCCAGCCAATTTTTATATTTTTCATAGAGATGGGGCTTCACCATGTTGGCCAGGCTGGTCTCGAGCTGCTGACCTCGAGTGATCTGCCCGCCGCAGCCTCCCAAAGTGCTGGGATTACAGGAGTGAGCCACCACGCCCGCAGCCACCACAGAACTTTTTCATTTGCGGAACTGAAACTCTGGTCTGCAAAAAATACGAACTCCCCATTCCCCCTCCCCACAGCCCCTGGGAACCCCCATTCTGCTTTCTGTCTCTATGAATTTGACAATGCTAGGTACCTCATAAGTAGCATCAGATGGTATTTGTCCTCTTGTGACTGATCTACTTCAGTTAGCATCATGTCTTCAAGGTTCATCACACTGCAGCTCGGGACAAGATTTTCTTCCTTCTCAAGGCTGTATCATGTTCCATTGTATCCATGTATCTGCATGGATGGACCGCATTTTGCTTATCCATTCATCAGTTGATGGAGACTTGAGTTGCTTCCATGTTTTAGCTGTTGTGAATAACGCTGCTATGAACTTGGTTGTACAATTTCTGAGTACCTTCTTTCATTTGTTTTAGGCATATACCCAGAAGTGGGATGGCTGGGTCATATGGTAATTGTATTTTTATGTTTTCGAGGAAGTGTCACAGTTTTCCACAGTGGCTGGCTGTTCCATCTTACATTCCCACCAGCAGGCCACAAGGGTTTCAGTTTCTCCACATCCTCGCCCAAGACTTGTCATTTTCTTTTTTGTTTTTGTTTGATGGTAGCATTGTGATCTGCATATACTTTCCACTCTGATGTTTTTGTTTATTGCATTTTGTTTCTGTTTATTGCATTTTATTGCATTTCTGCCCTCCCCCATGAGGAAGTATGTGAGCTCTGTGACAACAGCACTTTCACCTGACCTATTGATTCTCACGTTCCAAAGCACTGGATACATTTGTTGGATGAGTCTCCTTCGTTCTTTGTTGAATGAACCCCCTTCTGTGTTTCTGTGGTGGGCTTGCCCTCTCCCTACATCTAGGCCAGTGAGCCATTTTATTTTACAAAGTCAAGGGCTGCACCAGTGATTTGAGTGCTTGGTTGTAGCCTGCATCCGGTTTTAATTTGATTTTAGGATAACCGGTGGGAAAAATTGCACTTGCCAGAGGGGCCTTGTTGGGCTTCTCTTTCAGGCAGCAGGAACAGCACGAATTCCACCGAAAGGAGATGCCGTGGCACAGACTGTCGTGGGCTGCCAGGACATCCTTGCTGTGGCCCGCCTTCTCCTTTCCTGCCACTCACCCTCAGAGAACTTTATCAGAGAAGCCCACGACTCTTGGGTTTCGTTAACTCTTTGAATGAAATATACATATACTTACTTGTTCACCATATTTTAAAAACATTGTAAAGTAGAGGAGTGGCAAAAGCAGTACAGTTAAAATAACTTTAGACTTACAGAGGAATGGCAAAGGCAGTACAGAGATTTTCCGTAAGCCCTTCAGTCACCCGCCTTCCGCTAACGTGAACTCACATAACCACGCTACGGTCCCCAGAGCTGAGAAACGGACGTGGTCGTGGGACTAACTAAACGACGGACTTTCCTTGAATCTCACCAGTGTTTTCTCTACTGTCCTTTTTCTGTTCCAGAACACTCTATTAAATGTAGCTGTGTCTCCACAGTCGCCTCTGATCTGTGACAGTTCCTTGGGTTTGTCTTTTGTGACCTTAACACTGTGATGAGGACAGTGGTGTAAAGGGTTATTTTGCAGAATGCCCCTCGATGCGGGTCTGTCTGATACTTTCTCTTGATCAGACTGGGGGGAAGAGCACCACCCTGCTCATGGCGTCGTATCGAGGCAGGAGCTCTGACGTCAGTGTGAGCCGTCACTGGTCACGCTAACCTTCCTCAGTTGAGATGGGGTCTGCCAGGCTTCTCCTCTGCAGTTACTGGTTTTCCCTTTCTCCACTTAGTTTGTTAGGAGTGAGTCACTTTATTTCTTCAGCAAAGGGACTCACAGCTATGAAGGGCAGATAATCCATGTGGCTAGGTACACTGCTGTTTACCTCCTCACTCCTCAAAAAGCTGTCTCTTCTAAACGTGTGTATTTTTTAAAGGTTAGTAGGGTTTTTCTGAGAAACAAAGGTAAAAATCTGGGTGAGGTTGGAAGAGAAGAGTTGTGTGTGGTTGTTGTTGATTTCAAAGGCTGGAGTGGTGGTCTGAGTGACGAACCAGAGAAAGGCCTGCTGCACCCTGGGGTGCCTGCCCTGCCCTGGGGTGCCGGCCCTGTGGAAGCAAGCCCTTGTTCCCCATGTTGTTGCCAGGTCCGTGTGTCAGCGTCAGAGTATGCAGACTCTCCAGATGTCCTTCCAGTGGTGCCCTGGGTGGGAGACCCAGTCCCACTGCCGCCTCCACCCCTCCCACGCTGGGTGACCCTGGGGCAGGTCCCCGGCAGTCCTGGATTCACTCTTTTCATCTGTAGAGCAAGAGGGTTTGCCCTGGAAGGCCGTTCTGAGCTCTCGGGCTGTCCCCAGCCATGCTTGGCACGGCTACTGAGGAGCAAGCAGCCTCCAAGCCTGGCAGTGCCAGCCTCCTCTGTGTCTGGAAGAACAAGGCTGCCTCAGAACCAGGAGCCTCCTGTTGGCTGCTTTATTCGGACCCTCCCCCACTTTCCAGAGAAGCCAACTTCTTGAGGAGGAAAGAGAAGCACCAACTCCTGGTGCCACATCCAGGGACCCCAGGGCTGGTTGTGCGTGTGGCGTACACGGAGCAAGCGTGCTCTCCCTTCTCCTTCGCTCTCCAGCCTGAGGCTTGTCTGCCCTCCGGCTTGGGCCACCGCCACCCTCAGCAGCCTTTTCTGCCTCCCCTTCCTACCTCCCCTGCCTTGGGTTTCTAAACCAACCGTGCACTGTCAGGGCACACTGGCTTCCCTGTGATGCTCCCAGCTAATGTCAACCCAGATCATTAATAAATCCACCTCGTCAGGTAATGAGACACCCGGGAGGGGTGTGGAAAGGTGTGAGTTCTTCAAGCCGATTGAAGTCCCCTCATCAGTGACCACAGGAATGGGCATGAATGGGGAATTTGAGAGCCGCATCATTTAGAGTGAGATGTGTCGCATCTGGCAGCGTCCTGCTCACATGCGGGGCTTTGGTGTTTGTTGCAGTATCTTGGCAGCCTAATAGGCTATTCTGTGGATGTTCTTTTTGGAAAAGAACTGTGAAAAAAAATGAGATGACCACATTTCCCTTTGCAGCATTCTAGCTCTAATATGTCTCTCTGTCCTGGTAACAGAGTGCTCTCTGAGGAATGTTGTTTGTTTTGAGGACAGGGAGTTTTTGTTTTTCATATGGGCCAGTTGCAGGCACATGTGTTTGTGGGCAGCCCTGGTCAGGAGTGGCTGGCACTGAGCATGGGCTGTGACTTCAGAGGACTTTCCCAAGGAGCCCAGACTTGTAAGGGAACTCAGACAATTAGCTCCAACAGTAGGGGACAAAGCTAATTTTTAGTAAACTTGTCAGTTGTGTGATTCAGCTAAGGCACCTGTGTTTTACAACTTTCTGTTTGATCATGGTAAAATACACATACCATAAAATTTACCATCTTAACCTTTTTTTTGTTTTTTGAGACAGAGTTCTGCTCTGTCGCCCAGGCTAGAGTGCAGTGGCACCATCTCTGCACACTGCAACCTCTGCCTCCCAGACTCAAGCACTTCTTGTGCCTCAGACTCCCAAGTAGTTGGAACTATAGCTGTGGGCCACCGCACCCAGCTAATTTTTTTTGTATTTTTAGTAGAGGCACAGTTTTGCTGTGTTGGCCAGGCTGGTCTCAAACTCCTGGCCTCAAGTGATCCACCCACCTTGGCCTCTCAAAGTGCTGGGATTACAGGCATGAGCCACCGCGCCCAGCACATCTTAACCATTTTTAAGTGTATGGTTCAGTGGCATTAAGTTCATTCACCCTGTAGGGCACCCCTCACCACCATCCATCTCCAGAACTCTTTTCATCTTCCCAAACTGAAAGTGCACCCATTTAACAACAAATTCCCATTCTCCCTCCTCTCCCCAGCCCTTGGTAACCGCCGTTCTCCTTTCTGTCTCTATGGATTTCACTACACTAGTGCCTCATATAAACGGATTCATACAGCATTTGTTTTTCTGTGACTGGCTTATTCCACTGAGCGTAATGTCCTCCATGTTCAGCCATGTTGCAGCAGATATGAGAATCCCCTTCCTTTTTAAGGCGGGATCATATTCTATCGTATGGATAGGCCACATTTTGTTTACCCACTCACACTTAGGTTGCTTCCACATTCTCGCTATTGTGAATACTGCTGCTGTGAACACATGTGTGTGTTTTTGAGTTCCTGCTTTCAGTTCTCGAAGGACTATACCCAGAAGTAGAAATGCTGGATCATATGATTTGGGGGACTTTTAAAATCACTATGTTCTTTGGAGGCTATCTGTGAGGTTCTGGCTTAACTTACCGTAAGCATTAATGAATAAAAGTTTTTATTGACATTTTTAAAAATAGAAATAACAAGAAGCAAAAAGAATGTGGTAATCATTTGGTAATTAAGGTTCAAGTTCAAACTAGATAGTGTGATGATGAAACCAAAAGGCAGCTCTGTTCCGTGATTTATTTTCTTTGTATCATTATCTACCTCCATGTTTATTCTTGCCACCAGGAAAATGTGTTTTTTAAGTGATTTTCCCACTGATATGATTTAGAAGTATTTATAAAGTGTTTACAGCATTCGTAATTTTTACTTATCTATACTTTTAAAGGAATAAGAAACATTCTTAGACAGAAATGCTTATTTAACATGAGTCTGAGATTAAAACCTATTTTTATAAAGCAGATGTATGATAGGAGATTGTTTACTTTAGAGAAGGAGCAACCACTTTGCAAAGATTCACTGTGAGATGTCTTTACAATTGCAGCCCTACAGGTGCATGAATATTTAATTCAATGTACAAAAAGTCGATTTATACAAAAATGTTTTCTCCTGCTTGTAGCAGTCTATAAGCATCTGCTGTGATAATGAAGCACCTCATGCAATTTTGGCCTGGCACCGTTTTTGTTCTTCTCAAGTAATAGGGGTGTACATCATTACTGCAGACATCTGGGAACTGGCACCGGTCTCAACCCAGCAGAAACCTGAGGGACTTTAGGGTACCAGAGGAAGCTGATGTTGCCACAGCCAGAAGAATCTTGTAAAAAGGCAGCTCTGATCATGTCACTTTACTCCATACCATAAATCCTTCAAAGGCTCTCATTGCTTTTAGAATAAAGGCTTTCTGTGGCTGGTCAGGCGCATAGTAGGGCCTCAGGGGGCCCTCTCAGCCCCGTCACCTGCCCCCACCTCACTTGCTCTGCCTGTTTTGCTGAGCTGGTATCAGTTCCTTGAAAACCTTGCAATCTGTGTCATCACTGGACTTTCGCCAGAACACTCTCCTGTGACTTTTTCTCAGGGTGAAGTTTGCTCATAAAGTCCTCAGATAAGGTTGGCGCCACTTTTTCTAGGGATTTTCTTCTGACCCCTCACGTCAGAGTCAGAGGCCCCTCCTCTGTGTGCCTGTAGCACTCTCCACTGTCCTAGTCACAGAATCATAGCGCTCGTCACACTGACTCTGTGTTCAACATGGTTTGGTTTTATTTAACCACGGAGTAGATATAAAAATACTAATAAGATATATGTCAGCTATAAAGGATTCTACACCGTGCACGTTCATGTACTCACTACCCGGCTTTGGTGCCTTTCAGGCACCCTGGGTGTCCCTCCCCAGCCCCACCCTCAGAGGAAAAACCAGCCAGAATTTTGTGTTATTTGTTCCTTTTTCTTTATTATTTTACCTCATCTGTTAGTATGCATAAACAGTACATCATTTAGTTTTGCATTTTTAATAAGTCAAATCATACTGTGTGTGTTCCTCCATACGTTGTCTTTCACTCAGCATTATTTCTGAGATGCCGCCTGTGTTGGTCTTTATAGCTTTATCATTCGTTTGTTTCTCTGCTGTCTGAATATGCTGCTATCATTTGGGCTATCATTGCTTTTATTCATCTCTCTATTCCTTCTCTTTCCCTTACACCCCCATCTTCACCCTAACACACAATTTCAGTCTCCAAAAGGGTAGAGTTTATCTTGCTCGTTGTTATGTCTTAGGATCTGGCATAAGAAAATGTTTGTTAAATGAAGTGCATACCCTTTGGTCTGAGAGTCTGTCTGTAAACAATGAGTGAGTTTACCATTCCATCATTCCATCAGTAATCAGCAGCAATGCCCTTCTTTGGCAGGAGGTCTTTCCCCCCTACACCTTCCCTTGCTATAATACTAGACTAGGACTCAACAAACTTTTTCTGTAATGTCCCAGATGGCAAGTATTTTAGGCTTTGCAGGCCATATGTTTTTTGCCACAGCTACTTAATCCTGCCACCATAACATAAAGCAGCCATAGATGATATGTAAACAAATGGGTGTTACAATAAAGCTTTATTTACAAAAGCAGGCAGTGGGCCAAATTTGTCCCACAGGCTATAGTTTGCCAACCTCTGTCCTAGATGACTCACCTGGTTGGAAGGAAGGACAATGTTGCTACTAGGTCAGAGATGGGAAACTTTGATCACAGAGCCCAGGGGGACTCGCCCAGTCTATTAATAGTACAGGCAAGGATAAAGCTGAGCTTGTGATACCTCATAAGGCCTTGAGGCAAAATAAAAGTCAACGGAGAAAGGTAGCAATTTTCAGACTAGGGCGTAAGTGCATCTTAAGGGTCAGTATGTTATGCATTGTAAACTACGTTACAAAGCCACAACTAAAAATACTACCATGAGATTTGAATTTTAGGCTGGGACAGAGTTTAGCTATTCACCTCACTGTCCTTCATCTGACACTTTCTTCCCTGATTCATCTCCAGCATCTGAGGCTTGAGCCTGGCTGGCTATGCATACTGAAGACTAAGAGTTGGTGGCTCAACCCTGTCCCTCTGTCAAGCATGCAGAATAGATTCTCATGGAGAAAATAATGACTTATCTTTGTTGAACTGAGAGAGCAGAGCAGCATCCTTGAAGAGCTCTAAGTACAAGTGGAGGATCCACCTCCACTGAGTTATTCCCCTTATGTTAAAGTGGACCCCTTTGTCATCGTGACATCAGGGTAAGTGAGGCGGAACATTGCAGGGAAAGAGCATGGGCCTGGGGCAGACAGATGGGAATCTGGGTCACTCATAGTCCTCTCATTCTTTAAGCAGGGTGCATGCCTGTCTCACAAAATCATTGTGAGGGGTGTGTCTTGCTCATGGTGGCAGCAAATGAGTCTGAAAGGAGCGTGGCTGAGGGAGGCCAAGAGGATGCTGATAAGAAAAGGAACTAGGGACTTTACTGTGCACTGCCAGGCATTGTTCTAGCTCTTTTCTCCTGATTCCATTCTCACCATAAGCCTGTAAGAAATAAATTCCACTACTGTCCCCCTCGCACAGATGGTAAATGGAGCAGAGAGAAGGCAGGGCGCTGGGCCAGGCTTGCTTGGCTGGAAGGCGGTAGAGCTGGGATGGGGAGCACAGCGTGTCTGGCTGGAGAGTCCCCACTCTTCTCTGCAACATGGTTTATCACAGTGGCTATGCTGATATTTTAAGCCTGGCTGTTGTTAATTTTTATTGAGGACTGGTCCTGAAACGCCTCACCACTGAGGCTACTCAGTCAGCCCCATTCTGCTGTCCTGTAGTTAGTTGATCCTGCCCAACCTATGGCAGAATAGACAAAAGGTGTCCTAGGGAAAGGTCCCCAAAAAGATCAGAGTATAAAGTTGAAGACGGCTGAGCCCCCACCGTACTACGGTGCTGTGGTCAATGGGCAGATGGACCTCACTAAGGCAGGCTTCTCTTCCTCGCCTCCCCACAGAGAGGCCCCAGCAGGCTGGGGAGATGCGGTGTCCCCATGCCTGGCAGAGATAGCCACGGGAAGGGACTTCAGTTAGTCCTTTTGATGGTTCTTAGGCGCTGATGAAGGAGACACAGAAAGTGGCCTAGAGACATCAGCCATTCCCCTAAGGACACAAAGCACCCAGGACGTGGTGTCAGTGCCTTCACATACGATGCATCTTTGAAGCAGTTTCAAAAAGTTGAAGAGATTTCAAAATGCCCATGAGGTTGGGCAGATTCGTGTGACTGGTCCTGACCAAAGAGCTGTGAGTGGAAGTGACCTGTCACTTCTGGGCTGGAGCATTCAGTTACCTGTGAGAGACCTGCTAGGCCTCCTGGATGCCGGCCAGCAGCGTTCACAATGGTAGCTGCTCCTTCAGCCTGCATCCCCACGTGACAATGACAAGCAGAGACCCACCAGCCCTCAATAGGCATGTATTGTGAATAAGAAATAAGCTGTTGGCATTTTCAGCCTCTGAGATTTTAAAAAGTTGTTACTTCAGTGCAACACAGCTTGTGGCTGATACACAAACTCACTGCAGTTTTCCCCATCCTTGCTAATAGCTTGATTTTTTAAAATAACTTAATGTGAGTTAGTACTAGCATGAAAGGATGTTAGTGTTGACTTTGGGTGTATAGAGTTTTGTAGAGAGTAAATAGGAAGTTCCAAAATAGAGTCCGGTTTCACAGGACTTTGTACATATTGATTTAAATCTACCGGAATGCCTAGTTTCATGATAATGTCAATAAATGTTTGATTCATTGGTCAGGCCATTGTTGGGCCACTCAGATGTATGGAAATACTATTAGCTGATGCATCCAAATTAGTTATTCCCTGGAATATTCTTCTTACCAATTCCTTATTATTGTGGTTTGAAATAGTTCAGCCTTATACTAGTATCTTACTCAACTATGTCAAGATAGGTTAGTGGAGGGGTTATAGTCAAGTCTATCATGCCTGTTCACCCAGACCGATTCATTTCAGTTTGAAGCTTTCATCTAAATGTTTCTAAAGCCTGCTCACCTTGTTGAGTTTGGGTAAGCCACTCACTCCTATGGAGTCAGTGTTGTTCAGATATCAAGGGCTACTCTGGCTTAGAATTCATATTCTATTATTTATGTATTTAACAGAGATTGTTTGGGATTTCTGTACTCTTCACCCTCTAGCCCCCTCATCCCTCATTATGTTCTCACATTTCCTCTCTTTCTCTCTCCCACAGGCATGTGTACAGATGCGCGCACGTGCACACACACACACACACACACGCATCCACACTCCTTTCTCTCCAAAGATTTAAACTGATCCTGTTCTAAGATCCCTGATACTGGGGAAATGTGTGCACAATATTTATCATCCCTAATAAACGAAACCACAGGAACCCTTTGAAGCCCCTGCTGGGAGCTGAGGGCAGCTCGTTGAGTAGTCATCAGGCAATCTGAGCCCGTCCAAGCTGCATGACTTCTGTTTGAATTGCATAAGTTTCTACGTAAGCACATGCTGCAAAGGTTTAGGTTTTCAACTTGTGTTCAAGGTGATATGAAGCGAGGGTAGTCTTGGTGGGAGAATTTTAGTATTGGGGGAAAGGAAAAAATGGCAGCATTTCAGTCCCCAAAATGTTTGTTTGCCTTTCTCTTTCACTTAAGCTAAACTATCCAAAACCACGTGGAAAACGCCGTCTATCCTTCTCTCTGCCCACCCTCGCACACCTCCCAAATCCCCTGTCTAAGCCCTGCAAGTGTAAAGCCTTGAATTTGCTGCATGGTGTTCGATAGTTCTGTGACAGCGTTCCATAGCAGGAGATACACATCTCATTCTGGACAATGAGAAGCACACTCTGAACTTTATCAGGGAGCATTAGGTGGTTTTTTGAGTTCATAGATAGTCATTAAAAAGATAGACCATTCCCTCAAAGAACTCCAAATCCAGCAGGTTTTTAAACTACTTTTGCCAAGAGGAAAGAGCATGTTTATTGGGGGAAGCCGAAGTCCCCTTGGTGGAGGAGAAGGACATTTTAGAATTGTTGCTGTGGTCTAGACTCAACATCAGAGACTAGAACTTGTCTCAGAGACAGGCCAGCCATGGGAGAGAATCTCCAGAGAGCTCATTAAGGGCACCAGAATTACACTGTGGAGAAAACAGGGCAAAAAGTGTCATGCTGGCAGGGAGGCCCAGACAACTCTCCCATAAAGACAGGTTTTGCCTGACCTGCAACTTAGAGCCCAGGCCACGATTCAGCTCCTCCTTCATGTTAAAACCTGACACTGAGGCCAGGCGCGGTGGCTCAAGCCTGTAATCCCAGCACTTTGGGAGGCTGAGGCAGGTGGATCACCTGAGATCAGGAGTTCAAGACCAGCCTGGCCAACATGGTGAAACCCCATCTCTACTAAAAATACAAAAAATTAGCCGGGTGTGGTGGCAGGTGCCTGTAATCCCAGCTACTCAGGAGGCTGAGGCAAGAGAATTGCTTGAACCCTGGAGGCGGAGGTTGCAGTGAGCCAAGATCATGCCATTGCACTCCAGCCTGGGCAACAAGAGCAAAACTCCATCTCAAAAAAAAAAAAAAAAGAAAAAAGAAAAGTAAAAAAAAGTCTGACACAGAGAGAGGTTCAGAGGCATATCTAAGGCTGGACAGATGGTATCTGAGCCAGGGTGAGAACTTAGACTTCCAGTCTAATGCCCTTCAAGTAGTGAAAGCCAGTCACAGTCGACAGATAAGAACCACATAAAATAGGAGAGGAAGTGATGGCTTTTCAAGGGAAACAATTACCCTATTGCCTCAGTAGCAACAGCAGCAATGGTCGCTTTGTAAAAAGTTTTTAAAATACCCTCAAGTCTTTCAGGAGTAAGTGCTGAATCACGGGCCGAGGTCTGCAGGTGCTTTCACCCTTCTATTCCTGGGAGAACGGTCCTGGTTCTCACCACCCATGCCTGATGGACTTTGGGCCATGTTGACTTCTGACCTCTCAGTGCACCCACCTGACAAACATGGGCCCAGCTAGGAGGGAAAAGGACCAAAGGCTTCCAGGTCAGCTGAGCAAAAAGTACAAAGTGTTCGGAGCCATCGGTGATATTAAATGTTAAAGAGGAGTTGCGGGCATGTAGGAATCAGAAGTGCCCTAGGTATTCTTAGGTATGTGGCGTCGTGGTGGTTTCCGGGTAAACAGATTCCATAACAACCATTGCCCTGCCCGGCAGACACCTCGGGACTCCTGGGTGTCCTGTTCCCTGGAGGAATTGCTCCCAGGAGCTGTGAAACAGCAACATCCTCAGGCTGGCAGAACTGCTGATACCTCAAGTGCCCTGTTGTTCTTTTGGTGGCTGCTGGGCAGTGGAAGGGGCACGATCCCCTCTGCAGCGGCTGTTCTCTGGAGGAGCTGAGACTGCCTGTATGAGGTGTAAGTACTTCCCTGCCAGGGCCACTGTGCTAGTGTCATTCCATCTTGGGATGTTGTCAATAGTCTCCTCACTCGTTTCCCCGCCTACAGCCTCTGCCTGGCCCAGTGCTGTTCTCGACTGCTCATTGTCTTTCTTTAGTACAGCCTGAGTCACTGATCTGCAGCCTAGACACGTTCAGTGCGAGACTTGGAGGGGCACAGTTTACTCATCAGGTCCTGTGGATGCAGCTGCATGGGAGGGGAAGGCACTAAAGCCATAATGGTGCTTTCTGCCTTCATGCTGCCCACAGACTGGAGAGAGCACACACGTGGCACCCAGTCACTGCACCATTCAGGCACAGCAGGGTGGCCTCCCCTGCCAGAGGGTCCAGGAGGCCTGGCGGAGGTCTGGCAGTTGGTGGGCTCTCTTAGCATTCATCCCACTGCTTTCCATCCAGTGTTCCCTCTGTTGACCCTCTCCATTCCATCATTCCATCAGTAATCAGCAGCAATGCCCTTCTTTGGCAAGAGCCCTTTCCTCCCTACACCTTCCCTGGCTATAATACTAGACTAGGGCTCAGCAAACTTTTTCTGTAATGTCCCAGATGGTAAATATTTTGGGCTTTGCAGGCCATATGTTTTTTGTCACAACTACTTAATCCTGTCACCATAGCATAAAGCAGCCACAGATGATATGTAAACAAATGGGTGTTACAATAAAGCTTTATTTACAAAAACAGGCAGTGGGCCAAATTTGTCCCGCAGGCTGTAGTTTGCCAACCTCTGCTCTAGATGACTCACCTGATTGGAAGGAAGGACAATATTGCTACTAGATCAGAATTGGAGCTCTCCACCCAGCCCTTCCCCCGACACCTTCATGTGGACCCTCTCCTCCATCTGAAATGCCCTTCTTCCTCCATCTACCATTTGCATAGCCACATTCTATCTGTTTCTCAGGGACCAACTCAGAAGCCCCTTTTTCTTGAAAGATCTTCTTCCCATCTCCCCCACCCTCCCAGCCAGGAGGCCAGCCTCACTCCCCAAACCCCTGCAGGACCTACTTCACTTTTGCCTTTCTTACAGGATGCCTTCTCACTCCAGCTAGTCTACAAGATAATTGTCTGTCCTGTCCATTTTTGTCCAAATGACCTAATACAGTGAACTGTGCCTAAATACACTGAATGAAATGCTTGTAAAATAAGCGAATGATGTAAGGATTGATGCTGGGTGGCTGAAAGTCTTTGGAAATTTAGGAGAAGGGAAAGAACGGCATGAACTTTGAAAGATAGGAAAGTCTCCCTATGGAAGGAAGGACTCGAGAGGGAGGTATTTAGTTGGGCAAAAGGACAAGAAGGCACATTCTGGGGTGAAAGAGGCACAGAGCTACTGAAATGGGAGCTACAGGATGTCGGTGGGGGCAGGCAGAGGGGACGTGCGAGGTGAGGGGCGGTAGGGACTATAACCCAGCTCAGAAAGGTCAACTTCAGAGGAGGACAGTGGGAAGGTTTGCTTTGCTCTGTGATATAGAGTTGGTTTCCTTTGGCTGGGGCACATCAATGGGCAGATGCGTTGCTCAAATCAGACGTTGAAATGAAGAAGGAGGAGGAGGCAGCTGGGTGTCCAGTCTTCAGTCTGGTTTCCCGCTAATGGATAGAGCTCTGCAATGACTGCACAATAAACCTTTTATTCTGAAGCCAGCATTGGTATTTACTGATATGCACTTACTGGCACAATTGTTTAATAAAATCTGCACGATCTTTATTGCCTGAAAAGCAATGTGTTTTTCCAAAGAAATGTATATGGCCATAAAATATTCAAAAATGAAATATGGAAGAGGCTTCCTAATGCCTTCTAGAAATAGAATTGAAATACACATGGCACCAAATGAATTTATTTCTACTATTAAAATTCCTAATTTACCAACTACTTAAAAGGCAACTTCAAGTAAGCAGAATAGGCATGTGTTTTCCTCTGAGGGGAATATTTTAATAAGAATAGAGACAGTTGATAGATAGATATTTGTACCTGGATCTTTTCATTCTGCTCCATTAAACCAGAAATTGGTCTTTGCCAGTAGTGACCAAGTATATGTGTCCAAAGCAAGATGATTAACTGGAAGGGGGCCAATTGCAGAAGTGCTTATCCTGTCATATTTAATACCCACCTTATATATTCAACACAGATATACACATTAGAGGCTTTAAATCCCCTCTGTGGTGAGAGAGACTATACACAAAGCTGTAAATTACATCTGCTGAAAATAGGTTGAGCAGTTTCTCCCCAGAACTCATATCCCTGCCCACAGTGATGGCCTCAGCATTAGCCCACTGGCCCACATTGATTCTGGCAATAAAGCTCACTGTAGTGCACCACTACTATAGTCAGCGAATGGTTTAGTTGGACGCATAACTGTGCTGAATATATTGAAAAGCAATTAGCTTCCTGAGGGTCAGTAGCTGATATTCCATTTCAAAACATTGAATGTTGTCAGATATAATCATGAGAATTCATCAGACTCTACAGAGTTTATAAGCAATAATTTGACAGGAGGTGGTTTGTTTTGAATCTGGGAGTACTGAAAATGTTAAATGATGAATAGAGGTGGATAAACCAACTATCAACTGGTTCATTTTTTTCATAGGCTTGTTTGTCATTTTTTTCTGCTGATTTTTTTCTTCCTGTAGCTTGTTGTCATTTGAAGTCTCACTTCTTATCGCTATTGAGATGACTGTTTTCCTTTGTGCATAATTTTGTGTGAAATAAAGAATGTTTGGATTTTCTTCCAAGACATCCTTACTCCCATCTTCAGCACCATTATTCATTCAGTTTTCTGGATTTACTCTTCAAAGACCCCTGCCACTGTTAATGAGCTACCAGAGTCCATCAGTTTCCTCTTTAGAAATGGTTCTTAAAAACCACAGCCACCACCCAAATTCTAACCTGAGTCTATTAGAATCCTAAAAGGATAAAGTGGGAAAGAATGTCAGAGATGGTTCTCTGAGGTCTTACTTGGACAGATCTAGCACTGAAACTGCCTCCAGTTTTGGGTTTGGCCTGTCCCCAGGGCTGGCTGTGCTGGGTGACATTGTGCTGAGATTCCAGCAGCAACTTGTCAGCTCCTTGCTCTGCTTCAGGGCTTCGGCCCAGCTAAGCCATCCCTCTCTTCTGCCCCCAGATTCATCTTCCCAAATCCTCACTTTCATTATGGTCACTTTCTTTCTCACTGGCTACCAATTACTTTCACACTTTTTTTACTTAAGGGTCATCATAGTTTCAGCCCGCCCAGTTTCTCCAAAGCACACCCTTTATTCCAGCCAACCTTCCTTTGGCTCCTCAACTTGTCGCCCTCATTGCTGGCTCCAGCACTTTGCTCATGTTGTTACTGTCATGTAGATTGCTTGTTTTCCCTTCTGACTCTCCAGGATTTACCTTCAGGATCCATCCTCCATGTGTTGCCTTCTGCCTATCATCACAGGCCTCCCAGTCCCCAGTGGTTATTCTCATCCACCCAGCTGGCATCCGACCGCTCACCATGTGCATGGTGCCAGGGAGGGAACCCAAAGATATACTAGGCTTGAGCCTGGACATACAGCTGAGAGCCCAGCATAGGCATTCAGACTTGCACACAAATCATTCTGCTGCTGGAGAGGATGTCATAAATGATATTTAACAAAAGAAAAAGATGTAGGTAAAGTTGGGCCTGTGTTTATGCTAGTGCAGACCTCTCTCTATGTCCAGAGAGAGGTAGTATGATATAATGGTTAAGAAGTGAGGTTTCGAAATCAGAGGATGTGTTGCTGATAACTAGCCTTGTGACCTTGGGCAGATACTTAACCTTTTTGTGCTCAGCTTCCTCATCTGTAAAGATGGAGATAACAAAAGTACCTGCCTCCCAAGGTTGCCGTGAGGATTGCTGGAGTTAACGTCAAAGTGCTTAGGACAGTGCCTGGCACGTAGTGGGCACCAGAGAAGTGTCCACTGTTCACTGTTACTGCCATCATCATCATCTCCATTGCGCCTCCTTTACTGGACTGTAAGTTTCTGAAGGGCAGCGATCACAGTGTCACTGTCCCCTGAGTGTGTAATTGGTGCCTGGTCAACACTGAATGGAACAATAGGTGACCTGCTGTTGCTGCTGCTTCCTCCTCTTCCTCCTCCTCCTCTTCCTTTTCTTCTTCCTTTCTTCTTCTTTCTTCTTCTTCTTCTTCTCTTTTTCTTCCCAGCTTCTTCTTTTGATTTAGGGTGGGTATAGTCAGAGCACTCCACCTCTCCCCCAGGCCTTCCTGTGCCTCACAAAGCACTGCTCCAGAAGAACAGTATTCTAAAATGAATTGGCTGAGGATGGCTATGTCAGGGGTCCCCAAGACCACCCCCAGGTTGGCTGAATAACTGGGAACCACAGCACTCAGCATATAGTTGTACATGTGGCTATGATTTATTACAGCAAAAGGACACAGAGCAAAATCAGCAAAGGGGAAAAGCAGATGGGGCAAAGTCCAGAGGAAACCAGACACAAGCTTCTAAGAGTCCTCTCCCAGCGGAGTCACACAGGATGTGCTGACTTCCCCCACGTGGGATTGTGACAACACATGTCCAGGGTTGTCTACCAGGGAATCGCACTAGAGACTTAGTGCCCGGGGGGTTTTGTGGGACTGGTCACACAGGCACAGGCTGCCTGGTGCATGCCAACATCCCAGACTCCCAGAAGGAAAGCAGTTGCTTGGCACAATCCACACTGTTTGTGAGACATCTTAGGGAAGATCAGTTAGGGGACAGTGTTAACCCTTCGGAATCCAACTTCCCAGATGCCAGCCAAGAACCAGCCTCGCAGGCAGGCCTTCCTAAGCAGAGCAGCCTCAGAACTCATGGGTTAATTCTTTCCTGCATGATAACATAGGCTGAAGGCACGGACTGGGCAAGCTTTTGGCTAATTGGAGTTTTACGGAAGAATCCTGACTCTCACTTAGTGTATTTTAAGTATTTCATAAATGTTTGGCGATGAAATATAATGAAGAGAACGAGATTTGAGATCGACATTGTGAAATAAAAACAAGTCAGAATTTGGAAGAGAATGTTGGCCTAGATTGTCCTAGGACTTGCGCACCCTGAGGCTCCATATCTAACGCCCAGGCTGTGCTCCAGCTCCCTGGGATGCTCATGGTCTCACCTGCTGCTCCCAGCTGAGCTGGGAGGCTGCAGTCCGTGCTGAGGGCCCTGTGCATGAGACATGGGGGGAAGCCACGGTTTCCTCAGGCCACGCCACCAGTACACGACAGAGCTCCAGGCTGGTGTCTGGCCCCTGAACTCCACAGCCCACATGTGTTCCTTCCACACAAGACAGTAAAGCTCAAGTGTAAGAAAGATCTCCCTGGACTTCTCCTCATGCCCTGCTCTGTCCACCTTACCTGCTGTCAGCAGCCATGCCCATCCCCCCTTCCCAGCACAGCCAGCAGGAGGAGCCTGCAGGCTTAGACCTTCATGCATCTTGCCATTTTTATTCCACATTTTCAAATCCCTGTTATCTGTTACTGCATTCATACCCTACTTTGAAACACTAGATGGACAAGATTTACTGGCCCGGTGGTGTTTACCCTGCTTCAGACTTCCTTGCCCTTCCCTTGCATATTCAGAGTCCCAAGTGGTCCAGCCTCCTCACAGGAGTCTGTGCCCTCGAGGCAGAGCTCAGATCCTGGACTAGGTTGCCCAGGTTCATGGCCTCAGCACGGATGCTTCTAGCTGTTTAAGCATGGGCTAGGAACTGTTCCTCAGTTTCCTCATCTGTAAATTAGGGATGATGAGAGTACATACCTCCTGGGATGGTTGTGGGATTAAAGAAGATACCATATTGTATTGATTCTAAGATGCATCCTCCAAAACACACATACTCTTGAGCATTTGTGAATCAGGATCTTACAATCGATGCTGTGTCAGAGGTTAACTCGCAGCTTTTTCTTTCTTGGTGGTACATTCAATAATGGTGCATCTTAAAATCGATGGCATCTTAGGTTAGATGATATACTGTAAAAAGTAGGTAGCACTTAACACAGTGCCTGGCAGGAAATTAATGTTCAGGAGGGTTAGTTGTTATTGCTGTATCAATGTGGTTATCATCATCAAGGAAGGAGATTAGCTAACATTCATTTGGTGTTTTCTGTGTTTCAGTATCTAATTCTTAGAACCCACAAGACAAAGATTTTTATCCCCATTTTACAGATGAGAAAACTGAGGTTCAGGAAGTTCAGGCAATTCCCCTCCACCCATAGAGCTGGTAAGGGGCAGGCCTGAGGGTCCATCCAGGAGTCTAAGCCCCCGCCCACTGGCCAAAGCCAGCTTCCTGTTTTCATAGCCGCCTGCAAGCTATGAATGGTTTTCACATTTTTAAACAGTTGAGAAAAAAAATCAAAAGTTCAATGTTTTGTGACACATGAAAATTTAGGAAATTTCCATTTCAATGTCCACAAATAAAGTTTTATTAGAACACAGCCCTGGCAACCCTTCACTTATATTGTCTATGGTGACTTTTGCTCTCTAGCAGCAGATGCCATGTGGCCTGCAGCACCTAAAATATTTGCCATTTGGCTTTTTTTCTGGAAAAGTTTGCAGATTTCTAGCCTAGCCCTTGGCACTCTGACTTGTGCCCATTTGAGGAAAGCAACGTCTTATTTATCTTATCTTCCACACTTGGTAGGCACTCAATAATTATTTGCTAAAATGACTTTCCATAATCACTCTAAGTCTGAAAAGTAAATCTCAAGTCATGAAAGTTACCATGGCACCAGATAAACATCAAAATAACATGCTCGTCAGCTCGAGGAGAGGAAAGTGAGGTGCAGAGGCTCTCCAAGACTCTTTTTCAAGTAAGTTCATTTTCGTGTTGTGGTATCTCTTGGAGATTAAGTAAAATAAAGTGATTCTAAAGAACAAGGCCACGTTGCTGGGAGCAGCTGAATGGTAAATAAATCTCAGGTAGGAGCTGTTTTCAGGAAATTGAACACTTAATAGTCCCTGCTGCAGGTCTGCAGAGAAGTGAGTCGTGATGTCCTGGCTTTGAAAGTCCTATTGGTTTTAAGAGATCAATCAAGTTATTGAAGCCAAACCACAATTGACGTTTTCTCTGCATTAAATGTTTGCAAGGGAAGCAGGTGTAGGCACACTGAAGGTCATCGTGAGGACTTGCTCAACTTGGAGTTTGAGCTGGCCTTGGGCACACAGACCTGAGTCAGGTGAGAGGCACTGAGGGGAGCCAGGAGCTCCCACCACTGCATGCTGAAGGGGCTGGGCATGAGCTGCCCCGCAGGCCACCTGGCCACCGCCTCAAGGGCTGTGTGTGTATCTGTGGTTGCAAGGTTGCAGCACACCTGGAGGCTTCGTCTCCAGTGCGAGTGAGCCTTGCTTTCGACACCTGTGGAGAGAAAGCTTCGTACAAAGTGAGAGCCAGGCATGGGCCACCTGCCGTTGGAAGGCACATGCACCCCCACTGCCCCGGTGAGCCTCGCAATTCCTCAAAGACCCACAGTCAAGGCTCTCCGAAGCTTGTTTTAAGCATTTTAGTTGTACTGTTAAATAATTTCCCTTTCAGTCATTTCCCACAGAAGCATAATTCTTAAAAGGGTTTTTGCCTTCCTACATATGGCTAACCTCTTTTTGTTTTTTGAAAGAAAATCCAAGGAAAAAATAAATTTAGGGAAAAAAAATTCCCAACCAGGAATTTTTTAATGGAAATGTATATTCCAAAAAGTGAAATTCAGCAAAGTCTATTGTAGCCGATTTTCTTATAGTCATCCTGATAAAATTGGATCTATTTTCTTATAATTTGCCGCTTCCTCCAAAAAGAGAAGGGTGATGCTCAACAAATCTTAATTGTGGTTACAGCATACTGAGTTTTTGTTTATTATTTTTTCTCTTGAATGTGGAGATATACCTACATGTAAGGGAAATTTTCACAAGAAAAAATAGTCGTGCTTGAGATTCATTGAAAACCATTTCTAAAACTGAAGCCATGTTTACATATGCGTGTGCACACACATTCTAAGCATGAAGTATTTCAACAGTTTTTGGGTTAAAATGCTTGCATGGACTAGTCCAGGGTCCCTATAAATAAGAACCTAAACATATGCTTATTCCATTACTTTTTTTTTGAGACGGAGTCTCACTGTGTCACCCAGGCTGGCGTGCAGTGGCACAATCTTGGCTCACTGCAACCTCCACCTCCCAGATTCAAGCCATTCTCCTGCCTCAGCCTCCTAAGTAGCTGGGATTACAGGTGCACGCCACCACGCCCGGCTAATTTTTGTATTTTTAGTAGAGATGGGGTTTCACCATGTTGGCCAGGCTGGTCTCGAACTCTTCATCTTCAGTTCAGGTGATCCACCCGCCTTGGCCTCCCAAAGTGCTGGGATTACAGGTGTGAGCCACCGTGCCCGGCCTATTCCATTACTTCTAATCAGTTATCCATGGACTTTTAGAAAACATTTGTGGATGTGGATACTACCTTGAAGGGTTGGAGAAAAATTATAAGGAGGTGATGGTGACCTTTAGAGTGACCTTTAGAATGCTAAGGCTGTAGTCCTTTTTGTGCCACCATTTTTTTTTAACCCTTTAGATTTAACTGGGCGAGCAGGGGACAAGAATTCACATGGTTTTTACCAGTTCCCTTCTGCCCAGGAATGTCAGCACATCTTTAGACGAAATGCTAGAAGAAGACTAGAGGAATTATCAGCTAGGCTAAATTATTCATAAGAATATTAAGAAGGGAAAAAGTATTTTCATTAAAAAAAGTAAACCTCACACAGTAGTGACAGTCAGAATTAGGTTAAAAATAGAGCCATCTCTGGGAAAGACCATTGAATTTTAATTAGCTCATCACTCTGAGCAATTCTGGTGTGTCAGCGGGTTCTTCCTTGCCATATAGTCATTTGTATAGGTTTAAGTAAAAATAGGAACTGGTGCACAGCCTAAACAAGCTGCATAACAAACCCACCTTCCTGGCAACTCACATCTTGGAAAGAGGACGCCGCTGCCTGGCCTGATCGGACTTCCTCTCCTGTTTGGCATCTCTACTAATCTTGGCTGTCTTTCCTCACTCATACTGTTCTTGCCCTCCCCCATCCCTTTCACAGCTAATGATTCCCCATTCTATTGGATTTGTGTGTGTGTGTGCATAACTTATTGCATTGGAGGATTTGTTTTAATTTCCCTGAAATCTTACAAATTAAATTGCCCTTCCTTAACTTTTTCAGTTTTTCATCACTCTGACCCACTTTATGTTGAAATGTGGCCAATCTGACAGAAGCGAAAGCCCCTTCTAAGGCAGTACTTCTGAATCTTATGAATATTTTTGGGTCAGAGACGCCCTTCCAGAATTTGATGGCAGCTACGGGTCCTTCCCCCGGAAAAGCGCATATCTCTTACACACACATGCACACATGCATAGAGTTTCACATAAAGTTACAGAGGCCTCCCGTATCCCTGAACACATTCATGGATCCCAGGTTGAAAATTACATGGCCAAGGAGCAGCTCGGGTTGAGCATGGGGTGCAAGGGCCTCGCGGGGAAGCCTGGCCTACATCCTTGCCAGCACTGGGACCATGTGGAAGAGCAGGGTGTGAGGGGCTGGAGAGGGGAACGTATCCCCAAGATGCAGATGCCATCAAGCCCTTTGTCATGTAGGACCAAGGATTCAAATAAACCTTCTGTTTCCAGAAAGCAGCATTTGTCCAAAAGGGTGGGAAGTGAGTGGTTGTGACTTCCCAGCCCAAGGCCACCCTCCTTTGCTCTCTGCCTTCAGTCACCTTGACCTTGCTCGAGTCCAGTGATGGGTGCTGGGTCTCTCGGTCCGCTGGTGAAGATGCAGAGAGATGGACATTTCTGAATGAGGCTGAGACAGCAGAGAGGACTCAGTGTTCAGGAAAATGAGACTTGACCCAGTGAGAAATGCACAGAGTCCAGTGTCGGGGTTTTCCCCCGTACTAAGCAGAAGGAAATGTTATTACTGATTTGAGTCCCAGTTGGGGTCACTGGGTGCATTGATGGAGGCTGGTTCCTCTTTTATTTCATGTGACTAGTCTTTAAGTGCTAACAAATAGTTAGGAGTTCTTCCACATAGAAGCCACTGGAAAACCTCACCTAGAATTCACTGTAAGCCCTTCTACCACCACTATGAGCTGTGTGACTCTGGGCAACCTAACTTACGTCCCTCAGGCTCCTCATCTGTGATGGGAACATGAGTGTTTTCCTCTCTGGACCGTAAAGTCATAGAGTAGCTGCCTGGCCCCTGCTATGCACTCTCTGAGACCCAGATGCATCTCAGTCACGACCAGGCTGCCGAGGAATGAGATACAGGTACTGCAGAAGCCTGTTCCTAAGGCAATGGGAGAACAACCCTGTAGGTGCCGTCACAGCCAGCTTGCTAACGCCCAAGATGATGGCATATTGGAATAGACATTTCCCATTACACAGTTAATCACAAGCAAAAAGACAGAGATGTTTTCAATGATGGCCAAAGAATAGGCTTTGAATACCCAACTAACTGAACCAGACTGACCCTTTATCCTGCCTCAAAAATTTGATTTCTGGACTGTTTTGGAAATGTACTTTGACCTTCTCTGGGCCATGAGACTGATGCTTTTGCCACTAATGCAGTTATAACCTCAGGGAAGCAGAAAGCTCCAGGGAAAAGAGCATTTCCTTTAAAATACACACACACTTCCCACTAAAGGTTTGCTAGCAGATGTTTGGTGGAGACAGAAGGCATCTCGTCAGGAGTTGGTGGGGTGCTTGCAATGATTGATTGCCATGTTTGCACATAAGTAAGTTCTTGTTCATCTGCTCACTGCCTAAGACCTGGTGTTAATCCCCCCTGTCCTTCCTTCTGGAGGAAAATGATTTCTGCCAGGGGAGTTGAGTAACACTGACAAATATCAACTAAGTTTTCATTTTGAGTGGAGGATGGGGTAGGAGACAGAGGCCACTTGCTTGAACTAGGTCTTACCCACCATTGCTAGGATCCTGCCTGTCCAAGGTTCATGGTGGCTTCTGCTGGGGATGAGGTCGGGAGGTGAATTATTAAGCTCTGTGCTTTAAGTCGCTCTCTGAGGCTGATATTTTGGACTGATGTTTAGCTTATGAGAGTGGTCTGTGAAGTTTTGTGAACTTCAGCAATTACATAGATCGCATAGAAGTATTGTCCACATGAGATAGCTTGAATAGCAATAACTCAGGAAAAGTTAGTTTGCATATACTACTGGTGGTGATAATACTAATAAAGGAAGAAGTGATTTGTTGAGTCAGGAACTGTGCTAGGGACTGAGCATGTATTAACCCATCTCCCCACAACACGGCGAGTTAAATAATTAACACCATTTAACAGAGGAGAATACCATGGCTCACAAGGTGGACCAAGACTACACAGCCCTAACGTAGTGACATCATACCTCATACCCTTCTCTTTCTTTCTTTTTTTTTTTTTTTTTTTTTTTTGAGACAGAGTCTTGCTCTGTCACCCAGGCTGGAGTGCAGTGGTGTGATCTCGGCTCACTGCAACTTCCACCTCCCGGGTTCAAGCAATTCTCCTGCCTCAGCCTTCCTAGTAGCTAGGACTACAGGTGCATGCCACCATGCCCAGCTAAATTTTTTTTGTATTTTTAGTAGAGACAGGGTTTCACCGTGTTAGCCAGGGTGGTCTCGATCTCCTGACCTTGTAATCCACCCGCCTTGGCCTCCCAAAGTGCTGGGATTACAGGCGTGAGCCACCGTGCCCAGCCATACCCTTCTCTTTCTGATGCTGACACCCATGGACCTTCCACTGTGTCTTCTGCTGTTGCATGATGACATGCACACTCCGATGCAGCATCATCACTGTGGCAAATTAAAGGAGCCAGAGAGAAATTAAGTGAAGAACAGACAAGAAACTAACATGTCTTTGGTTAGCAAAGTATGTCGGCCAGAAGATAAAGTTTTCTGCTTTCCTTTTTCCTTCTGCTGCTGATGTTTCCAGTAGACTTAAGGTTAAGGATGCATACATTAAGGGCATGATGACTTTTTTTTTAAATGTTTTAAAATTTTTAGGAGAAAAGACTGAACATATGGTTCAGCCCTTGTCTATAGGAACAACAGAAAAAAATACTTTTTAGTAGGATTCTCCTGGAAAATCCAAGAGGATCATTTCCAGAGTTATAGGTCTAACTTGTTTTCTTTAGTGTTAGCTCTTTGCCAGAAACACTATGAAATAGAGACTGTGCTACGCAAGGGCATCAGGTCCACCCACTGCTCCATCTCCAGCACCTAAATGGTAGCACTCACTCACTCAGGCTCGGCCAGACCAAGTGCCTGCCTGAACCGCATCTACAAGCCAGTATTTTAGGAAATTCTGTTCTGTGTCAAAGCAGCTTCACTGTAGTCTACTCCTGTGTTTCCCCAAATTAACCAAAATCAGAGGTCATGTCCGTCTGGAGCTAGGGCGGTTTATTTTGTTTGTTTGTTTGTTTGTTTTTTCGAGACAGGATCTCGCTCTGTCACCCAGGCTGGAGTGCAGTGGCGTGATCTTGGCTCACTGCAACCTCCACCTCCCGGGTTCAAGTGATTCTCCTGTCTCAGCCTCCCTAGTAGCTGGGACTACAAGTGCGTGCCACCATGCCCGGCTAAATTTTTTTGTATTTTTAGTAGAGACGAGGTTTCACCATGTTGACCAGATTGATCTCCAACTCCTGACCTCAGGTAATCTGCCTGCCTTGGCCTCCCAAAGTGTTGGGATTACAGGCATGAGCCACTGCGCCCAGCCATAGGGCAGTTTATTGGTTAATGAACTATACAGCAGACACCTGTGCCTCATTCCCTCAGCCCTTTAATGTCCCCTTGGCTCCCTGGGGCTCAGATCATTCCAGGGACCTCTGCGCTTTTTTGCCGTCCCCCTACCCCCTCTCCACCACACCGCCAGAGTGAGCTTTCCAAACCCAAACCTATGCCTCACTCTTCAGCTTCATGTCCAGTCAGCTGCTCTGACTGTCCCCAGGCCAGATTCCAAGTCTTAACCTGCACGTCCCGGATGGTGGACAACAGTAGCTCATCTCCTGCCACTCTCTATGCTGCGCTTCTCCTGTCAGGTGCCTCCTGCTCCTGTGTGGCTGCCTCAGCTGGGAGCGAACTGCTCCCTCCAGCTGTGCCCTGCACGCGTGAGACCTCTCGCTGACCCTGGAAACACAGCAATAGGATCACTTCCCAATGCCCCCCCTCACCTCTGTGTTGAATTTAGATGCCTCCTGTGTGCCCTCATCACATGGTGTGACCTCACTTTTTTTTAAAGAAGGGAATGAATTTTTTTTTAAGGAGGGAACAAATATAAAAAATCTTTGTCCTAGAGTCAGAAAACCAAGGTTCAGATCCTACAGTTGAGGCCTTCTTAGCTCTGTAACTTTGAGTAATTTACTGTAGAGAGCTGATGTTGGTTCCTTGAAGTGTAACATGGGAATTGTGCCTATTACATCTTACCTAGTTGCCGTGAAAATCGAATGCACTCACCTGCATGGAGAGGTTTTAGAAGCCATGAAACCCCGTACAAGTGTTTGGTGGCACCATAAGGACAGTTAGTGTTCATTTCCAAGCAATACAATATTGCATATTTGTGTGCAGATAATGAGCTTTCTATTACCTTTGACTCATCCCAAAGAGGTTCGTGAAAGTGCCCCAGGAGAGAGGGAAGGCAAAAGCTCTATTGGGTGAGATGCACAAATGTCAGACCATGCCAGAGCCTTCTGTTGTGTGGGCCCATGGGCCAGGCCAGATAAAGTCAGTACCGTTTGGGGCCCACCCAACTACACCCGAATGTCCTTCATGCCTTTGCCATGCCCAGAGGCAACTCATGCCTGTGAGGATCAGCCAGTCCCTGGCTCTGCCCCATGTCCTGTCTCCTTTTGGAATGTAGAGCTAGTGCCCAAGAGAGGACCAGGACGGGGGCAGGGGCACTGGAGTAACCATGTAGTAGACAGCTGAGCAGAGGCCAAGGAGGCAGCTCCCACCACCACCCCAGAAAAGTACCCCTTTTTCTCTCTAGAACAGTACCCACTTTTCTCTCCAGAACGTGGCAGTGGTTGAAGCCAGGAAGGACCAGGCTGGAACGCTGTGCTTTTCCCTTTTTGGGGTGGCATTGTCCTCTGGAGAATTGCAGGCAGGCACCTTACTGCTGAAGGTGCCACGTCCTAGTTTGGGCGTGACTGCCAGGTGGCCACACTGGGCCCAGGGCCAGCCACAGGCAGCAGCCTGTCACATCAAGGTGAGCAGCAGGCCACGGGCGGGGACAAGGCCATGACTCATATTCCTGCTGGTTCCTTTCCATCCCCTCCCCTTCTCCCTCACAGCCTCTCCTCAGCCTGTGTCCTGGGGTGTCACAGTCCCCCGAGGAGGAAGTCTGGGCCCTGTCTTAGGTCCTGTTCTGGCGGTGGCCTGGCCCCTGGGACAGAGCCCTACAGACAATTGCTGACCATTCAATCCTGCTGTGACACATGTGCTCTGCTGCCGGAGCTCACTCATGCTGCTGGGCCTGGTGAGGACGGGCCAGCCAGGGCTGCAGGAAAAGAAAACTGACTTTGGTGGAGGGGAGACCCAACTGCTTTTGTATTTTGTGTTAATTTAAAATGGCAAAGATATAAGTCACAAAAAACATGCCCCTGCCTGAGCGTGCTATGCCTCATGTCCCAGCTGAGCAGAGAGCCCATTTCTGATGCTCATCAGAAGTTGCAGGCAGTGGGCTGCGGGATGTCCCAGGGTGCAACGAAGAGTCCTGGGTAGATGTTCTCACGCAGGGGCATCACCTGCTATATAGGCACAGGGGCCAGGTTGCCTGGGCTGGCTGTGGTGGGCATGGACCCAGCCAGGGTGGCCAGCATCTGAGGAAGTAGGGTTAGCAGGACGCTCACACAGGACGGGATGCTGTGCCCACCGAGTGCTGAGCAGGTCAAGTGGGAATGCAGATCAAAACTCTCTTCCTCGGGCTCTGAGCAGTCCAGAGTTTAAAGGTTGTTAATTGGCCAAGCCTATTTAATATTTCATTCACGCACACATGGAAACAAAGAGGCGGTCATGGCAAAAGCTGGCACAGGACATTCCCCTGTCCCCACCACCCCATTCCCCTTGCCCTCGAAATCTTTATTCGATGGTCCTTAATGTCTGCATTTCATTCGTGCTTCCTCTCCTGGGTCCTGGAGGTCTGCCTGCTTCTGGGACCTGCAGCCTTTCTCCATGGAGAGAGCTGGGCTCTGGTTCTCCCATCCTCACTCTGTATAGTGGAGAGACGGAGAGGCCAGATTTGTAGATGGCATCTTGGGGGTTCTGCCTGGCCCCAGAGTTCCATTCCTTTGTTACCTTGCTAAGGAGATGGGATGGGGGCTTTGCTGTGCTGATTAATCTCAATCCCATGGAGCCCAGGGCCATGAAGAGATCTCAGAAAGGTCATGGCCTTTGCCTGGTTAACAACTGTTTGGTTCAGGAAACAGTATCCTTGGTGGGTGTTTCAATCCCTGATGAAAATGCATGCTAATTTTTTTTTTTTTTTGAGACGGAATCTCGCTCTGTCGCCCAGCCTGGAGTGCAGTGGCGTGATCTCGGCTCACTGCAACTTCTGCCTCCCGGATTCAAGCGATTCTCCAGCCTCAGCTCCCGAGTACCTGGGACTACAGGCGCATGCTACCACGCCCAGCTAATTTTTTGTATTTTAGTAGAGACGGGGTTTCACCATGTTGCCCAGGCTGGTCTCGAACTCCTGAGCTCAGGCAATCCACCCACCTCGGCCTCTCAAAGTCCTAGGATAGGCGTGAGCCACCACACCTGGCCGCTAATTTTTTTAAAGTTTGCTTAAAAAAAAAAAAATTTATTTTTCCCTAGAGGACCTCACAGAGCCTTTAATTTGCTGACAAGCACTTGAATCTGAAGGGAAGGTGTATAGAATGATCTGATAGGTTTCCTCCATGTTTCTACAGCCCTTGTGTGCACTCTGGCGTGACCATCAGCACGTGGCAGTGTGGTGTTGGATTTGGAGTATTTTCCATGCCTGATTGTAAATCCCTCGGGGTAGGGACTGTGTCTTCATCTCCCTAGGTCTTAGCGTGAGAACCGGCACGTGTTTCCCGCTTTACAGGTGTCCCAGCCGTGGAGGCCTTTGCGATCTGTTGAGATGGCCTCATGTTTCTTCTTGCCCCAACAAGGTGATTCAGCAAAAAGACAACTGGGTAACAGACGCATGGAGCAGTATTTCTTGGATCCCATGGGGCTTGCTGTGTTGAGACTGGGCTTTCGAGTCTGAATTCAAATGAGAGTGAGGCGTTGCTGATGCAGAGAGACTAATGGGCCCAGCCCCTTGTCCTCTGTAAAGCTGGGAACAGAAGCTAAGTCTGGAGAGTCGAACCCCAGAGTTTTAGAGATAGAACTGATAGGCAGGTCGCCGTTCTCCTGGGACCCCAGCCTTTGTGGCCTTTCCCAGCAGCTGAACTTTGGACCCCTCTCTGTGTGACATCCGACATCCTGCTCCTAACCTGGCCACATGATGCTGCTTGAGGCAGCCACAGCCTGAGCTAGGACAGCTCTCAAGAGAGGAGGACAGGCTGTGGGATGAAGGGTCATGGCCACAGATGGAAGGGACCCAATTCTTTAAAAAAAAAAAAGAGTGATGTAGGAGTCTTTAAGCTTCTCTAAAGGGCAGGGCTTGGGGGTCCCTGTGTCCCTCTTATTGAAGCACGTTTCCCTCTCTTCAGTAGAAAGACAGTCGAGGGGGTGTGTTCTGTGTGACGCTGCTGCAGGCTCCTTTGGGGGAGAAACCCTGATCTAAGTCACAGCTGGCTGGGGTCTTAAGTCCCTAAGCAATTTAGCTTGGGGTCAGGCATAAAATGGGGGGGGGGTAGAAATAGAAAATATACAAACAACAGGAATGTAAAATATGGGACACCTTCTGTGGCCTGGACATCCCTGCTGCCTCGAGCTCCCCGCAGCTGCTGATGTTCGCTAGCGCCTCTCGTCACCCCAGTACCACGCTCTGACCTTCTGTTCCTGCTGCACCCGTTCCCCACCCCAGCATCTTTGCCCGAGGGAAGGCTTCGTCCAATCCCGTTCCCGCCCTGGATGACCACGCCAGCTGTGGGCCTGCCTGGCCGAACGCAGGTCTCCATCAGAGGGGCCCGTCTGCATGGGGGTGCCTGCACACCTGTCGTGTCGACATCACTGAGGACCCCTTGGGGGCTCAGGCCAGCTTGAGGGCCTCTTTGTCTCCTAAATAACTGGGACAGTATCTGGGGCTTAGATGAGCAGTCAGCATAGCAATAAGTGACCAGAAATACAGATATGTGTGGACTAAGACTGTCGAGGTTGATTCGGATGTGTGCAAAGGCCCCGAAGTGACCTCCCTCCACGGTTGAGCCGTTGCCTGAAACCCGACTATGAGAAAGCAGTTCTGTATTTTAAGGCACATGAGACAAATGCCCCCAAGAATGGCAATGCAGTGAGCTCTGTGACTCACCCCACCTCCTGGTGATTGAGCCTATCTGATCCTCCTGAGTTTAAGGATCCTTGGGTGGATGGGTGGGCGGGGCACAGCTGAGGTCAGAGCTCTCAAAGGCCAATACTACGGACTTGACTTTTTTGTTGTTGTTTTATTTGGAGGGGGGTGTTTGTTTTATCATGGTAAAATAAACATAGCATAAAAATTACCATTTTAACTACTTTTAATTGTACCATTCAGTGGCATTAAGTAATTCACATTTTTACGCAGCCATCACCACCCTTCATCTCTGGAGGTCTTTTCATCTTCCCACACAAACTCTGTCCCCAGTAAACACTCCCCATTCCCATCCCTTAGTCCCGAGCAGCCACCCTTCTACTTTCTGTTTCTATGAATTTGCCTACCTAAGAACCTATTTAAGTGGATCATGCAATATTTGTCCTTTTGTGACTGGCTTACTTCACTTAGCATAATGTCTTCAGGATTCCCTCAGAACAAGGACCTCTAAGGACAAAAATAAGTGAAAATAAGAAAAAAAGAAAAAATGCTTCCTTTATACTATAGCATGTGTTGGATATGGCCTCCCTTTTTAAGGCTGAGTTATATTTCATCCTCTGGATGGATCACATTTTCTTATCCATTCATCTGTTGATGGACACCTGCGTTGCTCCCACCTTTTGGCTGTTGTGAATATGCTGCCGTGAACATAGGTGTGCAAATATCATTTCAGGTCCTTGCTTTCACTTTTGGGGGGTTATACCCAAAAGTGGCATTGCTGGGTCAGATGGTAATCCTCTGTTTAATTCTATGAAGAACAGGGGTATTGTTTTCTCCAGTTGGCTGCACCGTTGTACATTCCCACCAGGAATGTACTGGTGCACCAGGGTTCCAGTTTCCCCACATTCTTGTCAGCACTTGTTATTTCCTGTTTGTTTGACAGCAGCTACCATCCTGATGGATGTGAAGGGCTACCGCATTGTCGCTGTGATGTACATTTCCCCGATGACAGTGACGTTGAGCATCTTTCCATGTGCTTCTTGGCCATCTGTATGTCCTCTTCAGTTTTTGTTTTGTTTTAAACTTGCGCTCAGATGGATAGTTATATGTGTGACCTAAGGAGAACCACTCAGTGATGAAGAATAAATGTGGCAACACCAGCTAGCATAGCTTAGCAGCATCTGTTATCTGCCTGAGGGCGGTGAATTCCCAGTGAGATGCTCATTCTAGTACTGTCCTAGAATGAAATGAGTCTCAGCTGGCATGTTCCTCGCTCTCCTTCTCGGTGCCCATCTTTTTCTTAGTTGAAATGATCTGTGATTCTGGATGCAGCCCGTGTTGTTCTGGGACGTCTCTGTGTTGCACTAAATTAATAAAGGAGCTTTCATTTTTGCAGTTATGTATTTTGAACTCCCTATTCTCTCTTCATCCTGAATGACTGAGACTTGATTAGACATCGGCACAGCGCACCTGACATGGCGCTGACGTGGAAATGCAATGGGTGGCAGCTCGGGGTGCAGACCCCACCCAGGACGCTGTGCCCGAGGAGAGCCAGGGCTTCCCTTTGAAATGGCAAAGGTTCCCACCATCCCTCCAGCCCCCGATGGCAGATCCCTTCTCACTTCTTCCTCACTGGAGCTGTGACTCCTTCCGGTGTTTTCCTTGGGTTGATGAAACAGAAACTCTCCTGGGGCCTTTTTTATTTTATTTTTTAATTTTATTTGTGGTAAGAACATCTAACATGAGACCCACCCTCTTAACAGGTTTTTTCAGTGTACAGCACAGTATCGTGAACTATAGACACGATGTGTGCAGCAGAGTTCCAGAGCTTATTCATCTCGCCTGCCTGAAAGCTGATGCTAGTTGACGAGCAACTCCCCACGTCTCCCTCCCTCTACCCCTGGCAACCATCAGCCCACTCTTTGATTTTCTGAATTTGCCTATTTTTACATGCCTCATGTAAGTGGAATCATGTAGTATTTGTCCTTCTGTGACTGGCTTATTTCACTTAACATAATTCCTCCAAGTTCATCCACATGTCGTACGTGTCAGAATTTCATTCGTTCTTAAGCGGAATCATATTCTATTGTATTTTTCACTGTGTTTCGTGTGTCCCTTCACCCATCAGTGGACCCCTGCATTGTTTCCATATCTTGGCTGTTGTGGATAACACTGCAGTGAACATGGGAGCGCTCACCTGAAGTGCTTTGAGATCCTAATTTCAATTCTTTTGGATAAGTACCTGGAAGTAGAATCACTGGATCATATGGCAGTTCTAGTTTTAGTTTTTTGAGGAACTGCCATACTGTTTTCCATAATGGCTGCACCATTTTTGCATCCCTACCAACAGTGTTTAAAGGTTCCAATTTCTCTCCATCCTGGGGACTTTGATACTAAGAACCTAACCTGTCTAGCCTCTTCTGCACTGGCCGCCTTTGCAAGAGCTGGTTGCCTCTCTGAAAACTCTCCTCCCAGGCCTCTTCCCTTCCCCTCACCCACATGGCAGGACAGTCCTACTTCCTTTTCCCTTAAGGGAAGATTCAAATGCTGCTTCTTTGGTGAAGTCTTCCCCAGGCCTCGTCCCTTTCTTTGCATTCGTGTAGCACAGAACCCCATCTGTGTCTTACAGGCACGTGTCTCTTCATCAGACTGTGAGCCCCTTGAGGCCGGTGGTGTGGCTTCATCTCGGCATCTCCCCTGGCATGGTGCTACCTCATCCTCCTTGCTGAATAAGTGAATGAAATGCATTCATTATACACAGCCGCCTTCTGTTTTCCATTATTTGTCATTATTCACTGTGTTCTGTGAACCAGGAGCTGGGCATGGCTTGTTGAATAAGGACACAGTCCCTAAACTAAGGAGCTTTTAGGCTGGTAACCAAAAAGGGAAATTCTAAATTTTTTTATGATAAGCTTTTAGATATCTTTTTGGTATTTAGAATGAAGTAAACACAGTAGATGTAGTCCAATTTTGGAAATGATTTAAGACCTGAGCCTAATTGAGCAGGTAGAAAGCCAGGAAGAACACACCTACTTTGTATTTGCAGTCCTTTCCTCATGCTAATTGATAAGGCGATTAATCCTTACACTATTGCTGAGCCACACCCCCATTTAAAAATAAAAATTAGGAAAGCTGTCTGGATAATTATTAGCAAAGACTTTACAGAGGCTGGGATAAGTCCTCCAGCTGGTTGTTTGCACTGGGAGTTTTACAGTGTACTTGACCTTTGCTTAAGGTAAGGTTTGGCAAAAACAATGATACATATTTCCATGGCATTGGAATCCTGCTGGATTTCTGAGACTCTGGGAATGCAGATGTGGGCACTGGAGTAAATGTGAGCATTTCATTACAGTGCCTGCCTTGTTTTGGGTTTTTTTTTTTTTTTTTTTTTTTTGGCTCTGTTTTGGTTTTCTCTTCCAGGCTGTATTGCTAGGTTTACTGCTTTAAAATTGTCTTTATGGTCCAGGCTGCTGCAGCCTTTAGAACAAACCACGACAGTTGGGATCTAGAAGCCTGCGCCTCTCCTAGAGGCACCACCTGCATCACAGTGTCGGTGACCTGACCTTTGAAGGGGCCATTTCCCATCTTGGAAATGGGGATACTACTTGATATTCTTATTTATAGGATTTGGTGAGGGCATATGAGGTAACACATCCACAGATGCTCTGAAGGGCTTGAGCGGGATCGTGCACCTTATTACAGGTGGTTGTTGGTATCTTGGGCAGGTTTCAAGACCTGGAGGTTCAAGCCAGCCCATCTCACTGCTGAGCCAATAAGGAGGAAGACAACATGGTTACAACAAAGCTTCAGGCTTAGGAAGAAATGTTTCACGTGGATGGTGTCCTGGCCAGCGGGTTTGGTTCTAAAATAAACACTGCTGTCTCTGGGGCTGAAGATTTGCCCAGGACAATGAAGCAGCCAGCGGGAGGGTAGTGCAGGGCCGCTAAGTTTAGGGTCAGCTTTATTTTCACAGGCAAATGAGGAAGTGAGAGGCTGCTAAAATCACTCCTCTGAGGCTCCCCTGCCCCTTGGATGAGGTCGCTGCCATCTCTGAGATGGGGGTGTGGCCTTTTACCCTTGCAGGCACCGAGGGTGGATCTAAGACACTGTTTTACCATCCAATCCTGTCAGCTGTTCCATGGCCCACCGTTTCCTTTTGAATGTTTCCAGGAGCCAGAAGTCCAGATCCCAAGGGCTGGCACGCAGAAGGAGGGCCCTCCCGAGACAGCACGCATGCTTCGGTTTCTTTCGTGATTAACTATGAGATGTTTCTGATGTCACGTGTATCTGCTACCGGACTCAGAAACAAGCCTCATTAATAAGTCCCACCCTCCCGCCTCCCCCCCGCCTCCTCCCCCGCCTCCTCCCCCTCCCGCCCCCCCCGCCTCCTCCCCCGCCTCCTCCCCCGCCTCCTCCCCCTCCCGCCCCCCGCCTCCTCCCCCGCCTCCTCCCCCGCCTCCTCCCCCTCCCGCCCCCCCTCCTCCCCCTCCCGCCCCCGCGCCTCGTCCCCCTCCCGCCCCCCCGCCTCCTCCCCCTCCCGACCCCCCGCCTCCTCCCCCTCCCGACCCCCCCGCCTCCTCCCCCTCCCGACCCCCCCGCCTCCTCCCCCTCCCCTGTCCACAAGTCTCCCCACCCCGTTTGCTGTTTTTCATCCTCATGAGTTTCGTTAGGTTTTCCCACATCTAGAACACTGCGTTGTACAGTTTTGCCTTTAAAAAAAAACTTCCTACAAATGCTGTCGTACTGTGTTTGTTTTACTGAACTTCCTTCTTTTTTTTATACCTCAGCGTTATATCCAGTGGCTCCTCCGTGTCGATGCGGAGACAGGGAATGAGTGAGAGCGACGCCGGCTTTGAGAGCTGGGGTTTGTGCAGGGCTGAGTGAGACCTTGGGCTCCCGTGGCCCAGGACTTAAGAAATAGCAAATGAGAATAGTAGATGAGCCAGAAATTGAGAGTAAATTTGGGAAGGCACAGAAAGGACTGACCAGGCATCAAGTGGCCTAGCTCTGGAGCCTGGGAGTGGGGCTGATACAGGGAGCGGGGCGGGAGGGCCCAGACCTAGCCCAGACTCATGAGAACGGTAACCTTGTTATGTATGACCTTGGCCTTCACACAATAACTTCCCTCTGCCCAGCAACGTCCTGTTCTCTTATACACATGGTAAGAGGGAAAATATCTATCTATAAATACATTTATATTTCTAAGAGATTATCATGGAGATTTTTTTTCTCGACCCAGGGAGGGTTGCTTTGTTGCATAGAACAGGGTGTGACGAACCCACGAGCAGCATGCTTGTCTTCCTCCTGTCTTTTAAGTTCTCACTGTACCTAATAAGTCAATGTCTTTACTCTGATATTATTTCTGATTTCCAGTTTGAAGATGAGAAAACTGGTGGTTATCAAGGCCTCTCTATTCATCCCATTTTATTTGAAGAGCTACTGGATAGTATTTGGAGGGAGACTTTTTTTTTTTTTTAGCTGGGGAGGGTGGCGGCCACAAAGACAGGGAGCCGTTTCCAAGCAGATAGAGGGTAGGAGCCCAAAGATAAGGATTTGAATACTGCCATGTGGAGAGGCGCTGGTTTTTTTGTTTGTGTTTTTATAAACTCGGTAGTAGGAATATCTTTTATTGTTTTTCCTGTTGCCTGTTTAAAGGAAAGAGTATAGCACAAATTGTCCAAATGCCTTGTGCTTTTAGGGGCAGAGTTGATACTGTCACCCTCTGGCCCTCAGGTCCTACTTTGTCTGTTCTGCGTGTTGTCTACCCATGAACTAATGAGGCTGCCTGCTTAATTGACATGGAAAGACAAGTGTCAGTTGAAGAAGATGATGTTGAATTATGAGATTCAGAAACCCATTACATGGCTACTTGGCCCAGCATAGTACCTTCCCCATTTGTTAGACATTCACTATTTGATTGATTAGTAAGAAATTAGAGATGGTGTGGATCATTGAAATCTAGAGCAACCCCTCCAACACCTTGACTTCCCCCTAACACTCTTACTGGGACATCAACTAAAAACAGACTGTGTTTCAGTTCATCCGTTACTTTACCCACTAATAAATGGTTCACCCATCCTTTCTTGAGTGCCTGCTGGATGCTGGGTCTCTTGAGGATGGAAAGACATTGCCTTGCCTTCGAGGCACAGAGTCTCTGCTCTATCGATGGATCTGACCACAGTACAGTGGTCACTACGATAGAGGCACTTACTAAATGCAGCAGGGACATGGAAAGAGAATCTGAATCTTCTTGAGATTTTCTTTTGTTTACCCAACCCACCTCATGTAAAGATGTAAAGGTACACAAGTCAAGAGAAGGAAAAGTCTGTGAGTGCCTTTAGTCACTTGCTCCTCCGTAAATGTGCACTTCCTGTTGAATTTACCTTTGAAGGGTCCTGAAAGGAGTGTCTTTGCCCATCCAGTGCCCTGACTGCCTCTCCGTTGGGAGTGCACCATGCTATGTGTTCTGTGTGTGAGCCTGTGTGTGTGTTTTGCTTAGAAGTTGCATGTGGCTCTTGTCTTGGCCATGCCAACTCTAGGGAGAAAACACATGTGATCACCATCGAAATTTCCACAATCCAATCAGGCCTGCCAAGGAGGTTTATGGGTCCAGATAAGTGGCTTAGCTACCTGTCACATCAAAGGATTCAGTCAACCGGCCCAAGGAACAGCATTTTTCCTTGTGCCTTCTTAGAGAAAGTAAAGCAGCCCACGCATAGGAGACCTGGAAAAGTTGGTAGTCTGGGATCTGTAAGGAGCCTCTGCATGAGGCTTCCTCGATGCTGTCATGCTCTGGGCCAGAACTGGGGTCCTGGGAAACACTGGCGGTAGAAGGGAGAGTCTGCCTCTACTAAGAAGGTGGGGGAATGGTGTGGCTTCCTGAGGAGGGACCTCTTGGGAACAGCAACCCTGGAAGCCAGAAATCATGTGAGTACATTTGGGTGGCAGTGCACAGGGCAGAAGAGCCACATCACAGCTTCGGTAATGGGACGAGGCGAGCACAGCCCTTTACCTGGAAAGGCAGCGGTTGACTGATCTAGTGATTTGGGAGCAAAAATTCCAGTAGCCCTAGTCTTGTGATTTGCAGCTGAACTGTTTTCCTAATAGTCTTATACATGTGATTTTGTAAACCATAATGAACACCTCAATCAAGCAGGTGACATCGTGAATCCCAGCATGAGGGTCACGGCATTTCCCATTGAGTGGGGTTCAGGCCTGAAGCCAAACCGCTCAAGCCAGATGTTGAGACACAGGAAGTTATTTTAACTAAAATGCTGTAGAAGAGGGCAAGATTGGCAGCTGGGAGAATCAGGCAGCATCTCTTCATTGGGGATCTGGCTGTGGTATAGGAAATCTAACACAGACGGAGCTTCCCTTTTTTTGTTCAAATGCTGGAAAACCAGGTTTTGGTTTAAGCAGCCAGGTAAAGGCCCACAGTTATGTGCCTTTTATGGCCCTTTGCCATCTTGCCTTCAAAATCTCCAAGAATAACAGATTATTCCTGTGAGCAGGGAAGTAATAATACTTACATGTAATTTTAGATTAAGCGGAGCACTCACAGGTGAGACTTTGCATCTCTTGACACGGTCTGGTCGTTGCTGAAGAACAGGGTAAAAAGTCTTACTTAAAATTTAAGGCAAAAAATGAATATAATCACTGTATTATTTTCATACATATTTTGACCCTGTTCCTCAGCAACAAAGTCCTGTTGGGACAAGCTGACCACTGGGGGTTCTGGTAGCAAGGTGCAGGTCACAGGGGCGACTGATCTTCTCCCGGGTGTTTGCAGGGCGTGCGGCTTGTCCATGCGTATCCAGGGAGCGTCTCTAAACTGCTGTTGGCTCTGGGTTTGCACTATGTGCTTTTCCTTCACTCAGATTAATTAAAGAATTGTCATTTCTCTGCTTTTTGAACACCTGTAAGCGACACCGTTTATTCTCAGACCTCCAGGAAGCTTGGCAGTTTTCATATGCTGTGAGAGTATGATTTAAGGACTCAAGTGAGTCCATTTTCCATGATTCAGGTGAGTCCCAGTAGCAGGTTTCTCATTTTCAGATGGAAAAACAAGAATGGCAGAGATCAGAGCCTTTTCTCCCTTTTGTTATGGCTGGGGCTTGGTGTGTGCTCACCTGCTCTCTTTCTCTCTGTCTGTATATTTGTGTGTCTGCAAGTATGCCTATGTGTGTATGTGGCCGTGTGTGTGAATGGGTCAATATGTGTCTGTGTGTGTCTGTGCATGCATGCTGGTGAGCTTCTGTGGCTGTGTCTGTGTGTGAGTGTGTCTGTGCATGTCTGTATGTGCTTGTGTTTGTGGCTGTGTGTGTGTGTTTGTGGCTGTGTGTGTGTGTGTCTGTGCATGTCTGTGTGTGCATGCTTGTAAGTGTCTATGGCTGTGTGTGTGTGCGTGTGCATGTCTGTGTGTGTATGTTTGTGAGTGTCTGTGTGTCTGTACATGTCCGTGTACGTGGTTTTCACTGTCAGAGCAGCAGGACAAGAGGCACTCTCACATCTCCTTCCACAACCTGCCCTGCTCCTCCCTTCCTTATCTGTGGTCCTGGTGGGCCTGGTTTTGCCCATGGCCTCTGCCACCTCTCAGCACTCCAGCAGCCCTGCCTGGGGAGGGGAGGCCATGGAGTGCTTTCGCCTTGACGCCCATTTCAGAAACGGAGCAGCCTTACCAGTCGGGTGGTGGACAGTCATCCACCCAGAGCATCCCTCCCTGCTCTCCTGTTTGGTGTGGCCTAGATGGGAACTCCATCTGCCTCGAGGTGGTCCCCATGACTGCAGCAGCTCAGGCCTTGGCCCTGCTGCCCATCCTCCTGCTCACCTGGGGGTCATGTACATTTGATGAGAATGCATTAGAACCTGGGTTTCCTGGCTCAGTCCTGAATGAAGTAGCAAGTCTTCTCGGGGACAGTTTTGATACCAAATAGCAGAAATATGGCTCCATAGGGCCCACCCTGTGGTACAGTGTGGCTGGGGGAGGAGATGGGTTACAGAATCTTTGAAGTGGCCAGTGACGTGTTCTTAGGCGAAAGCCAGGAAAGGTCGAGGGGAGAGAGGTTTCCAGAGCAGTGGGAGAGGTGGGCGGGAAGCCACAGAGAGGGCTGTTGACTGAGCCTGGATGACTGCTCATTAGTCCTGACCGTCCAGTACTTGTGGGCTGAACGTTCCCCGCTGCCTGGCACGCTCGGGGCAACCCCCAGGATTTGTGTTCATTGCCCAGCTCAGCCACCCCCACCCCATAAAATCTCAAGACTTGTCTTTCTGCCAGCACTAGCTGATAACATCAGATTATTTTTCCCCAACCCTTTTCCTTCGCCCCTTCGTTTTCCACCCCAAGAGGCTAAATTGCCTGGCATTTTCCACCGCACTCCGATTACACTGGACAAAGGGCCATCCGGCTAGAATGCTAATAGGGAGTTTTTTTTCCATCCCGCCTGAGCCTCACAAAAGCTGGGGGCTTTAACTGCGAGGGCCTCTCTAGCTCTCACTTTCTTTCCTGTAATTCTATACAAACGGCATTAGCCTTTTATGAGGTCTTTGTTTGTGGCCATTCTGAGGGTGCTTTTCATCTCACATGGGTTTCTTGAATTTTAAGTGGAATTTGTTCAAATCGGCCTGGCCTTGCTTCTCCTAGAGGAAATGCAGGCTCACCATTATAAGTTAGTAAATTCAAAAGGGATTTTTTTTTAAGAAAAAAATCTTTCTCTTTCACCACAAATTAAATGCGTCAATAAGAGAAGATGATTAAAAATTCAAGTGCCCTTTGAAGATACAAGATGATTGACCTCAGAATGGGAGTGAGAAGGGCAGTGAGACCAGCTCCCCATTACCACCAAGAAATTCCATTTGTTTTCTCTCTCTGATGTGAAAATAACTCCGTCTCCCTTGAGGAATCTGCTCTCATAATAAAAATCACCATTTGCATTTTTTAAGTAATAATGCCGATTTTTCTGTTAGAAACTGAAGGATAACTAAAACATGCTGGCTCTGACAACCAGTTTGACGAATGGATCAGTTAATCCAGCCTGCAGCTGTCAAAGCTTCAGAGCAGGCATGGGCCAAGTTTTCTGCAAAGGGCCAGAACATGAATATTCTGGGCTGTGCAGGCCATACGGTCTCTGCCCCACCTACTCCCTGCTACTGCAACAGCAGCCATGGACAATCTGGAGGTGAATGAGTGTGACCGCATTCCCCAAAAGCCGCATTTGTCGACACGAAAATTTCAATTTCACATAAACTTCACACAAGAGATATTATTCATGTTTTGGTTGTCTTGAACCATTTAAAAATGTCGAAACCATTCTTAGGGACGAGCTGAATAAAATCAGGCATTGTACAAAAACAGCAGCCTTCAGCAGGATTTGGCCCGAGGGTCATAGTTTTCCAACCCCACTTTAGAGCAGCTTTTAAAGCTGTAGTTTATGACACATTAGGGCTTGGGTTAAGGGTTATAGAATCCATCGGGTGGGTCCTGCCCAGCATTTTTAAAGAAAAAAATAGAATTAAGTGCATCACACACAATAAGGGTTAAGTATCGTTTCATGAAAATTTGGGGTGTGTGTGTGCATGCATGCTGAGTCACTATGCTGTCCAGTACTGGGAAATAATTTTCTATCAACCATGGTCCTACTCATCCACCAGACTTTTATGTGCTTCAAAGGACACAAAGACCAAGAACCAAGGGACTGTGAATGTACTTAGCCCCCAAGAGGGGATGGAGGCGACCGTGATCATCTGCCTTCGTGTATCACAGGAATCAAGAGCCCTGGAAGAGGTGCTCTGTCCCAGGTCTGTGATCAGAGAGCGATGGGAGCAATAAGCCACCACCTTATCTTTCCCGAAGATATCAGGTTGCTTGAGGCACTGCCCACTCCGTATGAATTTCCTGCTTTCATGTTAGGCTTATTTCTGAGTAGTTCAAAGAATTCATCTTCTCCACTCTGCTCTTCCACCTCCTGAGATTCAGTGATATTTAAAGCACTTGGGTGGTTGAGTATTCAATATTCTTCACCAAACAGAAGTACAATACTGTGTGGGAAGAAGGGCCACGCATTTTAATCTGATGAAAACAGCTCATGCCAGCCGTGACGGTTAGCCTAACTGCAAACTAGGCTGTGAGGAGGTGGAGGAGGAAGGAAGGTATATTTTGGTACTGTAATAATTCAGGGCCTGCAGGGGATGCCCTATGGTTGAACCACATTCTAGAGAGGGTTCCAGAAACTCCAGGGGCCACAGGGCTTGCCTCGGGGTTGGCATTGGGATTTGGTGGTGGGAGTCAATTTGGCCGAAGAGTCCTCGGGTAGGTGGGATAGGGAGAGAGAGGCTGCCTCTTAGGTCCCCAGGAAGCGGGGAGGAAGACAGACAGGTAGGAGACAGAAAGGTGTTTGGGGCTCTTACTGCCCAGTCCGAAGCCCCAGCTCAGTGCTAAGCTGCTTGGTGGCTAGGGCAGGCTTCCTCGAGGGTTCTGCAGGCTTTGGCAGGGAGGAACGAAGAGCAGGGAGAAGTGCCCAGGGGCCAGTTGGCCCCAGTGGGAAGCACCCCATCACCCAGCTGTTTGCAGAAAAGGCAGCTGTCCTTGAGGGCAGAAGCAGAGGAGCATCCCCCTTCCTTGTCATCCTGCTCAGGGGAGGCTTTGTGGCTTTCTGGTTTACCCAGAGGGAGACACTGTTTACTCTTCTGAAGGGGTTATGAAAGATGACTATTTCCAGAGTGGTGAGGAAGGCTGGGGAGACAGTTGGAAGGGAAGACAGTACCAGTTGACTCTCCTCTGAAGCAAAGCCTCTAAATTCCTAAGCCCTCCCTGCCCTGGCTCTGGGTCATGGGGACCCGGTCCGTTGGCTGGGAAGGGTTTGTCTCCTTGTGACCCAGGATGCTTGCTGTAAGATTTGGTGACTTTCTGCAGCTGGAAGGTTTGAAGCTCTGTTTTCCTTGGACAGTTTGCTAGTTGGATCTTGGGTTGAATGAGCAGCCGCTAGGGTGAAGTATCTGGCCTCAGGTGTTGGGTGGGTCAGGTCCTAGGAGTTGGGAAGGGCACCACACCCAGCTCCATGCCGGGAATGTGGTGGATGCTCGTGTGATTGCCAGGTTAGTAAGTGCCGAATGGTGGGCTGCATTTTTCCGTCAACAGGGCCGGATTCTATAGTGTGCACTCACTTAGGTGCAGATGGGACTCAGTAAGAAGACAGTGGCCTTGCTAAATAAAGAAACTGAGAGCAAGATAAACACAATGCAGACTGCTATTGTCACTCTGAGCAGATGGCCACAAGTCACCCAAAGCTCAGGTAAGAAGAGAAAACAGAAGCTTGTAGAAAAATACAGCTCCTGCTCCAGGAAAGATGGCGCCTAGGCTTTGGTTCAGAGGCCAGACCCCTTAGTTGTAGTAGCTGTTCCAGGCCATGGTCAGAAACCAATTCCCTCCCTCACTTCCCCACGTCCCCACATCCTTCCGTCCACAAGCATGGAATCGTGGAACGTGCAGGCACCAAAGATTAGAGGGTTGGGACTGAAGAAAACAAAAAGAATGTCTCTTTCCTCCTGGAGCCTTCCAGAGCAGGAGACACACAGCATGCAGGTAATTAGATAAGTGTGTCCCCCACAGCTGGGACAGGTGCCATGAAGGAGAAGCCTGCAGTGAGATAAGAGAGCCAGTGAGGCCTGAGTTAGATGAAGGAGTGGAGAGCAAAAGCCTCCATGAGGACACATCACCACGCAGAGACAGGAGGGCGTCCAGGCTGGGGCAACAGCCACACACCTCCCGATGCTGGGCAGAGCTTCATCTTTAGCAGTAGAAGGAAAGGCTCTTGACCACAGCCTGAGGGCAGGGCAGACTGTGTAGGACCTCCTATGCCAAGCCAAAGACTCAGGAATCTTGTGCATAAAGTGAGTCTCCAGTGGAGATTAGAGGAATAATGAGAAAATATCAGACTTTTAAAAAATTCAATATGAAGTCATAAAAAAATCAGATTTTTACGCTAAAAAGTATAGATCAGAAAATGTAAAGTAGGAGGAGAAAGAGAAGACCATTGAGAAGAACCAGGAGGTAGCCAACACGAGCGATGAATGAGACAGGCAGGCTGGGAGAGAAGCAGCTTAGGAGACCCGAGAGATCAAGCAGATACCTGAGGCATTTGGCAGTTCATTGCATGGCTGGGCCCTGCCTCCTGTTACCCAGGGGAAGGAATGACTAAGTGCTCCTGGTGTAGTTAAATTCTCCTGTGCAGTTCAGCTCTCAGAGGTCAGCCGTGATGATGCTCCAATGTTGGGGGTGGTTGCTCAGGTCAGCCGCCAACACTCACCAGAGTCTTCTGTGTGTCAGCTCTTCACCATCCTGAGGGGTGCGAGGAAGTGTGAGAGAAGGACATGGCCCACAAGAACGCTAGGGTCCAGTTGGGGGGACAGATGCATGTGCGTGTAAGACAACGCAACCGTACAAAATAGGAAGCTGCTGAATGTCCCGCAGTGATGCGAGGGGTTAAGTCCATGAGTGACGTGGCTGCACGGTCAAACTTTGGGCACTCACAGGACAACACAGCGTGGGGGTAGTTAATGACTTGGGGAAATGTGTGCAACATAATGTAAAATAACAAAAGCAAACTGATAACCATTTAAAAAAAAAACGTTGTGAAAGATTGGGAGGAAATATACTAAAATATGAACACTGGGTGTTTCGGTTATTGGTGATTCCCTTAATACATATGTCTGTATTTTCAGGGAATTCCCATAGTATCTTTGTTTAATGTGAAAAGTTAAAATGTATGTATGTTGTCCTTTAGATGCTACTAGGGGGTATATGCTCTGTGTTATATGTGTGCCCTGACCCAAGACAGCTTTGCCAGGTCCTAGGTTAGAATTCATCCCGGGTGTCAGCAAGGGCAGACTATTTCTAATAGGACTGAGCTGAGCAAAGGCATGACAGGGAACCAAGTGGAAGGTGGGTCTGAGGGATGGCCAGGGAATGGGCACAGCTCCCATGGACTCCCAAGAGACTGTGGGATGGTGCAGCTGGGAGTAGCTGGAGGTGTTTCATGCCTGCCCAGGATCTGGATGTGATGACACAGGAATGCAATGCCAACACAAGGGTTTAAAGAGCCACTTGCCTGCTTGGGAATGCCCTTGTAAGCTGTGTGGCAGCAGATACGGAGGGGACCCTACCCAAGCTGGAACAGAGTAGCGGCAGTGGGGTGCACAGTCACTAAGAGGATTTGTAGGGAGGAAGCTGGCTGGACTGGGACTTCATCCATGCAGGGGAGGAAGGGGTTGCTGCCCCCAGTTCTCATCCTGGGGTGACTGAGGGAATGCATGGGTCATTAACAGACATGAAGTGGATGGAAGGGCTGGCTTTTGTGCGGAGAGGGGCAGGGGTGATTGCAGCTTCAGACGTGCAATGCTGGGTTTTAGAGGTACATGAACGTGTGAGCAGGTCAGCAGAGACGTTGAGCTGGGACCCGAGCAGAGGTGGCACTGGCCTGTCAGATTGGCATCGTGCACATCCAAAGAGAGTCTGTGCCCTTGAACGTCCAGGAGCCTGCTTGGGCTTTGAGCAGTTCAAGGCAGGAAAAGTTTCACTGGCACCAGGCTGAATCACTCATAGGCTGTAAGTGGAACATTTCAAATGCTGAAGTGGAAGCCGTTTAGTGGCAGTATGACAGCTGACAGCAAGCGTGTGTACCATGTTGCTCAGTGTATTCTGCAATATCAAGGAAGACCACAGCAGCCAACACTCTCGGAGAATGGGAGACACCAAAATAAGAAACAAGCTCGGCTATATGTACAGCAGGTTATAAATAGAAAACTGAAACAAAAACAAAACCTGCTTAGCAGCAGGTAGGCCAGTTGTACTTCATGATTATTTGGAGGCAGACTTGGTTTTACATAATGATAGAAATGTATTACTGAGTCAACAAGCGTTTGACCATCTCAATTCCATATAAATACAAGTCCCACGTTTCTCTTATCCTCTTGTCCTGGGAAGGGCACCATATTTTTAGAAATATAAACTACTAGGGCCGGGTGTGGTGGCTCACACCTGTAATCCCAGCACTTTGGCAGGCCGAGGCGGGAGGATCACCTGAGGTCAGGAGTTTGAGACCAGCCTGGCCAACATGGTGAAACCTTGTCTCTACTAAAAATAAAAAATTAGCCAGGTGTGTTGGTGCATACCTGTAATCCCAGCTACTCAGGAGGCTGAGGCAGGAGAATCACTTGAACCCAGGAGGCGGAGGCTGCAGTGAGCCACAGTCGTACCACTGCACTCCAGCCTGGGTGACAGAGCAAGACTCTGTCTCAAAAAAAAAAAAAAAAAAAGAAAAGAGATAATAACTACTGGTACTTTCCTTGTAACTTAAAAGTGAGTGCTTTCCCTCTAAGAAGTTGTTTTCTTAAGTTGACTGGAGATGGACTACATAAAACTCAAACATGTATCTTTTGTTTCTCAGTCATTTGAATGAACCTCGGTACCTATTCAAACACCTCTGTGTGCTAATTCCCTAGATGCTGATGCCAGGAGTCTACTGAATTTGGGAATGTAGTAGAAGTAACACTAAGATAAAAGAAAGTTAAGAATTCTGACAAAGCCAATTGTTCTTTGCATTCAGACATAGGGACATATTTATTACAGTCTTAGCCATGGGTCTTTTGTCTAGTCAAGTACTGGACAACAAATGGCCACTTTCTTTGTATAAAGGAAGTTTGCTCAGTGAGGAGTCCACTTGTTTCCTGATACTTAAAATTTCTTGAACAATTCATCAAGACTAGGAAGATGGTTTCCTCAGCCCAGGCTGCCAGTGCTGCCAAGAAATGAGTTTTCTCCTGTGTTTCCTTCTAGCTCCAGAAGCACCTTTACCCCATTTTAAGGAGGCAGCAGGTGGATAGTTTGCAAGAAGCTTGCTTCTGAAATTATAAGGACCAAAATGTGATACTGAAGGAGTTCGTGATTGCCTAACGCTTACTTATTTCAATATGCTTAAAGTTTGGAATTGGTTCTTTCAAGACACGCTGTTCACTTCTACCTCCAGAAAAAAGATCTTTATACATCACTCTATGTGTACAAATTAGTTTCATTTTAACCTTCAATGAAATCCCAAACATTTTGGAATGGCTTTTAGTTTCCCAGAAAATTTAGAACCCAGGCTGTTTGGCCCCAGAGCCCAGGTTCTTAACCACATGGTCGTGTCAGACACTACCGCTTGTGTCCTTTGAACTTTTCAATACAGCCCTTTAGACTCATCAAAGGGATCCAGTAGAGCTTCTGCTAGAAAAGGGGAAGGAAAGAGGGGAGGAGAATATGGCACATGTAGAGATTTGGCCAAGCTGTTTTGGGTATTCTCTATTATTTCTTATGCTTTTTCCATATATGTGAAATACTACTTTTTTAAAAAATTTGTTTGGTTTTCCCCTCCTTCTTACTTACATGTCATTGAGAATGCTAGGAAGGTGTTTTCATTTTGACATGTTAACATCAGATTCTAGATCAGTGCTGTCCAATAGAACACTTGAAGTGTGGCCAGTGCAACTGAAGAACTGAAGGTTTACTTGTACCTAATTTTAATTAATTTAAGTTTAAATAGCCATATGTGACCACTGTATTGGACAATGCAGTTCTGGAAGAAAAAGCCACAGAAACCAAGGCATTCCCCAGTGCTGTCAGAGACTGGACAGTAGATTCTAATTCGTGTACCATTCCCCTTAGCAAAAATCCTCTTAAAATATTTTCTAACTTAGGAATAAGCGAATCGAATCTAAAATTTACTTGAGAAAATATTCTCAATATTTATAGAATGTAAGTTCCTTCTTCTGCCATCCTGTGCCTTCTGTCTTCTTTCCCAAATGAAACATTTTTTCTTTGCTTCTTGTGTGTATGTATTTAAGGGCTGCTCTCTGTTCGGCACCAATGTTTGACAGTGATTGGCTCTTCTCTTAAATACAGCCAGCTCCCCAAGGTCATCAGTCAACGTCATTATGTTCAGAAGCAGATGGGCAATTCAAGAGCGACCTAGGGTCTTTCGACATTTGGCCGGCTGCTGAGTATTTAATTACGTCTCGACAAACTTGGGAGAGAGCCCTCATTGATAAGCTTAGCTTGTTAAGAGCTGGTCTCATTAATGGTCATGGTGATAAATTGTGCTAGTCTTATTGAAAAAAAGATGTCTAAAACGAGGACATTATGTCTAAATGATGAGGATGTGTGTGTGTGTGTGTGTGTGTGTGTGTGTGTGTGTATTTGCAGGGGCTGGAGATGTTTCCTTCGTTCTTAAAGGATAAATCTGGTGTTTAAAATCCAAAGATCTGAATTCAAGTCCTAGATACTATAAACCATATGACCTAAGGCCTATTTGGTAACTAACCTCTTGGGGCCTCCCTGTTAAATGGGATTAGCACTTGTTTACGTGGCAAGAGTGTGGTTGGGAATAGATGTGGAAATGCAGTGACTCTGTTTGCTGCTGAAGTGGTCCAGAATATGCCACTGGCCATAAGGACTGTTGTGAGCTGACAGCATTTGAGAACCAGCAGATGCAGGACGCAGCTTTGTCGGAACTCCCCCATCTGCCTAGAAACAGAGCTTTCCCAAAGAATTCAACTGTCATAAATCCCCCTTTAAGGGAGATTTCTCCCAGCAGAGGTGAAGATGAGAAGTTGATGCAGGATGAGAAATTGCATAAACACACCTTACTAAAACAAACCTTCTCTTATATTATTTCCCCCGTGTATTTCTCTGTCATTTCCCACTATTTCTTGTCTCTTGAAATCCTAACCCCTTCCCTGCATTAGGATGGTATATAAAGCCCCAAATTCCAACCTCTTCTCTGAGCCATTTTTTGCACTCTCCTGCCGGTATACGTATGTGATTAAACTTTGTCTTTCCTCTTGCCAGCCTGTCTTTTGTCAGTTTAATTCACAGGCCCCAAGCACTGACCCTAGGAGGGTGGAGGAAAAGGTTTTCATCCCCAGCACTAACATGAAGGTGTTATTTGTACGATGGCAGTTTCAGGCAGATGAGAAATCCCAGCAATTTTGCTGACATTTGACGGCAAAAGCTCCTCAAGGTTTGAATCTCCTGGACCCCCCATCTACTGGCTTCCTGGGCTCCATCTGGAAAGCATCTGTTTCTGGGAATCTGGGCTCAGGGCCCCGGGGGACTCTGATGCTGTGGGTCAAGGAGGCCCCACCTTTGAGAAGCACTGTTTTCAGGGACCTCTGCAGACTGGGAGAGAGAAAAGGGTGTGTGTGTTTCAAAGGAGGTGAGCCATGAACCCTAGTGGCCTCACTTCCATAGTTTCTGGGGCTGTACTCCTTCTGAATTTCAAATTTTAATATTCGGTTGCCTAAATGAAGTAAGGTATTCCTTTAAATTTTGTTTTATCTCAATTCGTTGGCCACCCAATGACTTTTTGAAAAAGAGTTATGTTAAGGAGACACATGGCCTTAAAACAGCAAACCACATTGGGCTGGATTTCAAATTCAGGCTTCCATCTTGAAACAAAACGGTAACTGAGAATAAGTTTTCATTTTCACGCAGACACACCTACAATTTAAACCCATAGTATGTACCTAGAGGAACAAAACGCTAGTTTAGGAGCTGCGGAACCTAAACTAGCAGCTTTCATTAAGAAGAAATCTTAATTAAAGCTTCATTAATCTTTCATTAAGAAGAAAGATTTTCTTCTTATGCTGCTGAACAGATGTCTTCTTCTATCCACGAATCGAAATATAGATAATCACCTGGGCCCTAGGATTTGTTTAGGAAATGAAAGAAGTACAAGAAGACTTAAGTTGTATGATTTTTTTAAAAATCCATTAACTTTTCTTTTAAAGGATTTACAGGTGTGGAAAGGATGGCCCCGGTCTGAAATTTTATTCCCAGCTTGTGTTCAGTTTCCTGCGCTCCCCCGCCCCCACCCCCCTCGCTTGACAGGGAAGCTTCGGTCACAACAGATGACCAATGAATTGTGCGCGTGGTTTCTTCTCTTTTGCTTCTTTTCTTTTCTGCCAACTCTGTCAAAGGCAGCCCAGCGTGAATCAGAAGTGCTGGCTGAACACTTACCCCCAGAAGTCTGAGATGGTTTGGTAATCACAGCATTTACATTTGAATGTCATCTAACACCAGAGCAGTGATTAACCAGTGACTACAGAGTCACATCCTAAGTAGAGTAATACTGTGATTTTTTTCTGGGTTTTCATGTTCTGGACCCAAGGAGTTGGAAGAAGAGAGAGAGAGAGAGAACAAAACCCATCCACCTCGGAGTTTTCTAGTGAGGTCTGACATGTGCCATTCTAAAAAGTTTCAGGTGTGTCCTCTAAACCTCACCTTGAAACAGCCTCTTGCACTGTATAAAAGTTAGGCTTTTGGAACAAAATCTTTTGAAGCAACTACAACAAAAAGTATGCTTCAATGCCATAACTTTTTTTTAGCATTTCAATCCTTCATATTTAACATTTTTCCTCTCAACTTGATCGGAGGGAGGGCTTTCTGAGAAACCCTCTTTCCAATGAATCTCAAAACAGCTTCTGAGGTCATCTGTGACTCGGGCCAGCCTCTCAGCAACCTCTGTGTGAGGATTGTTTCTCTATATTAAATGCTGTATGTTCCGAATGTGTGTCCTTCAGAGCCAGGAGCTCACAGGAGCCATGTGACCCCTGACTTCACAGCAGGCCACCTTCAACCCTGTGAAGGGAGGGGAAGGTGCCATAGCAGGCATTGGTGATGGGAATGCCAAAGGTTATGTGTAACATGAGAGACCGGCCCCTCGTCATTCAACCTGATCCTGAAAGAAGGAGCATAAGCTTGAAGACATGAGTCCTTTAAATATCATTCCTGTAAACTCATATTGCCCTGGTTTCTGTTTTCCCAAATGGTAAATGTATCCTTTCCAGACAGATCCCATCAAAACCCACAAGTACCTAAGGACAGTCTCTCGGTTCTCATGTCTCCAGCACATCATGCGGCTGCCCTTTTCCCAGTAGCCCCATCTGTTTTCCATAAGGGCCGCACTCTGTCACTTTATAAATTTGCTACGGCAATTGTCTCCTGCTTTTTCACACGGGACCTTGAAAATCGTTTTTGGCCTTTACAGAAAGGATCGGTTAGAAAGCTCCTCATACTGTGGTTAGAAATCGAGTCACTTTGCAAGTTGCCGTTCTTATGCAAGATGTTCCCAACTTTTGCAAGAATTATAAACTTTTACAAAAGTTCATTTATCTCATGGTTACCTGGAACTAAAGGGGCAATTTGTCATAGACTCTGCTGTGGTTACGTATGGGTCCCCAGGCCAGCCCACAGGGCTGTTTAAATGTGTCCCTGAATTATTATACTAATGTGCTGTTTGAAGGCACTAGAGAGAATGTGACCGGCGGGCGTTTTACCTTATATCATTGGGGCATTTTACCTTATATCATCACTTTCTTTGACTCTCACAAACATTTCTTCCAGATAGTACCTCTTGCCATTCATAAGAGAGTCATAAGCATGTTAAGCCTCTTGCTCAATGTCATTCATATAGCTGGTACTTGGAAAATGGAAATGCCAACCAATTTCAAAGCCCCTGCCCTTGCCATTCCCTTCTCCAGGCCATCCCTCCTGGATAATACTGCTTTTGTGGGAGCGCTCTCTGGGCTAGGAAGCACCTCCCCTGTGGGGAGAGGAGAGGAGGGAAGCTGTATTCTCATGGACACATTTTTAATTTCATATGTTTACATAAGGAGGCTCAGATGGTCCTCAGCCATTATTGTTACAGGAAAGGGGTCCTGATCCAGACCCCAAGAGAGGATTCCTGGATCTCACCCAAGAAAGAGTTCGGGGCCAGTCTGCAGTGCAAAGTAAAAGCAAATTTATTAAGAAAGTAAAGGAATAAAAGAATGGCTACTCCATAGACAGAGCAGCCACAAAGGCTGCTGGTTGCCCTTTTTTATGGTTATTTTTTGATTATATGCTAAACAAGGGGTGGATTATTCATGCCTCCCCTTTATAGACCACATAGGGTAACTTCCTGACGTTGCCATGGCATCTGTAAACCGTCATGGCGCTGCTGGGAGTGTAGCAGTGAGGACGACCAGAGGTCACTCTTGTGGCCATCTTGGGTTAGGTGGGTTTTGGCTGGCTGCTTTACTGCAACCTGTTTTATCAGTAAGGTCTTTATGACCTGCCTTTTGTGCCGACCTCCTATCTCATCCTGTGACTTAGAATGCCTTAACCTTCTGGGAATGCAGCCCAGTAGGTTTCAGCCTCATTTTACCCAGCTCCTGTTTAAGATGGAGTTGTTCTGGCTCACATGCCTCTGACATTATGAATTGGAAAGTGGAGGCTGTCACCCCAGGAGGGACAGGACCAGGGCTTGGGAACTCAGCTGCACCTGGAGAATGAACAGAAAACAAAAAGCTTTGTAACAAAGCTTGACAAAGTCTTTGAAGACAGATCACCATCTGTCTCCATCTAAGGCCTGTGTGCCTGGTGGTGGATTATCAGATTGGGGGTGGGGGAAAGCACACTGTTTTAATTTTTATTAAAGTTGGAAGAGGAGTTTTAAAGGATGCGAAATCCTGATTGGTAGGAGGCTGACGTGGATTTCAGCTGCAATGGCAATAATAGCCACAGAGCTATTGCATCACTTAAGAAATGACTGGCTCCTCCCTCCCCTCAACCCTGCTCTTCCCTCTGCAGCTCTGTGCTCTCCACACACACATCCCCTCTTCATCTGGCACCTCCACCAAATTGCTCAGGCTTCAGCCTTGGGGTTACTTTCTCTGTTGGGGCTTCCTGGGTACCTCCTTTGGACCTCTCTTGCTCCATGTTCCCCATCTGGTCAATGTTGATGGAATAGTGATTCTAGACTAGAAAGAGCTGATGTTCTCAGACAAGAGCAAGAAACCCAAAAGGTGACATCATCTTACATAATTAAACTCAGTGCTGCCACTTTTAATTCTGTATAGGCTTTTAAATCTCTAATAGCATTGTTCTCTTTATTACAAACATTATCACATAATTATGAAATGGTAAAACTTTAAGGATGCAACTAAAAGGGAAGAAAAAATGTTTTCCTCTACCCTTTTAGGTTTAGAACCTGGGACCCTGCCAATAAAACTGACTAAAGACAGATTAAGGCCAGGCGCAGTGGCTCACGCCTGTAATCGCAGCACTTTGGGAGGCCAAGGCGGGCAGGAGTTCAAGACCAGCCCGGCCAACATGGTGAAACCCTGTCTCCTAAAAACACAAAAATTAGCTGGGCATGGCGGCATGCGCCTGTAGTCCCAGCTAAGGAGGATGAGGCAGGAGAATCACTTGAACCCGGGAGGTGGAGGTTGCAGTGAGCGAAGATCATACCACTGCACTCCAGCCTGGGCAACAGAGTGAGACTCCGTCTCAAAAAATAAGAAATAAAGGCAGATTAACAGGAGAAAAGGGCATACTTGCACTTGATGTCAATATTTTAATTTTTACATGTACAGAGGAATCTCACAGAAAAAGAAATGAAAGCCCAAGGAAATGGTTAAGCCTAAGAGCTTATATACCATTTTAACAGAAAGCAATACATGATTTGAGAAATGACAAGACAAAGGAAAAGGCTTCGGGCTTCTAGGAGCAGTAAATTGTGGGACGGTAAATATGTGGGGGAAACTGATGGAAGACGCGGCTATTTCGTGAGGTTTGTTTATGCAGATTCAAGTTGGTAGTGCCCCCAGTGGTGAGTCATCTCACTTCCTCTTGCTCCTGTGGGAGAAGGGAGGGAGTCTGGGGGTGACAACTTCACAAAGGGAAATTTGTGCCCTGCCTCTAAGCAGAAAGGTGGGTAGAGAGCTTTTCCTGCATCTGCTCTTTCTCCAATTGCCTTCAACTCAAAATAATCCTTATGCGAAAGTAGCATATTTGCATATTTCAAGGTGACATACTCTGAGCCCCTTCACAACTTTCTGATCTTGTTCCACATTCCTTTCACGAATTGGAAAACCCAGGATCTGAGGGAGTCCCCGTGGATCACCAAGGCCGAGCCCAGCCTGTGGCCTCTGCGAGCCTGTCGCCACACCAGGCTGTCCTTGCCCTCGGTGGGGCCCGAGCACATGGTACACAGGAAAGACTTGCCCGGGTCCTTGCCCTGTTGCCTCTTGTTACCTTCCCACCAGGGCTCTGCAGGAGCCTGGGCTTGAAATCTAGCTCTTCCTTTTACTAACTGCGTTTGCGGGAGTCAATGAATTAGTTTTCCCGAGCTTCAAATAAGAATGTTAACACTGGGGGCAGGACAAGGCAGGATTTAAAAAAAAGGGGGGGGGAATTGTAACACTTAACACAGAGCTTGTTGTGCAGATGATAAAAGGCACTGTGCCCAGTACCTGGCACCTACAAGGCCTCCCTGAATACTCACCACTCTCCCCAGCAGCACCACTGGCAGCTCTGTAAATGGCACCTCCGCCTTAGGCACACATAGTCACTGAGTGCAACTGTGTGGGGTGGGCTGGCGATTTGCTCCAACAAACAGGCCTCCTGGCTCTCCTGTGGTTGAGGCAGCCCTGAGGAACTCTGCATTTGTGTTTAGTGCAGAGCCCTCAGAGGCTACATTCATGACGGATGCTCATGCCCTTGTGTAAATATGCTTAATAAAGCTAGTCTGCCAGGAGTGGTGGCTCACACCTGTAATTCCAGCACTTTGGGAGGCTGAGGTAGGAAGATTGTTTGAGCTCAGGAGTTCAAGACCAGCCTGGGCAATGTAGCAAGACCTTGTCTACTATAAATTTTAAAAATCAGCCAGGCATGGTGGCATGTGCCTGTAGTCTCAGCTATAGGGACGCTGAAGTGGGAGGCTGAAGTGGGAGGACCACTGGAGCCCAGGAGGTCAAGGCTGCAGTGAACTGTGATCACACCAGTGTGCTCCAGCCTAGGTAAAAGAGGGAGACCTTGTCAAAAAAAAAAAGAAAAAAACGACTACAGTTATTTCTTAATTTACTCAATTTCTTAGCTGAACACATTGGGTAATAAATTTCCACATGGAAGTTGTGCCTGATTTCTGTGGTCTGATTCAGGGCGTGTTGAGCCTCTGGTAAGTGCTGAATACAATGCTAGACGTTAGGAAGGACACAGGTGACAGAGTGGTTTTCCTTTTCAAGGAGCTCGCTGCTGTGGCAGTGTAGGGCTTACAACCATCTGGCTTGCCAGGAACATTGAGTTATGTGAGAAGAGCAGCCTGTGAGAAGGGGAATAGGCCTGGGACGAAATCATGGAGGACCATGGTTGGTGGGCTCAGAATTTGGACTGACGTAGCATTTTTAGCAGTATTGAAATAGAACAGAGCTGGGCTTTAGGGGCAGTAACCTGCCAGCAGGATGTCAGATGGATTAAAGGGAAGAACTCTTTGGTAGCAAAAGCCCTGGTCACAGGCGACTATGACAGTCCAGGTGAGAACAATGTGGGCGTGGCATGGAGGTGCTGTCTCCTCCTTCCCGCCACCCAAGTGGATGATCACACACACATTCTGACTCGCAGCCTCCCACCTTCTTGGGAAACATTTGCTTAACTGCTGAGTTAGGTGAGGTGCAAATCTGTGTGTGTGCATTTTCTACAACTTCCAGCAGGCACTCCTAGGAGAAGAGTCCAGATTTCTCTCTCTTTTTTTTTTTTTTTAGATGGAGTCTCGCTCTTTCGCCCAGGCCGGAGAGCAGTGGTGCCATCTCGGCTCACTGCAAGCTCCGCCTCCCAGGTTCACGCCATTCTCCTGCCTCAGCCTCCCGAGTAGCTGGGACTACAGGCGCCCAACACCGCGCCCGGCTAATTTTTTGTATTTTTAGTAGAGACGGGATTTCACCATATTAGCCAGGATGGTCTCGATCTCCTAACCTCTTGATCCACCCGCCTCAGCCTCCCAAAGTGCTAGAATTACAGGCGTGAGCCACCACACCTGGCCTGAGTCCAGATTTCAGTCAGCTCATTTATAAACTCAGATATCTTATTAGGTTGGTGCAAAAGTAATTACTGTTTTTGCCATTAAAAATAATGGCACCAATCTATAGAACTGGAGGGAGAGATGGAGCCCCCAGGAAAGAAGAGCCCCCAGCTTGGCATCTATTTGCCAGTCCAAGCTGTGCACGCAGCAGGGCATGCGTGTGATACACGCAGTGTGACCTGTCGAGTCACCTGTGGGGTATGTGAGAGCCCTGCTCACTGAGGCCTTGTCCCCACCTGATACATGGGGCGAGAGGAATTCACCCCAGAGATGGCTGAGACTCAGGGAGGATGCAGTCACTAAATTCCCTGTGCAGGACTTGGCTGAGAACTAGCATTCTGTAGTGTTAGAGTCCTCATGGCCCTGTCCACGTGGGCAGGAAATTCAAAGGCAGACACTGTGTGAGACAAGCTCTGTCAAAAACAAGATGGCCCAAGAACAAGATGGCACCAGAGCAAGATGGCATGGGGTGTTAGAAGGCCTCGGAGCCTCTGCCGCTGCTGAGAATGCACCGTTTTGCTTGGGTTTAGAGTCTTACTGCTCCCACCTGCTAGTATTTTCCTCAATCACAGACCTGTTTCTTGAAAACCCCTTTCCAGTTGATGGCCTGATCTGACCCTTTGTTTCATTAGCTGGTGCCGTTATGTTGACTAGAACACGAAAGGATTTTCTGATTTGGTAGAGGACGAGGAAGCTGATTTTAACTGCTGTACGTTCTATCAGCCTCAACTTTTCTTTTTATTGTAATCTCCATTTTTACAAAAACCCAAAAGTAATCCTAGGGACTTGTATTCTCCAAAGGCAATATGGTGAGAGGCCCGGAGAGCCCCTGGTGTGGAAATCACAATTTGCTTTTGCTACCAACTAACTCTGTGACCTTATTTTCCCCTTGAATAAAATAAGCAGGTTGGACAAGGATCAGCAGCTGCAGACTGGCAGTGTGCAGTCAGACCCTGACCCTGCTCATGTTCTGTGTGACCTAGACAGTGTTTTGTTTTCTAATTGAATTTAAAGGCCTTTAAACTGGGCAAGCACCGGGCGATGTGCCACAGGCTCCGCCCCTAGCACCCGGCGGGCTTCACACGTTCCTTATCTGCCTAGCATTTGACTCTGCCAACCCTGGTGGGTGTTCTCTGAGTTTCCTTTTATTTGAAATAGGATGAGAAATTTTGAATTTCTTTGCAACTTCAGGTTTCTTGTGCTTCTGCCTGCCTTGCCCTTTGGGTGTTGGAAGAACTCTTTTTTTCCATTGGAAAAAAAAAAAGTCACATGCCTGCTGTTGGTTAAAAAGCCAACATCTACGCTGGGCGCAGTGGCTCATGCCTGTAATCCCAGCACTTTGGGAGGCCGAGGCGGGTGAATCGCCTGAGGTCAGGAGTTCAAGACCAGCCTGGCCAACATGGTGAAACCCCATCTCTACTAAAAATACAAAAATTAGCCAGGCACGATGGAAGGTGCCTGTAATCCTAGCTACTCAAGAAGCTGAGGCAGAAGAATAGCTTGAACCCAGTAAGCAGAGGTTGCAATGAGCAAAGATTGTGCCATTGCACTCCAGCCTGGACAACAAGAGTGAAACTCCATCTCAAAAAAAAAAAATAAAAACAGCCAACATCCAGTTACCCCAAGGCCAGTAGGCCAATAGGTGTTATCAACTCTAAAGCAGCTTAGCTTTGTTTTATTGTTAATACGCTAATGCTACAATGGAAAAATTAATTATAGGATCTCAGGGCTGAGATGTATAAAACTCTGCAGTGTTCAGAACACTGCTTTTCAAAGGGTGTTCCCTGAAGCAGCAGCATCACCATTCCCAACCTCATCCACTTATGAGGAGGATTCAGTGGCTAATATTTGCAAAGTATACTGCAGTGGTTCTTCAGCTGGAGCCAGCATCAGAATTACTGCACAGCTTGTTGACACAGATTGCTGTTCCCAGCCTCAGTTTCTGATACAGTAGGACTGAGAAGGGCCCTGACTCTGTGTTTCTGAGGTGGTGGCCCCAGGTGAGGCTGCTGCTGCAGGTCTGGGGCCACACTTGCAAACCACTGTCCGGGAGGCACTCTCCTCTGTGTGGTCGCAACATGGGGAAGCAAGAGGGCAGGGATTACCATTTTATATAGCATGGTCAGGGCAAAGCTTCTGGGCAAGATGGCTCTTAGAGACCTGAGAAAAGGAGGAGGGAGATATGCAACTCTCTGGGGAGGACAGACAGGGAGTGCACAGCCCAGAAGGGGGGTGTGCTTGCTGGGTTAGAGGAGCAGCAGGGAGGCCAGTGTGGCTGAAGTGGAGCGATGGGGCGGGGAGGGGCAGGTGATGTGGTCTGAGGGATGCGGGAGGGGTGGAAATCACATGGGTCACTCTGAAAGACTTTGCTTTCACTCTGAGTGGAACAGGAGCCCTTGGAGGGGGACGTGTGGTGTGAAATTAGCTATCACCCAGAGTGATTGTGATTTTATGATGCTGCCTCTTCTGAACTGACCATATTTCAGGGAAAAGAGCTGGCCCTTGTTGCCGAATACAAGTTCTTTCTTCCAAAGTAATTCAAGGTGAAAACAGTATACAGTGAAGGATGGAATTAGAAAATCAGATCACCATTTTGCACTCCCTAACAAAACCTTTAGGGAAAATGTTGGCGAACAACTCTAGAATGGGAGGCTGAGGCGCCGCCGCTTTGCTCCATGGGTCAGTGGTAACGTCATTCCCAGTAGGTGACCTCCTGCGGGGCAGCACCGTGACGCACAGGCACCAGCTGCAATACGCTCTTCCAAAAACCTGAACCTGGGTCTCACCAGACGTTAGGTGGAGCTTCCAGTTTAGAGATTAAACCAGGGCATGAAGGAACACGTGAACGACATCATGGGAAAGTCACATAAAACCAGCGGTTTCTTCAAGTTCCATGGGGAAAGAGGGTGGGGGGAGGTCTGCTCTAGACTGAAGGAGAATTAAGATATGTAATATGTGGATCTTGTTTGGATCCTGATTTAAAAAAAAAACTATAAAGAGACTTTTTTGAAGTAATTGAGTAGGTTGGACACAGACTAGATATTGAATAATATTAAAGAATTATTGTTAATTTTGTTAGATGTGAAAATGTCTTTTTTAGGAGAGACATATTTGTATTTAAAAGTAGAATGACACGATTTCAGGAATCTGATTTAAAATATTTCAGGGAAGAGAGGGAAAGAGGCAGAAGAACCAAAAGGGCAACATATCCAAAATATTCATGACATGATTCTCTCTTCTTTGTGAATATATGAACATTCAAAAGAAAAGTGTTTTTAAATCCAGATGCAAGAGAAGATGGGAAAATGAGAGAAGAAGAGAAAAGAAGACTTACTTGGAAAGACTAAGTTGCTAATAATTCTTCTCTATTTAGAAGTATTATGCCAAAGAGTAAAATATATTTACTATTACTAGATGTCACACAGTAGTGATGCTGTGAACTGGTATTGAGATCTATTCTGTTTACCATACGCCCAGCCCCTGATTCCCTGATTGCTTGCCAAGCTCATAAAATAATGACAATTGATGATGACACTGATGATGAGAAATAAAAGTCAGATCATCTTCCCTGCCCTCCGGCAGCTGGGGAACTGAGAGCCTGCTGTTATGGGACAGAGCTTGAAGTAATTTAGGGCTCGGCCGTTTAGCCACACACCTCGGAGGTTTCAAATCTGAAGGCCTGTGAGGCTCCATTTGCTCAAAAGCGTGATATAATTATACAAACATCGTCACTCACTGCGTGTGATTTTGATCCGTAGAATGGATAGCACCAGAAAAACTGAGGATTGGGAATTGTCACTTTGGAACTGGTTGTTGGAAAACCTGGGTGGTAAACTGTGCTCTCCACCTTAAAGCCACCCTGTCCCGTCTCTGCTCCTTCAGTTAGCTTGACAATGAACGACAGACCTGAAAGGAAAGAATTCCAGTGGATGGGAGGGGATTCTGATATTTGAAGTCGTTCCTCTCCTTGGCTTTCTCTGCTGTTTTTAAATACTAGGAGACTGAAAGTGTCATTAATTTAAATTCTTAAGCATGTGCTGCTGAGCATCAGTCTTTGTTTTTACACAGAAGAGATTGCTGAGCATTCAAATCCCTGTTCCTCATTTGAGTCATTATAATGTTAGTTTTAAAGAAAAAACAGAAGGTAGTAAAATCTGAAAAGAAACTGAACTCTGTGGCTCATGTTTGGTTTTATGGTTGATTTTCCTCAAATTATTATCCACATATAAATACATAGAACCATGATGTGGACTTTGATGAGTTCCCATGTAGGGTGCCGGGCCAGCTTCTACAGAGTCACTGGCCAATCTCTTCCATGGTGACTATAATTGATTGGGGGGCACTGGTAAAGTGACTGAACTAGGGAGGAAAAAATATTCACATTTATTCATGCGACAAGTATCTGAGCTTCTGGTGTGTGTCAGGCACAGGCCTAGGCTCTGAGGAGCAGCAGTAGGCAAAACCTGAGAAGCCCTTCCCTCCTTGGAGCTTAGATTCTGGTGGGGCACAGAGGAGGCCATACCTGAAGATAGCTTCTGCCTGCAGCAGAGATATGGGGTAATACAGGGGAAGCTGGCTTCAGCTCCCATCTTGTTTATTTCTTAACTGTGGGATCTTGGACCAGTCCCTTAATCACCCTGAGTTTCAGGGTCCTCTCATGTAAAATGAGCATTAAAAACAATACCTACATAATACAGTCATTGTGCAGATTAAATGAATTTAACACATGAAAAATACCTCCCAAAGCATTTAGCTTTCAGCAAGTGAGAGCTGTTACTTCGCCTAGTAGTGCAGACATGATAGGTAGTCAATTGGTAGTTAATTCAGTATTTCTGCATTTGAGCATTTAATGCCTATGTCTACATGTCTGGCAGACACTGGAATGTGATTTGTAAGAAATACTTAAAATTTCTCTGTTTTTTAAAATTTTCCCTTTCTCTAAATGGAGAAAACTACTCTCTCAGATTCTTCTGACCATTACTTTGGGTTGGCAGATCCTAAGTTAAGAGGAAAGAGGACGCCTTCCACGCGGAAGGGGAGACGTAGAGCTGTAATGGCAAGCTTTTACAGTCACACCCTCAAATGCTATTTGGGTCTCCATGACTGGCAATTTCAGGCCCTTCTGCTATAATAAGGAATTCCACAATCACATGTCCCAAAGTCTGTTTTCCAGGATTCTGGGGGCCATGCGTCCTTGCCTGTGGCAGTAATTATTGAGTGGTGTGTTCACTTCCAGGCCCACTTGGGGAGTGACAGGAAGGAGGGAGGGTGCAGGGAAGAGGAGAGAGGCTCGCATGGTGGTCTGGGAGATAGTGAGGCCAGCGAGTAAGAGGAAGCTCCCTGCAGTTCTCCACTTTGCCAGGGAGGGGCGCAGTCCAGGATGATGGGGCTGTCTTCAGAGGACTGTGGTGGTCTCCAGGTGGGCGTCAGCAGCTTAGGGCCAAGCCTGAACCAGGTTGGAGGAAGCCCAGCGAGGCAGGCAGCATGGCCAGCCCTCCAGTCTCTGTTGAGAAAACTGCACCTCCTTCCTTTCCACATTTTCCCGCTGCTGGTGGAAATGGGCTTCTAGTCTATTGGATGATGGAGGAGGGCTGGGAGAGGGGAGGAGAGGTGTGGTCCACTTGTAAGGACAGCGGGTTTGGAGAAGTGGCCTCTTTGAATCCTGTGTGTTCTGGGGCTGGGCAGGGTGGTGGGATCCCCAAGCCCCGGTGTCCTAGTGGCCCAGTCGGCCTTCACAGAGGCTTGCCCTTGGGAGAGGATGGCCGGGCCGTTCAGCAGTGGCCTCTGGATGGATTTCTCATTCCGCAGGCCTGTTCCAGGAATTGTGTTTAATTTAGGAGCCTGAGCGGTGTGGGCAGACGCTGTCCTTTCCTGAGCCCATCTCACCTCCCTCTGCCAGTGAGTTGTGCAGACTTGCCCTGTCCCGAGAGTGGCCTTGGGCCTGCAGAGTGCCCGGGGCAGCTTAGCAGGGTAGCCTCATGTCTGTGAGGCCAGCGACACATAGGAAGCCTTCCGTGGCTTCAGTATGAGCCAGGTGCACTCAAGTGCTTCATGAGTGTCGTTTTCTCATGACCACCCCATGTGGTAGGTACGATCGTTATCTACCTTGGCTGCAAGGACACAGGCTCAGAGCGGCTGAGTAACTTCACACCGCCCAGCAGAGGCCGGGGAGGAATCTAACCCCCACCTCTAGGCCAGAGCGGGCACCTCATCCCATACCCTGCATGGCACGCTTTGTTCCGCGGGCACAATTCTGTGAATTCCTGTCCTCTGGCTTAAGTATTGTCAGTCAACTTAATATATTCCTTTGTTACTAGCCAACTCCAGTCCAGAAAAATCCTGTACTCTCATTTCAGAGAAGCCAGGAGCACTTAGCAATCCCAAGAAAATGTATATTCTCTCTATGGTCATAAGCATTCAAGAGTTTCTTAAACGTATTTAAGGAAGAATAAGTGTTGTGTTTTATTCATTTGTGCATTATGGGAGGATGGGCCTTTTTTTTCAAAGATTGGCTTCAAAAGGTTTTTAAAATTTTATTTATAATCACTGAATCCAATGAACAGTTAGATCGGTGTGTGTGTTTGTGGGGGATGAGGGAGGTGGGGGGAGAATGTTAAAACTTTGGCCACCCTTGGTATTTCTGGTGGGCAGATGCCTTAGCTGCTGGAGCTGGGGCCAAGCCCTGCTCAGTAGCACAGCTCGGACCTTTGCGTGCTTCCTGGGGCTGCTCCCTGGGTGCTGCAGTGTTTTGACAGACGGTCCCTTGGGCTTGGCAGTGCCCTGTGAGGCTGGGACCTGGTCCAGGCTGGCCGGGGAAGAGAAGCAGGGACAGGATGAGAGAGTGGGGAGTAAGAAGGGGAGGGAGGGGGGTGCAGCTTTGGAGATGGGCTTCACGGGAGGCCTCGTGTGAGCCTGTGTGATGGGCAGGACCCCCTGACCTCCGCCTCAGAGTTCAACCGGAGAAGAGGAAACAACAGGAGATATTTAGAGATTTTCTGAGAGGAATTGGCCCACACGACTGTGAAGGGTGGCCAGGCTGACATCCATGAGGGGCCAGCGGGAGGGCCAGCCATCAGGACTCCAGGGCACGGGGGCGGGCACTGCCGTCCACAGGTGGAATCTTCTTCCTCCTCAAGGAAGCCTCGGCCCTATGTTCAGGTCTTTCAACAGATGAGGCGAGACCCACCCAAATTATCTAGAAGCCCCTCGCTCAAAGTCAGCTCTCTCCCGGCAGCACCGGGGTTCCTGTTTGAGCAAATGCCTAAGACTGCAGCCCCGCCACGTGACACATCAAACCCCCACACCCCACTCCCTCAGGCCTTCCTCCTCCGTCACATAAAGTGCCTACCCTGGGAAGCGCAATGTGCTTTTCCTCCTGAAAATTTGTAAGAATCTGACAACTTCCGAAAAGCATATCTCCCAGAGCTGTGGCCTCCTAACAATGCCACTTTTCCATCAAAGCCTCCGGGCGGCCTCTGTGCTCAGACTTAGTCATGGTCCCTGTTGATTCACTGAACAAGTGCCTCAGTTCAGTCTCAGCTACGTACTGTTTCATTCTCACAACCCTCAGTAATCTCTCTGCTTATCGACAAAGTATATCTAGTTGCCAAGAGTAGCTTGTAAGCATTCTTCATTAAGGTGTTAGGGGAAAAGTAACGGTTGTTTGTTTGGTTGGTTGTTTTTTAGAGACAGGATCTCACCATGTCGAATGAGACCAATGAGCGACTTGGCAATAATTATATTGTTATGCAGGTTGGGCATCCCTAATCAGAACATCTGAAATCTGAAGTGCTCTAGAATCTGAAACGTTCTGAGCACCTAAATGACACCACAAGTAGAAAATTTCACACATGACCTTATGTGATGGGTCACAGTCAAAACTTTGTTTCATGCACAAAATTATTCAAAATCTCATATAAAATTACCTTCAGGCTACGTGTATAAGATTTATATGAAACATAAATGAATTTTGTCTTTAGACTTGGGTCCCTTGCCCAAGATATCTCATTATGTATATGCAAGTATTCCAAAATCTGGAAAAATAATGCACGAGATTGTAACACATAGCACTTATGTTCTAGCACTATATGCTGTTTAGTGCTCACAACACCCCATTTTGCAGACAAAAAAACTGAGGCACAGAACTCCTAACTGACTGAACCAAGGTCGCAGCTTCTATGTACCAGGAGCAGGATTTGAACTTGGGCACTCTAGCTACGGAGTCCAGGCTTTTAACCACAGCAGTGGAAGTGCTACATGCTGGCCACTTGAGATAGTTTAATGTTTGAATCTTTGATGCATCACCCAAGATATTTTCTTGCGGCCCTTAAATGTTTTACATAATCAGGGGGAGTCTGGCTGCCCATAAATGAAAATCTACTAAAAGGATTTGGGTTTGGTTCCATTGGCAAAGAAATTGATTCTAGTAAGTACCGGGACACAGCTGCCAGCCAAGGTCTTCCACGGGCACTGTGGACACCTGCCTGTGAGTGATCTACTCTCCACAGTAGCCAGGCCCTGAAGCGGCAGTTGGATTGGGGACATCATTCCCTGCCTTTCAAGCCCAAGGCCAGTGGCCCTGGCCAGGCGACTGGAACCATCTTCATGGTGTGGGAGCTGCTGCACCAAATGCTTCTGCTTGCAGAGCCCAGCAAAAACTATCCACCTGCAGTCCCCGTCCCTCCCAGCAGGAACGATCCACCTGCAGTCCCCGTCCCTCCCAGCAAAAACTATCCACCTGCAGTCCCCGTCCCTCCCAGCAGGAACGATCCACCTGCAGTCCCCGTCCCTCCCAGCAAAAACTATCCACCTGCAGTCCCCGTCCCTCCCAGCAGGAACGATCCAACTGCAGTCCCCGTCCCTCCTGATGGATGCCGGGACTCAAGGCTGGAATGTCCTCATGTGTTCTTTCCTCTCCCACTTCCAAAAAAACTGATTTGTCATCTTCCAGAGAAACTTGTGATTAATGGCAATCCTCAAGTGCCTGCAGTTTCTTAATCATTGCTTTCTTTTACAAAAACATCTTTATAGCCACCTTCAGAATATAGTTAGATTCAAGCAGTATGGAAAGATTTACTGGTGAGTCAAGACAAAAAAAGGTAGTTAACTGCAGATGGCCATACCTGTGTCCTTACATCAAGCCGCTGTGTTTTTCCATTGCCTAGGCAGGAATGCTAAAATACCAAGTCTCTGCTGGAGTGCTCTGCATTTTTCTACCTGCTGAAATAAAGTCAAGGCTCTGCTAGGATTCCTAGCAAAAAAAGAAGGAGTGGAGAGGTCAGAAAATTATTCCACTTCTCCAGCTCCCACCGATATGTCTGTGAGGCAAAACATGCTTACAGTTTTGGAGAAATGCGGTGAGCCAGTGCTTCTCAAGGAGTTGTCTGGGGAGCTCATTAAGATGCAGATGCTGATTCTCTAGGTCTGGGTGGGGCCTAAGATGCTGCATTTCTAACAAGCTCGCATGTGATCGCATGCGATACCGACACAGCAGGTTCACACGCTACACTTCAGTCAGCAAAGGGTTAGGGGCCACACCGACCACTTATTTACAGGAGAGGATTGAGACAACCTTTGGAAGAAAAGCTATGACCATTTAATAATTGTCATATTGACAGTCACACTAAGAGATGTGCCAGCCACAGCAACTCACTTGTAGCAAGAGGAGACTGAAGCCAGACTGGTCCAGCAAGGGAGCATTTTCCCTGCTCATCCGCAAACCTAGAACCTGGTCTGGGAAGTGGCCTCATGATCCCTTGTGTGACATCACATCAGTGTAGATTAGGATGTGGGGTTAGACATCCCAAAGGGGGACTCTGGTAAAAGAAGTGTAGTTGCAGATATTTTCATTGTATCATGTCACTAAAGAGAGGTATTGAAGAGAAAAACAGCAAGCAATATATGTCTGCTGTACCAGCAAACCATTGATACGACGCCATCATGCTGTTTCCACATTATCTCTTTGACTTTGTTTAAAGGTTACCTGGATGGCCAAGTGCTGAATTTCCTTATCTGATACTAGCCCATGCTGAGCTTCCAACACTGAATTTACCTTGGCTAATACAGATTTCTGGTTTCCATAGCAGCCAATTTACTGCTTGTGCTTAATAAATGAAAACAAGACTTAACAACTGTTAGTCTTTTCTTAAAAGACCTATTTTTCTTTATTATTTTTGAGAGCAGAAATGCCAGATCTGGACCCTGCTAGGTAGTGATCTTTTAAGTGAACCTGACCTATGGTACCAAAAGGAACAGCATCGCAGCAAATGGCTGAGAGTGAGCCATTTAATCTTGTTTTCCTAATTAAATGGTAGAAACCTCTTTATAAGCAATAATCAGTGAAATCTGGTTTCTCTCTTGTTCACTGATAGCTATGATGATGATCTGTTTGCTTGTGGCTGAGCAGCAATGGAAATTCTGATGGCATTATTATTTTTTTCCAGCAGATGAGCTGCTGTAGGAATTGGCTGGCATTGTGCCCTCTCCTTGTTAGGGCTGGTAATATCCTTGTAGCCAAGCATAATTCATCTGTTCTCTCTCTAGTCTGCTTCCCTTATTGCCTTCTGACCTCCTACCTCTGCTGTGGTCTCTAGACACCCAGCGGATGAGCTGTCACAGCTGATCCATGAAGCCCGCCATCCAAACAGCCTCCAACACACAGGCATAAAAAGTGTTCTCTCCGAAGGGTCTGTCTTCTTCCTCTTCTTCTTCTTCCCCCTCCTCCTCCTTCCCCTTCTTCTTCTTACCTTATGTTTGAAAGAGCAAGCAAGCAAGAAGCCTTTAGAGAATACCGCATATTGCCGGAGAATCACAGATAAATGTACATGCTCTGTAGGGAAAATAATATATATAAAACCCAGCTGCTTTTTCTACTATAAAGGGCTTTCATTATGGTGATTCACATAGTAGTAGGTCTGTATTGGTTGTCACTTGGGTGCCACAGATTAAAGTTTTCTGATCATCTTTTTGACTCAAGGTCAAAGTAAAAGAATAGATTCTTGCAAATAAGAGGGGCCGTGGTCATTTGTTGAAAATAGACACTGTTTTTGGTTTTGGAGCTACAAAGATGAATTAGACATGGGCCTTGCCCGGGGGTGGTGTCCAATAGAGACAGAGAAAGGATGCACGACTCACCCGTGTTGCAGTGGCCCACAGAACTCCCACGTGGAGAAGGGGCTTTCTGGTAGGGTCATTGCTATATGATCTGAGTCAGCCTTATTGTTGGTTTTTGTCTTGTTTAATAGATAAGCTGAGACTTAGCTCAGTCTCCCTCTGTCTCACAGTGTGAGTAGGTTGCCTGGAACTCGGAGTGCTCAAGGAGCCCTGGAGTGAGAACCAGAAGAAGGGGTGGGTGGTGCATATGGGTGGGAGTGAGTATATGGGCATGCCTGGTGTCCTGTCTAGAGGTCGAGATGGCCCCTAATACAGCATCATGGACAGGAAGGAATGGCGACAGGATGGGCACGAGGGGGGAATGTGCTGGACAGCAAGCTCAGTGACGTCTGGAGAGCAGAGGAAGCGGGAACAATGGGCGATCTGTCCCATAGGCAGTACCATTTCCTGGTTTCTGAGCTAAGCTCCTCTGAATTATAGCATCCCTTAGTCATCGACTAGCCCTGTGGCCTTGAACAACCGTCTCGCTTCCCTTCCCAGTTGGAGCCTCAACGCACCCGTAAAACACTGGCACACCACATAGGGCACTTGTGGTGGGCAGCAGATGAAAACAATTTCAGTCGTTGGTGGGTTAAGCAGTGCACTGGCCCAGGTGCACCCAGGACTTCTCGGGCTGTTGAGCAGGGCACTCATCTCTCTCTCATTGGTTCTGTGTTCTAGGAATAGAGCTGTGCCCCCCTGGAAAACGGTTCATGATTACGATGGTGGCGAGCTTCGTGGCCATGGCGGGCCAGTTCCTCATGCCCGGGCTAGCCGCCCTGTGCCGGGACTGGCAGGTGCTGCAGGCCCTCATCATCTGCCCCTTCCTGCTCATGCTGCTCTACTGGTCGTGAGTACCCTCTGCACAGCGCCCTGGGCTGGTGCGACTGCACATGCTTCCTGAAGGCCCAGCCCCGGGCAGGACACACGATCCCCACACTTCCCACTAGTTGCAGCTTGTGGTTCTGTCTGAGAAGGTTTTCCTTTTTAAAAAATTTTATTGTTTAAACTTTCTGTCTTGGAAAACTGCTCAAATATACACAAAAATAGAAGAGTGGAATGAGCCCATCACCCAGCTCCAAAAATCTGCAAATCCACTGGCCAGTCTGGCTCACCCCTTCTTGCTACCCACCCCACGGGGTTATTCTGACATGAATTTTTATGAATGGATTGCAGGGAGGTGGAGGGGGGAGTTTGGAGATATTAAAGGAGTGATTTACAAAAGTCCCCCTATCTCTTCTAGGCGAGGGGTGGGCAACCTTCAGCCTGTGGGCCACATCAGGCCCACTGTCTGTTTTTGTAAATAAAGTTTTATTCGAACACAGCCATGCTTGTGTGTTTACATAGGTATTACCTGTGGCTGCTTTCTGGCTATTCACAGAGTTGAGTGGATGCAGCAGGATGATATGGTATAAAGCTGAAAATATTTACTATCTGGTCCTTTACAAAAAATAGCTTGCCCACCCCTGCTCAATATCAGTCTAATATGCCTTTTTGAACTATGGGTAACCTTAAGTCTTTTGACCTGCTAGCTTTGCCGGCGGTACGGGGGGAACACTAAGCACACTGGTAAAGGGGGTTTGACCTGGGCAACTGGGTTTTTTTAAAAACGCTCCAGGGAATTTATGTTGAGTCAAGACTAAAAAACACTGCTCCACGGATAGAGAGATGTTGACCCTAAAAATGATACTTTTACCTTTTTATAAATGCTGTTTTTCTTCCTGTCCCTTCCTTCCCATCCCCCTCCATGCTGATACTCTCACCTTACCCATAAGTAGATCATGGATGTGGCCCTGTATTGCTACTGTTTAGTCAACAATGAAAACCAAATTTCTGGCCGCGCAGTCAGTCTTGTCCTTGCTTTAAGGGTTCACTGGAGCTGAGCTTCCTTTGCTCAGGTGCCCGGGAGGGAAGAAAGCACCTACCTTTTGGCTTAGTGGTACTGCCCCCCGCCCCTGCCCTGGTAGTAGATGTACCGCGAGGGTGCAGGTGCGGTTTCCCCGAGAACCTGGTTCTTGCTCACTGTGTCATGAGGACCTCGGCAGCAGCAGGGGGCCAGCAATAGCAGATGGGAAAAGGCCACCTGCCAGAGAGGCCACTCAGCAGCCACCGCTGCCCGAACTGATCTCCTCTGCCGGGGCCGCCTCCAGCTCTTGTCCCGAAGTTGGATGTCCAAACCCCTCCCGCAGCACAACCGTGTTCCAGGACAGCCCTTGTGCCCCAACAGGGCCTTAAGGAGCGGAGAATGAGCAATAGTTTCCCTGGAGAAGGATGGAGTGGGCAGCTCTCTTCCTTCTATCTCCTAAGGAAGTCTTTCTGCCCACTCCCTTGTGGCAGCCTTCGCTGGGCTTAGCTGTTTCGGAGTTCAAGGGTGCTGATTTATCTCACAAATGCTTCTCTGTGCTTCCCACTGTACCAGGCACAGACGGCAAGCACTTTGCGATAGTAAATGGTTCCACCCTCATATCTCAGCAGCCCATCCTATAGAGGACAGAACTGCGGTCCCCTGACCCCCGCTGACTCACGTCAGAGCCTGGACCTGAAGCGGCCGACTCTTGCCACACCTGGCTCCTGTCTTCCCCTGCCTGGCCCCTATTCCTTGTTTGCTCTTTAGAGATACAGTACTCCAAAGCACCAAGTAGGCTGCCGGGCACCCTGGTGCATGCAATAAATACTTGCTCATTAAAGGAAAACAAGCAACTTTCAATATTTTGCCACCAAAAGCTGGTCATGCTGGCTGGTGCTACAGCTCACCCCCTCTCCCCAGCAGGCCCCTGTCTTCCCTCAGCTTCCATCTCATGTCCCTACCCCAGCAGATTCTCTCTGCCACTTCCTCTGCCACTGGCCTGCACCAGTGTTCTCTCCTAGGCTAGGAGAACAGGGCACAGCCTCTTGGCGACCCATACTCCTGAGAAGAGAGGTCAGACAGGGTTGTTTCCCTCACCCCAGGCTCTGCTCCCACCTGTCCCAGGCAGGAGGACACCTGACAAGGGAGAAGAGGCAGAGAAGGTCTTTCCAGGGCAGCTCCAGTTATGCAGGGCTGACCCATGTGAGAAGGGCCGGGTTTTTGTTTTGTTTTTTTTTATTTTAGAAACATATTGAGGTTTAGTGATAGGCAAGGTAAGGCATTCATTTATTTAAAAATATTCTAAAACCTCAGGAAAATTCTTTGAAATATACAGTTTTAAAAACAAATTATATAGCTTTTGAAAAGACATCCAGGGACTTGCAGAAGTAAATGTGTGTGCATGTGTGTGTGTGTGTATGTGTACGTGTGTGCATGTGTGTGCATGTGTGTGCGTGTATGTGTACGTGTGTGCACGTGTGTGCATGAGGATGGCGGTCCCAAGGTGCTCTGCTTCCCGCTTACAGCTCCAGCTCTGCAGTCTGGGTAGAGCTGGCCCAGTGACTGGCTGTGCTGCCTCCAGCCTGCCTCACACCTCTCTGAGCCTGCATTGTCTCATGTCTGTAAAAAGTGGGTCATAATAGTTCTTATTTCATGGGGTTGTTTTGAAGACTGAAATAACGCATGGAAAAGATATGCATGGAGGGGCAGTCTGAAGGGAGGCTCGGACACAGAGCCTGGACCTCTGCCACTTAGTAGCTGTGTGACCCTGAGCAAGTCGCTTAATCTCTCTTTGCCTCAGGTTCACCAGCTGTGCGTCATTGTGGTCAATAATGGGGTTGGGAGGAATCAGTGAATTAATGTATGAGACATTTAGAACAGTGCCTGTCACCTAGTGCCATATGTATATTAACTGCCATGATAATCATAATTATTTACACATTTATATTACTATTAAGGTGCTTAGTACATGTCTGCTCTATAAGTACTCATGAATATTAAATATTAGTCACTGCTATTATTATTATTGCATCCTCTTAATATATATATAGGAGTCTGGGTGTAATGGGGCAGGTTAAAAAATGGGTGGTGAGAAATGTAAACCACCTTTGCCTACCAGCCTTGGAAGCCTCCACTAGAATTATTGGCTTTAAAAGCCAGTAATTGCCTACCCTTTCTTATTGTCTTCCTCCCATCTGCTGCAGTGGGCTCTGTTGTTTGACAGGATTTGAAGTGGCCCGCTGTGGAGAGGGGGTGAGCTGTAGCACCAGCCAGCATGACCAGCTGTTGGTAGCAACATATTGAAAGTTGCTTGCTTTCCTTTAATGAGCAAGTATTTATTGCATGCACCAGGGTGCCCAGCAGCGTACTTGGTGCTTTGGAGTGCTGTATCTCTGAGGAGCAGACAGGGGAGCATGTACCTTAACAAGGACTGGAAACCAAGCTGCTCGAGGCACGGTCCCCAAGGGGCGGCTTCTTGGGGTAGGGGCAGTAAAGACAAATGTGTGGGGACTGGCCAGAAGGGATCTTCTGGTCGAGATGGTAGACTGAACAGACAGAGATCCCTCCATACACACATATAAATGCTGATTAAAATACAGCATTTTTTAGAAGTACGACACTGAGCTCCAGGGAAAGAAGGGGAAGTTCCCAGGCATCAAACCAAGGAGGGAATCCCAGCAGGAGCAGACACAGAGGCAGCTCCCAGGGCATCTGAACCAGAGAGAAGCATGAGGACCCTGGGTTTCAACACCTGCCCGGGGGCTAGAGCTGAGCTCCCAGGCCTCTGATGCCGTGAGAACTGAGCTCCTTCAGTCAAGCCAGGAGTCAAAACTGTCAATGGCCACAGGACTGGGAGATCTTTGCCTGCCACAGGGACTCAGCCCAGAGCTGGCGGACTGCCTTGGACTGTGGGCAGAAGAAGATTCACCCAAAGAAATTGGAGCCTTGAAGTCTGCACCACGCAGGACTGTGTGTTCCAAATTCCACCTGCTCCCTGAGGCTGAGATATCAATGTGAGAACCAGGGAAGCTCATTGGACCCCTCAGGGTCCAAAACACAGCCTCCCACAGAGGCATCCAGGACTCACATGAAGAAAATTCTCTTTAAAGATGAGCTCACAGGCAAAGGTCACAGCTCCACGGGGAACCCACTATGAGGGCCCAAACCTACAGACTGGGGAGTGTGCATCTCAGGAACTGTAGAAAATAGAGGAATCTGAAAGGGCAGTGGAGGGAGCTGGTATTTGTTAAGCAGCCACACTGCCTTATGCTGATGCTGTTGCTGGTCCAGGTATTCTAGATACATCTCCAGAGCAAGCCCCCGATCTCCTGAAAGCACGTTGCGGGGCAGAGGCGGGTGGAAGCCTGAAGAACCCACACACACATGAGGAACATGCTTTTAAATAGTGCTACGTACCAAGTAGGGTGGTCAGGAGAGACCCCTCTGAGGGGCTGCTGTTTGTGCTGAGGCCTAAATGTTCAGAAAGAGGAAGTCACACAAACTTCTGGGCGGAAAAGTGTTCTAGACAAAGGGGATCAGCCAAGGCAAAAGCTGGCTTCTGCTCGGCTTCTCCTGGAACCGGGAGAGGAAGGTCAGCATGGCTGGAGCATGGTGGACAAGAGGGGACAGAAGTGACTTGGAAAGGCAGGTGGGGTCAGACCCTATGGGGTCTGAGGAGCACGGGCTTATTCTACAAAGACATAAAGATGCACTGGAGGGTCTTAAGCAGGGGAATCCTGTGTCCTGGATTGTGCTCTGTGAGGACCCATCTGTCTGCTTCGTGGAGAAGGCGTAGAGCCGGGTGAGGGCCAGGACAGAGGCAGCGCACACACTGGGCTGTGTGACATCCTGGTGCCTGCACTGGGGAAGGCTGGGTGTCACCTGCAGAGGGCTGATTCGAGAGATGCTTTGAGAGTGGCCCTGGTGAGACTTGCTGATGGATCTGAGGTGACTCTCAAAGGTGAGAGAAGAGGCAGTGATGGCAGCTGGGTCCGTTTCCTGAGATGGGGAGGCCAGAGCTTTAAGAAACATGGAAGCTCAGGAGGGCTGGAGGCTGAAGTCCTGTCCTGCTATCCTACTGTGGTGGGTGACAGGATGAGGTGACCAGGAGACTTGACTGAGGCTGCAGCCTGTGTTAAGATGTGGGTTTTATTATTATCCAGGTATAGTGAGGTCAGCAGGCCAGGAGACAATTGCCATTGAAAGATCATTTATTACTCTCAGTTCCCAGGAGGAAGGGGTACATGGGGCCACACAGGGCCTCCTGGGAAGCACTGGGGTGGGCCAGGAGGCAGACAGGGAGGCAAAAACGTGGGCAGGAGCCTTTATTGTGGTTTCTGCGGGAGCAGCAGGTGAGGCAGGGTGTGCAGGATGAGTTTTGGTAGTTTGATCATTTCTGCAGTGCATGGGCATAGGGCTGTCCCTAGGTGTCTGGAAGCTGGCCCCGGGGTGACTGGGGCAGGCGGATGGTGGCCCACGTGTGAGAGCCCGACACAGGAAGTGGTTGGGGTATCGGCTCTGGATGGGTTGGTTTGTGTGTGAAAAGTACACTTGCAGGTGAATCTTTTACTCTGTCTAGGAATTAGCGAACCCTGGGAGGAGCAGCCTCTCTGGAATCAGCAAGGCTCCAGATGTTAAAACATTAGGAAATACAGAAAATACAAAGGCTTGGTTAATATGCAGCAGCCGCAGGGTTGCAGAGTTCTGGAATGAAGTGACCCCCAGGGTGGAGACGCTGGCCAGGAAAAGGTGGCAGCAGCGGCAGCAGCATGATGCACCCAGAGACTGGACAGGGACTTGGCAGGGGGTGCAGTGAGCACAGGAGTCTCTGGTGATGCAAGGAAGATGGGACACATGAATGATTTATGCTCCAGCAAGTGGAGCCAAGATAGGCGAGCGATGTCATTGCATGAGCTGCCTGGGGATGCTTATAATATGTTGAGCCTTCTGGGCCATGGCAGGATCGGCTGGGCTTTAGGTGAAGGAAGAGCTGCGGCAGCTGGTGGCCAGAGAATGGGAGGGTGCGCTCGCCTGGTCCTCTCGTGTGGTTTGCAGAGTCAAACTTGAGCACTTAGTTGTGAAGCAGGAGCGGCAGAAGAAAGAGCCCTTGTGAGTGTTTTTCACCTGAAAGTAGACGCCGTCAAAGCGCTGGGTGATTGCACTGATGGACGCAGATGCCTGAAGAGAAATGCATCTTTAGTCATTTTGCTCAGGCATTGATTGTCACTCGGTAAAGAGCAGCAGGGATTTAGCGCTCATCTAGAAGGAAGTCATACCGACTGATCCTTCTTCCAGAAGAAACATGAAATCCTTCCAGGGTCACAGCCAACAACGAGGGGTTGGCAGGGAAGATGCAAGATCCAAACCACAAGAAGAAGGGAGTATCTAGGAGCATCTAGGAGGAATTCTGCTTAGATGCGCTAGGAAGATAGGTGGCAGGAGGTGCCAGAATGGAAGAGGGAGCTGGGTGCAAGAGCTGCTGCTCCGAAATTGTGCACACTGCGGAAAGGTGCCCCTTCCAGGTGGCCACAGCCTGCACTGGGCACATGGCTTAATGACAGAGCTCCTTCCTCAGCTGGGAGCCCTTGTGCAAGACACAGCCTGGTCTTGTGTTTGGGGGTCCAGGTCTACGTTACGTTAGAACATCCTAGAAAACCGCAGCATGGAAGATCAGGAAGGTAATATGTGGGACAGGGTGACATCAAGTTTCCTGCGTGGGAATTCACTATTGAGGAATGACAAGGGAGGGAGAAGGCTGTTGGAGAGGCTGCCATGTGGTGTTTATCTCAAGTGGCTTGGAAGAAGTCACAGGGAGTAAGGACTTCTGGAGATAGTGGAGATGTGAGCGCCACTCTCCCAAAACGTTGGTGCATGCCATCACCATTCCTCATCAGGTAAATTAAGGGTACTGAGTACACATGATCATTGATAACACAAAATTTGCAGCTGGGCATGGTGGCTCATGGCTGAGGCAGGAAGATCACGTGAGCACAGCAGTTCAAGATAAGCCTGGGCAACAAAGGGAGACCCCATCTCTACCAAAAATTTAAAAAATTAGCCACACATGGTAGCACGCGCCTATATCCCAGCTACTCAGGAGGCTGAGGTGAGAGGATCACTTGAGCTCAGGAGTTCAAGGCTGCAGTGAACTATGATTGCACCACTTCACGGCAGCCTGGGTGACAGAGCAAGACCCTATCTCTTAAAAAACAATGTGCTCGTCTGCTCTAAGAGTAGATGCAGAATTTTGATGCTAGTTCGACAAGCTCCCCAGTGAGGGCTCTCAGCCCAACATGTGAGTGCTTAAATGTTTTCTAGGGGTGGAGGTGTCATCGTAAGCAAGGCAGACAGTCCCGCCCTCATGGAACAGTGGGGCAAAGAAAGAAAACATTGCACTTGGACATCTTATGCCTCCCTGGTGGCAGACACATGGACTGTGACATTTGCTGATTGTGTCTTCACATTTTAGAAATGTGCTTTTCTTCAGATCAGCTGCACGCTTCTTACGTGTGAAAACGTGTTAACCATAGTACTCTTGAATTCCTTAGCTCTTCCTGGATCCAAGGAACCAGAGGTTGGTGGAGTTGGTGGATTTATTCCTATTTGTAGGTGGGGGAACCAATAAATGAAAAAACCTTCACCAAATCACTCACAAATGTGGGAAAAGCATTCAAAACAGGTTTTCAAATGTCAGTGGTTCTCAAAGTGCAGTCCCTGGGCCAGCAGCATCAGCATCACTTGGGAACTTGCTAGAAATACGGATCTCAGGCCCAGCCCCCGCCCCAGGCCTGCTGAATAAAAACGCCTGTGGTGGGCCTGGCAGCGTGTGTTTTAAGAAGGCCTCCAGAGATGCCGCTGAGCCCTGCTGTTTGGGAAGCACACAGAGGACCTAACATACTTTGAAAAAGGATGATAAGAAGTTGCAAAAGAAGATCCTGTGAGTCAGCTGCATTGGACACACACTTTTCTTTTCTTTTTTTTTTTTTTTTTTTTTGAGACGGATTCTCACTCTGTCGCCCAGGCTGGAGTGCAGTGGCATGATCTCAGCTCACTGCAAGCTCTGCCTCCTGGGTTCACACCATTCTCCTGCCTCAGCCTCCTAAGTAGCTGGGACTACAGGTGCCCACCACCACGCCTGGCTAATTTTTTGTATTTTTAGGAGAGACGGGGTTTCACCATGTTAGCCAGGATGGTCTGGATCTCTGACCTAGTGATCCGCCCGCCTCGGCCTCCCAAAGTGCTGGGATTACATGCGTGAGCCACCATGCCCAGCCGAACACACACTTTTCATACATGAAATAGGGTTCGAGACCGTGTAGTGAAATGAAACAGATGCCATCCTCGAAGGGCCTGTGAGATCTGATGGTCCTGTCCAGTTCCACGATGCAAACAGATAGCTTGACCATCTCGGACAGCAGAAGTCATCAGTATTCTTGGAAGCGATGAAAGCAAGTAAAACAAACTTGGTCCTGGCTCTACGCATTTCCTCTGCACTGTGGGGACACGCACGCGTTTGTGGAGTCTTCAGTCACGGCAGTGTTCCAGGTTCATGAGAAGGGAAGGCTTCCCCAGCCTGCTCCCCCGACCTCCCTGCAGGCACAGATGGGGCATCTTGCTGGCAAAGTGCTTTCCACACCCAATTCCATCCCTCCAACCCTGCAGGAAGTGAGCGTGTGCAGTTTTTTTGCACTTTTCCCCAAGACTTTTAATCAGGTGCACACCTAGTAGAAAAATATTCTCACCTCGAGCCCACCTAATGTGTGTGTTTTGCATGAAACGCCTAGAGATAGAAACGCAAAGGGCTGAATGTGTGAAGCTGGTGAATTAGAGGAAAGATCTGCTGGCAATCAGCGTGATCATCAAAAGCATCTGGGAAAGCAATAAGATGATAATAAACAGTATGGGAAATAAGGAGGAAATTAGAGAAGGATCACGCTGCACTGCATAACATTGGAGAGTAAGGAACAGAACCGATTCCCCAAATGAGGAGGTAAACCCTAGCGTGGAGGACGTGAGATTGTGCTGCTGTAAAGGACACTGGCCGGGAGAAGACACTCCAGAGGCTGGCCGTGCAGAAACCCTTAGAAAAAAACAGACATGCTACAAGGAGTTTTATTTTTTTAATTTCAAGAGGAAAGCTATTATAAAACATTTTAATGGCCTCAGGTTAAATAAATGCCTCATTTAAAAAAAAATTCCAATATGTAAATAGCCCTAATTTTTTGGCTCTTTTAAATATCATTAAAAATATTTTGGTCAGAGTAATACTGATTTTTAGCATCTCTTGAGGGTTTGTTTCTTAAACCCTGCTAAGCACTTTACATAACTTAGCACCCTAAATCTTCCTGAAGACCCTGTGAGAGACCCAGGATGGCCTCCAGTGCAGATGACGAAACTGAGGCACACAGAGATGTGGTGTTGCTGAGGCCCCATGGCTAGTAAGTGGGGCTGGGGTCTGGATTCCAGCAGGTGGACTCCAGAGCCACAGGGACTACCACCTCCTGCTCAGCCCAGTCACACATGCTGAGCCGGGGTTCTGTGGCCCAGGGACCCGGAATGCCGGGCAAGCAGAGGGCCCTGGGCTGCTGAGAGCAGCATTTACTTGGCAGAGCTACACTTCTGTCCTGGGAGGAATCCTCCATGCTCTCTTTTTTATTTAAGTACATTGTTTAACATTGACAAAAAGAGTTCTTAAAATTATTGGGGTATCAGTACCTGCCCTGATAAGGGCTCAATAAAAATGGGTTAAGCTGATCAATTAAGTTTTCTTCTTGTTATCGTTGAAATGACTTTTAAAAGACCATTTAAGAATTTTTTTTGAGACAGAGTTCTGCTCTTATTGCGCAGGCTGGAGTGCAATGGCACAATCTCGGCTCACTACAACCTCCACCTCTTGGGTTCAAGCAATTCTCCTGCCTCAGCCTCCCCTGTAGCTGGGATTACAGGCATGCGCCACCACGCCCAGCTAATTCTGTGGAGACAGAGTTCTTCAGCAGAGACAGGGTTTCTCCATGTTTGTCAGGCTGGTCTCGAACTCCCAGCCTCAGGTGATCCACCCACCTTGGCCTCCCAAAATGCTGGGATTACAAGCATGAGCCACCGCACCCGGCCAAGAATTTTTATACATACATAATCCAGGAGGTATCAGCCTTTTTTTCTTGCCCAAATACAAGAAACAACAACTTGACAGACACAACAACTTCCTCTATTAAAAACAGTTTTATTTCAAAAGGGGGGCAAAATTCTGCATTATACAAAGAGACTCTATTACAGATAAAATAAGTGCTGTGGGTTCCCTACATGAGAGGAGGGAAACTGAACTCAGTTACAGCAACAATTAAGCATGCGAGAAAATGCTCTCCTCAAAGGAAAACGGAAGAGGTGCATCATGAAAACCATGCCGTCTCCGGGAGCTTGAATCAATAGGCAATAATTATTTTTACAAGTTATCCAATAATCAATTTGAGAGATCAATAGGAAACATAAAAAAAATTTCTTGGTCAAATCTTTTCTGCCTACAAACTATCTAGATGGGAGACAGATGAGGCAACACTGACAAAAGGCAGATGTGGAAGTAAAATGGTAACCCATATTTCAGTCATAAAAATGGAGCAATTAAAAGTGAGATTCCAATGCTTTCTGTAAGTGGGTATTCTGGGATTTGCTGATGGCATGGAAGTTTAGGGAGCCCTCAGGCAACACTCCACAGAGATTGTGTAAGACAATAGGAACCCCTGCGTCAACACAAATGCCTGCAAGTAGAAGCGGAGAGACTCCTGCGAGGGGGAAGTGAGCACTGAGCCTCTGCTCTGGAGGCCAGTGTGGCTGTCCCTGGGGCCAGCCTTCGCCCTTCCTGCCTCATGCTAAGATGTGCCCCAAGAGTCCATCTCACCACCTGCTCCCACCGGGAAGCTGGGGTTGCTCCAGGCCAGTTTGAGATGCACTGCAGCTTTCAAACAGGCAGAGCGCAGGCAGCATGCATCTGTGTGTGCATGTGTGCACATGTACAGATGTGCACGTGTGTGCACTTTGTGGGGTGGTGGGGCTGGGCTGTTGGCAACTGACAGAGACCAAGTGAGTGGGCCTCTGGTGACAGGTGTCCGGGGTCAGTTGCTAGGGTGTTGCCATTGCTGGCGTCTGGCAAACATCCACATGGTGGTTGGAATGAGGACAAGGGGACCCAGCCGCCCATCTGCTTGGCCCTAAGGACTCTGGCAGACCACATGGCCAGTACTAAAGAGTGGCAGTCCTGAGTGCGATCGGGACAGCCTCACTCAGCCATCAGAATTGGCTAAGGTGTCGTGACTTGTTTCATTAGGAGGTGAGGCTGCTAACATAGAGGTGTGGATAAAATTCTGCTTAGGAGCAGAAGCGAGAGAGTGCCCTTGTTCCTCTGCCTACTTACCTCCTCACACTGTTTTACAACATCAGACTTTTTAAAAGTCATTTGCCAAATTAATCCCCCTACCACGTTGTATTTCGAAGGCTCTGTGTGCCTTATATTTTCTGCAGCCTGATAATTGCTTCTACGGATAAATGAGTGAAAGGTGCAGACAGAGGGAGAAGGTTAACCCAGCCACATGGAAGGTTATAGATTGTAGGTGAACCTGCAACTGGACTCCAAGTATTCATCCACTTATAATATGAATTAAGGGATGTTTTAAATGTATGCCAATTGTTATACCTTCGGAGTTGGTTAATCATGAAAAGTCTGACTCCAAAGTTGTCTTAGGCACTGACTTCATTTGGTCTGGCAAAAACCTAAAGCAGCATAAGCTCATTTATTCAGTGTGTTGTCAGGAGCAGCATCTTCTTCACCTTCCGGAAGGAGGCAACAGTGAGCGTTAGCCCTAAGTCTAGATGGAGAGTGTTGAAGCCAGGCAAGACCTTGGTGCCGTTCCACACCCCGGTCTACAGATGTGGGGAAACTGAGGCCCGAAGGAATAAGGTGACTTGCCCAGGGCTACAAAATTGGCACACAAACCCAGGGCTCCCAAGAGATTTCCACCATAATTTTTCTAGAGCAGAATTTTGGAGCCTCAGTGTATATCACTTTGAAAGACAAAAGAGACACAAGGTTCTGAGCTTTTGTAACAGATAAATTAGCAGCATAGTCATTTAAATTATGAATGCACTTTTTCTCCCAAGAGATTTTCAAGGAATTCATTTGCCTTAGGAAAACCTTGGGGTCTAACCATCCTCAGAGCCAATCTTTATTCGATTTCATGATACTCATCCCATCTCTCGAAAGTCTGAAGTTTAATGAAAGCCACCTTATTGTTTTAATACCAAACAGAACTAACGTTTAAAAAATCCAAGTGGAAGATTATGTACAGAATCCAAGCTTATATTTTGTGCAAAAGTTCCGAGCCAGAAACTAAAGATACTCCCCAAACTGGTACTTAATTCAACTTTAGCCTTTATTATTTTTTTAGAATCTCTTCAGAATCTCATAATACTCTGATACGTGGCAACACCCCAAAGCGTCAGTGGCTAGAATCACCCCTTTAGATCAGAAGCACCCTCACTGCAGCCTACAGCCCTTCTCACATCACATTCAGGGAAACCTTATCTTCACGATGCCTTTTGAGATTCTCCTCCCTCCCCCAGTCCCTGCTCTGTGTCCCCCACTCTTTGATGGGAAGGCCTATTTGATAGAAGCTCCTCCTTTATTAGGCATTTATTAATTTACACGTTTTTGCCCCAACTAGACAGTGAGCTCCTTGGGGCCCGACACGGTGTGTGTTTCATCTCCAGGCCAGCCCGTCCACAGCAGGTGGATGATGCCCAGTGCATGTTTAGCCCATGAATGGCGTCACGTGGAACCACAGACAGGAAGGCACACCTGTCTGCACAGGTATCTCCCTGCAACTAAATATTTCGAAAAACAAATAAAGGAATGACTTGAGGGTAAAATTAATTTAATAAGCATAGGCAGTTCATCTTATTTCCTTCCTGTATTTATGAGTAAATGTGCTAGTACAGTACGTTAAAGAGGGTAGACGTGCGTCTCATACAATTGCCAAGCTGGCATTTCTTCACAGCAGGTGTTAAGTGAATTGGCAGGAAGGCAGCCAACATAGTACACTTGTCTATGTCAGTCTCCAACTGGATAGAGGAATAATTTATTTTATTTTTAGATGTCAAGGAAAAATGATCAACCTCGTAGGGTTTCACAGTATTGAGTTTTAATTACAGATTCTACTGAGCAATTACTCAGGTTACAGGGACTAAGATGTAAAACAGATCCATGAAATGTAAATCAGACGGGCTTGAGACTTAGCCAAATCCCCACTCCAGAAAAGAGGAGAGAGATGGGAATGTGGACCACAAGCAACACACTGCTGTTAAATCATCAATTACCCTGCGGTGCATCAGGTGCTCCCTGGGAGACAGGGTGCTCAAGTGGGAGACAGACAGGGTGCTCCCTGGGAGACAGGGTGCTCCAGTGGGAGACAGGGTGCTCCCTGGGAGACAGGGTGCTCCCTGGGAGACAGGGTGCTCAAGTGGGAGACAGGGTGCTCGAGTGGGAGACAGGGTGCTCCCTGGGAGACAGGGTGCTCAAGTGGGAGACAGGGTGCTCCCTGGGAGACAGGGTGCTCAAGTGGGAGACAGGGTGCTCGAGTGGGAGACAGGGTGCTCCCTGGGAGACAGGGTGCTCAAGTGGGAGACAGGGTGCTCGAGTGGGAGACAGGGTGCTCCCTGGGAGACAGGGTGCTCAAGTGGGAGACAGGGTGCTCGAGTGGGAGACAGGGTGCTCCCTGGGAGACAGGGTGCTCGAGTGGGAGACAGGGTGCTCCCTGGGAGACAGGGTGCTCAAGTGGGAGACAGGGTGCTCGAGTGGGAGACAGGGTGCTCCCTGGGAGACGGGGTGCTCGAGTGGGAGACGGGGTGCTCGAGTGGGAGACGGGGTGCTCCAGTGGGAGACGGGGTGCTCCCTGGGAGACAGGGTGCTCCAGTGGGAGACAGGGTGCTCCCTGGGAGACAGGGTGCTCAAGTGGGAGACAGGGTGCTCGAGTGGGAGACAGGGTGCTCCCTGGGAGACAGGGTGCTCGAGTGGGAGACAGGGTGCTCGAGTGGGAGACAGGGTGCTCCCTGGGAGACAGGGTGCTCGAGTGGGAGACAGGGTGCTCGAGTGGGAGACAGGGTGCTCCCTGGGAGACAGGGTGCTCAAGTGGGAGACAGGGTGCTCGAGTGGGAGACAGGGTGCTCCCTGGGAGACAGGGTGCTCAAGTGGGAGACAGGGTGCTCGAGTGGGAGACAGGGTGCTCCCTGGGAGACAGGGTGCTCAAGTGGGAGACAGGGTGCTCGAGTGGGAGACAGGGTGCTCCCTGGGAGACAGGGTGCTCGAGTGGGAGACAGGGTGCTCCCTGGGAGACAGGGTGCTCAAGTGGGAGACAGGGTGCTCGAGTGGGAGACAGGGTGCTCCCTGGGAGACGGGGTGCTCGAGTGGGAGACGGGGTGCTCGAGTGGGAGACGGGGTGCTCCCTGGGAGACAGGGTGCTCCAGTGGGAGACAGGGTGCTCCCTGGGAGACAGGGTGCTCGAGTGGGAGACAGGGTGCTCCCTGGGAGACAGGGTGCTCAAGTGGGAGACAGGGTGCTCGAGTGGGAGACAGGGTGCTCCCTGGGAGACAGGGTGCTCAAGTGGGAGACAGGGTGCTCCCTGGGAGACAGGGTGCTCGAGTGGGAGACAGGGTGCTCGAGTGGGAGACAGGGTGCTCGAGTGGGAGACAGGGTGCTCCCTGGGAGACAGGGTGCTCAAGTGGGAGACAGGGTGCTCGAGTGGGAGACAGGGTGCTCCCTGGGAGACAGGGTGCTCAAGTGGGAGACAGGGTGCTCGAGTGGGAGACAGGGTGCTCCCTGGGAGACAGGGTGCTCGAGTGGGAGACAGGGTGCTCCCTGGGAGACAGGGTGCTCAAGTGGGAGACAGGGTGCTCCAGTGGGAGACAGGGTGCTCAAGTGGGAGACAGGGTGCTCAAGTGGGAGACAGGGTGCTCCAGTGGGAGACAGGGTGCTTGAGTGGGAGACAGGGTGCTCCCGCTTGAACTGCGTGCTGACACTCAGCTTTGAGGAGTGACAATGTGATGGTATTAAGAAAACACAGAGAAATTTTCCTGCCTTGATATGGTAACATTGTGTACATGACACCACTGGGGAAAAGTTCCACATAAATACATTTTCCATAGAAATCTCTAAGAACCAGCTCTTCCACCTAGCTAATTTGGGTGGGACTCTTTGTAGAATACATTTTTCCTGCTGTAGAAGCAATACTGCAATCACGGTGTGATGTAGGAAAACTCCACAGGTTTAGGGGCCTTAAGCCCCAGGTTCCAGGCCTGCCTCTGCCATTCATGAAGCCCCAGGCAGGGTATTAGCATGGCCAGGCCTAGGTCACCTGCCGTGCAGTGAGGGGCTGGGTTAAGTGCAATCCGGAGATGCCCTTCTGACTGTAGTTCCGTTTTGTAATGTTGCCTGTCTCTGGTGAGTGATTGGAGAGCCATCCCTGTGGCAGCAGGTACTTCTGTGTGACCGTGGTGTAACCCTTCAGAAGCATGTGTGTGTGTGAAGCTCCTGTACCACCAAGGAGGCTGGAACGCCTGTGTGCAGCTGGCCCGCTGCCTCCTGCCACCTGCTCGTCAGCCCACAGTCCTTATTATGGTCAGGTGCCACCTGCTCGTCAGCCCACAGTCCTTATTATGGTCAGGTGCCACCTGCTCGTCAGCCCACAGTCCTTATTACGGTCAGGTGCCACCTGCTCGTCAGCCCACAGTCCTTATTACGGTCAGGTGCCACCCTGCTCTGAGGCCTCTGCCCAGCGTTAGTGGCCTGGGGCTTTCTCAGCTAGGATTCAGCTGTCTGAAGACCCTGGGCGCGCCTCTGTGAAGCAAGTCTGTGTTTTCAGTGAGTGGACTGAGTTACCTCTGCATTTAATTAGAGACCCCTTTTACTTAAATTCGAATTCTTGGCTCTTTTCATGTTTATTTTGATTTTCATTTTGAGACAGGGTCTCACTCTGTTGCCCAGGCTAGAGTGCAGCGGCACGACCTTGGTCCACTGCAAACCTCCCGGGTTCAAGCGATTCTCCTGTCTCAGCCTCCTGAATAGCTGGGATTATAGGCAGCCGCCACCATGCTTGGCTAATTTTTGCGTTTTTAGTAGAGATGGGGGTTTCACCATGTTGGACAGGCTGGTCTCAAACTCCTGACCTCAAATGATCCACCCACCTCAGCCTCCCAAAGCGCCCAGCCCTCGGCTCTTTTTAGATTAATTGAAGCCATGGGGTTAGGGACCTGCTGATCCACACTGTGGGTTGTTGGGGTTTTTTGGTTTGTTTGTTTGTTTTTTGAGACAGAGTCTCGCTCTGTCGCCCAGGCTGGAGTGCAGTGGCACAATCTCGGCTCACTGCAACCTCCGCCTCCCAGGTTCAAGTGATTCTCCTGCCTTAGCCTCGTGAGTAGCTGGGATTACAGGCCTGCGCCACCATGCTTGGCTAAGTTCTGTATTTTTAGTAGAGACGGGGTTTCACCATGTTGGTCAGGCTGGTCTTGAACTCCTTACCTCATGATCCACCCGCCTCGACCTCCCAAAGTACTGGGATTACAGGTGTGAGCCACCACACCCAGCCCATGCTGTGGTTTTATGTTAGGTTTTATGTCCCAAGTACATGCTGGAAAATGGCATGGTTCACGTTTTTGTGAGGTTCGATCAACCCTGAGTTAGTGCCCTCCCCTCACAAGTAGGAATTAATGTGCTTTTATTCAAGACCTCAGGAGAAGAGCCACTGTGCACACCTGGGGGAACTGTCTCTGAGCACCAGGTGGGCAAATGTGTGCCAATCTAAAAGGAAGGGAATGTTTAGAGTGAGACTGGCATTTTTCACTGCGCTGTGGGGGCAGTGTGTCATAGCAGAGGAGGCACCTGGAGATGCAGGTGCGTGTCAGCGCCCTGAATACGATTTGGAAGGACATGTGCCCACCCAGGGAGGGCTTAGCCCTGGAAGACGGGAGGGTGAGTGCAGGGGCACTGGGATTGGGGTGAGCAGTATGGGGGGGCTTTCGTCTTCTCTGTAATATTTTCTTTTAATTGTGGTAAAATACACGTAACATAAAAATTTCCACTGTAACCATTTTAAATTGTACAACTCAGTGACCACATCCACAACGCGATGTTGTGCAGCCATCTCCACCATCCATTTCTAGAATTTTTTCACCTTCCTCTATCCCAGGTCCTGGCAGCCCCCACTCTACTTTCTATGAATTTGACTCCTCTAGTGCCTGACGTGAGTGGAATGTCAAGGTGTTCCTCCCTCTGCAGCTGGCTTATTGCACAGAGCACGGTGTCCTCCAGGTTCTCCCATGCTGTAGCAGGTGTCAGATCCCTTCTGTTGAAGGCCAAATCATATTCCATTGTACAAATGGACCACATTTTGTTATCCACTCATCCATTGATGGAATCTGTAATATTTTAGTTTTTAAGTAGAGAATGGGTTTATCTGTGATTTGCTTAACTAATTCCATAGCCAAACTCAACCCTGGAATCCTCCACTGTAACTCACCGACAGTCACCGCTTCCAGCTGCTGTGGACAGTGTCACACAGGGGGCTGTCCCAGCAGGTGCTCAGCACGCACCGACCGTGGTGTGGTTCCTGAGCAGCTCTCGCTGATCCGAGATACGTCCATATTGGACGCCAGCAGGGCCTGGGCCTCAGTCTGCCATCCAGCATATGACTATCCTGCAGTGGAACATCCACAGGGCTCCGTGAGGAGGGACAAGTGAAGGCTAAAGGCACTGGTATCCCAGTTGGGTTCTGCCTGCATTGAGTTCAGGCCAGTTCAGGTATTATGGCCAGAATGCTTTGGGGGTTCCAGAATCATGAATGAAGATTGTGGACCTTCTAACCGTCCTGAAGGGGTTTCTGAAAAGGGCTTGAGTCCAGTGTGTCATTCACCTTCAGACAAGACCTCCACGTGATGTGTCATCAGGAGGAAAGAGCCCTCTCCACAGTCCCCAAGTTCTGCTGGAATGTGGGGGGTCAGAGCGTCGAGATGAACTGAGACCCAGAGCCAGTGAGGACACCTGCCTGGACATGCCACTGAGAACGCAGGTTTTGTGCCTACCCTCAGCTTGTCAGTAACCAAGTGCCACCTGTGCATGTCGTAGTGCTGCCGTATGCCGTCTGCTCAGCACGTTCATGGCCCATCAGCAAACATCTGCTCTAAAATCCTCCAAGTTGGCAAGCGTCCTACTTACCCTAGAGGAGGAATCCTTGTGCCCCTCTATTGCTGTATCCATACCGCGCTGCAGACGCTGACGCCTGCTTGGTGGGAAGGCAGCTATCTGCCTCCCTCTACCCCTGGGGCACTGCAGACACACACAGCCTGGCAGCACCTCTGCCTGCTCCTTCCTGGTCCTGGGTGACCTCAGCTTGAACATTCTGCTCTCGACAGCGTCCTTGTCCTGAACGGCTCTTTAGAAGCAAAGAGAAAAATACTCTCCACTCTGTATCCAGCAGGGCTCTCTGTCCTTCTCTGCTTCTCTCTCCCCACATGGGGTTTAGGTCTTGGAGGGTGAGTGGAGACTTGTAGTTCTGCCCACGTCCTTCCCACAGAAGCCCTGGGGATCAGTGAGCCCGCCAGCTTAGAGCAATCACTTGTTAGGTGTGAAGGCTGGGCTCCTTTAGGTCTTCCCAGCCTGACAGTCTCTCCAGTCAGCCTGTCTGGGTTTAAATCCCAGCTCTGCCATTGAATAGCTGTGTAATCCTGGGCAATGTATTTGAACGTTCTTTGCCTGAGTTTTCCCATTTGTAAAATGGGGATAATGATAGTACCACCACATAGTAAAGAATTAAATACTTACAGCTTTAGAAACTTCCTGTTCCACATCTGTGGTTTCAAGCAAGCCCTTTGCTGCATGAACCAAATTATTTTTCCCTTACCTGGGTGATATAGTTTGCACATGAGTCCCTTCCAAATCACATGTTGAAATGTGACCCCCGGTGTCGGAGGTAGGGCCTGGTGGGAGGTGTTTGGGTCATGGGGGTGGATCCCTTGGGCTTGGTGTGCTCCCCACGGTAATGAGTGAGCTCTATTAGGCCATTCAAGGGCTGGTTGTTTGAAAGAGCCTGTCACCTCCCCCTCCTATTGCCCCTTTTCTCACCCCGTGACATGCCAGCTCCCCTTGCCCTCCACCATGAGTAAAAGCTTCCTGAGGCCTCACCAGAAGGAGAGCAGATGTTGGTGCCATGCTTCCTGTATAGCCTGCAGAACTGTGAGCCAAATAAACCTCTTTTCTTCATAAATGACCCAGCCTCCAGAGCCTCCAGTGTTCCTTTACAGCAACACAGACAGACTAAGATAGTGAGACTCCTCCAGCTTGCACCTCTCCTCTTACACTGCCATCCTGGCCACAGCCACTCTGAGAGCCAACTTCAAGGCTTTCTCCCAGGGAAGCTGCTGTGGTTTTAACGCCTAGTTGCGTTTTACGGTTGCAGAAGTCATCCTCAAGGTCGCTTTTTGGCCGTCTACATGTGAGGATGCACCAGACAGATGAGGCTCCAGCTACCCACCGTGCTTCCTGATTTTTTGTTGAAAGTCATCAATTTCTCTGAGGCTCAGCTCTATTCCTCCCAAGTCCTGGGCCCTTGGCTGGCTTTTTAATTTGTGTGGCGTTATTACATTATGTACTTGTCAGCAGAGATTTCATTAAGTTCCCATAATATGGCCACGCTGCACATTATCCAAACTAAAACAACCATCTCTGGGCTTGCTCAGAGGCTGACAGGCCAACGAATTCTTAATGATTGTGCAGCAAATTTAAATTCACGGAGTGCGTCATAAAACTTAAGTATTCCCTACATATACCCTTTGGGCTTGTGGCATTCCGCAATGCCTGAGGAAGCATCTCTGGAACACTGCTTCCCAACTTCAGTCACCGGAGTGCCGTCCAGGCAATATGGGTTTGCTGCTGTGCTGTGTCCACAGAGGTTAAGGGTGTGGGCTATCTCATCAGACTGCCTGGGTTCAGATCCCAGCTCTGCCATTGAATAGCTGTGTAATCCTGGGCAATGTACTTGAACTCTCTTGGCCTGAATTTTGCTATCTGTAAAATGGGGGTAATTATAGCGCCACTATATCATGGACTTGCAAGCATCAGACACGGGGGACACTGGTGGGACAGTGTCTGTTGGTCGTAAATCCCGTCATGGGGAAGGTGGTGAGCAGTGCTGCCCCCCAGTGGAGATGGTCATGTAGCTAAGGGGAGCCTGTCCCTTGTCTCGCGCCCAGATCTCCTGGGGAGTGCTGTCTTTACTTCAGTTCACTCCAGTCCCGTGGCTGCTGCTCATCAGAGCCCATAACACTCAGGATCTTCCACTCCCTGGGCCCTGCATCCCTCTCCTCTCCCCGCGTCTTCTCACCTCATTCCCAGCATTCGGGTTTATCAGCTTGCAGCTCTCTGAACACAACAAATGCACCGTCCCACACCCCCATGCCTTACCTCTGGGTCCTGCCCCACACACCTCCAGCAGTACGAGGGGATGCAGGGCCTGCCCTGCAGCTGCTCATCTTCCAAGACGGTCCAAGCAGAGCCCGGCCTCTCCAGAGCCTCCCCTGACCGGCCCCTGGACCACCTGCATGGGACTGCCCCCACTACAACCCACGCCATGCGGGCTTCTATCCAACTCGCTCAGTGGATTTGAGTGAGTAGTGACAAATCCATTTCAGATGGATTTGTAGTGACAATGCTCAGTATGTATTAGAAAAAAACAATTTGGAGACCCATTGAAAGCTTGGGCTCCCAAAGAGGCCCATACCCACTTCTTAAATCCTAAGGTCACACCATGCCTTTGTAAACAGTAATATCCTTGAAATCTTTTCTATGAGCTTTGCAATTCTCAGAGACTCTCTAGAAGGGGACTTGCTCATCATCACTTCTCATAAAGACATTTATTGGTTGTTGTCAGTTTTTAGGTATCCAAAGTGTGTTGCCTTTAGACCCAATTGGAGGATGACAAAGATGAGGGAGTGATCACTGAGGAGCAGGCAGAGTCTCAGAGCCCTGTCTGCCCTTGCACCACTGGGCTGCACACACACCCTCCTGCCTCAGGCTCTGGTCTGTGCCTGTGGCTTTGAGGTCTGGGACAAGGAGAGACTTTTCTCCTGAAGGGCAAGGGCTCCGTGGGCCCAGATAAGAAAGGGGAACAGCAGAATTGAATCCTCTCTGGGATCCAAGGCCTGGACTGATGGAATTCCAGTAGCACCAGTGTCTGCTTGGTATGCATAATGCAGGGCTTTATCTTTGTAACAGCATTTGTTAAATTAACACATCAGAATTGTACATATTTATGGGGTACATAGTGATGTTGTGCTACATTAAATGTATAGTGGTCACATAATAGCATGCAGCATATCCATTCTCTCAAACGTTTATCATTTCTTTGTGTTGGGAACATTCGATATTTGAAACTATATGATATATTATTAACTATAGTCATCCTACAGTGGTCCAGAACACTAGAACATATTCCTCCTATCTCTTGTAATTTTGTATCCTTTAATCAATCTCTCCCTATTTCTCCCTTCCCCCTACCCGTCCTAGCCTCTATTATCCTCTGTTCTACTTTTCACTTCTATGAGATCATCTTTTTTTGAGCTTCCACATGAGTGAGAACATGCAGTGTTTAATTTTCTGTACCTGGCTTATTTCTCTTAACATAATGTCTTTCAGTTCCATCCATGATGCCACAAATGACAGGATTTCATTCTTTTTTACAGCTGAATAGTATTCCATTGTGTATATATACCACATTTTCTTTTTCCAGTCATCTGTGTTAGACACCTAGGTTGATCCCATATCTTAGCTTTTGCAAATAATGCTGCAATAAACTCAGGATGCAGATGTCTCTTTGACTGTTTTCCTTTCCTTTGGATAAACACCAGTAGTGGGATTGCTGGGTCATGAGGTAGTTCTGTTTGTAGTTTTTTGAGGAACCTCTGTACTGTTCTCCATAGTTGATGTACTAGTTTACATTCCCACCAACATCATATAAGAGTTCCCTTTCTCCACATCCTTGCCAGCATTTTTGTGTGTGTGTCTTTTTGATAGTAGCCATCCTAACTGAGGTGAGTCGATACCTCATTGTGGTTTTGATTTGTGTTTTCTGATGATTAGTGATGTTGAGCTTTTTTTAATATATGTTTGTTGGCCATTTGTGTCTTTTAAGAAATGTCTATTCAGATTATTGTCCATTTTAAAAATCAGGTTGTTTCTTTTTTTGCTGTTGAGGTGTTTGAGGTCCTCATATATTCTAGATGTTAATCCCCTGTCAGATGAATAGTTTGCAAAGACTTTCTCTCATTCTGTAGGTTGTCTTTTCAGTCTGTTGATTGTTTCCTTTGCTGTGCAGAAGGTTTTAGTTTCTCCAGGATCAGCTGTATGGTAGAACACAAAACAAGTCTCAAAAAATTTTTAAAAATCAAAATCATACCAAGTATCCTATCTGACCATAATGGACTAAAACTAGAAATCAGATAACAAGAGGAACATTCAAAACGTACAAATACATGGAAATTGAACAACATACTCATGAACAACCAATGGGTGAAGGAAGAAATTAAGAAGGAAACTAAAAAATTTCTTCATACAAATGAAAATAGAAACACAATATATTAAAACCTATGGGACACAGCAAAAGCAGTATTAACAGGCAAGTTTATAGCAACAAATGCCTACATCAAAAAACTAGAGCGATTTCATATAAACAACCCAATAATGTATTTCAAGATACTAGAAAAGCAAGAACAAGCCAAACTTAAAAGTAGTAGAAGGAAAGAAATAATAAAGATCAGAGCAATCATACATGAAATTGAGACTAACAAAACCATAGGGAAGATCAATGAAACAAAAAGTTGGTTTTTTGAAAAGATTTTAAAAATTCATAAACCATTAGGTAGACTAAGAAAAAGACAGAGAAGACCCAAATAAATAAAATCAGAAACAAAAAAAGACATCACAACAGATGCCACAGAAATACAAAGAATCATCAGAGACTACTATGAATACCTATATGCCAATAAATTCAAAAATCTAAAGGAAATGGATAAATTCCTGACACATACAACCTACCATGATTGAGCCAAGAGGAAATAGAAAGGCTGAACAGACCAATAACAAGTAATGAGATTGAATCAGTCATAAAAAGTCTTCCAAAAAAGAAAAGTCCAGGACCAGAGGGCTTCACTGCTGAATTCTACTGAAACTTTAAAAATGTAATACCAACTTTTTTCAAACTATTCCCCAAAAAAACGAAACAGAAGGAATTCTTCCAACTCATTTTACAAGGGCTTTATCTTGAAGGCAAAATGGCACCACTCAAATGTCCATACTCAAATATGCCGCATTTTGGATTTTCCCTGAGCTGTCACCTCCTATCCTGGCTTCAAAACTGTGTATAGTCAGCACATCTCCGCGGTTCTCCCCTCCCTGTGGGTAACACTCGAGGATAAATCAAGGAACAGGACTTGAGATTGCTGGGGAATGAAAAAGTTATGTCCTTTTGTGGAAGCTCTGCCCTGCTCGTTCACACCACCTGCGCCCTCAGCCCTGGGCAGTGGCCCTTGGGGTACGTGGCCCTAGGGGTTGGAAGGTGGGGCTGCAGCTCCTCCTCTGCTGGGTCATCTGGGCCTTGTTCTTCATTTATGGACTCGATTTTCAAAATCCATTTCCTGCCATGGAGTTCCGTAAGTGTTTGATATAAATAAATTTTAATTATTTTGAAAGGACACAAATTTCCACGTTGTATGCCATATTTCAAAACTGTAGAGACTACCTGCAAAATCGCTTGTGCTGTCATATTACCGTATTTATATATATTCATATATTGTTTCTTAGATAAGCAAAAATTCTCATAGAAATCACAAAATATTTAGAATCAAATCACAAATGTATCTCAAATGATAATATTTAGATGAATTTTGAAGTCTTAAGTACACTTATGAGAAAATTAATAATAATGACCTCTATGTCTATCCTGAGAAATTAGAAAAAAATACTAAACCCAAACGCATCAGAAAGATGGAAATACTATAGATCAGAACTTAAACTATGGGGGGTGGCATTTGTGTTAGGTTGTTTTATTATAAAGAAAAGATCTGATTTTTAAAATACAGCAAAATGTGAATATATATAATATTAATGTCATGTATCTGTTTCTATTTCCTTGGATTATGTTATTCAAAATTAATTTTGTATAGCTAGAGGCCAGGAAAACAAACATTAACTTTGAGTATTTAAAAAAAATCAGTGCCTGCAAATGCATTTGGGACTTCCATGTGAGATGACCAGAGACCTTCTGTCCATTCCACACGGCCCTCCTGCATTCCACACACCTGCTCAGCAGGACAGCTTTTAGCTCTTCAAGAAGCTCCCAAGTCTCCCAGAGTGAGTTATCATTCAGATCAGACCATCCCAAAGGTACCACCGAATTCAGTGGGAACAACTTCATCATGTAAAACGCAGTCACAAGCAAATAGAAATTTGGACCTTTTTCAAATAGGTAAGAAGGAGGCAGTAATTATTAGATATCGATAGTGATGTGACTTTGAAATAAAAATTTTCTGCTTCTCACAGTCTGTTCCTGCTGCTACAACAAAATACCTTACCCTGGATGATTTATAAACAACAGAAATTTATTGCTCACAGTTCTGGAGGCTGAGATGTCCAGGATTAAGGCACCAGCAGATTCTGTGTCTGGCAAGCGTGTGTTGCTCATAGATGGAGCCTTCTATGTGTCCTCACATGAGGGAAGGGGCAAGGCACCTCTCTTCAGCCTCCCGTTCTCATGACTTAATCACCCCTAAAGGCCCTATCTCTTAATACTATCACATTGGGGTTTAGTTTCCAACATATGAATTTGGGCCAGGGTGAGGGAAACACCATTAATACTTTTTCTAGCTGCTAGATTCATTTTAAAACTCTCCTGAGTCCGGGCACAGTGGCTCATGCCTGTAATCCCAGCATTTTGGGAGGCCGAGGCAGGCGGATCACGAGGTCAGGTGTTCGAGACCAGCCTGACCAACATGGTGAAACCCCATCTATACTAAAAATACAAAAATTAGCCAAGCATGGTGGTGCATTCCTGTAATCCCAGCTACTAGGGAGGCTGAGGCACGAGAATCGCTTGAACCCAGCAGGTGGGGGTTGCAGTGAGCTGAGATCACACCACTGCACTCCAGCCTGGGTGACAGAGCAAGACTCCATCTCAAAAAAAAAAAAAAAGTCTATCCTGAGCTTGCAAAGCAGGTGTTCGGTACTTACAATAACTTCTTACCAGCATCAGTCGTGACTTTCCTGATACAATTTAACTAAAATAAAGTGGAGTGATATCTAGAACACTGAGGGCTACAAGAAGCTAGGACTGTCATCTTGAGCTTTGATTTCTACTTTTTGTCTCTCCCAAACAGTCAAGGGTCAGCTGCCTGTTTTGCAATAAAGTATTATTAGCCCATAGCCACACCCACTCCCATACATCCACACTCAGGCCACAAGGCCAAGATGAGGAGAGACCATTTCACCCTCAAAGTCTAAAATATTGATGACTTGGACTTTTGCAGAGATAGCGTGCCAACTCCTGCTCTGTGCAGTCACGGTGTTCTCTTTGAGCAGCTTGTATATATTGTCATAAATGTAAATTTATAAAATTAATAATAAAACACTAGTTTTTTTGTCTTGCGGTTCCTCACAAGATTCCGTCTTTAAAAAAAAAAAAAAAAGATTCTGTTGCTTTGGTAAAACTCGAAAACCTCTGTGTTGTGGCATCGTCTGAGGGAAAGTGACAGGCAGTTAGCAGTAACATGGAAATAGCTCTGAAGGAAACCCCGGGACAGTGAGCCTTCAGGTTCCGAAATTGAAAATAACTGCAGGTTGGTCATATTTGGAAGTAATTTTTTAAACGTAAAATCATTCTATTACTATTTATTGTGACAAAATACAACAAAATCAGCAGGCTTCCGTGAATTGTTTCTCCATGCTTTAGAAATCTATGGTTACTTTGAAAGGTATACACTGATTTCTTGACACAGCTGGTAGAATGTTGTTCATATCTGCTACTGTTACATTTGTTAAATTATTTTTTATTTTTGTAATTGACACATAGTAATCGTACATATTTATGGGGTACACAGTGATGGTGCAGTACATAGAATGTAAAATGATCAGATCAGGGTAATTAGCATGCCCATCATCGCAAATATCACTTTTTTTGTGCTGGGAACATTTAACATCCTCCTCCTAGCTATGTGAAACTGTATATTATTAGTAGCTGTGGTCATCCTACAGTGGCGTAGAACATTAGAACTTGTTCCTCCTACCTAGCTATAATTTTGTATCCTTCAACCAACCTCTCCCTATCCCCCGTTTCCCCCCACCCTTCCCAGCCTCTAGTATCCTCTGTTCTTCTTTTTACTTCTATGAGATCACTTTTTTTTTAAGCTTCCATACGTGGGTGAGAACATGTGGTTAACTTTTGTTAAGCATTTTTAAGGTCTTGATTTTTACTCTTTGGAAAAGAAAACTGGGAACGTTTCAGTGCCCAGTTTTATCTCCCCTGATTGGGCTGATGCGTGTCTGGAGACTGACCGCCACCTGCCTGGGAAGCTCCCGGGCCACACCTAAGCCACACTTCCCGGTGCCGTGCAGAATCGGAAGACATTCACTGATCCCCTTTGTGTCTTTAAAGGATATTCCCCGAGTCCCTCCGGTGGCTAATGGCCACCCAGCAGTTTGAGTCTGCAAAGAGGCTGATCCTCCACTTCACACAGAAGAATCGCATGAACCCTGAGGGCGACATCAAGGGTGTGATGCCAGGTGAGCACACCGCGGGCTGGCAGGGCTCAGAGAGGCTCCACGGGGCAGGTCCCTGACACCTGGGCTGGTTTTGTTGCACAAACAGCTGTTTTAACCAGCTGTGCAATTCTCCTGTGACCTTTTGGCCTGCACAAGGGCAGTGTGGCAACCTTGACATTCTCTCCACTTTCTAGGTGTTGGTTTCTTTCATGATCAAGTCCAGCACACTCTGGATCTGCTCATCTCCTGTCTAAATGCAGAAGCGAGCCATGAGTCCAATATACACTGCTCGAGGGAATATCTGGCTGTCTGGCCCATAGCCTACCTGCCTGCCAGGTCTAAACACTGCCAGAGCACTGGCTCAGGGTGTAGATGGCCCCTGTGACCTCAGCTTTCCTGAGCATGACCTTCAGAGAGCCACCATTGTCTTTACCTGGCCATGACCTATTTGTTGGGCAGCTGAAGACAGGAAAGCTGAAGTGTTTTTGGATAGTCGTTCAGATCCATAGAATTCCTGTGTGTCAGGAGCGTTACCACAGCTAGGTGGGGGTTCTCAACTTGGGGATCCACGTATCACCAGGAGGTTGTTAAAATCCAGATTCCTGGGCCTCTCCCTGGCACCCGGAGATCCTGACCTGTTAGATTTGGGATAAGCCCTGAGAACTGGCATTTCTAATAAGCACTAGAGGAGATTCTGATGCAAGTGGTATACAGATTTCCGTTTGAAGATCACTGGTGGTCTCGGCCCAAGCTCTGACTCACTGCCCTCACTGAAGACCTGGGATAAATTGTTGCTATAAAATTTCCTGGGAAAATAACCTCTAGGCCATTGTCCAAGACAGAATATGCTCATTTTCCCCCCTGACCAGAAATGCTTGTGATCATGATTCATTCAGTAAACCAACACGTGTTTACTAAATGCCTGCTGTGTTTCAGGCGCCATTCTAGAGCAGAGAAGACACAGGCAAAGCCTTGCTCTCACGTAACTTGCAGGCAGGTGGGGCACACAGACAGGGAAGTTACACGTGCATACGTCAGGAGGGATGAAACAGCAGGGCCGCGGGATAGAGGGTGGCGGGGAGGGACTACAGTCAGAGTGGCTGTGGAAGCTTTGCTCCAAGGGCACAGGTGCAGGGGCCTGAGTGAGGTGGGAGAATGTGCCCTGCAGGTATCCATTTATGATGGGAAGGGATGCACGGGAACCCCAAATCAGAGAAGCCCTTGGTACCTGGACAGGCCTCTCCCCAATTCAGAAGATCGGGGACAATAGGTCACTAGAAGCTCCTTGGTGCTGCCATAGCTCAGCCAGGATGTCATCCTCTGCCTCAACTTGTGCAGGGACGTGAGAGTCAGGTCACCCAGGCTGGACCACGTGCTGGGCGGCGTGGGGCCTACCCAGGGACGCCTGAAGCTTTTGCTTCGCTGGACAGAAGGACGTGAGCCAGGTCTGGTTGACATGAAGGGTGCTGAGTGCTGGTGCATCTGTGGTCCCTTTTTATCCAGGGACAGTGACGAGAAACAAGATGACACTCACATGGCACTCACATTTCAGCTACTTTTCTAAGTGATTTGCAAATATTAATTCATATTTAATATTTAGTCCCCAAGTGCTTCACGTGTGTTATTTCTCCATGACAGCCTATGAGAGAGGCACTATAATTAGCCCCATTTGCCAATGAGGAAACGGGAGCACAGAGAGGCTAAGCAGCTTCCAGAGGTCACACAGCTGCTAAGAAGTTGAGCGAGGACTTGTCCAGCAGGGGTGCAAAGTCCAGCAGGGGTGGCTTTGCCATGCTGCTCTAACATGAGGGAGAGCTCTGGATAGATACAAACTTCCCTGCGCTGAGTAGTGAGTACTCAATCCAGGTTTCTCCAGTGGGGCCATGCTTGCTCGTTTTGGACGGTCCAGATGGCTTTCCCAGATTTCCCCAGACCTCACTCGTTAGCAGGTTAATGCTCTTAGGCTTACAGTACAATTTGTTTGTGGCATTTCCCTAATTAAGTCATCACACTCTGCTTCTTTCACGTTAAAATATTGTCTGGGAATAGCTTGTTTTCTCAAATCCTAATTACACTGATTCATTTCCCTCCTATATTTGGAAAGTGGTATTAGATCCTTTTTAAAAATTTATTTCTTTGCTTATGAGTTTTGCTGGTGCTTATTTCCTTTCCAGAGTCCCAGGCAGGAGGCTGGGTGAGAGGCAGTTGGTGACATGTGACTTAACAAAGAGGAGAGAGGCTTCACCTCCTCCTTGGGGAGTGGTCCTCAGGCGGTGGCTCTGCCCCGCAGCCCTTCACAGTGGCCTCTGCTCTCTTCCACCCCCAGCTGTCAGATGTGTTGATGGCAGCACGATTGGTAGGGCTGCTGAGTGCTGGGGGAAGGCAGCGTGTCTTTCAGTTGCTACATCTCCCACTTCCAGCTTCCTCTGCCCAGCCTCAGTTTTCTGCATGGAATCTTCCTCCCATCACCCCATCTAATCCCACAGCCAACACCTGCTCCAAGCCTCGTGTCTGTCACCCTCTCGCGCCCTGGCCAGCTGGCTGGGCTCCCAGCTTTGTTCCATCCTCCCTGCCACCAGGTCACACATGATCTGATCACATCACCACTGGCTTCAAGCCTCTCCAGTGCCTCCCAGTGCCTTTCGGGTAGACCCCAGGTCCTCCAGGCCACTGCGGAGGCTCTCTCTGATCTCTGCCTCCACCACTTCACACCCTGGCCTTCGTTTGGCTCCCAGGACACACCACCGTCTCCCTCTCCACAGGTCCCTCCCGGTGCACACTCCCTGTCCTCTCAGCTCCCACTCTTGCCTTGGCCAGCTCCTCAGAGACCAAGTCAGCCCCCAGTTATTCACTGTTACAGCTTCAGCACTTCTCCCCGCTTCCCCTCATCCCAGCTATGACGAGTAATTGCAGGGTTCCTTATTACTGCCTGTCACCCCTGCAGAGCGGCAAGGCCAGGCAAGGCAGGGCCCCTGTCTGTAGAGCCAGACACTTCTGTGCCCCCAGCAGCAGCCCAGCCGAAGGCCTGACGCGTAGCAGGCGTGCCATGAATATTTATGGGCTAAAGGAACCCAGGACTCCTATAGTAAGGAAGGGTTAGGATCGCGGTTGCATTGCCGCTGGGTAAGCGTCTCGGGCCTGGCTGGAGGTACGTGTAGGGGTCCAGCGGGGCTGCTCACTGCCCCATCAGTACATCCTAACCTTGGACTTATGCCAGGGGAAAACCTGATGTTCCCAAATTTCTTATTTCCTTTTCTCTTTTAAAGCTGTCCTTGGTTTATCTCCTAGCAAGTGTGAAGTTCTTAGTGACCTGTGCAGCTGAGTTTAGATGTGTGGGTGTGTTCCTGAGCATCATTGTCTCAATGTCAGTCTTGCAACCTTCATACCACATAACGTGCCCAACTGCTGAGAGCACTCCTGTGTCATTAGTTCCTGAGGTTTCGAGCGTTTAAAGCAGGAGTAGAAGGCCCGCTGGTTCCCAATGTGGCCGTGTGGCCAGCAGCCTAATGCAAAAACAAGACCCGGGATGAGTGCCACACACAGCACTGTGCCTTCAGTCCCACAGGCCGAGCATCCCTTATCCAGAATGCTCGGGACCAGAAGTGTTTCGGGGATTGGATGTTTTGGGATTTGGGGATATTTGTATGATACTTACTGGTTGAGCTTTCCAAATCCAAAAATCCCAAATCTGAATGCTCCAGTGAGCATTTCCTTTGAGAATCATGTGGGTGCTCAAAAGATTCTCAATTTTAGAGCATTTCAGGCTTCAGATTTTGTAGAATCTCAAATGGTAGTAATGTAACTCAATGTAGAATGTCGAATGCTCAAATGGTAGTAAGATAAGCAAAAAGTCACTGGACAGTGACTGCCAGGCATCGGAGGAAGCGCTTCATGTGTATCTCATCTGCATCTGAGCTTCATGAGGGAGAGGAGCCATTCTCCCTACTTTACAGGAACAGAACGGGCCCAAAGAGGCTGAGCACTGGGGAGCAGTAACTCCATGCTCCCTCTCAGTGTCAGGCTAGCCCCAGGGGAACGACGGCAAATGCACTCCTGTCTTCTTCCTTGTGGGGAGCCACGTGCAGGGTGCAGGCATCCTCCGTCCTCAGCATCAGTCCTCTCCGGGCAGCCCCACACCTCACCCCGGAGAAGCCAACCTGCCCAGCATTGCCAGGATGCACGGCTGAGTCTGTGTGATCCGAGCGCCCCCATCTTAGCCCCATGTGGGGCTCCCTACTACCCTTAGCAATGACAGAGCTTGGGTTTTGTCCTGGCCTGCCTCACTCTGCCTTAACGATCTGTTCAGATCCTAAGATGACGAGAGGGTGGATGTGTCAGGCCACCTCCACGTTCCACGCTAGGTACCTTGCCAAAGTCACACCACCTGTAATTGATGAAAGCAAGGTATGACCCCAGGCAGGCTGCACGGGGCCCTCGCTCCGCAGGCGACCGCCACGGCTCACTCAGAGGGCTCGGGTTAGGTGGAGCCTGTGTCTGGGCAGACGAGGACAGAGATGACAGAGGTCGGCAGTGCCCGGTCAGTTGTTGAAAGCTTGGCTAGACATGGAAGATTGTGCTGTCTGAGGTGACTTCGTGATAAGATTCCTGTGGACGCTTATCTTCCACTTGCTTCAAAGCACATTTATTCAAGTGGCCGAGTGGCCGCATTCTAAATCCGTCCCGGAGGGGTGAGGGGCTGTGTGGAAGAGGCAGCAGGTGCTTTTTCTACTTCCCAACACGGGTGTGGGGCTCAGGGCTGCCTCCTTGGAGCGTTTGGTGTGCTTTTTTAATGACTCTTGTGGCAGAGATGGCAGCATCCCTTCTTCCCTTTCATTCTCTTTCTCCTCCTCCTGCTCCTTGTCCTCCTCCTTTTTCTTTTCTTGCTTTCCGTCTCTATAACTGATGTTTTTCCAATTTCACCCCTAACGCACTAGCATCGTCCACTAGGATGACAACAAAGCCGGTTTATCTCACACCCCCACGCAAGCCAATTCCAATTCTCCTCTGCGTGTGTTTTCCCTGCTCCTCCTGAGCCTGGTCTTGGGCGAGCGGCCGCTGCCTCCTCTGCTGTCCTCCGAGGCCTGGTTTACCTCTCACACCAGATGGCCAGATGTGGAGAGGCCGTGCCCTCCTCCCAGCGGGTCAGCAGGGTCGTCAGGGCCTCCTTTCCCTCCCTCTGTTGGTGAAGAGAAGCTGGGAGATGTTGGGCTCGCTGAGCACGGGGCGGGAAGACACGTGCTCCCCGAGTGCTCCCAGAGGCCGCGCCGAGTTCTCCCATCCGGCCCTCAAGGCAGCGCTTCATCCTGCTTCACAGAAGAGCAGCTGGGCTCAGAGCAAGGACAGCGTAGCTTTTCCAAGGAGCCAGCGGGAAGTGCAGAAGCTGGGTTCCTGCCCGGGCTCATCGGGCCCCTCGCAGCACCCAGACCTCAGCCCCGACCACACGGGGATCCGTGAAAATGCGGAGGCACAGGGGCTGCAGGATGGCCTTGGACATATCTGGCTCATCAAAATTCAGTCGGCTCGACGTGGGTTTTGGTTGGAAAATTTTCTGATGGCTCTAAGTCAAGCAGGCTGATGTGTCCTCCTTCTCCTCTGTCTCGAGGAGAGCATGGGAGCCGGGTGCTCGCAGCAGCAAATCCTAGATGCCAGTGTCCCACAACCTGGCCGGGCTCCCTGTTGCCCATTCATTTCCATGTGTGAGGAGTTTTGAGAAGTCTCTAGATGTCCATCTGATACCTGGACAGACAAAAAGGCCTCTTGGATTCAGCTACCATTGAGGGTGTTAGAACCATCTGAAGTGTCCTATAACATAGAGCGCTGCCTTGAGGGCCGGATGGGAGAACTCGGCACGGCCTCCGGAAGCACTCGAGGATTTGAGGCCCAGAAGAACAGACATAATGCTGCGGAAGCTTCATGCTGTTGTTGACAGGCTGGTGATGTGAGTAACTGGTAGTAAGATAAGCACAAACTCATTGGACAGTGACTCTGCCAGGCATGGGAGGAAGCGCTTCATGTGCTTCCTGAAAACATATCAATAGCCCTGGAAAGGTTAATCTAATTCCACTTAGAAGAATTCAGTTACCTCTGCAGACTACAGTCAATTTTTTAGACTGGGTTCTAGGTTTAATTTTATTTAAAAAGCTCAGGTCATAATGCAGTTGTTATTGCTTCTTTAACATCATACTTCGTAAACAATAACATATCAGGAGTTCAGTTTGGGGTATATACTTTTTAAAACTTTAAACTTATATGGACTTGCTAATGGACATTGAAATTTTCTTCTCGGAAGTCTTCCATGGTGAGAAAACGTAGCTATTACAGTTGGTTTCTGATGAGTTCTATAATAGCAAAGATATTCAGATCATTGGATCCAAGGTTTTCTGTTAACCATGATATTTTCAAGCTCTTTACAAAATTGGTTATTTTAACCATAGAGAAACTGTGCCTGTAGTCAAAGTAGCCCATTTTTGCTGAGGAAAAATAATGGACCTTGGGAGCTGAGAGGGTCCGTGGACCAGCAGCTGAAACGCCGGCCCTGGGGGCTTACACACAGACCTCAATCTT